>NW_027223755.1:3266453-6181453 GCF_028538775.1 Myotis yumanensis
GTGTGAGGATCTTTTAAGTATAAGCCATATCAAATGCAGATATTTTTCATCGTAAGAGATATTTTTCAAGGTCGCCATAAGAACAAACATTTCAAAGACACGCCAGGGAAACCGCTCACACCCCATACGTCATCCGAGAGAATGACAGCAACATCAGAACTGCTTCCCGGGCTTGTGAAATTTCCCGAGCAAATAAGTACCAGCTTGATCGAGGGCCTTGCTTTGAAGTCTTGCTGCTATTTAAGATTTTCACAATATCCTTGGCAGCTTGGTGTTTTAAAAAATGTTATTTTTCATGGTTACTTAAAAAAATATATATCATCCGTGCCCGGCTGGTGTGGCTCAGTGGCTGAGCCTCAACCTATGAATCAGGAGGTCACAGTTCCAATCCTGGTCAGGGCACATGCCTGGGTGCTCGATCCCCAGTAGGAGGCGTGCAGGAGGCAGCTGATCAATGATTCTTTCTCATCATTGATGTTTCTATCCCTCACTCACTCTCCCTTCCTTTTCTGAAATCAATAAAAGCATTTTTTTAAAAAAACTCATCTGTAACGTTTAAGCAAAATAAGAAGTGTCCATGAAGAATGTGTTTCCATTTCACGGTGACTGTATGATCATCTGAGAGACACGGAGAAGAGACGGTGAGGGCGTGTGTGGGAACGCGTGTGGTCTTAGTGTCAGTAGCACTCGCGTTTCAGAGTGACAGTCCACTCCCTCTGAGAACTCTGCCTCGAGCTACAGACGTGGCACGAGGCAGCTTGTTTCATGGCGGAACCCACTCAGTGACCCCCATCTCCCTCCACCTCCCCACAACGGACCGGGCAGGGCTGGCTCTCCTTTCCCAGTTCAGTGGGAAATCAGAGCCTCGCACCCAGGAGCAGGAAAGCAAATTGAGATGGTGGTCTCTGTGGCTGGGACACAGGGCTGCGGCCAGCTTCACGCCATCTGCTCAGCCCTGCTGTTAGCATCCGCCTTGGCCCCACCATGCAAGTCCCCCGGAGATTTTGCTCCGTCTGAAGGCAGAACCATTAGGAACGTTCGACATGGAGGCTGCTGGTGAGAGAGATGTTTTGGAGCCATCCTTCAAAATCCCTCCACACCTTTGGGCATGTTCCTGAAGAGAGAAGTCAAGTTATGACTTGACTTAATTTCTACGAGGTCAGCATCTTGATACCTTGTCTTACTGAATCCTCACACAGCCTGGTGCATCCACTTTCCATTCAAGAAACTGTGACTCGGGAGATTTCATAACTTGGACAACATCACATAGGTCTTCTAGGGTTGCGATGGCATTTGGAACCCAGTGGGTGTGGTGACAGAGCCTAAAATCCCTCTACTGGCTGCCTTCTTTCTCTGTGACTTTAAATATCTTGGGAAACACTCGCCTCCATCCCTTAGTCCCCAGTCTGATTGGACACCAGCTAAAACAGATAACATCCCAGCGGAGATGCGGATAGGTCAGGCGTGGCCTTCTGCCAAAACCCATCTTCTAGGATCCTCACTGATTTTCCTGGGAACCTCAAAGCTGGTCCTGATGCTGGCACAGCTCTGACATCTGCTTGTCAGAAGGTCGCCTGTATTGTGAGATCCACAGGTCGTAGCCCCCTCCCTCTCCACCACACGGATGCATCCTTGTCTTGGTAGTATTTTCATCCTTCCTAAGTATGGATCCTTCAAGAAGACCCAGCAGTTCTGTGCTTTCTATTTTTTTCTCAGGCCATTATCACATTCTCGAGGAGCCCACCTGCACCGAGTACTGCTTTAATGTTTTCTTTGCTCATGTCCTTTCTTTGAAGGATATAAATGTCCTTCCATCTAATATTCCTTCTGAGCCGACACACAAATCGCCTTCCAACTGGCATATTTCCACGCAGGTCTGGATGATCATTTTTATAATAAATATTACATGCCATGTCTTATGACAAACATCTCTCTGCAGCATAAATGTCCATTTTGTAAGAGGATTAGTTGGGCTGTGCTGGGGGATGCTTGTGTTTTCAGTAAGCTTTTTTAATCCTTTCATTTCGTCGGAAGACGATTGAAATGACAGAAAAGCAGTTAAACCTGGCTATCGGGATCTCCCTTCCCAATAGATTTCTTTCTCGCATCATGTGCTTTGCTTACAAGAAAGAAATCACCTTGAGTGCCTTCTCTCTCTGCAGCCACCCAAACAAGTGCTCTACTCTCCAAGTGAGCTTCTCTTACAGGAGCTTTTGCTGCCACCTGCTGTTCGACCTGTGGTTGCGACAGCTGTGCCTGCTGCCTGTCCTCCACGGTGCTTTTGCTAACCTAAGGGGTGGGTGCAAAGAAAAAAGCTGATTCATGCTCCACCTTTCACATGGTCACACTTGGGGATGCTCTTTGAACCATTTAACATTCATGTCAGTTGGTTTTTCTTTGTCACACCTTCTCTTCCAAATTGAGAGGATAATAACAACAGAACCCCTATTTCGTTTTTTCTTTCAAGCACATCAGACTGGTCAGGAAATTGGTCTTTAAAATTTCTTGAGTATCTACTATGTGCAAGGCCAGAATTAGACTCTGGGCCCACCATTTGTAATTGTAACAATCATTAATTAGTAGCATTTGTTTAATATATATATATGACTTGACTTAATTTCTACGAGGTAAGCATCTTGATACCTTGTCTTATTGAATCCTCACACAGCCTGGTGCATCCACTTTCCATTCAAGAAACTGTGACTGATATATATATATATATATATATATATATATATATATATATATCTTTGATTTCAGAGAGGAAAGGAGAGGGAGAAACATCAATGATGAGAGAGAATCATTGATTGCCTGCCTCCTGCATGCCCACTATTGGGGATCAAGCCTGCAACCCAGGCATGTGCCCTTGACCAGAATCCAACCTGGGACCCTTCAGGCCCCAGGCCAACTCTCCATCCACTGAGCCAAACTGGCCAGGGCAGTTGGTAGCATTTCTTTTGTCCCCTGGACACCGAGCTGCCCCGTACACCGGGCTCTCATCACTTTGACCGGAGACGTTGGGATGCAGCAACTGTCCATTCCCTGCTGCCCCTCTTGCTCCCTCTGTGCTGCTTTAATACGTGCTGGGCTCGGTTCTCTAACTGCAGCGTTACAAAACGGGTTGATAGTAGAGACTGAATACCCGAGGTCGCCAGCTCCTTTGTGTTGATGCTAGCTGGCTAACTGTATGAAATGCTCCTTTTCCTTGTCACTCCTCCCAGCCCCAGGGAATTCATTTAGCAGAGAGGTCTCTGCCCAGCGTCGTGGGAGCACCTGCTCACGTTTCCAGTGCGCCTTCTAGAGACGAATAAAGCACTGGAGACAGACGTCGCCCAGGCAGGGTGACCCCTGCGCATGACACTTCACACTTCTAACTAAAAGAGAAGGCGCCGAGGCGCTGGGCTCACAGTGTAGAGAAGGGTCTCTTGTGTTCTTCTTCGCTCGCCACCTGTCGTCAGGCTGCCATACAGAGTCCACCCCTGGCTGGCTTACCAACAGCAGGCATTTGTTTCTCACGGTTCTGGAGGCTGAAGTCCAAGATCAAGGCGTCCCAGATTCGGGGCCCGGTGAGGACCGGCTTCCTGTTTCGTAGACGGCCGCTGTCTTTTTGTTGTAACCTCGCCAAGCAGAAGGGTCAGTGGAGCTCTCTGAAATCTCCCAATAAAGGGCACTAATCCCACTCCCAAGGACTCCACCCTCGTGACCTAATCACCCCCAAGGCCCACCTCTAACGCTCTCATGCCCGCGGGGGTGAGCATTTCAGGCTAGAGCGCCATCCTTTTCCATCAAACTCAGCAGCGGCGGGAACACAGCGGTCCCTTCTGAGAACGTGGTGGCCGATGCCTTCTTGTATAAATGCTCACTTTCTCATGGAAGAACCATGTGTTTTTCTCAAATGCCACATTCAGGCTCACGAAAGTCACCCAACTTACCGAAGCATTTCAAAACCACCCGGTATCCTTCACCGTTCCTGTGGCCAGGCCTCCAGAACCCTGGAGGGCAGACATCCAGCGGAGAGAAGCCCTCCTCAGAGGTATAGTTCTCTCTCACACAAAAAACTCCGGATCTGATTTGCCTTCCGAAGTTACTGCAGCCTTTCAAGGAGTGGTTTTGGCAACGCACGGGGGTGATAACAGTCAAAAAGCTGTGAAAATGATCGAGTGGCCCGGGACTTTGAAGTGCCTATTAAAGACATTAAACCAACTTTGTATTCCTCCCTGCATTTTCTCCAAAATGCGTATGCGTGGAAGTTTTCCAAATTGCTTCTCCTCAGAGCACAAGGACCATCGTTTTTTATGTGGGAGGCAGGAAATTTACGGCTCTCCAGGTCCCTTGCTTCCATGTGTTTTTCTTCAGAGCTCACCCAAGTTACTCCTTTTCATCTTTTGCTAACAAATTAAAAGGGCTGGTTTCCTTGATTCCCTTTTTGATACATTATATTGTGAAGGCCAGCCCTCCTTCCCTATAAATCTCCCCGAGATTCAAAGTTCAGCAACAGGCTTAGGAGTCTAAGTCAGGGAGCTGGGGAGGGAGGGGGAGCTAACATTTTAATCACTTATCTGATGCTGAGCACTGACCCTTCATTTCATCAAGATGGGCTCAGTGCAAGCATGCACTCATTTGGTAAACTTTGATTAAGAATAGACTAAGACCTGGGCATTTTTCTTTTTCTTCTTTTTTTTTTTGTTAATCCTCACTCAAGGATATTTTTTCCATGGAGTTTTAGGGAGAGCAGAAGAGAGAGGGAAGACAGAGAGAAACATCGATATGAGAGAAACACATCGATTGGTTGCCTCCTGCATGAGCCCCGACCAGAGCCTGAGCCAAGGAGGAGCCTGCAACTGGAGTACATGCCCTTAACTGGACTCGAACCCAGGAGCCTTCAGTCTGCAGGCCCACGCTCTATCCACTGAGCCACACTGGCCAGTGCCTGAGCTCAAACCATCAATTTATTCATGTTCTAGTAGGAAAAACGTCCAAGTAAAAGGCAAATACCAATGCAATATCCAGTGCTTCTTGAGAGACCTTTCGAACAACGTGACTGAGAACGTGGGCTTTGGGAGCCAAGGGGCTGGGTCTGAATCGAGCTCTGCTGCTCGCCAGCCCTGTCCCCGGGTGCGGTGACTCCCCCTCTGTGCCTCGGCGTCCCCATCTGTAAGGAGGGACCGGGAAGAGTCTCTCCTTCGGGGAGTCGTTGTGAGAAGGAGGGGATCTGATACACATCAGTGCTCACACGAGGGCCCAGTGCTGAGCACTGATTCCCACTCAGATGCCAGGTGCGTGGCTGGCAGGCTCCCCTCCTGCCCAGGGCTCTCCTGAGCGTGTTCTTGGTTCCCTGTGCCCGGATCACTGTGTGAAATCACTTTTCCTCTTGCCAGCTTGCTTGGTCAGCGCCTCTTTGGCTCCACCAGAGGCTACAAGCCACCAGAGCAGAGCCCGCCGAGATTCCGGTCAGTGTTGCCTTTCCGGGGCCTCGTGGAGGATGCGGCGCATCATTTGTGCGGCTGGAATCCGGGAGCTGTGGCAGGAGCTCCAGAGGGCCCCCCCACCTCCCGGGGGTCTCCCCGGGAGGGCGTGGCAGAGATGGTTGACCTGGAGGGCCGCAGACTGTCCCTGACCAGGAGGGTAGGGGAGTTCGGGGGGGGGGGGGGGGGGGGGGGGGAGGGGCCAGCGCACCCAGGGAGGAGGGCATGGCACCTCGCTGTGCCTGTTTGGGATGCATTTTAACGCCCGTGTCCTGAGATGAGAAAAGGAAGTGGAGAGAGAGCCACAGAAACTTGTCCGGATCATTCCTGCCCTGAACCTGCCCAGACGGTGGCCAGGAGGCCCTGGGAGCCGGGGTGGGATCTCACGCCTGGAGTGGTTCTCAGTTTCTCGTTCTCACAGGGACGCTGCGATGCTGCCTGCGCCACAGGGGCAGGGCCCGCACACCCTCCCTCCAGAGAAGGCGTCTCCTTTGGTGCCACCTCACCTCTTCACACGCTGACTCCCGAGCCGCAGCTTTCTGATTTCCCCTTTAAACAAAGCAAAACACCGGCTTCCCGAATTCCTGTGTCCGGACATGCTTGGTCCCGTCTGAGTTGGTGGTATTCCTCCAACGCCCTCACGACGGGCGGTTTTCATGTTTGGTGCGTGTGTTTGCACACACACGTGTCCTTCTGAATGATCATCCTTCACAAGGACAGCCACCACAGCCGAGGAGGGCGACGGCTTGCACACAGTGATTAATATTAGGAAACTACGTCTGAAGGTAACGTCGCCAGGGTCCTGCAACCTGCTAATTGCCATCTCCCGGGCTAAGCAAAATACTAAATGCACATAATTACTGGTAATTTTGTGCGACCGTCATTAATTTTGTCACAGAATAAACAAGCTGAGCTGGGAAGCCTAAAACAATAATTTCAAAGACAAAAGAGAAGAATAATTACACCTCAATGAGAAAAAAATATCAAAGAACAAAGAGCACTTCGCACCTCTCCCCTCTCCCCAGAGCGCCGTTCGGGTTGTCATTCATTTAAGGGCACTGCGCCTCGGGTGCGTTTACTCCACCGCAGCCGCTTGTCTCATCATTCTTTAAAATCTGCGCTCGATCTCTGTACCCATCCGGGCTTCTACCAGGTACTTGAAATATGTGTTGTGGGACAGGGACCTTCCCACGCCAGGAACACTGTCATTCTCACCACACCGGCCCTAGAAATCTTAGCTGCTTCCTGAGCACCTGCCGTTCTGGGTTACACGCGTGCTCTTCAGGTTGACACCAAGCTGTATGCACCTCTGTTCCCCCTCATCTGCTGCACTTGCCTCACTTCTCCCGGCCTGTCAGGCCCCAGTTGCTTGGACGCTGTGTTAGGTAATGAATAGAGTACCGGTGTGCCGGGCCCTCACCCTCTGGAGCTTCCAGGTGGGCCAAGGACCAACACTGGAACAGAATTACACAGTGAGCATGTGCTGACAGGTTTGGTAAGGGCAACAAGGGAGACTACAGGGCATAAGGGAGAATGGGCCTATGCTGGGGTGAAAGGAGGCTGAGGTGGAGAGAGTGGCATTTAATTTGAGGCCGAAGGAAAAACATTTCAAGTCGAGGGAAACGCAGGGGTATGGACTCTGGGTCACACAGATGTTGATGCTGATGGAATATTTGGTTATTCCAATAATGATGGAGAGTGAGGGTGGTCCCTAGTGAGGCGCCTGGAGTGTTCTACTCCAACCCATGTTTGAAGGCCCACTTCAAGTGCCAACCCATTCGACACTGATCTTCTGTCTTGTTTAAGACAGTTCTAAATGCAAAAGATGGCCCTAGCTGGTTTGGCTCAGTGGATAGAGCGTCGGCCTGTGGACTGCAGGGTCCCGGGTTTGGTTCCAGTCAAGGGCACATGCCCTGTTTGCGGGCTCAACACCCAATGGGGGGCGTGCAGGAAGCAGCCAATCAATGATTCTCTCTCACCATTAATGTTTCTATCTCTCGCTCTCCCTCTCCCTTCCTCTCTAAAATCAATAAAAATATAATTTTTTTAAAAAGAATTGTTTAAAAAGTGCAAAAGATAGCCTTTATATCAGTATATTGTTTTCGATCATTTGTAATTACTTCCATCGGTCTGCGGATTGCATGTTCTTTGAGCACAAGAACCATAGTTGTAAATCTTCTGTGTCCCAGTCTAAGGTCTAACACTTCATTGGTCTCTGATTGACTTTTTGCTTACATTTGCTTATATTTGTAGTTTTGTGTTTGTTTGTTTTTTATCAAACTAATTCAAAACTATCTCTGGAAATGAAATAAATAATGAAATTTAATGTGTGAAAAATAAATGTAGCTTCTATATATGAGCTGTGAAACTGTATCATATATATGAGAAAACTAAACATATCATCATGGAATAGAAAATCAACTTAGAAACTGGTCCAAAGAAGCTAACTCATTTCCAAGGGATCTCAGTGAACAACAGGCCCAGGTTTGTTGAGAGCCCCCGTGAGGCTTAGGGTCCCTATGGTGTAAACAGAGCTGAAGAACCGCAATGGTGAGCGTGAGGACCAGCTAACACCTCTATCTTATTTCCCGTAAGAACCATTGGGATAGCTGGGCAAAGCAGAGATGTTTCTTGTCTCTGGCTAAAATAAACCACGGGGATCTAGAGCTACATCATTTTTACCTGCGTTTGATTTAAATTCAGCTCTTTTCCTCGATAAAACAAATATAACAATGAATCTCTTCAAACTATAATAACTGTTCACATAGTCAATATGCAGAGTCAGAAGAAGGTGGTCAGGAAAGAGTGCTCACAGCTGAAAGTTCAGGGCCAAACAAGTTGAACAACCTATGCATATACTTCATCCTTTCTTCAGAGGAGATATATTCAGCAGCAGCATCATTGCCAAAATGATACGATTCCATTAACTGAGCAACTACTGTGTGCAACACCTTTTATGAAACCCTAGCATGAACTTCAAGAAGCAACACACATTGGTTCTGCTGTCAAAGGATGGACAGTGCTCTGGGTTGAAACAATAAAGCCTGCAGAGCCCACCGCCAGGAGAGGTCCTCCACAGAGAACGCCATGTGAATAGTGCCTCCCGAGTTCTGCAATATGGTGACCCTGGACGGGACACAGGAAAGTGACAGGTAACCATATCGCATAAGCTAAGAGCCAAGAAATACTACAGAGGCGCGTGGCCCACAGCTGAAACTCAGTCACCACACAATGACTGCACTGTGAAGTGGAATTGTCAAAGAGACAACTGACAATTGTCATCAGGAGTCGGTGAGGTGAGGTGAGGAGAGTCTTCGAGGAAAATAGACTTCTATATTCTTCGGCCAGGAGCCCTTTGACCAACAATGTTGCCCTGAGGTATTTGACTCAGACTTGGGGCCGGGAGCCCGTTGGCCGGAAGGTTGAGTCTGTCTTTGCACTCTTACCCAGGAAACCTTTCTGCTATCACCTCACTTTCTCCCTGAACCTCTTTCTGGGAATGAAGCGCTTCCCCTGGCGTGTGAATGTGGGGAGTCATTGACCCCAGCGCGGAGGTCAGTGCAGACCTTGACATCAGGACATCCGACAGCGGACAGCGGCTAGAAATGAGCAGTGTCTGCAGGAGAAGACCTGTTTCCCAGCAGCCCACTCCAGGCCTCACACTGACACGGCTTGTACATGCGTGTCCTTCCCCACGAGGAGGACCCGGCCTTCCAGGAGAGCAGGACACCCCAGCAGGGGTCTCTCTGTAGGCGCCACACAAGCAAAACCTCGACCTTCTTTTCCCTGGCTCGCCCAGAAGAGCCTCCACATCCACCATCAGACCTTGCTCTGAGCAGCTGCTGGCTTATTTTCTTTCCATTTTCTCCCTGGGCAGGCTGAGCCGTGGCTGCCCGCCAGCCAGCCAGCCAGACCGGCTTGCTGGGCACACGTGTTCCTGTTTTGCTTTGCTTGCATAAAGGCAACTGGGCTGTGGGTGCACTTCAACCATTGCTTTCAGGCCTTCGCTGCTTTGACCTAAGTATTTCCCAAGCTCTACTAGCGTGAGTCACGTGAGCTCCACATACATTCCTTTAGAGCCCTCACTGACTGAACTAAACAGATTTGTTTCTATAAAAACCTTAGGTTTTATCTAATGTGCCATGAAAAATCGAAGTCTTTGTTTACAGATATATAGTTCCTAATCCAGTATTTATACATCAACAGCTTGAACTGTGGTCACCATGGTCCCAATCATAGTGCTTATAATCAAGCCTTTTCTCTTCTTCTGATACTCTCTTTCCTTCAGGAAAGACCCCCACTTGAGTCAAGTTCATTCCACAATCTCATACTCCAGTGCCTTGGCTGGTGGACGTGTCATGTGGTGTCCGAGCTGAGAAGAGGCGGGCTCATCAGTCAGGCACCATGGGCTAGCCCCACCCCAGTGAGCAGACTCAGTCCTCTGCCCGGGGACCATGCAGTGGTCAATCACACAGCTGCTCTGTCCAGCCTCGTCATCTCCTGGTTCTCACAGATTCCAGCATCATGGCCACCAAGACAAAAAGCAAGAGAAAGAGATCGAAGTCCTCAAAATCATGTGTCCTGAAAGAAACACTCATGTGACCAGGACTTTTCATCTAATTGACTTGGTATTAAAGACTATTTCCATTCAATACGTGACAATCAAATGCCTATGGTTATAGGAAATCAGAAGTTGAATGTTGCTGTTGTTGTGATGGTGGTTCTTGCTGTTTGCTTTGGTCTCCATTCATAATGTATAGTAACCTTGCCTTTTTATGTTAAGGCCATTTCTCTAATCCTCCATAAACCCATTATTTGTTTAAACCTTATTCTCAGAAAGCAGTGACTTCAGAAACAATTATTGTTGCTCTACTCATATGTTCAACATGGTTTTGTTTTTAAATATATTTTTATTGATTTCAGAGAGGAAGAGAGAGGGAGAGAGAGATAGAAACATCAATGATGAGAGAGAATCATGGATCGGCTGCCTCCTGCACACCCCACACTGGGGGTCAAGCCTGTAACCTGGGCATGTGCCCTAACCAGGAATCGAACCGTGACCTCCTGGTTCATAGGTCGAGGCTCAACCACTGAGCCAAGCCAGCTGGGCTCAACATGGTTTTTACTCTGAGGCTGATGTTGACTCAATAATTTTGCAGAAATTATTTATCAATTTCCTGCCAATTGATTTACACAGTAACTGGAATCATCTGGTATTTGGTTACACTTATCAAATTGCAAAGAAATATAATACGACATTGCTCATTTTAATCATCTTCATTTTATTTACAAAATATTTGTTGAACTCTTTGATGTGTGTGATAGTGTCATGAATAATACTTGCAAACATCTTACTGAATTGAGCTGATGACCATCAATATTTATTACATAAGGTAATGTGAAATAGTATTTTCTGTAAAAGAATGGTAATGTCTTTTGAAATAGGTTTCTATAAAGACTTTATTTTTGTAATCTCCTAATCTTGATGAACGGAAATTTTCAAGCCTAGTAGAAGTATTTGCTATATCTTTCTCCCTGATGATAAAATGATACCTACAAAGATGGTTTTCAAACAAAAATAGAATTTAATTTTTCATCACAACTTCTCAGTGGTGTATTTAATCATAATTGCAAATCATAATGAAAAGACTTGGAAAATCATTTTCCTACAAAGAAGAGTTAAATAAAATGAACGTCAGTTAAAACTAATTTACTAGCATTCACAGCCAACCCACTTGGTCTTTCCTTTACATCTCTTTCTCCTGGAATTCCAGCTCCATGTTCCAAAGGAGCAGGTGTGAGGATGAGATTTATACTGAATCTGAAAATCTCTTCTTCTTTTCCTTTATTTCACAGAATGAAAAAAAAATGACAGTTTCTTGAATCCATGTGACTTGAGGGGATAGATGGCTCATTCTCTCATATGTGAACTTCTTCAGGACATAAGGAAGGTAGAGAACTATGTTTGGTCATGTTCCTGATAGCGACATGCCTTGGTAGTAAAGAACATCTTGGATCTTTCCTCAGGATAAGATTGGAGAGTTAACAAGATGGAGCTATCAAAAGGATAGTCAGTACCTGTGGGGCTGACAAATGTTTACACCAGGCGGATATGTATGTGGAATCAGGTAGCTGTTGTTTCTAAATTTCATGTCTTTATATAAGACTAGAGGCCTGGTGCACGGATTCGTGCACCGGTGGGATCCCTCGGCCTGGCCTGCAGGGATGGGGCCAAAACTGGCTCTCTGACATCCCCCCAGGGGTCCCAGATTGTGAGAGGGTGGTTCTCGGGTGACACACCCCGGAATCGGGCTCCCTCTTCTCTGGTCTCGGTGCGTTACCTGAGAACCGCAGCTGCCAAATCACCGCAGCTCAGCAGCTCCTGCGTTGAGCGTCTGCCCCCTGGTGGTCAGTGTGTGTCATAGCTACTGGTCTGGACCGTCTGCCCCCTGGTGGTCATTGCCCATAATAGCTACCAGTTGGATGGTCAAACAGATGGACGATCGCTTACCAGGGGTCCTCAAACTACGGCCCGCAGGCCACATGCAAATACAAATATTGTATTTGTTCCCGTTTTGTTTTTTTACTTCAAAATAAGATATGTGCAGTGTGCATAGGAATTTGTTCATAGTTTTTTTTTAAACTGTAGTCCGGCCCTCCAACGGTCTGAGGGACAGTGAACTGGGCCCCTGTTTAAAAAGTTTGAGGACCCCTGGCTTAGACTTTTATATATATATAGATTAGCCATTTTAGATGTTTCCTGAAACTGGCTAAATTCACATTTTTAATTTGCTAACCTCTCTTTTAATGCCCCTCTCACCACGAATGATAAATTTTCTGTGGAATAGACAGTGTTGCGTTCATTATATTGTTTCCTGTGTCTGGGCTTACGGGGAGGTCTTTCCCAGTCTTTTCTGTATGAGGTGGACAGTGAGACCAAGCTCTGATCAATGGGACATGAGTGGAGGTCACCCATGCCATGTCCTTTGGCAGAGACCATGGACGGGTACCTTTTGAGAAGACAAAGCAATAAGAGGGAAGCAAGCTGGATTCCTTTGCTAACACATGGACAAAAGGTGTCTCCAGAGTCACAACCTACTTGGCAATCTTGTGTGTGAGAAACAAACCTTATGTAAAACCATTGAGTTTTTAAGATTTATATGTTACCATGGCATAGAATATTCTATCCTGCCTAACATATTTGCCTTCTATTTTAATTTTTTGTTGTTGGATAAATTTGACATGTAACATTGTATAAATTTAAGGTGCATATCACGTTATTTTTATACAGTGACATAGTGGAAGGCCTATTTGCCTTCTTTGTTTAACGTCCTTATCCATGAACTTATGTTTTTATTCATAAGCTTAATGATTCACCTCTCCCAAGAGGTATTCTAATTTCAATCAGATATTCCTAAGAAGCAAAATAGCATCAAGCCCTAAAAAGTAATCTCTAATAGTAAAAACTTCAGTACTATGACAAAGAGAAGAGAAACTCATTTATGGACAGATAACTTCTGAGACCTTCTCCAGCAATACCAGTGACTCCGGTATTATCTAGGCTGTCGTTTAAAAGTCATATTTGTTCTCCAAGTTTCTATAGTTGCTTTCTCCTAGTCCTCAGAGTGCTATTTTAGCAGGGACCAATAGAAGAAGAAAGAATACCTTTTTTTTCTTGTCTAAACATTTTTGACAGTTGTAATTCTATCAAAAGAAAGGATTATAAAGTGATTTATTCTAACAGGTGCATGCTCCAAATAACTTAGCTTCTTAAAATAGTTCACATTGAAATCATTCAGATAATAGGCATTGTGTGGGTGCAGTAATATGCTCAGAATCCTTCTGTGCTTCTTTCTGTAACATACTAGAGGCCTGGTGCATGAATTCATGCACCAGTGGGGTCCTACGGCCTGGCCTGCGGGGTTAGCCGAAACTGACTCTTCAACATCCCCCAAGGGGTCTCGGATTGTGAGAGGGCACAGGCCAGGCCGAGAGACCCCACCAGTGCACAATCAGGGCAGGGGAGGGATGCAAGAGGTTGGCCAGCCAGGGAGGACTGCAGGAGGGCTCCAGGGTGTATCTGGCCTGTCTCACTCAGTCCCGATTGGCCGGACCCCAGCAGCAAGCTAAGCTACCAGTCAGAGTGTCTGCCTCCTGGTGGTCAGTGCATGTCATAGTGAGCAGTTGAGTGGCCTTAGTATATCATTAGCATATTACGCTTTGATTGGTTGAACAGACGACTGGATGACCAGACACTAAGCATAATAGGCTTTTATTATATAGAATAAGTTCTTACAAACAACATTTCAGATTTCCAGTCACAGTTTTTGAGTTGTTTTTCCCACAGCTCTATCTATGTCGGCCGCATCTACAAATTCCCAGGACTGTTTATTTTGTCCTCAGGGACTGTGAGAAGCCTTGGTTATGAAAATGTGACAGTTTGAAAAGACTGGGTAGGTTTGGCACCAGACCTTGGCTTAAATATCATTTCTGTCATCACTAGCCATATAAGTTTCATGGAGTTAATCCAAAGAGTGTCAATTGCCTCATGTGTTAAAATAAGAAGGAAAAAATAGCCTATTCCAAAGGATTAATAGATTTATTTATAGGTACTCCTTATGAAGCCACTAGCTCAGTGTGTGGTAAATAATAGGAATGCAAAATATAAGAATCCACTGGAGAATTATTTTTCATTGACATAGAATCAATGAGAGAAATCTCTACCTAAAAAGAAGTCTTCTTCTAAATGCATTATGCTACTGGGTTTTACATTTAAGTCTGTGACCCATCTTGAATTAACTTTTGAGTATGGAGTGAGATAGTAATCAAGGTATTTGTTACCCACACAAGTAAGGACGGTAATGACTTCATTCTGGGTTTACCAGCTTGGGTCTCACTATTTGTGCTTTGATACTAGATACATGAAGACATAGTACATTGTCCTCAGAGTATTTGAAGGCAATGTTAAAAGATTTCAACGGTTGTTTAACCAAGTTTAATTGTATTAGGAAAATCCCTTCTTGAAAATGTTGTAAAAGAACCAAATTTAAGCAAAATTGACATCAGTGATGGTTTCCCTGGAATTTGCATCAAGTCCCTGCCCCAGTATTTTATATTCTACTAGGGGCCCAGTGCATGAAATTCATGCAGGGGGCGGGGGGTCCCTCAGCCTGACCTCTCCAATCTGGGAGCCTTCAGGGGATGTCCTACTGACAGCTTAGGCCTGCTCCCCATGGTTCTCTGCTCTCTGCAGACCTGCCTGCTTGATGCCACCGCAGGCCCTGGTGTCTGCTTTCTGTGGGGGCCTGCTTTCCCTTTGCCACCGGGGCCAGGAGTAAGCAGGGCCCTGCTGTCTGCTTGCTCACTGTCGGGGACGTTCCTGCCTCGCCCCTGGCTGCTTGCGCACATGTTGGCTTGGAGCGCCTGGGTCCCGGGGATGTTCCCTCCCCACCCCCGGCCACTCAGCACCTGCAAGCGTAGGCCCGGAGTGGAGTGGCCAGGGGCGGTCCGGGACCCCTTCCGCTCTGGGCCTACATGCGGGCCTACAGGCTCAGAGCAGCTTGGGTCCCGAGGACATCTGTCCCCGGAACACCGGCCACTTGGTGCCAGCGTGCGCACAAGCAGCCACCTCACCCCCGGCCACTCAGCACTTGCATATGCAAACTAACCCGCCATCTTTGTCGTTAATTTGCATACTCACTCCTGATTGGCTGGTGGGCGTCACAGAGGGATGATCAATTTGCATCTTTCTCTTTTATTAGTGTAGATGCCTAACCTTTTAGAGCCTTCCCATCAAACAAGTGCCTGGGCGCTCTTGTCCTGTGTGGTCAGTGGGTCAGCCATGCAGATTAGTTCTCCAGGCAGCTCCTATTCCAGGTATTTCATACAGTGTGTCCCTGTCTCTCCAGGCCAGGTGACAGCAAACTTAGCTGATAACTAATAGAAGCAAATATGTTCATGTTCATTAACTCACTTAGCTAAGTAACCTCTAGAGCAGTGGTTCTCAACCTGTGGGTCGCCAACCTGTGGGTCACGACCCCTTTGGAGGTCGAAAGACCCTTTCATAGAGGTCGCCTAAGACCATCAGAAAACGCATATATAATTACATATTGTTTTTGTGATTAATCACTATGCTTTCATTATGTTCAATTTGTAACAATGAAAATACATCCTGCATATCAGATATTTACATGACGGTTCATAACAGTAGCAAAATTACAGTTATGAAGTAGCAACGAAAATAATTTTATGGTTGGGGGTCACCACAACATGAGGAACTGTATTAAAGGGTCACAGCATTAGGAAGGTTGAGAACCACTGCTCTAGATAAAAGAATTATGTCTTCTGGACATGATGTCAACTCAAAAATGGGAATTTAAAGATAGAAATTTCAGACCCCGTGTAAGTTGATGGACAGAAAATATGGGACAGCTAGCTCTGTGATGGTCCTAAGAACCCTCTTTGGGGATGGGGAGCCCATTATTTGGCTTTGCCACAGCCTGGTCCTGATGCTGTAATATGGAATCGCTCCTACTTCTGCCTGTACACTCACCACACAAGGGACTTATTCTTGATTTGATCAGAATGACACCAGTGTGATTATATGTTACATCATTTGCCATCACTTTTCTAAAGGCCACAGCCCTGCGAAGTGAAATAGCTGTTGCTTTGACTGAGTTTATAGAGCTTAAAGTGAATTCAAGGACTGTTCATTATCTCCTGATTGCTTATTATGTGATGAATGCAAACACATAAAAAGTCAACCTGGGTAATTTTGTACCTGTGCCAAAAAAGGAATTTCCAAGGTTCATCAACTTCAAAACGTCTGTGTGATGCTCACATTTATTGTATTGATTTCACTACATTGCTCATAGCCCTACATAGAGTTCATGCTGGTAAAAGTCACTGAAATCTACAATTCAATGCAAACTGGAATATTTCAGTATTTATTATCCCCTTTGCTAAATTTCCAATTCCATCTTTCATTTTAGTTCACAAATCCCATATAATGAAAGGCTAATATACAAATCGACCGAACGGCGGAACGACTGACCAGTCACTATGACACGCACTGACCACCAGGGAGCAGACGCTCAACACAAGAGCTGCTCCCTGGTGGTCAGTACGCTCCCACAGCGGGAACTGCTCAGCCAGAAGATGGGCTCATGGCTGGTGAGCACAGTGGCAGTGGCAGGAGCCTCTCCCACCTCCACGGCAGCGCTAAAAATGTCCAACTGCCAATTTAGGACCACTCCCAAGTCATTCAGACATCCCTTGAGGGCTCCCAGACTGCAAGAAGGTTCAGGCTGGGCTGAGGGACCCCCACATACCCCACCCCCCCGCCCCAGTGCATGAATTTCATGCATCGGGCCTCTAGTGATTTTATAATTGACTGGCATTTTTGCTGAGAACATTTTCTTTATAAACCTAAACTTTTCAAATTCTTCCTTTCCATGTATATTTCCTATTGCATTTTTATTGCTCAAAAGACAAATCCGGCAGCCATGTCTCCTCAGCAGCCTCCTTCTCATTATGGGAGATTTGAACGATGCCCCCCTGGTTTCACTCTTTCTGCCTCAGACACTCCACCCTGGGTATTGCATCCTGCAGTGTTCTGAGGAAATTTCTCACCAATCAAATTCTGCCACTGACCCCCTGCCTAATGCTCACATCAAGGGAAGAACAGGACAGGAACTGCTGCCTCGGTGTCCTCAGTCATTTGAATAAAACTCACGCTGACCTTCAAGTAGCAGCGTCCATCTCCGGCAACCCCCACGTTCCCTCTTTGCCTCCTCCTCTGATTTTATTCTGCCCGCAGACCTTACTCTATGCCCCGGGAGTGCCACTGCTCTTGAATATTACCACACGCTTGCCACCGAGAAAGAAACTGACCTGTAAGCTGATCCATATGATAATGTGCTTTGGGCATTGTTTCTCCCCAAGGAAAGATATGTGCACATTGTAAACTCTACTCCGTTTTAGGGGAGATCCTTTGGAGAGGGGCCTCCTGACCTCAGAGCCGCGTGGTGGGAATTTCACCACTGGGAGCTCTCTATGGAGGAGATGTGTGTGGATTGAGGTGCAGGGAGAGGGAGTTTTTTTGAGCAGCCCTGAGATCCTTCAGACGACTCCACCTCTACAAAAGCCACATTTAATGTCCACCCATTATGAATGAACACGGCTAGAATGTCACTTGCCTGTTATCATATGAATAAATAATACTATTGGCTATATTCATATTGATGGTAATAACGAGAACTATAGCAATAAGAATAATGGCAGGTTACACCTAACTGACCGCTTACCACGTATCAAACACTGTTAGAATGCTTTTGACGTATTTTTTCTTTTATCCTCATAGCACGTCTCTGAATCAGATAATGTAATTATCCCCTTTTTACAAATAAGGAAACTGAGGCACAAGGTGGCTAAGTAATTTGCATATGGTCACACAGATAATACTGGAAGTGTTTTACTGTTAGTGTCTACTTTATAGTGGCTCCAGAAGTGGTACTTTCCAATCAAGATAGCAACAGAAATATAAAAGGTATTTTTATCAGCTAGAGTATGAGAGGACAAGGAATCTTTCTATTTACTTTATTACTGTACTCAAGTGCCAAAAATAATGTCTGGAACAGAATGATGTTTAAAAATGGTTTTGAATGGTCTTTTTAATTCTCCAACATAGCCCCCGAACGTAGAGTAAAGGCTGGCACATAGTGAGTTCCCAGTAAGTATTTTTGAATGAGTGAATATCTTAAAATACCTATTGCATTGCCTTGTACTTAGTAACAACTTGATGAATATTTGTTGAATTATTACGTATTTTAAAAGTCTTCAAAAATAACTTTTTATTTTAGTTAATTAAATGATTATTTATTTTCCTTAAAAATTGCACGGAATTTAACAAAAATTATTCTAGGTTGTTACCCTCTCTATTATTTTGATTTGCCTCCAAAACTAGATGGATGGTATTTCTTTTTCTTAATCAACCAACACCTTCAGAATTTATTAATGAAATTATAGCTAAAAATTGTTGCATTAAAATCACTTGGAGATAGCAATAATATCATGTGATATTGAAAGATTTAAAAAGCTGCTTCAGTTGGAAAAAAACCTGGAGATTCTAAAATAAGATAAATGGGCTTTCTCCCTAAAGAATGTTCCAGAAATAACAGCTGTTTATTCAGTCACATTAACGTCACCCTTTCTAGCCTTTTATTGGCTACGATGGTAATTCGGACATGAATTTACAGCAGCCGATTTAAAGATATTCAATGAGAAAAACAGAGATTAAATTAATAAAATAAGTAACATAGGTTGTCTTCCTTCATTAAAAATCCTACTTATCCTGAGTAGTAAGTGCCTCAGGACATTCACATTCTACTTCCTTGTATTTCTTATTAAAGGAATCAGAGAAATGAAATAAACATTGGCTGGATTTGTTATTCCCTGTACAGAACAAGAAGGTACAGTCTATCCTAATGCTGAAATGCCTTTCCAAGGAACATATTGCTCTAAACATTTATCAAACCAATCCATTCACTCTACTGAAAGGAATTTATTTGGAGATGATATCTAGACAAAATATGCATGACCTGTGATTCACAGATGCTACTGAATGCCTATTGAGAACTTGGTGCCATCACGGAATTTGGGTTAATCCCAGTGGTCTCAGGGTCTCATTTAAAAGCTTTTCTGTGGGGAAAAGAGCAAAGAAACACAAGCATCCTATGGTGTGGTCAGAGAGGCGTCTTTTGTGTGTTTTACATGCAACACTACGAACAGCAACGACCTAGAAGGGGGGAGACTGCATTCTAAAATGCAAATGAAGAATGAGCAGAAGGAGCCACGTGACTTTCCCAAGGCACAGACTTTGTTTCAATAGCACAGTTAGCCCCAGGTCATTGTTTAAAGACCCAAAAGAACAACAGAGAATCATGCACAGAAAAAATTAAAATCCTCCTTCTCAACCCGCTCCCCACCGGCCCCGCCATCCCCACCTCTCCCATTCAACTTCCTTCTCCAACCTCACAACTGTATCGTTGGTCCTATGTCCTTCTAGAACTTTTCCTGAGTATATATTTCAAATCTTTCTTTTAGGCGATTTTATGCTATCTTATATGAAAGCTATTCCCAAACAATTCTTGAGCCCCAGAAGAAAATGTTTTGGCGGAACTCAGAAACCAAGTCAGCCAAATAACCCAGCCACTTTCACCGTCTACCCATCGCTTTTCAAAAGAAGGCAGCAGTAACATACGAGCAACATTACCTGACAGCATTAAATGGTCAAAAAGAACATTACTCTTTTTTCTACATAAACAAAATTCACCAGTATCTCCATGCTGAAGAATTGCATTGAGCAAGTTAACGTCACAAGAATCCATGCTAGAACTCATGACTAGAACCACCACAGAGGCTGTGGTGCGGCCACCCCCCTTCGGACCCCTGACAGCTGGGGACATGATGAGTCAAAAAAGACTTGCTGTCGTCACCGGCCAAGTGAAATATATGTATTAGATCGAATATGATATAATAAAGAGAAGGCATTTCAGGTCATCAGTACTGATTCTCCAAGTCAGATTGGTTTTGCAGATTGATCATGGACTTAATAAACAAGAGGATACGGGGAAGGGCCATCCCCAACTGTGATTTTATTCGGCTACGGCATTTCTCTCTCTCTCCTCCAAATCTGTGTATCTGTCCCACGTACCGGACTGTCTTTTAATTTAAAAAATGGCACAGCTGGTGGGGGTGGCAATTTCCCGCATCGAGGTGACAGATAGAACCTTCTCTCGCTAACTGTGTTCCAACATCCGAGATTACGTGCGAAGAAATCTGAGCTTCCTTGGACAATACCTTGAGCACCGTGATTGGAGCTTGCATTTCCAAGAGCCAATCATTTCTCTTCCTTGAGCTTTTGCTATGAACCAGGCTCTTTGATGTAACTGTAACAACCGTCCTAAAAGATAAATACTGTTTTAAAGCCACTTTAGAAAGGGTGACTGAGTCTTCGGAGGTTGAATCACTTGCTGAACTCAAAACAACAATTAAGCAGAAAAGCTGAGACTCAAGACCACATCTTTCTGTTTCCAAAGGCCATTCTTTTACTGGGCTATTTTCCCCATACGTTAGTATCATATTCTCTTTGCAAAATTTCTCAACAAACTATTTGTAGATATGTATTTGAATTACATTATTTTAAATTATTTTTAGATGACGCATTTATTTTGAACATTGTATAGACTCCTTAGGACAAGTTTTCAATTTTAAAAGTGGGATTTAATAACACTCTAGGAAACTGAAATTCTCCTCCACTTGCTCTTCCCATTAGTATTCCACGAACTTCCCAACGCTTTTATTCATCTGCTCATCCATTAGATGTTGAGCTCCTGGTGAGAAGCAATCCCATCTTTTAGAGCCTGAATAATTATCACAGATGCTTCCATGTTGTTCAGAAAGTGGCTGCCATTAAAGGGACTGCCTTATTAATTGATTAACCCACGTCAAAGAACAACTATCACAACAAACATTATGCTCTGAGTGAGCTCCTGTACTGCCTTACTTATTGCAAACCACATCCTGCAGCCATTTGTAATTCAAATTAAAGCCGGGGCACGGAAAAGGAAAAAGAAAATAATGGCTCTAAGTCTTAGGAGACTCCGCTGTTAAGTACAAACTTTCTGATTTTCCATAGAACAAATAGGCACACTGAGGAATAAACACACAGCAATAATGAATGTCGTATGGGTTCGCTCCTTAGTGGATCTTTCCCTTGGTATTGAAATCTTTCCTATTTTTAAATGAACGACAACAACAAAAAACACAAAAAGGCTCATTGACCTTTATTCTCAAGCTCCACCCTCTTTTGCACAAACTTCCCAAAATGCTGCCTGGATCACACTCCTGCTCCGTCCCCACCCTCATGGCTCCCCAGTTCCCTGTCAGAGCTCCCCCAGTTCTGTCAGAGCGCCCCCAGTTCTCTGTCAGAGCTCCCCCGGTTCTGTCAGAGCTCCAGAATACAAGGGCTCCTGCAGACTCAGGTGATCGGACTTCCCGGCCTCTCCTTACATTGAGGGCCACTGCCTCCTTTTCCAAGTTCTCTTTTCAAAATAGCCTTTCCTTGGCTTCCCTGACCCGTTAGTGTCCTGGCTGAAATTTCCGATGCCCGCGGTTCTGGTGACTAAAAGCCTCTTGGAAACACTAGCTCGCAGAAGCTAAGCCCGAGGAACCTGACAGCTCAGCTGTTTCCTACCCGCCCGGGCTCCAGTCACCTTCCCCAGCTCACTCTCCTCCAGGGCGCACCCTCCTGTAGCTTCAGCTCAGCGCCTGCAGCGCTCCACCCGGGATCTCCCCCTGCTGGTCTCTCGGGCTTTCCTCTCCTAGTTCTCAAATCTGTTCACCCACTGTCACTGCTCAACTCCGGAGGACTGCCCGGCCCCTTCTTCCTCCAAGCGACAAGGCTGCATTCCCAACAGGTTGCCACACTCCCCGCCGCCCTCTCCACGCCCAGCCTCCAAAACGCAGCCGGAGTCATCGTTCCAGAAAGCAAAGCTGATCAGGCCCGCCAGGCCGCCCTCTTCTCATCCTGCACACATTACACACCGGCCTGAGGCCTCCCTGCTCCCTACGGAGATTAGCATTCCCGGCCTCCTTACCTCTCCAGGCGCCTCTGGGTCCTGGGAGCTGCGGCCAGCCCACAGCGCTCCCCCTTCCCGGGGCTCCACTCCCTCCACCCAGGCCTCTGCGCAGGACATCCCTTCAGCAGCAACGTCTCCTTCCCGGCATCCTCTGGTGACCTCTGACCCCTGGGAGCATTTCTTGGCCTCTGCTGTGTGCACGTTACCATCAACACAGAGGCTGGAACAACACCAACTCAGAGTTCAGGGTCAGGGTCTGAGTGCGGGCCAGCTGAGTCCCTCTCGGGGCTGAAGTCCAGGTGATGCTCGTGCCGATGCACGTGGGCGCACCATCCCAGTCCCAGCTCATTCCGGTTGCTGGGAGAATTCCCTTCCTAGTGGTGGTGGGGTGAGGTGCTCGTTTTCTTTTTTTGCTGGCTGTCGTCAATAAAAGAACGGACAGACACATCACGGCATGTCCATACAGCTCAGCAATAAAGGCAGCGAACGATTAGGACCCACAACGCGGGCAACTCGAACTAGTGATTCTGAGTGAAAAACAGCCAGACCAAAAAAAAAGAATATACACTGTGTGGTTCCATGTGGATAAATGTATGTAAACCATTTGAAGACGCATCCTCTCGAGGCAGAAAGCAGGTGGGTGGGTGCTCGGGGTGCGGCAGGTGGCATGGGGAGGAGTTACAGAAAGGCACAAGGAAACTTGGGAGTGATGGATGGGTTTGAACCAACTTGGAAGCTCCAAATTCATGCCGCTTATTGTCTGTTGATTACACCTCACTAAAGGGCGGGGGGAGGAGGGGAGGAGAACCAGCAATGGCTGCAGGTGTCTCTCACTGGCCTCAGTTACTTGCTTTCTCTCACCTGACCGTGATCGGGGCCCCTGGGCTTCTGAATGCTTGCTGGGTCTTAGCCCCTGAGATGTGGTGTTGGAGACCCTGAGGCGCCAGATGACCAGCCTTTGTCTGAAATCCCAATCAGGGCACCGACAAGTATGGAGCCTGAAGACAATGTGGAGAATCAATGCAAATGTTTTAAACCCGTCCTTACACTTCTGTCTCTACCACAGGGAGCCTTCTGTGCAGGCCTTCAAACCAAATGACACCTGGAGACAAACATGAAGTGTGCTATGAACCTTCTAGTGAGATCAAGGTCAATGTTTTAAATTTCTTACAGAAGGACCAATAAACCCATTTCACCTGAGCTAAGGCTTTTCCAAGTGCATGCCCAGTAAATTAATCCTCACTGGAGTCAAAGTTATACATGTTCCGAAACCCCTAAGAAGAGCAGAAATAGAAGCATTAAAATGTCACTGCAGCACTGAACTTGAACCTAAGTTTAGTTGGTTCAAGTCCCTGCCCCTAACCTTGCTCCCCAAGTTACAAGTAAAACCACACCCACACTCTGGGAACATCTCCGTGGAGCTCCCACCGGATGCTATCTTGGGAGAGGCGCATTCCTATAATTCCCTGAGGTGCGTGGAAGAATTCCCTAATAACTACAACTGACTAAATCCCAGTGAGAGCAGCCTGGGCCGCCAGGCACCGCCGTTAGAAATGTGCACCTTCACTCCGAAACCTGAGGAGCGTACCTATCTCTCCGGCAGAAACTCGCTTTTCTGTCAACTGCACGAATGAAAGCACTTGAATGCCACAGCATGGACTCCATTAGCTAATAAGCCAGCTCGGTCATTATCGGGAATGAGGAAAGTGGGAAAGAAAGAACGTGCTTCGTGCCAGGCCCACGTTTCCCCCCGAAAGCATCCCCTCCCTCCCTCCCCCCGTGATGGCACCACGTGCTCGGGGAAGGCCGCTGGACCTGTGGGTTAAGGACCGTGGCTTCCAGCTGGAGGGGAGCCCGCGGCAGGCCCGGGGGACACAGGGGGAGGGAGGTGCCGGGGGTGCGGGGAAAGGACAGCAGCAGGGTGAGGAGGAGAAGGCGTTCTAACAAAAAGGCACGTAAAACACACTCCCCCAGGGCCCCTTCCCCGTGGCTGTTCACTGTGGAGAGGGAAAAGGGAAGAGGACTCTGTGGCATATCCCGAAGTGGCAGGGAGGTGTGACGAAGGCTATTTTGGGATAATAGAAAGTCTGGTACTAAATCTTAAAGCAGCCACTGCCTGAAAGCTTGCCACCTTCCCAGTTCAGTCTGTGACCTAGAAACGGCCGCGCTGGGAGCCCTGAGCATCCTGAGGCGGGAGCCGCCACGCTCTGGCCTTTTTAATCAGGATAATGGATTCTGCACGAGTCAAAGATGCCGAAAGGTGGAAACAAAGAAGCATTAAAATATGAAATGAATGGAATCAAAGAGTCGTAGACGTTAAGGGCTGGGAAGACCTTTACAGGTGCCACAGTACAACTTCCTCTCATGCAAACAGGACAAGCAAAGGCTCAGCGGAGGCCACGCCTTGCTGAAAGGCACAGAGCAGCCTGGCCAGTGTGGCTCAGTGGCTGAGCGTTGACCCTTGACCCAGGAGGTCATGATTCAACTTCCCGTCAGGGCACAAGCCTGGGTTGCGGGCTTGATCCCCAGTAGGGGACATGCAGGAGGCAGCCAATAGATGTTTCTCTCTCCTTCTCCCTTCCTCTCTCTGAAATCAATATGAACATTTTTTAAAAGAAGTCCAGAAAAAAAAGTAGCAGAAAACCATTACAATCATGAGTTTCTACAAATGATTTAAAAGTTTGGCACACAGGAGACTGTCAATAAATATTTGCTGAGTGAATATATAAATAAGTGCTTTCACCTTTTCAAAGTCTGCATATTAATTGAGATTTTAAAAATACATACTACCATCTATTGATTGATTTCATAACAGCCATTGCAAGTAGCATGGCCAGGTTTGGGGCCTCGGAGTCTAAGGGCAGCCGCCACGACCTCTGCGGTCACAGGAAAATGTGCCCGAGGATAAGGTTGTTCGACCCAACCCCACTGTGCTCTCCTTACCCAGTGCCTGCGCCAGGCCCAACTCGGCGTCTCTCTGCCTCAGTGGCCCGGCCTCTGCCCTCCATTCTCAGTCCTCATTTCAGTTTCTACCAGCGAACTGAGAGGAGCCAGGAGCAGAGCTCACAAAACTGGGGCCTCAAGGGGAGCACTCAGATCCACAGGCACAGAATGCGAAGAGGAAGGAGTGGGAGGCTTCGGAGCACGTGGATGGACATGCACTGGCACGTGAACTGAGGAGTCTGGAGCAGCGGGGAGGGGGAGCCGGAAAACCACGGCTGGTGCATCTTAAAGTCCCTAACACGCTGCCGGACTGGCCTGGGAGTCGGCTGCCAGGACTGCTAGGACTGTGTAGCATGCACGGAGTGACTTCCGTCTCAGAAACCTCCTCTCTCAGTTCCGGGGCTGGACCTCTGAGCGGAGACGAAGAGGGAAGATCTGCTTGGGCCACGCTCTCTGGCTCGTAGACGGCCATCGCCCTGTCTCTTCACATCATCTTCTCTCCACCTGTGTCTGTCTCTGTGACCCAGTTTCCCCTTTTCATGCAAGGACAGCTGTCATTGGGTTAGGGCCCTCCCTAGTGACCTCATTTAAACGCGATTGTATCTGCAAAGACCTTATCTCCCAATAAGGTTGAAGTGTGAGGTTCAGTGGGGAGGGGTGCAGAGGGACTCCAACCTCTCATGTTGTGGGGGACATGATTCGACCCATAGCACACGGATTACATAAAAAGTAAGATTCTGTTTTTACTTTTTTCAGCTGAAAGGTACAGATGAAATTGTCAAAGAGCTAGGAGGTAACGTCTTTCCTTTTGGAACTAGATATTGTGTGGAGTTCCTGGATTGAGTGGGGCGGTTGTGCCTCGGAAACTTGCTCCTCTTTAACTTGGCACTGACTTGGTGTCGGTACTCAAGAAAGTAGCTCCATGTGGTCCATGGAGACAAATCTTCAGACAGACAATGGCCAGAGAGTCTGGTGTTTTAATTGCCTGCTTGTTTCACCAGAGCTTGGATTTACAAAATGGCTGAGAGCATCTTTCTTCTGCTGTTAGTACTTGTGCTTGTATGTAAATGAGCACTTATTTTTTTGTAATGGTGAGAATCTTGATCTGAAAAAAAAAAAGTGTTTTCCAACATTTTACAGAGTGACTAGAACTTGAGAAAGTTGTCACATTTATTTGTTAAAACATTTGTGGAGAATTATAAATAGGGTAGCACAGTGGTTCAGAGGATGGCTGTGGAGTCTGATGGAAGTTTAAACATCTGGCATTGGCTACTTGTATGCCCTTGAACAATTATCCACCTCACTGTACCACAGTTTACTGCGCAATACGTTTGTGATAATAATACTAACCTCATATGCATACGGTGAGAATTAAGCTATACATGCTCACAAAATTCTCGTAATAAACACCTGACTCCTTATAAGTTCTTCTTATTAAATAAGGGATGAGAGTTGGGAAACTGAATTACTATTTAAGTCTGAACCTAATATTATATTAATCAAAAACTACTTGACTCAAAACTTGTGATGATATGCAAAAGGAAAATAAGATCTAGATCCTTCTCACTTCACATTTCTTTTCTAATTGCAATCCTTTGCTCAATCAACACACGCATCATTTTTACCTAGACAGCCAAGGTGAAGCCGGCCGGTTGTGTTCACTTTTCAAGTAAAACTTCTTCGCCTGTCCTCCCTTTCCCTGACTGGTAATTTTTATCACAAGCTTAGCAATGCAAAAATCACATATTGCCAGAAATTAGTTTTAGAGATGATTTTGTCCAACAAATTTTATTTTACTGATGAGAACACTGATATCCAGAAAGGTTAACTGGTTTTCTTAATGTTTTATATTTAGTTCACAGCCACCTTTTGGTTTCCGACCCAACAGTCATTGAAGGGCAGTAACTCTTGAAAATAAGCCCTGTTGGTGTTATATTGAGCTCCACAGTGCTGAACTTCCCAATGTTCCTACTTACTTTTCTGCTGAGGGAGGTTTCATTCAACTCAACAATTGGAAATCAATTATAACAGTAATTCCTGATAGCACTTAAACCGTCTTCATACAGCCAACGTTTATAAATAGCTACCTTGTGGGCACATAAAAAGATATAAATTATTCTATACAATTGAAATTTAAAATTAAACCGTTCTAACCTTGATTTGTTTAAAAAGTAAAGACACTCCTATAATGACAGTATAGCAAAATAAAATTAAGTTGATGCTGCAGCCCTTGGCTAAATTTATCTAATTGATTGACATGACAAACTCACTAAAAGATAAAGAGACAAGAATGATTTTTAAGGTAATTGGGTCTGGCCATATCACCTCCTCTTGGAGAAGCCAAACCCACAATGCCTTGCATTATTTGTTTGTTTCTTCACCGATCAAGAGATTAAAAAGGAACTGATATGATTTCTATTGACAAGATTTCTAGAAACTCACATCTCTGCGTTCCCAGGGGTTTTGAGGACAATAGCTGGAAGAACTCCTCAAACGATAAAAGTGTAAGCAGTGATGCCACTTGGTCCTCTTTGGGAGAAGAAGGAGGGAGGCGGGAAGAGCCTGGTTCTCGTCAGAGACGTGGCTGACTAATCGGTGACATTCAGACACTTTCCCATGTTAGTGTTGGAGAGGCAGGTATCAGCAGGGCAGTCAGTGGACATGAGTGACGGGGGCAGGAGAGTCAGAGAAACGGCCTCCGAGGAGGGACAGTGCAGGTGCCAAAGGCTCACGGGACATGTCACAGCTCTCACTCTGGGCTTACAGCTATGGATGGGTACATGGGCCATGGGTTCAGGGAAACAACAAATAAGAACTTCTCGTTGAATTAAGAGCAACAACCTGCGTTTGTAAAGCAAGAGCTCGAACGTGCAGAGCTTCACCAACCTATTTGTTTTGTGTTGCGTTGAGGGTTAGCCACGTGTCACGTTTACCTGCAGCTGTTCCTAGTGAGTGTGCAACAGCCTAGACAGCAGCACACCAGACATGGAGGTGAGTGGGTACCAGCCTAGACAGCAGCACACCAGACATGGAGGTGAGTATGTACCAGCCTAGACAGCAGCACACCAGACATGGAGGTGAGTGTGCAACAGCCTAGACAGCAGCACACCAGACATGAAGATGAGTGAGTACCAGCCTAGACAGCAGCACACCAGACATGGAGGCTGGAGGGAGCCAGTGACAGCTCTGAGATGTGGCGAACTGATGTGATCAGATAGGAGGCTGGAGTCCCAGGAAGTGCCTTTTCCAGGCGAGGGTGGTAAGAGCAATAGTGAGACCGAAAAGTCCCAAATGAAATGGCGATGAGAGAACAACACTGGGGAGCGTGCAGGAACCCTAGAATCTAAGGTGATGTGTTAGGCATCATTCTGTTCCTATAAGATCCCTTTATTTATTTATTTAAATATATTTTTATTGATTTCAAAGAGGACAGGAGAGGCAGAGAGAGAGAAACATCAATGATGAGAGAAAATCATTGATCAGCTGCCTCCTGCACGCCCCACACTGGGAATCGAGCCTGAAATCCGGGCATGTGCCTTTGACCGGAATCAAACCAGGGACCCTTCAGTCCGCAGGCCGACGCTCTGTCCACTGAGCCAAACCGGCTAGGGCTGTAAGGGACCTTTAAAAGAAAGAATGATATTAAGATTCATCAATGTCCTCATGAAAAATAGAGCATTAATAGATTGTCCAAATATTCCTGGGAGAGACAACAGAATGATACGCTGATGATAACAGCATATTGATAAAGGCTGATGTCAAGGCGACAGGAAGAGACTACTCCACCACTTTGGAAGAGAAAACCTTTCCACAGGCAGACAGAGTCCCCACATAAGTTCCCTGTGCCCGCAGAGAAGCGGCTCTGAAACAATCGCATTAGAAAAGTAGGTTGGGCTGCGCAAAGCTACTTCTTAAAATGCTACCCGGTGTAAGAAGACGGATGGCTGGTCTAGTTTCAGACATGTGGCCATTATTCAATAATGCATATTTGATGAAATGTAAAATTAAATTGATAATAATTAGAGACCTATGCTGGTTTTATAACAAAGAAACCCATTTGAGGTTAGGCATATTCAAGTAGGAAAAAAATGGTGAATAATTACAGGAAGTTTTTTTCTTGGGTTTTGTACCTTTGGAGATGATCAGCCAAAAGTCCTCATTCAGGTGTAAACGCGTGCTTTTCTTAAAATACACTTTGCTGTAGCCGAACTGAAGTTTTTCTCCTGGAATTACAATGGCAACAATGGTGGAAACATTCAGACCAACGACTCCCTCCCCAGGGCGCATACCCTCGTTATTCATGGGCCTGGCCTGCAGGTGAGGGTTTTTCCTCCTCTGGAAGGCAGGCGGCTGGGCGGCTTGGCGCCTCTCACCGCAGCGGGTCCCTGATCAGCGTGATGCATGCGGAGAAAGAAAATGCTCCCACAGAACAACCAGGCCAGCTTCTCCATTGGTGGGCGAGAGGGCATCTGCTACGGGCCAGCTGCACATGGAGAGAGTCCTAGGTGCCTTTAGCAGCCGGAGGGGGGCGGAGGGGTGGGGGGGAAGGGGTTGGTTACTCAGCTCCTAGGCAGAGTCACATGGAATTTATGCTGGAAAGAGCCGGGAGTGAGCTGCGGTGGCGGCCAGTTCTGGGCAGACACGGTCCATGAGCACAGTCACGGGTCAGCATCGCCCACTTCCTCCCCCGTCAAACCCCTTTTGTTAAAGGAGGGACATCGTTCACTTCTCACTTCAACCCCAGAACCTTTCTTCCTGGGATTTCTCTTTTGAAAAACAGCAATATGTTTTCACTTCTTAAAGCGTGTCAAGCTATCGCCTCGCGTCTGGGATTAAAGTTCAAATTTATTCTCATGGCCCAAGAGGCCTGATCGTCTGGGCGGCCCCTTCGCTCCCGAGTTTGGTCACTGGGCTCTGGCCAGACGGTTCCTCGCTCTTATTCTGGGCTCTGGGCGCCTTCCCACCGCACAGGACAGCGCCCAACCCGCTCCCACGTGGCCAAGTCTTACCTCCGGACCCGGGTCTGCGCCCCTTCCCAGGGAGGACGTCCTTCACTTACAAGTTCAGATGAGATTCTGCTAACGTGGCCTTGGGCACACACACTCTCCGTGGCACTTAGGAAATGGGGTGATCCGGCCATTCGATATAGAGTCGTTGGTTTACTGCCTCTCACTCTGTGGTAGGCTTCATGAGAGAGAGCAGGGGTATAGTATCTTCTTGGTCACTACTGCACCCCAAAACTCAGCAGAGTGCCCAGGATACAATCACATAATCAATGCTCAAACGTAGTTGTTGAAGTTAGGGTGCCACCAAATCCCGACATTCCCTACCAGGCCCCACGGGGACAGACATCATGTCAATATCCAAACATCCTCTCCCACCTCAGAACCGAGCTCCCTGGAGCCCGTTTCCAACGGCTGCCTGAGCCACGGCCTGTCCTGAGAGGAGAGGGGAGACCGAGGCCAGACCCTGGCTACTGCGGCCATGCCTCCTCCCAGCGTGCGGACTCCATGCAAGAAATGGGCGCAGGGGCGGTTTGCAATCATTTCACGGATCTGTTGAGCTGGTGCTTTTTGTATTGTTTTGTTCTTCTCTTGGAAATAACTCCAGATGTGAGAACACCCACGTTTTTGGTAGATTGTGTATATGCGTGTGTGTGTGTGTGTGCGTGTGTGTGTGTGTGCGCGCACACACGCGTTTGCATATGTGTGTGCACGTGTATCATCATGCTGTTAGGTCGGATCAACCAACTCTGATTTCAACCAGAAATCGGGAGCTCCTTCCAGCTGTATTCTGAGGATGCCAAGCTTGGGAATTTTCAAGAACTTTCACATTTATTTCGAATCACTCCGATAGCCTGAGATGCAGGGGGGATGGCAGCCCTGTGGCCATTGCCATAGGTTAGTGTGTGACCTAAGTCCCCCTGAAGTCTGCCATTGGGACAGCGCTCCTTCAGGGACAGGCTCATGGGCAATTTCAATGGAGCTGGGAGAGGGAGGGTCACTCAAGGGCCACCCCCAAAGGGACAGTCCTGATGCCATACGTGTAGGTCCTTGAGGATCGGTGCTCCTAGAAGGGATGGTGGAGAGGGGAGACACAGCGGTGCGTGCTGTTTCCATCCTGCCAGCTTTGGCTCTGGCTTCTCTTGGTCAAAACCGCAGGGAAGTCCAAGTGCTCTAGACTCGGCGTCATAAACCTGGGCCTGCTGCCACTGGCCCACTGTGACCTCGGGCAAGGTTAAATCAGGTGCCTCCCGTGTCGCAGGGGCATAGCAATAAGATGATGGGTAAAGAAGGCATGCTCTGGGACCACAGTCCACCGAAGCTCATGATCACTGATGACCACTGGGATCCTCCGAGGGGGCGTCATGGTGGAGATGAGGGCATTGACGCTCAGAACAAACATCAAGTACAACCTCTCAAATTCAAACCCCCATCTTCTAGACTCCTACATCCTTTACCCACTAGGTCAGTGGTTCTCAACCTTCTGGCCCTTTAAATACAGTTCCTCATGTTGTGACCCAACCATAAAATTATTTTCGTTGCTACTTCATAACTGTAATGTTGCTACTGTTATGAATCGTTATGTAAATATCTGATATGCAGGATGGTCTTAGGCGACCCCTGTGAAAGGGTCGTTCGACCGCCAAAGGGGTCACGACCCACAGGTTGAGAACAGCTGCACTAGGTAATCCCGTCTCCTTCTCACTCAATACGTTGTTTAAAAATCTCCATTCTTCTCCCAAAGGAAGAATGTTTATTTCCCATGATACTCAGCCTTCAATGTAGTCGCAATGGTAGCAATTCAATCACATTTATGAGTATTTCCAGGAGAGTGCCAGGCACCTTGCTGGCATTCTACATTTTTCTTCCTTCTCCTTCTCCTTTCTCTATTGCCCTCCCTTCCTCCATCTTCTGCCTTAATGCACCAAGTTCTTAAACTGTCATCACATGTATTTATTTCTATAAAATATGTGAGCGTTGTGCCTCCAGCCAAGAGAGTAATTCAAAAACATTGGAGAGCTCTCATTCTACAGCACGGGGTGCGATGGCCCAATTCCTTTCTGAGCCACACCCCTTCACCCACGATAGTACGTTAACACTCACACACAGTTATACCGGTGCCGAGACCAATTCCAGCATGTACAGCAGGGCTGCATCTGGGAATGGCTAAAGGCATTTCCCCAAACCTGCATAGGATACATTAAATTGATTCTTGGCAGCCAGACAGCTAAAAGGCATCTTAATCTACATCAGTGGTTCTCAACCTTCCTAATGCCTCAACCCTGTAATACAGTTCCTCATGTTGTGGTGAACCCCAACCATAAAATTATTTTCGTTGCTACTTCATCACTGTAATTTTGTTACTGTTATGAATCGTAATGTAAATATCTGATATGCAGGATGTATTTAGGCGACCCCTGTGAAAGGGTCGATGGACCCCCAAAGGGGTCGCGACCCACAGGTTGAGAACCGCTGATCTACATGTTATTGCCTCCTACTGGCTAAACACCTGAACAGCCGTAGGCTAATTCCCCCATTCTGACAATGCTTGTGTATACCCTTTGAAGTGTATATCTCGCCTCAGGACAAGTTGTGTTAATAAAAAGCATGGGGTCCCGGGGACGGGGAGAACCTAAGACCTTAGACTTAAGATCTTGGATTGTAGCTCCTTTAGCTAAGCTCCTCTGACCCCCAATGCCTTTCAAAATTATATCTCGTCTCTGGACTCTTTATTAGTCCCTGAACTCCTATTTGACATCTACGCACAGCCTTCTCCAGATTCCTGAACCCTTCTAGGTGCCGGAATAAGAACCCCGGCATCCTGGGGAAAAGGAGTCCTCTAGTCAGAGCACAATGGAGCTACTCCCAAGCGCACTTGGCCTCTTCCCAGGTTTTCCCAGGGCTGGTGCTAAACTAGCCCCTTCGTTCCCTGTAGGACAGCCTATGCACTATGTCCGATTCACTTCGCTTCTCCCCTGGAAATGTTTTGTTCTGCATCCTTGTGTCTCGACTTTTTTTTTTTCCTTCTCACTCCGCTGCCAAGCTCGAATTTATGATCCCATAACCTTGCAGACAGAGCCTATTGGAGACATAGCTGAATTCCCCCTCCTTCCTTTTTCATGGCGCCCCACACTCCTCCATCCCCCCTCTGTGGGGGCTCTCCCACCACGGGCAGAGCCGGGAAGGTCTCCACTCAGGGCCCTGGAAGTCTTCAGCAAACACACCAGGTTTTCACAGCCGCCGAATTCCTCTTCCCGGTGCTCACCGCTGACATCTACCAGAGGCGAGTTTATAGTAGCTCTCGGGCCCGCGGAGAGAGGAGGCTCATGTCAGCACTCGGCCTTCTTATTTATTCCAGACTGAAACCTCCTGCTTTGAAATTCTGCCTTCAGAAAACTCCCCACTTGCACTTCAGCCTGGAAGAAAGATGAGAACAAATGTTGATTTATAATGAGATACAGACAGACAATCAATTCTAAGCTCAGGGGAAAACAAAATAAGTGAATCAGCTGCTACAGAATATTTTTTGCCAACACCTTTGAGGAACAAATGACAGATATTCGTGTCGTCAGAGAAATACAGTGGCCAGCCCCGAAGCAGCACACGGATTGTGCTCAGACGCCTGGTCTTACAAATGAGCAGAGTCCCTAGGTCACTGACATCGCCAAACACTTCCCGGGCAAGTGCAGGTGAAACACCTGTGTCAGTGCCTACAGCTTAGCCTCTATTTACTGGGCGGCCATTACCACCATGCTGGAGAGAGGAGATCTTTTCTCTCGGAAATCGGATACCATAATGGCTGCCTGTTCTACTCTTTCATTTGAGGCAGATCTTTCTCCGTCCACCCACCCAGAAGGCTGACACGGGTGCTGGGCTCTGGCTTCCAGTGTGAGCTGGGCAGGCCAGTCACCTCTTCAAGAGAGGAAGGCTTGGGAGAGAAACCCACCCCTTTACTGTAAACCATGAAAATGCAATTGTGTGATCTGCCATTAAAACAAGGCTTGCTGTCTTTAAATTTAAATTGCTGAGTCACTGGGTGCTTACATATTGCCTTATATATAGGGCACCCCCAAAAATGTATACACACACTTTACATAATTATAAAGGCAGTGTTTATGAAAATACATTTCATTTTCAAAATTGAGCTGTCAGCTGTGACAGTGTGTGTACATTTTGGGGGGAACACCCTGTATTTTATATTTTCTGTGATTGTGTCCTCTGCCCGGTGATGGCACAGACCGTGCATTAGACTTTTTAAATCTTCTGCAGCGATTTTTACGTTGCCTTATACGTAGTAACATCTGCTGGCTATTGACTTAAACGGGGAGCAGGGCACTGGTGTTTTAGTTGCATCTTCTAGACTAAATGGAATCCTCCCACCGCACACTGAAGGACACGGACACCAGGCTTTGTGCTGGTCTCTATTTGGTAGAGAGTCTATTGCAGAGTTCGAATGATCTTCATAAAATACTAAGCCCCCAGCTTTCTACTAAACCTAAAACAGTTCCGGTAAAATAGCAGACGATGCATACTCGGTCAGACGAGCTTTGCCTTTTCATTCTTCAGACTGATTCCTTAGACCAGCGAGGAAGAAGAGCGATGCAGAAGTAAGGGAGTGACGTTACAAAGACTTGGGAGGTCACGCACAGGAAGGCCGTACTTGCCAGAGCAGCAGACGGGCTGGGGGAGGAACGGACAGTGTGGAAGAGGAGGAGGGACGGAAGGAGAACCTAGGAGTAAGACGGGAAGATAAAGCTGGGACAGGCAGGCGATAACTCGTGTCCATTTGAAGTCCTAATGCTTATTAGCACGGGAAAGACGGGCAGTAATTTCATTTTGTGTCAGACCAGCAGCTGAGGCCGTATTTCCTTCTTCCAAAATACAACCCTCGGTTCACTTACAGATCTTCCAACCACGCAGGCAAATGGTCGGGCGCGTTTCATCTCATCGTGGAGGGGTTTATGCTGAAACATACTTCAGGCAGAGAACTTAGAGGCACCAGGACATGTCAGACTCTCTAGTGACGTCTGATGAATTCCTCCCCGTTGTTTCCAGCAAAGGGCCTTGCAAAGTGGGCTGTGCATTTGAGAACTGAAATGAACGGAACGTGCCTCTCAGTGGGGCCTATGTTTGATGATTGAGATTAGTACATATGTCGACTCCAAACTAACTCAAGAATGGATGGTGACCAGAGAAGCTCACAAAAACGGGTTGGCTGTACCTTGGAGAACTGTTATTTCACAAAAGCACTGGCCCAGGGAAACCAAGAAGTTCCCAAAAGACCCCAAAACTAACAGACTAGGACAGTGGTCGGCAAACTGCGGCTCGGCAAACCACAGCTCGCGAGCCACAGGCGGCTCTTTGGCCCCTTCAGTGTGGCTCTTCCACAAAATACCGACTTCTGCGCATGGGCCACAAAGTTTCAATCGCACTGTACATGCGCGTCCGCACGTGGTATTTTGTGCAAGAGCCACAATCAAGGGGCCAAAGAGCCGCATGTGGCTCTCGAGCCGTGGATTGCCGACCACGGGACTAGGATAGCATGGCTTTCGCCGAGGGATGCCATTAAGTCATTAATAATGGCAGGAGATGAGTCACCGGTTCACAGTTTCTATGAAGCAGCAAACAGTGTAGAACCCGAACTGCATGGCGCAGTGTATCTTTCAAGGGTTTTTTATGCTCCAAGTGAAAAATTGAGCACTCACCGTGGGAGAGGAACATAAACTCGGAAATGTTATCAATTTATAGAGAACTGCATTGGAAAATGCATCTTGAAAGTGACACGGCTGTGATGGATGAGAAAAATCTCAAATGCATTGCAAGCAGCTTTTCATTAAAGATGTTTACACCTCATGATTTTGTTTTTAACAAAAGTGCTGCTGTTTTTTTAAAAGGTCTCAGAGAGGAGGTGTTTAAACAGCAACTTTCCAAATTCCAGAGAAGTTGGATTCAAACACTCTTTTACCTGAAATTGAACTCAGCATAAAAGGCCTTATTTTTGCCTCGTTCCATGGCGAGCCTAAGATGGTAGGAGGATCCTGCATTTCTTGATGTTTTCAATTATAAACTTTTGCAAATACTAAATTTTTTCAAAGTATAATTAAAACTATGTCATGGAAATGAGAAAGCAAAACCTTCTTTGCCTGCAAATGGCAGCTTTAGCTTATTTGAAACGATTTCATGTAGCACATATATGATGTTTATTGACAAGGAAATTGGGGGCGGGGCTTCTTGGGGTGGAAGATGAGCCAGAGCAGAAAACAGAGGTGCCCTCTCTGCCTGTGAGAATCGTTTCTTCAGGACATATTTCATATTGTGAACACATGTTTCTAGGCCATCTCCTGGTATTGGTATAGTTATAATACAGAAGAAACCCATTCTCCGGATTGTAAAACAAAGCACTCAGGCGATGAGTCAAAATCCTGCACCGTAGCTCTGTCCCTGTGAGTGAACTCCCACCTGCTCTCCCTCCTCTCTGTGCCGCTTTAAGGAAGTTGTCAGTGGACAAAATATCCTGTCTCAGGATTTATTGAGTCTCAGAAAGGAAATCTGAGAGCCCTAGGCAGTGGCTCAGTTGGTTGGAGCATCGTCCAGTATACCAAAATGTTTCAGGTTCTATCCAAGGTCAGGGCTCATACTGGCTTGCTCGCTCGCTCTCTCTCTCATTCCCTCCCTTCCTCCTTCCCTTCCACTTTCTCTAAAAATCAATGGAAAAAAATATCCTCTAATGAGAATTAACAACAACAAAAACTCCAATGGAGACAAGAAACTTTTCTGAGAGGCTCCTGGCTTTTCTCGTGTTCTATCAGATGGAGGTGAAATTGCTTCTCTGAAGCCCTGGCCCATCACAGAGAGTGTCCCCAAGGTCTGGAGTGAGAGCTGGTTGGAGAGCTGTGTTCCCATGTCAAACAGCACGGACCCCGGGAGACAGAGGAAAATTCCCACTGCAGCCTCTTCCATTAGGGCCTGTGCACAGCTTCCGTCTCAGCTTCCTTCTAGAATCTAGATCATCTCAGCTCATCAAGTAGAGAACAAAGCCAGAGCCATGTCGTCTCGGTCGAGGTGGACACGTTGTCCAATGGGGGAGGCACTGCTCCCCCGCCAAGTCCAGGGCGAAGGGCCCGAGGAACCACTGGTCCCGTGGATTCCAAACATTTTGAGCACAAAGTCTCTTTTTTATCGAGTGACGTCTTCCCCGGACTCTCTCTGATGGACAGACGGTCTGGATGCGGCTCTGTCTTGGTTGAAAAGGGAAGGAGGCGTCTACCACCCAGTCTCCCCATTTCCCATCTGGGATCCTAGTCACAGGTCACACCCTGAAGCTCTGGAAGGATCTGAAGAGAACGGTCTCTTCTCTCATTTTACAGGCAAGGAGTGTTCACTTCTTTCCTGCTCTCAGGTTCCTTGCCCTTCTCAGTGTCCTGGGACGGGCAAGCTTTCTACAGTCCCAACAGGCGATTGCTGTGAGCAATCGGTTTCACCCAGGGAGAAACGGACTCTCACAGGGCGCTGTGATTGGTCGCAGCGTGTGACCATGTTTATGGGCTCCCCGCCAGGCATGTGAAATTCAATCATCAGCCTTAGAGTGACGTAGGAGGCTGTCAGAGAGGCGCTGTGGACTCTGAATGCTAACCCTTCTACCATTCGCTCTCTTTTCAAAAATGGGTGCATCCTGGGCCACTTGTCACCATTCTCTTAATGGTTCCTTTGCCTGCTCCCCACATCCAAACTGTCAAAGCTGTGCACACACGTGCCCACACAACAGCCTGGGGAGGTGTCTGCAGGGCGACGGGTCATGAACAACTCAGGCCAGGAATGCCAGACTCATTCACGCACACACACACGCACACACACATGCACACACACACACACACACACACACACACCAGACTTAGCCCCAGGAAGAAGCTTTTGTTTTGTGTGAAGGATGCTTTCCAAAAGTGCCCTTGGTTCAGAAGTACAACCATAATGCATTTTAAAATCATATATATGCCACTGTATTAGAAATGCAACTTATACATCTCTAGGTAAGAAAAAAATTAACTGTATATAATCAGACATGTTTTTCAACCTTTCGTTTTAAATGCACTGCAAATAATAAATTTTAAATATACGACAAAAAATATCTTGTTATGGGAAATAAAAGAAAGACAGAGGAAAGAATAAAAGAAAGAAACCAAGGGAGAAGAGTAGGAGAGGGGAAAATTGCAGAGATAAAAACTTCTTTAAATGCAAGCATTTCCTTCGCTTCTACCCTCTGTCTTGGTAAGACCCGCACCAGCCAATAAAAACGTGAGTGCTTCTCCAGGGGGAAGTTTATGCGATACATCTTCATGATAACTTCTGAGGCCTCACCCCTTCAGTGCCTGTTCTCACGATTTGGATGTTACTGTGGCAGGTACAACATCGGTGTCTGCAGCATCTGATAGAAACACCAACAGTGGAACAAGGCAAGTGCATGCAGAATAGAAGGTCCCCATGCGAGGACAGGGCCAGGTGAGCGGTGACACACACCAGAATACCGCTGGCATTTCGGGATTAGCGTGATGTGGAAAACAGTGAGGCAAGCAGGGGAAAAAGTAGGCTGGATCCACGCGTCCCAGAGAAACACTAGCCTGGAACATTTACATTACCCTTCTCACTTCTCTACACTGAACATGCCTCGTGTGGTTTTACTGGAGACATTCGTGCGCATGTTTTAATAGCGGGCACTGGTCTGCCGGGTAAACGACCCATCGGGGACCGAAGAAGAAAGGACCAGCCATGGAGCTGAGGTGACCTCAGCCGGAGCTGCCACAGCACAGAGGTGAGAACTTGCTGCTCTGTCATTGTGCTCCCTGAGCCCTGCCAGGGCCACCCCTCTCTGGGGAGCCTGCAGCAAGGTCACCAGAGAGGCCTCGAGCCTAAGAACTTGTCCTCGGATTCCCAGCTCCGTGGTCCTAGCCCAGGTGGCCTTGAGCAAGCCTGGGAGCCGCCTCGTCGCCTCTGGGAGCTGCGATGCTGCCGCAGGAGCACTGAGATGAGGCCCCGGATGCGAGTCTTTCCTGAGATGCCTCGTCATCTGGCATCCTCTGGTCGTCAGTTCAGTGACTCCGTGGTTTGCACATACACATCCCCAAATTCCCATAGAACTTCGTTAGGGTCTTCACCAAGACACGGCCCCTGAAGGGATCCGCTTGATAACGCAGATGCTGGCTCTCCCACTTCAGCTCTGCTGCACAGAGAACTGACCGATGTTCTCTGACAACACACACTCAGGCACGATTGAGACCTACTGTGGGCCAGGCTCTCTGCTTCCCGATCTGCTTTCTGTTTATACGTTGCTTGACCCTCTCTTGCTCCCAAGGGCTCCTGTCTTTGCTAAATTCTTCTTAACACCACTCTGCCCTCGAGGACTGTGTGTGTTTGGGCCAGCACCTGTACTCTTTTTCATTTTCCAGGTACTACGTATGAAGTTTCCATTTTGTCATGTACTCTTTTTTTAAAATATATTTTATTGATTTTTTACAGAGAGAAAAGGATAGGGATAGAGAGTCAGAAACATCGATGAGAGAGAAACATTGATCAGCTGCCTCCTGCACACCCCCTACTGGGGATGTGCCCGCAACCAAGGTGCATGCCCTTGACTGGAATCGAACCCAGGACCCTTCAGTCCGCAGGCCGACGCTCTATCCACTGAGCCAAACCGGTCAGGGCTGTCATGTAACTCTTTACCTACATTTCTGCTCCCAGCGTGCAAATGGCTCTTGGGCTTTGCTACCCATCCATCTCGTGAGCATGAAAGTCACCGCCCTGAGCGCCTCGCGCAGCCATAGACCTGTGTCCGCACCAGCATCGCCCTCTGGGCATGGAGTGCTCTGGGCACTTCTGCCCGAGCGGTTCTGGCTGCTGGAGCTCTCGTTGGCCCTAAGGCAATCCTGCCTGGCTTCCCAGCAGCAGCCTCTGTGGAAAGTGCGCCAGGACACGGGCCTGCGGTTCAGGTGCTTTCTGGCTTCGTGGGTGTGAGCATCCCTCACAGTCCGAGGGACCAGCGCCGTCTTCCATCTCGCCCTCTCCCCTACCTGGGCCTGAGGATACAATAACGCTGAAAGGTACAAAGTGCTGTAACGTTTGAGTTATTTTTAATGCACCGTTGGGTTGTGTAGCCATAAAAATACAGGCAGCGATGAGGCAACTCTCAATAAAGCAGTATGTGACTGCCTGGGGCCCAGCCTACGACGCCTTGACCTACAACGGCTCTGCCTGCAGCTCCCGGGAACCAACCAGCACACCGAGGTACCCCACTCGGATACAACCCCGTCCTCCATGAATAAAACAACAGAAACACAACTGAGGACATCCCACCAATGTGCCACGTGGCCTAAGGTGTGGAAAAAAGAGCGAGAAAACACCGGAGAGCTACTGCTGCCACCACGTGTGTGTTCTCTAACGCCGTGAGCACAGGGAGCCATTTCCGACAGCCACCACTCCATGTCACCCCAGCAGCACAGGAAACCAAGCAAAAGCCACTGGTGCAGCCCCGCCCGCGGCAGAGTAGACTTCCATCCCCCTGGGGTCCCTGCTGGTGGAGTCAGAGGGCACCTCGGAGAGCCTGGGGTTCTAGAGGCATCACGCAGGGAGTCCTACCTCCCGTCCACATTCCTCCCGTCCACATTCCTCCCGTTCCATCCGGGCCTCTAAGGCATCTCTACCGGAGCAGCCCAGGGCAGCAGAGGAGGCCAATGGGAGCCACACTCCCACCTCCATCCATGTGAGCGGAGACCCACCTGCCCAGGTGTCTGCAGAAGCTGAGGGGAACCTGGCCGTTGGCACCACCTGTCAGCAGGGAGAGGCCTGTCCAGCATGTTCTGTGGATTCTCAAGGGCCCGGGATGTTCTGCAGATGTTTAAACCACAGCATCTCCTCAATGACAAGGTCACTGCTGCGCATCCCTTATGCTGGCTTTCCTCTTGAAGATGTTTCCTTCCCTGTTGGGGCGAAGGAGACCCCGTGGTAAGTTAGAAGTGACCAGACATCACCAACCAGGTGAAGATCTTACCCTGTAGGTTCCTGTTAAGTGTGAACTGCTGGGAGTGGGCCACTGAAGAAGAGCCGGTGAGCAAACCCCAGGGACAGGGCAGCTATAAGGACTCAGGAACGTGCCGGTGTCATGGAGCAGGTTTGTGGTGCCAGGCAGGGCTTGCCCCGACGTGTGTGGACAGTGAGAGGATGGCCGAGGTCTGTGTCTGAGCAGCATCGTGTCTGACAGGGAAACAGCACGTGTCAGGGCCCCGGGGGCGCAGGTGACCTGCTCACAAGGAGCGGTCACAGCAACCTGGGTCAGGCTTCGGATGTCTACGGTGCTGACCTCGGCATGTCCACTTCGTGTGGGCCCTCGTGTGGCCCCCTTGCTCCACCCAGGCCCCCATCACCCTCGCCATCCTTGTTGGCCCAGGGATGTGTTCCAACTGGGCCTACAGGGGGATCTTCAACATAGGACCACATCCCCTGATGGCCCAGAGGAGGATTCCTTAGAGGCCCGATGTGAACGCGAGTCCGCACTCATTCATGCACTTCTGCGTGGGTAACCAGCTCACCCACTGAGGGATTTGGCATAGAAACGGGGCCCAGGCTCGAGACAGGGTGATAACTCCAGGGCCCCAGCCTCAGACAGAGACATCAACATCAGCCCAGAGTGAGGTGAGTAGTGAGACCACATGCATGTAGCTGGGTGCTGTGAGTAAGGACGTAGGAGTGACTCAACGATATTCCATAGCGTTTTTCTCGGCTACAGAGCCACCTTTTTTCAAACTAACTTTCTCAACCTCTTAGCACTCAACGAGCCGGTCAATTCAGTTTGTTGATTCCGTTGTTGCTTATTGAGTACTTGCTATAGGCTGAACTATGCAGAAATCCAACGTATAAATAATCCCTCCCCGACCCGCAGTCTTTACAAAATGTTAGGAGACAAAACAATCCTCAGGAGGCACTTCTAACAGGTCCCGGAGCCCAGCCCGGCCCTGAGAGACGGATGGAGAGCCATGCGGGGAGACGGAAGAAGGGACCTGCTGGGCAGGGAGGAGGTTGGGACCTCACGAGAGTGAACGGGCTCTCGGGGAAGTTGAAGGGGCGGGAGAAGAGAAGGAGGGCTGGATTCAGGGTGCTGGGAGGGGAGAGGTGGGAGATGAGGGTGGGCTGGTGAATCCTGGGAAGAACGAGCCTGAGGAATCGGCGTCAGCCCTGCTCTGTGCCAGCCCCGTTCTGCGCTTTTGGAGGAAACGAAGGCTCCTGAGTGAATGGCAGGTTTTCTTTGGCAGCTGAACGCACCAGCCAGTTCTGTTGTGAAGAGAAGCCATCTTGCAGCCTGGACTTGACATTGAACTTCTCGCCGTGGCACCGGATTCCATGTCAGCCCCTGTCACCGCCCTCCACAGGCTCGCTTTGATCCCGGCCCTTGAGGGCCGTGCGTGGTCCCGGGGACATCGTGGTGACCTGGATTCCTACACTGTGCTCCTGCCTCTCACCTTCTGCGCGAGTCCTAAGAGGATGGCAGCTGGTCAACAATGTCACCACCCGGCAGGGGCCAACCTCTCACCTCTCACCTCCCAGGCTGACCTCTTTGAAAATGTGTCCACGTGTATGGCTCGGCGGATGGTTCTGGAAGGGGGTGTGGGTAAAAGTGAGGTTGCCATCCTGCCGAGGAAGACGCTGATTTCTGTAGATCAATACAATGAAAAGCAGCAGGCAAATAAACATGCATTTTCCACCTGAATAGCCTTGACGCCTTGAAATAACAGCCCAGAGCTGGTTTAAAATTTGGGGAAAACCCAAGTGAGCATTGGAACAAATGGTGAACGTTGTTTATAGAAAGCAGCCTGGGAAAGAAGTGGTTTAGAAATAAGTCTGTCTCGGGGTTCTTGGGTGCAGCGGGCTCCCAGCTTCTGCAAAAGGCCTCCTCTCTTCCCACTGTCCTCTGCTCTGACCTGGGCCCTCTCCTCTGTCGGGTGTGGGAGGAATAGAAGGCAGCCTCGGGCTTCCCTCTGTGTCCGCCTGCAGCTCAGCGATGCAGGAAGCACAGGGCAGCCCTGCCAGCTTCTGGAAGGCTCCGCCATCGTGTGAGACGATGGGGGCTACTGGCGACCCTTCCCAACCCTTTCTCCTCTTGCTTCAGAAAAAAGGAAATCACGGGGCACCCACAGGAATAGAGCAGCTTCACCCACTCTGTCCGAGGACATGTCTGTCCCTGTCAGTATCCTGGGAATTTCCTACCCGAAGCTGAAAGGGGAGGCGGATGCTCATGGAGGAGGAGGAGGAGGAGGAGGAGGAGGAGGAGACGAGCCAGAGGGACTGCAGGCCACACAGCTCCAGGGGAAAGGAGAGTAAGGCTACCCCTTCCCTACCCCAGCCAACAACCACAGCAACGCTGACCGGGCCGGGCAAAGCCTGAGAAACAGGGTGTGAGCAGTGTGTGGAGGTAGCTGTATTTTCAAGAGAAAACAGGAAACCATAGAGGACAACCAGAATTCCACATAGAAGTTCAATTGTTTCCTTTCCCCAGAGGGACTTCTAGTTGCTATTTGCACAAAAGTCACCATATCACTACAGTGAATTTGCAAAACAAGGTTTAGATATATTTCCACTCAGTTTGCAGCTCAGGACCCTTGGGGCGAAGGGCAGAAATCCCTTAAGGAAGTGTCACTAGAGTATAATGCTGCTTTTCCTGCAAAATTTTCAAACTCTATTTCTCGGTTTTGTTTTGGTTCCTCCTCACCTGAGGATATTTTTCCATTGATTTTTAGAGAGAGTGGGAGGGAGGGGGAGAGACAGTGAGAGAGAGAAATATTAATTGGTTGCCTTCCATACACGCCCCAACCAGGGCCGGGGATCGAGCCTGCAACCGAGGTACATGCCCTTAATCAGAATCAAACCCGGGACCCTTCAGTCCGCAGGCTGATGCTCTATCCATTGAGTCAAACCAGCCAGGGCTCAAACTGTATTTCTTCATCAATTCATTCAAAAGCATTTTCTGCTAACTTACTCAGGGTGGCGGTGAATATCAAAAACAACAACACAAAAACAACACAAGCGCAGCTTTTTGTGCGTGTCTATCTGCAGGAGCACCCGGTCTAGGGGAGGCACTGAGGCAGGCGGGTGCTGTGACCGACAGCAGATGGTGGTGGAACCGCCAGAAATGCCCAAGCTCACGGCTGTGAGATGGCGTGTTTGACGGGAAATAAAAGTTCTAGGAAGTGACTCAGTGGCATATAAATGAAGACGGGAACATGCTGTTTCTTCACAGAGGACCTGCAGGCCACGTTAGGATGTGTGGGCCACGGAGTGAGGAGAAACCACGGGGCCTTTGAAGTGAGATGCTGCCAGGCCTTCAAGGCTCCGTGAACCACTGTGCCACCTGCCTGTGGATCGGAACTGCCTCTGCCTGTGCTCTCCTCGACTGTAGACTCTTCCAGGGCAAGAACCACTTCTTCTTCTTTTTTTTTTTTTTTTTTTAATGTATTTTTATTGATTTTTTACAGAGAGGAAGGGAGAGGGATAGAGAGTTAGAAACATCCATGAGAGAGAAACATCGATCAGCTGCCTCCTGCACACTCCCCACTGGGGATGTGCCCACAACCAAGGTGCATGCCCTTGGCAGGAATCGAACCTGGGACCCTTCAGTCCACAGGCTGACGCTCTATCCACTGAGCCAAACCGGTTAGGGCAAGAACCACTTCTTGAAGGCGAACCCTGAGCGTGTAGAGACACCTTCCCCAGAAACTGGCACATACCATGGGCTAAACCAAAGAGTGTACTGAAGAGATAAATGACCACATCAGAGCAGTCCACAGCAGCAGAGATACTTTGGAGACTTCTCCACGCCCTCCCCACAACATTTTATTGGCGACAAAAGAGCTTAAAACAAATTGCCCCAAAATCAGAAGTGACATTGCCTTGGTACAGATGCTCCTTGATTTGGGAAACTCAAGAGTAACTGCTGCTCTAGGGTGAACAAAAGCCAGCAGCACAGAGGGAGGTAGAGCACGCCAAAGGCACAGGGCAGTGGCAGGCGCACGGTCACAGCAGAAGCCTATCCAAGCGCAGTGCCTCTAGGTGGCCTCCCAAAAGCCCTGCAGCAAGGGGATAAGAGACTTGACAGTTCTTGAAGATGGAGCGGATGTAGTGGGCAAGAGAAATGGTGTTTAACCTGGTGACTTTGGGAATGGAGGGGACTTGAGCAGAGATAAGGCAGCCAGTAAGCCATCAGCACTGCTAGTTCAATGGGAAAGGCACTGGTACCCTCTTCCAAACCCCCATTCTTAGAGTTATGCAAGCTGAAAGTTTTTCTGACCCCTGTAAACAAACGCCAATCAGACAACATTTTAAACCAGCCAATATACAGAGTGGGACAAAAGTGGGTTCACAGTTGTTCATATGGAAAATAATACAATAATCAATATAATAAAAGGGTAATATGCAAATGGTCATGACACCCTCATGTTATAACGACTAATCAGCAGGAGGCTGCGAACGCAGCAAGCACGGGTGGGCAGGGCTGCGTGCGTGGCGAGGTGGGGGGACGTGAGGATGCATCGCCCACCCAGCGCCGGCCAGGGACGTGACGCTGTTATTGTTTATTTATTAATAAATTTATTCATTATTTTCATATATATATCAGCCTGCGGACTGAAGGGTCCCAGGTTCGATTCCTGCCAAGGGCATGCACCTTGGTTGTGGGCACATCCCCAGTGGGGAGTGTGCAGGAGGCAGCTGATCGATGTTTCTCTCTCATGGATGTTTCTAACTCTCTATCCCTCTCCCTTCCTCTCTGTAAAAAATCAATAAAAATACATATAATTTTCTTTCATCTATGACACTTCTATTATAGAGAAAGGGCAAATAGCAATATCAAAATATTTCCTCTAATTAATTCCCTTTTAATGTGCACAAATTTTGTGCACCGGGCCACTAGTTAATAAATAACAGTACAAGAGTAAACTTTGTTTCGTGTACCCACAACTGTAGACCTACTTTTGCCTCGCCTTGTATTTATGAAATTTAATGTTTTACACATTTTAAAAACTTCTTTATATTGAAAAGTGAATCATGCATTTTTCAAATGTTTTTTCAGTGTCTACATGCAGCTTCGTATCTTCCTCGCCTCATGACCAATGTATGACCAGTCTCTTTCACCCTCAACAAATTAAGGAAACTCCCATAATGAGGATGGAAAGTGGCTAATCTATTATTCATTAAACTGCTGTGTAGCTAAATGGTAACTCTGCCCTGTTATGTCCCCCAGGTCATCCTGGTTTGATAACAGAGGTAGAGAAGGTATGGAAAGTTGAAGAGCGACCTCAGTCACTTTCAGGCCAAAGAGTTTGACTCTGTCATCTTCTCCAATCATACTAATAGAAATTTAAAATGCTATTTTAATTATATTAACACATTAAAGTCATGAAATTAAGCATAATATTAGCAAAGAGAGATTAATGGTGTTTTAGGTAGAGTGTAATGTTCAGGAATGCATTAAAATGCATTCATCTCATCATCATCATCATCACCGTGGGCTCTAGCTCCAGCTCCATCACCTGCAGAAAATGTGGGAACCCTTAGATCTTGGTATCATCTACCCTGTCACCCTTGAAGTTTATATTTTCATCTTCCCATTATTCATCTTGACTTTGGATCAAGCAATACCTGGATTGGAAGGTCATTTTTTACGCAAAAGAGCACACAAAAAAAGTGGTAACTAAGTCAGTGCTACAAGAGAAGGACAAAGTACTGCAGGAATTTGGAGTAGAAAAACACCGTTTATAGCCGGGTGCTCCAGAACATATTCATGTACTTGAGGGTACATGAGCTTAGCCTTGAATTATGGATAGATTTGCGATAGGCAGGCACTCAAGGAAAAAGATTCTGAGTAATAAATTGAAGAAAGCTATACTGCTCCTCCGCTGCTATATATCAGAACCACAAAGTTGTCTATGCTGTAAGCCTACTACTGTGAAGAAATACGGATCCCAGAAGTTAACCAGGAAATACATAAAGAATAGAAATGTTCCCAACTACACAGCCGCAAAAAGTAAGTTAACGTCACAGACTAGTTAGTACGTGCAGTGAAATTCAGGTCTGTTAGGATTTATGCCATGCTAGGAGGATGCAGGCTCTCCGGAGGTAATTTATTTCCCCATTGACTTGTAATTGTAGGTGTACTTAGTTCCATCACTGATTTATTTTTATTGGTAATGAATATTAGTACTTTAGCTTAAAGTATCATCTGCCATGTATGTCAAGTAGTTAATGCAAATGAACTATTAAATATGCTGAGGAAGCTCATTATTTAAGGTAATTATTTAGCAAAGCAATGGTCCTTTGGTTACGCAAATTACTGACATTAAATTGTAAATTGTTAAGTATCCAGTTTTATGTTTCATTCTGGGCCCTCAAAATGACCTTTCAATCAGGTATTGCTTGATCCAAAGTCAGGATGAATAATGGGAAGATGAAGATATAAACTTCAAGGGTGACAGGGTAGATGATACCAAGATCTAAGGGTTCCTGTATTTTCTGCAGGTGATGGAGCTGGAGCTGGAGCCCACGGTGATGATGATGATGATGATGATGATGATGATGATGGCTTTGGCTTGTTATATACCCCCTGCTAGACACTTGTTTAGATTGATTGTCACTTTATTTCAAGACCACCTTCATCAGATAGACACTTATGGCTTACTTATTTGTGTGTCTACTAAGCACCGAACATTTATCAGGTACCGGAAGTCACCTGTGTCTGGTGGCTTGGAGGAGGGGTGATGAGGGAAAGCAGGCAAGTCAACCAGCCTTTCTATGTCTGCATCTTGCGGTAGAGACAGTGTTGCTGGCCACTACCTTCCGCCAGTCCTCTCGCCCCCGCATACTAAAAGGAATAGAGCAATCTTGATTGATCTCCAAGAAGAAGCCCAGAGGGAAGGTACTCTCCATGTGCCATGTTACTCCTCTCGTACACACTGGGTCTGCTTTCCTCATTCACCACTTCGTCCTAAGCCTTGTCTCTTCCACCTACTCCTTTTCCTCGGGTCCCCATCCAGTCCTGCGTATCCTCGTCAGAATGACAAACACCAGTCTCTACCATTTCTCGCTCCTGCCAGTCTTGGAAATCCTCCTGAACACAGCTGCCAGCATGCTCCCAGCCCCACTGTCACGTCACTCACCGAAGGCTGACAACCCCATCGCCAGGCACAGTAAGGCAGACTTGGCTTCTTGCAGGCTCTAAAAGAAACCCGCGCCAGCCTTGCAGTGGTAGCTACCCAATCCCCCGGCGGAGCCTTCCGCGCCATCAGTCCTGTCTCTCCATTGACTCTCCCACCCAGCTTGCTGTCACTCTTGTATTTGCTGTGTGTGCTGCCAAGCTGGGATGTTAGCGATAATAAACATGGTTTATCCGACAGGACAGAGATGAGACTCAGAGACCCTGACCCTAGTGACCTTGACCCCCTTGCAAGCCACTTAACTTCTCACCTGTAAGAGACAAAGATATCTGCTAACACATTTCACAGAGTCATTTTGTCGGGAAAATGAGACAATCTACAGAAAGTACTTTCTAAATTATAAGATATTTTATCTTACCTGAAATTCAAGAAGACATCATTCTTAAACTACGTATTTGGCACCTTTGAAATTTCCATTCTTCTTGCATGAAGTTACAGGTCACTACTATTTGAGATAATTAAACAGAGGGACCTGGAATTTGAGAGCAGACACAGAGGCCAAATGAATATTCAACAAATTCTCAGGGATTCTGGGCGTGGGCTTCCCACAAAACCAGCCTCTGCAGCTTTGGGTTAACCTGGGGCCTGGGCCTACACTCCTGCCAGCAAGTTCCTTTGAGGAGGAAGAGCCGTGTCCCAGGAGTGACAGGTGTCGACATCAGTGAGGTTGAGCCACGAAGTCAAAAAGCTGTCATAAAAAATTTGGTAAAGGAATCAAAAACTAAAACTAAGTGCATTACGTACAGGGCGAAGGCAGATGGACAAGTGAATCGTTGGCACTTTGTTGCCAAAGGATTATGCAACGCGGTGTCAATAGAAATGCATTTGTTTTCTTTTCCCAAGTAGATGGAAAGCTCCTTAAGGCCAAGGCAAAAGATGAATCATCTCTATGTAAGGAATAGAGTCCCTAGCCCAGTGGTTCTCAACCTTCCTAACGCCTCGACCCTTTAATACAGTTCCTCATGTTGTGGTGACCCCCAACCATAAAATTATTTTCGTGGCTACTTCATAACTGTAATTTTGCTACTGTTATGAATCGTAATGCAAATATCTGATACACAGGATGTATTTTCATTGTTACAAATTGAACGTAATTAAAGCATAGTGATTAACCACAAAAACAGTATGCGATTATATATGTTTTCCGATGGTTTTAGGCGACCCCTGTGAAAAGGTTGTTCAACCCCCACAGGGGTAGCGACCCACAGGTTGAGAACCGCTGCCCTAGACAAGTGGTCAGCAAACGCATTAGTCAACAGAGCCAAATATCAACAGTACAACGACTGAAATTTCTTTTGAGAGCCAAATTTTTTAAACTTCAACTATACAGGTAGGTACATTGTTATTAACTTAATTAGGGTGCTCCTAAGGCTTAGGAAGAGCCGCACTCAAGGGGCCAAAGAGCGGCATGTGGCTTGCAAGCCGCAGTTTGCCGACCACTGCCTTAGACTGACTAGACCTTTAACAAGCATTTCTGGAGTAACTGAAATCAAGTCTCACAAACAGGCATGTGCTACCTCTGGTTTCCTCACCGGAAATGTAACAGAAGTAAAAAATTATTTTATTTATGACAATAAACTTAGCTCCCCATAAGCATTCACTATGAATGTGTTCAGAGAGCTATATTTATTTATGGACCAATGTCGTATTCAGTTAGTGAGCTGTATTAAAAATCATTCCCCAATTACTAACCAAGTCAGAAAAGCTTAGAAAATTCAGGAGGGTCCTTTGAAAAGCTCCTTTTGATATTCTGCCAAGGCATTTGTAAGAGCACGCAGACACAATACAAAAATCTTTCTTTTCAATCCTGTGTTTCTTGGCATAATCTGAAATTAAAATGGTACTCACGCGATCAATAAATCTATAGCAACTATTTGGAGAAAACTGGCAAAAAGATATTTTTCTTTTACTCCCTCTTATTTTAAAGGTGTTTTTATAAGCAAACAGGGCAGCCTCATTTTTAGAGTTTGTCCAGAACGTCATGTATCTAGTCCCCAGAAGCAAGATTCATCCTGAGGAGGATCTAACTAAGCCTGAGAGAGTTTTCAAAGCAGCGCCCACATATACCGTGCGTGTTGAACAAATTCAGATTTATTGAAAGTAAACATTTACATTGGCTACAATGTTAGGACTATTACAAAGCTGGATAAAAGAGGCTTACGTAGCAATAGAAAGCAAGTGCAATAAAAAGTGAATAGAGAAAATATTTGGCCTTAGTGATCTCTTGGCAGTATTTACATTATGTACATATTGTTAAATATTTATAATAACTCTAAGGCACCAAAGGCTACAGAGCAGGTTGCAATACTATTTTGTGCACAAAAGTCAAGAAATGTATTGTAAAGAAAGGCTATATAGTTAAAGAAACACAGGCATATCTTCGTGTTTACAGGAAGGAGTGGCTGCATATTTTAAAATCTCAAGTGATACATTAAGTATTGGGCAGATTGAAGAAATTATTTTTAGAACATTAAATTATGTGGACTATGTAAATAAGCACTATTTTTTACTGACCCGCTGGCAAATGTGTAATGGAATCTATTCTTCAACACAGCTTCTTCACACTCGTGGATAGGTTTTGTCTAAAAACTACTTGAAATTCTTTTGACCTGCAAAAATGTATCCTAATATACCATGGTGTTTACAAAATCCCCAAGAAAAATTAACTGGGTAACAACGTACATCAAATTGATATATAATGGACAAAACTTTAGCAGGCATTCAATGCCAAAAATACTCGAATATTCCGTCTGCCCTTCTGGCATAGGAATTGGGTATTTTTAATCCTTCCACTATTTAGGGTGGGCAAATTTGTGGCTTTGGGTAAATGGACATAAAAGTGGCCCATGTAGAAAACCAATCTTAAAGAGAACTAATTATTTTCAATTGTTGCAGCTTTAAATCCCTTCTCATAACCCATTGGGTGTTAACTACGTCATTCATCCCCAGTGATTGAAATATCTGTATTACTGTGTTGTCAAGGGGCCATCGACAATATCTATGGCCAGTATAGTCTTGACTATTGAATAGTTTGATGACTTCTATTTGTAAGACTCCTTTTCTTTCTTACCCTGGAAACCCAATTTACCTTGACAAACAGTCTGTCATTTGTCTTGAGGTAGTGTTATGATGAAGAACTCAGTGAGACAACAGAGTAACATCGTAGTATTTTTAAAATGTGCTTCAGGCGCCACCATGAAATCCAACCATTTGGACGGTAGACAGTCCTCAGTTGAGTGACCTGTCAGACATCAAATCACTGCCGGATGAAGTCACCCAGACTTAACAAGGATGACAGCTTTTTGCCTTAAACCTTTCCGAAACCCCACGCCCTGATTAAGTGGTGGTATTGTGGCATCAAGTACTGCTAACCTTCTTTCAATGACAATAGACTTGCATAGGAAAGGTTTCCTGTCTTTTAAGCAAAGGGAAGCACACTGAGGATTCCTTTTCTAAACTCTTCCATGAGAAATATTCAAAGCATTGACAACAGTTAGGGTTGGTTTCTTACATCACATAGTATTTGATGGTAAGCCCTTAAGCTTACTATCTTATATTGAAATTTTGTCCTCATATTCAAAATTTTAAATTTAAAAACCACCTTTGAGGCCAACATTTGAGATTTGCTGAGCAACAAACATACAAACCATTTCAACTTAACGCAGTCTAAGGCACCACTACAGTACCTTACCATAGTGTGTCCTATAGTAATAATATATTATTGCTTTTTCTCTTCCCCAATGTTCAATTACTTCTTTTATAATACAGTGAATGATAAAAAAGGACAAATTATTCATAGTGAAATGTTTACAAAATCAGTAATGGCAGGAAAAAAATAGAACTAATAAATGAGGTTCCTCTTCCCCTACTGCAAGAATGAAAATAACTACCTTTGCCCAGTGGGTTCATATTAAGTAGTAATGGCTACACAATTAATAAACTATTACAAAGCAGCAGTGAACAGACTTCCAATAATCATAAAAATACAATACAATATCACGTTTGGAATCATCAAATAAGTCAATGGATAGTATCTTAATGGGGTGACTGAATCAAGGCAAGATAACAATAATGTTTAAACTTCTACATTTTAGTGACCTGCTTGGATTTTGGAAGCATGGTATTCATTTACTCATGGTATTTCTTAAAATTAGATTCTTTAGAAATCAAGGTAAGCATCAGGATCCTGCATCATACTTTATCATCATAAAAGGTGCCTATTGTGTATAACAACGTTAGGCATTAAAAGGATCAAACATTTTCCTTGCTCAGAGAGGTGAACCTACTTTCATTCTTAAGTTGGCAGAAGTGTGTATGATGCTAGCTTTCCCTCCCCTCCCACAGTCCTTGAAGCTATGCTTGAAGGTCAGATCCTAACACTACACACCTTCCAGGTCACTCAGGTGTTCAGTAAGCCCTTACTGGGTTAGGTCAGTGGCTTCAGTGATGCGTGGAGGCTCTGTAGAGTTTTGGCAGGTACCTCAGTGGTTCCAGTGGCCAAACAATGGGGCTCCTGGACCTCAATTTCCAGATCCTGCTATTACACCTTCATATTTATGTCAGATAGAAAATGTCCCATAAAAAATAATTTGGAAAAAAAATAATCTTGTTGCTTAAAAATGTTTTTTAAAACACAGTCCAAGGGACTTGGGAGACTTAAGCAAGGATTCCTCTAGCCCTACCTAAGTCCTCCAGCATCTGCTCACAGGACTAAACAAGATGCCGCCCCTGGGCCCTTGAATGCCAACATTATCCCTCAGGCTCACTTTGGGTTCAACACAGATCAAGGTCTTAAGTGGATGGTGTCACAAGGATTAATATCCCAGCCACTTCAAGTCTCTTTCTGTAGAAATCAGTTAGGTACAATATAAGAAAACACAAGATCCATACAGACTTCCTCAGCAGCACCCCTTAACAATGTGGAGGGCCTCTTTCTCACCTTCTATGCCAGAGGAAACAAACACAGAAGTTGTAACATTATTCTTGCAAATGACTATACTCGCTTATCTTTTTCTAAGTAAATTAGAATCAGATATGAGCCTTGATTCAGGGTTTGAACAGAGTGGCAGACACGATAATTAAACTGCTCTCATGAATGGCCTATTCCCACGACATGGCACGGGAAAATGAAACTCTGGCAACGGCAACCTGTAATGACTGAGAAAAACGTTGGGGCCCAAAGAAACCAGACATGCTGTTGGTGGTCACGTGACCAGTGGCAGGAGGATGGGCGCTGGTGTTATTGTTCCCTATAAACTTATTTTGTGTCCTTTTAATATAAAAGAAACTTCGAAGTTTATCTTCTTTCTCAATATGAAAAAAAAATATGCAGAGGTATTAGATGAAAAAATATAAAAATGCTGGTGTGGTCTAAATAAATTTTAAAAATGTTCCATTGTGGGAAATAAAAAATAGGTACTGTCTGTTATAATTCTGAGACCTTTTGTTGAGAACATGTGATCATTTCAATGTAGATTTAGTCCACAGGGGGTGTTTATGTTTCCAAATTAAGACATTTACATAATATTATTAATGAGTTGAATTTTAACCAAAGAAAACATTCTTTAAACAAATAGAGAATTTGTTAGCAAATACTGTCAGTGAATGAACAATGGTAAATTTGGCTCATATCTTGGTTTCTGTCTGGATTTACTGCTTATGGAATATTATTTATTGTCACTGAATGGGAGAATTGTGGAGCTATGCCACCTGTTGTCACAATACACATGTGCATATATACACACACATGTGCACAGTCACACATTCTGATGCATGGTCTATAGGTATGTATATTACAAACTTTTGGGCAAAGCATTGCATCTAAGACTAATTGCTTTTGTTTAAGGAAAAATAACAGGAGAATAGGAAACATCCCTCCTCAAAATAGCTGAATGTTCATACCACTAAGTATATATATATATATAGCACGTCAGAATGTGCAAACATTTTACTTATTGCAAAGTATCTTAGAGATTTAGACATCGTTATAAAACGTCCTCAATGCGATTTTGGTAACCTAAGGTGTCGGTATATAATACCAAACTTCCAATGAAAGAGTTTCATATAAAAATATCAGCACAAAACTGCTTTTTCAATCTGTTTATTGTGCGAGCAACCCAAACTTCAGTTTAAGTGCTGTTGAGAGTTTATTCCTAGATTCCATAACCCTACAATTGATAAATTTCATACCGTTTTAGGTATTTAATGAGATACTTAGAAATACTAAGAAAAAAATCAGTATTCAAAGGATTAATTTTGTTTATAATAACAATAAATTATTTCATCATCTTCTTCAGTTCAAAATCCAGCTTTGAACCCGAGGAAGGCTTTCAAGACCCCGCTCACAAGATGGTGGTCCTTCAACCAGTCGCGGTCTGGTTACCGATTACGCGAAGGATCTCCTTGTGGATGCCTCCTTCTTGCGTGTTAATATTTGCATCTCCCACTTGGCCATCTTCATAGCTAAGGCACAAAGCAGAAACATGAAACGTGAACAAAGGGGAAACGTTCCAGGAAATTCAGAAAGCATTTCCAACAGCTGAGAAAGGCTGTTTGCTACCGAAAAGACAGCCCAGGGTTAGCAACAGCGAAAGACAGTGAGTTCTCAGCTGTATTCTAATGATGCCTGTGCACCGGGAACCACAGAGGAGCTTGGCTACTCCACGCCCGATTATGCCTCGCCCTCGCCCCTTCCTTCCTGTGATGTTTTAACTTCAGTCCCCCACAAAGTCCACCTGAGCTGCAGGGAGCTCTCTGAGCAGACATCCCCACAGCGGTTCAGGAAGCCCGGGTCAAGTTCATGCTCCTCAGACCCTGGCTTCTCCCGCTTCGCCCACCTCCTCACCAGTGACTCTAAGAAACCGCCTCATTGCTGCCGTGCGCTCCAAGCCCACCTCTAATTACTACTCCGCGGTGACCAGTGAAGCATTTCGTCTTATCACCGGCGGGTGCATGGGTCTGTGATAACGCATTCTCATTTATGTGCCCCTTCCTGTAAGAACGCATGTGTGTGTGTGTGTGTGTGTGTGTGTGTGCGCGCGCCAAGCTTAGCCAAGCAACCGCAGTGACAATGCCGGCTGAAAGACAGCAATTACCGAGGCCTTTAGAAAGACATAATGACATCCTAGATGATCATTCATCTCCTCACATAAACCTACTGGGGCAATAAAAATTTCCCAAGAATGACTTTTTAAACTTCCACGATAACATTCAGAGCAGAACAGGCAATGCATTAATTTTACTTCATGGGAATGACTTCAAGACGGAAGCTGTAGAGAAGCGCTAAGTGCTTCCAAACAGATAACCAGGTAAACCCGGTCTCAGAGATTCATGTCTTTCCCTCGCCACATACAAATCCCCCCGAAACAGCACAACACAGGGAAATGAAGCAGATGACCCAGCAATGGGAACTCAGGGCCCCCCTAACCCACTGCTCCAGCACCCAGGGGCAGCCATCGGTGTCAGGTTCAAACTCCCAACCACTGACTCAAGGGTGCCCGCCAACACTGCTAATTGTGACCACACAAGTGTGTGCACACACATATATGTAGGAATATATATATATAAATACAGGACCCTCCATGCTGAAATACGACTGCAAGGAAAAGAATGGCCTATGTGATATACAGCCAGTTATAAATACTTCCTCAGATCAAGCAGTACATTCCCTGTGAAGAACCAGAGAATGTGTAAAGGGAGATGCTTTAGAGGTGTGGAAATCTCATCAGGTGCTCTGTGGAAGAATAGGTAAAGATGCATATTCTACTGGGCAGAAAGTCTGTCATTCTGGTTTCTGAATAAGTCCTGGCTCCCCATTGGGCTGCAGGTCAGCTAAGCACCCAGAAATCTGAGCCGAGGCTGGGGAGGCGACCTGCCCACTGGAGACAATACGGTTTGACCACGCCAGCCTGGCCAGCGCCACTGGGGCTCAGACTATGGAAAACAGCGGAGAATGACGGAAAGGGAATAAATCGGACACCAGGAAGACACGGTCTGAGAGAGAAGTGGGAACAGGGGAAGGTCTGAGAATTATTTTGGTTCTTCTTCTTTCTTTTTAATATGTTTTTATTGGTTTTTAGAGAGAGAGAGGAAAAGAAAGGAAAGCTCAGACATGTGATGACTGGCGGCGCTAGGGCCCTGACTTCAAGGGAGAGAGATAGAAACATCCATGGCAGAGAAATGCCAACACCGATTGGCTGCCTCGTGCCCGCCCCCTACTAGGGATCAAGCCTGCAATTCCAGTATATGCCCTGATTGGGAATCAAACCATGACCTCCTGGTTCATAGGCCCACGCGCAACCACTGAGCCACGCCAACTAGGATGCTTTGGTCCTTGATGGCTTCCCAATTAAAAGTACCAGGCCACTTGCATCTCTACTGTGAATTCCCTAATGTGCACACATGTCTGTCCTAGCTCCATGGTGCTTTGGGTACAGTCAGCACACCTACTCTGTCCTCCCTACTTTGGACGCCATTTGAAAAAGGTACCCAGTCTTCATACGACCATCTGCGCTTCCTCTAGACCAGTGGTTCTCAACCTGTGGGTCGAGACCCCTTTGGGGGTCGAACGACCCTTTCACAGGGGTCCCCTAAGACCATCAGAAAACACATATATAATTACATGTTGTTTTTGTGATTAATCACTATGCTTTAATTATGTTCAATTTATAACAATGAAAATACATCCTGCATATCAGATATTTACATTACGATTTATAACAGTAGCAAAATTACAGTTATGAATTAGCAATGAAAATAATTTTATGGTTGGGGGTCACCACAACATGAGGAACTGTATTAAAGGGTCACAGCATTAGGAAGGTTGAGAACCACTGCTCTACATGAAAGCTGGCCTTTGGTTAAGATCTGTCTGTCATATAAACCTGTTCCCTTTTCCCACCACCCACTGCAGTCGCTTGTCTAACCCTCCACCTCTACTGACAGGCACTGACACCTGACACAGGCTGCCGTGGCCGCCTCGGGGATGAATTCAGGAGATTTTATCAGCTATAAACCCTCCAGTCTGCAAGAGGTGATATTGCTCGTTTTGTTTGTATTTTTAATTTTATTTTTCAGTTGACATGCAATATTATTTTCTATTGGTTTCAGGAGTGCAGCATAGGGTTAGACAGTCATGTATTAACAAAGTGCCCCCCTCCCCAATATTTCCAGTACCTGCCTGGCCCCATACATAGTGATTCCGATAGGTTGACTGTATTCCCTGTGCTGCACTTTCCACCTCCACAGAGCACAGGGGGAGGGAGAGCGGAGAGCAAGAGCGAGGTTGAGATGGAAAGTATTAAGAAAAATGCCCACTTTCCCACTGTCAGTGAAGCCTGAAGGAAGCCCAACAGCTCGAGAGTGAAACTGGCCCAAAGCAGTCAGTGCCTTAAACTCTGAAGCAGACCGAACACTAAAGGGCAAACAACGACCCCCGCCCTAATGGACGGGCAGAGCCAGACACGCGGTGATGGTGGCACCAGGGCACCGGCCTCAAGGCAGACACGGCCCTGGGTGGCTACTCCTTAGCACTGCAGACAAATACTGGGTTGTTCCTGGGAAGTTCAAGTCCGGAAAGCAACCCCGTTTTAAAAAGAAACAGAGCAAGATGTCAACAGGGAAGTGAGACAGTGACTGGGGTCTTATGGAGAAGGAAAAAATGAAAGCATCTAAAAGGAAACAGAAATGGCGCATGTTCCCAGGAGCATAAAAAGATTACGAACATTTTAATTGGAAAATCAACCAATTTGCTTCAAAAGCCAGGAGAGAGAAAATAAGGCGACAGATGGAACGTAGCTGTCGGGAACTCCCCGGGGAATGAGAGGGAAGCTCGCCGACAGACTTTTGAATGTTCCGACAACCTTTACTGTCGACCCGGTGTCGCAGCTCTGTCACCAGCCTCAGGTGGCACAGGTCACTCGTCTGTCTCCCTAAATCTGGAACCAGAAGCGATAGCAGTTTTCCACCAGCAACAGGAGGACACTCACTGTGGACGGACGGATGGCTCTCTCTCGCCAAATCCCCTCGAGAAACCCGTTGTGTCCACCCTCTCCATTAAGGTACGACATGGGTCTTTGCTCAGTGCACCCACTCACTAGCATTCAGTGTTTCTGCACAAGACAACGGGAGGGTCCCAAGTAGGAACATAATTTGCATTTTACTAGGGGAGATAATAGTCATGCAAATGACTTTAGGACAAGGAGCCAGGGAGGTGCAAAGACAGGGCGTGCAAAACTGGGGGTGAAGACCGAGATCTCGTCTGCGGGGGGCATCTGGAGAGGCCCAGGGGGACCACCATGTGGTCAAGACTTGGGAGACTGGCTGAAGGCCGGGCTGGTGAGAAGGCCAGTCACCTGGACGGACTGAGAGTGGAGACAGTCGTGGGAAGAACTCCAAGCTGCTGGGTAATAATTCTACTCCATCGGTCGTCTGTAGGGTAAGTGAAGTGAGTCAACGGGCTCTATGTTGCAGAAGGCCACGTTTGTAAAATAACTGGCAGCCTGATTGAGCAAGGAATCATGGAAAGTCTGCTTTCGGAAAAGTCATCTATGATAATAAAAGCGTAATATGCTAATAGACCAGACAGTTGAACAACCTTCTGGACAACCTTCCGGACGAAGCTGGGGGCTGCGAGGGCCGAGCCCCTGGCATGAGTTTCGTGCATCGGGCCTCTAGTGTGATATGAACAGCATGATCTTAAAGCAGCCGTGCCACCCCGGTGCCACCCCAGTGCCAGCCCGCTGACGGGCCGCGGACGGCAGGCCGGGCACCAGGCTGTGCTCTCCTGATGCCGTCTCGGTGCAGCCACTCGGACCCGGCTCCAGAGGAACAAGCCAGTGCCTCTCCCAACTTTTTTCTCAACGACCACAGACACGTCCACCAGGGATGCTCTCCCTCCCCGAGCCCTCGCCGGACGGACGGGGACGAGGAGAACGTGTGTGTGGGGGGACAATCAGCAGCTCCACCTCGCTCATGTTTACTCGGGGGTGAAAAGGAACGCTGCTATACTCCAGCTCAGCTCTGAGGAAAAACCACCCTGCATTCTGTGGGATGTAAGCCAGCTTTTTATAGTTTTCATTCCACGTCCTTATATTTGTAAGTATATAGAAATAAAGAATGCATATGTCTGTGTATGTTCCTATATATATCCACACATGACATCTGTGTATGTGTATATATAGCCACATATACATACACACACGTATACACATGTATGCATACATAAACACAGATAGATGGCTAAAAAGATGATATTTTTCTTCAATCCTCCCAGGTTAATAGCATTTAAATATCATGCTTTCTTCCAGCTTATTAAAATAAAACGGAAATACGAAGTTGGTAGAGATGACGTGTGTTACACACCGGCGGCGGAAGCAGTCACCGCGACCTCCCCACGGAGGACGGTGACACAGGTGGGCGCCGTGACACTTACACGAAGAAGAACCGGGTGCAGACGTGCTCGGTGTTCGGGACGACCCATATCTCCCCGTGTCTGTGCAGGTCCGGCGAGGTGATCACTGTCGGCGAAAAGGCGCGTTAAAGAAGGATTTTATCCGAAGTTACCACATCCTCCCCTGAGGAACCTCAACGCAAAAGTACGTGCAACATTAACCCATGAAAGACGGTCGACGTCGTTAGTGACGGAGAAATGCAGACAAGAACTCTGAGAGGCCGCTCCACACCACCAGGCGTTGGCGTGACGGCAGGTGCGACCTGGCTGGTGCGCCATCTGCAGGACGCGGGTCCTGGCTGCCTGGATGGTGCAGGCAGCGGCCAGGGTCCCAGAGAACTAGCAGGTGGCACAAACCTACCACACAGCTCCCGGCGGCTGCCAAAACCCCCAACACAAGCGTGAACTCTCATCCCCAGTCAGATTTTCAATCAAGAACAGAGAAAAGTAGATGGTCGTGCAAACTGCCTGCAGTCACTTTTCTGTCCCAAGTTCAGAATAGAAAGACAAGTTCAGTACAGGAACAGAAAGGCCTAGCAGACACTCTCCTCAGTGCTCCGTCCATCTTCACAATTGTTCCTAATATCACACATTCAAAGCCAGCTAACGGAGAAGGCGGCACCTTCACACAGAGATAAGAGATCCCGGGTCAGGCAGCTGTAGCTGCCACGCTGAGGTGCCTGCCGGGAACAAAACAGCACTGTCCGAATTCTGCCAACCCTGCTCCTTCGCTCTGACCTTTCCGACCTCTATGGTAGCCTTGTTCCCTCTGTGCCCTTAGAGACGGCCCCGGGCCTGATGAATAATGCTTTCGCTACTCAGCTACGAGCATTCCGTTAACTCTTTGCGGTCCAATGTTAGTTTTGGAATTCAAACAGTCTGGTCCAAATTAATTGACGGGATTGAATGTTGAACTTTTTAATGTTCTTATTGCTCGACATTGGTCCTGCTCCTAGTGCCTGGTCTGTTGAGTCAGCCTCGAGGTCGGACCGAAAAGGGTTAGCACATTCCTATTCCTAAATGCAGATAGGACAGAGTGAGTGCTACACGCTTGCAAGAACCACAACTTACCTTCACATAAGGCTATGCATTTTAGGTTACGGCTTTGCAGGAACTGGGATTGCTGTCCTTTTTTCTGTGACTAAATTCCAAGAGAATTTAGAAATTAGAGCGAAAATGGGGCAGTCACTAAACTTGGTGATTAATTAAAAAACAATAGTCACTAAGAAAGCTCCCAAAAGGCCCCTCTAGACTAGCAGCGATGTCCTTGCGCTCTTCCGAACAGCTGCTCTGTTGGCTGTATAGTTAGATATTGTACAGTCACTATTAAAGCACTCTCCAAGTGAACAGAAAATGCTAAATTACACTTCAATAGCCTCACAGCAGAGAATTCAAACTTGTTTCCACTGGAAGCCTGGAATCTCTACTCCCTGGGGCATAAAATTAAAGTAGCAAGAGCCTCTCAAACATTAAACTCAGTTTTTCCCAGTCACCTAACTATAAGCAAAACCCATGCTTATAACTTCACTCAGTCACAGGGGTGTCAGATTTGCCTCATGTGGAAGATCAGGGGTTTTGTTTTTAGTTATTACATTAGCTATACTTTTTTAAAAAAAATTAAGGTCACATCATTCATCCGATGGATTTCAATTTGTCCAGAATGCTTGTTTTCTTTGAAAAACAAGGGATTTGGCCCGAGCGGCATGGCCCAGTGGTTGAGTGTCAACCTATGAACCAGAAGGTCATGGGTTCAATTCCCAGTCAGGGCACATGCTCAGATTGAAGGATTGATCCCCAGTGGGGGCATATAGGAGGCAGCCAGTCAATGATTCTTTCTTGTCATTGATGTTTCTATCTCTCTCCCTCTCCCTTCCTCTCTGAAATCAATCTATATATATAAAAGCCTAAATGACTGCCCAGTAGCTATGATGCTCAATGACCACCAGGGGGCAGACACTCAACGCACAGGCATGGAAACATGGAACAGACTGATGAATCTCAGAGGGGAGGGAGGAAGGGAGAGGGCGGGAAGAGATTAACCAAAGATCTTATTTGCATATTAGAGGCCTGGCGCACAGATTCATGCACCGGTGAGGTCCCTCGGCCTGGCCTGCAGGGATCAAGCTGAAACTGGCTTTTCAACATCCCCTGAGGGGTCCCGGATTGCGAGAGGGCACAGGCCAGGCTGAGGGACCCCACTGGTGCACGAATCCATGCACCAGGCCTCTAGTAAAATTATATTTTAAATAAAAGAAACAAGAACTCTGTACTTGCTCTGCTCTCTGCCTGGAGGTTTCCTCCCACAACCGAAAGCATGCACCTCCGACCCTCGGACCTTTAGTCAATTCCCCCCGACCACCACCTGCCACTCATCCTCGCTCCATCTCCCACACCACCACATTCAACAGCCCCTTCCCCGACTTCTCTCTGCAGTATTTACCATCCACAGGCTCTCCACCTCAATGTATAGCCAGCTTACTTCTCTCCGCTCAGCAGAACGGAGGCTCGGAGAGGATGTGTCTATTTTTAATCCTCACAGTAGCCTAATGCCTTGGAGAGCCTCCAGCATCGCCGGAGGAGCTCGATACAGACTTGCTGAGTATTTATTGAATAAAGGCATTTGGGTTATTACATTTCAGGGTGAGTTTCGTTCCCTTGTGAGTAATGACCACTTAAAATAATTCTGCAGACTTAGAGAACCCAAGCATTTCTGGGAACCCTGCCGGCTAACGGGGGGCGGGGGAGGGGGGCACTCATCGGGCGCGGCCACGCAGGTTGCTAGACACCTGTGATGCATTGCTGCTTTTACTGCTGGATGCCGGCTCATCCTTGGCTGACACCTTCTGCTTCTTGTTCATCCCTGAAAACATCAGCAAGACAATCATTTAGGAGCAAAGCTGCACGACACAGCTCAAAACGCACTCTGTCCACACGGCAAAGTTCCACTGCAGCAAAGGTTTGGACGCGTGAGGCCACTGGCAGGGACAGTGGCTGTGTCCTCGGTACCCGGGGTGGAGGGTCAGGGGGTTCAGAGGCCCTGGTGGAGGTAGGAAGCAGACAGGCGTGCGTTTTTCTTTGCATTGGAACAGGAACGGGAAATTCTCTCGCATACATTGGAGACAGTAAGAAAATTCTTAAAATTTGGTTTAAAGGGCCTTTAGACCCGTTCTTTCATTCTTACCATCTGGTTCGCAGAAGGAGACGGTAAGGGGTTGGAAACACGAACAATATGAAAAATAGTTATAGCCCTGGCCGGTCTGGCTCAGTGGATAGAGCATCGGGCTGGGGACTAAAGGGTCCCGGGTTTGATTCCGGTCAAGGGCACATGCCGGCTGGCGGGCTCTATCCCCAGCAGGGGCGTGCAGGAGGCAGCCAATCAATGATTCTGTCCCATCATTGATGTTTCTATCTCTCTCTCCCTCTCCCTTCCTCTCTGAAATCAATAAAAATATATTTAAAAAGGAAAAGGCGACCCAATGAAAAAATACGTATATTTATACTATAAATATATATATACATATACACACATATATATAATGCTATACATGTCCCATGCCATGAAGAATTTACTACTTCTCCGAATAAAGAACTATGGAAGTCCTCTTGTCTACGACACTCAAAGCCTTAGCTTTGACTGTTTACTGTGAAACACTCGAGACATAACCGCAGTGGGATCCCGTCTGTGTGAGACTCGGTCGACGGCAGCGAGAGCGCATCTGAAAACGCTCATCCGCTGCTCTGAGTGAGGATGCGTGGTCGCCGTTGGTGGCTGCTGTTTCAGAAGCTTCAGGAGGAGGGAAAGTCATGGACCAACTCCCACCGGGGCGGCTGCAACCTCTCCAGGAGCCTGTCTCTCTCTGCCCCCAGACGCCCGGCCCTCCGACCAGCGAGGAAGCCCCTTCATCTCCCTGCCATGTTTCGTACATTTTTCCTGCTCAAAGACACCAGGAATTTGCTGACAGCTCTGGACCCCCTACACAGACCATGAACATTCTCATGGATTTTACATCCATTTGTACCCCCACGGTCCTGTCTCTGAGCCTATGGAAGGGGCCTGTGCACCAGCTTAAGAAGCAGAAAATCGGAGTCTTTGATGGTTTGCTGTGTTTTTCTTATCTCTAATGAGGCTATCTTATGGAAAGCAGTCTCACATTAGTTTTTATTGTGTCCTGCTTTAATAAGATGTAGAGCCGGGTTTCTGCTGGTTTTAATTATTTCCTCCGTTGAACTAGGTCACTGCATTGCCCATGCTACCTTATTCTTCCTAATATTACTGATTTTCCTAGTGTTTTTTGGGACATTGTACTTTCCAAATTGCTGCAACAATATTTCTCAACCCTGTGCCTTCCTGGCACATGGCTCTGCTTCCCTTTCCTCGGGAGATGGAGCCTAATTCCCAACCTGGAACACACAAGGCTTGTGACGCTCTGACCAATAAATAGTGCAGGCAGGAAGTGATGTCACCCGGCTGCCGAGGCTGCACCAGGAAAGGCGGATGGGGTCTACCTGGTGCTCGTAGGACACGTGCTCTGCCCCAGGTCAGGGCAAATCACTGAGCACAACCTGCTGTCACTGAAAAAGCATAAACCAGGGCAAAGGAATGAGACCGGAGGCCTGGCCTACGCTCACCTGGTCACCAGACCCTCCAATACCCTTTCCTACGAGGGGGATCTTACCACCCAGGCACCCAGAATGCACTCCTGGGGCGGGTTAATGTAATCACGTACACACACACACACACACACACACACGAACACAGAGGGAAAACCAACTACATGTGCAGGTATATGAATACAAGACAGGAAACACATCGAACACAGGTTGTAGACCAAGAGGAGAAAATTTCATTTGTTACTAATGACTTTATATTTAAACAGAACAAAATATTGTTTTTGAAAATGACACTGATCATTTAAAATATTCCAAAAAAATTAAAAATAAAAAGAAATTACTCAAAATTCCACCACATGAGGGGAGTCATTGCTAACAACTTGATGACCCTTCCTTCCGTATTCTGAATTGACCACTCTCCTCTCAGCTCGTGCTGTCGACTGCTTCTAAGACAGTTTTCCCCAAACAATTTCATCAAAATATTACCAACAAGTTGCCAACGAGTAGAATGATTTTAAGGGTGTTTTTTCTAACCCTACAATTTCCATACTGTTTAAAACTTCTCTATGGGATATATAATAATCCAAAGAAAAGAAGTTGGCATGTTATGGACTTATACTCAGGGATCGTGAAGTGATATGTATGAATACTTTCCAGTATTTAATTGTGGACAGAATACATACAGACACTACTGATCCAAAATTAAAACTGATCTTGAAATTGACAAAATACATATAGCTTCTTGGACCTTAAGGGGATTATTATACATTCATCTTGAAATGTGCACTTTCCTTTGCTTCTGACATTGATTTTAAAAAAAGTAATCCAAGTACGTCAAATAAGCTTCAGTCACTTGTTAGAAAATCATGCCTGGCATATACAACAATAAGGACATGAAAACCTAACCCATGTTGAGGTTAGATGTGAAATACAAGCTCACCTGAGTAACCAAATGATATGCTTGACATTGGACTTAGGTAGATTCCGCTGCCGTACATGGCACCGTGGAGCTGTAGGGGGGAGACGGGAGAGAAAGTGATGGTTTCCGATGTTAATATCTTACGAAAGGGGCCATCGATCTCAGCAGGAGCACTGGCTGTTAGGAAATGACAAAGCGCTTACGGCAAGGTCTAACGCGAAAAGAGCAACACTGAGAGCCTTGTCCTTAACGTTCAGGGTAAGTGACACCTGGGAAATGCAGGCCAGAGGAAAATCCCTTCCCACCGGCAGTGACAGAGGCCGCTTCCTGTAGACAGTGGTCGTGGGCTTTTGTGCTGATGAATCTAAAATTCTGGAAACAATCCAGGCTGACACATGTGCGAGGATCTGGACACGAACCCACTTGCTCGTAAACCCGAAGGGTCCTGCCCCGATGTGCACTGTGCACAGGGTCTCCCACTTCAGCCTGCACATCTTCACGTCGCCGAGTTCCATTCGCTGAAACTCTTCAACTGGTCGAAGAAACGCCTCCGCACGAGGAACATTCTTTCTCAGCGTCGTTAAGTTCTCGGGCCTCGGTACCCTCTTCAGTACGAATTGAATCTGTGAGCGTTACTGCAATTGAGTCATCTCAGCGGATCAGCGCGTGGGGTCCAGAGTGTGGGGCCCGGTGCTGGGGCGAGCCCCTCATTTCCTGACCCCCACATCCTCAGGTGAAATGGCCTGGGACAGCGGGGATGCAGGCTGGAGGGGTGAATGACAAGGCCTGTATCCATCCTATGTGCTGCCCGCGCCAGTGCTGCCTGAGGCTGGACAGCAGGCCGAGGGCCCGTGGCGTCCACGCTAGCCCCCCCTTTCCTTCCCTCGTTCATCCTGAAGCAGCGCTGCAAACAAGTGTGTTTGACGGACAGCGGATGCACAGAGGCTCTTACAGGTGCAGGAGAGCTGTTTCTACCGAAGTTCCAAGCGACCTTCTCATGGGCAAGCCAACCTTTCTGCCTCCGCTCCTTTATGAAGACTACTTACGCCTCCTACGAATCCCATGGACTTTAAAAATATCCATATATTTTCTCTCTTTCCAAGTAAAACCTTAGCCCCGGGTTGCTCACCAAGCTGCAACCCTGAGGAATGATGAGGGCGCATTGGGGAGGCTCAGAGACTCACCTGCAGCCTCGTGTTAGAAGCCACGACCAGGCCGTTTCTCAGGATCGAGTGCCAGTTCTCAATGTGGGAGCCGCTGGAATGGAGGGGGGGACATAACCAGAAATCAATGATCTTTTAAAAACAACATTAAAAAACACAAGTCATGGCGCCTTCTGAAAGTAGTGAGTTTCCAGGTTGAGTGTTATGTGTAGTTGGCTGCTCAGAGTTCAGAGTCAGTGTAGCCGGCTCCGCACAGAGGTTCGTCCCCACCCAGGGCGGCAGGAGCCCCCCCAGGAACACCCCCCCCGCCCCCCACTGAGCACTGAGCACTGAGCGCTGAGCACTGAGCACTGAGCATTGATCGCTGAGCGCTGAGCACTGAGCGTTGAGCACTGAGCACTGAGCACTGAGCACTCACTGAAACGCGAAGGTGCTGCCGAAGAGCTTCTTAGCGGCTCTGAAGTTGGATTCTTTGGCTGGTGGGCTGCTGAGAAGCAGGAACTGGTGTGGCGTGTGCATGAACTTCAGTTGCTGCCGGTGAGAAGGGGGACAAACGGGAAAACGCTCAACGCAACGTGCAATCGGCTGCTGACAATTTCAAAGTTTACCGGTTTCAGAACTAGCTAGCTTCACACCATCAAGAATTTAGGTTCATCACATTAACAGAACCATTCATTACGAAAAACAAAACCCAACCCCGTACACATGACAAGTCATGGAATTGCCCATACGAAGGGCAATTCTTTAGGCCAGCGGTTCTCAACCTGTGGGTCATGACCCCTTTGGGGGTCGAACGACCCTTTCACAGGGGTCGCCTAAGACCATCGGAAAACACATATATAATTACATATTGTCTTTGTGATTAATCACTATGCTTTAATTATGTTCAATTTGTAACAATGAAATTGGGGGTCACCACCACAGGAGGAGCTGTATTAAAGGGTCGCGGCATTAGGAAGGTTGAGAACCACTGCTTTAGGCTAACAGAAAAAGGACCAGAGGCCAACACGTCATTTATGTTTAGATCTGCCTTCCTAATTACATTCCTTCTTAAGAATTTTAGTACTGAATTCCCTACGTGCACACTAGCTATTCAACTGGGGAAACCGTCCGAGAGTTTGCTAGGCAAAAAAGAAAAGTTAGGTCAAGCGGTTTAGATAGCAAAAACGACTATCATCATGCTGCGTTTGCATATATTTATGAAATTGGAAATGGCCTACATTCAAATATTGTCTCCTGCTTTGTTCAAAGAATATGCAAAATGGAACCTTTGGGGATAAGTTGGTCACCTTGCACCGGGGAATATTCTCATATAGGGATGCAAGAGAGGGCTCTGCAGGTTAGAATCACAGACAGGGAGCTGAGAGTCCAGGAACCACTGCTCTCGGGGGACAGTCAGAGCTGAACGCAGTCTATTAGCTTGCTCGCTGTTTTGTAAGCGGACTGGGCAGGTCAGAAAGGTACCCAGAGGCATTATCTTCTTCGATACAGAAAAGCAGCGCTGCGCCAACGGGAGGCCGACCATGAGAAAAGGCAACGGCCTCTTTCTGGCCCATCCCCAGGGGACAGTCTTCCTACCACCTTCGGAATAACTGCCTCAACCCGACTCTGATTTACTTAAAAGGCCAGGGCGTCAGCCGGCTCTGGAACGGGGCATCTGGAAAACGCTTGAAGATGGTGCAGATACGGCAGCTCCACCCTGCAGCACCGGCCTTGACCCGAGTCTAGTTTAACTTCCCGGAGAGGCTGCAGACTCCCCCAGGGCCAGTCCTCCCCTCCAGCTCGGCCTCCCGTGCGTGGGGACATGCGAAAAAGCAACTTACCCTGTTGACTGGCAGTTTCACAATATGTGACCTATTACTTGAAATAACCCTGAAATCAATTAAAACAATCCATCAGTCAAAAACATTTGCTGAATATATTTAAAGTTTTATTCCTGAGTTGGCGAGTGATTGAAACGTACTTTTACTGCGACATAAAGTAAACTGAGTAATCATTTTATTTAATTATATCATTTTGCTTTGCTTCCTGAAGCAATTTAAAGAGCTTACGTAACAAAATGATATTTTAATCTGGGAATACGTTAGTCATTTCTTCTATAAAGCTTAAGAAATAATTTTTAATAATCACAATCTCAAAAATTAACAAAATGAACACCTCTGAATATACTTTCAAATAACGATAATCTGAATATTACAAAGATCAGAAGTTGATCCATCATCAGCTTCCTTTGTCCCTCCCAACATTACCTAATTAAAAATTCGTTTTAATGAAGACCTTTTTCCTCGAGTACCTGAGAATCTCTTTAGGCTGACATATACAATGATTTACATACAGACTGTTATTCGGCATTAGACACTGAAGCGGAAAAGGTTAAATTCAGGTATCTGAAAGAATTGGTTCATGTATACAAAATAATAAGCAGGGGAAATGGCAAAACATTTTGGTAATATTTTTTAACCTTGAAAGAGGATTGACAACTAATGAAAGGTTATTAATCAGGCTGACTTCAGGGGGGAAAGAGATGAGGCAGCTGAGATCTGTATGTGATATGACTAATACAAGAACTTTAAAAATTAAAATGAAAACTATAGGTTGTTTTACTGAACTCAGGATTTTTTTTTTAATATATTTTATTGATTTTTTACAGAGAGGAAGGGAGAGAGATAGAGAGTTAGAAACATCGATGAGAGAGAAACATCGATCAGCTGCCTCCTGCACATCTCCCACTGGGGGTGTGTCCGCAACCCAGGTACATGCCCTTGACCGGAATCGAACCCGGGACCCTTGAGTCCGCAGGCCGATGCTCTATCCACCGAGCCAAACCGGTTTCGGCTGAACTCAGGATTTTAATAACAGATCATAAAACATTCAAAGAAGGGAGATTTCTAACTTAATTTTTGTCCCAGTCTCATTAGACTAACCTCGATGTGTCCTGTAAAATTCTGACGAAGTGAAAGTGAAGCCATCAGAATCCGGGGGCACCCAGAGTCTGTTGCCTTCTCCCAGCTCCACATTCTGTAAAGACTTTCCGGCTGGAGACGGAGTGAATACTCCTCGCACCCACCTCTCGGAGTTTACGCTTGCATTACTGTGTGGTAACTGTGGGGAACCCCGCAGTCCGAGTGTTCAGAAACCTCGAAGAGACACGTACGTAAACCCTTCCACGGATGGTGAGCAGATACGACTGTTTTCATTGTAAAAGTGAGAAACCAGCCCTAACTGGTTTGGCTCAGTGGATAGAGCATTGGCCTGGGGACTGGAGGGTCCCAGGTTCGATTCCGGTCAAGGGCATATACCTTAGTTGTGGGCACATCCCCAGTGGGGAGTGTGCAGGAGGCAGCTGATCGATGTTTCTCTGTCATTGATGTTTCTAACTCTCTATCCCTCTCCCTTCTTCTCTGTAAAAAAATCAATAAAATATATTTTTTTAAAAAATGAGAAACCAGCGGGCAAATGATTTGAATGGTGCTGTGCAAGGTGGGTCGTCCACCGCCTCCCCGGGTAGCCTGGCCTCCTTCCAGGGTCCCTGACCAGGCTCCTCCCCTGCTGTCCTCAAATGAGGAGCTCATCCCAGGTGCACGGTCCGTGTAAGGGAGGAGATTCCACCCACACACATTTCAGAGCAGCGGGCCACAGTGAGCGAGATTTACCACTTAGTCCTCAGCTGCAAAGTTAAATAAACCGAAAACTGCTTCCCCACGTCACCCGGTTCATTGCGTTTTTTACACGACAGACAAACCGCTGCCAAACTGGCTGTGCGTCCACTCGGCCCCCGACAGCCGCTCCTCCCTCAGCGAGGGGCGAGGTCTAATGACAGCGAGTCGGGAGACTCGTGGTGAAATCACAGCCCCAGAGGCCTGCACAGGGAGCCCTGCAGGTTCTGTAACACAGGCCTCCCCCCGGAGCAGGTGGAGAGAGGGCGGTTTTCAGGAAGAGAATGAAAATGCGATACCATTGCAGCAGGGGGTGCGCCAGCGGGTCCTGCTTGTCCATCTGCTTCTTGATCTCCAGATACGGGGCCTGAAAAAGTCATTGCACGTCTTGATCGTCCTTAAAACTGCCTCTCCTTCCCTTTTCGCAAAAGAAAACTCAGATTGAGCAGGCAGGTGTGCTTCCATCTAGCGACGCTTGAAAGACCGTGGGTGACATGGTCACAGCAACCATCACCCAAGCCGCTCCCCTCCCCCCGCACTCACCTGCACATCCTGCTGAGACCTGAGCCTGGCTTCCCTGCACTGGTCCAGGTCCCTACGGGTGACCCCAGGCCCCGCTGGGCCTCCATTCAAGGACACCCGAGGCTGCCACACCACAGACGGCATGTCGTACCAACCCACGCGGCCTAACTTCTCAGTAATTCCCCACTTACCCTCCTAAATTCCCTACCCTGTCTCCACTTCCCCATAACCCTGGCCCCTGGCTGTCCTCTGTTAAAGTGTCAGCCCTCTGTCCCCTGGAGGTGAGCTGGCTCCTCCACAGGCCTCCAGTGACATCTGCCCTGCGCCTTCAAGGGTCCCTCCCGGGCCGGTTCTCTGGGACAGTGACAGTTCTCAGCTAACATGGAAACAGAACTTGCAATAGCTACGACTCAAGCTCAGATGTGAAGTAGCGACTCAGGTGTAGATCTCTGCATGAAAAAAAAGGCAAAATCTACCTAAGAAGAGCCCTTCTCTTACAAGCATTTAAGGGCATTTACCTGTCACAGAACCAAGAGCGATCTGTCTGGGACACGGTAGGTCTATGTGGAGGACAGTCCATGCTAGAAAACAGGCCAGTGTGGTGTGATGGTTATGCGGAGAGGTTTGAAGAAGGTGCCCACAAAACCTGACAGCACCCCACGGGGTGCCCGCGAGAGAGGGTGTAGTTATGTTCACCGTCTTGATGGGAGTGGAGGCATCAGACGACAGAGCGACTGCCCAAGGTCACAGGCCACATCACTGATGAGCAAGTTCTGCAAAGCGGGCCTCGGACTGGACCTCCTGGGCTGACTCCACTGAGCCAGAATAAAGGACATGCTCCCGCCAGAGCTGACCCAGAGCTGACCCGGAGCTGACCCAAAGCCAGAGGCACGGGTATTTTTATATCCAAGAGTGACCTGGGTCCGGGGTGGAGTATAAATATCCCGCACAGAGTCTCTGGTGATCAGAGCTGCTGCTTAACTTTGAGTGAAATGCTGCAATAGGTTCTCTTTCCCCCTGGGTGGAAATGCATTTCGTTTTATTTTCCTCATGCAAATATATTTGTTAGAACAGAATCCACATAATACAGAAAGGTGGGGGCATGGAGAAGCAACTGCCAAGGATGCCGAAGGAGCAAGGAACGTGGTGTGGGAGTCCAAGGCTCTTGTTTGCCCGCGCCTGGCACGGACTATTTGTGAATGAACGGAGGCATGTTTGCCTGCATGAATAAATAACTGTCCAGAGCATCCATAACCCAAGTTGGGAACGTGAAGGCGCACTTTTGAAGCATGTGTTCATCGAGTACAGATGATGGTGGTGGGGGGGGGAGGGGGGGAGAGTGGAGCAAAGCCCGTCCCCTCCCCACCCGGACTCCCTCCTGGAGAGAGGAAGAGACCCAGGTAACAATGCTCATCAGCCCACGGGCGTCTCCGGGTGTGCCCACCTTGAACCTGAACCCATCATGTGTGTGGCTGTCCATCTGAGATGATTCATTTCTATTTAAAATGATGAGTTTGAAACCTCCCCCCTAATCTTGGTCAGGGGACCGGGCCCCGTCATTCACGAGCATGCACTTTTCCAAGTGCCGGACCGCACACAGCCTCTCACCACGAACCCCAGTCCTCGCTCACCAACTTTCCCACCAAAGCCTCTCTCCTAAAGGCCAGAGACAGAGCTCAGACCCCAGGGGTCTGCTGTCTTCCAGAGCTTTTTGTAGGTTCCGTATCACGTCTAAAATATTTACGTACAATTTAACTTTGGTAAAATATTTGTTTTTACCATTGAAATGATGTTTTGAAATTATTCCCACTGATTAAAACTGACCGTCTAGGGCAGTGGTTGGCAAACTGCGGCTTGCGAGCCACATGCGGCTCTTTGGCCCCTTGAGTGTGGCTCTTCCACACAATACCGACCTCTGCACATGGGCCACGAAGTTTCAATCGCACTGTACGTGCACGCCCACACGTGGTATTGTGTGGAAGAGCCACACTCAAGGGGCCAAAGAGCCGCATGTGGCTCGCGAGCCGCGGTTTGCCGACCACGGGTCTAGGGAGAGGGTGCCAGACTTAACCTCTGATATCCCGCCACACCTCCGCATACTCCAGCAGAGGCAGCACGCCACGCACCGGTGCGGTTTAATTAAAACGCCTGGGTACAGACCGCTTTAATGTTTCTACGACTTTAATTATATCCCCATGTAACAGAAGAGTCTGCGTTGCACTGCGTGGCCAGCGCTCTCAGTCTTTTATCCCCTCTCAGACATTTTTCAAATAAGATTTTACTCCAGCAAAGCGGAACTGCCCAAGCCCACAGGCGATATTCTTACCTGTGTCATTTCTCTAATAGAAGTGATGCTGTCCAGTGCTTTCATTACTCGATCGTAATTCTTCTTCTGTGGGAATGGAAAAAAATAGCATTTTTGCAAGTCTGCACGTTACTGGAGAAACACGAGTTCTGTGCGTGGATTCTCCATAATCACCACGCTGTGCACGTAAAGGGAAGGCTAAGAAGACGGCCCAAGGATGCGGGACTTATCACTGAGTTGAGAGGGAAGAACAGGAGAAAGCAAGGCCAGGCCCCGCAAAGCACATGAAACCATGCCCCGCCCACAGGGGAGAAACTAAATACAACAGACGCTGCGTTCCTGATTCTGCCTTTCAGCTCCAAAAAATGACGGCCCGATGAATAAATTAAGCACAGAATCCTTCTAAAATATAAAAACCCACTTGGAGTTTCACAATTTCATTTTGCTTTTATTTCCATTTGATCGGAAGATTGTTACCCAAAGGGGATGACTGACAGGTGTGTAAACACCACCATACACTCCACTGATCATTCATTTGTGAGCATAATGCAAGTGTGTAATGTACGCTGCTTATGAGGACAGAAAATTCTCCTCCGGAAATTTTATATGGTCCTTGTTTCTAGAAAATGCTTTCCATATGAATAGCAAGAGAAATTAAGGCAATTTTAGCTGTCGCGCAATTTGAAATTTTTATTTCAGGAGGGTTCTGCCTCATACCCGTTAATACTTATAAAAGAGTTTTCTCAAGAAATGCCAGTAATCGACACTATGAAATGCATTATCACTAACCTTCAGATAACCGAGGGGTGGGGAGGGCAAGGGACTACACCGAAACTATAACAGAAAGGGGGACATTTGTCCTTTTCATACATGATTCTCATAAGGAGTTTTGTAAGTTAGAATCTCAAAAACTATGTAATGGAATTAAAACAATCCTACTGACCATTATCACTGTCAACCAATGTCTGAGCAATATTTACTACAGCTGTTCACCGACCTCCCATGCCCATTTGGGAGTGTAAAGGTCAAAATGTGAGAGAATTCAACGGGCTTACTTTCATGAAGATGAAGCTCTGCAAGTGATGTGAAAGGTGGAAGGATAGGGAAGGAGCAGGACATGGGAAGGGTGGATGGATAGGGAAGCATCAGGATATGTGAAGGGGGAAGAAGCAGGACATGGGAAGGGTGGAAGGATAGGGAAGCAGCAGGACATGGGAAGGGTGGAAGGATAGGGAAGCAGCAGGACATGGGAAGGGTGGAAGGATAGGGAAGCAGCAGGACATGGTAAAGACGGAGGAAATTTGTCAGCAGAAAAGGAACCGGAGTTCCGAAACGGACAGAGTCCCTGCGGTCACAGGCCTGCTCGGGGAGGCAGCGATTCAGACGGAACAGGACACGGAGGAGCCGGCATTCTCAGCCGAGGAAGGAAGCCTTGAGCGTCGGGGGCTACTCACCCTGGGGTTGAAGGCCAGCATCTGAGGGTCGTTGGGGTCGACCACGGAAGGGTATGGCTCGAAAATGACCACTTTCCTGGGAGATTCCAACGCAGACCTGCACATGGACACCAGCAGGTCCACCACCTTCAAACACACACAGGGGACGGTTACCAACCTCCCGGCTTTGCCAGGTGCCTGGCCTGTGGCTCCCTCACGGTGGTCGGTCAGGGGAGAATCAGGATTGCTATCGGCCCCTCAAATCAGATTCAACCACAGCTGACCATTAATATAAAGCAGCGGTTCTCAACCTGTGGGTCGCGACCCCTCTGGCGGTCGAACGACCCTTTCACAGGGGTCGCCCAAGACCATCCTGCATATCAGATATTTACATGACGATTCATAACAGTAGCAACATTACAGTTATAAAGTAGCAACGAAAACAATTTTATGGTTGGGGGTCACCACAACATGAGGAACTGTATTGAAAGGGCCAGAAGGTTGAGAACCACTGATTTAAAGGAATACCACCTGTTCCTTCCAATTACTCAGTCCTCATACCCCTTCAATAAGTGTTAAGTAGACTTATGTAACTTTAAGTTGTGGATCATCTGCCACTCTACTCCTCGCCACCACTGTATGTTGTTAAACAGTAAAGGACTGCAGAGTATGTTTTTGCATAGGGATGGCCTAGCCCAGTGATGGCGAACCTATGACACGCGTGTCAGAGGTGACACGCGAACTCATTTTTTTGGTTGACTTTTCTTTGTTAAATGGCATTTAAATATATAAGATAAATATAAAAACTATAAGTCTTTGTTTTACTATGGTTGCAAATATCAAAAAATTTCTATATGTGACACGGCACCAGAGTTACGTTAGGGTTTTTCAAAATGCTGACACGCCGAGCTCAAAAGGTTCGCCATCACTGGCCTAGCCTCCCTTAATTGGCTTTTTTCTTTTTCTATGACTTTTCCTTCTAGATTCATTAGTAATTTAGTTATGCTCCGTAAATGAATAAAAATACGAAGCCAATTGAAATTCTGAAGGAATTGCGGGAAGTCATACACTTAGGCATCTTCCTAATTCATTTTCCTTCCAGAAACAGGGACGGCTTCTCTACCTCCGCACGGTCTTTTTATCTGTTTTCCCACTTTTCTTCCTCCGCCATAAACCCCAGGACTGTCAAACCGAGTGCTCTCTCTCTGACAGGCTCTGCCCGTTTTCTTCTCGTCTAGTTTTAAAAACCAACAGCGTCCAGTTTATGGCGCCACAGCCCACAGGTAAGTCCCCCGTAACGCCTGTGCCGGCTCCCATGCCAGCGTCACCCCGTGGGAAAGCATCGCACCGCTTCCCAGGCCACAGGCGCGGGGCCAGCGCCTCCCTGGGCACCTGCGACACGACCGTCAGGCTCGGACAGACAGCGGGGCAGGTCGGCCGCACGGGGACCAGCGGCCAGTCTGCTTTCACCCTCAGCCATCAGACATGCGCCAAATAGCCGGGTGCGGACAGCTAGTGAACCGGAACCCAGTTTGTGAATCCACGTCAGGAGGGACCGGCGTCCCGCTCGGTACCTGGGCCCCGGTGGCGATCTCGTCGGCGGCCTCGTTCATCACGCCCAGCGTCTGGAAGGCGAACACGCACAGCTCGCGCTCGCACACGGTGGGCTGCAAGGCAAGGGGGGGCGTTACCACCTGCCGGCCCACCTCCCGGTGCCAAAGGGACGGTGTCCCGTGTAGCACATGGAAAAGGGAACGTCTTAGACGGCCGAAGAGAAAGGCATCACAGCGCGTTACTGCATGAAGATGTCTGTACTGGAGTCACAGCTGGTAAGTGACTGTTGGCGGATCTAGTCACGGACGGGCTAGGAAATCCGTGTCGGCGAGGCGTGGGCACCTGCACCGGGAACGCTTGAGCGATAGACAAAAACATCCTTCGATTGCCCTGGCCGTGTGGCTCAGTGAATAGAGCGTCGGCCTGCAGACTGAAGGGTCCCGGGTTCGATTCTGGTCAAGGGCACAGGCCTGGGTTGCGGGCTCGATCCCCTGGGTGGGGCGTGCAGGAGGCAGCCGATCAATGGTTCTCTCTCATCACTGATGTTTCTATCTCTCACCCTTACTCTCTGAAAATCAATAAAAATATATTAACTACACAACACACACACACACACACACACACACATATATATATCCTTCAATTGAAAAGCCCATCTCTCCTTCATATGCACTCGCACATGAGATGTATAAAAAGCACATCCCTAAGCTGTACTAACAAGTACAGTGAAATCCCAAATCCACGTAAAAGGAATAAGAAAGGAGAAAGCCACCTTCTCCCAAGTCAGTGGTCGGCAAACTGCAGCTTGGCAAACCGCGGCTCGAGAGCCACATGTGGCTCTTTGGCCCCTTCAGTGTGGCTCTTCCACAAAATACCACGTGCGGGCGTGCACGTACAGTGCGATTGAAACTTCGTGGCCCATGCGCAGAAGTTGGTATTTTGTGGAAGAGCCACACTGAAGGGGCCAAAGAGCCACATGTGGCTCGCGAGCCACAGTTTGCTGACCACGGTCCTAAGTCATTTTCTTCGGAAGAAGCATGACTCTGCTCACTTGCTCCCCAGCTCTTGAAAGATTGGTTTTGTCGCAAAGATTTTCGACTTCCATAACCTCCCGAAGTCACAGCCCTGAGACATACGCCGTGCCATTGCTCGAAGAGCTCTCATCTCTCAGATCGAATGCTATGTCGTCGTGTGATTTAATCTTTTCTCCCGAGTCACGGCGCATTAGGCAGCCGATGAGGCCTGACGCGATGCCATCCCCGGTTCACTGCTCGCTCGGCAGAAAAGGCATCGTTAGTGCCGCTGCCCCTCTGCTGGCTCATCTCAGAGGCCACTGGCCTCCACTCCTGGCCGGGAAGGCCGGCCCCACTCGGAACACCCTTGCTGTTTGGAATGGGCTCCTGGGTGGCTTCGTGGATGTGGAGTGTAACCAGTCACAAAGGTTTCTGGCTGATGTTCCCCTAAGAGAATTTTTAAAAAAACGATCTATTTCCTTTGTCAGTCTTAAATGTGCAGTTTGATTCCATTTCAGAAACATTGATTTTAGAGAGAAAAAGTATGGGAGGGGGTGGAGGAGAGAGGTAGAGAGAGAGAGAGAGAGAGAGAGAGACTTGTTGTTCCACTTATTTATACATTCACTGGCTGATTCTTGTATGTGCCCTGACCTGGGATCAAACCCACAAACCCTGGCGTATCAGGACGATGCTCTAACCAATGAGCCACCCAGCCAGGGCTTGCTATTACCTATCTTAGTGTTCTGTTATTATAGTGCCTTCAAGCAGTGAGGTCCCATGATCTAAACTGTAAACCTAGGGCCAGGGCCTCTCACCACTGTACATCATATTTGCAACTTAATTCTTAATTCATCGCTAAAATCTTTCTCGCTAAAAAAGAAACTAGAAACACGGAACCCACAGGCCTTTGGTTCTCTCTTTCTGGCTGGAGCATCCATGCTTCGGGCTCTAATGTTCTGGAGGACAGACACATTGGGGTGGGAGAGGTTTATTGGACCTTGAGAGAGACAGGAATGCCACAGGGACAAGGACCCCTCCACAGTAAGACAGGACCAGGCATGGGACCCCTCGGCACCGGCACCCTGCTGTCTCCGACAACTAGCTACTGAGCAGAGTTGAATTTCTACTCCATTTGGATGTAAAAAAAAAAAATCACATTTTTGAACTATTCTTGGTATGATTTTTACTTAAGGTTAGCCTGTATTTCAGACCTTGAAGCATGTGGGGAAACAGGGAAGCTTCTAGAACAGGGGTGGGCAAACTTTTTGACTCAAGGGCCACAATGGGTTCTTAAACTGGACCGGAAGGCCGGAACAAAAGCATGGATGGAGTGTTTGTGTGAACTAATATAAATTCAAAGTAAACATCATTACATAAAAGGGTACGGTCTTTTTTTTTTTTTAGTTTTATTCATCTCAAACGGGCCGGATCCGGCCCGCGGGCCGTAGTTTGCCCACGGCTGGTATAGAATGTGCTTTTTCATCCATTTTTCAAATATTGAAGTCAGACCTCATACAAGGAGACCTGGCTATTCTCTCAGGCGGTGAAAGGTGACATACCCAGGTCTATCCACGGGCTCGTTTCTCAAGAGTTTTCATGGAACACCTTAAAGTAGGACCACATTGTCACCGGGTTCATTTCACCCTGAAGATAAGAGCTTCAGGGATGAACTTGGTCTGAGGTCCACACTAAGGTTGGATACACAAGACTATAGCGTCTCAGGTTCCTCAGTTGACTCGGCCTTAGCAGGACGGGGCCTTCTCACGTGGAGAGAACGGACTCCCAGCGCGGACCGGTCCCCCCAGGGCAGGGGATCGGCCCCGGGCACATGGCTGGAGCCGTGAGCGAGGTCAGTGCTCCCATCAGGAGCTGCTGTGGGGAGCGGGAAGGACTCCGAACCAGGGACACACGGATGCAGCCACGTGTCCACGGCAGGCTTCCCGCTTTGCAGGACCACGACCCACACAGCCACGCGGTTTCCTCCAGGAGCTCAGCAGCTCGCGTGCAGGGAGCCGAGAAGAGCCACCGCACTGACCCGGGCTGGCGTGTGCAGGCGCGTGCGGCAGAGAGAGGGGCACGCCGAGTTCAGAGGATAACACGGTGGCCGGCTCGGTCAGGGAAGCTGTCCTGCTTTGCAAAAACACGAGCCGTGTAGCTCGCATTTGAAAGCATCTTTAAGGCAGTTGCCGTGTTAACACTCCAGTTGGTCCCAAAACGTCCGGAACCAATGATCTGGTCTGGGTTTGGTTTTCTGATCAAGATCCAAACTTCCGAAGCCAAATTGGACAGTCGGGCATCTCTGGACAATGTTCCTGGTGTTAATGTGGGTGCAGAGCAGAAGTGCTCCCTGGCAGAGTGCAAGCCCGGGAGTGGCGTTTATGAACTTCGTAAACAAAGAGAAAACTGGGGTGTCTGGTATTTCTAAGGAGGAAGTCTAGCTCCCCGTGTAGTAGAAACTGTGACCTGCTGGCCCAGACCGGAGGAAAGGGGCAGAACAGCACACGCAGATTACACTCTAGGAATTTTTGAGAGACTTTTGTCATATAATAAAAACAGGTTTGGAGAAAAGAGAAAATATGTAAGCAACAGGGTAAATTCAGAAATAGAAATAGCTAACACATGTGACATTAGATCTATGAAAACCCAAGAATTTTATCTAATCTGTTGAATCTCTGATTGGGTTAGAACTTGTTCTTGTATCTCTGGGATTTATTAGTCTGTAACGTGTTGTATGGATTGAATGTGTGATCAATGAGTCAGTTTATTAGCACTCCATAAGAAACTATATTTCTAATAATTTTCACACATTTCTATTAAAATTCTAGTGAAACTACTGCAATTAATGTAAGAAAGAGAGAAAATGAGTGACCCTGAGTTAGGTGAAATTTCTAACAGAATCAAAGGGCAGAATTTTCCTCTTTTGTCCTCTTCTTTTGAAAATGAAATGTTTGGGGGGTTTTTGTTTTTGTTTTTTTTAATATATTTTTTTTCATTTCAGAGAGGCAGGGAAGGGAGAGAGAGATAGAAACATCAATGGTGAAAGAGAATCACTGATCGGCTGCCTCCTGCACGCCCCAAACTAGGGATCGAGCCTGCAACCCAGGCATGTGTCCTGACCAGGAATCGAACCGTGACCTCCTGGTTCCTAGGTCGATGCTCAACCACTGAGCCACACCACCCGGGCATGAAAATGAGATTTCTTTTAAAATTTTCATTTCGTGATCTGATTTCATAGGTCACTTACCTTCCTATCTAAGATACCAAAGTAATTTTTCTGATTTCCTTAGATACCAGTCTGAACTACAGCAACATAAAACCAAGTGATAGCTAGCTATGCTGGCGAAGATGTGGAGAAACTGGAACCATCATACTCTGTCGGTAGGAATATGAAACGGTCAAAAACGTTTGGTAGTTCCTCAAAAAGTTAAACTGAGTTAACATATGTCCCAATAATTCCAGTAACCGATGATAGATAAGCAAATGTCGAACATCCATACACTACATTATCCCGCCATAGAAGGAATAAAGTACAGATCCACGCCACGTGGATGGACCTTGAAAACATTACACTAAGTAAGAGAACCCCAAACAAAGGCCACAGAACACAAGGTTCCATTGACATGAAAAGCCCAGAACAAGCCAATTCTTGGAGATAGAAAATAAACGAGTGGTCGGCAGGGGGTGAGGGGAGGGGAAATGGGGAGTGACCACTAAGCTACAGGGCTCTTTTATGGGTGGCGGGAATGTTCTGGAATGACAGAGCGGTAATGGTTGTACAACAGGGTGACCATACTAAGCACCACTGAACTGTACATATTAACATAGTGAACTACATGTTATGCATTTCTTACCAAATTTAACCTCAATAAAAGAAATATAAACAAAGCTTGAAATTAGATAATTCTCCCCAAAATGCACATGGCTTCTTATTTCTGTACCCCCTCAATCACCCCCTGAATTTGTCCGTGAGTTGCATCTTTTGAAATTTTAGTGATTTTCTGCAAGCTCCTATACAACTCTTCTAACTGCAATACAGACCACCCTCTCCTCTCTATAGTCAGCATCTTAAATTGTGTGGCTTTGAAGAAATGCTGTTTACAAGTTCTGTCTCCCTGTTCACCCACATGTGCCTGACAGGTGACCTATGAGACACGCACAGATAAACAAGAGAGATGACAGGCACATGCAGGAAATACAGGCACGTGAACAAAATATGTTCCTGACATGACAGGACTCGCTCTGACATGGATTCCTTCAGACACAGGGACTCCGTGGTCAAAATTATACCCCTTTACCTATGAGATAATCTACTCAACAAAGAGTATTTACTGTCAGTGCAGCTTTTCACGATTCCGTTTTCTGCCTTCCTCCTTCCCTGACATCCCCACTCCCCCCCAACCGCCCCCACGGACACTGACCCTGAGCATCGGGCCGTTCAGGAACACGTGCCGCTCGTCGCACACCACGCAGTGCTCGTTCAACACGGGGATCCGCTGCTCCGCGAACTCGATGGTCTGCGGGGAGCCACAGGGAGGGAATGAGGTGGGGCTGACAAGAGACATGACGCCCTCACCCCCGCCCCCCCACAGCCAAAGTCGCTCTCCAGCGGGTGAGTGCTGGGCTCCTACCTGCACGAGGAAGCCGCGGTCTCGGATGGGAACGCATTTGGCACCATTTGGCTGTAAAAAGCAAAGCAGAAGAACAAAACAATTCTTTAGAATGGGGAAATAGGCAGATTACGGCCTTCGGCTTTGCGCAGCCGTGAACGGAAGCAGACGTGCCCTTCCTAAGATCACCTGTAGCAGGAGCTGAGTCACTGATCTGACATGGAGGTGGCGGAGTCCCTGTGCGACAGGACACTTTCTGCCATGAACCTTTGTTTGAACTAAGTGAACATGCCTCCTTCCTGACCTTCCAGTAAAATGACTGGCATCTTCACATCATCACAAACACTTATTTCCTCTATTACTCGGTGTCAAACGCTCCCACCTCCTCATAGAGCAGCGGTTCTCAACCTGTGGGTCGCGACCCCTTTGGCGGTCAAACGACCCTTTCACAGGGGTCGCCTAAGACCATCCTGCATCTCAGATATTTACATGACGATTCATAACAGTAGCAACATTACAGTTATGAAGTAGCAACGAAAGTAATGTTATGGTTGGGTCACAACATGAGGAACTGTATTTAAAGGGCCAGAAGGTTGAGAACCACTGTAGAGCATCTCCATCTTATTTTACAATCAGATTGTAAAATTCTTCCTCCAAAGACAGTGAAGACGGGCACTGAGAAGCGGACAACACTGGCCTCTTACATGATGCTTCGGCTTCACCAGGCAGGAGGCCATGCAGACACCCTCTTGTGCAGAAAGTCTGAGACTACCTTTCCTGGCTGTAACTAACAGGTGAAACTTAGATAACTTTCTTCTGCGTAACTCATTATGTCCCAAACGCCCTAATAAGTTTTGGTAAGAAATGGGCTTTAAGGGATGTCTACATAAAATTACCAATATGTTTCAATACATTCTCTTAACACAAATATAATCTTATGGTGAAGTGTACAATTTAATTTTGGAAATAAATGTATACAAGAAACACAACTTTCTAAAAACAAATCTTTTCTTTCTGCGGTTTCATCTATGGCTAGGTGTTTCCATGTGCACAGTCAAGAGCTAAATACAGCCGCCCCAGCACAGACACACACTCACCAAAAGCAAACAAAACATTGTGTCCACTATTTTAAGTAAATGAAATACATAAGATAGGTCTGTTTCTTTACCTGAAATGGACTCTAAGGCAGATCCCTCCAGAGGTAAATTTTGTGTAAGACTGACTCCCAGTGAACACCACCCAAAGTTAACTTTTAATACATTCATCCCCCCTTCCTCACCGCCCCCACCCCGCACCCCCAATAAAGCAGCTTCAGGATTAAGTGACTTGGGGGGTTACAGACAGCAGGAGCAGCTTCAGGTGAGGCAGAGCTACCGCCACGAATGCTGCTCCTCGCCACAAGCAATGGTGCTAGTGGCCCAGCTTTCCTCTTAGACACGACAGGAAGGACATCACCTGAAGTTCATTATTAGACAAGCCTTGTACTCCCACCACTTAGGTGAGAAAACTAGAGATCGGCTCCGCCCACTTCACAAAACATCAAACTTTCAGCCTGTGTAAGGAGATGCTCTGTGAACCCCCTGACATGATACCCTACAGGCCCTAAGAAGTTTTGGTAAGAATGCGCTTGGCCGAAGCCGGTTTGGCTCAGTGGATAGAGCGTTGGCCTGCGGACTGAAGGGTCCCGGGTTCGATTCCGGTAAAGGGCATGTACCTGGGTTGTGGGCACATCCCCAGTGGGGGGTGTGCAGGAGGCAGCTGATCGATGTTTCTCTCTCATCGATGTTTCTAGCTCTCTGTCTCTCTCCTTTCCTCTCTGTAAAAAAATCAATAAAATATATTTAAAAAAAAAAAAAAAAAAGAATGCGCTTGAAGGGACGTCTACCTCAAAGTACCAATATGTTCAAATACATTTTCTTAAGACAAATATAATCAACACTAGGGGCCCAGTGCATGAAATTCGTGCATGGGGGGGGGGGGTGTCCCTCAGCCTGACCTGCACCCTCTCCAATCTGGTAGCCCTCAGGGGATGTCCTACTGACGGCTTAGGCCTGCTCCCCATGGTTCTCTGTTCTCTGCGACCTGCCTGCTTGATGCCACTGCTGGCCCTGGTGTCAGCTCTCTGTGCAGGCCCTGCAGGGGACTGCTTGCCCCTCGCTGCCAGGCCAGGGGCAAGCAGGGCCCTATTGTCTGCTCGCTCGCTGTGGGGGACGCTTGCGTGCGTGCCAGCTCAGAGCGCCTGGGTCCCGGGATGTTCCCGCCCCCAGCTGCTCAGCGCCTGCGCATGCAGGCCCAGAGTGGCCAGTGGTCATTCCGGGACCCCGGCTGCTCTGGGCCTACGTGCAGGCCTACAGGCTCATTGCGGACTGGGTCCTGAGGACTCCCATCCCTGGGACCCAGGCCGTTGGTGCCCGTGTGCACTTAAGTGGCCACCCCGCCCCCAGCTGCTCAGCGCCTGCGTATGCAGATTAACCCGCCATCTTCGTTGGGTTAATTTGCATACTCACTTCTGATTGGCTGGTGGGTGTTGCGAAGGTACGGTCAATAGCATCTTTCTCTTTTGTTAGTGTAGATAGACATCCCAGCATCAGTTGCAAACGCCCGCTATGCACAATACTTACAAAACCCACAGATTTTTAAAAAACAACAGGATCGCGCTGCTTTCCTCTACCAGTTCCCTGCCAATGCCCAGAACCCTCCCTGCCACCCCGATTAACCTTGAACTAAAGATGAAAGTTACGCACAGCGGGCTGGGAGGAGGAGGGCGTGAGGATGCCCATGAGCCCTGAGGTGAGGGAGAGCCGCCTGCCCTCGCTGGGCTCCGGGCCGGACTCGGTCCGGGATGCCTTGGGGGCACCAGCGGGGGCCTTGCCGAGCAGCCGGTGGGCCTTGAGGCCGTACAGTTCCTCCACGCGGAGGCCGCTGGGGTAGGACCTGCCCAGCAGGCGCTGGGGCTTCCCGCCGGGCTCGCAGCGCGGGTCCCCCGAGCAGGAGCGAGTCAAGAGCTTGTGGGGCTTGAGGGGGACGCAGTCCTCCGGCCTGGGGGTGGCGGGGCAGGGCCGGGCCAGGAGTTTGTGCGACTTGAGGGAGCTCACGGCCTGCTCGGCCCTGGGGTCGCTGGACAGGGAGCGGCCGAAGGGCCGGGGCGCCTTGGGGGCGCAGTCCTCGGCCTTGACGGCGCTGGAGCAAGTCCTCCGCAGCAGCTTGTGCGTCTTGGAGATCCCGTCCTGCTCGGCCTTCAGCTTGGACTTGCTCTTCCCGCAGCCGGGGGGCGGGTAGCTGGGCGACCTTCAAAATGGAACCACAGTGAGTGCAGGGTCCCGGGGAGACCTGACCACGGAGGGCCCTGGCCAGGCCCCATCAGCCCAGCTGCGTGACACACCCCACCTAGTGTGCACACCACACAGCCCCACACACACAGCCCCCCACCACACAGCCCTCACCCCACAGCCCCCCACCCCACAGCCCCCCACCACACAGCTCGCCCAGCCACAGCTGTGGAAAGACCACAGGAACTGGAATGTGTTTTCCCTGAAAAGCAAAACAGGTTACCAGGACTTCCCTCTCCTACTTATCCCAGAGCCCTACACGGAGCTGCTGTAGGTGGAGGAAACTGCGATTACAAAGCCACGGATGCAATGTGAGTCCATTTAAGAAACAAAACTCTGGCCCTAGCCGGCTTGGCTCAGTGGATAGAGTGTCAGCCTGCGGACCGATGGGTTCCAGGTTCTATTCCAGCCAAGGGCACATGTCTGGGTTGCAGGCTCGATCCCCAGTGGAGGGTGTGCAGGAGGCAGCCGATCAATGATTCTCTCTCATCATTGATGTTTCTATCTTTCTCTCCTTCTCCCTTCCTCTCTGAACTCAATAAAGAAATATTTTTTTTTTAAAAAAAAAGAAACAAAACTCTGCTGGATATCTGTGTGCCTGGCCCATTCTTGGAAGTGTCAAGAGAAAGAACAGAAAGGACGCTGGGACCTGAGTCCCAGAGTGGCCAGCCCAGCCCTTCGCCCTGGGCAGGATGCGGTACCCACCTGCGCAGGGTAGAAAACAAGTGCAGGGGGGACTTCACCTTCCTCTCCGACAGCTTCTTGCCGTGCAGGCAGCTGGGCTTGTCTTTGCTCTGCTTCCACTGCTGGGTGACGAAGGTCTGCATGATCCTGTCAACCAAAGGGAGTCTGTTACCACGTGCCGAGGCCACTGACAATGAGATCTGGGTGTTAATTACATAGAGAATGCGTTTACCAAAGGGAAACAGACGCGCAGTAGTGACCGGGGAGATGCTATGTTAGAATCACACAAGATGTTTTTGTATGTAGAAAGCATCCTACAGAAATTTTTATGATTTTATGAATTATTAATAAATTACTGTGATATAATTAAAAAATATAAATGACAGAAGAACTGATAAAAGGAGGAGGATAAAGAAAGATTTATAAAAACTACTAGAGGCATGGTGCACAAATTAGTGCACGGGTGGGGTCCCTCAGCCTGGCCAGCAATCGGGGCCAATCGGGGCTGCGGGAGTTTGGCCAACCGGAGGGAGGGGCCCTGGGAGGTTGGCCGGCCATGGGAGGTTGGCTGCGGGAGAGTGCACTGACCACCAGGGGACAGCTCTGGCATTGAGCATCTGCCCCCGGGTGGTCAGTGTGCATCATAGCAACCAGTCAACCTGTCTTTCTGGTCATTTGGAATGACTCGAACGACCGGTTGCTATGACCTGCACTGACCACCAGGGAGCAGACGCTCAACACAGGAGCTGCCCCCTGGTAGTCAGTGCGCTCCCACAGGGGGAGCACCGCTCAGATAGAAGCTGGGCTCACAGCTGGCGAGCGCAGCTGTGGTGGGGGCCTCTCTGGACTCCGCAGCAGCGCTGCCAAGCGGCGGTGGCAGGCGCAGGGGACCAGGATGAGCATAAGCAGCGCGGCGCCCGCCCCCGCTCAGGCTCCTCCCAGGCCGCCTGCCACTTGGCACATGGCTACAGCCCCCGAGGGGTCCCGGATTGCGAGAGGGCGCAGGCCAGGCTGAGGGAATCTGAATTATTTTGTTGTTGCCAGGAAGCAGTTTGAAAAATCTTTTGTTAATACAGTGGGGCTTTGACTTACAAGTTTAATTTGTTTGGAGATGGAGCTCGTAATTCAAATTACTCGTATGTCAAATCAAAAAGTGAACGAGTGAGACACGTGATGCTGGGCTGATGTTGTGGCGTTCACTGTACGTTCGCTGCACCAACTAGTGGTGGGGTATCTGAAGCTGGCTCGTACCCCGAATTTTAGCTCGCAACTCAAAGCAAAAAATCAGCCGAGAGACGGCTCCTATCTCGAAAAACTCATTAGTCAGGACACTCGTAAGTCAAGGCCCCACTGTAGTTACAATTCCATTTATTAGCAACGTCAGTTTCTCTTTACTGGATTTGCTCATGTGGTTTCCTTTGTGGAAGTAAAAAACAGAGCTGTCGGGTCCTAAGTAACAAACCAGCCCCTGTCACCGTCAGCACCGCTCACTTCACCTGTAAACAGGGCGGGTTTTTTAAAAAACCCGAGTGACCATCATGAGGCGGGAATTTGGTCACCGATCTCAGTGCGTTTGAGCAGGGCCCCCTGCCCTGCCCACGGGAAGGACTGCGCCCGGTGGGCGTGGGCGGCACTGTTCCGGAGACGGGCCCAGCGCAGCACCCTCTCTGCGCCCACCTCCCAGGGCACAGTGGGCCCTTCAGGGCGGATATTCACGTAGAAGGAACCTTGACAGTGAAACGTTATGTGAGCAACAACCGAAACACTTTGATTGCCCTTCAGGTCAACTCTGCATTGCTTGTTGTTCACGTTCTTTTCGGTGATTTGTAGCACAGGCTGCTTGGCAACAGGAAATGGTACCATTACTTGTTCATAATTGACAATATTCCAGGAAGGAAAATATGAACCTCAAGTGCAGACATTTTCTCTTTAATTCTCAGGACACCCGCAGAAAGCAGCTATCATTGCACATGGTCACAAATAAAGTGAGGAGACAACATCCGCCAGTGAGCCCGGGTGATGAAATGGCAGAGGGACCGAACCTGCGTTTTCAAACACCAACTGACATCTGTGAGCGTGTGATGTTCAAAAAGACAGGTGTGGCTCTTGGCACTAAGCCGACACGAATTTCTCACTGCCCTTCAGATCTTACCCAACCAGCTCAGCTGACCAGAACGCACAGCTCTCAGACCCACGGCCCCACCCTGGCCAGCCAGTTAGCTGAGGTCAGCTCAGGCTGCCGCGGGCGGGAGGAAGCATTTGGGGTCTTTTCAGCTGCAGAGGTAGCGAGAAAAGAAGGTGTAAACCCGTGGCCAACGGTGCATAATTCCAGTTCGTAGTAAATTCTCCTCTGAGCTCAGGACAAGGGAAGATTTTCATTTCACACTTAATTTTTTGAAGGTTTTTTTAATCCAAGATTGCGACAAAATTTAAACCAAAGAACTTACATACTTATATGCATTGCCCATGGACACAGAAAACAGTGTGGTGAAGGCCTGGGTGAGGGGGGTCGGGGCTGGGCGGAGGAGGGCAAAAGGAAGGGATGGGGGACATCTGTAGTACTGTCAAAAATAAAAATATATATATTAAAAAATAAGTCACTGCAATAGCATTATCAGAGCCACCTGGGGAGCAGCGGGAGGAGCCGGGGTTCCAGCATCGCTCTGCCAACCTAGTGCCCACTCAGCTCCAGCATCGCGGGGAGCTCCTCCCCAGGCGCCCGGGGAAGAGCGCTTCCTGAACACACGGGGGCAGCGGTGAGCAGCTTCGAACCCGCTCCCTGAACAGACACGGAGTTCTCACTCTGCGGAAAACTCACTTTTTCAGCTGGTGCCCCAATCCGAACCGCTCTTTGGTGGAAATCTGAAAGACATCGACAGTGGGCACTGAAAAGAGAAACATCAGTCACCACGTGAAGGTGAAAGCCAACCAGCCAGGAAACTGGGAAGGAATAGATGTAACTCCGTGTGTGCGTGTACATGGAAGAAATGCTAGATACATACATGTGTATACATTACGTAATATGAATATTTAGAAATATTCTTCTACGTTTAGAAATAGGGAACACAGTGCTATCCATCTCTTTGATGCTTTCTATACAGATACCTTGAACATCATTCTTGATCATTATGCTATATACTAAGGTATAACATGTGTATAGATAAATGTATAATGCGTATAATAATGAAGAATGATCTTAAAAAAACATATTAATTGTAAACAGCAATGTGTAGGACAGTGAACACCATTCTTTCAGTGGAAAAGAGAGGCACATACACCTTTTTATTACATTCTCACCCAAGAATATGTTTTTATTAATTTTTAGAGAGGAAAGGAGATAGAGATAAACGGAGAGAGATCACTGTGAAAGAGAAACATCAGCTGGTTTCCTCCTGTAGGCACCCCTACCAGGAGTTGAACCCAAACCGAGGCATGTGCCCTGACCAGGAACGGAACCGGCCACCCTTTTTGGTATATGGATGATGCTCCAACCAACTGAGCCACGGCCAGGGCTATACGTACACCTTCTTCTGGAATAAAATAACGGAGCATGAGAGTAAGGCACAGGCGACTTCTGTTCACTGCAGGCCCTGTCATGGGCTTCATATTTTTACCAGATACACGCAATTCTGTGCGTTAATAACTGTGTGTGTGAAATTAATAACCTCTCAGAAAAGTCACCTACCACCCATCATTCAATGGTTTTAAAGAGTATTTCACAGATAAAACCCGTAAAGTGTTTTCATATTTTAAAAAAGGTGGAAGTCATTCAATTTTTCCTTGTCTCTTATAATTTTGGTTGGGAAGGGCTGCTTAAGATACGAGGAAATTATTCTAATACCTTGATCGTGTAAACACAAGAGGCACCAAAAATAGAATGATTTGCACAGAAAAACATTTTCAAGTTAGTTGTTTACCTCTTCAAAGTAAAAGCTTCCCTGTCCTTAAGGTCAGAAACTAGACTTAAAATTCCAGCAATTCTGGAAAAAACATACAGCCTTATAGAAAGCATAACACTAGCGTCTTTTTAAAGTGCATTTCCCTGTGCACAATGAAAATAACCCTTATTTTTGATTTCAAGGAAGTGCACCTCTTCAGTTCTTGTCATTCCTGTTCACTCCCAGACACAGCATCAGAGGAGCTCACACGAGTCTTACTCATACGTTCCCAGAGCCTGGGGACACGCTTTTCAAAAGGAACTCTGAACTAGGTCAGCCTACACCTGGGATCAGCCCTACCTTTCCTGCCGGCTACTTTTACTCTAAATGCTGAGACCCTCGAAGACACAATACAAAACAGCCAAGCGACACTTCCTCACTTTTTTATTTTTCTGCAATAACCCAAGTCATAAAGTGAAATGAAACCTAATTGTTTTTCTGGAATGATAAGCTCTATGTTCCTTTGTAGTATGATTGCCTCTTGCTGATGTCCTGTATTTCACGTTAACGCCCGTTTTAAATCATGTTGCCCCTCAGGGAGAATGCCTCTGGGGAAATGTGGTCCCAGGACAATGTAAGGCCACCGCCTGTACCTGCCTCGCCCTAACCATTAGGGAAGCGGCACAGGAGCAGACGCCTGAAAAAACACCACCCCGTGTGAGATGCTTCCAGGATTTTCCTACAAATAGAACGAATGGAACCATGTAAAGGGGCCCTGGCCCCAAACGCCTCATTCTCTGAAAGAGGAGGAAGCTAAGGCGGACCACCGTGAACACATCTCGGAAAAGGGGGCAGGTGGAGGGCGGAGCCATGTGCCCAGGGCAGTGCCCCAAAGGGCTGGGCTGGCAGCTGCCTCCCAAAGCAGATGCTGACCTCTTCCTCGCCCGTAACCCCCATCTAGACCCTGAGCGGAGACTTGGGGGTAAGGAGTTCACTATGGCATTGCTCCCAGGACAGAAACCATAGGGGGTGGGAGGAGGGGGAGGAAGGCAGGAAGAGGGTCAGGTCTCAGCTTGGGCCTGGCCTGAGGGTAACACTGGAGCATCAACCACACCACGCAGTTCTCCAGCCTGAGGCAAGGACACTGGGCCCAGGCATCCCACATCCATCACACCAAAGGGCGGGCACAGGTGGGATCCAGGGGGAGACACAGCGGCTCTGTGTCTGATGGGGAAGCCCAGGTGAGCGGTCAGCCGTGAAGCCTGAAGACGCCAGGGAGGGCAGGTGCAGGGGGGTGGGGTGCGGCATCAACAGAGAGAGTCACAGCCCCCTCCACTGTCAGAGCTCGTGTACCCACAGGACAGCGAGTGTGGATTCTCTCTTCCGTCTTCTTAATGGAAGAAATTAGGCCCAAATCACACTAATTTCTGAAAGAAGTGCATTTCAACACCTGCTTCAACACTGAGCAAAGCAAAACCCCACCTCCGGGAATAAAATAATCAATCTTGGAGGATTCGTGATTTGTGCTCCCAACAACATTTAGAATAACGTTGCATAAATAAAATGGATGCGATTAATGGGAAAGAGGAAGCAGGATCGGGAAGGATGGGAGTCACATTAAAAACAGAGGGGACATTCAATCAAAGGCTGAATCCTGAAAACATTCGCTGAGTGAAATAAAGTTATAAATTCTCGGGGTGAAGGATGAAGGGCTAAGACAGATGACGAAAGATGGAAGACAGAGGCGTCAGACCCCGTCTATGCTCATCAAGGCGAGCGGATAGCGGAGGAACAGCCAAGAACTTCATCAAAGTTGTTCAGGTGATTTCAGTCTATCAATTGGAAACCCGTATGAAGAGAAAAAATAGCCTAGTAAATACATATAACAAACACAAACCAAACCAAAAGAGTTTTCTTACAAAGAAACAAAATTCAAACACTTTCAGATAGAAACTAGCGTCATTTTTTCTAGGGCATTTTTGCTTTTGGGGGGAACTATTAGGACCCCATCAGGTTATACTTGGTCAAGCTGGTCTTGTTCACAAGACAAGGGGTCGTTCTCAGGTATGAAAAGACAAAGCATAACCCTCATGTTCCTTTGGTTGACAAACGATTAAATATGTAAATCAACTAACAGAGATGAAAAAATGAAATGATGGCGGAGTTCTAACGCTAAGTAAGTGACACTGAGCGGTAAAACCACCTAAACATGAACTGACATATAATTGGTACAATATTTATAAAACCAGGCAATCATGACAAGTCTTTAAAGAGATAATGTGATGGGGAATCCCTGCCTAGAATCAAAGGTTATATTTAAAAATGAGCATCGGCGGTAAGACTACATAAAGGCATGCCCGTTCTCTCAGCGTGGAGTTGGGGGAACAGGTGAACTGACCCAGTTTTGTTCCTAACCTGGTAACTCAGAACCAAACACGCTCTGACCCCCATAACTCAGAACCAAACACGCTCTGACCCCAGTAACTCAGAACCAAACACGCTCTGACCCCGGTAACTCAGAACCAAACACGCTCTGACCCAGGTAACGCAGAACCAAACACGCTCTGACCCCGGTAACTCAGAACCAAACACGCTCTGACCCCGGTAACGCAGAACCAAACACGCTCTGACCCGGTAACTCAGAACCAAACACGCTCTGACCCAGGTAACTCAGAACCAAACACGCTCTGACCCGGTAACGCAGAACCAAACACGCTCTGACCCGGTAACTCAGAAACAAACACGCTCTGACCCGGTAACGCAGAACCAAACACGCTCTGACCCCGGTAACGCAGAACCAAACACGCTCTGACCCAGGTAACTCAGAACCAAACACGCTCTGACCCGGTAACTCAGAACCAAACACGCTCTGACCCAGGTAACTCAGAACCAAACACGCTCTGACCCAGGTAACTCAGAACCAAACACGCTCTGACCCCGGTAACGCAGAACCAAACACGCTCTGACCCGGTAACTCAGAACCAAACACGCTCTGACCCGGTAACTCAGAACCAAACACGCTCTGACCCGGTAACGCAGAACCAAACACGCTCTGACCCGGTAACTCAGAACCAAACACGCTCTGACCCGGTAACTCAGAACCAAACACGCTCTGACCCCGGTAACGCAGAACCAAACACGCTCTGACCCAGGTAACGCAGAACCAAACACGCTCTGACCCAGTAACTCAGAACCAAACACGCTCTGACCCGGTAACGCAGAACCAAACACGCTCTGACCCGGTAACGCAGAACCAAACACGCTCTGACCCGGTAACTCAGAACCAAACACGCTCTGACCCAGGTAACTCAGAACCAAACACGCTCTGACCCGGTAACTCAGAACCAAACACGCTCTGACCCGGTAACTCAGAACCAAACACGCTCTGACCCGGTAACGCAGAACCAAACGCTCTGACCCGGTAACGCAGAACCAAACACGCTCTGACCCGGTAACGCAGAACCAAACACGCTCTGACCCGGTAACGCAGAACCAAACGCTCTGACAAGGGCTTATTTTCCTTTCACCATCAGAGTAAAACTACGTGGCGCCTTTCAATCGCTAAAGAGAGCAGAGCGCGGCGACAGGCTGGAACACTGCGCAGATCCCACAAATCTCCCCGTTTTAGAAGGTTTAGTGACTGGAGGGAGAGGCTGAGGACATGACGATGCATAACTCCTTACTGACTCAATGCCGATTTATGCAAGCCAACCAGGCACGTACGGAAAACAAACTATTTACCGTTTTCTCAGCATAGCAGGATTATGAGTAATCATTCTTCTTCTTTATTACCTTTATTTATATTTGAAATAAACAAAATGAAAAAACATCTATTTGTCTTTGCCTAACATTAAGTCACATAACTTACTCTGTGACTTGTATTGAGGATTGCTTATTTAAGTAGAACATGTCATACAAATATGGAAAAGAGGTGACCAGCCTGGCCGGTGTGGCTCGGTGATTGAACGGAGGCCTATGAACCAGGAGGTCACGGTTCGATTCCAGGTCAGGGCACATTCCCAGGTTGCAGACTCGATTCCCAAGTGGGGGGCGTGCTGGAGGCAGCCGATCAATGATTCTCTCCCATCACTGATGTTTCTATCTCTCTTTCTCCCTTCCTCTCTGAAATCAACAAAAAAATTTTTTTTTAAAAAGGAAAGAGGTGACTATGGAAGCATTTTCAGAATGAGAGCTGCTCCTGTGCACTTCATAAGCTGGAAAGGACGGCTTTCTTTCTTACGTGAAAAGGAACAGTAGGTGTGAGGTCCTGGCCGTGCCTGAGGGACATGGTGCAGAGGCCACAGCGGAGCCTGCATGGCAGGTGAGGGGTGGCAGCAGCCTGGCCAGCGGCCATCTCCGCCCTGGCCCTGGGTTCTGGGAGGGCTCTTCCTCTGATGAACAGAGAACAGAGGAAGACCCACCGGGCCTCGGGCCAGGTGTCTCTTGGATCACTTGGGCTGGACCCATTATCAAGCTACAGCAGTGGTTCTCAACCTTCTGGCCTTTAAATACAGTTCCTCATGTTGTGACCCAACCATAAAATTATCTTCGTTGCTCCTTCATAACTGTAATGTTGCTACTGCTATGAATTGTCATGAAAATATCTGATATGCAGGATGGTCTTAGGCGACCCCTGTGAAGGGGTCGTTCGACCGCCAAAGGGGTCGCAACCCACAGGTTGAGAACCGCTGGGCTACAGGAATCCCAACCCCCATAAAGAATCAGACGCAAGGCAGACTCTCCAGTCAAGAGCCCCAGCTGAGCTCCGAGGGGACACCTGCGACAATGGCTACGGATCTGAAAGGCCAGCGTCCTGAGCATCCAGCCTAGTGGAGCCTTGAGTGACACGGGCCTCACCCACCATCTGTCTGACTGCAAACCCTGGGCAACTCCAAGCAGGGGCTGCCCAGCTGAACCTTGAAGAATGGTGAGAGAGGAGCTGTTTTAAGCCACTACGTTTTGGAGTGGTTTGTCAGGCAGCAGCAGAGAACTGGTGTGTGTCTGTGTGTGTGTGTGTGTGTGTGTGTGTCTGTGTGTCTGTGTGTCTGTGTGTGTGTGCAGGTGCGCCTAAGTTAGTAGGCGGGGAAAAAGGAATTCAATCCAGGAAGTCTCGCAAAGATTTATAGCAGGGCCCTTTGTCGTAAACAGCTGTCAGTTGAGAAACAGCAAAGTCATCGGTTAAGGGACCACAGTACAAAAACTATTATGATGATCTCCATTTTCAAAACCAGAAATATGTTACACTGAGGCTGAGTTCATCAGGATTCAGAGGTGAGAGAAACATACATTAACATTAAATCTCAGGATCAGAGACAGAATTTGAGCTTCTACTATACGCAAAGTTCTCTTTTCGGTACTAATGTGCTTATTTCACAGACACGTGTCAACTTCTGAAATCTATACAACTAAATGGTACATGCTTCTCTTTCTAGTAGTCATATTGGCAGTAAACCATCTTTGTCAGGATGCAATTGTACTTAAATGTCATTATCAAGATAGCTGCAATTACTCTCAGAATTACCAAATGCACAGTCATCTTGTTCAATGCACAACACACAACTAAATACTCAAAATAATAGAGAAATAAAGTCAACCTGGGCCATTTAAATACTGTGTAAGTGAGCAGTGTAGTCGGACAATTATAGGTTCTGTTCGAATCACTTCCCAAGCCACAGCAATCTCCTCCTGTGCAAATAAATATATTTTAAAGATGAATTAGTCATCTTGTAGAGCCTAGACGTATTTTCCCAATTAAAAAATATTTTTAACTTATTTTGAAGAAATGCATAAATCATTAAGGCCTACAAATTATCGTAAAACCTACGGTTTGTGAAAAGAAAACCAATGTACTTTTAATCTTTGCCTTTTCACATGAAAATAAAAATGAAAACTTAAGAAATACTGAAGTACTGTACTAAGAGACTGCAAATTTCAGAGGATATTTAAAAACCAACACAAATATATATATATATATATATATATATATATATATATATATATAATCTGATTCTTCAACCAGTCATAGCATTTTTTCATAAATCGCTCTGAAAAAGCCAATTCATTACTAATAGCATTATAGCAAAAATTAGATTTCCTCCCATAAAAATAAGCATTTTTTAAAGGTAGCGGTCACGTTGCATGAATTGATACTTACATCAAGAAAGCTGACATCGACATGCAGATCAATATCTACGTCGTCAATGGCTCCATACTCCCTGGAAGCAGAGATTAACGTCAATATTTTCAATTTCCTTAAAAGACGGGGTGTCCTAGGTTATTTTATATTAAAAAATTAATCATGAGCCCTTGTCCCTGACGTCCAGAGAGCTCGGACATGCCTGTGGACCTGAATTAACTGACTCCATGTGGTTGGGCTGCCTCTCCTAGACCTACTGGATCCATCTAGACAACTTCCCACCTTTGGCCGCCGGAACGTGCGTGTGTCAATCCAAGAGCTGTTTGGTTCACAGGTTCGAACGCCCCTGTTCTCTGGAGCAAGTTAAAGTCTTCCCACCTGACTCGCCTCTCTCACTGTGCTCCCTAAGAGCGCAGAACTGCTTCTAGGGACTGAAAGGAGTTTCTGACAGGTGAAGGGGGGGCGGGGTGGGGGGTTACTGCCCCAGTAACGTGTCTAGGAATTTTCCTTCCGTGTTAGACACCAGTGGCTCTGAAAGCGGTCGAGGTGCCTGCCATGTAACTGTCGCTGTTCTCACAGGCAGCTCTGAAAGTCTGACACATCAACATTAAAGCAAGTAACAGCAGGTACATGCCACACTAAGATGTCATGAAGACCAGCATTTTTCCAGGCCAGGGAGAGACACAAGCCAGCATGCTTTTTTAAGTTAAGTTAACAAAAGAGTATAAAACAATGGTTTTTCTGTTCCCCGTATATACTAATCTCTCTGTTTTGTATTTTTATAAAATTCTGGTTACACATGCTACACCCAGTGAGGGAACCAACTATAGAGAGAGCAGAAATGACAGAAGTTAATGGTCAAGTCCCAGTGGGCGCTTTGTGCCAGAACTGCGCTCAGGACTTCACACGCACGTGATCACATGCACTCACTCCCAGAGGCGCTAACCGAGGCCCCAGGTGATGGAGCCGGCCAGCCCCCCACTCCACACGGAGCTGGGACTTGTTCACGTGTGTCCTATTCATTTATGCAGGTGCTTCATCAGCTCAATATTCAATCAACTACCTTTTGTGTTGGAAACCGGGTGGGACAGTAAGGGGGGATCTTATTAGGGCCTCACCATCGCCTTCCCACAAGCATCCCACTACGGTCCTCATTTGCAGATGAGAACACTGAGGTTTAGGGAGGGACAAATTGTCCAAGGGCAGGTAAGAAGTCAGCGGAGACCTTAGATGCATCTCTGCCCAACCCATGGGCACAGACAATGGTGTGGTGAAGGCTTGGGAGGGGTGGCAGCGAGGTGGAGGGGTCAGTGGAGGGACAAGGGGGACACCTCCAATACTTTCAACAATAAACTTTTTAAAATGTCAGTGGGAAAGCCAGGTACTGAGTTCATGCCCAACCTCAACACTGCTGAGCACGGTATCCGGTACATAGTTAAGTACGCGATGAAAACGCCAGGGTATCACACGTCCATCCGAGCAATGCTAACAGAGTACGACACGGCGGCGCTTTCACAGGATTCGGAGAACGCATTTTTAACGACTAAATGGTTCATGTCATTCAATGAATGAAAGAATCCAGGCAGTATTTTCACTTTTGAGGTCTAGGACAAATTGCAGCATTTTAAGTATAAAAACTTAGCCTCCCCGCTTCCTACATGCGCCCCTGAAAAATATATGCAAACACTGAGCACATTTTCATTATTTAAAAAACTGAACTTTTCATTCTTTCCTAGTAATACTTTTAAAGGTTAAAAGAAAGGCTAAAAATTATTCACGCAGCGATTTTTTAAAACAGCATGGGTCACAACATCCGTGTTTTTCAGAGTAAGAACCTTTATAACCATATGCAAATTGAGATATAAAAATATGCCAACTTAGTTATGAAATTAGACAGAAACGAAGACAAGACTAAGGCGCAAGCGCATGAACCATTCTTTGTGCCTCTTGTTCTGGATTCAGCAAACTTCCCTGGAAAAGCCAGATGGTAACTCTTCCAGGCATTCAGGCCACACAGACTCGCTGCCACACATTCTCCTTGCTGGCCGTGTGGTTCCCCCCAACAACCCTTTAAAAAAGCACCCACCATTTGAAGCTCAGGGGCTGTCAGGCAGGGCCGCAGCCAGTGGCCATGATGCTCTGACCCTGACCTCTGGCACGTTAATCGTAAACATAGGAAGTGACTATGCACAGTGAGGCGTGAGAAAGAGAGCGCCCGGAGATGTGATGGGGGCACAGACTGAGGACTTCCCTGCGGGTGAGGGAGCCGGGACCACCGCCATCCCCCACATCACAGCGGGCGCCAACTCCCACCTGGAAAACGTACGTGACAGCACAAATCCGGGGGAGATGAATACTGAAGAATAAGGAAACACTTAAAGAATAGCACACACTGACACAGTTTTTCACAACTGCCCGTTACTGCGGGAAATGTTCAAATATACTACTTACGGAGCAAGTGGAGCGCCAAAAAGCATGGGAACTAAAATACCTTTTAATAATAAAATACAAATAGGAAAACCAATAAAGTAAAAAGAGTACTTATATGTCAATTGTAAGTCGTGGGTAAAATTTACTTTATAAATGAATTATGTATTTTCTAAAAACGTGTACTTTTTCTGATTACAAAGGTCATATAGGCTCCTATATCAGATGAGAAATAGAAAAACAAACAAAAAGGAACTTGTAACACCATCATTCAGAGATCTCCCTTCTGCTTCTGCCTCACTCCCGTATCGTCCATATGCTCTATATCATATAGCACATAGAATATATTAGGATTAACATGCTATATCATTTAACACATAGACTATATTAAGGGTAACACACTATATCATATAACACAGAGACTATATTAAGGGTAACACACTATATCATATAACACATACAATATATTAAGGGCAACATACTAAATCATATAACATACAATATATTAAGTGCAACATATTATATCATATAACACAGACTATATTAAAGGTAACATACTATATCATATAACACATACAATATATTAAGGGCAACATGCTATATCATATAACATATAATATATTAAGGGCGACATACTATATCATATAATATATACTAAGGGTAACATACTATATCATATAACATAAAATATACTGAGGGTAACATGCTATATCATATAGCATATATATACAAATATTAAGGGTAGGTAATATAACATGGAAAGATTTTTGTCCTGCTCTTTCACTTCTTCTATGAGTGCTGTTTCTATATTGTGGAATATTTTTCTAAACCGCTCTGAATTTACATTTAAATGGCTCTATTTGTATAAATAAAATTGAATAATACATCATTAGGTTGCTTTCCATTCTTTTTTTACACTAAAAATATTGACAAATAGCTCCCTGGATAAAAATCTGCATGCATCTGTCTTCTCACAGAACGATTTCCAGGATTATTGAGCAAAACAAATGGTCTGACTATACTTGGGAGTCTTGCGCTACGTATAGTGTTTAATTGCTGTTTTAAAGGGTTACCACACTTTATAATGAAATCAGCCAGGTTTTCACCCTGATCCCTTCCCCGCAGCCCCATCATCGAAAGGCATTTTCTCTTTTGGCCCATCTCTGCCAGGTGCGCAGGGAAGAATAAATTCTGCGTGGACTTATTGCTGATGGCAGGCCTGGGATGCTGAGAGGCAGGCAGGGGTAAACCAGAAAGAAAGACCAGGAAGGACCCGACCTACAGTCCTTCTCATCGTAGAGAGATGTCCAGACGCTGCCACAGAAGTTTATCCCGAAGAAATGAATCGGAAGGCGCATACGGCCTTTTACCAACCTCTCCATGCGAACATTAAAGCATTCCTTATGTGATTTCTTAAAAGTCAGTATCCTCCCAATTCCTAACACTACCAAGTTCTTAAAAAGAAGAAGAAGAACTAAAGGTTCCCAAGGCCTCCATCCGCGCAGCAGAGCAGGCAGGGCGTTAAGGCGGGCGTTAGGGGCTCGCCGTTAACTGGAGGCTGCAGGTGCCGACCCTAGACTCCCCTTGGTCTCCAGGCCTCACTTCAGAGCATCACCAGGAAGGGCGCCGTGTGTGCAGCTCCCCGCGCTGCCCTGCTCTCCGATGCCAGCGATCCCCGTTCCCAGTGACTGCGTGAGCTGCGGGTGCAGCTGACCTGTGACACCAGGGGCCTGACTGTCCTGAAGGCCGGCGTGGGCTCACGGGGACCCACAGCACCTCGTGCGCGCCTGTCTTTATCCCCGGGGGAGGTGACGGCAGGAGGACAGAACACATGTGCAGACGAGGGGGACACAGGAGGACCTGCTGCGCCGTGTCCGCCTGGAACTCAGGCCGAGAGGACCTGCCCGCGGGTCTGTGACCCAGTGCAACATCCAGGCTGACCCCTGACGCCGGGCGCTCAGTGGCCTATTGATCCAAGAGCAGGGTGAGCAGAGTAGGCTGATGGCTGTTCGCATGGAAAATACGACAATAAGGACTGAATAGCAACACAGGAGTAAACCGTGTTTCACATACTCACACTGTAAGCCTCCTCTGCCCACCGTGTACGTGGAACGTATTTTCCTATGAACGTGTGTTTTTGAGGGCACTTTGTGTTAGAATTCCTGCCCATTCATCCTCCTTTTACTGGAACTGAGGGGAGGGGGCAAGTCACCGAGCAAAGCGCACTGTATATGGGGTGCGAGTCTGAAAGCTCGCGGGCAAATGATCGGGATCCCTTCCCTCCCGGCCCGTGGGAATCCCGAGGCTGGTAAGTCCTTCCTTCCTGAAGGTGTTGATCACGTTGTTCTCAGACGGCACGAAGCGAGTTTTTTTTAATAAGTACATGCCTACGTGGTAAATTCACTGAAAAACATGAAACGTCCTCCTTCTGTAGCAGGGCTCCAGGTGAGACCTGTGCAGGCGAGTCACGGGTTCATCACGTCCACACGGACCTTTGTCCCACAGGAGCCGAGTCAGAGCTGTCACCCGCTCACGAGGGTGGCTCCGCACAACCAGCGCTGCTAGGGACACGGCTGGGCGGGCGGAGAGAACCGACTGTCACAGATGCATCCTCGGGCGCTTTTCCTGTCCCCCCTTCACCCTTTCCCGACGGGTCTGCCTCCATGGAGGCGACTGGCTCTTACAGAGAACTCAGAAGTGCTTAGCTGCCCCTTGTTAGATGTCGCATTAAACAAAAAAAAAAAGACACCAAATAGCCTATTATGCATATTGAGGTACTTTTGCTCTTCAAACTCCATTAAGTTCTTATAAACCTCAATTAAGTGAAAGAACAGCTCATTAGAACAGCCTGTGTTCAATAGACTCGGAACCTCACAAGGAATATGGGCCCAGACCTGAGGCCTGACCCTCCCCTTCCCACGTGTCCAGCCCTCAGTGCCTGGGAGCAGACGGTACATCCCTTCTCATCTGAGCAAATCACACTCGTCCTGCGGAGTCGCCTGCACATCTTCAGGCCTCTGGGAGGCTGTTTATTCTGGAAACACCCTCTGGAGCTGGAGAGAATCTAGAGGAAATCTGGAGCAGGCGAGAACATGGCCTGCATTCATGGAGAATTGAATGGGATCAAAATGGGTAAGTGACATAAGCAGGGGGGGGGGGGGGGGGGGTAAGCACAACCATTTATGACTTCATTTAAATAAAGCTCCAAATAGTTATCTAATTTCAACAGTTGATACAGTATCCATAGTCTTATCAATAATGGGAAATACTGACAGAGATTATCCTAGGTGTTTCATAAATGCTTGCTGAGAGAAAACACGAACAATGCCATGTATGTGTGACAGTATACCTGAGGTCTAGGCAGCATGGAACTAAGGTGTTTTTAGAAGTTCTGACCTATGAAAGCAGTCAACATAGGCCAAGCTCACCCTCCAACAAGACCACGTGCTTCAAAGGAAGATGCCGAAGTCCGTGCCGTCTTGTACGGTTAATCCTGTCCCACCGGCTTTTTCCTTTCAGTGGGGGAGGGGGTTACGTTACTGCAATCAGAGTTTTAAGCTTTCAAGCAAAGTCCAACTGAAGTTGTGAGATTAGTCATTGTTTTGGACGACTTGCTGATAGTTCCTACCGCCTCCTTCGCTCACTCACTCTGAAACACTCACAGAACAGCCCTCCCCGGAGCCACGGGAGGGATCGGCAGTGAAACGATCGCAGCTCATTTGCTAAAACTTGGACAATTGTAAAGATCTGCTTTTCCCATATAGTCTCTCTCGCTCCATTTCGGCTTCCTAGGCCTCAGGAGGCGGGAGGGAGGGGTCTGGGGTGTACAGCCCCAGCTCCGCGGCTGCAGGGGGTCTGGGCTTCCGCCTCTGCAGTTCAGGCAAAGCATTTGGAATTAGGGAGCAACTGCAGCTGCTGCACTTCCCCACGGAAAGTGCTGGTTCGATCGCAAAACCTGGCTGTGTCCAGGGAAGGGAATGGAACCAGCGCACGGAGGCGGCCACTGAGAACCAGCCGGCACCCACAGCCTGAGATTCAGACAGGCCCACGCTACACCAAATGCCAGGATGCAAGCAGGACTGAAACCCAACCAAAACACAGCAAACACCAGAAGCGGGCATCGCTCCAGCACCCACAGAATTCAGTCTCGAGGGAAGGAGGTAAAGCAAAACCTTGCAGGCATGAGAAGGACAGGGAGTGAGGGCCGAGCCCAGGGCGACGGGAGCGCCCAGGAGGCTCCAGGCACAGCTGCGTGCTGGCAGGGGCCCCAGTGAACACTATAGTGGGGCTGAGAGGGAAAACGGCTGTGCAAATGGCCAGAGTCAAGTGGAAGAAGCCTGGCTGGACCGATTCGGGTTTGGGGGGGAAAGGCCGGGGACCCTGGAGCCCACGGGCCCGGGAGACGAGCCTTTGGGCAAAGACCCGGAACCTGCAGCAGTCGAGCTGGCTCGTGGGAGGACACCCCCAGGGTGTACAGGGGGGTCTTCTTACATCAAGGAGAGAAAAGAGAGGCCAAGAAGGAGGGTGGGCTCTTCTGAATGATGAAAACGAGTAAAAACGGTCTAGAAATGTATCACCAAAGAATATACTAGGTGTCCGCAGAATAAAATGCATGCCCTTCAGATAAACACTGTGCGTGTTTAGGAGGGTTTTTCCTTCCTGGTTCTGAGGGGCCAGGTTGCAGAGTCCAGTGCGAGCGTGGTTACCAGTGGACAAGCGTTATTTCCTTGTATTGTTCGCATGGAAGTGTTATGGTAACACGTGGGCCCAGCTGGCCCAATCTACATCGGAACTCACTGACACAACTTAAGACTGAGGTTTTACCAAAGCTAGCTCTCCTAGCTAACGAATCTGAATGCAGTCGATGGAATCTTAAACTACGTACAATAAATGCACAACCCATACAGGCACGAAGATGCCATCCTGTACACGCAGGAACGCGCCACAGTCTCCCCAATATTTTCCAGTATCATTGAGCCCAAGAAAACGCCCGCTGAGATAACTCCCACAGAGGCCCCCACGCCTGACCGGACGGATGTCACTCTCATTCCCCGCGGCGTCGGTTTACCTGAGAGAAACCGCGTGCGGCCCGTAGATCTCCCGGACCGCCGACAGGTCGGCCTCGAGCTGCGGGTGCTTGTGCAGCTCCCCATCGTAGTTCACCTGCGGGGAGGGGGTCAGAGGGGCCAGGTGAGGACAGAACCCACCCCGAGCCGTCCACCCCTTGGGCAGCTCTGGAGGTGGCACTTCCTCTGTCTCCTTCGCTTACACACACAGGTAATTCGGCTGTATATCCTCCCAAGTTCTTAGGCTCACATACAGTGGGGCCTTGACTTACGAGTGTCCCGACTAATGAGTTTTTTGAGATACCAGCTGTCTCTCGGCCGACTTTTTGCATTGAGTTGATAGAGTAATTTGAGTTAATGAGCTCCTTAATGAGCTCGGTCTCAGAATGAATTAAACTCGTAAGTCAAGGCCCCACTGTACGTCTAGTGCAGTGGTCGGCAAACTCATTAGTCAACAGAGCCAAATATCAACAGTACAACGATTGAAATTTCTTTTGAGAGCCAACCCATGCTTTGTTAGAGCTGTCATCATCTCAAAATACGGACCGAGCACCGTGTGCTTAAGAACCGTAAGTCAAAAGCATAAGGAAGTGCTGTGTGTAAAGTCACGATCGAGAAGTAAGACAGTGTCAAAGTCCATGAACGATGACAGTCGGAGAACGGCAAGAGCCACCTTAGCTTCTGAAAAGCGTAGGACAGGAGAACGCGACGAGCCGTGCGGATGCCCTGGTCAGCCACAGGCCCTGAAGGCCACGCGGGCATCGCGGACCACAGGCACAGACGTCCACGGGACACGGGCGGAATCGCTACGTGGAGAGCGGGTGCCGGGGACCCCGGGCGCCTACCTGTCCTCCATAATAGAACTCCTCAGAGTCGTTGTCCCCTTCCGAGTCTTCTTCCACTGCACTATTTTGTCTCGACTCCTTAAAAGAACAGAGCAAGGAGACAATTTATTTCAGTGGTCAGACGAGCGTGCCTCCTGAAAAGCAAGGAGCAAGCGGCCATAGCAGGTGGGTCTCTGCACGTCCCCCGGGTTTTACGGGAGAACATTCTTGGTGCGTATGAGCCAAGAACACAACAGCCAGGAGGAGCTTAGTGGGGAGTTCACTAAGCTCTGTGCACATATTCTTCTAAAGTTCCACTTTGCTTATCCTCATGTGTACAATTTAATGTGTTATGTCTATATGAGAAACTATGTATAAGCAATTACAACTCTGAATTTGTGCTGATAAAACAGCTGACAAGCTCATGCTGATTCAATTTTTTAAGTTTTATTTTTCAATTACAGTTTGCATTCAGTATTATTTTGTAGTGCTTTCATTTGCATTGATTCAATATTTTTATTAAAAAGGTTCTCAGCATTATTATCGCAGGCGGCCCTCACTCCCACTGCCAACTCTACACAATGGTGTGAAAGAAAAGACGCTCTGGATCCAATAATTAAAAAATCAAATTATGAAAATAAATATGAATCACATTATAAAAAAAAAAGACCTTTCAGAATACAGAAACTGCTCTCAATTTCAGATTCAAAAGGATATTTAATTAAATTTGCTTGAACTTGAAGGTTGAGTTTCTAATTAACTAACCCACATCTGTAATGTGTCTAAAGTACAAACAATAGAAATTCATCTGAATGAACTCAGGGTTACCAACAGTTACTATCCCTATTCCCAGCTCCGTTAAAGTAAGAAGAAGGAAGGTGGCTTCCTTCAGACATAAGAGTCTATTATCCCAGTGTCTTATAATCACCCCTGAATCTCCAGGCCAAATTTCAAACTCTCTAGGAAAACAAAACCTGGGAACGAGCACCTGGGTTTGATGGAATGCTCCAGCTTTTGGTGTCAGCCGCCGTACTGCTAACGCAGTGGTGCGCAGGGTGGATAGGGACGAACAGGATGAACCCTACAACTTTGAAAGCGTTGTGTTGAGTGCATAGTTTTAAAAGCCAAGAACCGATGGCTCCATTGCACTCAGATTGTCTGTGTAATGCCCCAGTATTCACAGCTTCGGGTAACATTTTCTAAGGGTGAGTTTGCTGTCCGCTGCTGTTAACACTGGCGAGAATAACAGGAAGCCCGTACCCACACTCTCTGCTACCTCAGCTGAAGAGTCACTTTCACCCGTGAAACCAGGTGTCGTTGTTGAAGGAGGGGAGAGTCCTCGTCTAGTTCGTCGCTGGTGGGAGTGGAAATCGTGCCATATTCCCAGAAAAAGAGTTTTTTGAGACTCAGACAGGAGAAGGAGTGGTTTCTATTTGCATGGAATTAAATCCCTGAGGTTCCTACGTCCCATTCCCCTCTGTCCCCCCGTAAACTAAGTTCATTTAGGCCATTCCCCTTCCCACACAATGAGTCCCGGAGACCCGGGGTTTGAGCTTCATTCACTATTTGCAACCTTAACCTAAATAACAATGATGATGCTGACTACAAATACACAGCAAATTTAAAATAAATTTTATGTTTTAAAATAAATACAAAATATAATTTACGTACCTCCCCATTTTCCTTCTGTAATTTGGATTTTATGGATAAGCAACAGTTAATGTCATTTGTTTTCCTTAATTCTGAAAGTTATAAATTAAAAAAATCATTTTAGTTTTTAGTATACTATTAACACACATTCATAAGTTTCAGCATAAAAATACCTCTTAGGTGATTCCTTTGCAAGAAGATTCTGAAATTACATTATGTTGGGGGGGAGTTACATAATAACAAGCTATTCTGATTTTTTATTGCTCATAAAAATATGGTCAAAGTAAAATGCCACTATACAGATGCTTTCAGCTCTCAATATATATATCATGTGATCTACAATGCCTCGAGTAGGCTGGTTAAATAAATATTCAGTTTGTCTAGCAGTGTCATTATGCATGAAAAGATTTTCCAAAAAAAACAAATATCAACAAAATACCGTTAAACAAAACTTTTTTTTAAAGTACTATAAATGTATGCACTTAAACAACTGTCAAAAAACAAACTAAAGCGCTTGAGATAGAAAATTTGGATGGAGAACCAGATTTCTAAATGCTAAAGATTGACTATCTGTTACATGGGCTCAAGGAAACCAAAACACAAAGCTACCTAATAACCAAATAAATATTAACCTAAGACAAAAATAGTGTATTCCTATTACCTGTTGCTATTCGGTGAAAAATTACTGGAATTGGCTCTGTGGTAACTAACACATCTTCATCATTTTCTGAACTTGACACGTAGGTATTATCTGCAAAGAAGTATAGACAATTAAAGGCATAGTAACTTGAAAAAGTACATCCTTTATAAAAGTATAAAGTTATATCCATATCACCTCTAACACTCATGAAGCACGCACTGTTGTTCTAATAAGTCAGAAAATAATGAAGTAAATTGCCAATGAATGTGTAAACTCATTGTGAATGGCACCTCCTAGGGAAATACAGACTTTGGGACAGACACTGTCCACATCCATCTAAAATGGCCCATCTGTGGCAACGAATCATTTGGATGCAACAGGTTGCCCCAACTCACTGAGCAGGGGCCTTCCCGGTGCCACTCTCTACGCAGGAAGCAGAGCGGAGGGAGGAAGCTCACCAGGACCCCAGGTGCCCCCAAAAGACTCCACATTAAGTCACTAACGAGTCTGAGACAAAGCTTCTGTTGTAAATCAGATCCCTCGTGTCACTCTAACATATGTACTGTTTCTTTTTCTTAATTTTTATGTTTCAATGATGGTTTATTTTCATATTACTTTGTACTGGCTTCAGGTGTACAGCATAGTGGTTAGACAATCATATGTTTACGAAAATAAGGTATGTTCTTGAATTGATACGAAGTCTCCCAATTCTTCTTCCACAAATTAACTTCATCTAAATAGTACAACACAAGTGAAATGCACAGGACACTTCATTACTACACAGGGTCACTGTTTCTTATGCATTTTTTGTTTCCTCTGGGAAAATATTTTTTATAAATTTAGGACTTTTCCTGATAAATCCTGATTTTCAAGTACATGCTAACTCAACAGAACACAGAACTGTTTATCCTACTTTGCTCACTGACGATCACAGGACATAAGTGAGACAGCTATTTAACAAACACGTTATCAATTCAGTAATGATGGCCCCATACTACGCTGAATGATGTATAAAATATATGAATTACAAATATAAAAACAGAGGTACAGAATATCCCTTACACACAATAAATAGAAGCCTGTATTAATTTTTGCGAGGGGAATGACAATATGGTGACTGTCTAGATTAGAAACACAATCAAAGATCTCCAGCCAAGTTTTCATAATATTGTGTCAGTGCAGTGAGAACATGCTTTTTAGTTGACAGATATCAAGTCATCACTTTCTTTCCAAAGAAACATCTGTACTGTTTTTAGGCCCTGAGCAGCAAGGAAAGATAGTCCCACGTACTCACAGCCCAGCCACACAAGACTCAGTAGACATAAGGCTGAAATGGTTATTCAGAAGGGAGAGAGGCCACGTGCATGTACATGGATTCGATTTGAAACCAAAAAGGTTGGCCTCGTTACTTCGATTTGTTTTCATGACGAATTCTGCCTTATTTCATTTTCACGCAGCAGCATGTGAGTTTCCTGTTTCACAAGTGGAACCACAGACTAAGGAACGGATTTGACACAAATTTGTTTTTTCTCCTCATTAGTTGAGACCGCTTATCTGGAGTCTCTTCTGCCCAGAATCTTGGGCTTTCAGGAAAGGATGCAAAGAGCCCTCCATTCAAGCCAGTGTTTAAATTTCTTTAACCCTCGTGAAGAGTCCTACTGACTCAAAGCTAACTGCCTCTGAATAGACTTAACTAGTTCTTCCCTGTGCACAGCGGACTCCTTGCAGCAAGCTGGTGGAGAAAAGGAGAATAGAAAGGAAGCATTAAGGCAACAGAAGGAACCACTGAGCAGCGACCAGGGGAGACAGAGAGCCATCCGAGAGGCGGGCACAGCCACCGGCAATATCTCAGAGTCACGGAGGAAGGAAGGTTTGCCTAAAGCATCAAAAGGCAAGTAAATCACAACTTTGTTTCATAAAACGGGGACATAGGATGGAACGGCTTATGCAAAGTGTTGTCACTGGAAGGCAGTCAGATTTGACCCAAGAAAATACAGTTTGGCCCTGGCCGGTGTGGCTCAGTTGGTTGAGCTATGCCCCGTGCACTGAAAGGTCTCTGGTTGACTCCCAGTCAGGGCACATGCCCAGGTTTTGGGTTTGGTATCCAGAATGGGTGTGTGGGAAGCAACCAATGGATGTTTCTCTCACATCCGTGTTTTCCTCTCTTTCTCTCTCTCTCTCATTCCTTCCCTATCCCTTCCTCTCCCTCTCCCTTCTTTTCTTGCTAAAATCAATAAAGAAATATTTTTTAAAAAAGAAAATAGAATGCAGTTTAATGAACACACGTTGCATCATGCTGAAGAACAGGATGACGTATTAAACATACCGTTTTCTAAGAGACTTTCACCAGTTTGTATGTGGGGTAGGACGTAGGCACTAAAACACTTTTGATTTCTGTTTTTGGCTTCATTTACGGAAACCAACCACGTGTTCAAGTTCCATGACAATATATATTAAATCGCCTTTGCAATATAATAGGCCAGCTCACAAAGGTACGTCCAAGTCAGAAACAGACAAAGGCCCTCAAACCCAGACCTCGCTTCCGTCTGCCTGTTCATCCTGTGGCCTGGGCCATGGCGGCCAGGTGACACAGAGGAGGGGTCCGAGGCACGGAGCCCACGTGTCCTCTTGTGGCTGCTTAGATATGATCTCTAAATCCTCCTCACACTGTGTGACATCTGTTACATTGTCACCATCTTGTTCAGACGTGGAAACGTGGGACGTAAAAGGGTGAGGGACCGCCCAAGGCAACAGAATGAGTCAGTGGCAGAGAATGCTTCCCAACTCAAACCCCTTCCCGGGAATTCTCCCACGTGACTCGAGAGCTGCCAGCTGTTTTATCTTAAAACTGTTGTTGAGGACCGTGAGGTTCTGTGACATGTACGTGCTGAGGACCATGAGGTTCTGTGACGTGTACGTGCTGAGGTCCTATAGATCCCTCTGAAAGGCTGTTGAGAGTAGGACCATGTTCTCTTCCCCTCCCCCCAGACCATGCGAGCATGACCGGGATGTGCGCAGATGAGTGGGAGCTATGGAAAAGGATCACTTAAATGGTTGCTTTTATTTATTTCAACTGCAGCATCATTAGGCCAAGTCATTCCATTATTCATCCCTATGTGATTTAAGAGAAATAATTCTAAATGAAATCACACTGTTGTTAGAATATGGATATTTCCCCCGAATATAAGATGTAACATTCAGGTCAACCCCCAAGCCAAACAATGATTATCCCTCTTATTTATTTATTTATTTTTTTAGCTTGATCAAAACCCAAGTTTCTTAAACAGGTGTAACTGCTGTAACAAAATCTGCCGGTGTGTGTGCGAGGCCAGTGTATTTTGATGCAAACAAGATGATGCTGGACAATGTATTGTCCCTCTTTTAAAGATGAGGAAACCAAGGCTCGGAGAAATTAACTTGCTCAAATTATGTAAGTAATTAAAACAGTAATACTACAGTTAGTAGTGGTGAAACTGACTGAATCCAAAAATCAATGCTTTATTTTTTAGTAGCAAATATTGTCCCTCAAGCATGTTTATTTTCCTAACATGCTCAGCAAACATTGAGCATAAAAAATCAATTTTTTTATTGCAATACCCTGTAGAACATGTAAAAGGGACAAAAGAATCCATAAGCCTGGGGGGGGGGGGGGGGGATGAGAAGCGTCTGCTGTTCTGCTATAGCAAACCCATCACCCAGGACTGACATTTACCTTTAAAACACAAGCTACAATGCAGACTCCACAGAGGAGGACAGTGAGCCAGAAGGCTGCTCTCGTCCTTCCCTGTATTTTGAAGAACCAGCATAGCGTTTAGTATTCCACTCATTTACATGCGATTATGTACACCTAAGACTCAGTAAAGACCCTCCTCAATGTTCATTTTCTCTAAAGCAAACTATGAAAGGAGTTTCAAACATGGCACAGGCTACTTAATATATTAATATTATAAAAGGACAAATCTGTTCCTAAAGAATACACAGGGTGGCATAATCCTGAATGTGAAGGATTCTGCGGACACATTTCCACGGGGCAAAGAAAATTCCCTATTTTTAAACTTAGATGACGAGCTAATCATTGAACCAGATAACCCAGGAAAGGGCGGGGGAAGCCTGAGGGAAATTAGCAGAAGAATTGGTCAAAGGGGGAAAAAGACAAGAACAAACATAAAATAAGAGAAAGGAGAAATAAATGCAGAGAAGAGGAAGACTTTAGATGTATAGGCTGTATGCTAACAATCTTCTTGCTAAAAATCTGGACATTTCACCAATACAGTAGGCTTTCAAGAACACGTGTTAAAAAATGACCAAGAAAGAGAAAAACAGAACAGATCAATGATCGGTGATGGCAGACAAATAAGACAACTGCCCCAGAACCATCCTTCAAAGGGTACCAGGCTCAGAAAGATTTGCTTGCAAGTTCTAGAAAATGCCAAAAAAAGTTTAATTCCTTTATCAATTCAGTCTTTAATAACAAACTACATGACAAAATGCACATAATTCTTATAGATCCATATTAAGATATCTGCTAATATAACTTGTCATCTTGTTATTCAAAGCAGAAAGCATATAGGATCTCTCAATAAATGCCAAAGAAGTTGATAAAAATTTAATACTCAAAAAAAAAAAAAAAGCGCTTGGTAAATGAGGAAAGGAACACTTCCTTTTCTGAAAGAAAGCAATTGCAAGCACGCTCCCTAATTTTGAGAAGAGGGATAAAGCTGCCAACATTCACATCTATTATTAAAAATTATTCTGGATGTTCTAGCCAGAACAGAAGGAGAAAAAAATACAAATATGGGTAGTGTAAAGGAAAAGCAAACATATAAATTTTAAATAATGTTATCTATCTGAGAAATCAAGCACATTAACTGTACTCTTAATGCAAATAAATGTAGATTAAAATTTAATGATTGGGAAAATATTACCATACTGATATGCATTTTAAAGAAAGCTCCGTGGAAATACTACGACTAATTCTCCAGTACTGATGGGAATCAGAGCTTAATTATAGACTTGGTTTTACCACCAAACAGCACGTCCTTGGGAAACACTATTGAACTTCACCCAGCACATTTCTTCAAGTATAAAATGTCCTGATAGTTCTGTCTCTACAAAGACTGACATTTCGAGTCAATTCTATTACGTGTACGAAAATACTGGACGTTCGGTGTACTGGCTGCGTGACCCAATTCAAATCTCCAACCCAGAACACACTGATCCCTCCCATTCGTGGGCCTTATTTATACAGTTTTTCTTTTTATAAATGAAATTATATTGGAAATTCACTACAAACTGCCCCAAGGAAAAAATTCAATTTTTAAAAAGCACACATGAAAACCAATGCTCCATTTTTTAATTTCAATTTTTCTATATTGTATTTCCAATATTGTGTTTCCAATACTCTATAGTGGGGTATCGCCAAACTCCACTTGGCGAGAAAAAGAGAAATACCTCTTGGCCACAAGAGGGAGCTAAACATTTGGTTCCCTTGATTTATTGAAGGCCTTTTCACATTTCCTATGCGACAGAAGACTTCCCTGTCTCCAACTTGGGACTTGATTTGTGGCATCATTTCTATCCCTTGAAATAAAGTCCTGCACTGCTCTTGGCTGCCTCAGATGAGAAGCACAATAATTACAATATTTACAACCAACAGTGGGGCTTTTATTTTCCTAACATGCTTAGCAAACACTGAGCATCAAAAACATTCTATATCCGTGTAAACAAGGGCTGATTGCAAAATCATCTACAAAAAAAAATATTTTTTCTTTATAAATATATCTTCTCTTGGTTCTTCCACTAAAATCTTCCCAGAATACTTTTTATACTACTATTAAAAAACGGGCGTATCTTTAATAATAAGTAACCCCCCTTGTAAAAATTGTACAACAGATAAAATACTATGCTCAAAACACGGAGATCGTACCAAACAAAAGGTAATAAATAAAGTATCTCCTGTTCTCAGAAAGGAGTTTATGATTTACGACATTTTAAAAGGTGACTTTGATCTTACAAGATTAAAGGTCAAAATGCGTACTGCAAACCGCAACAGAAAACACACCGCTTAAATGCTAAGGAAATGAGTTTTACAACATCCTCAGACACATTATAAACGAATTATTTTTTAAAACACTCAAAGTACACATAATCAAAGTCACTTATATCAATCTGGTCTTTTTATGCTGAAAAATGGGATCCCAGTCACACAGAGTCTGTGAATAAAATGGCTAGGTTTGAAAAGGAACTGGAATTTTGTTTCCAATTTATGACCCTGACAGATCACCACAGTGACCTTGTTAAGTATCTGACTGTACTCAGTAAGAATACTGAAGTGAGATACACACAGGGTGGGGCAAAAGTAGGTGTACAGTTCTGAGTATGTGAAACACAGAGTTTATGCTTGTATTCTTATTTACTAAGTATTGCATTATTTTCCATATGAACAACTGTACACCTACTTTTGCCCCACGCTGTATACGTGAAACACAGGCAGTTAAAATTGGCTATTCTTTGCGTTAGATTCTTGCATTACACCCTTTTCTCAGGGGTAAATGAATCCAGTCATGTGATCTACACCAAGTCAACAGTGCTTGCCTCGGCTCCTGCTCAAGATAACAGTCTGGGTACCCTTCGCGAGAAGCATCTTGTTGACATCTCCAAGTTACCGTGCCGTGAATGTCAGCGCCTGCACCTCGGCTCTGCTGAGCTTACAGGGAGCCTAGAGGATTGGCTGACCTACAAGAAAGATGCTGTTTGCTTTATAGAAAAGTGGGTCTGCGGGGCTCTGACAACCTGTCTCCGGGGACGAGCATGTGGGGGCCTGGTCACGTGTTTCAGGACACAGTGAGGGCAGCTATGCCTATGGACGATGCCTACTGTAGGGCATCCCGGGCCCTGGATTATTGGGTTCAAACCCCAGTTCTTCCTTCACCACCAGGGCATCGCTCACCTGCGAAAGGGGGAAATGATGGGAACAATCGCGTAGGGGCGCTGGGAGGACTGTTTATGTATCTACTCGGAGAGATGAAGAAAGGTTTATTATTTTATTTCTACTATTATTTTAGCTGCTACATTTTTGCCCATTATTTTTACATTATGAAAAGTCAAATGATGTTCCAAAACCAACAACTAAACCAGATCTTAAAATGTTTAATTGCAAGGAGGTAAATATTGAGGCTGATGCTATCACAGGGCCCAGTACCCTCCTTCTCATGGGGAAACTATCTGGACTCCAAACTGCATCCCAGGATAGGACGTGCACCTCACAGGCATCAGCAGGCTTCTTCTGTCTTTAAGTCGCCCCTGCCAATCCTTCCCCCCTAAGTACAGTGATATACACTTTACGTCTCCGGGAGAAAGAAATACACAAAGGAATCATGACATAAGCATTTGTGATAAGAATTAAAAGAAGAAAATCATACCTGGGTAGTCTTCAGATACATGTACTGAATAGGATACACTGTTAAAACAGAAGAAAAGAGAAACAAGGTCAAGTTACTGCTATGGAAGAAATGCTTCCCTATATAATAAAAGCCTAATATGCTGAGTGTCCGGTCATCTGGGCGTCCGTTCAACCAATCAAAGTGTAATATGCTAATGATATGCTAAGGCCGCTCAACCACTTGCTATGACATGTACTGACCACCAGGGGACAGACAGTCGACCGGTCGACCAGGTGCTATGATGTGCACTGACCACCAGGGGGCAGACGCTCCAACCGGTAGGTTAGCTTGCTGCTGGGGTCTGGCTGATAAGGACTGAGCAAGACGGGCCGGACACGCCCTGGAGCCCTCCTGCGGTCCCTACCTGGCTGACCCTCCCGGCCCCGATCGTGCACCCGTGGGGTCCCTTGGCCTGGCCTGTGCCCTCTCACAATCCAGGCTGTGACACCCCCACCCCTGCCACCGCCAAGTGCACAAATTCTGTGTACCGGGCCTCTAGTTACAAAATAAAAACCAAACCCACACACCCATTCATTTACATAGATACAAGTCTATACGGTAACATGCAAAACAGACCACAAAATCCCCACATTAAATCGCTCGATTCATCAAGAAGCACTTCTTGGTAACTTGGTGAGTCAGACACGAGTTAAGGCCAAACAGTACGTAAGTAGAAAAAAATCAGGAAAATGACTGTGAATGATTGCTTCAGAGGAAACAGACTATGAAACAGGATGACTATGGTAGACAAAGGAAAGACAGTACCTTTTAAAAAAAATTTTTATTTTAAAATAGGTTCACACGAAGTTGCAGGTAATACAGGGAGGTCGCACGTTCCTTCCACCCAGTCCCCACGCTGATCACACCCACGGACCCACAGGACAACAGCAAAGGCAGGAGCAGGTGACCGCTCCGCGTCCTCTTAGCACGTCTGCGTCCTGCACCCCCACCGCCAACCAAGATGCAGACCATCCACCCAACATTTCCCTGGTCTGCTCACCCCAGTCCCTTCACCCCACATCCTCCCAGCCGATGCTCCGTCTCTAACTCTGCGATTCCAAGGAGCTTCTATAAATGGAACCCGGAGGACGAAGCATGACAATATTTTAAGATTTTGGCTTTTTGAAAAAATGACTGAGCCTGGACTATTTAGAACACACTGGAGAACGACCGGAGGAGGAGTGGGTGCAGTAAAACATGAGCACTGCCCGCGGGGAGGTCTGTGAGGGGAGGGGGAGGCAACACCAAAAGGCAGACATTGCCCACGCCCCTCCCCTCTCCCCCTAACCCCCCTCCCCAACCTCCCTTTCCTCCTCCCCCTAATCCCCCCCCTCCGCCCAGGGCCCAGCGCAGGGCGTCCTGGCCCGAACCCAACGCCAAGAATCACAGGAGAACACAACCACGTCACTGCAGCCTCAGACAGGCTGGCCCCACGGGAGTCCTTTTCCCATGATTCCGCCCCTCGCGCAGGGGACTGGACTGCGCAGAACGAAGTCATGACGAAGGCAGCACTCACACATCCGAGTGACAGGAGCTGGGCCCCTGCCAGGCACACGCAGCACCAGTGAGCCAGTGCCCAGCAGCCCGGCCTCCCAACCACCAGCGGCCACTTCCTTTTCCCCCAAGTCCCTGTCTCCATCCCCGTGGCAGCCTCACTGCGTTCCCAGGCCCACCCCCTCCACTGGGGGAGCCGCTGCGGTGGGGGCCACGGCCGCAGGGGTCCGGTGTCAACACCGGCCTCACTAGCCCGGCGGCCTGGGGAAGTGACCTCTGCTCAACCTCCTTCAGTAAAACAGCAGGATCCAGACCCGCCTCCCAGGCCTTCGGGGCGGACTGGACGGCCTAACAGGTGTCCGGCCGCAGGATGAGGCCAGACTCACAGGTGCAGGTGCCAGACACACGGGCACAGGCACCGGGCACACGGGTACAGACGCCGGGCACATGGGCGCAGGTGCCAGACACAGTGCAGACGCCGGGCACATGGGCACAGGTGCGAGACACACGGACGCAGATGCCAGACACACAGGCGCGGGTGCCGAGTCCTCCTGGCTCCCAGGACCCGCGTGAGAATGTGCAGGAGAGAGGTTCCGCGTGAACGAGGGCGCCCGGGGAGCCCAATGGTCTCAGGAACACAACGTCCAGGTCACATGTATCACCGGCCGAAGCCCGCCCCGATGACCTCATTCACGGAATGCCTGCTGTTGCGGCTGAAGGCGCGCTGGCCTCGCCTGGGCACGATGCTGTGAGGACGCGTCTCAGCTCTGCGTCCACTTGCAAGACAACACCTCAGACCGGAGGATGAGGGACCCAGGCCGCTCCCAGACCACGTGGGCTTCCTGGAACAGAACCCCCTCAGCACACAGCATCCCCTGCCCCTCCTGGTCCCACGGCAGGAAAGAGACGCCAGGCGCCCACCTCCAAACCAGGCCTGCATCTCCTGCCCCTCCTGGTCCCACGGCAGGAAAGAGACGCTGGGCACCCACCTCCAAACCAGGCCTGCGTCTCCTGCGGGAGGGGGTGTGGGGCGGCTGGACGTCACATTTGCTGTTTCACTGCCATGCGCTTCCCACACACGCATCATCCCCTCATGATCACGTTTACCTTCCACGTGCCTTCTCAACAGCCAGGTCAGCGACTACAGTGCCCTCCTCCTTCACTGCTATTAGCCACCAAGCACCTGGTCTCTCACGCACAGGGAGGGAGTTCAGGGCCCACGGGGGACACGAGGTCTCAACACCAGCTACTCACAGCTCGGCTCACTGGCCCCAGCGCCCACCCCTCATGGATTTCTTTGCTTTTTCTTCTCAATTGTTTTCTCAAACCCTCATACCTTTCCAACACCACATACCATGCCCTTTCGCTGTCTGCATTCGGGTAGATGATCACACGGTTCCTCCCGCAGGCATCCCCCAAGTCTGGCTCCCACCCCCCCCCCACCCCCACCCCCCCCCCCAACCTACAGGCTCACACTTCTCTCCGGGCACCAGAGAGAAGGAAATGTCTGTCCCTTCGTGAAAGACTAACCCATCTACATGGCTTATGGGTCCCAGAAACCCACACTGCATGGGGGACCTCGCTCTATTAATCTAACGGTTCCAAACTTGAAACGCATCAGAAATTGGTAAGCATGGAAATCCAAAGAGACGGACCCACACTGATATTAATGGCGGCGCAATTTAAAACGCAAAACTGTCCAAGCAGCAAGAGTGCCACTAATACAATTACAGAAACTGTTATACACTCACAATTACAGTAACACAAGGTAAGCGGGAGAAAGGGATGGTGTGAGACACTATGGAATGGAAGAATAGGTGTTTCTGATACACCGAGGCACACACAAAAATCTGGACAGCTGTAACATGTTTTCATTAAAAGTGTGTACACACATATCTACTAGCAATCTATACTGGTAGAAACATGACTTAAGAAATAATGGCCAATTTTAACACTTGTTATCCCTTGATTATTGGATAAAGGGTATCTTTACTCTTTGTGTCTGTACTATTTCAATCTTTGTAAGAAGTGTGTATTATGTAAAAAAGGACAAAAAGCCGGTAATACAGTCTCCCTTCACCTTGCAGCCTTTTCTCATGATCACCTGACTTTTCCTTCCTCTGAAAGTCGGGTTTTGACGGAATATTCTATCCGTCGTCACTGCCCCTGCCGGAACGTGCACCTGCCAGTCTGGCTTCCCCCCTCGCACTCCACTAGATTCTGCTTCTTCAGTCACCACTGGCCGGTCTTTTCTAGTCCTTTCTAACACGGGTTCTCGGATGCATTTAACAAAAATGAAGACTTCGTGCCACCACCCTCCTTAATCCCTGACCTCCCCCTCCCCGGGGCCCCTCCCGCTTCTGGGGGTGCTCTTCCTCCTCTCTTCACTTTCATGTCACCTGTCATGTCTCCGCATCTCAATGCTGTTCAGCCACGCGGCCTACTCCACACAAGTAACGCAACTCCATCCACGAGTCTCTACCGACCGAGAGCCTCAAAGCTCCCGTATCTCCAATCCAAGCTGGCAGCTGCTTCTGTCTGTTCACATTGTCCATAGGACATTCTACAAGCAAAATAAACCCAACACACAGAAAACGGAACTCATTGCCTTCTTTACATTCATGTTCAACTCAGCAGATTCAACGCCAAGAGATTCGGGGTCAGTGACAGCAGCAGCTGCGGGTAGGCACGATAGGCCTGCTGACCCCTAGACCAATCACTCACTTCAGGGCGCAAGCCCTCGGCCACCTTCCGGGCAGGGACATCGGCTCTCGCAGCCGTGAAGGGACCTGGGGACAAGCATTCCTAAGAAGCACCTCAAGTGATTCTGACGAAAGCAAGCCCTGGATCTGGTTTCGCAAAAACATAGTCGCAGAATGAAATTCTAAGTCCTTAGCGTGTCCTCCAAGGTTCCTCGTGATCTGACCCCCAACTGCCCGACCAGACCCATTTTCAATACACAAGAGTAGAAATGTTAGCATTTCAAACTGATTAGCAGTTTACCAGCTGACTTGTCAGGAGAGCTCTACATATGAAGGTCTTCATTAACCTACTCCTATCTTGAAAGTAGAAAGGAAAGTCAGTTCTCTAGACAGAAGAGGGCAGTGGTGTGGAACATGTTTGATCAGACACTTGAGGCAACATCACATGTTCCATGCAAGGAACACGCATGTTTTATCCACAGTCTCTACGTCCACTGTGCACACGCACCCCCTTCCTTACTCATCGCGAAGACAGGACCCTCCACAGGAGACACGCATCCTCCCGCCAACAAGATACTCACACTCCCCATTACAAAGGTACAGAGTGAAGGCGCCAGCCCGTTACACACTGCGCTTCTCAATGATACATAAAGTTCCAATTTTCAAAGCTTGTTTGCATCACCCTTAAAGTTACACTTTCAGCAAGAGAAGTGACAGGATCGAAAGGAACGGCATTCGTTTGTTTGATTTTTCGGGAAGTGGCCAGTCAGCAACTTCAGTGCTTAAATCTTACACTGCAGGTCACATGCTTGGCTTTCTCAGCAAACCCTCTTCTCAACAGGGATGAACTTGGAAGGCCTACGCCAACCGTGATCAGAAACCTAGATGCATGCTCTATTTATGGTATTAATACACCATATGGTCTGAGCACAGTCTTCCTCTTATCCTGCCTTGGACGGAAGCAAGCGCCAACAGTATATTTAAATGAGTAAAGTTCCGCTTCTTTCTCATCCTTTAGTCATAACCAAGGAGAAAGGAGGTCACATGCAATCCCACGGAGCTGCGAGTAGGGATGGAGCGGGCCAAGCCACCCACACTACATTCATCACTTACGAATATTATTCCTATATTTCTTCCTCAAGAGCTTCGTGTTGGGACTTCTCTGCACAGTTTGCAACTATAACTAACCCAGCATTGTTTGGACAAATAGTCACGAAAATGCAGATGCCCCTGCCTCCTGTTTTACATTGAAGCTCAAGTTATAAATGGAGAGAAAAGTGTTTACAGCTGCTGCTGAAGATTCACGCAGCACACCACGGCTTAAAAGCTAAATGTGACGGAATGATGTATAACCGCGGCAAGGTTCTGTTGGGGCAAGAAAACACCTTTTAAGAAAACACTGTAAATATTCACAGATAACTGCAATAGGTACTAAGCTATTACCTCAGCAACTTTCTCAAATATTGAAGGTACATAAAAGCGGTTCCTCCCAAAATAATCTCTTGTGAAATGTCAAGCACAAGTGTGTGTGTGTGTGTGTGTGTGTGTGTTTAAGTTAAATTTATTGTGGCAACATTGGTTAATAACATTATGTAAATGTTAGGTGTACATCAAGCATAATTCTTAATGCCGCCAAAGACCCTAGGATCCAACCGGTCTGCTTGTCTGGTGTCTTCCTCACTGTCCTGCGCTCTCTCTCTGAGCCAACAAAACAAAAAGGCTCCCTCCCACTCCTGAGCACGCCGTGTGCCTGGTCTAGAATTCTCTCTCCCTCGCTCCCACTCCTTTCTGTCCTGTTAACTCAAATCACATATCACCGCCCAGGAAGAAGCTTTCTGATCGTCCTCCCCAGAGTTGGAGACACCTGACTAGAGAGCAGTGACACTGTTGGTAATTATACACATTAATATTTGCTTCCCTACTAATCTACACTAATAAAAGAGAAACATGCAAATTGGTGTCACTCCGCTACGCTCACCAGCCAATCAGGATGGGTATGCAAATTAACCCAACAAAGATGGCGGTTAATTTGTATATGGGAGCAAAGGCTGAAGGCTCCACCCAAGTGAAGACTGAAGAGGCTTGGCTTCTCCACTGTGGCCGGAGCAAAGGCCTGGGTCCCAGGTGCCGGAGGAAAACCCGTGCCAGCAGCCAGGGAAGGAAGGCCTATTGCACAAATCTCTTATTATTAATATTTGCTTCCCTACTAATCCTATATAATAAAAGGGTAATATGCAAATTGACCCTAAGAGTGGAACAACCAGTCACTATGACGCTCAACGCAGGAGCTGCCCCCTGGTGTTCAGTGCACTTCCACAGGGGGAACGTTACTCAGCCAGAAGCCGGGCTGACAGCTGCGAGTGTAGCGGCAGTGGTGGGAGCCTCTCCCACCCCCAAGAGCTCCCAGGCTGCCAGAGGGATGTCTGACTGCCAGCTTAGGCCCAATCCCCCCGGAAGCAGGCCTAAGCCGGCAGGTGGACATCTCCTGAGGGGTCCCAGACTGTGAGAGGGCACAGGCCAGGCTGAGGGACTCCCCACTCCCTGAGTGCGTGAATTTCCATGCACCAGGCCTCTAGTCTATTATAAGATTAGAAGGCATCTCTGCCATCTTCACCACAGTATCCCAGCAGCTACCATGTAACTAGCACATAGTAGGAAGACTGGAATTATTTGTGGAATGAATGTTTATTTAAAATGTATAAATCTGCCCTTTGACTCAGTGGATAGAGTGTTGGCCTGAGGACTTAAGGGTCCTGGGTTTGATTCCAGTCAAGGGCACATGCCAGGGTTGTGGGCTGGATCCCCAGTGGAAGGCATGCAGGAAGCAACCAATCAATAATTCTCTATCATCACTGATGTTTGTATCTCTCTCTCCCTCTCTGAAATCAATAAAAAATATGTTCTAAAATAAATAAATAAATAGTGTAAATCCTGTTATCTTCCAACTCGTAATAATCTCCCTCACAAAGTGCCTTAGCAAAGATGATGTGGGTCACAACCTGAAGAATGAAGAGCATGGACATTGGAATATGAGGCCTTTACAAGCGTGTGAACCGGAGAAAGTGGAATTGCCTAACTCCTTCTGCTTATTGGTTTAGTGAGACAGCTGCTACTTCCTGGCATTGTCTACAGGATTAAAGGGAAGGTGATGTGTGGGAGAAAGAGCTATGTAATGATAGGAGATGATCAATGGAAATTTCTCAACTCCCTCCCCTACCCCCAAAACTCAAGTGTGGGAAGAAGCAAAACAATTCTGCCAAGGACCTCCACAGGCCTCCCGCCTGTCCCTCGGCGCTTCCCTCCCTGCTGCGGGTGCGGGGGAGGGTTGTGGGGGGGTTGGGGGGGAAGCTCTGGGTCTGCAGGAGACCCCTCTCCCAGGCAGGGGCTAGGGGGATGGGCAACCCGACAAGCCCATCAGAACAGCAATCTGTTTCTACCTACCTGTGGGCCGGTGGGCCGCCGTGGCTGGTGGAGGGTGGTCTGTTCAGAGGAAAGCTTGAGACTTTGACTTAATGGTTTGGGGAAGGGACACTCCCTCCTCCTAACCCCCTCACCCATCCACCCCCCACCCCCCCACCCCCCCCCCCCCCCCAGGTAAACAGAGAAAGGCAGAGTTTAGAAAATTTCAGACAGAGGCAGACCAAACCAAACCCAAATCTCATCTGTGAACCTTTCCTCGCGGGAACAAATACCTTTCCTCCTACTCGTGAAGGCAGCATGAAGTGTCCTTGCTTCTTACAACCGAAATCACCCTTATTTGTACACAGACCTATTAAGCTGCTTGAGGTACTTGAATGTAAACATCTATGAGCCATTTAAATTTAAAAACTAACAGCTATCTAGCCTTGATTTAATCTCTTAAGTTTTGCCTAGTTATCTTAAAGTAGAGAATATACTAGTGGTTTATTTAGGTTTGTCAGTAATATTCATGAATTTTATGAAGCGTATGACCTCAAAACAACGATAATAAACTAGATACTGCACAGCAGAAGTCGCAATGTCCCCAGTCTGATTACTCTTCTGTTTGCCAAAGAGAAGTTCATTTTTTTAAGGTGCCACACTTTTTCTTCCTTGTGGTTCAATGGTGTTGCAGCCCTTCAGAGGCGCCTGAGTCATTGTTTTGTCTCTACTGCATGGACATGAACTTGGGCTTGGGAAGCTGTACCGTCCCCCACTCTCCCTGTTTCTTTCTGGGCCACAGCCTCCTGGGAGGCGGGCGACTAAGCCGGAGAGGGGTGACGCTTTTAGCCTCCACCAAGAGTCTTCTGAGCGCTTGCTAAAACCGTCCGCCTTTCACTCTGCAGCAAGGCTTTGAAAAAATGATTCATCCTCAACAGATGCGTGAAAGGTGTAATTATTTGAAAACAAAGGTACTGTGCTTACATCTGACATATTTTGATCACAAAGTTCATCGATTCCTATTTAATTAGCAAATGCAATTCATTCTCAAGCCAGTGAGCACGTAGCTAAGAGACAGCCCCGCACACCTGCAGGAAGGCAGCCATGCAGACGGCTCCACCAGCGGAAAGGTGGCGGTTGAACAAAAACAGTCACGATCCCAATTCCAGGCCTGAATCCGTGTCTACCCCGGACACCCACGTGCCCATCTCCCCTGTGCGTGCTGACAGCTTCCTCAAGGCCCGCTCTGCTGGCGTTAGCGCCAATGAAACAAGAATTACTGAGACTAAATTCACTGATGCGACACTTTTTAGTGTAGCCATGTGCACAGATGTTGCTGTTTTAATATTGTTTTCTAATGGACATATGAGGAAGGCTCATCTCTTTTCCTTTTTTTTCAGCTACATTTTCAATTTTGCAGACACTGCTTTTATAAACTAAGATGAACTGTTTCAAAAGAACACCTAAATCTCACCGGTCCCCCCAGAATTCAGAAACGTCTGATGTGTCCTCACTTTTCACGCCAGATCGTTATTTTCACAGGTTCAATAAGAAACAACCCCCCTGCCCCCCCCCCCCTCTTTTTGGCCAGGATATTACTGGGCACATCAATTGTGTAACCTAAGTTATGCCCCAAATGGCATATTTGAAAATGATTTTCGTTTCATCAGAATCCTTGGTCAGGGCACATGCCCAGGTTGTGGGCTCCATTCCCAGTGTGGGGCGTGCAGGAGGCAGCTAATCAATGATTCTCTCTCATCTTTGATGTTTCTATCTCTCTCCCTCTCCCTTCCTCTCTGAAATCAATTTAAAAACAAATAAAATAGCCCTGACCGGTTTGCTCAGTGGATAGAGCGTCGGCCTGCGGACTGAAGGGTCCCAGGTTCGATTCCGGTCAAGGGCAAGTACCTTGGTTGCGGGCACATCCCCAGTAGGGGGTGTGCAGGAGGCAGCCGATCGATGTTTCTCTCTCATCAATGTTTCTAACTCTCTGTCCCTCTCCCTTCCTCTCTATGAAAAATCAATAAAATATTTAAAAAAAATAAAAACAAATAAAATAATAAAAGAGCTTCTGGTTGTCTCAGTGATTACTCTTTGGGGATAAAAGCTAAAATTGTAAAGAACTGATCATAATGTAAATAATTCCTGCGCATGGCATTACAAATGAATTTTTTTTCTAGTCAAGAATATGTATCTCAGTAAGTTAAATGCCCGTACCTCCAATTCTCATTTGAACTCTCTGTCGTATGCAAATATAAGCCAAGCAACTCTGGAAATGATAAATAAATGCCTCCTTATTTAAGATTAATCTAGTCCCTAAACTGATTAAGTCAGCTTTATAAACACTGTAGAATTTGCTGAAAATACTTTGGTTTGTTGAAACATTGGTGGTAACTGAAAAGTTCACAAAGAGAGGTTGTCTAATGAGTAATAGTGCGTGTGTGACAGACACCCTGCAGTCACTAAAGGACACATGCTAAGCCCTGTAGTCTCAGGATGCTGTGACCCTGCTTTTGTTAAAATTTACATTTATATGTATTTATTAAAATACGGGTTTATAGTTGTATAGGGGCCTTTTGGGGGGAGAAGGGGAGAAGGGTATGCTCTTTGGGGGGAAGGTTTCTTGGATCATTGATGATCATTATTGCTAATGACATTTACTCTCTTCTATTTTTTTCTGGAATAAACTGCATTAATAGTAATCAAGTGCATATGGGAAAACGATTAGAATTAACTTTAAAATGATTCCAATAGGAGTCTATTCATTCATGAAACAGGGGACTCCTCTGCCTCCGGGCTGGGCCCTCCACATCCTTCAGGAGCCAGTTCACATCTTCACCTTCTCAAGTCCTCCCCCCCTCTCAGCTTCCGGCCTCCCCGTCCAGCCGGGCCCAGGCCAGGTGCTGGCCCCTTCCTGTACGAACCGCTCCTGTGAACCCTCCGAAAACGGCTCAGTCCTCATTTGGGTGAATATCAGAGCCATGCCTCCTTCTCCCACTACCTCTAATTTCTCTGTGTATCTTGGCCACCAGGGTGTCCTCGGTGCTGAAGACACATGCATGCTGTCCCCTCCAGGGGGCTCAAAATTCATGCACAGCTCCCTGGTCAGGTACACTGGATGGTGCCTAGCATGTGGGAGAATAAGAAGTATTCATGTTCCATCGAAGACAACCTAAGCCAATGAGCATGACTCTGTCTAGAAGTCAGATTTTAGAAGAGATAACACTGAGGAAACACATGTTTTACACATGTAATATTTTAGGGGATCGAAGTGGGCCCGTAATGTGTCTGCATGAACCGGTCACTGTAAGGGAACTTGATGTGGAATGCTGTGAAACGAGACCACTGGAGTCACACGCCTGTGTTTACACATCACACGCAGAGGGCTCGAGTACGTTCATCTGTCGTTCAACATGCTCCCCATCGTGAAAATCTCACGCGTGCTATCTGCCGCGCTCATGATAAAAGCTGAACAAGCAGCAAAGGGCACGTGACGTTCCTGAAATTTCAGTATTTGCAGCCGCACGAGTGTGTTTCAATAAGTCAGGGAGCCCTCTGTCCCGGGAGCCCAGCGAATGCGGCGGGAACCCCATTCCAAACCAGCGCGGGAGAGACGCACAGCAACCGCTGGTGAAATGTGCCCTCACGGCAAACCTTGTCCGGGGTGGCTTTCTATTGGAGCCATGCCTCAGTGACAGCACTGGCACCGAGGCTCGGGGCTGTGGTGTGTCTAACTGGCTCTGCAGGCATCATCTTGCTATTGTTTGGATTTAAGGGGGGCATCAGTACCCCAGGGCCTCAGCTCCCCTTCCTAGGCCATGCGTGTCCACCAATAAGCTGTGCGCTAACACCCTTGGTTTGGGCACAAGGGATTCACTGAAGAAAATGGGCAAACTCCACATCCAGGGAAAGGCCCTTCTCTGTCTCTAAAACTAGAGAAACCTCTTAGCTCCAAATTCAGCCCAGGGAGAAACCTCCCAGGGCGCAGCACGCAGAGAAAGGAGGGGAGGGGCGGTGCGAGCAGGTTAGCTGTCACTGCTCAGTCCCTTTGATATAGGAAATGTGTGCTAGCAATCCTGGGGACATTCACACTCTGGTTGGGAGTCACGCAGTCCTAAGGACATGAAGGTGGAGAGAAAATCAATTTTGCCTGATAGTCAATACATTACTGACAAATGGACTTGCTTAAGAGGATTATGTAATTTTCAACAGCGGCTCGCCAACATGCTGCTGTTACCGTGTAGGACTGAGCGTGTGTGGCTACCATCACTCTCCTCGCGCAGTGACAGCCCCAAGCACACGGAGACCCGGGCCCTCTACTTGTCCCCCAGCACAAAGGCCTCTTCTTCCCCCCTCCCCTTTCTTAAAGGAGCCAGAGAAGGAAAATGATGGCATTTCCTTCATGAGATTCTTCAACCTCCATTTCTACCCTCAAGAGACCCTTCATAGGTGACTATGAATTTCACACATACCAAGTGAAGAAGATAAATATCCATATGGGAATCTTAAATAAAACCTCCAGGAAAGGGAAGACAGAGTTCAACATGAAAGGCCTTTATACTAGCATCCCTCTTATCTTGTATTTTTATTGATTGATTGATTGATTGATTTTAAGAGCGAGAGAGAAACATTCATTTGTTGTTTCACTTATTTATGCATTCATTAGTTGTATGTGCCAGGATGGGGGATCGAACCCGCCACTTTGGTATATTGGAACGACGCTCTAACCAACTGCCCTACCCGGCTCGGGCTATGTTTTTATATTTAATACTAGAAGCCCGGTGCACGAATTCATGGACTAGTGGGGTCCCTCAGCCTGGCCTGTGGGATCAGGCCGAAACCAGCTCTCTGACATCCCCCAAGGGGTTCCCATTGCGAGAGGGTGCAGGCCAGGCCAAGGGACCCCTCCAGTGCACAATTGGGGCCGAGGAGAAACGCAGGAGGTTGGCCAGCTGGGGAGGGATTGTGGGAGGGGCTCCAGGGTTTGTCTAGCCCGTCTCGCTCAGTCCCAATCAGCCAGACCCCAGCAGCAAGCTAACCTACCAGTCGGAGTGTCTGCCCCCTGGTGGTCAGTGCACATCATAGCGACTGGTCAACCGGTTGACTGTCTGCCCCTGGTGGTCAGTGCATGTCATAGCGAGCAGTTGAGCGGCCTTAGCATATCATTAGCATATTACTCTTTGATTGGTTGAACGGACGACCGGACACTTAGCATATTAGGCTTTTATTACATAGGATAATTTTATCATACCTCCCTCAAGATTTTCTGATGCTTCCCACATTATTTTTCATAAAAAGTCTGTCACTGAAGCTGATCTTCCTCATTAGTAAAGTTATCAGTTACTGTGCAGAGTGTGAGAAAAGTAGGAGATGTGCCACGCGGGACAAGGCGACTGAGCGACCCACCAGAAACCGCTGACCACTACGGGCTTCAGGAAAAGATGCACACGTGTGAGATCCAGGTCAGCTGGGGGTCCGACATGGCAGGAGAACGGGCAGTCACACCGAGTGTCAGCGTGAACCTCACACAGTAAGAAGAGACTGAAAACGGCAATGAAGACATCCGATTCTACCACAGAGGCTGACAAAACGCCTTTAAAATTTTAGGTGTAACAAACTGTGTGGCTGAGAATCCATTATTAATGAGCCATTTTCTAAATTATTTAACAACCACTATTTCTGTCTCTGGATATAGTTTAATTGAAATCAAAACATAAACACTGTTATTGCAGCTTAATACAACCTTTCAAAAACCGCCTTGTGATAAAATAAGAGTATTAAGTAAAAGTCAATCAATCAGGAAATCAATAAAAAGCTTTTTAAAAACGATTTCAAGAATTTTTAATTATAAAGTTCTTTTAAGCAAGAGAAAATATTTTTCGATCGTTATTGGTCCTAGCGATTTCAATTTTCGGTTCTTTTATAAAAGTCAGTCGGAGGTGCCCTGGCCGGGTCGCTCAGCTGGTGCGAGCGTTGTCCGGATACACCAAGGCCAGGGCACACACAAGAGCCTACCAATGAGGCGTGAGTCAGTGGAACAACACATCGGTGTTCCTGTTTCTCTCCCTCCCTTCTCCCTTCCCTCTCTCTCTCTCTGGCAAAATAAAATTTAAAAAGTCAAGTGGACCTGAGAGTCCCATGTTCTCCATCTGTTACACCAGAAACAAGTGTTTGATCCACTTGGAATCAGGGCCTACGACCACAGACAAAAAGCAAAAAGCACCGTGACGTGAACATTATTCCACTTCATTCCTGTAGCCGTTACCAAAAGGAGATACAATTCTGCAGAGTCAAAACTGTGGGTCATTTGCATTTGTCATTAAAATAATTTTTTTTTTTTTTTTTTTTACTATTTTGCTTTCAAAGCCAAATTACTCAGCAAAATGTTTCCAAACCAGTCCGTTCATTCGCTTTTATGCAAATACCGCTCTGCATAGCAACGATTTCTACTTGTAGTTTCCTTTCACCATGTTTAACAAGTCTGTGCAAAGCGCTGTTTGCATCCATAGCTAACAGAAGACCGGTTTTGAAATTCAGAGGCTCGATGCACGAATTTCTAGGGATAAGTACTCTCATTTGTTTCCTGTCTGTTAACATCCTCTCCCATAATGCATGTAGTTTATTTTTCCAGAATCTAATTCCAACTTTCCTCTGGAGCAAGCACCAAATTGCTGTCTACTTATTGCACTGCATTTCCACTGAGAACAGTAAGAAATAAAAAACCATTATTCTTATGCTTATAGGGCTAACCCTTCAGGAAAATGGATGATAAAGATCACACTCGCTTATCTGGATCCCCAGTGGGTACATGTGCTTTGAAATTCAAAGCTTTTCATATTTTAGGAATGCGCCAGGGTGCATATTTCACGCCTTACCCTCATGACCAATGACACAGCGGCCGAGAGATGCGTTTGTACTGTCCCCACTACAAATAACCCCCTGTCCATTCCTATCCATTTGTCACTAAATATGGGCCCAATTTATTAAAAAAAAAAAAATTGTTTACATTTTCAGAGCTTTTTAGATTCACAAACTCAGAACTGCATATAAGCTATATATTTCAACTTCTCCTGCCTGGAAGTTTGGCTCATGAGGTCACGTCCTGTAATTAAGCAAGTACAGAACTGATTGTAACAAGAAACGAACGCCTGAGTGCCTAAGCCTGGAGCCCTGTCCCTATGCTTTCCCAGTGACTGTACCCAAAAGGATCATGACAACATCTGGGGGGGAGAATGAGCATTTCCGTCACTGTAAGATGAGGATGACTGACCTTCGTGCTGGGAAGAACAGAACGTCGTCTAGAGAACCTCCACCGGGTGCAGCAAGCCTCCCGCCTCCCTCAGCTGACAGACAACCAGGAACGCACCACCTCCCGGCCCTCGAGCCAGACCCGCACAAGCACAGCACATGCCATGTGTTTCCATGGATTCCAGTGCCGTGGAGGGGGGAGCGTGCGCCTTCCATTGGGCAGGAGAGCAAAAGAAAAGTCAATTGAGAAGAGAAACTCCAAATGGAGCGGCTTGTTCTGATCGCACCCCCTGAAGGCCAGCCGAAGAATAAAAGGCTTCGGGAACGGGGGGGGTGGGGGGGGGAATGCATGCACCCAGGAAACAGGACCCTGACTTCAGGGTGTCAGAGTGAAAGAGAAGTCAGTAACCAACGAGGCACGCCCTCCTCTTACCGATGGAGGAACCACATCACAGGATGTGAATTCTGCGGGAGCAGCAGGGAGCAAGGCTGACATGTTCCCCGTCGCTGGCCTCTGGTGAGTGTGCCCCCTGGGCTGGCGGTGGCAGGAACTTCTGATTCCTCTGTGACCAGACCTAAGCCTTCCTCCTCAAAATGTTCCTGACACAGAGCGGGCAGCGTCAGCCAGCACCCCCCCTCCCCCCCCCCCCCCCCCCCGCCCTGCCTTCAGGGACTCCCTGTGTCCTAATTAGAGGCCCAGCCCGTGCCGCTGTTTCATGTTATATTTCACCTGCCATCATTACTCACAAAAGAACTTCATATTCTAAAAGTTCAAAGTCATCCTCAAAGGAGAGCACTTCACATATAACAAAATATCCCCCTGATCTCTGGCACGGAATCGGTATTTTATCAGTGGACGTGCCGGGTGGTAATCGCGCGGAGATGCAATGCTGTCAGGTCAACGTCTCTCGGGAAATAAAAATGGCTTTGGCATGCATAACGCTACAGAGACGAACAAGGAGAAAAGTTATAAAACCAGCAAAACCCAGCTGAAATTCTTCTGCCACCTGCATGGATGACTATACGCTGTATGTTGTTTAGAATCTATTTTAATTGTAAAAGAGGAAATATACCCAGGTGCTTGCTCTCATGGTAGTGGACAAGCAAAAACATGTCTTAAGACCTTAGCTAATAATTGCCATATGCGTTCGCTTTAAGAAGCATGTAACGTATCTGTTTGACGACACTTGCGTTCTCAAATGCTTCTGGCTCTTTCCTTTCCCCACATCACGTTCTAAAGGAAATTCTGTTCAGGTAAATTCTGTTCAGGGACCGTTAATAAAAGACAGGAAACGTCTCAGAGTCCTCGTGAGTACTCCCGCCCCCCTTCAAGCCAATGAGTATCCCCCTGTTTGAAGCTGCAAGGTGACAAGAAGGGTACGGAGGCGTCATCAGTGTCAGGGAGTCCGAATTTATCGGGAAGAAAAGGGAGGAAAAACATCTGAGACGACTAATCTGCAACAGACTGATGGACGGTGAGCTACTCAGATCCAACCACAAAGAAATCACTCAAGAAGAGTTCACTTTCTGCACTGAAAAGAGAAATGAATTCATTCCCACGACACCCAGAAGACTATAGTCATAAAAACGGGCCATCCATCTGGCCTCTTATTTTATCGGTAAGGAAACTAAGGCCCAGAGAAGTCTATTAATTTTCCCTTCGCTACACAGCACTTGGTCCACAACTTAGTTCTTGTTTGGTGCCTTTCATTAAATCTAATTATTTTCACAATTATGTCACTGCATTTGTGTAGCACATTTATTAACATGCATATGCAGCAGAACACTAGTTCTTGATCCAACTCAGCAATCAATCGATAAACCAATCAGGAGGTGTATTTAACATTCAAATGTGAAGAAAAAATTATGTTCCCTCTGTATATTGTTTCCTTAGCAAAGCAATTTATGCGAATAGAGACACGTCTGATTCTATTTGGCATCAGTTTTGCAAATCAATATTAGTTAACAAAGGACGGCTCCTATCACGACCAGGTAACTGTTGAAATTGTTTTGACTTAGTCCCAGCTGCCAAAGCCACGACAGCAAAAACCTGTCTCATTTCATTTTTTAAATGAATGGGGTTTCGCTTTAGAAGAGGAGCGATTTTCAGCCACTACACCTTCGTTGCGCACCACGAGATGGGGCCACAAAACTGCCACATACTTTTGTGCCCTTATGAGAGAGAAAAACTTAGTCTGAATGAAAAGGAGCCATCGGATCTTTGACTTGTCCTTGTTGCATCATTAAATATCTTTCAAAGTTAGCGTACTAACTTTGATCAAACTGCTATCTCCAATATGAAAGCATATGGGAAAATCCTAAAGTATTTCACGTGAAATCACATTTTGAGTGATATCAACATCATACTTTATAAATTATGCAACATTTCATTAAGCTTTGTTGGAGGAGACAGCCACTCACAAATATTTAAGTTCCTTTACATTAAAGTGTCTCAAATATTGAAATATTAGTTTCACGATCTCTTTTGGAAGCATTTCCATATCAGACTTCCTTGGAATAGGAAAAGCAACCAATTCTGGGAGGGGACTATATGAAAGTCTCATGGGGTGCCCTGCCCCCCCCCCCCAAAAAAAGGAAAATCTAGTCTGTGCAGTCAAGAACTGAGGAAGTTGTAGGACCTTAATTTTGAAAGTGAGATTCCTATAAGAGCAAAAGCCCGCTCGGCTGGTGTTGCTCAGTGGTTGAGCATTAACCTATGAAACAGGAGGTCACAGTTTGATTACCGGTCAGTCCTGCACATGCCCAGGTTTCTGGCTCGATCCCCGGTAGGGGGCAGCCGATCAACGATTCTCTCGCATCATTGATTTCTCTCTCTCTCTCTCTCTCTCTCTCTCCCTCTCCCTTCCTCTATGAAATCAATAATATATATATTTAAAGGCCCAACATAAAAACAGTTTGATCAATAGCAGAGGAGAAGCGAGCTAACCATCAGTTAAATTAGACTCCAAACACTAAACAGGAAAAGGAATGAGAATGTCAACTCTAAAGACAGCGTGCAAATATCAAAATGACAAGTTTCTCAGGACTCAAAATGTTACTATCACAAAATCATTTATGAGCTGATTCATACTAGTACATAATTCCGAATCGATCCTTCGTTAAGTCACTCCCATAGCGTCCTCTGGTCACCCACACCCACTCTGACGCCTAGACTTGCAATACCCATGAAGCCTGTTCACCGCGTGCTGTCAGTTAATAGAGGAAACAAGACAATGGCTTGGCAACGTTCATTAGGATTGAAAGGAAAATTAAGCCTTCATTTACTTGCACCGAGAAAAACGACGCGGCACTAATGGATGCTGACGATGTTCACGCCTGCCCAGCTCCCTCCCGAGACCTTTCTTCTCAAATATGCCCCGTCCTCACCCATCCCCACGGCAAAATGACCGAGGCAGCAGCCAATGCGTCCTCCGGTTCCGGCTGAAGATACCCCCAAAGCAGCGAGCGGCTTTATAAATATGACGGATCCTTAGCCCGGGAGAGAAGTGGCCTTCACACTCGAGGGCAAGAGTCAGAACATGGACTCCACGAACAGCTCCCACCAGTTACTCACAGTCCGACCCCACGTCCAACCGCGCGTGGAGCGAATGGCGGCTGAACGGACCAGACAGGCACTGAGCTCGGGGTCCAGCGCAGGGAAGGAAAACAAATGACAATATCGCCCGGAGAAATGAATCTGCCATCGCGACAGGGGAAGGAGGACTGCCCCGCGCCCCGGAGAGAGAGCGAGGCCGGGGACCGGAAGGAAGTTCCCCAGGGAACGCGATGCGATGCAGGGGCCGAATCTGCAGCTGAGTCAGAGCAAAGAGCTGGAGCCCTGACCGGTTTGGCTCAGTGGATAGAGCGTCAGCCTGTGGACTGAAGAGTCCCAGGTTCGACTCCGGTCAAGGGCATGTACCTTGGTTGGGGGGGCACGTCTCCAGTGGGGGGTGTGCAGGAGGCAGCTGATCGATGTTTCTCTCTCATCGATGTTTCTGACTCTCTAGCCCTCTCCCTTCCTCTCTGTAAAAAAATCAATTTAAAAAAAAAGCAAAGAGCTGGAGGACTTGAAACGCACCAGCCTCACTCTCCAAACTTCTCATTTCTTAGCCTGAAGCTCCCACCCGAATGCGGAGCCCAGACACCCTCCTGGCAGCGACTCATCTACTCCTCCAGGTGCCTGTGGCTCCGCGGCCCCCACCCGCACAGCTCAGCGCACACCGTGATCAACCTCAACGCATTTTGCCGAAAAGAACGGAAAGCAACCTTACAAGGCATGCAGAATGCCTGAAGGATTTTCCTTTAAACATACAGTCCAACCTGGCCGGTGTGGCTCAGTGGCTGAGCATCAACCTGTGAACCAGGAGGTCACGGTTCGATTCCAGTCAAGGGCACATGCCCGGGTTGCAGGTTCGATCCCCAGTGGGGGGCGTGCAGGAGGCAGCCGATCCACAATTCACTCTCATCATGGATGTTTCTATCTCTCTCCGCCTCTCCTTTCCTCTCTGATATCAATAAAAATATAATAAAAAAGTAAATACAGTCCACACGCACCATTGCCCAAGTTTGCTGGGAGCAGCTGAGGCAGAGCCCACACACAGAGGAGTCAGCTGGAGGGATGGGGTGCCTCCTGCAGGGGTAGCCCCGCCATCGGAGGCGGAGCTGGGCCAGGGCCAGGCACACTCCTGGCGCCGGAGAGCCACGCCGATCACGCGTGTCCAAGTGTGCCCCCAGTTCCATGTACAAGGCAGCAGCTCCAATATTCACCGCCAAGCGGGAGGCGGTGGTAAAAACACTCCGTCCCGCCTGCCGACAGGGAGCTCAGCCTCCAACGACGGCCAAGCCTTCGTGAAAGCCAGGCAGTCGCTCACAAAACACCACCACGAAGATGCCTGGGCTTGTCCCCGACTCAAAGGCCCTGAGAAGCCTCGGACGGCTCCGATTTTTGGCTATAAATGCCACCCTTGCCACGCAGCATAGGCTGGCAGAGACGTTTCTCATGACACCCTCTCCTGGTATTTCCACAAAAAGACAAACGACAGGAAACCAAAGCTGTTCTTCTAGACCAGCGGTTCTCAACCTGTGGGTCGCGACCCCTTTGGCGGTCGAACGACCCTTTCATAGGGGTCGCCTAAGGCCATCCTCATATCAGATATTTACATGACGATTCATAACAGTAGCAACATGACAGTTATGAAGTAGCAACGAAAATAATTTTATGGTTGGGTCACAACATGAGGAACTGTGTTGAAAGGGCCAGAAGGTTGAGAACCACTGCTCTAGAGGGAAACTCCCTCCCCAGGCACCTCCACTGGCTCTGCCCTGGGAAAAGGCAGGCATCCTGGGACAGAGTGACCCAGGCGACGAGATCCTTCACCGCGTGTGACCAGCCCGCCAGCCTTGGTGGCCCTGCCCTCCTCGGGGAGGGAACACTTGGGAGCCAGCGAGTCTACGGGAGACAATGTGCAAACCAGCTCCCTCGTGGCTTCCCCACTGTGCGGAGGGAACTTTCCCAACCGCCGCTGCGCCCAAGCCAGCTTCATTATAGAGCTCTGTCCCCAGGGGGTTAAATGGAGACATCACTGCAATGTGCAATGTGCTTTACAGCGGTGAGCGATACTGATCAACGCGGTGCAATGAGAACAATACAGCTTCCTCTTTCGGATTGGGAAATCCAATCTGAGGCCCTCACCTTAGGAAAAGCATCAATATATATACAAGCCTAAGTGAACAGTCGCTATGACACACACTGACCACCAGGGGGCAGACACCCAATGCAGGAGCTGACCCCCAGCGGTCAGTGTACTCCCACAGCCAACCTCTCTCGGCCCCTTCCCCCAGCCGGCCAGCGCCCCCCCACCCATAGGCCTAGATCACCAGTCAGGCCGAGGGACCCCACCTGTGCACGAATTCGTGCACTGAGCCTCTAGTTATTTATAAACTAGGAAAATGGAATAAAGCTTGGCAGGTAACTAATGAAACAGTTTCCATACCCTTCATTCATTCAATAGATGTCTCCTGAACACCTTTTCTATACCAAGCACTTAATTATGTCATGTAATAAAACACCAAAAATTATTATTGTGCCTTTGAGGAAACAGAGACTCCCACGTTTAGATACACCCCCAAGTGAAGCTTCAAACCCAGATCTGTCTGACACACAGCCACGTAAGAGAACTATTTTTAAAAAAAAAAAGGAGAGGAAGAGGAAGTGGAGGGAGGAGGAGAGGAGGAGGAGGAGTTAGTAGCAGGGAAGGGGTGCATCTTGACACAGAGCTATAGGAAAACCACATTCAAAGCAAACTAAACTGTCAGTTTCTGAAAAGAGGAGTGGAAATCCAACAGTTCGGGCTGGAGGGAGGCTCCTACAGTCAAGGTTTGGGGGAATCTTGCAAAGATGCACAGAATTAGAAAATCTACCTACGCGGCCCTGCTCACAGACAGGTGAGGCCGACCTCGGCAGTGCCATTTTGAATACAAGCACCAACAGGAAAGAACACACTGGTTAGGTTTTAGAAGAACTGGCTAAGGCCTCACAGCACTCCCCTGCTCCAACTTAACTCAGCGGTAAGACTTGTTTCAGCCGCAGTGTCCTGCAAACAGCTGACAGTGTCTGCCAGGGAAAAACAAGCAGGAAATCACCCTTTGTTTTATGTTATTTAGCCCACTAATTCTGCTCGAAGTAACAGCCATTATTAGCAGTAAACACGTGGAATGAGGTTTGAATTTGGCAGATACGCCCTGATTGAACATGTATTCATGGTAGGGAGTAATGCTTAGCCCAAACTTTCCCAGACTAGAGTGATGATCAAGTCTAAGATTTTCATTTGAACCTCTGCTTAAGTATCTTATTAAAGTGTAAACAAGTAAATAGTTCACTAATCGTTTTTTCTTACTTTAGGTATTAGCATTAACTTCTAGCTAACACACACATGCACAGGCATTAGGTAAAATGGTTTTGTGAAAAACAACTAGCTTCATTTAACAGGTATTAAACTACTTCTCTGACCAAAGAAAAGTTCAGACATTAAAACTACAATAATAATAATAATATTAAATCCGAGTATCATATACAGCCCAATTTTTAGCATGTATTCTTTTGCCAATAATTTATAAAATAATAACATAAGTACTATGTTTTTCACAAAACAATAAATTATAGATAGATGGGGAGAAGAGGGAAGAGTTAGCTAACATTTCACCTTATATCATGAGCAGTTTTGTCTGATGGACAACAGTGTGATTCTCATTCATCTACACGTCCATGTGTCAATTTCAATTCACGTAGCTGCAAATTCATTTCTGAATCAGTGAACTGCTTTTTTCAGTAAAGGACAACCGAAGTGATTTTTCCCTTTGCCGTGCCGGCACACACACACTGTGTCAATTAAGAGGAAACAGAGTGACACACATGATTAGCTATAATTTGTCTCAAATGAATCTACTGAAAAGTTAGCGATTTGCATGCTTACCAAGGTGGGAAAGAGCAAAGAATCCATCTTCACGCGTACAATGTAATCTCAGCGAGCCGTGTATCTGTTTGTTCGTCCCCAAAGCAGAAAGGAAAGGCATGTAATGCGAACAGGCAATCGCATTCTCAGGAATTTCTACAGCTGCTCCCGAAGCAGATCGCGGGCCTGTCGCCGCACAGATGAATGCTGGCCCAGAGAGAACCATCTCTTCCGGAGGATTCCAAACCCACCCCTTCACACTCAAAAGGGAAACTAAACTTCTCATACATTTTAGAAAATATTTCAATGTTTCTAGGACTTACAACTTTGAGAGGAGACTATTTAAGAATCTCCCTCCTGTCTTAAAAGAAGATTTTTGAAACATCTAATAAGGAATCGAATTTGGGGAAATCTAAAAATATGCCTCACTCATGTAGGTTTTCCTTATGTTTCCTTTATTTTTCTAATCCACTGTTCTCTTTTGCTATTTTCCTACTTCAAAGCTTATTCTTACCTGATTATAGGGTCACTATCACCGAGGGTCAAGGTACCGCCTGCCACACGTGAATCATAAACTCAATGGATCACGTTATCACAGAGCGCTGAAGGGCTCCCCAACTTTTCATATTATAGATGTGAATGAGCCAGAAAGAAAGAGTAAGAGATTTATTTGACGTCATACAGTAAGAAAGTGATAGGATTAGCCCAGGAATCTAGTCTTCATGCAAACCCAAGCTACCTAAATTCAATTCAGTATTAACCTGCCAACAGCCAACAACCACTTCTTTCAGAAAAGAAAGGCTCCTGGCTTTTGCTACCCAAACACTCAATCACATTAATATGATGGTCGTCATCTTCATCATAATCATCATCCCCAACGCCTCCAGAAGGCAGCCATTTGTTGGAGAAAGTGAGAGCAGTCTATTCCTGGTAGAGAAAACACTGAATTAAATACTTGGGCACAAGGAGAAATTTGGTAGCTTTCCACTGCTTCCTAAGACAGGAGGGAGAGGACTTTGAAGTAAGATTTTAAAATAAATATATAACTTACTAAAATAACCATCTGAGAAACAAATGATATTTAAAAAAATTATTAGCCATGAAAGGCATCTGAAAGTTGATTCTCACGGGAAAGGAATTTTTAGCTTATTACCAATATTTGCCTGTAAAGGAAAAGCTATTACCATATGAAAAATACACTTTAATATTCGTCCCATGCAAGCGCTGAGCAAGAATTAACAACTTATCTCTAATCAGTCGACGACTTCCAATGGCTTCTGACAGCTGCTGGCGGGTGCCAAGCCGCATCCCAGCTCGCTCCGGCGGGCTGGCACCGGACAGAACCATGACCAGCTCTCTGCCCGGAGATGTCGCAGACCCAGCGAGCTGCAAGGCCTTCGCGGTGCCGGACCTCCCACAGTCCCCTGAGGACAGCGCTCACGGCACTTTGCAGGGTCAGGAAGAGTGGGGGTGACAGGAGACAGACCTGCTCCAAGCACACCCACACCCACAATGGAGGATGCTGGCCGTGACCTCTGACCCAGCCGCTTCCCGTGTGCACCAGCTCCCAGCTCCGCACACAGCGCAGCTGAGCCCACATGCTTTTGGTATGAATTCTTTTTTTTTTCTTTTTTTTTTTATTTCAGAGAGGAAGAGAGAGGGAGAACGAGATAGAAACATCAATGATGAGAGAGAATCACTGACCAGCTGCCTCCTGCACACCCCCTACTGGGGATCCAGCCCTCAACCCTCGCCTGTGCCCTGACCAGAAATCAAACCACGACCTCCTGTTCATGGGTCCACACTCAACCACTGAGCCACACGGGCCTGGCATGTTTTCTGGAGCAGAGGCCCCACGGCTGCCACCTGCTAGCAGCAACTCTTGTGAGAGGCGGATTGCTCTCCGAGCAGGGAGAGCCGCTGAAAAGCCCTTGGGGTGGCGGGGGGAGCGAAGGGCTGGAGGGTGTGATCCCCCCTGGCAGGCCTTTCTACAGAATCCCTGTGGGAGGGAAGAAACCCATCCCCGCCTCACGTGATGGCTCTAATTAGGTCACTAGACTGTTCTCTCCAGAGCGGGAGAGGGGAGAGGGGAGGAGGGAGAGGGGAGGGGGGAGAGGGGAGGAGGGAGAGGGGAGGGGGGAGAGGGGGAGGGGAGGAGGAGGGAGAGGGGGAGGGGAGGGGGAGAGGGGAGGGGGGAGGGGAGAGGGAAGAGGAAGCAGGGCTGCGGATGGGCTGTGGGAGGAGCACTCACAGGGCTCGGGCTGAGGGCCTGGAGCGGGGGCACAGCTGGGCTCTGCTCAGGGAGCCCACATCCAGCGCAGCCTGGTCACCGGCTCAGACTCCCAGTCCCTGAGGAGGAGGAGGGAGGACGAGAGACATCCCAAGAGCCGGGTCCATGGGGAAAGGCCGGCTGCGTGATGTCAGCGGGTGGATGGGGTGGCCAATGCTGCTCCTTGACCCCCATATTTATTGGCACCTTTTTCAATAGAAGCCGGATGTTTAGCTTGGAACACAGTTGCCCTAAATCCAGGCTCTTTCCCGGCCTCCCCTGCACCCAGGAGCTAGGATCTGCTCACATCTGGTCAATGCGCCACAAAGACATCTGCAGCACCTGGGGACCGACCCCTGAGAGGAGGCGCGTCCTCCCTCCCCCGCCCCCTCTGGAGGCTGGGACAGGGACAGCGCCCTGGCCCGTAGGAAGAGATGGACTGCAAGGGCCAGCAACCAGGTGGGCCCCGAAAGGCGTAGCGAGTAACCAACCAACCGACACAGCCTTTAAGCCACGGCGATCATGAGCTCCCGGTGACCTGCAGCCCCTCTGCCAGGGGAAGACCCTGGAGACGGAAGAGCTGAGCACACACCCGAGGGGAGAAGGAGGCCCGGACGCACCACCTGCCCTGACACGGGGTCCAGGCCCCCGCGGCGTGCCCACTGCTGCCTCCTGATAGTGACACAGACGTCCCTGATCACGGGAGCCACCCCAAGCACACCCTTGGAGCCGTAGAGGAAGACTCCCTAAGCACACAGCTTCTGGAAGGTTCTCCATGAATGGTTACATTCTAGGTGATGGGGTTCATAACCAGAATAGAAGCACGTCAAGTATTTTCAAATAATTTCGCCTGAAGATTTCATGATTTTTAACAGTTATAGACAGGACACTATGGGTTAGGCCTCCTCAGAGTCCAATCCCTGCATGAGACCCATCCAGGCGGCTCTGACTCCCCCGACGAAATCGCTCTGAAGAGGGTCGGTAAGCTTTGCTCCCAAGGGACCGTCTTTCTCCGAGGATGCTGGGAAATTCTCTCATAATTTCCCTTTTGATCTTTTAAACAACGTAACCCCTGAGATGGATGAAGGACACATATTTTAATACGATTCTTCTTAAAACCCACAACAGAGGACATGAAATACTGACAATATTCTCGGCCGAAACCCCCGTTGGCACAGGTCCAGACAACATGTGCACCGGCTTTCTCCATGGTTTTAGAAGCAGTGCCTATTCATTCCACAGTAAGTTTATGATTTTTATAAAAATACATTGTACAAGATTCCTTCTCTGAGAGAAAGTGGTTGTCAAAATCAATGTACCTGTGTATCACCTTCAAATTTTGGGATGCAGAGATATCAACGTTCCTACATGGTCAAATTCCTAGCTTTTAATCCGAATCTCAATTGGTCACAACTGTGTCATTTCCTGATGATTATACTCTCAGTTTTTTTTTTTTACAATGATTGGTAGATAAGTCAGATGTCTTAATTTTTATTTTTATTATATGTACTTTGTACAGTATTTGCTTCTCATGTCCCACGGCTGCTCACAACTATAACGCAACCTGAGCAACACTGCACACTGTTACACCTCAGATAAAAACCATTACGTGCTGAATCAGTTTCCTTTAAAATTCCATTTGGGGAGGCATACAGCTGTAGTATCCGCTCAGTCGCTGTTGATGTTAAGACAATAATGCTTAAGGAGGATAAACCTACTACAAAATTACATTTGAATTTGTAATGTATTTCAACCACTAATTTACCCTCTATGTTTATTCATTCACACAAAAGAATAGCATCTCATTAATGATGCAAATAAGAGCGAAACGCTAGGCCTCAGTCAGATATTGCAGTATTTTTAAGGTTTAATTAAAAAAAAAAAAAGATAAAAAGCTGTTAATTGATAAATAGCTTACTCAATTCTAGTATAATTTTAATTTTGAAATTGAATACTGACATTAAAAAACATGAAGCAAATCAGACACCTTTAGAAATATTCCAGAATGTAGTCCTTTGCTTACAAATTTTCCTTTTTTTTTTTTTTTTTTTTTTTGCTAATACAGGTGACATGCTTCTTAAATAATCTCTCTCTTCACTTTGTGTCTATAAAGATAAAATTGTCCTCAATGTTCCTAAATTCTTTCTTTTCCAAATGAGGCCATAGCCGTATGGTAAGAAGTTACTGAGTCATAGGTTTGATATGAGCAGCACAAGTCATGTGCAGAAGATGTAACAAATTCACTGTTAGGGAAAGAACCAGAGTACAGAACAGCAACTAGCCCCTCGGAAGAGGGAGAATTCTTCTCTTTTCTTTTCTTTTGTGTTTCTTTTTTTTTAACTTATTTTTTTTTGTTTTGTTTGTTTTTTTCCTTATGTTTAGAGGTAGAATTCTGAATCACAGTTTTGCAGATGAGATGCAGCAGTTTGCATCTGCGCTGCTTTACTGGCTATCGGACTGTAACTCTGCTTCTCAGTGTGAGGTTAACAGAAGGGGGGAGAGGTCTCCTCGGAGACCATGACTTACTGGCCCTTATTTTGCGTGTGTCACAGGGACTATTCATGGACACTTCCAGCACTTCCTCGGCCAGGGAAGGCAGCTGATCTTGCCTGGCACGCATCTCATTTTTTAAAAGCTTCAGAGCAGGGAAACCGAAGTCTGCTCTCCCCACGGCAGGAGGAGGAGGAGAAATCTGGTTTTGTACCACTCGGCGTGCAAGTCATACATGAAGCCACTCCCTCTAGACATCACTTCCTGCTTAAGAATTCCAGCAGCACTAACCCAGAGTGCTAACCTGAGCTGACTGCTCCTAGCTCCTATTGCCAAAAACAATAGTGCAAATGGGTATAACCTAAAAATTCTATTCAATTCGTGATGTAGCTGAATTTCCTGGGTTGGAGTAAGACTCCACAGACTTTATTCATATAGTTACTCCATATGGAGCATCCAACCTGGGATCCTCTGGGTTTCCGATCTTACTTCAGTGTCAATAAAATGATCAGAAAAGTAACCTTATGAGAGTTATAATAAAAATTGCAATAAGTGTGCATGCTACTCAGTGCTAAACTACAGTATGGCTTATCCCTCATAAAATGTGCCTGAATACAGAGGTAATTCAAAACAGAATGAAACGGTTGTTAAAAAAAATAAAACTCCAAGCCAGGTAATGTACCTTCCAGCTAACTGGAAACATCTCCTGGTTTGTATTCGGGTTGGGTCATTATGATGAGCCAATCAGGTCACAGGTACCTACTAGTAAATTCTTTTTTAATTGATTTTATCCATTCCTTTTTACTGATTTTGAAAACTCAGAAAAGGAGCTATTCATTTACGTTAGGCCCAGATCCTTTCAGAAATATTTCCTTTACAACCGCTGATACTAATGTATCCAAGCTGATAATCATGTTAGAATTAACACGACACTGTTGACACAGCACATAAAACCGAAATGATGTCCCTCCCATTTAATTTTAAAATCCTGCCCCTTAGTTAAGGACTAGACAGAGTGGGTCCTTACAGAGACTGAGCAACCTTCAGCTCTTTGCTTCAGAGACAATTCGTCCTAATTTTCATAAGTATGACTTAGCATCTTTAAGAATTATCACCATGTCAGCTGTTGGGAATGTAAGGTAAGGCCAGAAAATGAATGCTTTTTGCTGGTATTTAAACTGAAATATATTTGGCCATAAACGTCTCGCAAATCTGTTCCTCACAGCGACGCTTCCATTTACACTGGAGCCGAGACGCGTCTGTCCCCGAGGAAGAGCTGCGTTTCGTCCCCTGGAGATGCCTCACGCGGTGACCAGGTCACTCGCAGGCTCACAGGCTCCTGCTGGAGCGCCCCGGGGCCCTTCCGAAGCGCAGCGAAGTTCCGGAAAGAATTACTGATCGGATAACGCGTCCTAAATTCCAGCTTCGTGCTGCAAGGCCAGCTCCCCGAATTTGGATCTATTCCCTAAGCGGAGGTGGGAGAGGAAATGGACTCAGAGTCAGAGAGCTGGGAACAGGAAACTAGAAGATCGAAGAGAGTGTCCGTCTTTAAAGAACAGATGAGGAAAGTCGGAATCACTGTGCCTTACGGGAGAACCAGCGGCAGCTCTGAGCGCATCTGTCCCCTAAAGACCGAACAGTGACCATTTCCAAGTCCATACAGGCAGGAGAATTTGCTGCTACAAGTTAAAAGGTAAATATACTATGGATTATCATTTAAACACCAGGTTTTTTCAAAATACTCCCCTAATTAATATTTACTCGCTCTCGTTAATACTGCCTGTGATGCGATCTGAATAACTGTGTAAACATGAGCATTTTAAAATTCTGATTAGTCGTCTGGTCTTTTCCTTATTGAATAGCCAGCTGTGCTCCTCTTTCCTCACAGGGTTTCACTTCCACAGAAGGTCTGTGGGGAGATCAGGAAGGCTCGGCCCTTTACCGCCCTCTCCCAGCCACCAGCAGGAGGAAGACCTCGGATAATTCACAAGAAATAAGTGAATTCATAGAAATTCCTCTTTAAGAAGATGAAGGTCTTGCCCTGACCGGTTTGGCTCAGTGGATAGAGCGTCGGCCTGCGGACTCAAGGGTCCCAGGTTCGATTCCAGTCAAGGGCATGTACCTTGGTTGCGGGCACATCCCCAGTAGGGAGTGTGCAGGAGGCAGCTGATCAATGTTTCTCTCTCATCAATGTTTCTAACTCTCTATTCCTCTCTCTTCCTCTCTGTTAAAAATCAATAAAATAGATTTAAAACAAAAAAGATGAAGGTCTTGGCAGGCACGAAGGGACATCCGCCCCTGCCCCTGCGTGACCGTGAAGCGTGGGCGCTCTCACAAGGCCACGGGCTCTTTACCATGGTCCTCCCGCTGAGCCGGTGCTATGTCTGCAGCCTCCTGAGGGCACCGCGTGAGCACGGCCATGGCCACAGGTGGGAATCCACGCGCCCAGGCTCAGCGTGGCTGGCTGACCACTGATTCCTGTTTCCCTGGCTAATACGGGTAAAGGAATAAAAAAAAGGGGGGCAATACATTGGCAAGGACAGGGAGAATGGGGACCCACCTGTGGGAAGGAGATCCGGAAGCTCCTGGAGGAAGGGAAGGAGCTGGAAAGAGTGCAGTGGTCTGACAGAGTGGAATGCGTCTCGGGAGAGAGCCAATGTGCCACCTGCATGCACTGCAGGCGGCTCCCGACCTGCAGGCCCGGGAAGGGCGGGAGGCCACACCAGGGCCCGCTGCGCGCACAGAAGCGACGGCCCGGGGCCCTTCTGGGACGGCCCTGCTCACTCCCAGAGACCCCACTACCCCTGCCAGTCACAGAGCCTCAAAGCTCACAGCTGCAGTTGTCAAACAGGCCAATATCCACCTGTTCCTGGTTTCCTACCGCTGCTGTAGCGAATCACCATAAACTCCGTGGCTTCACATGGCTCCAATGTGTTACCTTACAGCTCTGGAGGTCATACTCCAAAAATGGACCTGACCAGGCCAACATCCAGCTGACAGCAAGTCCTTCCGACCCCCCACCCCCACCCCCACCTCCAGAGGCTCAGAAGAAACTGCCTCCTGCATTCCCAGCTTCTGGGGCTGCCCACACCCCTTGGCTCAGGGCGCCTCCCTCTGTCCTCACAGCTCAGCATCTTCCAATCTCCGAGCGGACCCTCGCTGCCTCTATCACGTCTCCAACCCCCCCCCCCCCCGCCTCTCCTCGGGGCCCCTGTAATCGCTCAGGGCTCCCTGTGCTAACCCAGGGAACTCCCACCCGAGTCTCAGCTTCTCCACAGCCCGATGCCTTCTGTCGCGTCAGGGAGCTCATTCACAGGGTCTGGGACTGGGGTGCGGACATCTGGGCACCCGCATTCTGTTCACCACATTACTATCAGGGCACAGGCCAGGGCTGCAGGCTCCATCCAGTAGGGGCCGTGCAGGGGGCAGCCAATGGATGATATCCTTCTCCAATCAATGTTTCTATCTCTACCCCTCTCCCTTCCTCTCTCTCTAAAAATCAATATAAACTATTTTTTTTAATGCCATGGTACAGAGATGATCAGTAACAGCACGTAATTCACTTTATTTTTTTTAATATATTTTATTGATTTTTTACAGAGAGGAAGGGAGAGAGATAGTTAGAAACATCGATGAGAGAGAAGCACCAATCAGCTGCCTCTTACACACTGCCCACTGGGGATGTGCCCACAACCAAGGTACAGGCCCTTGACCGGAATCGAACCTGGGACCTTTCAGTCCGCAGGCCAACGCTCTATCCACTGAGCCAAACCAGTTACGGCACACAATTCACTTTAAAAGGTGGCTAAATGCTGAGGCTAGGAAAGGCTTCAAATGAACATATGAGTGTGCCCCTCCTCCCGCACACATATGTATATGTATACAAATATATGGTAATATAGAGACGGGTGTGTTATGTCATTCAAACCACACCCGCTTAGATACAATAATTTCATACAGGATGCAGACATGGAAACACACCGTATTCTTTTTAAAAAGCCCAGCACGGAGCTGCATTGCTACACGTGTCACACGTGAAATACTGCCGCTCTGAAAAAGGAGAGTGAAATCCAAGGAAATCCACACCAGGGAGGAGCGTGCGCGAGCGCACACACACACACACACACACACACACACACGCTACGTCTCATCTTCCTCTATGAAGTTCCCAGCAGAACAAAGGAGTGAACCAGGAGTGAGAATTAGCAAACCCCTGTGAGGTCCCGGTGCCACTGGGAGTTGAACTCATTCTCATCCCGGTTCTTCTACAGAAAGATTTCCCTTTGAAAGAATATAAATAAGAAGCTGCGAGTGCTCCCCTATTATTACTGCTGATGAAGTGCCATGGCAACAGCAACCACTGCCTCATAAACCATCTCCCAACAGAGACGAAGAGCAGAAGCGACAGAATCAAGCCAAGGCCCACGGCATTACGGAACCCCCTCCGTGTCTACGGCAGGTTGGACCAGGCGCACCAATGGGTCGCGGTGACAGGGGCAGAATCGTGCAGGGAAGGAATGAGCGGATGGAGGTGCTCATTCCATCTCCTCTTAATAACTGAGCAGCAACTGCAACTCCTAGCAGGGAAAATTTCTTTCCCCGGGATTTGGGCCACGGGAGGTAAATCCTGGCTGATTATACACTTATGTTCATTCGTATGTAGTGTAAGCATAGTTCTCTCTCTAAAGAACTAAAGAAAGTTCTCTCTCTAAAGAGCTACGCTTACACGACATATAAACAACAGTTTACACTGTGGCGTGGTTGACAAGTGTCTGATTTACTAAATCAATAAATGCTCTTATAAATGTGTGTGAAAATAGTTTATATCGGTTTACAAAGAACATACTGATTTAGTGACCCACATAAATATATGCACATCTAACCCTTAGACAAGACTACCCAATAAAAAAGTAGCAATACAGATTGTTGTGTAAACTATGAAACCCCTGAAAAGTGGTTCCATAAGCAAGTTGTATGTGTGCCGGCATGTGACAATTGCAGAAGTCAATCACTCTGTGCTACTGGCATCACAATGGACGAGTAAAATATGAATTAGGAAATGCTCAGATTAACCAAGTTTTATTTAAGTAAAGGTGCCCTAAAAGCATAAGGTATTTGGCATAATGAAAATGGTTGGTTCCTTGTTTTATTAGTAGTAGTAATAATGCTGTTATTGCTTTCACTTACTGTGGGTACAGTTGCAAGCTCTGAGTTAATGCTTGTGTGTGTATATTGTAGCAAGTTATTATTCCTATGTACAAATTGGAGGGATTAAGTAACTACAGGATCATGAAGAGCCTGGATCCAAAATGAAGCTTTTAGACTCAAAACCCTGATCTTAACCACTAAAATGATTGCTATGCAGGCTTGTTTCTGACATAACCACCACAAGTTTACAATCAGGAGGCCCCAGGTTTAGTCAAGCGGGACAGGAAGAGGATTAAATGATTTTTAATGGATGCCAGACATGAGAAGTTTTGCATCCCATAAAGAGTTTTTAAAATTATTTTTAAATATTTAAAACCCAATAAAATATAAGCAAAAGAATGAGACCACAGAAATAAAGTTCCAAACTTTCAATACTTTAAAAATCCCCCAACTCACTAACACACAGTAGATACAAATTAAAATAACAATGGGATGTGATTTAATACCATAATTACTGGCAAGAATGTTGGAGATGGTAATTTTCAACATTTCTGCCTAGAATATAAATGACACGACTAATTTACAAAGCATTATTGAGCATGAGCTTATCTTAGTCCAACAATTCCACTTTTAAAATATAGCCCAGATAATCTAGTTCAAGTACACAGAGACCTACAAAGATGCCCAATAAAATTAGTACCTATACTAACTTGAAATAACCATAATAATGAAATGTGTTAATTTCACAACAAAATTGATATAAGGTAATCCAATGATTTAAAGTAGATATATACCATGCTTTATGAGAAAGGTATATTTCTAGTACGCTATACTCAAAATTTGTGTTTAGGCTGAATTACAGGGTCTTCATTTTGAATATGAAATTATTCAGCCCTAGCCAGTTTGGCTCAGTGGATAGAGCATCAGCCTGGGACTGAAGGGTCCCGGGTTCAACTCCGGGCAAGGGCACATGTCGGGGTTGCGGGCTTGATTCCCAGTGTGGGGTATGTAGGAGGCAGCCGATGAATGATTCTCTCTCATCACTGATGCTCCTATCTCTCTCTCCCTCTCCCGACCCTTTTTCACAGCAAACGTATCTCTTTAGCAACCTCAGAAGTTTTCCAGATTTTAAAAGAGCCAGTCTTATTAACCGGTCACTTCAAAAAATGATTACTCTCTCTGTAAACGTAATTACATAATTAGAAGGACTTAGACATTAAATTCCACTTATAAAAACTATGGCGAGGAAAGTGAATTAATATTTATAAAAAGAATTCCAATTAAAAAAGCATATTCTTTTTGTTAGAAGAATGAAAGGCTCTATCCCCAGGTATCCAAATTCACTACGTTTCGAACTTCCATTAAAGTTCAATCCCCACCCCACACATCCAATCAAGGCCAAATGCCGCTAATTCTGCCATTAAATATCTCCTCAGTTCCTCTACTCGTGCCCATCTCGTAAGAGTCTCCTGGTATTAAAGATAATTCTATAAAACGCTTTCCATGTTATCATTCTACTAAGAAAAATGCGGGTGAGAAGGAGACCACAGGAAGCTGCCAAATCTTCCACGTATTTTGGGTTCACTGAACTCCAAAGATTAAGAACTATGAGACTTAAATTTCCGTCAGTCATTAACAATAAATCACGTTTAAAAGTAGAACGAGGGCATTCAAACAGTGAAAGACTTAAAACGTAGACTCGACTATAAAAAATTCCCCATGGCACAAGCTGGGAGATTTCCGTGGTCTCACAGATCGGAAGTTCATGCGTCATCAGAAGTATTTTGGCGAGTATCAGATGGAGGGTTGTCTAGTAACTACTTCAGGGATGAGCGGGAGGATTACTAAGTGTAATGATCATCCAGGGAGAAAGGTTTCTGCCAGATTAAAAAAAAAAAAGACATGGAAGTCCATGCAACAGTCGCTGAATTAGCATCACTACATTAACTTAATACTGCATTCGGAGGGGAAAACATCGCTTCAGGAAATGAAGCCCTGACACAGAAACGCAATTAAGCATAAGCAAGTCAGGAGACTACACACACGGTTAGAAGGAGAGAAAAACCAAACGCATATTCCCATCCTTATCCATGTAAGTACTTGCCTTAAACCATAGTTTAGTAAATTAAGGTCACATTATGTTTATTTCCTTGAAACTGATCGAATTAAGTCTCCAAGTTCACTGCGTTACAGAAGAAGTAAAATAAAAAATTCATGCGTGGGAACCGCAGGCTGCAAGGGAAGACGGGTTTATGTGCAGGCGTATTTCCTGGCCTCCCGACTGGGAGTGAAGTTATCTACAGAACAATCACGAGTCAGCTGGGACTCGGCTTTCTCAGCAGCGGCTCTATCCTCTCAGAATGTTAACGAGAAAACCGGAGCAGGACAAGCTCTTTTTTGCGGCATCGAGGCAACAGAGGAAAAACCCCAGCGTTCCTCCTCCTCCTGGAGGCTGACTCTGGCACGGCCGGCCCTGGGCACAGTGGGAGGAGGAAAGTCATGGTTTAGGGCCACTCTTTTCCTGACTGTAAACCAGCAGCAGTATCTGAAAGCTTCGTTTTTCTCACCCAGTGCCCACGGTCGGAGTTTTAGCGATGGATGTGTATTTGGTCTGGTTTCATTCACTAATTTTCCATGGAGACAGGTGCCAGGGGTCATGCTGTACCTTTCGCCTGTTGATGAGACCAGCGGGTGATGTTATCCTATCAAGAGTGTATCAGCCAGAGAAAGACAATGCCGGGTCTTGGTTGCGTCCAACCCCTGCCATGTCCCGGCAGCGTGCTCCTGCGCAGAATCGGGCCCACGGCCCAGCTCACTTAGTGAAAACAGGGCCCCTGAGCCCCGGGCCAAGCCCCCGAGTCCGGATCGACACTCGACAGGTGCTGCCGGGACCCGTTGACAGTCTGAGATGTAATGCCCAGCACAGTGATCCTCGTCACCCTGGTGATGGATGTGGCACCAGCAACCATGGGGGGCCCACAGGCCTCTCCGGGACCCCTCTGGGGGGAGCCCTCAGGCAGTGATGTCGTCATGAAGACGGCGGGGTCAAACCTCCCCCTCTGACCCGACGCCTCTTCCTCCCGACCTGCTCACAGGCTGACGGGGAAAGCGGGACGGCCACGGGAATGAGGCGAGAGGCATGAGCACGGTGGACAGGGCGAGTCTGGAGGACTCCAATTCCGCCCAGGCCCGTGCTCCTCAGACAATGGTCTCCGCCAGGCAGGAGCCACGGGGTCCTCAGCCCACGCTGCCTGCCCTGTTCCAGTGACTGGGCCCTCCCGCCCCCCAGCCACCGGCCAGTCACCTCCCGACACGTACCCCACCCGCCGTCCTGCGTGTCACGGACGAGCACACGTCAGCGCCGGGTCAGACAGACACCAGCTGCCACACACGGTCCTGTCTAGGACAGACGTCACCCTCTGCCAATGAGACACACGGGCCCAGTGACACCGTGTCCTCACTTCCTGATCAGAAAGGTGTGGGGAACACCTGTGCACTGTGGTTCCGGAAAGGCCGGGTAACTTTTTTCTAAGAACTTTTTTTTCCTGTGGAACTAAGGGAAGTCCTGATTCGTTTTCCCGGGGGGGGGGGGGGGGGGGGTGATATGTCTTGAATGGACTCACTTGAACACTTTAAGTTGCTCGTCAGAAGCTAAAGATCGCCTGGGCGAGCAGGTCTGACATCACAGGCGGCTCCTAACCCTTTTCCTTCCTGGGCCTTTCAAGGAACTCCTGACCCCTGGCACCTGTCTCCATGGAAAATTAGTGAATGAAACCAGACCAAATATACATCCATCTCTAAAACTCCAACCGTGGGCATTGGGTGAGAAAAACGAAGCTTTCAGATACTGCTGCTGGTTTACAGTCAGGAAAAGAGCTGAGCTGCTGTCTGACTCCTCAACCCCTTGCTGCCTTATCTACTTGAAATCAGAGGCAACGAAGGGCTTTCCTTCTTCCTCATGTTGTGGTGACCCCCAACCTGGCTCCTTCCCAGGTTCTCTCTTCCCTTTCATTTCCTCCTGTGACTTCCCTCCAATCAGAGGGGGAGGCAGACGCCTCCAGGCTATGGCACTGAGTACTCTTTGCTTGGGAGAAGGCCTCTGCTCTCTGTCCTGCTGCCCATGGTGCCGTGGGGGCAAGAACCCCATGTCCACTGAGATTCTGCTGCATAGAAGACAAAGGGTCATTTGATCACAGGGTTAAAAAGCAAAGAAACCGCTAGGAGGTGAGGATTTCACTTCGAATGCAGATGAGCTGGGATCCTAGGAACCCCGAAAGCAACAGGGGAAGCTTCTGGTTACTATGGGCACCGGAAGCCCAAGGGTCCTGTTAGCCATCAGCTTCCTGCCGCCTGTGTCCGCTTGCTCAAGGGTGGATTTCACACATTTTGCGCTGGGAGGTTTCCTTACCCAAATCTCCAATCTAACCACAAAGCACCAACTCTTCCTTCACGTGTCAGGGACTCAACTGAGAAACAGACACTGAGCACCCATGGGCGCCAAGCACCGTGCTGGGCCCTGGACCATGTGACCCGCTGACACGACATCAAAGACCCGGTGGCCGTGGCCCACGGAGGACACTGAACTCTTGTCCTCGCCCCCGCATGTACCTGGGAAAAGCTGCAGCAGCAGGACTGCACGGAGCCTCCAGCAGGAGGGCGTCCCCGAGTGAGAGAGGAGGGGGAAGGCACTACACCCTGAAACACCAAGGTGACCCCAAGGACACAATGGAGAAGAAGGGAAGCAGCGCCACTGGTCCCAGCCCACGATGCTTCTCATATTAGGAAAACTGGCCACAGGAAAGCAGAGTTTACAGGCCATTTGCTAAAACGCATGATGGATGACAAATGAGAGCATCACTCATGTCGACGCCAGGCATGTCCAAACCGACAGAATATTCATCAGAGTTCATCTGAGCCAAAGCTGACAGATGCAAAGGCGTGAGCTCTCGGACGCTCTGGCGGACAGTTCCGCAGTTCCCTTCTGCACCTGGAGTCAAGGAGGGCAGGTAAGGGGGACGGCCTGGAGGCGGGAAGGAGCCAGGCGGGACTGGATCACAGGGGAGTTGAAGGGTGGTTATGCCTTCGAGGGGTGTTGCTTCTGGCATCTCAAAGGTACGTCAGCCCCGATGCACAAGAACCATGGGCAGGGCTGGCTTAAAGCACGTTCACCGAAGAAGTTATAGGCCCGGGGAGGGACTACCCACCGTGACCTGCCCCGTAGGGAATGTCTGATGACAGCACCCCTTTTTCGTCCACTCTTACTTAAGAGTATATAGCTCTGAGTATCCACCAACCTCTTTCTATCACCACCAAGGAAATGGCACACATAACTTTGGCTTTTTCTTTTCTCTGGAATCCATAAGGCTTTTAAACTTACTAGAATCCTGATTTAAGGACTGGTTTTCTGCTTTTAAATGCTGTTGACCAGGATCTCAAATAAAAGAGAGAGCCCTAACCGGTTTGGCTCAGTGGATAGAGCGTCCGTCTGCGGACTGAGGGGTCCCAGGTTCGATTCCGATCAAGGGCATGTACCTGGGTTGCGGGCACATACTCAGTGGGAGGTGTGCAGGAGGCAGCTGATCGATGTTTCTAACTCTCTCTCCTTCTCCCTTCCTCTCTGTAAAATATCAATAAAATACACTTTTTTAAAAAAAGAGAGAGAGGATTTCCAGGTAAAATTCTGGCATCCTCTTCAATCCCTTTCCAAAAAACCTAGACTTTTTGATGTTGAAGGATGTAAACACCATGTGTTCAGACCTGCTCTGAAATTCCCGAGGGACGGTCTCCTGGCAAGCTGGCTCCCACGTCCGGAACGAGAAGAGCACCCGTGGCAAGAGAAGCAGCCGCGGCACGGAGACCGGAGGGCTGGCTCCTGGGGGCCAGCGCTAGACGTGCAGCAGCCCGAGAATTCCAGAGCCGCCTCGGATTAGAAAAGGGGCCGGAGGTTGGGGCCAAGCAGGGAGAGACGTACCAGGCAGACGTGTGGAAGCCTGAAGAGCGATTCAGGGAAAAAACAAAACAAAACGAGGAGTGATGGGAGCAGTCAAGCGGGAAAAGACTTTAGGAAAAGACACGAAGTAGAAGGTGATGACTTAGAGTGAGTGAGGCAGTGGTTCTCAACCTTCCTAATGCCGCGACCCTTTAATACAGTTCCTCATGTTGTGGTGACCCCCAACCATAAAATTATTTTCGTTGCTACTTCATAACTGTAACTTTGCTACTGTTATGAATCGTCATGTAAATATCTGATATGCAGGATGTGTTTTCATTGTTACAAATTGAACATAATGAAAGCATAGTGATTAATCACAAAAACAATATGTAATTGTATATGTGTTTTCCGATGGTCTTAGGCGACCCCTGTGAAAGGGTCGTTCGACCCCCAAAGGGGTCGCGACCCACAGGTTGAGAACCGCTGCTCTAGAGTGAATGAAAGGCAGACCAGACCACAGAAGGAGCTGAGCTGCTGTCTCACCCCTCAACCCCTTGCTGCCTTATCTATTTGACATCAACTCGAGGCAACAGCTTTTCTTCTCCTCGTTTATAACAAAGTCTCCCGTCTCTGCGGCCGAAGCATCACATCACGCCCTCCGAGCGCCGGGGCACAGGTTTAACTTATAAGGTTTACATAATTCCGGACACTAAAGAGCATGTGTTTCTTTCATCTAAATCATGTCCGTGTTCAAAAACAAACAGTACATTCAAATTAAAATACATCAAAACAGTGCCATGGTGGGGAACGAGTCTGAATTCCCCCCAGTGAACATTTTTGAAATTTACAATCCCCCCGGCAACGCTAAATCAGAGAAACACCGCTCAGCACACCACCCGTGGATTCTGCCTGTTCCACCGTCCAGCGCCCGCCTGCTTCTGGGATTGACCGTTCCGCAGCTGCCGGGTCAGCCTTCAATCAGAAGAATCCGTTACTACCAAAAAGGTTCCGAAATGACCTATCACTAATCTGCACGGCGAAGCAAGGACCCAGGAACTAGACAGAAGGACACGGAACCCGAACCACATGAGAAAGGGACCACGTGTATGTTTTAAAAGCACCGTGAAAAGGGCTTAGAAAGCGATTTGCTCTTTTCTTGACAACGGTAACCACTAATCAATGAGCGCACATGCTCAGTGCACAGTGTTAGTGCCGATTACAGAACCACCCGTTCGCCTTCATGAGGTGAGCTAGTCAATAGTCAATCCGCTGCCCGGGTCAGCCTGCGACCACCAGTAAAGCTGGCGCTGAGTGAGCAGGGACCTGCATGAGGTGGTCTCTGATTCATCCACTAAGCACCACGGCCTGTGGGAGGTCCTGGTCACACCTAACGCCCGGGCCTAGCTGACATTCAGCCTTAGTGTCAGGGGCTTGGCACCGTTCTCCCTCCATTTATATACATGGGGGCATATCAATCCATAGACCAGACAGAGCCGAGGACACGTGGTCCCTGTTTCAGACTCACAGTTAAAAACCAAGGTTCCTGAAGCCCCCCTAGGAAATGCCTCAAGGACAGCACATTGATACACACAGGACGGGAGCCCTCCGTGGGAAAGGGGGTCCCAAGAGCCTCTGAGGGAGAGTTGATCAAATCCAGGAGCGTGACCTGAACACGAAACATATTCAAGCTCATTATTAATTAAACTAGAGGCCTGGTGCACAAAATTTGTGCACAGGTAGGGTCTCTAGGCCTGGCCAGCGATCAAGGCTGATCTGTGGGGCGACCAGCAGGGCAATCAGGGGGCCCCCACTGGCATCCACTTTGGTCGGCCTGGTGCCGCCCACTCGCCAGCCAGCCCCGCCGCAGCCACCAAGTTGCCTCCCTCTGCAGGGCAACCAGCAGGGTGATTGGGGGGTGGGGGGATGCCTGTTGGCACCCGCTTTGGCTGGCCTGGGGCCTGCAGCCTGGGGGCAGCACCTGCATTGAGCGTCTGCCCCCTGGTCATCACTGTACGTCATAGCAACCGGTCGTTCCACCGGTCGTTCTGCCGTTCGGTCGATTTGCACATTAGGCTTTTATTATATAGGATACGTGCACATTAAAGCCGTGACGGGTTCAACTCGGTGGGTGTGGGACCGGCGAACGTCCAATTCTACCATCCTGCCTGAGCCCAGTCAGGAGAGGCTACACAGCTGAAAACTGGTGTCACTATGGCAGGGCGAGTCCACAACACAAAGGCTCCGAATTCTCCCTCTAGGGATGTATTATGAGTCAACAGGCAAGTGCAGGAAAACGCAATTACGAGGAGTCTTGCCCACTGCCGCATGCTGAACGCGACACAAAGGGTTCCCAAACAGTCGCTTCGGACATAAAGCGGGTGCATAAAGGGGCCGTAGACATTTACTGCTGCTGTTAAGTGAAAGGGCTTCCTGCGACACACCATTTAGGAAGTTACGATAGTCCTTTAGCCATCACAGACATAGGAGAGAGGGAGAGCAAGTGTTCACTGTTCACACACTGTCTCTAGGTGATGAAATTAAAAGCAATTTTACTTTCTTCTTCATACCCTTCTGCATGTCAAGGTTTTGGGGATAAGCATGCATAACTGAACTCATGGGTCATGTGATGTCTAGAATTCGAAGCTATATTGGTCCAGACACGTTTAAACATAATGTTTCCCATTTGTACAGGGCAACTCGCTGTATTCAAATATGTAAGGCCTCATCTAGTATCTACATGGGCCTGATTACAGAAACGAATGCAGTATTCTGCAAATAAATAAAAGTGTGGAATTCTGTAATGCTACCCTCGACTCTGCACATGTCCTGGTGTAAATGTAGTTAATGTCTATCCTCAGGTAGGTCCCGGCCTCCTAAGAAAACCAGCACAGTCAGCAGCACCAGGCAGGCAATTTCCTAGCAGCCTCAGAGCAGAGCTGAGATGCCAACTGCCGACACACTGCAGTCCTGCCTGCCTTCGGCTGCTCCCAGCCGCAGCGCTGAACAACTAAAGTAAGGCTGAGAAAACACCAGCGCGGTGACAGCCACTTCCCATCCTACTCGAGTTTCACTTGTGACAGTTAGAAATCAGTGGGGGAACCTAGGATCAATTGTAATAGATCATTAAAGGCAAGGGGGAAAGGCATTTAAAACACTCCTTTTATTAAAGAAACGTATCTTTACTGCTGCAAGCGTGACAGAAGATGTGCCCTTTCCTTCCCCCCACCGACCCCCTCCACCCGCACCCTTTCACTTACTATCACCTGGGAATGTGGCTGAAGGTCTACCAAGGGCGCTCTGGTTTTAGGATCACCTTGAAAACCTCTGTGTTTAACTTACGTGAAGGATTCCCAAGGACTGTCCCCAACACCCTTAGGATAAAAATTTTAAGAGTCCTCTTTCCCTGGGCCGGCCATTTAGAGACACAGATAAGAACAATATAGAGTCCTGCTTCAAAGGATTTAAAGTCCAGGCGTGACTACAGGCAGAAAAACCAATGATTATCAGCCATTGTTCTACGTGTTATGAGCACAGATGCCAGGGGAACACAGAGCAAGTATCTCTAAAACCAGGTGAGGGTGGCCCCGGTGTGACTACTGAAGCTGAAAAGATAATAAAATGCAGTCAAATGGATAGAGAGATGAGGGGCATTAATTTTTACCATGGGATGGAAGTAAGAAAGAGCAATGTTGGGGACAAAGAGAATTTCCCATCCATAGGCCTGTCTAATTAGGTTCCAGTAACAGTTACTCCTCCATTCAAACATTTTGATTATCTACTTTAACTCAAGGATTGTGCTAAGTGGAACACACACACACACACACGCACACACACCCCTGTTCCTGCTGTGCAGGCGTCTAAGAGACAGAGTCATAAACAGGGAATTAGAACGACTATACATGCGCTACGTATTAGGGGCTATGGTAGCACCTGGGAGAGACTTACAGCCTGACCTTGAAGGTTTTGGGGAAAACTCCTTAGAGGAAATGACATCTACACCGAAATCAAAGTGAAGAGGAGTAACTATGCAAAACGAAAATCAGTCTCGAAAATACACGAAGGGGTGGGGACCGTGGGTTCTGGCCGAAGAGGAGAGGCCTCGGCACAGAGGCGTGCTGGCCGGCAGGACGGGTTCGGTCTGCCCTGCGTCAGGGGGAACCAGAGAGGCTGCCGGAGGCGGCGGGGATACGATCAGACTCACACTTCACAGAGGTGATCTGCTGCGGTGGGAACAGTGAAAGGGAGCCAGACTGGAAGAGGAGAGAATAACTGGGCAAGGGCTTCAGAATACCCACAGGAAGAAAGGCTGCTGGTGACCGGAACGAAGAGGGAGTTGGGATGGAAAGCAGCCCGTTGGCTGATAGTAAGGAGTTAAAAGTCACCAAGAACTTGGTGATTAAATCTCGGGAGGGCGTGTGGGAGACAGCGGCATCTGGGATGCCACCCACGTGTCTCACATGGGGAACTCCGGTGAGCAGGGGTCACCCAATGGCACGGAACGTGGGGTGGGGGAGGAGAGGAGTTTCATTTTTGACATTTTTAGTCTGAAGGTTCTTAAAATGTCCAAGTGGTGATGCCTAGTAGGCAGGTGGGTATGCAGAACACGGATCTGGGCTGAAACACACAAGGGCGCGGGGATTGGGGAGGCCTGGGCCAAAGCCAGCAGCCGGTCACACAGGCCCAGGCAGGCGTGAGCCCCTGTCACAGGCTGCGCTCAGGGCCAGGGCAGTGAGAGCAGCGTGGCCGCAGCCCTGGAGGCCACGCCGGGTCGCTGGGCAGCTGGGGAGAAAGGCTGAGGGTGTGAAGGGAAGAAGACAACTCGTGTGTCAGGGAGCCTGGCCCCGGGAGGGAGGGATGCGGGCACGGGAGGAGGGGAGACAGGGAGTTAGCATTTGTAGGAGCGCTCGCTTTTTAAGACAGAAAGAAGCGAGTGAGAAGAAGGTGAGCCTGAGGGGCACACACCACAGAAGACCTAGGTCTCTGGATTTCGAGACCCTTGTACAAGGGAGGTGCTGGCGGGGGGAGGAATCCGTCCCCCAGAGCCTCGCCAAGTGTTGAGAAATGGGGACATTTTCCGGGTCCGAGGGAAATGCAGCAGGTGTAGCAACGCCGGGCAGGACTCCCTTTGCTGCCCTTCGCTGTCACCGTCACCACCACGCAGGTCTGTCACTCGTGTGAGGCCTCGACACATGGGAGGAAGTGCTGTGGTCATTTCTGGGCTCGGGTATGCAAAGCCCGTGTAGGACTCTCCGGTTTCTCTCCCTCCCTGAAGTGGAGACGAGCAGGTTCATGTCCAGGTAATGCAAGAAGGAGGCTCCTCGCCCTAGCTGGTGTGGCTCAGTGGATAGAGTGTAGGTCTGCGGACTGAAGGGTCCCAGGTTCGATTCCGGTCAAGGGCACATGCCTGAGTTGCGGGCTCGATCCCCAGTGAGGGGCATGCAGGAGGCAGCCAATCAATGACTCTCTCTCATCCTTGATGTTTCTATCTCTCTCTCCCTTCCTCTCTGAAATCAAGGAGGCTCCTCAATGTGACTCCTCACCTGACCACACGGAGCCCCCGCCAATAGCGATGGACACGGAGACAGAAACAGCCTTAGGAAAGTTAGGGGCTCGGCCTTCAGAGCTGCTTGGTTTCTGCAGTGTCACTAGGCAATACTCACTGAGGGTGGCCAACTTCAGACTGGCCAGGAAAACCAAAGCGTGTGCTGGCTGACAAGAAAGGACCGAGAAGCCAGGTTCACATTTCAACCCGCCCAGCCTTCTGCAAAACCGCCCTCGGGTGGCTGTGGCCTGAAGATGCTCTCCCCCAGAGGCCGGAGGGTCAAACAGCAGCGGAGGACCCCTCGGCGATAATGGAGCATCCCCCCCTCCCCGCAAAGGACTCGATAGGGAAACTTACTCAGATCTGCACCGCTCCCCCAACCCCACCTATTCCTCTGGTGCAAACTGGAAGCAGCTCTGAATGGTGGAGTGTCCAAGATCAAGTGCACCAAACTGATCATTTTCTTGCCTGAGTGCCCTGGGCCACAGCTCAATCGATAATACATCATGATGAGCTTAATTTTCCCAACTGACACGGCTATATAATAAAAGGAATACAAGATATGCAACCATTCATCACATACAGACACCCTTCTCTCAGTAAAGAATTTAAATGCTACTTGAACACTTGAAGAGTTGACCTAGAATTAGCTTCTCGGCATTATGTAAACATGGAAAAGTTCCATAATTGGATTTTGGATAGACATGAATGAGAATTACTTGATTTTTAATTCCTATCACTGTTGGTTTAAAGCGTTAATACATACTCTACGTCACATAGGGGGTGTGAAACCCACGTCAATCACCTAAGTTCGGATGAGCAGTAGCGTATTCTCCGAAGGCACCGCATATGCCCACACTGCATCCGCATCTGCCCTGGCCTGGGTGCTTCACGTGACACATTCCCATCTATTTCCTATGACTCTGCCTCCTGGGAAGCCCCGTGCGATGCCTGCTGGCCAGGGACCTGGAGGTTCGTGGCAAAGCCCGGAGAGCAGTTCCAGACGCGGGCCCTGGTCACACTCATGCCAAGGAGTGTGTCTCCTGCGTGTCACAGAGGCTGTGGGCCAGGCGAGGCCCCTCACACAGCACGCCGATGTGTGTGCTGAAGGTAAGTCCAGCTGTTGCCTGCATTTCCCAAGGCCAAACAGGAAAACAAACCAGGAAAGGGAAATGGAAAAACTCTCTGGTGGACTTCGCGGCTGCATACCAACCTGTGTCCCCTCTTTCCTAGAAACACAATTCTCTGGGGTCCTCCTCGGGAGCGGATGCAGGGACAGCTCATTGTGCCCCGACTCTAGCGATGGGATGGAGAATTCAGGCCTGGAAGGGTCAGCTCCTGGGAACAGCTCTCCTGCCCGGACGTGGTGTGTGTGTGTGTGTGTGTGTGTGTGTGTGTGCGCGCACACACACTCCCAGGAGGAAGCCGTGCTGGATGCCGTGGAAAGAAACCAAGTCCTCGAAGACGTGGCCAGTCTACACTGAATGCCGAGTTAGATGAACTAGAAAACCCGCTCGGAGTGAAGCCCACCTGAGCTGGCTGTCCCGTCATTAGCAGAGGACGGCATCCTGGCTACCGATGTCAAGACACAACCCTTGTGTGGTCGGTTCTGCAGCCCAGGGATGGCGAGCTGAACATTCCAGAAACCCTGGCAGCTTATCCCCGTTCTCTGACCAACTACAAGTACCAACATTAAACCAAGTGCTGGGGCGCTGACTAGGAGCATCAGGAAACCTGCTTCTCTGGAAAAGGAACCGAACAGTCCCGGCCACTGTCAGAAGTGGGACCACGGAAGCAACAGAGATGTTACCCGACTCGACCTTCGCCGGATGGAAATGCAGCGGGAACACGGGCCCCTGGTTGCCCGGCAGGCACACCACCTGCCAAGACCTCCTCCCACCCGGCTTCTGGGGAGGGAACAGGAGGCAGGAAGAGAAATACACGCCACGGGGGACATCAAGCCCCGGCTTCCAAAGGAGCCCCACTGGTGAAAGCACCTTTACAAGTCCCTGCTCTAAACGCGACAGTCGAGGGGGCCCTGGCCGTCACTCCCGACACCGCTCACAGACCATCAGGTCTCCTGGGCCCCCAGGCCCCAGCAGCGGCCGAAGCTGCTGCTCTCTCAAGCCCACACTCGGGCATCTTATTTTGACGCTATTACGGAAGTTGGAAAGAACTGGAATATATAAATACATGTAAGACTTTAGTTTTCCCTTCTTGTTATTCTCAATCCAGCATTCTCTCAGCCCACACTTCCCATGTTAGTTCAACACACGTATGTCTTTCTGGATTTTTAACCAAGACTAACCTGCCTATGGTAACTCTTATTTCCTACACACGCCCAAGACACCCACATCTCTCTTTCGTATTTGGCAGTGACGAAGGCTGCTGATTCAGATTATTTGCCTTTTCCAAAAAAAACAAAAACACACAACCCATGTTGAGAAATAAGCCAGGAGAGGAGCTCTCCTTTCTGTACTAATTTAGGGAGTGAAGGCGTTATTTCTTTCCCAACCCAAAGGACAGACTCAGGCACGCGCTGTGAATTCGTCTGCGTTTACCTGCTCAGACTGAAATGGAAGATGAGCGCCGTCAGGCTGCCGGTCAAGGCCGTGCACGCGTTACCCAGTGAACTTCGAGAACCAACCAGCCCACAGTCATCGAAGCCACGAAACTCCCACCAGCCACTTTGGAAGGCGGTGCGCATGTTTCTGCTAAAATAGCCTTTACATGCTTATGGGAAATGTCTAAGTTTATGTCTTTGATAATTAATATATTCTAATTCAAACTGTGGAGTAAAGTATGCTTTCTTAGTGCTAATTAAGGGATATAACTATTAGAGGCCTCCTTTTTAAAAATTTCTCTTTGGTAGTATTTCACAGATAACAGTGTAAGGTTAAAATGACTCTCACTGTGCCATCTCAGAGACGGCATTTTAATGGAAAAAGTAATGTGTAGGGAGTTTATCTCGGTTGCTATTACAATTTGTGGGGTTTGCTAGTAAGAATAACAGTGCATATAGCGGTGACTATAATATAGGAAAACAAAGTCATGTTGTGTCCCTTGTACAGGTGAAGGTAGAGAGTACTTTTAAATTTAGAAAGGAAAGACGAATTTACCAAGTAAAAATGCATATCAGTGATGTTAGCCAAAGATCAACTCCCGCTGAGATTAGCAATGTTAGCTGCCTGCACAGTAACTCATATTATAACGGAAAATTTAAAAATAAGATTTGAGCAAATAACATAATGAGGCCACGAGTCACCCTCATCGTTCCTCTATGTATTCCCAATAAGGACACCCGGTATAGTGTCTTCATTCTAATTGGTATCCAACAAATATTTGTGAAATGAATGAGTAAGAAATGAATGACAAAAAAATGATAAAACAGATCCTCCATCTCCTGGGAATTCAGTGCCCTGCTTGCTTTTAAATTTAATTAATCCTCAACGCCCTTGTAAGATAGCCAAAGGGGAAATGTGTTTGCATCACATCTGAAAATTGATGGACTCAGTGGGAGGGACCAAACATTTTCCGCAAGTAAATGGGGCGCAAACACTGCAGCGAGGACCAAGGCATTCAGATCGCGTCCCCTGTGAGCCCCCCACGCCTTCACCCGGGACCCCTCTCCACCTCCCCGGGGTCTGTCCCTGGGATTGAGTTTGGCCGCGAAGTTGTGCTCTGGACCATCCGACTGCTCTTTAAATTCCTTTCCAGTCCCTCTCCCTCCTAATACACCACGTCTTGTCCGGATGAAGCCCTCTACCTTGCCTGCCCCCAACACACACACACGTATGGGACCACTGGCTCCAGGAAGGAGAAATGGAGTGATCACACGGGTGTCTGAGAGATCACGGGAGAGCAGGTGGCTAACACTTGAAAATAGCATCACGGCCCCATGTTCAGCTCTGCGGATGCACAGCTAAGCAATTATGCAGCTCCACCCGGCTCCGCGCCTCAGGAGGATACTCCTTATGAATTGGAAGTCTGACACAACATTTGTGTGACCTGATTCTGAAAATGTAAAATAGTAGAAGGCCTCCAGGCTTCACTTTATACGGGAAAGATGAGAGAGACACAAGCGAGCACAGGTTATCTCCGTGCTCTGGGCCACTGGCCACTGTTTTTAACTTAAATCATCTGATATTTAAAATGCCCAACAGTAACAAGGTAGGGACCACACTAAATAGCATTCCGTGCTTCCTCTCCAGGAGGAAGAATGAATATAAACACATGAACTGGACGTGTTAAGTGTCTATAAATAAACCAGATGACTTCATTAAAATTTAGCAAAGCAAAATGTTACTTTCATGTTCTCGGTAGAAAGCCTTTCTGTTCATATTCAAATCCAGTGAGCGATGCACACGCAAAGGAAATGGCTTCAGGTGGCAGCCACCTTCCTCCCTCCATTGATACCCTGAGTTATGCTCAGCTCAGATCTTGGACAAGAAAATGTACTGATCGCGGGGAAAACAAGTTTCTAATGGCATCGCCTTGATCAAACAGCAAAGGCCAACCATCCACACACTGCCATCTGCCAGCGTGACTAATGGGTGCGACATGCCACACTCATACTGCTGCAGCCAAAGCTCCCAGCCAGAGGATATAGAATAACAACCATAAAATCAACACAGAAGGAAGCAAAGCACACAAAATAGGTTTAAACCATAGAAAACATCGCCCTGGCCAGTGGTTAGAGCGTCAGCCCTTGGACTGAAGGGTCTCGGGTTCGATTCCGGTCAAGGGCACGCACCTTGGCTGCAGGCTCGATCCCCGGCCGTGGTTGGGGTGCGTGCAGGAGACAACCAATGACTGTGTCTCTCACGTTGATGTTTCTCTCCCCCTCCCTTCCACTCTCTCTAAAAATCAATAGAAAAAATATCCTCGGGTGAGGATTTAAAAAATAATAATAAAAAATGCCACCAGGCCACGTCCTCAGGGTCCCTCGGGACCCAGAACAAAGTCTGCACCACGTTAAACGGGATCCCAACACGCGTGGTTATTTGGCCTCCGATGACATCCAACTGGAAAAGAACGGGTGTGGGGAGAGACAGAAAGTGGGGCTCAGGGTTAGGAGGGTCCGCCACGGTCCCAGCTAGCACTGGACTAGTCCCCCCGAGGGATCACACTGAGCAGGCGGCTCTCCACTCCGTCCTCCACGCAGCCGCTCAGAGGACGCCAGATTGAAAGAAGCTCTGCTCCGGTTCCTGACTCTCCTCTGCCACCTCCGAGCGAGGACTTTACTTTGGATCAACTGCTCAGTTCCTGGAAACTGCAATTGAATTGCACGGGGCGCTCTTACACACCACGTGGGGCTGGACGAATAAAGAGCGGGCCGATCTGCCGCCCAGGGTCTCGGGGAGTGCCCACACCTCCCCTCCCAGCTCCCCAATGCGCATCGCTCTCACCGCTCTCACCGTATGGAAACGGGACCTAGAAGGCGCTCACCAGTGACTTCCCACTCCCAGGAAGACCCAGGGACCCCACACACCCCAAGATTGAAGGGCCTGGATTCAAAGCCAAACTCCATTTTAAAACCAGAACCCCCTACAGATACTGGAGAAACAAGTCCCAGTTGCTCAACAGTATTTTACTGACAGAATTTTTTAAAAATAAAGCAAGATACTCAAATTATTATTTAAAATTTTTTTAAGTAATATTTTCTAATAGGATCAACTCAAATTCCCTTATGCCTTATTATTAGGGAAGTTATCTATGTAAATTAATTAAGTAAAATAAGGCCTATCTATTGAATTCATGAAAAATGATGAAATTCAGCATTTGTCAAATTTTAACCATTTGCAAAATTTCGAATGCATCAAAAATAATGCTTGCTTGCTTGCTTGTTCGGATGGCAACTCCTGGCTTCTATGAAAGCCAGGCGTGCCTGAGGCCTGTGCCGGATACATCCCGATTTTACCTTTTTGTTAAATCTGTTTGGGTACTTCTGTCCTCTGACCACAGGCTCCCAGCATGGCTTGGAGACGAATCCTTAGAAGGGGAAGCCCGAGTGACCAGCGTATGAAAGGCAGGGAGCAGGAAAAGCCCCTTCCTGAGCCAGCGATGTTTTCCTTTGCTGAGCGTGACTGGTATCTCCTCTAAATCATCCATTTCCCCCAAGTCAACTGTGGTCACAGCTGCCCTATCACACGTGCAGACGTGTGCACATGAGATATACACTGTAAACAGACAGACACGCTCAGAGGCCGACACACACAGTGCGTGGAGGAGCAGGGGGAACACAGTTTACGGATGACCTCTGCTCACTCAGCTCTGCCGGGTCCCACGCCGAGGCGGGGGGCTTGAGGAGGAGGAGGGTGAGATGTGGAAGGCGGAGGAAGCTGGGAAAATGCTGACACCGGGCGCCGACCCAGGCTAAGGAAAGGAAGGCCACCGAAGAGGCAGGCTTAGTGACAACTGTCCTTTCCCACAGAATCTGAAAAGCATTCCCTGTATTATGCCACTTAAAATTAATTTAAATGATCAAGCAGACACTTTAATTAAAAATGTGAGTGCTGCGGCGACCCAGGCTCTCAGTGTGCGTACATTGCCCCAGACACCTCTCCTCCCAAAGGCTTCGCCATGGCCCGGACATGATGAGCGTAACTGAGAAACCGGCCAGCACACAGCAAGGCCCGGGCTCACTGTGAGGGCACCCCGACAGCAGGACTTCGAGGTCATCTGTCTGTCTCAGGGGCGTTGTTCCTGTCAGCGACTCGCCCACGGAGTTGTGCAGGAAACTTGGTTCAGTTCTTGGATTTTCTTAATAATAAAACTCGTGTGTTTTTACTCATGTCCCTAAAATATACAGTGGTCCCCTTTCATCCATAGTTTTAGTTGCCAGTGGTCAATCGTGGTCCGAAATATTAAACGGAAAATCCTAGAAATCAACAGTCCATCAGCTCTCCACTGTGCGCTGCTCAGAGCAGCGTGATGAGATCGCGCGCTGGCCTCACCGTCCAGCCAGGGACCCTCCACCTTCGCCACCGCCTCCCCCTGCCGCCTCCCCCCGCACTCACTCCCCACCCATCAGTCACCAGGAGCCAAGTCCGCTATCAGATCAGCTGTCCTGGCACCTCAGCGTCTGCGCTCACGTGACTCTCATTTTACTTAACAATGGCCCCAGGGCTCCTGGGGAGTGCTCTTGGCAATTCAGATCCACCACCCAGGACCCATAAAGTGCTGCCTTATGTGAAAAGGTGATTAAGTTCTCGACTTAATAAGGAAAAAAGGAAATTGGCTGCTGAGGCTAATAAGGTCTACGGTGAGAACAAGTCTTCTACCCGTGAAATTATGGAGAAGGAAGTCGGTGCCGGCTTGCTGTTGCCCCTTGAGAATGCAGGCACAGGAACACCGCAGCGTGTCCAGGCGCGGCCAGCCACTGGGGTCTGGGAAGGTGTCCCCTGACTACTGTCTATGAGGGTAAACCTCCGAACCGCTCGCAGGAGGGCGCTGTGACATTCATCGGCCGGTGTCCGCAGAAGTGAGGACGGAGCCTCCAAAGAATAGGTCACGCATCTGAGTGTCGCGCCCGCCACGCGCAGTGGAGCCGCCCCCGGCCTGCTGGGTAAAGCTAGGACGCAGCCCGGAAATAAAAGACTTTTCCTCCAAGGGAGAGGGTGCTGTGTCAGACGATGTGAGAACAGCTGGGGAACTGCCAGAGGCATCCGCAGGCGTGAAGGCCTCTCGCCTGGGGGGGGGGGGGGGGGGGGGCTGATGATGGGAGGGGCCTGCCGGGTGATGGGCCCTCGTAGTGGCCCCGAAACACGTTGGACCTGAATCCAGAGATACTGCGTCTTCACCATCACACAGTTCAATTTCGGGGTAAAAGAAAGAGCCCTGGCCAGTGTGGCTCAGTCGGTTGAGCATCATCCCGGGCACCAAAAGGTCACCGGTTCCATTCCCGGGGGGGTGGGTTTCGGGTGATGTTTCTCTCTCACATCGATTTTTCTCTCTCCCTCTCCTTTCCTCTCTCTAAAATCAATCAGGAGGAAAAAAATTTAATAAGAGAAAAAATACAAGGGTAAGCAAACAAGAAATATAGCCCGAAACCTGTCGTTTTTCAAATTTGAAAAGAAAAAAGAACCCTAACTGCTCCACAGTCACAGGGGAAGAGGGGACCCAGGCCCTGGGGAGGCGCGGCAGCGTCACGGGCGGAAGCTGGGCCCCTGAGCGCGGCCCTGCGTGAGTCTGGAGAGGCTCTGGGCTCAACACAGACAAGGTTTCCACCTGGACTTTGTGACACTGAAAACACGGGACAGCATGCGCCGTGTGAATGCCGTCGCTTTTCCTTATTTCCACTTGCGTGTGCATTTAATATAGTTTTTGCGAGAAGCTGTTACTCAATGATAGTGCATCTTTTCAAATTGAGAAAAATCTGCGTTTCCAAATCCATCAGAGCAGTTGTTCTATGCAAATGAAAGAGGCTGTTTTTCTCTTCTCCTTCTGCTTGCTCACGGGGCCCGGACCCCAGGAGTCAGACTCAGGCCGGGCCGTGGACACTGACACCGGGCCCGGACACGGCCGGCGGGTGCAGGAGAGGGCTAGCTCGGGCCTCGGCCGCTCACGCCCTGCACATTCCCCAGAAAGGCCCGTCTGCAGGCCTGGCCCTCGGCCAGCTCCTGGGAAACGGGCTCCGAGCCCTGAGAATGCGCCGCCTGACGGGAGAGATTTGTGTGCCCGCGGTCCTGGGCCGGGCGGCACCGGTGGGCTGAGAGAGTTAATGCCAGCAGTGTGATGTAGGGTGAACATCTGTTTTGGTTCCGCAAGGCCGGAGCCTGGGCAGCCACGTTCCCTCTCAAAGGGGCAGCGCATGCCTGTGACTGTCCCCTAATAGGACCCTGGACAGTAAGGCTCACGGGAGCTCCCCTGGTTGGCGACTGTGCGTGTTGTCACACGTCCCTGCTGGGCAAGTACGCGCATCCGTGCGATGCTACTGGCAGGACACCCAAAGCGTGGGCTGCTTCTCCTGGACTCCGCCCGATGAGTCCTGGCCTTTTGCTGATTTTCATCATGTTCTTCTGTCATCATAAAACACCACGGAGACTAAACGTTCTCCGGGTCCTGTGGTTCCTTCTAGAGAACCATCGAGCCTCGAGTGGTCTCCAGGACCCCTTCCAAGCAGATGATCTAATTCAGTCCCGCAAACCCTGCAGTATCCTTGCTGCCATTTCACAGATGATAAAATCAAGACCCGGGGAGGGTAAACTATTTGACCCATGTGACTGGCTGGTTAAAAGGAATCCAAATCCATCTGTCCACTCTGCTATACCATGCAGCAATGTTATAGGTGGTGAATAATTTTTAAAGATAATCTTATTACTTAATACACATTTGCAATATGCCCTTTGGAAAATATAAAATGCATTTTCATAAGCCCTGGAAAATATTTAGACTATAATTCATCTGTAAAGACAGCCCAACTTCTGTGCATTAAGAATTTTATGTATCTCTGTGGTGGTTCTAAAAGCTGTACCGTGGTATCAGAAGTTTTTAAAATTATAGACTGTCCCTTGCCTATGGACTCCTCTCCACCTTAAAAATTTTTTTCCAGGGTAACTCAATTCTCAATGCTTCCCATCTTTGAGGACAGTAGGTATGGGCATGTGTGTATATATGTGTATGTTAGAGAGAAAGAAATAAAACGTTAGTTTCTTAATGTCTGCATATATCGTTTAAAATGTAATCTTTGTATGTTTCAGGGGGGACTTAAAATTTATTGTCATTTCAATTTTGCAGGTTTAAATATGTGAGCAAGAGAGAAATTTCTCCAATATGTTTATGTTTAAGCTCAGTATCCAGCCATAGAAATATCTGAGGGTACCAACTCCTATTGGTTTTATTTGAAAAGTGCAATGACATTAAACTTTATGTTTCTGTAATAGGCATAGACTTTTTATAATAGTTCTTAGTATTTCTTGAAATATAAAATAGTTACTTTTTAGTATAGTTTCATAATCTATATTTGAATAAAACTACTAGATTTCTTACTTAAGATTGCAATTTTCTCCTATGTAATTAGCTACATTTTAAAACCATAATATAGGTTACCAAGGTACCTCAGTTGCAGGTTTGATCCCTGGCCCGGCCGAGGCACATGTGGGAGGCGATCAATCCGTGTGTCTCTCTCACATCGATGTTTCTCTCGCTCTCCTTCACTCCCTCCCTCACTTCCACTTTCTCTAAAGATCCATGGGAAAAATATCCCCAGGTAAGGATTTAAAAAATAAATTTAAAAACTCCAGTAAATTTCTCATTTGGTCACTGGGAGGAGAATGATTTTACAAAATGGATACCTTCACTGATTTTCTAAATGTACTTTATCAAAGAAACAAAACATTTGGAGAAAGCCCAGATTTCCCTCACCATGAACTTCTCCAAGAGCATCTCCCATCACAGCTCCCCTGGGCCCAAGGGACGGACTTTTCGAGGACACAATGATCACACAGAATCATGATCTGTCAATTACACTCCTCTGTGAGGCCGACTGTGAATCCTGTGCCAGGGCAACCTGCTAACTTCGGGGCTTTGATGAGTAAGCATGGCTGGGGGCCCTTATCATAACTGGACACAACACGACAGGGGAGAGAGAGAGAGAGAGAGAGAGAGAGAGAGAGAGAGAGGCCCAGGGAAATGCACGCTCATGGGGAGAAGTCAGTGGCACAAGACGCCAAATGCCTTTGACTGAAGCTTTTCTTGCTACAAAGCAAGTTCTATACAAATTACTGAAAATAAATTCTTCAGGCCTCAATGTGAGTCGGCAATTTCCATTTCTATTATAGTGGACTGTTGACTCAGAAACTATTTTCAATGAGTAAGACTTGGAGTTTGCCAAAGCGTTTTCCACAAAACAACTCTCTCGAGATGTTCCGACCTGTAATCAAGTAAGTGAAAACCCCGAGTCCTCCTCTCGGATATTCGTAATCCACGCTGACACAGAAAAGGCTTGAAAAGCCAGCCCTGATCATTGTTTAACTAAGACTTCCCTGGACATAGTGGGTCATGTACCTACCATCTAATTAAACCGTTTGGGAAATGCTATCACATAATGCAGGGAAAATATTCCTGCCATTTAAGAAATACTAAGAAACATTCACTGCATCCTCTCCTTTATTTCTTTAATATTTTTATTGACTTCAGAGAGGAAGAAAGAGGGAGAGAGAGAAACATCAGTGATGAAAGAGAATCATCGATCTGCTGGCCCCTGCACACCCCACACTGGGGATCAGGCCCACAACCCAGGCATGTGCCCTGCCCGGGAATCAAACTGTGACCTCCTGGTTCCTATGTCCACGCTCAACCACTGAGCCACGCCAGCCGGGCCTTATTCTCTCTTTTACACACCTCTGTCAGTAATCGTATCTTTGTCTCTTGTTTTCCAGTTGTGTCTGAACTTTTCTTCTTCTTGGCTGTGGACGCCTGACAAATGGATAGTAGCTGTATTGGTCTGTGGCTCGGTTCTATACTTCAGCTACTAAAACCTGCTCCACGTGATTCTTGGATAACAATCTATACTTGTTTTGTAGTTATCCAGATAACTACAGCGCTTCCGGGGTGGCTGAGACCCTGCGCCTCTGGCAGGCCACGCGGAGAGGGGACTGACATTCCCCAATGGCAGACAGAACCCGCCCTGGGGGCAGTGGGTCAGCAGCGAGCTAACTCCTTTCTGCCACTAATTTCTGTCCAGGGAAAATTGATCTGACCGCACAAAGGTTGAAGCGAGTCCCCTCTTAAATTTAACACTGACTGATTCGTCACCCTCCATTAAATACACCGAGGTGTCGGCCACAAACTAGGATGTCACTGATATGCAAATAAACTATCCTCCAGATTTACTGTTGTTCTATAACGGACTGGGTATAACCTATTTATATGCTCATCCTACCCTCCCCCGGCCCCCTCCTCAGATGTCACTGCCTTCGCATCCTCACCTTGCTCTGTTCATCCTCTCACTCTACCCACTCCTGGAGCATAAACCCATCATATATTTTCCAGAGACGCCACTCTCGATCAAAGGCAAGTTTAAGTGAACTGGTCTTTGTGATAATAAACCCGTGATCTTGATATTCAAAACCAAGTGTATTAGCCGACATAGATGTTACCAATCAATGAACCTTGAACAGCTGTGTGTGCTTAAGGCACTAAATTACACAAATCATTGTTGAGCGCAGAGAGGAGGAGGTCAATGAGCAAAGAGTCGTAAGCTGGTGTTTGGGAGCTTGAAAAATATACGTCAATGCGGGGTGGGAAGGTGGCTCCCGAAAGCCAGGGTAGGGTTTAAGTGTGATGTGGAGAACACTATGGCTGCTCTTGAAGGTTTCTGAGCCGATAAATGCTATGATTAAATCCGTGCTTAAAGAGTTCGGGCACAAATACACTGATGGGAGAGCAGCTGTTCATCAAGAACTGAAAGACGCTGAGTTATAAAGTGGGGAGGGGCGAAGATGCCAGGGATGATTTCAACAGCAGCCGGCGGGGCTCTGAAAGAGGTGGAAACCCGAGCCTGGGATCCCCGTACCTGGCTCAGGTGACGTGACTCTAACCAGGGAAAGGCAGGGGGGAGAAGCTGCTTTTAACGAGAAGACAAGACGATGGGTTGTTGTAATGCGGCAGCCCCAACTGCCTGGCATTGCAGTGAGACGACTGAACAGAAATCCTAAATTATGTCACAATAAAACAGAGCGACAAGCATTATCAACCAAAGCCTTGCTTCTTAAGTCTTTCCTAGGGTGCGTGGAAGACGGGATTTCAGAAACGGAGAGAATAAATACGAGAAGGATGAGATGGCAACGACTTGACTGAAATGTTACCCGAAGTCCGTGGCAGCGCCCGTAAAGCAAGATTTATCTCCGCCACAGTCTATCCCAAAGCAAAGCTGTGCAGAGAATCACAAAATGTGTGTAGGGCTGAGGACATGTCTCTGTGTGTTTCTTTCTTAACGCCGCAGAGAGAAATGACGGGGAACTGAAACAGATGGGCCCGATATTTGCACAAGGTGCACCGCCGATGAACATCGTTTTCTGACTATTGATGCCAGGCCGGGGCTCAGGCACATGCCTGACAACCGGCAGGTTTCCAGTCCTGCCCTGGCGTCCGTCAGTCCCTGCCCTCCCCAACATTCCCAGCTACTCCAGTTCAGCCCCTTAAACTTACACTGCAACTACTCCTCCTAGTAACGGTGAGTTATTTCAGTAACCCATGCCTCGTACCTGTCGCTATGAAATGTACAACGGCTGACAAAATACCTACTCGAGCTTTTTGCAAACACAGGATGTCAAGTAGGCAAAAAGGACAGCAGCGAGTCTGCCCAATAAACACGGCTGGTCGTCGTCTCTTAATCCGTGAAATAAATGGAGTTTAAATGTGCTGTTAATACTGGAGCCTCCAGGGCAGCGGTTCTCAACCTGTGGGTCGAGACCCCTTTGGCGGTCGAATGACCCTTTCACAGGGGTCGCCTAAGACCATCCTGCATATCAGATACTTACATGACGATTCATAACAGTAGCAACATTACAGTTATGAAGTAGCAACGAAAATAATTTTATGGTTGGGGGTCGCCACAACATGAGGAACTGTATTAAAGGGCCAGAAGGTTGAGAACCACTGCTCCAGGGCCATGCAGGAGGCAGCCCGTCAATGATCCCCTCTCATCACTGCTGTTTCTCTCTCTCCCTCTCCCTTCCTCTCTGGAATTAATAAAAATATATTTTAAAGAACACAGAAGCCTCCATAAAGCTATACTTGTGCTAAATGTGGTGGTTATTTTTGGCCAGTGGTTTTAAAACTCCTTTAACTGTGAAACCTTTTTCCAAAAAAAAAAAAAAGTTTCATACAGAACAGGAAAGAGGCAGAGCAGCCGTGCTTGAGAAAGGGGTGCGAAGCCCGACTCGCTCGTCCAGCTGCCGCCAGCTGCCCACGGCCACCCAGCTGCCCGGGCAGGTCCCAAGCCTCCAACGAATGCGCTTTGTTGTAAAGTCATTATTTTGGATAATAATCAATATGACAAAATTACAATGAGCAGGTCCCTGTTGTCAAGAGGAACAGGCTACTTTTTAATTCCTAAATGATCGTTCTTTTCATTCTGAAACGGAAAGGGTACTGGTAACTGCCTCTTTCCAGATTTCCAGAATGAGCATGCGCCCCTTTCACAGTGGAAACCGACGACCGCCCTCCTCCCGGCGCCAGGATTTCTCCTAAGAAAGTCAAAAGGGAACAAATGCACTTGGCAACCAAGGAAGTTCCCTCCACGGCATCCCAGGGGCAAGAAATGATACGGTGGGGAGCCCCGGTGGATTGCCCTCCCCCCAAAACTCTGCTCGATCACCAGAGTGCTGAGTTTTTGCTGGAAGCCGATCCACCCTTGCTGCTTGACGCAGTCACTGCAGGGAGGAAACATCTGCACAGCTTATGTTTCAAGGGACCTGGCATATATGACATATGTTTGCTCCCCCTCTTAACACTATGTGTTTTAACCAGGACCACCTCCCCGAGAAAGGTTATTTCCCCAGGTCAGGGATTAACAGGACTAAGGAAGAGAATAAATCAGTAAATCCCCCTAGTGTTACAGAAATACCATGTACTACTTATGAAGAACTTGGACTAAGACTGTTGGCAATAAATTTGGGACTTGTTGGGCCCACATCCCCAGGGGTCTGCCCACCAGGGAAAGCACCAAAGCCTATACCCCTGGAGACCTCTGACACAGGGCAGTCCCAGGGAAGGCAAGCAGCGAGGCTGGGAGGACATAACCTTTACTGGGTAGGATCATCTCCTTCAGCCACTCCCTTGTAGCCTATCAGTAGAGCAGTGACCTTGGAATAGCCCTTGTAATGGAACACAGAGATTAACCTAGACAAGATTAAAATCAACAGAACTAGATAGAGACAGGATTATGGACATGAAACTAGGAACTGTAGAAGGTTTCCTGAAACATACCATGATGTAATTATAGAGACATGCTTATGGGATCAAATAGTATAAATATAGATGTAACGGGACAATAAAGAGAGAACCCAACCATGCTGATCAACTGAATGCTGTCTCTGTGTCATCCCTTCTTCGCCGACTCCGTCCACACCTTTAGGAACCCCTGGACCTGCTGGGGCTGGACCCCAACAATTTTTTAAGCCTGAAGTAAATACTTTACAGAGTCCACGCTCTCCACTGTGCCCCAGTCCCCGTCACTCCCTGTCACCCTACACAAGGGCCTGTGGCCCAGACAACAGGGCTGGTGACGCGCTGGGCAACCTGTCACTCTGAGTCCTGTCACCAGCGCACGTGCCCCCCCACCCCCACCCCCCCGGCATCTCTACACCTGGTCACGGTGTTTAGGCAGCTGCCTCTCACCTGCCAGAAGCCCTCCTAGTAGCCACCGGGGACTCGTTCAGCATCTGGTCACTGAGAGGGGACACTGTGCTCAGAGGGAGGGGCTGGGGCGCTGCACCGCACAGGACAGGCCCGCCGCCAAGGGGCTCCCCCACCGCTGTCAGTGAGCAGGTGCTGACAGGGCCTGGTGACAGCATCTCAGAAAGCCCTGCACGGGAGGCGGGAGAGGCTGCTCCAGGGGCATTCGACTCCGGGAAGATCTGGGCAGCGCAGGCTGCTGAGGCCTGAGACGGGGAGGGGTGGGACGTAGGGTGTGGATGGCTGTTCCAGGCAGCGCGGGCAAAGGCCCCGGCGAGGAGGAGGTGGCCAGCCTCAGTTTGCACATCCACAATGTGAGGACTGGATGGAGAGCAGTACACTTGCTGAGTCCCAGGCGACGCTGCAAAACATCTGGTGGACAGAAGCTCCTGAAACTCCGGGCGCGCCTCCGGGATGCCATGCTCCCCTGACCACCGGCGGGGCTGTCTTTTCACACCGCAAAGAGGGCACCTCTGCAGCGATGCCGATGTCTAAAGGATCGGTCATTTCTAACATAAGCATGAGGTTTCCTAGGCAGAGTCCCACCCCTGGGCTGGAAAAACTCCCAATTTAAACCTGAAGTAAATACTTTCTGAAAAAGAGACCTGGGTATAGTCTTGGGTGAAAAGCAGCGAGGTCTCAAGGGAATATGACACAGTCTTTGGACACATCCATCCCCTAGGCCAGTGGTCGGCAAACTCATTAGTCAGCAGAGCCAAATAGCAACAGCACAAGGATTGAAATTTCTTTTGAGAGCCAAATTTTTTAAACTTAAACTATATAGGTAGGTACATTGTTATTAACTTAATTAGGGTACTCCTAAGCTGGCCTTTGCTAAAAACATCCTCAATCTGATTGAGGTACGTTCGCTGAGGTCGACCCCTTTCAACTCTCCCATCCACACTCGTCTTGTATACCTTTCTCAATCCTCGACACTACATCTTCTTTCACTCCACAACGTTCCCCAAAATTAACTTAATAAACTTTACTCAAAGTTTTAATCAACTTCGCACTGTACATGCGTGCACGCAAGTGGTATTTTGCGGAAGAGCCACACTCAAGGGGCCAAAGAGCCGCATGTGGCTCATGAGCCGCGGTTTGCCAACCATTGTCCTATGCACACAGACAGATAAAAATTCTGAAAGAATAAACCCTAATATATTAACAGGAGATGGAGAAATCATCTTCTTGGTTTCCCTGTTTTTCTAAATCTTTTTACAATAACAGCTACTGTTTGTGTTTACAAAACCTCCGTGCTGATTAGGCCATCCACAGGGGCCAGGCCCGGGTCCCCTTGCTCTCCTGTCTGTGTGAGGCACTGGCCCCGAGACCCAGCCAGATGTCCCATCCCCTCAGCAGCTGTCACCGCCCACTGGATCCCTCGGATTTCTTCCATCGCTTACTGCACGCCTGACCGCCAGTGACAAGAAGGGCCAGAAGCCCTAACGTTGTGGTCTTCATGCCAATGACAAAGGACCAAGAACGAGTCAGAGATCCCAGCAGGACTGAGTCCAGGGAAGGAGCAACTTTTGCAATAAACTCTCAAATCGTGTGCCGCTGAGGCCCTGGTTTGTGGTGTTGGCACAGCCCTGAAATCGGGAGGCAGCCCCGACCCCTGGCAGCTGTGGAGTTACCCCAAGGAGAGACCCAGGAATCAGAGGGGCTACACGGGCCATCGCTAAAATGGATTCGTCTTTCCGAGCAGAGACAAGTTCTCGGGCATATGTAGACGGCATTAACAACCAAGTTCCTCACATTTAACACTTCCTTTCTCATTGCTTCTCCACCAAAGACACCGGAACGACCTCTCTCTCAAGTAGGCCTCGGCCTAATTTTTGGATGTTCCAGTGCTCCATGCTCAGAGCCTGAGAACACGCGTGTACAGAAAGGAGCACGGGTCTCGGGCGGGACAGAGCAGGGGTACGAGGCAGCTCTGTCATGTAACGGAGTCCATCTGAGCGTGTCTCTTAAACTCTCCGAGCCTCGGTTTGCACATCCCGATATGAGAATAGGAATACCATGAGCCTTCCGATTAGAGAAAAGGCCATGAACTCCGTCTTCCAGCTGACCGTCTGCCCCTGCCCACATCCTCACCGACAGTCAGAGTAACAAACATTAGCAGGCCCGGTGTCCCTCTGCTGCCCTCCAAACGCAAGGCCAATGCGCCAGGCCACCAGCCAGGCTGACACTGTCGCCTCCTGGCATTTTCTCTTAACCCACAGAAACACGCAAAAAAAAGCACATGTTAAAAAAATGCTCAATGTTATTTTTTTTGAGTGGGGACATGGAAGATCAACCCTGTCCTTTAGAACAAAGGGGAACTCATGCTGGGAGGGTGTCCGAAAGGAAATGGTATTTTAAGTTTTATCTACACGTAACTTGAATTGGAAATCATTCTTGAAATACGTCCACAATGTTTTAGATGAAATGATGGTGACATATAATTAAAGATAATCATGTCCTATCTCTCCATAAAATTCCTTTAATGGTGAAGGAAGTCTAATTTACCCAAAATGACTCTATTAATTGAATATTTTTGGTTGATAAGCACATTAAACCAAAAGAGAGCAAGGTCATTTTAATTTTAAATGCTCCATTGACACGTCGCAATGAGAAATACATAAGTATCAGGTTCTAATGTAGTTAAAACAACATATTTTTTTATACTTTTATTTTGCGGGGGGTGGGGGGGTCTTCTCTGCTCCTAGCCACAAACCCCCAGAGGGACTGGCATGAAAGGGGCTCCTGCGACTCCACTAGAACCACCTGGGACACAGGACTGCTTTGCAGAACGAGCTACGAGCAGACCAAGCAATCAGGTCACCAGGCCTGGCACCCTCGCCCACAGCGTGCTTCTCTGACTGTAGGTCAGCTGGAAGACCGAGTTCACGGCCTTTTCTCTAATCAGAAGGCTCGTGGTATTACTATTCTCACCTTGGGATGTGCAAACCGAGGCTCGGAGAGTCTAAGAAACACGCTCAGGGCACAAGCAAACACTGTCCCTCAGTGGGATTACACAGAAAGGAATCACCTCTTCCATCCACAGCAACCATGGCCCCGGCTCCTACAAGTGAGAACTGATGGTATCTCCAGTAGTTAATTATTCACCCAGCCAGCCCTCTCCCTGTTTCCTGAACACCGGTTCTGTAATTTGCTGATAAACTCTTTCTGCGGTACCTACTCCCAGGTCTTAGAGAGACCAAGTGGACAGTACATCTCCTCTCATTGGACAGATGAGTAAACTGAGGCCAAAAGAACTGAGGCATCTAACTGAAAATAAGAAAGCTAATACTGTCAACAATAAAAAATATTAATAATAATAATAATAAAGCTAGTGCGTTGAAAAGCTTACCCGGGGCTTTACCCAACAGACCGCTGGAGCAGGTGCTGACTGCTCGCAGGGGGTGTTTTCAGTGCAGGGCACACAGACATCCTCAGGCCACTGCACTTCCCAGACACTGTGTCTTACTAGGCAGAGACTGAAGGGAAGACCCTCAGGGCTCGCTGACAGCTCAGATGTCAGTCGGTTAACATTTTTTATCAATAGAGTAGCTTTTTAATTAAGGTAGATACATGGTGTTTTTAGACATAATGCTATTGCACACTTAACAGACTACAGTAGAGTGTAAACATAACTTTTATCTGCACTGGAAAACCAAAATATTCATGTTATTCGCTTTATTGCAATATTCGCTTTATTTTTGATGATTTGGAGCCAAACCCACAATATCTCAGAGGTATGCCTGTATTTTAACTGTTAAAACAATCCAGGAAGCCCTAGCCGGTTTGGCTCAGTGGAGAGAGCATCCACCTGTGGACTGAGGGGTCCCGGGATCGATTCCGGACAAGGGCACAAGTCCGGGATTTGGGCTAGATCCCCAGTGCGGGGCGTGCAGGAGGTAGCTGATCAATGATTCTCTCATCATTGATGTTTCTCTTTCCCTCTCCCTTCCTCCTGAAATCAATAAAAGTATATCTTTAAAAATATCCAGGAAGATATTAGTCATACACCAACGTATCTCTGGATAGTAAGTGTAGGAGCAGTGTTAATTTAGTTGAATCTTCTCTAATTTATTCTTTTTAGTCACAATTACAAAGATGATGGTAAATTAAGAAGCACTATGATTTTATTCTCTCCCAATATTATATGTTACATTTTCAACTAGTAAATCAAATCAACACTTGGGATGCTGAACACAATACAATATGCAGATGTTGTATTATAGAACTGTACACCTGAAATCTGTATGATTTCATTAACCAATGTCACCTCAATAAATTCAATTTAAAAATGGGGGAGGGGGGAGACCAAAAAAAAATAAAATGAAAAGACAAAACACAATCCTGAGGCTTAGGCAAACTACATATGGGAGACCTGACCACTGTTTTCACTACAGCTTTCTTGAGATGGAGATTGCAGCCCAGATCCCAAGCATCTTCAAGATTCACATTAATTCCAAGCTTTTAAAAGCTCCATGTGTTAGGTCGAAAGGGGGTCCAGGAGCTGATGCCTGCCCCCGCCAGGCAGATGGTGACGTAGATACTGGGCCCTTCCGAGAATCCCTAACAGGCCAGTGCACCAGATAGATGGTGACGCAGATAGCGGTCCCGCCCTGGAATTCCTAACAGGTCAGCTACCAGGCAGATGACGACACCTGGAAACCGTGACAACCCCCGCGGCGGGAACTCCCACAGCTCATGCTCCCCCGCCCTCACTGAACAGCTGTATAAAAAAATCACCCCCCTCCCTGTTGGTTCGGATCCACGTCTTTGGGGCCCGCGGGCCGCCCGGGGACGCAGAATAAAACCTTTCCTTTCTTTCTTTTCTGATTAACTGGACTTTCTTTATTTCCTATGCCGCCTCCTGAGCCACCTAACCTAACACCACATACAGAAGAAAGCCTCTTCTGCAATGAGTGCGTTCAGACGTTTCCATCAGCTCAGAGACATTTTGGGACGTGATCAGGTGCTACTGAATGTCAAGTCCTCAGAGCCAGGCGGCATCTCTGACAGCTTCCCTGGGTGGCCGCTGCTCTGTGAGGCCACCGTGTCCCCAGGGGCTACGGGGGGAAAATCCCAACTTAACAAGTGAGGCCCGCCAGGCACGTCCCCACGGCTACCTCTCATGCTAACTCCACCTCCGAAATACAAAGTTGGATTTCACCTGCTTTCGCACTGTGCACAATTCAGGGTTCCTGCGTGCATGTGCCATCCTTCCCCCTCAAGGATGATACGCTCCAGCTGCATGCACCTGCCAAACGTTTTCCTCCAGCCAAGTGTGGAAACCAGAGCACCACTCCTCAAAGCCCAGACACACACACACACACACACACACACACACACACACACAGAGTATGGACAACTGGCAGGCTGCGTGCTGATGTCCACGGTAGTCAACACAGGAACATGGAGCAGCAAGCAGCTCGCCAGGAAAACCATGGCCTGGGACCCCACTACTGCGTGCCATCCGGGTCTCGGGCCCACTTCACTTCCCACCCAGGATGCCAGTGCTGCACCCGGTTGGCTGCATCAACCCCCAGACACCCCGGGAGCCAGCCGCTGCCAGAGCCGCTGGAACGTGCCGGGCGGCGGGTGCTGCTCCGGCTGCGGCCTGCGCTTCCAGCGCCGGCATCACATGTCCACTTCCCCTTTGCCATTTAGAGCCAGGACCTGGGACTTGGCATGTGGTTAGAGGACAACAAGAGCAAAAAAAGAAAGAAAGAAAAAATCCCAGACACGGAACAGTGAGAACAAAGGAAACGCAGGCATGTGAACAGGAAATGAAGCAACTGGAGACGCTTACATACCTTTTGGGGCCGCCGACGTACGTGAAGGTAAAGGTGGAGTCCGAGTACCTGAAATCTGACCGAGAAAGTCCTGTTAGGAGCTGCCCCGGGGGTGGGGGGTGGGGTGTACCCGGGTCGGGGGTGGGGTCCTGGGCGGTGGAGCCAGAGGCCCGACCCCCACCCCTTCCCCCCGGGAGGCGAGGCTGGACAGCCGCGGGGACCCCCTGGACGCGGGAGGGATGCCCCGGGCCGGGGCCGGCGCCGTGGGAGCCCCCACCCCACCCCCCCGCAACAAGTGCCGGTGCCATGGCAACAGCGACTTGGGAATCGCCGGGTCGGGGCAGCCGGAAGCGCCCTCGCCAATCTCCAGGCTGCGAAAGCCAAATTCGATCCCTCCCCTGGAGAGCGAGGTGGGCGCGGGGCGGCCGCCGGGGAGGATGCCGGGCCCCCCGGGCCCCTCTCCGCAGGCCCCCCTCTCCCCGGACCGCGCACCGCCGGGCGGAACTGCGGAGCCTGAGGTCGCCTGGCGCTGCCCCCGCGGCCTCGGTTCCCGGCTGCTCAGCCCGGGGCGCAAACCCGCCCGGTCGGTCGCGGCTGCCGCCGAAACCCCGAGAAGCTCGGACAATCGGGGCGCACACGGGGCGGGGGGGCAACAATACAGCGAAGCCCCCCCCCCACGCCCAGCCCCCGGGTCCTGCCCCAAAGCTGCGGGCTGCCCCTGACCTGGGGCGGGGGGACCGGCCTCGCCCCCTCCCCCGCGGGCTCCCGCTCCCGCGCCCGCTCCCGCCGCAGCAGCTGTTGCCAAACGAACCCCGAATCGGGGACGCGCGCCGCGGTCCGCACTCGGGCGGGGAGCCGGGGGCCGGGGCCGGGGCCGGGGCCGGGGCGGCGGGCACTCACCTGCGAACAGGCAGTCCGTGTCGGCCCGGGACCGCTGGAGCACCACGTCGATGTCCTTCTGGATCCGCTCCTGCCGAGAACACATCCCCATGGAGCCGCCCCCGGGAGAGAAGCCGCGAGCGCCCGCCCCGCCCCGCTCGCTCCGGCCTCGGAAACGCTCCGCTCGAAATGGAACCTCTGGCCGCGGCGGGGCTGGAGGCGCAGCGGCCTCGGCGGCGCTCCCGGCGCGGGCGGGGGGCGGGGCGGGGGCCGGCGCTGCCGCCAGATGTGGCCGCCCAGCTGCCGCCGCCGGACGCCGCGGACTCCGGCCTCGTCGGCTCCCTCCCCCGCCCGGAGCGGGGGCCGCGGGGGCCGGGCGCTGGCGGCGGGCGGAGAGCGAGCCGCGGCGGGGCGCCGGCGAGGGGCGCACCCCGCTCCGCCTCCCGCGCGCACGCCCCCCGCGGCCCGCACGCCGCCCGCACCGCCGCGCACACTCGCGCCCGCGGGCGGCCCGGGTGCCCAGGCCGCTGCAGCGCCGCCCGCCGCAGACCCTGCCGCGCCCGCCGCCCGGTCACCCGGTCGCCGGCCGCCGGGCTGCGATTGCCGCCGCCGTCCCGGGCGCGGGCCGGGCTCAGCGGGGAGGTGGGTAGTGAAGGTGCCGTGGGGCTCCCCGCCCCCCCCACCCCCACTTTATGAATTCCACTCCACTTTCAGAAGGAATTATGAGTCAGATGGAAAACCCAAATCGGAGTGGCCGGGAGAGAGGGTGGGAGGGATCAAGGAAAATCCTTTAAAATGGGAAATAAATAAATAAAAGGAACAAATCTCTCCTTGTGCCCCATCAGGCGTGATGGAAAAAGCGTGAGATCACTCCAGACGCGCATCGTCCTAGGCCCTTACTGCCGGAGTCTTTCTCCCAAATGGAAATATTGGGGTACCCCTAGGAGACGAAGGCCCCTCTGAGGGACTCCCTCCACGTCCGGAGCCTCACCATTTCCTCCCTACTGAGCATTTCTGTCCATAAAGACGTGGCTGACTCAACCGCATGGGCCAGGGGCTCCCCAAAAGGGGGACCTCTGCTTGGCTCGTTTTAAAGGCCACCCTGTGCCAGTCCGTCAAGGGAAGGCTCCTCCACGCCTTGTCCGGCTCAGAAAGGAGACGCAGCTCTGAGCCTCCAGGGCTGGTCCCGGCCCTGCCTCCACACGTGTGGCCAGAGGCCCAGCGCAGGCCCAGGGGCACCTCCCCTTGGACCAGTTGGCTCCTCTGGGCAGCCCCTGTCTCCTCCTGTTCTGCATTCCCAGGGCCTGGTGCAGTGCCTGGAACACAGGGGGGAACCTGGATGCTGGCTGGTTGCACGAATGGCTGTGCCTTGCAGCCTCTCGTCTTTGTAGGCGCCCCAGTGACCATCAGCTTCCTTATGGGCTCGAGCACCTGGGTTGTCAAGCAGGTTCAGGCCCTTCCTGGGTCCGGCTCAGGTGCTGACTGTGGCAACACGATGTGTAGGGGAATTAGGAACAACTGTCATCCCTGACAGATGGGTAAGATTCCAGAGAGACACAAGCCAGGCGAGACGGCGTGCTCCAGTTCCTCCATCTCGCAGAAAGGAAAACACGACATTATCGGCTGCACAGTCCCGAATGCAGCGCACTGAGTGGGGATTGCACTGCAGGAGGCCCCGCGGCAGCACCTGGGCCTGCGGGCTCTGACCTGCCACAGCCACAGGGACAGCGCAGTAGCTCTCTCAGCCTCTCCTGCAGAGCTTCCGGCCCCGGGCAGGGCAGGGTCAAGGCCCCCCTGGGGTGCTGCTGGGCTACTTTCTCCCCTTCCACACGTGGACTGACTTCCTCCTTCCATCCTGCGCTCTAACTTCTCCAAAAAAAGCTCTGAACCTATCACGTCACGAGGATTTATCTTCCCGCTGCCTCTCCACAAAGCCTGCGTCCTCAAAGCAGAACCTTCCTACCGATACATCTGGGCTCATTTTAAAGCGACCAGGTTGTCTGCTGTTGTCCGGGTCGCCTCCATAAAGGAGGCCTCCTTGTGATTGGTGCCGCCTTTGATTTTTCCCCCAGCTTCACAGACCGTCCTGTTTTTGTTCAACAAAGCCAGCCTCCCTCTGTTTGCGCCCTTAAGGTGTGATATATTTAAGTATTTTTAAATGTTAAGGAATAAGATTTTTTAAAAAAATGAAAACCAAGCTTTCCCTCTAGTACACATTTCTGCAAGATAAGTTTCTCCAATAAAAACTACACCAGCCCTAACCGGTTTGGCTCAGTGGATAGAGCGTCGGCCTGAGGACTCAAGGGTCCCAGGTTCGATTCCAGTCAAGGGCATGTACCTTGGTTGCAGGCACATCCCCAGCAGGGAGTGTGCAGGAGGCAGCTGATCGATGCTTCTCTCTCATTGATGTTTCTAACTCTCTATCCTTCTCCCTTCCTCTCTGTAAAAAAAATCAATAAAATATATTTAAAAAAAAAACTACACCAGGTACTAGTGTTCCACGCTGCGTCCTTACGGCTTGATTCTCTCAAATTTGGCCCAGACCCAGGGTCCCACTGTCTTGTCTCTTCTCAGGCTCTTGGTTAAACATTTAGGTTATTTGTGCTCTTGTTAAAAACTATAGGCACCTTGAAGTCTGAAATGTGAAAACCAAGATGGCGGCATAGGTAAACACGGGAGTTTGCTGCCTCGAACAACCACTTCAAAAATACAACTAAAAGACGGAACGGACATCATCCAGAACCACAGGAAAGCTGGCTGAGTGGATGTTCTACAACTAGGAGGAAAGAGAAAAGCATACCGAGGCTCAGAGGAGGTGCAGTGCTGAAGTAAAATACTAAGGTTCGGAGTGCATGTGGAGCGGGCTGGAGGCTGAGGGCGCGGTTGTTTTCAATCGGGAGGGAGTCTCAGGCTCTGAGCTCCAGTTCCGGGCGAGTCTCTAAGGACCCACACTCATACGGGAGAAGCGGGACTGTCTGGCATCGCTCAGAACCCTAGGGCAGCTTTCTCTCCGTGGGGCTTGCAGCGACTACTGGGACACTGAGAAGCAGAGCCTCTGAGGGCAAGACTGAGAGCAGCCATAATTGCTAACCTCGCCCTGTTGATCCCATGGGACCCGCCCCGCCCAAGCCCTGCAGGGAGGCTTTTGCTGGATAGCCTCAGGCAAAGGCTAGATTAGCACCTCCCTAGAGATCCAGGAGTCAGGAAGCCCAGAGGTCAGAGTGGGACCATCCAGTTTGCAGCTCCGTGGAACCATAAAAGACACACTCAGGGGGCAGACTCAGTGAGCACCAAAGCCCCATCGAAGCAAGTCTAGCCCCAGAGGGGTGTCTCCAGCACAGAAGTTCTCCCACCGCAGACACAGCTGATTCTCACAGCCAATTGACCTGGAGGTCAATTCCTCACAGTGATAACTACAACAATCAAGGCTTAACCACAACAAGACTGTGCACAAAGCCCACAAGGGGGTGCACCAAGAGTGTCTACCTTAGGTAATTGGGACACTTAGCACAGAAAGGCACTCTATCGACACAGCGAAGCATAAAAAAATGCCGAGACAAAGAAACAGGACACAAACGACAGAATTGGAGGAAAGCAAACTGTTGGATATAGAGTTCAAAACCACACTTTTAAGGTCTTTAAAGAACTGTTTAGAAGCCCTCGAAAAGACTGGTAAGACTGCTGATAAATGTAGTGAGATCCTCAAGAAATCTAATGAGACCCTCAATGTTGTGATAAAGGACCAACTAGAAATTAAGCATACACTGACTGAAATAAAGAATATTATACAGACTCCCAACAGCAGACCAGAGGGTCACAAGGATCAAGTCAAAAATTTGAAATACGAAGAAGCAAAAAACACCCAACTGGAAAAGCAAAATGAAAAAAGAATCCGAAAATATGAAGATAGTGTAAGGAGCCTCTGGGACAGCTTCAAGCGTACCAACATCCGAATTATAGGGGTGCCAGAAGATGAGAGAGAGCAAGATATTGAAAACCTATTTGAAGAAATAATGACAGAAAACTTCCCCTACCTGGTGAAAGGAATAGACTTCCAAGTCCAGGAAGCGCAGAGAACCCCAAACAAAAGGAATCCAAAGAGGACCACACCAAGACACATCATAATTAAAATGCCAAGAGCAAAAGACAAAGAGAGAATCCTAAAAGCAGCAAGAGAAAGAAAATCAGTTACCTACAAGGGAGTACCCATACGACTGTCAGCTGATTTCTCAACAGAAACTTTGCAGGCCAGAAGGGAGTGGCAAGAAATATTCAAAGTGATGAATACCAAGAACCTACAACCAAGACTACTTTATCCAGCAAAGCTATCATTCAGAAGTGAAGGCCAGATAAAGAGCTTCACAGATAAGAAAAAGCTAAAGGAGTTCATCACCACCAAACCAGTATTATATGAAATGCTGAAAGGTATCCTGTAAGAAGAGGAAGAAGAAGAAAAAGGTAAAGATACAAATTATGAACAACAAATACACATCTATCAACAAGTGAATCTAAAAATCAAGTGAATAAATAATCTGATGAACTGGTGATTGTAATAGAATCAGGGACATAGAAAGGGAATGGACTGACTATTCTTGGGGGGGGGGGAGAAAGGGGTGTGGGGGTGAGTGAAGAGATTAGACAACAATCGTGCACCTATGGATGAGGACAGTGGGTGGGGAGTGAGGGCAGAGGGTGGGGTTGGAACTGGGTGGAGGGGAGTTATGGTGGGAAAAAAAAGTAACTAATGTAATAATCTGATCAATAAAGATTTAATTAAAAAAAAAAACTATAGGCACCTTTGAGATGAGGAGGTTACATCCTTGCCTCAGTAGTCATGGGTGTGCATGCGCATGTGTGTGCGCATGCGCACCCCCCCCCCCCCACACACACACACACACACACGGACACACACGCGGACACAGGCAGCAGGTGTTAGGCCCTGGATAAGTTTGTTGAAGCAATAAAGCCCATCACTCACAATGAAAGAGCTCTGTCGGATGCCGAGTACCCTGGAGACCATCTGTATGCAGGACAGCTGAGCCCAGTCAAAAGACCCACCAGTTTAGAGAACGTGGTCCCAAGCCAGCTGGTAGAACTTGTTAGCCCAGTGGTTCTCAACCTTGGCTGCACATTAGAATCACCTGGGAATCTTTTTAAAATCCTGACTTCTGGGCCTCATCCTCTGGAAATTCTGTTTCTTTGTGACTCATGTTGTGGCCCCACCCCATCACAAAGAAACAGAATTTCCGGAGGAGGAGGCCCAGAAGTCAGGATTTTAAAAAGATTCCCAGGTGATTCTAATGTGCAGCCAAGGTTGAGAACCGCTGTGTTAGAGGAAAACTGTGAGTTCCTCACCTGCGCTGGCAGACCCTGTGCAGAAGGAAAGGTATTGGAAATGTGGCCTGAAGGTGGGGTGAGGGTGACCCACACTTCAGCACCCAGGAGAGCTGTCTGCTCCTGCCCCCAATGGTCTACTGATAGCCACTCGTTGCACATGTTCGGTCGCCCTCTATGCGAGCTGTTCTGATTCCTCACATGGTACAAAGGGGGGAACTGAGGCACAGAGGGATTCAGGAACTCATCTCAGGTTTTTCCTCTCTCCAAACCTTTCAGCAGTCGAACGGAACAGGAAGGAAAGTAAATGTTCCGAAGTCTCAGTGGGGAGGAGAGTGGCCGGCCGACGCGGCAGGCCCTGAGCGAAGACAGGAAGAAGGAGAAAGGGTCCCCAGGGGCCCACCCATGCCCTCTCCTGGCCTCTCCTAGCGGCAGGCATGACTCCCCTTTCCTGGGCTGAACTGCTTTCCCAAACAAGTCCCCGGGGATGAAGAAAAGGGATGGGAAGCAGGAAGCAGGGCTAGCAAAGGGAACAGCCCCCTTTCCCAGATGCTCAGGGGGGCGATCAGTAGCGAGGGCCCAGCAGCCTCCGTGGGCTGTGGAGACATCACATGACAGCTGGCCTTTCCGACAGCTTCCGAGTGAAAAGGGAGAGGGCAGCTGGCATGGGAAGAGATCGCCCAGGGTGAGGAAGTGGGACTTTAGTGAGAGAGACGGGAAGCCATTGTGGAGGAGGGGACTGCAGAGTTCTTTTCAATCATCAGGTGAACAGAACTTTTTCTTGCGATGGTTCTCTAACAGAAAGGCACCCACACAACTCAAAACGCCTGCTAAGCCCAACAGCTTCTGTAAACAACGTGAACTTGAGCAACCCTCTCGTTATTGAGCTGCTGGTACTTCTGCTTCCGGAGAAACGAATCCTGCAGGGTGTCCTGACCTCCTCGGGTGGGTCCAGCAACCAATGTGTGAGCAACCCAGAGTCAACCCGAATAACCTCGGCAAAATGGAGGAGGAATTTTAGGTGGTTTGATGTGAAATGTGTTCCAATTTGGTCCTTGTAGGGAGCGGCTCTAGAGTTAAGCCTCAGATTGACCTGTGGCAGAGCCACAAAGAAGTCCCAGCTGAGAGGGCAGAGCCCTCTTAGCATAATTAATCTTGACCTTATGGCCGCCCCCTAGATCCTTCCTGGGTAGCAAATGGGCTGTGGGAGGTGCAGCAAGTGCTGCCAAAACAAGTGAAACTCACAAGAACATTGTAACTATGGTGACCACTACCTTGTTTTCCTCTGACTATAAAATAAAGCCTCAGCTTGCTGGCTGGATCCTTCTCTGTGGCCTCATCCAGGCACGGGAGACGCACCCAGCCCCAGCTATATTCTCTTTGTCTGTCTTTTCTTTAATCCTTCACTGCCCCTCCTCAGGCTCACCGAAGGAACCCTTGGCTGTGCTGACACGGCACCGGTCCTAACCTAAGATCAAAGGAGGCAGCACAGTGGCCATTGTGAGATTTTATGGCCTTTCCTAGCCTCACTAAGCTTCACTAATACGAGAGCCATAGCGTGAAACCTGAATGCTCTGTCTCCTGGCCAGGCCCTCTTTCATTCAGTCCCATGGTCTCCCCTTACATGTTAATCCCATTCCTCCTTAGCCCCAGTTAGAGTAGATGCCTACCTTCCCATGTAAACACACATCCCTCTCGGTTTGTTTTCCTGGTAATTCTACTTGGTTTTCAACAGCTCTGGTTTCCCTTATTTTTAAAAGTGCATAAATACTGCAAGAATATATTCTCTGGGAAAACTGTTTAAAACATACATGAGTCCAGACAGTAAAATGTCCAGCTATCCTAACCCCTAATCCATTCCTCACCCCAAAGGTAACTAGCATTTATAGTTAGGAGAGAATTCTCTCATTCTTGCATTCATATAGTCACACAAATGTATTTATTGGGTGTCCCAAAAATGTATGCACACAGTTCGAATAATTACAAAGGCAGTGTTTTTAAAAATATATTTCATTTTTTAAATTGAGCTATCAGCTGCCAACGTGTGTATACATTTTTTGAGACACCCTATATGTTCATAGATTTATACACACACACACAGTTCAAAAGGAACCACATAATACGTGTTGTTTTGCAACTTGATTTTTTCATTGTCTTGGAGAACTTCCTATGGCAATGCCAAGACATCTAGCTCAGACCTTTTAGCCACTGCAGAGAATTTGATTGAATAGATAAACCATCACATATTTTAAGCATATCTCTATAGTCATAATGGGTTTTTCAAATGCTTTGTGATTCAAGCAATTTGCAACAAACACACGTCTTTCTGCACAGTTTCAGCAGTTTCTTTGGGGTAGACGTGGAGTAACCGGGTCTCCAGGGACTGTCAATTCAAAAACATGATGGGTATAAGCAAACTGCTCTCAAAGTGACCTGATCATTTTCTACTCCGCCAAGCGTGTTTTTAGAGAACCCAATTCTCTGCAACATTCCTAACAACAGCGACCACCAGCCTTTAAATATTTGGGTAATAAGTTAGATACAAAAAAAAAAAAAATTCATCTTATTTCTTTCCCTGATTATTACTGAAGTTGGGCATTTTTTTCAAGTGTTTATTGGCAACTTGTATAGTCTTTTGAATATTCAAGTATGAATATAATTGCCTGCCATATCCTCTCTCTATTTTCCTATTGGGTTTTTCTGGCTTTCTATGACATATTCAGAAAAGATCTTTATATATTCTGGAGAGCAGTCCATTTTCCATTATAGATACTTTTTAGTTACATAGAAGTTTAAGATTTTTAGTTATTAAAAATAATGAAAACAAAAAATGTTAACTCCTTGAGACCAAACACTGCCCTCTTTAAACAACCCTTCCTGGTTTTCTTTCTTACTAATATCCCCTCTACCATGAACTTCTCATTTCTTTTTTATATATATATATATATTTTTTTTTTTTTATTGATTTTTTACAGAGAGGAAGGAAGAGGGATAGAGAGTTAAAAACATCGATCAGCTGCCTCCTGCATACTCCCTACTGGGGATGTGCCCGCAACCAAGGTACATGCCCTTGACTGGAATCGAACCTGGGACTCTTCAGTCTGCAGGCCGCTCTATCCACTGAGCCATACCGGTTAGGGCTCATTTCTAGACTGTAAGTTCCTTGAAGGCAGGAACTGGTCTTACTCACCTTGGTAACCATCACGGAGCTTACAGTAGACATTATTTTACTAGAACGCACAGAAGCTAAGTGGATAGTTATGGGATTGACGTAAAGTCTTAGGGCCTCTCCTGCTGTTGTTTTAAATTCCCTGACATTTAGGTTGCCTGCTGCTTACTCTTTGTTTCCACTGCCCTTCAACAGCTGTTGACACAGTGACGAGTATCCTGGGGGTACTCAGTAAAGACACATCGATCAATGGATTTCATTTTGCGATGACCTCATGCATTTTATTCACAAAAGAGAAGTATGTCCCCAAAGGTGTTCCGTGGGATAAAATTAAATGATAAGATTTCCCCCAAAAGTTTCCAGATCTAAGTCAATTTGGGGAGAAGTAGATTAAATCAAGTTAAATAGGTTTCTCTCTCATTAATTTGAAGCTGTACTATGCCTAAGAAGGACATGTGGCATTTCCAGAAAGTTCCATATGACTGAACATTTGGGGTTTTTGTTTATTGACTGAATTTTTTTATTTTTTGCCAGGGAATTGTGTTCTGTGTAATTTCAATTATATGTAATTTTTAATTTGGGTAAAAACTTCCAAGAGATATTATTTTTCTTCTTTTTAATATCAATTATGAAACAATTTTAATACTCATCCCAAGAAAGGCCTGTGATGACTGGGCTTTCAAGTAAGATAGGATCAAATTCTGACTCTCCGCCATAGTAGAAATCTAAACTTGAGCAAGGTACATTGTTAATACATGAGATCTGTTTTCTCACCTGAAGAGTGGGGAGAACAATGGCCCCCATCCCTTCAGTGGCTGAAGAAAAGGGTTAACTGAGGTGAACATGCAGAGAGAAATATAGGACTTGCTGAGTAAGAATTAATTATTGAGGAGCCACTGAAAGACAATTCTCTTCCTCGCTCCTATATACAATTGACGGATTCTACCTTTATTTCCCTAATTAATCAGTAGTCTTCTATCTGGTCATCTGGATTCGTATGTTACAAGTAAGTTGTAAGGCTCTGCACAGGGACTTCCTGTTGTATTTGCAAGCTCCCTGGTTGGGTGCGACGCAGGAAGCCGTACGGATCTGACTTGGAGGGTAGCTACTTTTCCCAGCAACTCTGTGCTAATCCCGGGATAAAGACACCATGACAGCAGCCCTCTTTGGGGCCAAGGTCTACCTGGTGGGCTGCTGAGTAGGTGAAGTGCTGGGACCTGCTCGGCCCAGGTCGAGTTCCCACTCCATGTTCGGGGCAGCTGGTGGGGAAGAGGAAGGAAAGTCTCTTGCTGGTCTCCTACGGGTCCGGTTGAAAAGCCATGTACAACCCCAGCTCACTGCGTTCTCTCCAATGCACCTGGGATACTCATGCATCTTTTGAGGGGGCGAATGATATCAAGAAAGGAATTATTTTACTCCTCACAGTTTGCATTCCTTCTTGTTTCCATTTCATGGTAGAATAGCTACAGTGACAGGCTGGCTTGCCTGTCCAAGCCCCTCCTCTGGGCTCAGCCCAGCAACAGCACATAACACACACACACACACACACACACACACACACACTGTCTGTCTGTCTGTCTGTCTTTCCTTGGAGGCTGAGCTGCAGGGCTCAGAGCCTGAGTGATCGGCTCAGTCACTGGGAGATTCGGAAAGAAAAAGCCCAGGACACGGCTGGCTCATTACCTGCTGGTGCTCAACAGTCGCTCTGCATGACGAGCTTGGCAGAAGGTGACAACAGTCACCCTCCACCAAGTGCTTGCCGTTCCAGAAGTTACTGCCTGTCCTAGCAAATCGGTCTCAGCCACAGCTTGGCCCAGAACTCGGTCAGGCCCAACCTGAGCTCCGTTCCATCAGGACCAGGAGGGGCCACGTGACAGCACCACCCTGAATCCGTGCCATCGCTCATCTACCCCTGTAACAAGCCCACCTCCTCCCACCACCCGGCCCGCCAGCCCACGGACATGGTGACATTAGCAGGCTTCCAACAAGCTCGCCCACTCGGCCATATCTTCTCTCTTCCGTCTAGGTTATTTGAGGGGTGATCCTGTCTAATAGCAGAGGCAGGAACTAAGTGGGTTTTCACTTTTCTTCTGAATATATATATACACACTAGAGGCCTGGTGCACGAAATTCATGCATGGGGGGGTGTCCCTCAGCCCAGCCTGCACCCTCTCCAATCTGGGACCCCTCAAGGGATGTCCGACTGCCCGTTTAGGCCCGATCCCACCAGGATCGGGCCTAAACGGGCAGTCGGACATCCCTCTCACAATCCAGGACTGCTGGCTCCCAACTGCTCGTCTGCCTGCCTGCCTGATTGCCCCTAACCGCTTCTGCCTGCCAACCTGATCACCCCCTAATCACTCCCCTGCCAGCCTGATCGACGTCTAACTGCTCCCCTGCCGGCCCGATTGCCCCTAACTGCCCTCCCCTGCCAGCCTTGTCACCCCTAACCATCCTCCCTTGCAGGCCTGGTCTCCCCCAACTGCCTCTCCTGCTGGCCTGGTCACCTCTAACTTCCCTCCCTTGCCAGCCTGGTCACCCCTAACTGCCCTCCCCTGCCAGCCCAATTGCCCCAACTGACCTGCCCTGAAGGCCTGGTCCCCCACAATGGCCCTCCCCTGCAGGCCTGGTCACCCTAACAGCCCTCCCCTGCTGGCCTGATCACCCACAACTGCCCTCCTCTGCAGCCATCTTGTGTCCACATAGGGGTGGCCATCTTTGTGTGTTGGAGTGATGGTCAATTTGCATATTGCTCTTTTATTAGATAGGATATATATATAGAGAGAGAGAGAGAGAGAGAAGTTGATTTAAGAGAGAGAGAGAGAGGGAGAGATAGGGAAGGAGGAAGAAGGAAGAAGGAAGGAAAAAGGGGAAGAAGAAAGGAGTGTTCCTTCCAGCGTTGTTGGGATGACAGCTTCGGCTGAAAGGATGAGCTGCATCGAGTGCTGCTTCCAAAGCCACTTTGTCGTTTTCCACTCAGGGTTTTGCTCCTGTGAAGCATGAAGGTGCTCAGTGGCCAGGCTCTCACCAGCTTCTGGACAGCACAGCAGGCAGAGGCCATCTCCCTTTCCTGAGTTCTGACCCCTCGAAGCAGCCCCAGACTGAGTTCCCAGAGCCTGAGTCTCTCTTCTCTTGGGGGGGCCCGGCCTTCCCACCACCCGGTGCAGGGGACGCTTTGTGTTGGAAACAATCACTCTACCTGTTTCAACTTAGTATAGTTTGAGAATAAAACATATAACAGAGCCAGGAAATGGAGTTAATATTGCTATCACGTGTTACTGCCATGGACAAGGGGTTACAGAACAACTTAGTGCAGGTAAACTCAATACAATCGTCTTCTTCGTCTCCCATCTCCTGAAAGTGAATCATCCACGAAAAGGTTGTCAGAGGGCAAAGTCTGATAAATCAAAATCTAAGTACCAGTGACATGAACAGTGGGCAATGACTTCAAGAATTAACAGAGCAGCCGAAACCGGTTTGGCTCAGTGGATAGAGCGTCGGCCTGCGGACTGAAAGGTCCCGGGTTCGATTCCGGTCAAGGGCATGTACCTGGGTTGCGGGCACATCCCCGGTGGGAGATGTGCAGGAGGCAGCTGATCGATGTTTCTCTCTCATCGATGTTTCTAACTCCCTATCTCTCTCTCCCTTCCTCTCTGTAAAAAATCAATAAAATATATTTTTTAAAAAAAGAATTAACAGAGCAAACTCATAATGCTCAGGGTTTGCCTTGAAAAATCCTGCTGCTGCCAGCCTGCGTGGGCAGAGTCTGCTGCTTATTCCCCTTGGATGTGTGACTTTGGCCTCTTGCCAAGCGGAGTACGCACTGCGGCCCCTGCCTTTGGACTTGCCCATGACTTGTTTTGGCCAATCGGTTGCTCGTAGGTACAATCGAGCAGAAGCCTGAAATGCGCTAGTGTGGTTGGACTTGGTCTCACGCACTTGTACCAGCACCGTGAGAAGAAACAGCCTGGGTAATCTGCTGGCTCGGGAGGATGAGAGACACATAGGGCAGATCCTGATTCAACTTGCAGCTGGGAGCCAAGCCCAGTGTAGCCCGGCCTAGATCAGGCACAGCCACCTGAATCCGAATAAAAGAGCGTTGGTGTAAGCCATGGAGTCTGGAGGGAATTTGTTACTCAGCACTACCGTGGTCATTGGTGACTGATACAAACAGTAAAGACAATAGAAATCAATAAAAACGATGGTACAAACCAGAGAACTATGAGCTTCTTGACAAGAAAACCTGTACAACCACCACCAGCTTTATCCCTACAAAGACGCCTTCACGCCTTCATGGTGGCTCTCAGTTTGTCAGGCTCAGCCCCCGCCTTCTAAGCTGGACGGACATCCTGAAATTAAACGTGTTGTAAAGTTAAATTATTTACCTCTGAACGGTTATGTGAGGTAGTGTGCCTGGAATCCACACCTACGTGTTGAGAGTGTTTATCTCTGGGCCGGGGGGTGGTCTTATGGACATTTTCATTTCTTTCTCCTTATTTTAAATTTTCAATAATAATAACATGGATTATTGGCATAATTTAAAAAACAGTTCAGTTTATTTTTAGAAGAACAAATTTAGCCTGATTTTTCAAATGACAGATTCTGAAGTGGTCATCTGCTTCCCGTGGGAATTTCAGAAGAGCCATAAAGAGGGAAAAGCTATCATTGCTGCCCTCCGATAAGTACGGCATTTCTTTTACTGTTGCTGTCTTTCTCAACTCTAGCAGACTTTTTAATGAGCTTCTGTAAGACCCTGTTTCTAGGGGGGTGTTTTGTATTGCTCCCGGGGTGTCTGCGGGAGGCTCTGTAACAGGCTCTGTCTTCCCAGGACTTCCTCTTCCCTGCCAACCCCCCACCCCCACTCCAGGCCCTTTCACCTGCTGGCGCTTCAGGGATGGCATTACCTCCCCTCTGGGCACTGACAGGGTCACGTGACCTCAGGCACAATGCAGGGAGGTGGAGTGTGCATGAGTCACAGGGGGGAAGTTCAGCGAGCATCGCCCCGTGGTTAGTGGTTAGTGGTTAGGCAAGAGTCTGCTTACACAAGTGACGGCTGCATCAGCTCCTTTGGGGTCAGCATTCTAGGCCCCAACAGCACCCCTCATTCCTGCTGGGGTGACTCTTTAGCAGGCTCTCCCTCTCTCTCTTCCTCTCCCTCCCTCCCTCTCTCTCTGTCTTATACTTCCTTCCATTTTCCTTATCTTCCCTTCTCTCTTTGCATCTGAATGCAAGTATTTGGGATTGGGTTTTGATTTTGATTTTCATAAGAAAGTGGGGGCCGGGGGTTCTGCTCCACCTCAAGCTGCCTTGTTAGGTCTAGAGGGCCCCCTGGCTGTCTCCCTGAGGCTCAGGACCTTGGCAACCAAAGCCAGAAACACATTGCTCCCTACTTTGCATTTTCACATTCCCAAGCAGCGGCATCAGGCCCCAGTGGTCTAAATAGCTCCTGAAAGGGTTGGGTGGGAAGAGTCAGAAAAGGAAAATAAATGAGTGGTAGGGAGGCAAGAGGCGTAAGTTCTGTACTAGGTTTTAACAGACAGCATTTCGCTTCCTTCTTGCCGAAAGGCCTACCTTCCCTGCCCCGGGCTGCTGCTTCCTCAGCTGAGGGCCAGGAGGCAGCTGGAATGGCTATGGTGGGAACAGGGAGGCAACACACTCTGCACACCCCACAGAGCACCTGCCCCCCCCGCCCCCCCCGCCCCGCTCTCCCGCGGCCTCTCGGGCCCTCCTCTGATGAAGGAGCCCCTCTGCTGCCCGTGCCTCTCTGAGAGCCCTTCTGCCCTGTCTACCCAACATGCAATGTCCTGAGGAGACCCCACAAGGGACTCCCAGCCCCAAGCCTCCCCCTTCCCTATCGCTCTCAGAGTCACACGGCTCAGCCTCCTTCTCCACGCCCAGTGGCTTTGACTTGTTCTGTCTTTTTGTTATTATTATTATTATTGATTTCAGAGAGGAAGGGAGAGGAAGAAAGAGACGGAAACATCACTGATGAGAGAGAATCATCCATCCCACTGCCTCCTGCACGCCCCCCACTGGGGATCTGAGGGCCCAACCCAGGCACGTCCCCGACCGGAATCAAACTGTGACCTCCGGGTTCACAGGTTGACGCTCAACCACTGAGCAAACCGGCCAGGCGTGTTCTGTCTTTTTACCTCAGGCAAGTCCTGCTGTGACTTAGTGATGTATTGCAATGGAGTCAAGCACTTTGAGGAAGAGTATCTTCCGATGTCCTCCCATCATCCAATTGGGATTGTTAGCGTGGATTTTAATGCAGGATATTAGCGTAGGCTCACGCTTACCTCGCATACCTCTTTCCTCTCCACACATCTTTCTCGGCACCACTTTTTAAGAAACAATAGTGTGGGGGTTTTTCCTGAATATTATTTGCCTGTGATAGGCTACCTAAGGTACCATCTGAAAGAATGATCAAAATAATCCTATTTGTGCATACTTTTATTTGGGCTTGTTTGTTTGATGAAGGAGAAGTTAACAGGAAAGTCTCTAAGTGTCAAGAAATTGCCAAGGAAAATGTTTCCTGAGCTGAACTTACCCAGAGTTCTCCATCGAAGCATAAAATATTTTATAAAGAAATGTGCTAGCCCAGCCATTCCTAAGAACCAGGAGGTCATGGTTCAATTCCTGGTCAGGGCACATGCCCGGGTTGTGGGCTCCATCCCCAGTGTGGGGCGTGCAGGAGGCAGCCCATCAATGATTCTCTCTCCCTCTCCCTCTCCCTCTCCCTCTCCCTTTCCCTTCCTCTCTCCCTCTCCCTCTCCCTTCCTCTCTGAAATCAATAAAAAATATATTTTTTTAAAAAAGAAATGTTAACCAAATAACAGTGAACCAGGGTGCCTCAGCTCAGCTCTATATGGCTGGAGTGGATATCATGGACTTTGAAAGAGACGGTTTCTGGGATGAAATGACTGAAAGAGAAGCACCTGGATCGTGCACATATGTAGATGCTGACGCAGGAGGAGCGAGATTAGCACCAAAGGAGAGATTCCCGCCCTTGGGGTGGTGACGCCGCAGCAATTTCTTTGCAGCAAAGGCCCTTCCAACATCAAGTGCAAAGATCCGTGTGCTCAGTGAGGCCACGTGGCCTGAGCTTTGAAGAGCTTGGAACTAATTCCCAGAAAGCTTGTATGGTGTCCATCTACCACATCCCAACAATCACATTTGCAGGGACATCTGTGAGTTAAATCTCTCCATATTCAGCGGGTAATATCTTTAATCGTGTCTGGTTAGAAAGTCCATTTGAAACATTTAAAAAATGGGCAAGACACGGGTATAAATGTTGAAAAATTTAACTGGCAAGGCAAAGTGAAACCCATTCATTCATTCTGTCCATCAGTTGTGTATGAACAAACATGATTTGCTTCCATACGAAGACAGCCTCTTGGGGTTAAGTGGACAATTCTTTTCTCAATATCCCTCGGTCTTTCCTAAGTATGCCTCTCGTCTAACTTCCCAAGTAAACTCCAGGTTCCCAGAGGAAAGGTCTGTAAGTCCTACTTCTTTTGACCCTTTATAATCTTGGTATCTATGCACAATTAGGTGGATGTTTATAACTATCCCAGAAACATAAATCTTTCAGAAAGTATTTTCCATCTCTTTCTCATTTCCGGCCTATGCTATGCTCTAGGGAACACAGAGAGTAATACGTTCCCTGCCCTACAGCAGGCTGCTTGGAGGGAGACGTGAAAATCTATGTGCTGTAAAGGTTGCAGACACTGTGATATAAATCTCCCAGGAAAGAGCTATTTGTAGAGGCAATGTTCTCAGGCTCGGGCTCAAGTCACCGAGATTCAATTCTGGCCTCGCCACTGGCTTCTTTCGGGACTCTGGGAAAATTACTTCAGCTCTTCAAACCCCAGTTTCCTCATCCTTAAAATAGAAATGATAAATAGTCCTTATCTCATAGGACTGGTATGAGAGTTGAAAGGGATTAGGCATTGATTAAATTTCCCCGGTGCTTTGCATTGCCAATGTTAGTCTTTGCTCAAAAATCAAATGGGGAGACAGCAGTTTATCTCTGAAGAAAATTTCCCATCGGTGGTCTACAAGGTGGTCTGGGAAGTGCTGAGCCTAGAGGTATGAAAGGCGAAGAGCAAACTTTTCTCTTTTTTTATGTACAATTTTTTAAAACTCTTTCTAAATAGCAAGAAGTTCTACAATCATTGTCAACAGTTAAACAAATTGAGAAAAAATTATTAGATTCATATGCAGCAGATAGAGAGGTGATTCTTTTTTTTTTTAATATATTTTATTGATTTTTTTACAGAGAGGAAGGGAGAGGGATAGAGAGTTAGAAACATCAATCAGCTGCCTCCTGCACACACCTTACTGGGGATGTTCCTGCAACCAAGGTACATGCCCTTGACCGGAATCGAACCTGGGACCCTTGAGTCCGCAGGCTGACACTCTATCCACTGAGCCAAACCGGTTAGGGCGAGAGGTGATTCTTAAACTTACAAATTATCAAGAAAACAGTGACGAACCCAATAGAAAAAGGGTAGATGATACGGACAGCACTCCATAGAAAAAGAGAAACACAGAGAAGGAGAAACGCATTAACAGTGAATATGTGAAAAGGTGCTCCATCTCACTGATAGCTCAAGGCATTCGAAGCCAAATAGCGTTGGACTACCATTTTTCAACTGATACAATGGCAAAACTGACATTTGTAAAACCTAGCGTGGTTGGCAGCTTGAGAACAGGGTTTTGCTCGAGCACTCTTAAGGAACGTGTACAGTAATTAAATCTTTTGGTGAACAATTTAGTGGCCTCTATGAAAATCAGCAATATCTATTCTCTTGGACAGGGAAAACCCGATGAGATGTTTGTAAAAAAATAGTGTGTAGGGATGTTCACTGCAGTGTTGCTTACTGTTTGCCAAGCCGAATTGGAAACAAGGTAGATGCCCAGGAACAGGGGACTGGGCGGGTAAACAATGGTACATTCGTGCAATGCGCTGGGCAGGAACTAAAAGCATAGGATAGAGATATTGCTGTTATGAAAAGAGTTTTAAGACACATTAGTAAGTGATAAAATCTCGGGTCGTGAAAAAAAATAGTACATATACTAGCATGGTACACTGCTATGTTTCTTTTCAATTTAAGATTTTCCCATCATCATTTATCCCCTCTATGCCCTTTTCACCCTACACCTACACTGCTTTTTAAAAAAGGGAGTCTATAATAATAAAAGTGTAATATGCTAATTAGAGCGGACATCCTTCCGAACAACCTTCCTGACAAAGCCAGGGCTGCCCAGGTCCAAGGTGCCTGCCAGTGGCCAGGGCTGCCCACGTCAAGGATGCCAGAGGAAAGCCGGTGCCGGCAGCCGGGGGAAGGAAGGCCTACTCTTGCACGAATTTCGTGCATCCGGCCTCTAGTGCAACACATCAAAAGGTGAACATGAAATTGTTAACAGCTCCTTCCTCTGGGTAATAAAACCATAGGTAGGGGAAAAGAAGATACTTATTTTTTCATTTTAAGCCCAATGAGTTATTCAAACTGAATGCCATGGAGTGCATTGTTTTTATAATACAATTAATAATTAAATAATCACTGGCACACATTTTAAGTACTTGGGATATACATTAAACACTAATACAGCACACCTTAAAGGGTTAGCAGCTATTGTGTTGGGATTGGACTACAGGGCCCTCATCTGCCACAGCTGTTAGCCAACCTGTGCCATCGGCACCGGTTCTTTTTGAGAACATTTACAGCTGCCTAGTCTAGACTCTCAGTAATCCTTTGGTATTTTATTTGGATCTTTTCCTGCCGGGATTAGCAGTTTCAGGCCTCAGATTGCTTATCTTCTTTCTGGCAGGTTAAACGCTTCCTCTTAAAAATAATTGCTCTTTTTTTCCTGGTGCATTTCGGAGGGTTTTTGCACTCCGTCTGGTTCTTCCCGCCTGATTAGACCTTTTCCTCTTAGAATGGCTGGTCCTGATAGGCCGCTTTCTTCAAAGTCCGTCTCAGCTCTTTGGCTGTTTGCTTTTTGGCTCATAATCAAACATGAATCTCCAGTTTGTTTTGTCCGAGAGAGAAACTCCATGAAGGTGAATAGGAGATGCATTAAAAATATAAACCCTGCAAAAAACCCCAGCATAGAGGCTGTCACGCAAAGACACTCCCACGGTTGGTGTGGCCGTTCTTCCTCAAGCCCAGCAATTGTTCTTGCGCATCGCACTGCCTTTCATTCTGTGACTGGGCTGCTACACAGCCCCGGACACACTGCTGTGAGGAGCCCACTCCTCATCGCTGATGATGTGACTTCGCCCCCGGGTGAGGTTTCTCAGGGGAACTGCAGGATGAGGTCCCTGGGATCACAGCTTGCTCAGGTGGGGGAAGGGGGGTACCACTCTGGCCCTCCGGGGAGCTAATGCATCTTTAATTATTGACAGGTTCACACAAGACCCTGTAGGTCTAAGAACATTAGCTCGGTAGCTAACTGACGGTCACATGAGACGGTCCTGCGCAGAGGAAATCCGTGCGAGCTGGTGCCCACGGGAGGGGCATCTCCCGTCGCTGCCCGGCTGGTGCTGGAGACCAGGGCCCGCGTGCCAGGCCATCCTGGAATGGAGGCCTCTGACATGTCTACCTGGGAGCTGAGAATCATCTGGAATATACTGAGGCATCTCCTAGCTGAGAGCCAAAGGATTAAAGGGAAACCATCCCCTCGTTTTAAAGTAGAGTTTAAATTATGAAAATATAATAGCTCCATAATGTAAAATAGTTAGATGCACATACTACAGATGGAAATAAAGTAAGAGGTTTTCTTTTCACTCCTGCATCCATTTTTTCTTCAGTCTCTAAGGGAAATAGTTTAGCATGAAGGCCTCCAAACAATATGTGGTGGTGTGTATGTATGTGTGCATTCGTGTATACGTGTGTATGTATGCCTGTGTTTGTGTACATGTGCATGTATTTATGTAGGTGTGCATGTGTGTGCATATATCTTTGTATACATGTGTGGATGTGTGTTTGTGTATATGTATATATCTGTATGCATGTATATGCATGTGTGTGTGTGCGCCCATATGTGGGTGTATATCTGTGAGTGCATATGTGTAAGTTTGTGTGTATATGCATATGTTAAATATTTATATGTAATATATATCATATAAAATATACAATACATGCATGTATGCACAAACAAATGAAACTTCCTAAACATATGGGTCTGAAAATGGCTCAAAATAAATTCGGACTGGGACATAAGGCACATGTGCGATGCAAAGGCAACCTCATGTGTCAGGCCAGTAGAACTTGGGGCCTCCAGGCTCTGCCCCCCTGGTTTTTGCTCTAGAGCAGTGGTTCTCAACCTTCCTAATGCCGCGACCCTTTAATACAGCTCCTCATGTTGTGGTGACCCCCAATTTCATTGCTACAAATTGAACATAATTAAAGCATAGTGATTAATCACAAAAACAATATGTAATTATATATGTGTTTTCCGATGGTCTTAGGCGACCCCTGTGAAAGGGTCGTTCGACCCCCAAAGGGTCGCGACCCACAGGTTGAGAACCGCGGCTCTAGAGGCAACTCAGTGGCAGAGGAAACTGGGGTGGACATGCACGTGGGGACATTGGAAACGCATGGAGCGGCTCCCACCCACGCACGCTCCTACCGGGCAATGACCTCGGCCACGACAAGTTTGAGTGGGAGGCCCTCGAGCCAGGTCTTGGTTATGGTCATTGGTGTGGGAGGGAGCTAATCAAACCCGCTAATCAAATAAGAAGAAAGCACAGCTTTTTCATTCCGTGACTGAGAGCAAAACTGGCACGGAATCAAACGGAGACCGGCTGGGGCAGAGCGGACATTCTGAGAGGACAGCATTTGATTTGTGTCATCGCTAGGCCTCTGCAGGAAACCACCCTGGGGTCTTTACTGCCATCGAAATTCCCCTCGTTACAGGAGCCAGGCTGAGTTAGGCTTTCGTGTTGCTTGCAGCCCACATTATGGGAATATATTAGTGTAAAATGTTGTATCCTAAGTAATCTGTACTGGTATTTGCCAAATTGTTTAGGGGAATACCTGTGTGCTAACTTCTTGGTAAGTGAAACAGCCCCTGTTTAAATTCGTTTGGAAAATACTGAGATTAATGTTTTATACTTTTAGAGATTTGCAAAGCACAGAAAATATTAAACACTTCAAGAAGTAAAAACTATTAAACCTACAGTTTTCATATTTATTAACTCTATGTTCCTTTTTTCATGTAATAGCTATTGAAAACCTGTGAAAAAGCCACTTCCTAGAATTGAAAAATATGGTTCCAGATTTTCGGTATAGTTTTATGTTCCACTTTTCCCACGAGATCAGAATCAGCATTTTCAGTCAGGACATTGGGAACCAACACCCCAGTCTCTAGAATGTTAGTTTATTACTTTTTTAAAAAATCAAAAAGTGTTTTCTGTTGAATCAAAAACATAGGGTCTATCTAGTTATATTTTTAAGAACAACCAGGCTTAAGATACGTGTGGTCTTTATCTCAATTCCACTTGTTGGATATTGTACATTCTACCTGATGTGACATTGATCATATCTTCACTTAAAAAGACAAATGTTTGCTGAGCCAGTTCCCTTCGTCTGCCTGGATTTTTTTAAACATAAGCCACAGAAACCTCACATGTCTGACTCTCACGGTGAAGAAACACCGGGGAGCCGGAGGAATTGTTGACAAGATGGGCGGGCGCATCAGACCCAAAGCTAAGTGCCAGGAACATGCCCCAAACAAAGCAGCGGCGTCTGCAGAGGAAACCACCTGCCCCCCTGCTCCTCCCCTGCAGCCGCAGCTCTACCTGCTGCTCCGCCCCGGCCAGCTGTGCAGCCACCGCCCGCACCGCAGACACCGGCAGCTGCTGCCCTGCCTCCACCAGGAACAGAGAAGCTGTTTCCTGCTCTGTGAACAGCTCAGTCCAAATCCCGCCAGGCGACCAGATTGGCAGGACAGAAAGCACAGGCTCGGGCCCTAGCTGCAAAGGAGGCCGAGAAAGCCCGCGATCGGCCTTCAGCTTCTCCAGCAGGAGGGGTGTCTTGCTCCCCTGACACAGACGGGCAGGGGCCTTCCTCAAACACGGGAACAAACTTGACGTGATGACACATGTCCTTGCCCGGGCTGCCTCAGGATCGGCGCACACTTTCACTTTTCCAGGGAAACACAAAGGGCCCGCACTCCCCGCCAGCAGAATGCAGCTGCTTCTCCAGGTGGACACTCACCCGCACTCTCTTCCCCAGGGGCCTCCCAGCATCACCTCCACCCGCATCCTCGCTGCGGCCAGAGCTCCAGGGCATGTCCACTCCTCCCTGAGCCCCTCGCCGTGTTATCTTGACATTTTGCCAGGTAGGGCTTCAACATGAAGTTAACTCCCCCAAGACATCCTACATGAAAAAGGGAGGAATGAGAGGAGAGAAGAGGGAAACGCAGTTAAGATATATAAGGACATTCGAGACGATGCGAGAAAGAAGATGCGGGAAGTGAAGGCCCTTGTTTGGGCCCGGGTGCCCTCAGCGAACACGCTGCCAGTCCCAGCTCCACAGTGAAAGAGGTCAGACCCTCACTCCTGACGGAAATGTCCTTCCTGATCTACGCGCACACGCTTCCTGTGGTCGTCCTGAACTGATGTTACTTAGACAATCAGTAGACTTCATTCTGTAGAGCAGCTTCAGGTTCACAGAGAAACTGTGTAGAACGTACAGAGTTCCCACACATCCCCTTTTTGTCCCCCCTCCGCCCCCCGCTCAGGTTACCGTTTTAAGCACCTTGCATCGGTGTGGGACACCTGTTAAAACTGAGGACCTAAAATTGATTCATTATTAACTGAAGTCTGTCGTTTACATCGGGGTTCGCTCCTGGTGACGGACAGATCTAGGGACTTGGCCAAATGCACTGTCCTGTCTCTACTGTTGCGGAGTCATGAGAACAGCTTCATTGGCCTGAAATCCCCCTGTTCCTGGCTTATTCCTTTCTCTCCCCTCAGGTCCTGGCAGCCACTGATGTGTCGCTGTCTCCGTAGTTCCCAGAATGTCATGTCGTTGAAATATTACAGGACACAGCGTTTCCAGGCTGGCTCCTGTCATGTAGTAAAACGCGTTTGTTTCCTCCAAGTCTTTTGTGGCTTCATAGCTCTCTTTTTTAAATCACTGAATAACATCCCATTGTGTGGATGTATCACTGTTTATTTACCCATCCACCTACTGAAAGGTATCCTGGTTGCTTCCAAGTTTTGTTAATTAGCCTTCATTAATTTTTACCATAGGACTTGGCAGAATTAGTAGCCACGCAAGGAAATCCCCTGGGTTCTTCCCACTTTTCTCAGAAATTGCAACTTTAATTCCTCACTAGAGTCAAGGTTTAGTAACTGAGCCACCAAAGGGCCCACTCTTAATTTTTTTATTGTTTCTCCGAGGGCACAAGAAGCCCGAAAAGGCCACATTCCGTGGAATATTGCTGTGGCTCTCCCCTTGGGTGCGCAGTCAGCAGGGCCTAGGGCTCAGAGGCAGGAGACGAACCTTTGAAAAGGACCAGTAGTGGTCACGGTGAAAGGTGTCCCTCTGGCACCCATAACCCCGGCCAAAGATTCCCGTATGTGCTCCGTGGGGGACACATACAGGCGCACCCTTGGTCACTAGTTCAGAACGCACACCACCCCCTCCAGCATCAACCCAACCTTGCAGGCCATTGGCTCTAAGCTGGCACTGAGCTGAGACTCTCATAGAATAGTCGACATTCTGTAATAAGTTATTTTTGGGTGATAGAGTAAATGATAAGACAGGCAAGTCCAGTGATATTGACTCTTTTGTTATAAAGTGAATTCCTTGCATACAAACGATGTAGAATCTGATACTATGGCGACATAGGAGGCGTTCACTAGGCCCACAGAGAGCAGTGCTCAGAGAAGCATGGTGCCGAGAGAGACAGTGCAATCCCCAAATAACATCTATTCCCACTATTAACCCCCAGGTGCCACAGAGGGAGGCTCCAGTGTAACCAACAAGCCTGCCCACAGGTGAGCGCTTCTTCACCCAAAATATATGACGGGGTGCTCAGTCTTGGGCCCTGCTGCCTGCGTGTTGGGCAGCGAATAGTCCTGCAGATGAACTGGCTTTGGAGAGGGAGGCGGCATGTGGTTGAGCCTATGGGTGCGCTCTACTGCCACCACCAAGGTTAGTTGTTCTCTAGGTTGTCTCCCACCTGCCCACGTGATTGATGATCTTCTCGACAGGAGTTTGCTGAGCACTCACATTAAGCACCGACGTTCTCATCCTCTGGCCCATTCTCAGGGCTTCATCCACACATTTCTTCCCCCAAATTCATTGTTCTCAATCCTCCAATCTTGTGCCTTCCAAGCCCCTCATCATTTAGCCAAATCATGAGTTACCACAAATAAATCAATGATAGTTCTCCTTGCAGGAAGAGTGCACAGCCAAGAATGTAGCCCAAAATTCTTTAAGGCTGCGCTCCAGTGGCTGCAACGCCCAGGCAACCTCCTTTTGGATGGTGCTGATAGGCTGTGCAGCGACTTCTATTAATCAGGCTCAGTGTTTGTCTCATTCATCATCTGGCAGTAGGGAGTTTATCATGAGGACATAGGTGAGGACTGGGGAGGAGCAGCAGTGCAGAGTGAGCCCCTGCAGCTTCCTGGACCTTCAGGATCCGTTTTGACTCAAGTCCATCGATATATCATTTCTACCTGCTGATGGAGTAGACTAGTTAACGGAGTGGCACTTACTTCGTCATAAGCAGTTCATGTTGTCATGTTTGTGCCATTGATAGGACTTCATTCTCTACAATGGCCCAGAATCAAATCAACAGTTGTTTCTAAAAAAAATTACCAAAAAAGAAGCATTTGCTCTAAATTCTGTGAACTTTGGAGGGGTACCCTAGACCAGTGGTCAGCAAACTACAGCTAGTGAGCCACATGCGGCTCTTTGGCCCCTTGAGTGTGGCTCTTCCTAAGCCTTAGGACTACCCTAATTAAGTTAATAACAATGTACCTACCTATATAGTTTAAGTTTAAAAAATTTGGCTCTCAAAAGAAATTTCAATCGTTGTACTGTTGATATTTGTCTCTGTTGACTAATGAGTTTGCCGACCACTGCCCTAGACCATTAGTGTAAAGAAAATACTTTATTTATATTTATAATAAAGTATGTTAGAAGAGTACATGATGTAAGCAAAGGCCACTACAGGACATTAAATCATGGGAGTGTCAAGAGAAAAACTCATAATAAAAATTAACATAGTGCAATGATAAAGGAAGAAAAGACAGGCTACTCAGAATGAAGCTAACATAACAAGAATGAACTACAGAAAAATAAAGGCAAATTTATCCATTATAATCGGTAATTATTTATCTCTGATTATCACAGTTGGTTGTGCTCACTTATAAGCAATACAGGACCTTATTCACATAGCAATATTTGACTTTCACTTAACAAGAAGTCGTAAGGTAGTTGGTCCCAGGGTTGGTTTGTTGGCTCAGTGGCATCTTAAAAATCTAGTTTCTTTCCACCCTTTCACTCTGTCTTCTTTAGGGTTTGAATTTCATCATCTGGCTCATCACTCCCCAGTTATAAATAGCTGCTTCCTCTCCAGACTACTCAGACTTTTTGAAAGTTTCCAAAGTAGGCAGCTGAAGAATGGGGCAAAGGGTCTTTTCCTTTTTCACTCGGGGTGAAATCTTTCCCAGAAGTCCCCCACACATTTCTTCTTATCTCAGAGGTCAGAAGAGATCGCACCTGCCTCAGAACCAATCACACGCAGAGGGGGATGATGCTACATTACTGACTCGGACTTCGTCATGATTCATCAGTGGAGGCCAAAGTCTTAAACGATAAGGGATCTGTTATGAAGGAAGAATGGGAAATAGCTGTTGGATAAACAGCAAGAGATTCTGCCTCCGTTATATTTTTTGTGGATACGATATTGTTTATAACCATCTGAGGACGGGAGAGGGTCTCCTCTGTTCTCTGGCTCTATAACCATTTCATGATTCTATGCTATCACCTGAAATAACTTCACTAGTGTCTTTTCTAACAATTGGACTGGTTGAAGATAAACTCATCTATACTATAGCCACCACGAGCTAATATGTTACTTGTCCCCAAATATCACAGAGACTGGCCAAAGGAAACCATACACAGTCCAGAAATCAAGTATGTAAGAAAAAGTTAAAAGGTCATGACAAACATCTCTACTCACCTCCGATCCTATGAAAATAGCCACACACAGGTAGAGGTAAGACTAGGAGGTTAAGGAACATGGAAGAAATATACCTCCCAGTCACAATCACGAAGTGATGGGAGGACTTTGGTCAAGGTTTTTCAGAGAAATAAAACCAGGAGGGAATCGGCTTACGTGATGATGGAGTATGGAAGCTGGCAAGTCCCAAGAGCCGCAGGGTGAGCCTCAAGATTTAGTTGTAGTTTGAAGGCCTGCAGGCTGAAGAACCAGGAAGAACTAATGTTTCAGATCAAGTCTGAGGTCAGAGAAAAACCGACGGCCCCGTTCCAAAGCAGGCAGGCACGAAGCACCCTCCCTGACTCGGGGGAGCTTCAGCTTACGTTCCACTCGGGCCTTCAGCTGATGAGGTGTGGCCCACTCTCATGAGGGAGAGCAATCTGCTTCACTTAGTCCACTTATATACATGTCACCCTCACCTCAATCCCCTCACGGAAACAGCGGAGCAGTGTGTGACCAAGTCCTTGGGCACTCCGGCCAATCAAGTTGACGTGTGAAATTAACCATCTTAGACCTGGTGAATCTTCAAAAGATATTAATTCCTGCAAACTTTGGAATAATCTTTATAATTGCATTGAAGGTCACTCAACAGACACACATTCCTAAAAAAAATTTTTTCTGTGTTATGTTGTTTGGTTTGTGAGAAGAACAAAGTTAAACACAACTCCATTTTTTTCCCACCTTTTACTCTACTTACTGGCATATGTGCACACACACACACACACACACACACCATTTATTTACTTATCAATTATTTTACTTCTAAGCAGAAAGGGAAGCTCTGGAACTTGTAAATATAATAGAACATGTGTGTTCCGAATTTGTGTAATACTGAAACAGGCACACTGGATGGAATAGTCATCTTTTTCCACTTTATTTAATTTGGGACGGACAACACCCGGTTTGTATAATAACTGGCTCCATTCACTAAGCGCGCTCCATCCAGGAACATTTAAATATCATCTAAACCATCTTAGGCACTTTTTGTGGCGCAGGAGGCTAGTATCTTCCGTTTGAAAATATAAAATCTCAGGATCACGAAGTTTAAACACATCTTCCAGAAGATCATTTTCTAAAGTCAATAGAAAAAAAAGATGACGCCGGTCAGAAGAGAGGCTACTGGCTGATAATAAAGTGGAAATTTTTGGATATTGCTAATCAGAGTCTCAGGAAGAAGAAGAAAAGCACTGTCAATAATACAAAACTGAAAGGGGACTACAGCGTCTGCGTCTTCAGCAGGAGGACAGTTGACTCTTTGAACGCTAACTGGCTGCGCGCAATGTTTTCAAGAAAGCCACATGGAGACGCGGAGGAAGGGGGCAGCATGTTCCTCTCACTGATTTCTAGTGCCTGGAGTTCTGCGAGCCTATTGTTTCTCCCCTTTGCCTCAAAGCCAAGAAAAAAAGAACAAAAACAACCAGCCCTGCCTCCAGTTGTCTCAGCCGCCTCATCCAGCAGCTGCGATCGCACCACAGGCGCGTCTTACATGAAAATTCTTGCTCTCGGCCGCTGCCATCTCTGCTTTTAATTGGGATGCCATAACCTGCTCGCCACTGAAAATATAGCCGGCGTCTGCTCCTTCTAATTAAGAAATGTGATCATTTGACTTGATTAACTAATGATGTCACCTGCAACTTATACAAGGCAGTAGAGGAGTCTCATTCTCCCAGGGCAGTGCTTGCAAACGGAACTGCCTACGGGTCCCTGGGGCTCCTGGCTCTGGGAAGGGCCTGAATCCTGCCTTCCTAACAAGCCCGAGTGAAGCAGGCGTTCCTGGTCCTGAGCCCCCCCCCCCCCCCCCCCCCCCATGAGCAACGAGGCTAGAGAATTACAGGTTAAACACGTATGGACATAGACATGGACAATGTAAACCAATGTTAGAGAAATGAGGAAAGCTGCATTTTTTTAAAAAGGGAGATGTTTAGCCTGTTCAGATCAAACTCAGGACGGTTCCAGGAACCCACAGCTAAACTCCCCTTGAGGCAGACGTGACCTTAAGGTCCTCATGTACTTATCAGCACATCAGTTTCCTCGTTCTCAAATGGTATAAGAATTTGCTTCCAAGAAGCTTAGAGCGTTTTGTTTTATTTATTTATTTATTTATTTATTTATTTATTTATTTATTGTGCTGAATGAAGGCAGATACGGGTTACAGCCGCTATGTAGAGAAATGCATTAGAGAATAAAAAGATTGAAAAAGCTACATTACTAAAAAAAAAATGGGATTGAATGAGAATAAGGAATATCAAATGGAAATAAAGAGTAGGTAGCAGGGTATGGACTGTTAAACCCTTGATGAGATTTCCCAGGTAATGTGAATAAGAATGACAGAAAAGGTCAATTCCGATCTTTAAAACATTGTGGGAAGCTGGGAGTAAGAAGTAATATATCCAAGAATCCAGGACTAAAATTGTCATTTATCTCCTGAAAAAAAAGAGAGAGGGAGGGAGAGCCATAGACCAGAAACAGTAGGAAATGGAAGAAAGAGGTTTACCTGCAATTCTTAAAACCAATAATAAATAGACAAATAAAGCTATTTAAAGAAATTTTTATGAAATTTAGATTTATAAGAAATATCTCCTCATGGTGACATTATGTATGAACAACTGTTCATAACTCATATATAATGAATTAATATATCTATGAAACAAACAATCCAATTAAATAACGGGCTGAGGAGCTGAATGAACACTTCTTTAAAGAGGACACACAGAAGGCCTATAGACACATGAAAAGATGTTCAATATCACTAATCATCAGAGAAATGCAAATTAAAACCACAGCGAGCTACCGCCTCACACCTGTCAGAATGGCTACCATCAACAGACAAACAAGTGCTGGCGAGGATGTGGAAAAAAGCCCACATGTGCTGTTGGTGGGAATGCAGACTGGGCAGCGCACAGTATGGAGAACAGTATGGAGGTCCCCCCCAAAATTAAAGACGGAACTGCCTTATGGCCCAGCAATTCCACTTCTGGGGACATATCTGAAGATACTCAATACACTACTTTGAAAAGATATATATGTAACTCTATCTTCACTACAGCATTATTTACAATAGCCAAGATATGAAGCAACCCAAGTGCCTATCAATTAACAAGTGGATAAAAATAGCTGTGGTGCATACGTGACAGGATAGCAAGAAGCTAGGGAAATTCCTGGGCAAATAGAGAAACTGAAACAAGGGTATGAAATAAGGCCAAACAGTTTGGACAGCTTGCAGCCAGTTTGTATCAAGACCTTATCTTCCCCGATCAAGGACACTTGAGAGCAAATACTTAATACCTTTCCTCTCTAACCAGAGAATACAAACTTACATCATCCGGCCTGGGAAAGTATAATAAACAAAGACCTGAGCTACACCCAAGGGTAAATGTCACTTGGGGGGTGCTAAGGCAGGAAGAGGGGAAGGGGGAAGGAAAAAGGGTTTGGGTGTTGTTGTTTTTATCTCACCACAGAACAAATAAATCAGCAGTCTTATTAGGACTTGCCAACATAAAATCACCAGACATTCTCATAAATTCTGGGAAAAGCCACAACAAAGTGACAGAGGGACCTTGAAATCTAGTTTGTGCCCAAGACATCCAGCAGGGAAGCTTTGAAAGCTATAGTGAGAAGGGTATAAAACCCTTGAACTCCACAGGGAGGAATGTTCAGAATACTTGGGTGGCCCACTTGTGCTATCTGCCAAATATTTTTTTAATAAATTTGCTTGTCTTGCTTCCTTAATAAATTTTCCTGCTTTGCCACAATGCTGCTTGCTATCTGTCACTTATTTGAAATCTTTCTTATGAAGCTGACAAAAACTGAGGAAGGGACAGCCCTCTTCCTCCAACTCTGGGGGCCGTCCAGTAACATCTTGTCTGGTGCCAGCAGCACATACAGACAATGGAATATTACTCGGCCACAGACAAGAACGAAATCTTAACATTTGCAACAGCATAAACGGACCTGGAGGGTATTATGCTTAGTGAAATGTGTCAGACAGAGAAAGACAAATACCATAGGCTTTCACTTAGAACAAACTACATGAACAAGCAAAACAGAAACTGACTCATAAATGCAAAGAAGAAGCTGATGTTTGCCAGAGGGGAGGGGGTTTGTGGGGCTGGGTGTGAAAGATGAAGGGATCGAGAAGCACAGATTGGTATATACAAAATAGTCATGGGGATGTAAAGTACAGCATAGGGAATACAGTCAATAATATTGTAATAACTATGTATGGTGTCATGTGGGTACTGGAAACATCAGGAGGACCACTTTGTAAAGTACATGTGTGTGGGAAACCGCCTATTGTCTTCACTAGCAGAGAGGTGTAGACAGAGAACCCGGAAGGCTGGAGACCTTTGAAGCCCTAGCAAAGGTCAGAGCTGTGCACCACCTCTGTTAATCCAGACAATGGTAGCTGAAGCAACCTCCCCACCTTTAGTCATGTAAATCCTTATTGATAAGAATAGCTGGTGTGTCACTGGAACCTCCCTGCCTAAGGGCTATACTATGGGTGGATCCCAAACCAAATAAAAGGTTGGTGAGGCCTGAGCACCAGTGGAAGTCCTTCCCCTTGAGTTGGACTTACCCGCCTGGCCCCCCAATATTTCCAAATTATCTCTTGTCTTTTCTCTTTCATTATGTGCGGCTCCTCTTCCAGATCCTGAACCCTGAACCATGCGGGACGTGGAGGGAGACATTTACCACACATGTGTGCCTAACCACTCTGCTTACACCTGAAACCAATACAAAATAATATTGCCCTAACCAGTTTGGCTCAGTGAATAGAGCATCTGCCTGCGGACTGAAGGGCCCCAGGTTCGATTCCAGTCAAGGGCATATACCTTGGTTGCGGGCGCATCCCCAGTAGGAGATGTGCAGGAGGCAGCTGATTGATGTTTCTCTCTCATCGATGTTTCTAACTCTCTATCCCTCTCCCTTCTTCTCTGTAAAAAAGCAATAAAATATATTTTTAAAAATAATAAAATAAAATAATATTGAATTCAAACTGGAATTGAAAAATAACATTTAAGAAGTTAAACTTCCATCTATCATAAAAAAAGAAATGTATAATAAAGGAAAATTATAACCAATCTCCCTCATGAACCTAAGGCAAAAATTCTAAGTTAGAAATTAGCAAATGAAGTCTAGCAATTACTGAAATAAAAAGATATAGTATGCAAACAAGGTTTAGCCCCTGAACGCAAGAATTTTTAACAATAGAAAAAAAATCTATAAATGTGATTCATCACACTAACAAGTTCAAGGAGGAAAAGCGTTCAATAAAATTAAATAATTAAGCTCGGTAAATCTTTTTAGCAAACTAGAGATAGAAGAGCTTTTAGTGTCCATTTATAAATCAGACACTCTTGGTCTTTCAAGCGGAGGAGATTTAATAGAGGTGATGGATGACACAGGTGATGGAAACCCAACCAGGAATGGTGAGTCCACTGCATCAGAGCGGAGACCAGTGATGCCCCAGGGCTAGAAGGTCAGTGGTAGGAGGTGTTGTTATTAGAGGCCAGAGAGCAGGCAGGTGCTAAAACCAAGGTCAACATTGTCTAGTGGAGCTGGCTTCATGGAAGGAGGGCCATCTCTCAGGAGCTGGGCCCTCAGAAAAGAAACAGGATTGCTGGAGACACCAGAGGAGAAAGGGAGAGTATCCTAGCTTCTCCCAGTGCCTCCCACGGCTAGCCTTGAGGGAAATTGAAGGCCAGAGATGCTTGGGAATGTACCTTCCTGAAACAGCCAATAGGACAAGAGCGTAGACAGGAAGGGATCTGAGAACAAAGTAGTTTAGGAGCCAATAAGTGAGTACAGCAGGGAAGAGAGGGCCTGGTCGGCCGGAGCAGGTGGGCTCCACAGGTATTTAAACATCCTAGTTTTAAACCTGGGGTTGAAAATATTATTGTACTATTACTAATGTGCATATCTCAGATATTTTTATAAATATTATTTCATATATATTCAGTACTTAAGTACTTTTCAAAATAGCAGTGTACAAATTTGTATGTACAATACAACCCCATAATTGTTTTATATACTTTTACATACAGTATTCAAATACATAAATATGGAAATACACATGAACTTTGGGCGAGACAGAATGTGAATATTCTTCACTATTATCCATCAATTTATAGTTACATTACAAGAATTGAATATACAAAGGATGAAGCAAATTGTAAAAGAAAAGTCCTTTAGAAATTATCCAACAATTGTTCTCTGATCATTTAAAATCCAACTGCTACCAACTTCGGGAAGCATAACTGGATTGTAGTTTAATGCAAAAAGCTTACTAGTATATGTTAACAGCCACATTTATTCTCTCTGAAGAAATGATGTCTTAACAGAAGTGGGTTAATCTGCATGGAGTCGGTAAGACGAAAGCTGAGATGGAATTGAGCTCTATGTTGGTCCAATTCTGTCTACAAAGGACAGCTGGTGCACTGGTGCAGTGAATCTCTGATTTTTTAGTTGGTAGCAGTTGTATTTTTAAATGACCAGAGAACAATTGTTGGATAATTTCTAAAGGACTCTTCTTTTACACTGAAAATTAAAAACTGCGGCCTTATCCATGGTCTCACACTGTTCAGGCTGCTATTGACAAACTGCCACAGATTGGGTGGCTCATAAGAAACAGAAGTTTATTTCCCACAGTCTAGAGGCTGGGAAGCCCGAGATCAAGGTGCCTGTAGATGGGGTGTCTGGTGAGAGCTCACTTCCTGGTTTCATCATTGCTGTCCTTTTGCTGGATACTCTCTGGGGTCTCTCTCCTAAGGGCCCTGATCCCATTTCTGAGGGATCCGCCCTCATGACCTAATCACCTCCCAATGCCCCACCTTTATATATATATTATTTATTTCAGAGAGGAAGAGAGAGATAGAAACATCAATGATGAGGGGGAATCATTGATTGGCTGCCTCCTGCACGTTGGACCGAGCCCACAACCCAGCCATGTGCCCTTGACCAGAATCGAACCTGGGACCCTTTGGACCACAGGCCAACATTCTATCCACTGAGCCAAACCAGCTAGGGCCCAATGCCCCACCTTTCTATACCATCACCTTGGGGGTCTGGATTTAAACACATGAATTTGGGTGGGCTGTGGTGGGGGCTGGGGGGGAGGCGTGTGCAAGGGATACAAACATTCAGTCCATAGCAGCCATGGTTATGAGCCCATCATGGTGGCGTGAGACTCAGGTAGAAAGAGGGTGCCCAGTCTCCCAGTTTGCCCAGGGTGAGGAGTTGTCTGGGTGTGGAACTTCTGTTGCTAAAATTAAGACAGCACTGGACACACCAAGACTGGAGAAAAGTCACATAGTGACTTTGTCTTTAACTGTGAATTTCTGTCATGGCCTAGAGACCTGACTACTCTGCTGAACAGAGTAGGTGAGGAGGAGAAGTATCCCTGGAAAGAGGACTGAATTTCCATACCAGCCCGAATGAATACATAGACCACCCACATCCTGTGAGAAAATGCCTTGCGCTTCTGAAAGCTAACGTCTAGCTACGTGGCGGAGAGTGAGCCTTCCGAGACTGTGGCATAGAGCGTTTCCAGGGTAGAGCAGACAGGGAAGTTGTTAAAAGAAGTTGAGAGGAGGCCACGGAAAACATTTCCTAACCTCATTTTCCCCAGGACTCCCCCTGTGTGGCAGAGTGAAAACCTCTCTTCTAGAGACAGAGTTCTAACAATCTACCCAGTTAAGTAGCCAAATGAACTCTAACAGGGATCTTTTCAAACCAACGTTAAAAAAACACACGCAGAAGAACATGTGCACTTACAGTGGCTGTGCCTACTTCCTTCTGCCTGTCATTCTCCCGTGCTTAGGTGCCCTGTGACCTGTTGGGGAAAGAGGACATTGTATTTGACAGGGCAGGACCTGGATTTTCTTAAGTATCTTGGCCCTAGAGGGTGGTTCTCAACCTTGGCCACTCACTAGTGTCACTTGGAAACATTTCATTTAAACTATTTCAATGCTGATGTAAAGAACAGCACAGGGAATATAGTCAATAATATTGTAATAACTGTGCGTGCTGTCAGATGGGTACTAGACTTATTGGGTGACCACTTCATAAGTTCTATAAATATCAATCACTAATATCATATTGTATGTCAGCTGTAATTAAAAACATGTTAAAAATAAAATAAAATAGAATATCTTAATGCCATGTTGCACTGTTGCCTTTGGGAGGAGGGCAAGCATCAGGATTTTTTTCTAAAGCTCTCAGACCTAAGAACCATTCACCTTACAATATTGCAAGTTCTAAAAAGAACACAGATGTTGTGCATAGATCTGTTACAGCCACGTTCTCACTCACAACAGACCAGTCTATAGAAATCCATCAATTATCAGGACTTGGATTAAATTTAAAAGAAGTGTCATTAACATAGAGTAATGTTTGGTCCTGCCCAAAGGCGAGGATCTATGGTCACAATGGAATCAGGCTTGAAACTTTAAAAAAAAAAAAATGCCCTGGCCCCACTTTATCCCAATTACCCCCAATCTCTATTTGACTGTGTCCAGATACAAGTATAAAGAAACAGTGGTTGCTGGGTGCAGTCAGGGTTAAGAACCGGCGTGCAAGAGAATCGTTATGTGGAAACAGATAGTTCGGAGGGAACGCTCTCCAGATTTTGAATTCAGAACAGACAAGGAAAAGGCAACAACAAGCAAGCCAAAGTCTCAAAGAGCTGGTAGGTAACAGGGTGTCGACTCCAAGTAATTCAGTTACTATGTGAGGCTTAGCGGGAGTACAATTTTACTTCAATAAATTTCAGTTGGCCAGACAGAAGGAACACGTTGAGCGTCCGTGTATGGAAACCACACTGTGTTTTCTGAGTGATTGGAGAGGAGCTGGAAGAGTTAGATATGCAGCACGGCCATTTGCTCAACAGCGCGGGGTTTGTTTTATTTTATTTACGTAATGGGATATGTTTGGCCACCTGGAATAGTGCCTGAAAGTGGATGGAAAATGGCAAATGTAGTCGGTGAGGCTGATTAATAACCAGGGGCAGAAAAATAGGCCGAGTGGAAAAACTTATTCATGTAATTGCTTCGTTTTGCTGTCTGCAGAAGGATTTGTTTTGGAAGTGATTTTGGCTACTTAACTGGGTAGATTGATAGATCAGAGAAAGGTCTCAAAAATCACATTTCACAGTTTTGTTCATAACATGAAATTAGTTTGGCCTGAAAGATGGATGCCATTCTTTGTGTCCACCTGATAAGACATTTGTCTTGAGAGAATCATTATTTTACAACATAAACAGTCTTTGTGAAAGGAAATAGGTAGACAGCAGAGGATTTTCCTAAAAACCACGGACTCAGAACTATAAAATGTTAACAAGACAAGCCTTATTTTTCTTTATTTATACACAAAAATACATGGGAGAAAACAGAAGTGTCTTATAATTCCATTTACCTGATTATTCATGCTGACAAAAATAGATTCCATGCACATGTTATGAAAATCCAGGAATTAAATGGAAGTAAAAATAAAATATAAAATTCTCCTCCTCCAGTCTTCCACCACCAGACATCTAGAATTTCCCCTGAAGGCAATCACTGTTGACAGTTTCTTGGTTATCTTTCTAACAATCCTATATAATAAAACCCTAATATGCAACCCGACTGAACAGTGGAACAAACTGGTCGCTATGATGCGCACTGACCACCAGGGGGAAGACAATGCAGGAGCTACCCCCTGGTGGTCAGTGCGCTCCCACAGGGGGAGCACCGCTCAGCCAGAAGTTGGACTCACGCCTGGTGAGCGCAGCAGTGGTGGCAGGAGCATCCCCTGCCTCCACAGCAGCGCTAAGGACTCTTCAGGGGATATCCACCTGCAGGCTTAGGCCTGCTTCCTGCAGGGGCCTAAGCCGGCAGGTGGGCATCCCCCAAGGGGTCCTGGACTGTGAGAGGGCACAGGCTGGACTGAGGGACACACACACCCCCAATGCACAAATATCATGCACTGGGCCTCTAGTGATTTAATATAGAACTCCCTGTAGAGAATATAGCTCTTAAACAAGTTACAGGAAACATAACTTTATCTTTTAGAATTAATGAAAAGATATTCAGAAGCTATGAGTCGTGTGTCCCCCCTCCCATCTTTATTGAGACATAATTAGCAAATAACATCATGTAACTTCAGGGTGTGTGATGTCATGACCTGATAGACATATATAGTGAAATGATTGCTTGTGTTTTTGTTTGATGTTTTATCTTCAAGATATTCTTACTTTTAACACTGCATTGTATGACTATGTCATTCTTTATTGAAACAATCTGCTACCAATAGCATTAATAAGACATCTTGGTTTATATGCTTTTGCAAGATTATCGGTATGATAAATTCCTATCATGAAATTGCTGCAGAGTATGCGAATTTCACAGTGTTTGTTGCTGTGACCAAATATGCTCCCCAAACATGGCCCCAGTGTGTACTCTTACCGACACCCTATGGACATGTTCAAGACTCACACCCTCACGAATAGTGAACAGGATGGCATTATTTAAAGCTTCACTCAGCACTAAATTTTAAAATATAATCTGATGAATTAAGAAAACCACAGTTTCTGCTACTTGAATCCGAAATTCTCTGATTATTAATCAGATCAGGCATCAACATTATTCCTTCAGCATGCAAATACTGATACCAACTATAATAAACGTCAGGTGTCTAGCAGCCAGGAATCCCGGTAGATTGAACAGCGGAATCCTCCGAGGACACAGGCCTGGCGGTGCAGCTGGAAAGTCCCACAGAAACCCCAGCTCCTCCAGCTACGAGCTTTGCAAATGTGGGCAAGCGGCTTTGCTTTTCTAAGTTTCAGTTTCTACAAAATCTAAGCTGGACCGAACCATTGTGCTACTTCTTGGGGTGCTGTGATAACATTGAGGAGTGACGGATGCTGAAGTGGTGAACACGATTCCTGGCACAGAGGGCGACAGCATCACCAGTGTTGCTAGGATGCGTGTCACCTCCTGTTGTGCTTGCACTTCCTTTCTCTCTAGGCTCTTGAGTGAGATGGGATGCAGAACAGGAGCAGGATGAGTCAACTTGAAGACCTCAATGATTCACATTTGAAATATCTTAACATATTGTGCCGGCAAAACAAAAGACACCTAACTGCCCACTGCCTTCACTGGGCAGGGGCCCCCTCTTTACGCTAGATAGGCAAACAATATTACAACGTGAGAACATCAGCACCCAAACCCAAACCAAACCAAATGAAGCAAAAACACCACAAACAAAACGGGAACATGAACTTCACAGCAGGTTCCTGACATTCCTGCAGGTGAGACGGTCACGCTGTGAGGACTGAAATGTCTGCGTTGATGAGTAAGTGTCCGCCGTGAATCCAGATCATCCGCTCACCCACCCACTCACTCACTATTCCTCTTTCCAGTCTTTTTATATCTTTGCTACTTGTCTCTGTAAATTCATTTTCCCCAACGTTCTATTCTTATACTTTGCGGCATTTTATCATCCTATATAATAAAAGGCCAATATGCACATTGTCCCTTCGGGAGTTCAACCGACCAGGAGTTTGACCCACCGGGAGTTCAACTGCTCGCTATGACGTGTGCTGACCACCAGGGGGCACCACAAAATGAAGGAAGGCCCCAGCCAGCCCTGATCGCCGGCCAGGCTTAGGGACCCTACCCAGGCACGAATTCATGCACCGGGCCTCCGTTTACAATCACCTTCCATTATCAAATGGTAGTTTGCATTTGTTTATCCTCGGCCATTCCAAAGCATCTAGCACACTCTCCTTTAAACCATCTTCCTCCCCTCTCACAACACTGCATTGTTTTCAATTAATTCCCAATAAACTCTTAATTGCCCACGCTCTGTTCCAGCTAGCGAGTTAATCCCTGTTTAAGCTAATGGGTTCAACTTCTTTAATAGACAAATCTTTCATGAAGGCTGTGGACAAGCAGAGTATTAACGGAACCTCGTTTCATTACTTTGCACTTTCCTTGATCTTTCTCCTTCTCATTCTTCCAGGCACACATAGCCAGGGTCCTGGTGCTAATAAACAATGTGATGAAAAGTAGAGAACACGGGCCGAGGAGGCCGGAAAATTCCCCTTAAAGCGGACAGATGCTTCTTATGCCCCAAATGCAGATTCCCAGCCCTGATGTGGGCAGCAGGGCCCTCTCCGCCCCCCTCGCCACAGGGCAGCCCCCGCACACCGGTTTCACCAGCACCCGAATAAGAAGGCACTGTGGGATCAGATGCCATGATACATGATTGAAATTAATTTTGCAAAACGGAATTGACTTCATTATTTCTAATTATAAAAGCAATATATGCTTTTCATTGAAAAAGGTACAAAAATGTCTAAATGAAAAAGGGGGAAGGGAAGTTACCTGCAGTCCTACATCCCAGAGACGACGACTGTTAACATGTTGACATTAACTATCCAAACTTGTTTCCTATGGATAATATTCGTTTTCACAAAAAAGAACATACCGAGCATGTTAGTGTTTAATAACCTGTGCTTTTCTAATTGTATGTACTAGTATATGCAATAAATGTCTTCACTTGACAGTATAAATGAATCCATTCTTTTAAACAGCAACGTACAATATACATAACACAATTTTGCATAAAATTTTTACTGCATGGGCATTTAGGTTGCTCGTAATTTTCCGATTACAAACAATGTATTAAAAACATTATAAAATAACTTTATAAAGATATTTATTTATGTAGGAAAATTACCAGAGAGACTTTCTGGGTCAAAGATACACAACAATTTAAATTTCAAAATAGTGTGTCTAATTGTCCTTCAACATATTGTACTGCATAGTATATGAGTTTCTTTATCTCCATCTTCTCTATAGCCAATCATCCTAATCTTTGCTAATCTTTAAAGCAAAAAAGCCCCCCAAAAATCCAATATAGTAATACACAAGGGAGATGAAAAGATAGGAAAAAACCACCAACGACCAGGAATAATACGGGAAGTCATCGCCAGTACAGTGAGGCTTCAGGGACATCAACATGACACATTGTTGGTGGACATGTGAACTGGAACATTTTTGTAATGTCAATAGTTTTTTGGGTTGTTGTTTTTAAGACAAAAAACCTTTTGGCCTGCAGTTCCACTTTTGGGACGAGAGCCGATGGAAATGAAAGCACTAGTGTGAAGGAATACATATTCCAGAACATTAGAATGTTTATTACTGCTCTGTTTTTAGTAGCAAAATATATGGGGCCATGATGGACCTCCATCAATAGGAGAACAGTTAGATAATTTGTAGAATTTAGTTATATGTACATTTATGTGTGTATATATTTACACACATATACACAGGGTGTCCCCCAACAATGTAGACACACTTTAACAGCTGATAGCTCAATTTTGAAAATGAAATATATTTTCATAAACAATGCCTTTATAATTATTTAAAATGTGTGTATATATTTTTGGGACATCCTACGTGTTATTTATATCTATATGCAAAAATTATGCGGTTGTGTAAGGGGATAGTTTTCACTTTTGTTTATGAACCTGTGGAAATGCTTATATTATATAAGTAGGAAAATCAATTTGAGTTGAAGTGGCAAAGTCATGTTTATAAAGTTTATTGCAGATTTTTATAAAGGGTAAAAATTTAAATGTACATTCCTCAAAAATGTTTAACCAAGCATGGTGACCGCGTCGCGCAGCCTGAGTTGAGGCAATGAAGAACTCATGAACATCTTTTTTTCTTTCTCCACTGGGGTCAGAAAAGGTTGGAAAGAGCATGAATTCTTTTACTCTGGAATTCTTCATAAAATGTCAAGGAAGCGGGAATTAAAATTTTACTGTACTAATGTATTTATATCTTCTTAGGAGAAATAAAAGAAAGTCCAGGTTTTAAGGATTTTTTAATAATACAGAGAAAACAAAATCAAACACGAAAGACGCTGGGGTGGTCAGGAGCACGCGGCCTGGGGGCAGGTCGCCCCCGGGGAAGCCTGCAGATCCAGGTGTGCTGCTCCTGAGCCTCTGTGCCCACTTGTTGGAGGTTTGCTGGCGGCCACAGCTCTGATTTTGTTACTAATGTCAGGGAGCCCTTCTCTCTTGGGTGGACGTGCTGGGGGATCGAGCAGATAGTCTTTTATACTTTTTGTGTGTCTATTTGTATTAAAGATTTTGATGGCTTCTGGCATCTTCTATGCTGATTTTTTTTTTTTTTTTTTTTTTTTTTTTTTTGCACAACCAGATAAGCTCAAAGTGTTTGTGCTCGATGGAATGGAGAGCCTCCCTTCGAGATCTGGGTCAGTGACATTTCCTGTTCTATGCTCCCTTCTCACATGCAAATGAAATTCTAAAGTGTTGGGAGGGTGTGAAATGCAATAAAACATTCTCCCTAGTCTTATCCACTCAGGTTAATTCACCTTTACAGTGGTCTGTTCTTAAGTGCTACTACTCTTCATTTTTCCTCTCTCTCAGGGAATTGGCAGATGAATTGAGGACAATAATTGGTCCTTTTGTGAACATTCTAGACCAGCGGTTCTCAACCTGTGGGCCACAACCGCTTCAGTGGTCGAACGACCCTTTCACAGGGGTCGCCTAAGACCATCCTGCATATCAGATATTTACATGACGATTCATAACAGTAGCAACATTACAGTTATGAAGTAACAACGAAAATATTTTTATGGTTGGGTCACAACATGAGGAACTGTATTTAAAGGGCCAGAAGGTTGAGAACCACTGTCTAGACACTCTAACCCAGGGGTGGGCAAACTTTTTGACTCGAGGGCCACAATGGGTTCTTAAACTGGACCGGAGGGCCGGAACAAAAGCATGGATGGAGTGTTTGTGTGAACTAATATAAATTCAAAGTAAACATCATTACATAAAAGGGTACGGTCTTTTTTTTTTTAGTTTTATTCATTTCAAACGGGCCGGATCCGGCCCGCGGGCCGTAGTTTGCCCACGGCTGCTCTAGACTGTGGCTCTTAGCATGACCTGGGAACTGGACAGAGATGCAAACCCTCGGACCTTACCTACCGAATCCACCGGCTGCCGAGTGAGGGCCTGGGCACCTGGGTTTTGATAAGCCTTCTGGGTGACTCTGTGCACAGGACGTTGAGTCACTGCGGTCGCGACGACAGACGGTCTGCATGGCTTATGCCGGGGAGAGTGCTGACCTGGGAGGGTTTCCCTTGGTTTGCCCGCACCGAGCTCCTGGGAGCCTCAATACACCTCGCAGTAGGGACTGCTCTTTGGACTTGTCGGGAGTTGCAGGCCCTTCTGAAAACTCTAAAGCAGCGGTTCTCAACCTGTGGGTCGCGACCCCTTTGGGGGTCCAACGACCCTTTCACAGGGGTCGCCTAAGACCATCGGAAAACACATATACAATTACATATTGTTTTTGTGATTAATCACTATGCTTTAATGATGTTCAATTTGTAACAATGAAAATACATCCTACATATCAGATATTTACATTACGATTCATAACAGCAGCAACATTACAGTTATGAAGTAGCGGCGAAAATAATGTTATGGTTGGGGGTCACCACAACATGAGGAACTGTATGAAAGGGTCGCGGCATTAGGAAGGTTGAGAACCACTGCAAAGGGTTTCAATTGCGTAAGTTTCTCCACTCTCTCAAAAGAAGACCAAAAAAATCTCACAGAAATATGAAAAGGATTAAAAATAAGATGTGAGGAATGTTCTGTATGCCAACAATGAGCTATTACTGAACTTCAACAATTATGCCCTTAGCTTGGCCCACAAGCCGACTGGCTGAGGACTATACATAACCAGCACAGAAAAGCCCCTCAGAACACAGGGAGAGGGGCAGGGCTGGCCCAGGAGCTGATAATGACCCCCTGTGGTGCGACGTCAATATCTTCTGATCAACTTCTTAGATATCTTACTATCGCAGGAGAAAATTCACGGATTAGGTTAAACAACCTCTTAAATTTCAGGAAGCTCCTGGCTTCCTGGGCTTATCTGTCTACATACAGGTGACTTGCTGAGCTGTAGCTCAGAGAAAAAAATGGAGAGGTTTACTTTTAGGTTGAATTAATGGACTTAGTTCTACGTAGGACAAGATGGAGAGGAAGACAGGTGAGTATGAGGAGTCACGTAATGCGAAAGGCCTTGGTACGTTAAAGCACAATTTGAAGAATTTCCCTTTAAATTTCATTAACCTTAATTAAAATGGAGCTCACTAATATTTCTACGCCTGGGCAATTCTTGGCCACATGCATATGGTTTGATAGATTGGCTTAAATAAGTTATGTGTTTTCCTCCTGATTTTATCACAAAGTTAGAATTAATGTTAGCATATTTTTCCAATTTATACAACACCCCAATTAATCAGCGCTCTCTAAATGTTCAACACTGCTTTTATGGTTCAACTAAATTGAATTACAATAACTAATATCTCTTTAAAAGTTTGGTTCCTGGAACTTGTGATGGGGCTACCAATCACTACACTGCCTAGGTAAAATCCCCCTTACTCTGCTTGGGAAAACTTTTTAAATTCCATATCCGACAGAATTTTAACATAAATCCTTGTTTCTCTATAACACAGCAGCCTAAGCTGAATTTAATCTACTAGTTACCTTTAAGATCATGGGCTCATATTGCGTTGAAATCATTAATAAATAATCTCTGGATATTCAAGCAAAACCTTTAGCACATCTGTGTGCCTTCTTTTCGTACATGACAGTGGCTGTCAGAGAATGAGCAGAACGCACGCGTCCCCTCAGCACGTTCAGGGCGAGTGTCTATCGAAGTCGGTGTGAATGTGGGGCAAGTGCACGTCAGATAACTAATATGTGTTTGAGTGTCGGGGCAAAAAGGAAGTAACTTTTTCTAAAAATAAAATGGTTATGGTTGTGCCAGAATGTAAAATTAAACTTCAAAATACAAATTTCTGGGTGTGTAAGAATTGTAGAATAGCTGAGGGAATTAAGCTTTACTCACTACATTTTATATCTGTAAAGAGAAGAAAAACTAACAAGTGAAAAGTGTCCTAGATGAATTAAATGCAATAACTGTGTATGGCTATGCCGCAACATGTGTGCTGTTCAGGTTGGACTGAGACATGTTTATATTCATGCATGAAGACTGGTATGATAACTATCAGCCATTGATTTTTTTAAAAAAATAACCTCATCCATTGACGGCAATAATAATACACACTTTATAGATAAATTAAAGGCCCTAGAGGTCCCTCAGAATGCTCTTATTGTCTTTCATATGATCTTTTCTTAAAAATAGTTTTTATTGATTTCAGAGAGGAAGTGAGAGGGAGAGAAAGAAACATCAATGATGAGGGAGAATCATTGATCAGCTGCCTCCTGCACGCCCCCTACTGGGGATCAAGCCGCAACACAGGCATGGGCCCTGACCGGGAATCGAAGCATGACCTCCTGAATCATAGGTCGATGCTCAACCACTGAGCAACACCAGCCGGGCGGGGCTTTCTTTTATTCACTCATAAAAGCTTTATTGAATGAATGTGCATTATTCCTCCATTGTGATGTTGTTTGCTATGACAAAAAATAAACTAGACTTTCCAGTCTCGTTATCTGCAACAGCTCCTTCCCCTTTAAATATACCTGAAGTCTTTTCTACAAAGTACCGATCAGGGGTTGAGTCATCTGAAAGAAATATCAAAAGAACTTCAGAAAGAGATGCATCAGACACTTGATACTCTTGATACCACAGGAAATTGACGCACGGATGTCGGCCCCCACGAATGAGCTGGCCTTGTCCCCACAGACAATATTCTAACTCTACCCAGCCCATGAGTCAGGATTTCCAAGACTCTTGTGCTGTAGCAGCAGGTGATTTCGTGAAGGTAGACCGCACAACACCAGCAAAACAAGAAGTCCTTGCATAGGGCGAAAGAGACTTCATAAAGTCACTTAATTGGGATTAATTTAATTTTCTCTTTAGTGAACATGAGAGAAACCCCTTTTCTTTCTCCTGAATCTGTCTTAAACCCTCAATTTAGGAGATTAAATGTATAAAAACTAAATGGAGCACTCTGAGCCTGAGTCCTCAGCATTGAGGAAAAAGATTCCTTGTAAAAATTCTTAGTGTAGAATCAAAACTATTAAGTTGGCAAGAAAATCATACAAATAATGATTTTGTAAAAAATTATGACATGTAATATTTGGCTTTGTCTATTAAAAAACTCACAAAATTGTAATGGTTGTAATGGTTAAATTATGTTATAATGGTTAAACATTATACAAAATTACTTTTAATAAAGACCTTTACTTTTCACGACAATGTAGTTATTTGTTTTGGCTCAACAAGAATCTGTCCTCTTTCCTACCTGAATAGGATTGAAAAAATCAAAATCTTAACATCCCCATGCTACAAATTTCATTTAATTAGACAACACACATCCAGTCATAGAAACAAGTCCTATGCTTTGACTGCAGAAATGATGCCTGCAGCATCCTTCAGGCGCCTCATCAGGTCCTTATAATCTTGGCCCTGAAGATGGGGAAAAATGTCACTTCTTGGCAGGGCAGGGACCCTGAGAAATGTGGGTGTCTTTTGAAAAAGGACACCCTTGGAGCTGTAAGTGCCGGGGTGAGATCAGGTAGGGGTGAATTAGATGACTGGCTCTGCTCTCTACTAGGAAACACAGAAGAATAAATTAAAACTCCCAAGAAACTAGAAACACCAATCAGAGAGGATATGTGCACCCCTATGTTCATAGCAGCACAATTCATCATAGTTAAGATTTGGAAACAGCCTAAGTGCCCATCAGCAGATGAGTGGATTTAAAAAACTATGGTACACCTACACAATGGAATACTACGCTGCGGTAAAAAAGAAGTTCTTACCATTTGCAACAGCATGGATGGAACTGGAGAGCAGATAAATATCACATGACCTCACTCTTTTGTGGAATATAATGAACAACATAAACTGATGAACAAAAACAGATCTAGAGACAGAGAAGCGTCAATCAGACCATCAAACCTCAGAGGGAAGGTAGGGGAGGGAGGGGGTTAGGGGGAGAGATCAACCAAAGGACTTATATGCTAGCATATAGGCCTAACCAATGGACACACACAACAGGGGGGTGAGGGCATGAGTGGGGGGGTTGGGGAGTAATGTGGGGACAAGGACACATATGTAATAACTTAATCAATAAAAAAATTTTTTAAAAAGGAAATAAAAGAATAAATTAAAACTATTAAGGTTTTACCAACCTATAGACAGACGTACACTATTGAGTCTTAGAATCACGTTGTTCCATTAAAAAAAACGTACAAGGAGCTAATTCTATATTAAACATTGCTTGTTCCCTCTATGCAAATAAGATGAGTCAAAGTAAAACACAAAAGCAAGACGGCTCTCCGAGCACGTTGTTAAGCAAACATTGGCAGACGCCGGCGTATGACGGGGGAGGAAGCGTGACCACAAGACGAAGTGCAAGAGCAGCAGTGACACCTGCGTTACCACCACCCGCCCCCGACGTCACGTCCCACCGCCGAAGGCAACGGAGAAGCCACCGCGCCTTCCACTCCTCGCTGAGTGAACAGAGAGGGACCCCCTGGGCAGCTCGCCCTCCACGTAAAGCCTTGAGTCCTCCCTGTACGTCGCTAACTCCCGAGCAAAAAGGACTTTATTTCGGACGTTTGCCGAGCGACTGTCTGGAGCTATGTCCTGGGCTCTGTGAATACGGTGACCGTGAGAACACGGCCTTTCCCATCAGAAAAGGGTGAATGTAGCGTCCACAGTCTTCGTCACACTGTTTGTTAAAAAAACAAAAACAAAACAACTCCTCCTGGTTTTTCATTGAAGCCGCTTCTCTGAAGTCTGACTTCCTCCCCTCTCCCCGCCAGGAAACGCCCTTCTACCTTCCTCCCTGCTGTTGTCTCAGCCCCTTTCGTGCCCACACGCGCCAGCAGGGAGTAGAACCTGCAGCTGTTGGGGGGTTTATGCTTCACTGGTCACCCTCAGTGGAAAAGAATATTTTCGCTCCAGCCTTGCTAACAAAAGACCTGGAGTTCACCCTGAACCAACAAATGTCCTTCATGGAAGGGTTTCTTTTTCCAGCTCATTGTTTCAGGATTTACTGTCCTTTCACGCTGGCTTCCGCTCCTGACCCAATCTATGTTCTTGTTTCTGTTGCGCCCGGAGCATTGATCTGGGGACTCGGTACCAGGCCACGTGTTAGCCTGGCTACCCTCGGCCACTTTCCCTCAACCCGTAGCTCTGCACTGCACGCAGCCTGTCTCCCCTCCTATCTCCCGGCACAATTCCCCACGTGGCTTCGTCCCCGTGTTGAAGTGCCTAATTTTAGGCCCTGCCTGACAGCTCGCCTGGGCTCACACTGGCGTTTGCTTCTTGCCGTTTTCAAATTCTGAAGACACTATCTAGACCGCACATCACCGCCAGCCAGGCCCGTTCCCCCAGGACCTGCCTCCAAAGAGCAGATTTCTTTTAAGTTCCATCTCCCCGCCGGCCCCTCCATGCCGCTGGAGGAGCCGGCACTGATGTCTGACAACTGGCAATGCAGCCGGGAAAAGCGTCACTTCGGCGCGGGTGCAGGGAAAGCTTGTTGATGGACAGGCCACCGAGATCAGCTCTCGGTTATAAACATGCCCGAAGGCCACTGAACCTGGGGCCATCCTTCAGTTAACACCTGACTGATATACACAGGTCGGTTAGAGTGTCCCCCTAATATGCCATTAGTTCCCAAGGTTGGGGGTTCGATCCCTGGTCAGGGCACATGTGAGACTCAGCCAATGAATGCATTAATAAGTGGGACAACAAATCGATGCTTCTCTCTTTCTCTTTCCCTTCTTCTCTCTAAAATCAATCAATAAAAATTAAAGGAAAACAACACTTTACTGGTATTATATTGACCTCTGATGACCTCCAGAGAACACCAACAAGATGGACTGATGGCAGTAGAGAGGGCGATAGAGCAAATCAGGGCATGAGTCCTGTTGTCTACTGGCGGCTTCAGCCAGAGGCTTCAGCCAGAGGCAGCGATCTGCTTGTTCTGCAGTCAACACTCTGAGTACAACCTAGCCCAGTGATGGCGAACCTATGGCACGTGTGTCAGAGGTGACACGCGAACTCATTTTGGGTGACACGCATCGACAGAGACAAAAAATTGCATAATTCAAATATTTGACTCTCGCAATGGCCAGAGTTGGGCATCATTTGAGTAATATTATTACTCACGTTACTCATGATCAATAATGCAATTCTAAAACCCTCTGTAAACATGTACATCGGTGTTGCGTAGCAAAGATACATAGTGAAAACATCCAAGATACATTGTTCCAATATTGACATTAATATAAAAAGGTTAAGAATTGCACTATAAAGAGATTAATCTTTACTCACGACATTTTATTTTTACTCGAGTGACAAAATGCCCAATTCTGGAAACGGCCTCGTTATTGTCAACATGTGCCTCGGGTAAGCTTCCTGTGCGTTCGGGTGCGTTCGGCAAACGGACGTACTTGATCGCCATGTTCGTTAGGAGACAGGAGTGTGAGGGTTAGAAGGAAAAGATATACAGGGCAACCGTGCTCAACGAAACTTTCTGCGTGTTGGATCATTGATTACAGCACCATATATCTGTTGGTTATACATACTATCTTTGAATTGTTTTGCACCAGGAGTCAGTGCAACAACACTGCAAAAAGCTAATAGGTAAGAAACCTATCACCTTTTATTAAAAACGCCAAGATTTATATTTATTTATTTTTGCAGCCTTGTGGTGGAGAATCAAAAAATAAAAAAGCAAGAATGAATGATAAAGGAAGTGGAAGTAGCAGTAGCCGACCCTTTCAAGACATATGGACCGAGATGTACGGGATTGTCGACAGAAACAACAGATCATTGTGCACACTGTGTAATGAGACGGTAGTAAGAGAGTCCTCCGGCTGTCCAGTCACTGCAGCAGTTCTCCACCAGGTCTGAGATCTGAGCCCCAGCCAACCCGGTCACAGCAGGAAATGCCAGCAGAAGCCCAGCTCAGGACTCACTGGTCATGTCTGGGTCTACGGTGCATTTGGCTCATGGGCCCATGTGTGTGTGGTTGGCAGTGATTTTGTTCTGCAGACAAATTCCATGATTCCTCATGGAGGCAGCCTGGGTCTGTGCTGTCCGTTTCCAGGAGAGCTCAGCTACAGGCATCAGCACTCACTACAGTGCCTCCTCTCCTCACTCTAGAGTCTGTTCAGTGGCGCTGTCTTCTCTATGTGACTCAGAGTTCCCCAGAGTCAGAGCCTGGCACACACACTGGGTGCTCAGCGGTGTCTATGGGGTGAGTGACTGACAGGAGAAGGATGGGGAACTAGAGGAAAGCTGTGCAGGCCAAGAGCTCCACGTGGCAGCAGTGGGCTGGCCACAGCGGGCCTCTCTCACACCACCAAGAGCCACCCATTCATTCCACAGATGTCTAAGGAAAAATAATTGTCCTGCAGACCACAAGGATGTCAGACAAATACAGAACAGGGTGATATTGGGGGGCAGGCTTACTGAAGTGGAGACATTGGGAGCTGGTGGTCATAACGGAGATGATTGGGGGTGTGGTGAAGTGAAGGGGTGCCATGAGGGCAGGAATGGGGCCATGGAGACACATGAGGGAAGGCACTTGCTGTCTGGGAAGGGTTCTCTGTGGAAGAAACCCGACCCTCAGAAGAACGTCACTTGGTGGCAGCTGCCATGATGTTGACAGGGTTAGGTGTGATCGGCCCATGTTTATTTCTCTCCCAGGCTCCAAGGCCCAAAAGAGCCCATGCATCCTCCTTCAGTGCTTTTTGGGCTTGAACATATGGCCTCTTTCCCTCTAATCACATTCTTAGATTTAACCTTCTCCACCCAGTTGCTGAGCTAATCCCATCTTTCCCAGAGGAGGCCCACCCTTTCCTCCTGGGAGGGACAGAAGATGCGATCTCTCCCTTTGCCCTCTAGGATGGCACTGTCTGTCCCCCAGCTTGTCTCCTTTTAAACCCTAAATTCACCCACAGATGAGTCTTTCCATCCCTCCAAGAAAAAACACCCGTCTGTTACATGGCCCTGGGTCATTCGCAGGCTTCCATTAGGATGGCTCAGCCCCACCTTGCTCAGTCCTGACCCTGCTTCTCATGGAGAGTCTCACCTGACCTCCCTCAGAGAAGCCTTGGGGACTACGGGGACAGCCACATTCTCACTTGCCCACCCCTTAATCCCTGTGGAGCTCATGATCTGCTATGTCACCTGACATAAAACCTCACTTGATGCATGGACACATTTCATTTGTTTTCTTTGGGGATGACACCAAATGGTGTCAGCTGTGGGTGCTGGCTGTTTAACTGTGGATACATTTGGAGTACTCTAATGCGGCCAAAGACCCCCAGCCACCATGCTCTCAGGTTGTGTTTTTTCCTATTTAACGTCAGGAACACATTACACCTTCACTGTCTCACACTGAGGATGACAGCTGCGGACCATCAGTCAACCTCAGTCAGTGTCTGTGGAAGGAATCCATGAGCCAGGCCTCAATTCAGCCCCTCCCTAACTTTCTCTCAATCCTTTAATCTGGAGGGAGGAAATAATACCAATAAGATTAAGGGGTGGTTGCCGAGGCCGGTTTGGCTCAGTGGATGGAGCGTCGGCCTGCGGACTGAGGGGTCCCAGGTTCGATTCCGGTCGGGGGCATGTGCCTGGGTTGCGGGCACATCCCCAGTGGGAGATGTGCAGGAGGCAGCTGATCGATGTTTCTCTCTCGTCGATGTTTCTAACTCTCTGTCTCTCTCCCTTCCTCTCTGTGAAGGATCAATAAAATATATTTAAAAAAAAAAAAAGATTAAGGGGTGAAGACTGAGGTTTCTGATTGGATGTTAGCTTTTGAGAAGGTGTCTAAAAACCCCAGGCACCAGAGGAGAGATTCAGAGTCCTCCAGCTCTGCAGTCAGTGCCGCGGTTCTCCACCAGGCCTGAGATCTGAGCCCCAGCCAACCAGGTCACAGCAGGCGTTTCGGAAGGATTCCTTTCTGAGCACCTTGAAGATGAACATCCAGATCCCACCCACACTCCTGCAGCTGGCAGGAGAGAGCCTGCTGAGGGACCAGGCCTCGGCCATCGGCCATCGCAGCTCTGGAGTACCTGCCTGCTGAGCTCTTCCCGCCGCTGTTCGTTCAGGCCTGCCGTAGGAGAATCCCCGAGCCCCTGAAGGCGATGGTACAGGCCTGGCCCTTCACTGTCCTCCCTCTGGGGGGCCTGCTGCAGCTGCCTGGGCTCATAGTCTTAAAAGCCGTGTTGGATGGGCTTGACATTCTGCTTGCCCAGGAGGTTCGGCCCAGGAGATGGAAAGGGCGGGTGCTGGATTTAAGGAGCACAGGTACCAACTTCTGGAGAATGTGGTGTGGAGACAGCACCTGGAATTGCTCAGGGAAAGTACCAGTGGCTGTGCACAGCTCCAGCCCCAACCAGGAGCACCCCTTGGCTCCCTGGGAGGTGTTCCTAGACCTTAACTTCAATGACAGGGACGACGGGGATGTTTCTCAAGTGCATCATCCAATGGGCCCAGCAGAGGGAAGGGTGGCTACATCTGTGCTGCAAGGCGCTGAGGATTTCTGAGGGGCCCTTCCAGAGGGTCAGCGAGGTCCTGGATGGGGTGCAGCTGGACTGTATCCAGGAGGTGGAAGTGAACCGCACCTGGGACCTGCCCACCCTGGGGACGTTTGCTCTCTACCTGGGTCAGATGAGTAACCTGCAGAGACTCTCTCTCTCCCACATTCATGTGTTGACAGAGGAGGAGGAAGAGGAGGAGGAGGACAGGGAGGAGGAGCAGGAGTGGGAAGAGGAAGAGGAGCGGGAAGAGGAGGGGGAGGAAGAGGAGGGGGAGGAAGGGGAGGACCAGGAGGAGGAGGAGGACCAGGAGGAGGAGGAGGAGCAGGAGTGGGAAGAGGAAGAGGGGTGGGAGGAGGAAGAGGATTGGGACAGGAAACAGCAGGAGGAGCAGAGATCCTTTTCCCAATTCCTCTCTCAGATGCTCGGGCTGCGGCACCTCCGGGACCTCAACATGGATTCTCCCTCCTTCCTCCGAGGCCGTCTGGACCAGATGCTCAGGTGCCTGCAGACCCCCTTGGACAAACTCTCCATAGCAAACTGCCAGCGGCTGACGCGTTCAGACCTGACACACCTGTTCCAGTGCCCGAACCTCAGGCAGCTGAAGTCCCTGCATCTGTTTCGCCTCAGCCTGGCAGATTTTAGTCCCGAGCCCCTCTGAGCTCTGCTGGAGGCAGCGGCACCCACCCTCCAGCACCTGGGCCTGGATAACTGTGGGATGGCGGACTCGCAAGTCGAGACCATCCTGCCTGTCCTGTGCCGCTGCCACCAGCTCAGGGACTTCACCATCACTGAGAACCCCCTCTCCGGGGCCACCGTGGAGAAGCTGCTGCGCCACACGGCCGGGCTGCGCAGGTTAGAGCTCGAGCTGTACCCCGTCCCCCTGGAGTGTTACAGGATCCAGGGGATCGGCAACCAGGAGAGACTTGCCCAGATCCGGGCTGAGCTCATGGCGATCCTGAGGGAGTTAGGACAGCCCAGGACCATCTTTCTTGGCACCAAGTACTGTCACAACTCTGGCAAATGTGAAGTTTATGACGTGGCATTTTCATGACGTGTCGCTGTGCTGCGCCCCTGTAATGACCCTGCTCAGTGGGAACACTCAGCAAAAGCTTTCTTCTGGGCCCTTGGAAGCTGGAATATAGAACCTGGGTGCATTGGAGGGGGCACCCACGTTCCAGATTCATGCTCCTGTGAATGGGGACAGGAAGGGACCAAGCCCAGGTCCACGATTACAGGGGCAAATGTTGGGGAGTTCATGGGGCCTCAGGGGGCAGGTGTCCTGGAATCAGAAATAAGAATCTGATCAGCTTGCGGGGGGGGGGGGGGGGGGAGTATTTGCGCCCCAGCTGCATGTGTGGAGTTAATGCTGAGGTGTATGGTTGTAAAGGAATGATCAGAAATAAAGACAATTTCAAAGGCCAAAAAACAAACAAACCAAAAACGGTAGTAAGCAGAACATGGAATGTAAAGAGACATTTTGAAACTAATCATTGTCAGGTCTTGAAAAAAAGTATCAAAAGTATCGATGAAAGGAAGGAATACATTTCTAGGCAGCTACACCTCTATAAAAGTCAATCAAATTCCATCATTAAATTTGTAAGATGCTCTACAAATTAACATGAGCAAGTTACTGTATTGCTCACTCCATAGCTCAGCATGGAAAAGCCCTCAGTGACGGAGAATTTATTAAGGAAACATTTCTAAGATGTGCACCAGCTCTATTTCACGATATGAAAAATAAAGATGATATTATTAAAAGAATTTCTGAGTTACCACTCAGTGGAAATACTATCAAAGACAGAATAATAGATCTTAACAAAAATGTACATCAATTTAAAAAAGACTTAAATAGTTGTAAATATTTTTTGATTTCTCTTGATGAAACTACTGATGTCACATCAAATGCTCGGTTGGCCATTATTGCTAGATATTCTGATGGTCTCGAAATGAGAGAAGAGTTGATAAAGTTAGAATCAGTGCCAATAAGTACATCAGGAAACAAAATATGTAAGGTTGTTATAAAAACATTCAGTGACCTAAACATTGATATCTCTAAAATTGTGTCAGTCACAACAGATGGGGCACCAAATATGGTAGGAAAAAATGTGGGGTTCCTGAAATTGTTTATGGAAGCTATTAGACATCCACTTGTACCTTTTCATTGCATTATCCATCAGGAGGTGTTGTGTGCCAAATCGGGATTCTCAGCATTGAATGATTTAATGTCAGTTGTAACAAAAATTGTGAATTTTATAGCTTCTCCACCCCTTCACAAGCGAGAATTTACTGCATTTTTACAGGAAGTTGATTCAACCTACAGTGGACTACTGATATTCAATAATGTGAGATGGCTGAGTCGAGGTAAAGTACTTGAGCGATTTGTGGAGTGCTTTGAAGAAATTACAGTATTTATTGAGAATAAGGATCTGGCAAACTTTCCTCAGATCAATGATCATAAGTGGGTCAGCAATTTGATGTTTTTTACAGATCTCTCTGTTCATATGAATGAACTGAACTTTAAATTACAAGGTTTTGGCAAAAGTATTGACGTTACGTTTGGATAGATCAAATCTTTTGAAAGTAAACTTAAAATTTTCAAGCGAGATATTGAAACTAAAACTTATAAGTATTTTCCTCGGATAAAAAAGTATTTCGAGAAGGCCACTACAACGAGTGTAATGGAGTCCATACTTATGTACCAGAATATAGTAAACTCATTATTTGAACAGTTCAGCAAAAGATTCGACCAATTTAGAAGCCTAGAACAGACCATTAAAATAATGAAGTATCCGGATGTAGTTGTTTACAGTACTTTGGAATTAAAGGATTTCCAATGGATGCAAATTGACGATTTAGAGATGCAACTTGCAGATTTTCAAGGTAGCATTTGGACTCATGTGTTTGTCGACTTAAGGTTGAAACTTGAAAATCTGGAACAAAATCGTTTGAATAATGAAGAAGAGTGCAACTACGAACAAGAAATTTTGAGTGCTTGGAACAGAGTACCTGACACTTTTAGCGACATAAAAAATCTAGCGATAGCCTTGCTAACAGCTTTTTCATCAACATATTTTTATGAGACTTTGTCCTTAGCATTAAATAATATTAAAACGAACAAAAGAAACGGGCTAACAGATGAAGTTAGTGGCGCTTGCTTGGCCTTGAAGTACACCACGTATGAACCTGCAATCGAAGAATTAGCAGACAAACTTCAGCACCAAAAAAAGTCACTAATTTCTAGTTTTCGTACCATTTGATTATCATTGTTTTTATTATTATTTTTTCCTAAATGTACATTGTTTTTCTGTTTTTGTTCATTTTATACATATTTTTGGTTGATTTTTCTTTGTTAAATGGCATTTAAATATATAAAATAAATATCAAAAATATAAATCTTTTTTTATTATGGTTGCAAATATCAAAAAAAAATTATGAATATTTCTATATGTGACACAGCACCAGAGTTAAGTTAGGGTTTTTCAAAATTTTGACATGCCGAGCTCAAAAAGTTCGCCATCACTGACCTAGTGGAACAGTAAATCCGGCCACCGGGAACGACAAGGGCCGCAAGCAGAGACGACAAGCCAGTATCTCCCAGGCAAAGACAAACTAGCCTGGATCTCACCTCCCTGAGAAGCTCCTGGGACAGTGCCCGCTGCAGCCCGCGCCCCCCCTCCAGCCAGCGGCCCTCCCAGCTGCCCATGCCTGGGGGTGTTACCTGACGCTCCTGCTACGGGAAATGGCATTTGTAGACGCAAATAGCATTCTGTGTAAAAGAAGCTGAGTTTTCATCAAATAAAAGAAAAAAACCCGGGAATAATAAATAACAGAAATCACATGTCATGTCCTTAGCTGGGGGCTAGTTAAGTACAATATCATGGAAGCCTGAAGGCCAACGACTATATTGCAAAAGAACATACACAGAGCCGGAGACTAGGACTCATGAGTCCAGCACCGGGTCAGTGATTTGGGGGTATCCCCACCGGATGGTCAGGGACTTTAGGAGAAGGTTTCCGATGTGTGTCAGGGGGAAGGAGCTGGGCCCACAGCAGAGAAAGCCGACGGCCATCACTTCCAGACTCAGCTTGTTTTCCGCAAATGAACCGTCGTTTTGTAAGCAACTTTTAAACGCCTTGGAAAAGCATTTTTAATCCTTCGGGTTTAGCTATTGTATCAAGTAAGCGGAATTCCGCTGGGAAGGGTTAGAGGCTCATAAGTGAGAATCAATACTTCATTTGGATAATGGCTAAAACACCCACTGCCAAGATAAAGGTGCGAGTAAGCCATGATCAGGCCTCCGCCGACAGAGGGAGGGAGAAGCGGGCGCCAAGGGGAACGACTTCATCCATGCAGCCACTGGAAACTGTGCCCCCGCCGGCTGCCTGAGCACAGTGAGCACACAAACAAACCCAGGCGGCCAGGACACGGGAACTGCACCCATCGGCCACAGTGGGCCCCGTCAATCACAGTGTACCCCGTCAATCACAGTGCGCCCCACGGCCACAGTGCGCCCCGTCAATCACAGTGCACCCCTTGGCCACAGTGCGCCCCGTCACCCACAGCGCGCCCCACGGCCACAGTACGCCCCGGCGACGGCCACAGTGCGCCCCGGCGCCCACAGCGCGCCAGGGAAAGTGCTGTCCCCCTGCTGGCCTGCTGTCAGGGGTGCCTGGTGTGAGCCAGGAACCCTGCCCCTCAGCCACAGGCTCAGGCTGTCTAGTTCAGTACTTGTCACCAACCCCTGGTGTGTTTTGAACAACTGCCTTAATGCCCAACCACTTCTCTTGTGACATCCCCCGCTGTCCTTGGGGCTCTCCAGGGGGTCCTGCTGGGCGAGATGAAGGCCACCGTGTCCACAGCAGCTGGTCAGTTACTTCGGGGGGGGAACAGCAAGCATCCTAGAGGACTGGGCTGCAGCAGGGGGGTGGCGGGTGGGCCTTTCGTGGGACCCCCAGACTCTCATTTCTTTCTGACCAACGCCCAGCACAGCAGCGAGGCAGGGGGTGTGCCAGGGGGTGGAGACCTCAGGGGGAGGGGTGTGGCGGGGGGGGGCGGGGGAATTGGGGGGAAGGAGCATGGCCGGTGCTGACTGGACAGGCAGGAGATGATGGAAGAGGCTGGTTTGACATCTGCTGTCAGAAAAAGAAAAACTCTCAAACAACAACAAATAAACAAACAAACAAAAAATTGCTCCATGTTTGGAAGAAAAGACATAACTAATTTGTAGGAAAAGGATGACTAGGCCGAATGGGGCCCCCGAGAGGGAGGAAAGAAACGAGTGTGGGAAAGGCCTGGAGACACCGAAGTGCGCCGAGGGTGAGGCGGGCGTCCGCAGACGAGGATCTGGGTTCCTTTGCTTCCGTTTCCGAGGTGAGCCTCCCGCATCAGCTGCTGTCACAGTTCTTTTCAGGATGAGCTCTGTGGCTCTGTTTGGGAAGAATGTACATTTCCTTTATCATCTAGGTCCCCTCAAACCCAGAGATGTTCATTCAGACGGCATTTAGGAGGATGTGTGTCTCGCACATGTCACTGCTTCCATCCAGGACTGCAGGGCACACTGCCGTGACCATGGAGCCATGGCAAGCCTGTTCCCGAGCGCGGGAGGGGCTGGGGGACACAGGGCAGGGTCCTGCGCTGTCACCGGAGGCCCCGAACAGGGGGAGCGGCCCAGGGCCGGGCTACCCGAGGCTGCAGTGGCTCCGACCAGCGGTCAGTGGCCGGAGCGGCTTCCACACTCCGTGCGGATGAGAAGGTAGACGGGAAAGCCCACCGGAGGCGCAGCCTGGTCCAAAAGTAAAATACGATGATGACAGTGGATGAATGAGGCGCCACGAGGGGGGCCCAGGCCTGGGCCAGACAGAGGAGACACGGCTTCTGCTTTCTCACCACTAACAGGAGGAACTGGATTTTTAGTCTCCAGGGATCATGCGGGACGCAGGGTTTCGGTAGCTGGCCATAACGAAACGGAGAGGGACACGATCGGGCCAGTTTGAAACCAGTACATAAAGGGGGATTACTGAAATAAGTGGACTCTGCCCGGTGACTGTTAACAAAGCGCCACATGAGACTGTGCAGCGCCATGAGCAGAGGCTTCAGAAATGAGACAGAAAACAAAAGCACGTCACGGCTTCCTGGGAGCGACTGTGTGAAGGAAGCCGGAGAGTGCGGCTGCACGTGAGACAACACGGACAAAGGAACAGCCAGAAGCGAGCTCTTCCCTAGGAAAGACGCTCATCTAACCCCCAGTGGAAAGGCAGGCAGAGGAGAAGAGGGCACGGATGCAGCGATAGAGGAACAGGTCACAGGGATAGGTCAGCAGCCACGGATGGGCCACAAGGCCTGGAAAACTAGCGGATTGGAAGCAGGGCAGGAAGAGTAGGACCCGAGACAAACGGAAGGAGCAGGAAGAGAGAAATTGAAGGGAGTGCAGGGAAAAGGAAATTATTATTATTATTGTTATTATTATTATTATCACCACCTCAGTATTTTCCATGCACTGAGATATTTTACATTTATCTATTAGAATGAGAAGCGTAGGAGATTTTCTAATGGGCATACTCTTAAGAGAAAGAGTTATTTGGGGATAATTTCTCTGCCTACAGCAGTTATTCAAAGGAGATTTTTAGTTGCATCTCAGGGAAAAGCCCAATCCCAGTGATCAATATGGTAGGGTATAAGGTCAAAGTTCATTTATTTTGTATATATGTACTAACATCTGGGTTATAACAACAAAAAGACAGAAAGAAAAGAAAATCCAGAAGCAAGTCAATAACCAACAGCAGTGCCTTTGGATAATACTGTGATGGCTATTTTCAGAAATGTGATCTCAACCGAACTTCAAAACTGCCTTGTGATGGAAGGTGGCACCTTTCCTGACAATGTCAACATTCATTTGTCAAAACCTGGGAAGCAGGCAGAGGCACATAAGGTCGAATGAATGCCATTAGAAATGGGAAAGTGTTTGAAATACAGGACATACCTTCAAAATGTTGAAAAACTAGTGCTTATTCATCATAGTAAAAGTTTATAAAATATTGAAAAGCAAAGATAGCCCTACCCGGTTTGGCTCAGTGAATAGAGTGTTGGCCTGTGGACCAAAAGGTCCTGGGTTTGATTCTGGTCAAGGACACGTACCTCGGTTGCAGGCTCCTCCCTGGCCGGGGCCCGGGTCGGGGTGCGTGCAGGAGGCAACCAATCGATGTGTTTCTCTCACATCAATATTTCTCTCCGTCTTCCACTCTCTCTAAAAGATCAATGGAAAAATAACCTTGGGTGAGGATTAACAACAAAATAAGTAAATAAATAAATAGAAAAGATAAGATAAATCACCTATAAACTCACCACATTTACTATGGAAATTTTCAAACATTCACACAGGCAGAGAGAGAGCCTAATCAATCCCCTTGGACCCATCACCCACTGTTCAGCAATTGTCAACATTCTGTCAGCCTTGTCCTCTGTTGCCCCACCCCTTCCCACACACACAGGTTTTGACAAGTGGTGTTGGAATATTTTCAATCCAACTCCACTCATCATTACATTTTACCAGGAAATACTTCCGTGTGCATCTCTCGCAGATAGACTTTCAAAAAATACAACCACAATGCCATCAGCACACATAAAAATTGATAATTATTCCTTAATATAGTTTCCCTAGTTCTCTCACAAATGTCACATGGGGGGGGGGGGGGGCGCGGGGGGCAGGAATTAAGGAAGGAAAGAAGCACCCCAGGGAAACTAGAAAGTGTTTCACCTGAGGTAGCATTCATTCAGCCACCCAGCATTTCACTGGTGATTGTTGTCCAAAACCTTTCGCATCCATTTCTCACGTCATTCACTCCCTGGTTTTGTGAATTAAGCAAATTCCTGGTAGAACTGCAGGAGAAAGTACATGACCGCCGGTTGCTCGGTGTCTGTGAGCCACCCTGGTTTCAGACATTCCTGTGGCCAGGCGTTCCGACTTCTCTTTAGCTACTCGGAGATGCCTCAGTAACTTCTCAGAAAGCCCTCTCCTTCTCCCTGTGGGCTCTTTAGAGTTGCATACACATTGGTGTCTTGACTCCGAAACTTTTTTCCTACAGATTCATTTCAGTAAAAGTATAGGTCAGCTCTTATTTGTAAACGTTTACTCTGGAAGCAGGTCATGCTATCGGGTGCACTAAAGGCTCAGAGAAAGGTTCTATCCAAAAGAGCTCAAATGAACAGACCCACTGCCAAATCTTACCTATTTCCTAGTGTCTATCATTTCGCCTATCTGGTGCCAATAGGTCGTGCTGGCTTTCCCCCAAGGACTGTCCTCATGGTCACTCACTGACTTGCATTGGACGTCTTGCCCTTGTATGCCACATCAGCAATTAAGTCATGTCACATGGGAGTCACTCTCATTTATAAGTCACCGTTGGGCAGAAGAGTGAGTCCCCAGGGACGTGTGGCTTCTAGGACCTTTTACATGATTTGGGAGTCACATAGGATTGACTTGGGAAGGAGGTTTGCTGACATCCTTCCTGCAAAACCAGAACCAGAAGTTTCCCCACTTCATTCACCTCATCTCCATTGTCCAGCCTCTTACTCCAGGAGAAAACAGGAATTAATTGGGAGGGACACCGGGCAACACTGGAGTCACGGGGGGGTTCCTACTAGAATTTGTTCTTAGTCTAATGACTCTTCATAATTATTGGACATGTTTTTCTTTCTTGTTATACCCAGTCTTACACTAAAAACAAAAAAGTCATAAACTGAACTAGCACACAAGGAAACCCTGCTGTGGTAACCAGAAATGGGAGAGGGTATTACCTGGCACCTTGACCACTGTCTCCTGTGTATCGGTCCAAGGCTGTCGGTTGGAAACACTAGAAACTGGCTCTGGTTCAGGTAAACAACGATCTTTAAAAGGAAGATACCGCTAGCTAAAAACTCAACTTCAAGAGCCCCATAGCATTCTGCTCGAGATTCAGGTTCCCAGGAGAGAAAGCATCTTAGTTTACCACCTGCCGGTTAGGAAGGGCCAGGCTGCCGTGACTTAGTCTAAGAGCCATGTGCTATTACAACAAGGAGAAGAAGAGCTCCTGGGAAGACATTCACACACACCCGCGCACGCGCGCGCACACACACACACACACACACACACACACACCCATGACCGTGGAGAAATTGAGGAGCCCGGGGCAAAGTCATTAGCTATGTTTACTGCTTATAGACTCTGTCCTTCGAAATGTAGCTTAAAAGTGAGAAGAGTTAGAAGATGAAAATAAGAGTGTGTACATCAGACCTGAGGCTTGTCACAGCAAGCATAAACATGAGAGCAAATGTGCCAGCAGGGACCAATACGTCAGATAAGAACCTTAAAAATGGTACTTCCAGAAATTAAATAAAAATAAATGAAGCAACTAGAAAAATGCAGTAGGAAGCCATTAAAATGTATCATTAGAAATCAGATCAATAAAACTAGACATTTAATTAAATTTAATGAAGCAAAGAAGAAGCCCTATCATTTGTGGCTGAGAAATGGCAGAACCTCCCTGGGTTTGTCAACCTATTGTCCATCCGAAATGTGACAATATTATTCAACGTTTCTAAGTAAAGGTAAGAACACATGTGTTAGTTTTCTATTATTTTTAAACCTCACCCGAGAATATTTTTCCATTAATTTTTAGAGCGAGTGGAAAAGAGAGGGAAAGGCAGAGAGAAATATCGATGTGAGAGGAGCAGGTTGATTGGTTACCTCCTACAAGAGCTGGACCAGGGAGGAGCCTGCAACTGAAGTACATGTCCTTGACCAGAATCGAAACCGGGACCCTTCGGTTCACAGGCTGATGCTCTATCCACTGAGCCAAACCGGCGAGGGCCACATGTGTGTTAGCTTTCTATCACTGCAGTAACAAATGACCACAAACTTAAGGGCACAGAACACACCTGTATGCTATAGTTCTGCAGGTAAGAAGTCTGACGGGGATCCCACTGGACTAAAGCCGAGGCATTGGCAGGAGGCATCCCCCCTGGAGGTTCTCCTGCCCTTGGAGGTCACTCACACTCCTCGGCTCCTGGCTCCCGCCCCCCCCCCCCCCACCTCTATTTTCAAGGCCAGCGATGCCTAGTCCCGTCCTTCTAACATCTCACCTCTCTGACCTTCTGTGATCACACACCTTTCTCAGACTGAGGCTCAGAAAGCTTCTCGGCGTTTAAGGACTCGAGATTAGCTTGGGGCAGTTGGGATAGTTTTCTTATTTTAAAATCAGCTGATTAGCAACCTGAATTCCATTTGTAACCTAAGTTTTCTTTCGTCACGTAACATAACATATTGATCATTTTCAGACGGTAGGACTTGTTCATCTTTGGGGATCATTATTCTGCCCATCACAACATGGAATATAAGATAAAACTTTTTAAGAAGCAGAAATATAATTGTTAATATTTTTAAATAATAAGGTGATCACTTAGAAAATATAAGGAAATTAGAAAATAGTAATGAAATGAATAATTGAGTCAAGTTGTCAAAATTAACAATAAAAATGTGAAAATAGAAGACAGCGGTGTAGGTAAATGCCTGTACTCACCGCCTCCCACAACCACATCAAAATTACAACTAAAATACAGAACAACCATCATCCAGAACCGCGGGAAAGCTGGCTGAATGGAAGCCCTACAATTAGAGAAGTAAAGAAGAAAGCACAGTGAGACCGGTAGGAGGTGCAGGGGGCAGGAACGGGCTGGTCATGCACCCAAGTGGGCCGCTTTTCTAATCGAGAGGGAGATCATCCCTGAGGAGGCTGCACAGAGGACCAAGGGGTCCCAGCCCCACACCAGACCCCCAGCCCAGGCTCCCAGAGCTGACAAAAGAAGTCTCTACAGGCAGTAAGAACTACAGGCTGTAAAAACTAGTGAGGATTGGGGCTCAGTGACACAGAGGCTGCTGGAGACCCAGCTGTTCCTCTTAAAAGGCCAGCATCATGAACTGAACTTACAAGGTCCCACTTCCTCTGAGCTTCAGCACCAGGGCAAGGCTCTGGGGAATGCAGACACATATGAGGAGGAACTACATTGTCTGGCATCGGGGCAGGAACTCGGTGGTAGCTTTCTCCCAGACGAAGGTTCTCGCAGGGATCATTGTTCCTATGCTGGGAGCTCCCTGGTCACAGGGCTGACTGGCAGACATTTCTGTTTGCTCCACCCCAGTGATTCCCTGAGACCCCACCTCATCCAATTTATAACCCCACCCAAGCTGCATGCAGCAGCTTTTGCATATGAATGGCCTGTCCTTGCTCAGGCTAAAACCTTTCAAACAAGCTGCAGCTGGGTCAGGGAGCCCAAACCTATCAACAAAAGGCCCAAGACCCAGCAACAGCACCAGCCTGCCTTGCTTCACAGCTGGACCTCATTTGGGCACTTCCAAACCCGATACAAAGAGGAGGAATCTGCAGCTTTCTCTCTAACTCCTGCTGGGTGGCCCCAGGCAGTGGCTGCCTTTACTCCTCCCTGGAGACCCAAGAGCCAGTGTACCCAGTGGTCAGTGTCAGGCCATACCAGATTACAACTCTACACATAAGTGACACACTCAAGGGGCAGACTCAGTGAGCACCAAAGCCCTGCTGAAGCAAGTCCTGCTCCATAGGGGTGTCTCCTGCATAACAGCTCTCCCACTGTATTCCAAGCTGGTCCTCACAGCCAATTGGCCTGGAGGTCAATTCCTCCCAGTGATAGCAACAGAAATCAAGTCTCAACTACAACAAGACTGTGCTCACAGCCCACAAAGGGATGCACCTAGAGTCCCAGCTCAGGTAACTGGGGAGGTTGAGCCACTGGGTCCTATAGGACACCTACTACACAAGGCCACTCTACCAACTCAAGAAGACATAGCAGCTCCACCCAATACATAGAAACAAACACAAGGGAGCAGCCAAAATGTGGAGATAAAAAAACATGTCACAAATGAAAGAAATGGAAGAAAGCAAACCACTGGATATAGACTTCAAAACCACGGTTGTAAGGTTATTCAAGAATCTTCTAGAAACCTTCAAGGGACTTGGTGAGACTTTCAATGATCTTAGTGAGAATGCCAAAAAAAATGAAAAAGGACCATTTTTGAGCATACACTGACTGAAAAAAAGACTAATACACAGGGATTCAACAGTAGAGTAGAGGGTTCCAAGAATCAAATCAATGATTTGAAATACGAGAAAGCAAAAAACACCCAACCAAAAGAGCAAAAAGAAATAAGAATCCAAAAATATGAAGCTAGTGTAAGGAGCCTTTGGGACAACTTTAAACATACCAACATTCACATTATGAGGGTGCCCGAAGAAGAGAGAGAGCAAGATATTGAAAACCTATTTGAAGAAATAATGACAGAAAACTTCCCCTACCTGGTGAAAGAAATAGACTTACAAGTCCAGGAAGCACAGAGAGTCCCAAATAAGAGGAACCCAAAGAGGACCACACCAAGACACATCATAATTAAAATGCCAAGAGCAAAAGACAAAGAGAATCTTAAAGCAGCAAGAGAAAAGCAGTTTGTTACCTACAAGGACATGTCCATATGACTGTCAGCTGATTTCTCAACAGAAACTATGTAGGCCAGAAGGGAGTGGCAAGAAATATTCAAAGTGATGAATAGTAAGGATCTACAACCAAGATTACACTACCCAGCAAAGCTATCATTTAGAAGTGAAGGTCAGATAAAGAGCTTCACAGACAAGAAAAAGCTAAAGGAGTTCATCACCACCAAATCAGTATTACATGAAATGTTGAAGGGTATCTTTACAAAGAGGAAGAAAAAGAAAAAGAAAAAGATAAAAAATATGAACAACAAAATGGCAATACATACATACCTATCAACAATTGAATCTAAAAATCAAAATAAACTAATAAGTAATCTAATGAACAGAATAAACTAGTGAATAAAATAGAGTCAGAAGCATGGAAATGGAACAGACTGACAATTCTCAGAGGGAAGGAAGGTAGAGGGGACGGGAAGAGATTAAACAAAGATCTTATATGCTTGTGTGCATTACCTAGGGACACAGACAATAGGGTAAGTCCCACAGGTGAAGGCCTGAGGCAGAGCGGGAACCGGTGAAGGGGGACCATGGAGGGAAAAAAGAGGGACATCTGTAATAATCTCAACAGTAAAGATTTTAAAAATAAATAAATAAATGTGAAAATATATGTGAATTAAAAAATAGGAAATTATCAATACTATGACCTATTAGGAGTGTGATGGTATACATATTTTTGGCACTTTCCAAATTTTTCTATTATGAGTATTATTTTTATTAAAGACAAATAATTCAAGTTGTATTTAAAACAGTGAGAATGTTAGGTACATGTCTTTTTAAAAGAAACTGTACAGAGAAACAAAATAATATTGGGGGGTGGGGAGCATACTAAGTTCTGAGAGAGTAAATTCAATTATTTCAGAATTAATTTAGAAGTTTAATGTCCTTTTTTATAAAGTTGCAATGAGGACCATTTTTAATGTAACTTTATTTTGGAATTGAACCAAGTTTTAACAAAATGCCCTTGGTAAGGTAAACAGTCTAAACAATTCAGACCATTTTGAAAAAAGAAGAGGACAATGGTGGGGGGGGAGGGGGGGGAGTAGACTCTTCCTGTCAGGTATAAGGTGTATTTTGAAGCTGTAATGCATAAAGCTGAAGTCGAAGTGTCTAGAAACAAACTGCGACGCAGTCCAGATATGTCAGGCTAGACCATGCCTGGAGCATCCATCAGCATAAAAGCACCCTGAACACACACAGCGTGGGGCCTGCTTGCAGGGAAGACAAACACACGATCCCATCACGGACTAGCCAAGGAGACCGAGCTCGATAGAGAAGAGGAACCCCAGAGTTCATTCAACTCGCCCCAAAAATGAAACACCAAAGGGACATGTATTTACTCTTAGCCAGATAACCATGTCTTTAAAAACGTTATGGAAAGCAACAGGATGGAAAGAAATTTTTATTACTGAAAATTGTCAGCTTTGGATGAAGTTCTGAAGGCTCAGATACTTATTTCAGTATGTGTCGAAGGACTTTGCTATTTTAAAGACTTGTTTTCTTATCATTTATAGATCACCCAAAACAAACAAACTTCAAGCATTTGGGAAATCTTATTTAAAAACTCCAAGTGTCTAAGAAAACCATTCAAACTCACCAACTTCTACCTTTAACGTTCAACCCAGCAAAGTCAACCAGACTCCAGCCTGCGGTTTGGCTACCTATTGATCGACTTGCCATCCAGGGGCTCGCTCCACAGGAGCTAGGATGGGCCTCTCTGGGGAGGGGGGGGGAGGGGGTGCGGCCGTGCCGTCTTTGGTGGGGTCGGGGTTCCTGGAGAAGGTGCTGGGAAGCTCTGAGGGGACCCGCTGTGGGCTGGGGCCTGTTCTGCAGCAGGACGAAGAGGAGGGCGGGGACTCTCCTGAGCGAGGGCAAGTTCGCAACTGCTGCCCCAGGAGTAGGCGGGTGGGGCGGGGGGGGGGCGCAGCAACCTAGGTCTGGAGGTGCCATTGTTAACAGAGCAGCGGTCACCCAAGCAGAGGGGGTCCCGAGGACATTTTATAGTTGCTCATGACCTTGAAAGAACAAAGCCTCCTGTTACCTCCGCAGGAGGCTTCCTCGGTGTCTGTCCTCCCCACCTGCTGCCTGACAGCGCGGCCTCTTCCTTTTCAATCCAAGCTGATCTCCAGGACTTGGTCCCCGACAGACTTCCCATCTGCAGAGCCAGTGTCACCCCCTTTCTGTTACAGCTTCTGGAAATAGCTGTATCCGTTGATAACTGACTTTATTGAACAATCTAACAGAAAAGCGCTGTGAGTTTAGGTGGCTGTGACTCCAAATTGTGCTTCAAAGACATGCGTTAACGGCTAGGAAAATCCAGCGTAAGACTCTTGGAGTTTTTGGTTTTGAGTTTCAATCTAAGGAAGAGAGAAAATGAAAAGACTGGACACAAATTCTAACACCAATGAGACATGTAACGCAGCCAGGTTGTTCCGGAGTGGGAGCTGGGCCACGGGTCGGAGTGGAGGAGGGGGAGCCCTGGAGAAGGTGAAGGGCCCCAAATAGCACGCCCCCCGCTCCCCTTCATCACCTCTGCACAGCCCCTCATCACACCAGCACCGATACTTCAGGCACCTTTTTCTAAACGCGACCTCTACCGTCTTCCCTTTCCTTAGTCTTAAGAACCTGTGAAAAGGGGGCGCGCCCAGTGGGGAGCAGGCCCAGAAAAGGCTGTGAATTCCCAGCTTTGGCCTGCTCTCCCCTCTCCCAGCCTCCATCTCCCCCTCTCTCCTGACCAAGCTACATTCCCACTTCATGTTCTCCCTCCCCCTCCCACGGGGAGAGGATGGATTGAGGAATAAATACATGTAGAGAAATATCAGCAGTGATTTTGCTAGTGGGGAAGAGGATGGATTTGTCGGGGAGCACCCGTGCGGGACCGCTGATGGTGGAACCAGGACAATGCAGTGTCACATGGGAGGGGCTCCTATACGGTAACTATCACATACAGCCAGCTCCCCACTCCCAGGGAAGGGGCAAGGCGCATGCCCAGAGAAGGGTAGAGAAAACAAGCCAAACAACCTCTGCCGGAGTCCATTTATTGTCTTCACTAGCTGAGTATAGACAGAGACCCCCAAAAGCTAGTAGCCTTTGAAAGTCCTAGCAAAGGTCAGGGCTGTGCACCACCCAGTTAGTTAAGACACCACCCAGTTAATCTACCTAAGGCATCATCCCCACCTTAGTTCACTGAATTTCTTAGATACTTGTGTAGATCCTTGTTGATTATTGTTGATCCGATACCCTGCCTACTCTTGGAAATTGTCTACTACCGATGAGCTAATCAGATATTGTCTATTCCCAGAAACTGTCTGCTGATCTGTGTGTCATTGAAACCTCCTTACCTAAGGCTACCCCAACCTCAATAAAAGATCGGAGCGGCCTGAGCATCAGGGGAAGTCCTTCGGGACTTGCCCGCCTGATCCCCCAATATTGCAAAATTATCTTGTGTCATTTTTCTCTCATTTGTGTGCGGCTCCTCTTTTCAGATCCCGAACCCTGATCCACGCAGGACGTGGAAGGAAACACTCGACAAACCTCCAATGCGCCTACACTCAAATTGGGGTGACAACGAGCGGGCCCATTATATTGACAAAGAATCTCGTTACATGTAAAGGGGAAAGCTGGAATTGCCCTGAGAAATGCCGGCTCTGTGGGATCTCCCCGCTTTGAAAGCATAACTACGTGTAGGTTCGGTAGACAAATGATCCCGAAATGTGAACTCGGGGATAGAAAAGAAAATGGAAAAGGAGCAAAGGAAAACAATAACAACTCGGAGTTTACGGTAATCCCCTATCTGTGGTTTCACTTTCCAGAGCTTCAGCTACCTGCGGGCCAAAAACATGAAATGGAAAATTCCAGAAATAAACAATTGGCAGGTTTTAAGTGGCTCGGGGTTCTGAGCTGTGTGCTGAAAGCATCCCTCTGTCCAGTGTAGCCACACTGTCTATGCTGCCCGCCTGCTCGTCGCTGAGTAGTGGGTTCTCCGATTGACTGGCAAGTGTCCCAGTGCTTGTGGCCAAGTAGCCCAACGCTGTCACCGCGCCTACGTCATTCACCTCCCTTCCTCTCATCACGCAGGCCTCGAATCATCTCCATCAGCACAAGAAGAAAGGTGAGGCTGGTACAATGAGATATTTGAGAGATCACATTCACATCACTTCTATTTCAGTACATTGCTATAATTGTTCTATTTTATTATTAGCGTTGCTGTAAATTTCTTACTGTGCCTAATCTGTAAATAAAAATGATCATGGTTATGTACGTATAGGAAAAACATAGTATATACAAGGTTCAGTAATCTGTGGTCTCAGGCATCCACGGGACGGGGAGGCGTGGAGAGGGGTCCTGGAATGTCTACCCCATAGATAAGAGGGGGGATATTGTGTAGCCTTTATAATGTTTTGTTATTTAATATTTGTGGAGGTTCTATTGGTTTGGTGATCGGAATAAAATCAGGGAAGTTGAGTTAAATCAGCGATGAAAGATGTGCAATCACCTATGTGTATCTTTGTTAGCTACCATTAACATCTGTGATTTCTAGTAGTAACTGAAAGGAAACCCACATTTCTTATTGTGAAACAAACGTTTTAAAACGTTGATTTCCTACGGGGCAGAGGTAAGGAAAAGGGCAGAAGGGACGGGCTGAAATGCTCAGAAGAACTGTCTGAGCACCGGTGTGGTGGGAACTTAGGGAAATGTGCCTTTTTAAGTTTGGAAAAACACAATTTGAAAATGGTGTTACAATTATTTAATTGCCATAAAGTCTACACTACTAGAGAGGAAAATTTTAGCTAAACTTTTTTGATATACATGGGAAGACATTTTTTAGATATTCACAAATTAAGTACAACTTGATATTTGAAAAAGTAACTGACAAGAGTTAGTCTGTATAAAACCAGGTAGATGAGATTGCTGATAGTGAATTGCATTTGACGTGGGAAAATGAGAATTTCATGTGATTCAAATTAGCTGGTAATTTTAAGTATTGATTCAGTGCTAACTGCATGCGGAATAACGTACGATTCATTTGTAAGAACTCATCCAAAGTTAATCATGAAAATAAAATGACATAACACCGGAAAGCGTCACAAATGTTGAGAAATAAGCAGAACAGAGGCGTGACCACGGCAGGAACGGAGTGGATCACAGTGCTTCCGACGGCTTTGGAACACACTTCCCTGGCTTCCTTTCATTTTCTTGTTTGTGACCAAAGCCTTCAGGAGTCATCAAATGTTCTGCAATCTTCCTAGTTTGTTATGGGCTTAACCTCTTCACCAGGAAGTAATTTCTGATGTGAAATGTGAATATTAATGATCTCGCTGGACAAGATGTCTCTGGAAAGTGACACTGAGAAGACGCTCTGTGGATAAGGAGCTGAAGTGAGAAGTTACGGCGACATCTCGGGGGAACTTTGAGATCTTTTTCCACAGGGAACAGCCTTTCAGCAGCGTGTCCCGGGGCTACACGGAGCGAGGAGCCGCATGTCTCCGTAGAACGGGATGAGGATAAAGACTGCGTCTGCATTTTGGCTTAGGAAGTGACATACGTTCCTTCTGGAGTGTTGAGGATTCAACTTAAATTAAAAGTCAGCTGTTTCTGTCCTAAACAATGCTGGACTGCTAAAGGGAGAGCGAGCCTGTTTCAGCAAGAGGACATCATAAATAAAGCACAGTAGAGCCCTAGGCGGTTTGCTCAATGGTTAGAGCATCCACCTGCAGACTGAAGGGTCCTGGGTTTGATTCCGGTCAAGGGCATATGCTCAGGTTGCAGGAGGCAGCCAATCAATGGTTCTCTCTTATCATTGACGTTTCTATCTCCCCTCTCCCTTCCTCTCTGAAATCAATACAAATACATTTTTTAAAAAACAAAGCTCAGTAGAAAACACTTCCTCCCTCTTTCCCCAAATTCTCACTGTCATCACAAATACCCAGGTTGTCTTTTTTTAAAAATTATTTTCTTTGTTTGCATTGAGCTCATATCATTAAATCTACTATGAGACTTTTTTTTCATTTTTATTTTCCAAACTGTGGGGAGCCGCTATAGGGTTAAACCTTGGACTGACCTTTTGGCAAAGTCACAAACAAGTCCCAGCTTAGAGGGCTCAGTCCTCTTAGCATAATTAGGCTTGACCTTATGGCGCTCCCTAGATCTTATCTGGGAAGCTAATGGGCTGAGGGAAGTGCAACAAGAACAAAAACAAGTGAAACTCACAAGAACAGTGTAACTTTGGTAACCACTACCTTGTGTACCTCTGACTATAAAAATAAAGGCTCAGTTTGCCTCGGGATCTTTCTCTGTGGCCTCAGCCAGGCACAGGAAGATCCACAGAGACTAAAGGGAGCTAGAGAGTTCTGAACGCTGTCTCCGTGTAAAACATTCTTCGCCGACTCCGTCCACACCTCTTGGAACCCCTGGACCGCTGGGGCTGGACGCCGGCGCCAAACTCCATTCTGTCCCCAAAGTTGGGAACATAGAACATGGGCCAATTCATTGCTCATAAATAATTACAATGATAGCCCTTTTGTTTGTTTGACTTGTAGGCTTTCGAGCACTCAGCTGTGTGACTGTGTCATCTTACAAAATCCTTTGAGGATTTTGGCACTTGGTCCTACATCTTTCTGGCCTGTGAGGAAGCTGAGGCGCGGCTTGGTTGGTGATGGGCTCACAATGAAGAGCCCTATTCGGATGCCCAGCCTCCACTTGTGAGCCCCACTACCCCAAGGTGCTCCTCCTATGCCCCGTGGAGCCCCTGTGACAGGGGTTTAGCTAAAACTTCTAGACCGCCCCCCATTAGTAAATCTGAAAGAGCACCCTCGCCCTGGAAAGTTGAGGGGCCCCGTGGGAGTAAGAAGAAGCCTCTGCTCCTCTCCCCGCAGCTCTGTGCAGACCAGGGCAACAGTCCTGAGCTTCCATCAGCTGAAACACCGATGTGAGCAAGAGGGACTCCTCGCAGACTCGGGGGTGGCTGAATGGGGACAAGGGCAGTGTCTAGTCGCTGAGTACATACCGTTGGCTGAATGTGTGTCCTTTAATGTTGTGATTTCCACACTTGGCTCTTGGGAGCCCCAGCTTCCAGGCCCCAGAACTTTCTAGGGCTCCCTCTGGCTAACCCTGAGCTGGAGGGTTATTATGATTTTTTGTTTGGTTTGTTTGGTTGATTTTGCCTTGTTTCGGGGACAGGAAAAGGGACCTTTTTGAAATAAAGTATGATCTCCAGTAGCCATTCTTGCTCCTGACGTTTAAAAATAAAGCTCACACCTGGGTCCTCCCCCAGAGACTCGCTTTAATTGGGCCCAAGCGACACTTCCCAAAGCCCCCCCAGAGAGTCCGGGAGATGGGGCGAGTTTGGAGACGCTCCGGAGGGGAGGTCAGAAAACAAGGCGGAAGCCCCGCGTTCAAAACCTCGAGTCACAGGCGAAGAAAACACAGCCGCTGAGAAATGGCGGTTCTGAAAGGGCCTTGGTGTCGGGTGGGAGGATGAGTGCCCAGAACTGACGGGTGGGCTCAGCTCTCTGCTCAGGGAGGCTACAAAGAGGCCAACGCCACACACTGTGCTCTGGAGGGAGGGACACGGCCCAGGCAAGGGGAGCAGGAGGCAGAAGAGAACCTTTTGTACCAGACAAAACAGACCAAAACAAAGGCTACATGTGGCCAGAAACAGCCAGGCCCCAGCAACCCCACTGTGGGTGTTTATCTGCAGAAACTCAAAACACTACATTGAAAAGACATAGACATCCACATGTTCATCGCAGCATTACTTACAATAACCAAGATATAGCAGCAACCTAAGTGTCCATCAACAGACGAATGGATAAAGAAGCAGTACTGCCCTGGCCGGTTTGGCTCCGTGGATAGAGCGTCGGCCTGCGGACTAAAGGGTCCCGGGTTTGAGTCTGGTCAAGAGCACATGCCCGGGTTGTGGGCTCGGTCCCCAGTGTGGGGCCCGGGGCCCGCAGGAGGCAGCTGATCAATGATTCTCTCTCATCATTGATGTTTCTATCTCTCTCTCCCTCCCCCTCTCCCTTCCTCTCTGAAATCAATAAAAAATATTTTTAAGAAAATAAATAAATAAATAAAATGTTTAGCTCAGTGCCTGATAACAAACAACACAAATCCAGTGCGCTCTTGTATTTACTGTGCTCAGGCTCTGGGGACCAGATCATTCACTTCCTTTGTCTCCGTGTACTTGGAAGTTGCCCCATAAAATTGGTTTTGGTTTTTAGTTCGGTGAGAAGTTAATTGCTGGAGACATATCATAGAAGCTTCATTGACATTCATAGGCCCTTCCCCTGCTTCATTTTAGGAATAACGACTTTATTGTGGTAACATTCACACAATTCACCTATTTAAAGTGTGCAATTCAATGACTTTCATTATAGTCAGACTGTGCAACCATCACCACAATGAATGTTAGAGAATTTCAATCGCTTCAGAAAGAAGCCTGTAGCCCAGGGGTGGGCAAACTTTTTGACTCGAGGGCCACAATGGGTTCTTAAACTGGACCGGAGGCCGGAACAAAAGCATGGATGGAGTGTTTGTGTGAACTAATATAAATTCAAAGTAAACATCATTACATAAAAGGGTATGGTCTTTTTTTTTTTTTTTAGTTTTATTCATTTCAAACGGGCCGGATCCAGCCCGCGGGCCGTAGTTTGCCCACGGCTGCTGTAGCCAGTAAGCAGTGGAAGAGGGGAGAGTATCTAACACAAACAAATTTGAAAACAACACACAAATATTTTAGCACAACGAACACAATAAAATCCAGTGAGCCCCGTTTCAAATCGGTAGAGTAATATTCTACGTGAAGAAAGGAGCATAGCATTTCTTTTGACAAATAATGCCATTATCATGTTATCATTCTGCTTGGCAATTATCATAAAGCATCCATTATTCTTGATTTAATAATGTTCTTCTGGGAAGTACATCTTTAGGAAATCACTCAAACTAGCCAAAACAATTTTTTAAATATATATTGTATTGAAGGGAGAGGGCGAGATAGAAACATTAATGATGAGAGAGATTCATGGATCGGCTGCCTCCTGCACGCCCCTTACTGGGGATAGAGCCCGCAACCTGGGCATGTGCCCGGTCCGGCAATCGAACCTTGACCTCATGATTCATAGGTCGACGCTCAGCCACTAAGCCACGCCGGCTGGACCAAAACCATTTTTTGGGAAGAGTCTGCTTATGATTAGGATGTAAAAGACCATGACAGGTTTCCACTCCCCCTGCCTCATAAGTTACCCAATAAGCCAGAAATTCACACTTTTGTTTAAAACCATCATTTTGGGACAACCCTGTTTCACAGGTACAAGTCCACGTAAAGGAACGAGCCTACCCAGAGACAGACTTCCCAGAGCGATGAACACTGTTACCTGGTGCACTTGCTGAGCTGGGGACGCGGTCAGTGGAGGAGCAAACCGCGGAACAAGGACACTCTGTGCTCTAAGAGGAACCTGCCAGCCTTTGTTGGACCTTTGGGCTGAGGTGAGGGCTTTGCGTCTGAGGAAGCCTCTTTCCTCCAGCCACGTATTTCACTGAGTAACCCAGCCTTGGGTCAGGCCTGGAAACGGACAGATCGCTTACCTTGCGATCTCATGGTTTAGAAGTCTCTCCTCACTGTGCTCTGAGCTCAGACATCTGCCCTCTCCCAGGCACGAAGCCGTGTGGTCCCCCTGCCCCATGGTCCTGCAGTGCCTAGAAGGCGTGATAGTGCTGACAAGGATGTGGAGCTACTGGAACGCTCACGCATTGCTGGTTGTAACTGAAATGATACAGTCACTTTGGAAAATGGTTGGGCCATTCCCCATAAAGTGAATCATGCATCTACCCTCTGGCCCAGCAATTCCGCTCCTACGTAAACTGAAAACCTGTGTCCACAAAAAGACTCGATGAGAATGCTGGTAACAGTTCTACTCATAACCTCCCACAACTGGAAATAACCCAAATAACAAGAACGGCTAAACAAATTCATACAATGAAATATTGCCCAGCCCTAGCTGGTGTGGCTCAGTGGATAGAGTGTAGGCCTGCAGACTGAAGGGCCTCGGGTTCGATTCTGGTCAAGGACACATGCCTGGGTTGCTGGCTTGATCGCCAGAAGAGGGCGTGCAAGAGGCAGCCAATCAATGATTCTCATCATTGATGTTTCTCTCCCTCTCCTGCCTCTCTGATATCAATAAAAAATATTAAAAAAAAAAAATAATGCCTAGTGATGAAGAGCAAACTACAGATACGGACCATGTGGATAAATGTAAAAATATTATGCTGGGCCAAAAAAGCTGGACACAAGAATACATAATGTAGGATTCCATTATATCTCATTCTAGAACACACCAAAGTAACACATGGGGATAAAAAGTGGACAAGGGCCTCGGGCTAGGCAGAGGGGTGGGAGCAGGGTGGACTGACGGCAAATGCACTCAAGGGAACTTCGTTAGGTGATGAGCATGTTCTGTATTTGTATTGGTGACTATGTGGACGTGTACATTTGTCAAGACTCACTGGTCTGTGTAATTAAAATGTGTGCCTTTCATTATATGTAAATTAGATCTCAATAAAATTGATTTCGAAAGGAAACATTTACTTACAAACTTAAATAAATTTTCTAAAGAGTTCTTTGCTGGCCCTGTCTGGTTTGGCTCAGTGCATAGAGCGCCAGCCTGTGGACCGAAGGTTTGGGTTTGATTCAGGTCAAGAGCACATATCGCAATTGCAGTCTCCTCCCTGGCCTGGGCCCAGGTCAGGGTGCGTGCAGGAGGCAACCAATCGATGTGTCTCTCTCACATCGATGTTTCTCTCTGTCTTTCTCTCTCTCTTCTACTTTCTCTAAAAATCAGTGGAAAAATATCCTTGGGTAAGGATTTTTTTTATTTAAAGAGTTATTTGCTGGATGATATTCATTTTGGTGTTTTCCAGCACAAAGAAACTGAAACAGGCTATACAACTCGCAGGTGGGCAATAGTGAAGTCAAGTTCAGGTGCCTCCGTGGCGAATAGCACCGGTGCCCAGGGTAGTTAACATTTCTAATTATTAAGACCAAGGAGCCCTGGCTGGGTAGCTGGTTGGTTAGAGTGTGTCCCGATATGCTAAGGCTGCAGGTCCCAGCCCTGGTCAGGGCACATACAAGAATCAACCAATGAACGCGTCAATAAGTGGAACAACAAATGGAGGTTTCTTCCTCCCCACCCCCCCTTCCTCTTTCTCTCTAAAAAAGTAATAAAAAAAATCTCTTTAAAAAAGAAGACCATGTAGCAGCATGACAGATGTTTAGGGCATAGACAGGAACACTGAACTAGAAAACTCACTCAGAAACTGGCATGTTGTGGATGGTTGGCATTGAGATTAATGGCGCCCATAAACCCAAGCTTTACAATCCTGGAAAAAATCACAGTTGTCTGTGATTTTTAGCTGATTCCACACTTCACCGATAATGTGCAAACAAAATAACCATAATAATAAAATTATTCTGCCAGCAGAACGAAGGTAGTCAAGTAGATCAAGTAGATCGAGCCTAAGTGATTACATTTGTGAAAGTTTATCATCATTTTTTTCTCAGTAAGCGTGATAAAAGCTTTTGTGGAAACTTGGCCTACTAAGGAAACTTCATTTCTAGACTTATAAATATTAATATTTGTTACATATTTTCCTACTCTACTGTATTACTAATTAAAGCAAGTAGCATAAAATTTACATTTCTGGGCATTATTCTTTACATAAAAAATACGTTTAATGTTTAGCAAACTTTTCAGATCCTGTATTTTATTACTGTATTGTTTATTTTCAAGTGTAGCACCAGCCAATATTAGTGAAGAAATGTCTTAATATGTTATTATTTCTCAAGTTTTCTTAATATCTAATATTATAATAAAACTTTAGGAAGATTGAGCCAGCATTCTACAACTTGCAGTAAATTCATGTCTGTTATAAACTATTTCTAGGTTTCAAATCCCCCCCGAACCAAAACATTTTTAAGAAAAATTTAGAAAATACATGTGAGGTTAAGGTTCCTAGTACTATATTATTATAAAACCCAACTTTTTAGTACAAAAATATAAATTAAATACACCCACCTGCATTTTAAGCCTGCTCACCATCAAACAAAACGGTGAGAAAGACAACGGTAAGATCTGCGCGGATTTGGGCCAGGGAAATGCTCGGCAGGAACTCACCTGCTGAGGGTTGTCAGTCTCCCCAGAAGCAGGGCAGATGCTGAGTTCTGTTCCGTCGTTCCTGGACCTGCAGCCTGGTCCGTGCAGGACGCGGGGCTGTGCTTGCAGAGCCGCCCGGGTGAGACGGGGGTGCACGCGAGTCTGGTTGCACTTGGGATTCAAGGGCAGAGCTAAAGAGCTCCGGGTGCGAGCTCCTGTGGGAGCCCCAGCTGAGGCCAACAACGCCCCCCGCCCCCTTACACCTGGGAAGGGGGCAGCTGGTCCGGGCACGGCAACAGCTGTTCAAGGTAAAGGTGGTTAAAGGGTAAAATCAGACTGCAGGTGGCCCCTGCCGTGGAGAGAGAGAAATCCTGGGATTTCTTAAACCTGAGGTTGTTTCTCGCTGTGGCCGTTGGTGTCTCTAGAACGGCTTCGTTCAGTGGAACAGGTGGTGGCCGGTTGTCTGTTTCTTCTAATGACACACTCAGGCTCCTTGGCGGTCCCCACCGCGTCTCCCACGGTGGACGTCTTGGCGAGTGAAGCAGCACTACCGCCTGGACGACTTGAACCCCATCCTCAGCTGCCAGTTCCCCAGGGGCGAGCTGCTGTGGCTTCGATAAAACAGGTTTCCCAGGCTTACCTTTACTTTGAAAGTCAAAGCAAAAGACAGTGGTTAATAATAAGATGTATGTCAAGTATACAGATTTATCTTTTTATGCGGCAGACTTTCCTAAAGAACTGAAGTGTTAAAATTAAACTCTCAGGGTGGGTGGAGCCCTTCTTTTTATTTGTTACATGTGACTTCATACACGGTTCCCGAGAGCAGATGAGGGTCTTAGACATGAGTTTGTTTGCGACGGCAAAGTTCCTAGACATGCAATCGTGGACAGGGGAGAGTGTTGGGTTAATTTGGAGAAAATGAAGGTAGGTGCAGCCCAATGGCTTTTTTTTTTTTTCTAATTTAACTTAAAAATTCCAGGGATGGTGGAAAAGAGCACATGCTTTTAACCTTCTGTTCCTTGTGAACGTGGTAGGACTCAGATTCACCCGTGTACACTACAACGGTGAGAGGCCTCTTTGGATTGTAATGTATTCTTCGTCGGTATAAAGAAAGCTGTAACTGCCGTGTCGTGTATTCATTCAGCTCAGTCAAAATATCTCTTGAGCACCTACCGGATCCCATGCACAATGCTAGGCTGTGAGGATAACACGGTGAGTAAAATTGATAAGTGTTGTCTGTAACAGTGGTTATTAATTCAGCCTCACTCAATGTCAAGCTGTGACAAATGGTAGGAAACCCAATACCCGGACCTCGATGAGTGTTCATCTGGTCTGGAGGTCTGAGCTGGAAGGGTGGCGGACACAGTTCAACAAAAAGCAGGCAACACGAAGGTGCCGAGGCCTGGGGGTGTGGGACTCTGAGAGAACTAGAAGCTGGTCGCAGGCTGGTGTGTGGGCCTTTATTAAGGTTTTGCTCGGGAATGTAGCCTTGGGAAACCATTGCAGGATGTAAGCGGGGAAGTAAAGAATTATATTTGTAAACAACCACTCTAGACACTGCTTCCGAAGACAGCACAGGTGACTTCGATGGCCAAGTCATCTGTGCTAAAGCCTATAGCTCAAGTCTAAGTCATTGGCAATACCCAGCTGCTTTAAAATATGCTGAGTACTTAATAATACGTTGGGATGGCGAAGTGTTTCAAATGCTTACTACTATTTGAGAGTAGTTACAAAAGCATGAAATGAGGAGTCTGTCACAATGTCAGGGTCACTCTGTCTCCAATTCAAAGGCGCCCTCATTGGCATTCAAGCATAGATGGTATGTATGTGCTCACAATGCCAGCCAGCCGCTTCTCTGTCCACAAAAAATAGGGCCAAGTCAAAGTCAGAGGTGCATGATGGCTTCCACATTTGCCACAGGCTGTGTTCTTTTTATTTTATTTATTTATTTAAAATATATTTTTATATATTTCAGAAAGAGGAAGGGAGAAGGAGAGAGAGATAGAAACATCAATGATGAATGAGAGAATCATTGATCAGCTGCCTCCTGCACAGCCCCCACTGGAGATGGAGCCCGTATCTCGGGCAGGTGCCCCGACGAGTCATCGAACCTTGACCTCCTGGTTCATAGGTCGATGCCTCTGGGCCCACAGTCTTTATTCTGACCATTGAAAACAACCTGGAATAGGTGAAGTATGATTCTTTCCCTTGTGAATTACAAAGCTGTCGTTTTGTTGAAGTTATGATGACATGCGTTCTAAGAGAGAGCCTGAGCAACTGAAAGAAGTTCTGTAATACAATTTCAAGATTTTATGTGGAATCACCAATTCCCTTCCTGTGTTCCCCTTCTTCCTCTTCTCTTTTCTCCCTCCTTTATGCCCCAAGCATTTTCCTTGTGTAATTTTTCCATTGAGCAAAAAATGTGGATATGGTCAGACTTTCAGGACTGTTCCGTGGAACTCTGTTTCCACAAATCTATGTGCTGGTTTTTCCCTCGTCAGCCCTGACCCACAGGCTCACTTTGAGTCTTATGACCCACAGGACAATTATGCTCTGTTACGAGGGTGCCTCGTGTGTCCTTGTCCTCACAGATGTCAAGAGAAAACCATTTGGAGTAACACCATGATATTTTCAAACAATTATGAATGCATTGTTATGAAAAATTATTACTGGCAAAAAGAAAAAGTAATGCAGTCAGAAATTATACTCATCTGGGAGGAAGTCCACACTTTGGATGTACCACAAGTGAAACTGCTCTACTATCACATCTTTTCATCTGGAGCTCCGAAGGCATTTAATAAACAGGAAGGTAATTTCAACAAATACACTTTATAATGGAAAATGATAAAGACTGTGAACATTTTAAGATCAAAAAAAGTCAATGATACAATTGGAAGAGACTAAATATATTCTAATGTATAACCAAAGTAATTATTTTTATTGCACATTGCAAATGATAACCATTTTCACTGAAAATGACACAGGGACATAAACTAAAGCTATATTAGAAAATTTAAAAAGAACTTAATGGCCCTAGCCAGTTTGGCTCAGTGAATGGAGCGTCGGCCTGCGGACTCAAGGGTCCCAGGTTCGATTCCGGTCAAGGGCATGTACCTTGGTTGCAGGCACATCCCCAGTTGGGGGGTGTGCAGGAGGCAGCTGATAGATGTTTCTGTCTCATCGATGTTTCTAACTCTCTATCCCTCTCCCTTCCTCTCTGTAAAAAATCAATAATATATATATATATATATATATATGAACTTAATGACTAAGTACCTGCCATTTAAATTTGAAAACCTAAAAAGTAACAATATTCGCAAGAGAATAAATTAAGATAATCAAGCCATGACAAAATATTAAAAATAAAAAACAATTAGAAAACACATGTAGACCAATAATACCTTCATCAGGTAACTTAATGGTAATATCAATTAATAACATTGTTTTGCTATAGAAAATTAGACTGATTTCAAGGTCAAGTGTCAGAAGAAACACATGCTAGAGAACAGACTTTTCTGTCCCAAATGATCTAGTCACTGAATCACACAACACATTTTTAAATATGTGTAAATCTGATTTGAAAATGCAATAAACACAAGCTATGCTGTTTAAGTAACTATATAATGTAACCATAAATAAACTATTTATTTTTCCTCTTTAAAAATCAACTTCAGTTATATTTGGGATAACAATTGTAGTCTTGATGAGAAAAAGAAACATATTTCTTATCATCTGCAGCCAGACAATAGAATATAGATTCTATAGAATAGAATTCCATAGAATAGATTCTATAGACAATAGAATATAGACCATTTGACAATAGAATATAGATTTTTTTTGGCTTATATGTGAAGATTTACTTTATATTTTATTCATAGTATATTATGCAAAATGCTGGGAAATGTTATGTAAGAAAATGCATTTGAATAAAGTTTGCTTTATTCGATGGTACTGTAAAACCTGCTTTATTTAATTTCTTTTGTTTTGCTTTACTTAGTTATCTCAATTTTCTAAACTACACAGATAGAATTCTTGGCACAGTACGCAGATATGGAAATTTTTTTTAAATGAGAAATGCAGTTGGATGGATTCCGAAAATTTTCGAGATGATTCATGCATGACAGTATAAAGGGGGCTAGGTGATGGTAACTTTTTCTCTTCCTGAAAATGACTATAATATTTAAGTGCTGTAAAATGAAAGCCTATATTATAATCTAGATGGCAAAGAAAGAAAATCTGTCAAAACACATTCAAAATTGTTAGTGATATAAGGTGATATGTCTAGCTAAACGAGATTTAGAACTCCTTAAGCCTTTTTCATTTTAGAAAGAAAAAAGAGCTTGAATTTTAACATCTCAATAGAATGACAAAGGACACAAGGCATTACCTTAACCAGCCTCTCTCCCACTAGTTATTTTGGTCAGCCATCCATATCTTTTATCCAATCAGGTTATATGAAATTTTAATAGGAAGAAACAAATTTTACTGAGAGAGGGTAATAAATTTTACTAATTGAGAAAACATACACTAAACAGACCTCCGAAACAAACACTTTATTTGGATACTATAATTAACAATGATAATAGCAATACATAGAGCAAATTATGAGAGTAAGTGATTTTTCTTCCTGCTTGGCTATAAAAGATGCTTTTGTAAAGGCACAATAATACCATTCCTTTCTTAATGTAGGCTTGGGCACCCGCCCAGGTGCCATTTCTAACAGCACTAAGCATCTGACAAGGCCTCCTGCAGAACCACATGAGCAGTACCGCTGGGGCCAGGGCGGGTGGAGGGCAGCTCTGAGTCCCAGTGAAACAACAGAGTCATCATTAGCAACTTCCATAGAAATCTTTTGGGGCAACTTTGAGGCTATTCACTCAATTGCTCAGGAAAATTGATTCTAAAAGAAAGAATTGCATTTGCAATTCAAGAAATTGGATGGAAATGCCAATTAATCACATTTTCTATTTAAGAATCAATTAGACAGACTTCAAGGTCAAGATGGCAGATATCTGTACAATTTTGTCAACCAGTGTCACCCCAATCAATTCAATAAAAAAGAAACAAAAACACAGTAATTTTGGAAATAAAATATCACATTGCTAAGTAACAATGAAGATTTAATGATGCTTAAAACTAATAAACCAAAAAGGCACATTATGTCCCAACTGGTGGTCCTAAATCAATATTTGGATGGAAATGTATAATTTCATATCCATTAATTAAAAGAAAAAACAGATTGAGAATAAATAAATTTGGCAACTATCTCAAAAAGTTACAAATGTAGTAAACTGAGAGACTGTAGAGCAGTGGTTCTCAACGTTGGCTGCACATTAGAAACACCTGGGAATCTTTTTAAAATCCTGATTTCTGGGCCTCATCCTCTGGAAATTCTGTTTCTTTGTGACTAATGTTGTGGCCCCACCCCATAACAAAGAAACAGAATTTCCGGAGGATGGGGCCCAGAAATCAGGATTTTAAAAAGATTCCCAGGTGATTCTAATGTGCAGCCAACGTTGAGAACCACTGCTATAGAGGAAGAACTACCAAAGGTAAAAGTAGAAATTGATAAAATAGAAAATCACAAAAGGAATTAAAACAATTACAACCCAAAGTCAGAAATAATGATCAACAGAACTGAAAGATGACTCATTGAAAAGAAAAATGAATTAGATATTCCTAGAAGTGTGGTAAATAAAACCGGGAGAATGAAGTAAAAGACAGTACAGAATTGGGAGTGAAAACAAAGAACCTACATTAGAAACTTCTTAATTTGTAAGAGAACATAATGCACAAATATTTATCAGCAAATTTGCAAGGATAAATGACATAATTTTCTCAAAAGATTAAAGTATGTAAATCAGTCCTGGCCGGTTTGGCTCAGTAGATAGAGTGTCAGCCTGCAGACTCAAGGTCTCAGGTTTGAGTCAAGGGCATGTACCTTGGTTGCCGGCACATCCCCAGTTTGGGGTGTGCAGGAGGCAGCTGATCGATGTTTCTCTCTCATCGATGTTTCTAACTCTCTATCCTTCTCCCTTCCTCTCTGTAAAAAATCAATAAAATATATTTTAAAAAAAATAAAGTATGTAAATCAAACCAAGGCAAAAGAAAAAAGTTAAACAAATAAAATGTATAGAAAACCTATCCATTTTCCTCAGAAGCAGACCCCAGTACAAGTATCTGGGTGGGAGTATTTATATAGACGTTGACCTCCCAAAGCTCCGATAGGGAAATGGAGAAGGAAGACTGGGCAGAACGAGAAGGTCTACAGGGAACGTTGTGGGCGGGTTACCCATGGGGGCCACTGGGACTCCGGCCCCCTGGAGGCCTCCGGGCGGCTGTGGGGAACCCTCCTCAGAACGGTGCTCCTTGAGGGATCAGGAAAGCAGGGTGTTTATCCACAAACTCATCCTGCACCTGTTGGGGGCTCCTCCTGGGCTGTCAGTTCTCCAGAACGTTCGGGCTGCTCCTCCCCAGAGAACCCCAGGGGTGCACAGCAAACCGTGTGGGCAAGCACGGTGCCAATGAGTCAGGGGCAGGCCCCCCAGCCTGGGCTGGGGCACCTACTCACTGCTTTTTTGGAAACATTTCAGCAGGGCGACTGCGGGAGCACAGGGCGGGGCCCCTCCAGCCAAGGCACCGAGCCTGGCGGCCCTGTGTCCCTGAGGCCTGGCAGCCCCGCTATCGACACTCAGGTCTCCTCCTGTGATGCGAGAGCTCAGCTGCGAGATGGAGCGTTTCTGGTTTGGGGTCATTCGAATAGACTCTGTGGAGGATGTGGAATGTGAGTGGGCAGCAAGGAACCAGGAGGGCACTCCAGTTAGAGAGGCCGAGGTGCAGGGCACGGGCCCCAGGGAGCAAGGAGAACGCTCAGGGCGTGTTTGTGCTCATGATTGAGCCAGGCCGAATGGAGCAACACGGTGGATTCCATAGGTGACTGGCCTGGGGAGAAATTCCAGTGGCCGGCGACTTGGAAAGATCTGGACCAGGGGTCCTCAAACTTTTTAAACAGGGGGCCAGTTCACTGTCCCTCAGACCGTTGGAGGGCCGGACTATAGTTTAAAAAAAAACTATGAACAAATTCCTATGCACACTGCACATACCTTATTTTGAAGTAAAAAAACAAAACGGGAACAAATACAATATTTGTATTTGCATGTAGCCCGCGGGCTGTAGTTTGAGGACCCCTGATCTGGACTATGGCCTGATCGAAGTCACACTGCTAGCCACTTTAGGTCAGAAAAGAACAAGGAAAATGGTGTTTTAGGAAGTTAAATCTGTGAGGAAGGTCAAAGGTGGATTGATTGTAGGGCCGAGAGCTGCAGTGGTTTGGGCAGGAAAGAAAACTGACAAGTGACAAGTGCCTCTATGTGGGAAAGAAGGGGCTCCTCTGAGAAGTGAATCACAGGGTTTAGACGGGAAAGGTATTTTAGAACGCCGCCCACTCCCCCACCAATCCGACAGAGCAGAGAGGGGAAGTGTCTTATCAGATGTCACAGGGCGAGTTGGTAGCTGAGACAAGAATAGATGTGGATCACCAGGCGCCAGGCAAGGGCTGTTTTTAAACTCAGAGGCACCTTCTTCCATCGATAAGCAAATGACTGAACTGTGGTCACTACATTTAGAATTTCCTTTCCCCTTCCAGGCTGAGGCTGAAGAAAGGAAGTAAGAACTGCCGGTCTATTTTTCTTGTCACCAGAAAAATGTTAAAACTTGGTAACTGGTCAGACATGAGCTCTAAAGTCAAATGAGGCCCTGGCCTTTCTGGCTCAGTACAGAGAGCACTGGCCTGCGGAGGAAGGGTCCCGGGTACGACTCCAATCAAGGGCACTTGCCCAGGTTGCTGGCTCAATCCCCAGTGGGAGGGAGGCGTGCAGGAGGCAGCCCATCAATGATTCTCTCTCATCATTGATGTTTCTCCCTCTCCCTTCCTCTCTGAAATCAATAAAAACATATTTTTTTAAAAAGAAAGAAATCAAATGAGGACTGAAAGACAAGCATCTATCTTCAGGGCTTCCTGATGGAGAACATACAATGGATTTTAACTGAGACAATGAAGTGGCGTTTGAGAGGTGGCAGCAGGCGACGTGGTCAGCATGAAGGTGGAACATGGGCTGGGGAGGGGCTGACTCCGCTCAGGTGTCCTGGGATCCCACGTACGCTTCTTACCGTACTCTGTTTCATCAGATTTCTCTCCTTCCCCGAAAGATCGCACATGAACTTCTAACTTTGGACAGTCTGATTCATCTCTGAAACCAGCTGCTACTTGGTAACACCTGGACCACTTCTGTAATTTTACGGACAGTTATTTTTAAAGGGAATTTCACAGGGTGAGATTTGAATGTTTGGAAACTGTAGGTAGAAATAATATCTAATTCAGTGATATTGCCAAGTCAGTAACCTATGATTTCTTTTTTTTTTTTTTTTTTTAAGCCAAGCACAAATTATTCTTTGGGGAATGTTTAATAGAATATCTTGAAATTATTTTTCAAGTGTGTCTGAACTTCTGCTCTATGAAATTTATTATTAGAAGTATTTTTTTCTTTGAATCATTGTACATCTTTTTTTTTCTTTTCTCTCTCTTTCGCATGTGCTTTTAAAATAAACTTAATTGCCAAAACCGGTTTGGCTCAGTGGAAAGAGCATCAGCCTGCGGACTGAAAGGTCCCGGGTTCGATTCCGGTCAAGGGCATGTACCTGGGTTGCAGGCACATCCCCAGTAGGAGATGTGCAGGAGGCAGCTGATCGATGTTTCTCTCTCATCGGTGTTTCTAACTCTCTATCTCTCTCCCTTCCTCTCTGTAAAAAATTAATAAAATATATTTAAAAAATAAAATAAACTTAATTTTCTAGAGCAGTTTTAAGTTTGTAATAAAATTGAGGGCGGTACGGAGGTTTCCCATACACCACTTCCTCTCACACACGCGTACGCTCTCCCGTTATCAGCACCACTCCCCGAGCGCTATTTTCTTTTCCTTTTTACCAAGGACGGACCTACATGGCCACACTACCCAAAGTCCATACTTTATCTTAGGGTTCACTCTGGATGTTGTACATTCTTTGGGCCGGACACTCTCCCAGCATTCCACTTAATCCAGAAGACAGCTTACAAATTTGGTGTTATTTTCCCCACTTTAAAGATCAGGTCACTGAGATGCAGAGAGAGAAATGCGGTAATTTGCCGATATTCGTATAATTACTGAGTGACAGAGCCCACGTGTAGACCAGGCCCTCCTCCACGACACGCTCATACAGGAGGAGGTGGGGAACTGATCCCGCCGTCTTGCATGCCTACATTTGCCCTCCCAACACACTCCTACTGGGCTCGCTTTACTCGTGGACTTGGTCTACTTCCTCAGTGAGCCCCAAAGGTAGCCCCAGCAGACCATGGACAATCCTGTTTATTTGGAGAATCCTTCAAGGTTAGTTCCAGGGTTGCAAACTTCAGAAAAATGTCAACATCGATAAGGCATCTCCCCCAAAGCCACGGCGGTACAGTGGCTCCTAGGCATTCCGTAGTTGACAGTCAACCCTACCCCTACCCCTACCCCTACCCCTAATCCTACCCCTACCCCTAATCCTACCCCTACCCCTAATCCTACCCCTACCCCTAACCCTACCCCTAACCCTACCCCTACCCCTGCCCCTACCCCTGCCCCTACCCCTAATCCTACCCCTACCCCTACCCCTACCCCTAATCCTACCCCTACCCCTAATCCTACCCCTACCCCTACCCCTACCCCTAATCCTACCCCTACCCCTAATCCTACCCCTACCCCTAATCCTACCCCTACCCCTACCCCTAATCCTGCCCCTAACATACTCACGTGTGAGAACTTCCAAAGGAACCACAGGGAATGGCTGCCAGGGATTTTCTGATGAAGGGATCCTCTGAAGAGCGTAGCCCCCAAAAGCTGAGCTGATTGGCTAATCTGATCAATCCTCATTCTCTCAATTTTCTCTCATCTCTCGCTTCTCTCATTCTCCTAAATCTAATCAACTTAATCCAATTGGCTGAACTAATCAATGTAGTCCAATCGGTTGACCTGATCGACCCGATCTGATCAGGTAGTGGCGATGCAGGTGCTTCTCCAACGTAGGCCTGTGATGCAAGCAGTCAGGCAATACTAAGAGGCCTCCCTATGGGAGCAAAGGATCCCAATGGTTAGTGACCAGCAGGCTAGAACCCCAGCTTCGAGTCCACAGGCAGCCAGGCCAGAGGGTTTGAGTGCACGACTCACTCAGAACCTCTTCGGCAGGCGGCAGGCAGGCAGGCGGCGACAGCCTGATGGTCTCGGGTTTGCAGTTTGAAGGTCTCTGGTGACTTTTTTCTGCAACAGGCGCGAGGATTGTCCATAGTGGTAACTATGGGGCTTACAAAACCGGGAAGTTTTCCTTAGCAGGTCAAAAGCTACTGGACAGACGTCCAGGTGACAGACACGCCACTTGCTCTCATTGCCAAAGGCAGGCAGGTCATAGGAGGGTCAACAGGAAAGAAGAAGAAAGAAGAACCTGGGCCTGAACCACAAAGCAGGCCAAGATGTCTGTGCCTTTAAAGACACAAAACCACCACCCAACAAATGACTTCTCTTCAGCGTAGAAATGACATGTCACAGTTCTTTGGAATCACCCAGGACCGGCCTGGTTATCCACATACTCATGTGTGAGCACTGGGACGCATTCCACCCCCATCCTAAGATTTTAAGGACGAGATATATATACAGTGTGTGTGTGTGTGTGTGTGTGTGTGTGTGTTGGGAGGTTGCAGGAGTGTGTGGAAGGCCTGTCACTAGGCCCTGTCCCTGCACTGTGATGGGGACGATCCTGGGAGCTCTCCCTGTCCTGCCAGGGCTGCCTTCCTAAGTGCTCCAGAGCCCAGGGGCAATGCCAGCTGAGACTCTCCTGCTGAGCGACACTGACCACAGCCCTAGGAGGGCCTGGGAAGCGGCTGCCGTCCAGGCTCGCCCTGCCCGGCCGTCCAGGACAGGAGGTGACCCGGGAAGGCACAGGGGCCCCGCCCCGCCCGTCCTGTCTCCCCCGGATGGGAAATGCCCCTCTTCCCGCCCCTCCGTCTTCCCCCGTCCTCACCTGGAAGCCAAGGAACAAGACACTCAGGGGAGACACGCCAGGGCCCCGGGGGCCAGGAGCTGTCACCCCCATGAGGGAAACCGGACCAGAGCCTGCTCACCGGCAGGTCCCGGCCACTCCCGGGAGACGAATAAAATACCAGAACTGAAGCGCGAGAGGACGTGGCGGCAGCGGGGCCTCCAGGGTCCGGCTTGGTGACCTGAGGACAGAGGGGACGTCCTGTCCTGACGAAGGGAAAGGGCTGCAGGGAGGGAAGGCCGGAGAAATGGGCCTCCTCCCCACGCACGCAGGTGCCAGGCTCGGCCAGGCTGCTGACAAGGCCGTCTGCGCCCGCGGCTCGCAGCCTCGCGGGCACCCCCTCGGGAAGGACCGCCGAGGCCTCTCCCTTCACGGTGAACCTACGCTCGCAGCTCTTCCAGCCAGAAAACACAATCCTCATCTTAAACGGTCCGAAGCAGAGCGCCCTGGCATTTCACTTCAAGATCTAAAACTGTCCCTCAGCCACTGCAACAGGCCTCCTCCCTATCTTATTTTTCGTCACAGTATTTTGTCACCATTTGAAATTTAAATATTTGGTTATGGATTTTTCCACCACCTCCAACCAACCAAACACACACACACACACACACACACACAGAATGTGTGAAAGTAATTATTCCATGTTTTATCAACCATACCGAGTATGTTTGCTGGTAAATTGTGCTTTAATTTCTGCAGTCAGACATGGTGCAGTGAGATACAGGTAAACTTCCATTGTACGTTCAAAAAATAAAAAGCACATTTATACAGATTTAGCCCAACAGCTTATTCCCTTAAAAAAAAAGTTTTACATGTAATTAAAGCTAATTTATCTTCAGTGTAAAAACTTGGAGGTATAAACAAACTCAAGATATTATACACGGTAAATTAACGTACATTTCCAAACGTGCACAGTGCAGCATCTTAAACAAAGCAAATGGTCTCATTTCAGTTTTAACTGTTAAGCATAGCCCACATTTCAATTTTGAATAAAAACGTCACAATATATAAACCCACTGAGAATTCTGTACACAAATACAAGTTTATAGAAATCTGATTTCAAATATAAATAAATTGTCATGACCTCCCATGTTATAACAGCTTATTTTTCTACTGTAATTTTTTTAAAGTCATAGAAAAATATTTCAATGCACATTCAACTGCTATGACGGGGGCCATGACTTGTGCCTTTAAACCATACTTGGTGAAGAGTAAAGCATCGCACCGGGCGTTTCTGGAATGAAAATTGCTAAGATCTTAAGACTGAAGAGGCCACGGAATAAATATTCCCGCGACAATATGGTAGCAAAAATAGCTCCGTCGTGTGTTCGGGAGGCCCTTGGGGCAGAGACGTGGAGGTTGGAGCTAGTGTACGAGGCCCACAGAGCGTGAGGGGGCTAGTGAACAAGTGCACTGGTGAAAGCTACTGCAAGCCTGCGCCCACCTCCCCGGTGGGACTCTTCAGGCAACCGAGGCCGGGCGCGTGCTTGGCCCCAGCGCAGGAGTCCCGCCCTCCGCCCAGCCCGGCTCCCGTGTCCACACGAGTGGGGGAGCAAGCAGTCTGGTACGGACAGAAGACGATTCCGTGCCCACCGAGGACCTCACGCTTCTTCCTGCCTCGGGACGAGTGGGAGCGTTTCTAACACCTGCTACTTAAGCCGGGCTCTGCACTGGGCAGCAAATGCACTTAAAAGGCAAACATTCCCGCTGACACCGTCTAACCTTAGACGTTTCCTCCCCTGCCTTTCGTGGGTTTAACGGGGCTCCACTGAGAATGAAAACCAGTCCTTGCAAAGTGGACTTTCCTGCATTTAAAATCCAGGCCATTTAGAAGCAGGTGCGAGGGGGTACCAAGCGCAGTGCAGTGTCTTGTATGGCTTTTAAGTCGCTGAGGCACAATCGGATAGCCATCGCTTCTGATGTTGGTGCTCAACCCCTCCCTGGGAAGCCACGGCCAGAGGGATCCTCATCAGCCTGTCAGGGGACAGAGGATGTGGGGAACCATCTGCGGGGCTGCGGTGGGGACCCCGGCCTGGGCACGCCGCTAGGAAAAGGCCCAGCATCACCTGCACGCACTGAGCCCCCAGAACGGAAGCGCCTCTGGGCAGACTGAGAGTCCCCCCGTGTAAAAACCAGGTTTAGCAGCAAGACCCGGGACCACGGGCACCGCAGCCGGGCAGCATGGAGGGACGGGGCAAGTGGACGGAGCAGGCAGAGACCTGGAGGCGTCAGCACGTGGAAAAGGGTGGCGTGGTTGGCGGGCCGAGCACCCCCACACAAAGTGCCATCCCTGCAGGAGGGGGACGGTCTGCCCCGCCAGGATGGTGACCGGGAGGCTTGCTTCCGCTTTCCACGGGCAAGCGATGCAGGAAGGAATGATGCGGCGGGTGCTGAAGTGAATGCCATACATCTCAGCGCTCCACCTGAATCCTCCCCGTCGCCACTCACATCACACGAAGCTGAACCTGCTCTGCACTGAGACTGGGTAAGTTATCTTGGCACCGAAAGGATCTGAAGAAAGAATCGATCCAAGAATATCTGACCAAAGCCCTTCTTAGTAGTAAACGAGCTACGGCCGATTCCGTATAATACTTGTGCGTCAGGGAGCAGTTACTAATGCTAGAGATACGGGTTTAATTGCATAGTCTCCCAGGACCAGGAGTAGAGAGCCAGCTCTTCTCCTGAGGCCCGGTTCCCTCCGGGAGCTCTGGGCCGCTGGCCCTCCTCCCAGCATGGCTTCAGCGGGACACACAGCCCCGATCAGCGTGTCCACGTGCGGCCTCCTGTCCCAGTCCTCGGCTTCCTCTCCCACAGCCGCCGCCCGCAGGTCACACCTCCCCGAGGTCCACAAACTCATCTTCTCGCCGGGCCAGGTCCTCTTCGTCTCCCAGAGCTTTCCAGCTGCTGGTGGGCAGGACGGGCTTGGAGGAGTGCCGCTGCAGCAAGGCGAAGGGGAACAGAGAGGACAGGCGCGCCGAGCTCCGCAGCAGGGACGGGGCCTCGGCCGGGAGGGCCGTCTGGTGGTGGTGTCTCTCGTTGATTTTCTCCTGTAAGCTCCGCACTTCCTCCATCATTCCCACCAGTCTGCTCGTCATGGCCACCGCGCCACCACCCAGGATTTGGGCTTCTGGAATCCAACGCAAGTAGCGCTGGGCCCACACCCTGATCTCCGGCCCCTCGATGTGAGGCAGCAGCAGGCCGTGGTAGTCGGCGGGCTTGCTGTGCCAGCTGTCGTAGAACTCTCGAAAGCTGTCTTGCAGCTCATCGGAATAATTAATCAGTTTGCTAATTCTCTTGCCCAGAAGGTTTTTAATTAAATGATCTGTTTCTTCCCTGAAAAATCCTCTTTTGGGAGATGACTTAGATTGGGTCAGCGGCAAAGAAAGCTGTCGCTGATGCTTTGAGAGAAAACACAAAGAAAAGCCTCTGGTTAGCCTGACCGCACAGGGACCGTTGCTCCTACCACAGAAAGAGGCCCGATCCTGGGCTAACGAGTCACGAGCCCTCAGAACTGCCATGTGCATGCAAATTCCTGAAAATGCTCACAGAGGGCGGCTTCGTGTCTATTCCACCCGCCCGGAGCCGGGCCGAGGGCAGCTGTGACGCCGAGGGCAGCTGCCCCCGCCCCACGGTCACAGGGGCGCCAAGGGCACCAGCACTTGGGAAGGGCAGGTTTCCCCGAAGCCGGGTGAACACGGTGAGGAGGGGGCCAACTACCCGAGGGTCCTGCCCCTTCGAGGAAATGACTCTGGCCAGTGGAGCTTACGCTTAAGTCAGAAAGATTCTTCTGGAGAGTCAGGTGGGGGCAAAGACCTGTGAGGAACTGACTGACGGGCCAGATGCTCTCCTCTGACAAGCTGCGCGGAGGGAAAAGGTGAGAGCGTTCACCTGTTTTTCCCGCGGTAACTCTCTCTGCAGCCAAGCAAGGAGCTTTGTGTTGGGGCGGCTGTGAAAGGGCTGTGAGGACCGGCGTGTCCTGACTTTACTAGTTAGTAACTCAGTTCTCACGCTGACACGCTGGTTACATCTCCTGGCTCTGTCTCCTGGCCGGAATTTCTCCACACAGACCCCACAAAGGGGAGGGCAGTCAGGCCAATCCCCAGGCCCCGCTTGGCCCTAAAGGGGGCGGGAGCCTGGCTGCTCGGTGTGGAAGGTGGCTCCATCCCCCAGTGGCCTGGGGCCCAGGGGAGCCAAGGCAGGACTCACAGCAGGGCAGCTGCCAACGACTTCCCGCTGCGGCTGGGCCCCCTGGAGGGGCCTCAGGCCCAGGGTGGACGTTCCCTCCTGCTACCCTCTCTCCTGCCAGCGAGCCCAGAACTCCCCGAGCTCCACACAGCGTGGCCAGAGCTTAGCTTTTGTGTGTGTGCTGCGCCCCCTGGTGGCGGCAAGCACACTTCTGGTGACAGCGGAGTTAGGATCACAAAACTGCCCCAGGACAGTGGGTAAGGGCCCTCAGCGATGGCAAGGCCTAACCCTTATTTGGTTGATTTATTTATTTAACATATTTTTGTTGATTTGGGAGAGGAAGGAAGAGGGAGAGAGAGACAGGAACATCAGTGATGAGAGAATCATTGATGGCTGCCTCCTGCCCGCCCACCTGATCCCAGCTCTGCTGACAGTTCCAGCACCAGCGTAACGTTTATCCCTCCACACACGCCTGGCGGGTGAAGGGGCCAGGCATGTGGGCCTTACTTTGAGATGCGTTCCTTTCCGCTGGCCTTTGTCCAGTTTTGGTTTTTCCACGTACAGAGGGTTTTGGAGCAAGGCCTGGGCTCTGGATTCAAACTGTACAGACCAGTCCCACACCGTGAGCAGGTGCAGAGGCGTGCTGTGTGCATCCTGACCTTCCCTGCCCTGCAAAACAAGCACAGGTCAGGCAGGGCCGGGGCCGGGGCCGGGGCGGACACAGGACACAGGGAGGCTCCTGCGCCAAGACCAGCCCCACGCGCCTCGCTTCTCAGGCTCCTGCTCTAGGCTGTGGGGGGAGGGGAGAGGTCACGTGCCAGTCGCTGTCCTGGGCACTTTCACAACCACCAGTGAAGTCCTATTATTTCTGCAATTTTACAACTGAGGCTCAGAAAACTGAAGTGAACGGTCTGAGGTCACGGAGCTGGTACGGCCGGGCTGCGTCTCACTTCACTGTGGGATTTGGCAAAACCCCACCTGGAGGGCCAGCTCGAGCGAACTCCGAGGCCGCAGAAGGTGGGTCAGAGCTACCCTCCCCCCCCCCCCCCCCCCCCCGGCAGCATGGCCACTAAGGGAAGCACCAGCCTGGCTGCCTGGTCTCCGTTCTCCAGAGGAGCTCCACACGTCGAGCAAGTGGGAGAGAAGGCCGCTGTCTGGTCATCTGGCCGTCGTCACAAAGGACAGCTCTCAGTTTTGTGAATTGCCTAACCCCAGCACTGGCTCCCGCTCCGCACTCTGTGAGACGAGGGCGAGCGCCGGCTCCTCTGCGCCTCCCCCTCGGGGACCATCGGGACGCAGACCCCAGGTGCGGGGTTACATACAATCCCCAGGAGGCACTGGGAGCAGGGCCCGCCCACTGCCGTGTTAAAGCTGTTTCATTTTTATCATCAACCTTCTTGCAATCTCCTTGTGAGGCAGTTTTCCACACACGGCTCCTAAGAGGGACTCACCAGGTTCATCTCCTTCTGATGAGGCGAGTTGAAGAAGAAGGTGCTGAAAATAGGGATGTACAGGCTGTCCGACAAGACGGTCAGGTACGTCTCCGTGAACTCGAATGCTGGGGGGTGCTGGTGCACCAGCTGCCAGACACAATCCAAGAAGAGCAGGAACACGGGGACCTACGTGACAAGACACGCGTTACTGAGCGGGCACGAAGGGGCCGGTGCCAGCCGTCCAGCTCAGGGGCAGCCCCCCAACGGCTGCGGAAGAACCTGCTGGGCACTAGTCTCCAGGCAGCAGGGGGCTCCGTCCCACTCCGAGCGGGAGGCGCTCAGCTAGGTCGCAGGCCCTGACGGGACACCCTCGGCAGCGCCCCCTGTGGGGCGTGCGGAGACCCGATGCGGAACTCCCAGCTCGGCGTTGGCAGAGGGGTGGGCACGCGGTCACCCTGACAGGAAACACCGACTGTGAGCCCTGATGAAGTGGGATGTTACTGCCCCTGGTCGACTTTATTTAAAAAACTGTATTTAGTTATTTTGAATTTTGTTAATACCCCCTTCCCACTCCCACAATGAGAACCAGAAGAGAGAACAGGGGAGAAGGCAGACGCAGCAAAAAAGAGTTCCTAAGGTTTTTTCACAATTATATTTCTTAACTGACGGACTCCTTTATTAGCAACCGAGAGGCAAGCCCAGTATTAGCAGAGAATAGTGTCCCAGGGCCTCGTCACCCACCCGTGCTCATCCTGAGCCACCTGTGCCCTGCAGGTGGGCAAGACAGGCCCTGACAGCCTCTCCCTCGGAGGCTGGCCCAGGTCTCTCACTCAGCTCACAGGAGACGTGAGTGTGGAACCGCTCAGCTCACAGGATTCGTGAGTGTGGAACCGCTCAGCTCACGGAAGACGTGAGTGTGGAACCACTCAGCTCACGGGAGACGTGAGTGTGGAACCGCTCAGCTCACGGGAGACGTGAGTGTGGAACCGCACAGCTCACGGGAGACGTGAGTGTGGAACCGCACAGCTCACGGGAGACGTGAGTGTGGAACCGCACAGCTCACGGGAGACGTGAGTGTGGAACCGCACAGCTCACGGGAGACGTGAGTGTGGAACCGCACAGCTCACGGGAGACGTGAGTGTGGAACCGCACAGCTCACGGGAGACGTGAGTGTGGAACCGCACAGCTCACGGGAGACGTGAGTGTGGAACCGCACAGCTCACGGGAGACGTGAGTGTGGAACCGCACAGCTCACGGGAGACGTGAGTGTGGAACCGCACAGCTCACGGGAGACGTGAGTGTGGAACCGCACAGCTCACGGGAGACGTGAGTGTGGAACCGCACAGCTCACGGGAGACGTGAGTGTGGAACCGCACAGCTCACGGGAGACGTGACTGTGGAACCGCACAGCTCACGGGAGACGTGACTGTGGAACCGCTCAGCTCACGGGAGACGTGACTGTGGAACCGCACAGCTCACGGGAGACGTGAGTGTGGAACAGCACAGCTCACGGGATTCGTGAGTGTGGAACCGCACAGCTCACAGGAGACATGAATGTGGAATCCAACTTCTGAATCAAAGTCCAGCACTGTGTCATTTATATCACAAACAGGCCATCCAACTTTCCTTCAAAACTTGAACACGTCAATGTTGAGATGCTGAGAAACACTTATACTGCATTTCTATCTCACACCTCATTTCATGCTCCAGACCACGAAACAGATGAAGACTGTCTGTCCTCGCCGTGCGGTCAGGGACAGGGTCAGAAGGCATGGGGACTACTCCAGGGCTGCATGAGCAGGTCAGAAATTCTCTGGGGCTTTTTCTCCATTAGACACGTGCCTGTCGGTCCTATTTTCTGAGACATGGACACACTCTTCCCCCACAGTCTCAGCTCTCTCTGCCCATCATATTATTTAAATACCATAAGATTTCAAACTAATTTCCCAGAAAGGCAAACTCCACTCGAAGAATGAAGACAGTGAATTCCATTCAGCTCAGTGAGATACAGCCCAGGCCTGAAAGAAAGAAATCCAGGCCAGCGACAGAGGCCTGGGTCCCCGGGAACACGCCGCACGCAGACAGACATGCCTGTTCCCTGGAGTGAGAAAAACCACGAGGCATGCTACTAGCATATGGCAGCTCTGCAGGCGATTTAATTCAAGAAAGGACCCGTGTTCATTTTTCCTTCCATGATCATTAATCTTACAGCCATGGAGCCTGTGCCGCTGCAGCGAGACAAGCAGAACCAAACCCTAACGCTAACACTCCTGCACCCGCACTCACAGGGCCAGAAGCAGATGCAGGGGCGTCACTCACAGGCACACCACCAGGGCCCTGGCAGCAGGTGGCGCTAGCGTCCCCCTCTGCTTTACTTGGAACAGGTTCATGTGCAAGGAAAAAGGATCCTGTGTCACGTATTTTCTATAGGAAACTTACACCCTGAGTATCCACTTTTTTGCAAAAACTAACTTAGCAGAAATTCTAGGAGTCTCTCTTACTGAGTTAATTTTTTTTTTTAATATATTTTATTGATTTTTTTTTACAGAGAGGAAGGGAGAGAGATAGATAGTTAGAAACATCGATGGGAGAGAAACATCGATCAGCTGCCTCCTGCACATCTCCCACTGGGGATGTGCCCGCAACCCAGGCACATGCCCTTGACCGGAATCGAACCTGGGACCCTTCAGTCCGCAGGCCGACGCCCTATCCACTGAGCCAAACCGGTTTCGGCGAGTTAATTTTTATTAAGTTTTACAAATCAGTACTCCTCCCACCATGGACTATCTATCCATCCTTGGTGTACACCCTGAGAAGAGAGCATACTAGCACACTCGCTACCATTAACATCTCTTTCCTCTGGGAAGGGCTTCAATGTTGTTTAAATCATCAAAGTCATCACATGGCGAGCCACACAGCCTTCCTGCTGAGCGGTGCCGGGTGCATCCGCACACACGGCGAGCCACGCAGCCTTCCTGCTGAGCGGTGCCGGGTGCACTCGCACACAGTAGCCCCGCCCCAGGCGACAGGAACTGAGGGACCGCGCCAGGACACTCACCTCCTCCTTGTCACTCTGCCGCAGGTGGTTGCAGCGGTCCAGGAAGCAGTGCCCGCCCGCGACCCACTCCTTCTGGACGAGGCTCTGGAAGCCGGCCCTGGTCCTACAGTGCGGGTCCATCATCACTTGCACCAGCGAGGAGACGAGGCAGCAGAGGTCGGAAGCGTTCTCCTCTAGGAGCCAGGAAGGAGGGCGAAAGTGTTAAAACCTCCAGAGCACTCACACTCGCACACAAGAGCAGGGCCCCAACACCAGGCCTGCCATGGAGAGCCCAGCTCTAATTCCCTCAGAACAAGGGCAACAGAAAGAGGGGATGTTCCGAGTGCAAGAGGGCGGCTTCGCGGGCCAGCAGGCCCCCGCACACGGGGCACTGAGCACGCGGTGCTCGCTGAAGGAGTGACCGCAGCACGGCAGACCCTGAAGCATGTGGGCATCCCGTGTGCTGCATGAGAGGCTGGATCACACACGCAATGGTGACCTGCTGGGCTCTGCAGACCAAGCTCACCACCCGGGGCTGCGTGTCCACGTCTCCGTCACTGAACTCATTGCTCCCAGAAGCTGCTCTCGGACCCTCCTCGGAACTCCTTTCCCGCTCCCAGCCCCTCCGCCCTCTGCTCGGAGAAAGTGAGTCTTTCTGGACGTGCCCAGTGCTCCACGCTCGTGTGTCTAAGAGGTGGAGGGCCTGGCTCCCGGCCTGGCCAGACAACTCTCCGTGGCCGAGTCCCCCGGCCCAGCCCTGAAGGGCGCAGCACAAAGCCCTCACAGTGACAACTCCAGCAAATTCCTGCTCACTTCATGGCCCACAGCCAATAAACACACACATCTGCATCTGTGCGTTTGTCTGAGAGCGTTAAACGTATTAGAAGTCAGGGTCTAACACCCCAGGGTTTCCTCTCCATAAAGAGAAGAGCAATTCCAGTGGCTATTTTAAAATGGCCCACAAGGATGATGGCACTGGCATTAGGAGTCAGAGACAGTAAGAAGGGACTGTGAGCAGGGAGAGCAGTCTGGTCCTGGGACTTGCCCCTCTCAGACCTGCCGTCACCCCACCTCCTTTCCACCGTGAGGACTGAGCTGTCGCTGTTGGTTAGGGCTTTTTCAGTAACACACTTCAGGCCAACCCTCCCAACTGGTTGTCAGCTCCTAGGAGGCAGAAGCATAGAGCTCTGCACATGGTAGGTGCTCAATCAATGTATTAAATCCTAGGCCAGCGAGCCACCATCAGATGGGGTAGAAGCCACAGGCAGACACCTTTTCCCATCTGCCCATAAAAGCTACATCTCAGCAGCCATGCAGCGTGTCAGAGAAATGATAAGAGCTTGAGGGCAGGAAAGCAGGAGGCGACCTATGCCATTTGAAATGTAGGGGCTAGAAGAACCTATGGTCCTCTCAGCAGCAGTGCTTTGGCTCGGACCTCACCAATCCCAGCCATACACTGTGTGGCGGCTCACACCTGCTCTCACACACGGTGAATGCCTATGCCTGTCCCACCCATAGCAGAGTAAGCCCCTGAGGAACAGGAAATCACGCACCACAAAGTTCCTGTGGCAGCTGTACAAGGTTGTTAGACAGAAACATATAAAAATAATAATTAAACCACCCATGGGTCTCCTTTTATAAAAGGGATTATCCAAAGACTGTAACTTTAACCAAGTTGAGTTAATATAAAACAAAATCCCAAACATTAGAAAATAAGCTTCGGTAAAGACACCAAACAATTCCTTGCTGGGCCGTGAACAGATCTGCCAAGTTTCAAGGGAAGGAGTTTATTTTTAAGCTGAAACACTGAACCCAACGCCAAGGACTGCAAGGTCAGGCAGGAGGCGGGCAGAATCCTGCGCTGGGTCACTGCTTCCAGTCGCCTCGGCTGTGCCCACAGAACCGAGCCTCAAGCACGAACATGGAGGCCAGGCTCATACCTACAAGAAGGACGTTCGTGTTCTGTGCGTCCAGGCACTCTATGACCTCGATCGCCTTCTTCAGGCAGCGTCTACATGGAAAAGAGACAAGGAAAGAGGCATTCGTTCCGGGCTTGGGACGAAACAGGAAGAGATTTAGAGACAGTCCACGCAGATCTTCAGTTTCTGTCTTACCTGCTTTTGCTAAAACCTCCAAAACAAACAGATATTGCAAGACACTCGTTTACCTATTAGAAACTCAACCTTTCCAGAAGGGACTCTCAAGATTGACATAAAAACGCTCCCAGGTGATTTCTAAACTAGAAATCCTCAGTGAGAACTCGGACAGAGGCTGCGGTGGGTCCCGGTGAGACCTGCCAGGCCCCCACTGAGTGCTGCACGCCCACCGCTTCATTCAAGGTCACTGCCCGGCGGTCAGTGTGCGACAAGCTCCACCACGCCCAGCGGTCCTGCGTGTCTCTAGCTGCACCAGTCCCTCTGCGACGGGGCCACTGCTGGCAGCTTTGCCTTTACTCATCCGCAGGGCTTCCCGCAGGCGGTCCTCTGCCCAGAGGCGCGGCCCCACCCCGACCCTTCATCTGCTTGCGGACACTCAACCTCCCCTGCCCCACAGAAAGAAGGGCCTTGATGACACTTATGGCTGCTTGCGAGAACATATTCCAATTCTGAGACGCGCAGCAAGCGCTTCAAAACATATCTGTGAGGGAGCGTGGGAAGGGAGGCTCCTCCCACAGTGCACAGGGCCCAGCTGAGAGAACGCTCACCCCAGGATCAGAGCAAAGGTGTTTAGTCCACAATCAGCACCCCTCCCCTGCCCCACCCGCTTCTTCCCGGAGGACGGCACTGCTGCCCAGAAGGATCAGGCTGCCTCACCCCCCAACCCTCGCTTCTCTCAAGGCCTAGTCTTCAAGAGTATGTCTCCTGGGGAGCAGGTAGCATGTCTGTACATTCTGATCCCATGTGCACAGATATGATAAATAACAAATGCAAAATGTTTAACTGTGAAATATAAAACACATTATCTGTCAATCTGCTTTACGACCATTAGAGAACTATAAAAGTCACAAGCAAAACAATGGCTTCAAATACCTGATTATGTCAAGCCAGCTGCTGCTTTCCAACAAAGAAAACCATTTGATATCTGTGTCCCAAAATTCAGTACTGTTATCTGGGGGGAAAGAGCAGAGAAGTCAGGTGGCTCACGCACACGCCTGCACAGAACCTGCGCTGCTCAACGCAACGCGCTGCTCGAGTGCGTCCAGGCACAGGTCTCCGTTTCCATCAAGGCGCTTCCAGACCCCAGCGGGAATGGCTCTGAGCTGGAAGGCCCTGGGAGTGTGCGGCAGCCAAACCAGGTATTACTGCTGAAGGAAAAGGTGCCTACGACAGGCACAGAGCCCTGCCCGCCTGGGGCGCAGGAGGAGAGCAGCATCCTTTGGTAGAGATAGTTGACACCTTGGGCGGTATCCTCCCACTTCACCCTCACCTACGATCCAGGGAAGTACCACAGGCTGCTGCTCCTAGAAGTGGTACATCCTGGTGCCATGAGGGCCCAAGGGGGAGACCCAACCTCCACTGGAACCCTAAACACACCCATTCATCCACCTTGCATACCACTACCCCGTGCCCAGCCCACCTGACTCAGAGCCCCGCATCCCACAGATGTCTACTACTTCAAAGCTGCAAATTCAAATCAAAGGCTGATGGCCTGCAGGTCCCGGATGGTGAAAACTCTAGTGGAGACTCACAGTCCTGCATCAGCTAGGGAAAGGGCCAGGGACAAGGCAGCACCTCCCACCGGATCCGCTGTGTGTCTTTCCTCCGTGACAGAACACGTTTGCCAGCATCTCTCACCTATCAGAAACAGCTGTTTAAACTTCGAGTACGCAGTCTGGATGTCGGGCAGGGACAGGAAGTTGCTTGATAGGTCTTCAGTTTTGACAATTTCATAGGGTGGCCTGTGGATGACCCTGTAAATTCTAGGTATCAAAAGTAATGCATGATTAGAAAGGCAGACATGAACTAGAAGGGGCTGATTTCTCCTGAGCACTCGCTCCGGCCGAGACCTGTGTGAGGAGCTTTGCAGGTGCCCTCCCATGTGACCCCCACCTGCGAGCGAGGCAGGCACACAGGACCGCCATGCCAGGCAGTGCGCGTGGAAAGGGAGGTGTGTGGCGTGCAGCTTCCTGGCCCGGGATTAAGCCGTTTACACACTGATCGAGCCATGATTTGAACTAAGGCAATTTAACTCCAAAGTCTATGCCTTTGCTCCTTTGTTTTTCGGTTTTATTGGGATATAAGTGACACACACACTGTCTGAGGAGTACAGAGCGATGACTGGACCTACATACACTATGAAATGACCACCACGATAACTTCACAGCCATTATCTCAAACATGTTCTTTTTTCTTTCAATTTTGTTTTGTATTGGTTTCAGGTGTACAGCTTAGTGGTGAGACAATCATATACCCTACATAATGTTCCCCTTGGTATTTCCAATATTCACCTGGAACCATATGTATGTATTGTAATATTACTGATTATATTCCCTCTGCTTTACTTACGTCAACGTGACTATTTTGTAACTATCAATTTGTGCTTCTTAATTCATGTGCTTTGGGTTTTAACTTTTTATTTGGAAAATTTGCAAACATGCAGCACAGTGACGTGCGCCATGGCCTCAATTGGACAGCTGTGAAGAGCACAGACACCCGGTCACTGCCCCTAACGCTCAGCGTGCGTCATTACAAACAGCCACCTGAGGTTGCACTCGGGAATGCCACGCGATCAGAGGCAAGCAGATATGGAGACACTACTAGGAACTGCCCCTTGCTTCTCAGAAAACAAGAACAGAGCTGAACAATAACAAAACACTAAACAGCACTGACCCATCCAAGAAGTTCTTGTGGGTTTGTAGAATGCCATCGTCCTGTTCTTTGGGCAGCGCTGACATTTTTAAAAGGGCACATCCATTGTGGTAGGACCAACACCATATCTGCAGGAGGAAATGAAGGTTTTCTCAAATAATATACACGACCAACAGGGAACGGGTAAACTTAGCATTTAAATTCAGTCATAGAGAAAAATTTTTAAGTTCACTACGAAATGGCTGGATTTATTCAACTTTGCTAAGTTAAGGAAGAGCTTCAACGAAAAAGGCTTAGAAAACAAAACAGGTCTAGGAGGACCCGCTCAGACTTGCTTCTGGTCTGACACACACCTCTGACCTGGCCTTCGCACTGGGAGCCTAGAGGCTGACGACACCATTGCTGTTGTTACTGGGCAGGGGCTCCTGCTGGAGTGAGGCTGGGCATGCCAGGACTTCACCTGGATCGGCTCACTCCATCCTCACACTGGGGCAGGTATGATTATTATCACCGTTAACAAGAAGAAACTGAGGCCTGCAGACCAAGTAACTTCCCAAGTTACCCCAGGAGAGAACGTCAAGGACCAACAAAGGGAGGGGAGGGCAAGAGAGGACCAAGTCCTGTGAGTGCCCACAGCGACAGTCTCCGTGTTTTTCTGGATACACCGGCCATTTTCATTGGCTGGTTGGTTTGCTGTTTGGCAGCAGCGAAAGCAGATCAGCAGTGCTCCGGGGCACTGATCTGCCAGGGGGGCCTGGGAGGGAGGCAGGCGAGGCTGAGGCTGGCTGGGGCCACTGAGTCCATGTATGGACTTGGTGCCTGGGACACGGCCTGGCTAAGGGTTCCAGAGCAGCTAAAGCCCAACCTCGGCTCTGCTGCCCGGGCTCACAGGTCAGCCTGGAGGGTTCCAGCTGCCACTGCTCCGCCACACTCCAGGCACGCCTGGGACGGCTTCTAAGAAACCGAGGGCTTCCATCCGTTCGATCTCCTTTCCTGCAGCAGAAAGGCTGGCTCCTGGATTCAGCCGCCACTCGTTTTCTATCAGGGCACGACCACAAGCTAGCTCAGCTGAGGCGCTAAGACACAATTCCCTGACTCTCCTCTATTTGAAACAGTAAATGGAAACAAGCCAACTTCCTGGACAGAGCGACTTCTCAGGAATTTAGCAAAAAAGCACGCCCTCCCCTATTGTAATATGTACTATTTCTGTCTGGGAAAGGGCTACAGGGTTCTTAGTGTGAATGACTTGACAATAGACAAGAATCATAGTTTGTTAATCCTGTTTACCTAAAGAAAGGAAGGGGAAATTATTCATTATTTCATACATCTTACAGGGTCTCTCTTCATAAGGCCCAAACCAGAGTTTTAGGGGCACAGGTGGAGGCCAGGAAGCAGTGAAGTAAGGAAAGGAACTATTAAGGAGGTAAGAGGACCAAGACAGCACAGTGTTCCCAAAGCCAAGACAGGAATTTAAAAGGGAGACGTAGGCAGTGCCAACACTGTAGAGAGGGCGTGGGGGCCCGGGGCGCAGGCTCGGTGCCTCCGGGGTGAGTGGCAGTGCGGGCAGCAGGGAGGCAGCGGAGAGAGTGAGTTCAGACTCGCCCTATCCTGGCAGCACGTGGAAGGAGCGTCAGACAGGAGCGTGGCTCTGCGGGAAGAGCCGCTTCGGGTGGGGAGGGCCCGGAAGGGTTACGGGGAATGGGAAGACTGGGAAGCAGGTTCCAGCCAAGCAAGAGGCCTGGGGTCGAGAGGAAGGAAACGAGCACAGAGAAGGAGTGGAAAGGAAGGAAGCTGAGGGAGGTCTTGCAATTGCTGTCCAAGATCCCACTGGAGGGCCGAGCCTCCGAGAGCCAGAGAGTTCAGAACGCATCATACAGCCCAGGGAAGAGGTGGCACCAGAAGGAGTTAATCACCAGGCGAGACGCTGAGCAGAACGAGGACCCCTCCACGGCAAGCTGAGTTCTCACGTATCCCATCGAGTGAATATCTATAGCCCCACATAAAAAAAAAAAAAAAAAAAGGAAATACTCTGGTTGGGGCCAAAGACTCCAGAAGGGCGGCAAGAGAATGACTGAAATTACAAACCACGGAGGCCTCCCTAGAGGAGTGACGGCAGGAACGCAGACAGGGAAAGGCAGGGGGAGCGGCGGGACGGGACCGTGGTGATGGTTACGCAGGACTGTGAGTACACCGGATGTCACTATGGCAAAGTTTACACTGTGTGCATTGAGCGCTGTGTTCCCCGAACACGTGTGTAAATTCCATCTGGCTAATAGTTTCTGCCGTCCGTTCACATGCTCAGGACTGGCGACCTCATACAGTGAGCACACCTCCCTACAGTTTCTATCGGAGTTTACTGCCGACCCCTCGCTCAGGTTTTAGCACATGTTCTGCTGCCAAAGTCCCGCACAACACAGCGGCGAAGCAGCTGGCCCATGGGCAGGCGACGCCTGTTTCTTCCCACAGAGCACACCCTGTTCCTGGACCGTCTGGGAAAGGCTGACAGAGAAGACCCTCATTTCATTCCTCTAAGAGTGACTCGAAAACTGCGGTCCACAGACCCAAGCTGGAGCCGAGACCCTGCCAGGCGCTCAGAAGCCCTGTCCTTGCCGCCGGGTGGCACTGGCACTGGCACTGCTGGCAAGGGAGGCTAAACGGCCCTGCCGCCCTCAGCCTCACTGCCACGCAGAGAACACGCGGTTTCCCTGGACAGGGTCCCTGATGAGGGACTAACGGCATTAACATGTGACGGAATACGAGGCAAGCAGCACGGTACAATGTCTCTCGCAAGGAAACGTGCTTATGCAACTGAGCTGAGGACCCGGCGAGCTGCTCTTTCCGTGTTCAGACTTCAGTAACGGGCAGACAGTCATTCTTTTTAAATAAATAAATAAGTAAATAAAGTGAGTTTATCACGTCGCCAATGGTTAAAAATTGAACTTTCAAGTAAAAATTAGGATTCTGGAAAAGCGAGTCTCTGACTTTTTAGCTGGGCAGCTTCCAGCAGTTAAAGGTCCTGCTGATGAAATGGGGTGATATTAATGTGTGATTTTTATAGTCTGTAAGAAAACGTCACTATCTGGACAACCTATATTACCTAGGGAGCCAGCATTTTCCAGATGAACAAGATTCATTCAAGGTACAAGAGAGACCAGAAGGTTTTAATTTAGAGAATGAAAAGTTTGATTATGTTTTCATCGGATTCCTTACTGTAATTAACCTTTATGAAACTCCCACTGACCATTTTTTGGTGTACTATCGAAGAACAATCTTCTCAATTATGAGAAAAGGCTATTAAATATTCCTCCCTTTTCCAAATACAGATGTGTTAGGCTGGATTTTTCTTCATGTCCTTCAACCAAAGCCTAACATACCATAACAGGCTAAATGAAAGGAGCATACAGAAGCAGACGGCTGTCTTCTATTTTCTTTTTCTAATATGTTTTTATTGGTTTCAGACAGAGGAAGGGAGAGGGATCTCCCTATTGGAGAATGAGCCACAACCCGGGCATGTGCCCTGATTGGGAATTAAACCTTGACCTCCTGGTTCATAGGTCAATGCTCAACTGCTGAGCCACACAGGCCAGGCTTCTATTTTCAAAAATGTAAAACTGCTTTTTTAAATTTTGGACAATATAACTATTTTTTCATAGAAATGTGTTACTTCCATTAGCAGATAATGAGTTTATTACTAACATAACAATGGTTTTTGTGATTTTTTAAAAATATTTTTATTGATTTCAGAGAGGAGAGAGGGAGAGAGAGAAACATCAATCGGTTGCCTCCTGCACGCCCCCTCCTGAGGATTGAGCCCGCAACCTGGGCATGTGCCCTTGACCAGAATCAAGTCCGGGACCCTTCAGTCTCCAGGCCAATGCTCTATCCACTGAGCCAAACCAGCTAGGAAATGTTTTAATGTTTCAGTTTTATATTTTTAAAAATATGTTATTGATTTTAGAGAGAGAGGAAGGAGAGGGGGAGAGAGAGAAGCATCAATGTGAGAGAGAAACATCGATTGGTTGCCTCCCATATGCACATCAAACAGGATCGAAACTGCAAGCTGGGCGTGTTCCCTGACTGGAAATCAAACCAGCAACCTTTCGGTGCGTGGGACGATGCTCAAACAACTGAGCCACACTGGCCTGGGCCAGTTTTAATTTTTTATATGGCAAATATCAGTACATACAACCACATAAACAAAGACTTTTTTGAGATCCTCAGTAATTTTAAGAGTGTAAAGTCCTAAGACCAGAAAGTTTGAGAATTGCTGCTCTAAATTTAAGGTTGCAAACTGGTAGTACATGAACCAACTTGGGCCCAAAGACATGTTTTTTAAACCTTCAAGTCAGATGCGTCCATTTAGAAATCAGGAAAACACACACAGAAATCCTACCTGTGTTTTCTCCTGAGGAATTAGAGCACCTGGCAACACCAGGCCCATATTCCCACCCAGCACGGACCTGCTGACACGGAGCAGCCGCCCTGCGCTGTCATTACGCCCGGCCTGCACGTGCTTCTGTGCAGGTGACCCCAGCGTACACATCCCGCCTCCTACACGGGAGGGAGTGGCCTTTCTGGTGAACCAGCCATGCACACAGCAGAGCACGTGTTTGCAATTCTCATTCCTCACTAAATTCCTGCCAGCTTGGCACCTACCAACCGCCCATTAGAAACTAGAGTAACTGCTGGAGTCTTGCTCTCTGTGATCAGTGAGACATTAAATATGGCTCCCATCCAGTGATTCTGTGAAAACTCAGTAAGCGCTTTATGCTGTCCCTGGGGAAAAGACGGCCACGCCCATTCAAGATGAGTGGTGGGGCCATGTAGGAGCTTAGACCAGCCGTGGGCAAACTATGGCCCGCGGGCCGAATCCGGCCTGTTTGAAATGAATAAAACTAAAAAAAAAGACCGTACCCTTTTATGTAATGATGTTTACTTTGAATTTATATTAGTTCACACAAACACTCCATCCATGCTTTTGTTCCGGCCCTCCGGTCCAGTTTAAGAACCCATTGTGGCCCTCGAGTCCAAAAGTTTGCCCACCCCTGGCTTAGACCCTACTGCCCTCAGAGTGGTTGGCTCAGCCTCAAATCACTTAGGTGTCAAATCAGGCTGTCTTTCAACACTAGGCAGATCTGTGACCCTCTAAGACAGTGGTTCTCAACCTTCCTAATGCCGTGACCCTTTAATACAGTTCCTCATGTTGTGGTGACCCCCAATTTCATTGTTACAAATTGAACATAATTAAAGCATAGTGATTAATCACAAAAACAATATATAATTATAAATGTGTTTTCCGATGGTCTTAGGCGACCCCTGTGAAAGGGTCGTTCGACCCCCAAAGAGGTCGCGACCCACAGGTTGAGAACTGCTGCTCTAAGAGCTGTGAGAAGGTGTCTGCTGAGCACGCCAGGGCCTCTGTGAGAACTTTAGAAGCCCGTCCCAGGGAGCCTCAAGCCTAAGACTCTCCCCTAGGGAGTCCCTAAGATATTTTTGGATCACTCTTGGACTGAAGACAAACTATTTAGTACTAAAGCCGAAGGCTTTCAGGAGAACAATTTGCCAAGATGGACCGATGAGCAACCCACGGCTGTTAGGGTTTCCAGATGTACTTACTGGGATGCCGTGGCCCTGGAAGCGTGACACACTCTCTTCAGGAAGAGGGGCGGGGACCACAAAGTACGCTGGCAGCCTGGAAGAGAGAGGGCGGCAGTTTTAGGACTGGAGTTAATTTACTAAACATGGAAGCTCAGCTTTAATGAACACAGGAAGCTAAGCAGACAGGTAGGAAATGGGTCCTATTTCCCTGTTAAGAACCAGCACAGGTGAACTCTCTCAAGTCACATCAGTCAGGAACCTAAGTGCAAAGCCGAGCTCTGCCTGAGTCTGTGTCACCGCAGGTGAAGTTCCCACCCACAGAATGAGGGGCTGGAGTATGTGACATCCACCAGAGCACAAATGCCCAAGTTGGGGGTGATCTCTGTCATCACATTCGGACAATATGAGCAATGACGCTGCTTCCAGTCAGATTGCTGTGAAACCGGTAATCACGATGACTACTGCCATCTTACCAAGGGCTCTCACAACACCCAAGGGCTTACTTCATGCCCGACTCTGTTCTAATGACCTCCCATGACTTATTTACTTCATCTTCCCAACAGCGCGATGGGGCATGTGCTAGGATTACTTCCATTTGGCAGATAAAGAAGTTGAGACGCAGCCCTGCGAAGGCCTCCGCAGGTCACAGTGGTGAGCACAGTGGAGCGAGGACCCGACCCCCAGCACTGTGACTCCAGATTCCACATGAGAAAGTCTACAACTAACCAAGCGGCTAGGGAGGGATGGGGGAAAGGGGTTTCAGAGTGCAGAGCGCAGGGCTCCTCGGGCTCCACTAACGAGGCTGCCCCCAGGCTGCGGCCATAGAGCTGGAAGCTTTCACTCAGAGCTTGAGAGGAAGCCTCACGGGAGGCAGGCAGGTGGGGTGAGGGACACGGGGTGAGGGACACGGGGCGACACACAGAGCAGCAATGGCGCCCTGGGCCGTCTGCTCACAGGCTCCTGCTACACGCGTCCTCCAGGGCCAAGGCCTCCCGCCACCTTCCTGGGAGGGGGGAAGGAGCAGACTGTGGGGCTGGACAGCCGCTCTGACCGCGGGGGGAGGGGACGTAGACACTGGGTCTCTCGCTCCTCTCCAGACGGATCAGAGTCCCTCTCCTGACCCAGGGGGCTTTCATTAACGCACTCCCTGCCTCCTCCTCCTGGAGTCCCTCTTCAGCCCAGGCTCTGAGGGGACACAAGGTGGGGCAAAAGCAGGCTTACAGTGGTCCTCTCTCAGAATATCTTCCTGCACTGCACTCTCCTTCTCACTTAAAGGAAGCCTTTACCGTTCCTTTGGCATTTACTGAATTGCAGCATCACCACTCTTGCACTTTAAGGCCATGTCTGAGTAAAAAGGGTCACGTGAACACAAGTGCTGTGATACCACGACAGTCAGTCCGAGAACCAACATGGCTGTGAGGGGCAGGAGCGTCTGCACATGGACGTGCTGGACAGGGCGGCCTGATTCACATCCTGGGAGGGACGCAGTCGAACAGCATTAGGTTTCTTCATGCTGCTCAGAACAGCACTCGATTTCACTCTTATGCATAGTTCATTTCTGGAATTTTCCATGTAATATTTTGGCCTGCAGTTGACCACAGGTAACTAAAACCATGGAAAGCAAAACTATGGGTAAGGGAAGACTACTGTTCAAATTTTATGAAACTGTCAGCAGAGTGCTGGGCGTTATGCTCCAAAATGATAAGATTCAAGTTTCCAAAAGAGAATTATGCAGAGTCATCCTTTAAAATGTAGGTCAGAGCACATCCTGCCTCTGCTCAGACTCCTCCTCATTGAACTATAAATCCTCTGAAGCCTCCCAGGCAGTCACCTCCAGCCACTCCCTCCTCCCCGACCTCACCCCCTACTACTCTGGCCCTGGCTCACTCCTCTCCGGCCCCGGGCTCCTCACTGTTCCCCACCCAGCCGGACAAGAGTCTATGGCAGGCCTCGGTTCCTGCTGACCCGCCCTCCCCCTGCCCTAACCTACTTTTCCCCTCGGCACTCCTGCCTTCCAGTCCACTACAAATGCTCATTCACTCAGTCACATCTCCTGCCACTGCAACAACAGCTCCTGAGAGGCGGGGGTCCTTAGACTGTTCACTGCTGTATCTTTAGTGGCCAGGACTTCCTGGCACAGAGTAGGCACTACAAATTTTAATTGAATGAATAAATAAATTGAAATGTTTGATAAGAGGAAAGCAAATACACAATATAAATTCAGAGACGCCTCTAAAAATTTTACAGTTAGATTATAGATACAATAATGGGGAAAAAGACACACATTTGCTTTTGAATGTTTGAAGGGACACTTTAAGGGTATTAGTGTGGAGAAAGGGAACCTTCTGATGGGAATGTAAAATGGAGTCGTTGCTGTGGAAAACAGAGTGCAGTTCCTCAAAAGTTAAATTTAGAGTCACTACCTGGCCTAGCAATTCCACTCCTAAGTATTTACCCAAGAAGAAATGAAAATATACATCCACACAAAACCTTGTTCACTGCAGCACTATTCATAATAGACAAAAAGTGAAAATAACCCAAATGCCCATCAACTGATGAAGGGTAAATAAAACGTGGTGTACACATCCATCCCATGAAATATTATTCAGCAATAAAAAAGAATGACATTCTAATAAATGCCACAACATGGATGAGCCTTAATAACATTATGCTAAGTGAGAGAAGCCAGGCATGAAGACCGCGTATTACATGACTCCATTTATATGAATGTGCAGAGCAGGCAAGTCTATAGATACAGCGAGGAGCTGAGTGGCTGCCTGGGGCTGGAGGTGCTGCGAGGACGTGGGAGAGACTCCTGATGAGGATGAAGTTTCTTGGAGGACGATGAAAACTGACGGGAGTTATGGATGCCCAGCTGTGTGACTGTATCTGAAAACACTGTATGTTTCAAACAGGTGAACTGTCTGGCATGTGAATTAAATCTCAGTAAAGCTGTTTTTAAACAGCACAGCGTGAGCGCTTACCTCTCACAGACTTTGTAGCCTTCATTGACACTCACTGCCTTGTACTTCATGCTGCCTTTGGTCCGCTCCAGTTCCCAGCACCAGTCCTCCAGTGTGTCAAACATCACAGTATGGTTTTTGGGATTGGTGGCTAACAAAATAAATTTAAAAGACAATACACTCTTAGCATGAAGCGCTGGTATATTAATGATGTGAAAGTGAATCCTCAGGCCCCAATTTCCTCTACTATGCCCATGATTATCCAAGCAGAATGATTCACTGCTTAATTCTAACTTTGTTCCTCTTTTTTGTCATTATTTCAAAATTACGACTGAGGCTCTTTTCTTTTTCTTTAAATCCTCACCCGAGGATATGCTTAGAGAGAGGAAGGGAGAGAAAGGGAGAGTGAGAGAAACACTGATGTGAGAGAGAAACATAGATTGGTTGCTTTCCGTACTTGCGCCCCAACTGGGAATCACACCTGCAACCAGGCATGTGCTCTGACCGGGAATGGAACTGGCAACCCTTCAACGCCTGGGCCAACCAACTGAGCCCTTCCAGCCGGGCGAGGCGCTCTGTCTTTTTATACTGTAGCAAAGGACTTGTTCACCTTCCTCTCCTTGCAAAAGTCATTATAGCTCCATTTTCAGTCATCTGACCATGAGACAATTTTTATGACATAAAAAGATCCTGAGAGGCACTAAAGACGGGCTTAGCACAAATACTAAAATAGATGTCTAGCCCTACCAGTATGTGCACAGGATGCAAACTCATCCGACAGCATGCCAGATTCCTGAGTGTAAATCCTCCTTCACTTTGAAGACACCCTGCCCAGAGGAGTTTCCAGTGTAACACTCGCTCCTGAGGGCCACAACCACTCAGAGCCATGCGGGCCTGCCAGCAACGGCTGCGTCACAGAGACGACACCTCTGCCCCCGCCCTGCCCTGCGACCCCCTGCGGGAAGGGCATGCCCAGGACACTCACTGCTGCTGCAGCTCAGCCCTCGCCCAGGCCACAGCACTGCTTGTTGGGGTGAAATGCACTACTAGAGTTCGGGGTATTTACACCAATCGGTTAGTTTAAGCCTTTACACATCTAAAAAAACAAGCATTCTGGGGAAAATAAAGTGTCTGACAAAACTCCCAACCGCTCTTTTTAATAAAACCAGATCATTGTATAAAGGATGATAATAAGAAAAATGGTTTAGAAAACACAGTAGTTAAGTATATAGCCCTGTATGTGCCAGGCACTGTTCTGAACATACTACATGAGCGAACTAAGTCCTTATGACCCTACAAGTTAGATGATATTCTTTCTTCCAGCTTACAGGTGCAGCACAGAAAGGTCAAATGACTTGTCCAAGGCCACAGAGCTAGGCAACAGCAGAACTGGAATTGAAACCTAGCAAATATTTAAAAAGTCCATAAAATAATAAATTCAATGAAGTTTCCCCATGGACATAAATAGTAATACTCCAATTCAAGCATAACAGGTCATTTTCTCCACAATACAGATAGGTCCTTCCCCAAAACGCCGTCATAAGAATTTAGGAGTACCTTTCCGCCAAGCACAGTGATGAATTGTTAAGCCTGAGAATAGTGAAAGGTGCTCAGACTGCAAAGCAGCCAGCTCTCCACACCCCTACGCAGTGAAAAAGCTAACTGGTCAAGTCACAATTATCTGTTATAATCTTTTCTTATCAAAATCTGGGGTTAGAACAGGGGTGGGCAAACTTTTTGACTCGAGGGCCACAATGGGTTCTTAAACTGGACCGGAGGGCCGGAACAAAAGCATGGATGGAGTGTTTGTGTGAACTAATATAAATTCAAAGTAAACATCATTACATAAAAGGGTACGGTCTTTTTTTTTTTTTAGTTTTATTCATTTCAAACGGGCCGGATCCGGCCCGCGGGCCGTAGTTTGCCCACGGCTGGGTTAGAAGGAGGAGAGAAGAAGGATGGGATTAAAATAGAATAAAAGATGCTTCATATCCTGGGCCTTCTGGCACAACAAGCCACCACAAGGTAACGAAACTGCCAGGGTTTCAGCACACGACTGACATATGTTCGCCAGCTGAGAAACTGTTCTTTCTACCCTAGGTCCAGACCAAGAATCAGGATATAAGGAAGAAGCAGAACTCCTAAAAATAGAGGATGATTTTTCAAGTGTAAACCCAATACAGGTTTATTTAAACTACAGTAATCAACAGTCATGTTTTGCATACCTTATATTGCAATAAGCAGTTGTAAGCCAGCACCTAGTTAATCAGCACTTGTACATACATTTAAAGTGAAAAGGTGGCCCCAGCTGGTTTGGCTCAGTGGATAGAGCGTCAGCCTGAGGACTGAAGGGTCCTGGGTTCAAGTCCTGGTCAGGGCACATGTCCGGGTTGTGGGCTCAATCCCCAGTAGGGGGCGTGCATGAGGCAGCCATTCAATGATTCTCTCTCATCATTGATGTTTCTCTCTTTCTCCCTTCCTCTCTAAAATCAATTTTAAAAATATTTTTTAAAAGTGGAAAGATGAACTTGTTGAATGAAGAAACAAATTTTATGTTCAGCCTAATAGTCGTGCTAACTGTGTTTTATGTCAACGTAATCCTCTGAACATAACCCGTCCTGTGTAATATGCAGTTATACTCCCAATGAACCCTCATTTAGTACCATCCCCTGTGTCACACACTTAATAATTTATACTCTTCACATTTCTTCAAAGGAAACATGAACACTATTGGTTTTTAAAATGAGAAAACAGAGGCCCAAGGCCCCACAGCTACTAAGCAGCTGAGCAAGGATGTGAACTCGAGTGGGACAGACCCCAAAACTCACACCTTTTCTACTAAATCACCAGAGTTCCCAAACGCCACCTGCTCTCAGCTCTCTCCAGCGCCCCCCGTACCCGCTGTGCCCACCAGACATGCCCATGTCCTCCGTCAGCTCAGGCACAGCCTGCGCCCTTGGCAGCCCACGCTCCTCCCTCCCCGGGGGGTTGGGTGCGTCCTCCTGCTCCTCAGCCCCTCCCGACAGAGGCCACATCCCTCAGCTGCTTCCGACGCGATGCTCTTCGGGGCAGCGGTGTAGCCCGGTTCACCCAAGAGCCCCAGGGCGTGCCCCTCAGCAAGCATTCGACACGTGCTGGCTGACGAGCAGCAAGTGGCATGCACTCTGCATTCCAGAAAGGCTGATACGGGCGTTAAACTAACATGCCACCTCCCTGACAAGAAGCACAGAGCACGGGACCATCAAACGTCGATTTCCTGTTAGGAGTAATGGCAGAGCAAGAGGACAGCCGGAGGGAGAGACCGAGAGCAGGAAGGCAGACATCTGTGGAAACACTACAATGTGAGGCCTTATTAATAGCTAATTCAGATGACCGAACTTTCTTAAACGACCACTCTCTTTTCCAGTGAGCTGAATGGAAAATACGTGGAATCTTACATTTTCTACCCAAGCTAGTTTCCTGATGTATTCTTCTTTTAATAATTCGAACTGCAAACCCTCAGAGTTCACGATGGGCCACACACTCTTCTGAGTAGTTCACCTACATTCCCTAATGTAACCTTCCGAACATCTCAGTGAGGTGGATACCATTATTATCTCCATTTTACAGATGAAGAAACTGAGACACAGAAAATGTAAGTAATTTACTTACGATCACACAGCTAGCAACTGGTGGACTTGGGATTCAAACCCAGGCATTCTGGCACCTGTGTCGACACTGCCTCTCAAGCTATTCCATGAGCCTTCTGGGTGTTGTCTGATGTGTTCTTTTATGTACAGCTGTCCCACTTCCCCCCCAAGTATCCGCTACCAAGCATGTTCTAGTTGTTTAAGAACTTTCTAGCTCTGGGTGGTGTGGCTCAGTTGGTGTGCCTACCAGACAGTCCCACGTCCACTGTGTATACCCAGGTTGCAAGTTCGATCCCTGGTTGGGTCACTTTTAGGAGGCAACCAATCGATGTTTCTTTCTCACATCAATCTTTCTCTCTCCCTCTCTAAAGTCAATAAAGACATATCCTCAGGTAAGGATTGAAAAATATAAATACTTAAAAAAACCTTCTAGAATGCAAGGCAGCCTCTAGAGCAGTGGTTCTCAACCTATGGGTCGCAACCCCTTTGGGGGCTGAACGACCCTTTCACAGGGGTCGCCTAAGACCATCAGAAAACACATATATAATTACATATTGTTTTTGTGATTAATCACTATGCTTTAATTATGTTCAATTTGTAACAATGAAAATACATCCTGCATATCAGATATTTACATGACGATTCATAACAGTAGCAAAATTACAGTTATGAAGTAACAACAAAAATAATTTTATGGTTTGGGGTCACCACAACACAAATAAATTTTAAAAAAAACACACAAAAAAAACAACAACACATGAGGAACTGTATTAAAGGGCCGCGGCATTAGGAAGGTTGAGAACCACTGCTCTAGAGTCTGATGAAATGAAACCAAGTATATTAAAGTGGAAAAAAGAATCCAGGGACAAACAGGGCAATGTTAAATTCGTCTCAATTTTGTTTCTCTATAATCTCACATCCCTAGTTATAATATATTGATTTTACCTTTCATAAGAAACAATCAAACCAATCATCCCTCACAAAAAAGACAACAAACCTAAAAAATGAGTTAAAGCAACAAAGATCACAGGAAAAATAACAAACTTTTTTTATTTAAAGAATCCTGCATGTGTCACCCCGGCAAAGGTGACCAATTGCTAGAGAAGAGGAGAAAATGCCCCATGGATGGGTTGTCTCCCAGCAGTTTCAGGTAGAAACTGGAAGCTCCACCCCCTACAAACGACAGCCCACAAGACACTCACGCGTGTTGCTGTGCACAGCGGTTGCATAGGAGAAGAGAAACAATCGCTTCAGCAGTTTAGGAGCCAGGGTGTGATGGATGATGCCACTGACAATCTAGAAAAGAAGCACGCAATGGAGGCAGTCATGTCTTTGGCAGAAAGCACCGAGTTGTCTAAGTTTTCAGTCCAGCTAATAGGCACCTCGGGGCAGCATGTCACAACGCGCTGAGATCTGCTTCCAGGAAGCTATCCTATATAATAAAGAGCTAATATGCAAACGGTCATGACGCCCTCATGCCATAACAACCAATCAGCAGGAGGCTGCATGCATGCGTGGCGAGGCCGGGGGACGTGAGGCTGTGTCCTCCACCTGGCGCCGGCCAGGGGACATGAGGCTGTTATTGTTTATTAATAAATTTATATATTATTTTCATATACATTTTACTAATTTTCTTTCATCTCTAACACTTCTATTATAGAGAAAGGACAAATAGCAATATTAAAATATTTCCTCTAATTAATTCCCTTTTAATGTGCAGGAATTTCATGCACCGGGCCACCAGTCAATATATATAAAAAGCCAGTGACCATAATGTCCTAACGACCATAATAACCAGTCGCTATGACGCCCACTGTGGTCAGCGAACTGGCCTGATCAGGTACATACATCTCCTTTTCTCCCCATTGACCCAAAAGCTCTCTATGTCAGTGGTTCTCAACCTTCCTAATGCCACAGCCCTTTAATACAGTTCCTCATGTTGTGGTGACCCCCAACCATAAAATTATTTTCGTTGCTACTTCATAACTGTAATTTTACTACTGTTATGAATCATAATGTAAATATATGATATGCAGGATATATTTTCATTGTTACAAATTGAACATAATCAAAGCATAGTGATTAATCATAAAAACAATATGTAATTACATATGTGTTTTCCGATGGTCTTAGGCGACCCCTGTGAAAGGGTTGCTCGACCCCCAAAGGGGTTGTGACTCACAGGTTGAGAACCGCTGCTCTATGTGGTTTCCTGAGGCTGATCCCTGGCCAGCATTGCAGCTTTACTTATTCCTCTGCTCAAACCTGCTCTTTTCCCATTCTTCCCAGTTACTGTTCTCAAAAGTACTGCCCACTACCAGACTCTCCCACCCCGATCAAGGGCGGGCTAGCCAGCCAAACGCCCCACCCCCTTCCCCTCACCAGCCCTGCCCCCGATTGGCCCACCACACCACAATAGGCCTGCAGCCCCTCCTCCAGGCTGGCCCTGGCCCTGATAGCACCGCCCCCCCGAATAGGGGGCAAGGCTGGCCGGCCAACCTCCTGCAGCCCCTCCCCGAGGCCAGCCCTATCCCCTATGGGCCCCCACCACCCTGATCAGCCTGCAGCCCCTCCCCGAGGCCGGCCCTGGCCCTGATCGCACCACCCCCCAAATAGGGGGCAGGGCCGGCCAGCCAACCTCCTGAAGCCCTTCTCCCCCACCCAGTCCCTCCCCAAATCAGCCTTCCCACCCCGATCAGGGGCAAGGCCAGTCGGCCAACCACCCATGACCCTTCCCCCAGGCCGCTGTCCCCCAACTGGCACCTCTCACCCCATTGGGGGGGGGGGGGCGGCCAGCCCACCACCCACAGCCCCTCCCCATGGCTGGCCCCACCCCCAATCAGCCCCCAACTCCAATCGAGGGTGGGGCCCGCCAGCCAATCGCCCGCCATCTCCTCCTCCTGACAGGCCCAGCACCGATCCACCCTGATTGGGGCCAGGCCAGCCGGACCCCGCCGTACAGGAATTCATGCACTGGGCCTCTAGTCTGTTACAAAGGCTAACCATTCTGTCAGGTTTTCTAAAAGCTTTGAATTTTTAGGGAAATTTTTAAAGCACAGTCCAATTTCTCAAAAACTAAGTGCTAAGAAACCTCAAGGGCCATACTTAGATACTCTAAAAATTTGACATTAACAACATACAGTTGATATCAGATAATAACCAACACATGGAATCATCCTGACCCATTTCTGGCCTTTATAACTTCCTTCTAGCAATTGTGCCTTTTTGTTCAAGGTTCCCAGCCAAAGTAAGTTTGGGTAGACGACTAACTCGTTGTTTAGAGCGAGTTTCGGCTTCTCAGGAAACTTTCTGTGTCTGCACCACTCTTCTGCTCGGGGAAATCCTGGGGCCCCGTTCTCTAATCTGACCGAGAGAAAATCAAGGACTTGCCTGTCAGTGTGCGTAACTCACAGGGCCACAGACAAAGATGAACTGGTTCTCGCCTGGCTGCCCTGGCGCATGTGGTCAGGAGGGGCACGTCTGACCCCTTCAATATCTCAGCAAGAGAAAGCTTAGAAGTCACAATGACCACTGTAACCAGCTGACCGTTATTCATCTTGTTTTGCTGTGGCAACTAGATGGAGTCTACTACCGTGTCCAAAAGCACAGGGTCACCCAGTGAGGTGGCTCTGCCCATGCGACCTGTGGCCTCCTCCTCCTCCTCACTGCTTCCCAGACAGACGCTCACCCACCCAGGAGCTGGGGTCCCTGCTACTGCCTCCCGAAGGCTGTCGGGGGCCAGGTAAGAGGGCTGCTTTAGCTGTTCCCATCCCTTTCTCTCACTGCCTCCTGACCCCTGCAGAGTCTCCAGGAATGAAAACATGATGGACTAGAGAACTAACGGCGGCATGTGCCAGGATAATACACAGGCACACTTGACCAGCGTCTCTCAATTCTGTCAAAGCCTATGGGGTTATAACCGAGTTCAACTTTGCAGAGTGAAAGGCGCCCCTCCACCTTCATGCAACGTAAGCAAAAGTCGTGGGGAAAACCTGGTGGGAAATACAGCCTGAAACACAGGCAGCTAGTTACCCTTTTGACTTCCTCTTCCTTTGTGTACCTCAGACAGAAGTGGAATACCCGGAGGTCTTTGCAGTGGATAATGAGCTTCTCGGGGTATTTCTTCAGTTGTCCAAACAGAGTTTTTTTTTTCTCATCAAACACTGCACATATGATAAACGATAAAACCAGGAAGGGAATGATGTTATAAGGCAACAAGTTAATGCCAAAGAAACAAGGTGCACTACTGACTTCCAGGAGAGCGCGCAGAAGTGAGAGGAGAGGTGCTACCTCTGAGTGGCAGCCAGCAGGGCCCCCCATCCCTCCGCAGGGCCTGGCTCTGAGCCGCTCAGGGCCCCTCACTCCTCTGGAGGGAGCACTAGACTCAAGGGACTGGCCACTGTCAGGAGAGCGGCCTCCACCGACCAGCAGAAAATGCAGCTCCGAAAGCTGAGATTACAAACGATGGATGGGAGACCCTAGCAACATGGCTAGGACAGTCAACTCCTAGCTTGTAGCTGGGGGCCCTCCTGCCACCTCCCTCCCTGTCTGAGTTTGACCACGTAGCTCCTCCCGGTGTTAGAAGCGTCATAAATGACTACTGCATGGTTTCTGGGAAAGTCCTGCTTACAGAAATAGAGGAGTGGAGCCGAGGCTTGACAGCCACATGCAGGACACGGCCCTTCCCCAGGTTCCCCTTTACAGTAAAACCTATGCTAACAGCGACACAAAACCCTACGCAGTGGCACTGTGGGGACTGGGAAGCACGGGTTCCAAGGTCAAGTCCGAGCTCCTCCAGCTAAGTGACCCAAACAACCACTTCATATCTCAATTTTATCATCCATAGCACTGATTTAAGCAAGATAACATGTGAAGAAATTACAGTAAACTATAGAAGACCATAAACACACTATCAGCTACACTTTCGGAAGCTAGCACTCCCTCTCCCCCTGGGGAAAACAGATACTTAACACTTACCTCCATAAATCTGATCAACACAGTGGAGCGTAATGTCATTTTCTCCTATGATCTTATTCTTAAATTGGGTTTCCTAGAGGATTCAAAAGGGAACAACTGTGACTCCTTTCTATGCACTGCTAGACATTAATATAGAGCAGCTCGCTGTTCTCCATGGGCATGTTAAGAAACACAGGCCAATGCAGCCACGTGCCTGGGAAGGGGACAAAGCGTGTGAAGAGCTGTGATCCCTGGTTTGTCAGTCCCAGGCCGAACATGCCATTCCTGGCTGCTCCTGGGCATGACACAGGGTCACCGTGAGAGGTGCTGGAAGTGGCACGCAGGTTACGATCGGTCCACACCAATGTAAGTAGGTGAGTGAGAGCTGCCCAGGACGAAAACAGGGCAGGCTCGCGTTTCTGTAAATGCTCTTTCCCAGGACTGGGAGCCACGCAGCTAGCGGACGGCAGCCAGGAGACTACACTCTGCGATGGCCACGGTGCTGCTGCTTAAGTAGCGAGGGGGACCGGGCGGTGTGGCCAGTCCTCACACTGCGCTGCTAATCCAGGGACACCACCACTCGGGGCAGCGTAAACCCCAATCCAAGGGCTGCCCTGGGCACGTTTCATAAACGAACTTAGCTCCCGAATTTAAGGAAGAGCTTAGTATAGAGAACATGGCGGGGGCGGGGGGGGCGTATATTTGGGGAGATGGGATTCCAATGAGTTATACGTTGCGATGAGATACAGAAGAAAATGAGAGAACGTGTCAACCTCTGAAGTCAAATGCAAGCCCGAGTGACAGGAGGCCCAAGCGGGAAGCTCCAGAATGGCCCTCCCCCGGGAAGGACGCCTGAAGGACCGAGAGAGAGAGAAAGAGAGAGAGAGAGAGAGAGAGAAAGAGAGAGAGAGAGAGAGAGAGAGAGAGAGAGGGGTGAGCAGGGCCCTGTGCCTGCGTTTGTGCATGCTGGGGGTGGAGGAGCTGGGGAGCCGGGGACAAAGACACTGGGCCACGACTGCAGGCCCCCCACGCAGCCAAAGGCGGCTCGGACATACATCACTTTCCAATGCAGACTCGTCGTCGCCCAAGAACGCAATCTTGAAGTCCGTGCAGACGAGTTTGCCATAGATGCCACGCTGGCAGGAGTCTTCCTGGATGCACTTCAGCACTGTGCTGGCTTCACAGAGCAACTGCTCACCTGGTGACACCAAAACAAGTCCTCGCTAGTCCTCAGGGAACAGCCAGCTCGCCAGCAGCACGCTGCCCTGGCCCCTTCCTGTAGAGACCAGCCCTCAGCACACGCAGCCCTCACACACTCACACTCCAACAGGCACACGCTGCCAAAATCGGACCAGCGGAGGCCGAGTGGGGGCCACTGAGGAGTGAGATAAACGGCTCAGATGCCCCTTCACACAGGGCACCTCTCTATCTTCTCACTATGAATACGGGACGTTCCCCGGGGGGGATGACCTCAGCTACCCTCGCAAGCTGAGGTCTCGTGTTTTTATTGCTTGGCCCCGAGCAGAGGTTCCCAGGAACAACACCTGCCGGGAGCCGGTCCATCCTTGCTGTTTCAAGGGACCTGGCATATATGGCATACTGTTCTTAATATGTTTGCTCACCTTCTTGGTGCTATGTGTTTTAACCAAGGTCACCTCTCCGAGAAAGGTTGTTTCCCCAGGTAGGGATTTTTCTCTGAAGTTAGGGAGGGGATAAAACCCCTTAACTAAGTGCCAGGTGGGTAGTTAATCACTTTAACTACAAACAATCACACTTAAGCTACATAATCTTTACTCCCTGGAATGGAGATAAGAAACACCCTAACCTTTTGAATAGAAGTTGATAGGATTAAAATCAACTGGTATAAATACAGATGTAACAAGACAACAAAAAACAGAACCTAGAGACAGGACTTGGCTGCAGATCCTAGACAGAACCTAGGGACAGAACCTAGTGAGAGAACATGGCAAAAGATCCTGGACAGAACCTGACTACAGAACTTGGCTGGAGAACCTGGAGAAGCTGGGTGGAGAACCTAGCGAGAGAACATGGCACCAGAACTTGGCTGGAGGTCCTGGCTAGAGATCCTGGCTAGGCTGCTGATCAACTGAAGGCTGTCTCCATGTCATTCCTTCTTCGCCGACTCCGTCCACACCTTTGGGGACCCCTGGACCCGCTGGGGTTGGACCCCAGCAAACACCCTCCTGAGCGATGGCAGCAGGGCCTGTCCCCCTCTGGCGCAGACCTCCGGCAGTGGGCGTCTTGCCGGCCGCTTCCTCTGCGGCAGAGGCTGCAACATGCCCACACTCACCCCGGCTCCGCAGGCAGGATGGGAGGAAAAGGGGGTCAGGGGTTTGGGGGATGGTTTCCTCTCTTTCTTCGCTGAGATGATTTCCTCCCAGTGTGTCACCTTCCTGCTCTATCTGCAGGCACCCAGCCCCACGGAAAGCTGACTTCCTGGAGCCAGAGCAGTTCTCCTGACAGCCAGAAAGGTGAGGGTTTAGGGGTGACAGTCTCTGCTCCCACAGAGAAGCCTGTCAGGGCGGGGTGTCTGGCTGAGGGCAGGAAAAGAGAAGGTTACAGGGAATGAAGTGTAAATACTTTGCAACCAGAAGGAGAAGGAAACTCTTCTCCCCAGTCAGTAGCCCCCAGAATCTTTGCCCCAGAAGCTCCCTCTGGCTGTTTCCTTCAACGCCTTGAAATGTACTGTTTGGCTCGAAATTCATCATTTAGTCTAACCGTCAATATGTAAACAGAAAAGTTTACAGACACTGAGACTATCAAGGGACACACTGTGGCATGTTTTTCGCCTTCCAGGGGTTAGTTACTAAGGAAATACTGGGAGATGGCTCAGCCTCCAGCAAGACCACAGAGCTTGAAGGAAACAATGAAGTCAGGGCCTCATTAGGGTTTTACATAGTCCCAGTGGTGGAAGACCGGTGAGGTGGAAGACCTGTGAGCAAGGCTTCCTGTGCTTTCAGCTCCTAGCGTGGACCTCGCCCAAGACAAGGAGGGACAGCCTGCGGTCTTGCACTGGAGACTGGAAACTCACGTGAGTGGCCGCCAGCACCGGTGAGGCTGTGCAAGCGGGCGCACGGGGCCGCCGCCATCAGCCTGTGTGTGCAGAGGGGTCTTGGATCATGGGAGCGGGACAGGATCTTAGTCTAGTCTCGGAAGCGGGGCTCAGAGGAGTCAGCTGTGAGCTCACAGCTGCACACCCAGAAGAACCATCAGGTAACAGGGGATGGGAGAATGCATGCAACACTACGCTTAAAATAAAGTATTTTCAAAATCTCCAGTCCAAGAAAAGGAGAGACAATAGGGTATATGGATTAAGGTTTAGGCCATTATTATGGGAAAAAGCTTCTGAAACTTAAAAGCATTTTTTAAAAAGTTATAAAATCCCAACATATTTACCAAATAGGTGGACCAGCCAGAAACCTGTACATACTCACATACTCCCAATAAAACGGAATATAATAAAAAGTACCAGAACAAGCCCCTATTGTTTTGGGAAAATGCACCTTTAAACACTTATTTTAAAAAGCTATTTGGGGTTAGGAAAAAGGAAGAGGAAGAACTGAACGCACAGCTTACTGGACAGCCCCACGTATGAAGAGGACACGCCATCAAGTCGGTTCTGGTTCTGAATTCAGAACTGATGAAAGCTTGACTCAAGTTATAGAGTCACTCTCCCTACCTCAAAAATACCCAACCAGCCCTGGCAATTTGGCTCAGTGGTTGGAGCATTGGCCCATGCACTGAAGGGTCCCAGGTTCAATTCACAGACCTCAGTTTTGGGCTTGATCCCCGGCCCTGGCCGGGGCACATGCAGGAGGCAACCAATCAATGTCTCTCTCACACCAATTTTTCTCTGGGTCTCTCCCCCTCCCTTCTACTCTCTCTGAAAATCAATGGAAAAAATACCCTTGGGTGAAGATTAACAACAAAAAATACCCAACCAACCCACGCTCCTTGGTGATGACCACAGAGCAAAGTCCTGGTAGCCCTGGGGGCCCTGGGATGGCACTGGCAAACCCAGCACACCTGGCCCTGGTGCTCAGATGACCGAGCAGAGACGCCTGCCTGGGGAGCCCGGCAGCTGCGCTAGTGAAGGTGGCAGGAAGGGAGTGGGGGAGGAGGGCTTTGTGGGGACCAGGACTGTCCTGACTGAGGACCAGACAGTGGATGGGGCCAGTGAGGCAACCTGGAAAGGTCTCCTTTGCTTGTGAAAGATGAGAATTTCCCAGGTTTATTTTTTATCTGCGTGGGGGAGGAAAAGAAGAAAATTCTTTACAGCTATTGTAATACTCACACCCAGGTGTGTAACTACTGAACGAAAGACCTTGGTATTTTGTCCAGCTCACAACTGTTAAATTTTGTCTGGATGGAAACAAAGGTATAGATAGTGATAGCAGGGATGACGTGATTTATCACCGGCTTTGCGTTGTACATGAAACTAACATGACTGACCTGGCAGCAAGTGAGGAGTTACTTCCTTCTCTGTTACTTCCTTTTCGTTTGTGTGAATTTCCTAAAAGAGAAGAGCAAAGGATAATATTTTTATTTGTTTAGGGCTCAAAATGAGTAACATAAAGCCATGCTTTCAGAATATTCATGAAAATATATGCCCGCAGGAGTTTTCTGTTTATTTGACAAGCTAATTATTTTTTAAAGTATTTTTTAACTAAAGGATGACAGAAAATTCCAACAAATTAGTTCAATGCATTAAACTAATTACTTAGGACTGACAACTATCGTTGCCCCGAGCGGAGGGGCGGGAGGGACTCCCTATCTAAGGATCAAACGTCCCTCAGCAAAGCCAGGCAGCCCCAGTCAGAAGGGGAATGGAAGGCAGCCCCAGTCAGGAGAATGGAAGGCAGCCCCAGTCAGGAGAATGGAAGGCAGCCCCAGTCAGAAGGGGAATGGAAGGCAGCCCAGAGAATGATTCCCTCTCCCTCCGGCAGAAGCGAGGGTGAAAAGCAAACAATTCTGTTCTGGAGAGAAAATGGACTTCTGTAAAGAGCTTAAAGGTAAGAACAGGAAAATATGAATGTGTCAAGTCAATACTCTGATTGTAAAAAAATAAAATAGTAAAAAATAAATCAAGCCAATGTGAACGCAGCTGCTCCAGGCACAGCAAGGCCAGGACAGCTGGGAACGCCAACGGCCCCTTCCAATTACCAAGACCCAAGACAGTGCCACTGAGGTGAGGAGCTAAGGCCAGCTTCTGTGTCACTGTTTCTCAATGAAAACATTTCCAAATGCCTCCCTGTTGGGCTCAGTGTTTACTGAATATTCAGATAATCAGCAATCCTTAATGAATTAATGGACTCATCCATGGCAGTTAACCTAACAAAAGAGAGGCATGGTGGGCAACCTACCATACCACCCACCCATGAAGCAGTCTTGCCAAAATAGCTCATCTCCTCTGCTTGAGCATCTATATCAGTGGTTCTCAACCTTGGCTGCACATTAGAATCACCTGGGAATCTTTTTAAAATCCTGATTTCTGGGCCTCATCCTCCAGAAATTCTGTTTCTATGTTACTAATGTCGTGGCCCCACCCCATAACAAAGAAACAGAATTTCCGGAGGATGAGGCCCAGAAATCAGGATTTTAAAAAGATTCCCAGGTGATTATGAGAACCACTGCTCTATATCTATGTTAACCTACCAATTCATAAGAAACACTGGGGCAGAGAAACATGTTAAATGACACCACGGGGATGCAATCAGTCAAATCCTGACTCTACAAGACACAACCAGTTTGTCAACAAATACAATTGGAATTTGTTTCGTTTTGTTTTGTTTCTGACAGGAGGCTCTGGGTAGTTTTCTGAAGCTGTTAATTCCGATTGAATTAGAAGAAACTTGGTGCAGCTGAGACAGGGAGAGGTTGAGTAGAAAACCATGGCTGTCTCAGAGAACCCATTTTGAGCAAGGGGTTGGGTACTCCTTTTGTTTGTTTCATTTTAAATAGAGGTTAAGCCCTGGCCAGTGTGGCTCGGTTGGCTGGGCAACGTCCTGTGCACCAAAAGGTTTGATTCCGGCCAGGGCACATGCCCAGGTTGTGGGCTCAATCCCCACTGGGGGCCTTGCAGGAGGCAGCCAATCAATGATTCATTCTCACATCGATATTTCTCTCTCTCCCTTTCCCATCCTCTCGCTCTAAAAAATCAATTTAAAGTCCTAACAGGTTTGGCTCAGTGGATAGAGCGTCGGCCTGCGGACTGAAAGGTCCCAGGTTCGATTCCGGTCAAGGGCATGTACCTTGGTTGCGGGCACATCCCCAGTAGGGAGTGTGCAGGAGGCAGCTGATCGATGTGTCTCTCTCATCGATGTTTCTGACTCTCTATCCTTCTCCCTTCCTCTCTGTAAAAAATCAATAAAATATATATATATTTTTAAAATCCTTTTTGAAAAAAAAGAGGATAAGCCCTGGCCGGGTATTTCAGTTGGTTGGAGCATTGCCCTGATACACCTGGGCTGTGGGTTCAATTCCTAGTCAGGGCACACACAAGACTCAGCCAACGAATGCATGAATAAGTGGGACAACACAGCAATGTGTCCCTCTTTCTCTGTCTCTCTTGCTCCATTTCTCTCTCTCTCTCTCTCTCTCTCTCTCTCTCTAACTCGATAAGTAAAAACATGTAAAGAGGATAAGGGCATGATTAACAAGTCCTCCAGTTTCCATGTTTTACCTCACAGATCAAAAGGAGCGACATCTGCTCCTGCTCCCACTGCTAATATCAACAACTCCAGGGCCCACAGCTGCCCCTGCCCCCAGAATCTACGCGTCTCACCCAGTGCTGAGCCAAAGGCTACGCCTGACAAGAGGTGAGACTGTCACGCGTGCTTCAGCAAGCTTATGGCCCAAGGAGACCACCTCCTGGGACCACCTCCCACAGCTGGCCAGACTCACAAAGCTGCCCATCGGCTTGCTCCTCGGAAACAGGATTCTAGAAAGAGCTGCCCAAAGCCCAGGGCGCCTATGAACACGAGAAGCAAAACCAGTGGGTCAACACTCACGTTGTATGTTTGGCTTCTCAGAGCTGCACGATGACCCATCTCTAATACAGACCAATTCGTTTCAGCAAACAGCTCCCGACTCCCCTAAATATCCAATGCTGAGGATTAAAAGACGAGTAAGAACTGACTTCTGCCCTCAAGAAGAGCAGACATACAAAAATAACTGGAACACTGGGTGACCAGGCAATAACTACTAGAGCCTGCAAAGATGGTTTCTCGACTCATGGTCTCATTCAGTCCTCAAAACTTGAACAGCCATCACTGTCCTTCCTCACTTTAGAGACGAGGAGATGAAGCTGGCCCTGGTTAAGTGAGGTGGGACTCAAGCCTCAGTTTACCTGGCCGGCCATACTCTTGACTACGACACAACCTGCCTGTCCCTGCTGGCCACATCCTCCCCAGGTGCTGTCTCCTCCTTGGCTTTCACCCCCTTCCACCTACTGAACTGTCACTGCACATGCCCGCTCTCACCCAGCACTGCAAACCCGGGGGAACAACACACAGAGCTGTGCCCTCCCAGAGTGCCCGGGAGCGACAAGTGCACGCGCTGACAGGGACACGGGGACGTGCGCTGCTCGCGAAGGCCAGGCTCTGCTGGGAACACAGCAGAAACGGGAGCTGCAGTCAGAGAGGGGCAGCCTCCCTGGAGTGTCATTTACCCCGAGACTTGAAAATCAGCAGAAATGAGCAACAGGCCAACGACCAACGCTCTCTCCAGCTGCTCTTCTCAAGTCTCATTCTGGCGGGTCTTCTTCCCTCCGAGGCCTGTGCTCCCTGGATGAGCTCTCCCCCTCACAACATGGCCAACAATATGCGCTGATGACCCCAAATGGCTCTTCCCTCCAGATCTCTCTTCAGAGCTGAGACCTGGACATCCACACAGCCTCCAGGCCACCTGCACTGGAATGTCCCTCAGAGCCTCCCAATTCACATTTCACAACCAGCGGTCACTTCCCCCCGCCCCTCACCAAACCAGTTCTCCTCCTCTGGACTGTGGCTCAGCACATGGCCCCGCCACCCACCCAGTTGGCCACACCAACACCCCAGAGTCATCCTAACTACATTCTGCCCTTTGCATTCTGCCCGCTCTGCTTTAACAGCTCAGAGCTCATCCACATCTGTCCACCCCTCCTGCTGCTCTTACTTCAGGCTACCGTTAGCTCCACCTTGCTTGGCTGCTTCCTGATTACAGTTGCCCTGCGCCCATCTAGCCCCCAGTGCACCCACTGGGCCCACCAATCCACTGTCCCCCATCCCATTCACCTTCCAACCCACAGTCCACACAGCTCAAGTCCTTTCCAGGACACCTAATCCCATTCACTTTTTAAAAATATATATATATTTTATTGATTTTTTACAGAGAGGAAGGGAGAAGGATAGAGAGTTAGAAACATCAATGAGAGAGAAACATCGATCAGCTGCCTCCTGCACACTCCCCACTGGGGATGTGCCCGCAACTAAGGTACATGCCCTTGACCGGAATCGAACCCGGGACCCTTGAGTCCGCAGGCCGATGCTCTATCCACTGAGCCAAACCGGCTAGGGCTAATCCCATTCATTTTTCAACCCACAGTCCACACAGCTCAAGTCCTCTCCAGAACACCTAATCCCATGCAGCGATGGGAAGCAGCCTGTCCTGACAGATAGTAAATTGCCAATAAAAGTCTACTGAGAGAACGTAGAAATGAAAGCATACAAAGAGACAAGTAATTCTTGATCCTGGTACTATTCTTTAATCCTGAACAGTTCTTAGGAGAGAAACAACTGTATTACCTAAGTATATGATGAGTGCCAGGTATTACGGAACTTCTGCAGACCCCTCCCTTAGTTGGCTTCTGAAATACACTCTAGTCCAGCCAACCTTTCGGACCTCAGGGACCACCAGTGGCCCACGGACCACAGGTTGGCAACCGCTGCTCTAGTCTCACCAATAGGGTAGGGGCATTCTCCAAATCTGAAGCCTTAGCACTGAGGACAGAGACTAGAGACTCGGTGACTCTATCACCGTCCAGGACCAGGAAGCTAGAAATCAGAACAGGACCTGATTCCTGGAACTGACTCCTGGGCTGCGGGCTCCCTGCTCCTGGCCCAGGGGCTTCGCTCCCATCCCAGCCGGCATGACTAGCAGGCTCGCTCCCCTGAAAGCATGACCAGCTCGACTCAACTTGACACACTGGACACTGGCTTTGGCAAATAAAAGCAGCAAACAGCATCTGAAGCCAGGGAAGAGGCACGCAGGGAGAGGCAAACTGAAACCTGTCTGGGCTCAAGGTACCGGCCCACCACTGAGCTTTAAGGACCCTGCTATTTGCCCAGCATGCGAACCAGTTCTCAGCCTCCGCAAGAGTCCATTTCACCGGGAACACTCACGAGCACTTGGGACTAAGCGTTTATTACCCACAGAAATATATGTCTAACTTAAACATGCAAATATGTAATTTGCTGGAGGTCCTATGTCTTTTTTTTTAACATATTTTATTGATTTTTTACAGAGAGGAAGGGAGAGGGATAGAGAGTTAGAAACATCGGTGAGAGAGAAACACCGATCAGCTGCCTCCTGCACACTCCCTACTGGGTATATGTCCGCAACCAAGGTATATGCCCTTGACCGGAATCGAACCTGGGACCCTTGAGTCCGCAGGCCGACGCTCTAGCCCAGCCGTGGGCAAACTACGGCCCGCGGGCCGGATCCGGCCCATTTGAAATGAATAAAACTAAAAAAAAAAAAAGACCGTACCCTTTTATGTAATGATGTTTACTTTGAATTTATATTAGTTCACACAAACACTCCATCCATGCTTTTGTTCCGGCCCTCCGGTCCAGTTTTAAGAACCCATTGTGGCCCTCGAGTCAAAAAGTGTGCCCACCCCTGCTAGCCACTGAGCCAAACCAGTTAGGGCTGGAGGTCCTATGTCTTTACTTTGACAACAATCCTGTAAGGCATTTCCACCCCGACTTTGCAGATAAGGCCAACGATGCTCCATGCAGGTAAGCAATGTGCCTGGACTCACACAGCTACACACGTGGTGACCAAGTTCAGTGCTCTTGATTCCAACTCTGTTTTTGTACAAGTTTATTAAGACATAATTCACAGACGATACAATTCACCTAAAGTGTACAATTCAATGGTGTTTAGTATATTCCCAGAGTTGTAAAACCATTGCCACAATCAATTTTAGAACATTTCATCATGTCTAAAAGAAACCCTGCACCTAGCCCTGGGCGGTGGCTCCATTGGTTGGAGCATCGTCCCGTACACCAAAAGGTTACAGGTTCAATTCTAGTCAGTGTGCGTACAGGAGACAACCCGATCGATGTTTCTCTCTGTCTGTCTCTCTCTCAAACAACAACAAAAGAAACCCTGTACTCATTAGCATTCATCCCCTCACTCTCCTTATCCGCACCCCCCTCTGCCCCTAGCCCTAGGCAACTACCAATCATAAACTTTGTTCCTGTTATAAAAGTACACCATGGAGTGTCCTTTCAGCTGTAACCAGGCTTCAGGAGAGAGGAGCAGACAGCACCCTGTGATGGGGCGCTACCCTAGCAGCTGAGCAATACTTACTCACGTGTCCATTTTTCACATTTAGACTGCTTTTTCCCTTATCTCAGATTTTTTTTTTAAGGAAGGAAGGAACTGCTCACTGAGACCCAAACTAGAGCCCTCTCTCTGTTCTGACAGCTCAGCATTCACTGAAGGGCAGTGAAAGTATTACTCATTCAAGCTTCTTAGCAAGGATCGCTCTTACCAGACATTCCTTGGCCTTTAAACAATCCAAACACTTTATCAAACTCTCCCTAGTAAGACACTCAAGCTCAAGAAGAAATGTTAAGACCCAAATACCAGTGGAAGCCTCGGAACCATAGACGTGACCTCAGCGAACAGTTAGCTGGCTCGATTCCAACTAATAGGGTTGCTCACCCGATGGACTAGGAAGCTGCCTGAGAAACACACAGAAGCAGAGGACGCCACAGAGAACAACTGGGTTCTGGCATCCACGCCAAGGCCCTGATTTAACAAACTACAAGCCACGGTGACAGCTAAAAGGACTATTTTCAGGCGAAGCACCTCATGCCAAAGCCGACCCTGGGGGCATAAAGACAGAGTAGAGTCAGCAATCACTGAAGGCCTAACACAGTGCTGAACACCAGCCTCCGAGTCACTGTGGAGGAGACATGTTAAAAGCCTCGGAATGACGCTCTCATCAGCTACCTGCGAGCCCCCTCCTGGGAGGCCCAGGACCCAGTTCTCTCTGCCACGCCCCCCCGCCCCCTCCGAGCTCCACAAAGCCACCCTGAATGGCACCACAGCCCTGCCCTGACAGAGCTTACAGTGCTGCTGGCGAAACAAGACCACAGGCATAGAGCAATTAGACAGCAAGGGCTAGAGCATGCTCAACTGCAGCACCAAGAACCCAGAGCTACCGGCAGCCTGAAACCCTGGCACAGGCAAAAAGACAGGGAGAGTGTCAGTGAGCTAAGACGAGAATGCAGGGAGGCTGTGGCAAGGGCTTCCAAGGCGTGTGGCCAGGTGCTTTTCACACTAGACTTGCACCCTTTCTCTTCTTTCCTTTCTCTCTATTCTTGGGTTTCCTCTATGATTCCATGTGAAACAGCCGTCTCAGCAAGGACGGGGAGACCACAGTGCCTGGAAGGAAGGCTGAGTCCTACTGCAGGCGCCCCCTTCCTGCCCTACGGCAGCCTCGAATCTCTAAAGCAGGACTGGCAACAGTGTGTTTTTAGAAAGTCCCCCACAGAACCATGTTGTTTAAAAAAATAAAAAGTACAAGTTCCCTGCACAAAGCAGGTTTAAACACACTCCCCTCATCCAACTCTATAAATCAGGAAATGAGAGGCACACAGAAAAGAAACAGTCACAGCCCAGCCTCCCAAAGCCAAACCAACGCTCTTTCAACAAACCAGGAGCAGAGTCTGCAGGAGCCTGCGAGTCGGTGAAGACTGAGACCCGTGGAAGGGGCACGGGGAGGGGAGAACTAACTCCACATGGAAACGACGCGGGAAGGCTGTGTTCAGGCCCGGCTGTGGTGCACGGGCTGACTCGGGCGCTGCAGAAGGGACTGTGGTGTGTGGTCCCAGGCACGAGAGGAGATGCCAGCAGAGGACGGCGATGGAAATGCAGACAGACCACCCTCCCAAAAGGCACCCTGAGGACCACGCCTGGTTTGGAGTCCAGCGACTGGGAAAACGGGGCCGCTGACAGGTCCTCCTGGAAGCCCTTAAGACCAGAGACTTGTTCAGGAGGGCAGAGAAGGGACCCATGAAACAGCTCACGGAGAAGGAAAACTGCAGGAAGGCAGGGCCTCCAGGGAGATGGGCTGGGTGTCTGTGTGACCCGGCAGGTCCTGCAAGACGGACAGCACCCCAGCAGTGCTGGGAGGGAATGTAGACTTGAGGTCAAGTCTTGCCACTATCGGGACCTGCACTGGTGGCCCAAAGAACATGTGAACACAGACACGCATTCACACACACACACACACACACACACACACACACAGCTGCAGCTTCGGGGAGAAGAGTAACAGCCACTACAATTCACATTTAGTAAGTGTTTACTGCATGCCAGGTACTGTGATAACTTTCCAAGGATCGCCTTACTGAAGACTAACAACAATCTTATGGGCTAGATACTATGATTTTAATTCCCATTTCACAGACCAGGAAACTGAGGCTCAGAGAGTTAAATTCCCAGCCCAAACCCACAGTGAGCCAGCAGCGGAGCTCTAACTCCACAGCCAGCTCTTACCCACAGTAGTTTAGAGGTAGCACTGGGATGTGTGCACGTGCTCAGAGAAAGGCGGCAGGCGGCAGCACCGGGGCTGTCAGTCTGACGTGCTAAGCTAACTGATGTGACCAACAGCAGCTGCAGAAACACATGGCCTTGCCTTCTGTCCCCCGCCCTTTCCCCTCCAGGACCGCTCCATAAATACTAGCTCACTGAAGAGCTGAGGGGCTGAAAGCCTGGCAGCAGGAGCTTGTCCTAGGCTTGGTGCGAGCCGAACCAGGGGCAGAGGTGCCGAGGCTCCTGAGGGGCCAGGCCGACCTAACGGAAAGCAGCCTCCAGAGAGAGGAAGAAACAGTCCTGCCGTCCTTGCGACGGCGCCGGGATCTCACTCTTCAGACTCCTCACTTGCACCCACGCACATGCCTTACATGAGGGATGAGGACAGGTGCTCCAGCCACCTGGTCCCCACACGCTGCTGAGCCTTCTGAGTTGTCCCTCTGGCCTGCCAGCTCCAGCAACCCCCTCCCCACCGAGCCCGCTCCAACGCCGCCCTTAGCAAGCCCTACACAGCCTGCGGCTGAGGCTGCGGCTGCAGCAGGCCCTCCTCCGGGCTCCGTGGTACCTCCTCCCGCATCGGCAGGCAGCACCCACCTCCGAGATAGAGCCATCTGTTGACTTGCCGGCTCCTCAACAGAATGTGACACCCTGAGTGCACAGGCTGGTTTTCTGCCGCCCTCATTCTAACACAGTGCTTAGCAAACGGTAGGCATGCAAGCAAGACTCCTTCCCATTCAAGTCATTACGAAGAGCCACAGCATCTATCTAGCCTGTGTTGAGTGTCCACCGTCTGTCAGGTCCTGGGCTGGGCAGACATGGTATTTCTTCTCCTGCAGGGCAGATGGCCGTCCGCGGTTACAGGTGAGGAAAGGAAGTCAGAAAGCCAGTCACAATGGGGAATGGATCTCACGGGATTGAAGCAAAACAGGAATTCAATTTTATGGGTAGAGAAAAGGTAGGAACAGTGGGCTTTTCATCAAAAACACTGGGCTCATTTCCTCCAAGGTTCTCTCAGGAATTTTAAAACTCTCCTAGCAAAAACAAAAGCAAAATCCTCAGCAGCGCAGGGCCATTGTCTGAAACAGGGTTGGCAATCTGTCACAGGGGAAAGGCAGACTCCAAATATCTCACCATTGTGGCCAGGGCTTCCACAGACAAGTCTGGCTTTTCTTGTGGCTGAAACCGCTCCCTTCCCCAAAAGCAAAGCAGTGAGGCCTTGGAGGCCACCTCTGAAAGGCTGCCCACCAGCCAGGTCTACAAGCTACGAGGAAGGACGGGCACAGGAGGGGAAAGTGGTGATATTATTTTAGGAAAAGCATTTACATATGAAATCAAAACAGCATGGTCTTGCAACTGCCTGTGAAATCGTTATTACTCCCAGAGGTCATTTGATTTTGCTTACTCAGATCTTATGTAAACCACTGAACAGACGTGATAAATGGACAGAATTTGCCCTGTGACAGACAGACTTACTAGAAACGAGGAGAAAGAGAGAGAAATAAGCACACAGGCTGAAACTAGCAAAATGTCAAAGGCCAAATATTAACAATGAAAAAAGTCAACTACTAAGTGTTCCCATTCGGATGGAATTTTAAATGTAATCAAACCACTCTCAAATGTATGAAGGAACAAAGAAAAGAGGAAAAGGAACTTTTAGAGATAGTGAAAAATACTGTAAGTTACCACACAGTAAACTTTCCTGGCATGATGCCATGGCAACCACCACAACAACTAAAACTCCGCTTTCATTAATCCCTTAGCCGGGGAAGATGTGTGTTCTAAGCAATGGTCTAGCACTTTCTGAAGCCATGCAAGTGGCTCTGACCCACAGCTCCTGCACAGCACCTCTGACAGCCCACAGCTACTGAAGGCTGACCATGTGCTCGGACCCCGCTAAGGGCTCTCCCTGCATAATCACATTTACTATTCATAATACTCATTCACACTTCAGGTAAAAGAGGGAGTGTTACTATTCCCATGTTTCCTGTAGCAATTCGACTGAGACACACACAGCGAGCACGGGAGAGCGACTGGCTGCTGGCTCCCTGGAGCTGCACCGCCAGGTAGGCAGACCCTGCAGCCCTTCCTGCAGCTTCACTCCCTCCTCGCCTCCCACCCCACCCCCACCCCCTCCTCCGGTTGTCCTCCCCCAAAGCAGCGGAAGATGAGAGGTCACCTGAGAATTATTCCAGTTCCATCCTACTTCCCAACCTATCTTACGAAGTTATTTTAAATGATTCATTAAACTGCAAACCCGCTGTCCTTATGGTCTTAAATATAGCGCATCAGAAGTCAGGAGCCGGACGTGAAGAGAAACGGAGGGTGTTCTCCCGACACAGACCAGCAGGGCCATCGGCACCCCTGGCACCACACGCAGGTTATGATTCGTACACATGTGAATGCAACCATATAAGACAGACTCACACAGACAAAGCCTGGGCAGACTCAAAGACAAGCATGCGCTTTCGTTAGGGGAGCATCACTCAGGGTGACTGTACTACACTGTCTTTATCATAAAAACAGGGTGTACATCTTTTATAGTGATAAAAAAAATTGTGGCCCCCAAAAATCTAGGTTTCTCTAAAATACGCTACCACACAGGATGGTTTAATGTGGAAGTAGCTCAAGACCATTAAACGTTCTGTTGAGGATATTTAGAGAAAAATCTAGAACTTTAGGTTTCTAAGTCCGGGTTCCCCAGAGCCCAAGATTCTGACAGCAGTGAAGGCGGGAGCCGGTCCAGAGGCGTGCCTGGCCCTGGCGAGGCGGCTGTCGGATGGCAGCTGGGTGATCAGGAAGTGCTGCTGGCACCGCCGCATGACACATCCTGGCGCTCCATCTGCAGAAGCGGGCGGTGCTGGACAGGACCCAGGCAGATTCCGCAGGAAGCACATGGGGGAGAAAAAGCGGAAGCTCGGGACACATCATCAGGCTCCAGCCACAGCTAAGAAAGTGATCGTTTTAGGAAGAACTTTTCATGTTCTTCAGTGGCCTGTTAAATCATTAGCAATGACCTCTATGAAAGGAAAAAATTCTGCCATTAAAACACTAGTTTGGAATACAGAAAACATTATAATCTTTAAAAAAAAAAAAGTAATGGATCTAGAATTTGCTTTTAACGGTAATTTTATTGCTAGGGCTAGGGAAGTAGGGCTATTTTAGGATAAAACAATCTCTTCTTGTCATCAATCCATCAAAGTCATCAAAATTAGTGGTCCAATACAGAGTATTTTACCACAAAATAATCTCAAATATTTCATGTTTGTATCCCCAATATTTAGAATAGTGCCTGGCACTAGAAGGTGCTGAGTAAATATCTGATGAACAAATTAGTTGTGTCTCCATGGAGCCTGCATCCACTCAGTCACCTGGTGGGTAACCTAACAAAAGCCAAGAAAGAAACTGCTGCTGAGAACACGAAGGAGAAGGCACTCAGTGTGTGCGCGTGCTACACGGATAACATGCCCGCATTCATATCGCAGGATAAAGAACGCCCTGCAGTCAGGCTGCCCTAGTTAAAGCCCCCCCACCCTTCGCCACTGGGACCCTGACGACTTAACTTCGCTGGGTCTGACTTTCCACCTCTCGACACAAAAAGGGAGGCAACAGTACTTGGCATCCACCACGTGAGAAGCTGAAAGGATGACACCAGGCAAGTGCAGCTCCTGGGACACAGCAGTACCTCAGAAATGTCAGTGATTATTAAGTGTTTTAATTTTGATATATACCCACAGTCCTCTCTCTGGGAAGAATACAGGACCATAGGTTTACCTCTCCCCACCAAAAGAAAGAACCTTAAATGAGGACTAAGCAATGGAATGGATTCTTTTCCCTAAGGCGGTGGTTCTCAACCTTCCGAATGCCGCGACCCTTTAATATAGTTCCTCATGTTGTGGTGACCCCCAACCATACAATTATTTTCGTTGCTACTTCATAACTGTAATGTTGCTACTGTTATGAATCGTAATGTAAATATCTGAAATGCAGGATGTATTTAGGCGACCCCTGTGAAAGGGTTGTTCGACCCCCAAAGGGTGGCGACCCACAGGTTGAGAACTGCTGCCCTAAGAGATAAATGGAAAAAAAAAAAAAAAGTCAGCTCCTAAGTCTGGATTTTTGTTCTGACCCTCAGTCTTCCTCTCTCTCCCTGCCGTTCTCCCCACGCCTTCCTAAAGCCTTCCCTGCGCTCCTGCGGCCCTGGCCTGGCCACTGCCACTGCCGGCTCTGGGGGACAGTCCTATCGCTGTCCTGCAATAGTGCTGCAGCTGACGGGAGGCCTCACTTCCACATCGGGGGACAGGGGCACAGGCCTCACTAGATGACCTTTAGCTTCTCTTCCAAATCTAACTCTCCACAAAGAAGAAACTGAAAACTGTTATTAGTGCATTCAAGTCAAACACTCACCTAAGATCTACTGGAACATACACTTCAACTGTACTTGGAATATCGCACAAATATGGGCACAAGTGCAGCAAACTCTAAACACACAAGTTCCCCGAAGTTTCCATTCAACTTCCTTATCACAATGGAACAGACTATTATTAAATCAGAACTTTCTCTTAGACCTCTTAATGGGCCGTGACTTACAAGCTTCTGGCTACAGACACTAAGATTTCTTTGTTTTAAAATTACATATATATTTTTTTAAATATATTTTTATTAATTTCAGAGAGGAAGAGAGAGGGAGAGAGAAATAGAAACATCAATGATGAGAGAGAATCATTGATCAGCTGCCTACTACATGCCCCACACTGGGGATCAAGCCTGCAAACCTGAGCATGTGCCCTGACCGGGAATCGAACCGTGACCTCCTGGTTCATAGGTCGATGCTCAACCACTGAGCACGTCAGCCAAACAATGTTCTTATTTTTCTACAATGAACACTTATACCTCCTGAAATAATGCAAACATTTTATGTAACAATAAAAATGAATCTGGCACCCAAACTATCAACAGTTGCCTCCCTCAAGCAGAGCTCAGGGATTCCCCGTACAGAGAGGCCAGCATCCGTTGTACATGTACCTGGGGCCAAGCTGGGGCGGGCACTGAGATTTTGAGGTGCCAGCCATCAAGTACCACTGAGATAGGCCCAGAGCTCTCCTTCCTGTCCACCTCAATTCCAGAGCCATCGGCTTCCCACTCGCAAGCTTTACTGATTGTAACCCTCTGGGCAGAGTTTTCAAAACTGACCAAAGGTCCTAAGTTACTGCTCAGGATTTTAACGTTCACATTCCTTGACTGAAGAGGGTCAATAACTGAAGAACACGAGTTACTCTGACAGAGATCCAGTTTTAAAAGTTGGAGCTAATCTCTACCCCTCATGTTAGGCTGGCCAAGGCCAAGCCTTTCTTTTGTTTTTTCTTAAAATATGTTTTTATTGATTTCAGAGAGGAAGGGAGCGAGGAGAGAGAGGTAGAAACAGCAATGATGAGAGAGAATCATTGATCGGCTGCCTCCTGCACACCCCACACTGGGGATGGGATCAAGCCTTGACCTGAAATCGAACCATGACCTCCTGGTTCATAGATAGATACTCAACCATGAGCCACGCCGGCTGGGCCAATCCTTTCTGATAAGAATAAAAAATCAGCCATGATGTTTAAAAGCATCATCGTCCAATCCATGATCCAGGTCCACACTCTGCTTTTAACATGAAGTGCTGACTCCCAATAGATTGCTTGGCCTATCAAAAGCCGCCACCGCTGAGCCTCCCGAGGTCCCATCAGCCAAGAACAAGGTCATCACCGGGCACAGGTACCACTGCATCAGGAGGCGTGCAGGCTGTCCTGGCAGCTCAGAGACCTGCCAGCAAGCGGGCGTCTTCAGGCACAGACCTCCAGCTAACAGAAGCAACATGCACACAAAGAAGGGCTAGGAAGACAGACATCACAGGCAGCAAAGATGAAGGCAACAGAAGGGAAAGCAGCAGAAACAGCAGGAAGACAGTCTTCAGAAGAGTGTCTGAGGCACCCCTCCTACTGAGTGAGCGAGAGAATGCCACCAGACCCAGTGCTCTGCGAGGCACGCAAGTGAGCCTCGACGCTGCTGCCTCTCATGCCTTTCCAATGCGATATCTGGCAAAAGCTACACACATACTTCAAAACCAACTGTCTCCTCACCCCCTCACTCACATATCTCTTAAAAACCATCCACGATTCGCATCAGAGCCTTATCCTGTTACAAAACATTTGTGGAGACTGCTTACAACAAAAAAGCATCCAGTCTACACAGCACTATTTTCTTGCAAGAAAACAAAACTGCCAACTATCCGGATCTGAAAAAAAAAACCACAAAAAACACACACAAAAACGTGATCACTTCAGGCTCATTTTGGTTCTGAACCACTCCCCTTCCCTAACTATCCCTCCAAAGAAACAGAACAGGCGCCACGGGCAAAGAGGGAAAACAAGCCTAATTACAACATGTGCACTTGGCGGATGAAAAAAATCTGAGCATTCTTGAACTCTGGCCACGTTTCAGAAGCGTTCCCACTTGCCGTTTAACCTGGCTCAAAAGCGAAGGTTAAAGATCAGTTGTACTTCAACCAGGGCGCAATAAAAAACAAAAAGACGCCGCGACAAACTGGCCACAGTGCTGCCCGTGACACCGCAAGGGAAGCCAGCTGAAACTCATAGCGACCCTGACTCCTTATCGAGCGCTGACAGAGGAAGAGGAAGTGGTTTTCACTTTATTTTTAAAATGAGGTCTAACAATCAGACCCGGTGCAGAGCGTGCTCCACCGGGGAAAGCACACATTTTGCAATGGGAGATACAGACGCGAAGGCTGCAGGCCCGGGCGGGCTCAGCCCACCTGCCCTCCCTGCAGAGGAGGAGGCCGCTGAAGACAGAGCTGGCGGTGCTTCTGCGGGGGGCTGATGGCAGTGCTGACGAGCGGGCAGGAGAAACTTCTGGAATCCAAAAGGAGGGCCGTCCAACTGGACATCTGGATCGCGAGCTACTGCTCAAGAGGCCTTGGGCACCTACAAGCTGTCACCTCGCAGCCCCTGTCTGGGACCTGCAGACACTGGGCCTGCAGCCTCGGTGCCACCGCACACCCCCCCCCCCCCCCCCCCCCCGCACACACACACCAGGCTCTGTCCCCCCACCCCAAGCATCCTTCAGGCCTCTGCTCAACCGCCACCGCTGCAAGAGGAAAAAGGAGCCGCTCCCCCCAGACACGCACCGCCTGCTAACACACCATGCAATTCCCTTCTGCCTCCCCCACCGCTCACTCCTCTCCCAGATGAGCCTCAGAAGGACGGGGAGGCTCGGTGGCTTGTCCCCTGGTGTCTACCTTGGCGGCTTAGGACAGAGCCTGGGGAGCAGGAGCTCAAGAACTGTTTTCTGAATGAATGAATGAATGAATGAATGAACGAACGAACAGGAGCACTCCAGGAGGAAGGCAAGGGGGGTGGAAAGGGTGCCGGTGAGTGGGTGAAGTTGGGGGCGGGGGGCAGCACAGAGGGGAGTTCCCCGGGGAGAGGAAGGCTGGGGGGCCGGGCCAAAGGGTTCCTCCCGCAGAGCCGATGGGAGGCGAGAGGCGCACCGGGTCCGCCGGCGGCGCCGAGCAGCGCTTCCAAGCGGCGGCTGAGATGGAGCGCGGAGGACTCGGGGAAACCCAAGGGCAGGGCAGACTCGCCGGCCGCGGGCCCCCGGGACCCGGACCACCCGCCCCGCCCCCGCCCCTGCCTCGGGGCCCAGAAACCAGCTCCCCCTCGACGTACCCGGGGGCGCCCCGGGCCGCCGGACCTCTGGGCTCCGGCCCTTCACCGGGTCGACAGCGAGCCGGGCCCTGCGCTCCGGCACCTGCCTGCCCGCCCCGGGGGTCCCCACCCCGGGCCCCGGAGGCCCCAGCGCGCTCTGGCGGGCGTCACCCCGCCCGGTTCCCCTCCGCACACGCCCGCCGCCCTCCCCGCAGCGGGGGAAAGGGCTCCCGGGGCCCCTCGCCGCGGCCGCCCCAGCCGGACGCCCGCCCGCGCGGCACCCGCTCACCTCGGGGCGCACGTACGACACGAAGGAGGGTTTCGGCGCCCTGGTGCCGCCGCCACCGCCGACCACCCCTTTGCCCAGCATCCCCCCGCCCTGGAAGCCGCGACGCGCGGGAAGAGGCGGCTGCTCGGGCTCCCGGAGCGGCGGCGGCCACCAGCACAGGCGGCGGGGGCTCCGCCCATCCCCAGGGCCGCGAGGGCCGCGGCGCCGCCCGCATCCGGCTCCGCCGCTCGCTCCGCCCGCCCCGCCCGCCCCGCCCAGGCCCGCGGGCCCCGCCCACTCCCCCGCCGACAGGGAGACCTCGCCCAATGGCCACGCCCCCACACTCGCGGCCGGCGTGTCTCACTGGCGGAGATTCGCCGTCTGAGATTGGCTCTGTTTCACCAAAAGGCCCGCCCCCTGCTTCTCTGATTGGCCAGAGACGCTCTAGGCCCACCCCCTGCACCCACCTGGAGTGATGTTTCCCCTGACCAATCCAGAGAGCGTTTTCTCTGGACTCCTCGGCGATTGGATAGCAAGAATGTCGCCGTCGTCCAATGGTCCTGCGGCCACTAAGTGATGAGCGGCGGTTCACGGCGGGTGTCCCGTTGCTGCTGGTGGCTGTGAAATGAAACAGGGTGCGTCGAGTCCCCGCGTGAGTTCCAAGTCCATACTAGTGGCTTCAGGTTTATTTCAAATGTTGAAAAAAGTGAGATAAACCAAGAGTTAACAGGCACTTGGGAATAGGTTTAATGTTTGATTATAAAAGGCCTTGCCGATCTCATTTTGCAACATTTTTTGTGTTTCTGACAATATCAGAAGACGGCGAGAGACTTCTCTTAACCACTCTCCCCAGTTACCGATAAAACCTTCCTTTTTAGTGAAGACTGCAAAGAAAAGTCATTTAAATAACACATGTGGCGCCACGCATCTTTAGGCACAGATGAACGATGCAGGGCACAGCTTTCAAGAAATGCCGCCCAGCCCTGGCCGGTGTGGCTCAGTGGATAGACCGTGGGCCCAGCGGCGGAGGGGACCCCGGTTCGATTCCGGACCAGGGCAGGAACCTGGTTCCATTCTGGTCAGGGGTACACCCCTCGGTTGCAGGCTCAGTCCACATGCGGGAGGCAACCAATGGGCGTGAGATGGATGTTTCTGTCTCTCCGCGTCACTGCCACTCTCTAAAAATCAGTTATGGATGAAGATTAACAACCACCGCCAAGAAATTCAGTCCAGTGGTAAACACTAATAAATATTTGCAGTTAATTTTTTCTGTGTCAGGGACTAATGCTCTCGCCCTCTTCATTACCAGGAGTGCTCCCCACCATGCTCTCCCAAGCAACTCTGAATAAACACAAAATCTAACGGATAATGAATGCACTTACTTTTGCAAACATAGATTTAGGACAAGTCCTGTAGCCTTGTTCCCAGACCTTGAATACCAGGCCTTGAGTCCCAGTCTCATAGAAATGAGCACTGAATTCAGTACAAGACCAAGCAGCTGGAGTTCATTAGTTTATTGAAAAGAGCCTGTGGCCCTAACTGGGTAGCTCAGTTGATTAGAGCGTTCTCCTGATACGGAAAGCTTGCAAGTTCAATCCCCTGTCAGGGCTGATACAAAAATCAACTAATCTATAATAATAAAAGCATAATATGCTAATTAGACTGGACGACCTTCCAGACGAAGTTGGGGCTGCAAGGGAAGCCCGGGTCCCGGTGCCAGAGGGAAGCCGGTGCCTGCAGCCAGCGGAAGGAAGGCCCACTCTTGCATGAATTTCATGCATCGGGCCTCTAGTGTATCTATAATAATGAAAGCATAATATGCTAATTAGACTGCACAGCCAAACGACCTTCCAGACAACCTTCTGGACGAAGCCAGGGCTGCGAGGGCTGAGGCAAGCCACTGCAACTTCGAAGGCCAAGCCCCTTGCATGAATTTCATGCATCGGGCCTCTAGTGAATACATAAATAAGCAGAAAACGAATGTGTGTGTGTGTGTGTGTGTCCCTCTCCCTCTCTTGGAGCTCCCTGGGGGGTTCTTGTGGATGGCCTAGGAGCCTTGGGGTGGGTGCAGGGCTTGGGAAGGGGGAGGAGGTCCGTTGTCCCTAAATCATCCTCTGGTGGAGATGATCCCGGGGGAGTCACAAGAGGTCTTCCACGGCCATTGGGCCACCCAAAGGGCCTGTAAAATGATGCTTGTGTAAATATTCTAGTTACCATTTAATTGACAAGACAGCCATTTTGCAGAACATGATGTTATCTTCATAGATTCTTTAAGGATGTGTTTGGGCAATTTTAACTACAGAATTTTATTGAGAGGAAGTTGCCTCAGTCAGGCCTCTAAGATGGAGTGGTTTCAGTCAAGATGGCGTCCCGTGTTACTCCTATACTGTCTCGGCCTCATTTCCTACTAGGCTGCCATTGGTAAGCCTGCCACTGAGCTGCATTACCCTGTTTTCAGGTGAGAAAACAGATGTAGGTCATTTGCCCAGGTCTGACAACTGGTTACTCACAGAACTGGAACTCCAACAAGGTTTGTCGGATTCCAAAGTCCATGTTCTTAGTATTATAATTACACGAATTAGGGCAGCGCACCATGAAAGAGTGTCCATTCTGTTGGGGAAGGCAAGTCAGGCTTCGCAAAGAAAGACCCCCTTAAGGAGGTGTGGAAGCATGAAGTTCTTTGTCAGGACTGAGAACACCACTTTCTATTTCACAACAGTTTTTACTTTTCATAGTGAAACGGCAGCCCCGACCGGGGAACTGAAGCCTAGGTACATGCCCTGACCAGGAGTCAAACCTACAACCTTTTGGTGGATGGGACGAGGCTCCAAACAACCAAGCCACCCAACCAGGGCACCGTTCTGAGCAAATTTTTAGTCCCTTACTTTTCAGATAGCTTTGGTTTTCCGTGATCTTCCACCAGCGTCAGTATGTTCGCGTGGGTACCGATGGCCAGGGCTGGCTTCTTGGACATGAAACTAGTGCAGTCATGCAGGGCCCACACGTGATAGAAGGGCATGGGGTTTAATGCTCGGCGGTTGCAGCCTTGAAATTCTGAATCGTTGTATCTCTAATTGGTGGTTTTGGAGTGAAGTGCGATGAGACAATGGAGGGAGCCTGGGATCTTGGAGCCTCAACTCCTGCAAAGTGCCACTCGCCATCCTTTCCCCACCTCCTCTCGGGTGCCTACCCTCCATCTTTTGTCTGTGCCCTTGGGCAGAAATAATAAAATAACATTAAATCAAACTGTAATTAAAAAAGAATTTTTAAAAAAAATAGTTTTAACTGTTTACCTCTGGATTTTGAACCATGAGCATTATTACCTGGCTCAACAATAAATTAAAATTTACACACACACACACACACACACACACATACCTATCTCATGTACTTTTTTAAAAAATTAAAGCTAAAATCACATAAGGTAAAAGCAGCCATTTTAAAGTGAACAATGAAAATACGTTGAATTTTCATTCATAAACAAGAGCCTTTAACAAGTCCTTGCCATTTTCTGTCTCTGCTAGTCTTGGCATTCACCCCCACCCATCGGGGTCTCCTCACAATGCCACCACCTCGTTGGCACCTTCTTCAGGATCAGTTGGGACGATCTAGACGCTTCTGAATTCCTAGGCATCGAGCCCACAGCTGCCTTGGCTATAAACTTGAACCTGCCTTCGAGTCACTGCAGTGGGTCCCAGCCTTTGTCTCCCTTCCTAGAGCCCTGCCTGGAGCTTCTCACGTCAGAGGACGCCCTCCTGTGCTTCGTGATACTCCCTGCAGCACAGTCCTCGGTGCTGTGAAGAGAATATCAGATGGATAAGCCTTCCAACCTGACACTCCGGAACCCCGCAGCCTCTGGGACAGGGAGGCTGTGCCCTCTACAGGCCGTTAGAGACGTGGGGAGCCGGGAAGGGACTCTCAAGCACAGGTCGGGTACAGGATAAAGAAGAATAACAGAAGAGGAGTCTGGGACTGCTCCTCCCGTCCTCCCTCCCCAGGCCTCCGCTGGGCACACTGGCCCACCGGTGCGTGAAGCATGCACTGGATTAGAACTTGGCTTGCGTCAGCGGCTGCACCACCCACAGCTCCCAGAGCGGGACACCAATTCATTTTGGAGAGCCTGGGGGTGGGGGGCGGGGAAGTCGCCAGGCCCAGAGAAGTGGAACAACTCGTCCAATCTGCTTTCTGACCATGAATTCCAGGCCCCTGTGGTCTGACGTGATCTGATGACTTCTGGGCTTTACCTTGGTCACTTCGTCTTCTAAGGCCATCACAGTCCATCTCCGAACTTCCTTCCGTGTGTCCCCTGCTCTCTGGGCTGGCCCAGAGCCCCAGCCAGGCCTGGTCCCATTGCTTGTCCCGTGTGCTTCTGGGCAGGGAAGGTGCCCGCTTGGGCCCTGCGGTCCCTCTGTCCTGCCCGGCCCAGCTGCTGGATGGCGAGTCCTCAGAGCTGCAGCGGAGTCTTCCTCCCGGCTGGGCAGCCTCCCAGCAGCACCTCTGGGAGGCTCACTCCGATCACTTTCTAGGTCTCTCGGGGCCATGAAAACCGTGGGTCACTTTCACCCCTGGGACACACAGAGCAGTTAAGTGGCTTTTGCAAATTCTGGGAAGGTTTCAAGTTCTCTGTGCCTCAGACCAGGGGCGCAGGGGCGGGGATGGTGTCAGCAGCCTAGGCAGGCAGTATGTCAGTGTGTGTGTGTATGACTGGGGTGAGAGGGTGGAACCAGCAGGCAGAAAAACCTGTTATTTGGGTTGATTCATTCCAGGAGAACAGCACCAAGATCTGGCATCTGATTCCAGGCGGGATGACCTCCAGGAGGAATGAGAAAAGCCTGCTGATGTCTCAAATGATTAAGGTTGACCTAACCTATTGCTTTCCATGTCATTCAATCATCCGAAGGCCGAGGGTCGCAAAGTGAAAATAATGTGTTATTCCTTCTTGAATGTTTCCTGAGATGGAAGCATCCAGTGTCAATCTGACTTCTGGTGGGACAGAGCTGGTTGGGGAAAGCGAGGGGCCTGGCCTTCGGGCTGTTTGCTAATTGGACGGGAAATGGCACTGGGAGGACCTCTCCTGCCCTCCCAGTTTTGCTGGAGGCTGAATCTGGTTAGAAAATCTGGCGCAGGAGCGGGAGGACACCCTTTCCCACAGTGCGTGGCGCCTACTGGTGCTCTGGACGGGGAGGAGGGGAGCTGGGCTGTCACCGGGCAGGGAGAACTGCTCAAATGGAAACAGGCCCAGCATGCCCCCCACTGGGACATCTGATCTTCGCTCCAGCGCAGCCGGGCCTGTGCCCAGCTTGGCAGGCCCCTTCCCACTCACTGAGACCTGAAAGGCTTATTGTTCAGGTGGCTGCAGAGCAAGCACAGAGGTTGTGAAAGACCCACTGTTTCATGTTTGAAACGCTCGTCTGTCCCAAGGTTAAAATGGATTCAAAATTGTTTTTTCAAAATCCTTTCTGTCCACAGGCAAAAGGAGAATTCGGGGAGTGGAAATGGCTGAGCTGCAGAGCCACGGCTCAGCGTTTCTTCCCGAGCAGCTTCCTGACCAGCCATTCCCCTTCCCTGGGACACTGGCGTCCACTCTCCGTCCACTCACCTGGTCTCGGAGCAGATCCCCAGGGCAGCCACGTAAAGCACCAAACCAGACCCTCTCAGACCTTGCAAATACCTTATGCAGGTTAAGAAGTTTCATGGCTCAGCTCAATTGGGGTCCCAGAAAAAGAAGGGGGGGGATCCATTCATTCTCTCATCCAACGTGAGACAGCAACGGAAGGGAAAATGCTAAGAGAAACTTAAACTGGAACCACATAGACGTAGACGATTAACTTTCAGGAAAACCTCTCTCCGCTTTATTTTTTCCTGGTCTCCTCAAATGCCAGGGCGACACCTTCCCCCATCCCAAAAGAAAGGCGGGGTCTCTCTTGGTCAATGAAGGGGCCCCTCCCCAGGCTTCTGACGCTGCCCCAGAGGGAGCAGACAGGCCCGGTGGAGAGGAGAGTGCTCTGCTGGGGGCTGGCACCGCACGTTCCAGCGCAGGGCGTGGCAGGAGAGGCAGGAAGAACATGTTAGAAAGGCGGTCATGGAGCCCTGAGTACCAGGCTAAGGCTGCTGGAATCTCTCCTTATGGCATGTGGAGATATTGGGTGGTTTTCACACCATTTTTTCTTTTTAAATAATTATTATGCTGTAATTATTTAAGAACTAGTCGGTAGTTATGTGGTGGAAGATATTATAGAAACAGAGATTATCAAACCTCCTAATCTGATAGGAACAAAAGCCCCAAACTGAACAAGTCATAATCACACTACAGAGATGAGCTGCTGAGTCCGCTGGAACATGTTGGAGAATGGGGTGTGTGTGTGTGTGTGTGTGTGTGTAAAGCTTGTCTATGAAAAAGGGATTCGACTTTACAGTTTTATAATCTGGTTTTTTACTACACATAAATTTCTTCATGTATTATTCTACTACATAGTTATTTTCAGCTTTTTCCAACGTCACGTTCCTGAGGGAGCTGACCCCTCTCGGGAGGAACAGGTTGAATGACGAGGACTTTTCAGGAGGGAACACTCCCTTTGGGGCTGCTGGTCTCTAACATCATTAGATGGTTGAGCAGTATTTCAGTCAAGCACTTATTGGACATTTCAGTTGTTCCTAATCTTACACACTTGCCAATAGTGCTTCAGTAAAAATATTTGAATTTATAGTTTTGTAGATCTATCTGATTAGATTTCATTCTTTAAGATAAAGTCTTTGAAGTTCAGCTGCTGGGTCAAAGAGTCTCCCTCTTTATTTGTATATATCCCATATAATAAAACCCTAATATGCAAATCGACCCAACGGCAGAACGACCAGTCCTTCTGATGTCGATTGAGCTAGTGCCCTTGCCTTTACAATCTTGGTTTTACTAGTTCAGACCTGATTATTTTCAATCTTTACAACCTTTCTCAATCTGGTTGACAAAAAGTATATTACCTTCATTATTTTAAAATTTGTATTTATTTGATTACTAGTAAGGTTGAAAATTTTTCATATGGCTATCGGCCATTTATATTTATTTTGAGAATATATACTTCTTTTGAGAATTGTCCACCCATGTACATTGTTCATTCACCCTTTTAAAGAAAGAAGCTTTTGGTCTGAGATGACTGCTGAAAATGGTTCACTATTCACTTGACCCAGAAACCCCCATGAAATCACGCCAATCAGGAGGTTCAAATCTTCATGTTTACTCTAAGAACATTTGTGAAACTGCCTGGGCCATCAAGGGCGTGCCTATCCGAAACCACCAAGTGCCTGAAGGGTGTCCCTGTAGGAAGCCATGTGTGCCATTCCGCGCGTACAGTGGAGCTGGTAGGTGGTGTCCAGGCCAAACGGGCTGGGTGCAGAGTGCTGGGCTTCTTGCTGCACGTGCTGAAGAATGCAGAGAGCAGTGCTGAACTGGGCTGAGGTGCAGATTCTCTGGTCACTGAGCAGTCAGGTGAACAAAGCTCCGAGAGGTGGTGCAGAACCTAAAGCTCACAGGCAGATGAACCCGCACATGAGCGCGCCCTGCCATCGGAGAGTGTTCCTAAACCAGAAGAGGAGGCTGCACAGGGGAAAAAGATATCCGAGAAGGAACTGAAGACACAAAAACCTGTGGCCCAGGAGGAAATCCAGCATATATATATAAAAAAAAGACAATAAAAGTTTTTATCTTATTACCAAAACATCTGAACCAGTTGAAAAAGTCATCCAGGATCTCGTACCCCAGAATAACCAGTGTCAGTGGTTTTGAGTTAGGACTTTTCCTATGTATGTGTGTGCATATGCAGATGCATGTATCATAAAAGGATGCTGGTTTTGCACACGCTTATTTGTGAACATCTCAGCTTGCTGATACATAGCTACATCATTATTTGTAATGACCCACTATATGGATGTGCCATTTTCCCAATTCTTTTTTTTTTTAATATTTTATTGATTTCAGAGAGGAAGAGAGAGGGAGATACAAACATCAATGATGAGAATCATTGATTGGCTGCCTCCTGCATGCTCCACACTGGTGATCGAGCCCTGAAACCCAGGCATGTACTCTGACTGGGAATCGAACCGTGACCTCATGGTTCATAGGTCAACACTTAACCACTGAGACACACCAGCTGGACCCATTTTTCCAATTCTTGACCACTTAGGTAGTAAATCTTTATGCCTATGTCTAATTCTTAGTGGAATCGGATTCAAATGACTTGAACATCTTTATCAATATCAGCTCTCTGGTATAGTATGTTGTAATGGCTTTCCCAGTTATTTCTTTAAACTTTTGTTTATTCTAGGATAGTATTAAAATTATAAAAAATTATTGATTTTCACATATTGAATCAGCCTTGCATTTCAGTTGTATTTTTTTAACTTTTCCATCTGCTTTCTTTTTTGTTTTTAAAACTTTATTGCTGAAGCACTTTTTTTTTTATCGTTTTTGTGTCAGGGTAATGTTGGCCTTACAAAATAACTTGGGGTTGAGCCCTGGGAAAAAACTATTATAAAATTATTCACAAGTAACTTTATGGGGTCACTTACCTTTGCTCTTCCCTCCCCCCACAACCTGCCCAGTTATGTTCCAATTCCCAGGGGCTCATCTTTATCATCCTCTGGCCAAAAATCTGGGCTTTGATTACCACACACTGCCATACTCTCCCATGGCTGTGCTCACGTGCATGGCTAAGCAGGGAGTTCACCTCTGGAGGGTAAACTGTCTGACAGTTCACTTGTGATCTTCTCCAATCTCTCTGCCACTAAATACGTCTGAGTCCTCACACTGCTGCTCAAAGCATTTTATCCAGATTTGACAGTTGCATTCAGAGACAGGGAAGAGGGTGCTTACTTCATCTGATCCAGAGCTGTGACTCACACACTGGGTCTCAGTCAGTAATTCAGCTGCAGCTCCCTTTCCACTTCACCATAAATGAAGCCCTCTCCATTTCATCTCTTTTGATGTACACTAAGATTTCAAAAATTTAAGCACCTATACAACTAAGAATCTTGCCATCTAGGAAAGTCTTATTTTCCTTTTAGCCCATCTTTGTTCTCTTCAACTCCCACAGCCTTTTCTTCTCTTTCTCTGAGTCCAACCAAAGAGCAGACAGGAAGACAGGCAGGCTGCTCCGATGTTAGATCTTCAGGAGAGAGATTTTGGCCTCTACTCTGAAAGAAAGGATGCCCTTCAGGCTGTAGCTTACTTGACTTTCAGGCCTCCTCCTGACATTTCTCTGCAAACAATCAATGAAGGAAGTGCAAGTGTTGCTTTATGACCGCCTTACATTCAATGTGGATAACCTCAAGTGTGCTAGTGCAGGAAGCACAGGATCCGAGACCTGGACAATTATTCTGAAACGAAGTAATTTTAGAGATTCTCTGTGCCTCAGTTTAACAGATGTAGTTACACACACAGATTGGGCGAGTCCACAGGCAAAATGGCCGGCATCTGAGATGTGATACAACTGAATGCCCACAGGCCAACCTGGTAGGAAAATAGGAGCAAAGGAGAAGGCTGTGGTCCACTGTCCGGAAGAGGCTTTGTCTCAAATTTATCCTCCAAGGAGTGGCCATTACACTCAGCTATAGCTAAGTAACACCATGTAGTAACATGTCCTGTGTCATCAGATCTGCCAATTTTTCAAGAGGTCAAATTATAATTTTTGTGTTTAAAATCTTTAATATTGGCTCAGAGACTCTAACAGAATTTGGGACAAATAACACCTATCTATATTCTGGATGTAGTACATGCAATATCCTTTCTGACTTCTGGCTCAGGAAAAGGTTAAAATGCAGAGCAAAGGAGATGGGATTCCCTTTATTTTCCCATCCTTACTTAACCATTGGCCTTAGAAAGAGATACAGCTTTGTGAGTTCTTTAGAATAAAGAGGGATGAAAAAGGTTGATGGATAGGCCAGTAGCATAGACCAAAATTGGGATACTTAAAATCTATCTGCACGCCATGTCTTGAGTATTTAAATTCTACAGAAAGAGGGTTGGCTAAAAACACAACTGTAGGAGGTACATGGCTTAAAGATTAAAAGCTTAGGCTTTTAAGTCAACAGAACTCTGATGATCTGACCCAATTCAAGAGACTATATTGAACCAATACAGTATTGAAAATTATAAAATTTTTTGGAAATTCTATGCTCAGGCAACAAACATTTGTCAGCAATAACAAAATATAACTACCCAATACTTTTGAATATAGTTTTACTAAAGCATAAGTCATTTCAAAGCAAAAGTAGTTTATGTCAATTCTAACATATAATACATTTAAGTCATAATATGAATTTAAATTTTTATTCGTGTATTTCACTGTAGTGCTGTGACAACAAAATGACACCTGTGTACCAGAGCATAAACACATCAACAGTAAGATGTAACTTATCATTACACCACTGCTAGAATATTTAGCTTTTTGTAGGACACATAAGCATGTAAGATGGCCACACCAAATAATTTTCTGTTTTTTTTTTCCTTAGATAATCTTAATTTTTTATCAGTAATACTTTATCAACCTCACTGTTAATAGAACTGTAAATTCTCTGGGTGATAGGGTATGGGGGCAGGGGAAAGGAATCATTCAATTGTGTTATACTGTAATAGTCGCTAGAGTAATCTCACACACACCAACAAGGAAATGTCATCATAATTAAGGGCTAGTTACTGTTGTTAGTTGCACAATGATAAAGTTCTTTTCAAAATATTGGTTAGCCCACTTATAGTATGAAAAATGCCCTCTCCACTTATGCAGAAGAAAAAAATATTCAGAAAGTTATTTTTGGCCTTGCTATGTCAAAAAGTCAACTGTACAAAGATCTACGTGTCAAACCTAAAATTATAATTTTAAAAGTCTATTAAAAACAAAGATGTCATGCATTTTTATTAATTATGCAGAGGCTTTTAAAACTGTTGCAAGACCATAGTATATATTAGCTTTTATACTGCTAATGCACAACTAACAGCAAACTTGATTAGATTAACAGAAATCTGTCTTAATTACACCTTTATATATCACACTAGAGAGACAAATGCCACAAAATCTGCAGAAACATTCAGTTCTGAGCACTTAAATGGCAGGATAACTTTTTGTGTTATAATCCATCACATATAGAATAACAAAACAAAACAGGAAAAAATTCTGCAGTCTCACATTACAAAAAACATACTGCTCTAAAATATTAAGGAGTAAAGGACATCATCTATAACACAAACAGCTAGTGTCAAAGAACAAAACCTCTAAATAAACATCTCAAAATACACATAGTAACTGAAGTACAAATACTGCATTAAATACAGTGAAGATTTAATAAGACTAGTTAATAAAAGACACAAAAATAGAAGAAACTAGGGCAACCAGTAAATAAAACCAAAATAATGGCGGGGGGGTAAAGAGAATCTGAACCATTGTTTTTCCCCTAGTTGGAGCACAATTTTTGGGGGGTGTCTTTTCATTCATATAACACCTAACACTGTACATGAAGATTTTAATGTCACAGAAAAACTTGGTTCTTCCATGAAATTCTTGATAAATTTTTTAAAGTAGACATTATTATGAATGAAAAACAGCCAACAAATGGGCACCTATTATTTTTAACACTGCAGATTTACAGAAACTTTTTTAAAAGTTATCATAATCTTTTTTGTCTTTTTTCCCCTCAGCTTCAAATCCATCAACTCCATCACTATCCCTTCTTCGTTTCCTGTTGTTGTGGATGTTAAAACGTTGGCTCATTTGGGGTAACGGGTCCATGCCTAGAACTTTGTGTATCTGGCGGAATGCAAGGAGTCTCAATGCAAACTGGAACAAAGAGTCAGAATTTAGAATTAATTAATTAATTAATTAATTAATAATTCTTGTTAGGTTTATACCCCCATATGTAAAAACGCCTCTGCTTAATGAAAGAAATACCTTAAACAAGATTAATTTCATAACTGAAACCAATTCATCCACCCAGTCAACAATTGATGAACATTTGGGATGTTTCCATTTTTTGGCTATTATGCATAATGTTGTCATGAACAAGTCTTTCATGGACATGTTTTCAGTTCTGATGGGTATAAATCTACAAGTCACACTACTTTTCAAAATGGCTGCTGTTTAAACTATTCTTAACCCCTCTTTATTTTCTTTAGCCAGGATAATATATTTTTGGGTTAAAAAAAAAAGGAAAGCTGTAGCAGTTTTTGATTGATCAATTTTTTTCATTCATTCATTCATTCATTCGGTTCACATGTTTTCCTTTTCCATAATTCTTCTAATAGGACTAATAACTGATAATGACAATGATGATAGCCAACGTAAAGCTGGACAGTGAAAGCTGGTAGCAAAAAAATTGTTTCATTGGAAATATGGTGTTGGAGGAGAGCTTGATGGATACTTTGGATCACCAGAAAGACAAATAAGTGTGTCCTACAGCAAAGGAAGCCTGAAACACCACTGGACGCAAAAATGACAAAATGGAAGCTGTCCTACTGTGGGCACATTCTGAGAGAGAGCAGGAAAAGAGAAAGACCAAGTAAGAGATGGGCTGGCTGCATGAAAGAAGCCACAGGCATGAGTCCAGAGGAGCCACGCTGGTCTGGTGAGGACAGGACACTGTGGACACGACCTGGGTCAGAGCTGACTCAATGGCACATAACAAAGCACATTATTACAGTTACACACACTAACTCATTTAATCCTCCCAACAATCCTGCTTGAGGCAGACACTGCTTTTATCCCCATTTTACAGAGGAGATGGCAGAGCTGGTATTCAAACCCAGAGGGTCTTGACTCCAGAGCCCACACCTTAATTACTACATGAGACAGCCCTTCCAATGGCAGGACAGGCTAAATTATAACAATAATTACCACAAACCACATCACTTCTGTACAAGCAGATGACATCATTTCCCTACTGATTTTCATATATAACCTAATACTCATATTTAACAAGACTGAAAATACTGCTTTATTTTTATATTTATATAATATACTTTAATTAGACATACATATAGTTAAAATAATAAAATTTCAGATTATAATAGTGAAATCTAGTTCAAAATATACTCCCCTTTAAGAACCTAATAAAGAAACAGAAGAATGAATCCTATATAGTATTTCTTCTAAAGGACAGTTATAAAAAAACAAACCCTTAAAGGCAGCGGCCCAATAAAGCTTTGGGATTAAGAACACACCCTACCTGTGCACTGGATGTGATGTCCTCACGCTGCTGGTCAGTCATTGTGGCCAAGGTATCAAAGGGATCCTTCTCACAAGGATCCAGAAGGCCAGGACTACCTACAGTAATCACCACAGTGAGAAAGAAAGATTAGCTTTTTGTAAAAGAAAGAAGAGTTCTGATTCAATTATCAAACATACACATCAAAAAGGAAGTAAAACTTACCTTTAAGAATAATCCCTGAAGAAATGCACTCAAACACTCTTCTTAGTGCATCTCCAGGGCTCTGAGGACTAGAAGCACTGCTGATTGCTTTCTCTACTAATAACTCCATAGCCTAAAAATAAAAACATACAACATGTGTTCAACAGCTTACAGACCAAACAACAGAATGATAAACCACTCGATAAAAATTAAAATTTTAAAGACTGAAAAAGTTACATAGAACAAATCACAAAAACGGAAAATAAAAATTGCATGTAATATAAAAATAAACAAATAATGAAAACAAAACTCATAAGACAATATAAAAATTACATTTTAAAAATATTTTATATATTTTTAAAAAATTTTTATTTACTGATTTGAGAGAGAGAGAGAAAGAGGATGGGAGAGGGAGGGGGAGACAGTGAGAGAGAGAGAGAGAGAGAAACAACATAAGTAAATTGTTCACTTATTTATGTATTCATTTATTGATTCTTATATGTGCCCTGACCAGGAATTGAACCCTCAATCTTGGCATATAGGGACAACGCTCTACCTGGCCAGGGCTACAATTTATTCTTAAGGAAAAAAAAAAGAAAAGTAAAATATATTAATAGGTTTTTTTTGTTTAAATTATTGCTATCCTTTTCTATTAAACAAGGACAGTCCTTAAAAATACTTTAGATATGTAGGGCTCACATACATTTGTTCTTTAATACCTACAGACTGATGATACCAGGGAGTTACAGGAGGCCAATAGAGAGGACTTTTGTTTTTTCTTTACAAATAATGTACATTATCTAAATTTTCATTTACTTCACAACTGAACTTCTATTATCTCGAAGGAAAATACAAATTATGCTTTCACTGTAAATTATATTTGAGACTTAAAGTGTAAGCCAATGAACAAAATACAAAAGTAAAAGTATAGGTTTAGAAAGCAGCTAATCCAAGAAGTATTTTGAAGGGCTTATTAGAAAATTTGCTTTCATTTAGATTTTTAACAGTGAGATATAATTCCCATAACATTCCCTCTTAAAGTTTACAATTCAGTAGTTTTTAGTATACTTACAAAGTTGTTCAACCATAACTATCTAATTCCAGGACACATTCATCCCCAACAAAAGAAACTCCTTACCCATTAGTAGTCATTCTCCATTCTCCCTTTCCTCTACCCCCCTGGCAATGACTAAATCACTTTCTATTTCTAAAGATTTCTTTGTTCTGGATAGTTCATACAAATAAAACCATGAAAATGTGGCTTTTTGTGTCTGGCTTTGTTCACTTAGCATAATGTTTCAAGTTCACCCGTCGTGTAGCTTTTAACTTATGTTTTAAATAAAACTACCAGTAACAATTCAGAGAAAGTAAATAAACTAGAAATACAATGAAATCCCTAAAATAATACTGAAGTTACCTTAGTGAGAATCCATTTTTAGTTGTCTGCTTGAAAAGCTCACAGATTTATTAATCAGAGGTAAAAAACTATGTCAAGGTATTCACGCCAAAGCTACTACTCAGGTGTTTTAAATAAGAATTTTAAAATGTTTGGATACGTGAAGACTGTAGTTCCAAACAAATTGGGAATAAATTATAAGAGAGATGGGAATTTAAAGAGACACATTAAAGAGTGTATATTAACAGCAGTAAAAAAAAAAAAAAAAAAAAAAATGACCACTGCTGGCAGCAGCAGGAGAGATTGGGAAAAACATTTTTAAGTGAATGTTCAAAATGATACATGTAAATCACAACTAAAAAAAAATCACGATGTTTAGTTTACCCAGTTCAGGAATAAAAAATATTCAAGACATTTTCAAAAGATTTTCATTTTAAAATTTTAGTATTTTAAGGATTCAACTTCAGTTTTCCAAACAACCTATGACTGTATAATAAATATATCCTTGCCAAACAAATAAAGTATTATTTTAAGATGTCCAACAGACTGTGAAATCCTGAGGGAGGTCAATGTCATATATTTTGAACCCCTCTGCCTATAATAAATGGCCAGGATATAGAAAATACTCAATAAATATTTGTGAAACAGAATACTTTTGGAAATAATCCTATCTAATAATAGACAAACATGGTAATTGACCTTACCTTTGCCACGCCTCCCATCGGCTAATCAGCACGATATGCAAATTAACCCAACCAAGATGGCGGCCAGCAGCCACGCAGCTGAAGCGAGCAGGAGGCTTGCTTACTCCAGTGATGGAGGAAGCCAAGGTTCCCTGACTGCCGCGGCCCAGCTCTGAGCTCCAAAAGCAACAAAGTTTCAATTATAGAAGCTAAACAAACCCCAGATACCTGCTTTCAGCAGGCCATGGCCACAGAGCTGGAGCGAGCAGGAGCTGGCTCTTAGCTCCAGTGACGGCAACAAAGTTTCAATTATAGAGGGTAAATAAATCCCAGATTAAAAGAAAAAGGAGAGACTGGGAGCTTCAGTCACCGGCCAGCCTGAAAACGGCCATCAGCCCCTCACCCGGACTGGCCAGGCACCCCAGTGGGGACCCCCACCCTAAAGGGAGTGTGGCCAGCCTGAAAACAGCCATCAGCCCCTCATCCAGGCTGGCCAGGCACCCCAGTGGGGACCCCCACCCTGAAGGGGGTGTGACCAGCTGCAAACAGCCATCAGCTCCTCACCCAGGCTGGCCAGGCACCCAAGCAGGACCCCCACCCTGATCCGGGACAACCTTCAGGGCAAACCAGCCGGCCCCCACCCGTGCACCAGGCGTCTATCCTATATAGTAAAAGGGTAATATGCAAACTGACCCTAACAGCAGAAAAACTGGGAATGACTGGTCACTATGACACACACTGACCACCAGGGGGAAGACGCTCAATGCAGGAGCTGCCCTCTGTGGTCAGTGCGCTCCCACATGGGGGAGCTCTGCTCAGCCACAAGCCAGGCTGATGGCTGCCAGCACAGCAGTGGTGGTGGGAGCCTCGCCTGACTCCTCAGCAGCGCTAAGGATGTCCAACTGTAGCTTAGGTCTGCTCCCCGCTGGCAAGTGGACATCCCCCGAGGGCTGCCGGGCTGCCAGAGGGATGTCTGATTGCCAGCTGAGGCCCAATCCACTGGGGAGCAGGCCTAAGCCAGCAAGTGGTCATCCCCCTGAGGGGTCCCAGACTGCGAGAGGGCATAGGCCAGGCTGAGGGACCCCCCCCCGAGTGCACAATTTTTTTATTATACTGTACAGCCCCCTTCAGTGCTCACAGCCCAAGGGTAATGAGGCTGGGCAATGGTTTGAGGCTTCAACTTCCTCTGGCATGGGTCCACTATGAGACACAAATTTTTGTGCACCGGGCCTCTAGTCCTATATAATAAAAGGCTAATATGCAAATAGACTTAACGGCAGAATAACCAGTCGATGACACGCACTGGCCACCAGGGGGCAGATGCTCAACACAGGAGCTGTCCCCTGGTGGTCAGTGCACTCCCATAGGGGGAGCACCGCTCAGCCAGAGCCCTGAGCCGTGCTCATGGCTGGTGAGCACAGCGGTGGTGGCAGGAGCCTCTCCTGCCTCCGTAGCAGTGCTAAGGATGTCTGACTGCTGGCTTAAGCCCATTCCTAAGATGTCAGTCAGACATCCCCTGAGGGCTCCCGAGCTGCGGGAGAGTGCAGGCCAGGCTGAGGGGACCGCCCCCCCGCCCCAAGTGCACGAATTTCGTGCACCAGGCCTCTAGTGCAATAAGAATCCTGCTTATATCAGGGTAATAATCCTGCTGATAAAAGGGTAACAAGCAAATTACTTACTGATGCTGTGCTTAAAATATAAAATTGAATAATATATGAAACTCTCAATAAATACCTAAACTTTTACTAAGTACTTTTAGGTAATGTTAAGAGAAAAATAAGTATTAAATAATCACCTATTATCTATATGTCAAGATAGAGAATGTGTTTCAAATAATACTAAGCTTTTTCAAAATCTGCTTATTGACTGATCATAAGAAGTAGGAATTTGTTATTTGTACTTGCATATAAAGGTAGATAGAAACTAAGAATCAAGAAAGAAATGAATTATTTAGGGAAAACAATAGTCAATATATTTAAACATACAATGAAACTAAGCCAACAACCTAACTTCTGAAATCATTTGCTATGAAACAAGCAATTTAAAAATATTAATTTTCACCCAGCCGGAGTGGCTCAGTGCTTGAGCATGGGCCCACTAACCAGGAAGTCACAGCTTGATTCCAGGTTGGGGTCCATGACCAGGTAGCGGGCAAGATCCCCAGTAGGGGGCGTGTAGGAGGCAGCTGATCAGTGATTCTCATCATTGATCTCTCTCCCTCTCCCTTCCTCTCTAAAATCAATTAAAACATTAAAAAATATATATATTAATTTTCTACAGAACATGGCTATTCTTCATGCAGATACCTACGGTTAGTAAAGCAACAAAAGTACAATATACATGGATTTATAAACTCTGAAATACATGCATTTAAAAGTAAAAGGATAACATCAAAGAAGAAGAATTAAACTACAGAAGTAATATCTAGGCTGTAATGTAAAGGATCTTGGTGGCTTAATGAGAAAAGGTCCCGATAGTAAATAATTTGAAATCAATAACTTCAACATTTGTTTTCAAAAAGTCATGAAATGGTTCTAGGTTTGCCCATTATGCATAATGTTGGCTGTAAGTTTGTCATATATGGCCTTTATTATGTTGAGGAATGATCCCTCTATTACCACTTTGCTGAGAATTTTTACCAAAAATGGGTGTTGCCTGGCCGGCATAGCTCAGTGGTCGAGCATGACCTATGAACCAGGAGGTCACGGTTCAATTCCTGGTCAGGGCACATGCCCAGATTGCAGGCACCATCCCCAGTGCGGGGCATGCAGGAGGCAGCCAATCAATCAATGATTCTCTCTCATCATTGATATTTCTCTCCCTCTCCCTTCCTCTCTGAATTCAATAAGTTTTTTTAAAAATGGGTGTTGAATTTTGTCAAATGCTTTTTCTGCATCTACTGATAAGATCATGTGGTTTTATCTTTGAATTTGTTTATGTGATGTATCACATTTATTGATTTGCGTATATTATACCACCCTTGTATCCCTGAAATAAATCCCACTTGGTCGTGGTGTTTGATCTTTTTAATATATTGATGGATCCAGTTTGCTGATGTTTTTTTTGAGGATTTTACTTAGCATCTATGTTTATAAGGGATAGTGACCGGTTAATACTCTTTCTCTGTAGTGTCTTTATCTGGTTTTGGAATTAGTATAATGCTGGCCTTGTAAAAAGAACTTGTAAGTCAGTCAGAGAAAGACAAGTATCACATGATCTCACTCATATGTGAAATCTAAGAAATAAACTAAAGAACAAAATAGATCCAGAGACAGAGAAGCATGGAAAAGACTGACAAATCTCAGAGGGAAGGTGGGAGTGGGTGGGTGGGTGGGTGGAGAGACATTAACCAAAGAACTTGTATGCATAACCCATGGACACAGGCAGTAGTATGCTGAGGGCGGGGACGAAGGTTGGGGGTGTTAGGGTGTGGCTAGAAGGGGTCAATGGGGAAAAAAAGGGACATCTATAGTACTTTCAATAATAAAGACAAATTTTTAAAATAAAGAGATAAATAAAAAGGAGTAATGAAGCACTTTTCCTTCCCATCCCTAGTAATAATGCTTACGAAGTGGTAGGCACCCTGCTAAACACTTTAAATGCATGATTTCATTAAATTTGCATAACTAGGTAATATTATATTATAATTTTAAAGATTAGAAAAAGAAAACTTAAATAGTTTGATTCCCGGTCAGGGCACATGCCCAGGTTGTGGGCTCGATCCCTGGTGGGGCCACGCAGGAAGCAGCCAATCAATGATTCTCTCTCATCATTGATGTTTCTCTCTCTCTTTCTCCCTAACCCTTCCTCTCTGAAATCAATAAAAATATATTTTTTAAAAAAAGAAAAAGAAATACTAAAGTTAAAAAAAAAGTCATACAATTATAAGGTAAAAAGACGAGGACTTGAACCCAGGTCAGTTTGGCTCAACTCCTGTTGTGTGTGTGTGTGTGTGTGTGTGTGTGTGTGTGTGTGTGTGTGTGTGTGAGTGTTTTAAACTATAACTATATTTCAGTAAATATCCTTTTCTAATACTGGTAGATATCAAGAGTAAAAAAACCCCCAAAAAACCCACATAAAAATCAGTGAGATTGTGGTGACATAGGTATTTTCATTTGGTAGGAATATAAACTGGTAAAACCTTTTTTAGTACACAACTGGAAAGTGCAAAGGCATACACCAGCAATGTCAGTACTAAAGATTTACAATAGGGCTCTTATACTTAAATGAATGCATTAAAAAATATTCAGTGCGGCTGTTTATCTGTAATGGACTGGAAACAACAGAAATACCTAACACGAGGAATTCTGGTTAAATAATTGTAACAGTAACAATTATCCTCTTCACCATTGTAATTTATTATACACTAAGCACTATTCCGAGCTTTTACATACATTAACCAGTTTTAATCATCATAATCACTGTTAGGAGATAGATATAACTATTATTCCCATTTTAAAAATAAAGATGGTTATGTCATTAAAGTAGGATTTTCAGTACCGTTACAACAGGTAATTGTATATACAAAAGCCATTTCTATATTCCAGTTGACATAGAGCAATACTGATACATGCATGACAGACTTCTATTCTTAAATCCATTTACAGAATGATATATATATATGTATTCTATTTATGTATTATATTTATGCACAGCACCTTACTTTATACTCAAAACTTTTTTTAACACTTTAAAATATATATTTTTTATTACTGATTTCAGAGAGGAAGGGAGAGGGAGAGGGAGAGGGAGAGGGAGAGGGAGGGAGAGAGAAACATCGATGTAAGAGACAAACATTGACTGGCTGCCTCCTGCACATCTGCTACCCAGGATCGAGCCCAAAACCCGGGCATGTGCCCTGTCCTGGAATCATGCCAGCAACCTTTCAGTGCAGGGGACTGCGCTCAACAAGCTGAACCACACCGGCCAGGGCTAAAAATTTTTAACATCTGAGGTCATAATGCTTATCATTAAGAATTTAATGAATCTGATCACAAATAAATACTGAAATACCCATTTGTCACTGCTTCTACATAGCACTGCTATTACTGGCTAGTTTAATCAAACAAGGAAAAATTAAAACCAGAAAAAGCTACAATAAATATGTTGCAAGATATTTTTCAAATCCTAGGTTAGCAAAACTCTACTATATACAAATCTGAGTTATCTGGCTGAATTGGTTGACTTTTCTAGGAAAAATGTAAGTTACCAAAATTAACTCCAGGAGAGAGAAAAATTGATTAATCACAATAGAAGAAATAAAAACACACAAACTAACCCTAAAAAGATTGGGAACAGATGATATCATGTGAATTTTATAAACTGTAAAGGAACAGATAGTTGTGATACTACTAAAACAGTTTCAGAATTTAGAGAACAAACTTCCAAATTGTTTTTGTTCTGTTTTTTTAAGAGAGAGGAAGGGAGAAAGAAACATCGATTTGTTGTTTCATGTATTTATGCATATTGGCTGTTTCTTGTATGTGCCCTGACTGGAGATCAAACCTGCTACCTTGGCGCATTGGGACCACGCTCTTACCAACTGAGCTAGTCGGCCAGGACCCAAATTATTTTTATAGTTAGTTCATTATTGATTCAAAATCTGACCAAGAGGACAAGCATAAAACTACAGACATTTTTTTATGTCACTATGAAATTTCTAAATAGACATCAGCAAACAGAACTTAACAATTTATTAAGGCTGTCATATACTATTTAAGACTCAACTCTGGAATGCAAATGTAGGTAAATATTGAGAACACCTATTTGTATAATATATAATACTAACAGATTAAAGGAGAAAAAACTATGCATTCATGTCAATAAATCTTGTTAATTTATGTAATAAAGTTCAATTTCCATTCCGGATTCAAAATTACTTAACAAACTAGGAAAAAATTGATACTTCTAACATGACAAAGCTAGTATCTCAAGACTGCATCATGCTAAATACAATTAACACACTAGAAGCATTTTCAATACAATTAGGAACCTAACATGCATAGGAAAGTATTATTTCTTTCATTCCATATTTGTTGTAGATGAATCGATTAAGTTAGAAAAAGAAGGCAAAATATCACTTTTACATATGATTCCTTTAAAAAAAATTTATTGATGGATTTCAGAAAGGGAGGGAGGGAGGGAGGGAGGGAGGGGAGGAGGGAAGGAGGGAGGGAGGAGAGAGAAAGTATGGATTTGTTGTCCCAGTTATTTATGCATCATTGGCTGATTCTTTTATGTGCCCGACCGGAGATCAAACCCACAACCTTGGCTTTTGGGGATGATACTCTAACCAACTGAGCTACCTGGCCAGGACCCACATAAGATTCTAAGACTAGAAAATCACAAGGGAATCATATGAAAAGAATTATTACAAATAAAGGAATGCAGTTAGGTGGTGGGTTACAAAATTAATATACAAAAGATAACAGCATATATATATATATATATATATATATATAGTTTTTTTTAAAGGAATCATATGTAAAAGTGATATTTTGCCTTCTTTTTCTAACTTAATCGATATATATAATAACTAGAAAATACGTGAGAAAAAAACTGATAAAATACTTAGGTACAAAGAAACAACATGCATAGATCCTATTCAAATCTAAATAGGTACATAAAATTAATTTCAATAAGTAGGATATCCCATATTCTTGGCTAAGAATAGTTAATGTTATAAAAGTGATATTCCCCAAATTAACCTACTAATTCAATGCAGTCCTACTTAGAAAACATCAGTAGAACTTTGAAGAAAATTAACAAAATGGTAAGTCAAGTTCATTTGGAAAAACAAACATATGAGAGCCAAAAAATTCTTCTGTGCAAGATGGTGTTTACAGTGGGGGTTAGAGAATGGAGAGGGAGGAATGTGATGAAGAGGACCATCAGAACTGCCAAACACACTAGGAAGCTTCAATAATTAGGAGTTTAGTATGAAAGAAGACAAACTAAGGAACAAAAGACAGCTGCAGAAACAGGCCCACGAAAACGAAACGTTGGTTTATGACAGGGTTTCTCAACCTCAGTGCTGCTGCTGACCAGTTTCGACAGTGTCTCCAGACATTTGCCAAATGTCCCCTGGAGGGCAAACTGCCTCTGGATGAGAACAACTTGTTTATGATAGTGATGATATTTCAAAGAACAGATGATCATTATTTTAAAACCGCTAAATAATATTGAAATAATTGGCAATTGTCTCGTAAAACATGTAGCTGGATCCATCTTTAATCCATTTGTAATTTTTAATTTTATAAGCAATAGATGTATAATTTATCCTGGTAAAAACCAAACATTACAGTTCTCTATTCTAACCATCCCTTCCTCCCACTCCTCAGAGACAAGAACTAGTAGACTGGAATATATCCTTCTAGGAGCTTTTGCTAGATATTTATATATACACATACACTTGTAGAAAATAAAATTTGATCGGAAAAAAAAGAAAGTTCTGAAGAAAGCATGTGTGAACTAATTGATGACCTAAACTACATGAGGAGTTGATAAGTAGAATATAAAATCCAGAAGTCATAAAAGATTAAGGAGTCAGAATTTGTAAAAATTAAAAAATTTTTTATATAGCAAAAATTTCATGAAGTTGAAAAGCAAATAAAAAGACAGAAAAGGTAATTTTCCAATACAAATGGGAGCTAATTTCTTAAAGAAAGGATATAAGTTATTAAGAAAATGAGTAACAAAGGAAATGGAAGTTAAAGAGAAAAATAATTACAAATGCCAGCAATCACTGAAAGAAATGGACATTAAAAAAGAAAACACGGTGTTTTACTTATTATATTGTTAACTAGAGGTCCAGTGCACAAAAATTTGTGCACTGGGGGGGGACACCCCTCAGCCTGACCTGCGCCCATTTGCAGTCCAGGACCCCGTGGGGGATGTCCACCTGTCGACTCAGGCCCACTCCCTGGGGGTTCAGGCCTAAGCTTGCAGTCAGACATCCTTCTGGCAGCCAGGGAGTCCTCGGGGGATGTCCGACTAAAGGCTTAGGCCCCCAAGGGATCGGGTCTAAACCATTAGTTGGACATTCTTAGTGCTGCCACAGAGGTGGGAGAGGCTCCTGCCACCACCTCTGCGCTGGCCAGCCATGAGCCAGCTTCTGGCTAGTGGCAATCCCCATATGGAAGTGCACTGACCACCAGGGGGCAGCTCCTGCATTGAGCGTCTGCCCCCTGGTGGTCAGTGTATGCCATAGTGACCAGTCATTCCCAGTTTTTCTTCTGTTAACGTCAGTTTGCATATTACCCTTTTACTATATGGAATAGAGGCCTGGTGCACGGGTGGGGGCCGTTTGGTTTTCCCTGAAGGGTGATCTGGATCAGGGTGGGGGTCCCGCTTGGGGTGCCTGGCCAGCCTGAGTGAGGGGATGATGGCTGTTTGCAGCTGGTCACACCCCCTTCAGGGTGGGGGTCCCCACTGGGGTGCCTGGCCAGTCTGGGTGAGGGGCTGAGGGCCGTTTTCAGGCTGGCGGGCGACTGAAGCTCTCAGCCTCTTTTTTTTTCTTTTATTCTGGGATTTATTTACCTTCTATAGCTGTCACTGGAGCTGAGAGCCTGCTCTAGCTCTGAGGCCGGGCTCCAACTCTGAGGCCGTGGCTGGCTGAAAGCAGGTATCTGGGGTTTGTTTAGCTTCTATAATCGAAACATTGTTGCTTCCAGAGCTCAGAGCTGGGCCGCAGCAGGCGGGTAACCTTGGCTTCCTCCATCACTGGAGCAAGCAAGCCTCATGTTTGCTTCAGCTGCATGGCTGCCGGCCGCCATCTTTGTTGGCAGTTAATTTGCATATCCTGCTGATTAACCAATGGGAAGCGTAGCGCAGGTATGGTCAATTACCATGTTTGTCTATTATTAGACAGGTTTATATAGGATGTCCCTATTTACCCCCTTTTACCCCTTCTACCCGCTCTTGCCCCCCACTTCTCTCTGGCCATCATCATACTGTTGTCTGTGTCCATGGGTTGTGCATATATTTTCTTTGGCTAATCCCTTCTTTAAATTCACTTCTTTAAATTTTTATTTTCAGATAAGTGCTTATAACTACACTATTATATATTTTCTATTATATCATTTAGAATTAAGATATCTTTTAATTGAACCCTTGTAAATTTTAGCACAATTTAATATATTATGCTAGAAGCAATTAGAAGATTTTTCATGTAATGCAGATACATTTCAATTAATATTTTATTAATTTTTAATTTTTTAATATTTTAATTTGAAATAATCTCATACATGTAAAAAAAAAACTATAAAATACTACAGCATATTATATGTACCCTTCACCCAATTTCTTAGGTGTTAATAATTTAAACATAACCATTATACAACTAACAAAATTTGGAATATATTTTTCTTATAACCTCGTTAATGTTACTTAATCCATTTACTTTGTTTTTGTTAATCTTCACCCAAGGATATTTTTCCATTGAATTTTACAGAGAGTGAAGGGAAAGGGAGAGACACATTGATTGGTTGCCTCCTGCACATGCTCTGACAGGGACTGGGGATCAAGCCAGCAACTGAGGTACATGCCCTTGACTGGAATCGAACCTGGGACCCTTCAGTCCACGGGCTAATGCTCTATCCACTGAGCAAAACAGGCTGCAGCTTAATTCATTTACTTTTAATCTATATGTGTCTTTATATTTAAAGTGGGTTTTGTTTTTGATTCACCTTCATAATCTGTCTTTTAATTTATGCCACTGACTTTCAGAGTGCTTACTGATAGAGTTACTGCCATATCAGGTGGCTTCTGGGGCTTCTGGGGCTGGCCTGCAACCCAGGATCGGATCCATCACGGGCAGCAGGCAGGCGGCTTCTGGGGCTTCTGGGGCCGGCCTGCGACCAGGGATCAGATCCGATCACGGACGGCAGGCAGGCAGCTTCTGGGGTCGCACACGGGGGACTGGATGGCGGCTCGCACTCACGCTGTCCTGCCCTGCCTGCAGTATGCAAATTAACCGCCATCTTTGTTGGCGGTTAATTTGCATATTGTGCTGATTAGCCCATGGGAGGCGTAGTGAAGGTATGGTCAATTACCATGTTTGTCTATTATTAGATAGGATAAGTATGATAACATCCCACAGTTAGTGAGGGTATGAAGGAAACCACCACTTTTGGAAGTTTTAGCACATAGCCTTTCACCTTGGAATTCAAGCCCTAGTAATTTATCACGTGTATAGTACTTAACAAAACTTTGACAAAATGAACATTTAATAGCAAAACACTACAAACCCAAATGTCTACTAAATAGATACCAGTTAAATAAAATATGGCATGGCCATACAAAGGGAATACCATGTAGTCAACACAGAGAATGAGGTGCCCTTCTCAAAAACTCCAAGATGTATTTTGTAAGCATGCTGCAAATAATGAAAATATTATGATCACTCCTGTGAGAGAAAGGGAGGGGGGGGGGGGGGGGGGGGGGGGAGAGAGACTGACTTAAGGTAACCCTGGCTATTCAACTCTCACAAATCCAATCCAACTGTGGAATCAAAGGGTTCAATTATATTTTTGAATGACTCCCTCTCTATCTCAATTTATTCTACTCAGGAACCAAAGAGGTACACATATCAAAGAGATACTTGTACATATATAAAAATAAAAACGTATGTGATGTATATGCATGTCCTTTATCCCTGGAAGAAATCACAACAAACTGTTAAGATTTAACCTGCCTTAATCGCTTCCTATTTTGTACCTTTCTGCATTACATGACTGTCCTACCATTACATACATTACTAGAGGCCCAATGCATGATGCTTGTGCAAGGGGCTCGGCCCTCGAAGTAGCCCCGTCCACTGGTCATTCCAGAAGGTCACCCTGGAAGGTCATTCCGCCATCCGGTCTAATTAGCATATTAGCTCTTTATTATAGGATTTCTTAATAATGTATAGATCTGAATTTTTAAAATTCCTAACCTTACCCATTACTTCAAAGAAAAATGTCAACAGAACCCTGCAAAGGGAGATTAACAGCTCATTTTTAGTCTTTGTACTGCTGTTATATAAAAGCCAATTAATAACTACTATCACTGTGAGACCAGCAGAAAAAGGAAAATGCAAAAAAGAAATAAATATTTAAGTATAGTTTTTTAAATATTAAATTCTTACTGAAGATTAAAAACCCTAAGACCTCCAGGTTTTTTCACCAGAAGAGGAAATTATATTTAGGAAATGAAAATAAAGTTAAGTATGAGACTGTAAACACTGCAAAAGTATTTCCTAAATGTTCATTTTTGACACCATACAGTTACATACTACTTACCCAGCTTGGAAAATCAGACCAAGTTGGAACTCGCTGACAAAGGTCCCGGAGAATACGTATGATAATCACACAGGACTGTAGACCATTAGCTCTAGCCTTGAGAGCAACACAAAAACCAATTGAATTAATCTTAGAAATACGGAAATTATCCCTTGATGAAAAAAAGTTAAAATACCGCTGTTCAATGGAAGCTCAGATAAAAATGAAACAAAAATAATCACACTTGAAATTGGATTCAATGAGCTGCCATTTACAGCAGTATTTTATGCCAGGGTTAGTATTTAAAAGCTGGTATTTTAGGTCAAAGTAAACAGATTATACAAGAATAATATTTCTTGATACCCTGTGAACCTTGACCTGTAATCACTTAAATCAATAAACTTAAAAAAAATCTGCCTACATTAGAAATAAAAGAAAAAGTAAAGAGCTAAAAAGTTTGTCTAGGGACTGAAAGGTTAAAGAAATCTGTTTGGTTTCCCTTCTGTGCCTTTGCATGACTGCAAAGTCACTAAACCAAACAGCTACTTCCTCACCTTTCACTCCCTACACGTATTAACTTAGAGAAAGAGGGGGGAGAGGGGATCTTAAAACTATACAGAAAGCTTTAAACACATATTCCATTATGTAAAGCAAAGTTAATCTGCAGCCTTATGGAATATAATATATATACACAAACATGTGATGTTCCTAAACAAGTCAACTTTAAATATAGCTACTAAAAATAAAAATAAAATAACCCAAACTACAAAACACCCCCAAAACCTAAGTTCATTGTCAAATAATAGTAACTGCAATATGCAGATCTCAAACCCAGCTTTCTATGTCAACATATTTTCTGAAATTTAATTTAAAATAGTGTTGCTTGGGCAATCTTTCAAAATGTTTAAACACAGTTAAACATGTTGTACTGAACTACTCTCTCATAAGGCTACAATAAAAAAGTAAAATGATGTTCCGAACCTGGAACCACTTAGCGTGGCGTAGAGCAGCCAGAGCGTCAAGGCATTTTTGCCTGTCCAAGACGTCCGGTGGGTCTTTCACCATACCCGAGGTTACATCTAAAATGGATTGAATTGGCAAAATGCAGTGAGGAATGGGTGTTTGACCAGGTGAGCAAGACACTTCCTTAAAGTAGCATCAGTGTCACACGAGCCATTTGAGAGTCTATCAGCACTTTAACGTACCCAGGGAATTATTTTCAACAAATTTACATATTCCAACATGACGACCAAACGGAGACTTAAACTCTTAATTTAGAAATATAATAATTTCTGCAAATATAAACCCTACCCACCAAAATAAAATCAAAAGGAAGGATTACTGGACACAGTGCACCAGCACAAAGATGACAAGACAAGAGGGAACACAAAAATCCACCTTAATAAATGAGAATGTACAAAACACTACTGAGTTTGTTCAGTATTTTAAATGGTCATAGGTTATTCTGGGGCTAATATAGCGAAGAATTAATGATAAATATGGAATGACAACAGAGTAATGATCATAGAAAAAAATAAAGAGGCATTAAACTTCTAAGAGTTTAATACTTTCTCTTCCACAAGGAGATTTTTAGTTGTAAGGAATACAAAATGCCTTTTAAAAGTTCAAAGTTCCCAAAAGGTGTTCCAAAGAATAACTGGAGAGAAACAATGGGTAACAGAGAAAATGGCAGTAGAAACTAGCATGGTTAAAAAGAGTAAGTATAGAAACAGAAGAGATGGACTAAGCAGAGCACTTTGATGATAACATGTAAGGCCTGAGGTTATAATAATTGATTTTAATCAGATTATTATATTAAAACATGAATGAGCTACATAAAACTTGAGAAGGAAATCTGAACCTAAACCAAGACAAGAGGTTAACTTTACATTCACAAAAGTAGTTGGAGGGCCAGCTTTATATTCACCTAAACATATCTGTAAAATGTGTTTAAATATAACAGTAAATTTGCTGATCAAACTATTCACAAGTAAATAGCAATTAAGCCCATCAAATTCACAACTCTTGATGATTTTTAACAGTATAAATATTTTCTAAATTATAGGGAAATTATATACCAGGCAAATAATCTATTGAATTTAAGTCTTCTGGTAAAAGAGCACCAGAAGGTGCGTTTAGGATATAATCTAATAAATCACTGAGGATACCAAATGGATGAGAGAAAAAGAAGTATGTGATAAAAGCAATAGTGATAAAATAAACGATGATTTTATTTTAAGAGTACCATTGCAACTCTGGGCAAGTTACTTGATTGCATATTTTATATGACCATTCAGAAGTCTTAAGAGATAACTTGTCCGTATTTTGAGTAGATAACATATAAGAAAGCGTATTTTAAGTGATAAAGAATTATATTGCCTATTGTTAGTTCTTACTCCTAAAGTAATCAGATGGCACAGATTTCTCAGAAGACAGTTTAGAAGGGAGATCTACTGATAATCAAAAAACACTGTGTCATATCCTAAGAATGAACACTAAGAGGAATCTGGGTACTCAAAAGAAACTATCAAGACAAAAATAGTAGTTACTTTTTAAAATTAATAAACAATCTCAAAACCTGCAAGACGAACTACTGAATCAAGAAATATATTGAACATAAGAAATGGGCTATTCTGAGATAAGAAACACAGGAAAGCATGGCTAACTAAGGAAGGAAAGAAGAAAGGAAAAAAGAACCGAAAAAAGAACAAATCCACCCACTCCTCAAAGCAGGGTTACAGAACATGCTGAAAGACCCTCTTCCCATGTCCCTAATTACTTACATTATTTGCTAAAGCTAGAATGCAAATAGGTGAGTGTGCAATCTCTTTCTAAAAATGTTTCTAAATTTCTAATGTTAATTCTTAATGTTATAATTTCCTCTAATATGTAAGAAAAATTTTCTTTTTAGATACAAGCATTCAAAACTTTGAAAATTTTAATTACTGATACAATTTCAAAGATGCCAAGACACCTATTGCAATTTAAAAACAAATTAAGAGCTAGAAAGTTTCTGTTAGAGTGTGGATTTTTGCACCCATTTTATACTTCAAGTGGATTAACCCCTTAGATATACTGTACTAAAAGCATACTTGTTGCCTAATACCCAGTTAAAACAAAACAAAAATAGGTTATTTTTAAAAAAATTCTTACCCTACATGAATTTATTTCATAAAATTTAAGGGGTTAATCACTAGTTAGAAAACATGCTGTGTCCACACTATTTTATGATTAAAAGTTAATAGGAATATATTAATTTAAATTAACATGGTTATGTAAAATATATAATCCACCCAACCATTTAAAAACTAGTGTGAACACTGCTCAATACTAGAAGACACAAAGACAAAACAGAACAGCCACACAGAGGACAATAAATGCCAGGCTCTGCATCCACAATCTCTTCTGAATCAAATGGCAGGTGTGACACTGAGCTTTTGAAAACCTTGGTCAAAAATCCTTCCGATGTCTTGGCAGCAACCCCTGACAGGAATCAGTCCCCTCTGCTAGAAGGCTTTGGACCGGGCCTGACAAGCTACAGGTGAAAGAAACACACACAATACCTGACTTGCTGCAGAAAACACTCTGTAGCAAGGGTTAGAGCATTTTGAACATTTCAAGCCTCAAGTCAATTAAACTTTTACTTAATATTTAACTGTCAAACACTGTGCTGTAAAATAGATCCATCATGCGTTTAACAGTTATTTGGACAATTTAAAAATTTCCTTTAAATAATTTTTGGCATTAAATGGGATCATTACGCATTAAAGAGGCTACCACACTATGCGCAAGTCTCAAGTCTCGTGATTTACAATCACTCTTCCGGCAAAGCCTTCCTTAACCCCTGTACTAACTCCCCAAAGCAAGCTAGAGGCTTTACATGATTTTAAGACACAGAGCATTGGGAGCTGCAGTGAGAGAGAATACATACCGTTATTCTGCAGCAAAAAAGAAGCACTCTTCATAATGAAGCTAAAGAAATGGTTTACTGCACTAATCTGCAGCAAGGAACACTCTCTCAATGTTTCTATACTTTTGCACATCCAACTTTTCAGCTCAGTGTCTTGAAGTAAAATCTTTCAATTTTGGACTGATCATTTCTCTCAATTTAATATTTATGAAATTCAGAACAATAATTCTAAATCAAGTCTGGGTCAGACAAAAATATAATTTTGTTTCCTTTAAAAGGGAGAGGTTATTAAACATTCTACTACAACTATGATACCTTGACTTTAGACTCTTGCAACATAAATGACTTGATACTGCAAAAATTAAACAGCCTAAATGTAAGTGAACAAAATATGCTCTAAAATAAAGCTAAATGGCTATACAAGTATAATTTCACCCTAAATATAGCACCTTTATTTATAACATAATACATTAGAAGATTTTCCCCCCGAGCCCTCAGAGTCATAGGCTGCATATGAATTGACCAGCTTGACTCAGGAACTGTTTCCAGTAATGTCCACAGCCAGACCTTGAGTGGAAATTCATGCTCATATAAAAGATCCTTTATACAAAATCCACTTATTTTTAAGATGCAAAGCTTATAGAATATACAAGTCCTGATATGGTCTATATACAAAGTATGCAAAATTAGACAAGTCTCCCAATGAAGTTTTAAATGAAATGTTCTTTTTCTGGGTAGTAAAAAGCCCAGTGCCTTAAATAAATTGCTTTGCTGTAAGAAAACAAATTTAAAGTGACAGTAATTGAGAGCCTACTGATGCTATTTTAGACAAATTTTAACATTCAATATATAGTATTCTTTTCTCCTATACATATATCACAAAGAAATACTAGTGTAGACTTTAACTCCATAATCAACAACAACATGAAAGGAAACAAAGTAAATTTTATCTGACCCATAAAACAACAGAACCAACATATGGCAGACACTGACCATGCTTTTTGGCTTAAGCTTTTGAAGCTTTGAAAATGTTACAGAATAGTCCCTAAAGCAACATTGCTGGCACCAGCAGGATTTCATATTCTACAATTGTAAAGTAAATCCTGAACTGTACTAGAACTCACTAACTACACCTACCCCATTTGTTTTTCAATATCTCTAGTATAATAGTGGGGTCAAATGCCCATGTCTACATGCAATAGGATACTCTGCATTTATGCAAGTGCTCCAAACCAAAGAACAACCTCAGAGAACTAGAAATATTTTTACCACAGGACAAGCCAAATCCATGATTACATATATAACAATGCCTCTAAAAATATAACTTATGAGTGTTTAACCAATTTTACTTCTGAAACTCTTGTCTTTTTTGTAAGACAAGGCAAGAACAAGAACTTCTTAAAAGAAGTTAAATTTGTGGCCCCTTACAAGCAACATTTAATTTTTTATGTGTTGCGACTATGCCAGTAAGAATAATTTTGAACTTCTTTTTCCAGAAATCTGAGGTTAGCAAGAAAAGAAAAAAATCAAGAAAATCAGTAATACCATGAGTGTTTTATATAAAAGTACATTACTAAGAAGAACATTTACTTTCTGCAAAATGATCTTAAGTAAAACTGGCTGCTACATTAAATCAAATCCATCAACTTCATATGTAATGCCAGCATGTTGCCTTCTAGGGCTTAATGCCATCTCAAAGAGTAGGTAAATGGAAAAAAAAAAGTTAATAGAAAAATAGAATGTTTAATGGCTTTCCAACCTCCTTCCCTCATGTTCTCTTCTCGAATAATTGGAGACGTTAGGGTGATAGTGACTTGCATTTTGGGTTCCACACATGAATTCAAAATGATTGCCGCTTCAGACACAGCACATTTTATGTCATACTTCTCAGGACTTATAACCTATGTAATGAAGAGTACAATAATTAGCTGGACCTTTTACATTATCAGACAAAGCAGTTTCATCATGGCTCTTTCATTTTCTCACTACCACAACCATTTTATAAGGACTAGATCATATACTACTCCCCTTGGGGAGCCTTGCATTAAATGAAAATAACATTAAATTATTGCTCCACCTTTCTTCTAGAATTGTTTGAATTTCCTTATACCTGCTTCTGTAATATGGGAACAGTAATTCTTATAGGATTGTTGGAGGAATAAATGAATTAACTATATAAACACTTAAAGCAGTACCAGCCTGGTATATACATAGTAAGTGCTATATAAATGTTAACTATGACGATGATGAAGAATTCTATTACTCTTGCTTATCCACTTGTACAATACGTACAGATTGATTTGGAAAAAATATTCTGCTTTTCGCTTAATTATTTAACTGTTAATTAGTTAAGATATAACATTTCCTGCTCTGTGGTTTTACTAAGCACCACAATTAGGATCAAGATGTTTCTTGCAAATTTACATGATTCTTTCAAGGACCTCAAACCTCTTCTTCGCTCTCCTCATTGTTCTAGCAGTCTCAACTGAGTATCGGTAAGAAATAGGCATTGCCAATTCTGCTGGCTCCTAATACTTAAAGACTCATCTACAATAAGAAATTTCATCTCTGGAACAAGGGTAATACAAAGCAGATAACAGCTGAAGCTCAATCGTGTGCTTCATTATTCCTTGCTATAGTTGTTCTGCTGTGGTCAGGTACTACTTATTCTGACTCATTACAATACAGTGGGGCCTTGACTTACGAGTTTAATTCATTCCGTGACGGAGCTCGTAACTCAAATTACTCGTATGTCAAATCTTAAAGTGAACGAGTGAGACACGTGATGCTGGGCTGATGTTGTGGCGTTCACTGTGACGTTCGCTGCGCCAACTAGCGGTGGGGTATCTGAAGCTGCCTCGTAACCCGAATTTTAGCTCGCAACTCAAAGCAAAAAATCGGCCGAGAGACGGCTCATATCTCGAAAAACTCGTTAGTCGGGACACTCGTAAGTCAAGGCCCCACTGTATCAATAAAATGTCAGTCCTTGGATTTAGAATGCCTAATTAAATTGCAAGGTTTTAAAATAAGTTTTATACATAAAATTATTCAAGGAATCTGTATTTTAAATCTCAGCCTGAGATTCTAACAAGCTAATGTATAAATCTTAAAAAATTCAAACAATTGCTTTTGTAGAGCCAAAAGGGGATATTCTGTCAATTGTGTATTGCCATGATTTAATAAATGGACATTGGAGAAGAATTCCTACTGTTATAATATGGAGAAAACTTAAAATAACTACGATAAACTAGGGAAATTCAAATCGGAAAGCTTATTTTCTTTATTATATTTAATTAAAAACATGCATTCAAGTAAGTAGCCAAGAGGTTCATGATTTTTAAAAAGTTAAGCTTGCTATACGTGGCCTTTGTTTAAAAAAAAAATCACTTTCTGTTCTGAACAACTGCCTTCTCTCTGATGATTCAAATCTTAGAAAAAGAACACAAATAGGACATGCAATTTTACATTTTAAAATAAATTCCTAAGATGGCTTCATGCCAGTTACAAGCACTATAAAACATAAAAAGACAAAGTAGAAAAGAGCCCTACTAATTTGCACAACCAAGAATAAAATTCAACGTGGAAAGTGAAACCAAAAACTTAAAGGCTGGCTTAGGTTTAAAGCTGAAACAGTTAGTTAGTTCTGCCAAAAACGTTTGAACCAGACAAGGGGTAAAAATGAACATTTCCATAATACTTACAGCAAGCTGTTTGGGCAGGTTTTCTGCGATACGAGTTAATAATGTCTTGGAAGGCTTCTCTGAGCACAGCAAAACAAGGTTGACATTTCTATCTCCTCGGAGAAGTAATCCTTTTGCCAACACTCCCACTCGCAAAACTCCTTTTAAAGCTCTGCAGTAAAATCAAATTATATTATGTCTCTCTTCTCAACGAGAACCATGATAGTCTTTGACCACACAGAGTAAATTAAATAACTTTCTATACTATTAAATTTTCCATCAACTACAGTATAAACACATTCAATATTTGTAGAAGTACCTTTCATCTAAATAAGAAATATAAATAAATGAAGAGTTAAGTTATCATAGGGAGAACTGAAAAACAAAGAACATTAACACTTCTGTGTCACATTTTACAAATTAGGATAAGAGTAATTTCTAATATCATACAAAAATATTTCCAAATAAAGGGAACATGAAAAGTTAATAGATCATAATGTAAAACTTGAAAGATGTTGCAAAAGCTTGGGTTTAGTCAGACTTTATGGTCAATGCACTAAGGAAAAAAGTTGATAAAACAAATACAATGTAGGACAGACGCAATCCTATATAATGAAAGGCTAATGTGCAAATCGACAGACCAGCAGAATAACTGGATGCTATGACATGCACTGACCACCAGGGGGCAGACAGTCAATGCAGGAGTTGCCCCCTGGTGGTCAGTGTGCTTCCACAGGGGGAGCGCTGCTCAGCCAGAAGCCCTGAGCCGGGCTCATGGCTGGCAAGCACAGTGGCGGTGGCAGGAGCCTCTCCCGCCTCCATGGCAGCACTAAGGATGTTCTACTGCCAGCTTAGGCCTCTCCCCATCAGTCAGACATCCCCTGGAGGCTCCCAGACTTCGAGAGGGTGCAGGCTGGGCTGAGGGACGCCCCCCAAGTGCACGAATTTCATGCACCGGGCCTCTAGTAAGTAAATAAAAACTAATAGCATATGAATGCAATTAGAAAAGTACAAAGGCAGCTTTGAACACAAACTCAAAATAGTTTTATATAAATTTAAACAAAACGTGTAAATTTAGAAGGCTGGAGATTGTATGGAATTGTGTATTTATTGTTTTGGCAAAAAAGAGGTGACTACACCAGGCATCTAACACAAGCATGATAAGCATGTAGATCCATACCAGAGTTTTCAGTCTTTATAACTTTTATTTCAAGTGTAAGTCCATGAAAGGAAAAGCAAAAATATACAAAGTAGATAACTCTGAAGACATACCTGTCTTTACCTCCCTCTTTCTTATCATCTCCTTCCTTGTTCTTGCTCTTCTCATGTTCAGACAAACTGTCTGAAACAAGTTTTAAAGCACGTTCAGTGATAGAAACAATTTTCTGAACTGCCTGTAATTCCTCTTCAGTTGGGTAAATGGTTGCATGTTTTGTCATTACATAACGGTCATCAGATGAGTCAGGACGTCGTAAAGGCTACAGAAAAAAAAATTACTTCATTTAAAAAAATGTTTCCTGAGCAAAAGTAAATTATTATTTTTAAAATACACATATTTTCATCATATCTTTTCAATAACAAAGTCAATTATGCAAAATGTCCATTTAAAACTATCTTCTCCTTTTTTCTACTTCAGTAAAAACAAAAATGCAAACTATGAAAAGTTATACTACCTAGAATATGTAAGTATATACATGGCCTCAAAACAAAATTATAATACATGCCATCTCAAGTTACAATACTTTTTTTTATATATTTTTATTGATTTTAGAAAGGAAGGGAGAGGGATAGAGAGAAAGAAACATCAATGATGAGAATCATTGATCGGCTGCCTCCTGCCCGCCCCGCACTGGGGTTTGAGCCTGCAACCCAGGCATGTGCCCTTGGCCGGAATCGAACCTGGGACCCTTCAGTCCGCAGGCCGACACTCCATCCCCTGAGCCAAACTGGCTAGGGCAAGTTACAATACTTTTTTACTCAACTTTAAAAACCAGTGATTCAGAATTCTTTTGCTTTTAATAAATTGCTTATTCTGTGTAAAGACAAATGAAAAAGGTTAAAAAGGAGGAATTTGCTGTTTTCTTCCAAGTGCTCTCCAGAAAACAAAACAAGCAAAAAGACCCTCTTGTTTTCTGTAGTCTGAACACTTCTATGAAATGTTCCTCACCCCCCAACCCATGTCTCTTCTTTTAGCCAGATTCCACAGAACACACACTCTGAGATTCAGATCTTTCCTCTAATTTTCCTAATTCATCAACTGTAGTGCTAATCTTGAACTAGTTATGTACTGCCCCTTATCCTGCACTCAATTCAAAAGTAGTAGTAGGTTTTAGATGGTCAGGATTAGAAAGAAAAAATATTCTAAACCACTGGTAAGGGAGAGATAATCAGTTCCTGCTGATCTCATCTAAACAACAAAGGCAAGACAATCTCTTATATTGGCAAAGAAGCTCTACTCCCATTTAGCTTACGTTGAAAGAAACGACTCAGAAATTCTATGAAGTTCCTTATACATAAAGACAGGTGCTAAGAACCTGTAATAAGGGGGGAGGGGGAAGGATTCTAAATCAGATGAATTTACATTGCGATTACGAGATTATTAAGTCTAAGAACTAGCTCCCCAAAACTGTTATCCTCCCATGCTGAACAAGTCCTATGTTTTCACCCCACATAAATGAAGTGGACACTCACTGCCGGCCCCTGTGGCTGAGGAGGCATGCCTGGTCGGACTCCGAGAAGGCCTAGCGGACCTGGGGGACCATGAGGATAGCCACCATCAGGCATTCGGCGGCGATCATCCCAATGATGTTGTTCTTCCTCCATTCTTCTCCAGTACATATCCTCTTCATAACGTCTGAAACACAGAGAGTGACATTACAAGCCTATAAGAAAATTACAACCCAACAACTTACATTAATGACATAAAAGGCTATTTAAAAACCCTAATCAGCCTTGCTAACACCTTTTCCCCTCTGATTTCCTTTATATGCTTTCATTTAGAAGTAATACAAGTGAATACAAATGAAAAGAAAAAATGAGAATACAAAGAGAAAAGCAAAACAAAATTTCAGTCTAAAGTCAAAGTTGAAAGAACAAGCATCAGGAATCTCCGTTCCTTCCAACCTCGCTCTCTTCTCTTTAAGGGAGAAATTGTTAACTTAAATGCCTGCCTAACGGGTCCAGACCAATAATGTGTGTGAGTGAAAGATCCAAAGCAAACACTAGGAATTTCTTCATGTATCCAAAGAAATATGCTCTCTCCTTTTTTTTTTTTTTTTTTTTTGCTTAGAGAGAACCTCTTAAGACTACCTTTAATTTTTTCCTCTATGATACAGGTAGAAACAAAGACATTTCTCTACTATGAGGAACAACAATAGTATACGACAATGATAAATGGCAACTCACGTTCTGTCTCATTTTGGGGAATATTACAAGTAATGGAGACTATGGTAAAAGTAGAAAGTGCATGTTCTGGCTAGAGACAACAGTTGTGATTTAGCTCTTATTAATTATTGCCATAAGGTAATATATATAATCCCAAGGCCACCAGGATTTTAATGTTTTTAAAATGTCTTTGATGTTGGTCTTTAAGTGTTAGTTCAGATTTAAAAATACTATGTATACCAAATAAAACACCCATGGGCTGAACTTGGACTGTGGACAGCTAGTAGATAGTCTCTGCTTTAATGGTCAACACTTTCTAACTTCTTTTCATTATCTGATTCTCTTTCACTTCTATCCTCATTTTCAGCTTCAAACTAGGAAATCAGTAACTCCCAAGGGAAATCTGATTTTTATAACAATAAGCTTTTACTAAATTTTTTTTAATACAGAACATAAGCAGTATGCTTCTCAAGTAGCACTGTAGAAATTACCAATTTTGTCAGATTGAGAATACAGTGCTTTTTAAGGCATCCAACTTAGGACCACACTTTCAATGCTATTTAGGCTTTGAGAGAGAAAAAATAAAAACAGTTTGAAGGCTCTCAATGCCAAATACTTTTATAATTGGCAACTAATCAGTTTTGAACAGTTATTACAAAAGATGTTTAAGTTAAATAAGGGCAGGGAACTTTATTCATTGTTTACCAATTCACACTCAATGCCAAATACTTCAGGCACATGGTAGGTGCTTAAGTAAATATGTATCAGTGTAGATAAAATCATTGCATAATACAGGAATGAAGAATTTCCAAAGCATGACAAAGGCAGAAACTTCATAAAGAATGTGACTTAGTCCTAGCCGGTTTGGCTCAGTGAATAGAGCGTCAGTCTGCGGACTGAAGAGTCCCTGGTTCAATTCCAGTCAAGGACACATGCCTGGGTTTCGGGCTCAATCCCCAGTAGGGGGTGTACAAGAGGCAGCCAATCAATGATTCTCTCTCATCATTGTTTTTTCTATCTCTCTCTCCCTCTCCCTTCCTCTCTGAAATCAATAAAAAATAAAAATAAAAAGAATGTAACTTACTGGTAGATTTAAATACATTTTAAAAAATCAATACATAAATAAGAACTACTTAAAAGTAACATGTTAATAATGACTTAATATCTATAACATAAGTGTCTATATGAATCAATAACAGGTAAGTAAAAAACTAAACAATTTACCACAGAAGAAATTAAGTGGTCAAGCATGAAATAAAAACTCTATTTGCCAGGCATACAAACAACTCAAATTGAAACACAAATGGCTTTCACATTTCACACTCTCATTGGCAGAGATTTTTTTTTTTTTTTGCAGAGATATTTTTTTAAAGAATTGTTTATTGATTTTTAGAGAGAGAGAAACATCGACGTGAGAGCGCAACATCCATCAGCTGCCTCCTGCACGCCTCCCTACTGGAGATCGACCCTGCAACCTGGGCATGTGCTCTGACTGGGAAAACTGGCAACCTCCTGGTGCACAAGACGACATCCAACCAACTGAGCCACACCAGCCATGGCTCGCTCATTGGCAGAGATTTTATTTTAATAAGTTCTAGCAGCAGATCTCAAAGTGTGATCCAAGAACCCCAGATGGCCCCTGAGACCCCTTTCAAGGAATCAATGACTTCAAAATTACTTTCATAATAAGGTTAATACATTATTTTGCCTTTTCCATTTTCATTCTCTTATTTGTGTACAATGGAGTTATCCAGAGGCAAAATGTGGTAATCATGACATATTGAACATAGATGCAGATATGAGAATTATGCTGCCTTTTTTTAAGTCAGACGTTAAAAAGATTTGCAAAAATGTAAAACAATGTCATTCTCATGATTCTGGGGAAGAATATAGTTATTTTATAGTTAATTTTCATCATATACTTATTAAATATATTTAATCTAATACTATAATTGTTGAATGTTATTTTAACTACATTTTAACTATAGTTTAAGTCATTTAAAAATTAAATTCATAAATATTTAAACTTTTCAGTTTTAATTTCTAACGCAGTAAATCTTGATATAACCCACTTAAGCAAAAACTCACTGAAGTCTTCACATATATTGAGAACAAAGAGTCCCGAGACAAAAAATTTAAGGACCACAATGTTGTACTATCTAGTACAGGACGAAGTATGGGTATCTTTAAATCAAACATTTTCATTTCTGGGATTTTATTATTAGCAACTAATCATGATTTATAGCCTCAAGGATGATCAATGTAATTTTAATAGGGAAATGCTGGAAACAACCTAAATATCTAACAATATATAACTGGTTACACAGAATATTTTCCCTCTGCACAAAAAAATACTATGCTGCCTTGGAAAAAAAAATCCTGGTTTAATTTTTTTAAAAAGTTGATATGTAGCATTGGCCTGTGAACCATCACGGTTCAATTCCCGGTCAGAGCACATGCCCGGGTTGGGGGCTCAATTCCCAGTAGGGCGCATGCAGGAGGCAGCTGACCCATGATTCTTTCTCATCATTGATGTTTCTATCTCCCCTCTCCCTTCCTCTCTGAAATCAATAAAAATGTATTTTAAAAGGTTGATATGTAAATGGAAAAGTGTGTTATAAAATATGCATACATTATGCTTTTGTTCATATTTCTTGAAATTACATTTTAAAACTGGCCCACAAATACTCATTCATAGCAGCAGTATTCATGATAGTACAAAAGTAGAAACACAACTGTCCATCGATTGATGAACAAAATGTGATACAACCATAAAAAGAAATGAAGTACTGACATACACAATAATATGCATGAATCTTGAAATCATTTATGCTGAATGAAAGTAGCCAGACAAAAAAAATACCAACTATTGTATGATCCCATTTATATGAAATCTCCAGAACAGGCAAATCTCCACAGACAGAAGTGTAGTAACGGTTGCCTATAGGTAAAGGAAGGGGTTGCTAAAGGTTTCGTGGTTTTTTGGGGAGGTGATGACAATGTTCTAAAGTTGACTGTGGTGATGACTGCATAACTGTAAATATATGTGAATTGTACCATTTAAAGATATATCACTTAAAATCAATAAAAATGAAGATCTCTCTGAATGAAATGTTTCTCATTTCTCCTTCCCTGTAGCCTCTAAACCAGCAGTTCTCAACCTGTGGGTCGCGACCCCTTTGGGGGTCGAACGACCCTTTCACAGGGGTCACCTAAGACCATCGGAAAACACATATACAATTACATATTGTTTTTGTGATTAATCACTGTGCTTTAATTATGTTCAATTTGTAACAATGAAAATACATCCTGCATATCAGATATTTACATTACGATTCATAACAGTAGCAAAATTACAGTTATGAAGTAGCAACGAAAATAATTTTATGGAAGGAGAACCAAGATGGCGGCATAGGTAAACACCCGAGACTGCTGCCGAAAACAACCACTTCAAAAATACAACTAAAAGACGGAACAGACGTCACCCAGAACCACAGGAAAGCTGGCTGAGGAGAGACTCTTCAACTAGAAGCAAAGAGAACAGCAAACCGAGGCTCAGAGGAGGCGCAGTGTGGAAAATACAAAGGTACCGAGGTGCGCGCAAAGCGGGCTGGTGGCTAAGGACGCGGTTGTCGTTTTCAGTCGGGAGGGAGTCTCAGACTCTGGGCTCCAGATCCGGGCGAGTCTCTAGGGACTCAGACTCAGACGGGAGAAGCGGGATTGTCCGGCATCAGTTGGAATCTGAAGGCAGCTTTCTCTCCGAGGTTTGCAGCGGCTGCCAGGGTTCTGAGAAGCAGAGCCTCTGGGAAGGGACTGAGAGCAGCCATAACTGCTCCCTCCACCCACCCGCCCTGTTGATCCCGCCCCGCCCAAGCCCTGCGCAGAGCCATTTGCCGATTCGCCTCAGGCAAAGGCTAGATTAGCACCTCCCCAGAGGACAGAAGTTTTCCACACAGCTGATTCTCACAGCCAGTCAGCCTGGTGGTCAAATCCCTCAGTATTAACTAAAAAAATCAAGGCTTAACTAGAACAAGACTGCGCACAAAGACCAAAAGGGGGCGCACCAAGAAAGCATAAAAAATGCAGAGACAAAAAAACATGACAGAAATGGAGGATATGGAGCTAAAAAACGCAATTTTGAGGGCTTGCAATAAACTTGTGGAGAGCCTCACAAAAACTAATGAGACCCTTGATGCTACGATAAAGAAACTAGAAATTAAGCATACACGGTCTGAAATAAAGAATATTATACCCAATAGCAGACCAGAGGAGCGCAAGACTCAAGCCAAAGATTTGAAATTCGAAGAAGCAAAGAACACCCAACCGGAAAAGCAAAATGAAGAAAGAATCCGAAAATACGAAGATAGTGTAAGGAGCCTCTGGGACAGCTTCAAGCGCACTAATATCAGAATTATTGGGGTGCCAGAAGATGAGAGACAGCAAGATATTGAAAACCTATTTGAAGAAATAATGGCAGAAAACTTCCCCCACCTGGTGAAAGAAATGGACTTACAGGTCCAGGAAGCGCAGAGAACCCCAAACAAAAGGAATCCAAAGAGGACCACACCAAGACACATCATAATTAAAATGCCAAGAGCAAAAGACAAAGAGAGAATCTTAAAAGCAGCAAGAGAAAGAGGCTCAATTACCTACAAGGGAATACCCATACGACTGTCAGCTGATTTCTCAACAGAAACTTTGCAGGCCAGAAGCGAATGGCAAGAAATATTCAAAGTGCTGAATACCAAGAACCTACAACCAAGAGTACTTTATCCAGCAAAGCTATCATTCAGAATTAAAGGTCAGATAAAGAGCTTCACAGATAAGGAAAAGCTAAAGGAGTTCATCACCACTAAACCAGCATTATATGAAATGCTGAAAGGTATCCTTTAAGAAGAGGAAGAAGAAAAGGGTAAAGATACAAATTATGAACAACAAACATGCATCTATCAACAAGTGAATCTAAGAATCAAGTGAATAAATAATCTGATGTACAGAATGAACTGGTGATTATAACGAATCAGGGGCATAGAAAGGGAATGGACTGATTATTCTTGCGGGGGAAAGGGGAGTGGGAGATTCGGGAAGAGACTGGACAAAAATCGTGCACCTATGGATGAGGACAGTGGGTGCGGAGTGAGGGCGGAGGGTGGGGCGGGAACTGGGAGGAGGGGAGTTATGGGGGGGGGGAAAAAAAGAGGAACAAATGTAATCTGAACAATAAAGATTTAATTTTAAAAAAATAAAATTAAATTAAAAAAAAAAGAAAATAATTTTATGGTTGGGGGTCACCACGACATGAGGAACTGTATTAAAGGGTCGCGGCATTAGGAAGGTTGAGAACCACTGCTCTAAACTTTCTAGAATAAACTGCCTTCTTAAAAAACACACTAAGTTGTATTATAAAATGGCCACATTCCTATGACCCAGAACTAACCACCTTTTTCTCGCTGAGTGACGAACATGTGCTGCCTGCACTACAGCTTGTAATGCTGACGTCTCAGTAAGCCACAGGCCCTGCTGGGTGCTATGTGGTACCTGTGCCCTGGAAGAGTGTGGGCTCCCTCTACATCCTCTAAGTCACCCCAGAGGAGGGGGAAAAAGATACCATGTTTTAAAATTCCAGTACAGTTATGACTACAGATAGTCCTTGGGTTACATCGGACTCGACATACGTCGTTTCGTCGCCATCTCCCATTTATTTATTAAAAAAAAAAAAAAAAAGTTCCGCCATTTCGATGTATGTACATATGTGCTTTATGTTTCTTATTTATTTACCACAAGTAAAGGTCAGGAATTGTTATCTTTCTTTTAAATTTTTTTTACTGTTTCACTTCATTAGTGCTGTGTCTGTGCTCCATGTGAGTGACGTAGATGCTTATGGAGGTGAGTCTGACTTATGGCGAAAATCGAGTTATGTCACACCGTAGGAACGGATCTCAGACGTAACCCGAGGACCTACAGTATTTTAAAATTACTAGCCACCAACATTGAAGAACAGATTAGGGGAAAAATTGAATTTCTGTTTTTGGCAGTAATTCCACACTTCTTCATTTTTTAAACGATTTGTAAATTGAAGCCTCCTATTAACTTGACAGTCACATCATGTGAAGAAATGAGAAGTTGTCGTCAGATGAGAAATTTTAGGGAATCTAGGTTCTTCAAACCTCATTTGATGTTTCATTACAGCTAGTTGCTGTCAGTGAGGGTAAACTTACATCTTAAATCCAGTGACTATTTGCATTCGAAGCCACAAAGATCTTTTGGTACGAGAGATCTTCGGACCAACTAGCTAAATAGAGGACCGAGACTATAGTGAAATTAAAACTATTTGTTACCCTTAATTTGCTTTTATTGCCTTTTAAGACTATCAGCCAAAGTGCAAGGTTTGCTCCAGCAATCAGTTCATCATTTAGATCGGGACCTCTACCTGACAGCAGGGAATGCTGGCAGATCTTGAATATCAGTATCAAACACATGCCAACAAGAAACCCACTTCCTTTTTTGGTAACTTATTTGGGAAGGAGCACCTAACATGCAAACGCTGGAATAATCTCTCGCTACTGAGACATGTTAGGCAGCACTTATGATTCCTCATTTGTGAGAACTACCCTTCAATAAAACAAAAGGGGTGTGATGAGGTGGGAGCCCAGGCCACTTGGTTAAACATATTTTTAACAAATTAGAAAAGATGAAATGCTTTCTTATAAAACCGTTAAGCATGGCGGAAGTATGAGGTATATGATCTGTATAGTATGTCCCATCAAGAATATCTATTACTAGTGCTTTAAACTCCAGAGTAAACATTCATTTACAATGGAGTTCACTGGCTCTAACCGGTGTGGCTCAGTGGATGGAGCGTTGGCCTGCGGGGGGACTAAAGGGTCCCGGGTTCGATTCCGGTCGGGGGCATGCACCTGGGTTGCAGGCACATCCCCAGTGGGGAGTGTGCAGGAGGCAGCTGATCGATGTTTCTCTCTCATCGATGTTTCTAACTCTCTATCCCTCTCTCTTCCTCTCTGTAAAAAATCAATATATTAAAATAAATAAAATAAAATGGAGTTCACTGGGCAGATTTCCCCTTTAATATTAGATAGGAATATTCTTTATCATAAATTTAGGACACGGTTTTGTGAACTGGTAAAAAAACAAAAACAAATGTAAATATGTAAGAATGTTTATTTGTTGCACATAACTTTTTCGGTATAAAATAAATGTATAAGTTACCTGTGGAAAAAACAAAAAACACTAAGATGTCTAGGCTCTACCAAATCTTATGTTCAATATTTTTAGCATGTAGCCAAATGTTTTGCTTGTTTTAAACTGAGGCATTTATTTATAACATTAAACTATTTCTTCACATATTTAATACATGTAAGATACACTTAACCACATAATTCCTAATACCAAGGCAATAGTCAAATATTAGAATAGCCAATAACTTACTCTAATGCATTTCTTTTCTGCCCCTAGGACAGGGGTCCTCAAACTTTTTAAACAGGGGTCCAGTTCACTGTCCCTCAGACCGTTGGAGGGCCGGACTATAGTTTAAAAAAAAACTATGAACAAATTCCTATGCACACTGCACATATCTTATTTTGAAGTAAAAAAACAAAACGGGAACAAATACAATGTTTGTGTTTGCATGTGGCCCGTGGGCCGTAGTTTGAGGACCCCTGCCCTAGGATCTTCCTGAAAAGTGAAAATTAAAAGTACATGAAATAAATCTGGACTGCTTTGAATGGGAGTCACATACCTAGAATAGCCTTTTTTTTTTAAGAAGGCTGAATCACTTATGCTACTAAAAGCTACAGAAATTACCTCATTTCCATTCTCCAGCGCTCTTCTTCTTCTCGTCTCCGCCAATACTCCTCTTTCTGCATTTGCTTCCTCATTTTCTCTTCTTGAATCTTTCTTGCTCGAATACTGGGCTTTACTTCTACTTGCAAATCTGGATTGACTTTTTTCTGTTAATATAGACAAGACATTTCAAAAACTAGCACCCCCTTCCAACAATCTACACATACAATCCCACATATTCTTTCATCATAGAGATTTTTTAGTTACAAATTTCCTATTATATAAGAGTAAATTCAGCATATAAGTTGAATCAGAGGAAAGATTCAGAATACATTAATATTCGTTTTCTTTCCACTCCTAAAATTCTTAATTATTCCAAGTTTAAAATTATATACTTAGTATGTAAAAAGTACATGCCTTAGTGCTGACCAATAGAAGAGATCCTTAGGGGACGAATGAATATTTAACTTTCCTTTATTTTTTTGTAAATAGATGATTCTAAATGCCTAAGTGTGGAATTAAAAAGTTTCTTTTCATAAAAAAGTATTGCCCTTTAACAATTTAATTTTCACCACCACTGTGTTTAAAAGAGAAAACATGAATCTAATGCATTAGATTAGTCCAGCCTAAGTAAAAACTTTACATATAATATTTATATTTAACTTAATGCTTGAAGTGTTTTCAATGAAGAATTCCTCATCTCAAAATTCATTTTAGTGGGAATTCTACCAAGATAAAGTAGGTAAATGGAGACCTGACACTTCTTTCAAAACACTTTATTATGTGAAAAAATTATCTTTACATGATTACTTGATCCAAGCAATGTTATAATTTAGCTACAGTCACTGAGAATGATGAAATATGGTTATAATCTTCTTTCCTAAGTATAACAAACTGATCAGTAAAAATCAAACATCTGAATCTAAGTGAGACATAATGTGCTAATCTTGGAGTGGGAATTCATGGACTCAGTGAGTTATGTTTAGAATCTTTATTTTACATCTAGAATGTTCCAAGCTGTTTTAAAAAAAAAAGAGAAAAAGTTGAAATTTTTACTCACTTTATACTGAAGTCTGTGTCTTCGCCCTTTTAAGTGCATTTCCTTAGCATTGGGATCATTAAAGCTGCACTCGCATAATTTACAATGGAATCGAATTACTTTTCCCTCATCGTTTCGTACCTTGATGCAGGGGGAAAAAAATCCAAGAGTTATAATGGAAATGTTACAGTTGAAGATTTCATTCATATGGCCTCCCAGATTCTCTGATAAAAAAAAATTGTGAAGAATTAAGAGGAAAAAACATAGGCAATGTCTAAAATTTTTTAAAAGGATGATCTATAAAAACAAACAGAATTTTCTAACTGTAGTGTTAGCATACAAGATGTTAGCATGTATTTGCTTTTGTAATTAACTGCAATTTTAATACTTTTATCTGTATGTAAACATTTAAAAACAATTAGATACCTTAAGTTCTCTAATAAATAGTTACTGAATACCAGGTACTGTTATTGAAAATGAAGATAAAGATGATTAAAGATAAAGCTCAATGTAACTTCGTGGAAAATCAATGACAATTTTTTCTAACTGTACAACCAGTTAGGAAGACAAGTAGACTAAATCTTATTAAGAAGTTTATGATGAATACTATGTTCAAATTGTCAGGGCAAGCTTTAAAGAGCGGCTTTGAATGCATCTATCTGAAGTTTGGAATTACTTTATTATCATTGGAAATTATGGCATTCTGGAGGCATACATTTTTTCAAATCTTACTCTTTTAAAATTGTATGTGAACTACTGATAAACTGCATAACCCAGTTTTCTACCTTGTAAACAAAGAACTCAACATAACTTGAGAGAAAAAGGATAAAGGAACAAATATTTACCAAAAATCTACAATATGCTAGGCACTTTATTTCATTCAATCTTCACAACTTTGTTAGGGAATAGCCAAATTTTATAGATGTAGACACTGAATTTCAGAGAACTTATATATGTTCTACAATAAAGAGTAAAGACTAGTGCTACATCACTCCATGTTAGTCTTTCTACTAACGGCAAATATTTATATCAAGACTCTCTGATGTTCCCTCACTCCTCTACTTACTGAGCTTACTTTTCGATAGAACAGGAATAATTTTCTAATCAGCTTGAAAAACCAAATAAACAGGATCTTTTAAATTAACAACCCTGCCCAGCCAGTGTGGCTCAGTGGACTGAACATTGACCCATGCACCAAGAGATCACTGGATCATTTCCTTGTCAGGGCACATGCACAGGTTTTGGGCTCTAACCCCAGTAGGGGATGTGCAGGAAGCAACTGATCAATGATTCTCTCTCATCTTTGATGTTTCTCTCTCTCTCCCCCTTCCTCTCTCTGAAATGAATAAAAACGTATTAAAATAAATAAATAAATAAAAAATAAATGAACAACCTTAATTTTACACATGAAACTAAGTGATTGTTAGAAAAAAAAGTATTGGCTTTGTCAAAATTTTTGGTGCTCACAATTTTTAAAATTTTTATGTTCAGGGCAGTTGAAAGATATAAGAATGTCTACCAAATAAATGGAGAGTTACTTTACTGTTTTAGCAGGGAAAGAGATAACAAAAATATTGTAATGTTACTTAGACAAGCTTAAAGGACATGCTTTTTAAAACCCTTAAAAAGATCCCTTTGATATTCCTTCACAAGTAACTTAAACCTAATGGACTATAATTTAATTTTACATGAAAAACATGCCTACAACAAAGCGACACCCTCTTCCCCTTTCCTCATCTCACAGCAATAGTGTTCTTGAATCAATACCTCCTCCACGTAGTCATGGCCCACTGGCTGCACATCACTCTGCAGAGCAGCCAGAGAGGCAGGCGTGACTGGTTCTGACACTGTGTCTGGCTTCACTTCTGGGATCTGTACAGAAGGAACAGGAGTGCCTTTAACAGATTCTGTTCCTTTTAAGTCTTCTGTTTTATTTCCTGTTGATTGCAGCTTATTACCACCTAGAAACGCATAAGAGAATTACAGTAATTTTAACTTTCGTTTTTGTGTAAATGTATAACCTGATACAACAAAAACTTCAGACAAAATTATCTTTTCTACCAAAAGTTAAACTCCTGCTTGACACACAATGGATCAGAAATTTGAAGAACCACATAAACCACTTGGCTTCTTTACCCTATTGAAACACACATCTGGATTTTCCCCTTCTTCACCACCCACACTCAACACTCCTCTCTGTCCCCACTATGGTTCTCGTAACATCAAGTACCTAAAAGTAAACAGCAAGTGCCTGAAAAGCCTTATTCATACTGGTATCCCTAGTTCTTTGCCAATGGAACTGGGCACTGTCCTACATTCTGGTAATATAATAAGAATAAAACAATGTAGCTGCTTCTGAGGTGCCAACAATTAAGGGAAGAAACAACTAATTATAATACAATGTGATAAGGGCTGTACTAAGTATGAATAGAGTACTGTAGAATGCAAAGCAAAGAAACCACTACCCTTTAACCTGATCCAGTTAGAAAAGGCTTCACCAAGTGTGTGACACTTGAGCTGGGCTTTGAAAGAAGAGTAACGAGTATGAACTGGCCAGGAAGAAAGAAGAGAATAATGTCTAAACAAAAAGAATAGGATGTACAAAAAAGCACAACAACATCAAGTTAAAAAGACTGCAGTAAATTTAAGGAAGCTTCAGTAATTCACTATGAATTACTACCTATGTAGAGATGATGACCGATGATGAGGCAGGAGCCCGAATGGGAAAGGCCTTGATGACATAATTAAGGAACATAGAGGTTTTTTTCCCATACCAAGAGGAATGACACTGAAAGCTTCTAATCAGGAGTCTAATATAATTTGATATGTATTTTCACAAAATGACTTCGACAAGTGTTGGAGAGACTGGATGCAATAAGAGACAAAGCTCTGAGGAGCAGACTTTTTTTTTTAAAGGAGAGGGATCTGTTATATGTTTTTATTGATTTTTAGAGAGAGAAGGAAGAGGGCGAGACACAGAAACATCAATGAGAGAGAAACATCATCAATGGGCTGCCTCCTACATGCCCTCCCACCCCCACACTGGGGAACAAGCCTGCAACTTGGACAAGTGCTCTGACCAGGAATCTAACCCGTGACCTCTTGGTTCCTGGGTCGACACTCAACCGCTGAGCCACACTGGCCGGCTGAGGAGCAGACTTTGAAGGCCTAAAAACAAGGCAGTGGCTATGAAGATGACATTTTCTTGGGGGGTAGAAACATTGTAGTGATAGAAACAAAAGGACAGGTAAACAATTAGAGGAGGCAACAAATAGGAAAAAATGTCAGTGAAGTTTTTCCAGCAATTTTATGAGATCATTTCGTGGTACTCTTGTAATAAGACAATGGGTAAGGAGACACTGGTAGGCATCGATAAAGCTGTTCAGATCATGACCAGGGATACCTAAAATATGGCTCTAGACTCAGATGGGGGTTTTGAGTTTGCCCAAAAGATTTTCAAGTTACTGTACACATTGGAATGGATGAGACCACTCATGAATACTGGATGAGAAGAGTAAGATGAGAACAGAATCAGAATCTTAGGAACACCACCATTCAGTGAACATGAAGGCAGGAGAAACAATAAAAATACCTGAGAAAGGGGTGGGTAGACAGACAATAACTAAAGAGACAGAGACATATCTTAAGGTTTACGGTATAGCAGTCAACTAAGTCAAAAGTTAGAGAGGTCTACAGGATGAAACTGAAAACTGGCCACTGAATTTTGCAATTAGGTTTTTGGTGATTCTTGAAAGCAGTTTCAGAAAAGGGTAGAGTGGAAACACTGACTGACTGGAGACTGGATAAGAAGTATAGAAGATAGAGAGAATTAGTTTAGCAGCTTGAAAGGATAACCGGAATGGGAAAAGATCTTTTTTAAAATTTAAGACCATGAAAGATAAAGGTATACCTGCATGGCTGAAGGGAAGAGAGAAGAAACCATTAGAGGACTGACTAAAAATTCAAGAAAAAAATAGAGATATGTGATTAAACAAGGTCCCAGAGAAGAAGGGAGGAGGTGGGTACAAGACCATAAGCAGAAGGGTTAGTCCTGGACTGGAAGAGAAATGTTACTTTGACGGAGTTGGGAAGAACATAAAGAATCTTCAGTACTTGCCAACAAAGTTTATTTTGGGTGTAGATGTCTTCTTGGCAGCCATACTTGTAGGCACTGCTGACACTTTAGTGTTGGATGTGCTATTAAGAGACGAGTTTCCTGTAGCTGTAAGACCTTTCACTGAAGAAGTTGCAATTGATGAAGTATTCACAGTACAATTGCTTGCTGCAATGCTTGAAGGAGAGGCAGTCGGTTTTGTAACAGACACAGCTGTTGAAGAAGTAGCTTGGCTAACAACATTTGGTTCTGTTGAAGGAATGGGTTTACCAAGTTTTGTGTGTAATTTAACCACCTACAAAAAAATAAATAAAAGCACATTTATTTGTTGGAAACTCAGAATATAGATTTTCAAGTTCGTCTAAAAGAAATTATAAAATTAAAACACAAATGATATTTTTTGCTACATATTTTCATACACAAACTCTCATTATTTTCCAAATAACCTCTATGAAGCAGATAAGGAAACATATTCCACCTATTATCAGTGAGAAAACTAAGGCAGAGAGAGATGAAATGACTTGGCCACATGCATACCAACCTACGCTTAAGCATGACAAAAGGAGGAAAATAAACATACAATTTTCCAATTGATAGAATAAATGATCTAGTTCAATCTAAAGACAGGTCTCTAGTCTTCTTTTATATATATGTTAGCACATAAACAAGGCTTATCCCACAAAGTTTTGGAGCCACCTTTGCTTACACCGCTCCCCTCAGCTCCCTACTGAAAAGGTAAAAAAACAACAACAGAGGAAGACAGAAGGCTGTGTGGGAAAAACACCTACTTTCTGATGCTTAGCACCACGAATGTGGGCAGCATATGCATCTGCTCCTGTACAAGACACATCGCAGAGCTCGCAGCGCAGCTGATTCTGAGTCCCACGAGCAGAGCTGCTGCTGCTGCTGGTATTTTGTGAGGCTTTCAATGCAGCTTCTTTTTTTTTATGTTTCTGTCCTTCTAAATGTTCTTTGTAAGTCTGTCAAACAAAAAGGATACATTTTGTTTTATTAATTTTCTAGATACAAAGTCATTTAAATTATTCAATTCTCAAATCTCTAATACTTATTTAAAAAATGAGCACCAAACAATTTTAAAAGCAATTTAAGAAAAGCATGTGGGACTCCCTACACACGTGATACATCTGTGGTTCTCTGTACCTTGTTCATCAAGAATACATTTGTTTAACACTTTGATTCACAAAGGACTTTCACACAGAGCCATAATACCAATAGAAGGTCAGTGCTTTCAGTTTCAAGAATTTGTATCTTGCCCTAACTGGTTTGGCTCAGTGGATAGAGCGTCCACCTGCGGACTGAAAGGTCCCAGGTTCAATTCCGGTCAAGGGCATGGACCTTGGTTGTGGGCACATCCCCAGTAGGGGGTGTGCTGGAGGCAGCTGATCGGTGTTTCTCTCTCATCGATGTTTCTAACTCTCTATCCCTCTCCCTTCCTCTCTGTAAAAATCAATCAAATATATTAAAAATAAATAAATAAAAGAATTTGTATCTTGCTCTGGCTGGGTAGCTCAGTTGGTTAGAGCATCATCTCCAGGCACCAAGGTTTCTGGTTGGATCCCAGTGAGAGCACATGCAGGAATCACCCAATGAGTGCATGGATGGGTGGGACAACAAATCCACCTCTCTCTCAAAAATCAATCAATAAATAAAAAGTTAAAGAACAAACAAAAAAAGGATGTGTCTTTTATTGGTTATGTATAATGTTGAATAAAGAATACTAGACAGTGGTCATTATAGTAAAATTATACATTAAAAACTGTCTTGAATGCAGACAATTAAGAATGCAGATTTATTAAAATGAGAGGAAGTAAATATGGATTGCTGGTTAGTTTGTTTGTTCTTGAGTGGGGCCCAATAGTTACTCTTACATATTTTATTTTTAGAATTGTTTTTAAGACAGACAAAAATTACCATAAAATTATATATTTATCATAGAATTTCCAAGCTGGATGGAACTTTAGAGATTACCCAAAATAATGACTTTCTAATTTTCAAACAAGAGAATCCTTTCTATAAATAATAGTATGCACAAGTAAGGAAAACTGCTGTTTTTGAAATGAAAGAGAGATCTAAGACTCAGCCATTTGATTCTTCTCTAGTCTGTGGCAGCCTGAAGGGTTCTGTGAAGCAAGTAAAGCCTCAATTATTTAAGACAAGTTCCTATTATATAAGTAAAGACATAAAAGCCCAAAGAAGTTAAGGGCTCTGACTTGCCCAAGGCCACAGTAAGTGACAGAGCCAGGACTGAAACCATGGACCCTTAATCCTGAACCAATGACTCTCCCTCCTTATGTTCACACCTACACTCTCATAATCTCAATATTTTTCTCTAAGGCTCATTTCATTAACCCCTTAAGGCACTGCATCTGACTTGTAGAAGTACCCTTGGCCTGTTCTTGTGTAACCATTCAGATACTCCAAATCAATGGTCAGCCATACGTATACTCATTCCAAATATTGTTGTTAACCCACCACCCTAGAGTCATGTTCTATCCTTTCATATGGGTGCCACAGATTCAGTAAATCTCTTAGGTTTACATTTGTCACTCATAGCATCATCCTCTCTACAACACCATCATAGAGTAGGATACACTCCTCGAATACTAAGACCAACATCTTTGCTCCCTTTCATGTTTAATCCTGGTCACTGTAAATATTCTTTACCTATCCCTTCTCCTCCAACCATGCAATCACAATGAGACCATTTCCTATCACACTCAAAATAGAGAGAAAAAGGTTTTATGTAACTAGCCACACATTAAAATATTCCCTAATTTGATGTCAGTAATTCAAGGAATGCTGGTAACTTAAAAAGTAACGTATACAGATGGGGCAGCAGTGAGAGACAGAAGAAATAATTAGAGTCAAAATCTGGTCTCAATCAAATAATATACTTATTACCTGCCAAATGGCTTTTCAAATTTTTAAATAAAAACTAGACACTCTGCCCTGACTGGTTTGGCTCAGTGGATAGAGTGTCAGCCGGTGGACAGAAGGGTCCCAGATTCGATTCCATTCAAGGGCACATGCCTGGGTTGTGGGCTCGATCCCCAGTGGGGGGAGAAGGGGGGTGCAGGAGGCAGCCAATGATTCTCTCTCATCATTTCTCGCTCTCTCTCTCTCTCCCCCCCTTCCTCTCTGAAAAAAACATAACAAACAAAAAACTAGACACTCTTAAGGAAAGTATCCTATCTAATAAAAGGATAATATGCAAATTAACCATCACTCCATCACAAAGATGGTGGCACCCATAGCCACAAGATGGCAGTGCCCAGTCCTCTCAGCCCCGCCAGAGTCCCCCAGTCCCAGGGGGAGGCAGCCGCTGAGAGCAGGCAGCGTGAGTGGCCTGGTGGAATGCTTGCTTCGTCGCCATGGCGACAAGGCAAGCGTTCCACACCCAGCCGCGGATGGGTCTCTGGGCCGAAGAGAGCCTCTAGGCAGCAGGCACGGAGCGGCCAGGCCCCACAGAGAGCTACTGGCGCATGGATTCGTGCGCAGGGCTACTAGTTAACAAATAAAGTTGGGGAGTTGTACTAATTAGACTCATGCCTAAATCACATATTTTAAGGTGTAGCAACCAGAATAAAAGACCAAAAAAATGGGGGGGAGGAGGGAATAAAGGTTCTGCATGCTACATTAGTATTTTTGAAAAATTCACTTCCCTACACCTTTCTTGTTTCCTGAATTCCTACCCTCATGGAGAAGATTATATAGAAATAAGCAATACCTTATAAAGCAAATATAAAAGTCAGTCTTATTAGAAGCATCCCAAGAATTGTAGATTATTAAAAGAATTTTTCTTTAATTCCAGAAACACAATTTTTCCTGCTAGTTATAGGCTCCAAAAACTAATACATTTGACAAAGTTCTTTCATCTTTAATGTAAGTGTGTAAACAATTATCTTTATGATCATCCTTTTTCAGCTGTAAAATTCTATATATACACTCATATACAGACCTTGAAGAAGAGATAGGAAAATCAAAAATTTTGTATAAAGTCTTTTAAAAGCAAGTTATAAATGCTAAAAAAGAAATAAAAATTCAATCTTTCCCCCAAAACCCAATTAAGTCAAATATAAAACTTTTAAGCTAAATCTAAGGTTTACTTAAAGAGCAAAGTATTCTTCTTAAATAAAAAAAGCTCAATATGCCCATTTTACATTTACATTCATAATCATTTTTACAGGTTTTAAAAAAATTTATCTTTATTGTTGAAAGTATTACATACGTCCTACTTTTTTCCCCATTAACCCCCTCCACCTGGTACCCACCTGCCCTATGGTTTTTTCTTAATAGAATTCTTATGTCTTAATACAAATACCTTTTCAAAAATGGCCATTTAATGAACTATGTGTATTAGCTAAACTCAGAGAAGAAACTGGAAACCTTCTTTGTAAACACGAGTTATAATATCAACCATATTTAACTGTTAAAAAATAACCACTGAAGACTTGTGGTAAAACATACAACATAAGTACCTGTGGTCCAGCACAGCTGATCTTACAAACATCGCAATAGTGAATCTGGGGTGGTTTGGGAGGCTGTTTTGGTTTCAGTTGCTTATTTTGGAATGGTGCTTTTTTAGTAAAGGTGGTCCCTGTCCAGGCAGCTGTGGCAGCAGCAGCAGCAGCTGCTGCCGCTGCCTGCTTCTGTTGCTGCTGCTGCTGTTGGTAGTAGGAGGATGCAGCTGAATACACTGCTGCTTCATAACCTGAATAAGATGTACCTTACAAACAAAGTAAAACAAAGATTTTGTTACATAATTATACAAGGCCAAGCTGAATGTTACAAATTTAAATCCCATAAATTCTGTTAATAATGGTAGGTTTACACATGCATATTTACAAATAATGTATCCTTCTTGAAAAACAAACCTAGAAAACATTTATCCTCCTTTTATATATAAGTCAATCAACAAGTATTTACTCAACACCTACCGGGTGCTGGGGAGTAGAAAGAATGTGTAAGGTATAAGATTTGGTCCTTGTCTTAAAGAAGCCTGTAGTTCAGTTGGAGGAATGTGACAGAATATTTGGTAACCTATGTGGCTACAGAACTGGTTACTATTTCACTGTAAGAGTGAGACGTAGATGAAAGGTAACAGGCCCACAGATTACTTGGTTAATTACAAAAGGAAAGGGGTATTTTTACAAAGGAGAGATTTGTCAGTCACTACTGTGGAGTGCGGCCACAGTGTTTGGACAGGTTCAAGCCTCGGACTAATGAGAGGGCACAGTCCTCCCATGGCCGCGTGCAAGTCCCAGCTTGGAGGGCAGAGCCCTCCCAGCACAATTATAGCCAACAGCTATCGTTGTAAGCTTGAACCTATGGTCCGAACCCGTGATCACATGTTTCTGAGTAATGTGGGCTTGATAGAGTTCATGTGCATGTAATTGAGTAGGATCGAAACCCACGAGAATGCTGTAAACATCTTGACCACGCCCTTACTTTGCCTTGTGGAATCTGCTATAATATAAAGACACGGCTTGTAGTCTGTGGCACTGTTGCTAGCTCTCCATCAGAGAGGACAGCGTCCCACCCAGACCCAGCTTTCTTCTCTTGTCTGTCTTTTCTCCATCCTTCACCGCCCCCTCTCAGGGTCACTGAACCTGGCTGAGCTGGCGCGGCACATAAGGGCCCAATGTGGGGCTGAGTATGCCATGGCCGTGCCGGCTCGCCACACACCACTTTAACCAGTGATTTATACTTGGTATCATCAATAAAGCATAAAAGGACATTATTTACTATGTGTTCCTGATATGATGAAATGGGAAGTTTGTTTTGTTTTATTGGCTAAAAAGCTGCCAGAAACTAAGCATAAAGAAATCAGATAAATCCAGATTCTACAACTGGCCTAACTCTTTAAGACAGTGGTTCCCAAACTTATTTGGCCTACTGCCCCCTTTCCAGAAAAATTACTCAGCCCCTGGAAATTAATTTTTTTAAAATTTTAATAGCAGTTATTCATCGCCCCCAAATGCACCTGTGGCCATCACTGCCCCCCTGGATCGCTGCAGCACCTACCAGGGGGCGGTAGCGCCCACTTTGGGAATCACTGCTTTAAGACATCGGTTACCAACCTTTTGGACCTCACGGACCAGTGGTCCGCCGACCACCGGTTGGCGACCGCTGCTTTAAGAAATGTCAAGGTCATGAGAGAGAAGATAAAAATAGGGGATTATTCTACATTAAAATAAAACACCCTCTAACAACACATGACAACCAAACACAATGCATGATCCTTGATTGGACCCTGAATTTAAAACAAAGCACAAGCACACAGAAAGCCCAGCCATAAGATACATTCTAGAGAAATTTATTAGATAATCCATGTTCAAATCCTTTTTCTGACATGTGCAATGTGGCTATTTAAAAGAAAGCCCTTAGTCTTAGGAAATACATGCTGAAAAATCTGGGCAAATCACCATGTCATCTTCCATCTGCAACTTTTATACCAGTATATTTCTGAACCATTTGAAAATATGTATTTTAGAGGAGAGATAAAGTAAATATGACAAAATATTAATAAATCGGTGAATCTAGGTAAATGGTATACGAACATCTGAACTATTATTTCAACTTTTCTGCAGAAAGAAACTTTTCTAAAATAAAAAGCTAGTGAATAACATTAACCAAAGGAATGATAGATATATCTTCATATTTAGTGACATGAAAAGACATTCACAATAAGAAAGTAGTTTACACAATAGTATGTATAAGACAAATTCTTTTTTATAAAGAAATCATGAGGTTTAGGTATGTATATTCCCATGGAAGAAAAGTATATGCAGTAAAATGTTAATGACAGTTAGTGTCTAGGAGTAGGTGTCCAGTGATTTAATTTTTTCTCCTTTTTATCTATAGTTTCTAGTTTTAAAATAATGATGTATTATTAATCCTATATAATAAAGATGTAATATGCTGTGAAGCGTAACGACCGGCCGTAATGACAGGATCACGGATCAGCAGGAGGGTGGGCCAGCGAACTACAAGTGGGCGATGGAGAGCTACAGGAGGGGCAGGGCAGCAAGCTATAGAGGGGTGGCGGGGGGGGCGGGGGGGAGCTACAGGAGGGTGGGGCAGTGGGCAGCGAGCTACTGGAGAGCGGCAGTGAGCTACTGATGCACGGATTCGTGCACAGGGCTACTAGTGTAATATAAAGAAAAGGATACCATCATACTCCGTATTCTGAAGAAAATGTGAACCTTTAAAAAGCAACTCTCCACTCCTATTCCATTGGAATAGCTCCAGTACAGTTCTAACTGGTTAATCAGACACAGAGAGGCAGGAAAGCTCTACCTGGGAAGCCCTAAATGACAGATCTGGGAGTAATCACATCTCCTCACTCCAGCTCACTTCCACAGGACTGTCATAGTGAACTTAAACTCTGCTCCCATTGCTCCTTTCATAACATCTCCTCTTGGCACCCTTTCTACCCACAAGATAAAGACAGACTCCACAGCCCTAGCCAGTGTGCTCAGTGGTAGAGTGTTGGCCTATGCACCAAAGGCTCATGGCTTCAATTTCAGTCAAGGGCACGTACCTCAGCTGCAGGTTTGTTCCTGGGCCCCGGTGGAGGCGTGTGCAGGAGGCAACCAATCGATTTGTCTCTCTCATGACGATGTATTTTTTCTCTCTCTCCCCCTCCCTCCCTCTCTTTCACTCTCTGAAAAGCAATGGAAAAAATATCCTCGGGTGAGGATTAACAACAACAAAAAGACACTATAGCAGAGCCTACAAGGCTTTTTCACACTGACATTTCCAGCCTCTTCTCCTGGTATTATCCCATATATCCTGTGTTCCAGGCACACTGAACTCTCATTCCGCAATACTCTACGCCTGCCTAATTCCCACTGTATCCCTACCAACACAGCATTTGGCATAGAGTAAGAGACCAAAAAAATCTCTTAAGAAATTAAATAGTTAATTCAGTAGCTAGGATTCTAACACAAAGTATCAAGAGGTAAGAACTGAAATTACCAATGTCACCTTAAATCCTCTACAGAACAAAATAGGGTATTAAGGAATAAATAAAATGCAAAACAATAAACCATACAGTAGTACCAGAAGATTAAGTGTCTACAAAAAAGTAATGTGTGACTTTAATTACTGAAATACTGAGGTTACCTCAGCCAGAAATTAGCAAGAGCACTAGACATAGCAAGGTTTCAGTAATTATAGTTCTCTAAGAAAAATATATGATTATTTAAGGAAAATGAAACTACTCTGTCCTTCTGAGGTGTGTTATATAACCATTATCTTATGAATGTTTACAAGTGTTAACCAGTATTGTCAAGATTACTTCTTCCTGATAATAAATATGAAATACTAGCTCCTTGGGGGCTGAAATAAAGAATATAACTTGTCAGCAATATTCCTTTAACTTTTCAAACTCATTTGGAAAAGTCAGAAAGAGAATAGAATACTACTAGTAGAATACTGTTATTTTTTCTAATTGCAATGCTAGGCCCAGGACTCATGACTAGCTTTCAAATGTCCAAAGAGCATTAATGTCCTGCTAAAATCTTCCTGTCTTTAAAAAAAACAAACACACAAGCAAACCATACAACTTAGAAAGTCTTTCTAGTTTCTTGATTTATTTAAACACTTTTTATCAGCTTACCAGAATAAGTGACTGCCGTGGTACTGTAAGTAGCACTCTGGGTGTAGGATGGCACCACAGTAGCTGCAGCTGCTACTGGCTGTACGGTGGAAGATACAGGATAAATGGAGAAAGTAGTGGTAGCTGGACTCGGTGTCGCTGGTTTTATGGCTGTCACTTGTCGAGTTTGCTGGGCTTGTGTATACTGAGTTGCACCTTGGCTATAACCTGCTTTGGGGGCTAAATTAAAAAAGAGATATCAGAAAATTAGAAGGGTAAACCACTTATAATATTCAACTTACTGTGGTGGTCTGGAGCCAAACCCACAGTATCTCCAAGGTATGCCTGTAGTTACTATACCAACATCTTGGAAAACTAGAGAAAGTAGGTTAAATGTTAACTGTAAACTAGATGCCAGTAATTTCTTCTTGGCAAAAGGGGTGAAATTCTTATTACCAATTGAACAAAATATAACATCTATATAAATTACTATCCCATCCCAGATGCTGTCCATATATTTCCAAAATAATATTTTGTAAAAATTTACAACTAACTGAAATATCAGTACTACTTAAAACAGGTATTAATAAATAAAGTTTTTGAAAAACGTGTGTGTTTTTAGGCTAGCCTACTTGAAAGTTAGGCTTAATACTGGGAACAGAAGAGAGAGGACCTCAAAGTACATATTTCAATTCACAGGAAAAATTTCAATGTTTAATTATATGGGACTTGTTTATATATCAGCCATCACACTTTATTGACTTTTCCGTAATTCCAACTCACAAGGTGCTAACCATTCTTCCAATGCAATAGCTTGAATGCAGCTACTCTTAAATGGCTACCACTCATGTCTCTGCTAAACTTTCTGCTGCCTTTGACCATATTCAAAACAAATCTTATGAGCTTTAGTACTAATCAATAATTTAATAATTAGTCACTAATTAATGATCACCAAAGCATACAAATGTCATTTCTAAGAAAGCCCAAATACCACCGGGGCAAACTCATTTTATGCTCAATTACCAAAAGGTAGCTTAAGTAAATAGCACCTAAGAGCATAAAACTTTTTTTCTAGAGAGAGGAAGGGGGAAAGAAAGAGAGACAGAGAGAGCGAGCGAGAGAGAGCAAGAGAACGATTGGCTGCCTCCCACATGCACCCCGACTAGAGATGGAACCTGTAACCTGGGTATGTGCCCTGATCAGGAATCAAATCCACCATCTTTGGTGTCAGGATGACGCTCCAATCAATTGAGCCATACCGTCCAGGGCAAGAGTTTAGAAAACTAAAACTGTGTAGTTAATGTCAGCACTTACACTAAATCAAGGTCTTTTGATTCTCAGACAACGCAATACTTTTAAGCACAATCTAATTTTGATAATTAACCAGGAAATTCACAATAGACTGCTGTACCTGCAAATCAGAGATGAGACTATAAGAAAATTCAGGGTCATTTTAATTCAAAATCTTTTTAAACCACTTTTAAAAATACCTAACATCTTAGAATTAGAAGTACCCTAGAGAGATACAGGTCCACTACCTCATTTACAAATAAGAGAACATATAGTGGTAAGCCAATTCTACTCTTTTCTATCCAAGACTCCACCCACTCTCTCATGCTCCTTCAAAAATAATGAAAGTAAAGGAGCTGCCTACTTTCCAAAGCCCAGAGAGCTTTGTTTTAAAAGTTGTCAAATCTCTGCCCTAACCGGTTTTGCTCAATGGATAGAGCGTCGGCCTGCAGACTCAAGGGTCCCAGGTTCGATTCTGGTCAAGGGCATGTACCTTGGTTGCAGGCACATACCCAGTAGGGAGTGTGCAGGAGGCAGCTGATGGATGTTTCTCTCTCATCGATGTTTCTAACTCTCTATCCCTCTCCCTTCTTCTTTGTAAAAAATCAATAAAATATATTTTTTAAAAAATAAATAAATAAAAATAAAAGTTGTTAAATCTCGCCCTGGCCAGGTGGCTCGGTTGGTTGAAGCATTGTCCTGTACACCTAAATGATAACGGGATCGATCCCTAGTCAGGCACATGCAGGAAGCGGCTGACCAATGTTTCTCTGTCTAAAAAAATCAATAAAAACTTATCTTTGGGTAAGAATTTTTTTAAAAAGAAAATTGTGAAATCTCTATGAAAAAATCCATCTTTTAAAGACTCCTAGTATATAGGGTTCTTTGCAAACGAAACACCGCCTGCATTTGAGCCCACTGTATTATCCGTGGCTGGTTACAGAATCAACTGCCATTACAGATCAGGGAAAGAGGATTTAAAGATATGGGCCCACAAAGAGTCTCTACTGGTTACAAAGGCAGTCAGCAGCATGTCCTGGACATTTCTGGCAAAGACAAGAAGGTACCACCACAACTTCTTTTGTAAAGCTTATTTCAGCAGGAAGTGAACTGTAAGCTGAAGACCAGGAGAGAAGGGCATGATTATGAATTGCTTCCATGGCCTTCTCTTTGGGACTCAAAGGCATTCTAGCAGAGGAAGAGAAAGACATGGCTAGAACCTGTTACACCGTGTAATATAACACAATCAGTTTAGATTAACTTCATTAAAAAGACGCTAAGTAATATATTTCAATAGTGTACAATGAAACTGTGAAAGTTAATAAAACCCACCTGTCTGATAGTAGGTTTCAGCAACAGAAGGCTGAGGCTGGGCAGCGGCAGCTACAGCAGCAGCAGTTGCTGTTGGTTGTTGGTAGTACTGCTTACTATCGTAAGCTACTGCAGGAGCCGTGGATCTTACATACGAGTATGAGTCCTAAGGAAAAAGAATGAAAGAAAACCTTGCTATGAGGAAGAGGCAGTAAATGCTCCTCCTCTTACTATACAAAAGTATAATAAAGGAAATTAAAAAACCAAATATATACTTAGACCTAGACATGAGTCAAATTCAATTACAAAAGGGGATACATTTTGGACTTCATTAAATAAGGTCAAAACCATTTCAAGCATCATGTTTAACTTTTAAAATCAGAAAAATTAGCAATGCTTATTTTTTAAAAATTAGTTTTATTAAAAAACTCATAGCAGCTTTTCCTTAAAAATGGATCCCCTAGTAAAGAACGCCGGTGTGAACTAAATTTTGTGTTTGCTCCAACTTTTTCATTCTCCCTTATTTACTACTGACATTAACATAGTAATGAATAGGAGCTTCCAGATGGAGGAGAGGGGAACGGAGGTGCCAGGGAGAAGGCACATCCTATATAATAAAAGGGTAATATGAAAATTGACCCTAAGGGCAGAACGACCGCTGGACCAGTCACTATGAGGCGCACTGACCACCTCTTGGCCCCTTTCCCCGGCCAGCAGGCTCCGATCACCTGATGGCCACCCGTGGCGGGGGCAGGGCCAGCAAGCGGGCGGGAACAGGCTGACCTCTTGGGTCCCTTCCCCCAGCCGTCTGACACCAATCACCTGATGGTGAACAGGGAACCAGGGAACCGGGGGTGGGTGGGGGCGGAGCCAGCTGCAGGTAGCTGGGGAAGATGGCCCTGATCGCAGGCCAGGCCTAGGGACAGAACCAGTGCACAAATTTCGTGGGCCAGGCCTCTAGTTATATATAAATCTCCAAGGCAATGAAGATCAAGGTGAACTAGGTGAATTCCTGTGCTGCATAAAGTGAGGGATGAGAAGGCATGCAGATAGAAAGGCTGAAGAAATAGGCAGGGTGCAAAAAAAGATGGGCTTCATACACCCTATTAAAAAAAATGGAATTTATTATATTCTGTCTCTGGACATATTGAAGATGATCGCAAAAGTCAAAAGGAATTCCATGTTAGTAACTTGCCATATATTATAGCAAATACTAATATTGTTAATTCATATGTCAATTTCTTAATTCAAATTCCTATAATTGGAAAGAATATAGAAAAACCAGGCCAAGTCCAGAAGGATCAAAGTTTAAAAAACAGATCCTAAAAGCAAACAAACCAAAAAATGGGTTAATTTGCACAGTAAAGGAAACCATCCACAAAATGAAAAGACAACCCACTAATGGGAGAACATATTCGCAATGATACATAGCTCGGGCTTGTAGTCCTCAAAATAGGAGGCACAGCTGTGATTCCAGTGGGCAAATAATGCCACAATACAAACAAGGGGCACTTTCCCTATTATCTTAATTTTTCTTAAAAACTTGGGGTAAAATTAAAATATTTAATCAATGTAAATTTTTCAAAATTAAAGCAAGCAGATATAGTGGAATAGACTAGGGGAGATTATTAATATAAAATGCACAGCCCGGCCAGTATGACTCAATGGATAAGCATCAATGTATGAACCAGGAGGCCATGGTTCAATTCCTGGTCATGGCACATGCCCAGGCTGTAGGCTAGATCCCCAGGAGGTGGCGTGTAGGAGGCAACCAATCAATGATTCTCTCTCTTCATTGATGTTTCTATCTCTCCCTCTCCCTTCCTCTCTGAAATCAATAAAAATATATTTTTTTAAAAAAGAAAAAAAAAACAACTTACAGTTAAGGAAACGTAATGCTTAGAATATGCCCCTAAATTACCTAGGAATACACATTTACTTTTTTCTATCATTACAGGTACATTTTGAAAGATCCAAGTTTGAGAAGCACTGGCTTGGACAGGATACCATACATTGAGGACACTGAAGCCTGTATGTTAAGGCTATTGAAACTAATAGTTTTCTTACCTGGTAGTTTTGTGTAGTAGCTGGAGGTGGTGGGGGTGGTGCTTCTTGTTGTCTCTGGGTATAACCATAATCCGTTGCTGTGTGTGCAGTGGGGTAGCCTCCATAAGCAGCAGCTGTTGCAGCAGCTGCAACAGCTACAGGAGCAGGCCTGGCAACCGCAACTGTAGCAGCTGCTGGTGCATAGGCAGCAGTAACTGTGTGAGCAGCTACTGGAGCCTGATGGACAGTGTAGCTAGCAACTGTAGTTGGATGAGAGTAGGCTACACCCGAAGCTGGCTGCTGGCTATATTGTAGAGAAGAAGAATACACATAATACAATTTATTAAAAATCTAGGAGTTTAATCAAATTAAGTAAAAAGTGCATTTTCAAGGAATTTACTCATGGACTACAAAAAAACCACTATTTTATTTCAACTTAACCTCCCAATCAATACCATATTTATTGTTACATACTTTTCATTCCTTAATCTCAATACATTAGATAATCACACATTATGTTTCAGATCACAGATCAGATCACAAAGCAGGGATGACAAACTGGGATAAGAAGCAGTATTAGGAAGAAATGAAGTTGATCAAACTTGAAATTTAAAAAAATATTTGTTGTACCTAAAGTTCTTTATTATGCTCTACAGATTTTTTAAAAAACTCTACAAAGAGATGTTAAGAAAAATATTGTATTCTAACTCCAATTATAGAAAACATTTAAGGGAAAAACTATTACCCAATTGACTTAAGAAATACTTCTCCCGCTCAGGCTAGGGCAGTGGTTCTCAACTGGGGGAGATTTTGCTGCCAACCCCTCTTGCCCTCCACCCCAGGGACATTTGGCCATGTCTGAACATATTTTTGATGGTCAAACTGCAGAGAAGTTGATGGTGGGTGATGAGTGCTACTGACATCTAGTGGGTAGAGGCCAGTGATGCTGTTACACATGCTACAATGCACAGGATAGCTACTCACAACAAAGAATTATGCAAAGAGTGTCAAGAGTGCTGAGGTTGAGAAATACTGCTCTAGGATACAAAATCTACAATGCAGAATCTGTTATTTTAGATAAATTTTCCAGATTATAGGCATAATTTCATTATGCACATTTTTCTCTTTAAAATGTAGCAGATGTTGCCAAAGAAGATCTAAGTCAGATGTTTTGCAATCATAACCAGTTAAACCTGAAAGAGGCAAAAATTTTCCAAAATCGTAAATCAAAAAATTTGCAGCCAAAATTCTTAAAATAATTTTTACTTTAACCTTTACATTGAGAGCCTATGTCACATAAACCAAGGCCTAAAGATGTTGGCATATTAATAAGTTTATTTGTTGTTCTATGATCTCTGAATAATACACTCACAATTACGTGCTAAAGCTTTATTACCAAGACAGAAATGCCTTCTAAAAAAATGACAGTTCCAACAGTTATTTAGCTGACAGTGTTTAGCTGACCATAGTTATAATGAGTCAAGAATAAAACAGAATTCTTCACTGGTGTTCACAATATCATAGAAACATGGCATAGAATTAAATTTTGAGACCATCATATTTTAACTGGTATTATGGAAATCGCTGATAATTAGGAATTATTAAAAGGGAATCACTATGAAGCTTACAAGTTCATATAAAAAGTGGAGGACCTGGGGACATTCAGTCTAGAAAAGGTGATATGATTAGCTGCCCTCTAATATACGAGACTTACTCCATGCTGCTCCAGAGAACAGAACTAGAACCAATGGATGGAAGGGTGGCAGAATTCAGCCCAATATGAAAAAGAAAAAAAAACAAAAACACAAAAAACTTAGAACAGAGTTCAAAGAAACGCCTATAATTTCTATTTGGATGAGGTTTTCCATATTTTGATGTTAAAATTAGCTAACATTTTCTACATATATGCCAATTATAAGGCAGGCAAAGGAAATTTCCATTGTAATAATGGGAAACTGGTTTGGGATTGACATTTTCTATGGATAATTCCACATCCTTAAGAAAAAATGCCAGCAACAGCTTCTTCAAAACTCCTAGAACTATGAAAAAGAATTATATTAAAATATAAATATACCAGTTCTGTGAAGCCTGTATTTAACATTCACTAATAAGATTTTACACATCCAGACTACACTGTATACATAAAAGGGGTTTTGATTATGTAAAAATTCAGATAATATTGGATTCCTATACAATTTTTATTCATCCTACTACTCTTTATCAAACACCTATTCACATTTCTTTCTCCCCTATGTTTGTCCTATTGGATAAAAAGCAGGGTGGGGATAGAATAGAAATGTCAAGTCAACTAGGCAGGCAATTTGACTTACACTGTCTCATATAATTAAGAGTCCATGTGACTTAGGATGAAATGACCGTATGCTCTGGTTTATGCCCCTATCCCAGCATAATTATTAGTAGTATTCTCTTTCACTCTCCTATGTGTCTCAGTGTCAACAACAGATTTTACAGTCAGCCTTCCAAGAAACCATATAAAAAGATGCCAGTGCATTTAGCAATTACCACATACATCTATCTCTAAGGCTGCTTAACCTAACTCTGCTCTGTATAGCCAGGTCCTTACCCATCATCTGGACTGACCATATCCTCCACCAAAAGCATCATGAACGATAATAATCCAGTTCCAGTTCCCAGGGGAGTCAAGGTGAGGGCAGCTGACTGCTTGCTGTTCAGAATAAAGATCCTCTGGGCTGTCTGTCGTCTTAGACCCATCTGGGAATTTCTCTTTCTGTTTCAAATATCCTTAGAAAATCTGTCCTTTACATGACGTGGATGACCACACTGGACTGTACCAATTCAATTAAGTATCCAGTTGATAAGTCTAAATAAACAAGTTAATTTTTAAAAATCCAGGTCAAATCAAGTTCAAATTCATTTAAGTAAAATTTGTCTAAGTGGAAATAGTTCAAATCAAGGTGTTTTCTTTGCCTAGCTTTGGATAGAATAAAAGGTGTTAAATTATATCCCTACATAAAATGTATGACCTACAATCTTTAAATTATTTCTTAAATAAAGCAGAATATAAAGTAAATAACCCAAATCTTGTGCCATAAAAATACATTAGTAGCCCTGGCCAAGGCGGCTCATTGGTTATAATATTGGTCTGTACACTGAAGGATCTCGGGTTTGATTCCCAGTAAGGGCTCGTATTTAGGTTGCCGGTTCAATGCCCGGTCGGGGCACATGCAGAAGGCAATCAATCGATGTGTCTCTCTCACATTGATGTTTTTCTCTCTCTACCCACCCTCCTCCCTCCTTTCCATTCTATGAAAATCAATGGAGGGAAATACATTCGTGAAATATGAGAAGACTTTCATCCAGTACAGCGGAAGCTTCTATTTAGATAATTATATCCTTTGTGAATAAATTAAATCTAATCAGCCTCAGTCAGTTTTTAGCCAGAACAAATAAAATAATAAATGATGAAACAAACATAAAAAAGTGGGTAAAAATGGTTAAGACTTGGGGTTTGGGTGGTGGGTCCCTACGTGTGCTCAGCACGCATCAGAGTAGTGCTAGTTCTCTTCCGGGCCCATTTCCCCGGGACGCTGCAGGATGTCCATCCACAACAACTGCAAGGTGTTCAGGTTTTGTAAATCCAAATGTCATAGCAACTTTAAAAGGAAGTGCAATCCTCCCAAGGTCAGGGGGACTAAAGCATCCCACAAAGCAGCCAGTAAAGAGCTTACAGTGGATAATCCATTTGAATTTGAAAAACAACGTAGAAACAAACCTGTCAAATAATACCAGAGAGCGCTGTGGAATAAACGACGGATGCAATGAAGAGCTGAAGAGATTAAACAGCAACATCAAGCTAAATTCATAATGAACAAGTTAAAAAAAATAAAGAGCTACAGAAAGATCAGGACATCAAAGAATTCAAGCAAAACATTTATCTCATCCGGGTCCCTTTTGCATGCAAAGGAAAGCAGCTAGGAGAAAAAATGATAGAGAAACTACAAGAGGATGTGGACATGGAAGTTGTTTCTGATCATCTTACTGTGTAACTATTTCTAAGAGCACACTGAAAAATCTCCTTTAGAGGCTTAGATGCTCTAAGTTATTGATTTATTTTTTACATAAGATGACTCAAAAGGTGATTAAAAATACATCCACATTACTATCTACAGATCATATGGATGTTAACATTGCATCTCAATGGTAAATCTTCACTGATATACTTATGTAAATAATGAATATTCTGTAAATACAAAGTGAACTGTGGACATAAAATGATTATGCCACTTAGATAATGGCATCAGATACATTTATGTAATAACTAATGACAAACATTCATGGCTAGTGATATATAAAATAAAATTTTCTTTGCAGTTAAAAAAATGTTAAGAAATAACTGAAGAATCAGACATAAAATGAAGGGTGTTTCTCTTGGAAAGAGAAAGAGGAAAAGAATTTAGGGGATTATTAATATTAGGGAATTATTAATATTAGGGAATTATTAAATCCACCTGCTTACCAAAAAGTGAAGCCAGCCAGAGGGCTTACCAAAATAGATAGCCAACCAATCTGCCCTTGCTGATTTGGCTCAGTGGATAGAGTGTCGGCCTGCAGACTAAAGGGTCCCGGGTTCGATTCCGGTCAAGGGCACATGCCCGGGTTTCGGGCTCGATCCCCAGTAGGGGGCGTGCAGGAGGCAGCTGATCAATGGTTCTCTCTCATCATTGATGTTTCTATCTCTCTCTCCTTCTCCCTTCCTCTCTGAAATAAATAAAAATACATTTAAAAAAAATGACCCTGTGGAAATAGACTATTTCAAGGCAACAATTTTCAAAAATTCTAATGTGTATCCTTAAAACAAGACCTTTATACTAGTTAGAAGATAAAGTCGAGGGATACAGACAAGATAAAGATATGAAAACTATAAAAGGAGAGAAATCTAAGAGGTCCAATATTCAACTAGAAGGAATTCTAGAGAATAAAGAAAAAAGCAAATGAAAGAAATAAAATTTCCCTCAAAGGGAGGCACAAATTTTCAAATTCAAAGGGCCTACACAGTGCAAAGCAGAATGAAAGAACCACACCAAGAAACATACAGCATTTCACATCTCACAACAAAAAAGATCCTTCAAGTCTCCAGAGAGAAGATAAACAGGTCACCTACACACACCTAAATGTAAATCAGTCTCTCACTGAGGCTAGTAGCTAGAAGACAATAGGATGTCTTGAAAATTCAAGGGAAAATTATTATTAATGCACAATTCTGTACCCAGATAAATTAAGGAAGAATACATATTTTTCTTGGCATTCAAGGACTGAAAGAGTTTACCACCTCTATACTACATGATAATGTATTTTTAGGGCACTACACAATAGTGTATTTTTTTAAACCAATCTAGAAAAAGACTGTAAAATCCTGCAAACATGGATCTAAACCCAGGAGTGAGATGAAAGCCCAGGTTAGCAGCTGTGTAGCAGCCCAGAGAGGCAATGAGCTTAGAGTAGAATCAAAGGAAGGACAGAAGCCTCAAGGAGCAAGACGTTTAGGAAAGAGGACTGGACAGTAGGCAGTAGACTGGGAGACTGGAAATATCTTAAAATATAATCAAGGCACCAACAAGATTTGGGGGGGGTGGGGGGGGGAGAGTAAGAAAGCACTTCAGGAAATATAAAACTGCTCGATCCCAGTAAAAGACATCACATTTTGAGCAATTAGTAGGGTGTAAAAAGGAAGAAATTCATTTTAATTTGAGCCTAGGAAGAGGTTTCTATTAAGTGGTACAGGGCTGTAAAAGTGAAACATAGGAATTACAATCATAAGACAGTACTTGGCTTACAGTATGTACTACTTTCACAGTCATAATAGTGGAAATTTTTGCTTTAAAGTTTTAGAATCAAACTAATATACAGAAGATAAAATTATAACGTATAATAAATTCAACAAATTAAGTCCTAGAAAAGCATATTATTTAGTGATACAAAGTTTAGATATAAAACCAGAATGGGCAGAATTGGGAGGCAAGGAGAAGAAAAAATAAGGGAATGTTGTTTTCATTGTAAGCCCTCCTACATTACTTTATTTTTTACTTATTTATTTTTGGTTAATCCTCACCCGAGGATATTTTTCAATTGATTTTTAGAGAGTGGAAAGGAGGGGGAGAGACAGAAAAAGAGAGAAACATTGATGTGAGAGAGAAACATTGATTGATTGCCTCCACAGGTGCCCCAACTAGGACTGGGGATCAAACCTGCAACCAAGGTATGTGCCCTTGACCAGAATCGAACCCGGGACCCTTCAGTTCGTGGGTCGACACTATCCACTGAGCCAAACCAGCTAGGGCCACTACTTTATTTTTAATTACATCATGTATTACTCTGGTGGGGGGAAAAAGCATAAAAGCATTGGAATAGAATTCTTAAACTGACAACTGGAATGACTAACAAACCCCAACTTTAAATACTTCTTTCTAGTTATTCCAACTCCACTCTAACTTCTATGTTCTGGCCTCAACCCTTATGTCCAACTCTGAACCTATTTTTAATGCTTTCAAATTCCATTACCATGATCTGGCTTTACATTATACTAAATTTATAGTCACAACTGAAATTAAAATAACTTATGAACAATAGCTTGCCATATAAATGGCATCTGGTAACAGAGAAAACATTTCTATACTTCCTTTAGTTTCCATACAACAGTGGTTCTCAAAATGTGATTCAAAGACGGCTAAGGGTCCCTAAGAGGAGTCCTAAGGGATCTTTCAGAGGGTCGAGAAGGTTCCCTTTTGTAATTACAGATTGCCTTCATATATTTTAACCCAAACAACTTACTACAACAGACTGAATGCAGAAGCAGATTTAAGAATCCAACCATCTAATTGAGATATTAAAAGGATTTGTAAAAATATAGGACAATGGCTCTCGTGTTTCACTATTTTGGGGGAGGTAGGAATATAGGTATTTTTCATAATGATATTTTTGGTTAGCATTTAGTGATTTTTTAAAAATATATATTTTTATTGATTTCAGAGAGGAAGGGAGGAGGGAGAAAGAAATATCATCAATGAGAGAGAATTGTGAATCAGCCGCCTCCTGCACGCTCCCAGGGCCAGATAAATTTTTAAAAGAAGCAAACAGAATGAAATACAGTATATAAAAATTATCATTAGAAACTCAGAAAGATACTACGTAACTGATTAGACATGGCTGGCAAAAAAATTAGTGAACCAGAAAGTGTCTATAAAAATTACCTAGAATGTGCAGAGACCAAAGAGATGAAAAATATTTTTACCGATTTCAGAGAAGGGAGGGGGGAAGGGGTAAAGGGGGAAAGGGGGAAGGGGGAAGGGGGAGGGGGAGGGGGGAGGGGGGGAGGGGGAGGGATCAATGATGAGAATCATTGATTGGCTGCCTCCTGCATGCCCCACACCGGATATCAAGCCCGCAACCCGGGCATATGCCCTGACCGGGAATCGAACCATGATCTTCTGGTTCATAGATAGATGCTCAACCACTGACCCACACCAGCCAGGCTAAGCAAAATTTTATACTAGTTTTTTTGTAGTGCCAAATGATTCGATTCTAATTTTCCTATAGTAGCTACCCATTAAAATTATACCAATAATTTGATAACTATCAAATTCTTGATCCAATCTCTCTAAAGTCCTAACATTGCTGACTATCTCTGTCTTGATTTTTATGACATTACTTTCCTCCAGCTCTCGGCTCAACCAGTATTTGTTTTCTGGCCCTACTTTAAACACAGACATTACCCCAGTTTGTAACTACAGCACTACTTTTTTCTATTTTTCATTCATTCAAAAAAATGTTTACTAATATTTGATGTATGCCAGGCACTATATTTTATCATGTTTCAACCATACCTGTAAGCTATTTATGGTGGATCACCACCATATGAGTAATATCCAGACTTACATTACCAATCTTTATCCCTTTTCTAAGCTCCATTTCCAGCTGTCTACTGAATGTAATACTAACATTGATGGGGATGTAGTATATGCCAGGAATTGTTCTGAGCACATTATAAATATTATCTCATTTGATTCTCAAAACAGCACAATGGGGACTGTATAGGCCTCCCAAAAACGCTGGTAATGTTCTAATTTTTCATCTGGGTGATATATTACACTTCAACAAAGAATTTTTAAAAAATCTCAATCCCATGAGGTAAGAATCCCATTTATAGATGAAGAAACTGAAATATCAAGTGACTGTTTGCTTCAGATCACAAGGCAGGTGGTAGAGGGAACCAGGATTCAACTGAGGTGGGCTGACTTCAGAGCCCATCCACTCTCAAGCAGATCTTACATTCCTGTCTTGGCTCAATACATTTCCTTTGTCTAAAATAACATTCCCTGGCCCTAGGTGGTTTGGCTCAGTGGACAGAGCATTGGCCTGCAGACTGAAGGGTCCCGGGTTCGATTCCAGTCAAGGGCACATGCCCGGGTTGTGGGCTCGATTCCCCAGGAGGTGTCGTGCAGAAGACAGCCAATCAATGATTCTCTCTCATCATTGATGTTTATATACCTCTCTCCTCCCTTCCTCTCTGAAATCAATAAAAATATATTTAATAAAATATTTTTAAAAATAAAATGACATTCCCTGGATTTTCAGACGGACAGACCATGAAGTCTACCTCAAATTCCTAGTCAGAATCCCCCAATTCTCATTTTACTATTTCAGTAAAATTAAATTATGATAATTATCATGGCATAGTTATTTCTGGGTATATCTGATCTGTTCCCACTCTCATCCCTCAGAAGTGTAAACTCCTTGAGAGCAGGGAATGTGCATACTGTAGCTGTTCATTAAATATCATCTGAGTTACTCCCTACAAGTGTATTTTAATATACATATCATACAAGACTAATAATAAAACAAAAAAAGCCCAGTGTTCTTTATTTTATCAATCTGTGCTCTATAAGAATTAAGAACTGCACTGCACAGCTTTCACAAAACACTAAGAAATGTTGTACTCAGAACAATGACTCTAATTCTGACAGAGTGGTGCCAAAGAAACTTATGGACAAGCACAGTGGGTGCACTCCTCACCTTTAATCATGCGTCTAAGTGATCTTAACTTACTTTGTCAATTACATCATTTACAAGCCCAAGAACTGTCTTGATTAACCTGATGGCATATTTCTGAATAATTTGGCTTATTTTATTTTTATAAATACCTCTACTTAAACAGCTATACATTGTAATCCAACTGCCCATAAGCATAAATCTCTGGGCTATTTAATTCAATGATCTATTTGTCTATCTCATATCAATACCCCATTTTCCTGTTTAATAAAGGTGGATACAGGATAACACAAGAATTCCTTATCATACCTCATGACTACTTTTGGACCAATACTCCCTTCAAAACCAATATTAGAAGTCCTTTATCAAGTTACCCCAAAAATCCTGTTGAGATATTTATTGGAAATACATTAAATATATGGATTACTTAGGGAAACTGATAACTTGATGGTACTGATTTTTTTTCACTCCATGAACATAACTCATCATTTATTTATGTCTTCTTTTATGGCCTAATATATTTTTTCCTCAAAGTGTTTGCATATCTCATTAGTTTTATTTCTACTTATTCAGTTAGTTTTGTGGCTATATATAAACAGGACTTATTTTACATTGAAACTGAGGTCTATCCATACTCAAGTACCTACTTTTAAAACATTTTACTTTGAGATTATAAAGCTCTATATATTAAGTATATGATAAAAATCAACTAAGGAGTACTTTAAAAACCATTATAGTATTACTCAAATCTCTACTTCACAGAAAACTAGCAGTGCCTTCTGAAAATCAGGGAATAGGCTAGTAAGTTTTATATTTAAATCTTTACCTCAAGGCAAATTAGGTAAGGAAACTGAGTCTTAGAAATGTTAAGTGACTGAAGGGACAGAGCTGGGATTCAAATCCCAAGTCTAACCAGCTACAAATGCATGCCCTTTCATCCTAGTAATTTGTAAGGTAGTTTACAAAAGCACAGTAAAGCACACACCTTAAACAGCATTCTATTCAGGGATACTCTGGCTCACCCTACTCTTAAAATTATTAATAACATTAAAAAGGAAATATCATCAACATTAACAGCAACAGTCTTTTTGGAAAGAAAATTTTCATTATTTCAAACTCACTCATGCACTATAAATCCTAAGATCTCTGATTCAACAATGGAAGAGCTGATATAATTAGCAGTTGCAGTATTTTTTTTATTTTTTTTTTGTAGAGCCAGTAAATTTCCATCACCATGATTGGTTTCAAAAACCTGTTCACCTGGTTTTTGCAGCTTCTCAGTAATTATTCCTTTTTTACCTTACTAGTGTTACTTTTAATCTTTCCTTCAAGACACAATATTCATAACACTACATTCAAATAAAAAGTTAAAAAGAAAGAGAAGGGAAAATCCCCCCTGCTTACCCAGTCAGCCTACCCAAGTTATCTTAGTGATGTGAGATAATTATAATTTAGGAACAGATTGTCCTAAAGACATCTCAAGAATCATTAGATGATATGCCTTCTTTTGACTAACAGGTACTTAAACTAATGTCCAGAAAACAGTCAAAATCCCACTTAAACATTTATCCCTTAGCATTTGCTAAGACTCTAAGAATATGGGGGTAAAGCAATTATTTTGCAACCTTTATGCAATCTCTAAAGTCTTCAAATTCAATAAACAGTGGATATAAAAAGTGTAAAAAATGTTGCCAACTGATTATTTTAAATAGCTAACTATACTGAAAGGTAAAATAACATTCAGGTATCAATGATACACTAAGCATTATATATAGGACAAAGAAAACTAGTTTAATTAAACACATGCTAAAGATTTAGGTTATCCAGGTAAAAGACAAGTATCTTGAGTAGCTAGAAAGATGACAAGGAACTGATACGTGCAAAGCTTTTCTAAAGAATAAGGGAAACTGCTGGTTTAAAGGTCTCAAAAAATTGGTTGTGTCTCATTAATAGTGATATTTAGTGGGATTACTTTATTTTACATTAAATATACATATATTTATATATACCACAAATCAACTTTTGTATCACTGCCAAGAAAAGAGTGGTAATGATTTTGATCCTATGAAACTATTAATTAGAAAGTTTTTCCTTCCTCACATTTTTTAAAAATATATTTTTATTTATTTCAGAGAGGGAGAGAGAGAAATATCAATGACGAGAGAGAATCACCGATCAGTTGCCTCCTGCACACCCCACACTGGGGATCACGCCCACAACCCGGGCATGTGCCCTGACCAAGAACCGAACCATGACCTCCTGGTTCATAGGTCGATGCTCAACCATTGAGCCATGCCAGCCGGCCCTTCCTCACTTTCTTTGCTAACCTAAGTCCTTATAACTATTAAAATAGTTTCCAAGATTTATTATAAATTAGATTTGTCTGTCTAAAAGGAAGTTTATCTTCTCAAACCCAAAAGGTACTCTACTGAATGAAGTAGGTGATCTACCCAACCAAGTTCCCTTTCTGCCATGAAGCCATCTCTATTTTTTCACTGTGCTTGAGAGGTCTGCCTTGTCCCACACACCCCAAATTAACATTCTATCAACATATTTAATACATACATATACATACACCAAATACTTATAAAAAATGTTTTTGATTTCTTCATTTCCAAGGGGGGGGGGGGGGGACAAATTAAAGGTCAGAAAATGTAAAGATTACATCTGCAAGAGTGGCAAATGGCATAATAAGTTTATTTACTTGTCTTAAAAAAATAACACAAAGCAGGAAGAAAAACACTCAGCAGCTGATGGAACATGTAGCATAAGAACTGAACAAATGCCTACCACAAAAGTGTTTCATATGCATATATAAATGAAAACCTTAGTTTATTTTAAAGTTATTAGTACCAGAACTTATGAGATCTTTAAAATATCTTTTTTAAAACCTTGATTTTTAAAATGCCATTATGAATCTCAAATATTAACAAGCAATAGTCTAAGCTCCAAATAAATTTAATCAAATACCTTACATAGCTATAACCACAAAATAGCTTAGAACCAGAATTAAATCTAGACTTAAGAATTACTTTCATTTCTCTGAATTCAATGACAGATGAAGCAACTACCCACAGCATCCACATATAACTGCTTAAGATTTCTTTGAGTTTGCACCCTTCAAAGTAGGCCTTAGTCTTCCATGTTTAAAAGTTACATTGTAGCCCTAGCCGCTTTGGCTCAGTGGATAGAGCATCGGCCTGCGGACTGAAAGGTCCCAGGTTCGATTCCGGTCAAGGGCATGTACCTTGGTTGCGGGCACATCCCCAGTTGGGGGTGTGCTGGAGGCAGCTGATCGATGTTTCTCTCTCATTGATATTTCTAACTCTCTAACTCTCTCCCTTCCTCTCTGTAAAAAATCAATAAAATATATTTTTTAAAGAAAAGTTACATTGTAATGATTTCTAGAAAGGAAGAAAAAGAGCATCCTTATTGCATTTTTTGTTTATGCTTTTACTATTAATGCTACAGTAAGACCTCAATATAACGGACTAATTCAGGTGAGGGCGTGTCCATTAAAGCCAAAAGTCTGGCCCAGCTGGTGTGGCTCAATGGTTGAGCGTGGACTCAAGAACCAGGAGGTCATAGTTTGATTCCCAGTCAGGGCACAGGCCTGGGTAGTGGGCTCCATCCCCAGTAGGAAGTGTGCAAGGGGCAGCCAATTGATGATTCTCTTTTATCACTGATGTTTCTATTCCTCTCTTTCTCTCCCTTCCTCTTTCTTAAATCAATAAAAACATTAAAAAAAAAAAAAAAGAAAAAGAAAAAAAGGCTGAGCCCTAGCTGGTTTAGCACAGTGGACAGAGCATTGGCCTGCAGACTGAAGGGCCCTGGTTTCGATTCCGGTCAAGGGCACATGCCCTGGTTGCGGGCTTGATCCCCAGCAGGGGCGTGCAGGAGGCAGCCAATCAATGATTCTCTCTCATCATTGATGTTTCTATCTCTCGCTCTCTCTCCCTTCCTCTCTGAAATCAATATCAATATATTTTTTTTTAAAGGGCTGAAATAGGTTTTCCAAATGTGTATGTTTAAAAATTGACAAATTAGTTCACCTGTTATTTATATAGACACATTTGTGTAATTAAAATTAAGTATGTATGAGAAGTTCACTTTCACAGAAATTTTCGACATGGGAACATTGTTAAAACTGCTGCAGCAAGTCATGTAAAGAACAACAAAACCAATCACTGTGAGCGATACAAAGTGATCAAGTGATACAGTGTGACTGTGTGATCATTCTCTGAACATTGTTTACCAGCAATGACTCTGGGATTTAAATTTGTAGACTACTAGAGGCCGGGTGCATGAAATTCGTACACTGGGGAAGAGGGGAGGGAGTGTCCCCTCAGCCCAGCTAGCACCCTCTCACAGTCCAGGAGCCCTCACTCATTACCACCCTCCTGCTCGCTGCTCCTTACCCCTCAGCTTGCTGCTCCTTAGCACTGCTGCAGAGATGGGAAAGGCTCCCACCACCGCCGCTGCACTCGCTAGCCATCAGCCTTGGCTTCTGGCTGAGCGGTGCTCCCCCTGTGGGAGCACACTGACCACCAGGGTTCAACTCCTGTGTTGAGCGTCTGCCCCCTGGTGGTCAATGCATCATAGCGACTGGTCATCCAACGTTTGGTCAATCTGCATATTACCCTTTTATTATATAGGACTAGAGGCTCAGTGCACAAAACTCATGCAACGGGAGGGGAGGTCCCTTCACCTCGACCTGCACCCTCTTGCAATCCAGGACCGCTTGGGGGATGTCCGACTGCTGGTTTAGGCCCAATCCTGCAGGGGATCGGGCCTAAACCGGCAGTCAGACATCCCTCTCACAACCTGGGACTGCTGGCTCCTAACCGCTCACCTGCCTGCCTAATCACCCCTAACCATTTGCCTGCCTGCCTGATCACCCCTACCCACTCACCTGCCTGCCTGATCACCCCTAACCACCTCTGCCTCGGCCCCCACTGCCATGGCTTTGTCCGGAAGGTCGTTTGGCTGTCTGATCTAATTAGAATATTACATTTTTATTATTATAGATAGTTGTAGATGTGTAATATTTATGTGGATGAAATTACTACAGTGTTTTCTCTAACATATGACTGGCCTATTGGCTAAAATTTGTTACAAATAACAGTGAGCCCGGGCTGGTGTGGCTCAGTGGTTGAGCACTGACCTAAGAATCAGGAGGTCGCAGTTCAGGTTCGATCCCCAGTAGAGGGTGTGCAAGAGGCAGCCAATCAACAATTTTCTCTCATCATTGATGTTTCTGTGTCTCTCTCTCCCTCTCCCTTCCTCTTTGAAATCAGAAAAAAATGTATTTAAAACAACAAAAAAAGGACTATTTAAAAAAAATTTAAAGTAGTTAATAACAAAAAATATAACCTCCTAATTTCATTATAAGCAAATCTTGGTTAAAAGCATTTTAAAATGAATAAGATGTTAATTTCCACATGTGATATACAAACTGGAAATTTTGTCCGTTAAATCTGAAGGTTGTTAAATTGAGGTCTGAAAAATCGAGGGCTTACTGTACTTGTTCATTTTGTTGAGCCAAAATATTAGCCTTATTGGGCCTCATTTATTCCTATCAAAAGCAAACAATTTCCACGTACTATATTTATATGAGGACAGAGCATCTTAATTAGTTTTGCCAATATATACATAAATAACATTTTTAAAAGTATTCTCACTAGACATATATGTAACAAGTAATAATTGGATTGTTGTTTGTTTACTGAAACTATGAGATTCAAAGCCAAAGAAAAATTAGGTACAGAAATTATTTAATAGTTTCCTATATTAGGATAAAATACATACATACAACTATTTTACTTAAAAAAATAATAATTACCTTTAAATTGGCATTTGCTCCCCTCATTTCTATCTGTAGGTCCGCATTAGAAAAATATTTCAAAACTGCCACAAACAACAAACCCACTACATTTTCAGTAAATAAACCAAAAAGCTATCACTCTGCCCATTTTAACAGAAAAATACTGGGTAAAACAAGTAAAATTTTGAGTGGTTAAATACAGCCTTGTCTAGAACACAAAGTACTTGGTAGCACTGGATTTATGGCACAGATGCGGAGTAGCTATCTCGTTTCCCAGAAAAAGAAAACAGCTAATTTTTTTTTCTCTCTCCACAAAAAGTATTAGCCCTAAAAGCTTTTAACAAAGTAGCTGAGACTTTACTAGTTTACAACTTGTAAGCAAAGGGATTTGCTAATGTTTAAAAAGCCCCAACATTTTGCTCCAGTTACCTGTCATCTCAGTATTTATTTATTTATTTGTTTATTTATTTGAAATATGTGTCAGATAAAAGAGAGTTGTAAAAAAAAAAAAGTCCACATGCATTCAATAATTAGTAAAACACCAATTTCATCAATAAATGGCACATTGCCGAACCGGTTTGGCTCAGTGGATAGAGCGTCAACCTGCGGACTCAAGGGTCCCAGGTTCCATTCCGGTCAAGGGCATGTACCTGGGTTGCGGGCACATCCCTACTGGGGGCTGTGCAGGAGGCAGCTGATCGATCTCTCTCATCGATGTTTCTAACTCTCTATCCCTCTCCCTTCTTCTCTGTAAAAATTCAATAAAATATATTAAATAAATAAATAAATAAATAAATAAATAAATGGCACATTTATACATGTTAACATCTCCTAAAATCAATGGTGGTAAGCACTGTCAGTTTTAATTGTAGCACATTTTTAGAGGTATAGGGAAATAATGATACCCCTTTACAATAAATGGCATCTTAGAAATTCCATGGAATAAGGCAACTTTCTCAGAATTACAAATTTTTAACCCCAAAACATGACCGAGAATCTCATTTTCTACATGAGGGAAAAAGAAAGCCCTGATAGAGTGTTGCCCCCCAATGTCATAAAATCGAGAGCAAACAAGACTGGCACCCAGGTCTTCTGGTTCCCGCTGATGCCCTTTGCACGACACCTCCCGCTGCCTGGAGTGATGAGCGGGGAAAGCGACCGGGTTCCTCGACAGTGAGCATGTCCCGTACTCACTCACACAGATACAGTCCATCTCGCCACAGGAAGCCTGCCATGTAGGAACTCTACATGCTCACAGCCTGAACCTGGATCTACATGCTCACGGCCTGAACCTGGACTCTCCATGCTCACGGCCTGAACCTGGACCTACATGCTCACGACCTGAACCTGGACTCTCCATGCTCACGGCCTGAACCTGGATCTACATGCTCACGGCCTGAACCTGGATCTACATGCTCACGGCCTGAACCTGTACTCTCCATGCTCACGGCCTGAACCTGGACCTACATGCTCACGGCCTGAACCTGGACCTACATGCTCACGGCCTGAACCTGTACTCTCCATGCTCACGGCCTGAACCTGGACCTACATGCTCACGGCCTGAACCTGGACCTACATGCTCACGGCCTGAACCTGGACCTACACGCTCACGGCCTGAACCTGGATCTACACGCTCACGGCCTGAACCTGGATCTACACGCTCACGGCCTGAACCTGTACTCTACACGCTCACGGCCTGAACCTGTACTCTACACGCTCACGGCCTGAACCTGGATCTACATGCTCACGGCCTGAACCTGGACCTACACGCTCACGGCCTGAACCTGGATCTACACGCTCACGGCCTGAACCTGGATCTACACGCTCACGGCCTGAACCTGGATCTACACGCTCACGGCCTGAACCTGGATCTACACGCTCACGGCCTGAACCTGGACCTACACGCTCACGGCCTGAACCTGGATCTACATGCTCACGGCCTGAACCTGGATCTACATGCTCACGGCCTGAACCTGGACCTACATGCTCACGGCCTGAACCTGGATCTACACGCTCATGGCCTGAACCTGGACCTACACGCTCACGGCCTGAACCTGGATCTACACGCTCACGGCCTAAACCTGTACTCTCCATGCTCACGGCCTGAACCTGGACCTACATGCTCACGGCCTGAACCTGGACTCTACATGCTCACAGCCTGAACCTGGACCTACATGCTCACGGCCTGAACCTGTACTCTACACGCTCACGGCCTGAACCTGGATCTACATGCTCACGGCCTGAACCTGGACTCTACACGCTCACGGCCTGAACCTGGATCTACACGCTCACGGCCTGAACCTGGACTCTACACGCTCACGGCCTGAACCTGGATCTACATGCTCACAGCCTGAACCTGGACCTACATGCTCACGGCCTGAACCTGTACTCTACACGCTCACGGCCTGAACCTGGATCTACATGCTCACGGCCTGAACCTGGATCTACACGCTCACGGCCTGAACCTGGATCTACATGCTCACGGCCTGAACCTGGATCTATATGCTCACGGCCTGAACCTGGATCTCCATGCTCACGGCCTGAACCTGGACCTACATGCTCACGGCCTGAACCTGGATCTACACGCTCATGGCCTGAACCTGGACCTACACGCTCACGGCCTGAACCTGGATCTACACGCTCACGGCCTAAACCTGTACTCTCCATGCTCACGGCCTGAACCTGGACCTACATGCTCACGGCCTGAACCTGGATCTACACGCTCACGGCCTGAACCTGGATCTATATGCTCACGGCCTGAACCTGGATCTCCATTCTCACGGCCTGAACCTGGACCTACATGCTCACGGCCTGAACCTGGACCTACACGCTCACGGCCTGAACCTGGACCTACACGCTCACGGCCTGAACCTGGATCTACACGCTCACGGCCTGAACCTGGATCTATATGCTCACGGCCTGAACCTGGATCTCCATTCTCACGGCCTGAACCTGGACCTACATGCTCACGGCCTGAACCTGGACCTACACGCTCACGGCCTGAACCTGGACCTACACGCTCACGGCCTGAACCTGGATCTACATGCTCACGGCCTGAACCTGGATCTACACGCTCACGGCCTGAACCTGGATCTACACGCTCACGGCCTGAACCTGGACTCTCCATGCTCACGGCCTGAACCTGGATCTACATGCTCACGGCCTGAACCTGGACCTACACGCTCACGGCCTGAACCTGGACCTACACGCTCACGGCCTGAACCTGGATCTACACGCTCACGGCCTGAACCTGGATCTACACGCTCACGGCCTGAACCTGGATCTCCATGCTCACGGCCTGAACCTGGATCTACATGCTCACGGCCTGAACCTGGATCTACACGCTCACGGCCTGAACCTGGAGACAGGCTGTCTCAGAATGACCCAAAAGTAACAGCAACGTCAACAACAACAAAACACCCCCCTTTTTTGGGTTGGTGACACCTGAGAGATTAAGGCCCCCCTTCCGATAGGCATTTCCGAAGACGCATGGCCGTCACTCCGTGCAATCTCCCCTGCACCGCCCTTTCCCCAGGGCACAGGCTCGCCCAGGTAAACGACGGGCCCACAGGAGCCCCAACTCGCAAACCAGAGGCGGCGGCCGCCCTGGGACCTGGCCGTCTCCGCAGCCTCCGACCCGCACACGCTGCACAGGTGGTTGGAGGGTGCGCATCCCGCCCGGAGGGAGCCCGGGAGCAGCAGGGCCGGGAGGGGCGCCCGCAGTTTGCTCGCGGGGCTCGGGGCCGGGTGCAGGGCCCGGGGAGCCGCAGGCCGGAGGAGAAAGCACCGAGGAGACGGCACGTTATCTGGGCTCCGGGGGCCGGGCCGGGGCCGAGCGGAGACCGATGCGCCTGCGACTGGGCACCAGCACCCCTCCCCGCCCCCCGGCGTCCGCCCGCTCCGAGACCCGGTGGGAGGGCGCCCCGAGGTGGGCACGGGGCAGGCGGGAGCCCGGCGCCGGGGCCCCGGTTCCCTCCACGGCCCGCCGGGCGGGGGCGGCGGCCGGGCTCCCAGGCCGCGGGAGGCCATTTTAGCTTCGGGGCCGCCGAGAGCCCCGGCCGCCCTCCACGTCCCCAAACCTCGCCGCTCTCGGCCCGCCCCCCACGGGGGCCGCTCCCCGCCGCGGGCCGGGCGCAGCGGGAGGGGCCGGGCCGGGCCGCCGCGCGGGGGGCTCCGGGCCGCGGGGCGGGGACGGCGCGGGGGCGTCGGGCCGGCGGGATCCGGGCGGAGGAGCGGAGCGGGCCGGGCCGGGGAGGGGAGGGAGGGAGGGCGGGAGCCGTTACCTATACTGGGCCGCAGCCGCCGCCGCCGCCGCCCCGCTGTGGGTGAATCCAAAGTAGTTGCCGGTCGCCATTTTGGCATCTTCCCCCAGCCGGCTGGGCACTGCGGCGGGCGCCGATCGCAGGGTCCCATGGCGGCCGGAGAGGCGCGGAGGCGCGCGGACGCCGAGGGCGGGAGAGGGAGAGGGGGAGAGAGAGAGAGAGGCGCCGTGAGAAGCCGCCCTCGCCGGGCCGGGGCCCCGGTGGCGGCCGCCGCCTCCCCCGCCCGCCTCGCACTCCCTCACTCACTCGCACGGGGGCCCCGGCGGCGGCCGCCACCTCCTCCCCGGGGCCAGCCCCAAGCCCGCGCCTCCCCGCCGCCCCGGGCCGGGCCAGGGGCCGGGCCGGGCCCCGAGGGGGCACAGGAGACTCACCATAGGTGAAGGAGACTACCGGGCATATGGGAATCATGGGCTCGGGCTGCTGCTGCTGAACTCTGAACTCTCACCCGCTGCCTCCCTCCTCGGCCCTGCTCCTCCTCAGCGGAGAACAGACCGCCGCCTCCCGCCGCACTGCGCAGGCGCCGCCGCGCTCGGCACGCTGGGAGTTGTAGTCCCCGCCGCCCGCGCGGCTCCACGGGGCGCGTGCCGGGCCTCCGCCGAGGCTGGCTGGCGGCGGGGTCGGGGGGGTCCCCCGAGCGGGAAGGCAGGCCCCGCCTCCTCCAAAGTGGCCGGGCCAGCGAGCCGCCGTCCGGGCGGCAGAGGAGAGGGCGAGGAGCGCCTGGCCGGGCCGTGGGGGCATCGGGGAGAGTGGCCAAGAGGGTGACGTCTGTTGGCCTTTTCTTCTTTCCACTCTCCTTCCACGACTGCGTGTGCGTGTGTTCTCCACCTTGCAGCCCTCGTGGCCTGCGCACTTCCCCTCGGGATGGGAGCTGGATCAGCGTGGATGCTCCATCAGTGCCCGCATTCCCGCTGCTCGTCCCTGCCTCTGAATTAGGGAGGGAAAGACGGAGGAGAGAAAGAAGAAAGAATGGCAAGTGTGCCGTCCTGTTGAGCTGGAAGCACACCCCCAAACTTCCCTCTCGGACACTCCTCCACTGCTGCTCTCTCCCACTGGCAGCCACTCCTCGACTCACGCCACGTCTATTGAGGCCCCCCTCCCTCCCTCCCAAAAATGTCGGGCTAGGTGCTGGCGATCTAGCTTTGAACAAAACGGAGTGCCTGCCCACATGGAATTTAGACCCCGGGAAAGGGGGGAAGGTGCTAGACAATAGCCGGTTGAATGGTGTGTGGGCGGTGATGGCAGCTTTAAGGATAAAGCAGGGTAAGGGGATAGAGAGCAGCGCAGTTGCTGTTGTCAGTAGGGTTTTAAGTAGGATGTGGAGACCGTGGGCCCACCCTGAAGGGAGTTAGGGACTAGCTCGGTCGATACCTGGGGAGGAGCCGCAGGTGGGAGGTCCTAGAGCAGGAGGGCTCCAGGGCAGCGGGGACCCCTGGCTGGTTTGGCTCAGTGGATAGAGCCTCGGCCTGTGGACTGGAGGGTCCCGGGTTCGATTCTGGTCGGGGGCACATGCCTGGGTTGCAGGCTTAGTCCTCAGTGGGGGGCATGTAGGAGGTGGCCGGTAGGTGATTCTCTCTCATCATTGATGTTTCTCTCTCCCCCTTCCTCTCTGAAATCAATAAAAATATATATTTTTAAAAAAAGAGCAGCTGGGAAGTCAGCCTCACTGGAGGTGAGGGATAGGGAGACAGGATGAGACGGGGCCCTGGTAAATGTGCCAGATCTTTTGCGGTGAGGACAGAACTTCACTCTCTCCGTGCAAGTATTCATTCTTCCCTCTGCTTTCTCGCCGTTTCCTCTTTGTTTTTTCCCATTCCTTTCCAACCATTCTCCTCCAGCAGCCCCTCTTCTGGTTGAGTCTTCTCCCACCTGACCTCCTCCCTGCCTTCCGTCATTGCACAAGTTCTCCATCTCCCTTCTGCCTCACTTTCTCCATGGCCTTTCCCCAGGCCCTCTGTCACTGGCTTCTCTTCAGTGTCAGATATGAGCATTAAAGAGAAAGGCAGGCCCTGACCGGTTTGGCTCAGTGGATGGAGCATCGACCTGCGGACTGAAGGGTCCCAGGTTCGATTCCATCAAGGGCATGTACCTTGGTTGCGGGCACATCCCCGGTAGGGGGTGTGCAGGAGGCAGCTGACCGATGTTTCTAACTCTCCATCCCTCTCCCTTCTTCTCTGTAAAAAATCAATAAAATATATTTTAAAAAGAAAGAAAGAAAAAAAGGAAAGAAAGAAAGAAAAGAAAGAAAGAAAGGGAAAGGCAAAGGGTGGGCCAGAGCGCAGTCATGGAGTTGGGCTCTATCCCACTTCTTATACCAGAGCAGAAACAATACCTCACCTATTTGTGCCAACCCTGCTCTCCCACACCTCCTGTAAAGGTACTGGTTCTAAGGACCTGTCTGATTTATCTGCTTATTCATTGAGAGAGAGAGAGAGAGAGAGAGAGAGAGCTGTAAAATGTTTGAGAAAAATCAGTATCATTGTTTTTGAGAGCACCGATGTTTCCCTAGGCTAAAGTTGTCTGTGTTCCAAGTGTGTTGCTGGGGAAAGAAATCTTCAGCACACAGCTCTTAGAACGGAATTGTAAAGTCATTTGCCTTGAACTTCTCCAGCGATCAAGCCTTCGCTACCCGTACAGTTGAGTGCTTTGATGGGTTTGCACTATTAGTTACAAGGCCATTTGAATAAGACTGGAGGACAACAGACAGGTGTTAATCACCTGCCAAGAAGGTCCCTTTTTGGGCTAATGTTATGCTTGTTTACTTGGCTGGCCTTCAGAGGATGGAGGAGGGCAGCTGGCACACCCCAGCCAGGGAGCTGGTAACTGAGAGAGGGAGGCGGCCTCGTTGCTTTGTAACTGTTCTTGGAGGTCAGCGTAAGTGCGGCAGGGCTAAGGACTGCCCTCCTCCAGGGATCTGCCGGAAGGGCCTCCCCTCCCCCCTTGCCCCTGCGGGGGCGGGGGGGGGGGGGAGGGCTTATTCAAAGAAGGAGTTTTGGGATGAATTTGGAATGAAGAGGACTTGGGTCCTTTTCCTGGGTATTTTGTAGTGGAACGACGTCATTGAATCTTTTCAAACCTGTATGACAGGAATAACACCGCCTCTCTCACCGGGCTGTGGTGGGGACTGAATGAGACAGCATTTCTGCTCAACAGTCCCAAGCACAAGGCGTTTATGTGAAAAGAACGAGGCTGGGTGGTGGCAAATCTCGTTAAAATGGACCTTCAGGTAGTGAGTCTACTAGAAGGGTTTATGTCCCAGAGACTACCCAGTCTAAGGATGCCATCCTCCGGACCAAGCCCAGACGCTGGGAGACTTGCCCGGAAGCAGGCAGTTAGAATACCTGTCATCCTTCGTGTCCAGAAATGGCTGCATCAGAATCCAAAAAGGTACACTTCGCAGTCCTCCTCCACGCTTCAGCTAGAGCAGCGGTTCTCAACCTTCCTAACGCCGCGGCCCTTTAATACAGCTCCTCATGTTGTGGTGACCCCCAACCATAAAATTATTTTTGTGGCTACTTCATAACTGTAACTTTGCTACTGTTATGAATCGTCATGTAAATATCTGATATGCAGGATGTATTTTCATTGTTACAAATTGAACATAATGAAAGCATAGTGATGAATCACAAAAACAATATATAATTATATATGTGTTTTCCGATGGTCTTAGGCGACCCCTGTGAAAGGGTCGTTCAACCCCCAAAGGGGTCTCGACCCACAGGTTGAGAACCACTGAGCTAGAGGCATGAGTTCAAAATGCAAAGCTGATCCAACCCTCCTGGGCTGCCCCTCCCTCAGAGGATAAAGCCCACTCACCGGTGTGGCTGCAGAGCGCTGTGCCCTCTGGCCTCCCTGCCTTTTCAGCCTCTTGCGCACCGTCTCTCCATCCAGCTTCCTGGCCGGCTGCTTGCCGTGCTCCCCACAGGACTGCGGTCCTCCCAGCCCAGCATGGCCTCTGCGCCTAGTGGGCCCTCAGGCTTCAGATCTCCGCTCGGTGGGCCCCTCCGCCTTCCCTCGCCCCTTGGTTATGCTCTCAGACACCAGGCGCCTCGCCTCCGTGGCCTGTGTCACAGTTGCCATCTTGTACTCGTGTGGTTACTTGGTTAATATGTATGTGCAAACGAAAACAAGAAAAGGCCAAAATAGAGGCACTATTGCTAAGCCACATCACCCGAGCAATACTGAATAACTAGCCTCTTCCCGGAGCGAAATTTTAAACCAATCAGTGGGACTCCCTGATCAACACGAGCCAGGTGATCTGCCTAGAACCCCTGCTGTCCTCTAAGGCAGCGATGTTCAGCCTCTAAAGAAAAAAACCTCCTGGCACACATAAACAGCTAAAATCCTGCGGCACACCAAAACAATTATTTTTTTTGCTGATCTGACAAAAATATAAGTACAATTTTGATTCATTCACACTGGATGGCGATTGTTGTGTTGGCTGTTGTCATTTTTAAATATATATATTGATTTCAGGGAGGAAGGGAGAGGGAGAGATAGAAACATCATTGATGAGAGAGAGTCATGGTTTGGCTGCCTCTGGCACGCTCCCTACTGGGGATCGAACCTGTGACCCAGGCATGTGCCCTTAACCGAAATCGAACCCGGACCCTTCAGTCCACTGAGCCAAACCGGCCAGGGCTGTTGTCTTTTTTAAAAAAATTGACAATCTAAAGGAAAAGAGGGCAGTGCCCCTGACTACATAGTCAGGTATTGCACGCTTAAAAAACTCTTGCAGCACATGGGTTGAAAACCACTGCTCTGAGGGAATGTGTCCTTGTCCGAAATAATTCACTCTTTTCACTTCTTTGTCCCACCCTCCTCCGGCCTATAAAAACCTCCCAGTTTGTCCAACTCCCGGGAGAGCCTTCTAGTTGCTAGATGGGTAGCTGCCTGACTCATGAATCACCGAAGAAAGCCAATTAGATCTTCCCGCTTCCTCGGTTGGGTGTTGTTCTTCAGCATCTATTTCCCCCATCAAACTGCAGCTTGAAGAAGGCAGGGTGCCTGGCGAGAGGGCCCACAAGTGCTTAGTTAGTGAATGAACCAGGCTGTGCACAGTGTGATCTCCCTTAAATGATTCGGAAGACAGTTCAGGAGCTCGCAGTGCCATGCCATCATTCCCATCATTAGCAACAGCATCCGAGGGCAAGTGAGGAAGTGCCCATTGGCTGACCCATAACCAGAGGGTGGGGCTAGCCTGAGAAAGCCTGCCCCTAAACTCAGGGGAAATGTATTTACTCGCCTTTAGTCACGCCTTTGAGTCAAGGCCTGGTCCCCTGATGAAAGGCCTTGTTAAAACACAAGCATGTCAGCCAGAAAGGATTACTTAAAAAGCTATTCTGTACCAAGAGGAGTAGGGCGTGCTGAGTAAGTATGGACTCTTGCCCGGCTGGTGTGCTCAGTGGTTGAGCGTCACCCTATGAACCAGGAGGTCACGGTTTGATTCCAGTCAGGGCACACGCCCAGGTTGTAGGCTCAGTCTTCAGTAGGGGACGTGCAGGAGGTAGCCAATCAATGATTTTCTCTCACCATTGATGTTTCTCTCTCTCCCTCCCTCCCTCCCTCCCTCTTCCTTCCTCTCTGAAATCAATAAAAGATACATATTTTAAAAAGAGTATAACTCAGCCATGACCTCTCCGTGCCTCATCTTCCTCCTCTGTAAATAGGGTTGGTAAGAGTCGCATCTGAAGATGCAGGGGGTGTTGGTAGGGCTGAACAACCCCCAGATGTAAAGTTTCTAGATCCGTGCTGGGCCCTTCGCAAGCTCTTATGTGAGTTTTGTTCTTTATTGTAACCACCACCCGTTTTCTAAAATGGTGGTTGGAAAGAAAAGGTTTTACCATATAATACATGAGTGTTTCAATTAAAACCCAATTCTAAGTACATCTGATTTGCATACATCCTGGAAATAGAGTCATTTGTACCCTAGCTGCCCCCACTTCCACCCACCTTGAGTCAGCTTTCTCGCTGCCAGTCAGCCCCCTCACTTCCCTTTCCTCGGCCCACTCCAGGCTCCTCCCCACCATGCGCAGCTCAGCCAGCCTGGAGGCCAGGAGCCTTTGAATAAACCCTTCTCTGCCTGCAGGGCCTCGGAGTTGAGTCATCCTCCCCCTGAGATGCCACGGGAGCCCCAGAGACTGCTGGGTGTGGAAGTGACAGCCAAGGCCTTTCTCTTAGCCAGTGCCAGCCACACGCCTAAGCTGAGCTCAACCTTGGGTACTTTCAGAAAGGACTCTGCTGAGGTGGCCACATTCCCACCTTTCTAGTTTCTCACAGCCACGTCTTAAAGCCACACAAACAAGATGCTGGGCGAGGAGGGGTTGGAAGAATACATTTAAACATCTAAACAGGAGAGTGTGGAACAAGTAGAACTCTCATAACTGCAGTGAGCATGCCAATTATTTCAACCACTTTGGAGAACTGTTAAATTAAAGCTCAACAAATGCATACTTATCCAATAATACTACTTCTGGTATACCTACAGAAATTATATAAATACTAGAGGCCCAGTGCACGAATTTGTGCACAGGTGGGGTCCAGCCAGCCTGCCCTGATGGGGGGCTATTAGGGGCCAGGCCAGCCAGGGGGAGGGACCATGGGAGATTGGCCAGCTGGCCCCGCCTCTAATCAGGGTGGGGGGGTAATCGGGGGCAGGGCTGGCCAGGGGGAGGGGCCGCAGGCAGTTGGCTAGCTGGCCCCCTACCCCCGGATTGGGGTGCGGGGCTGGCTGATCTGGGCCCTGATCTGGCTGGTTGGGTGCTGCAGTGCACGTCATAGCAACTGGTTGTTCTGGTCTCTTGGCTTTTATATATATACTAGAGGCCCGGTGCACAAAAATTTGTGCACTCGCGGGGGGGGGGGGGGTCCCTCAGCCTGGCCTGTGCCCTCTCGAAGTCTGGGACCCCTCAGGGGATGACCACCTGCTGGCTTAGTCCCGCTCCCCGGGGGTTTGGGCCTAAGATGGTAATCAGACATCCCTCTGGCAGCCTGGCAGCCCAGCAGCCCTCGGGGGATGCCAAGTCCACTTGCCAGCGGGGAGCAGGCCTAAACTGCAGTTGGACATCCTTAGTGCTGCTGAGGAGGCAGGAGAGGCTCCCACTGCCACCACTGTACTGGCAGCCATCAGCCTGGCTTGTGGCTGAGCAGAGCTCCCCTCTGTGAGAGCGCCCTGACCACCAGGGGGCAGCTCCTGCATTGAGCGTCTGCCCCCTGGTGGTCAGTGTGTGTCATAGTGACCAGTCATTCCCAGTCTTTCTGCTGTTAGGGTCAGTTTGCATATTACCCTTTTACTATATAGGACAGAGGCCTGGTGCATGGGTGGGGGCCAGCTGGTTTGCCCTGAAGGTTGTCCCGGATCAGGGTGGGGGTCCCCCTTGGGTGCCTGGCCAGCCTGGATGAGGGGATGATGGCTGTTTGCAGCTGGTCACACCCCCTTCAGGGTGGGGGTCCCCACTGGAGTGCCTGGCCAGTCTGGGTGAGGGGCTGAGGGCCGTTTTCAGGCTGGCAGGTGACTGAAGCTCCCAACCTCTCCTTTTCTTCTTTTTCTTTTTTATTCTGGGATTTATTTACCTTCTATGGCTGTCACTGGAGCTGAGAGCTGGCTTTAGCTCTGAGGCTTGGCTCCAGCTCTGAGACCTCGGCTGCTGAAAGGAGGTATCTGGGTTTGTTTGGGTTCTATAATTGTAACACTGTTGCGGTCCTGTTTGCTCCAGCTCTGAAGGCTGAAAGCAGATTTCTGGGGTTTATTTAGCTTCTATAATTGCAACATTGTTTCTTAGACTGCAGCTCAGAGGCCAGCAGCGGCAGGCGGGGAACCTTGGCTTCCTCCATCACTGGAGCAAGCAAGCCTCCTGTTCGCTTCAGCTGCCTGGCTGCCGGCCGCCATCTTGGTTGGCAGTTAATTTGCATATCTCGCTGATTAGCCAATGGGAAGGGTAGTGAAGTTATGGTTAATTACCATGTTTCTCTATTATTAGATATGATATATATATATATATATATCATATATATTATATGTGTTTGCTAAAATATATGTGCCAGAATATTTGTAGGAACAACTATTCATATTGTCCAAAATTGGAAACCACCCAAATATTCATCAATAGTCAAAAGGGCAAAATAAATTCTATTATATTCATGCAATAGAATATTATCGGTAATGAGAATGAATGAATTATTGGTACATGAAGCAGTACAGATGGTTCTTACAATATAACACTGAGAAGAAAAAAAAGCCAGACATAAATAAATTTATATGATATCATTTATATCAAGTCTTTTTACTTCTTTCCAGCTTTATTGAGGAATAATAGACATATTATGTTGTGTAACTTTAAGGTATATGATGTGTTGATTTGCTACATGTATATATTGTGAAATATTTACCACAATAAGATTAGTTAGGCCCTAACCAGTTTGGCTCAGTGGATAGAGCGTTGGCGTGTGGACTGAAGGGTCCCTGGTTCGATTCTGGTCAAGGGCATGTACCTTGGTTGCGGGCACATCCCCAGTGGGGAGTGTGCAGGAGGCGGCTGATTGATGTTTCTCTCTCATCGATGTTTCTAACTTTCTATCCCTCTCCCTCTCCCTTCCTCTCTGTAAAAAATCAATAAAATATATTTAAAAAAAGATTAGTTAATAGATCCATAACCTCACATAATTATAATTTTTTTACATAAAGTTTTAATTAAAAACAGGCAAAATTAAACTCTGGTATAATAAGTCAGGACAGTGGGTGGGAAGTGATGAGAAGAGAATATGAGGAGAGTTCTATGGAGCCAATAATATTAGGGTCCATCAAAAGAGACGGGTAACTTGTAAACCTTTAATTTATAAGTATATATTGGATAACAAATGGGTAACTTATAAAAATCCACTGAGTGGTCCACTGATGTTTTATACATTTTTCTGCATATATGTTCATTTCCATGTAAAATTTACTCAAAAATCAGTCCCCATGAGCAGTGGTTCTCCACTTTGCCACAAACACCCCCCTTTTATAAAGAATATTTTTTAAACTATATTTTATTGATTTTTTACAGAGAGGAAGGGAAAGGGATAGAGAGTTAGAAACATTGATGAGAGAGAAACATCGATCAGCTGCCTCCTGCACACCCCGCACTGGGGATGTGCCCGCAACCAAGGTATATGCCCTTGACCAGAATTGAACCTGGGACCCTTCAGTCTGCAGGCCGATGCTCTATTCACTGAGCCAAACCGGTTAGGGCTATAACGAATGTTTTATAACACTTTCTCCACTCTCCTGAAATGAAAGTTGGAGACAATTGTATATACAGGTATAAATAAAATATTTTCTTTTTAAAATAAAATGTTAATTTTATTACTTAAAAATCATTGTAGTGCCTTAGTTGAAGTAAAAAGGAAAAAAGAGAGGGGGAAAGACTTAATAATGAAATAACGCATATTTCAGTGTATGAATGTTCGGTCACAACTGCGCCAGGAGACAGTGAGTACATGAGGTGTTTGCACCTAGGATGCCAATCTCTACCCATGCAGCGGCTGCAAGTACATCCTAGCCAATGGCTAGGGCACCGGTGATATGATTCTCTGAAATGGTAGACAATCTGTGCTCAAGTCTTTTTAAAAAATATATATTTTTATTGATTTCAGAGAGAGAGGAAGGGACAGGGAGAGGGAGAGAGCGATAGAAACATCAATGATGAGGCAGAATCATTGATTGGCTGCCCCCTGCACACCCGCTACTGGGATCGAGTCCAAAACCTGGGGATGTGCCCTTACTGGGAATCGAACTGTGACCTCCTGGTTCATAGGTCGACACTCGACAACGCAGCCACACTGGCCGAGCTATAGTACAATCATTCTTCCATTTGTGCAATAGTGACGTTCCTTTCAAGTCTAGAGCATGTTACTAAAACTATGAAAATATACTTTGTGTTCATATGTCAAAGCCATCATAGATTCTAGGCTCAGATTATTATAAACAGGCTTTGCATGTACATGGATGTCCAGTTTGATATTATAAAATCATGTGCAAGATGGCAGCTATCTCCAAATAGGAAGAGGATCATCACTAGAGAGACGGGGAGAGGAAGAGAGAAAAGGAGAGAGAGAGAGAGAGAGAGAGAGAGAGAGAGAGAGAGAGAGAGAGAAAGTTCTTCATGAAGCAAGGACCTTGTCTTTTCCACCTTGGTATCTCTATGCTCAGCATAGTCGTTGAATAACTACTTGCGGAACGAGTGGAAGGATGAATCCTCCAGGACTAGTCTGATACGGACCTATATTCTCTAGAGAATGGGAAAGTGACAATACCATTTACCAGCCACTTCTGTCCTCAGAATCCCAGAGAGAGAGCAGGCATAAGCTGTGGCGTTCGAGTGCATTTCCACATGGGCCACCAGGAACTGCTAGTATTTTCTCAAAAGAGCCAGGCGCTGGGTGCCCTGGGACTGACAGCTGGCTCGGGACTGCAACCACCTTCAAGGAGAGAACATTCACTTCACCTTGACCTTCTCAGTGGTGTTCTAAAAGGAAAGCAACTCACCCCAACAAGAGCACCCTGCTTGGCCCAGGAGTACTGTCTAGGTTGGCGAGGAGAGAGGGTTTGACTGCAGCCTTGAGTAGGGTCTCAAATTATCTTGAGGCCCAGCTCTGATGTATCAGGCTCCTGGGAGAGGAGTCAGGCACGAAAATGAAAAAAGTAGTCCTAGCCAGCTCTGCTCAGTGGGTAGAGCAGCGGCCTGTGAACTGAAGGGTCTGGGTTTGATTCCTGTCAAGGGCACATGCCTGGGTTTCGAGCTCGATCCCCAATTATTCTCTCTCATCATGGATATTTCTATCTCTCTCTCCCTCTCCCTTCCTCTCTGACAATCAATAAAGATATATTTTTAAAAAAACTTAAGAGCTGTAGACAGCAGCACAGGATGGCTGGCTTATGGTCTCAGAGAGGTTAACCCAGGTTGCAAGAAAGTGTGCCCCTTCAGCAGCAACTGGGGGGAGCTGTACGTGGCCTCTGACCCCACAGACATGGGAGATATTACGAGGGGGGGGGGCGGGGGGAGGGGAGGACCAGCAACAGCGGGGAGCGTGGGCACCCATGCAGCAGGTCACAGCGCTTGTCTGGTGAGGAGTTACTGGAGTGACAGGAAGCACTGTGTGCCATAGAAAGGTGCTGGGTCGGCCAGGTGCTCCTGCAGTGATTTTGGTAAACAAACAAAGGCTGGTTTCAGTGGCTTACAGCATCGATGCCACGATGCCACGTTTCTGCTTCTCACTGTAGGTCTTCAGTCCCCTGGGGCCGGGTTCAGGTCAGCCCCACCCACATGCCTCTCACGCTGGGACTAGCATCTTCTCCGGGCGGGGGACGGAGATGCACGAAGCCAAGACAAACCATGCAAGGACGTTTAAAGCCTCAGCTCAGGTGACAGACAAATACTCCGCTGACGAACAAGTCGCATAGGCAAGCCCGGCATCAGGGGGGCATGAAAATGCACTGTAGTGGGAGACCCTGCGAGCCAGGCGCAAAGGCTGTGGGTGTTTCCTTCCACCGCAGGGAGGGAGGGAGGGCGGGAGGGAGCAGCAGCCCCATCTCCCACGGGGCCACGGAGGCTGTTTGGAAGCACCAGTGAGTTACCATGGAGACACCTTGAGTGAGAAGAGTGAAATCGCAGTGGTGAAGGCGTGCTGCGGAGGACTGGTCCCTTGTTCCTGGTGCTGTGATAGATAATCCTTGATTTGGAGCCTCCAGGCTAAAATGTGAGCCCCCGGGCTAAATAGGAGACTGCGGCAGCTCCAATGACAGGGCGTCCTGTCCCCCAAAAGATGGCAGGTTCCATTCCCGGTCAGGGCTCATACTCAGGTTTCCAGTTCGATCCCAGGTAGGGACAGGTGGGGGAGGCAACCGATCCATGTTTCTCTCTCACACCCATGTTTCTCTCGTTTTCTCTCTCTCCCTTCCTCTCTCAAAAATCACTTAACAAAAAAACAAACAAACAAACAAACAAACAAAAAATCCCCAAACCTGGCAGGAAGCAGTCACACTGAGGAGCACAGCGCTTGCAACCTGTAACATAAGAGGCTGCACACCCACGCAGTACAGCGCAGCAGCCAGGCCTGGCCTGGGAGAGACACACCTGGGACTTCAGCTTTGTTTAAAAACACAGGTAAGAGAAAGATTTTTTTAAAAAGAAAAATTACAAAGGAAAGTACAGGTAAGATCTTCCTTGCTCTTCATTTAATGAGCTTGGTTCTGCAGTAAGTTCTTTTCATACTTAAGAATTATATCAGTACTTACCCTACGGACATGATATGAGAATCAAGGTTCCACATAACTGATCTTTCTTTAAAAAAAAGTTTTTGTTGATTTTAGAGACAGGAGAGGGGAGAGGGAGTTAGAAACATCAATGAGAGAGAAGCATCAACATCTATTGGCTGCCCCTTGCACTTCCCCTACTGGGGATTGAACCCGCAACCTGGGCATGTGCCCTGACCAGGAGTTGAACCAGTGACCTCCTGGTGCATGGATCGGTACTCAACTACTGAGCCACACCGGCCAGGCTGATCTTTCTATTTAACGGAAACTTGCTCCTTCAAGTGCCAAAACAGTGGCCCTTCATTTAACCACCTCTTAAAAATAGAAATTGTTATAAAATATATAATTTATTACCTGTCCTAAAATCAAAGGGGCCTAAACATAAGTCAATATTTTCTTAAAGACCCAGAATATTAATCTATGTCTATTATTGTGAAATACATCACAGTTTCTCCTCTGATTTTCTGTGTTCTTTTTTGTATTCAACTTTTACTTCCTTTTACTATCATTAGACTTGTTTCTTTAAAGAAAAATCCTACTTTTATTTCCTCACTTCCATTCTAAGGTAGATAAGGAAATTGGTTATCCAATTTTATTAGCATCCTATGTTAAGACTATGCAGTCAAGGGAAGTCAGTATTTGATAGAAATGAGATCTTCTTTTAAGCATCAACTTTTTATTTATTTTTATATTTTTAAAATATATTTTTATTGATTTCAGAGAGGAAGGGAGAGGGAGAGAGAGTCAGAAACATCAATGATGTGAGAGACTCATTGATCAGCTGCTTCCTGCACGCCCCCTACTGGGGATCGAGCCTGCAGTCCAGGCATGTGTCCTTGACTGGAATTGAACCTGTGACCCTTCAGTCCACAGGCAGAAGCTCTATCCACTGAGCCAGAACAGGTAAGGCAGAGATGAGATTTTAAAATCAGTAGAGAACAAATGGAAAATTAGCTACCCATTTGGGAAAAAATAAATAATATGACTTCCTTAATTCCATTGTAAGTTCCAGAGGAATTTTTACATTTATTTCAAAAGCAAAAGAACAAAAGCATTTGAATAAAATATCAAAACATAAAACATGGAAAAAACTTGAAATGGTGAAGACCTTTTTAATCCAAGGAACAAAATGCATAATCGACGAAGTCCAAATAAATAAATTCCGACACTCTCATAAAAATAAAATTCTCTACACTACCAAAGATACACATTTGACTTAATCAACAAGCAAAAGGTTGCCGAAACCGGTTTGGCTCAGTGGATAGAGCGTCGGCTTGCGGACTGAAAGGTCCCAGGTTCGATTCCGGTCAAGGGCATGTACCTGGGTTGCGGGCACATCCCCAGTAGGAGATGTGCAGGAGGCGGCTGGTCGATGTTTCTCTCTCATCGATGTTTCTAACTCTATCTCTCTCTCTCCCTTCCTCTCTGTAAAAAATCAATAAAATATATAAAAAAAAAAACAACAACAAAAAAAAAAAAACAAGCAAAAGGCTGGAGGGAATAGTCGTCGCAAATATAAAAGGTGAAATATCAGTAACTAAAATGTACAAGAATGTCTACTAAGGAAAAAATAACCTAAGAGAAACATGGGCAAAGGAAATGAACATACAATTAATTCCGTGAGGAAGACAAAAAACTGGCTAGAAAACCGGTGTAAAAAGTGACCACATTTCAAACCGTATTTCAAACAGCCACGGGCACAAATGCCCCGGCCCTGCTCTTCCTACAGCAGAACCACACCCGGTGCCAGCAGCCCTGAGGTGCCAGGGCCTCAGTCCCCCCCATGTTCTTCCTGTCCTCAGGGCAGCCCTGTTCTACCGCCCACAGTTCCAAGTTGTTGGGTTTTTAGGAGACCACTGTGTTCATGCTTTAGTCCAAAACAGGACCAACTGACAAATACACAGAGACCACAGTGTGTGCTTTTATACTGACAAGTGCCGAATTAAACATGGATTCAGACCTTTGGCTGAAGGCATTTCCTCCTACAAGCGGACAGGGTTAAATTAGATAGGCTTCCTCACTCGGTCACAACTGGTCCCCGAGGACTAGAACCTGCCAGGCGGTGGATAACAGGTCAAAATGCAGTGTCCTCGAAGGTCATCACAAAGAGAACAAGGAAAAGAGTCCAGCCCACCATGTTGGCCAATGCTGCACCTTCTAGCCACGGCTTTGGATGTTTGAGCCTCACACACTATGGCTTCATCATCAGAATGGATGTGTGTTTAATAAACCTTTTTAAGAAATTAAAATGTAGCATCCATGCACATAGGTGCTCAAATCATAAGAGTACCCACTCAATGGGTGATTACAAAGTGAACACTATCCACTCCCACCACCAGATCAAGAAACAGAAATGCGTTTTGTTACTAACCAGTTATGCGAAATTCTTGGGGTGAAGTAGAGAAACAGCTCAATAAAATTACTGGAAAGCTAAAGGCCGAGAAGGGATTAAAAGGCCTATCTCTAGGAGTCAGAGAGTTAAGGAGGAACTAATAAACGTTTGAAAGAAATATGCTTTGGGATGGAGCAGTGGAAGAATTCAAGCAAAATAGAGGGAGAGTTTCCCTTACGAGGAGATTGAGGTCTGAGAGCCAGGCTTCAGTGGGAGGTCACCGGGAACTTGTCAGAAATGCATCAAATTCATCAAAGCTCCAGGGGTGGGCTCCCTTCTCTCCACATCTTTGCCAACGCTTTCTATGTGTTGCCTTTTTGATGGTGGACATCCTAACAGGTGTGAGGTGATAGCTCAATGTGATTTTGATTTGTATTTCCCTGATGATTATAATGTTGAGCACCTTTTCATGTACCTGTTGGCCATTTGTATGCCTTCTTTAGGTAAATGTCTATTCAAGTTCCTCTACCCATTTTTTAAGTGGGTGTTTTTGTTGTTGTCATTATGGAGGTGTATTTATATATTGTGGCTATTCACCCCTTATCAACACATGACTTGCAAATGTTTTCTCCCATTTGGGTAGATTGCCTTTTCATTTTGTTGATTGTTTCCTTTGCTGTGTAGAAGCCTTCCAGTTTGACATAGTCTCAATTGTTTATTTTTGCTTTTGTTGCATTTTCTTTTGGTGCCAAATCTAAAAAAAATCATTACCAAAAGTGATACCATGTTGCTTACTGCCTGTATTTTCCTCTAGGAGTTTCAGGTCTTATGTTAAAATCTTTCATCTATTTTGAAATAATTTTTGTGTATGATATAAGATGGTGGCCCATTTTAATCCTTTTGCGTGTGGCTGTCCAGTTTTCCTGACACAATTTATTGAAGGGACTGTTCTTTCTCCAATTTATATTCTTGGCTCCCTTGTCATAAATTAATTGACCATATATATGTGGGTTTATCTAAGCTCTTTATTCTGTTACATTGATCTATGCATCTGTTTTTAGGATCTTATCATACTATTTTGATTACTATAACTTTGTAATATAGTTTGAAATCAGGGAGCATGATGCTTCCACTTCTGTTCATTCTCAAGATTGCTTTGGCTATTCAGGGTCTTTTGTGGTTCTATACAAATTTTAGAATTATTTTTTCTATTTCTGTGAAAAATGACATTGAAATTTTGATAGGAATTGCATTGAATCTGTAAACCACTTTGGGTAGAATGGATATTTTAACAATATTAATTCTTCCAATCCATGAGCACAGAATATTTTTCTATTTATTTGTGTCTTCTCCAATTTCTTTCATCAATGTCTTCTAGTTTTCAGCGTATAAGTCTTCCACCTCCTTGGTTAAATTTATTCCCAAGTATTTCATTATTTTTGGTGCAATTGTAAATGGAATTGTTTTCTTAACTTCTTTTCCTAATAATTCATTATTAGTGTACAGAAACACAACAGATTTGTACATTGAGATTGTATCCTGCAATTTTACCAAATTTGCTGGTTAGTTCTAACAGTTTTTTGGTGGAATCTTTAGGGTTTTCTATATGTAACATCATGCTCTCTGCAAATATTGATAGCTTTAGTTCTTCCCTTCAGATTTGGATGCCTTATGAGTAGAAGTGGTGAAAGCACACATCCCTGTCTTGTTCCTGATGTTAGAGAAAAACTTAAAGTCTTTCACTACCTAGTGTGACGTTAGCTGTGTGTCTCTAACATATTGCCTTCATTATGTTAGATACTGCATTCTTGAAAGGCATGTCTTCTTGTTGCATAACCTTTGCTGAATTACATTGAACATTGTGACTGGGTGTGGTTTTGATGGGAAATATAATATGGAGCACATTTTTGGCTTAGGCAACATCGAGATCTAGGAGTTACTTTAACAAATGAATGGTCCCTACCCATATTAGGGTCTTCTGCGGCCGAAATAAAAACTGTCCATAAGATGGGCCTACAGACGAGCAGTGGCTGGTATTGAGGGAATAGGTTGGTAAAGAAAGAAGACAGGAACATTCGAATACATGCCTGCTCTCTTCTCCCAGTAGGGATGGGGGAGTTAACCACGCCCCTGTGGGTTTTGGCCTTAAAGCGTTCCCTGTCACTCCCTCGTTCATCCCTGTGGGAAAAGGCCTGGCTTGCGTGATGAGTAAGTTAGGAAGAAGGATCTGGGCGCCTTGGCTCAGCCCGTCACCACCATCTCCCACGGTGTCGGCTGGGAGAGCCTTCCAGCCCGTGCACTTACTTCTCTGCAGCAAGCTCCGAAGCCTGCTGCGCGGTGGGTGTCCTGAAATTCCCGAGACCTGACAGGTAAGTTTTTACTCACTCGGGGTGAAGTATTGCAAGTCCTTCTAGACGTACCGTAAGCCATGCTTGCCAATCAGCTGGTGAGCAACACAGGCATTCTGATTTCTGTCCGTTTTTTATTTATATCTGTCCGCCTCTATTGTCTCCTTTCTCCATTAATCCCAGACTTAGGAAGGAAAGGGAGTACTTTGGCTTTCTAAACTCCCAACACTACGGAATAGTATGCAGCAGTTAAAAAGAACGAACTGGCTCCATATATATGCACATGAAAAGATTTATTGATAAGTGAAGTTTTATCCCTAATTTTTTTTTTTAAATCAAGCTATGAAAGAAGATAGGTACTTGTTTTTCAAAAAAAGCTCCACAGGTTCACAAAACTCTCTATGTACATTTATATAAGTAATTATATATAGAAAGTTCTGGAAGGACATGCTCCAAACTGATATCAATGGCTCCTGTATGTTGTATTTGATATTTTTAAACAATAGAATGTATCTGTATTTTAAAAAAATTCTTTTGTACGAGTCAAGTATCTGGCTAAAGGCCATCCTCCCCCAACTCCTTTTTTAAAATTTCACCTGAGGATATGCTTAGAGAGAGGAAGGGGTGAAGCATAGTAACCTCCATCTTGGTTAAAAACTGCTGTTTAACTTTTAACCCTGCTATTCTGGCTTCTGTAAATACTTGCTTGCTTAAATAATGAGGAAAAATAAGACTACTCCCATTCCAGAGAGGCCATAAACTCTGCCCCAGAGTTGTCAATGCTGGCGCCAGGCCAGGCTTTGAGACACGGTCTCAGGGGCCTGTCCCAGCTCACAGGACTTTTTCTCAGAAGATCCGGAAGTCTTGTTCCAAATTTGGAAAATGAAGAGCTGAAAAACATATAAATACGGAAGACTTCCACCATATGGGGGCCCAGAATTTGAGAAGCAAGAGTTCCTCTGGGCCCGCCAGTGCTAGCAAAAATGAAAAGGACTCCAAAGAAATTTGGCTTGTTGATTAAGGCGTCTTCTGATTTACAATATAACAGGGGGAGGGAGAGGGACAGGAAGAGAGGGAGACATCAGACTATGAGAGAGAAACATGGATCAGTTGCCTTCTGTATGTGCCCAAACCCGGGATTCCTGGGGATTCCTGGGGATTCAACCTGAAACCCAGGTGCACAGGACAACCCTCAACCAACGGATCCACTCTAGCCACGCCCGCACAACCCCTTCTGAAGGTCCAGAGGCCTTTTCCGGTCACTCTCTGATGAGAAGCGGGGAGATTTTTCCCTAATGAGGGTGGTGGGGATGGAGTGAACATGTGAGCCGGATGGAGGCCAGGGGACACAAGGTAAATGCAAGCTCTGTCCCTGGGAGCATATTCCGGGGTCCATAAGAGGGGGGAGTGTTGGGTTGGGAAAGCAGACTCAGAAACTGGGCAGGTGGCCTGGGAATTGGGTGTTTTCTTTGACATGCACGGTGGGCCTGATCCTGTGTGTAGAATTGGGCCCAGCAAGAACTGCTTTTAAGGTTTGCTAATGTCTGCATATGTCAAGTATGAAAATACCCAAGTGTTGAAGGTATCTATACTAATAAAAGGGTGATATGCTAATTAGACCGGATAGACCAGACATCTTCCAGATGTCATTCCGGATGTCCTTCCTGACAAAGCCAGGGCCTGGGCAAAGCCGCCTGGGGTCCTGGGTGCCTGTGGCCGGCCCAAGGAGGGAAGCCTGGGTCCCGGTTGCCAGAGGAAAGCCGGTGCGGGCAGCTGTGGGAAGGAAGGCCCACTCTTGCACAGATTTTCATGTATCGGGCCCCTAGTGTAGAATAAAGTGTGAGGATGCCACCAGAGCCACGATACACCTTTCAATCCAACAGTCCTGATGCATCTTTGAAGAGGACTGTACCTGCAGCTGTCCATGTAAAAGTAAAGTGTAGTGTGCCTTTTTAACCACCAGGGGGCACACGCATTTCGGTCAGAGACCCGGCTTGGGGCTGGGCAGGAGCCAGGAGGGGATAATTCCTTCCAGGTGTAGGAGAGTCTGCATCCTTTTCCCCGGAGCCCATAGCAATGAACCCTTCCATTGGCCAGTTGGAGCTTATCTTCTTGACATGTGGTCCTGCCCTGAGGCTTTTGGCTCTAAACAGGTTTATAAAGACTCTGCATTAATTAGTTTAACTCTTTGTCATCCCGACTTCCATCTGAGAGCTCCTCATGCGTGTGCTTCTTTCTCACGTGTTTATTTCTCAGCCCTAAGCAAACATGGCACAAATTGAGTGGGAGAGGAGGTCATTTGTCCTCGTTTTTGCCATTAAAGACGAAATGACACCCACACAAAAAAAACCTCTGGTGAACAGAAATAGAAGAGAAATCCCTAGAAGCAACAATCTGTCTTTCATTTGCCTGCTTTGTTTTGAGGATGTGAGCAGATGGCCCAGCGGCATCAATAAGATGTCAGCGCGTGCTAGAGGAGAGTTAGCTGGAGGTTCAGGGGGGCTGGCTGTGCTAGCAGCTCCCCCCTCTCCTGGGGGCAGTTTCTCCAAGTGCAGTCTGACTGCCGTGGGAATCTGAGCCGCCCGGAAGGAGACTTGTAGAAATGCAACTTTCTGGGCTGCATCCCAGAGTCCTCAATCAGAATCTGTCTCCGAATCTGTGTTTGACCCCTCGTTGACTTCTTACGAATATGCACTACATTTGAGATTAGAGGTCAGCCTCCTAGGAGGAAGAGGGGAGATGGGGGGGAAGAAAGGGGGAGGGTATTTCTGTGTCAGGTTTCAAGGACTTTACCCTGAGGTAAAGGTCACGTGCCCTGTGGAAAACCAAGTGGCTGGCAAGCTGGGCCTGAGGATGGACAGGAGAGGCTGGGAGGCCGTGGCTAATGTCACTGGGAGCCATCTGGAAGGAGACATGGGCATTTATTGGACAACACAGGAAGTGGCTCCGACACTTCCCTGAGGACCCCTGTTTTCGGCCTCTCAGAAGCACCCAGAAATTCAAAGCACAGCATCCACAGGATGGGTACCATCTGCAGAGCACCTGTGAAACATTCCTATCGCCTCCCCCCCCCCCCCCCGCCAATGTCTCTCTTGCTTCAGGAAATCTCCGCACTTGATTGCACTTCCTGGAGTTTCACCAAGTACAGCTACATTTGTGTGGGATTTTGTTTTGTTTTGAAATCTTTTCAAATACAAATCCCTTTGGGAAAGAGAAGCTCCTATTCCGACATTGGAAGGAATTCGCTTATTACCTCTTGTTGCACAGTTGTGATCTCTTACATGCAGAAGAAAAGAAACATTTTTATTGAATTGAGAGGGAGAGGTAATTGCGAAGCCTGGAGAGCTTGAATGAAGGGAACAGAAATGGGTTCCAGGGACACTGTGAGTGGGGAAGACTCCAAGGGTTGCTCCTGGACCTGCAGGGCTTCAAGCCAGGAGGGTCCTGGTCAGAGGAAATCAGACATAGTGAGGACTTGTAGCAGGAGTGAAATCTTGGTCTACCAATTCCAGGCTTGAAGACATGGAGCTTTCTTTATGCTTCTATGTCACCCTCATATCGGCTTTACCTCCCTGGACCCATTTATAAACAAACTAGAGGCCCGGTGGATGAAATCCATGCACTTGGGCGGGGGAGGTCTCTCAGCCCGGCCTGCACCCTCTTGCAGTCTGGGAGCCCTCGGGGGATGTCCGACTGATGGCTTAGGGAGCGGGCCTAAGCCGTCAGTCAGACATCCTTAGCACTGCCACTGAAGTGGGAGAGGATCCCGCCACCACCGCTGTGCTCGCCAGCCATGAGCCTGGCTCAGGGCTTCTGACTGAGCAGAATTCCCCATGTGGGAGCACACTGACCACCAGGGGGCAGATGCTCAACCCAGGAGCTGCTCCCCTGGTGGTCAGTGCATGTCATAGCAACCGGTCGTTTTGCCGTTCAGTCAGTTTGCATATTAGCCTTTCATTAGTATAGATATCTCCCAAATCTCGGCTTAACCATGGAGGGCAGAGGAACTAGACTTGATAGTGTCACTCAGGAACCCAGGCTGGGGCCTCATTTCCACACGCCAAGGTCACTGTGCAGGGAAAAAAGAAGATGTGATGAATTGCACAAAGGCTCTGCACTGGTCCAGGTTCTCCAGAGAACAAAATCAGGGAACATGTGCATGTGCACAGAGGGAGGGAGGGAGGGGGGGAGAGAGAGAGAAACAGAGAGAGCAGAGAGAGATTTTTCTTAAAGATTTGGCACACACAATTGCAGGGGCTGGGGAAATCCAAACTCTGCAGGGCAGGCTGGAGACCAGGGAAGAGTTCATGTTGAAGCTAAAATCCAAAGGCAGTCTGGAGGCAGATTTCCTTCTTCCCTGGGAGACCTCGTCTTTTCTCTTAAAGCCTCTAACTGATTGAATGAGGCCCACCCACATTATGGAGCACGATCGGCTTTACTCAGAACCTATTGTGTTACATGTTAGTCACATCTAAAACACACGTTGACAGCAACACCTAGACTGGTGTTTGACCCAAACTGGGTCCCATGGCCTTGCCAGGTGGACGCATGAAATTAGCCATCATAGGCTCTTAACCTTCAGCTCACACAGGATGCATCTCACTTGTACTCTAAGTCATTGGCTGAAGTATATCACGTGACGTCAGCTCCCTGAGGTCACTCTTTGAACCTGCCCTGGATTTGATGAAATGACTTGTTGCCTTTGTTTGGGTTCCCCGAGAAGTATCCCAAAATGAAGAATTGAGTGCAAGTTGTCTCTTCAGGAGGTAACTCGGGGAAACTCCAATAGGGGATGGAAAATTGAGGTGGGAAGGGGAAGGGAGCCAATCGAGTGTGTGTCAGCCAGCGAGCGGCCACTGCAGGGCCCCTAGGCTCACTCCGGAGGGAGCACTGAGCATCATCTCAAGTGTCCCTGGTCCAGAGGGGTGAGGAGGGTGAGGAACATCCATGAGATCTCTGGTCCTCATTGGCTGGAAGCCATTTCTGGAGGCATTTCCACTCCGGCCCTCAGGACTGGCCACGGGCAGGCCAAGCAGGAAGGTGTCTTCAGGCAGAGGAAGGTGTGGTCAGTAAGCAGCCCTTGGCGCAGGGACCGCAGTGGATGCGGTGGCCAGTGCCCAGGGAGCTGGGCACACGCTCGTGTCTGCTGTGGCTCCTCCAATGCATTTCCCTCTGTGACACCAGCTCATCAGAGAAGGAACAAAAAGAATCTTTCCTTTAGGAAAGGAACCAGCTTTGCTCAAATTACAGCCAGACGCTCTCCTCCTGAGCTATTCCCCCGCTTAAATGGAAACCAGGAAATAGCTGCTCAGGACTTCTGATTCTCAGGTCCCATACAGTAAATGCCTTTGCTAAGGACAAGCGAATAATACATAGGGACTCATAGAAAGTAAAAATGCAGAGCCTGCCTCAGGCCTAAGAGCAGCAGCCTCATGTGGCCTGCCCCTGTCCAAGGAGCAGCAGCTGTGTGAATGGCCCGCTTCACCGTCCGAGGAGCAGCAACCATGTGAGCAGTCAGACCTGTCCGAGGAGCAGCAGCCGCACAAGCAGTCTACCTACGTTTGAGGAGCGGCAGCCCTGCGCAGCCGGCCCCATCTGAGGAGCAGCAGCTGCACACACCCCGCACCCTGCACTAGTCCGAGGAGCAGCAGCTGCGCAAGCATCTTGCCCTCATCCAAGCAGCAGCAGCCGCATGAGCAGCCTGCCCAATCCAAGGAACAGCAGCTGTGTGAGCAGCCCGCCCCCATCCTAGGAGCAGCAGCAGCCCACCCCAGTCTGGTCCGAGTAGCAGCAGCCATACGAGCAGACCGCCCACGTCTGAGGAGCGGCAGCCCTGCGCAGCATGCACCGGTTCGAGGAGCAGAGCCACAACAGCCTGCACCTGTCCGACGAGCAGCAGCCAGGTGAGTGGCCCGTCCCTGTCCGAGGAGGAGCAGCCACACGTGCAGCTCACTCCCATCCAAAGAGCAGCAGCCACGCAAGCAGCCCACCCCCGTCCGAGGAGCAGCAGACTTGCAATCAACCTGTCCAAGTCCAAGGAGCAGTAGCCCCACAAGCAGCCCACCACATCAGAGGAACAACAGCAGCGTGCAGCCAGCCCCCGTTCAAGGAACAGCAGCCACATGAGCAGTCCGCCCCAGTTCAAGGAGTAGCAGCTGCGTGTGTAGCCCGCCCCCACCCAAGGAACAGCAGCCTCGTGATCAGCACACCCTCTGTCTGAGGCACAGCAGCTGTGTGTGAAGCCTCCCCCCACCAGCCAGAGGAGCCACCACAGCTGTGAACAGCACCCACCAGAGGAGCTGCTGCCAACTGAGGAGCAGCTGCTACAACAACCGCCCAAGGTGCAACCACAGCCCAAGGAGCCACTGCCACTCAAGGAGCAGCCACTGAACGACTCAACATCTAGATATGTCGGTGAGATCAAACATGGGTAGACAAAGAAACCCCCAAAGGAAAGAAGAGGAGGACTTGCCAGAAAAGCAGCTAAGTGAAACAGAGGCATGCAAAATGACAGAAAAAAAATTCAGATTAAGGGTCCTAGAATGGATAAACCAGATGGAGGAAAAAATCAACAACTTATGCAAGGATCAAGAAGAAACGGATGAAAAAAATCAACAACTTATGTAAAAATCAAAAAGAAATGGATGAAAAAATCAATAACTTATGTAAGAACCAAGAAGAAATGAAGAGTGATATAGCTGCAATAAAAAACACCATTGAAAGTTTCAACAGTAGACTAGGGGAAGCAGAGGACCGAATTAACGAATTAGAAGACAGGGAAGCAAAACACACCCAAACTGAACTGCAATTGGAGAAAAAAATTAAAAGACAGGAGGAGAGCCTAAGGGAGCTATGGGACAACATGAAATGAAACAACATACGAATAATAGGGGTGCCAGAACAACAGAAAGAGGAACAAGGGTTAGAAAACCTATCTGAAGAAATAATATCAGTAAACTTCCCTGAGGTGGGGAAGAAAAAAGTCACACAAGCACAGAGAGTCCCAAACAAGGTGAACCCAAAAAGACCCACATCAAGACACATCATAATTACCATGGCAAATGTTCAGGACAAAGAGAGAATCTTAAAGGCTGCAAGAGAGAGACGGAAAGTTACATACAAGGGATCTCCCATTAGATTATCAAATGATTTCTCAACAGAAACACATCAGGCCAGAAAAGAATGGACGGAAATTTACAAAGTGATGCAAAGCAAAGGACTGAATCCAAGAATACTCTATCCAGCCAGGTTATCATTCAAAATTGAAGAGGAAATAAGAAGCTTCACAGACAAAAAAAGGCTAAGGGAGTTTATCACCACCAAGCCAGCAATGCAAGAAATGCTAAAGGGACTGGTGTAAAAAGAAGAAATAAAAAGCTAAGAAAGAAAACAGGCACAAAAAATAGAAATGGCTACAAACAAGTACCTTTCAAAAATAACTTTAAACGTAAATGGACTAAATGCTCCAATCAAAAGACATCGAGTGGCTGAATGGATAAAAAAACATGACCCATATATTTGCTGTCTACAAGAGACCCACCTCAGAATGAGGGACTCACACAGACTGAAAGTGAAGGGATGGAAAAATATCTTTCAGGAAAATGGAAATGAAAACAAAGCTGGGGTAGCAATACTTATATCGGGCAAAATAGACCTCAAAGTGAAGGCCGTAACAAGAGATAAGGAAGGCCACTTCATAATACTAAAGGGATCAATACAACAAGAGGATATAACCCTGATAAACATTTATGTACCCAATGCAGGAGCACCCAAATACATAAAAAAACTTCTGGAAGATATCAAGGGAGAGATCAACAACAATACAATCATAGTAGGGGACTTTAATACACCACTGACATCACTGGATAAATCCTCTAGACAAAAAATCGGCAAAGAAACAGCAATCCTAAATGACTCACTAGATCAGATGGACTTAATTGACCTCTTCAGAACATTTCACCCCAAAGCCACGGAATATACGTTCTTCTCAAGTGCTCATGGGACATTTTCAAAAATAGACCACATATTGGGTCACAAACAAAGTCTCCCCAAATTCAAGAAGATTGAAATCATACCAAGCATCTTCTCAGACCACAATGGCATAATATTAGAAATAAACTACAATAAAAACAACCCAAAATACTCAAACACTTGGAAGCTGAATAGCATGTTATTAAATATTGAATGGGTTACCAATTTGATCAAAGAAGAAATTAAAAACATCCTGGAAACGAATGACAATGAAAACACAACAATCCAAAACCTTTGGGACACAATGAAAGCAGTCCTGAGAGGGAAGTTTATAGCTCTACAGGCCTATCTCAAAAACAAGAAAAAATGGTAGTAAATCATCTAACTCTACATCTCAAAGAATTAGAAAGAGAGCAACAAGAAAACCCCAGAGTGAGCAGAAGGAAGGAGATAATAAAGATTAGAGCAAAAATAAATGACATAGAGACCAAAAAAACAATACATAAAATCAATGAAACCAAGAGCTGGTTCTTTGAAAGGATAAACAAGATTGATGAACCTCTAGCCAGGCTCACCAAGAAACAAAGAGAGAGGACCCAAATAAACAAAATAAGAAATGATAGAGGCGAAATAACAACAGACCCCACAGAAATACAAATGATTGTTAAAAAATACTATGGACAACCCTACTCCAATAAACTAGACAACCTGGAGGAAATGGACATATTCCTAGAAAAATACAACATTCCAAAACTCAATCAGGAAGAATCTAAAAATCTCAATAGGCCAATAACTATGGAAGAAATTGAAGCAGTCATCAAAAAGCTTTCAGCAGCCAAAACCGGTTTGGCTCAGTGGATAGAGCATCGGCCTACGGACTGAAAGGTCCCAGGTTCGATTCCGGTCAAGGGCATGTACCTTGGTTGCGGGCATAACCCCAGTAGGAGATGTGCAGGAGGCAGCTGATCGATGTTTCTCTCTCATCGATGTTTCTAACTCTCTATCTCTCTCCCTTCCTCTCTGTAAAAAATAAATAAAATATATATATAAAAGCTTCCAGCAAACAAAAGCCCAGGACCAGACGGCTTCACAGGGGAGTTTTACCAAACATTCAAGGAAGAACTAAAACCTATCCTCCTCAGACTACTACAAAAAATTCAAGAGGAAGGAACACTTCCAAGCTCATTCTATGAAGCCAGCATCACCCTAATACCAAAACCAGATAAAGACAACACAATGAAAGAGAATTACAGGCCAATATCCCTCATGAACATAGATGCCAAAATCCTCAACAAAATCTTAGCAAATCAGATCCAGCAGCATATCAGAAAGATCATACACCATGACCAAGTAAGATTTTTCCCAGGGATGCAAGGAGGGTACAATATTCGCAAATCAATAAATGTGATACATCACATAAACAAATTGAAAGAAAAAAACCATATAGTCATATCAATTGATGCAGAAAAAGCATTTGACAAAATCCAACACCCATTTTTGATAAAAACTCTCAGCAAGGTGGGAATAGAACGATCATATCTCAACATAATAAAAGCCATATATGACAAACCCACAGCCAACATCATACTCAATGGACAAAAACTAATATCATTTCCCCTAAGAACAGGAACAAGACAGGGATGCCCACTTTCACCACTCTTGTTCGACATAGTACTGGAAGTATTAGCCATTGCAATTAGACAAGAAGAAGAAATAAAAGGCATCCAAATTGGAAAAGAAGAAGTAAAACTGTCCTTATTTGCAGATGACGTGATATAATACATAAAAAACCCTAAAGACTCCATAAAAAACCTATTAGACTTAATAAATGAATTTGACAATGTAGCAGGATACAAAATTAACCCCAAGAAATCTATGGCATTTCTATACACCAATAGTGAACTTATAGAAAGAGAGACTAAAAAAACAATCCCATTTACCATCGCACCAAAAAAATTAAGATACCTAGGAATAAACTTAACTAAAGAGGTAAAAGACCTCTACTCAGAAAACTACAGGACATTGAAAAAAGAGATAGAGGAAGACATAAACAGATGGAAGAACATACCATGTTCTTGGATTGGTAGAATCAACATCATTAAAATGTCCATACTACCCAAAGCAATCTATAAATTCAACGCACTTCCCATTAAAATACCAATGGCATATTTCACAGACCCAGAACGAACTCTCCAAAAATTCATCTGGAATAAAAAAAGATCCCGAATAGGTGCAGTGATCCTGAGAAAGAACAAAGTAGGTGGGATCTCAATACCAGATATCAAGCTGTATTACAAAGCCACTGTTTTCAAAACTGCCTGGTACTGGCACAAGAACAGACATATAGATCAATGGAATAGAATAGAGAACCCAGAAATCGGCCCGAACCAATATGCTCAATTAATATTTGACAAAGGAGGCAAGAACATACAACGGAGTCAAGACAGTCTCTTCAATAAATGGTGTTGGGAAAATTGGACAGATACATGCAAAAAAATGAAACTACACCACCAACTTACACCATACACAAAAATAAACTCAAAATGGATAAAGGACTTAAATGTAAGACAGGAAACCAGAAAAATACTAGAGGAATCCAAAGCAACAAAATCTCAAACATATGCCAAAGCAATTTCTTCACTGATACAGCTCCTAGGGCATTGGAAACGAAAGAGAAAATAAACAAATGGGACTACATCAAAATAAAAAGCTTCTGCATAGCAAAAGAAACCATCAACAAAACCACAAGAAAGCCCACTGCATGGGAGAACATATTCGCCAATGTTATCACCGATAAGGGTTTAATCTCCAACATTTATAGGGAACTCACACAACTTAACAAAAGGAAGGTAAACAATCCAATCAAAAAATGGGCAAAGGACCTAAATAGACACTTTTCAAAAGAGGACATTCAGAAAGCCAAGAGACGTATGAAAACTTGCTCAAAGTCACTAATCATCCGAGAGATGCAAATCAAAACAACAATGAGGTACCATCTCACACCTGTCAGAATGGCTATCATCAACAAATCAACAAACAACAAGTGCTGGAGAGGATGTGGAGAAGAAGGAACACTTGTGCACTGCTGGTGGGAATGCAGACTGGTGCAGCCACTATGGAAGGCAGTATGGAGGTTCCTCAAAAAGTTAAAAATGAAACTCCCATTTGACTCCGTGATCCCACTTCTAGGAATATATCCCAAGAAAACAGAAACACCAATCAGAAAGGATATATACACCCCTATGTTCATAGCAGCACAATTCACCATAGCTAAGATCTGGAAACAGCCTAAGTGCCCATCAGTAGATGAATGGATTAGAAAACTGTGGTACATCTACATGATGGAATACTATGCTGCTGTAAAAAAGAAGGAATTCTTACCATTTGCAACAGCATGGATGGAACTGGAGAGCATTATGCTAAGTGAAATAAGCCAGTCAATGAAGGAAAAATACCACATGATCTCACTCATTTATGGCTAATAAAGACCATTATAAACTTATGAACAAAAACAGATACAGAGGCAGAGCAGCCTCGAACAGACTGTCAAACTACAGCGGGAAGGCCGGGGAGGGTTAGGGGGCGGGAGAGGGGCGGTAAGAGATCAACCGAAGTACTTGTATACATGCATATAAGCATAACCAATGGACATAAGACACTGGGGGATAGGGGAGGCCAGGGGATTGTCAAGGGCAGGAAAAAAGGGAGAGTTATGTAATACTCTTTGTAATACTTTAAGCAATAAAACAATTAAAAAAATACTTTTACAACAAAAAACAAAAACAAAAAAACAAACAAAAAAGAAGAAAGTAAAAATGGAGGGGCCTTTGTTTACAAATATTAAGAATTTCGAGGCCTGGCTGGTGTGGCTCAGTGGAGCGTCGACCCATGAATTAGAAGGTCAGGGTTGGATTCCTGGTCAGGGCACATGCCCGGGTTGTGGGCTCGATCCCCAGTGGGGAGTGTGCAGGGGAAAGCTGATCAATGATTCTCTCTCGTCATTGATGTTTCTCTCTCTCTTCCTGTCTCTGAAATCAATTTTTTTAAAAATTAAGACATGCCCTAACCGGTTTGGCTCAGGGGATAGAGCGTTGGTCTGCAGACTGAGAGGTCCCAGGTTCGATTCCAGTCAAGGGCATGTGTCAGGGCCAACCTGACAGGTTTGAGCCGGGCTGAGGCAGGGAGGTGGGAATTGAGAAAAGAAAGAAAGACAGGAAAGCGGGATCGGGAGGACCCCAGTTCTCTTGATGAACTGAAGCAACTTTATTAGCCACACAATACTATTTATACACAACACACTGAATAGGAGGTCTGTCAAGAGGAATGTATTCTTTGTTCCTCTTAATCTCTAAGGGAGAGACACAGCAGAAGGACAAGTTCTCAGTACAGCATATCTCAGTAAAAAGTTACAGACTTCTTGGTAAGCTATGAAAGGCTGTTCTCATTCTACAAATGTTGCTCTTATTCTACTGATAAACGCCATCCAAACAAGTCTGGGAAAACTGTGTGGGTGAGAATCCCAGCCTTGCTAGCCCCTACAGGTGCAAGGACCTTGCCAGCTTACGTCTGGCCCCCAACAGGCATGTACCTTGGTTGCGGGCACATCCCCAGTAGGAGGTGTGCAGGAGGCAGCTGATCGATGTTTCTAACTCTCTATCCCTCTCCCTTCCTCTCTGTAAAAAATCAATAAAACAGCCCTGGCTGGTTTGGCTCAGTGGATGGAGCGTTGGCCTGTGCACTGAGGGTTCCCGGGTTCGATTCTGGTCAAGGGCATGTGCCCTGCTTGTGGGCACATCCCAGTGGGGTATGTGCAGGAGGCAGCTGCCTCTTGTCCTCCCCCCCTCCTCTCCAGTGGCGAGGCAGAAGAGGAGGAGCGCCACTGGGGAGGAGGGAGGGAAGGAGGCGCTGCCACCTAAATGCTCACGTTTTAGAGGCCATAATCCATGAACATTACACAACCCTCAGAGGGGTTATCAGGGCGGGCGCCAGGCCAGGCCCTTAGATATGCCCTCAAGGCCCCCATTCCAACACACAGGGCTTTTTGCAAAGCCCGCAAAAGGTCGGAAGTCCCCATCCACATTTGGGGGACAGAGAAACCAAAGGGAATAAAAGAAGGGCTTCCACCATATTGGTTTGCTCAGACTTTGGAGGCAACTCCTCTGAGACCACCGGCGTAATAAAGCTGTGTAACTCCGTTTCTCTAAGTGTCGCTTGGGTTTCTTCAGTCTTCTACCACAGCAGGAACTCAGACTAGTCGACTTAAAAAGAGAAGTTTAAGTGTATGTAAGTTATAGCTCAATAAAGGCAGTTTTTTAAAAATTCAAAAGCAGGTCCCTCAACCTCAGGGCCACTGACACTTGGGGCCCGCTGGTTCTTTGTGGTGGGGGCCTGTCCCGTGTACTGCAGGACCTACAGCAGCGTCCTTGGCCTCTACCACTATGTGCCAGGAACACTCCCTCCTCCGGTTGTGACAACTGAAATGTCTTCAGCTCTTGCAAAGTGCTCCCGGAGGGTAACGTTCCGCTGGTCTGGCACCACTGCCTCCAAGGAACACTAAGTTTCTCTGTCAACTCCTTGGTATTCTTAGGAGTCTAAGTGCTAAGAAAGTATTCTCTCTCTCTCTCTCTTATTTAGATATTTAAAAATTGATTTTTAGAGAGAGAGGAAGGGAGAGGGGGAGAGAGAAAAACATTGATGTGAGAACTAAACATCCCTCGCCCAGGATCAAGCCCACAACCCGGACATGTACCCTGACCAGGAATCCAACTGCCAACCTTTTGGCACCAGCAGGGCAGTGTGCTTTTAACATTTGTTAACATTGCTCAAGACGTTATGAAATCCTGTTCCATAGAATGTACATCCAACCATCTACTTTTTTTTTTTTTTTAAGAAGAGTTTATTGATTCTTCGAGAAAGAGGAAGGGAGAAGAGAGAAACATTGCTGGGAGAATGGAACCTCCATGGGCTGCCTCCTTCATGCCCCAGTTTTGTTTCAGCTCCAGGCCCAGAAAAGCAGCAAAACCAGACAAGCCATAGGTGACATCAGGACCAGCTGCATGGACAAATGACCCCCTGCCCTGGCACCGACTGACCAATCAGGGGAGACCAGGATCCCGAAAGGGCACACCTGGACAGCTGATGAATAGTCTATGAGGACCCTCCTCTGCGAGGCCCAGATCAATGCCCTCAATCGGGGACCCAGCTCTGCTTTTCTCTGGAGCACAGCCATGCTCTCCCCACCTGCCCCAGGTGCCGTTTCCTTCCTGTCCCCCCTATCCACCCCCCCACCCCCTGACACCCCAAGGGCCCTTCTTTTGCCTCTGTAACTTGTTTCCTGAGTCCACTTCTTCTACAGCTCACTTCTACCTCGGAGACTTTCTACATAAACTTTGTCTTATAGTTTGAGTCTTGGCTCTGAATTCTTTCTCAGCCAGAACTCAAATACAGAGGTCTCTGACCCGAGGTCCCATCACTGGTAACATTGTGGTGCCGTCCCACTGCCACCAGATCCAGGGCTTTGGGCCAGGAGCGTGCTGGAAAGGAGGGCTGGAGAGGCCTTTGCAAGAGCCTGCCCTCGGGGAGTGGCCGAGGGAAGTGTCCAGACCACGGACGCTCTCAGCTGAACAAATCTGCAGGCTATGCTGTTAAGAGCAAGGCTGCCTCACTTTGTCGTTCTAATCTATTTTGTATTCAACCCCAGGAGGAAGAAGGGTAGAGGAGGAAAAAAATATCTTTCCTGCCACATAGAAAATATCGCAGATGTTAGCTGATGATTACAAAAGACCGCCAAGCGGGCCAAGAAACGGTTGGAGGAGAGGGGGTTGTTCTCGGAGCTGACTGTTCAGGGCAGATGTTCCCAGGGATTGAGTTACAGAGAATGAGGTGGTAGGTGCCTCTCCTCCTCGGCCCTCCCCGAGCGCCCACCATCCCCCGCCCCTCCCCCTACTCTCCCCCAAGCTCAGTGGGGTGGGAGCTCTTTCAAGCACTCACGGAAAGAGTGCACTGTACCCTTTAGCAGGCACTTTCTTTTCTCCCCGGTTTGGGGAAATTATTCCCAGCTCTGCATGTCTGTATGTGGGCGACTTTCCTGAAGTGTCACTCGGAGACTCAGCATCAGGCCGGGCCTATGTGGATCCTGCCTCCTGCAGCCATTCCCTCTCCTCTGGCAACAGCCGGTGGTTTTTCATGGGGAACACCCCGTTCCTCTCTCTCAGTCCACATGGTCAGTGCGACTGACTCTCACCCTGCCCAGCACCCCTACTCCAAACTGGGCACTTACATCAATCAACCTGAGCCATTGGTCCCTGTGACCGTACATGGCGGTGGGGGAGGGGGTGGGGGGGGTGTCCACAAGACTTGAGTTAGGAAGACGGGAGTCAGCCCAGGACTTTGGGGGTCCCTTCTATGGAAGAGGGTGGCTTCCTGCGGTGGCTGCTAAGTGGATGGGATAGAAGGCATGCCTGAGAATGAGGCCAGGAAGACGCCACCCAGTGGTGCGATGGAGAGAGGTTCCCCAGGGCACGGCGTGAGCCTTTGCATCCGGCTGCAGCTGAAACTGATACGACCTGTGGGTGCAAAGGGGGGTGCGTGCTAAAGCTGACAAGTGCAGGGGAGGCCTGCAGGGTGGGCCTCCCAAACTCAGAGGCCTCCGGTGACCACGCAGGAGGGTCTGCAAACTCTCCAGCTAAAAGCAGGGGTGGTGGGTAGCCAAGGCCTAGGCCCGTACCTTTCATGACAAAGGTCAGTCTTTACCTTAACAGCCGGTCTATAGTCTTCCTACATCTACATAACATACCTGGGGAGTGCCAGGTGATCTCATTTTTTCCCCCCAGACCCCTCAGAGCACAATCTCCCACCACAGCAGGGGCCCACAGAGCCCCTCATTGTTATTGCGATCAATGTTAACTGTTGACTGTCAACTATCCTGCACCCACCCATGTAAAAGGAGTGTGTCTATTTGTTTTATTTTTTATCCAATCCCAGAGATTTCCCCACTTTGCTTTCTTCCCACCTCCCTAATCTATCACCAATGGATTCCATGTAACCCCTGTACTTCCCCGCCTTGATCCTGATGTATAAAATAAGTGGTCAAACAACCACTTTCCGGAGCATTTTCTCAATTCATTGCGATTTTGCTTCCTAGCCATTGTCACCAGCTTGGCTCAAATAAATTCATAAAAATTCTTACAGGTTTGGACATTTTTTTTACGTTGACACACCCCGGACTTTTCAAATACATGTGCCAAAAAGCCTACTTCCCTCCCTTTTATTTTCACCCTTTTCCATTTGGGTTTCTGTCACTGACAACCCAGAGGGTCCTGCCTAGGACACGTGGCTGCAGGGCCCAGGACGCTCGTCCCGGCCCCTGTGCTGGGCAGCACAGTGAGCGCTGCTGCTTGGCGGTGCCCGGGCCGCACCCGCTGTGGATGGAGCGGGCTGCCCGGTTCCGGGTCCCGTCTGCCTGGGAGCACAGCTGCTCCCGAGAAAGGCTGCCGGGCCGGCACCCTCGGAACAGTCCGCATGCTCAGTGCTGTGCTGTCGTGCAGCAGGACGCTCCCAGGACACCCCGCACACAAACGCATGTGTGTACAAGCCCCACACACGTCCCGAAAGCCGGCCCTTCCACTTGCACAGCGTGTAAAGGAAGAACTGTCCTGGGCCCCTGGAGGAGACAGCTCTTGGCTCGCTGACACGAGCCGCCGTGAGAATGTTCCTTGAGTGAAGGCAGCAGGAAGCAGCTGGGAAGGGCGTGGGCGAGTAGAAAGGACGGGCCACCTTCATATTTATGCATCTGTCCCGCAAACGTTGACCGAGTGCCTCCTATTGTGCCAGGGATGGAAACTCGAATAAAAGACAGCGCTCACGCCCGGGACAAGGAGAACTTTCTGATGCCCCACGGGAAGTCACAGCAGGCCGGAGGGGAAAGAGACAGGAGAGGTTAGTCAGGTAACAGCTGCAGGGCAAAGCCAACAGAAGTTTTACATTAACTCCCAGGGAGCCGTGGCAGGAACACCGGAAGAGAACAGCCAGGAGCCACAGGCCAGCAGGTGCCACCCCTCTGGGCCCCGCACTGACTTTCTGGACTGCTGTGCACAACCAATCCAGAGGCACAGACACTTCCTCCCTACACGTCGGCACCTGTGGCAGGACGCCCGCCTCACCGCCTCCCGCCCCCGTATCTATAGCCAATGTGAATTCTCTCCAAACAACCTCCCCCTCCCTCCCCAGCTGTTTGCCTAGAGAGCCCTTTGCCCAGGAGCTCTGCTGTGGCTCTGGGGCCTGCATTCCTCCCAGGACCTGGGCCTTTTTCTGGCCAGTGTTTGGCTCAATAACCCCCTTCTTTCAGAAAAGCTTTTGGCCGTGTAAGTTTCTTGTTTAATATTCTCAGGAAGCTTGTAGGTGGGTTAGAGAGTCAGGCAAGAAAATGGATGGATAAATAATGTAGTCAGTGCTATGTTAACTGGAAATGATCGAAGTGTGATGTCTACCCACCAGCATCCCTCTCTTCTTCCTTAGTTCATGGAATCCTGATTTTATTCAAGGAGGCAAGATGCTCGGGACTTGCACAGGCTCGGGATGAACATGAGAGATCCAGTGCCGCTCAGATGTTCGTATGCATTAGGATCACCTAGGGCAGTGGTTCTCAACCTTCCTAGTGCCGCGACCCTTTAATACAGTTCCTCATGTTGTGGTGACCCCAATTTCATTGTTACAAATTGAACATAATTAAAGCATAGTGATTAATCACAAAAACAATATGTAATTATATATGTGTTTTCCGATGGTCTTAGGAGACCCCTGTGAAAGGGTCGTTCGACCCCCAAAGGGGTCGCAACCCACAGGTTGAGAACCGCTGCATTAGAATCACCTAGAGTGCTTTCAACACCCAGAACCCCAGACCTCACCCTCAGAGTTGCGGACTCAATAGGTCCAGGTGAGGCCCAAGAATCTGCACTCCTAACCAGTTCCCAGGCCATGCTGCTGCTGCTGGCCGGAGGCTCACTCAGCTAAATCAAGCATGGCCACGTGGTCTACCTGCTCTGGCATGTGGTTTAGGGTTGGGCACATGACCAAGGTCTGGCCAATGAAGTGAAAAGGAAAGCCTATGGAGGAATTTCAGGAGGAAGTTTTGCCTCCTGGGGAAACGTGAGCAGAGCTATGTGAGATGATACTCTCTGGAGCTGCCATTGTCATGCTGTGTCTATGTGGACATGGTTGTGTCCTGCAAACATCCTGCCCCAGAGCCTGGACAGTGCTGAGGAGCGAACCCCAGAATCGTCCACCTTCAAGCTCTCTGTGGTGTGAATAATGCAATGCTGTCATTCCCCTTTGCAGGGAGAGTTGTACATGTGCCCACTGGTTCCGAGGGCCCCCAGTCTGCGAGTGAGTGGGATGGAGTGTCAGGAAAGGCTCCCGCGAGGAGGCGATTCACTCTGATTTCCCAGCTCTTCAGGGAGGATGGCACCCATTTGTGCGTTGGCAAATGACAAATGATGACACTTTATAGACTCGCTCTGTGGAGTACCTTTTGAACTGGCTGAACTGGAAATGTGTATAAAAACTGTGTGGGAGCACAGAATAAGGAAACTATTAAATCCACCTGCGGTGGAGACAAGGCATAATTTGTGTGGAGGTGACATTGGGGCCAGGCCACTTAGAGCTGGTGTGGGGTGGAGGGAAGGTCTAGTGCTACAGCCTGTTACATGGTATGGACCCATGTGTTTGTGGGACTTAACTGATCTTACGAACACATCATCCAGAGAAAATGGCACAGACAATGGTCCAGAGGCATGACCGCGCTTGGCATCTCTGGGTAAGAGCACACACCTTTGTGTGGTGACTTAGAGACAGTGGGGGTTAGACCAAGCATGTCAGACTCGCGGCCCATGGGCCGCATTTGGCCCACAACAAATATTTTTGCAGCCCAGCCAATATAACGGTATGTAAGAAACATTTTAATAAAAATTTTGTAACTTAATTTTTACAATATCCTGTTATATGTAATCCTATATAATAAAAGGCTAATATGCAAATAGACGGAATGGTGGAACAACTGAACAACCGGTCGCTATAACATGTGCTGACCACCAGGGGGCATGCGCAGAACATGGTGGGTGTCAGCAGCAGGTGGCAGAGTGTGGAACATGGCGGGCGTTGGCCAGGGTGGGATGGTGGAGCAGGTGAGCAGGGGCGCCAGACCAAGGTGGGGCACCAGTCGCTGTCATCGGGCCGAGCCTCTGGTGATTACTGAAAATTCTTTGCTCCCGCGTGCTGCGGTCCCACCTGGCGCTCAAACTCGCTGCCAGTGCCTGGTACTGCCCCATTGTCAGCAGGTGAGAGTGGGGCTGGCACTGTCATCGAGTTGCGGCGGGAGCAGGGCTGAAGGCGGACAGGGGACCTGGGCTGCGGCAGGAGGGGCTGAGACCCACCCCTGTGCCCAATGCAGCCTCTTGGCCCACAGTTCCTTTCATGGTGCACAAATTCGTGCACTGGGCCCCTAGTTACTAATAACGAACTACAACGCTCACTAATGACTGATTACTATAATCATGTTGCATTCATTTCCCTTACATGCCTTATGCGCAGGTGCGTCATTTCTCTCCACTAATACTAGCAGCGAATATTTTAGCAGCCGATTGCCATGTCATTATTCTTGGACTGACTTGTTTGGAGTGTATAACAGGAAATACTTCGCTTTCGGCAAACAAGAAAAATCGGTTTATTTGCATTACGCTTATTGATTTGTGCAGTTATCCAGTGTCTGGTAAGTTAATGTTCAAGAAAAAACATTAATTTTTATTAAAATGTTCTGTTATTTTAGGTTAATGATGGCTCATTTATTTCAGCCCTTGTATTCAGCATGTCTCTATCGAAATAAACCTATGTTTCTATGAAAAGTGAAGCTTTTGTTTTTTTTGCGGCCCACATACACTTACACCTTATTTATTTATTTATTTTTTAAATATATTTTATTGATTTTTTACAGAGAGGAAGGGAGAGGGATAGGGAGCTAGAAACATCGATGAGAGAGAAACATCGACCAGCCGCCTCCTGCACACTCCCCACCGGGGATGTGCCCGCAACCCAAGGTACATGCCCTTGACCGGAATCGAACCCGGGACCCTTGAGTCCGCAGGCAGACGCTCTATCCGCTGAGCCAAACCGGTCAGGGCCACTTACACCTTATTTATTTGGCCCGTGTGAGCCTGTGAGTTTGACATGCTTGGGTTAGACTGTGCCATGATATGGGGGGAAAAAAAGTTGGGGAGCATGAAATTAGAAAGCAAAATCAAGGCGATCCTTTAGGTCAACAACAATAACTAAACGTGGAATATTCCAACATCAAAGGCTTCTGAACCCCAACTCCCTCAGCTTTTCTGCCTCAGGAGGGCTACCTCCTTTGCCCGAAGGAGGCAGTAGCCCCTCCCCCCACCTCTGCCCCCCACCGCCACCATGGAGTAGGAATTGATGCAGGCCCTCCTTCCCATTTACTACTCCCCAGTAACCAAACTCTAAAAACACCATGGCCCGGGGCGGAGCAGGGGAGGGCAGAGCAGGTTGTGAAATGAGCCAGAACATGACAATAAAAAATGATCCTGTGTCCAGCAGGCGGGTTACACAGACGCGATTGCTTACAGCTGGGGTGACCAGTCCAGGGGCTCCATTTCCCGGCTCCACCCAGCCACCACCGCCGGGAGGGGACCAGGAACTCCACATCTGTAGCTCATTGCTTACTTACATTTGTAACAGTCCCCATGATGTACTGAGCATGGATTTGGAGGATGCTTAAACAAGAACGGTGGGACGTGGTTTCATTTGGGGTGAATTCAGTGCTCTTTGGTGCAGTTATATGCTGGCATGGACAGGCGGGGTTGTCTTCTCTCTTTCCGCAGTGAAAATAGCTTTCAACAGGATTCAAGGCACTGGTATTACTACAATACAAAAAGCTCAGCATCTGGAAATCAGATTTCACATCTGGACCCAGGATACAGGCCACCTTAGACCCACAGCCTGGGGGAAGTAGCTATTCTTTTTGTTCTTTTTTTTTTTTTAATCCCCACCCAAGGATATTTTTTCCATCGATTTTAGAGAGAGTAGGAGGGAGAGGGAGAGACAGAGAGAAACACTGATGTGAGAGAGACACATTGTTGGTTGCCTACCGCTTGCCCCCTGCCAGGACCGGGAGCCTGCAACTGAGGTACGTGCCCTTGACCAGAATCGAACCCAGGACTCTTCAGTCCGCAGGCTGATGCCCTATCCACTGAGCCAAACCAGATAGGGCTCTTTTGTTCTGTAAATAACAGCTTTATGGAGATATAACGCACATATCATAAAAGTCTCCATTTTAAAGTGTGCAATTCAGTGGTTTCAGTAGATTCACAAGATTCTGCACCCATCCCCTCTCTCCAAGGCACTCTGCTTGAGTGTCTGATGGTCAGCATGACATCGAAAGGATATGCACTGATCTTTTTGCCTTAATTCTAAGTTTGGATAATTGTAGAAAACCAGAAAGAATGAACAAATGTTCCAGTTGAAAGGGGGCCAGTTAGCTAGCTAGTTAGTTAGGGAGCAAGGCCCTCACATCTGCTTCATCCTGTCTTCTCCGAAAGCATCATCATACGATCTAACACAGCAGTTCTCAACCTGTGGGTCTCGACCCCTTTGGGGGTCGAACGACCCTTTCACAGGGGTCGCCTAAGACCATCGGAAAACACATATATAGTTACATATTGTTTTTGTGATTCATCACTATGCTTTCATTATGTTCAATTTGTAACAATGAAAATACATCCTGCATATCAGATATTTCATTACGATCCATAACAGTAGCAACATTACAGTTATGAAGTAGCAATGAAAATAATTTTATGGCTGGGGGTCACCACAACATGAGGAACTGTATTAAAGAGTCGCGGCATTGGGAAGGTTGAGAACCACTGATCTAACATCTGTCCTTGGGAGGGATGCCAGAGTTCTGCTTTCTCTGTAAAGTCTACCTAGAGTTTTCTCTGGCCCCCCCATCAGGCAAACTGAGGTGCTCAGTCCTTGCTACTGAGATGGTGATTGTTGTCGAGGGCCTGGACTTTTTCTCCTATGACGTGTGTAGCTCTGGTTTATGACAAGACATAAACCTTTGTTGTAACCTCTGTTTCCCAGGCCATGCTTTTGTTCTGTGGAGATACATGAGACACTCAGAAATAACTGAGGGTGGGGAGGAGACTTTAGATTTTTAAAGAACATTTGTATTGATTTCAGAGAGGAAGGGAGAGGGAGAGAGAGAGCTAGAAACATCAATAATGAGAGAGAAAGATCGATCAGCTGCCTCCTGCACACCCTACACTGGGGATAGAGCCCGCAACCTGGGCATGTGCCCTGACCAGGAATCGAACTGTGACCTCCTGGTTCATAGGTCAACGCTCAACCACTGAGCCATGCTGTCCGGGCTGGGGAGGAGCCCTCTTCCTGCAGTCAGCAGGTGAGGGGTCAGGACACTGTAGGCAGAAATGTACAGATGACCTCATTGGCATGCTGCCTGGTGGGCCCGGCTGTACACGGTTAGACCAGCATTGCAGCTGCCCCCTCATGGCTCTCTCTGTCCCAGGAGACACTCCCTGTCAAGCAGGCCCCCGGGCCAGCCTCACGGAGTATCTTTCTCTAGTTTTGTGATGGACTTTATTTGAGGGGGGAACAGTGTTTGGGACCCGAGTCCTGAGACCAGGGGCTCCCCCAAAAAGTAATCATTTCCAGGGCAAATAATGACTCAACCCAAGTGCAAAACAGCTCCCTTCGCCCTTCAGAAGGGAAGTGGCAAGTGGCATCTTGCCAGGGACTTGACTCAAGACACATCTCGAGGGCCCCGGAGGAGCTGGAGGGGAGCTGCAGAAGCAGTCGGCGGGCGAGGACTGTGCAAGAGCTTACAGGAATGGCCTCCCTCGGGCTGGGATGTTCACTCCCCACAACTCTGCTCACCCTGCAGCTTCGAAGGGGAACCAGGGCCCGTTACCCCAGGAGGTCAGGAGACCTCGGACGGGTTCCCTCCATCTGTCAGGGCACGGGGAGGGACCCCAGGCACAGAGATGAAAGCCTTTGCCCAAAGCCACCCAGCGGAGATCTGCAAGCAGAGCAGATGTTTCCTGGTTCAGGAGTTTGCAATGCCTGGTGCCTGGCAATAGGAACCGCTCTCCTGCCGATCGTCTCCATGCCTGGTGCAGAGCTCAAGCGTCAATCAAGACGCGGTAGGGAGAGCGCTGTGGCTCCAGTGTGTGGGGGCAGCATGTGACAGCGTGTGGGCGCAAACATGACTTAAAGCAGTGCCATGGCAACCAGCATTCACTCTGGCCTCGGGTAGCACCGTGAGCCACAGGGTGTAATTGAAAATGGCTTCTCACTTGCTGAGTGCAGTGCTCAGGCCTGTTTCCCCCACAGCCACTGACTCTAAAAGGTACCAGGCCCTGAGTGCAGCAATAGGACTAGTCCAGCCCCAGTTTTGTTTGTTTTGCTTTGTTAATCTTCACCCAGGGATATTTTCCCATTGATTTTTTTTAGAGAGAGTGGAAGAGAGAGGGAAAGACAGAGAGAAACATCGATGTGAGAGAAACACCTCGATGGGTTGCCTCCTGCATCAGCCCCGACCAGGGCCCCGGCTGGGGAGGAGCCTGCAACCTGAGTTATGTGCCCTTGAGGGGAATCGAACCCAGGACACTTGGGGCCGCTGACGCTCTACCCACTGAGCCAAACCGGCGAGGGCTAGTCCAGCTTCTTTGCCGGACTGGGGAGTTCTCGCAGGAGAAATAAACGCGGCGGAGTTGGGAATCCCCAAGCACTGCTGTCTGGCAGTGTGGGCCTGCAGTCCAGGAGGCACGGTTTTGCTTCCTCATAGAGCGATGCATTGCTCCAAAGTGTGTTCCCTGAACACAAATGCCCCGAAGAGGTGCCCAGGCCGTCTGCCGCCCCCCAACACGTGCTTTCCCCTCCTCTTCCTGAGTTCCTAAGTGGGCCCCTTGGAATAAAGACTCCCAGCTCCCCTGACCTGGAGGCATGGCTCCGGGACCTCGGGCTGACCGCGGCACCAGGAGCGTGAGCGCGTTGTGCTGTCAGCAGCAGCCTTGCTGGAAGCGGCTTAACAGCGTAGGCGTCAACAGGACAGGCTGTCACTCCACAAGAAGTCCAGAGGTGGGAGCGTGGCTCGCTGTTGACAAGTTGCTGCTTTGACAAATTACCAGCAACTTGGTGGCTTCACAGCCATCTGTGCTCTCTTCCAGCTCCGGAGGCGGGAAGCCCGGATCAGTTTCCCTGGACAAAAGTCATTTGGCGGGACTGGGGTTTTTTATTTGTTTGTTTGCTTTCTGAGGCGCTAGGAAGAATCTGTTTCTTTGGCTTTTTTTTTTTTTTTAACTTCTGGAGACTTCTGCATTCCTTGGCTCACGATCCTCCCCAAATGACTCCAACCCTCTTGCTTCCCCCAAGTCTCCCCCCGCCTGCTTCCTGTGCAGACACCGGTGGTTACAGTCAGGGCCGCCTGCGCAATCCCAGAGAATCTCTTCAGCTCAAAGTCTTTAGCTTAGTCACCTCTGTAAAGCCCCTTTAGTTACATAAGGTAAGATTTGCAGGTTCCACGGACTGGAACCGTCACCATAGGTAGTTATTACAATATTATTGACTGTATTCCCTGTGCTGTACATCACACCCCTTGACGATTGTTATAACTGGAAGTTCGTACTTTTTTTTTAAAGTTTGTACTTCTTAATTTCCTTCCTCCTTCTCCCCCACTTCTGGCAACTATCAGCTTGTTCTCTGTATTTATGAGATTGTTCCTGTTTTATTTTGTGTGTTGCTTTGTTTTGTTTTTTTAGATTCCACATGTAAGTGAAGCATAATACCCTCCGTATCCATCCAAGTTTTCATGGTTATAGCGGCAGCTCATCCATTCTCAATGGAAAACCGTCTCCCCTCGAGGTTTGAACGTCGCGTTAGGGCTCTAAGCATCACATCCTCACGAGGCCTTGTTCACAGCAACAAGGGAGGCTGTTTCCGTCCTTCCTCTTCATCACCAAGGAGGACCTGCTTTCCCCGAGGGTCAGGGCAGATGCGTGGCAGGTCCAGGAGCCAGGCCCGGGCCATCTGTCTGTGCTCTAGCTGCCCGGGAGGTGGGAAGTTGCGCTCTGGCATTGCTAACTTCTCCGGCGGCTGCGGGTGCTGCTGCCCAGCGGGTGAATGGCTGCTAGGGAGGCAACAACTCACTCTTGAAGGTCCTGCAGGAGAGTTCTCAGGCGTGAGTACCACTAAGGAGCCCTTATTTCTAGGCAGCCCAACAGAGCACGTGTGATGAACCCGGCCAGTGTGGCTCAGTGGTTGAGCGTCGGCCCATGTGAATTTGTTGGGAATATATTAAAACCCACAGGGGGTTCTGCTGTACCAGTGGATTCTGTGGGCACAGATGGAGAGCCCCTGTCCTGGGCCTGGGAGACAGCTCGGAGCAATGAAACCAGCACAGGCCATTCGGTTTCCTGGTCGATAGGGTGGGGACACCTCACGCTTGTCCTGTGAGTAAGAAAGAACCAAACACATGGAGTGTGGAGCACAGAGGTTGGCGCGCAGCTGCCCTCGCTTCGTGTTCCTTCTCTCTCCCTTCTCTTTGCTCGGGCGCAGCTGCCCTAAGGGAGAAGGCAAGTGGGAGGAGGAAAGAACACGCCCGGGAACGTGTTGAAAGAGGACCTGCTGATCAGGGGGGAGAACGAGGAGCACAAAACGCAGAGGCCGAGAAGAGGCCCAGCCGTTGCCAGGAGCGGCCACAGATACGAAATGGTGCCGCCGCTGCGGGAAACAGCGTGCACACTCCTCGGAAAGGCTCAACACAGTGCCACCCTCCGACCCATCAACCCGCTCCTCGGTACAGAGAGAGAAGGAGGCACATGTCCACACACACCTGCTACCAACGTTCCCGGCAGCACTGCTCATCACAGCCGAAAGGGACCCACCCACGGGCCCATCACGCGAGGAACGCGTGAACCACACATGAGAGCCTTAGAGGGGAATATTACTCAGTCACAGAAAAGGGTGAAATCTGCTACGGGCAACAGGACGGGCAGACCCTGAGAACATTATGCCACGCGAAAGAAGCCAGTCACAAAAGACACATATTGTCGGCTTCCATTTACACGAAATGTTCAGAATAAGAAAATCTGTAGACACAGACGATAGCTAAGTGGTGTCCAGGGGCTGGGGAAGGAGGAAGTGAGGAGTGTCTGTGAATGGGCGTGGGGTTCCCTTTTGGGGGATGAAAGTTCTGAAGTGAGATAGAGCACAATCTTGGGAATATATTAAAACCCACTGAACGGAACACTATAAAAGTGAATTTTATGGTCTATAAATTATATCTCAATTAAAAAAAATTTTTTAAAGAAAGAAGCAACCACAGTAAATAAAGCTAGCCCACATCCTGTGGATAAAAACTCAGAAGCAGCTCAGAGCCTGGTGTGCCTCATTAGAACAAGAGATTGCAGATAGAGCCCCAGAGTTCAGGTGACAAGCCTGGTAGAGCCTAAGACGGTTTTTTTTTGTTTTGTTTTTGCTGGGGCTTGAAGAATTTATCCATTTCTCAGAAACGAGGAATTGGTGATTAGCAAAACTATGCCTATTATACTTGCAATAATGGTTTATTTCTCAGCCTACCTACACTGATAGTTTACATATGTTTATATTCCAGCCACAGGGCTGGTTTGTTCATATTTTTTTGTTAATTTATTGGGGTGACATTGGTTACTAGGATCATATAGGTTTCAAGTGTACATTTCTATGATACAAGACCTGTATATTGCCCTGTGCGGCCACCACCCAAAGTCAAATCATCTCCCGTCACCATCTATTAGACCCCCTTCATCCTCACCGCCCCCCACCCTCGCCAAGCCCCTTTCCTACGGCAAGCACCACCCTGCTGTGTGTGTCTGCGCGTTTCAGTTTTATATCCCACATATGAGTGAAATCATATGGTTCTTAGCTTTTTCTGACTTACTATTTCACTTAGCATAATATTCTCAAGGTCCCTCCATGTTGTCACAAATGACAGTATTTTATCTTTTCTCATGGCTGAGTAGGATTCCATTGAGTATATGGACCACACCTTCTTTATCCAGTCCTCTGTCAAAGGACACTTTGGTGTCTCTGTGTCTTGGCCACCGTGAATAGTGCTGTAATGAATGTAGGGGTGCATATATCTTTGCAAATACATGTTTTGAGTTTTTTGGGTAGGTACCTAAAAGAGGGGTTGCTGGGTCATATGGCAACTCTATTCTTAACTTTTTGAGGAATCACAGACTGTTTTTTTTTTAAATATATTTTATTGATTTTTTACAGAGAGGAAAGGAGAGGGATAGAGAGTTAGAAACATCGATGAGAGAGAAACATCGATCAGCTGCCTCTTGCACACCCCACACTGGGGATGTGCCCGCAACCAAGGCACATGCCCTTGACTGGAATCGAACCCGGGACCCTTCAGTCCGCAGGCCAATGCTCTATCCACTGAGCCAAACCAGTCAGTGCCACAGACTGTTTTTATTAGTGGCTGTACCAGTCTGTATTCCTACCAGCAGTGAGTGAGGGTTCCCTTTTCTCCACAACCTCTCCAACCCTTATTACTACCCATCTTATTGATTATAACCATTGTAATAGTGTAGTTTTGATTTGCATTCCCCTAATTGCTAGTGAGGTTGAACATCTTTTCATAGATCTGTTGGCTGTTTGTAAACCTTTTTGCGAGAGGTGTATTAATTTTCAAAAGACTTAGTTAATTTTGTGTGTGTTTTTTTTCAAATACCCAATTCTAGAAGCCCATTCAGATTGTTAGAAATTCAGTGCAGGCTTCTGTCTTGGGGACTAGACACAACCCTTCACATGAGCCCACCAGGCAACAGCACACAGGTCTCAACAGGCAGGGCTCCTTGATCAGGGAGGCTCCCAGGCTCCCGCTGGCTGGGGAGGACAGTCAGGTGGGAGAAGCCGATGAAATTCCCTGCTGGATGAAGACGCACTTGGGGACAGACGGCGCTCTGAAGCATGAGGAGTTTGGATCGGTGCTGGGAACGGAGGCCTGCCAGCGGATCATTATTCCGAGTTCTAGCTCGTCATGGCCTGCGGGTTTTCTCCTGTGAACGGTTCTGACCATGTGCCATGTCACGGAACGTCCCTGTCACTTCCGAGCGGCCGCCTATGCTCCGCTGCACATTTGGGATGACTGCATCGGGGTGGCAAAGGTGATTTTAACAAATCCTTTGAAGTTTGCCTTTAGCATTTTGCAAGGAGGTTGCTCACCAGCTGTCTGCTTATACTTTCCAGTGATGTTTGTTGCACATGATCAATGAGTCGCATGCACAGACATCATCGTAACGACAAGCAGTAAACTGAGTCCCAGGAGGGCGTTTCTGGGGCATAAATGTCCTCTCTCTAGTCCTATTCCCTGAAGAGATGCCAGGGTTTGACCAACCATTGGCTCCAGGGAGATGGGGGTCCCTTGGCCAACGGCCCAAGCCTCGGCCTCCGGCAGCCCTCACCAGACCACGAGCCAACACAGTTCAAAGGTGCGGGGCCTCTGCCAGGAGGACCTGCTTGAACCTCTTGCTCCCTTATATTTGACCCACATTATTCATGACAAACCTCTCCTCTGTTGGGATGGACACTGAGTTAAAATGATCCCAAGGATCTGGATATAATTAGAACCTAATTCATTCATATATTCATTAAAAAAAAAAAAGAATAAGAGCTTATTGAAATATAATTCACAAACCATAAGCATCATTCTTTTAAAGTGTACAGGTTAGTAGTTTGTAGTGTAGTCACAGAGTTAGCATTACTGCTGTCTAATTTCAGAGCGCTTTCATCACCCCGCAAAGAAACCTCGTTCCCGTTCCCGTTAGCAGCCATGCACAATTCCCCCTCCTCTCCCGACCCATGGGAACCATGAATCTACTTCCTGTCTCTATGCATTTGCTGCATCTGGGCAGTTCATACAAACAGACTTATACAGTATGTGGTCTTTTGCTATTGGCTCCTTTCCCGTAGTCCACGTATCCATGGTTGATTCATGTTGAATGTATCTACGTTCATTACTGAGGAGTTGCCTAAATTGTGGTAAAATACCCATAACATAAAATGTACCATTTTAACCGTTTTCAAGTTCAGTCGTGTTAAGTGCTTTCCCATCCTTATGCAACCAGTTCCCAGAACTCTTTTCTTCTTGTACAACTGAAGTTCTACATGCATTCAACAACAACCCCTCATTCTCCCCTGCCCCTAGCCGCACCCCCCACCACCACCCCATTCTACTTTCTGTCTCTATGAACCTGACTTCTTTAGGTACCTAACAGCATTTGTCTTTTGGTGACTGGCTTACATCACTTAGCATAATCTCCTCAAAGTTATCCATTTGTGGCACGTGTCAGAGTCCCCTTCCTTTTCTAAGTTGAGTAATAGTCCACTGTATGTATCTGCCACATTTCGTTTATCCTCTCACCAGCCCATGGACACTGGGTCCCTCCCAGCTCTTGGCTGTTGTGCATAACGCTGCTATACACATGGGAGTACAAACATCTGGGTCCCTGCTTTCACTCCTTTTGGGTACATACCCAGAAGTGGAATTGTTGGATCGCACAATAATTCTATGTTTAATGTCTTGAGGAACCGCCACACTGTTTTCCACAGGGCTGTACCATTTTACATTCCCTCTAACAGTCACAAGCGTTGTGATTTCTTCGACATTCTTTTTTTTTTAAAATATATTTTTTAATTGATTTTTTACAGAGAGTAGGGGAGAGGGATAGAGAGTTAGAAGCATCGATGAGAGAGAAACATCGATCAGCTGCCTCTTGCACGCCCCCTACTGGGGATGTGCCCGCAACCAAGGTACATGCCCTTGACCGGAATCGAACCTGGGATCCTTCAGTCCGCAGGCCGACGCTCTATCCGCTGAGCCAAACCGGTTAGGGCTCTTCGACATTCTTGCTCACACTTGTTATTTCCTAGTTTTTGTTGCTTTTAAATAGTAGCCATCCTAATGGGTGTGAGGTGGCATTCATTCATTCTCAGTGGACATCTGATACATTGTGCTAGGTGGGTGCTTATGTCGCCTAGCACACCCTCCTGACGCTGAACTAGAGACAAAGCCCAGCAAGCCCTTGTGTAGGAGGGGTTCGTGCGGGCACCATGAGTACTTGGGAAGGAAATTGTGAGGTTCCAGAGGCAGCTTAGAAAGACGGGGATGGAGAAGACATGTGGAAGGCAGACCTCTCCTTCATGTAGGGGTTCCCCAAGTCCACACCTCTGCAGAGAGGCTCCCTAGAGCAGCTGCTGGTACTTCAGCTCTGATTCAAGTCCTATAAAATTCTGATTCCATTAGCTCTGATTCAAGGCCTGTTGAGTCCAATCCTGCTCCATGAAGTAGGATTTTAGGACTCCAGTGAGGGTCAGTGTTATGTGTTAATGTGGCTAGGCTATGGCTAGGTCAAACACCATCTAGATCAGCGGTTCTCAACCTGTGGGTCGCGACCCCTTTGGGGTCAAATGACCCTTCACAGGGGGTCGCCTAAGACCATCGGAAAACACATATATAATTACATATTGTTTTTGTGATTAATCACTATGTTTTAATTATGTTCAATTTGTAACAATGAAATTGAGGGTCACCACAACATAAGGAACTGTATTAAAGGGTCGCGGCATTAGGAAGGTTGAGAACCACTGATGTAGCTGTTGCCATGAAGGCATCTTGTTAGACGGGATTAATATTTAAATCAGTAGACGGTGAGTAAAGCAGATTATCCTCCATCATGTGGGTGGGCCTCGTCCAGTGTACTGAAGGCTTTCAGAGCAAAGACAGAAATTCCCCAGGAAGAATAGTAGGCATCCTAAGGGGTGTGAGGTGGCATTCTGCCTGCAATCTGCAACTTCAAGACTTTGTATTCAGGACTGAGACACTGGCCCTTCCCTGGGTCTCCAGCCTGCCTTGCAGATTTGCTAGTCCCCACAATTCTGGGAGCCAATTCTTAATCTCTCTTTCTTCCCTCCCTCCTTCCCTCCTTCCCTCTCCACTCTCTCTGTCTCTCCCTCTGTCTCTGTCCCTCCCTCTCTGTCTCTCTCTCTCTCTCACAACACCCCCCCCCCCCCCCCACACACACACACATACCCTCTATCACTTGTATTTCCTTTGGAGAAACCCAATACAATACCATGAAGTCCAAAGACACATGGCCTTTGCGCTCCTAGAATTTGGAGTTAGGGCGGATACTTGCAGCTGGAGGGGTGGCCTGGCTCTGGGGTGACAGGAGGCCTGGAAAACATACACGCGCACTGCCAGCTGATTCAACCAGCAGGGGAGCTTGGCAGCAGCCTGCCTCCCAAGGACCATTTTTCTTTTTTCTTTTTTTTTATTTTTTATTTTTATTTTTTAAAAATATATTTTATTGATTTTTTACAGAGAGGAAGGGAGAGAGATAGATAGTTAGAACCATCGATCAGCTGCCTCCTGCACATCTCCCCACTGGGGATGTGCCCGCAACCCAGGTCCATGCCCTTGACCAGAATCGAACCTGGGACCTTTCAGTCCGCAGGCCGACGCTCTATCCACTGAGCCAAACCGGTTTCGGCGCGTTTTTCTTTTTTAAATCGAGTCTCTTTCCCCATTGCAGCTCTGTCTGCTCATCCTGAGGCTGCTTGTTCTCCCCACTCCAGCCTCCCCACCGCCTTGGGCGTGTTCACAAAGGAGACGGTCAAGGCCACGATGGTCCATCTCTGTCCTGCGCCAAGCTTATCACCAGCCAGCTGTGCGGGGGAGACTGCAGGGGAGGCTGGGAGGCTGCCGGGGGGCTGGATTGAGGTGATTTAAATTGATGCGCTTAGAGCTGGCTGCAGGCAGAACCCATAAGGGAGGGGACGGGCTGCAGTGGGGAAGAAGGTCGAAGTAGGCCTGGGCTTTTTTTTTTTTTTTTAAGCAACACAAATAAAAAGCTGGGAGACAGGACTTGGAGCTGCAGAAAGGGACAATCCTGACAGGCCATTTCTTTCCTGGCGCCCTGCGCGTCCTCTGGTGACAGGTAGTTAGGGCCCATTATCCCTGTGACCTACATGGACACCAACTACACAAGGAATGACACCGACCACGTTCCCACCTTGTTGTGAGTATCCAGCGAGATGACCTGTGTCAAAGCACCTGAAGCTTCACCAACATCATCCATTTTGCTGTTATCTTGGTACCTAGAGAAGACGAATTCCTGTATTAACTCCTGGGCTGCTGTAGCAAATAAAATTATATACATTATATGCCATCTATTTATCTGTCTATGGATTTAATAGATAGATGAATAGGTGACATATAATAAATTTCAGCACTTAAAACATTATCACCTATATGACAATTTCCATTGAAATTCTCTGAATTATAAATTTAAAAAGATCATTAAGCCCTAGCCGGTTTGGCTCAGAGTGTTGGCCTGCAGGCTGAAGGGTCCTGTGTTCGACGCCGGTCAAGGGCACATGTCCCAGTTGCAGGCTTAATCCCCAGTGGGGGGCGTGCAGGAGGCAGCCCGTCAATGATTCTCTCTCATCATTGACGTGACGTGACTTTTCTATCTCTCTCTCTCCCTCTCCCTTCCTCTCTAAAATCAATAACATATATTTTAAAAAGTAAAGTAAAAAGATTATCAGTTGTAGATGCTGCTAAACATCCTGCACTACACAGGAGAGCCCCTCACAGCAAAGACGGACCCCATCCCAGATGCCACGGATGGCTGGGGTGGCCTGGCGGTTGAGAACCCTGCCAGGAGCAAACAGCACTCCTTCAGCCCGGCTCCTCCTCCCTCTCCTCACATGAGCTCGAAGTGTGAGCATCAAACCCCCCCAGCTTCTTTCTTTCTCGCATTTTTGGACCCTTTTCTCCTTCCGCTGGGACGGCCTCCTCAGGAGACACTACATGTTTTTAAAAGGAATACAAACAAGCACTCCTGTTTAGACTTTGATGCCGTTAACTCTTACGTCTTTGTGAGCTTGCCTTGTTTTTTTTATCACCAAATTCACAGAAGAGCTGTGCGCAGGCCGCCCACAGGATCACGGTCACAGCGGGGGAGTGAGTGGCCGGTGTCTATGTGCCTCCCGTGGTCCTCAAAGAGGCGGGCCTGAGGCCCAGCAGGCTCCAGCACAGGGAGGAATCCGCCGGGCTGGGGCCTCCTGATATATATATTTATATATATTTATATATATTTATATATTTATATATATTTATATATATTTATATATATATATATATATTTTTCAAGGCACTTGAACTTTGAGGAAAGTTAACCTAAAGCAAATGGCAGGGGACACTCAGTTTTTCTTTGGGGTCTCCCCTGGGTGAGGGATGCCTTGCTTCATCACCATTGTTTGGACTCAGAAATTAGGTGTCTGGCTCTGGTCCGGTAGCTCAGTTGGTTAGAGGGTCGTCCCGATGTGCCTGGCGAGCAAATCTCTTCACAGCTGTTGTGGGTTTGCTCCCCGGTCAGGGCACATGTGAGAACCAACCAATGAATGCATAAATGAGCAGAACAACAAAATCAATGTCTCTTTTTCTCTTTCTCCACCCCCCTCAAATCAATAATTAAAATTAAAAAAGAAATTAGGGTGTCTATAAAAGGTCACGAAAGGGGAAAGGCTGATAGATTATATACCTTAAAATGCCTTTCTTTTTACAGGGAACTCATACAATTTAACAAAAGGAAGATAAACAACCCAATCAAAAAATGGGCAACGGACCTAAATAGATACTTTTCAAAAGAGGACATTCAGAAAGCCAAGAGACATATGAAAACACGCTCAAAGTCACTAATTATCCGAGAGATGCAAATCAAAACGACAATGAGGTACCATCTCACACCTGCCAGAATGGCTATCATCAACAAATCAACAAACGACAAGTGCTGGCGAGGATTTGGAGAAAAAGGAACACTCGTGCACTGCTGGTGGGAATGTAGACTGGTGTAGCCACTCTGGAAGACAGTATGGAGTTTCCTCAAAAAACTAAAAATGGAACTCCCATTTGACCCAGTGATCCCACTTCTAGGAATATATCCCAAGAAACCAGAAACACCAATCAGAAAGGATATATGCACCCCTATGTTCATAGCAGCACAATTCACCATAGCTAAGATTTGGAAACAGCCTAAGTGCCCATCAGCAGATGAGTGGATTAAAAAACTGGTACATCTACACAGTGGAATACTACGCTTCGGTAAAAAAGGAGTTCTTACCATTTGTAACAGCATGGATGGACCTGGAGAGCATTATGCTAAGTGAAATAAGCCAGTTGGAGAAAGATAAATATCACATGATCTCACTCCTTTGTGGAATATAATGAACAACATAAACTGATGAACAAAAACAGATCCAGAGACAGAGAACCATTGATCAGACCGTCAAACCTCAGAAGGAAGGCAGGGGAGGGTGGGGGGAAGGGGCAGAGATCAACCAAGGACGTGTATGCATGCATATAAGCCTAATCAATGGACAACAGGGGGGTGAGGGCATGAGTGCGGGGGGATAAGGACACATATGTAATACCTTAATCAATAAAGAAAAAAAATGCCTTTCTTAACATTAGTTTAAGGCGTGGTGTATTGGTCAAGGCCTAAGCAAGCTTACCAGTATCTAGAACAGTGGTTCTCAACCTTGGCTGCACATTAGAATCACCTGGGAATCTTTTTAAAATCCTGATTTCTGGGCCTTATCCTCCGGAAATTCTGTTTCTTTGTTATGGGGTGGGGCCACAACATTAGCAACAAAGAAACAGAATTTCCGGAGGATGAGGCCCAGAAATCAGGATTTTAAAAAGATCCCCAGGTGATTCTAATGTGCAGCCAAGGTTGAGAACCACTGATCTAGAAAATCCCCAGGCCTGGGGCTTGTTTGGGGAGGAGAAAAGTGAGGTGTTTAGGGCACAAAACTCAGATTCACTCTCAGGGTTCTGCAAGTTCAGGGTCAGTGTGGCACCAAGCTGACAGTGTCTCAGGTACCTCTCTTGTCTCACCCTACTCCTGGCCCTGGGCTCCCCCAACCTTCTCGAGGGGCTGGAGTTGCCTTATGCCATTGCAAAGGACACAGGAGGGTACACAATGATCTCGTATGCCGAGCCGGCACGGCCATGGTGAACCTGAGAGGGGGTGGTAGAGGATTTAGAAAAGACAAACAAGATAAATAAAACTGGGTGCTAGGTGAGACGCTGACCTCTCTGATGGAGAGACAGTGCCCCGGCCTATAAGCCGTGTCTTTATTTTATAGCCAGATCCCACAAGGCAAAGTAAGGGCTTGGTTACAACGTTCTTTCGGGTTTCGAATCTACTCAAATACATGCACCTGATCAAGCTTTGTTTACTTGCTGCACCTCCTGCAGCCTTCATCACCCAGCCACGTGGGACCACAGGTTCGGACCATAAGGTCAAGCTTATAACTATAGCCTTTGGCTATAATTGTGCTGGGACTTGCACGTGGCTTTGCCACGAGAGGATCGTGCTCTCCCATCAGTCCCAGGCTTGAACCTGTCCAAACGCTGTAACCGCTCTCCACAATCTCGAATCTCCTTTTGTCCAATTTTGGAGGTAAACCCTAATAAGGTCTCTTGGGCTCAAATTCTTCCTTATAGCTCTGACCCAGCCTATTCTTAGTCCAGGATTATTTTACTCGGTTCCCTAAAATGTCTGTATTATCTTTCCATTTCCAAATTCTTTATACTCTTCTTCCTGACAATCTGAGCAGTATTTCTCCTTTGGCCTTATTTGGTTAAACTACTACATTTTGTGTTCTCTGTTTCATTAACCCTACGATTCACTATTTGTTGCGCTCTATGGAGCTCATCCGCTTCTGTCTTTGATTTCAGTATTCTAGTACATTGTACATGCACCTACCTCCAGGTTCCCCACAGCTGAAAAAGGCAAATTACTGGTGGGTTGGATCACAGGCACTGAAGTCCAGTAGATCATGTATGTTAGTGAGGATAGGTGGTGCGAGGTGCTATGACACATGAAACTCCAATTACTTGTGGCTTCACACAATAGAAGCTCATAGCTTGTTCACATGAAGTTCTTTCCGGTGCACAGTGCCATTCAGGGAATGAGGCCCTGGCTATCTGGGAGCTCTTTACTGCCTAATCTCACTGAAGTGGTTTCTGCTGTGTGCAATTAAGAACTTGAAAAGTATAGCTAGTCTTAGATTGAGCTGTAAGAAATTCACATCTGAATACAAAAGTAGCCTATAAGATGGCAGTTTCATATGAATCCATCTAGTTTCGCATATGTGGTTTTAAACAAAAGACTCTCTAAATCCATGTCCTCAGCTGTAGAAAGGGGTACACTCTTTTTTTATTCAACAACAATTGGTCACCTAAACACCCGCTCCCTTTGGGTTATGAAGATTAATGAGAGAATGAATGCAAAGGACATGGCATAGCATCCGAGACATAGTAGGAGGCTCAAAAGGGTTAGATGTTTTTTATCCAGTTCCTTGGCACAGGGTCTCTGATATACTAGCCACTCTTTAATTATACTTTTAAAAATTGAGATATAATTTACATACCACAAGACTCACCCTTTTAAAGTACAATTCAGTGGTTTTCAGTGTGTTCACAAAGTTGTACAGCAATCATCACTAATTCCAGAATATTTTTTAAAAACAGGTGTGTGTTTTTAAATATATTTTTATTGACTTCAGAGAGGAAGGGAAGGAGAGAGAGAGGTAGAAACATCAATGATGAGAGAATCATTGATTGACTGCCTCCTGCCTGCCCCCTACTGGCATGTGCCCTTGACTGGAATCGAACCGGGGACTCTTCCGTCCTCAGGTCGACACTCTAGCCCAGGGGTGGGCAAACTTTTGGACTCGAGGGCCACAATGGGTTCTTAAACTGGACCGGAGGGTCGGAACAAAAGCATGGATGGAGTGTTTGTGTGAACTAATATAAATTCAAAGTAAACATCATTACATAAAAGGGTACGGTCTTTTTTTTTTTTTTAGTTTTATTCATTTTAAACGGGCCGGATCCGGCCCCCGGGCCGTAGTTTGCCCACGGCTGCTCTAGCCACTGACCAAACCAGCTAGGGCCCCAGAACATTTTTATCACCCCCAAAAGAAACTTCATACCCAATTAGCAGTCACTTTAATTATCTTTTGAATGAATAATCTTTGTCTCAAAATGGCCGAGAGTATCTGCCTTATAAGACTCACCCAGTACTTGACAGATTTATTGGCATTTCCTGTAGAGTTAAAGGGACACTCCTTTTTAATTCAATAACGATCGGTCACCTTCTTTAATGTGTGTGTGTGTGTGTGTGTGTGTGTGTGTGTGTAATCACAGACATCCACATTTAAACTCAGGAAATCAGATTTCCCCCCACCAGAATAATAAAATGACATCAATAACAACTATAATCAATAACAACAACTATTACCATCCTCGCTGTGCATTTAGAAAGACACAAGAAAGCTCCTGTGATACTGTGAGGCTGTGCCCCTGCCTCACCCCTGCTCTGGGAGGGAATTCACGAAGACCTCGGGTCTCCTCACTCTTCTCACTGCAAGGACCTGCTTGCTCTCTCCAGGGACAGCCACACAGCCTGTCGCTGCAAGAGAGGAAACTGAACAGTGTTTGGGAGGCTGCCTCGAAAGCTCCTCAACAGGATTCACCTGTGAATGCAGCACGTGTTATAAATAGCTGTTACCCAAAGAAGGGCCAGTCGAAGTGCAAGCCGCCTGGTTCCTCCTGGCTGAGGGTGCCTGCGCTCCCCCATGTCAGGTCGGACAGGCTGTGTCGCCGAGCGTTGGCCTGATTCTGTTGGGAGGCACAGCTGTGAGGCATACTCTGAGACACATTTTGGCCTACTTTGCATTCTTAAAGCAAGGTCATCCTGGAAAACACCCCGATTTAGTACTGACATGACTCTACACGCTTGATGGCTTCCAAAGGCCGGTCATGTACTGGTACTTACTTCGGAGATGGTTCACTGCTCCTATTTTGAAACAGCCCCGTTCTCTTTTGCACCTGCGGTCGTTGGCTTGGGCCCTGCCTCCCAAGTGCGAGCTGTTGTCAGCTCAGAAGGAGCGAGAAATACTGTACACGGCATTGGCATTAAAATAGTTCCACTGGCTACTGATGCCTGAGGATGAACAGATATGAGAAAGAAGCCTTTAAATGTGGATGTGATCGATCCACAGGCAAAACATTAAAAAATTTAACATTCAAAATGAAACTTACAGACGAGACAGAGAAACACAAGTGAAAATAAAACCAGCCCGGGGTGGGGTCCAGCCAGCTGGTTGTACCCCAGTTGTCTGGAATCACATGGAATATTCAGTCTGGTCTCTGGAGACAATTGAGACCCAGAGAGTCTACAGAAGGACTAGCTACTCATTCTCTGAGTGTCTCTTCACAGAGCATGACGACCAGTCCCTCTTGAAGAATCACTGTTGAGATGCACTTTCTGGTTCCACTTCCTTCCTCCCTCAAACCACAACGAATATGACCTTTTCTGCACAATTAGGGTTCTACTTGGATATAGCAGCAACTCTTTGGTATTTTTTATGAGACGTAAATGACCACTTTCTATGTAGAGTTGACACAAAGACATTTGTACTTTTGAATGAGGGCTCCTAATTCAGCGTTATAGGTAAGGTTTGGGTCAGAATACTAAATAATTATTAAAAGTTGCATCAACCCCCGGTTGGTGTGGCCCAGATGGTTGGAGCGTCACCCAGTGCACCGAAATTCCCTTTCAGGACACATGCCTAGGTTGCGGATTCCATCCCCGGTTGCAGAGTGAATGGGCGGTAACTGATCGATGTATCGCTTTCACACTGATGTTTCTCTCCTTCTTTCTCTCAATAACCTAAGAAATGTGCATTTGTATAAATGGACAAGTCTTATTAGAAAACTGTCTTGTAGAAGAACTATTCAAACTCATAGAAGATATTTAAAAAATCTAGATGTTTTTTTAAATTTATTTTTAAAAATTTTATTGTTGAAAGTATTACATATGTCCCCTTTTCCCCCATTGACCCGCTCCAGCCCACCCTTACCCCCGCCCCAGACCTTCAGCACCCTATTGTCTGTGTCCATGGGTTCTGCATATATGCATAGAGGTCTTTGGTTGATTATTTTCCACCCACCCGACCTCCCCCACCTTCTGCACTCTGTTCCATGCGCCCATGTCTCTGGATCTACTCTGTTCATCAGTTTATTTTGTTAATTAGATTCCACATATGAGTGAGATCATGTGATACTTGTCTTTCTCCAGGTCCCTCCATGCTGTCTCAAAGGGTAAGATTGCCTTCTTTTTTTTACTGCTGCATAGTATTCCAGTGTGTAGATGTACCACAGCTTTTTATCCGCTCATCTACTGATGGGCACATGGGCTGTTTCCAGATCTTAGCTATTGTAAATGTGCTGCTATGAACATAGGGATGCATACATTCTTTCTGATTGGAGTTTTGGGTTTCTTAGGATACATTCCTAGAAGTGCAATCGCAGGGTCAAATGGGAGTTTCATTTTTAGTTTTTTGAGGAAACTCCATACTATTCTCCACAGTGGCTGCACCAGTCTGCATTCCCACCAGCAGTGCATGAGGGTTCCCTTTTCTCCACATCCTCACCAGCACTTGTCATTTGTTGATTTAAAAAATCTAGATCTTTAGATCAAAGAAATTAATAAACTGAGGATATATTTTAGCAGAATCTAATGTGGTAAGGTGTCTCTAGAACTTTTTTTAAAGGCATATTTTGAGCAACAGCTAAAGTGAAGGACAAGCAGAAAAGAAAACCAGCAGGGTAGAAGAAAGGAGAATTGTTGAAGAATTTGCTTAAATGCTAACAAAGTTTTTTTATGTTATTATTTTTTTTTTCCATAACAACATTTTTTTTAGTGAATAAATTGAAAAAAATCTGAGGAGAAATAATTTACTAACAATTTTTAAATAATTAAAAAATGTCTTTTGCATAGGCTGAGGAAAATTATTCATCCATGTTTTTCATAAAAAATAATTAAAATAGAGATGATGGTTTGGCTTATTCACTGCTGTGTCCCTCTGAGTTTAGGTCCATGTTTTCCTTATTTGGTTCCATGTCTCGGTCTAACTTGGATGCAATTCCACATGACTTTCCGAACTCAGCATTGTCATATTTGGGGACAGAAAGTCCACAATAACCTAGGTGCTACGTGGAAGCACAAATCTATTTCATTTCCACCATCTAGGCCTGATGATCTAGCAGATATCACTGAGGGACAAGAATGTCCACATAAGATGTTACTGAAAAGTAGACTTTTTTAAAAAACAGAAATACCAGAGTCTCTAAACCTGTCTTGGTCCGTTAATCATAGTTAAATTTTTGAAACGGAAAGTAATAAGCGGATTGCTTTCGAACAACATGCATTTACTAAAGATACAGCGATGTGAGGAGACCACAGATCTGAATGAGATGAAGTTGGCAGGGCCATCTTGACCCTGAGCTGAGCTGCTGGTTTCTGGGTTGGTCCAGAGTCAAGTATCCTACCTCCATAGCTCTCCTGAACCCAGTCTTCTGAGGTATTGCCAGATTGGGTTGCCAACACAGCATCGCTCAGCGCTGTGGTCTCTGGCTAAGTGGCTGTTGGGGGATTGAGTACCTGTTTCAGCAGAGACCATGACAGTAATAGAGTATCTGTTTAGTCACTTTTCCTAATCTGTTGGCGGATGCAGCTCATGCTATGCTACTGGACACTCCCCCTAGGTGTGTGATGGTCAAGCAGCCAGGCAGATCCTGGTACTAGGCCGCAGCTAAAGAGGAGGCTCTTTGGGTTGGATTTTTATATTGGTTTCATTTGCTATCGCAGGCATAGCAACGTAAGATGCATGTTAAATGCTGAGAACTCCAAAAGAGTTTACCTAAGCAGTACGACCCCTGAAGGACTGTCCTCCATCGTGGTCTCCTTCGGACGTTATGTGCCTGTTCAAGCGGTGATACCACATTTATACTCAACATTTTAAAAGAATTGTCACCAGGGCCAATTAGTGATCCATATAAAGATATTTTATTTTATGAATGTCTTAATTACTCATATTCCTCATCAAGGATTTGAGAATTTCTTTTGCTCTTTACAAATAGAAATTGACCTCAAAAGCTAAAGGTTTCCTGTCTCTAGGGACATATGAAGACCATGCCTCCAGCTCTGACGACCGTGCTCAGAAGAGAGTTCTAAAAGTTAACTTCGACCAATGTCAGAGTCACGGCCATCATCACACACCTTCGAAGAAGGTGACTTTTGAAGGGGGAAAACGCTCATTTGGATGTAAGTTATGGCGTATTTACTAGAAACTAATTATACTATTTTATAGAACATTAAATAAGTCAGGTATAAATAGTATGATGAGTTATGCTACTCACCTAGTAAAGATGGAATATAGACTTTTGCCATTATAAGATGCATTCTTCTATTAAAGGTGAGATAGCACATCTGAGGAAAGTTGGATCTAAGAATAGCTTTACTACCAAGTTCAACAAAGTCACCCTAGGAAAAAGAAATGCTTAGCAGTTTGTGTTTAAATAGCTTTCTTAAATATATTCCTGTTCCTCGCTGTGTATGACCTTCCATATAATTCATGTTCATTTGTAATTACTTGAGTGAGAAGGAGCATTACACGTTTGGAATTACAAGTCATTAACTTTTTAATGTTGTGCTATGAAGGTTGATTTCAGCAGATAAATACAGGGCCTATAGGAGCTTGTCTGCTAGGAGAAAATTTTATCAGGGAGCTCCTAGCCCTGCCCTTTTCGGTGCAAACACAGCCTTTCCTTCTCGCCTCCCATTCGGATCAATTCGTCTTCTTAGGTCCCCAGATGACCAGCACGACCCACAGCGACTGACAGAGGAATTTTGCTCTTGCTGGTGACTTAAAAAAAAAATTTTTTTTTTATTGATTTCAGAGAGAAAGGAAGAGTGAGAGAGAGATAGAAACATCAAAGATGAGAGAATCATTGATCGGCTGCCTCTTGCACGCTCCCCACTGGGGACTGAGCCTGCAGCCCAGGCATGTGCCCTTGACCGGAATCGAACTCAGGCTGACGCTCCAATCCGGCAAGGGCTGCTGGTGACTTTTTGATCTGTGTTGTGTCCCTTTACAGTCAAGCCTATATAACATCAGGAAAATTCCTTGCTGGTCCCTTCCCTCTCTGTCTCTAGGCCTAATGCTCCAGACTGTAGGGTAGGAAAGGAGAAAGAAAACTACCCTTACCCTCTTCTTCAAAGCCTATGAAACATGGCTTGTTTCCCCTGAGCTTTTTCTCATTCACTGTGTCCGAGGGTTGTAACTCCTACCCTGTGAAGTTAGATGCTTTCTGGGTCTCCTCTTAGGAAGAGGGGGTACCCCCCTTACATGTGTCCCCTCCCTTCCCAACTCCCTTTCGCTTCTCTTCCCTTCTGCACGTATGATCCAAGTGGCCCCATCCTAAGTGTCCCCAAGACACCTGGCCATCCAGAGCCAACACTCCTCTCATAGCCAAGGGAACGGCGGCTGCTAACATTTCATGTGCCACTGGACCTCCGGCCTTCCGCCTCCGTTTTCTCTTCTCCCTGCTCCCCAAACGGCCTCCCTTTCTGGTCTACCTGCAGATATTCCAAATACAATCATTTATTTACTAACGCTTCTTTGAGGAATCACCCATTTCTTCCAGAGCAAAGCCTGGAGGCAGGTATGTAGTCCTTTACATCCAAAGAGTCCCTCTAGAAATTTCTGGTAAAAGGAGCAGTTCCCCACCCCATCCTGTACAAATGCTCGTGAATGACACCTCCCTCCTATTATGTGTATGTGCACGTGTGCATGTATTTTTGCCTTTCTGCGCTAGACAATCCAAAGAAATGCATTTTCTTTCAAGTGCACGCGGTAAGGAGAGTTGGGCTACCCAGGTGGTGCTGGTTGGAACAAAGAGAACTGATCTATAATTCATACGTCGAAGCATCCGCACCCAGGAGCCAAACACCTTGGCCTGTCGGCACCCTGTGAGCGGTGTATGCTGTGTGAAGGAGTGTGGAAGTGCTCGCCCTCCTATTATTTAAAAGCAACTGTGGCCCTCTTTTGCTTCGAATAAGATTTTTCCTCCCTCTTTCACTCGAATGTAAGAATTTATTCTTATTTTTTGAATTACATCTACTGAAAAAAAAGAAAAGAAAAATCACTTATGACCAGGGGTGTGTGAATCGTTTCACCACCCAAGAAAACTGAGCCAACTGCATTCACATGCAAAACATCACCTCTCCCTGCTTCTAAAAATTCCTACTTCCTTAGCAGTTCACCCCAGAGAATCGAAACCCAACCCGACCGCAGGCCCCGCCCAGTTCCTTCAATGACACTGCAGCTGAAAGACACCTTTGTTAATGGGAGAAGGGGTGGCCCTGCCCAGGACTACTTATCTACGTGTGCTCAGTTTACCTGGGGTGATGAGCATGGTTTTGACGGAGACCAGAATATGTAGCCCCATAATAGGCCTCAAAGTTGACATACAAATTATTTTTGAGCTAAAGGCACTTAAAAACACACGCCAAACAGCCGGTATGAGAAGGACATCCTGATCCTCCCCTTTCCTCTCTCAAATCAGCAGATAAGACCCACTGTATGGAAAATGCCTCCTATACAGGAAGGAAATTAGCATTCTTATCATCAAGACAGGAAGTTGAGACGGAGAGAATTCCATACAAATGGATCTCCGTTCAAATAATTCCCACCTTTAGTCTCCCTACATACCTTAGTCACTTTTTCCACAAATACCTCTAGTTTGATGACGTATAAAAGCATTTAGGCTTTGCCACTTCTCTGGTCTTCATTGTCTTATGAGGGCCCCTGTGTCACATGAAACTTACATTAAGTAAATCTGTATGCTTTCCGGTCTGATGTCATTTAATTCTGAGGCCCGGCGAAGACCCCCAGGAGGTGAAGGAAAACGTCTTCTCCTATCGTTTTCTTAGGTAGGTGTGTGTGAGGGTGGAGGTGAGCAGGGCGGTCGAGCAGCAGCTATGTCAGTGTATATATTCTTGGCTACTTTAAAGAGAAATTTTTTTTATTGTTTTCAGAGAGGAACGGAGAGGGGGAGAGAGAGATAGAAACATCACTGATGAGAGAGAATCATCGATTGATAGGCTGCCTCCTGCACGCCCCACACTGGGGATGGAGCCCACCATCCGGGCATGTGCCCTGACTGGGAATGGAACCGTGACCTCCTGGTTCATAGGTCAAAGGCTCAACCACTGAGCCACACCAGTCGGGCTTCGCTACCTTTATTTCATTATGATTTAGATTTAACAATTTTTAAAAAAGAAATTAATTTGTGTTTTTGTCTGCATTTAATCTTTTAAGAGTCAAATAGTGCCAGAAGGGGAAAGGGTCTGGGATTTTGACTCAGTCTCCTGTATTCTATTTGCCACGGAACCCCTTCACACATACCACCCCTCCATCCCTACTCTAAATTCTCCAGATAAGGTACAGTTCCCCTCCCCTCTGAGGGTCAGGTTCCATAAAGGGAGATCCCATCTTTCCCCCCTTTTTTCACTCCATTCCCTGCACCCCCTAACTTTCCATGGCATCTTGGGCCTGTAATTCTGAGCTTCGATAGCATTCTGCTTCGACTTTGCTCCAAGTCCCTTCCCCTTCCTCCACTTGCAGTCCTTCTCCATATTTTGGGGTTCTGCGCTGTGTATGTTCTCTGCTATGGCGGCCACGCGAAGGCGTTCTCAGAGCTCCTCCATGGGGAGTGAGCGAACCAGGGCTGGCCATCACCACTGAGCACTGTTTTTACCAAACGTTGCTCTGCTGGGGTCCATGCTGTGAGAAATGCTCACCTGTCCAAATTCAGATAAGGGACGCGGAGACAGAGTATGGGGAAATGAGACTTTTAATGCGTTCTCGAGAGAGCAGCGTCTGTCCCATTGTCCAGGCACACACGGAGTACCGTCCCTCCTCCAGGTCCTCATTGGCTGAGTACTATGGGGTCACCTGTTTCCCCATTGGTAGCCTAGGTCTTATTGTCTCCCATTGGGCCATTAACAAAAATTGTGCTTAGGCCTTTTCTAAGTTGCCGCCACCTCCCCCTGTCTAGTTGAGGCCGGGACCTGGGGGTTTCCACCATCATGCTGGCTCACGTCCCCAGTTCTTTGTTCTTATATCCTCTTCCCTCCCCGCTACATTGCTTGCCCTGGGGAAATTCAGTAACTGTTTCCATTAAAAGTTGACTATGGTCGTGGTTTGGCTCAGTGGATAGAGCGTTGGCCTAAGACTGAAGGGTCCCAGGTACGATTCCGGTCAAGGGCACGTACCTTGGTTACGGGCACATCCCCAGTGGGAGATGTGCAGGAGGCAGCTGATCGATGTTTCTCTCTCATCAATGTTTCTGACTCTCTATCCCTCTTCCTTCCTCTCTGTAAAAAATCAATAAAATATATATTTTTTAAAAAGTTGACTATGCTGGAGGTGGACCACAGAGGCCTATTTCCTACAACGACCTCCTCTCCCTCCTGGGTAGGGCCTCCTCTCTTGCTGCACATGCAGGCCTAGGAGTTTGTTTTCGGTGGCTGTGCCATAATCGGTGGCAAAGACGGAAGGCTGGCTCTCTCCCCTCTGCATTCTGTGCAGGCGAGTGGGTCTCGGAGCAGAGCTGCTTGCACCCGGGGGTTTACGTTTAGAACAGATCTTTTATTACTCGTCATGCCCCTCCCTCTGTTGGACCAGACATGAGCACAGAGAGCTCAGCTGGGGCCGAGTCCACAGGACAGTCGCTCTGATATTCTAGGAACGGGTCACTTCTCTCACTGGCTGTTAGAGCCTCCTCCCCTACGCCCTTCCCAGCTCCCAGCTCCCAGCTCTCCCTTTTTCTTCCTTCAACCCTCCCGAAAACATTTCACTGCTCAGAAGCTTTCTGCAACTCATTCTTCTTCTTCTTTAAACAATATATTTTTATTGATTTCAGAGAGGAAGGGAGAAGGCGCGCGAGAGAAACATCAGTGGTGAGAATCATTGATCAGCTGCCTCCTGCATGCCCCACACTGGGGATGGAGCCCACAACCCCGGCATGTGCCCTTGACTGGAATCGAACCCGGGACCCTTCAGTTTGCAGGCCGACGCTCTACCCACGGAGCCAAACCGGCCGGGGCTCACTGCCTTCTTTTTCACATGGAATAAAGTCCAAGCCCTCTGCACCTGGTTTAAGGCACTTTCCCCTCTGGCTTCAATGCCTCCCCCGCTCTTTCTCGATGCCCCAGGACTGACTCCTCCTCACCTCTCAGCTGGCATACTGAGCTCAGGCCTCCTTTTCCCACTCCACCTGGTCTCTCTGGCCTCGGTGCTGGTCTTTCAGGTTTTTTTCATTCGTCTGTTTAGGACAGTGGTTCTCAACCTTGGCTGCACATTAGAATCACCTGGGAATTTTTTTTAAAATCCTGATGTCTGGGCCTCATCCTCCGGAAATTCTTTCTTTGTTATCGGGTGAGGCCACAACATAACCAATGGACATAAGACACTGGGGGCGAGGGGAGGCCAGGGGATTGTCAAGGGCGGGGAAAAAAAGGAGACATATGCAATACTCTTTGTAATACTTTAAGCAATAAATAATTTAAAAAATAAAAAATAAAAATAAAAAGATTGCCAGGTGGTTCTAATGTGCAGCCAAGGTTGAGAACCACTGGTTTAGGACAAGGGGCGGTCCCTTTAAGGCCCTGGAAAGGGTCTGGGTGCGGGTTTCTCCGGCGAGGCCACGCCCCATCACGTGCCGGGGGCGGGGCCAGGGCCTCGGCTTCCGTCACGTCCGGTTCCCTGTCAGTAGCGAGGAGCGAGCGAGCGAGCAGGGCAGGTCGGCGGCAGCGGCAGCGGCGCAGCGTGAGTACGCGGCCCGCCCCCACCCGCGCCCCCGGCCCCGGCCCCCGCGCCCACCCTCCCGGCCCCGAGCCGCCCGCGGCCTCCGCTCTCCCCGGCGGTGACCGAGCGGGAAATGGCGGCGCTGCTGACCCGCCCCTCCCCGCCTCGGCCCCACGGACCCCCCCCACCGGGGCCCGACCCCTCCTCCGCCCAGGACCCCGCGCCCCGGAGCCGCAGCCCCCTCGGCGCCGGGAGCTGCCCCCGGGAACGGCCCAGGGACGGGCGCGGCGGCCCGGGGTGCGGGGCGCGGCCGGGCACGCGGAGCCGCGGGCAGGGGGCCGGGCGCCCCGGACAATGCGGCGGCGGCTCGGGCCGGGCGGGGGCGCGTGCGGGGCCGCCCCTCCCCAGGCCTCCCGGGCCCCCGGCCCCGCTCCCGCCCCTGCCTCCCGGGTGGGGGCGCTCCAGGGCGGGGGCGCGCGGACCCCGACGGAGGAGGGCGGGTGGGGGGCCGAGGGCGGTGGGGGCGGCCGACTGCGGCCGGGGGTGGCGAGCGCCCCGAGCGGAGAAAATGGCGCTGGTGCAAGGCCCTCCTCTTCCCGCTCGGCCGCCGCCGCACTCGCCGCCTCCCACGCCCCCGCCCCGGCCGCCGGCCCGGCCCCCTCCCCCGGTCCGAACCTGCCCCCTCCAGCCCCGGCCCCCTTCCCCGCAGCCCCCGGTCCGACCCGGCCCCCTCCCCCGGTCCGAACCTGCCCCCTCCAGCCCCGGCCCCCTTCCCCGCAGCCCCCGGTCCGACCCGGCCCCCTCCCCCGGTCCGAACCTGCCCCCTCCAGCCGGGCCCCCTTCCCCGCAGCCCCCGCCCCCTCCCCCGGTCCGACCCTGCCCCTTCCCCCGGTCCGACCCTGCCTCTTCCCCCGGTCCGACGCGGCCCCCACCCCCTCCCCCGCAGCCCCGGTCCGACCCGGTCCCTTCCCCCGGTCCGACGCGGCCCCCACCCCCTCCCCCCGCAGCCCCGGTCCGACCCGGTCCCTTCCCCCGGTCCGACGCGGCCCCCACCCCCTCCCCCGCAGCCCCGGTCCGGCCCCCTCCAGCCCGGTGTCCCGGGGAGGACCCCCTCGGGCTGCATCGAGCTCCTGTGCCCTTAGTCCCGGCCGATCTGTTCACCGCCTCGTCTCCAGTCCTCCACGCCAGCGATTTCGTGTTTTTTGTTTGTTTGTTTTTTTGGTTTTGTATGTAGTTTAGCGATGTTAGTATCATTTGCCTGAACTACGAGCCTGCCTGCCTTTTTTTTTTTTTTTGAACAATACGGGCTCCTGGGTGAACATGAATGCCTATTTATTTCCATCCATCCTGAGAGGCCGGCTTAGGTGCATTACCTTGTCCTGTTAATGGACGGACTCGGGGAAAAGGAGGGTGGGTGTCTTGGAAACGGGCCTAGGCCCCAGGCCGCGTTCAGCAGATGGCGTTTCAGAGGGAAGCATGGGCGCTGTTTAATTTAGTTTTGAAATGTTTCCTGGCATTATCAGCAGCTAGCGTACACAACGGGGCAGATTTGGAGATAGGGCTGTGACATGGAGCAGGAGCAGGAATAACGGGTGAGACCTGGTGGTGCAGGTTGCTGCCCCCCGCCCCCCCTTGGGGCTTTGGAACTTCATGTCCAGGATGGGGCCCCTTTACCTTGACCTCCTGTTGTGGACACAGTCAAGGCCACTGCTAATGCAAGTTCCCTCTCGAGTGCTACGTTATTTCTGACTTTTTAAAGGAGGAAATGAAGCCTTTGGTTTTTAAACACGTGAAGGCTCTGTGTGGTGCATATGGGGCCCTTTAGGGCATAGAAAAACTATGACTCAAGTCTCTTGAGAGGGGGAGATGGAGAGAGCTGAAGGTAATTTCTTACCCCTGCCCCCGTGTAAGTGCCTTGAAAATAGGTTCAGCGGGTCTTGGAATTCCTTGAAATTCGGGATCTAGGCTTTAAACAAATCTCTGCAAATGTAGATGCGCAGGGCTCTCTGCCTTGCTGCTCAGGCACCTGGGGAGCGAGGGTCTCCGTGGGAATTTGAGGACAGGTTTTGCCTCTGCCACAAGCAGAGTCTTCAAATTTTAGTGTATTCCAGAGTAGAAAATGAGTGTTAAAATGTAACAAATTGTGAATTATGTATAACTTTGTGAGCTCTGAATTAGTCCTTGTTATTGGCATGGCCAAAAAGCCAAAGAAAATTAAGAACGTATACAAAATAAGAAAAATCTATCTATATAAAAGCCTAAGCGACCATTAGGACCCAACAACCGGAATGACTGGTTGCTATGACATGCAGTGAGCACCAGGGGGCAGACGCCCAATGCAGGAGCTGCCCCCTGGTGGTCAGTGTGCTCCCACAGGGGGAGCGCTGCCCAGCCAGAAGCGGTGCTTGCCAGCTGTGCGGGGGTTGCGGGAGCCTCTCCTGCCTCCACGGCAGTTGGACATCACCCTAGGGCTCCTGGACCACGAGAGGGTGCAGGCCAGGCTGAGTGACCCCCTGAGTGCATGAATTTTGTGCACTGGGCCTTTAGTAGTATTATAATGGTAATTAATTGTATATCAACATCTGTATAGTGCAGTGGTTCTCAACCTTTGCTGCACATTAGAATCACCTGGGAATCTTTAAAATCCTGATTTCTGGGTCTCATCCTCCGGAAATTCTGTTTTTTTGTTACTAATGTTGTGGCCCCACCTCATCACAAAGAAACAGAATTTCCGGAGGATGAGGCCCAGAAATCAGGATTTTAAAAAGATTCCCAGGTGATTCTAATGTGCAGCCAAGTTTGAGAACCACTGGTACAGTGCAAGTATTCCCCATGTTGTGTGAATGTTGTGGTTATTTCCTGTGGTGAATAATTTTATGTTTGGTCTCAACAATGAGAAGTGGAAAGCCTTACTGAGAGGACTTACTCTCCCTGGCTTGACCTGGTTGCTGTCAGCTGCTGCTTGCAATGGACCCTACTCATACATCTAGCCCTGCTAAAGTGAAGAATAAAAATGCACATTGGCTCCAAGAAAGGGTGTAAGAGTGTGCGATGTGTATGACACTTTACTCTGCCTGTTATCTTCAGCTTGGAAGAGCACAGATTAGAATATAACTTCTAGCATTCCCTCAGTATAACAACTCCAGTACCACAAAATGGTAGCATGAACCGTGAAACTTCTTAAATTTTTGGTTGGGGGAGAGTTAAAATGAATGTAATAGAGCAATCTGTAAATTACTTACATAATACGTTTTTCTTTCAGAATGCCTAAATCAAAGGAACTTGTTTCTTCAAGCTCTTCTGGCAGCGATTCTGACAGTGAAGTTGACAAAAAGGTGACTATTATTGCACCAGGTCACTTCTGTAGTCCTTCCTTCAGCAGCATTGCCATATCCAGTTCCGAGGGACAGCACCGTGTGTCGGAATCTTACAGTGAGAGACAGGGTGGATGTTTCTGAAAGTGTGGGTGGCCTGGATCTTCACTTCACTCAGATGCCGAGGGTGCTGCTCCATGCACACCCCTCGCCCCTAAATCAGACTCCAGTCAGCCTCAGACTGACTTCTGTGAGGAGCCCTACACCTGCAGAACCACTGCCATAGACCCTAGAGCAGCAGTTCTCAACCTTCCTAATGCCGCGACCCTTTAATACAGTTCCTCATGTTGTGACCCCCAACCATAAAATTATTTTCGTGGCTACTTCATAACTAATTTTGCTACTATTATGAATCGTAATGTAAATATCTGATATGCAGGATGTATTTTCATTGTTCGCAACCCACAGGTTTGAGAACCGCTGCCCTAGAGGAATAGCATTAGAATTAGGCCAACGTCACTGTTTGCCATTGTTTAGAGATGGGCTTACTCTGTAGCTATTGTATGAAGTAATTGACCCGAATTATTTGCACTCCTTGAATGCACATGTCAGTTTTGACCACTGTCTCGGTCATTGGTGTTCATCCAGCCCACAGTATTAGTTAAAGTGTAGGCTTGGTGCATTTAAGTTAGAATGCTATTTACTCTGTTCCCTCCTTTTAGCCCCCAGCATAGCTGACGTGAAATTGCCTGTTGAGGCAGAGTAGGCTTTTTCCGCATCAGATGGCAGCTGCGCTGTGAGTGGTGCACTATTCTCCTTCCCTGAGCACCTCGCACTTCATCGGGTCTGCCTTCCACGCACTGTCCTCTGTCTCCTAGAAGCTCCCGCAGTGGTGTCTCCGAGCCTAGGTGGCAGTGTCAGTTAAGAGAGAGCTTAAGGGGGAGTTTGGGGGAGATGGATCTTCATAGGGAAATACAGAACATGATACCATCTGGAAGAGTGAAACAGGCTTCAGAGAATATATGTACTGTAGTAGGGAAATTCTCTATTACACCAGCAGAGCATTTGAATACATTCATTCAACGTATTTTTATTGAGCTTTTGTGTGTCAGGCATGTACCAGTCCACAGGGACTATCTATACAGACCCTGATGTAAAGAATAATTTTTAAAAATATATATATTTTATTGATTTTTTTACAGAGAGGAAGGGAGAGGGATAGAGAGTTAGAAACCGATCAGCTGCCTCCTGCACACAGCCCACTGGGTTTGTGCCCGCAACCAAGGTACATGCCCTTGACCGGAACCGAACCTGGGTCTGCAGGCCAACACTCCATCCACTGAGCCAAACTGGTCAGGGCTGCTTTTGCTTCTTGAGCAGAGTTAATTTTTGCTGATTGTCCCAAATAGTACTATTTAAAAAAATACATATATATTTTAATGATTTTTTTTACAGAGAGGAAGGGAGAGGGATACAGAGTTAGAAACATCGATGAGAAAGAAACATCGATTCAGCTGCCTCTTGCACCAGCCAGATGCGGTGCTTGCCAGCCGTGCGGTGGTTGCGGGAGCCTCTCCTGCCTCCACGGCAGTTGGACATCACCCTAGGGCTCCTGGACACACACACAAAAAAGCCATGTTTTCCACTGGAGCATTGAGATGAAGACTAAAAGAAGAGTGAAGGAAAGATTCTGCTACTTAAGTCCTTTCAGGGATTGAGCTGGGATGTGCCCAGCAACCCAGGTACATGCCCTTGATGGAATCGAACCTGGGACCCTTCAGTCCGCAGGTCGACTCTATCCGCTGAGCCAAACTGGTTAGGGCCCAAATAGACTTAAGGACATATGTTAAATACATCCATTTCTTTTTGTTTGTATACATTATGTTATGTCTAGCTTCATCTAAATTAGTAAATCAATATACAGGGGTGGACAAAAGTAGGTTTCCAGTTGTGAATACATGAAACAGTTTATTGCGCTATTATTTGTTAGTTGCATTATTCGTTATTACAACTGTAAGCCTACTTTTGCCCACCCCATACTAGGTTAGGCTTTCCACTAAGGAACATGATTGCCCTCTACTGTTTGGGTTGGGAACTCTACTGGTTTTCATGGGCTGTTACCTCATTTTGAGACAGATTATATAAAAAGCTTTTGCAATGATGCTGCTTTTAAAACATTGTTTTGCTTTTGAATGCTAGTCTAATACATTGCTGCCTATCTTTAGTGTTTTTTTTTTTGTGATGAGGACGTTTTAGAGTTGACTTGTGCGCAGTACAAAATAGATTTCTTAGTTTTGCCTACTCAGACTCCCTAAGCCAGTGTGTCTCTTGGAACAGGCAGAGCATAAATAGATAATCATATTCTAGAAATGGAATAAGTTGGTTGTATTCTTCCTAGTTAGCATGTCTCCTTTGTAGCTTTAGTAGACTTGTGGTTCCCAAAAGTTTATTCAAAAACATTAGGCCCCTCATCTTTTTATGTTGTTCCTCCCAAAGAAACCTTATGTGGGATTCTGATCTATAAAATAAATTTTTCTGCTCAATACCACTCTAATGCCTGAAGTATTTTTTGGGCTCCTCAGAACTGTTTGCAAAAACTACTATATACCAGTGTTAGGTTAGTTTCAAAGTTTCATTGTCAGGTGGATCTTGGCTATGTTTATATTTTTTACTTAATGAGTAAATGCAGACTTTTGATCCTTTAAGTATTAAAAAGTATTGGAATCTTGAACCTGTCCATGTAATAAATGTCTAAACTTGTAGTGAATTTTTATAAGAGTTAATTAAGCCAAACTGATGACATAGTTGGGAAGCAAGACCTAATGCTCTGGAGAAGGACACTTTTGCACTTTCTCTTGTACATTTGGAATTACGAAGGAAACAGGGAAGGTTATGTGGAAAGCGAGGCTGGGATTGGCTTACAGGGCAGTTAGCAAGACCGTGTTCTTCTGCGGGTGCTGAAGCTCCCAGGTGTCTGAAAACTAGGCCTTTCAAAGGTGTGTGCACCCAGGTGCTCAGAAACAGTGGACAGGGCCTCATGCAAAGATGCATCCTGTACTAAAAGGTACAGGCATTGACCTGCCCAGGTAGGGATCTATGGTCAGATCGTCCTGTGAGGTTCCTGTTGATCACTGAACTTGTACATGCCCCCCCCCCCCCCTTTTTTTGTGTCCATAAACCGGAGAAGTGTTTTATTAAGTGTGCAAATTTTAACCATATTCATATTTTTCTTTCAAGTTAAAGAGGAAAAAGCAAGTTGCTTCAGAAAAGCCTGTAAAGAAGCAAAAGACCGGTGAGACTTCAAGAGCCCTGTCATCTTCTAAACAGAGCAGCAGCAGCAGGGATGACAACATGTTCCAGGTAAGGTTGGTTATTGGGTCCAGAGGACTTCTTCTCTGGCTGGACCTGAAGAACCATCAGAGTGCCTTAATCTAATAAGGCACAATCTTTATGTACATTAGAGTGCTCTTGACTAAGGATATTCATTGAAATACAAGAACAAGTTAGTAGAAATGAAAGTAATTTATATGATGCTGAAAAAATTTTTTAACAGGTTTAATTTGAGCCAAAATTGACAGCATGCCTGGGAGCAATACCTCAAATGCTCCCTATACGGTGTTAGATTATTGCTAACACCTAGAAGTCTGTAGTTTTCCTGTATTTAAAACAATGTGAATTTAAAAGCTGTAGAAATCCAAAAGAAGAGATTGAGAAGTGCACATTAGAAAGTACAGTAGAACCTCGGTTCTCTAACAACTTGTTTCAGAAGGCTGTTCGAGACCCAATTTGTTCAAAAACCAAATCATTTTTTCTCATTAGAACGAATGTAAATTGAATTAATTTGTTCCAGACCCCAAATGAATCCCTGTTTTAGCATTTTTTAAATATATTTTATTGATTTTTTTTACAGAGAGGAGGGGAGAGAGGTAGAGAGTTAGATACATCGATGAGAAACATCAATCAGCTGCTTCCTGCACACCTACTGGGGTTGTGCCCGAAACCAAGGTCCATGCCCTTGACCGGAATCGAACCTGGGACCCTTGAGTCCGCAGGCCGACGCTCTATCCACTGAGCCAAACCGGTTAGGGCTTTAGCCTTTTTCATGTACAGTACATGGCTAATGTGCTGGTTAGTTTATAAACAAACACTTCCTTTCTTAATGTATTGACACCCCCTCACCCCACCCCCAGCCTTAAAGGAGCCCTTTCAGCACTTGTTCCAGGTGTCTTACAGGAGGTCAGCTGGCAGCATCTCCACTTTTCCATACTTGACCACCTCGGGAACACTGTCACTGGCTAAACTGCAAATCGACAACAGTTTTCTACCTCTTCAATTACTTGTGATCATTGCTTGTCTCTTTTAAAATACATTTACTTTTTCTAGCGAGAGTTTAAATTCTTTGCAGGTTTCTGATATCTCAGGAAGACGAGTCTTGCAAAAGACAAGCAGTAGTAGTAGTATTTTTCTGATTGTTTATTTTATTTTTTTTGTCCTTGCTCTAAGAACCTATACAGGCTTCAGAATTTTCTTCCTGTGTTTTCAAGTCCTCTGCAGTATAGGTCAATGTGGTCAGCCTGCCCTTGAAAATCAGTATTGTATCTTTCTGCTTTCTCCCTTCTATGTCTTTGTCATTTTTTTCTCCTTTTTTACTTATTTAATGGCTGATCACTTTTCAAGGTCAAATCCTATCACCTAAAGTTTCTTCCACTTGCTCAAGCCCACATTGAACTTTTATTTGACTTATCTAATAACCAAAATTATTTTAGTAGATTTTCTGTAGATTTAATTGTATCTATTCAGCAAGCTCTTAGGCTTATTGTAAAACCAAAATGAAAATGTTTAGTTCAGTGCCATAGCCGCCTAAGATACTTACACTTAAAAATACATATATATTTATTAATTTCAGAGAGGAATCTGACTGTTCTAGGCATCTTATAAGTGGAATCATACAATCTGTATCTTTTGGTGACTTGTTAATTCACTTACCATAATGGCCTCAGGCTCATCCATGTTGCAGCATGTGAACGTATTTCTTTCTTTTTAAGCTTAATAATATTCCATTGCTTGTATATATCACATTTTGTTTATTCATTTATCAGAAGATGGACATTGGGTTGCCCTATCCCAGCTGTGGGCAAACTACGGCCCGCGGGCCGGATCCGGCCCGTTTGAAATGAATAAAACTAAAAAAAAAAAAAAAGACCGTACCCTTTTATGTAATGATGTTTACTTTGAATTTATATTAGTTCACACAAACACTCCATCCATGCTTTTGTTCCGGCCCTCCGGTCCAGTTTAAGAACCCATTGTGGCCCTCGAGTCAAAAAGTTTGCCCACCCCTGCCCTATCCCAAACATTGTAAGTAATGTTGCTATGAATATGGGTGTACAGATAATACCGCTTCAGGACCCTGCTTTTATTTCTTGTAGGTACATATCCAGAAGTGGGGCTGCTGGGTCATATGTTCTATTTTTTGAGGAACCTCCATACTGTTTTCCGTAGCGGTTGCAGTATTTTTGCTAATGATTCTTTTAATGTAAAATGATTAGAAATGTGAGTTGTGCTTGTTTAGTTCCATCATTTACAAAGATTTTTTTTTTAATAGTGACATTTCCTTTGGATTATAGTTTTGATATTGATAGTAGTAGTTATTTTTGTGATTAAAAGAGTAGTGAGTATGCAGTAAGTTGTGAATATAAATATGGACTTATAAATAAATACTTTTTTATGTTCTGTTTCTTTTGCAGATTGGGAAAATGAGGTACGTCAGCGTACGGGACTTTAAAGGAAAAGTCCTAATTGATATTAGAGAATATTGGATGGATCAAGAAGGTGAAATGAAACCAGGAAGAAAAGGTGAGATTTGATTTCCTGAATTTGGTCCTAATATTGGGACTAAATTAAAAATTAAGTGTCCTAGTTTGAAATGAAATAATGTTGTCAGTGCACTAGGAAGATCCTCATTGGGTTGGTTCACTATCTTCTGTAGTCTTTTTGGTAATGATACTTCTTATTTTTTAATCCTCACCTGAGGATATGTTTCTGTGAATTCTAGAGAGAGGGAAGGAGGAAGGAAGGAAGGAAGGAAGGAAGGAAGGAAGGACGGACGGACGGACATTGATGTGAGAGAAACATTGATCGGTTGCTTCCTGAACATACCCAGACCAGGGATCGAACCCGCAACCTTTTTTTTTTTTTTTGATTTATGGGACGATACTCCAACCGAGCTACCCTGCCAGGGCAACACTTAACTTTAATGAGGATAAAATTATGGCAGAGCCCAGCCAGCGTGGCTCAGTGGTTGAGCGTTGACCTGTGAACCAGGAGGTCTCTGTTTGATTTCTCGGTCAGGGCATGTGCCTGGGTTGTAGGCTCGATCCTCATTGCGGGTCTGCAGGAGGCAGCCAGTTAATGATTCTCTCTCATCATTGATGTTTCTGTCTCTCTCTCCCTCTCCCTTCCTCTCTGAAATAAAAAATATATATTAAAAAAATTATGCAGATAAACATATAATTAAAATGATAAGGGCTGAGAAGTAAAAGGGCAGATTATTATGAGAGGAGAAGTGCTCCGGGAATCTCCTAAGGAAGTGTCATTTGACACTTTAGATAAAGGAAGAGCTAGTCAATGTGAATTGTATGGGAGAGGGAATCATTTTCAAAGTAGAGGAAATTGTGCAGATACCTTGAGGTGAGAAAGAAGTTAGATTGTGCGGGAATTGTAAGGCTGCTAATGTACTTGAATATAACTTAAAAATTACTTTTACATTAATTCTGAAGTAGAGTAGGCTCTGCCTGGGAGGCTGTAAAATGAATGGAAATCCTGGTTCACAGTGTGTCCTTTTGGGTATTCTTAGGGTGGTGTCCTCTAAGTGGGTTTTTGTCTTCCTTTTGTGCTTCATCCAGCATCATAGAAGCATACTTTAGTTAGTTATCCACCCGAGTTATTTTTCCCATTGATCTTTAGAGAGTGGAGAGGGGTAGAGAGACATTGATGTGAGAGAGGCACGTTGATTCATTGCCCACTGCATGAGCCCTCCCTTCGGTGCACGGGCTGGTGCTCTACCACTGAGCCACACCAGCCGGGCGCAGCATGTGTATTAATTCACCAAGTAGCTAGAGAACATTTGTGTGCCAACCTAATGAAAAAATGCCTCTGTTTTCTTCTGCCTGCACGTCATCTTGTAAGGTATGACTTGTTTCCTTCCTGTAGTTTGTAGATTTAGTAAACTTAATGTCTATGGTTTCATTCCCTTGTTCAGCCCACTTTGGGACTGGGCAGTCCAGCTGTTCCATCGTGGCCAATGCCAGAGTTCTTTTCTTCCTGCAGCAATTGCTAACCAGTAAGATGAGCTGGAAAGCCCTTCCTAGGTGTTGTCCCAATACGTTCTCCTTCCCCTCCGTTTATGGCCTCCCAGCAGTTTCCTGAGAAATCCATCAGTTCTTCAATTCTAGTTTATTTCTCCATTTGTATGGGTCAGGTATTAGCATATTAGAAGTTTAAAGGACAAAGTTCTTCCTGCTCATACTTTAAATAGGACAGACATGTCATTAGCTAACATTTTAAATTTTGCATGTGCCCAGTGATATGCCAAGCTTATAATTCAAATCAGCCAAAAAACTTAGGCTCAGACTTACTTGTAATTGTTTTGAAGTCATGTAGTTAGTGACAGTGAGGCTGGGATTTGAATCCAGTCTCTAGACTGTACCTTCCAAGAAGTCACATCCCAGGGATGTCCCAAAGTGAAACGTACAAGCCATTCACCTGAGCTCCTGTGGGGATTGGGAACAAACGTTGGAGCCAACGGAATGTAGAAATGAATGGGTGTCACACACCAAACCTCGACCTGGCCACTGGAATTGCTCATTTGCAAGCATTTGTGAGCTAAGCTTCAAGTCATTGTTCTCAGTTTAGTATGTGTCTTGCAGATGCAGTGTGGGAAGTAAAACTAGATATAACATCGATCATCCTGGGCAACCATGATGAATTTATAGTTAACAAGATATCTTGTTGTCAATATTTATATCATTGTGCCATTCAAAAATAGCAATTTTGATGAAACAGTATTTTATTTGGAAGTTTAAAAACCCTCAGGAAAGCTTAAATACATTTTCAACTTTTGATTTTTAAAACTTTGTTTTAGGTATTTCCTTAAACCCTGAGCAATGGAGCCAGCTGAAGGAACAGATTTCTGACATTGACGATGCAGTGAGAAAACTGTAAAATCTGAGCCATATAACCTGTACTGTCCTAGTTGTTTTAACCTGTCTTTTTACATTGGCTTTGTTTTTTAAATGTTGTTTTCCAGGCTATTGTATATTTGGATTGCAGAACAATTTGTAAGAATACTTTTTTTTTAATGTGCGTTATTAAAAACGTTCTGAGTGAAGCTAATTGTCAACTTTATTAGGGGGTTGCTTTGTGCCCACCACCTAGTGTAAAATAAAATCAAGGAATACAATCTTAACTGTTGTGGCCTTCTTTGATCAGAAGAATTGGTACTATTTAAGGCCAAAAGTTAACAGTTTATAGACCTTTTAATTTCAGTGCGGCTTTTACATTCAAAAGGATTTATATTGTATTGAATTTATAAACTTGATCTGTGAAATCCATAGTTGATTCTGCTAAACAAATGTCTAGACTGATTTTCAACCCCACTGATACTTCACTTCCCTTTTTATCTTTACTTCATTTTCCTTCTATAACTTGTCATGTTCAGTGTTCATTTTACTTTTTGCTTTTTCTTGAATATATTCCGCTAATCTGGAAAGTCAGTGAAACTGTCTAAATGTTAGTTATCTCAATAAGGTACTTGTAACTAAAATATTATATGAGAACTACAATCACTAATTCTGTATTAAATATTAGGAGACATAGTTTGATAAACAATATGGCTTGTGTGAAAACTCTGAGCAAGTAAGTGTATGTCATGATCTGTAGTGTTCTGTGTCGTAGTTATCTTATTGCTTAGTCTGCAGAAAATAATGACTTAGATGTCTGATTTGCTTTCTCTTATTAAACATGTTCACCGTAGGATGATGTCTGTAGAACCAGATATTGTTAAATTAGACTAGGATTTAATAAAAGTTGTGAAAGTTTACTGGACTAACATTTTATTTTGTAACATTGAATATGGAGTATATGCAGCCAGGGATGTCGTGAGCTTTACTGTTAGGGTAGGCAGTGTGGTTGGTTTTTAGGGAAAGAGCATAGACTCGTGTTTTTTGGCCTTTGCTTCAGAAATAGGCTTTGTTCTTTTAGTTAACCTAGCAGGTGCTCTATAGGATTTTCACTGAACCGATGACAGAGACATAGATTGAGATACAGGTTTCAGGGCCTTGGCAGCAATAAGCAGGGCCTGGTGTGCCTTAGGAAAAGGATGTGAGGGAGCTGTAACTGGAGTTAAAGAAGGCTGTGATGACGGGAGAATTCTCTGCAAACTAATGATATTTTGATCATGTAGATAGGACACGATTCTAGATAGAATAGTCAAAAGAAAGGTTTAAAGATGTAAAAAATGCTTGTTGACAAATTATTTTTGATAGCTAAAGTAAAATAGTAATTGGTTATTGCCATATCAGAGTTGCACTGTTATACCAAGTTCGATTGCTAACTATGTCTAGAACATTTTATAGAATTGTCAAGGACTTGATTTCAAAACCATCTTCCAAACCACATACAGTTATCAATTTATCTGGCAGCTAGTCTAAGTATTTTTTTACATTTTTAGATTTTTTTTTTAGTGTTTTTAGCAGTAACCCTAATCAGTATGTAGTTGGGGAAATAAAGAAACTCTCTTTCTGGTAGTTTAGCCTTCATCAAATAATAGGTACCAAAGTGTTCAAATAACGTCTTTTAGACAATGCATACTTGATTGATAACTTTCCCCTTTTTTGGAAACATGTCCTGTTAACTTGATTGGGTAGATTTGAAAAATATTCCTTATATATATATAGAAAGGGTAGTTAGAACACAGAACTTTGATTTTGGTGTAGATGGAGAGGGGATAATTGTTGATTTCCTAGGTTTACAGGAATTTAAGGGGTGTGTGCATTTTGAAACAACCTAATAGAGAGATGGTGCTGAAATCTGTTATTACCCAGGCATTTTCCAGCTTTTTAGTGTACGATGTTAAACCTTTATATAAGGAGGGCTTTTCTGGCAGAATTTGGTAAGTTGACTGCTAAATTCATTTAAATAATGCTACTGGATATGCACTATATAGAAATTATTAATCTTTTTTTTGGGTGTGTGTATAGGGAAGGATGAGAGCTGGGTTAAAATAAGAGCCAAAATAACTCCTACTGAAAGAAAGGGTACTTTTGTTTGTGTTTAAACTTTATCTTTTTGGTAAGATCACTCAGAAGGAAAGCTTGGCATTTTGGGGCAGCCATTTCTTGCCGTGTGATGCCAACATGGACTTACCACCACTGGCCCTGGCATGTGCTCGGCAGAGGGCTTTCTCATGGGGTTTTACTCTCTGTCTTTTACATACAAGTAGCATGTGACCAGTTTCCAATGCTCTTGGCATTTTATTAAAAGAACAACCACTAAAAAGGAAAAACTGTATAATTTGCTTATTCTCTTTTGTTTTGCTTCATAAATGCTTAAGAACTTCTTTTGAAGACTGTTCCTACCTCATTAGCTAGTCGAGATCCGGTGATGATCAACCTATTCTGCATAATATTTTTGGAAAAAAGATTATGAAAATAAATATATACATCTTGGCCTTGGCTATTGAGGGGAAAAGAAAAATAATTGAGAATTAAGTGTTCCTGATGACATGGGTATGTTGAAAGAGTATATGAAAGTCTGAAATAGTACAAAAGTGCTGGCTAATATTTAGGTATTTCTCTTGATAGTCCTTCACTGTTTATGGAAATCCAGTGAAACACTCAAAAGTTCTTTTGTGTGTGTGTTTTTCTTTGTTTTTTAGTGGTGGTTTTCTAGATAAATTCTAGGAGTAAAATCTTTACATAGTCACACACATGTACTTCTGTAACTGTGGAATACCTGTATGCTTTGTTTGGTACATCTTCCATGGAGATGCCAATGAATATACTACTACATCTGTGAATATTTTAAATGTTGAAATAAAAAATAAGAAACGTGCCCTGTGTGTCATCCCAGTTTTCACATTCCTGAACATGAATGGCTAGGTTACCTGTTGATCGGGTTTTATGAAGTGGAGTACCTTTCTGCAGGAGAGCTTTTGGAATGTGAGTTAGCCTTGGCACTTCCGTCTTCGTCTTCGGGGCCCTCTGGGCCTGGACTGCCAGCTGACCCCAGGGGAAATGCAAATAACAGGAGTGCACAGCCTCCTTTTGTCTGCCCTGTGAGTGTTGTGTAGTCTGATTATTCCTTGGTGTACTTAAGTGTATAATGGACTTCTTCGTGTAACTTAAATGTACATCTTGATTTAAAGTGTCTATTTTCCCCATCTTGATGAGTGCTTTTGCTTAGTTACGTGTTGAGATCTCTTATAAATTTCTGTTTAGGGAAACTTACACAGGGATAGAAAGATCTGTGGAACACTACATATGACTAATTTTGCTCCACCTGATTGACTGTAAAACACATGGACTCAAAACTCCAGTCAATGCCCTGGCCGGTTTGGCTCAGTGGATAGAGTATCGGCCTGTGGACTAAAGGGTCCCGGGTTCGATTCCAGTCAAGGGCACATGCCTGTGTTGCGGGCTTGATCCCCAGTGGGGGGGCATGCAGGAGGCAGCCGATCATTGATATTTCTATCTCTACCTCTCCCTTGGTCTCTGAAATCAAAAATATATTTTAAAAAAACAACTCCAGTCAAGAAAAAAAACAGAAAACAGTCCTTGACAATTATGTAGCATGGCTCAAAGGCATAATTGGGTGAGAAAAGAGGTTTGAAAAACATGAAACATTTAAAAAATAATATGGGATTATTTACTGTGTAACAGTTCATCTCAGACTTAATGTCCATCTGAGTACAAGATCCTGTTACACAAGGCTCCCCTCCCCCCTTCATAGAAGCCCTTCACAGAGTCCAGACCGTCCCTGGCTGTCACAGCCACTTCAGTCCCAGGTTAAAGTGACCCGTTTCCCACCAACGTGGAATCGTCTAATTCCATCCTCAGGCTGTGGAGAGTTTTAACTAGTTTATCTTTCTGCTGTATGACTTTAGGCCGCTTCCATTCTCGCTGCCCGAACGTAAGTCCCTTATTCTGCATTTCGGCAGTTGGATACTATAACCTCGGTAAGAAAAACATTGTACACAAAGTGCTTTTCCTACTGTCCAAGTCGGAACTTCGCTAAAATGGCCTATGGAGTAGCTCATGTCTTGGAAAGAGGTTCCACTTCGGCTGCTTCCTCATGAAGCCCGAGCCTTCTCACAGCTCCCACTCTGGCTTTATTTTCCGAACTAGAGGCCTGATGTACGGCATTTGTGTGAGGGGCTTGGCCCTCACAGCCCCGGAAGGTCATCTGGAAGTCTGGTCTAATTAGCATGTTACACCTATTATAGACTAGAGGCATGGGGGTGGGGGGTATCCCCTCAGCCCAGCCTGCATCCTCTCCAGTCCAGGACCCCTCAGGGGATGTCCAGCTGATTGCTCCTAACTGCCCCCCCCCCCCGGCCTGGTCACCCCCAACTGCCCCCTCCACCCCCCCACCTAACTGGCTGCCCTCATGGACACCCACTGGCCTGGTCGCCCCACGCAGCCTGCTTGTTCAGTTGTTTGTTGTCCGTCACTAACCCCCCTGCTGGCCTGGTCGTAGGCAGCCATCTTGTGAGGGCGTGTGGGTTAATTTGCATAATACCGCTTTATTATATAGGATAAGTAGTTGTTCCAAGAATGGCCGGGAACTCCCACTATCCCTTCACCCAGAAGCCCAATGAGGTTTGCCAGTTGTCCCGATAATACCTATAGCGCAAGCTTCCAGCCCACTTGATGGCTGTGTCTGTCTGGTCTTACGTCTGACACAGCCCCTCCGTGTTGCCTTCCTTCCACAACCTGACATCGCTGAGGCGTGGTTTGCAGGTCACCGGTGATGCTCACAAGGGGGAGGCAGAGTCTGCGCCAGGAGTGGAGACGCGGCAGCTTGGGTGTGAGGTAAAGAGAAACGGGGTGGTAGCTAGGAAGGGTGTTGGCCCCCAGGACAGGGTGAAGCAGTGCAGCGTCGGAGTGACGGCAGATCTGGCTGCTCAGCACACGCTTACATTGACTGTCAGCTACAGCTTCAGTCGCTTCCCACTTGGGGTTTCTGGTGACTTCTTCATAAGTGCCATCTGAACTGGGAGTACTTTTAATAATTAAAAAAAATACACACACACACACACACTTCACTGTAACATCAAGAATCTGGTCATTTTGGCTCTCGAACCACTTTTCCCTCCTACAGCTGAGTTTCTCAAGCCTAGACCTTGGCCTTGTCCAGCTGCATGTGCGCAGCCTGCGTGCTCGGTGCAGGAGGCAGTCGGGAGCCTGGTCTATTTGTTGAAGCGTGAGCCTTGTTTCCCCGTTCACGGTTGGCCCTGGGAGACGAGAAGGAAAAAGAACACTCACACATGTGTGCTAACAGGATGAGAGGGTACTGAAAGGCATGTAGCAGAAGTCGGGAGCTTTGAGGATCAGAAGTCTACGGTTTTCCTGAAATTCTTATTTGGAAGCAATGTCTCGATACCCAGGCACTCAGGTAGCTCTTTTTTTTGATCAGTGACTTTTTTCAGAGAGAGCCCTTAGAAACAACTGAGAACATTTCAAAACTTTGAAGTCCTGTTAACACTGGCTCTTGACTGTTTACGCAGAAGGGAAGCGATTGCTTGCTGTATGTAAGATGGACTCAAAACAGTGTTGGCAGCAAGCCATTAGAAGACTGCCTCCAAGACATTGATGGGTGTGACAAATGCATCGAGGCCTGGGTTTTGCAACATCTTCAGCTCTAGCAATGGGCAAGGGAAACATGCAAGGACTTAGAACTCTTCCCTGCAAGTATTGAAAATAATCTGGGTGCGACGCTTTCATCTTTGGAAACGTTCTACCTCAGGAAAGGCCCCGGCACTGTGCTGTGAGATCTGCGAGAGGGTACTCCTACGATTCACATTTTACAGGTGGAAATGGGTTTCCAGAGAGCAGTTGACTTGCTTGTAGCAGCACCAGTGGCAGAAGCAGAATTTGAATCCACATCTGGCCGACTCAAAGCCTGAGGCCATGTTTACCTTCACTGTGTTCCTATGTTCAGACCTTGGACCCTGGCAGAGTCCTCTCTCGGTTCATTGACTCGGGATTACTCTACTGGAGTAACCCTCACCCTGATTCTCACTGGCATCACGAGCCAGGGCCAGGTCTGACCCAGTGACTCTTGTGCAAATTGCTTAAAACCATTTCACCACATTCCCGTGTAGCCGGAAGGGCAGCTGGTCGCACTTGCATCGCAGCACAGGGCTGCGCTAGGGCGAGGTCACTGCCTTCCAGGGCCCACCCCGGATCTCTCACCCTGCAGCCCTGGGACAAGCCCATGGTTTGTGGAGAGGGCTGCACGGTCATATCACCGATGACACATTCAGTTTTGCTAGATCGCTAAGGGCACTTGTCAGGAAAGGACACGAGGGCATTCGGGCTGGGAACTTTGAACCTCCACACTTCCCTGGACGGCACTGCACGGGGCCTCTCGTGTTGTGAAATAATAGGTGAAGGATATCAGGCTGTTCCTTTTACTACTCTTTCAACTTTCCTGTAGATTTGAAAATTTTCAAAATAGAATATGTGGCCTAGCCGGTTTGTCTCAGTGGATAGAGTGTCGGCCTGCAAACTGAAAGATCCCGGGTTCGATTCCAGTCAAGGGCACGTGCCTGGATTATGGGCTCGATCCCCAGTGGGGGACTTGAAGGAGGCAGCCGATCCACCATGATTCTCTCTCATCACGGATGTTTCTATCTCTCTCTCACTCTTCCTTCCTCGTTGAAATCAATAAAAATATATATAATATGTGGGGGGTGGGAGGATCAAGTCCAAGGTCACTGGGCTGGAGTGCAAACATTCTTCAAGTGGTTACCAGTGTAAGAGTGAGAGGGGCCACTCCCATGGTGTGACCCCATTGGTCTAACACACGTAGGAGTTACTCCCACGAATGCTCTCTGGGCTGCTCCAATAGGTTGGAGAAGTGTTAAAATTGCTTTGTTTCTAGGCACGCTCTCCTCCTGAAGCAGGCCTTGTCAATCAGACAGGAAATGTTGGGATCTAATTCTGGTTAAGGAACCGGAGGCACTAGGGAGTGGTATGGCCTGCCCCTGCAGGCCATGGGCGTCCGGGGACGTGTGGAGGTCACCGCTCAACCACTGGGCCCTGCCGGTCAAGCAAGGGATAGTTTCTTAAAGGTCAGTCACACTGTGTAATTTTTGCTCGACAGGGAGCATTCCACCATGGACAACAGAGCTGTCAGCTGTTTTCCCTGAAGTGAGGCTCGGTGTGTTCATTTCTGAGAAATGTCGGTCACATCGCGTCTTAGTCATGTAGTTTGTCGATCATTCCCAGGGTGAAAGTGGTCTCCGTGAAGGAGCACGCTAGCTCAGTTCACCGCCCACACCAGGCGCTGTGCTCTTCCTCGAGAAGCCATTGAACATCAACACGCCTCTCCCAAGAGCAGAGACGTTCCGCCAACCTCACAGTTACCACAACTTCAGAAAAAGTCAGTGATTTTATCTACAATCAGCATATATTTACATTTCCCCCGTTTGTCTCCCCCCCTTGTTGATCCAGTACCGCACCAAGGTTCATGCCCTTCGGCTGGCGCCGAGTCTCTTTTAATGTAAAATGATGATCTACTACTTTGGTTTTTCAGTAACGTTGACTTTTACAAGAGTCCAAGCCAAGTACCTTGCGCTGCGTCCCACGCTCTGGACTTGTCTGCTTCCTCATGGCTCCATCCGGTTAATGACATGCCTTTTGCAGGAACACGGCAGAGGTGGTGTTTCTATCGCACGACACCATCAGCACAGCAGGCCCGGCTGCTCATTCTGCTCGATCACTGTTAGGCCAGGCGGTGATTGCCGGGCCTCTCCATGTGAAAGACTCCTTCCCTCCCCCTTTACAAATGTCCATACAGGGAGACTGATGGCCTTCCCTTTGGGCTTGGCAGATAGGAACGGTGTGGCGGTTCTGCGGGGACTTCTCCGGAAAAGGTTGTAGGCCAGGAAGTGCCTTTTTCTCAATTGGAGGTGCCATTCCGAAGCTCATGCAAAGTCCAGGAGAAGGTCCTTGGGCACCACCTAGTGGCCATCTAGGGGGCAGCAGTGCTGCTCAAGTGATGGTGTGGTCAAAGGCATGTCATTTCCAAATGGTTGGGGGACCAATATTTTTGTCAAATACAACAAAAAATTATGAGAAAAATTATGTAATAAACAAACACAAAATAAAAGTCTCAATTTTTATTATGAGACTGAACAGACAAATAATATTTTAATAACTGCAATCAGAACAAACGTGGGGGGAAATAAAAACTGCACATTGTTCATTGCAAGTGTAAACAAAACTAAAAAAGTTAGCGTGAGATGGCGATTTCCCCATAATAAATGCCTAAACACAGTTCTGTGTGTTCTTTAAATCCTCACCCGAGGTATTTTCCCATTGATTTTTATAGAGAGTGGAAGAGAGAGGGAAAGACAGAGAGAAATATGGATATGACATCGATTGTTTGCCTCCTGCATGAGCTCCAACCAGGGCCCGGGTTGGGAGGAGCCTGCAGCCGAAGTATATGCCCTTGACCGGAATCGAACCCAGGATCCTTTGGTCCGCAGGCTGCTATCTATCCACTGAGCCAAACTGGCTAGCTAGGGCCTAAACACAATTTTGAACAAACACATATGTACCAATGTTTGTTTTGTACCACATATTTGTACAAATATATACCAATATTTAAATTATGCAAAAATAAGTTTCTGATGTGATAAATGAACTTGTGTCTTGCTTGATAAAACACCGAATGCAGGTGAATTAATGACAATGTTACTCTCAGGGAAAAATATTTTGTTTTAATAACATACACAGTAGAGAAACCAGCTCACAGAGGCATAATGCAATCTCAGCACACTCAGGATATTCATTTAATTTTTATACAGAATTAAGCAAGTGAGGTTATAGCTTCAAAAGTCACTTTAGATCCTTCATAAGCAGTCAGTTCTAACAATTTATCTTGTATTCCTATAATTAAATTACCTTTTGATAAAAGAAATGAATTTCAGATCCATCTCCATCTTTTGATAGAAAATAAAATTCAAAACATCCTATACAGTATCTAAAGTATTGGCAATTGTTGTTAAATTGTGGTAAATGTTATTACAGTCTATATACATTTTGCCTTTCCAAATTATAACTTTTGCTTTTTGCCCTTAGCTCTTACTTGCCATTGGAGAACATGATGCATAAAGGTATTAAAATATTGAAGTTATTAGGCAAACAAGTAAATAAAGTTGTTCAAGTAATATCTTTAAAAAGTAGGAACCAACTTTTAAACTAAGAGTTTGATCCTGAGTTCAAGCAGAAATAAAAGTCTGTTGTCGGCCCAGCTGGTGTGGCTCAGTGGATAGAGCGCCAGGCCTAGGACTGAAGGGCCCCAGTTCAGTTCTGGTCAAGGGCGTGTACCTCATCTGCCGATCCTGGCCCTGGTCTGCACTTGTGGGAGGCAACCAATAGATGTCTCTCTTTCTCTCTGTCTGTCTCTCCCCTTCCCTTCCACTCTCTTTAAAAATCAATGGAAAAATACCCTCAGGTGAGGATTAACAACAACAACTTCAACAAAAATGCCTGTTGTTTAAACACACAGGCTATGGACTTTTGTTATAATAGCCCAAGCTTTCTAATGCAGCTACTAGAGCTGCCCCCACACCTGACTTTCTTGACTCAATACTCTTTATTGGGTATACAGTGAGGTCTCTTTTAGAGTGAGTGAATTGTGAATAAAGTGATTCCATATTATATTTTTTTCAACATGTAAAGGTTGATATGCATCAGGAATTTTTAATATAAAATGTATACATAAAAATATAAAATAGAAAATTATTTATTTTTATATAATTATAATAATTTTATGTAATAACTAGAGGCCCGGTGCATGAATTTGTGCACCAGTGGGGTCCCTCAGCCTGGCCTGACCCTCTCATAATCTGGGACCCCTTGGGGGATGCCAAACTGCTGTTTTTGGCCTGATCCCCCAGGGATGTAGCAGTGCCCAAAGTGGCAGACGGCCAGGGAGGAGCCCAAGCCTGGCTGCTCCCGCAGCACCCGGCCCCACTGCGCTGGCCGCTGGCTTCTGGCTGAGCGGTGCTCCTGCTGTGGGAGCACATTGACCACCAGGGGGCAGCTCTTGCATTGAGCGTCTGCCCCCTGGTGGTCAGTGCGCATCATAGCGATCAGTCAAGCGGTTGACTGGTCACTTAGGCTTTTATATAGAGAGATTATATTATTTTTCTATTTAAATAATTATAATGTATAATTTATATGTTATATAATACATTGTTTATGTTTTATTTATGTTTTTCTCTTAATGTAAGAAGCCATGAAACCTTGGGTGAGATGGTCAGGAACTGGGAGAGGAGTTATTCCCCAGACAGATGTCCCAGCACCCATTGCTCCCAGCACGGCGATGAGTGTCCTGACCTCTGACAGTGGAGTCAGCTTTGCCTGTGGCTGTAGGACAGGCAAGTAGCAGAGCCCAGCATGCATTCTTCTGCACCGGCTCCTTTCCCTCAGCCTCTGGGTAGTGAGGTCCATCCACGCTGTGTGTGACGCTACAGGCGGCTCACTTTCTTTTTTTTTTCTTTCTTTTTTTAAAAAAAATATGTTTTATTGATTTTTTACAGAGAGGAAGGGAGAGGGATAGAGAGTCAGAAACATCGATGAGAGAGAAACATCCATCAGCCGCCTCCTGCACACAGTCCACTGGGGATGTGCCTGCAACCAAGGTACATGCCCTTGACTGGAATCGAACCTGGGACCTTTCAGTCCACAGGCTGACGCTCTATCCACTGAGCCAAACCGGTTAGGGCCAGGCGGCTCACTTTCATTGTCTCGTGTCCCATCCTGCCCCACTTCTCCGCATCTTGTTTGTGTTCACTGTGGCACTTCTGTTCAAGTCTGTTTCCCCGGATGTGGTGTGGGTAGAACCTCCCTGATGTCGCTGTTGGGGGCAGGGCCCACTTGCCTTGCTTCCTTTCGATGACAGCGTGACAGCTGGGAATTGCTTTCCCTGCCTTCCTCTGTGCCCCGATGGCATGTGTCCCCCGGGGGGGCTGAGGTGGCGGGCAGGGTCAGCTCTTTTGGGACCAAGTGCAGCCATTGCTGGGGGTCCTGGTCTTTTATTCTCTCCTGACCCACTGAAATGTCCTGTCTGGGGCTCACACGGCCATGGGCACGTGCCGTTCCGGTGGGATTAGGCCTGTTTCCTCGACTAAACCCAGTGCCCGGCGAGCCTTGGCAACACTGCCTGCCTGTGGCAAAGCTGAGGCGGGGTGAGTGGTTTCTACTGTTGAGGGTTTTCACTTGGAACTTTTCCTCCTGGATTTCCTGCTTATTTTCTTGGTCACCATTTTGTTCTTTTATCGCCACTGCCGAGTATTGGGTGTTGAAACATGAAAAGAAATTCTTCCTGCAGGTCTTGGCGAAGGGGCCTGCACCTGGCCTGCCTCTGCCATGTTTGCCTTGAACAGCTTCTGTTTTCAGCCCAATAGATTCAGGTGAAATAAACAAAATCGTGGAACTCATTTTAGTAAAAAAAAAAAAAACCCAAACCCATCAGATGTTCATTATTTTGCCAGAAGGTGGTAGCAAAGGTACAATCTGACCCTGGGTGAAATGTGCAGTGTCAGCACCCAATGAGAACAAACACGCCCCCCGCCCCGCTAAAAAAAACACACAACACCCCCCCAAACCAGGAAAACAATGACATGCTGCCTGCTTATTTAATTCTTGATTTTTATCGGATAGTCCTGTTTTTAGAACTCAGAATTATTAAAAGAAAAGAACTATAAGAGGAATAGGATTGTTACTCTGTAAGTTCAGTGAAATGGATGATTCTGAAACAATTCTTTAGTAGTCCAAGCCTCTTCATGAAACTAAATTTCTACCCTGTCAGTACTACTCGCTCTTGAGTTTAGGGTCTGAAGTGACAAGTCGATGGATGGTAAGTGGATCGAGCTCCCTGCTTCTAGAAATGCGCAGTGGTGCGCCAACCGGGCCAACTGACCACAGTCAGCACGCTCCCCAACAGGAAAGCGGTGGAACGAGAAAGCGAATCATGGCATAGCTGCTGTTTCAGAAAGGAAAGGGAACAATACTAGAAAAAGCTGAGGAAGAGAACTGCATCAGGAAAATCTGTCTGCATCTTCTTACCCACCTCTGGGGAACGGAGGGCCAGGGCGGCCGGGCAGCCTGTCCAGAGCCGCAGCATCTCCCAGCCCGGCCTTGGCAGGAGGGACCTTGGAAGGCTTCTTTAGCCTTAAAATTCTGTCCTTCTGTTTCCACAGAACAAAATCCCACAGGCTCCTCTGGCAACAGAGCCTCCGTTTCAATGCCTCAAGTCTTACGGTCAGGGAGTTCCGGGGAGTCCTCAACAGTGTTCTAATCCGTGGCTCACTTCTGAGCACAGGCACAGGGCAAGGGTTTTGCAGGGTGCGGGGCTGTGGGCTGTGAGGAGAACCAAGAAGCAAAGAATGCCTCTCTGGGCCTGTGGATTCATTAGATGCCATTTCTCAATCCGGCAGTTGACATGTGTATGTGTGTGTTGTTTTTAAAAATCTATATTTACGGGAGGCCCAGTGTATGAATTTGTGCACAGGTGGGGTCTCTGGGCCTGGCTGGCAATCGGGGCCAATCAGCGGGCGGGGGGTGGGGGGGGGGGTGGGGGGGGGAGGGATCTCAGGAGGTTGGCTGTGGGAGTGCACTGACCACCAGGGGGCAGCTCCTGCATTGAGCATCTGCCCCCTGGTGGCCCGTGTGTGTCATAGCAACCATCGGAATGGTCACTTAGGCTTTTATATACATAGATTGATTTCAGAGAGGAAGGGAGAGGGAGAGAGAAACATCAATGACAAGAGAGAATCATTGACCAGCTGCCTCCTGCACGCCCCCTACTGGGGATCGAGTCAACATGTGCCCTGACCAGGAATCAAACTGTGACCTCCTGGTTCATAGTTGATGCTCAGTCACTGAGCCACCGCGGTGGGGCAGCAGTGGGCATGTTTGAAGGGGAGCTTTGGACAATGTAGGAGGACAAGCGGTAAGCAAGCTCGTTCATTCTGTGGCGCAGCCGGCCCTGTTCCCACACGCACCGGCGCTGGCCCTCCAAGCCCAGGGCGGCTGAGTCTGCTTCATAACCCCAGGAGGAAGGTTTGAGAGGAGCCAGCCGGGGAAGGAGGTGAGTGAGGCGGGCTGGGCGCTAGGGAGAGGGGGGCACGGGCCAGACCCACGGGAGGCCCCTTGTCCAGAGCAGCTGCTATTGGGCTCAGCCAGGTGTGTTCGTTTAGAAATGTAGGCCCAGGAAAGCCAGATATGTTTTTATCTTAACATTGATAATGATTCTTTAAAAAGTCAACATGAAATGAGTGCCGACCTATGAACCAGGAGGTCATGGTTCAGTTCCCTGTGGGCTCAGTCCCCAGTAGGGGACGTGCAGGAGGCAGCCGATCAATGATTCTCTCTCATCATCGATGTTTCTATTTCTCTCCCTCTCTCCCTTCTTCTCTGAAATCAATAAAAATATATTTAAAAATAAATTTAAACCCCCATCAGCATTATATAGATTAAGAAACAACAAAAGCCAAAAATTGCTCCCAAATCTAATCACATTGGAGCCTTGATGTGACCCATGGACCACCAAATTTCAGACTCTGCATTTACAACAGCTTCTGTGGAATCGCTTCTGGGTGCAGAGAGGGGGTGTGGGGATGTGGCTGCGGGAGCACAGAACCAGGGTGTGAGCCTCCAGAAACAGGCCGACTAAATAAGGAGGATTGTGGTAAGAGTAATAACATGACAACAACAAAAATCCTTGCTTTTTTTTTTTTAAGGCTCAAAAGTCAGAGAAATGTCTAATAGACACACAGGCTAATAGAGAACAGTGCTGGGGCTTGGCCCCAACAGATGAAGAGCCCTAAGCAGAGGCAAGGATTTTCCCCAAAGTTTTTAAGTTTTACTGTGTCAACATCTCGTAACGGCTACGACCCATCCACAGGCAAGGAAGCGGAAGTGTGTCCACGTCCCAGGGCACAGACCACAGCTAGTTGCCCCCCAAACTTCACTGTACAACTGCAACGCTCAAGCGTGGGGAGATACAGCAAATTACCAATGTAAGCATTTTAATCAAAGGAACGGCTGTGTGGGGAACGGTTAGGTTTATTTACAGCAGCGGTTCTCAACCTGTGGGTCGCGATCCCTTTGGCGGTCAAACGACCCTTTCACAGGGATCGCCTAAGACCATCCTGCATATCAGATATTTACATTACGATTCATAACAGTAGCAACATTACAGTTATGAAGTAGAACGAAAATAATTTTATGGTTGGGTCACAACATGAGGAACTGTATTTAAAGGGCCAGAAGGTTGAGAACCACTGATTTACAGTGCTGTCCATTACCTTATTGAATAGTCATGCTGCTGCTCTGGAAGGAAAGTTATTACATATCCAACTCAACCCATTGTTCTGACCTTCATGGGTCAGAGACAGCTTTCGAACGACCAAAAGGAAGGAACAGAGGGTATCTGTTTTACTCATCCAATGCTGCAAAAAAAAAAAAAAGAAAAAAATCGTTATATCTTAAAGGCTCAGTCTCTTCAACTACCTGTATCTCTAGATTGTATTTACTATGTATTTTTGGTCCAGATACTTCAAGAAAAAAATGGTTTATTTGCATTTCAAATTCCTGGGTTCTGCCTCGGTTATGACTCAGATGTTCTGCTGACTGTCTCAAGACTGCTGTTTTATAACGCTTTTCTGACATGGTGCCAGGAATGTTGAAAGAAAAACCAGATTGAGAAACCTTAGTCAAACTGAGGCAAAATGAGCAAACGTCACCCACATGAGAAAGAATCCCAGCTGTCAGCAGATGTTTCAAATGGCTGGGTTCTTGTTCTGTTGAATGCCATTGCGTAAGCCAACATCTCCTGGCTGCAAGCCCTCTGTGTACCCGCTGGGGCTGGGATGTGGGATGCATTCTCATTCTTGCCCTCAGAATGGTTGAAATTCAGAAATATGGTCATTGGTCTTTTCTTCTGAAGTTCAATTGAAGTTGACAGGTAATGGCTGAGGGCCCACTGTGTTCCAGGCAACAGGCTAAACATGGTGCCGTCCCCGCAAGAGACCAACCGGAATACACAGCTTACTGAGGACGACCATAAAGCACCGCCACGGTGTTTACAGTCTCATGGATGAGGTTCTCTGAGGAGGGGATGTTTTCTGGGAGAGGAAGTGCTGTGAAACCACAAGGTGCTGTTGTCTTTTGATCATGAAGTCCCTTTCCCCTGGGAGCCCAGGGCGTGAAACTGAACTTTGTGCAAACCATCAGCGAGTTGGTGGACAGGCCTCTCCCCAGAGGGGCCCATCCCTGGAGACCTTGCGTCAGCCTGTGACTACATTTCGTTTTCCAGGCACCTCGCCAGGGGCCAGGCTGTCCCAGGAGCGAGGGCCTTGCCGTCTGGGTTCGTCCGCTTGGGCTGCCGTGACGAATACCCCAGACCGAGGGGCTTGAACAACAGAAATTCATTTTCTCACAGTTCTGGAGGCTGGAAGTTCGAGATCAAGGTGTATCAGGTTTTGGGTGAGGCCTCTCTCTCTCTTTTAAAAAAATATATTTTTATTGATTTCAGAGAGGAAGGGAGAGGGAGAGAGAGATAGAAACATCAATGACGAGAGAGAATTATTGACCCGCTACCCCTTGCACACCCCACACCGGGGATGGAGCCCACAACCTGGGCGTGTGCCCTGACCAGGATGCGAACCGTGAACTCCTGGTTCATAGGTCGATGCTTAACCACTGAGCCACACCGGCCGGGCCCTAAGCCCCTTTTCTCTATTTCCCTTTCCCCCCTGGCAGTGACCACTCCTCTGCAGAAAAGGCCCAAAGGACTTTGTGATTACAGACGCTCAAGGTAACACTCCATAAGGGGTTTTCAGCTCTGCACTCTCACTTCTGCTGCTGTTTTCTCTCTACACCATCCCTGGGAACGTCCCTCCTCATTTAACTGCTTTTGAGCCTTCCAAGCTCAGCAAAGCCTTGTTTCACCTGGGAGGCGGCAGTGTCTACCACAGGCAGCAGGTGTCACTGTCCAACAGCTCAGGTGTCCCCCTAACCCAGCGCTTAGGTCAGAAGCCTCAGGCTCCCCGAGCTGGATCGGCTCCCTCCTCGGTTGGCTGGGTCAAGTGTAAAGTCTGTGCGTAGCATTCCCCTGGGACAGGGCCGCAGGCACGTCTCCATTCCAGGCAGGACGGTGGAGACGTGCTTTGCGCGGGGGTCCGGTGCCGGCTCTCCGCAGCCGCGGCCGCCGCACATTGCCTCATGCCCGAAGAAGCCACAGTTGCCCTTCCAGGCTGACCCAATGGCATCTCATGGTATCTACCCTGGCCCCTTGCCCTCTGGACCCAGATCTTTAGGTTGCAGCCAGAATCTCAGCTCCGAAGATGGAGCCGGGATCGGGTGCCACGCGGCCCTGTGCGCAGGAGCCAGTCTGGATGTGCCTGTCACTTGATAGCAGACAGACACTCTTCAGCGGCGACTCAGGACTCCGGGCGCCAGGAAGCAAGTTGAGGTCAGGGAGTTTGTTTTATCTACTGATTTGGAAAAATATTTCGCCTCCCTGGAACAGGGATGTGCATTCCGTGTGCCTGAAGCCATAACACTTGGCAAGTCCCATGTCGGATGCTGAAAACTGTTATACAACGCAGTCTAATTTAGATTGTAAGGCTGCCAGAGGGAGCTGGGTCTCGCCCTTGGTCCAGAAGTCCCCTCTGACAATTCTGAGGGCCCAGCAATCAATATCAACCCATAATGATGATGATGGTGGTGATGAGGAGGAGGATAGCTACTGCTCAGGTTTGACCTGCAGTTCAAGAAGCACAGCTTTGGGTGATCAGAAGCGAGAAGTTGGCCCCCAGGGACATGGGCGGACTTGTGCAACCATGTGGCCAACCTGTAAATGAAGACAAAGGTATCACAGTGTGAATTAGAATGGAACATCTCCCAGCCTAGTTTTTCTTCCACAACTGACTCTGGCAGCCAGAACAGCAAAGCCATGCTTCCTGTAATTTTTCAAAGAAGAGGCCTGTTGCATGCCTCAGATAATTTTTTCCCCTCAAAATTGTCTTAAAAATATTTAATTCTACTTAATTTTGCATGGTCTAGATCAGAGGTTGGCAAACTCATTAGTCAACAGAGCCAAATATCAACAGTACAACGATTGAAATTTCTTTTGAGAGCCAAATTTTTTAAACTTAAACTATATAGGCAGGTACATTGTTATTAACTTAATTAGGGTGCTCCTAAGGCTTAGGAAGAGCCACACTCAAGGGGCCAAAGAGCCGCATGTGGCTCGCGAGCCGCAGTTTGCCGACCACGGGTCTAGATGAATCTTCAAGAGCAAGCAGTTGAGACTTTGTTCTCTGAGAAACGAACACTTAAAACAGACAGGCGACCTCAACACCGGTATATCTAACACTTCCTTTCCAAATGATGAGTAATACTTGGAGGCATCTGTGTGCGGGCACAATTGTGGAAGGAGCGTGCGTTTCCAACCTGTCACCCAGCAGGTTCTTCAATCTTCTCAGCTGTCTGTTCTGTTTATCACAGCACAGTGTGTTCTGTGGAACACTAGTCCTGTAGACGAGGAGAGAAAGGTCCCAGGAAAGAAAGTGGGAACTGGAGTTAAATACGAATGGGAAATGCCAAGTTGAATCAAGTTCAACTTCAATGTAGTAAAGTACAAGGAGACTAGCAAAGAGGGGAGAACCACGCACATCAAAGCACAATGGATATCTGAGGGCTGCCCAGAATTATCTAGATAAACCGTGTTCTCCTAGCCCAGGGCTGGGCAAACTTTTTGACTCGAGGGCCACAGTGGGTTCTTAAACTGGGCCGGAGGGCCGGAACAAAAGCATGGATGGAGTGTTTGTGTGAACTAATATAAATTCAAAGTAAACATCATTACATAAAAGGGTATGGTCTTTTTTTTTTTTTTTAGTTTTATTCATTTCAAACGGGCCGGATCCGGCCCGCAGGCCGTAGTTTGCCCATGGCTGTCCTAGACCCATGGTTGGCAAACTGCAGCTCGAGAGCCACATGCGGCTCTTTGGCCCCTTGAGTGTGGCTCTTCCACAAAATACCACGTGTGGGCGCACACGTACAGTGCGATTGAAACTTCATGGCCCATGCGAAGAAGTCGGTATTTTGTGGAAGAGCCACACTGAAGGGGCCAAAGAGCCGCATGTGGCTCGCGAGCCGCGGTTTGCCGAGCCGCAGTTTGCCGGCCACCGTCCTAGAGCATCTCCAGGAATTCAGGAATTTAGGAAAAGGATCACTATATTCCTCAGGACTCTTCAGGTTACAATAGGGGCCAAACAGTAGTTTAGGAAAAAAGAGAAAACCATTTGCTCAGGCAATCAAGGCCAAGGCAGGAGCAGCCGCTCTGACTGTCCACTGGGTGAGGACCGTGTGCGGGCTCCGGGCTCCGTTAGGCACGCTTCACAGCACCGAGTCCTTCCGTCCTCACAGCAGCCCTGCGGGGTAAGTGCTCTTATGACCCACTGTTTACGAAAGTGGGAACTCGGGCTCAGAGAGGTGTGTCCCACGGTGACCTAAGCGGCCTGACTCTAAGCCCACACTTGGAACCACCGCGCACTGTGTCTCCAGGGACGTAACTGCAGGCACAGTTCATTTTCTCGGTGTGACTCTCGTGTCCTTGGGCCTCTTTCACTCTCCTTGGTCAGCTTTCCCAGGAGATCAGAGGCCTGGCTCCTGCCCCTGCGTGTGCCCCCTCACCTCCTTCCCAGGAACGGGCTCCTCCTCCTTCAGGCTCCATTATGGGGTTCTGGACAAAGGCTATGCTTCGGCCCTGACTTGAGGCATGTGCCCAGTCCTGGCGGGCAGGCGTGTGGGGCATTCGAATCAGCTCTGCTCACACGGCGCTGTGAGGCCAGGAGAGCAGAGAATAAGGATTAGCTGCGCCCACTGTGTCCACATGGTCCTCAGGGGCTGATGGGAGCAGTTCTCTGAGAGAAAGAAGGTGTGTTTCCCAGAAGAGGCCTTGGGCACTGATATTCCAAACCCCGCACACCCGGGGTCTTCTCGGATTGGATGGGATGTGTGGGGACAGCGCAGCATGGTTCCTGGCACCCGAGTCGGTGGCGATGCATCGTGGCTGCTCCTTTATTCAGGCTGCAGCAGAGAAAGACCTTCCTTTGGACAACAGTGCGACACTGAGCCGGTGGGAGAACGAGCCAGGAAGCGAGCTTTGTGTAAGAACCTCAGAGCGAGAACAAGACGTGACCGTCAGGCAAGGCCTCGGTCTCAGCGGTCAGGACCGGCACACCAGGTCAGAAGTCCAGGGAATGAACAGCAAGATCCAAAACTGCCAGAAGGCACAGACCTGCTCAGACGGACCAGGCCGGGAGCCAGCACCCGGAGGCCGGATCTGAGTGAGAGGGCAGAGGCGGCGGTCCAAGCCGGCGGGAGGTGCAGCCGCAGCGAGGTCTGGATGGACCCCTGGGGCCGGGGCGCAGGGTCCCAGCGGGTGAGGTCAGGCAGCGGCCCTCAGACCAGAGCCGGAGACAGGAAACAATGGCTGGGGCTCCAAGGTCAGGGGTTGACGACGGAGCCAAGTGATGCCAGAGAGAACTTCCTCCAGTTCCCAGACAGGAAAGTCAACAGAGCACACGGACTTCCTTCAGCCACCTCGACCCACAGATCCCACCGGCCATCGCCGGCTATCGGCAGGGGCTGTGGTCAGGTCCCAAGCAGTGCCGGGCGGTGGGGCCCCGGCATGCCAGTGGCTCCCGTCCCGGCTGGCGGCTTCTTCGGGTCAGTCCGCACGCCCGCCAGCCTTGCTCTCAGGACCACAGGCGTGGTGAGCCTCCTCTTTAGTGATGGCACCAGGTGGACCCTCGCCACCTCTGCTGTTGTGAATTTCACATTCTACTATAATAATTACCAGGGACTCCGTGACCTTGGACACGAATGTATTCTCTCACAGTTCTGGAGGTCAGAAGTCAAAAATGGGTCCCACGCCTGGCCAGTGTAGCTCAGTGGTTGAGCGTTGACCCAGGAACCAAGAGGCCACCGGTTCGATTCCCAGTCGGGGCACATGCCCGGGTTGGAGGCTCGAGCCTAGTTAGGGGGCGTGCAGGAGGCAGCCGATCGATGATGTTTCTCTCTCACTGATGTTTCTAACTCTCTGTCCCTCTTCCTTCCTCTCTCTAAAATCAATAAAAACATTAAAAAAAATAGGTCTCACTGGGCCCAAATCAAGGTGTTGGGGAGGCTACAATCCTGGAGGCCCAAGGGAGGCCCCCTTTCCTCCCCCTTCTCAGCTGCTAGAAGCCGCCTGCATTTCTTCCTCTTCTGGGGGCAGCCCAGCATCTCCCAGCATCTCCCCAGCCCCCTCCTGCGTTTTGTTCGATAAGGGCCCTTGTGATTACATTGGACCCACTGCCCTTCCAGGTCATCCAGGATCCTCTCCTCGTCTCAGCTCCTTGACTTAGTCCCACCTGCCAAGCGCCTTCTGCCACGTGAGGAAACACGCACAGGCTTCGAGGGTTAGATGTGGGAGTCTCGGGGGGACTGGTCAGTCCACCGTTACTGTCGTGTTCCCCTTTGAACCTCCAACCAGCTTTGGCTGTGTGTCCTATGCACTCGCCATTGCTTGCACTGGTGGTTCCAGACTTTGTAAGCACCTGCCTGGGCCCTCCAGCTGCGTGCCCCGGATGTCTTAGCTCTCATTGTGGAGGGCAGGCTGGAAGGTATGTGCTGTTCCCCTTTCTGTAAGAGCTGTGGCATGTGCTGGAGGCCTGCGTCACCCAGAGAGCCCTGCCCACCTTTGTGTTTCCTCCATGAGGGGAAGAATTGTGCAGCCACCTCTGGGCCCTCGCTACAGCCGTATACATCCCCTCCACATAAGCAATGGAAGGCAAATGGGATGGAGAGGTCTCTCTGGAAAATCTCGTGTCCCTGTGCTCCAGGAAAAATGCAGAACATTCATCACAGTCTTGTTTGTAATGGTGCAAAATTGCTAACAACCAAGATTTCCTTTGGGAGCAGAATTGATAGATAAACTACTGATAAGACCCTACAGAAATCACCAGGAATGAATTAGAAGTATGCATATCAATAAGGAAAAATATTAAAACTGTAATATGAAGGGAAAACAATAGACTTATGTTGTTTATGTACATAGGACCTAAAAGTGTAAGAATATGCTGGGGATGGATGGCCAGCCTCAGAACAGTAGTCTCTGGACCAGAGGGATGGGAATGGCACTGGACAAGGTCATACAGAGGACAGAAGCCACATTGGTGAATTTCACTTTTGTAACGATAAAAAAATGTAAGTGGATTGGGAAAAATGAAATTTGTTATAGCTAAGTGGTAGGAGCCATGTATATTTTGAAATATCCTATATAAGAAAAGCCTAATATGCTAAGTGTCTGGTAGACCGGTTGGCCATTAAACCAATCAAAACATAATATGCTAATGATATGCTAAGGCCGCTCAACTGCTCGCTATGATATGCACTGACCACCAGGGCGCAGGCACTCTGACCAGTAGGTTAACTTGCTGCTGGGGGCCGGCTGATTGGGACTGAGCGAGATGGGCCAGACATGCCTTGGAACCCTCCCATGGTCCCTCTCCTGCCCCGATTGTGCACCAGTGGGGTCCCTCGGCCTGACCTGTGCCTCTTGCAATCTGGGACCCCTCGGGGGATGTCAGAGAGCCAGTTTTGGCCCAATCCCGCAGGCCAGGCCAAGGGACCCCACTGGTGCATGAATTCGTGCACCGGGCCTCTAATTTAATAATAAAGCATTAATTAATTTAAAAATCTAAGCATAAGACATAGTGTAGTTATTTGGATGATTTTAAAAAGCAGTTGTTTTCTATAATTCCATGTTAAAAAGAAATTTGAAATAGTTCCATTAGGGCCCTGGCTGGTGTTGCTCTGTTGGTTGAGTATCATCCCATGCATCGAAAGGTCACTGGTTTCATTCCAAGTAGGGACAACTGCCCGGCCCTGCAGGCTCAATTCCCAGTAGCTGGTATGTAGGTGGTAGCTTTTCTCTCTTTCTCTCTCTCCAAAAATCAATAATAATAATAAAAAGAAATAGTCCCATTACGAAGTCAAACTACATATTGAGCCAATGAATGAGTTACAGTTTTTCAACACTGCACCCCAACTAAAAATTGATGTAGCACGCCAACTTCAAGCTCTTCAATTATTATGTAATTAGTAATTTGCCTCCTTGTCTTTTTAAACAGCATGGCCAATGAGAATTTATTCTCTTATTCTCCTTTCATACAAATGCCACTTGAAAAGGGGAGAAGGAGGGTTTATACCAACACTAATTCTTATTTAAAATCTCTGGTTGGATGATTTCAACATGAACTCGCAGGGTAAAATCAATGTTCTAGAATTTTTCTCCCCCAGGAACTTATGCAACAGACATTGGAACTAGATGAAAACATATGCTAGCTAAAACTTTTATAATGAATGCAGAATTATCTTCACTGTAATAATACAGAGTATCAAAACAATAATATGAGAATCAACCCCAGTGGGTCTAGGCTTCTGCCTTATACAAGAGGTTCCAGGCAAGTTCAAAAGTAACTGCCGTTTAGGGATTTAACTCCTGCCCATCCTTTTCTAGTCACCTGGCGCTTGGTACAGTCTTTACTCTGCGCATCACTTGCACTAGTTCTCCAGTCTTCTCATCGGCGTGAGAAACCGGGCTCCATTATCTTTATTTATTTACTCCTTTGATCAACCTCCTGGTATGTAACTAGTCTACCACCTCCGCTGCCACCCCTTCCCCTGCCGTGTCCTTACTCCTGGGGGGCTGTCCCATTTGCTGGGCTGCCTTTCCTCAGAGAGACTGTTCTCACCCTTCCCGGCACCCCATCTAGTGTCTCCCTGTGGGGGAGCCTTCCTCTTCATGCCAGCACTCTCACCGAGGAGGAGGGATAAGATGAGGTGCAGGTGAGGGAGGAGGAGGAGGGGAACTGGATGAGGTGCAGGTGAGGGAGGAGGAGGAGGGGAACTGGATGAAGTACAGGTGGGGGAGGAGGAGGAGGAGGGATAAGATGAGGTGCAGGTGAGGGAGGAGGAGGAGGGGAACTGGATGAAGTACAGGTGGGGGAGGAGGAGGAGGAGGGATAAGATGAGGTACAGGTGGGGAGGAGGAGGTAGAGGAAGAAGAGGAAGAGGTGGAGGAGGAGGAGGAGTTACATAATATGTACTATATAATATAACTAGAGGCCCGATGCAGGAAATTCAAGCAAGGGGCTCGGCCCTTGCAGCCCCGGCTTCTTCCGGAAGGTCGTCCAGAAGGTCGTTGGGCTGTCCGGTCTAATTAGCATATTACACTTTTATTTTTATAGATATGTTCATATACTGACGCTCGCCCAGTGAGCACGCCGGCTGGGCTCTGTGTGCTCGTCCTAACCTCACTACATACACGTGGAGCCATTTAAGAAAAGAGCTTTTGAAGAACCTGCTCCCTGCTTGGCCTCCCCGGGCCCCGGGTCTCTGCTCAGCGCTGGCGGCCAGCTCTCAGCGCGGTCAGCCCCTTCCTCCCGCAGCCCCGAGGGCCATGGAGCAGGGGCTCCTCTCCGCTCCCTCCCCTCCGCAGGCTTTGCGCAGAAATGCAGGAGGGTTTACCTCCAGGCTCTGCCTCCTACAGCCCACTTCCACCCGTTTCCTTTTCTAGATATGCCCAGGAGTCACATGGTTTCCCTGGGGCTGCGGCTGCTCTGCGTGTTCCTTCCGGACCCAGAGCTTTCCTGGGATTCTCTGGGCGTGTGACTGGCATTGCACCTGGCCCGGAGCTTTCCTGGGGTTCTCTGGGCGTGTGGCTGGCATTGGCCCCGGCCCGGAGCTTTCCTGGGGTTCTCTGGGCGTGTGGCTGCATTGGCCCCGGCCCGGAGCTTTCCTGGGTTCTCTGGGTGTGGGGCTGGCATTGGCCCCGGCCCGGAGCTTTCCTGGGGTTCTCTGGGTGTGTGACTGGCATTGCACCTGGCCCGGAGCTTTCCTGGGGTTCTCTGGGCGTGTGACTGGCATTGCCCCCGGCCCGGAGCTTTCCTGGGGTTCTCTGGGCGTGTGGATGGCATTGGCCCCGGCCCGGAGCTTTCCTGGGTTCTCTGGGCGTGTGACTGGCATTGGCCCCGGCCCGGAGCTTTCCTGGGATTCTCTGGGCATGGGGCTGGCATTGCACCTGGCCCGGAGCTTTCCTGGGGTTCTCTGGGCGTGTGACTGGCATTGCACCTGGCCCGGAGCTTTCCTGGGGTTCTCTGGGCGTGTGGCTGCATTGGCCCCGGCCCGGAGCTTTCCTGGGTTCTCTGGGTGTGGGGCTGGCATTGGCCCCGGCCCGGAGCTTTCCTGGGGTTCTCTGGGTGTGTGACTGGCATTGCACCTGGCCCGGAGCTTTCCTGGGGTTCTCGGGGCGTGTGACTGGCATTGCCCCCGGCCCGGAGCTTTCCTGGGGTTCTCTGGGCGTGTGGATGGCATTGGCCCCGGCCCGGAGCTTTCCTGGGTTCTCTGGGCGTGTGACTGGCATTGGCCCCGGCCCGGAGCTTTCCTGGGATTCTCTGGGCATGGGGCTGGCATTGCACCTGGCCCGGAGCTTTCCTGGGGTTCTCTGGGCGTGTGGCTGGCATTGGCCCCGGCCCGGAGCTTTCCTGGGGTTCTCTGGGCGTGTGACTGGCATTGGCCCCGGCCCGGAGCTTTCCTGGGGTTCTCTGGGCGTGTGACTGGCATTGCACCTGGCCCGGAGCTTTCCTGGGGTTCTCTGGGCGTGTGACTGGCATTGGCCCCGGCCCGGAGCTTTCCTGGGGTTCTCTGGGCGTGTGACTGGCATTGGCCCCGGCCCGGAGCTTTCCTGGGGTTCTCTGGGCGTGTGGATGGCATTGGCCCCGGCCCGGAGCTTTCCTGGGGTTCTCTGGGCGTGTGACTGGCATTGGCCCCGGCCCGGAGCTTTCCTGGGATTCTCTGGGCATGGGGCTGGCATTGCACCTGGCCCGGAGCTTTCCTGAGGTTCTCTGGGCGTGTGGCTGGCATTGGCCCCGGCCCGGAGCTTTCCTGGGGTTCTCTGGGCGTGACTGGCATTGCACCTGGCCCGGAGCTTTCCTGGGGTTCTCTGGGCGTGTGACTGGTATTGCCCCCGGCCCGGAGCTTTCCTGGGGTTCTCTGGGCGTGTGACTGGCATTGGCCCCGGCCCGGAGCTTTCCTGGGGTTCTCTGGGCGTGTGGATGGCATTGGCCCCGGCCAGGAGCTTTCCTGGGGTTCTCTGGGCGTGTGACTGGCATTGCACCTGGCCCGGAGCTTTCCTGGGGTTCTCTGGGCGTGTGACTGGTATTGCCCCCGGCCCGGAGCTTTCCTGGGGTTCTCTGGGCGTGTGGATGGCATTGGCCCCGGCCCGGAGCTTTCCTGGGGTTCTCTGGGCATGGGGCTGGCATTGCACCTGGCCCGGAGCTTTCCTGGGGTTCTCTGGGCGTGTGACTGGCATTGGCCCCTGCCCGGAGCTTTCCTGGGGTTCTCTGGGCGTGTGACTGGCATTGCACCTGGCCCGGAGCTTTCCTGGGGTTCTCTGGGCGTGTGACTGGCATTGGCCCCGGCCCGGTGCTTTCCTGGGGTTCTCTGGGCGTGTGGATGGCATTGGCCCCGGCCCGGAGCTTTCCTGGGGTTCTCTGGGCGTGTGACTGGCATTGCACCTGGCCCGGAGCTTTCCTGGGGTTCTCTGGGCGTGTGACTGGCATTGGCCCCGGCCCGGAGCTTTTCTGGGGTTCTCTGGGCGTGTGGCTGGTATTGGCCCCGGCCCGGAGCTTTCCTGGGGTTCTCTGGGCGTGTGGATGGCATTGGCCCCGGCCAGGAGCTTTCCTGGGGTTCTCTGGGCGTGTGACTGGCATTGCACCTGGCCCGGAGCTTTCCTGGGGTTCTCTGGGCGTGTGACTGGTATTGCCCCCGGCCCGGAGCTTTCCTGGGGTTCTCTGGGCGTGTGGATGGCATTGGCCCCGGCCCGGAGCTTTCCTGGGGTTCTCTGGGCGTGTGGCTGGCATTGCACCTGGCCCGGAGCTTTCCTGGGGTTCTCTGGGCGTGTGACTGGCATTGGCCCCTGCCCGGAGCTTTCCTGGGGTTCTCTGGGCGTGTGACTGGCATTGCACCTGGCCCGGAGCTTTCCTGGGGTTCTCTGGGCGTGTGACTGGCATTGGCCCCGGCCCGGAGCTTTCCTGGGGTTCTCTGGGCGTGTGGATGGCATTGGCCCCGGCCCGGAGCTTTCCTGGGGTTCTCTGGGCGTGTGACTGGCATTGGCCCCGGCCCGGAGCTTTCCTGGGATTCTCTGGGCATGGGGCTGGCATTGCACCTGGCCCGGAGCTTTCCTGAGGTTCTCTGGGCGTGTGGCTGGCATTGGCCCCGGCCCGGAGCTTTCCTGGGGTTCTCTGGGCGTGACTGGCATTGCACCTGGCCCGGAGCTTTCCTGGGGTTCTCTGGGCGTGTGACTGGTATTGCCCCCGGCCCGGAGCTTTCCTGGGGTTCTCTGGGCGTGTGACTGGCATTGGCCCCGGCCCGGAGCTTTCCTGGGGTTCTCTGGGCGTGTGGATGGCATTGGCCCCGGCCAGGAGCTTTCCTGGGGTTCTCTGGGCGTGTGACTGGCATTGCACCTGGCCCGGAGCTTTCCTGGGGTTCTCTGGGCGTGTGACTGGTATTGCCCCCGGCCCGGAGCTTTCCTGGGGTTCTCTGGGCGTGTGGATGGCATTGGCCCCGGCCCGGAGCTTTCCTGGGGTTCTCTGGGCATGGGGCTGGCATTGCACCTGGCCCGGAGCTTTCCTGGGGTTCTCTGGGCGTGTGACTGGCATTGGCCCCTGCCCGGAGCTTTCCTGGGGTTCTCTGGGCGTGTGACTGGCATTGCACCTGGCCCGGAGCTTTCCTGGGGTTCTCTGGGCGTGTGACTGGCATTGGCCCCGGCCCGGTGCTTTCCTGGGGTTCTCTGGGCGTGTGGATGGCATTGGCCCCGGCCCGGAGCTTTCCTGGGGTTCTCTGGGCGTGTGACTGGCATTGCACCTGGCCCGGAGCTTTCCTGGGGTTCTCTGGGCGTGTGACTGGCATTGGCCCCGGCCCGGAGCTTTTCTGGGGTTCTCTGGGCGTGTGGCTGGTATTGGCCCCGGCCCGGAGCTTTCCTGGGGTTCTCTGGGCGTGTGGATGGCATTGGCCCCGGCCAGGAGCTTTCCTGGGGTTCTCTGGGCGTGTGACTGGCATTGCACCTGGCCCGGAGCTTTCCTGGGGTTCTCTGGGCGTGTGACTGGTATTGCCCCCGGCCCGGAGCTTTCCTGGGGTTCTCTGGGCGTGTGGATGGCATTGGCCCCGGCCCGGAGCTTTCCTGGGGTTCTCTGGGCGTGTGGCTGGCATTGCACCTGGCCCGGAGCTTTCCTGGGGTTCTCTGGGCGTGTGACTGGCATTGGCCCCTGCCCGGAGCTTTCCTGGGGTTCTCTGGGCGTGTGACTGGCATTGCACCTGGCCCGGAGCTTTCCTGGGGTTCTCTGGGCGTGTGACTGGCATTGGCCCCGGCCCGGAGCTTTCCTGGGGTTCTCTGGGCGTGTGGCTGGCATTGGCCCCGGCCCGGAGCTTTCCTGGGGTTCTCTGGGCGTGTGACTGGCATTGGCCCCGGCCCGGAGCTTTTCTGGGGTTCTCTGGGCATGTGGCTGGCATTGGCCCCGGCCCGGAGCTTTTCTGGGGTTCTCTGGGCGTGTGGCTGGCATTGGCCCCGGCCCGGAGCTTTCCTGGGGTTCTCTGGGCGTGTGACTGGTATTGCCCCCGGCCCGGAGCTTTCCTGGGGTTCTCTGGGCGTGTGACTGGCATTGCCCCCGGCCCGGAGCTTTCCTGGGGTTCTCTGGGCGTGTGACTGGTATTGCCCCCGGCCCGGAGTTTTCCTGGGGTTCTCTGGGCGTGTGGCTGGCATTGCACCTGGCCCGGAGCTTTCTTGGGGTTCTCTGGTCGTGTGACTGGCATTGCACCTGGCCCGGAGCTTTCCTGGGGTTCTCTGGGCGTGTGTCTGGCATTGGCCCCTGCCCGGAGCTTTCCTGGGGTTCTCTGGGCGTGTGACTGGCATTGGCCCCGGCCCGGAGCTTTCCTGGGGTTCTCTGGGCGTGTGACTGGCATTGGCCCCGGCCCGGAGCTTTTCTGGGGTTCTCTGGGCGTGTGGCTGGCATTGGCCCCGGCCCGGAGCTTTCCTGGGGTTCTCTGGGCGTGTGACTGGCATTGCCCCCTGCCCGGAGCTTTCCTGGGTTCTCTGGGCGTGGGGCTGGCATTGGCCCCGGCCCGGAGCTTTCCTGGGGTTCTCTGGGCGTGTGACTGGCATTGGCCCCGGCCCGGAGCTTTCCTGGGGTTCTCTGGGTGTGTGGCTGGCATTGGCCCCTGCCCGGAGCTTTCCTGGGTTCTCTGGGCGTGGGGCTGGCATTGCACCTGGCCCGCCAGGCCTTCGGTGTGTGTCTGCGGGGAAGCCACGGCGAGGATGGAAAGTATGCTTGCTCCTGGATTAGGGGCAGAGACCCCGAAGCTTCTGGCAACACCCACGCCACAATCTGCTCTTTCTTCAGCCGGAGGAGAGCTTGCCAGGAGCTGTGCTGGGAGCAGAGGGCCCTGCCCGGGGTTCTGGCTGGTCCCACATGGCTTCACTAAAGATTGAATAGCCCACTTGGCAAACGCACTTGTAGAGCAATGTGTGCTGACGTCTTTTGGGGCAAAAGAACAATACTGGAGTCCTGGGGGCGGAGGCTGGAGTTGGCCCCGAAAGGAACAGACAGCCCGACCACCAGTTGTCCTGGAAAGAGGTCAGTCTGGGGAAGGAGGTGGGAGCATTGCTGGTGGGGGAGAGCACCCTTTGTTCTCTGAGGCCGGGCCAGTGAGGCCACCTGTGGCGGTGGGTGCCCTGGGTCTGGGCCCCGAAGGCAGAGGGGCAGGACTCCCGGACAAGGTTCAGGATTTCAACCGATGCTGTTTCTCGTCCAGGATTTTGGAAACTCACACACATATGCACACAATTTAACTCATCTAGACTAGAAAACAATCCTTGGCATTATGGGTAGATTTCGTGACCTGCAAAATGCAGAGAACAGGCCCTAGCACACAGGGTTGCTGTGGGTTCCGTGGGACAACCCAGGTCAGAGTACCTGCAACTGTGCTCATTCAATGTGTTTCCTTACCTGGCCGGCATGGCTCAGGGGTTGAGCGTCAACCTATGAACCAGGAGGTCACGGCTCCATTCCTAGTCAGGGCATGTGCTTGGGTGCGGGCTCGATCCCAGTGTGGGGAACGCAGGAGGCAGCCGATCCATGATTCTCTCTCTTCATTGATGTTTTTCTCTCTCTCTCCCTCTCGCTTTCTCTTAAATAAAAATATGTTTTAGAAACTGTGTTTCCTTTCCTCTCCGTAGTGAGCTACGCGAGGGACTCCTTCCAGGGCAGCTTCTGCCTGACAATGAACCTCCCTGGGTTCTTTCTCCACGGGTTTTATTTTTATAAACATGCTTGTGTGTGTCGTGGTGGCTGCCAGCAGTTAATTATCTGCTGTTCCCGAAGAACTGTAAAGAAAATAACGACACAAAATAAAAGATAAAATGTCAAAGTGGAAAGCACCTCAGGTGACCCAGGTTAGTTTCACAACAGGCTCGGCTGGTGTTCAGATGGAGACAATTCTGTGTTTATGGGACTGTCCTCCCCACGACAGGGCACTTAGCATTTTTGGTTCCCTTCGTTTTTGTGACAACACCCCGCACAGTTCCCAATGTCCCTGGGGTGGGAGACAGCAGTATTCTGTTGAGAACCACTAACACCTTCACTTTCACTCGGAGACATGGAGGGCTGCAGGGGTCGTATGACTTGCCGAAATGACAGAGTGACTGAGCCAAGGGGGAAACCAAGCCCTCTAACTCCTGTAGGGAAGTCTTATTATTTGCTTTACCTGGACTGAGAACCCGAGCTTGAGAGTGGTTAAGGACATGCCTGAGGTCACACCGTTTGTAAATGGCAAAGCCTGTGTTCAGCCCCAGACCCAGCTGGTTTTAAAGCCCACCCGTGACACTCCCTCACATGATGTTCACCAGGGAGCTCACATCCCGAGAGAGAATGGAGACCCTGGCATGCTCAACGCTTTCTGCAGGAAAGGGGTACTCTACACCTGCTCTGGTATTTCTAATATTTCCCAAGTTTCCTCTTATAAGATCCTATAACAGCTGACATTTCAAAGTGATAGGGGATGCCGAAGCATCTAAACATCTTTTGGGCATTATCCACCTTTTCACCCATCTTGAATTGTGCAGATAATTCAACTTGCCCCAGTCATGACCTGGCCCTCTGTCCCAAGGTTCCCGGGGGATTGACTTCACGGGACAAAGTGTCGGGAGAACGGAGTCATCACAAGGCCGGCCACAGCACAGCCACGCCGAGCTCCACGCGCCCGCAACGCCACCTGCCAAGTCCAAGGTCCGTGAGTAATTGGAATTATATTGCTTCTGTCATTTTGTTTGAATTTTAAAACCTCTTGCGGCTTTATAATTTAACAAGTGCTGTAAGTCGAGAGGTTTTTATCTCCCTAATTTTATGTTTGTGCACCTCTAAGTAACGTTGTCGTCAAAAGTCATTTGAGCCAAAACCGGTTTGGCTCAGCGGATAGAGCGTCGGCCTGCGGACTGAAAGGTCCCAGGTTTGATTCCGGTCAAGGGCATGTACCTTGGTTGCAGGCACATCCCCAATAAGAGATGTGCAGGAGGCAGCTGATCGATGTTTCTCTCTCATCGATGTTTCTAACTCTCTATCTCTCTCCCTTCCTCTCTGTAAAAAATCAATTAAAAAAAAAAAGTCGTTTGAGATAACGCTAGACGGCTTGTGAGAGCTTTCCTTGTAACCGCTTTTATTTGCTTTAAGTGGAAAGCGATCCTTTTAAGAAGCAGCACCCTAAATGGTTTGGACCTTTCCTCAGGAGGTGCTGGTAGGGAGTGCGTTTCTTTGAATGCTGCCAATGGTAGAACTCTTGCTCCTGCGGTCACGGTCACGGTGTGTCACCGTCGTTGTAGCCGATGTTTTGTGTTTGGCCCCTGAGGCCTTCTTTCAGTCCCTGTCCCTGCATTTTCCTTTCCTGAACGCAGTCTTGGTGGAGCTGCCTCTCACGGCGCCCCCCTCCTCTGCACCCTCATCCCCGGCCTCGGGCTGGACGCGGGTCCGGATGATGTCAGTCAGATGTGCTGGAATGCGAGGCTTGAAGCAGTGACACAAGGGCTGGAAATAGTGGCAGCTGATCCATCCCAGGGTGGAGGCCCAAACGGCCTGGCTGTGACTTTCTGCATCTTGACTCCCAGTTTTACCTGCTTTCTGTCTTTCTCAACAGCTGGTCAGTGGCGGCTTTAACTCCATGGGCTAATCCTTATCTTTCCACAAATCCCTTTGTTTATTTACTAGTGACCCGGTGCACAGATTCGTGCACATTGAAAGGAAATTAATTAGAAGGTGCGAGGCGGGCACCACTTTGGAGCCAACCTCCCGTGGTCCCTCCCCAGCTGGCCGCACCTGGGGTGGCGCCGTGGCTTGAAGGGCCTCTGTGGAGTGAGCGGGGTCCCTCTGGCAGGTGGGGTCCCTCGGCCTGGCCTATGGGGATCGGCTGAAACCAGCTCTCCAATGTCCCCCAAGGGGTCCCAGAGTGCAAGAGGGCACTCTGCACAGTTGCTGTTGTGCAGGGTGTGGAACACAAATGCAAGTGTGCAGTAAACCAGATTCAGGGCCAACAGTGCCCCAGCAACAACATAACCCACAACAGAAGGTGGACTCACGCAGCCCCGCTAGGAATTGAGCTCCCTCCTCTCTGGTTTTGGGGTGCGTCACCCAGAACTGCTGCTGCCAAGTCACTGCATCTCAGCAGCTCCTGTGTTGAGCCCCCTGGTGGTCAGTGTGCATCATAGCAACCGGTCGGAGGGACACTTAGCATATTAACCTTTTATATATATAGATGTATTTATTTAATTAATTTATCTTTATTGTTGAAAGTATTACAGATGCCCCTTTCTTTCCCCCATTGACCTTGTCCTCCCCCAGGCCTTCCCCACACTCTTGTCTGCATCCATGGGTTATGCATATGTGCATACAAGTTCTTTGGTTAGCCTCTCCCCACCTCTCCAAAAATCCCTTTATTTTTGATTAATTTAGCCAGACTTGATTTTTGTTACATGCAACCATTGATGGAGTCATAAGAGTGAAGCCTGGTTTGTGATAAGGCCAGGAAATTTTGTTTGGAGATACAAAACAGTGTGGAAGTAAAGTCACATGTACAGGATTTATTGGGGCTCCTTGTCTGGCTATTGGTTCTAGAAACAGTTATTGAAAGACTAGAGGCCCGATGCACGAAATTCATGCAAGAGCCTTGGCCCTGGCCCCCGCCTGCCTCTGTCTCGGCCCCCACCTGCCGCCACTGTGGCCAGGGGCCTCTGCCACCTCTGCCTTGGCCCTCGCCTGCTGTGGCTTTGTCTGGAAAGAAGGACGTCCGGAAGGATGTCTGGTCTAATTAGCATATTACGCTTTTATTATTATAGATGCCGTGGGGACTAGTGTCTTTAGAGTCAGAGAGAGCTGGTTCTCTCAGCGCCATGTGTAACTGTGAGCATGCGACTTAGCCTCTCTGAGCTTCAGCTCTCTCGGAGGTGAATGGGGAATGATGGCTTGGAGGAGTAGTGACCATCTTGATGTCCCACTGTCGAGGGGAGTGTGCTAGTGGGACCTGGTTAGGAAGCAGCAAATGTCATGATCCTCAGCAAGATACATGCATGCTGCTGACGGATGATGAGCCCCAAGAAAGGTTAGGGCCTTGCCATCTCGGCAAGTTCCTAGAGCCCAGTCATCTGGGCATTTGGAGATATTCCGAGCAGCGGTTCTCAACCTGTGGGTCGCGAACAATGAAAATACATCCTGCATATCAGATATTTACATTACGATTCATCACAGTAGCAAAATTACAGTTATGAAGTAGCAACGAAAATAATTTTATGGTTGGGGGTCACCACAACATGAGGAACTGTATTAAAGGGTCGCGGCATTAGGAAGGTTGAGAACCACTGTGAGGGAGAGACAGGTTGTTGTATCTTGCCTTGCTCACCGCTGAGAGTGAGGTACACAGCTTGGTGAGCCTGTTTGGGTGTCGGAGGCATGGGCACCCCGGTTGGGCATGCTGCTTTCGCTCGTTACTAGGCAACCCAGAAGGTGTGGGTTTGAATGGGGCCTGCGGTAAGATATGGTCCTCCCAGCTGCCCTGTGACTGGGGCAGTGGTCGGCAAACTCATTAGTCAGCAGAGCCAAATATCAACAGTACAACGATTGAAATTTCTTTTGAGAGCCAAATTTTTTAAACTTAAACTATATAGGTACATTGTTATTAACTTAATTAGGGTACTCCTAAGGCTTAGGAAGAGCCACACTCAAGGGGCCCAAGAGCCGCATGTGGCTCGCGAGCTGCAGTTTCCTGATCACAGGACTAGGGTCTTATGACCCAGCAGAACCAACAGTAGGAGAACATTTCTTTGGGAATGTTCTCTTAAGAATACAAATAAGGAGCAAGAAGAAAATCACAAGCCATATAACTGTGGACCTCACCGTGGGCATATCTCCCCAGTCTCTCCTTTTTATGCGTGTAAATAACTTTCCGTTTTCTTCAGAAAAGCAGGTCATATAGAACATGGGATTTTGTAACTTACATTTTTCATGTATGTTGACCACTTCCCATCTTACTCCTCATTCTTCAGCAACAGTATTTTAAGCACCTGTTTCATGTTTCACTGCGTGTATATTTCAGGACTTTCTTGCTCTCTTAGCTGGGGATAGTTAGGTTGTTTTCAGCTTCTAGCAATTGTGACAGGTTTTGCTGATTGACACATTTTATTTTGGTTAACTGCCTAAAAACAACCTGTGCAGTGGTTGTCTTCTGTATTAATCATGCTTTTTAATTTGTATGTTTTATAATGCTTTCACGTCTCAGGGGCCTGGCTGGCTGGGGAGAGACCGCCCCTTCACAGCTAGCTGCTTCCTAGAGGTAGCCAGTGACTCTCCTGTGAGCACCTTTCATATGCAAACCAGCCAGTCCACGGCCCTCATTAATTCTCACACCCCAAGCGAGATCTCCCTGCTCGACACCAGGCACCAGACAAATGCAGAGCACGCCTAGAGCTCACAGTCTCACAGAATTGTTCAACCATTCCTTCCTGAACTCGCTCCAACTTGTCTGCCATCCCCGCTTCCGTCCCTCCGAATCCACAGTGAAGGCTCTGGCCCAACCTCCTTCCTTTGCTCCTCTGCCTCCTGGCCGAGGGACCATGATGCTTCCCACAAGGCCCTGTGTGAAGTGCCTGCCCCCTTCTCTTAGGACAGTGGTCGGCAAACTGCGGCTCGGCAAACCGTGGCTCATGAGCCACATGCGGCTCTTTGGCCCCTTCAGTGTGGCTCTTCTACAAAATACTGGCTCTTCCACAAAATACTGGCTCTTCCACAAAATACCGACTTCTGCGCATGGGCCACAAAGTTTCAATCGCACATGTACTTACATTTTATAATGTATTAATACCGCACGTGGTATTTTGTGGAAGAGCCGCACTCAAGGGGCCAAAGAGCCACATGTGGCTCGAGAGCCACGGTTTGCCGACCACGGTCTTAGGAAACGTAGGTAATAAACTCTTCTTTCAAAGGCAGTTGCCTCTGTCTGCCACCTCACCTTCCTGATGAAAACAAGCCCGTCTCTCCTGGCTGCAAACATTCTACAGCTGCCCCGGGTCCCAACTCTGTTTTTTGTTTTTTTTTAAAATTGATTTCAGAGAGGAAAGGAGAGGGAGAGAGAGATAGAAACGTCAACGGTGAGAGAGAATCATTGATCAGCTGCTTCCTGCACTTCCCCACATTGGGGAATCTCACCTGCAACCTTGTGCCCTTGACCAGAGTCGAACTCAGGACTTGCCTCAGTCTGCAGTCCGGTGCTCTATCCACTGAGCCAAACCAGCTAGGGCTCCCGGGTCCCAGTTCTGTGCGAAAGCTCAGCAGGTGCCCAGCTCTTGACAGCATTCACACAGGGCGTGTGCCTCCGAGGCCCGAGGCTCTGTACACTCTTGGACACCCCCCCCCCACCCCCACTCCCCCCCTCCCTCCCATAATACCAAATACTCTTTGGCTGCTGCAATTTGTTTTTTATTTTTTTTTAAAAAACTGGATTTTCATGTGTTTTTCCTTGTTCAAAAGAAGAATAAACCAACCCATTATTTTGCTTCATCGTCTTTGAATAGAAACAAGAGGCCCCCTGGGTTTTATGTGGCGGAATATGTCTACGCGGCCCAAATGTAATCTTTACACAATGTGACTCTTGCCCCAAAGCCCAGTAACTGGACATGTGACAGATGTGTCACCCACAGTGTCCGTTTGATGTGCATAACCCTGGCTGCTTCAGAATGACCCCCACTGAGAACCAGCAGCTGCTGCTCCCAAGACTAGGAAACAAGACTTCTAAGAAAATGAGTGATTCATCACTGGAGGACAAATCAAACAGAAATAGAACCACGGGGTTAGGTACATAGTACACACGTTTCCCCCCTGCAAAATAAGTGTGGTAGATTAAAAAAAGACACTTGATAAAGTGCTGAATTTAGAAAATTAAGTCAAACATTAAAGGATTGAGTAGCACCTCTACACACTTCAGGCTCGAACAAAACCCCACAGAGTTCTTATCATAATGTATTAAAGCCCAGTAACCTCCATCGGGCGAGGAATGACAGAGTCGCGATGCCCTGGTTCTTGGTTTGCTTGGTTCCATCACTTAGCTCCCCAGGGCCTCCCTCCCTGAAATGCAAGGACTGGAGGGCCACATCTTCCCATTCTAAAATTCTAACGTTAACAATTTATGCAGGATTCTCTCTATGACTATTCCAAGCCCATCTTTAGGTCATTAAGTGGAACCTCCAGTCCCTCCCACCCCCCATGGAGACTTTGCTTCTCAATTTATTAGCACTACTTTTGATGTGTCACAATATAGACACATGTACTTACTTTTTATAATAAAGAAATGAAAAATAAAAAGATGAATGGCTAAAATGGAAAACTCTGACAATTATCCCTCAAAGCAAGGAGGGTAGCTCGTGTTCAGTGCAGTTACAGAGTCGGGGGTCCCACCGTTGGGTTGGCAGATGGGGGTTCAGAATTGCTCTCTGATAGGGGAGTGACCGTTGACTTGGGCAACTTTAATCCTCATGCGGGTAGACTCCAGACCCCTTGTTTTGCCCGTGGAATGCTTCTTAGGAATATGAGCTATAGAGTTAAACAACTCGGTTCAAACCCCAGCCCTGTCACCTATGACCAGGGTGAGTGCAGACAAATTATTCCAGTCTTTGAAGCTCAGTTTCATCATCTCTAAAACAGAGCTGAGGAGAATCCGGACTTGGAGTGACTGGGGGGATTGGTGAGATGATGCACGCAGGGCACTTAGCGCCTTGCTCTTGCTGAGCGCTGCTGGAGAAGCACTTCCTGCTGTTACGCTCTGTTGCAGTGGTTCTCAACCTGTGGGTCGAGACCCCTTTGGTGGTCGAACGACCCTTTCACAGGGGTCACCTAAGACCATCCTGCATATCAGATATTTACGTTTCGATTCATAACAGTAGCAACATGACAGTTGTGAAGTAGCAACGAAAATAGTTTTATGGTTGGGTCACAACATGAGGAACTGTGTTTAAAGGGCCAGAAGGTTGAGAACCACTGCTCTATTGCCTCTGCGGACCAAAGAGGGGCCGCATACTAAACCTGACAGGCTCAGGGGAGGCCTGCAGGGTGGGCCTTACAGACTCAGAGACCAAAAGTAACCACACAGGAGGGTCTGAACATTAAAATTCCTAACAAAAAGCAGGTCCTGGGGGGCAGTCACATCCTAGGCCTGTAGCTTCCTTGACAGAGGTCAGTCTTTACCGTAACGGAGCCTGTCTGTTGTCCTTTTGCACCGGAGATAACATACCTGTGAAATGTCAGCGTAATCTCCTTTTCCAGACCTCTCAGGGCACAGCCACACACCAGAGCACGAGCCCACAGACAGCCTCATTGTTATCTTGTTCCCGGAAATGCCATCTCCCTGTGCTGTCAATGTTGATGGTTAACTGTCCTTTACTCTCACCCAACCTCAGAGGCTCCCCCACTTGGCTTTGTCCCGCCCCCTTCATCTCCCACCGTGGACTTCCTGTGAGCCTCCTTCCACCTCCTCCTCTGATTCTGATGTGCCAACTCAGCTGCAAAACTGCCGTTTTCCAAATTCCTGGAGATTTCGTTTCCCAGCAATTGTCAGTTTGGCCCAAATAAGCTCATAACAATTCTCTACAGGTTCAGACTTTTCTTATGTCGACACCTTGGACCTCAGTCCTGTGCCCTTATGGTCTTGTAGGATTAGGAAAACTGAAGACAAAATGAGATGTGATTTGTGAACACAATAAAGGACGTTGGAGGAAAAGAGTGTCTAGTGTAAGAGATGAGCGATGCTGCGCATGTAGAAAGATCACAGAGGAGTTTACAAAGGCAGAGGTTAACTTAAAAATTATATTAAAAGCCCCCTCCAGTATCCGACTGGGGAGGAACGTAACGTTTGGTCTCCCGTGAAACTGTAATGCCACGGACATTTTAATAAGCAGAGGGCTGGCGGGCAGGGCTCTGCCTGTCATTTTGATGGTAACAACAGGAAACAGCCAATGGTTTCACACCCTGCTCATGTTCCTTGGAGAATAACATGAAGTAGATGTGAAGCAAAAATAGGTCTTTTTCTGCTTGGAGTGGACATTTGTTTGTGTTTTTTGGTCTTTTGAGCGTCCAGCCCTTCTTTGTGAGCACCCAGCTTATGGGACACGTCTGGCGTGGGGGCAGCACCCATCTCCCACCCTGAAGCCAAAGGGCGCATCTTCTCTTTTCCAACCTGCACCTGCCGTCAGGCCCTGACTTACACTCTGCAAACTGGACGTGGCTCTCAGCCTTGGGCTCTTCCCTGAGGGCCGTGGCCACACGTGGACTGACTCGTCCCTGAGGGCCGTGACCACACGTGGACTGGCTCTTCCTCGAGGGCCGTGGCCACACGTGGACTGGCTCTTCCTCGAGGGCCGTGGCCACACGTGGACTGACTCGTCCCTGAGGGCCGTGGCCACACGTGGACTGACTCGTCCCTGAGGGCCGTGGCCACACGTGGACTGGCTCTTCCCACTGCAGGTCCTGGCCAGGCCCGGCCTCCTGAGCTCCTGGGTCTGCCTGTTTGCTGGGCCTGGTTGGGAGCTCCCACTCCTCTCAGTTCTTTGAGCTTCCACAGCCTTCGGGTGAAATCTCTTTTTCCTGAGAGACCCCATTGAGTTTGTACCCAGAAGAGACCCTGAGGACGGACCTGGAGTGCAGGTGGTTTATCCGGCAGGTGCAGGGAGCATTGGGGAGGAGAGTGAGAAGAGAGATGGGGCAGGGGAGGGAGCTAATGAAGGGCGTGCACTCAGCCACGAGGGCTCGGCTCTGGATCCGCAGAGGAGCCTGGGAAACCGTGGTGGGAGCCAGGGTCTCAGCATGGTCTCGCTTAAGTGGGGTGGGCCCTGGGGTGTTTATACACCGACCTTGGGTAGTGCTGGGGCTGCTCCTGGTGCTCGCCGTCCCGCCCTCTGGCTTCTGCGTTGGGGAAGCTCCAACCGGACGTGGGCACTGGCCGTTAACTCTGGGCAGGAGCCACCGGCTTATCCTGCTTGGCTTCCGTTTTTGGCCAGAGAGTCGTACCTCTTCCCTTAGGTGACTTGAAACTCACCATTTTAGTGCAGCATGTTGTGGATGCTCTTACAGAAAAGACAAGAGGTAACCAACAACCGGGCTGAGGAGGAAAGGGAACCCTTACCCTGCTGGTGGGAATGTAAACGTGTACAGCAATTATGGAAAATAGTGGCAGTTCCTCAACATTTAAAAAATAGAAGGAACATATGACCCAGCAATCCCGGTCCTGGGTGTACACCCAAAGGAAATGAAATCCTATCTCAGAAGAGACACAGGCGTTCCCGTGTGCATGACATCATTCCCAACAGCAAGGGCATGAAACAGCCCGCACGTCCTCCTGGGCGAGCAGACCATGAAAATGGGACACACGCACACAGTGGAATATTATAAGGAATATACAAGGAAACATTATGAAGCCACGGGAAGAAGGAAATGCTGACATTTGGGACAACGTGGGAGAAACTGCAGGGCACTGTGCAAAGTGAAATAAGCCAGGGAGAGAAAGGCGGATATTGTACGGTATCACATGTGGGATTAAAAAGTAGCCGATTCCATATAAAATGGTGGTTGGCAGGCACTGGGTGGGGAGGGCGGGGAGGAGGGGAAGTAGGGAGATGTAAGTCAAGAGTGTAAACTTGCACTTGTAAGAAGTTCTGAGGGCCCTGACCGGTTTGGCTCAGTGGATAGAAGTTCTGAGGGCCCTGACTGGTTTGGCTCAGGGTCTGCGGACTGAAGGGTCCCAGGTTCGATTCCAGTCAAGGGCATGTACCTTGGTTGTGGGCATATCCCCAGTAGGTGGTGTGCAGGAGGCAGCTGATCAATGTTTCTATCTCATCGATGTTTCTAACTCTCTATCCCTCTCCCTTCCTCTCTGTGAAAAATCAATAAAATAAATTAAAAAAAAAAGAAGTCTGAGGGTTAATAGTGCAGCATGGTGACTATAGTTAGTAATGTGGTATTGGCCACTTGAAAAGTTGCTGAGAATAGATTTTAGGCATTCTCACCACCCCCCCCCCCACACACACACAACTATATGAGGAGATGTATGTGTTAATTGTCTTGGGCTTGGTAAATATCCACAATGTGTATCACACAAGTTGTACAATTATATTTGTCAATTATTCTACAAGAAAGTTTGAAAAAATATTACCAGTTCTATAAACAAAACCAAAGTAATAAGGTAGATTTTTCACCTAATAGGTAAGATCTATCCATGTCACTCTCTGTGAAAATAAGAAATAGCGTAATACAATTTCTATATTGAAATAACACATGCATGCACAAGAAATACTCTTTTTCAATGATTTAGACCCATCTACATATATTAGAAACAGAAGAGTCATATGGAGCAAAAGGAATGAAGAGAGCAATGAAGGGAAGACATTAAAATAAGACAAGAACCTTGCAGATTGGTACTGAATGTACCAAGAGCTGAAATAAAAAATTTTGTACCTGAGGTTAAAAATAACACCACCAAAGCGATTCACTAGAACAGGAATGGTTTACAACTTGAGATACTTTATACACTTACATACACTTGAATATAAGAAATTGCCCAAGTAGAAAGTCATTTCCATGTCATACCTCAAGACTTCCAAGAGTCTGTGAAATGACAGATTTGAGTTAAAATAATCTTTGTTACTCCCCCTCCCCCTGCTCACCGCCACCCCAGCAGTTAGTACAGGGAAAAAGAAATAAAGGCTGAGAAGAATATTTTTGTAGGACGGATGGAGAGCGAAGAACATTTAATGCCAAAGGAGTTACCAACAATTGGAAAATAACCATGAGGGGGTTGGGGGCCTGGGTGAAAAAGATGAGGGGATTAAGCAAAGAAAAAAACGCTCATAGACACAGACAACAGTGTGGCGATTACCAGAAGGAAAGAGGGGTAGGGGAAGGTAGAAGGGGCGGGGGGGCGGTAAATGATGATGAAAGAAGACTTGATTCGGGGTGATAAACACACAATACAGTATACAGATGTATTATAGAATTGTACACCTGAAACCTATATAATTTTGTTAACCAATGCCACCCCAGTAAATTCAATAAACATTTAAAAAAATTGAAGAACGAGAAATGTTCATGGGTCTTATTTAAGAATAATAATAAGAGCCTGGCCAGTGTTTCTCAGGGCTTGAGCATCGACCCATGCACCGAGAACTTGCCGGTTCGATCCGGTCAGGGGGCGTGTAGTAGGCAGCAGATTGATGTTTTTGTTTCTCTCTTATCGATGCTTCTCTTTCTCTCCCTTTCCCTTCCTCTCTCTCTAAAATCAACATATTTTAAAAAGAAGAAAAGACAAAAATATATAAATAATAAAATGGCGATAAACACATAGCTATTAAAAAAAAGAAAAAAATAACCATGTTAGCTTGATGAAACAATTTCCTCCACTAATGTCAGAGTGAAATTTAATGTTAACAACATGATCACCAAAAATATAAGAAGACAAATGTTAAGAATTTTCCTGATGTTTTCCTCATGGCATTCTATTCTATTTTAGTCTCATGCATCAGCTATCCAAGATTTAAGACCTCGTGGAATGTACTCGCTGGAAAGAAATAAAAACTGTATCTTCCCACATTGTACATGGCGGTAACAAAAACTTTCCTCACCACCTTTAATTTCTGTTCACAGCATTACAAAAAATAATGTTCTTATTTATTTTTGGGGGGATCCGGCATTTTCCTCTTTAGCAAGGAAACAATCAAGAATTAAGTGATGAGGTGTTGTTATAGCAATGTGTTAAGGCCTCAAAGCTGGTATTTAGGATCTTTGGCTTCTTATATTCTTTGCATAATCAGAAATCCAACATAATATTTGAATATTCTGAAAATTATTTAAAAAGTTTATATGTATATGAATTTATACATATATGCTTATTTTTTATTTTGAATTTATCATTGATGAAATTAAATTTTAAGTGCCTACTTCATATATCATTCTTGAAGGAGGGAATGCAGGATTAAAGGAAAAATATCCTAGCCCTCATGGAGTTTATATTCTCACGGATTAATGATGGTTAATTTAGAGCACAAAGTGTTCGATATGTTGATGCAATGACACCAGGAAAATTATTTTTATAAGATGTTTTTGAAATCGAATATATTTTTGTCCTGCTCAAGTTTCTCTTAAACATAGCCCATTTGGCTGTCATAACATGCTTGACGATCACAAAGAGTTAAATATAACTTGGGTCAAATCACATCCCCAGGCAAATGAATGTCTGATACAACAGGCTTAAGCTGGAGCACCATAGCTCTTGACACACGGTGGATGTTTGAAAGGCTGAGTTAAACAAGGACATTAAACCCCGGGCCTGACATCTTTGTAGGCTGTGTACTTAGTACATTAGGATACATTTTAATCTTTTATCACTATTAATAATACACTTGATCTAGAAATTAAATACATTCCTTCTAGCACAATCCTCTTTTGCTTCCATATATTCTGCTTAGTCCTTCCCTCATCCTCAAAGTCCTGACCCTTTATACAGCCACTTCTATTTTTTCCTTTTTTTTTAAAAAAAAAATATATATATTTTATTGATTTTTTACAGAGAGGAAGGGAGAGAGAGATAGTCAGAAACATCGATGAGAGAGAAACATCGATCAGCTGCCTCCTGCACATCTCCCACTGGGGATGTGCCCGTAACCCAGGTACATGCCCTTGACCGGAATCGAACCTGGGACCTTTCAGTCCGTAGGCCGACGCTCTATCCACTGAGCCAAACCGGTTTCGGCTCCTTTTTTTTTTTTTGTTTGTTTGTTTTCCCGTAATCACTCTGATGTACCTCCGTCTCCTTAAGGGAGCTGAGCTCCTGCTGTCTTTGCGAACTATGTAGAGAGAGGAAAGGATATTGAACCCGCTCTTGTCTCAAACATTTGTCTGAAACATCTGAGTGTGGGAACCCAGGGCTAATCTCAAAGTAATTGCCAAGTGGTAGCCACCTTCACCAAACCAACATCATTAAATAAGGTCTATTGTGATTGGACAATAGCTACTTCCAAACAAGTTACACATAGCCACCTCATTTTGGGTTTGGAAGTCATTCCTTTATTTCATAGCATTTAGTGAACACTTACTTGGCGTAGTTCTCTTTACCAGGCATTCAAAGGACTGTAAGGACTGCCATTTATTCATTTCCCACTGAATTCGAAGGACTTGGCATCCATCCTTTCTGATCCTTCCTTCTGCAACACCAGGCCGATGACATGGTCTCCATGTTAGAAGTGAGAAGATTGAAGAACAGTGAGGAAACTGAAGGTCAAAGAGCCTCGGTGACCACCTCAGGACATGTTTGTGAGGCTTCTAAACGCCTCCTGTCTCCATGGAATCCTGCCCCGAAGCCTGGTCCACCAGACACCCCTCCCAGAAAACGGAAAGAAAACTGGCTGTGACCGGGAACCCTGGAACTCGGCTGGGTGGAAGGTGCTGCTGAGGCTTTGGAGTCGTGTAAAGGCTGGAGGCACAGTGTCGGGCCCAAGAGAGTCGGACCCGATGGCTGTGCATTTTGGCCTGAGGAAACTTTTCTAAAATTTCACTTTTTTTAAAAAAAATATATTTTATTGATTTTTTTACAGAGAGGAAGGGAGAGGGATAGAGAGTGAGAAACATCGATCAGCTGCCTCCTACACACCCCCTACTGGGGATGTGCCCGCAACCAAGGTACATGCCCTTGACCGGAATCGAACCTGGGACCTTTCAGTCCGCAGGCCGACGCTCTATCCACTGAGCCAAACCGGTTACGGCTAAAATCTCACTTCTTATGCGTCTTCTCAAATCCTTTCTGGACTAATGCAGGGTACAATTAAATAAACCAATGAAGTATAGTCAGTATTGGTGTGGGTGAAGTTGAGGCCCACCCACTGTTTTTGTGAATGGAATAATCTATATTAAATAATGTGTCCATATGTCAGTGATATGGGAATTCTTCATGTGGCTTGCAAATCCTCGAAAACTCATGGTGATACTCAGGTTAAATCACGGACCGGCTCTCTTTTTTCAGGAAGTCTTTCTAATGTCATTTTGTCTCAGAACATCTCCAAAGAAATGACAATAAGACTGGTCGATGGAAACTTAAGAGGGCAGGAGTAGCCCTGACTGGTTTGGCTCAGTGGATAGAGCGTTGGCCTGCGGACTCAAGGGTCCCGGGCATGTACCTTGGTTGCGGGCACATCCCCAGTTGGGGGTATGCAAGAGGCAGCTGATCGACGTTTCTCTATCATCGATGTTTCTAACTCTCTATCCCTCTCCCTTCCTCTCTGTAAAAAATCAATAAAATATATTAAAAAAAAAATAGGGCAGGAATACAGAAACAAATGTGACCCATCAGGCGATAAATCTGCTGGGGCCGTGTTTTCAAAAGCACCCCTCAAGGTCACATTTGACTGCCGTTTCTGATGAAATTGAATCATAAATTTAACTAGAAAAAACACATGATCGCTATTATTTTTAGTGCTGGCAAAAAAATCTTAGATTTGTATTAAAACAAAACAAAAGGATGGGGCCAATTAACAGAGTCCCTGCTAGGGAAAGCTAAGACCTAGAGGCAAAGTTTTAATTTTTTCATTGATTTTCCTCCCACATCTTGAATGGTTTCTCAGAAACACCAACTGCATGTTAAAAATAAGATCTCAGCCCTCGTTTCATGACATATTCCTGAATTCTGTGCAATATTGTTTCATCTTTTCTGCCTCTAGGGGGAAGTGTGTTTTCAACAATTCCGTCCTCGGAAGGTTATTTTCTTTGTGGGCTATGGTCTTGGGGATTGTCTCCAGTGTGACCTCAGGGATGGCTTGACAGGAAGAGGAGACTCTTTGACAACCTGGAAGGGCTCCTTCCGACTTTAGAGGGTGCCACCAGGATTTGGGGAGAAGGTCGGACGGACGACAGTTGGTGGAGAAAACTCTCTGATCGCATTTCTAACAAAGAGCCACATGCTAAGGTTTCCCTCGTAACGCTGTCCTGCGGCTAGCAGAGGATGAATGTAGGCAGCGGTGTTATTTCACAGACCTGAAAAACAAGTAGTCGAATATTTCATAGAAAATTTGCCACCGTATTTTAGCAACTTAAAGTTTAAAAATATGGTTTGTAGATATTGATGAAAACATTTCTAAAGCCAATAAAAAAGTAGTAGTGTCTGTCACATCTTGTTTAGGGCTAACATTGTTTTTAAGGTTTTCTTTTCTTTTTTTTTAAGAAGTAGTAATGTGTTTACTCACACGTTCCACGAACTAAATTTCATCAAACTTTAAAAATAATTTCTATATCTGTAAATAAAATTAGCCCCTTTCAGTACTGTGGGTTACAAATATTTCCCCAGGTTTTTTTTTTTGGGGGGGGGAGTTAATTTTATTTTGCAGTGTTCCCCTGTAACTTTCTTTTGTTTTTATTCAACAATTGTAGCCTGAAAGAATGCATTCAGTGAACAGGTTAGCAATTCTTTGAGAGTTAAAAATGTGGTCTTCCCCCCTCCCCTTTTCAGTATTTTACAGCTTGGAAAGAAACAATATTTAAAAATTGACAAGTTATTTAAATATTTTTTCCTTCTTTCTGGGTGTGATTCATCTTCACGTTTATAAATGTTGCAAAAAGTCTATTATAAAATGTTAGTAATCTTACTGTGTTGTATATTCTCAAAACTTCACTCAAAGTGAATTTTTGGAATAAAGGGTGTTGCCACTTAAAGTGAAAGTTAGCTTTGCCCCCTCTCTCACCTGGTGCATAAGGTGGGACACGCTTTATTTCTAACCCAATCCCACAGGGACATGTCCCAGGGGGGAAGTTATTAAACATGCCGTGCATATCCTTTAGGCCCCAACTCTCCATCTAGTGAGTGCTGGGTGACTTGCAGCCTTCAGATCGGAGACTCCACGACACTCATAATATTTACACAGATTTTCAGCTGCTTGGGAAAAATCTAATTTGATGGAACGTAAACAAACCCATTAAATTAAAATCTGTATGCTTGTGTCACTTGGTGGGTATTCCTATAGCCTATTTTCATTTGAACCCCCCCTCTTTTTTTGGGGGGGGGTGGTGGTGGAAATCATCATTTCTGCTCTCTGGGAAAACGTAAGGGTGCTTTGAGCGGCAGAGAGAGCAGCGACACTGGCTTTTCTGGTTCTGCCGTCCCGGTGGGGGCTCTTCCCTTCCCGGCCTGGTGCTCCTGAGTGACAAGCTGGAAGCTGAGAGCTCTGATCCGGAGGCCACCGGGGGGCCCACACTCACCCACACGTTAGCTCTCTGCCCTGCGTGTGACCCTGGGCGGCGGGCAGCGCCTGCGGGGGTGGGGGGGGTAGGGGGGATGGGGGGGTAGGGGGGATGGGGGGGTGGGAGAGGCATGCGCGCCGCCCGCCCGGTGGCACTGAACTCCCAGGCTCCAGGGTGCGCAGAACCCTGTCGCCACTGGCCGGCGCTCCCCAGACACAGGGCACAGCCGGCAGTAACGGGACACCCTGGTTCCAGGCGCGTCCTGGCCACCAATTTGGAAATCCATAAAAACCCTTGGCTTTAGCCATTGTTCTCTCTCCCTTCCTTCTTTCTTTCTCTGTTTCCTTCCTCCTCTCCCTCTCTCCTGCCTGCCTGCCTCCCTCCCTCTCTCCTAGGAGTTCAGGGAGGATTTAATTGCTGCGAAGCTCTAAATTTCCATGTCCGTCATGTGGGTCTTACCTCGCTTGTGGGTTTAAATTTTGTGCCGATAGATGCCTCTTTTGCTACTGGTTAGCAGCGCCAATGAAATGAATGGAAGTTCTCACAGGGGTTGGAAGCCCCAACCTCAGGGGTCATGGTGCATAGTCTGAAAGGTGCATGACCGGGAGGATGAAAAGTCACCCATAATTACATTTTCGGTTCCAGAAAGACCTGCACGGAGGATGCTACGAACGGGGGCGAGCGCTGATGCCTGGAGATGCCCGTCTCTGGAACCCCGATTTGTAGCGATGGCTCTTTGGGGCCTCGGTGTCTAAACGAACGAACACACACACACACACACACACACACACACACACACACACACGAACTCGGACGCCTGGGATCGGGCCACGGGAGGCACTCGTGGCTCCCAGTTCCTGCCGAAAGGGGGCGTGCGCCTCAGGCCGATGCATGTTTGTGGAGAACAACACCCAGGCGTCACATGAAAGGCCATTTTAAAAACATTTTCAATTTATTTTAATTTGCGGGACTTCAGTGTCCCCAAGGCCGCACGTTCGCGTTGCAAATGACCTCAGCGTGTTACCACGGGAAGGGGGTCAGGTTCCATTCGGAGCTGCCCTGCAGCGGGGGGACTCCCGCGGGCCACGGACGGCTCCGCGGCCGCTTCCAGCCCCGTCCCCACTGCGGTAGCGGCTGCGACCAGTGGCAGGACCGGGTCCGGGTCCGGGTCCGGGTCCGAGGCAGGAGCTTTCTCGGAGTTGCAGGACCCAGAGCACCGAGCCTGGCGCGCTCCGGAGGAGAGGCAGTTGGACTGCCTGCCCAGCGTTCGGGTCGGAGCAGAGCGGGGCGCCTGCACTCCGGGGACCCCAGGGTAACGGTTCGGGAGAAGGTCTCGTTTGGTTACCTGACTTAGCGAACCCAGCCCGAAGGATGCTTTGAGGATGCGTCTCAGGCTCTTCGCTGCCTCAAGAAGCCCAACCCTCCGCTCGCCGTTGGGAGCAACAAGTTTCGCTTTCCTGCTCGCAGCACCGAGGCCGAGGGTCTGTGCGCGGGGCCGGGCATCCCCGCAACGCGGAGGCTTAGCGGGCACCTCTGGCGGACACCTCTGGCGGCACCTCTGGCGGGCACCTCTGGCGGGCACCGGCGCTGCCCGGGGGCGGGGGCCGGGCCTGGGCTCGGGGAGGAGGGGTGCGCTGAACGCTAAGCCTAGTGGGGCGCTCCAGGTCCGCGATCCGGCCGCCTGCTCAGGGTCCCAGGTCCCTGCTCCCTTACCTCATGCCCGGGGCGGGGAAGGGAAGGTGTCAGGAGGGAAGGTGGCCGGAGTGAGGAAAAGGCGAGAGCGAGCCGGACCTACGGGTGTTTGCACCGAAACTACCATGTTTGCAGGACCACTCCTTTCTCTGATACTGTTTATTTTTGCACGTGGTGTCCGTGCGTGCGTGTGCCTGCGCGCATTCCTGTACTTTCGAGAGCATTTTCATTTTTAAGGCCGGATGCTGGAGAGAGCGCGCCCGTGCTGCCGGGGGAGAGGCGGGGGCCCCGGAGGCGGTTTGGTGCGGTGGGGGCTCCCGCTGGCGCACGCCCGCAGACGTGGGCGACCTCGGCTTTAAGGGAAGGCCCGGGGCTAGCGGGGAGCCGGGGTTAGGGACGGCGGAGGGGTGGGAAAGGATAGGGTGCGGGGAGGAGCCCTGATGTAAGAATGTTAATGAGCGCTCCCCCAGCCCAGCCCCCACCGGGCCCCACCCCGCCCCCCACCCGTTGGAAATACAAGCCCGGCCCCTGCGCGCCCCGTGTGGTAACTCGGAGCGCCGCTGCCACGCTATTTAAACGCCGGTTATGGATCCAGGAACCGGCGCGAATCAATGAGATCAAACGCGAGGGAGATGCACCGTCAATTACAAGCACTTGGACAAGTCGAACTTTTTTTTTCTTTTACAAATGCGCTTTCAAAAGCCACCTTAGCAACGCCCAAATAGAAGCCACCTCTAAGCAAAATAGTATATATAAAGGGAGGGCGAATATATATATATATTTATAAGAAGTATATATATGTAAATATTTACAGGCGGACAGGTTTACACCCGGTGAACTTTTTTTTTTTTTAAACGAGTGACCTTTCAAAGAAGGACTCTGGTTCCTCTCTATCTTTTGGCGAGTGCGCGCAGGGGGGCATCTGGTGTTCTTAGAGCGCCCGAGGGGGCGCCGGGGCCGCGGCGCGGAGCGTGGGGAGGACCGAGGAAGGGTGGGCGGGGGGCCGAGGGCTAGCGGGCGGCGCGGGCGGGCGCTTTCCTGCGGCACCATGCCGTCCCTGCGGGCGCTGGCTCTCTCCGCGTGCGCCCTGCTCGGCTGGGCGGTGCTGGCCGGTAGTGCGGGCGGCGGCGGGCGCAGGGGGAGAGAGACGCCGCCGCCACCGCAGAAGATCGAGGTGCTGGTGCTGCTGCCCCGGGACGACTCCTACCTGTTCTCCTTGGCCCGGGTGCGGCCGGCCATCGAGTACGCGCTGCGCAGCGTGGAGGGCAACGGGACCGGACCGCGGCTGCTGCCGCCCGGCACTCGCTTCCAGGTGGCCTACGAGGACTCGGACTGCGGCAACCGCGCGCTCTTCAGCCTGGTGGACCGCGTGGCGGCGGCGCGGGGCGCCAAGCCGGACCTCATCCTCGGACCCGTGTGCGAGTACGCGGCGGCGCCCGTGGCCCGGCTGGCGTCGCACTGGGACCTGCCCATGCTGTCGGCGGGCGCCCTGGCCGCCGGCTTCCAGCACAAGGACACGGAGTACTCGCACCTCACGCGCGTGTCGCCCGCCTACGCCAAGATGGGCGAGATGATGCTCGCCCTGTTCCGCCACCACCAGTGGAGCCGCGCCGCTCTGCTTTACAGCGACGACAAGCTGGAGCGCAACTGCTTCTTCACCCTGGAGGGTGTCCACGAGGTCTTCCAGGAGGAGGGTCTGCACACGTCCGCCTACAGCTTCGACGAGGCCAAGGACTTGGACCTGGAGGACATCGTGCGCTACATCCAGGCCAGTGAGCGAGGTGAGCGGGAGGGGCGCGGGCCCCGCGGCAGCCCGGCCGCTCTCCCCGGCTCCCCCGGCACCTCCGTGCGCTTCTCTGCGGCACGAAGGACTCGGGAAGGGCGCGTGTCTGGTGGCCACGACCCTGCGTCTGTCGTGGGTGTAGGTAGAAAGCCCCGCGGACGGGATGGGGTCTGGGGGAGGGGCGTCCGAGCCCGCAGCCCCGACAGGTGTTGGGGAGCCACCTGGGCTTTTTCTCCTTCGCCCGCACCTGGCGAGCGATGGGGGCGCACTGCGGGTGGGTGCCAGGCTCCACCTGGGACATGAAAGTATTGGGAGGCCCGAAGGACTTGCCCAGCCTTTTCCCAACGTGCGCCCCTCTGGGTGCGGGAGCGCGCGGGGACTCGCTTCAGCCGCGCCGCCACTCGGCTCCCCGCTCGGGTCTCGGGTCCCCTCGGCGTTGACCGCCCCCCTCAGTCCTTCCGCGGCCCCTCCGGCCTCTTATAAACCGACGTGTGTGGTTTCCACCAAAAACGCCTGCCGCGCCTGCACTGGCGGTCGCTCCCCGGCGTGCGCGGCATCGGTCGCCTGCGCTGGGAGGGCGACTGGCCGGAGCGCGCGCTGGAGAAGCGGGCGCAGACGCCCCATTTCCACGGGCTTCCCAAGTTCTCCCCGCGGGTCTGGGGGTGGGGATTGACTAAGGTCCGGCTATAGTGAGCGGGAGGGGAAGCGGGTGGTCGCGGATACATAATCGTGAGCGCGCCCTCGTGGCCCATTTCACTGCCCAGTAGACGGCCGGGAAGGGCGGGCCGAGAGGGCAGCCAAAGGCAGTTCCCTCCGACTGGTGTCAGGTTTGGGGTGCACAGAGCTGGAGGGATCCTGCCTCTGCTCCCCCTTGCGCCTGGATTGTAAGTGGTGCAACCCCAGCAAAGCTCCCCACGACCTCACGCCCAGCGGCCGAGGGGGCCAGGGCTGAGCCAGGTGCAGGGCTAGCCCCCGACTGGGCACAGTCGGACTGGCACCTGGGCGCTGGCCGTGGGAGCCGGGAGGTGTCAGCAGCCGATGAGAGTGGGTGGAGGGGCCCTGGAGGATGGCGCAGAGGCCACCGCCCTTCCCAAGTTGGCCACTCAGCCTTGTAGGGAGCACACGCTTTAGCGCGAGGAGGAGGGGGGTGTTGACAGTGGGGGTGAGTGGCCAAGTTTTGAGCTTTCGAACTCCAGGCGGTCTGCGCAGAATCCCTGCCAGTCAGCCAGGCGGGGAGCGCCGGCTGCGCTGATTATGAAAAAGGGTGCTTGTCTCCTAGGCTGTGAACTGGCCACGCCCGGCCAGCGGAGCAGCCCGCATCTGCTTCTTGTCTCCAGCATTCCGGGCTCCTGCGGGCTCCTGCGGGCCCCTGCGGGCCCCTGCGGGCTCCTCTGCGGGTTCCTGCAGACGCAGGGCTCTGGCCTCCGGAACCCCAGGCTCAGCTGGGGAGCTAGGAGTTGGAGATTTCCCAGGGCTAGCTGGGGTGGGGGTGTCCCCCAACCCTCAAGATCTGCTCTGAAGGTCTCAGCGGCGGGCGGGGGTTGGGGGGGGGGGGGAGGGAGGAGGGTGTCCCTGAGCACATGGCCTGGGGTTCCCGGCCCAGGGGACCTGTCATTCCAGATTAGGGCAGATCTCAGCCAGGGGCCCCTCAGCCGCACAAGGGGTGGCTGAGCCCAGGCAGCAGGGCGGGCAACTGTGCCCTGGTGGGCCTGGGGGCTTCCGAGGGGTTGGACTACAGCCTGATGCTGCGGATTAGCTTTTCATTACAAACGCCTCGCCCATGTACCCAGTCTCTGCTCCTTTTCGTCTAAACTTGAATTTAGTGGTGGGAGTTTGCTTGGCTGACCTGTGTATTTTACAGGGGACAAAGGATACCATTCCTACTCTAAAGTGTATTTCTAACCGTGACTTGGCAGATGTCAGAAATGCAGAACAATTTCTCCCCCTCTCCCCGAAATTACCTACCCCCAGGAGAGAGAGCTGCTTGATGATGACACAGCTCTCTCTGGGGATCTTTTCCCTTTAGCTAATTGCCATTACTCTGCCATAAGCAGTTAATGGGTTAACTGGGTTCAGTGGGGTTTTGATGTCCAGAGCCTTTGTCCAGGCTCAGGTCTTCACTGGAGAGGGAGCTTGGGCTGCTACTAAACCTCAGGTTCCTCAGGTAAAGTGGGGGGGGGGGGGGGCGTAGGGGCACCCCCATCTTAGGGATGCTGGGAGGATTGAATGAGCGAACACAGGAACGTGCTGGCACAGCGCCAGGTGCGTGGCGCACAGTGAACGTGAAGTGTTATTACAGTGGCTGGTGGTCTGTACATGATGATCCTCACTTCCACTGGAAGGCCAGCCGTGTCCTGGGGAAGGACCCGGGGTAAGAGGCAGGTGCCCTGGACTTGCCGTGTCCTCTCCACTCAGCAGCTGCTTGGCCTGGGCGGTCACTTACCTGCTCTGAAGCGGCCCTTCCTCTTCTGTGAAATGGAGAGCTGGCCCGCGAGTCAGGCCCTCACGCTGCCGGTGGGTGGCTCTGATGGGTGCTCACTCAAGTGTGAAGATGCCATGGACTGTGTTTCTGTCTTTGAAAATTCCATATTAAACACCATAGAGCTAGAGAGTCCGCCTCCCCCCCCCCCCCCCCACCTTTGGAGATCACATTTTAGCACTTTTTTTGGACTTCACTTCATCTTCAAAATCAGATACAAATATTTGAATCTTTTAAAAGGTAAAAACTAACAATGCTGCCATCTCAAATACTGATATGACTAAAATTTCATTTGGCTATATGCTGTACTGTAGAAAGAAAAACTAATATATAACAAAAGTATAATATGTTAATTAGACCAGACAGCTAAACAACCTTCTGGACGTCATTCCAGACGTCCTTCCGGATAAAGCTGCCGTGGCGGGGGCCAAGGCAGAGGCGGTTAGGGGCGATCAGACAGGCAGGCGAGCAGTTAGGGGCAATCAGGCAGGCAGGCAGAGTGGTTAGGAGCGATCAGGCAGGCAGGCGAGTGGTTAGGGGTAATCAGGCAGGCAGGCAGAGTGGTTAGGGGCGATCAGGCAGGCAGGCAGGCGAGCAGTTAGGAGCCAGCAGTCCCGGATTGTGAGAGGGATGTCTGACTGCCAGTTTAGGCCCGGTCCCACTGTGGGATTGGGCCTAAAACGGCAGTCAGACATTCCCCGGGGGTCTCACAAATCACCTGGATTGCAAGAGGGTGCAGGCCGGGCTGAGGGACAGCCCCTACCCCATGCACAAATTTTGTGCACCAGGCCTGTAGTTAATAATGTGTCACTACTCTGGGCCTGCATGACCACTGTAGAGATAACTGTGTTTAATCAGTAGAGAGTCATTTATTTTTAGAATTCGGCTGGGGGAAATGACCAAGTGGTTGATCAGCAGAATTTTTAAGCAAAGAACCCATGATAACTGACCCAGCAGGGGGAAGAAGCACTGTAGGCTGCCCTGTGGAAATGCTGAAAACCTTGGGAGTAGCAGGAGCCTTGTGAACAACAAAAATAAAGGTGCAATCTCTATTTTGCAAATAAAACCCGTTGCTATGTAGTGTAGGATCAGCCAGAGAGAAATCATTTTTCTTGAAAACATATGTTATTTTTACGTAAATTAGTTATACAGCTATATAGTTTACAAAGTAAGAAAATTCCAGGTGTCATTACAAACCAGACCTACTGTCTCCTTCTCCCCATTTCTCACTGCCCAGAGGCAACTGTTTTCAACGCTTGCAGCTGTTTCTGTAGGTATTTGACCTCATACCTCTAAGTCCCATGTTACTTTTGATTTTTTCAGGTTTAGATTTTAATCTCTTACCATCCCAGTGGAAGATGCTGATTTAGTTCTCGTCTACTCCCTATTAGCCACAAACTCAAGTTTCCTTCCAGTCTCCCCTCCAAGATGATTGCATTATAATTTTTGGTTAGCTCGGTAGTATTTAGTGTCTACATTATTATTACCTTCTAAAAATTATTTGTAGCTGAGCCGTACAGGCTACTACGATGACATTTCCTTTCTCGCCCTACTTGTTTTCCTTGGGGTTAAAAAAAAGTCTATTTTTGTTTGTCTGCTTAGTTTCCTATGGAATTACTAAATCATCTACCAATTTTATATTTTAAGTCTCCTGAGCTGCTCCAGTTTAGTTATTTTCTAAACATGCTGCACAGTTGTAACTCTGGGTTCTTTCTTCAACATCCTCCTGTAACTCCCACCCCCTCTCTCTCTGATTAGGTCCCTCTGTGTTCTTTCTTGGTGCATATTCTTGTTTTAGTGGAACACATTCTCCAGGAGCTTTCTCAGAAAGGGTGAATGAGAGCTAAAGTTTGAGACATCTCATGACTGAAAATTTCTTCATCCTACCATTCCATGTATTTACAGAATTCTAGATATGAAATTATTTTCCCTCAAAATTTGAAGGATTGTCTTTTAGATTCCAATGTTGCTATTAGGAAGCTAGAATTGATTCCGCTTCTTTATCAATAGAATGTTGTGTTTTTCTTTTTGTCCTGGAATTTTTTTGGACTATTTTTGTTGCTCCCAATGTTTTTACATTCCATTTTGATAGATTTTTATGGCAGTATTTTGCCTTATGCACTTGAGGGTATTCAAGGGTAGGCCTCTGCAATCCAGAAACTCATGTCTTTTAGTTCTGGGAAGATTTCTTTTAAAAAAATTAAATATATTTTTATTGATTTCAGAGAGGAAGGGAGAGGGGGAGAGAGAGATAGAAACATCAATGAGAGAGAATCATTGATCAGCTGCCTCCTGCACGGTCCCTACTGGGGATTGAGCCAGCAACCCAGGCATGTGCGCTGACCGGGAATCGACTTGTGACCTCCTGATTCATGGGCCAATGCTCAAACACTGAGCTATGCCAGCCAGGCAGTTCTGGGAAGATTTCTTAAATTATTCCTTCGGTAATTTTATCCTCTTCATTTTCTCTGTTTTCTCTTTCTAGAACTTGTTTTATTTGGATGTTAGATCTCCTGGATTGATACTTTACTTTTCTTATCTCTTTTCTCCCATTTACCACCTGTCTTTACAAAAATCCTTCTTGCCCTGGCTGATTTGGCTCAGTGGGTAGAGCGTCGGCCTACTATCTGTAGGGTCCCTGGTTCGATTCCCGTCAAGGGCACATGCCTAGGTTGCAGGCATGATTCCCAGTAGGGGGCGTGCAAGAGGCATCCAATTAATGATTCTCTTTCATCATTGATGTTACTATCTCCTTCTCCCTTCCTCTCTGAAATCAGTAAACACATATTAAAAAAATCTTTCTTATTCTTTTGATGACTCCCAGAGCGACCATGGAGATTGGTTTTCCATGTCTGCTATCATGTTTTCAGTTTGCAGCACATGCACATCTTGCTTTGTTGCCATGCAGAAGCACCCCGTTCCCTTCAGGTACTGAGTTAAATGACCGACGGATGCAGGAGTCACATAGACAGTATGAAAATACGATTTTTAATATCGATAAAACTTACTGAGAACATGGACTTAGATCTGCTGCCAAAAGGGCTGCTTGTTACTTTCCCTCTGAATTAGGCAGGTTTGTCCACTGAGTTCCAGATCAGCTGTCTGGCCGCAGACCCCCTCCAGCACAGGCCGCTGGCCACAGGACGAAGGTCAGCCATACCGTGTGCTCTCCGAAAGCAGACACATCTCAAAGGGGAAGGAAGGAAGGGCTGAGTCCAATGTGCCCAGGGCTTTCTTCTCAACTCACCTGTCAGACAATTCACTCTGTGGGGACAGAGCGGGTAAATGAAGGCAGTTTGAGAGCTGAGTGTCACCTCATTAGAAGTTGCTCCAACTATAAACCGGAGCCTGGGGAAAGGCACACATACCCCCATTTCAGTTTTGCTACCTGGAATGTTTCTGGTCTCCGGATGGACTTCTATAGCCATCCCTTCGCGCTTCTCTCTGCCGTTCTTAGAGTGTTCTCGGGCGTGCACAGGAGCGAGGAGTCTCTTACAGAAGACACTGGCAAGATCAGGAAGTGGAGGGTGACATGGAACATTGCAATTTCTGTGGCAACTTGGAGAAAATAGGGCACATGGACGGAAACGGTATCCAGAAACTTAGAGTCACACCACCCTCCCTTTTAGAATTTTAAAAATTTGATCCTTAAATTAGTATTTGTATATTTAAATATACTTAAATACAATAGAAACTGTCTACATTTTTTAAATTAAAAAAATTTAAAAAATATTTTTATTGATTTCAGAGGAAGGGAGAGGGAGAGAGAGATAGAAACATCAATGAAGAGAACCATCAATCGGCTGCCTTCTGCACGCCCCCTACTGGGGGTCGAGCCCACAACCCAGGCATGTGCCCTGACCAGGAATCAACTGTGACCACCTGGTTCATGGGTGGATGCTTACCTACTGAGCCACACGGCTGGGCAGAAACTGTCTTACTTGACCTCTGCGTTAGCAGCTTAGAGGATTAGCTGATGCCTCTTCTCTATAAACCTTATTGCCTGCTGGTGAGCGCTGGCAGGGGCCTGCAGACCTCTCACACTTGTCCAGAGACTTCCCAGGAGCTGTCCCCAAATCTGTTCCTGCCAGTTGTGCTTATTCATTTAAGCATGTAGTTTGATGAGTTATGTAAACTGATGAAACACGAGTAGGAAGAGAATGCTATTTTAATGAAAACTATTTTAATCTCCTGATAGACCGTCTAAAGGCAGGTTTCTAAAAATACTTGCTGTTGAGCTAGGCTAGATTGAAACAACCATCTGAGATTAGGGATTATCCTCCCAATCTAGGCGTATTCTCCATTCTGCCCTCTTTGCCAGCATCTGGAAGCCCTTGCTCCAACTTAAACTGAATCGTGATTTTTATGCAAGAAAAACAATACCCTGCCCTGAACTTGGAAGCTAAGGGTTCCCTTTGAGAGTTAAGCCACATGGTCAACACACAAATAATCCAAGTCTGCTCAGATACACACAACGCCACTGAGGTCACTCTTGCTCGGTCCAAGGAGGCACTGACATTTAAAGAGAGAATGTGTCTGCCAGAAGGAATGGGCCTTGATGATGAGGGGGACAGAGAGCAGCAGATGGGACAGGACTGTAAAAATAGAAAGAGAAGTGACAGAGAGGCTAGTGCCGGGTGGACCCCAGCCAGGACTCAGTGAAGCTTCTGCTCTGGCCCGAGGACCCAGCCTGCTTGGTCCTGGGCCAGGGAGATGTCTCTTAGACACGTAGAGTCATCAAGCCCCGATGCCTTCCTTGCCTGAGTCATCCAACGGAGTGACCTGCTTCTGAGTTCGTCCTCACCGTCACCCCAGTCAGCGTGCCTGGTACCTGGCGATGCAGACATGTTCATGCGCTTTGGTCCTCGTTGAACCTCAGTCGTCTGCCTTTCAGCTCTTCTGAAAATGGCTGAGTCAGGTGATGAGGACTCTGTGCTCCACTAGTTATGTGCTGGCAGAAGGAGGTGCTGCGTCCGGGAGGGAGAGGCAGACCTCGGACTATGAGGAATTAACAAAAAGTGATGAGGGCTACGGGCAGGCCACCGGCCGGGGCCTACCGGACCCTCCCGGAGACGCCCCCTCTTGGAGCCCACGCTCTTCAAACGTGTCCAGCTTCAGCCCCTTATTGGCTGTTTTGTGGGACACCTTCACTCTTTTTTGATTTCAGGGACTAGAATTAATCATTGCTGAAACAAAACTGTAAATCATAGTGAGTAGCGAGTTGTTTCTTCGAAAACTCCCTTACGGAGGCATCTGGGAATTTGATTATGTTTCTTAAACGTGTAAGTATTTTCATGGGCACACACAGCACCTACTCGTACAGTGGTAGCTCTTCTGAGTTCTGTATTGTTTAGCAACAAGTGCTCTGGAGCCTTAGGCCTGTACACGGAGCCCCTTTGCGTAAGGAACGTTAGAGCCGTGATCCGACACTCTCAGTGCAGGTCGCAGCACACGGAACACCAACAAGCCCTGACCCTCGCGTTGCCAAGGCAGCTTTGGCTCGGCCTGGAGTTAGTCTGACGTCTTCCAGCGCCCGTGCTTTCACAAAGAGCAGACACAGCTCTGAGAGCCATCGCGCGGGATGGCGCCCAGCCTCTCCAGGTCGCTCCCCTCCTCTGTGTGCACCAGGCACAGGGGTCGAGGGACAGCGACAGTGATCAAGTTTCCTGGGTAATGGCCAGGTCCCCGCTTCACTCCAGGCCGTGGATGCTCTTCTGAGCAGGCAGCAACATTCTGGAGCTGCTCAACGCCCCTCGTGCCTGACAGTGTGGCTCTGAGCGGAGAGAGCAGGGGGCGGGCCTGGGCTCTGGGCCTGTCCCTCTGATGCTGCACAGCTTGGGAGGAGTGTTTCCGAATCAAGGCAGCAGAAAGCCCAGGCCCCTCCCTCGTCCTCTGATTTGCCACATGAAGGGCCTCCCTAGAACCATTAAGTTTGCTTTTTCGGGAAAAGGTATTTACCATGCGATTAAGTATAAAAAGCACTTGGCACTCCTCGCTGTCTTCTATTGGGCAAATCTGGCGATTCATTGGAAGCATTTTGTAAAGCTTCGTTTTGAAAGAATCTTACGTTTTGGGAAAAGATGTAAGAAATTAATAAAAAGCCATCTGTGCTATAGACTTCACCCAGGTTTTTAGCAATTGTTAACATTCTGCTGCTTTTGCTTCATCATTCCAAGTCTCTCCCTCCTCCCCTCCCCTCCCCTCCCCTCCCTTCCCCTCTTCCCCCCTCCCTCCAAATATGCACACACGTACACCACACGGACACATTACTATCTTGTAAGGAACTATTTGAGAGTAAGTACAGCCATCATGCTCTTTGACTCCTAAATACTTAGGTGTGTTTCCTCAGAAAAAGGACATTCACTTACACATCCACAGCAGAACTGTGAAAAAACAAATGCAATACCATTAGCTGGTTTTCAGACCTTATTCAGGTTTCTCCAGTTGTCTCAATAATGCCCTTTATAGCAAAACTTTTATTATTTTAAAGGGCCAGGGTCCACTCGAGGGGCACATATTGCACTGAGCTTTCTGTTCTTCTGTGTCTTTTCGTCTAGATCAGCGGTTCTCAACCTGTGGGTCGCTACCCCTTTGGCGGTTGAATGACCCCTTTCACAGGGGTCGCCTAAGACCATCCTGCATATCACATATTTACATTCCGATTCATAACAGTAGCAACATGACAGTTATGAAGTAGCAATGAAAATAATTTTATGGCTGGGTCACAACATGAGGAACTGTATTTAAAGGGCCAGAAGGTTGAGGACCACTGGTCTAGGACATTCCCCCAGCCTGTCTTTGTTGGTCACGAACTTGACCATTTCAAGGCGCACAGGCCAAGTCTCCTACAGACTGTCCCCACACTGGCTGCTCCCCACCGCCCTGCATTAGGTTCAGGTCACCCACTTTGTCGGCTTTGGTCCTGGGTGGGCTTCATCCGGAGGCTCAGGAGTCTCTTCCTAGGGTTGGTGACATTGGCTTCCATCCTTGGCTATGGTGGCATCCTCTGCGTTTCTCCACTGTCACGTTACTACTCTTCCCCTTCGTAATCCATATGTATTCGTGAGGACACTGGAGGGGATGTGAGTACCCGGCACCTTGCCGGCCGTCCCCCGCTGGTCTCAGCGTCCTCGCTGGGTCCTGACAGGGCGTCTCACACGTGTTGTTGTTCCTCCCTCCCAGTGGTGATCATGTGTGCGAGCAGCGACACCATCCGGGGCATCATGCTGGCGGCGCACAGACACGGGATGACCAGCGGGGACTACGCCTTCTTCAACATCGAGCTCTTCAACAGCTCTTCCTACGGTAACTCGGTCCCTTTCCCTCGCGGGCTGGGGTGTCAGGAAGGGGCAGGAAAGAGCCAATAATGTGAGTTACGTCAACAGATTTCATTTTCATAGCTAGGAGTTTAGAAATTGGGAATCCTGAGCACGGTTGTGACTTCTAAGTTCTCAAGCTTTGCTTCTCTGAGAACTCAGCAAGGAAGGTCCCACATAACCTGATGCCAGGGCATCTGTCTCCAGATGGTCTTAAATCCAGGCCGCACAGACCCCTGCCTTGTGCACTTCCAACTGCAGGTTGCCTCCAGATGGACTGCTGGGATGATTTTTAATAGGATGGAATAGACTAGAACAGTGGTCAGCAAACTGCGGCTCGGCAAACCGCAGCTCGCGAGCCACATGCGGCACTTTGGCCCCTTCAGTGTGGCTCTTCCACAAAATACCGGCTCTTCCACAAAATACCGACTTCTACACATGGGCCACGAAGTTTCAATCGCACTGTACGTGTGCGCCCGCACGTGGTATTTTGTGGAAGAACCACACTGAGGGGGCCAAATAGCCGCATGTGGCTCACGAGCCGCCGGTTGCTGACCACAGGACTAGAACATATCAATGTAATGGAATAGGATACGTCAAAGTGGGTCACACGTAGCATATGTATTGTTACATAAAACTTTTATGTTAGTAACTAGAGGCCCGGTGCGTGAAAATTCATGCACTCAGAGGGGTCTCTCAGCCCGGCCTGTGCCCTCTCGCAGTCTGGGAGCCCTCGGGGGATGTCCGACTGATGGCTTAGGCCCGCTCCCTACCTTGGCTGGCCTGGTGCTGCCCACTCGCCGGCCCTGCCCCCTGCCAACCTGTGGTTCTGCCTTTCAGTTGATTTGCATATTAGGCTCTTATTATATAGGATACGTTCATGTGTATATATTTATGCATGTTACTCATATGTTTGTAATGGGCCACAATGTGAAAAAAAGAAAACAATCATTACTGTAAACTGAAGTGCAACATTTTGAAAGTCTCTTCTCCCACCGCCCCTTCATTTCAGATTACTTATTACTTATTAGTTAAGCTTCCATGTAGAAGCTCAGGAGCCATCAACATAAGCGATGGAAAGCATTTAATTTCTTTCTTTAAAAAAATATTTGTATTGATTTCAGAGAGGGAGAGAGAGATAGAAACATCAATGATGAGAGAGAAGCAATAATCGACTGCCTCCTGCATTCCCCCCCCACTGGGGATCGAGCCTGCAACCCAGGCATGTACCATTGACAAGAATCAAACTCAGGACCCTTCAATCCACAGGCTGACACTCTATCCATTGAGCCAAACCAGTCAGGGCTTTACAAAAATATTTCTAATAAAATGATCGCTATATTATGGGTACACAGTAACTTATTTATTTATTGTTTCTATTTCTTTATTAAAGATTAAGAATGCATTGAAAATATAAAACAAATATATACAATTTAATGAATTATTTGCACAGTATTTTATAATGTTGACATGTCATCTTTACTTTTTCTGTCTCCTATTTTTAAATATTTGTGTTGCTCCCAGAACGAGGCTAATTGAGTGTGCATGCCTGTATGTCGACACACGCACACACACACACACACACACACACACATTTGTTCTGTAAGATAAATTTCTAGAAGAATTTCTGGGTCAAAGGTTATATGCATTTAAGTTTTGATAGATATTGCCAAGTAATCCTCTAGAGCAGTGATGGCGAACCTTTTGAGCTCGGCGTGTCAGCATTTTGAAAAACCCTAACTTAACTCTGGTGCCGTGTCACATATAGAAATTTTTTGATATTTGCAACCATAGTAAAACAAAGACTTATATTTTTGATATTTATTTTATATATTTAAATGCCACTTAACAAAGAAAAATCAACCAAAAAAATGAGTTCGCGTGTCACCTCTGACACGCGTGCCATAGGTTCGCCATCACTGGGATAGAGAGTTTACCAATTTACACTTTGCCACAGTGTGTGAGATGGTCTGTTTTCCTACATCTTTGTCACCTCACTGTTAAATTACTTTACTTATTTTAATCTCTTTTCATGTCCATAAGCAAAGATTCGCATTTTTTCTTCATTTGAACTCTGCCACGTTCAATGCCCCCACGCCCCACCCCCGCCTCCCCTCTGAGATGCGTCAGTCTGTTCCACGCTTCTACGTCTCTGGACCTATTTTGCTCATCGGGTTATTTTGTTCATTGGATTCCACAAGCTCCTGTTTTTCCGCTCCCTCGGTCATAGTGAATTGCAGCCAACCTCAGTGACACAAGAGGACAGTGAGGGCTCCAGGGGTCGTGTCTTAATTCCAGGCAAGATAAAGGGGAAGATGAGAGGCAGCTGACTCAATTTGGTGTGAAGAGCTCTCCGGAAGCCCCTCACCAACTCCTCCTTGTGAGCGGGGTCAGGAAATGTGTACTTTTAGCTGAATTCACCGCAACCCCTGATCAATGCAGGAATCGTCAGGAAGAAGGGACGATGGCTGTAGATAGAGAGGCTCCTGTCCATGTTTGTCCCAGACCCCGAAGCACCTTTCCTCCTCAGAGCAGAGGCCGTGAACAGAGCCTGTGGCCGGCAGAGTGGCCGTGAGCAGGGCCCGGGGCCCTGGTGCCCATCGTCAGTAAAGGACCTTCTCCGAAACGTGGTGCCCCAAGAATCCTGCATGTTCATGCAGAGTTCTGCAGCATCCTTCTCCCTGTGCGCCCTCACACTGAACTCTAATGCCTGTTCTAGAGAAAGGTTCTATTTCAATCAGTATTTAATTGATATTGGATTTTTTCTTTCTTTTTAAAAAATTTAAATTCTTTATTGTTGCAAGTATTGCATGTCTCCTTTTTCCCCATTGACCTCTCCCCACCCACTCTCGCCCCCCAGCACATGCCCTCACCCCCTACTGTCTGTGTCCATTGGTTATGCTTATATGCATGCATACAAGTCCTCTGATGGATCTCTTTCTCCCCCACCCCCTCCCGTGCCTTGATATTGGATTTTTTAAAAACATTTTGACAGTGTGTTCATATTGACTGATTACTAGGTTGTTTGATCCTGATGAGCTCTCAAAGATACTCTCATGTCTGCCTGAATTATATTATTACAGGAGCTCAGCATATATTATGGGGGAATTGGAATGATGGAACATAAGACTGAAAGGATAGATTTACAAAATCTAGAGAGAAGATGACGTACGTTGTCCCGTTGAGTTTTTGTTAGTACCATGGCGGCGGCGTCTTCTTTGCAGTGAGTTGGGTGGAAGGCTATTGGGGCAATCCCGCTGGGACTGTTCGAAACTTGCCCGTCTTCTGAGAACTCGGAGGGCACTGGATGTGTTCCTTTCTGCGTAAATGTAGCAAGTGCAATGGAAAAACCAAGTTTTAAATTTTATTTATTTTAATTAATTTACGTTGAACTAGTCACCCGTGTGGCTAGTGACTCCTGGGCTAGATGGGTCAGCTCAGCGCAGTCAGTGAGTTTCCAGCCATTTCTTCCTGGAAGCCCTGTTTTCCCGAGCGTTGGTGGCACCGGCTACTCCTGGTTCTCTGTGAGGTCCTGTCTCCCCCTCCTCCTTCTGCCCCCCAAAAACAGCCTCCCCAAGTGCTGGTGCCAGCCCTCCTCCCCGCTCCCCCGCACTCTCTCACCCAGTGGAGTCAGCCCCTGGTTCTGACCCTCAGGCTGTAGAAATGACACCCACATTCCTCGAGCCTTCACCCCTCTTTCTGTTCAGACTGCTGTTCCCCACCCCGCCTGGTGCCGTCACCGGGCATTCTGCAGGCCGTCACCTTGGGTGGACCGTGACCCTAACTGACACCCCTATGATGTCCACATCCGCCTCCTCCATCTGACTCGGCTCTTTCCTCTAATGACACCCCCTTCTTCCCCCCCTGCATCACCGCTGACGCCTCTCCTCTCGCTGTTGTCCCTCACTCCCTCGCTCTGTGGAGTCTTGAGATTCCTCTTGCGCCGTCCTCTGCTTGCATTCCCAGGCCCTCCCTGTTTTTGTGATTAAAAGAGCAGTAACTAATTATGAGGGAACATTTCCTAGATTCAGAAAAACACACCCCAGACAAAAGAAAGGGAAAGAAAAGGGAAGAAAGAGAAAAACTCGCCCATGATTCTCACCACCCAGAGAACCGCGGTTAGTTTTGGGGGTCTGACTCCCCACATGGAACCTCTCACCTGGATGCCTGTGGCTGGGAACCCTCCGTGCCCCCAACCCTAATCCATCGCGATTTCCCAGGCTGGTTCTGATCATGCATCTCCGTTCCACTCATAAATCTCCAGAGGCACCCAGTTGTCTGTGGAATTAACTGTGTCCCACACGCCAAGCGCCACGCCGACCTCTGCTTCCCTCGTGCCCAGCGGCCCCGTGTGGGAGGCGTTACTGACACAACACACTGAGAAACCCACAACAGCAGGAAGTCCTAGGATCAGTTATGTTTGCGACTAGACACCTATTTATTTTGGCTTAAACTTATTAAGCACTATTGTTTCCATTCTTTTTTTTTTTTTTTTCAGAAAATGGAACTTCAAAATCATTATCTTTTATTTTTTAATATGTTTTTATTGATTTCCGAGATGAAGGGAGAGAGAGACAGACAGAAACATCAGTGATGAGAGAAAATCATGGATCGGCTGCCTCCTGCACGCCTCGTACTGGGGATCGAGCCTGCAACCCGGGCCTGTGCCCTGACCGGGAATCGAACCGTGAACTCCTGGCTCCTAGGTTGACACTCAACCCACTGAGCCACACTGGCCGGGCTTATGTTTAGATGATGGCAGACAAATTTATTGCACTGGATTTCATTTCTTTCAAAATAAAAAGGTTTTCCCTATGGTAGTAACAGAGGGTGGCTGTTTCCAGCGCCGTGTGCTTGTTCTGGTTGCACAGCCCAGCACCGGCACCGGCAGGGTTAAGTTTTCCCAGGAGAGAGCCCTCCCCTCCCCCAGCTGAGAAACTCCCACCCTCTTTGCTTCAGACACACCACTCCTGCTGAGTCTTGGCACCACAAATCAATGAAAAACGAATCAATAAGCATTGATCGCAGGCCTCTGAGGACTGGCTTCCTCCACGGCGGGCAGAGGTTCTGGGCATCTCCACACTCTGGGGCCGTTCTGACAGCAGCTGGTCCTGGCCGACCCCACAGCTCCCTCTCTGAGCACAGGCATCGCGGCTGCTCCTCACGCCGAGGCCTCCTCCGTGTTGGGGAGGCTTCATGTGGGAGGAGGACTTTGTCAGGTCCTGTTGGGTGGCTTGACACTTAGGCTTTGCTCACTGAGCACAGATCCAGCCCTTAATGAATTTTGCCCGTGGCTCTGTCTTATCGTTGAACAGCTGCTGCTGCTGCATTTGCACCTTAGCCTGTGCCTCCTGCTCTGCCCAGCGAGCCTCCTCGTCCTCCTCGCTGCCTGTAAAATCCTTCCTTGGAGCTGGCTGCCTCTTCCTCTACCCCCTGCACTGTACCCCCTCTTTCTCCCCAGGGAGCTGCCACCTGTAATAACTCAGCTGTCACCCGTCTGTCTCTACTTCTTCTCTCGAAGGGGGTGGAGACTGTTCAAGAGATTTATGAAGTCCCCGGGGGTGGCTCCCACGGACCTCTGACCGGGGCTCAGTGACCCCCTGTTTTCCGGCTTCAGCCGTGATGGAAATCCCAAGGCCACCAGCTCCTTTTCTGTAGGAGTCGGGGTGGGCCTCGGAGCTCTGGCCTCACACTCCAGAACCATCCTCAGGGCTCGGCCGCTGGGCTGCAGGCCTCTGCCAGGGGCCTGGGCTCAGCGCGAACACATGACTTTGGAGTCGGACTCCAGGGCCTGACTTCCCTGCTGTGTTCCCAGGTCTCCAGGGATCACAACGACAATTCATGGAAACATCAGCTCATTGTCCAACCCTGGACGGCCACATTTCCTTCTGGGGCGCTGAAGGCCACGTATTTTCTAAAAAAACGAAATAATAGAAAGCGCTGGTTTTCACCCACGTCATTTGCCTCTGCTTTTGTGAAGGGAGAGCCGGGAGGCAGCGGGGCACCCAGCTTCCCGGGCCTCGGTTTCCTCTCTGTGAAATCGAGACGATCATTGTACCCACATCCCTGGGTCCTGGGAGGATGAAGTGAGTTTCTCATTATAAAGTGCTCGATAAAGAGAGGTGATTATTATCTCTCCGCCCAGTGCATGGGAGCAGTTTCCATTTCACGGATGCACCGGTGAACACCGTCCCGTAAATAATGTGACGCTGTTGCCAGTGCTAAACCCTCACGCTCACCTAAAGGACTTCTCACTCTGAAGAGGTTCCAAAATGCTTCAAGAACTATTGATGATCTGAAACTTGTCCGCCTCAGCAGTGCCACCTCTATCACCCTTTGCACACCCGTCGTCACACAGCCATTCCTGCCACCCCCTCCGCCCAATGTCAGGCCGATGGCACCAAGCAACAGCTTGGCTGACCTCCCCAGGTGATGGTGGGGATTAACAGCTGAGTGTGAATGAGAAAGAGTGAAACTTACTTCTCTTAAAAAATGTGTTTTTATTGATTTCAAAGAGGAAGGGAGAGAGAGAGAGAGAGAGAGAAACATCAATGATGAGAATCATGGGTCACCTGCCTCCTGCACACCCCACACTGGGGATCGAGCCTGCAACCCAGGCGTGTGCCCTGACTGGGAATTGAACCGTGACCTCCTGGTTCCTAGGTCAATCCTCAACCACTGAGCCACACCGGCTGGGCGAAACTTACTTCCTACGCCGCCCATCCTGCAGTTCTTGGGGACTGAAAGTACAATTTCATGGTGACTATAAGTAGTTGAGGCCACAGAGCTTTTATTTCTCTCCCAGTTCAAAGGGACACGTGTCCAGAGGGCCTTCTTCTTTGAGGATCGTGATGCTCATTGTCACATGGATCCAAGTGCAAGACCATGACAATACCTCTCACCCCGGCTGCCCCTCGTAACCTGTCGAGACACATGGCAGTTGGGAAGGGAGAAAGGGCCCTTTATGGTGACTGGCTTGGAATGATAAATGTTTTCATTTCTCCCGTAGGAGATGGCTCGTGGAAGAGAGGAGACAAACACGACTTTGAAGCGAAGCAGGCGTACTCATCCCTCCAAACAGTCACGCTGCTGAGGACAGTGAAGCCCGAGTTTGAGAAGTTTTCCATGGAGGTGAAGAGTTCTGTGGAGAAACAAGGGCTCAATGAGGAGGATTACGTAAGTGCCTGATGGCGAGCCGGGGCCGCCAGCATTCTGAAAACAGCCCCCTGCTTAAATCAGAGGTGACACAGTGTCCCGTCTGAGCCATTCGGAGATTCCCTGGCTCATGTATGAATGTCACTGTGCTTTCTCTGCGTGTGTTTTTTTTCTGACCAGCTCCCCCCAGCACCTCCACCCCCCACCCCAGAACCCCCCCCCAAGCACCCCCACCCTGCACTTATGCTTTCCAACTGCTACAGGGAGCAAACTGCTTCTCGTGGGCGGAGCAGATGTCTGTAGACGTCCATCACTTGGTCGGCGAGGAGCGTGCTGGGGAGAAGGGGGACGAAGGGTGCCGGAGCTTGTGTGCCTGATGTTCCCCAAGCTCGGAGGCAGGAGGTATTTCGGGGTTGAGAGACTGTCTGTTGGCAGTCGGTCTCGGCTTTCTGACAAGCCTCCTCTCTCTGTGGCTGTGTCATGGCCTCTTTGGCTGCAGGCTGTTCCCGCCCCCTCCCCATCCCAGAGCTGCCCATCAATTAGTGCTGTTGTGACTGCGGCGTTTTCCAAGAGGAAAGGATGGGAGTCAGGTCAGGCCAGACTATGGGATACACAGGGGCACTCGTCTCGTTGGTGCCACCTCATGTGGCGCCATGTGTTGCTGTCGTGGGCAGGCTTTGCTGGGTGCCCTGCACATCCCGGAGCCGTTCCTGTGCAGAGCAGGGTGAGCAGGGGCCCCAGGCGGGTTGGGTAGACGTGCTGCATTCCCAAACTGTCCACTCCACGAGTCCAGAGCAGAATAGAGCACCTTCTTAATTTTTAAAAAATTTGCTTAAATTTTCAATGACAGGTTACTTCGAGTATTGTTTTGTATTGGTTTCCAGTGTACAGCATAGTGATTAGGTAATCGTATACTTTACAAACTGATATTTTCAGTATCCACCCGGCACCATACAGAGTTATCACAGTATTATTGACTGTATTCCCTATGGGGTACTTTACACCCCTGATTATTCTGTATCTATGAGTCTGCTTCTATTTTGTTTGTTTATTTGTTCATTAGATGCCACACGTAAGTGAAATCATATGGTATTTGTCTTTCTCTGACTGGATTATCTCACTTAGCATCGTACTCCCTGCGACTATTCCGTAACTACCAATTTGTACTTCTCAGTTTCTTCACCTCTTTTACCCAGTCCCCACCCCCTTCCCTCTGGCAATCACCAGTCTGGTCTCAGGGGAGCAGCTTCGTAATGACCGATGGGTGGCGTGGGTAGTCCCTGCCCCAGGTGGGTAGCAACCACTTCAAAAGAGAAGGTCACTTTCAAACAGGCCTCTCCCAGTTTCTTTCCTTGAAGTACCACGGGGTACAGGCCTTGGCCTTAGACAGACCTCCATTCAGAGCCTGGCTCTAGCACTCCCTCGCTGTGTGAGCTGTGCCAAATGACTTAGTCTCTCTGGTCCAAATTATTTCTCCCTGTTGGGAGGATTATAGATAATCTATCTGAAGCACTTAGCAGTATCCCTGTCAAAAGCTGGAACTCAATAAATGAGGCCTCTTTTATACTATTGTTGTAATATTATCCCTGCCTCCATAGGACTTTTCCATCCAACAACACACAAAGGGGCTTATAATCATATTGAGTAATGTTTTCCAAGCATGTCAAGCTCGCAGCTGGCAGGCTACATGCCTCGTTCATTTAAACGACATGCTGGTCTAAGATGTTGCATATTTTACATACATCATTTAGAATACCGTTTGTGTCTCTAAATCAGCACTGTCCAGTGATTATGCAATGTGAGCTGCCAGTGAGCCACATATGTAATTTAAAAGTTCCTAGTAGCCACATTTAAAAGAATGACAATAACCAGGTGAAATTAATTTTAATAAGACATTTTACTTGACTCATAAAAAAGATTATTTCAACATTAACCAATGTAAAAATTATGAAGGAGATTGTATATTCTTTTTATCGTGTGAAGTCTTTGAAGTCCAGTGTGTATCTTGCCCTTACCACATACCTGCAGGTCAAGGGCTCAGGAAACATGCATGACTGGTGGCTGCTACACTGGACAGTGCGTTCGGAATTATGACAGAAACAGGCCCAGTGGAATAGAGCCCAAGTGTAAGGAAAGCCATGGCAGTGTCATCACCGAAGCCTTTGCCCCAAGGATATGGAAGAACAGAGAGGGCGCTGAGCTTCCTTTCATGGGGTGTCTACGGTGGCCTGGGCCAAATGGAAGACTCCAAGTCTTTCACACCTGCCACTGTGTTATTTTACTTTACCAGGGTTATATTAATCCATGGCTTCAGAACTCAACAATGGTGTCCTTTTTTATCTGGCATCCTTCCTGAGGTTGTTGAAGTTCAAGTATATCAGTATAGGCCGTCCAACTTAATGATACTCATTGGGCAAAAAGTGGCATTGCAACACATTACTGGATCATTCTTTTTTGTTACCAGTCTTTCTTCTATTCAGACTATTAAGTCTTATGGTAAGGGTAGTGCAAGAAAACTTTTCATTGGGAAGGTATTCCTACTACAAAGATCCATAATACATTCCAAACCAAGTGCATTAGAGATTATTGGTAGTTGTAGATTATGGTACTGCTTCTCTCTCATGGTGGGACCATCTAAAACCCTATATACTAAAAGCCTAATATGCTAGGTGTCTGGTCATCTGGTGACTGGTCAACTGTTCAACCAATCGAAGTATAATACAGTGGGGCCTTGACTTACGAGTTTAATTTGTTCCGTGATGGAGCTCGTAACTCAAATTACTCGTATGTCAAATCTTAAAGTGAATGAGTGAGACACGTGATGCTGGGCTGATGTTGTGGCATTCACTGTGACGTTCGCTGCACCAACTAGCGGTGGGCTATCTGAAGCTGGCTCGTAGCCCGAATTTTAGCTCGTAATTCAAAGCAAAAAATCTGCCGAGAGACAGCTCATATCTCAAAAAACTCGTTAGTTGGGACACTCGTAAGTCAAGGCCCCACTGTATGCTAATGATATGCTAAGGCTGCTCAACCGCTCGCTATGATGTTCACTGACCACCAGGGGACAGATGCTCCAACTGGTAGGTTAGCTTGCTGCTGGGTCTGGCCGATTGGGACTGAGCGAGATGGGCTGGACATGCCCTAGAGCCCTCCCGAGGTCCCTCCCTGGTCCTGATCATGCACTGGTGGGGTCTCTCAGCCTGGCCTGCGCCTTCTCGCAATCTGGGACCCCTTAGGGCAGAGGTGGGCAAACTTTTTGACTCGAGGGCCACAATGGGTTCTTAAACTGGACTGGAGGGCCGGAACAAAAGCATGGATGGAGTGTTTGTGTGAACTAATATAAATTCAAAGTAAACATCATTACATAAAAGGGTACGGTCTTTTTTTTTTTAGTTTTATTCATTTCAAACAAGCCAGATCCGGCCCACGGGGCCGTAGTTTGCCCATGGCTGCCTTAGGGGATGTCAGAGAGCTGGTTTCGGCTCAATCCCGCAGGCCACTCCCCTCGGGAGGGCACCAGACAAAGGGCTCACGGTTGGTGAGCCCTGCTGGTGCAGCAGCAGCAGCGCAAGCCTCTCCCGTCGGGACTGATTGGGCGCAAGCCCGTGGAAGGCGCAGCAGGGCCAGGATGAGTGGGAGCGGCAGGTAGGAGCTGCAGGTGGCATTGGACTGTGGGTTTCAGCCCAATCCTTGCAGGCCACCCTGAGGGACCTCACTGGTGCATGAATTCGTGCACCGGGCCTCTAGTTGATTTTATAAATTTAAAAAAAATGGTAATTTTAAGTAGAAATTGGAGCTCATTGCAATTGCTCATTGCAGTGCTGAAGGTGGTCTGTCACATCCATGCCTGTATTCCTCAGGCTCTTTGAATGCCAGTTGCAGAAGTTTGTCAGGTGAGCATAGACAGGTGGCTATGGTGACCACAGTGGGAGAGGGAGACCCGGGCGCCCAAGAACCAGGATCCAGTGTGGCTGGGACTCACGGGCAATTCCTGGTCAAATGTGCAGGAGATGCTAAACAAGACCAGCAAGACTTAGTGGTCTTCATTCTAGGGCTCAGCTCTTTTCTTGGCCTTTCTGCTTCTCTAATTTGTACTCATCTGCTTACTTAGAACTTAAGTCCAGGACACCCATCGTGGGCTCTTCAGCCCCTGCTCTGGATCCTACATCCAGAAACTTCCATGGACTCTCTGGTTAGTTTCCCAATTAACCATGCATTTTCTAAACAATCACTTGGCCTGTGAGTAAGGACACATTTGTTTCTTTTCAATTCTTCTAAGTATGCTTAATTAAAAGTTTACTCAAGTGTATTAAATGAACTAAAGTATTTAGTAATAATAGCTTACTTTTATTGGCTCCTTCCCATGAGCCGCGCATACAGGAATACAAAATAAACTTTGATGAGCCTGGCTGGGTCCCAAGGCAGCACTGAATACAAGCAGTGAGGTGGGCACCCTTGCCTCGTTCTCCACTTTACTAGGAAGAACATAATAGACTTCATCCTTGTTCATCTCACCACGTAAGCATGATGCTTACTGTGGGGTTTTGGGGAGCGCCTTCATGAGATTATGCAAGTTCCCTTTTACTCCTTGTTGGTGAAATTTTGTTTTGGCAAAATGACACCTTTTTTTAGGATAATTAAAAGCAAAACACAGCAAACACCACATTTTTTATAATGTAGGTTGAGGGAAGACTTTGAACACAGGACCTTATTGCAGGTATTACACACTGTATTCTATCCTTGACTATGTCATACGTGTTAGTATCACATTCGTCATATTAGCATTTTGGTGGCGTGTGATCTTCTCAAAATGTAAAAATTCAAAACTTTAACATTTTTTGTAAGGCTCTATTGAAACATTGTAAGGATGGAGTGGCTATGATTTTTAAAATCAATTATTATTTTATGTTTTAAACTTCCAAGATTTTGATGGCTAATGAAATTTTGTTTCCAGAAAGTTGATTTCCTCTCCCATCACCCTCCCTCCTTCTCCCTTCCTTCCTCTCTCCTCATTCTATATCCACCTCTTGCCCTTTTAAATATTGACTTTTTAATTGAGCTAATTGGATATTTACATTCAGTTTTAAGATGCAGTACAGAGATCACTTGTATACATGCCCTGTTTCCCCCACTGGTAATATTTTAGAAAATTATATATAAAATCACAGATGGATATTGACACTGACACAATGCACTGATTTCAGATTTCTTCAGTTTCATTTGTATGGGTGTGTGTGTGTGTGTGTGTGTGTGTGTGTGTGTTCGTGTGTTAAGTGCTATGCAATTTTATCATCAGTGAGGGTTGGGGTATTTGAATTTTACCAAATACCTTTTCTATATCTATTGAGATAATCAAATGTATTTTTCTTTATTCTGTTATAGCATAATTTGTTGTATTACTAGATTCCCCCCCCAGTTTTATTGAGATATAATTGACATATAACATTGTGTAAGTGTAAGGTGTACAACATAATAATTTGATATATATGTTTATAGTGAAGTGATTACTACAATTACTTCAGTTAACATCCATCACCTCATTTGGCCACAAACATTTTTTCTTGTGATGAAACATTTAAGGTCTCTCCTCTCAGTAGCTTTCAAATGTGTGCTAGTGTTCACTACAGTCACCATTCTGTACTTGATGTCCCAGAATTTATCATCTCATAAATGTAAGGTGTACCTTTTGATCACCTGCATTGCTAGATTTTTCTAGTTTTAATACTCTCTGTGCTCCTGGAGTAACTCCGGTCTCTCTGTACCTCATGACCGTGACCCTCTCTATTTCCCCGGCCGTATGTTGGAGAACATAATCACGGTTGAACCTATACAAGTTTGCCTACGTGGCGATTCCTGGGCTGGGTCGTTTCAAAGGCCAGTGCTGCCTGTAGATCAGTGTCTCTGGGTCCAATGTTTACACTGGTTTCATTCACCGCTGGGGGTGGCTGGGTGGCGCATGTGTGTGATGTGACAGAAAATGAGACTGCTTAGGGCCGCTGTCACTGGCTGCGGGTGTTGCATATACCGTAATGGTCTAGTTTCAGGACTTGTATCTCCTGACAGTTTCTCCCCCATTTCCCTGGGGAATTTGATAACATTTTCAAAAGCACCTTTGTCCTCCTACCAGCGAACCAGGTGGAAACCAATTCCATTCTGACCTGTTATGTTTCAGTGGGGCCCAGTGGCGACCATTGGAGGCGGTATGGCCCAGTGGTTAAACACGCAGGCTTGGGGTTTCATCCCCCTGGCTCTGCCTCTTACTATCCTTATCTCGGGCACATTTCCGAAATTCCGTGCCCTAGTTTACTGACTATAAAATGGGGGTGATAATGTTTAAACTGAGAAGGCTGTTGAAAGAACACAAGAATTGTGTACGCAGGTAATATCTAAGACAATGCCAGGCGCGCAGTCAGTGTCCAGTGGACGGTAGCTGTGATCTCTTCTACTTTTGTTTCTTATACTCCGGACCAGGGGATTTGCTGCTCTTGCTGGCCTGATGTTCCCAGAACTGCTGACCCGTCACATCTTAGCTTAGGGCTACCTTCTCCAGGCCGCCTCCTGGCCCTCCCTCCTCCCACCATGGCCCGCCTCGCAGGCTGCAGTCACACACAGGGGCGTGGGGTTTTCTGACGAAGTGGGCCTCTGCCACCAGACTGACCTCTGCGGCAGCAGAAACATGTCTCTTTCTGCTCAGTCTGCATTCCCTCCCTTAGGCGTGGCACACGGGGAGCAGTCAATCAAAGGAAGCCGTTATCGCTGGGCTCATTATTTTAGTTATCAGAGACCCAGAGGACATCGGATCAGCCCACTCCTTGTGCGGCGGTGGGAACGGAGGCCCAGGAAGGCGAGGGCCTCCCCGAATGTGACCAGCAGACTGCGACCGGGACAGCAGCGCTGGGGGGACCCTGTGCCTCGCCCTCGCCCGGTGCACAGAGCCAGGAGTTCCGCTTACGCTGTGACAGACGGTGTTTGGGGGTCGGTAGCAACGGGTGTGCACAGTGGGCGTCCTGAAGACCCTCTGGGGTGTCGTCAGAAACCTGAAGTTAGACTCCGGGGCCCTCAGGTACCTGGGGCGGCTCTGAGGGTGTTTCCAAGCGCCTGGCTGGCTTCCCTGTGGTTGGGGGCACCCCCACGTGCAGTGGCTTTCACTCAGGGTATCTTCCTGGAGGCGCTGGCCTCTGCCCCGCAGGCGGTTCCAATGCGAGGCACGTTGATTGGCTTTAGAACGCGCGGTGTGGCGGCCAAGCGGGATTAGGTGCGCCCCCTGACTCCTGGCTCAGCGACTCTTTTTCCACTACATCAGTCTGGCCCTTTAAGAATGGTGTGCCCGACGTGGGGGTGAGCCCATGACCCGGAGATCAAGTGTCTCAGGCCCCGCAATGAGCCTGGCCGGCGCCACGGGTTGCAGGACGTCCTCCCTCTCTGCACCCTGCCCGCCCGAGTGCACACACGTGACCAAGGCTGGGGAGGACGTGTCTCCTCTTCATCTCCTCCGGACAGTGGCCCATCATTTCCTCGCCTGGCAGAGGCTGCTAGGAGTGCTCCCGGGAGCATGGCCGTGAGCTTGACCCTGGACCACGCGGTGGCCCCCTCTGCGGTGGGAGCCTCATGACCTAAAGATACGTAAGCAGGCGTGTGAATGCCCACGGCTGTGAGCTCCGGAGTCTGCAGATCCCTCCTGCACGGACACAGGCTGTCACGCTGGCACTCCCAGAGGTCTGGGCAGGGTACCTCATAGCAGCCCCGATCCCAGTAAATGACATCAAACACGGGGAGTGGGTTCACTTTAGAAGGAAGCTACTTCCAAATCATCCACGTTTCCATGACTCTTTCAGTGGATGAGGTTTCCTTTTAAAAAAAATACATATTTTTTTTACCCTTTACCCTCTTTATCACCCTCACCCTTCTTCCCCTCTCGTAACCACCATGCTGTTGTCTGTCTGTGAGTTTCTTTGTTTCTTTGTTGCTTTCTGTTTTATATCCCACATATGAGTGAAATCACATGGTTCTTGTCCTTTTCCGTCTGACTTATTTCACTTAGCTCGATACCCCCAGCCCATGTTGTCACAAATGGCAGTATTTCATCCTTTCTTATGGCTGGGTGATAGGGAATGTGTGTTTAAATGGTTGTGATTTACTAGAAGTCTCTCTGGATTGTTGAATCTCCATTCCATGCAAGTATTCAGAAATGGTGGCTCCATCTCTTTGGGGGGTTTGGGAGGTGGTGGTGGTAATCTTGTTATATTAAAATCAAGGAAGGAAGAGGGAAAGAGTGTGTTTTTGAGAGAGGGAGCCAGCACGATGCTTTTGGGCCAGAATGCTCTAGCTCCTTTAGAAGTTCCCATTTGGTTACAGTTTCCCTTCTGGTGGCTATTTTTCCTGATTTACTGACTAGTGCTTACTTTTGTACCCTCACAGACATGCCTGGCTTCTGTCATTCTTTCAAAGGAATTGTACAAAAGCAGCATATATTAACAGTAATACTTACTCCCCAAGAAAAGGCTTGTTCTTTTACAGGTTTGTCATACTGGGGTATGAAGACTTTATGTCCAGAGCTAACCCATTTCCTTAAATATAGCTCTTATGCCAGTTTCACTAGAGAAAAAAGAACATATATAGGAACATCATCTAGAAATCCTGTTGCCCGTGTAAGTAAAAGTTTAGGTTTTAAAAGTGGATTTTAAAAAAGCCAAGTTGACTCAGTTGTAAAGTTAAAAAATGGGAAACTTACCTAAAAATAATTAGAGCCTGGCTAGTGTTGCTCAGTGGTTGAGCATTGACCTATGAACCAGGAGGTCACGGTTTGATTCCCAGTCAGGACACATGATCAGGTTGTGGGCTCAGTCCGCAGTGTGGGGCATTCAGGAGGCAGCTGATCAGTGATTCTCTCTCATCATTGATGTTTCTATCTCTCTCTCCCTCTCCCTTCCTCTCTGAAATCAATAAAATTAAATTAGAAAATAATTAGACCTGCTCGTGTCCTGGCAGGTTATTTGTAATGTATCACAATGCATTGGTAGACATTTTACATCCTTTCTAGAACCCATTAAGACTCTTTTATTGCAAAACAAAATACTTCAGAGAAAAAGTTAAAAAACAGTGGACGACATACACGTTAAGAGAGTTCCCATGTGGGGCTGTGTTACCTTCTGATGCAACCTTCCACGGCAGAGACCATCTCTTCTGGATAGGACCCACTTGCTAGTCATCTCCAAGGTTGCAGACAGCATCGTTGCAGAGCCACAGGCAGGCCGGCTGCAAGGCGCTGTGGGAGAGAAGGCGAGAGAAGGCAGAGCTCCCAGCCCTGGGCCATCACAGGGGACTTGGGCTGAGAATGCCTGTGGCTGGGTCCTCTGATCTTAGGGCTTCCGCTGTTGTAAAACCCAGGATTTGAGCCACCACCTCCAGTGGCTTTCATATTCCCAGCTTTCTGTTATTAGTTGAAAGTATCTTTCCAACTTTCTTTAGTCTTGTTTTTGTTTTTTTTTCAATATATCTTTATTGATTTCACAGAAGAAGGGATCAGGAGAAAGAGATAGAAATATCAATGATGAGAGAGAATTATTGATCGGCTACTTCCTGCACATCCCCTCCTGGGGATCGAGCCCACAACCCAGGCCTGTGCCCTGACCGGGAATCCAACTGTGACCTCCTGGTTCATAGGTTGATGCTCAACCACTGAGCCACCACGGCCGGGCTCTAACTTTAGTCTTAATTTAGAGGCTGTGTTTCCTTGTGATTATCTGAGTATGGATTTTACTTCTCCCTTATTGAAAGATCAGAGTGAAACAATCATCACCTCCCCCTCCTCCCACTTCCTGTCCTCCCTTCCCTTTTTTTAGGATAATTTTATTTCAATAAGGTAATCTGCTGCTTGTGATATTTCATCAGAAAACTCGCTTGGAAGTTTTCATGACTCTGGCTTTAAAAGACAAAGGACCAACTTTTCTTCGGCTCCAAACGGGTCACCATTCTATGGCGTGCAGCTGTTTGCGTGTGCAAAGCTCACCTGTGTGTCCACACAGGAAGGAATCGCAATGTTTTCTGTGCAGTTTGCTTTGCGAGGGCACAGCTGCAAGTGTCGTTTTGGCAAGACACAGAATTAGAGCCTAGTTTTTAAGAGTGGGTCCGCAGTGTTTTTTATTTTTATTTAGTATTTTTCCAATTAATCTCAGAGGTGGCTTTTTGTTGTTATTGTTGTCCGAGAAAGGTGTTTTAATTATAAAAAGTGTGCGGAGTCCATTTTTTAATGAAATAATGCGCATCCTTAGGACCTCAGCTTTCCAATTTGGTTTCATGCTTCTTAATGCGACCTCTGTTCTGGTCGCAGAGAGCCTGGCCAATACTGTTTTTATTTCTAACCAGGTATTCTGAGCAGGCGGTGATTTTATAACCTTGGCTATTTGCTCGTTTGAGGTTAGCAGGCCACCCATAGCTTGTTTTTTCTCCTTATTTAAAAGTTGAGAATTTAACTAATTAAACAAATGTTCCGGCGGCGGCGTTGGGAGCACAGTGGCATTGTCAGGGAGGCGGGGTGTCCGAGGGGCCCCCTCCCGCCCAGGTCTCCGTCGGCACTGGGTGCGAGGTGGGAGCCCGGAGTCGGCGATGTCCTGGGCCAGGGTATTTGACCAGAGACAGGGTTTAATAAATCATTGTTTAGATAGGCCAGACATTACACTTTGGAAAGTCCAAAATGTTGCAAAACAACGCGCTCATTTCCTGCGATGAGGGACAGGCCGGGCAGGGAGCTGTCTGAACCAGCTCGTGTTTGCCACGGCTGTTGCACAGAAGCCGTGCGGGAGGTGACATCGGATGAAAAATGATCAGATCATCAATAACATCCTGGCCAGACACTTCACCCCCTCTTGTCTTACCTAATATCATTTAATTGGAACTGTGTACTCTTTCCAAAATGGTGAAAAGTTAGCTATTCAGCAAAGCCAATGAAAGGGAAAAGAACCGCAGCCGATAAAGGCCCGGTTTGCCCCAGCCCTGGTGAGGTTGTGCACAGGCGGGCTTTTGTGTCTGCGCAGCACCATCTGAATAGAAGGAGACCCCCCCCCCTCCTCTGCCACCCCCCCTTTGCCCTCACCCCCTTTCTCTAAAGCCAGCCAGAGAATAATTGTGCAAATGAAAAGGCCCTTTCAGGCACTGGAGGGCTTTGCTAATTGTATTTGAAAGAATAAAAGCAAACCACAAGTTGGCATTTAACAACAGAAAAATGACGAGTCCACATGCCAACATATTAATCAGATTAGTTTTATTAGGAACATGCACCCAGGCAGCCGGCGCTGCCAGAGGAATGACTTATTAAAACGCCATTCTTTTTGCCTCGCCAAGGAAATAGCACCGGGCCTTCAAAACACGTTTAGATGAAGATGTGCTGAAATCTAAGAAAAATACATCACCTTCCTTTTCTCGAAATGAAAGAGAAAGTTGCTTTCAAGTTGCTTATTCCTGTAGCTTCTAGAGAGCTTTCCTTGTGCCACAGTGGAATGTGGAGAAGACTCGGGACTCTCCTGATGGGAGTGGTTCCGTTTGGTGAGAATCTGTTCCATTTGCCTGTGGTCTCCACCTCGCGGCCAGTGTGGATGGATTCGCTGCGAGAACGTGTTGGCCGGGTGTGACCTGGAAGTGCTCCGGGGAGAGCCCCGAGCCTGTGAACGGTGACCCTCCCCTGCTGTAGGCTTCGCGCTGCCCTCTGAGGGACAGTCGCTGTGGCTTTCTTCCGTCACGTACGGTGATGTGATTCAGCTAGAAAGCGATTTTGCAATAACAGTGGCAATAAACTCAAATGTGCACGGCTAAATAGCAATGCCACGTGGAAAGGCCCTTCACAATGGCTAAGCTGTCACCCGCCCCCGCCCCCGCCCCCCCCCCCCCCCCCCCCCCCCCCGCAAGTAGAAGGGCATTTCAGCACATTTGGCCAAATTCTTCACAATGGAAACACAGATGAACATCTTCTTAGAACAGCAGGTCACTCCATAGATGGGCTGCAGACCCATCAGCAGTGCAGGCTGCAGAAAGAACACGCGTGGGCGCTGACGATTATACCCGTCGGTGTAAGTGAGGAAGCTCAAGGCACAATTACAGAGGGTGAAAGCCCAGATTTCTGTTTTTTCCTGACTTTCTTCCCCACGCCTCTGTGCTTCTGGGGTGCAGGGGCTCAGCACCCCTCGTTCTCCTTGGCGAGGAACTCATGTATGCAAAGCTGTGGGGGCGCAGCAGGTTAGCTTCAGCTCACATTGCATTTCGAGGAGGAGCCTGGACAAGAAAGGCTGCAGGTAAACAGATCTAAAGGAGCTACTCTGCTGTCCGGGGGAGTAGACGAGAGAGTGTCTCAAACGCCAGGATTTATCTTTTTTTTAATATTTTTATATTTCATTGATTTCAGAGAGGAAGGGGGAGGATAAAGGGGAGAGAGAGAAACATCAATGATGAGAGAGAATCATTGATCAGCTGCCTCCCGCACACCCAACTCTGGGGATCAAGCCCGCAACCCGGGCATGTGCCCTGACCGGGCATCGAACCGCAGGTTGATGCTCAACCACCGAGCCATGCGTGCGGGCAGGATGTATACTTTCCACGGGAGTGCTCTGCCCAGGAAACGGTTCCTTAGGCCGCCCCGTGGCCGGAGCAGCGTGGCGCTTTCAGAACTTAGCTCCCCAACATGAAGGTCTGCATTTTACTACCAGGGCTGCCGCCGGAAGACTCTGCCTTGCACATAATTTGACAGGCCCCAGAGGGAATGCCCATGTGTGCGCAGCCTTCCAGCTGGGAAGAGGGGAGGCCAGCAGGCCCCTGCCAGCCCCGCTGGCCACCGAGCTCACAGAGGACTCCGGTGTTTGATGCGGACAGCAGCCGCAGGGTTTTAAAGTCTCGGGGCAGAGTTCTGGTTCATGAGGCCTGGCCATTGATGCTGCTGTTGGTGTGGGTGGATGTGGTGAGGTGCCCAACGTAGTGGTCCAATAAATATTAATTGATGGGCATTAGAACAATCGATGACCCCGGGGCCTGCCAGCCTGTGTGCCAGAGACTTTAATCTATGAAATGGAGAAAACCACATGGACTTGCTCTTGGAAGTTATGAAAAATGATTGTAAAGGGGTTTATGAGCTTGAGCGCTGTGAGTGACAGTGTCCAAAGAAAACAGCCCGGCCACCGGGAGCAGAGCATCCCTGTGGCCCGCACGCAGCGCACAGCAGCAGTTCTCAGTGACACCCTTTCTGGGCTCCGGCCAATGGTCAAAGGAGAGGAGCTAGAATAATGTATTGCTGGGGACTCAACTCCCTTCGTGGTCAGGAAATTTGAAAGTAAGCTCAAGCTGTAGGAAGTTATTTTGGATTAGTCTTTATCTCCTGCTCTTTCCCCCTCCTGGAGTGAAATTTGCTTCATTAATTTGCAAAGTTCTAAAAATCTCCTTCCCACAGGCTACGATATAAAGATAGGGAGGAGGTGAGCAGAGAATTTTTTTTTTTTATTATAAACGTTTGACAGCTGACCTAAAGTTGGGGACCTGGATTAACTATTTCCTTTATCCAGTCATCTTATGTGGGATGATGACTAGATCCCCGAAATCAGCCGTGTTTCTACCCTGTCCTGTGGACGGTCAAGAGCTGTAATTCATTAGTAAACGGTCCTGCGTCGGATGGCACCCACTGTTGCCCTACAAATCACATTCCTTTTGATTTTAGGGCATTTTTTCTTTTCTGTACTCAGCAGCGATGTATAGTTACGGTAACCATGTGTCCAAGAATTTCTTGGGTAGAATAGATATCAGACACAGTTCTATGCCCTCTAAGTGCACGCGTGTTGGTGTTGACTCCGTGACCCCGAGTGTTGCTGTGAAAATGGTAAAGCCTGCAGCTGGCTATTGATCAGAGCTGGACGCATGCCTCCCTGCACCCACCGCATCCCTCCTCCGGGCCAGGCATTGTGCCAGGTCCCGTGAGGAGCGTTCACACCCGGGCGGATGTCTCTTGAAGGATGGGTCAGAAGAGATGGGTACAGAAGAGCCTTCCAAGTGAGGCCAAGAGGGAATCCAAGTGTAGACGAAAGATGGCATTAGACCCATTCAGGGAATCGCAAAACAGCCTGGCTTGAAGGGAGGGGATTGGTAGATGAGTAGGTGGGAGAGGTCCCCTCTTTTTTTTTTTTTTATTGATTTCAGAGAGGAAAGATGAAGGAGAGAGAGATAGAAACATCCATGATGAGAGAGAATCTTGGATCGGTTGCCTCCTACAAGTCCCCCACTGGGGATTGAGCCCACAACGCGGGCATGTGCCCTTGACCGGAATCGAACCTGGGACCCTTCAGTTCACAGGCCGACGCTCTATCCACTGAGCCAAACTGGCGAGGGCTGGTCCCCTCTTTTTTGAAATCTGCCTCTCCCCGGGCTGCCAAGACACCCCGTCTCTAAGCTCTCTGCCTACATTGCCAGTCTGCCTGTGTGACTCCTCTTTTCCACTTGCTCGGCAAATATTAGTGTTTCCCAAGGTTCTTCTCTTGGCCCCTTTCTCTCCAGACACTATTTCTGGGCAGCACATCCACTCGCCTGGGTGGGATCCTCATCCTGGGGCGGGTAACCCCTAAATTTATACCTGAGTCCAACCTCTGAGGGCAGGACCCCGCTCCCATTTCGCACTGGCCTCTCTGCCTGAATAACCGTGTCTACCCCGTCTCATCCTCCCGCTGATCTGCTCCCTTCTGAGCTCTCTGGAGCGTAGAGAGGAATCAGGAGGATGGAAGTCTGAGCTCAAAGAACTTGTTCAGCACACGGAAGTGGGAAGTAGGAGGTTGGCGTCCAATGATTTTCAAGGGTTGTGACAGGAGAGCAGCCTCGGTGCTGATAAGATCAAGGGTCTTGTTACTCAAAGGTTGGTCTGTGGACCCGAGGAACCATAGTGCTCCAACCCTCACACCTACTGAATCAGACTCTGCGTTTGAATAAGTTCCCAGGTGAATGTATGGTCTAGGGCAGTGGTCGGCAAACTCATTAGTCAACAGAGCCAAATATCAACAGTACAACGATTGAAATTTCTTTTGAGAGCCAAATTTTTTAAACTTAAACTATATAGGTAGGTACATTCAACTTTAAATTCACTGTTTTCGTCTTCTGTTTTTCTTTGCTTCTTCTTTGTAGCCATCTCAAACAGGGCACCTAAAAAATGTTTCATTTTATAATAATAAAGCCACCAACACAAAAGAATTACAATTCTTAAATTGATGACAAAAATACCTGTAGGATTTGCAGCTGGTTGGAAAAATACAGGTAACTTTATGCTTCGAGTAGGTACTTCTGTCACCCGCGCGTGATTTGCAGACTCGACTAGCACTAACCACTGCACAGGAGGCTGCTGACTGACTGGTTCACTCAACTCGTGCATGAACCGCGGGCCTCCCCCGCGCTGCGTATCCCGCAGCTCGCCTGCGCCGGGTCTCCCATCGCCTGACCGACCGACACCCCCCACTTCTTCTAACGCCACTTCTTCAAAATAGACTCGCCCAGGCCCAAAACCGACTCCTGCGCATGGGCCACGAAGTTTCAATCGCACTGTACGTGCGTGCCCGCACGTGGTATTTTGTGGAAGAGCCACACTCAAGGGGCCAAAGAGCCGCCTGTGGCTCGTGAGCTGCAGTTTGCTGACCACTGGTCTAGGGCAGTGGTGCGTGGACCACTGGTGGTCCGTGAGGTCCAAAAGGTTGGCGACCGCTGGTCTAGGGTATGTGTAGGAGAGAGTGAGTTGATGAAACTGAGTGGAGATGAAATTTATCCAACAATGGTGGTTGGAGAACTCAGAGGCTGCGGTGCAGAATGAATGGATGGGGACAGTGAATGCACAGGAGCATCGAAATGGCCCAGTATGAATGCAGCAATGTGGGTGGAGAGGAAGAATGCGAACTGACTGCCAACCTCCTTAGTGCATTCGTATGCCCTGGGAGTGAGGGAGGGCCGTTGCAGGAGGTAACAGTGATATTTGACACAGGATTTTTAATGTCTTAGCCCCTTGAGAACAGAGTCTCTGCTAGGATTTTTCCATATCTCAGCTCTTAAAAAAAATATGGCAGGTCCTTAAATAATGACATTATGAGCAATAGGCTCCAGGAGATTAACCTGCCCTCCCCCCCCCCCCACTTTTACGTCAATTTACAATAAAACAACAACAACCCTGGAGCTGACTTTAACCATCTGGTATCCAATACCATCTTTTTCTTTCCTTTGATCCTATTTCCCTGACAGTCAATTAAAGCTGTGTTTGCTAGGGCAGACTTTCTCATTCTTTCCTCCCTCCTGATACGCAGATAACATCTTGGCAATCTTACGCATGGTAGAGAAGTCATATTAAGACTTGAAATGGGAGGCTGTTCATCTTGGTTCACCATCCCTGGGTGAGTTTGGTCTTTAAGGGGCTTGAGAAACACATTAACGCTGTGGGTGCAGGTGCTGGGCTGGAGACAGACGACTTGAGGTCCACTTGCAGCTCTGTCCTTGCTCTCTGTGCGACACTGAGTGAACCAGGCAACTGTGGTGGCTCCACTTCCCCACTTACACAACACGCTGGTTGGCCTGTATGAGCTCAAAATTCCCTTCAAGTCGTCCACTTTTGCGTTTCTGCCATCCCTTTGGGCTGTTATGAAATGCCCATGAGGTTAAAAGAATGCATCTCCCTGAGACATGTGCCCAGGGGTCTCTCTTGTGTTGTGGCAAGTATATTTATTAGGCTCAGTGTCATTCGACCTTTAAAATATTGGGACTAACTCCATGATAGTCCTGCTACATCTGCATCTAGAACACTCGGCATGATTTTGCTAATGTTCTTAAGAGAAACCAGTCTCCTCACACTCGTAGAGTATGTTACCCTAAACATTTTAAAAAAAAGAAATGTAGTTCCTTTTAATTGCCCAAGGGGATGAAACAATTTTCTTATGAAGTAAACTTAAAAAGATCAATCTCTTCAAAATGTTTAAGATGTGGCATGATCCAACCTGTGAAGACTATGAGGCTTTTCTTGAAATTTGAAGACTTAACTGAATTCTCCAGCTGTAGACCTGAAGGGATACTTTCAGGATAATTACAAGGAATGCCTGTTTTTCCTGGTAGTTAGTAAGCATATGAAACTCATTACTCGCATATTTTCCAAAAGCTGTCCTAAATGGGTTCCAGAATGATTTAGATCAGCTCATCATGATGGGCCCCAAGTGGGATTAAGATCGTGTTGATCACTTGGTGTGTTGCCTTATTCTTTGAGGTTGATGTTTGAGATCTTTTAATGTCTTTTTCTAAAAAAGTCTTTTTAAAGAATAGTTATTGGTTTAAAATGAAAAAAATTGGTTAAATGATAGAAAACACAAAACTGGACAAAACATAAATGTTGACCTTAGGTATTTTCATATGTTCCAATAGGACCAACTGCAGAAAGGTTTCCACAATTTTCCAGGTTTTGGTTATTCATGTAGGGAATTGATTAATAAAGAAAACATTTTATTATGGGAATTTTAAATATATACAAAACTAATGAGTGCAGTATAGTGTAACTCCATGTCCCTGTCACTCAGCTTCAACCATTTTCAACTCAGTCTGATCTTATCTGTACCTTTATACCACCATTACCCCACTTTCTGATAATCCTGAAGCAAATATAAGCCACCCTCATTTCCTCTGTAAATATTGTAGTATGTATCTAACAGGCAAAGCTCTTTATTATTTTATTAAAATAAAATTTATGTGTCTTGACTAATGTGAGTAATGCTGTAATGAACATCGGGTGCAGATATTTCTTTGAGATACTGATTTCATTTCCTTCAGATATATACCCGGAAGTAGGATAGCTGGATCAGGTGGTAGTTCTATTTTTAATCTTTGGAGGCAGTGTCATACTGTTTTCCATAATAGCTGCACCAATTTACACTCCCACCAACAGTGCACAAGTTTTCCATTTTCTCCAATTTCTCACATTTCCACCAATACTTGTCACCTCTTTATTATTATTATTAATAATAGCCATTCTAACGGTGTGCATTGATATCTCATTGTGGTTTTGACTTACATTTCCCTGATGATTAGTGACATTGAACACCTTTTCATGCATCTGTTGATCATCTGTACGTCCTTTTTGGAAAAAAATGGCTATTCAGGTCCTTTGCTCATTTTGTTAATCAGATTGTTTTTACGTTTGCTATTAAGTTGCATGAGTTCCTTGTATATTTTAGATATTAACCCCCTTATCAGATATAAGGTTTGCAAATATTTTCTCCCATTCCATAGATTGCTTTTCATTTTGTTGGTGGGTCCCTTGCTGTGCAGAAGCTTTTTAGTTTGATGTAGTCTCACTTGTTTATTTTTGCTTTCATTGCTTGTGCTATTGGTGCCATTTCCAAAAAATCTATTGCCAAGAGCAATATCAAGGAACTTTCCCCCTGTTTTTTTTCCCTCCAATAGTTTTATGGTTTCAGGCCTTACATTTCTATAAGTGTTTAATCCATTTCGAGTTAATTTTTGTGAGTGGTATAAGATAGGTCTTCAATTTCATTCTTTTGCATGTGGCTACCCAGTTTTCCCAGTACCATTTATTCAAGAGATGATCCTTTCTCCATTGTGTAGTTTTGGTTTCCTTGTAAAAAATTAGGTGACCATATCTGTCTGGGTTTATTTCTGGGCTCTTGATTCTGTTCTATTGGTCTACTTACCTGTTTTTATGCCAGCATCATACTGTTTTGATTACTATAGCTTTGTAATCTAGTTTGAAATCAGGAAATGTGATGCCTTCAACTTTTTCTTTCTCAGTATTATTTTGGTTATTCAGGGTCTTTTGTGGTTCCATACCAATTTTAGATTTTTTTTTTTGTTTTCTTTATGTGAATAAGACCACTGGAATTTTGATAGGAATTGCATTGAATCTGTGGATTGTTTGAGGTAGTATTAGTATCTTAACAATATTCTTCTAATCCAAAGAACATGGGATATCTTTTCTATTTATTTATGTCTTTAATAACTATTTTATTGTTTTTGATGTAACCACTCCTTATTTCTGTTATCAAATTTGTTTTACTCATTATTGAATTCATTCTTGAGTGGAATCATGCAGTATATACTCTTGTGTCTGGCTTCTTTCACTCTATGTCCTGCTTTTGTGATTTTGCATGTTATTCCATGTATTAATATTCATTTTCTTCTCTTTTTGAATTACTGAGTAATATTTTATTGTGTAAATATAAGTATAATTTGCTTATTTATTTTGTATTGATGGACTTCTTCCTCCCTAGTTTGGGACTATTATGACTAAAGCTGCAATAAGCATTCTGGTATAAGTCTTAGAGTGGACATATATTTTTGTTTTTATTGTTTGCATGAATACCTAGGAGTAGAATTGCTGGGCCATAGCACAGATGTGTGCTTTATAAGAAACTGCCAAAGTAGCATTGTTTTACATTCCCACCAGCAATGTAGGTTGTGGATGATATTTTATAGAGATTGCATTTAGATCTGTTCCTCTGAAGAGAAATTTTGTGCTAGCAGCCAGTTTGACTAACCACTTTGAATTTTGGGAAGTGTGCTTTTTTTTTTTTTTTTTAAAAGAAGAAAGTGGTTCTGTTTTGGTTTGTTTTTAGTGTTAGTCTTTGGATAAAGTCTTTACTTCTAAGATGTAGCCCATATAGAGTCTTACTGGGAAGCCTGAGCCACTTCCCAAGTTCCTCTAACCTGGTGGCATTTAAGCTCCAAACTCCCTCTGTGCAGAGGGCAGCCGGCCCCGAGGCTCCTCAGCTTCTGCCGCCTCCCAGCTGCTGCTTTTACTGGACGCCTTGGTGTCGCCCCTGTGCTCGCGCGACCAGCAGTCTTTCCCTTAGCAGGCGCCCTGGGGCCAATTTTTATGGCAAGCTCAACTTTGTGGGGCCCAGTCAAGAGCAAAGAAGTACGTGAGAAAGGCCTTGGAGCTGTTACAATGGACACATACTCTATTAGTTTGTCACAGGGAACTCCGTCAAACCCTCACTCAGAACCCACTTCCCCCACTTGACGTGGAGCTGTAATACACTTCGTGATGTCTTCCCCCAGTTGATAGAACATGAGCAGTGGCAAGTACAAGAGAGCAGGATGACATGCTAGAGGCAGTGAGAGTAGCAGGGAGTGACAGGTGACAACCCCACTGAGTCTCCCTGTAGTAGAGGCAGGGCGAGGTCCTAGGGAACCTAACATACCCACCGAACGGCTTGCACATCGAGGAGCGTGTGGAGCGCCAGGGTACGCAGGTGCATCGAAGTAAAGCAGACCCGTGAATGAAGGGGTACAGGTTTGCATAAAGTGTAATATGGAGGGAAGGAGGAGTGAGGTGGTTCAGGGAGGGCTCGAGCAAGAACAAGTTTGAGTGGCTCACAGAAGGTAGATGTATCCATTGATCCTGGGAGGAAACAGAAGACACACCGAAAGGTACTATTACACAGGTGTGTGCACAGCTAAGGAAAACCACCAAAGGAGGGCAGAGAACCGCTTGCCTGCAGAAGTGGGAAGCTGTTACCACCCTAGATCAGAAGGGGCAAGAAGAAGGAGGGCTTGTGCTCCCCACTCACCAGTTCCAAGAGTCCAGCAGCATGGAACCCTCTGCCTCGTTTCTCCTCACAGGCGGTCAGGCAGCTTTCCTTGCTGCATTTTGCTCTTGTGAATGGATGCCACGTACCAGCATGAGGCCCCATCCTCAGCACTGCTGTTCCATTCATAAAAGGGGCAGCCAGCTGCTGTGGTATAGGAGATGAATGAAAGGCCATATTTGAATTAATGATCTTCCCAGGACTGTTTAATGATCCACTTCATTTATCCTTAAAATATATTTTTATTGATTTCAGAGAGGAAGGGAGAGGGAGAGAGAGATGGAAACATTGGTGATGAGAGAATCATTGTTAAGCTGCCTCCTGCACGTCCCCCATTGGGGATCAAGCCCGCAACCCGAGCATGTGCCCTGACTGGACATCGAACCATGACCTCCTGGTTCATAGGTCGATGCTCAACCACTGAGCCACACCAGCAGGGCAGATCCATTTTGTTTTTGATGACGATAGAGAGTGGTACCTTTCTGCTTCTAGCCACACTTCAGGCTAAAAGATCTGAATTCATGTGTCAGTCTAGGGACATGGTCGGCAAACCGTGGCTCGCGAGCCACATGTAGCGCTTTGGCCCCTTGGGTGTGGCTCTTCCACAAAATACCACGTGCGGGGGCGCATGTACAGTGTGATTGAAACTTCGTGGCCCATGTGCAGAAGTCGGTATTTTGTGGAAGAGCCACACTCAAGGGGCCAAAGAGCCGCGTGTGGCTCGCGAGCCGCAGTGTGCCGACCACTGGTCTAGGGCATTGCTACCGCGGCAGAGCTGAGCCCAGGATGGAGACAGTCATTTGGGCAAGCGAGGGCAACCCCCCACCCCAAGGGAGTCCTAACTTCAGTGCAGGAGAAAGGAGGCTGCCGGGCGGTGTGGAGGTGCTTCGGTCAAGCATAGAGCTGGACCCTGCTCTCCCTGACCTGCTCCCTGACAGTTAGTAAGACACCTGCCCTTTGCATTGCCTCAGAGGTCAGCCGGGATAAGGATGAAGATTTCCAACTGCACGCTCTGCAAGCCTAAGTGACCGGGGAGACTCCATGCAGGCAGCCCCTGTGTAGGAGAACAGATGTTAAGTGTCTGTCAGGAAGCGGAAGGACCACCTTTCTGGTGCTGAGGAGGCTGCGATACCACTTGATTTATGGAGTTCCTGCTCTTACTTTAAATTGTAGATTTTTAATTTTATGATTCAAAAGAAAATGGAATGAAAACAGATAGTATCCATGTTTTTATTGTACGGAGCTCATGTGCACAGTGCTCATCAAATAAATAATATCCTTTAACTTTTTGCCTACAGGCTACATCCCCAGGACACGGTCTTCCGCTGGCCACCATCTCAGTGGCCTAGGAGGGGAAGACAGGTCCATTTTCAGGATCATACTGCTAATTAGACAATATGCTGCTGCCATTGTTGCTGCTGTGATGGGGAAAGGCAGGTCTTGAGTCCATTTTTCCTCTTACCTTCCTGCCATCAAAATTTCCCTTCCCCTACATCTTCTCTTCAGTGGAATGGAAGGTTAAGGGTCATGTCTTTTCAAAAGACTCTAGCCCAGCTGGCGTGGCTCAGTGGTTGAGCATTGACCTATGAACCTGGGTTTGATTCCTGGTCAGGGCACATGTTGTGGGCTCAGTCCCCAGTGGGGGATGTGCAGGAGGCAGCCAATCAAATATTCCCTCTCATCGTTGATGTTTCTGTCACTCTCTCCCTCTTCCTTCCTCTCTGAAATCAATAAAAATATATCAAAAAAGACAAGACAAAAGACTCTTGAGATATGCTCCCCAACTCTCCACTTTCCTTATTTGCATTGGGAACCATTGGTTTATGGGAAGGAAGATGGAGCCACCTTGTGATATGCTTGAGTTCATTGAATACTACAGGCAAGATCTCCGGGCAGCATAGCCTTGCATTGAGCTTTGGGAGCTTTCTCCCGGGACGCTATGTGAGAGCGTTACAGGCTGTCTCAGATACCCAGACCACCTGGGAGGTGGACTACTGCTATGTTATTCACTATCACTGCACAAAACAGCTGAGACAGGCAACATCTTTGCTTACTTGTTTGAAACACAAACACTGAGGAATTCCTCTACGAATGTGCCTCCCCAAAGAGAAATGAGAAAGTGCCACTCCTGCCACAGATGGGAGCCATGTCATGAATGGTCACTCTTTATGCTCAGTTAAAAAATAGCAAAATTTCTATTTGGCTTTCCCCATGAGAGACGAAAAACACACACTAATAAATAGACACGGCTGACAAGTGCAATCAGAGAGACAGGCCAAAGGCAAAAATGGCATTCTTCCATTTGGCATACCTGCCGCTGGCCAGCTCCGGAGGGAAAATCAAGAGAACTGAGATGAAACGATGGGAGAGTTAATGCCAGCATGCTGCCCTGTTCTGGCCGAGTTCCCAGGATGAGTGGAGGATGGTGCGTGATTTCCATCTTGTTGGAATGGTACACAGCACGATAGTAATCGCCCTGGGGCTTGTCCCTCATGGTGGTCCCCTTCACAACCGCCTTGCTCAGACTCCCTCTACGTGTCCGTATGGAGCTGTGACGCTGTTTGTGTCCTTATGGAACTGTGACACTGTTTGGTCAAGACTGTAAATCCCCAGGGCTCTTGAATTGTATTGTTCTCTCTGTTTGTTCAGCATCTAGCAGGGATGGCTGCATTTAGGAATTTAATGAAGACTTATGGCTGATGACAGTAAGGAGGAGATTTCTGGCTAAAAGGATGCTAAATACTGGAGAGGTTGTGCAGTCTGTCCGTCAGGACTTTGAGGTCCAGGTGTTGTTCTGACAGGCTGGGTAGGGGGCAGACCAGATGACCTACTTCCTTTTAGCCTGGAGGTCCAGTGGAAAGTGTTCCAAAGGCAACTTAATACTCTGGACTTTTTTTCCCCTTATTTTTTCAAAAATTTGCACTTCTAATTTGCAGTGTCTATAATGTGCTAATGGGCTTTCCTCCCACTTGAAAACATGTGTGGATGTGAGAATGTTCTCCTGGAGAAAAGAAGGTCTCTAGGGTTTTGCTTCTGGCTCGAGGGCCTATGAGGTAGGTGTTATGAAACCTCCTCCGCAGCAGGTTGGGGTGCCAGCGAACCTCGGTGGGGGTCAGCAGCTCTCCTGCTAATTTTGGCAGGAGAGGGAGACACTCAGCTACTTTGAGAGAAAGGAAGTACGATTTTCAATCTATTTGCAAATCAGGATAGAATGGGTTTTCAGACCTGGACATGTGTTTAGAACCAATCTATTTTCTTCTACCGTTAAACCTGGTAGGAAAAAGCAATCCAGGTTCATGTTTCTCAGCCAGATGATCGTGCTTTCCATCCCGGGTTGTAGAGGGGGCAGCACAGAGGGCATATCAAGAAGAAGGATATGCCACTGTGGCTCAGTGTTTGAGCATCGACCTTTGAACCAGGAGGTCACAGTTTGATTCTCAGTCAGGGCACATGCCTGGGTTACAGGCTTAATCCCCAGTGTGGGGCATGCAGAAGGCAGCCGTTCAATGATTTTCTCTCATCAATGAAGTTTCTATCTCTCTCTCTCTCCCCCTTCCTCTCTGAAATCAATAAAAATCTATTTTCAAAAAAAGAAAGGAAGAATGGGGAGAGTCAGATGAGGGTGGTGCTGGGAACATGTCCAACGCTTAAGGTGGCCAGCAGTAGGTAGGTGTTATGATGGCCTTGGTTTAGGACTTTGGGAAGGCGTCAAGAGGAGGAGGAAGAGAGGCGGAGGTACTTCACAGTTGAAGCAGGGTTGTCCTAGGCTCCCCAGGAACAAGGAGTACGAAGGGAACAACCCTCGGGTACAGAGTGCAGGACGATTGAGGGGGAGCGATGCCCTTTTGGTCTTCCAAGTAAGGAGAGGGCTAGGCCAGAGCTTTTCTGAGCACCTTGCATCTTCCACTTCCCATGACTCTGTGACTCCCTCTGTAGCAGGATGGTGTGTATATAATTATCAAAGAGGAGAAAGAGCTTTTGAAAAAATATGTTTAGTGGCCCGAGAATGAAGTTACACAGCCAAAGTTCACTTATTAAAACTCATTAACTCATCAGCATGCATACTTTCTTAAGCCACAATGACTTCATGGTCTAAGTGAAAATTTCATATTCCTTTGGAAAATTTAATTAGCGTAGCCGAATCAGCAGAAAATTATCTTTGACTGGTAGATGTTATTTCTACACATTCTGCTTTGCCTAAGAAAATAATGACTCTGAGACTTAAGCGTGACGGCTAAGAGCAAGAGCCATTGTCTACTATTTGCTTTCATGGTCCCAGGAATTGTTTTAGATGTTCTACATGCCCTCATTCATTTCATCCCCAGAAGAGCTCTAGGAGATGACTAGGTGCTAACCCCCCATTAAACCAATGAGGAAATTGAAGATCAGAGAGATTAAACAACGTGTCAGGGCTAGGATTAGATTTTGGGTCCAGCAGCTGATTCAGAGCTCTACTGTGAGCCAGCACTCTTTCCCGTCCTCCACCCACCCCAGAGGGTCAGTGCAATTGACCAGCTTGGGCTGCACCCATCACACTTGGACGGAATGAAGGACTGGACATTGTGAATGCCATGTGAACTAACAGTGAATACTGATCCCTTTCCCCAGACATTCATTTTACTTCTAGAAATGAGAAGCTAACCAGGACCCCTTGCTTTATAATTCGTTATTAGACAATAACGACAAGAACTAACAGTGAATACTGATCCCTTTTCCCAGACATTCATTTTACTTCCGGAGAGAACCAGATCAATGGAAACACCAATTAAGAATTACACCGAACTCTGCCACAGTTTGAAATAAAGGAAAATAAATAGCCTTGGTGACTTGGCATGTAGCTGATATTTGCACTCTATTATTTAGTTAATGAAAATTACAATATAGACATTTAGGAAGTAAGAGAACGAGTTGGGGTGTCAAAGCATGAACAAAGTTTCCGTTAAGTATAAATGGGTCAGTAAGATATGTTATACCAGTAAGTTGATTAATACCACTACTAGAAATGAGAAGCTAACCAGGACCCCTTGCTTTATAATTCGCCATTAGACAATAACGACAAGAACTAACAGTGAATACTGACTCTTTTACATCTATTGATTTGTCTAAACACAACGGCACCCCCCCTAAGATAGGTATTACTATCTTCCTCATTTTCCAGATGGGGAAAACTGAGACCCAGCGTGGTGCGGAAACACAGCTAGGAAGTGAAGCTGGGCTCCCTACAGTTATTCTGACCTGCCTCTCAGCAGTAGACTTGGTCAAATCTGAAATATTTGCTTCTGGGACACAAACAGGACTTTACCGGCCCTTTGGGTGGGAAGAAGCCAAGTAGAACTGGATGTTGAACTGTGTCTTCTGTGAATGTTTCTGTATTTGGACTGGGGGTGGGACAGGAAACAGCCTCAAAAGCCTCACCCTGATCGTCGGTCCATGGGATGCCCAGCTCATTCTGCTGCATGGCATTACATTCCTGATGCTTTCTCCTGAAAGAAGGCTCGATTTTTCTTCATACTTTTGTACAGCATTTGTCAGCTACTCAGTGTTTCAGGATCGTATTTGCTCATTTCATGTTTATTGAATGTTGCAATGGGTTTAAATGTGGTATTAGAACTTACAAATGGTGCTTATAGGAGGAAATAAGGCTCAAAGGGATTTGAGTGAACTTCCCAAGTCCACAGGAAGCTGTAAGTTTCCTTACTTGAGCCGGGCCTTTTTCCATTCCTGTCCTTGGAGCTCTGCAGGGAGTGGAGCTGGGGAGCACTGAGATGCACTGAAACTACTCAGGACACACATTAGCACGAGAAACGAAGATGTTCTTGCTGATAGAATAGAGAGCATCAATGGCGGCAGGCAGGAATGACGCAGCCCAGTCCTCTTTGCATGCTGAGCATTCCGGTAGGCATTCAATAGCATTTGAATATGAGCGAATGGATCCCTACTCTTCTTTTAGTTAAGTTCCAAATTCAGAGCGCGGAGAGATCAGAGGGGCTTTTGAAGGTGGAGAAAACCTCAAGGGGGAGATGGGACTCAAGTTGGCTGGAGGCAGAGAGCAACGTGGGGAAGGAGGGCGCCTGTGCAAAGGGAACTATGGGCAAAGGCTGATGCACCCGGAATACGTAACCTAGCCAACAGGTGCAGGCTTTTTTTTTTTTTTTTTAATTTAAATTCTGTAATATCTTGTCTGCTTTTCAAATTCCCAAACTGGGGAAAAATTTTCCTCACTAAACCAGTGCTAGGAAAACCATGCCACCATTCTCGTTAGCTACGGCCCTGCCCGCCTCCCCATGCTTGCAGGCCTGGATCTAACGTGCTGATCATTTTTATTCGCTTCTATTATTCCTCAACTTGATCATTTGGTGCTTGGTCTCACCCAGCTGGGGTTTCCTTTCCAGGTGAACATGTTTGTTGAAGGGTTCCATGATGCCATTCTGCTCTACGTCCTGGCTTTGCACGAAGTGCTCAGAGCTGGTTATAGCAAGAAGGACGGAGGGAAAATTATCCAGCAGACTTGGAACAGGACCTTTGAAGGTGAGGATTCAGTCTTTACGTTGACGGCACTTTGCAGCTCCTGGAGCTGCTTCTTTGCTGGTTCTATTTTGCTCATACAACTGGACCTTGCTTTCCTCAGCTCCGCAGTAAGGATAATAAGTCAAAATCAAGCTGCCCACGGGCTTGCTGTGAAAATTCAAAGAGATAAAGCACGTGCAAGGGCTTTGAAAGAGTCCCACTGAAACGGGAAGTGGCTTATCTCCTTCTGATTGTTGGGCAAACTCCATGTTTCTTAAAATTAAATTCATCACAAGCTTCATTCACAACAAACAAACTGTAGTCAGTTTTAAAATGAAAGATCCCAGATATACGTTTCTCTGTCCAAACCTGAGTGGTTCGAGATGATGAGCAGGTCTAGTGAGCCCTCACTTTTATTTATAAAATGATGAATATTAGCTGTGGCTTTCTTAACAACAACCAAAAAATGGCCCATCATCTCATCACTCAAGCAACCTCTGTTGACATTTAAAAATTGTACAAGAATGAGACTATTCTTGGCTGGAAAATTTAAACAGTCCAGGAATGCACAAAATGAAAAGTGAAAGTTTTCCTCCTCGCCCTGGTCCCCTCCCTCCAATGTGATCACTATTAACAATTCCCTATGATTCGGTTTAAAAATATTTTGTCTTCTGCTAGCACATATGCATTTTAATTATATCGTATCTAAAAAATTTATACAAAAAGCGTCATACCATGAATACCATTCCTTATCATAGCTATTTTACTTTCATGCCAAAAACGTTCCATATGAATACTCATAGATTCAGCACATTTTTCAACGATAGTTCCATAGTTTTCCACCATATGGCTGTACAAGGACTTCTTTAACCAATCTCCTGTTGATGCACACTTCAGCTGTTTATAGTTTCTGCTATTATGCATCTTATGTGTCTTGATGAATTTCTGTGAGTACATCCAACAGGGAATATTTCTAGTTGTGGGATATCATTAGATATTGGCAAATGTCTTCTGGAAAGGTCTACTAGCTTATATTCTTGCCAACAGTATATAGAGGGCTGGCTTCCTCTGGCCTCACCAGCACTCAAAGAAAATTAACATGAGACTCAACATGAGCCCTGCAGTTATCAACTTCATATTCACTCACTCATTCATTCATCAAATATTCTTGAGCGCCTACCATGTGCCAGGCACTGTTCAAGATACTGAGGATTTAGCAAAAGACATTCCCTGCAATCATATGAGCTTCCATGGTAGTGGGGTTAACTAATGATAAACAAATAGATACACCATTTCAGGGGCTATAAAATAAAGCAGGATAGAGAGATAGAAAGTGTCGTGTGGGACTATTAATTTAAATAGAGTAATCAGGGAAGGTCTCTCTGGTAAGTGGCAGTTGAGTAGAGACCTGAAGAAAAGGAAAGAAATTATGTTCATGAGAGAACATTCCAGAGAGAGCAGCAAACGCAGAGACCGTGAATGTATCGGTGGGACAGTCCTGAGTGCCCCCAGACAGGCCAGGAGGCTGAAACAGCATGTGAGAGGCAGTGTGATAGGAGTCCAAGTCAGAGAGGTAGTGGGGGCTAGATCCCACAGACCTGGGAGCTGCACCAAGGACTTTGGGTTCCACCCTGAGTGAGATAGAAAGCCACCAGATGGTTTGAGGAAGATGATCTATCTTGAGTCTTTAAAAGGGGTCCTATGGAGGCTGTGTGGAAAATAAACTATAGTATGCTAATGGGCATCATGTGAGAGCCACTAACATAGAGTACAGATCGCTGGACCAGGAAACATGCGTCCTGGTTATGAACTCCACCCTCAGTCCCTGGACTTCTCCATCACCTAACACTTGGGGGTTGGACTAGTTGATGACTGACAAGAGTCCTTTCAGTTTTGCATTATGCTACCTCTTCCTTTGAATCCCTGAATGCATTGGGGCTAGGCCTATATTTATTTGCAATCTAACTAATGACATTTTCAATGATGGGAACTAGTACTTCCAAGTCTAGATTTGAAGCACACATTTTTTTTTTCCAATTGGGACTCCTATCCACTCCACTGTCTTGTTCTGTTCTCAGTTATTAGAAGGGGTAGGGCAGTACAAAGGGGTCATGTTCCATCTAGAATTGTCTTGGCCTTAGCTATGGTGACAAGTGGTGGATTTCATTGCTCCTTGGTGGTTTATGTGGATGCCACATCTTACTCAAAACTAAAGTGACATCTGATTAACTTTTGACAGATTGTAGAATGTGAACAAATAGGCCTCCAGGATTGTCTTGCTCAACCTTAGACTGCTTTAGCTGGGAGCTGGAATCAAGTAGGATAATTCAGGGGGCATATTAGGACAGAGTCAAATTTTCCAGAAGTTGTGCCCAATACACTGAGAAACTGGTGTGTGTGTGGACACAATCTTGGTAGGCCACATCCCGTTCTTAGCTATTCCTCACTACGTGGTGTGGTCATTTGTTCTTGGTCTTCTGAGGGAGGTTGTTAAGGGAAGGGCAGGTGCCCACAATGGCTGGATTCAGTTTTGTTTAGAGGGCATGAACTAAATTTTCCCATAGGCCGTCTTGGTCTTCCATTCTAGGGCCAGGTCTACACAGGCAATAGGAAATGAGTTCTAAAACAATCAACTGTATGAGTTCAATTAAAATGTAGAATCTCATTTGTCTAAATGTAAAGACAATTAAAGCCAAGGTAAGTTTCCATTCTCTTTACTAAACAGTGATCCAGCTGAGGGTAGCCCCCAAAAGACCTCTAAGAAAAACTTTAACCTTTCTAAATTTAAAATCAATTTTCATTTTAATGGTCACCATAAGGGACCATTAAGTTCTTAAGGGAAAAATACTCTGGATGTTATTTGACAAATTTAGATTTAACTACCGAGAGACCTATGACCAACTCTCAACCATGGCCCTGGAAGAAGCTAAATTGCTCTCTGTGTGAGAGGTCAGAGTGACAAGGTAAATAGGACTGTGGCTCAAACCGTGAACTTCACTACAGGCTCATAGAAATGAGGGTGGGATGTCTCAGTAATTATACAGGAAAATTCTGCCGCAGCCTGACCATCACACCTTATGTACAATACTCTCAGGTGAAGTCTCACTTGCTAATCGGCTGCCTTGAGGGTTCTCACCTCATTTCTTGGCAGAATTGTAATAGCTTCAAGTATAGTGAGGTCTTGGATTACCAGGGCCACCTTGTCTTATAGAACACTCTGCAAAAACACTTACAGAACACACTATCATAAAGCCCTCTGAACAGAATAAAAAAGGTTTTTGGATAGCCAATACGCTTGGGGATAAACATATATATATTGTTAAAAAAAGGCATGACTTAAAAGTTGTATAGGCTGTCAAGGATAAACAAGTTCGAGGTAGGTGTACCCTTTGTAACCAGTCTATATTAAGAAGACAAAACATCCAGATGAATGGTAACTCCATTCTGTTTCTGGCAAAGTAGACCAAAGTCTGGAAAAATCGGCAGGGCTTCAAACCACAACCCAAGGACAGTAAACCCAAATACTTGTCCTCTCCAAGCCACACTTGAGGATGGAACTTTCCCTTGGGATCCCTTTTCCCAGACATTCATTTTACTTCCGGAGAGAACCAGATCAATGGAAACACCAATTAAGAATTACACCGAACTCTGCCACAGTTTGAAATAAAGGAAAATAAATAGCCTTGGTGACTTGGCATGTAGCTGATATTTGCACTCTATTATTTAGTTAATGAAAATTACAATATAGACATTTAAGATCAACTAAGGAGACATATTTGCTTGGTTGATTAGCTGTTGTAAGCCACCATTGCTGGCCAGAACGAATTCAGTCTTTCCTGTGGGCACTCGGGGCTCTCCATACGCTGGCCACTCTGTTCCAGTTTTTCTCTCTGCTCCCTTCCATGCACACGGGCCACCTCCCAGAATCCTCATGGCCGCTCTGCTTCCTTCCAGCGTCAGCGCCTTTGTAAATGCCAGCAAGGCTGGCCTTTCTGCCTCAAACACCCCCACCCTCTCTGATGGCTGCTTGTCCAAACCATGGACTTCACCCACGTGCCCATGAAAGACTGCCTTTGCACTGGGCCTCCTGCTCTGCGTGGTGTGGGCACTGCCAATGTCCTCTCCCAGAGTTCAGGCCTGGCGATAGTAGCGATGACAGCAGAGGAAAGCAACCAACTTCTCTTCAACCTGTGTTGAAAGGGCTTTACCTGTTTCATCTCGTCAACAGCCTCTTGGCTGGGAGGCACTATTATGACTCTTTCATAGTCCGGGAGACTGAGTCTCACCGGGCCAAGTCCTTGCTCAAGGTCACGGGGCTTGTAAGCATGAGAGCTGGGATCCAAATGCAGACCTCTGGGTTCCACAGGCTAAATCCCTCCTTGGGGCTGCCCCTCTCTTGAGCAGAGAATGTGTCCCATTCACCTTTGCCTCCGCGGCAGCATCACCACGCAAACATTTGGGCAAACAATAAATGACTTACTGTTTCTCTGTGAGATAATGAATAGTCGCTGAACTTATGGTGGCGATCCTTTCACAGTATATGTAAGGCAAAGCTTTATGCTGGACACTTGAAACTCAAACAGCGATGAATGTCAATTATATCGTAATAAAACTGGAAAAAACTCCCCCCAAACAGACACAGAACAGCGAATGAAGATAGTGGGAGAGAGATGAACTCTTCCTTCACTCTCAGCTCCCATGACCGGGGGGCCAGGCACTCCCCGTCCTGCGCACCACGTTGCCCGGAGCGGAGCACATTGGCCGGGTCCTGGGCCTGGAATAGGGTTTCTCTTCGGACGTTTGTCTAGTGATAACACGAACCCGTGACAAGTCCAGGAGCCGGCCACACCTCCACTTCTCCTGCCTGGCAGTTTGCTTTTGTTTTAATTTAATGGAAAACTCTGGGATAAGCATGCTGCTTTCAGGATTAGCCTCACTCTTCTTTAAAAACACACACGCATATTTCTCAGAGAAGGTCATTTATTTCCTTTTCTTTTCGTTTTTAAATGGAGAAATGTTAAGAATTTAGGAATGCAGACACAGATGAAATTACAATGTCTTTTCCAAGGCCAACATAAACGCTCCGCGTCTGATGAGGCTCCCTGTGGCCAGAGGGCGCCTGAACAATCCCATCCGTTCATGCCTCGTGTTCGTTGGCTCAGAGGCGCTTTAAGTAACCAACCTGGTGCTCCTCTTGTGTCATCCTCTAGGTATTGCCGGGCAGGTGTCCATAGACACCAACGGGGACCGGTACGGGGACTTCTCGGTGATCGCCATGACCGACGCAGAGGCGGGCACCCAAGAGGTAAGCGAGCGAGGCTCTGCCTACTCTCCTGCTGTTTAGGACCCCAAGGAATGGGTTTGTCCTGATGTCCCAATAGCTGTCCCCAAGGCAGCCTCCAAATGAGAATGAGCCCCAAACCTGGGGTTTCCAAGTAGGGGGGGCTCATGTCGGTTGAGGGGATCAGGGAAGACTTCAGGAATCAGTCCCCCGGTTACCCCAAGTGGGGAAATTGTTTCTTTTAGTGGCCACCAATCACAGCTCAGTCCTACGATGCAAGAGGGATGTGGGTGAGATAGGTGAAGTGAGACGGTGTATTTCTCTCCTCCCTTACAATCTGACTTTGTTTTTTTTGGGGGGGAGGGGCGGGCTATAAACTGGACAATTGTTAACGTTTCCAAAGATGGTGGTGTTTCTGGACAGCATCTCGGAATGGGAAGAGCACCCTGGACGCAAAGATGAGCCTCTGACCCTCACTGGGAGGACGCTCTCTGCCTCAGTTTCCTGGGCTGTCACATGGAAATCAGATCTTCCTTGCTCTCTCGTGATTATGAGCCCAGAATAAAATGAGACCTAGGAAAGTACTATATAAACTTTAAATGATCAGTCTATAAATAAAGATTATACACATACTAGAGGCCCAGTGCATGAAAATTCATGCACTGGATGGGGTGTCCCTCAGCCCGGCCTGCCCCGTCTCACAGTCCAGGAGCCCTCAGGGGCTGGAGGCGACCGGGCGATCAGGGGAAGGTGACGCCCCATCGCACCTCTGCTGCTGCCACTGCTGGCAGTGCAAACCTCGGCTGGCCCTGGTTACCTGTGCCTTGGACAGCTCTGGGCAGTTGGGCAGCTGCCAACTGAGGCTTGCCTGCGCCTCGGGCTGGCCCTGGGAGGCTGGGGGCTGAGGAGACTGGGGGACTCCAGAGGCAGGCATGTGGCAAGGCTGCCCTGGTGGGGCTGAGGGGACTGGGCGCCACCATCTTGTGGTTGTGGGTGCCGTCATCTTTGAGGAAGGGACAGTCAATTAGCATATTACCTTCTATTGGCTGTGGGTGCCACCATCTTTGAGGGAGGGACAGTCGATTAGCATATTCCCTCCTATTGGCCGTGGGCGCCACCATCTTTGAGGGCAGGGCAGCCATTAGCATATCCCCTCCTTATTGGCTGTGGGCGCAGCTATCTTTGAGGGTGGGACAGTCAATTAGCATATTCCCTCCTTATTAGTTGTGGGTGCCGCCATCTTTGTGATGGCATGAAGGTCAATTAGCATATTCCCTCTTTATTAGATAGGATGCAGTGTTTCAGGTTGAATCTGCTGCTCAGGCTGGTCCGGGTCTGGTGGGTATTCTGGTCTCCCCTCTGTGAGGGAGGGTCATTGTGGGGGTGCAGGGTAACAGTGTGTGAGGTGCTTTGTAGGGTGTCAGTACACAGTGATTGTGCAGAATGCTTTTTGCCATGCCATGGAACAGCCTGGAGAGCCGGCTGCACCTCCCTCAAAAGGGACGGGCGGAGGTGTGACAGCCACTCGGAGAAGTAGGCTGGTGACAAGAGTGATGGAGCCCAAGCACCCAGATGGAGGTGCCTCTAGATCAGGGCTGAGAAGCTGATGAAAGGCATTTAAACCTGAAACTGAGAGAGACCCTTGGACTGAGCATAAATGAATAGTGATTTTCCGGGAACCAGAGGGACCAATCAAAGAGGAGTTCCACCCAGAAATGGGGTATAAGCAGGGTAAACTCCTCAGCCAGGAGAATGTAATCCCACCTCAGGGGCGTGTGAGGCCAGGAGTCCCTAAGAGCTACTTTCTTTAACGCTTCCATTATGTGCGGGGCCGACTGAGTGGTGTGAGGCCATGCTCCTGTCTTACACTTCCTGGCCGAGCAGACCTGGTCTCCCAGCCCAGAGGAACGTGGGCCTTCGGAAGGGCTGGCCCCGGGGGCTGCTCGGCGGGGATGGGTGGACAGCAGCCTCAGATAAGCAAGGGAAAAGCCGTGAACCCGAGATCATGGTTCCCTGTGTAACCAACCACCTTGCCTTGAGGGGCCACAGCCCTCCCTCAGTGATGCTCACCTCCAGGGCGACTCAGCAGCTGTAAACCCCGACTTACAAAGTCCTCAAACACAGGGCTGGGGTCAGGGTGCACCACCGGGAGCCCGCCCTGCGCCTCCTTGGGAGACAGGTGACTCTGACCTCTCAGCTGGTCCACTTGCTTTTGGCCTTGAAACAGGTGATTGGTGATTACTTCGGAAAAGAAGGTCGCTTTGAAATGCGGCCCAACGTCAAGTATCCCTGGGGGCCCTTGAAGCTGAGGATCGACGAGACCAGGATTGTGGAGCACACCAGCAGCTCCCCCTGCAAGTCGTGTAAGTCCAGGGGCGGAACCGCTGCTCCGCCATCGGGGCATCAGCGTGACGCGGGGTTAGATGTGTGATCTGGGGGCTCAGGTCTGAAGGTTCAGATTTCTCTTCTGTTGTGGTCAAACCCACAGAAACAACTCACGAACTGGCGTCCCACCTTCACCAGGAGCTTCTAGGTCTTCTCATCCGTCCGTTTCCAAACTGGCAAAAGCCTTCTCCCTACTTGTTCATCTCTTACTATAACCTTACTGTGAGCAAACTCTGAAAATCAGAATGAGGCTTGCTATGAGAGATGAATGAGGAAATGACATTGAGTATTAGAATTACCGTTTTAGAGAAAATCAAAACACCAAATAATAGACATCACTCACTTACTCATCCCTCGTAGCAAGTCTCATTCTAATTTTCAAAGTTTGCAGTCTCTGCCCATCCCTCAAAACCAAACAGATGATGTCCCTTAAACACCCACAGATTACAAATTGGGGAATGGGTGTTAAGTCTGTTATTTATGTATGGCCTGTCATAAATACAGAAGCAAGTGGACATTCTTATAAGGAGCTTACAAATAGGAACATCATTGGAAATCATTGCTTTAGGTAGAAGACCCTTTTTTTTTATAAGCTAGTGAGGGAGAACACAGTTAATAGCGTTCTTTGAGGCCACTTGGTCACGTATGCTAATATATGTATGCACATTGTGTTTGGGTCTGTGGGTATTTATGCGTAGGCAGTGATTCCGGGAAGGAGTGAGGCAGAAATGAGTAGGAACACAGTCTCTGGAGTTATCAGGCTTGGATTTGAAGTCCCATCCTTATCACTTACTGGTTTCGTGGCCCCAGGGGCATTCCTGTGTTTTTTTAAGCCTCAGTTTTCAATCCCCAGAGGGAAAGTGGGGGAGGGTGGGGGTAAGGGGAATAGATCAACCAAAGGACTTGTGTGCATGCATATAAGCCAAACCAATGGACACGGACAACAGGGGGATGAGAGGATGAGTGTGGGGGTCGGGGGTCGGGGGGAGGGGTGGGGGGGGAGGTTGTGGGTTAATGGGGGGATGAGGACACATTTGTAATACCTTAGCCAATAAAGAAGTTAAAGATTTAAAAAAAAATGAAGGGAATCTGCCCAACTCTTAGGACTGTTTTGGGAATGAAACAAGATGATGGGTTGAAGGCTGTACCCTGAACTCTTTATAGACAAGCTAGCTATTTATCATTTTTATATAATAACTAGGACACCACTGAACTTGATCGTTTCTGCTGTTACTCACGTTTTCACAGTGCTATGTAGGACATTTCAACATGAAACTCTGGCTTTGGTGAGAGAACATCTAAAAAGAGAACGCTAACCCAATGAATTTTTCACCAAAGCTTCCAGCGCTTTGGCATGTCCCCACCCATCTGTGAAAGTAAGGCATGCGGTCGATTTCACGGCCTGTCCAGTTGTCCTCTCTGACTGTAAACTCACACAAGTGTGGATGGAGCTGAACACCTGTTCCACTTTCCCTCGAGTCCTCCTGAGCCGGCGTTCTTCCCGCTGTCCTGTAGCAGGCTGTGTGCTCATCTAGCGCGCTCTTAGGTGCTTCTTAGGAAAAGTGCAGGATCCCCTAGAAATCTTTCTCAAAAAATAAAGGAAAATGTTCTCAAGTGGGAAACTGAGAAACACTGTCCAGAGAACGAAGCTTTTCAATCAATGAAAGGTTAGGACGTATGAATTCAGGGTTTGAATGACACCTATTCATTGAAATGTCCTGAGATTTTCTTTATGATCTAGTATGTGATGGATATTGGCCAATATTCTGTATGTGATGGGGAAAATAAATGTGTGCTCTTATCATTCAAAAACAGAAAGGTTAGGAGGAGACTTGTCTGTTTCTCAAAATGAACTCTGATGATCTATTTTTTTCTCAAGCAGGTGGCCTAGAAGAATCAGCGGTCACAGGAATTGTGGTGGGGGCCTTACTAGGAGCTGGTTTGCTAATGGCTTTCTACTTTTTCAGGTAGGACCTTGTAATCGGGTTTAAAAATTCACTCTATTATTGCCTTTGTCACTTGCCTTTGCATGATCTTTCTGTGACCTGCCCATATCTTGCTCTTACCCCAAAAGCATGGTGGTTGGAAGAACAAAGCCATCTGTTGGTGGGCGCCCCGGTGTGGTGGTCAGTGGGATAGCGTGCTAGGGAGAGGGCAGGGGTTCCTGCTGCACTGCCCTGTGGGCCACAGAGCTGTTGCTATCCTTTGATGACAGATATTCTGACCCGAATCCCTACCACCCACTCAGTGTGTACGTGGAGAGGGAATCTGGACAAAGCGGAAATAGATGGCCCCGCTCTCAGGCTTCCTCCGGGTCAGAAGGAGGTGCCTGGGTTCATCTCAAGAGGAGGCAGCAGCTCCGAGCGGCCCATGCTCTCAGGCTGGTCGGTGCTGAGGATCTGGAGACCCCACACACTTGGTTACCACTGTGGTTAAGCCCCAAGGCTTGTAAAATTGTCATATTTCTCTGTGTCCAAGATACCGACAGTTTCACACCACAAGGGCGGCCGATCCCTTTGTAATCTTTGGTGGTTGAGTTTGTGGCTTATTCTTAAGCCATTAGACCACAATTTCTTCATTTCTGCATGGAAATGTAGCTCTGGGTGTCTGTGGCTCTTGGTGGGAACAATTGTATTCCTGTTCCTTTGGCTCAGTGCACGTAATCTGATCTTTATCTGGGGCCTGTCCTGGGAGTTGGGGAGCGCTTCTCTGGCCCAGTAGACACGACTGAATCCACCAGGCGCCCAGGGAAGAAGGGAAAGGCTTGTTCTATGGCATTTCAGAAAGTGGGCCAATTTTCCTCCTTGAATAAGGTCAGGGCGCCTGGGGGCACTCTACTTTAATCTCTGACCAGGGTTTCATATTCTGTCACTTCTCATTTATCAACCCCAACCCAGATGTCCCCCAAGGGCATTCTTTGTAAGAGAAACCATAGTATTTCGTAGCCAACGGAGGTTTTATTACTACATTCACTTTCCCTTTACCCAGGAAGAAATACAGAATAACCATTGAGAGACGAAACCGGCGAGAAGAAAGAAACCTCGGGAAACATCGGGAGCTCCGGGAAGACTCCATCAGATCCCATTTGTCGGTGGCTTAAAAGGCAGCCTTTGCTTTCGGCCCGAGATTCTTTGGGGAGATTGATGGGATGAAAGACACGACTGGAACAGAGGCATGCTCTTGAAGAACTCATTCTTTTAAGCATTTAGTCATTTCGTTGTAAAATTTCTTTAGAAGCTCAGGAACTATTATTAGTCATCAGATGCCTCTCGGCCTTTCATCTCACGACAGGAAAATATCAGAATATAATGTCACTCTGTGTTGGATTTATGGTTTGAGAATCTGATGTCTCCCTATCTTGCTGGCTTTTGGGGGCATTTCACACAAGGCTATAAAATGGGGTTTTCTCAAATGAAATGTTTTATAGCTAGAATAAAATCATTTTTACAAGTAGAATATTTTAGAAAGAATTTAACACCCAAGAAGAGGAAAATGAAATGAAATATCTCAATGTGGGAAATAGGCTTGCGCCTCTCTCTAGTGCTGGCCGGCCGGGTTGAGTTGAGGACGGCTCTGTCCAATGTATGCATTCAGGCCCTGACTTCCTCTCTTGACAAAGGATTTCCTCCTGTCTCCTTCAGTGTCTCATAAAAGCTGCTCTGGACAGTTGTAACTATCACCGAGACAAGAGGATTTATACAAGAAAAGCAAATCTAAAAGGTTTCATTTTTTAAAATGTAAAAAACAAAGCCCTACTTCCCACTAACATTTTATTTTTAAGTATTTTGATCTTATATTTTGCTATTAGAAAATGTGTCTATTTTTTCATTTTTAAGATTAAATTTCACTTATATTTGAAAAACATGGGTATAACAGTGATGAAAGATGCTTCTCTCCCCCAATGCCCCCTCCCCCACCCCTCCCATTGTCCTCTTCCCCAGGGCCAGACCCAAATGCAAACTGCTGCTTTAATTCCAGAGACCTAGAAATGTCTTCCGATTGCAGACCCGGCAGGAGCACATTCATTTACCTGTTTTAAATGCACGTTGTTTTAGGGATAGATCTCTTCCAATTCTGGCCAAATGATGAGTTTCAGGATCAAGGGTGAAATGTACTAGAATTAAGTAGGATGTTATAAGGGGAGGCAGCCCTTTTTCCTCAAGAAGAACTTTATAAGAGAGTTAGAACTTGACAGTAAACACAAAAATGATAAATACATGGCATTTTACCAAAACTTACAGTGATGATTTGGGTTAAAAGAGGGAATCTAAATAGCGACTATATTCCCTTTCAGTTAATGCCACAGAGTTTTGTAGTCATCCACTAGTATCCTGTATAACAATGGTTGTGTGTGTGGATATAAGGAATTTGGACAAAGTTGAATAAGTCTTTACTGAATCTCTACATTGCACCCAGTACTCTGCACACAGGTTTAACATTCAGGCTGTCATTGTATGATTTGTGGAGAAAATGGACGGTGAGAGCAGAATGAGACATTGCTGGACTAGCTAGCATGTAATTAGGTCACTCGGTCCTTGATGACATTTGAGCATCTGGAAAATAGTTTTAAACATCATCTTACTGTCTGTAAAAGACCATGTGTAGGGAGGTCAGTAGTGGAGTCTGAGCAATTCCTGGGAAGTGGTGGAGGTCATAGCTTGTACAGGTGAGGGCAGAGGCTGATGAGAGGAAGCCGTGTGTCTTGGACGTTGGTCCCACCTTGCTTCCTGGAGGAGCTGGCCCCTGTCACTCCTACTCCAGCCAGTCACAGGGAATGGATTATTTCTGGGTGAGGCACATGTTCCCTTTATGGCTTAAAAATGTTATGCAGGCAGCTGGAGAACATGATCAAAGAATTAAGGATGATCAACTGGAACAGCGATGTTGTAGTCCTCCATGTTGGATGCAAAGGAAAAAGTACTAAATTTAAAAAGGATGAAAAAAGAAAGCAAGAAAGGCGAGCTCCAGAAATCCTGTCCTAGGAAGAGAGCCTGGGAAGTAAAAACCAGAGAAGCAAAGCGATGAGCAGCTCAGGACTCCTCAAAGCGAAGGCTTGATTTCATTTGGTTTTTATGAATTGAGAACTTACTTCTCTCTAGTTTTTATTTTTCAGTGATGTTCGTCATGTCTTTTAGAGATACTCATTTTCTTTTATCATGTGTTTGTAAAGAGACATTTCCATTTTGTGCCTATGTGCTTATTTCAGGGGGAAAACATTCTACCTGGTTGCAGTCGTTGGCTATAAACATTTCTAGCCTTCCTATAATCGACACAGGGTTCCATTAACTCACATTTTTAAAGCAAATATCTTTTATTTCTACTTTAGGTAGAGGAATAGTTCTGAAGTTAATATTATTATGTCCCCAGATAAAATTGTAAAAATGAGAATTTTAGTCTTTTAAAAATGGCAGAACAAATCATGAGGTTTCTCAGATGTGGATGCCATTCTCTTCCAATCTTAAAGCAATCGTAGGGCTCTTAAGATTGATTGCTTATGTCTGCTGTCTATACTTTCTGCCTTGAACTCATCATATGACTTACCAAAACTCTCTTATGTTTTGGAAGACTCCATTCAGTTGGAAATCTTTGCAAAAAGTGTAGGTGTTTGGCCCAAGGTTACCCTGGGTTCAGACCTGTGGAGATTGTAGTTTCGGAGTAAGTTCCTAACTGCTAAGCAACATCTTTGACAACTAGTCATTTATCCTCCGCCAGGAGCCACATATCACACAGTCAAATAAATAGGGCTTTAGTTCTTAAACCATTCTATACAGTTTTTCCCTGAGGTCCAGGGAGTTCGGGTTTAAAAAGAGGTCAGTGTCAGCTGGCCAAGCCAGCCGACATCAATGCCCGTCAAGGTATATACTTTTCACATATACTCATGGCGTTGGAAGTAAGTGTAGCTTTTATGTTCATCATTGTCACCTTCTCAGATTGTTTTCCTGGACTCAGAAATAAAAGCTTTCTCCAGAGGATCACTTCCATCCAGAAAACACTCTCTGTATAGAGGGTGCGTCCTCCCCCCACCCTGACCGCAGGTTTTGCGAGGAATCCCCTGTAAACATTATATTTCTTGGAAGCACCATTAGCGTGTCCTTTCCTGAACCACAGACACGGCTCCGCTGGCTTTAAAACAGTCCTCTACGTTTCAGAAGCAACATTTCACGGAGGGAGGGGAGACGTGTATGGAAATAAATTCCTGAAATTCTAAGACTTGATGGCCAGACACTGCTCCCTTATTCACAGGCTTCTAGCGTCACAAACTTCTTCAAGGCCCCTGTGCGCCCTCTTTGGCCCCCATTTCCCACTTTCCTTCTGTCTGGCGCTGGGTTTCGGAGGGTGAGACAGGCTGTTGGCAGTGAGACGAAGGCCATTGTGCAGGTCTCACACAGTGACAGGAATTCAGAAGGGAGGTCCCATGGCGCCCCCTTCTTGGGAGTACGCAGTGGCTATTGGTGGAAGTCTCTGTAGGAAACCACATAGAACACTAGGCCGTGTCTTAAGGGAGTGTTTCTAAAAGGAAAGGCACGCGTTTCGATGTTTCTTGGGACACAAAGAACTTAGCTGCTGACTCGATGCAGGCAGAAAGCCAAATGCCCACGGAGTGCAGGCCCTTGATCTGCGTTTGGGGGCTTGTTTGGTTATGTGCTGTGGCCCAGTGCTTCCTGAGGGAGCTGATCATGGACTGACCTTCTTCAGTGGGAAAGTGAAATTCTCTAAGACCAGGGCCCGTGTCTGAGGGGCAGGGTGGCAGCAGAGAAAAGGAGGTGGTGTTTCTTGGAAAGTGCGGAGTAGCCAATAATTTAGTCCTCTTCAACGGCCAGGCTCAGCCAGAAGCGTGGGCCACACCCAGAAAGAATCAGGAGCTCCATTCTCTGAAAGGAACAGAAAGTACAATTGCAAATTGCCTCGTCTTCCCCTCCTTCCTCCCGCACCCCACTCACCTCTGTCCTGGCTGCGAAGGTGCGCCAGCTCTTGCCCGCGCAGGCAGGAGCTTGTAGAGGGACCCCCGCACTTCCTCAGGGGAAGACGGCCACCCGCCCGGTGCTGGCTGTGAGCGGGCAGAATGATTCCCTTCGCTGGCTCGCAACCAGAACCCTTATGTTAACTTGACCACACACGCCCTGGGGCCACTTCAAGCCTGGGATGTGCATAGACGCCAACAAGCCTGGCCTGGTTTTCAGCATGCCAGTCTCCCAAACATCTCTTGCAGGCGTACCCCACAGCTAGACTCTAGGATTAAAACAACTTTCAAAAGGTGCTGGATTGGAGCTGGTTCAAATTTCTCATTAACCACTAACGTTAATTCCTACCAGAGGCAACGCAATTCTACACCAGCTGATGCTGTTAACGTTCTTGTCTTCAGCTGCTTCAAACACCGGGGCAGGGTTGCCATGGGAGCGAGGCTCAGAAGTAAAAATCCACAGGCTGTCCTCGCTCTCTGATGGCTCGGGTGTGGGGTGATTCCTGGGGGAGAAATTGGAACAAGCAGAATTAAGATTTAGCAAAAAATGCTGCATTGCTCTGATTCAGGAGTTAAAGACCTACAGTTCTACGCAGCAAGGAATAAAGGGCCCATTCACGCAGGGTGAGCCGCAGCCTAGCCCGCCAAATTGATTCTCACTGGGGAAGAGAAAACGCGGCCACGGCACATGATAACCGGGCAGAGAAAGGACATGTGGGGCTTTGAAGCAGGCAGTCCTAGGCATTATTCACTGCCAAAGCTGAACATGTTCCGTGTGGCGTGTCTTACAAGAGAGCCACGAGGTGCCCGAGGCAGCCGGGAGAGGCTGGGCGTTTGCAGACCGTTGTGCTGGGGCCTGGGAACCTGAGCTTTGTGCCCTGTGCCTGGTGGGTAGTGACACCAAGAGGAGGTCCAGACACTGTGGAGGGTCCCTCTGCAGCCCTTGTCTTCTGGGCCGGGTTAGTCATTGTTAATGTGAACACAGGACCACCGAACAATATGACCTTCCAGAGCCCAGTAGAAAAGGAAGAGTAAAAGCGGCACCCGCTACACACGGCTGATTATTCTAATGTAAGTAGAACTATCTGCATATAATGTGATTTAATTTATTGTTGTGTAGAAGATGAGAATTAATGACTGTGGATATAACCCCTGTTTTGTATAATATATTTTATTTCCGGTGCAAACTGGTCCTTTAAAGTATCTACTTCATTTGGTGTTTGGATATAAATGTGTATGTGTTCTCGTAAATGTTTTTATTCAGCAAGAATGCCACATGCTCACAGTATAACAATGTGTTCTCATTAAAAATACATCCCACAGCAAGCCTTTCCTGTTTGTGATCCAGCCACCCCCACTGCCCAGGCCCATACCCTCCAGGAGACACGGTCCCTGGAAGAGCTTAAGTAAAAGATCAATCCGTGGATGGGGCGGGTTTTATTGTTTGCCTGGTGCCTATGAACTAACTCAAGAATTTTCTGCCCAGCGAAGGGAAACTCACAGAAACAAGAAAAGATTATCATTCAAATGAGGGGTCTACCTTGAATTGGCCGGTGAGGGAAGAAAGCTGAGTAATATGATCTTGAGTGTCTACAGTAAGCATGTCAAACTCAAAGGCTAACACGGGCCAAATAAGCAAGGTTTAAATTTATGTGCCGCAAAAAACCAAAAGCTTCAATTTCCATAGAAACATAGGTTGATTTAGAATAGTATAAAAAAAAGCATAAGAGCAATGATAAAATTCATGTTTTCTTCCTGATACTTGGCATCTCTTCTCTGCTACTATCTTTCCTGCTTCGGGGGAAATCTTGTTTGCAGGGATTACTTTCAAACTGACCCACAGTGAATGTCAGTAATTCTGGTTCTGACAGGAGATTTATTTCCTTTCATAATTGTAAATAACTGCTCACGCCGTTATATTGGCTGGGCCACAAAAATATTCGTTGTGCGGGCCGCAAGTTTGACATGCTTGGTCTACAGCTTGAGAACACCACACTGTTACACCATGGGCCTCATCGACCTAGGATGTCCCTGCCCCCTTTGGCGGGGCCCTCAGTTAGTTTGATCACTCTCAAGAGCACCCCACGAAGCAGACTAGCCAGCTCAGGCGTCCCCCGTGGCCTCCGAGCTGTAACACGTGGCTGCACTGTCTGGGAAGTCACCGGTGGTTTATTTCAAGCCCCAGAAACACGTGGCGATTCTCACGGTCGGAGCAATGTTCCCGCGGTCCTGCTGCTGCCACCACTCCCACCACGGGGCCTCCTGAGACCACAGCACCCCTCACCCCGGTGCAGGGGCTTGAGGCGATCCTGCAGCAGGAGGCTGCCTCGGGGGTGGGAGTGCGGGTGGGGGGCAGGGCGAGGGGCCCTGGAGGAATGAAGGGGGGCCAGGAAACGTCCAGGAAACACAGGATGTCTCATCCGTCTGTGTTGCTAAAACAAAATGCCACCGACCGGGCGCTCACACAGCAGACATTTACTTCTCAGGCCTCTGGAGGCTCTGGGTCCTGGTGAGGGCGGCTTCCTTCTCACTGTGTCCTCACATGGCCTGTGTGTGTGTGTGTGTGTGTGTGTGTGTGTGTGTCTGTGGGAGTGTGTGTGTGTGTATAGGGTCAGGAGAGAAGGAGAGGAGATCTCCTGAGTCTCTTCTTTTTGTTGTTAATCCTCACCCAAGGATATTTTTCCATTGATTTTTAGAGAGAGTGGAAGGGACGGGGAGAGAAACACAGAGAGAAACATCGATGTGAGAGAGACACTTCTATTGGTTGCCTCCTGCATGGGCCCGGACCAACCCCGGGGTGGAGCCTGCAACCGAGGTGCGTGCCCTTGACCAGAATCGAACATGGGACCCTTCAGTCCAAGGGCTGATGCTCTATCCTCTGAGCCAAATCGACTGGGGCTTGAGTCTCTTCTTTTAAGGACACTAATCCGGTCAGATCAGGGCCTGACTTTTGTGTCCTCAATTAACCTGAATTACTTCCTTAGAAGACCCTTCTCCAAATGCAGACACCTGGGAGTTCAGGCTTCCACGTGTGAGTTTTAGGGGAACACAAACATTCAGCCCATCACGCAGTGTCCCCACCGCTTTCCTATATCGCCTCGGGGACCAGGGCTTCCCTGAATCTTTCCACCCAGGTCTCAGCTCCCCAGCCCCTTGAACCTCTTCACACATCCCCGGCCCCATGAGGCACCCCAGATGCCTTAGGACTGTGGCCCTGGGGGCGTGTGTCCCAGGAGGAGCTCAGGCAGGGAGTGCCCTACACCATTGATTCAGGGCCCCACCCGAACCTGAACCCATGGGCTGCTGGGTGGACTTAAATAGCAACTACTATTGGATTGGGAGAGGTTCCAGGGTCTGTGTGTCTTTAAAAAAATAGCAATTTAATGAACCATCTATTAGCACCAAACTAGAACCAAGAAAAATAATTCCTCTGCGGGCTTTGTGCATCCCTGACCGCCCTCGGCTGGGAGCCTCTGTCCCCATTTCTCAGAGGAGGACGCGCTGAGCCAGACCCCCCGGGTTTACAGCCTGGCCTGCCGCTCGTGGGTGCAGACCGGGTGCAGATGGGAGCAGCCGGGGTCCAGCTCCACTGGGCGGCCCCGAGGACCTCAGGCCTGGCTCACCGGGAGCATCAATGGAAGGATTGTTACCCTCTTCCAGTTCCTTGGAAAGGGAGACACAACCCGCAGTTGACCATTTTTGAGGCCTTTCAAGGCAGTTTGGCTTGATGACAGGTAGTTCTGCCCGTTTGGAGGATGAGATGAGAGGCAATGAGGCGGCGGAGTCCCTCTTCTGTGCACTGTCCCCGGGGCAAAGGGTCCAGACAACGGCCAAGGGGGACAGTCATGGCCGCGCTGCCTCTGAAGCTCAGCGCGTCTCATCCACACCTGCTCTCTGTGGAGTGGAGGTGCCACAGCTGGGCCAGCGGGGCACGCCGGCCACCCCCCCCCCCCCCTCCCACCGCCTCTGCCCCGGCCTGGACACCAGCCGCTGGGAAAACGAAGCCAGCAGATGTGACCTGTCAGAGCAGCACCTGCTCCTCCGAGAAGGACCCTCCCCGAACTCTCCAGGGGCGGCCCTCGCTGCCCGCTCCCTGGAGGAAGCTGGGACCCGTCCCAGGGCAGCAACAGCCCCTCTGAAGTGTGTTCGTGGGCGGGGGCATTCCCCAGTGCAGATAGGAGCGGGTTCTTATTCCACTGCCCCTCCCGTGGCCCAGGAGAGACCAGGAGTCACGCAGGACAGTGGGGAACCACCGCGGCCAAGCCACACAGCTCCTGCCGTGTAAGGCAGCCTCCTCCCGGGCCCCGACGCCCCAGGGACCAGCCAGACACAGCCACTCCCCACAGGCCCCAGCAGTCAGAACGCGGGTCGGGTCAGCAGATCCAGGAGGCAGCACCCCAGGCCCCATCAACCCCCCCCCCCCATCTGTTAGTACAGGGGCCGGTGCTGGCACCGCTGGGGATGGGGGGAGGCAGCTCTGTGGGTGCTGGCACCGCTGGGGATGGGGGGAGGCAGCTCTGTGGGTGCTGGCACCGCTGGGGGGGCTCTGTGGGTGCTGGCACCGCTGGGGGGGCAGCTCTGTGGGTGCTGGAGAAAAGCCAGCTGTGCGTGAAGGGCCAGGTTACCCCGCAGGGCGTCCTGGGCGGTAGCAAAGGCATTTTACGTTTTCAGGAAAAAAACCAGCAAGAGACTGTCTAACCTGCGACCTGACTTCTTAACTGCGGACCTTTATGACTCTCAGCCTCTCACGCAGAAGGACGAGGAAGGAGCGGGAGCACGCGCCTTCTCAAGCCAATAGTGGCGGCGATGTAAGGAGCGCTCTGCTGCCCGACCGGGCTCAGCACCGGGGGTTCACCTGGTCACCCGCATGGTGATCCAGCCACTGTCGCCTCTATGAGGAGGGCCAGGGCCGGTCTCCTCACTTTAGAGCTGTGTGACCGGAGGCACAGAGAGGGTAAGTGACTTGCCCACGGGGCCCAGCTTCTACGTGGCAGGGCTGGGGTTGAAGTCAGGCTGCTGGCTCCAGGCAGCAACGATGCCCAAGGGCCGAGCCCAGCAGCGGGCGGTCCTCTCTCAGGAGACCAGGCTTCCTCCGTCACCGTCCACACCATGTAGCTCTTGTGATGTTAATACTCCGTCATGTGTCTGCTTTGCCATTTTCTTAAAACTGGGACATTCTTAAATGGCCTCTCATAAGAAGGACTCTTGAGCTTACATCCGTTTTTCCATTGACCAGTGTGGGCCCCCAGCAGCCCAGCCTCGCTGAGCCTCAGTCTCCTCTTTGTACAATCAGGACAATAACAACAACTCCGTGTGGGTCTCACGCAGCACCTGCCCGCGGCGGCCAGGCAGCCGAGCGCACAGCTCTCAGGCGGCCGCCCTCAGCACCCGCAGGGCCCAGGCTCCTGCTGGGCTGCACTGAAGCGTGAGGCCAGGCCTGTCTCCCGCCAGCCTTCCTGCTGCTCGTAAACCAGTGGCTGAGGCACCTGCCACCCAACCTCTAGGGCCGGGCGAAGCCTGTGTCCCAGCCCAGGTTGCTAATACTGTCCCGCTATCCTCCTGGAGGACCCTCGCATCCTGACTTGTCAGGTGACTAGCAAGTCAGTTCCAACCAAACTGCCGGCCATGCAAGCAGCTCAGCCCTGCTCTCCCCACTGGGGCCCTCTGCTTCTCCAGGGCTCTTGCTGCTCCTCCAGGGCCCTCTGCTCCTCCAGGGCCCTCACTGCTCCTCCAGGGCCCTCACTGCTCCTCCAGGGCCCTCACTGCTCCTCCAGAGTCCTCACTGCTCCTCCAGGGCCCTCACTGCTCCTCCAGGGCCCTCACTGCTCCTCCAGTGCCCTCTGCTCCTCCAGGGCCCTCACTGCTCCTCCAGAGTCCTCACTGCTCCTCCAGGGTCCTCACTGCTCCTCCAGGGCCCTCACTGCTCCTCCAGGGCCCTCACTGCTCCTCCAGGGTCCTCACTGCTCCTCCAGGGCCCTCTGCTCCTCCAGGGCCCTCTGCTCCTCCAGGGCCCGCAGGGGGGCACTTCAGCTGCGTCACAGCCGCTTCCATGGTCACAGGCCACCACTCACCAGCTTAGAATAACAGCGATAATGACAGTGAAAATATTGCCACAGCACGTCAGAGACTTCTGCTCAGTGTGCCCTTTGAAGCGAAAACATTAAAATGTTATTTAATTTTACTCTAAACTTAGCTGCTTTGATGGAAGAGAAGAAAAGTAAAGCCCTTGATGCCCACGCCCTGCCCATCAGTGTGGACACTTTTCCTGCATTTTACTCTCATTTCTACCCTCCCAAGGTCCTATATCTTCTCATTCCAGGAAGGTTTGGCCCAAAGCCTTTCTCAGATTTTATTTAAGAATTAATCGGCCCTGGCCAGGGAGCTCAGCTGGTTAGAGCAGTGCCTCGATATGCCAGGGCACATGCAAGAATCAACCAGTGAATGCATAAATAAATGAGACAACAAATTGATGCTTCTCTCGCTCAATAAATAAGAAGACTAATTGCCATTCTCTGGCTCATTTTGTTCATCTGAAAGAAACCACGGGTGATGGGCTAAAGCTGGCTCGTACTAGCTTGTGAGAACAATTTACTCAATTTTCAGAAACTTTGTGAGCTGGTTGGTAAACAGAGTCATTCTTAAAAACTACATTATATAAACCTTCAATTAAATAAATTTCATTAGGCAAAGGTAATAAATACTCAAAACATCATCTAATTATCCCACTACACGTGGCTGTTACCTATGCATTTGAGGTTGTCTATACCCATTCTATCTGTAAGGCCTCCATACAGAAGTACAGAATAAGGGTGCCACCATACATCTCTTCCCGGCTCCACATTCAGTGACGTCACACTGGCAGCTTGAAATCAGCCATCGTACTGGTATTTACACCTGGGAATCAACAGATGCTACAAACCATGGCATGTTCCCTTTGGAGACCTGCTTGCTAAGGCACACCACTGTCTGCCCTTCCCTTCCACCAGATGAACCCAGAACTCGGCCATGAGTGCCCTCTCTTTCCCTGAGAAGGAAATCAATGTTCCGGGAAGCTCAATGGTGTGTTCAAAGCCTCACAGCGGACAGCCAGTGAGCCCAGGGCTAGAGCTGCAGGCTTAGCGTGGTTATGCCACGGAACGCAGGGCCAGACTGTTGGGGGAACCGCCTGCTTAACCATTGCCCTGGACAAAGTTTTGCCCTGAGCCTCTGCCAAGAGATCAAAGGTTCTGATTCCTGTAACAGAAATCCTTAAAAATCCAAAAATGCTTTTATGGCCTCAGCTAGTGATCTCCCAGGAAACCCTCAGTATTTCAGCGAGGTTTACGTATGCATAGCAAGTTGGGTGATGGGAAGAGGGCACAACGGGATGAGAATCACAGAGTCTGACAATTGGAAGCTTTGCTGTTGAAGTTTTTAGACCCTCCCTCCTCCTAAATTGGCAGCCCCCACTCCACATACCATGTATTCATACATGGCACACATGGGAAAGTTGGAAACATGATAAAAAAAAGTAGAAATAAAAATTCAATGAGAAACAATTGATATATCGTAGGCCTTCCAATGAGACTTCATTCCATATCCTTTTGCACAATGCTACCTCTTGTGACATTTTTAATATTATATTTATAGTGTAGAACCAATCCAGGCACATGCATAGTAGAGCACAGAAATTTCACCGCCTTCCTCAAGAGCCATGGATATCATTTCCTCAGGAGTCATGGAATGAAGAATCCCGCATTGGCTTCCATTTGGGAAACCATTTGTGCGAACTCTGAAAACTCTAGAGCAGTGGTCGGCAAACTGCGGCTCGCAAGCCACATGCAGCTCTTTGGCCCCTTGAGTGTGGCTCTTCCACAAAATACCATGTGCGGGTGCGCACGTACAGTGCGATTGAAACTTCGTGGCCCATGCGCAGAAGTCGGTTTTCGGAAAGGAGATAGACAAAACAAGTATACAAGACGAGTGTGGATGGGAGAGTTGGAAGGGGTCGACCTCAGCGAACGTACCTCAATCAGATTGAGGACGTTTTTAGTAAAGGCCAGTTTAGGAGTACCCTAATTGAGTTAATAACAATGTACCTACCTATATAGTTTAAGTTTAAAAAATTTGGCTCTCAAAAGAAATTTCAATCGTTGTACTATTGATATTTGGCTCTGTTGACTAATAAGTTTGCCGACCACTGCTCTAGAGAACCACCACTATCTTTTAAAATCTCATATGGAGCAAACAGTGTTTTTAATGTACTTCATTTTATTCCATAAAATTAATTAAAGAAATGTAGTAACTGATAATAAATTAATGGCTTGCCTCATCTTTTCAGGACATGATCTATTTGGCCCAGCTACTGCCCTCAAAGGCCTGAAGTTTCTTTCTCCCCTCCTGGCCGAGCATGCTCAGTGCCTCCATAGGCCTCATATCTATACTTCTGTAAAAGGTCTTTCTGACTCAGTATTTGACTCTTAATTTCACCCCCAGCCTCCCATCACTGAAACTTTATCTTTTTCCCCCCTATGTTAGGAACTCAGGTACATTGTAAATGTTTCCTTGATAACTATAATATACTAGAGGCCTGGTGCATGAATTCGTGCACTGGTGGGGTCCCTCAGCGTGGCCTGCGGGGATCAGTCTGAAACCGGCAGTGCAACGCTGCCTGATGCTCCAGCTCATCCCGGCCCAGCTGCGCCTGCTGCCGGCTCACGCCCAGTCAGTCCTGATTGGGAGAGGCTCGTGTTGCCACAGCAGCACTCACCAGCCATGAGCCCTGCCTCTGACACCTGAGCGGTGCTCCCTCTGTGGGAGCGCACTGACCACCAGGGGGGCAGCTCCTGCATTGAGCGTCTGTCCCCTGGTGGTCAGTGCATGTCATAGAGACCGGTTGACAGGTTGTTCCAGTCATTCTGGTCATTCCTGTTGTTCAGTCATAACAGTCACTTAAGCTTTTATATATATAGATGGTGTTAATAATAGAGTTTGTCTACATGCAATGTTATGCTACTTAAAAATGGGCAGGGAATGTTCTCCATGCTGAGCCTTAGACTTGGGTATTCAGATTGCTATGATCCCCTGTGTTTTTTAAGTATGAGTGATGCTTTTTGATATATAAATGAAGGACTGTGACTAGGCAAGAAATGGAGACAGTACATCCATGGCCCTCATGGATGGTTGGGGTTCATGTAGATGTTCACACGATTCTTCTCCTCACTATTATTATATCCAAACACAGTACTGAGTGTAGAAAGCTTACACTGTTTAGTTTAGCACAGAACTTTCAATGGAGAGAGAGAAGATCTGGCTGAGTAACCTTGGTAGATTTTCCGTTGTGGTGCTCCTATATTGTGTAAGATATGGAGTCTAGGCATGCCCTGTCTCCGTTAAAGCCACTTTCTGATTCCCTCACTACATTTGGTGAGGAGGATTCCTGATGTGACTCCGTCTTCTCACCCTTTGCTTGAGAGGCCCATGGTAACTCTGCTGAACTGGTCAGTACCCAAGGGCTTCATTCCTTAAATCCCTTTCGAACATGCACAGGAGACATTCCTGCAGCCTACTTAGGAAACTATTTCTTGAGGAACAGTCATCACATTTCTGAAAAATTATGGTGGCAGCTGATCCAAAATCTTGGCCTTGAACTCCAGCCAATGTTTTCCTGACTCCAAAGTGTCCTGCCAAAACAAAGCAATTGCACAGCTGACAGGACCTCTCTTGTTACCTCTTAGGAATGACCATCATTTACAGCCCACAATGCCCATGGGGGTCTCCCAGGGATCACACAGTCGCTCTGGGTGCATGTCAATGAGTCATCTCAGGTCTAAGGCCCTTCTCACATTTACCTTCTCAGGAAAACACAGATCTTTGTTGGAGGAGAGTGAACATGACGATAAGGAGCTGTTTTCACTGTAACTGTGTGTTCCTTTCATCCTTCCAGGTGTCTACTGGTTCCCTAACAGGACCCTTTGGTGTCCTAACTGGAGACCTCCAATTCTTCTCCCAGGTGCTGGTTCTAGACTCAAGGTGGCCATGACCAAAGCTGCCACTATGGAAGACATCATATTTGGCTTTAAAAACAGGCAGGCCCTCTCCTTCTAAAAGGTGTAAGTGTTTAATTTTTCTGAAATATCATTCTAGGCTTGACTGTTCATTTTAAGGCAAAGTAGGTTAAGGATCATTTGGGCTGTAGATTCTAGAATCTAGGAGCCTTGTAATGGGGCAGTTAGGGAGCTGTATCCTTAAACTTCATGAACCTGGGTGAGAAGATGAGGAACGGGAGGCTCACGAGTGACTAAATGCTGCCAATACCAGAGGGTCGGAGGCTCTTCGGGGTTGGTTATTGTACTTAAAAGGCTTCCCTGTCCTCTGATTTCTGAGATAAATGTATCTGGAAGAAGCACTGAAGAAATTTCAATACATTCCTGGGAAGAAAGATCTGGGACTGGTTCTGACCTGGAGGCTAGAAGTTACCCAAGGTAACCCAAGAGAGATACATGATTAGTTACCAAGAGCGATACAAGATTATGGAAAAATTTCTCTAAAATATTTGTTTTCCGTTCCTGCATGACTGTTAAAACCCATGTCCTGGTTTCTGTAAACTGACAAACTCCCCACCCACTTTGTACCCGTGGCGCCTGCTCTGACGTTCATTCAATTCCTTCTGTGTTTTGGGCCCCTGGAGCTTTCCCTTGAGTTTAGGTGCACTCAGCTATGCATTTACAGGAATGCTTGTTGGATATGTCCTTGTGAAGGAGGCACCGGGCCTCTATTATAGTTATCAAGGGAGCATTTACAATGTACCTGAGTTCCTAAGATAGAAAAAAAAGATAAAGTTTCAATGATGGGAGGCTGCGGGTGAAATTAGGAGTCAAATACTGAGTCAGAAAGACCATTTACAGAAGTATAGATATGAGGCCTATGGAGGCACTGAGCATGCTCGGCCAGGAGGGGAGAAAGAAACTTCAGGCCTTTGAGGGCAGTAGCTGGGCCAAATAGTATAGATTCTAAGGAGGAGAGACTGGGTGGGCCTGTGCTATCAAAAGATCTGGATCTAGCAAGCCATGCAGAATCAAGGAGAACTGCAGTTAGCAGAAGGGGTGTCTTGCATGAACTTCTTCAATCCCTTTTGTATTGCAAGGTTATTATCTCAGCTCTGTCTTCATTTACACTCCACAGACTCAATAGTTCCCAAGTCCAGACCTCTTATAACTCTTCTGTGTTCTTTCCCCTGTCCTTCTTCCTGTTACCTATCTTTCACCCAATCTCTCCTGAAGTTAAGGGCTAATGAGGGACTTGGCAATGTCTTTTTTTTTTTTATTGTGGCAAAAGCTACATAACATAAAATTTGCCATCTGAGCTATAATTAAGTGTAGAGTTCAGTAGTGTTAAGTGTATTAGATCTGAGGAACTATTCTATCTTGTATATCTGAAACTCTGTATCCACTAAGCAACAACCCCATCTTTCCCCCTCCTCTAGCCCCTGACTACTATCTACCTCATATACGTGAAATCATACGGTATTTGTTTTTTTGTGACTTAGATTAATGTTTCGAGGTACATCCATGTTGTAGCATATGACAAGATTTCCTTCCTTTTTAAGGTCAAATAATATTCTACTGTATGTAGACACCATATTTTGTTTTCACATTCATCTCCCGGTGGGCACCTGGATTGCTTCTGTCTCTTGGCTATTGTTAATAGTGCTGCTGTGAACATGGGTGTGCAAATAGCGACTTGAGACTCTGCTTTCCATTGTTTTGGGTATACACCCAGAGGTGGGATTGCTGGCTCATATGGTAATTCTATTTTTAACTTCTGGAGGAACCTTCATACTGCTTTCCACAGCACCTCCACCATTTTACATTCCCACCAACACAGCACAAAGGTTCCAGTTTCTCCACAGGCTTCCCAACACTTGTTGTTTTCTGTTTTTCTTTATAGTACCTGTCCTAATGGGTATGAGGTGGCAATGTCTTTCTTACATTTCTTCACAAGATCCCTGGAATTATGGATGTCTTAAAAATACTGAATCATCCAACCCTTGGATACTCAGTTAACTTTCAATGGCAGATGGGGATTCAAATGATCTTCAAAATTCAAAGAAGTGGTAACAAATTAAGAGTTTCTGATCAAGAGGGGGAAATATTCAGAATATTTGTATTTTCTTTCCATTCAAAATTATCACTCAGTTAATATTCACCACCAAATCTCTCCTGGTTTCATTACACAGACTTTATAGAGCTCTCCTTAAGAGCCTGCGGTGTGTTTTCCTAATCATGGAAAGCCCGTTTCAGCTTGGCTTCTGCTTCTCTTCTGTGAGCTCATGCTGGAGTCACTGTGCTGCATCTTTTATAAGCTTGGACCAGACTAAAAACATAAGGGTCATTCCCTTCTGATTCTAAGTCTTGGTCTTTCCTTAAGCTGGGGTGGGTGGTTTCTTTTGGAGGTCAGAAAGGTCACCTTGGCTTTAAGTAATGACCACCAGCGACATATCGTTTTCACTGCAAATGACTTTCTTGTTTATCAAATTTTATTTGCAGTTGATATTGGATCAGAACCTGGTGTATTTAGCTTGGCAGCCCATGTCCCTGTCAGCATCATGCCGTTCCCAAAGAGGGTATCTTATGGTGCCTTTCAGCCTGGTGTGCCTCTCCTCTAACTCATGGCTCTAAAATAAGAAGTCCTAGTTCCTACATTCCCTTTCATTTCCTTATCATGTCTTGAGTTACAGCCCTGCTACCATTCAATGCAACAAAGTACATGGCAAAGGGAGAATTTACAACTCACAATTGATGAATATTATTATCTTATTGGGAAGGAGATTGAAGGCAACACAGGTACCAACCTATGCCTGACCAAACACTGTTAAACATTTCGTCCAATACAACTGAATGCTTCTGACCTTGAAACTCATTGGCTGCTGCTATTTACAGAGAAGTTGGTTTGGGACCATAGTATTTATTGGCCATGTGATAAGGGTGGTAGTTCTCAAAATCAAGTGTCCTGGTGAGGCAGCAGTAGGTGCCCCTACCTATGCACACTTGAAAATACCTTGAGGATTATGAGGTACATCTTGGACATATTGAATGTAAATTGCATTTAAGTTTTCCTAGTAGAGATGCCAAGTGGGCAGAGAAAGATATGGAATGTAGAAATGAGATCTTGTCCAGAGAGATAAATTTAGGAGTCACTGATATATATATAGCTACTGAAGTCATGAATATGGATGGGTGAACCTGGGATGAATCCTTGAGGAACTTCAATATTTAATGACAGGAAAGAAGAGGGTGAGCCTCCACAGGAGACAGAATGAGAGGCAATGTGGAGGATCTGAAAACCCTAAAATCTGGGCATGGATTTCCATTTAAAAATCCATGGGAGATTCCGAAAAAAAAAAAAAATTAAAAATAGAACTGCCATCCAATCCAGCAATTCCACTTCTGGGTACTTACTTGAAGATGAAAACAATAATTTTAAAAGATATATGCACTCCCATGCTCATTGCAGCATTGTTTACAATAACCAAGATATGGAAGCAACTTAGATGTCCATTGATAGATGACTGGATAAAAACAATGGAGTTTACATATACAAAGGAATACTTCCCATTTGCAACAACATGGGTGCACCTAGAGAATATTATGTTAAGTAAAATAAGTTAGGCAGAGAAAAACAAATATTGTATAATTTCACTTATATGTGGAATAAAAAATAAACAAACAAACTAACAAGCAAAATGAAACAGAAACAAATTCATAGATACAGAGAATAAATTGATGGTTGCCAGAGGAAAGAGAGGAGAGGGCTGGGTAAAAAAGCGGAAGGGAGTTAAGAAGTACAAACTTCCAGTTATAAAATAAGTCATGGGGTACAGCATAGGGAACTTAGTCAATGACAGCATAATAATTATGTACAGTGACAGATGGTTACTAGACTTACTATGATTACTTCCTAAGGTATATAAATGTTGAATCACTATGTTGCACATCTAAGATTAATATAACTATATTAATAGTTACTATAACTAAAAATAAATTAATAAAAACCACAGGATAAAGGATTGGACTTTTCAGAATTCTACTACTTCTGAGATCCTTGATTCTAAGATAATTCTGATTGGTCCATATTGTGGCATTAATGATAAACACTGTTGGATCTTTTTTGAATCTTGCCAAATCTCAAATACCCCCCTGCCTTTGAACTCACAATGCATATTATCTGTACTCATCTGAAAGCACATCCTACCCTGTACTATGTTTGTTTGTGACAACATTTCATTTCTCTCACTAGACTAGGTTTTTCTTAACTGCTAGGAATTCTGTCTTCTTTCCAGAGTGGAATGGCTAAAATTTAAGTTGAATTCTCGAGCATGAACTAGAAAGTCTGATTGAACTCAAAAGTAAATAAAATACCCATCCTGTAGAGACTGAAGGGTCATGGAACATTCCCCTGAAGTCTTCCACCCGAAGAGCATCCAGATGTCTGCTTAAGGTCATACGACCACTACCAATCACTGGCTCACAGATTTCTGATTCAAAACACAGAAGATGAAGTAATCCTTTCTCAGACTGACCAGGCAGTCTTATGCCTAAGTTGATCATTTTCTTATTTTATATAGTACTTGTAAGCAGGATCCTTCGACAGTTGAGGAAGAAAGGAATGTTGCATTTGGCCAAAGCAGACTTCAGAAATGGATTTAGCATCAGAGATTGTGTAATCTGCGAGATAGTCAATATTATCAGCTTAGTGTTACTATAGTCCAGTTTCGTGACTGTGTTTTTGACTGATGTCCATCCAAAACAACACATTTAACATTCAGCTGAGTCCATTACAAAATCAAAGATTTGGGGGGAAAAAAAGGCCCATTAATATGGGACAGTTGAATAAAGCACAGAATGAATGAGACAAAATGAAGCCCACCTTTATCAGTATTTCCTAGTTGTTAGAATATTTAACATTGCTATTTCATTTGACAAGAGGCATAAAGGCATATGTACATTTGTTTTCTGGTTTGACCAATATGTTTTGAGTAATTAAGAATTTTGAATATTATTAGACCACTTATAATTATAAATTTAAAATAAAAATGAAATGATTTCAAGGTTTTTAAGAAACCTGCTTTCAATGATCCAACAATCCCTCAAAAATCACCTTTCTGAAGCTAGTAACCATTAAGTTACTCTTAAACCCAAACTAAATACCAGTTAATACAGCGGACAAAAAGCCAGATAGGTCTGGTTTGGGTATCAGTAGTGTCTTTGTTGTGGAACGATATCAGTTTTCAAGTTTCCACTACACTGTACAGATCTGTGCGTCTCAGGCAACTTTACAGCTCAAAGCCCGCTCCTTGGGGACGTATAGCAACTTGTAAATCCATGAGGAATTTTTCAGCAAAGTTCTATTTCTTAGCTTATTCATGGATTAGACTTATAAGAGCAGATTCATTCTAAGGCTCTAATGAGCAGGCTTTTTTTTTTTTTTTACACTGAAAAAAACATTTTCTTATTTTTTTCCAACATTCAGCTTATGATGGTTTTAGAATTTATGTTCTCAGTTATATACCCCATTGACTTTGAAATCTTAGGAAATACTCACCGTGGTTCTTCCCAGCCCAGCACTGTTCAAAGCCTTTCTTTATGTGGCGGTAGAAAATGGAGACCCACAGAACTGTTTCACATGAGTTTGTTGCTCTGGTTTACTTCTAAGAACATTGGCTCTGCTCTTCCGACTAACCAGAGTCATGACAGCGGTCTAATAACTGAGCGTCGTCTGTTATTAGGGGTGGAGAACATGAAGAGAAATTCCACGCTGAGTCTCTTAGCGTTGGGCTGCGGGTAAGTTCTTTTTTCTTTCACTGGAAAAGATCTGAGCTAGATTTAAAAAACTAGATGTCTTCAGAATGACATCTATAAAACCCAGCTGGCAGATACTAATGATCCCAGCGCTCACCTGGCTGGATGTGCCTGCATTGTGTCTGTAACTGGTCTGAGTCATTTCATTTCACTGACTTCTATGGGGCTATCAGTGTATAGGCTTTAACAAAATATTTTTATTGGTTTCAGAGAAGAAGGGAGAGGGAGAGGGAAAGAGAGAGAGAGAGAGAAACATCAATGATGAGAGAGAATCATTGATAAGCTGCCTCTTGCACACCCCACACTGGGAATCAAACCCACAACCTGGAATCCAACTGTGACCTCCTGGTTCATAGGTCGACACTCAACCATTGAGCCATGCTGGCTGAACTGTGCTTTTTGAACTTTCTATTTAGAGCTGATTTTTTTTTTAGTCTTCAATACTTGCTCATTTCTATTTTGTTATTTCCAAATTCCATTCCAACTTCTTTCTGCTTCACCTCAGTTCAAATGCATTTCAAGGATATCTATCTTCCTTTGGGGCCACAGGACATAAAATATTTGAGCCTAGAGGTCCTTTAGAATTCACCCACTGGGATGTCCTCATTTTACAGATGAGAAAAATGAGGTGCAGAGAAGGGAAGGGAATTGCTGGCCATAATTAATGGGATTTGCCTCAGATCTTAGCTCTTCTGAGTAGTGATTCAGTTACCTGCTTAGAGAGGTGATATAATCCGAAGCAGGGATCAGAACCAGGGCACATGTCCTAACGTATGTTTCTGCACAGTATGACCCTGTATTAGTTTTCTATGCTATGTAACAAACTGCCACAAACATAGTGTCTTAAAACAATATGCACTTACTTACTCTTTCACTATCATATACTAGTATATAAACTATATATTATATTACATATTCTATACAATATATCTTACTATTTCTGAAGGTCATGAATCTGAGCAAGGTTTAGCTGGATTCTCTGGATTCAGCCTGCAATAAGCAAAATATCAGCCAGGCTGTGTTCTCATCTGGAGACCCAACTGGGGAAGTGTCCTCTTCCAAGCTCTCTCAGGTTGTTGGCAGAGTTTATTTCCCTGCAGCTGTGAGACTGGGGGTTCCAGCTTCCTTCTGGCTGTCGGCTGGAGGCCATCCTCACTTCCTAGAGACTATCCTCACTCCCTTGACCCGTGGGCCTCCTGACACAGCCATTTACGTCTTCAAAACCAGCAAGTGAGAAAGTCTCTAGCAAGACAGCCTTATTTAGCGTCACAGGACCCAGGAGAGGCATTGCATCACTGCTGCCATATTCTATTGGTTAGAAGCAACTCACAAGTAGCACCCAAACAAGGGCATGAATACCAGAAGGTGAGGATCATGGGGGTTCACCTTACGGTCTTCCCACTACAACCCCAAATAAGTGATTTTCCGGGGCTAACACAGCAAAACATTCCAGGCAAACAGTATTTTCCCTGTGGATCGCTGTCCAATTGCAAACATGTTTCTAGTGGTGTTTCTCCAAGCTCTATTCTCTATGTCATCCAGTAATTTTACCCTTTTTATTTTACTTTTAAAATACATTTTTATTGATTTCAGAGAGGAAGGGAAAGGGAGAGAGAGATAGAAACATCAATGATGAGAGAGAATCATGGATCGGCTGCACACCCCCTACTGAGGATCGAGCCTCAACCCAGGCATGTGCCCTCGATTGGAATCAAACCTAGGACCCTTTGGCCCGAGGTCCGATGCTCTATCCACTGAGCCAAACCGGCTAGGGCAATTTTATCCTTTTTAACAATGTCTTCATGAAGGAACAAAAGGTAAGGTTTTCAGATTTATGAGTGAATGAGATCAGAGTCTTAGCAAATAATTTGGATGACACAATTAGGTTCCATTGTTATTTCCATGTTATGTAATGGGGAATAATACTTTTGATTTATATTAAAATGATTTTTGCATTTGAATTTCCTTCCATGTGACCTTTTCTTCTGCCAGAGGCATCCATCAGCCTTGGGGAAAATTAGGATTTTTTTTGCAGCAAGAATGTAAGGACAAAGGCAATGCTGAATTTATAAATTCCAAAATGGAAGTTTTGAGTTCACGACAGTTTGAAAGACAGGCTTTGGTGAGAGAAAATAGAGTTCCTAAGCTGCTTTTAGGTTCCAGTAACATTTGATGACTGAGTTTTAACAAAAATAACAGGGCAGAGGGAACTTAGGTACAATGTCACAGGAGCCTCTGACACTAAGGAGGGAAGGACAACTACCATGTAATCTCAGAGGCTGTGGGCAGGAGAAAGGAGCCGGAGTGGGGCCTGGAGGTCAGATGGCAGGGCCCTGAGGGACCTTGTTCCAGGCCCACAATTCAAGGGCTGCGGGAATGCCCATATAGGGGGGTTCATCATTTGGGATGATTGGTCAGTTTCCTTAGGTGTGGCTGCGGGAAGCTGGAAACTCTGGAATTGGCCTCACAATGAGCTGGGCAGCGTAATGTCCATGTGGTGTGTCACGGACAGAGGGGCAGCTGACCACTGCTAGCCTCCCATGTCTTTGGTGTCATTCCTGGAGCCCAGAACTTCTCACGCACTTCGAGAACCCCCTCCTGCAGCCAGTCCACATATTGAGAAGAGCGGCAGGAGTGCCCACAGCACACATGGCATGATCTACTCAAAAGGACCAAATCCGTTTCTTCCGGCTTCAAAGTCTTGTTTGAATGAGACACCATTTACTGGAAAATGACTATTTTTTCTTGCTGCCTAGAGGGTGACTAGCTCTGCTCCCAAAACGTACAAAAGCCACATTTTCTTAGCACAACTGACAGCGAGTGTGCAAGCTGTGCCTCGCCACCTGGAATCACGAATGAAACACCAGGCGATGTTCCATGGCGGCGAGTGGGAGTCCTGGCCTGGAGGTAGGAACGGGCAAGCACAGGATGCGACGGTGTGGGTCAGGAGCGGCCGGGCAGCGCTCAGGAAGAAAAATTAGGGGTTGTATTCGTCAGGAATTTTTTGGTTGCAACTTACGGAGACCCAACTGGAATTAGGCAAAAGGGCCAGAAGGGAATTTATTGGCTCTTGGAATCCAAGAACAACCAGCCTGGGGGAGGCAGGGAGACAGCCAAGTGTCAGGGGTGAGTGGGGAGAGGGACACACACCCCGGGGCTCTCCCCATTCCAGCCTCCAGGGCTGCTCTTGGGTGGCCTCCCTGGGGTTTCTCCTCTCACTGTGATAAGCCTCACCGGGGAGTGAGGGCCCCCCAGGCTGGGAGCCTCTGGGCCTTTTGCTCCTGACTGCAGAGGCTCAGAGAAAGGCGGTGGGGGATTCCCATGGGAAACCTGTCAGAGCTCCCCTGTAGCCGGTGAAACAGAATCCTGTGGGAAGGGACAGGTCTCAAAACAGCCATTTCAATGTGCCTATGGGGAGGGACGGGCGAGGGCCATTGGGAATTTCAGGGCGTACAGGGACTTTCTGCTCGGCAGCCCATAGAGACCGAGCAGGATGGTGCGGCCCACAGGGTCCCTGGGAAGCCAGTGAGAGCGTGTTTTTCGGTGCAGCTGATGCAGCAGGAGGCTAGGTCTGTGGGTGCTGCGTTTAGGGCGCGGCAGTCAGCACCCCTGGAGGATGGGTTGGTTCTGGGGTCACACCGAGAGATTATAGACCAAATGAAGGGCCTTTGGAGGGAGGCAAGCAGGCTGCCGGGTAACTGAAACCATTCATGTTGTTGCTGGTGGATCTGTCCGGGGCCCCTGCAGGCCCCGGTGGTGTTTCAGCCGAGGGAGAGGAGAGGCCCTGGGACACGGCAGCTGCCATCAGCTGCTCAGATTCTTTATGGACGAAAACATGGGAGCTTTGGGGCCGCAGACTGATTCGCTTTAAGTCCCTCCTCATAATGGAAACTGTCCCAGGATGGATGGGCGTGGGCGGGGAAGCAGTGAGATAACAGCACAGGGCGGCACAGGGGTCTGCCATTCCCTCCTTCATCCCCGCATCCCGAAGCACATCTTTGTTCCTGAGCAAACAGACATCATTAGCAAGCAGACAAGGTTTACCGCACAGCTCATCAGCGCCCTCCCCACGCCTGGCCCGGTGTACCAGCTCTAGGTTAATATTTGTTATGGATGGAAGCATATGGGATGAGTGAGGGGCATGGGCACTGTGCCGGGTGCTAGAGATGACCATCTAGTAACATGGACGACGCTCTCCAAGCCCTGACACGTGCAGGCCCAGGTGGCGTGGGAAGGACAGAGGAGTGGTGTTGGCAGAACATGCTCCCCGAGCTCACAAACGGGGAGAGGACTGGGAGCGACATCAGCGGAGAGAGTGCAGGGAAGGGAAAGAGGCAGGGCTGGGGGCCTCCTGCTCCGGGTGCTCCGTGCTTCATGGAAGCCCCTGCAGGCCTCGGGGTGCTCTGTGCTCCATGGGAGCCCCTGCAGGCCTCGGGGTGCTCGGTGCTTCATGGAAGCTCCTGCAGGCCTCGGGGTGCTCCGTGCTTCATGGGAGCCCCTGCAGGCCTCGGGGTGCTCCGTGCTTCATGGGAGCCCCTGCAGGCCTCGGGGTGCTCCGTGCTTCATGGGAGCCCCTGCAGGCCTCGGGGTGCTCTGTGCTTCATGGGAGCCCCTGCAGGTCTCGGGGTGCTCTGTGCTTCATGGAAGCCCCTGCAGGTCTCGGGGTGCTCTGTGCTTCATGGAAGCCCCTGCAGGCCTCGGGCTGCTCCGTGCTTCATGGGAGCCCCTGCAGGCCTCGGGGTGCTCTGTTCTGTTCCTCCCATTCCCACGTGGCACTCCCGGTTCCTGCCCAGTGACATGTGCAGAAGTGGGGGCCGGGGGCATCCAGGGAACTCGGGGTGTGCTGAGGGGACTTCAGCCTAGGCCTGTCCCCCTTCTTAGGGAGCAAGGCCACAGGCCTAGGACCCCCAGGGTGCTCTGACCTCCTTACTGCACCCACCCCTTCCTTGGCGCACTTGTGTTCTCACTCCCACCCCGCCTTCTCCAACCTGATCTCCTTTCTCTCCTGTGATGTGATGGATGGAGGTGATGTAATGTGATATGTACTCAGTATCATAAAGGTGTGAATGATGGACCAAGTTTCATCTCTTACTCATTCAGGGTTCATTGACATTTTAATAAGAGAGAACATGTTTAGCCAAGGCAATGGCATCCTCAACGGGAAATTTTGAGTCTCTTCAATAACAGTGGGATGATTTGTGGGGGGGGGTTCTCAACCTTCCTAATGCCATGACCCTTTAATACAGCTCCTCATGTTGTGGTGACCCCCAAACATAAAATTATTTTTGTTGCTACTTCATCACTGTAACTTTGCTACTGTTATGAATCGTAATGTAAATATCTGATATGCAGGATGTATTTTCATTGTTACAAATTGAACATAATTAAAGCATAGTGATGAATCACAAAAACAATATGTAATTATATATGTGTTTTCCGATGGTCTTAGGCGACCCCTGTGAAAGGGTCGTTCGACCCCCAAAAGGGTCGCGACCCACAGGTTGAGAACCGCTGATTTGTGGTCAGGATTCACCACTTTGTTCCTACCTGTAAGAGTTTTTTCACACTGGGTCATGGATTGGGAAATCGATGTTGTGGGTCACAGCTAGCATTTTAAGAAGAATGACATAGGATGGAATAGAATAAAATAGCAGAGGTGAAAATATCAGTTCACAGCATGCACCAAGGACAAGCTATGTTTCACAAAACACATTTCAGATAACTACACGTGTGCGCAAATGACATAAAATATATTTGTGCTATGAGTTGTAGTAGAAACAAAAGTGTGAAAAATGCTGTCTGAAATTTACCTTCTAGAAAAGTACAATTTGCTTTTGCCTGAATGAGTTGGCTTTTGCTTAGAACGGGGAGGCTCTTGGCTAGTTCAGCTTGCCTTCTGTGGCTTCAAAGCAGAATATTTTGATTTTTTTCGATGTCTCCTATCAGAGGGGCGGAAGTTCCCCAGTTTTTCTAAGTCCTCTCAGGAAATGAAACAAAATGAAATGCTAACAATTGCTCCCGCCTTCCTTGGCAAATGATTTTCCTGATGTTTCCCCAGGGGCCATTATAAGAGACAAAAAGTTGATTCAGGTTTCTAATTGCCTTTGAGGCGTAGAGTCATTAATAACGCCTATCTGTCATCCACAAGAGTAAACGTGAATTTCCTACGAACTTTTCCATTGGTTGAAGGCAGGAGAACCAACAGGGCTTGTTTAAATCAAACAAGGCCACTGTTTAAATAACGAATCTTGAGGAAGAAAAGCCAGACCCACTCCTGGTATTGCAAAGCGCCTCCCTTCTCCCAGAGGCAAGCCGAGCACCAGGTGATGGAGCAGAAGTCACACAGTGTTTTTTAATGATCATTCCAGTTTCGGGGAAATGTAATGAAAGTGACGGTCTGTGGGAATAGACGGAAATGCCAAGTCTATTTGGTTTAAGGCGAAAGAGATGGCACTAGCCCTTCACAAGGACACGTTAGAGAGTTCCTGCCCCAGGGAAGCCACCCAGAATTATAAACCGGCTGTTGATGTAATGAGATTTGCTCAGAGCCTGTGCCACCCAGATGGAAAAAAAACAAACCCGCAATTTTGGCCAAATTGATAGTGAGTAATGATTAACAGGAGGTTGTTTGTCTTGGCTGGGCTCCCAGGAGAGAGACTTTCTTTCCCGGGCGGCGGGAGGAGAGGCCTGCTCTGTGCGCTCCCCATGGCCCCGGAGTGGCGAGGGCAGAGCTAAGGCCCCTCTGACAGGTGAAGTTCCCGGCTCAGGGGGCCTCGATGGGCTAGGCTGCCTCCTAAGTACATCCTGGTCACTTTGGAAGTAAAACTCAAGGAAGCAGTGGGCCAGTCAAAACCCTCAGACCCATGGAGGTCAGAGGTCACCTTAATTAGATAATCAACGCAGAGCTTCAAAACGTAGCCTGCTCCTTCCCATCACACACATCACCTTCGCCCGCTAAATGCAGTTTGCTGGAAGAAGTCACCTCCACGCTTTCTCTGTTACAGGTTTTAGTAGGAAAGCTTTTACCTAAAGGAATAGGTGGGGGAAGGCTGGGAATAGAAATGTTAGTGGCCTTTCTCTCACATTTGGCCCCATGCAATTCAGACTTGTTCACAGTTTGAGAAATAAAAGTGTCTATAAAAAAGCAACGAATTAAAAGTGGCACACAGGGCCCCAGCAGCCACGGTTTCAGGGAAGTACAGACTGGCCACACAATGTTCAGAAGGAGGGAGGGCTGTGTGATTGACAACCGGGTCTGAGTGGTGGCAAACACAGTCTTTTAAAAGAGAGGTTTGCTTCAGCATGAATGGTCTGCCTCAGATTCTCCCAAAGTTACAGGAATTACACCAAATGGGCTCCCAGCTTCACTGGAAAGGGTTTATGGAGCAGAGAAGTATGTTTGGAGAGACAGTTGAAGAAAATTCAGTCAACGCTATGAAATGTAAACTCATCTAAGAGGCTGGAGTCTCCACGAATGCCTGTGGGAGTCTCTCCCACGCAGGGTTCTTCCGGGAATGTGGCCCTGGCTTCCTGCTTCGCTCACCCAGCCTCAGGCGTGTGTTCCTCCTCTGAGCGAGTGGGCATGTGTATACTAACTCCTTCCCTGTCCCTCTTGCTTAGCGGAATGCACGAGTTTCCCATGTAAAGGTCGGGAGGAAGGAAAAATGAAAGAGAAGGAACAGAAAGGATATCAGGATGAAAAATGGAAGGAGGAGAAAGAGAAACAGAAGCAAATCTTACTGGAGCCTGGAAAGCAGGATGAGGGCAGACATGGAGGCAGGCCTCGTTTATCCTGCTGCGCAGTCCGGCTGCGGCCAGGACTGACGTCTGCTCCTTGTCCTGGGCACAGGCAGGCTCTTGTCTATCTGGGTCTAGGCCAGGGGTGGGCAAACTTTTTGACTCGAGGGCCACAATGGGTTCTTAAACTGGACCAGAGGGCCGGAACAAAAGCATGGATGGAGTGTTTGTGTGAACTAATATAAATTCAAAGTAAACATCATTACATAAAAGGGTATGGTCTTTTTTTTTTTTTTAGTTTTATTCATTTCAAACGGGCCGGATCCGGCCTGCGGGCCGTAGTTTGCCCACGGCTGGTCTAGGATATGACCAGGAATGAGATTCTAGAATAATCAGTACTCACCAGGCCCCCTAGGAGGCCCCAGTCAGGTTAAGTGGATCTTAGAGATGAAAGAGAAAGAGAAAAGGAGGAGAGAAAGAAGGGCCCAGAAGACATTATGCGGGACAGAAGGAAGCGAGTGAGTCTATTTCAGATACACAGCAAATGCCTTGCAGGTGTGCCAACTGAGAGCAGATACAGGAGGGTGGTCTTGGCACAGAGTAGGTGCTCAGTTAATAGTCTGGGAACGGGACCTGGGGCGGGCAGAGAAGTGGTGCTAAAAGTCGTCAGGGAATAAATATATGGAAGTATTTACATTTCGAATTGATGTGCCAATTATCTCTTACCTTTCTCTCTCTTTTGGTGAAGCGGGTCTTCTAAGGATCTTGTGGGCAACATATTTTTGATTCCACTGTGGTCAGCAAACGGACCACTTCCTCATCCCAGACTCCCAGGTGTGTTCTTCCTGGGAATTGTAGCCCAGGCTTAACTCCCTTCGGGCACCACTGCTTCCCCGAGGGACCCCCTTTTCCTCCCCCTCTCATCTCACTCCCCGTTTCCAGCCCTAATGTCACTCAGCAAGAACGGGGACCACCATGCACAATGTGTGCAACTGCTGCTGCTTGCCAGCGTCCCCCGAAGACCAGACTTCCCCCAGCACCCTGCTTCTGCTTCCTGGGACCCCCCTCTCACCATGGGGAGCTCTGCAGATGACCACAACTGGGACAGCAGGGCCTGAGGGGGGTCCCAGCAACCACCCCCTGAAGTCCCGAGTTGGAACTCGGGATGTTTTAATTTCAAAAGCAGCGTTGGAAGCGGCGATGCGATTTCACGGTAGTGTTAGTGTAGTGCTGGGTTTCAGGCACAGAACCAGTTAAGGAAGCATCTGGGAGTTGGCTCAGAATCTAACCACAATGTTTCTATGGCAAATTGGCTATTAATTTGCCAATAATCAACTTAGAAATGACTATGAAAATCAAGACATACTCTCTGAGAAGTAATGAAACTGAATATGGTCTGACAATTTCATATTTTGCACAGCACTCAGATGGATCTAGCTTGTCTGAATTAGGGCCTTCACATAAAGTAGATTGAATGCATCCTATTCCAACAGCCTTGCCCTCATTACAGGCCGATTTGCCCACAGGGAGAGAGGCAATAAAGTCTGATACTCTGGTGGTACTAACACCTTCTGGATGTTTATAGAAGGAGCAACCTTGGGCCAAGTGAGCAAGGAGAGAGGAAGTTCCCGAACCACTTGCAAAGGGTTGAGGCTGTGGAGCAGATGTCTCCGCGCTGCCCAGACGGCGGCCACATGGCCCAGCAGCGCTACCGCTGCCGAAACCCCAAGTCTGCAACCCAGGGTGGTCTGGAAATAGAGGATTGTTTTCCTGAGAGCGGTTTCAAGAATGTAGCTCCTCACCTAATAAAAGGAATGTGCAATGATTAACCGGGTCTAATATTAGCATCTGCAAAATAAAGAGCAACTGGGCCGGCTAGGAACGGGAACAGACCTTGCACCCACCCGCTGCCAGGTAAAATCGGCTCCTTTTTAGTCATAAATCTTTCTTGGAAGCCGGAGAAAAATTTCACTTCCGTCAGAAACACTGGGTGGACCGGAGAGAAAGAACATGCTGTTTTGGAGATGAAAGCATCTTGAGTTTCAAGCTCCGGGTGTCTTTTCTGCCTGTTTTGCTGGCTTCCTCCTGATGGTGTCCTTGCCTGGGCCAGGCTTGCATTGTTTTTTATGGGATGGGGCAATGGTGGGAAAGGTCAGCATGGCCCGTTGCCTCCAGCTTTAGCTTCAGTCAGAGAAAACCAGCTTTTGACCTTGAATCTCACTGTTCTCCAGGGCGGACCCCTGGTTAAACTTCCTTGAACATCACCCCCTTAATGACTGTGAAGAATACATCAACAGTCTTTAGGGTGTTCCTAAACTCCAGAACACCACGAATGGAGACGCGGAAGTTAAACGGACTTGTTTACTAAACAAGGTTGTCATGCTTGCTGAACCAGAGCGTCAAGCTGGTAGCAGCCACCTTGCTCATACTTGTCTTCCTGAAACCCTTTGACATAGGGCAGTGATTCTCAGAGTGGGGCCCTGACAGTGTCAGTATCACCTGAGACCTTGCCAGAAAGGCACATCCTAAGGCCCCACCCCAGACTCACTGGGCTGCAATCTGTGCTGCAGCAAGCCCTCCACGTGCTTCTGATACACACTAAAGTTTGGGAGCCTCCGATGTAGTAAACACTGTCACCACAGAATTGGTTATATGCCATCATATCTTGGATCTTTGAAGTCTCTCTCTCTTTTTAAAAAAATCATCGTTATTGTTGAAAGTATTATAGATATGAAGTCTCTTCTAGCTAAAACTTTCAATGTTAAGTTCTAGATTTCCCAGGATCTGCAGCAGCATGCATGCAGTAAGCAGTCAATAAATGCTTTCGATAGATGCTGGGTTTCTGAGCTAGTAGTCATCTTTTACTTTTCTTCCATTATTCCCTCCCTCTCTTCTTTTTCCCTCCCTCCCTCCCTCTACCCCCTCTCCTGACGTCTTTCCTTTCTTCCTTCCCCATCCTTTCTTTTTATGTCCACCCTCATCACTTTAGAAAACACCCTCTTCCCCTTTACATGTACAGTGGGGCCTTGACTTACGAGTGTCCCGACTAACGAGTTTTTCGAGAGGCCGATTTTTTGCTTTGAGTTGCGAGCTAAAATTCGGGTTACCAGCCAGCTTCAGATACCCCACCACTAGTTGGCGCAGCGAACGTCACATCAGCCCAGCATCACGTGTCTCACTCGTTCATTTTAAGATTTGACATACGAGTAATTTGAGTTAGGAGCTCCGTCACGGAACAAATTAAACTCGTAAGTTAAGGCCCCACTGTATTTAGATGGGGCTGACAATTAAGTGGATCCTATCTCACCTGCCACTTGGCAGGCACGTGACCAATGCTAGCCAATCGAAGTGCTCTACTCCTTGGACACTGTGATTGGTCCCGTGGTTCTAGCAGTGCCACTGAAAGCCTTTGGGGTTGCACTCTATGAAGGAGAGACTCCTTATTCCTGACTTTGTGAGCACCAAGAAACCAGATGAACTTGGAACTTCTGGGAGGAACATTTGTCTCCCTGTGGGGACAGTCTGCCTGGGAATGAAGCCAACCCAGAGGAAAGCAAAGCCAAGCACTGACGGGGCCGAGGGTCGGGAGCTGATGGCATCTTTTGAACCTACAGAGCCACCATACCTTGAAGCCAGAGTCCACTCTCTCCTTGGATTTCATATTTAAGTCAACATTCCTTGTGAATACCTGAACCTAGGATCCTGGGAAGATTCATATTAGTGATTCTTTTCCTTATTGCCAAAGTAAGAAATGCACATACAAAAAATCTGAACTAAGTAGAAGTATGACACGTGGAAAATTAATTCCCTGTGATTATCCCCACTTCCCTGAAAATCACTGTCTATAGTTTTGTGTGTATTCCTTTAGAATTTTCTATCAACATACTAATAAGAAGGAATGTTAATTGAGAATTTTCTTGATGTCTCAGTTTTTCTAGAGGCCAACTAAGTCCAGAATAAAACAATAGGTGCCAACACCTATATTCTAGAGTGAGGTTTCAGAATATGCAGGATTTGCAAAGGAAGCGATCCAGGTCTGCCATTATTAGCTCATAGAAGAGGTTATATTTAAAAAGGCTATGAATTAATAGGAAGATTGACGAGGCCAATGGGAGCACATCTCTGGAGAACATTGTAGGATGGTGGGGATAACCCTCATCTGAGGGTGGGGGCAGGGAACACTTCCCTTTCCCTGTAAGTCAAATTGGGAAAGAAGACTCCGGGAAAATCACTCAGATGACCTTATATGCATCTACCGAAATTTGGGGAACACAGCGCCTGAAACCTCATTCATCTCATCTTCTCACCTACAAGGCCTCAGAGGGAAGAGATGAGACTGAACTCATAATTTGATTTTATTTGACTTGATTTCCTCCCTGATTGCCTGCCAATTGTCTTCAGTTTGGAACTGTTGCAAAACATGAAATCATGCAGGCAGAATGCACCCATCTGGTTTGGTGGACGCTGGGACACCTTCCTCCATCACGTCCAATCATGGATTCTTCCTCCAAACGCATGACCTTTCTTTCATATTCTCCTGAGTCGTTGCTCCCATCCTGGGCTATCTCTACTTAGTGTGTGAAGTGATTTCAAGGACCAACTACATGTACAATGACTTTAGCTATGAGTACACAGACATGGATCTCTTTAAAATAATTTCCGGGTCTATGTCCCAGTTAACATTAGTTTCTGAAACTATAATTCTTATTTTTTTAAAAAAATATTTTATTGATTTCAGAGAGAAAGGGAGAGGGAGAGAGAGAAATAGAAACCTCAATGATGAGAGAGAACCATTGATTGGCTACCTCCTGCATTGGGATGGAGCCAGCAACCCAGGCATGTGCCCGGATCGAGAATTGAACCATGATAAGTCGATGCTCAACCACTGAGCCATGCCAGCTGGGCTGGAGCTATAATTCTTTTTCTGTACTCTAAATCTACCTTTCCATCTCATTTCCTCTTCCTGCACCTAAATAAACTTCCCATTCTGCCTATGACATCTCCCCTCATGGAATCTATCTACCCTTTAGGTTTTACTCCCTTACAAATATTCTCAGAGCATTGTTTATAACAACCACTTATTAACCTCAAATAAGTGCATTCCTTGGCCACGTCATCTCATTTCCTCCTCACACTGTCCCTGTGAGCTATTATGGTCCCAATTTTGAAGATGGGGACGTGGAGGCTCAGATGGGGTTGGGGAATATGCCCCGTGTCACAGAGCAAGTTAGCAGTGGAGCCAGGACAAGAGTTCAGATGTCCCTGCCTTGCAAGGTCTGCGTTCTGTTCCTTACAGCCCATCCCTTCAGCTGCCTCAGGATCACATGCAGGTACACCAGTTCCCACTCATTCTCTCTGCTCTACAGCCCCATCATTTCTCTTCAAACTCTTCAGCATTTCCTCAAACTCTTTCAGAAGTATCTTACAGCAGAGTTATATTTCAATTACTTTGACTCTGACCAGACTGAGGGCTGCCCACATACAAAGGAATTTGGGGGACCAAACTGTATTGGCCAACTTGAATATCTGAGTCTTCTGTTCAATTAACCTTTCTTCAGAGGTGTTTTCTTTTTCTTAAAAAAATGCTTCCCTCTGAACAAAAAAAGACTCTGGAATTCCCATTTGCAGGATTAGGGGAGATATTTTAAAGAAAAAAAAAAAGGTACTTCTAAAACACAAGCACTTGAGCCAATATCTGAAAAATGTTGGTAAATTAAAACATTCGCTCAACAATCATTGTTTCGTTATCATCCTGTATGTATGTACACATTTACTTTTCTTCTCATTTAGTATTCCTGGCTACTAGCAGTTTTTATGTAACCTTTGTTCTATGTAATTGTTTTTGTAACTTTTCAGTTAAAAAGAGGAAAAAAGATGATCTTAATAATATTACTTATTTTTGATATCATAGCATTTAAAAATAGTTGACATTATGTAAATAAATTAATACCTATACCATGTATAAGGGGCTGTTTTTTTGGTACATAACTGCCTAACCAGATGCTAAATGATTTTTACTGCCGATTTCACAATTTAAATCTTTTAAAAAAACACTTTCAAGTATATAACTTCCTAATTTCATATGTCTAAAAACACGAGTCCCCAAACAGCATTTACAGTAAATGTTTACATACATAACCTCACTTGACCTTCCAAACAACCCAGTGAAATATTATCATTACGTACAAGGTGAGAAGTCTGGAGGTCAGAAGTCCCTCAATCTGTAAATATTGATGAAGGTTTACAGGGCCTAGGAGAGGAGGGGTTCAGTGGGGCCACTTGATGCAATCTGAAAGCCTTAGCAGTGGTTCTCAACCTTCTGGCCCTTTAAATACAGTTCCTCATGTTGTGACCCAACCATAAAATTATTTTCGTTGCTACTTCATAACTGTAATGTTGCTACTGTTATGAATCGTAATGTAAATATCTGATATGCAGGATGGTCTTAGGCGACCGCTGTGAAAGGGTCGTTCGACCGCCAAAGGGGTCGCGACCCACAGGTTGAGAACCGCTGCCTTAGAGGGATGTTCATTTTGGCTGCTGTTTAGTGGAGATTTTGTCCATGGCAACAGGGTCTGTCCTTGTCTCTGATGATGATTTCAACTTAGAATTATACTTCTATTTTTCTCAGAAAGCCACATTGCTGTCATTTCAGAAACCGTGACGGTCCCTCAGAAGGACTAGGAGATGGCAAGCCAGTAGGGTTGCCAGATAAAGCATCGGACACCCTGTTCAATTTGAATTTTTGTTAAACAATGAACATATAAGCATGTCCCATGCAACACTGAGACATTCTTATCTGAAAAAAGTATTAACTGGGTGTCTTGTGTTTTTAATTTGCTAATTCTGACAACCCTACAAGCTGCCTCCTAGAAGCAATTGGTGGCCTGGTCTAAGCTTTGAGGAGAGTGAATTCACTAATAACCCCACGGGAGGCAGACGGGTGCAGATGCTAACGCTGGGCTCTGTTGTTTGTGATCATATTCTGTTTCCATTGCTTACTAGCTTACTTCACCCCCTGAGCCCCAGCTCCCTCTTCTGTGAAACAACAGGAGCGAGTCTCTGTTTCCTTAGGATGTAGTGAGAATTAAAGGAAATAATCCAGAATACCATTCCCAAGGTGAATGCTCAATCAACTTTGTTTTTACATTAATATTTTCACACAGTACCTCCTCTTCACAGAGATCATAGTGATGTGAATCCTTTGAGTTACCCATAATGCTTATGTCTACATCACCTAGATCTACATGTACATACATGTGTGGAGTTTCTGACTGGCCAGAACACTTGTATCCAGTAGCTGCATTCTTTGGTGAATCTCTTTCAAAAATAATTTGTGAAGTGTTTTGCATTAAGCTGTCCATATTTATTATCATTGATTTCAACGCTGGCTTAAGAAAAATACTCAGTTTTGAAATATTTGAATATAGAAATGTTTAACTTCAATTTTTTATCAGCTACATCATAATATTTGTAAATTTTTAATGTATTAGGTATTGTAAACTTTTGATATATACATAGATTTACTTGCTAAGTTAAAAACTAATTATTTTTCCATTACATATAAAATTTTCTGAGCTTAGATATTAATTAGGAAATAATTTAGGTAAAAATGCAACCATTGTATGCTCTGAATAGTGCAGGTATTGAAGTTTACTCAATCACTCTCTTCTGTCTGTATACGTCGACACGTATATATTTGTGTATGTGCTTATACGTATATCACAAATGTTTTGGAATTTGTCTCTTTATCTTTTAATTCGTGGTTACCATATGATTCTCACCTGAACCTCATAAGTCCAGTAATAGCTACACATGCGGGTGAGAGATAGCACGAGGGACCTCAACATGTACAAGCTGTCTGCGTTTTCCTGATGTGTCAGGAAGTCTGGTGAGGGCCATGCACCAATCACCGCTAAGCATTGTGGGATCATGCAAAGTTGCATAAACCCCAAGGGTGGAAGGATGAGGGATAAAACATACATAAAAGTAACTACACTAAAACAGCACGTGAGCCCGGCCGGTGTGACTCAGTGGTTGAGCATCGACCCATGAACAAGGAGGTCACGGTTCGATTCCTGGTCAGGGCATATGCCCGGGTGGCGGGCTCAGTCCTCTGTAGGGGGCGTGCATTTCTGATCACTGATGTTTCTATCTCTCTCTCCCTCTCCGTTCCTCTCTCTGTAATCAATAATAGCATATTAAAAAAATAAAAGCAGCAAGTGATAAAGAACTCATGATGAACACTGATAACATATGGGGACTAGATGTGTTTGTCCAATACAATGACAAGCAATGGATCCAACTGCCACATTTCACAATGACAACTTTAAGGAAAGACACATTTCCATTGTGGTTTAATGTTCTCTTTCCTTTTCTTCTCTTCTCCCCTCCTCTCCTCTCCTTTTTATGTCAGTCACAGACCTGCCCATTAAGACGCACATGAAAGGTGGCATTTCAGTGTCAGTTGCGTGATATCACTAAGCAGAATGCTTAGGTTTAAAACATTTTTAAAGTTTTGATTATTTTTTAAAAATTGCAAAATATTTCAGATACACAAAAACTACACAAAGAATATTTAACTCGAATAAAAATGAAATTAGGCTCTTTTCAAATATTAAATGAACAAAACTGCTTATCAGCACATGCTCTCCCCCGCCCCCCCCCCCCCCCCCCCCCCCCCGCCCGCTCCCTCCCCTGCCGCCTCCCAGTGCCTAACCCTATATAGTCAGCTTGTCCTGGGATTTGCTGGAGTCACCACACCCTTCGGCACAGCTATCTGTGAGTGCACCTCAACAATGTTTATGCCTCTGCTGCTAATCCTGCATCTGAGCAACCAGCTTGAGAAAACAATACAGGGAAGAGCCGGTCACACACATCAAGGCATGTGTGCACGTTTCCTTTGTTTATCTAGAGCTACATGTTTGGGGAAACTCTCGTAATGTTTACCTTCATAGCCATATTTCCTGCGTGAGACGAGAACAGGACTGGCTTCCTAAGTGGGGGACCCTGCAGGTGCGTAGGTTCCATGTGGAGAAACGGGTTCATGCCTGGGGTGTCATGCTCCGTGGTCATCATCGGAAATTCTTAGTAATTTTATCTTGTTGCTGTGAATTGGTGCCTTGAAGTGAAGTCCGGTGGGACAGTCACGCAGCCAGAGGGTGGGAGCTGGGTTTGCTTGTGCTCTGTCTCCCGCCACCTCTGTGTTCTCTGCCTTCCACTCCCCGAGACGGCCCGTTACTGCTGGGCGACTGCCCTGGTGGAGGTACAGGTGGGGGAGGAAACTGGGTCGGGGTCACGCATGAGCACCCCACCTTGCAGGGAGAGGCCTGGACACCCGTAAGGTCTCCCCGTGCCCTGAGCTCCCTGCCGCACTCAGGGAGTGCAGCATCCACCAGCAAATGGGCTGAAAGAGAGGCAACAGAAGAAAAACTCCTTCCGGAGCCTGCACGGTGCAGGCGCCCAGCAGTCACAGGGCCGCCCTGGGAGAAACGCTCGCCCGGGAACTCAGAGGGCTCGGGTCCCAAAGTGGCTTTACCAAGAAGTTGTCGAGAAAAAACGGGACGAAGGCAAACCCTCCCCTGAGTGTCGCACCCAGGCCGCAGATGCAGCTGGGAAAGGCGAGGAGGCACACGGCCCCGGCATTCCCACGGGCACAGCGATGGTTTCCCCACTCGGGTGCGAAAGCTGCTTCAACTCGTGGCCCTGAGAATTACTGCCCCGGGGTGTGTGTGTGTGTGTGTGTGTGTGTGTGTGTGTGTGTGTGTGTGTGTAAGTCTGTTTTTCCCGAGTTACTGTCTACAATATTTCTTGGGGCTTTCCTCTCTGTTTCCTTTTTCCTTCCATTTGAAGAAATCATCCTATTATTTGAGACAAGATTTGTCCCAGAGTTTCAGTTCTTGTGTGTGAGGATTTTTTTTCAAAGAGAAAAGAGAATTAAGGTAGATTGAGCACGCCAGGCAGGCCCTTCAGTCTCGCCTGTCATTGGGTCTGCTACTGGTGAGTAGCCACTTGGGAGGAAACTGCTCACCTGTGTGGGTGAGTGAACCCTTTCAGGGCTCTGGGTCTCCAGCGAGGGCCGCACTATGGCCTCCGGCCAGACAGTGCCTCGTGGGGCCTGGCTCCGCGGCAGCCGAGGGCTCTGACCAGGAGCAGCCTGTTCTCTGGTCCCAGATAAGCGTCTGTTTGCTTTCCCTCTTCCTGGTGCAGCAGGGCCGCGGTCCCTTTGGAGAGGATTGGCATGTAAGTGCACAAGGGCTTCTGGTGGTGGGAACAGGTATGTAAACTCACCAAGAGTCCCTTTGTTTGACGGAGGAGAGAGCGAGCAATAGGAGTCCATGACGTCAAGGTGAAAGCTGAGGAGGCCATTCCTGCTTCCTGTCGATTCATCTCTGGGCCATTGGAAGGCAACTGTTTATAAAGACATGCCAGCTCCATTGGCACTTGCTCCAGAATTGTTCTCACAAACTGGCATTACCTTTTCTTTCCTACTAGAGGCCTGGGACATGGATCCGGTGGTGTCCCTCGGCCGGGCTTGCGCCCTCTCACAATCTGGGACCCTTTGGGGGATGTCAGAGAGCCCGTTTCAGCCTGATCCCTGCAGGCCAGGCTGAAGGACCCCACCGGTTTCGACCCAATCCCCACAGGCCAGGTCAAGGGAGCCCACTGGTGCATGAATCCATGCACCGGGCCTCTAGAATGCATATAAGATCTTTGGTTAATCTCTTCCCGCCCTCTCCCTCCCCCCTTCCCTCTGAGATTCATCAGGCTGTTCCATGTTTCCATGCCTGTGTGTTGAGCGTCTGCCCCCTGGTGGTCATTGTGCATCATAGCTACTGGTCGAATGGTGAATGGTCAAAGGGTCGCTTAGGCTTTTATATATATAGATAACATATTCCAAATCACATCTGGTTGCAAGAGCGGTCAAGTGAAATAGTTACCCATCCAAATGAACAATGTCAGATCACCTCTTTCATCCAATAGAGGCGCTGGAGATAAATACCCAGATAAGGAAGTGGAATTCCTGTGTTTATGCTTTCAGACGATTTAACTGAAGGAACATTTAGCTGCCACTCTTTCCTGTTTTGAAAGAACCCTCTGCTTCGGAGGCCAATGGCTGAATTCACAGCAATATTCTGCCTAAAATCCATCAAGAGGAAGGCTTCTTTTCCTGTTGAATGGATTCCGTAGCACAAAAGCCTATGTGTGTCTTTACCTACTATTTGGAATGGCCTGGTACCTCAGAGAGTCAAAATCTCCCAATGACCTTTATGACATGGGGACTCTAAGAGAATAATGAATTCATAGCTTTGTATAAAACATACTTACATTTTGTAGGCCCATCCTTTAGAAAGCACAGAGAATAATGCTCTCTCTGGAAAGGACTGAGCTAAAGGAGAGAGATTTATATTTGGGGCACAGTAAGAGTCTAAAGGCAAAATCCCAATTTAGTTGGGGACAAGACTGTTGGGAAATTTCCCAAAGTGCTTTGTTCTAAATCTCTGCAGTAATAACCTTGGATTGTGGTTTTGTGTTGACTGGTTGATCTATTCCACTTGCCTCAGTCCTCTGAACCTGATATCTGGAACAAATATAATCCCTAAAGGGTTGGTTTCTGTAGGGCGTGAGCTATAGAATCAGGAGGAGCAGTCAGGGTGTGGCGACACCCAGAGCAAAGCGACTGATGTGAGTTTAAGGACTTGGCCTCAAACAAGCCAAGATGAAAACATTCACGGGGAAATGCTCCCTGAAGGGAAGAAGGTATTGGCAACAGCCAAAGTGTCTTAAGCAACATCGAACAACTTACAGCTCTTGACAGATGGGCGAGAAATTTGGAGCATATATGCCCCTGGGAAATCAGCCAAAACACTGCGTGGCTATCTATTTTATGTCTATAGCAACGGCGTGGACAAATTGCGGTTGTTCTCCACTCTGACCCGCGCAGGGCTCCTCCCTGGACGACCTGCTTTCCTTCCCCCTGGTGTTCTCATCTTACTCCCTGGAAGAGAGCAGAATGTTCTGCCTGGAATTTTATCTTTGAATTCCCAGGGCAGCGAGGAGAGCCCCAGGGCATGTCTCAGGGAGCGGGCAGGGTCCAGGTGTGCAGCCTGCTCTTTTTCACAGCGGCCGATGTTAACACTTTCATTGTCTAAATCAGATGCACCGATCTAGGAGCCTTTGTTGGGGGGGCGGGGGGGGGGGGGCGGGAGAATCATGTTTGCAAACAAATCCAACACGGTTCAACTAAAGTCAAGCCTGTTACCCCGCATTAAAGACCATCTGTCTACCTATTTCTAAACTGTCCTCTAAATAGAGTTGTGAGAAGTCACCATTAGAATAATGCTCTTCTGCAGGCCAACCTGACACGACAGGTACGCTTATCAGGGAGCAAAGGTGACATCAGGTGTGGACATGCTAGACCATGTCCATTGCTGTGATGGAGGTTGTCAGCCCCAGCCTGTGCCTGCCGACCTGGTTCACCCGAGATCGTTCTGTGTTTGGCAGTTGCTACTGTAGGACCCTAACACCCTTCTGATTCAGATGATATGGCCTTACTCCAGCTTGGCGTCCCACAGAGAAGAATGTAACCTGCTGGGCCTGGCTAGTGTGGTGGAGAGCAAAGCATGAAGGTCAGGACCCTTTCCCTCTGGGCAGCTTAGGTGGGGCTGGCTGACAGCCCACATTGAGCAGAAAGGAATGGTGGTTCCTCCAGGCAGCTTAGTCCTCCAGGCGCCCAGGAGTCGGCTTCCTGCCTCAGCCTGCATCCGCCCTCTGGGGCTGACACTAGGTCGGCACCTGGAGATGGGGGCTTAGTGATCCGCCCTTTACGTACAGAAGAGGGAGCTAAGCAAAGGGGAAAGCTGCCTGTGATCACAGCACCAACAGGCACTGGGCTGAGGAGAACCTGAAACTCATCCTAACCAGGGCCTTCCCGGCCCCAGCAAACCTTCCGCAGGAAGGCAGTGTCCGGGGAGGCTTTCTCTTCCTCAGTGACTCCACTCGGCCTCTAGTCTAAGACCCGTTTCTTGGACACAGTGTTTGGAGCCTGGTGTAGTCTTGCTCACTTTCCCAGCTTAATTTCTTGCCTTTCCGGCCTCAGACTTGATGCACTAACAAGTCTTCCAGATGCACCAGGCCCTCCTCCCATGGCCTCTGCCCACCACGCCTGCAGTGACCTTGCAGCCACATCATGTCTGGCTCATGTCTTCTTTAACCTTATGATGCAAGCTGAACATCATTTTGTTCAGAAAGTTTCTTTGACTCCCAAGACTGAAACAGGTTCCCTTCCCGGGCACCCACAATACTCTGCGCACATCTCCATGGCTGACCTGGGGACAGTTGTGTGTAATGGTCCATCTCCTCTCCTTTCCCTACTGCAGAGGACGGGGCCCACCTTCAGGAATGAGGAACATGTCCCCTGAGATTCTGCCAGCGCCACTGGGGACAGCTCCCTGCAGGGACTGCCTTTGTTGCCTGAGCCAAGTCACGTCCCTGCCCTGGGGTGGTCAGCCCCTGGAACTAATCAACACAAGAGTGGCGAGGCTCAGCCCTCACCCCGGGTTCAAGTCCAAGCTCCCCGAACTGCCCAACTCTCTGCAGGGCCGGCTACCACTTCCTTCCCATTGAGGCTGCATCACAGCTCGGCTCCCCCCTGTGCCCAGCACAGGGACCATGGAGACTCAAGAGTTGAAGTGACTGGCCTCTTCCCCCTTGCCCACCGGATGGGTAAGGTGCCTAAAACACGCTTTGTAAGCTGCACACTGGAACACACGCATCACAAAGGGTTTAACTGCGAATACTCCAAGGGCAGGTCTAACTGAAACCCTCTCCGAGCTTAGGAAGAGTTGCGGCAGACAGTGTTACTGGTTCCGGGCCGGAAGTCACTCCCGTGCCTGCTGGCCACCCCGCCTTTTGATTAATGGGGCCTGGGGTTGGAAAGGCCAGCTTTCTGAGTGTCAACCCTGTGCCCTGGCATTTCAATGCTTTGGTTCATGCATAAGCACACGGCGCATCTTCTTCTGAGAGGGGCTTCAGCCTTCTGAGCGCCTCTTCCATAGTTCAGCATTATTTGGAAGAATGGTGCCACTTGATTTATTTGCTCAGTGCTCATTAAAAAATATCTATATCACAGCTTGTCTAACTCCTACCATAGCTTTCATCTCCCACCCAGGGGACTCAGGCAGGACTACAAATCTTTTGGAGTAAAGAAAAAGTGGCTAGACTCAATATAATTTGTGGGAAATTTAGTTTTTAAAAACTAACAATGCTTTCATTTTATGAAAATGAAATAACTATCATTTATTTATTACTTTTTAATTTTCATTCTTTGTTTCTGTATATGTTGGGGATATATGAAACCTAAAAAGCCAGAGAGTTTGACTTTTGTGGGTCCCTTAGCAAAGGGGACTGTGGAATGTGTGCTCCTAATGCAGTTTTATCCCTTTCCTCCCTTCCTCCCTCCTTCCCTCCCTCTGTCTCTCTCTCCTTCCCTGCATAACTGCTTACACACATACATTCATTTAGTACATATTTGCAAATACCTAGCATATACCATGTACTCTTCTAGGCAGTAGAGATACAGAGATGAACAAACTGAGAAAAAGTGCTGCTTATATTCTAGCGGGGGGAGTTAGACAATAAACAGGATAGAGAAATAAGAGGTATAGTATGTTAGATGTTGGCAATTGCTTGGGAGAAAAATAAACTAAGAACGGGAATGGGGAGAGTGGGATTGTTGTTTGTCAGAGTGACCGAGGAATGGCCACATTTAAACATATGGCTCTCGACCGACGTAAGATGAAATTATGCTCTCGATTACAAACATGCAGTTTTGGTTCTAACTCCTTTAACGGAGCCTTTGGGTGAGCACTGAGGTTCTCTGAGTCACGCTTCTCACCTGTAAGAACAGAGGCTGAGTGGGGCAGAGGGGAGAATGCTGTAATTCTAGTGAAATGGTCCAGTGAAACATGCGGACACAATACTCACAGTCATCCTTTTTAAATTTTACTTTTCAATTACAGTTTACACTGTGTATTATTTTGTATTAGTTTCAGTGTACAGCATAGTGGTTAGATAATCATATACTTTATAAAGTGATCCCCCTGATATTCCCGGTATCCAGCTGGCACCATATAAAGTTATTATGACATTATTGACTGTATTCCCAATGCTGTACTTTACATCCCCATGACTATTCTGTAACTATCAATTTGTGCTTCTTGATTCCTTCACCTTTTCCACCCAGTCCCCCATCCCCTTTGGCAACCAGTAGTCTGTTCTCTGTATCAATGAGTCTGTTTTGTTTGTTCATGTATATTTTTTAGATTCCTCATCTAAGTGAAATCATATGCTATTTGTCTTTCTCTAACGGATTTATTTAATCGAGCATAATATCCTCTAGGTCCATCCATGCTGTCACAAATGATAATATTTCATTCATTTTTTTATGGCTGAGTAGTAGTATTCCATTGCATATATGTACACAACTTTTTAATCCACTGGTCTATTGATGGGCACTTGGGTTGCTTCCGTATCCTGGTTACTGTAAATAACCCTGCAATGAACATAGGGGTGCATGTCGTCTTTCGAATTGGTGTTTCATAATAATTCTTGCTTCCTCCCTTTCTTTCACAGTCTGTCAGCAAATTCTCTTGTCTCTGCTGGCAACCCATATCCACACGCAGAGCACTGCTCCCACTCCCCCTGCCACTGTCTTGGTCTGAACCACCATCATGTCTTGTCTGGCTTATTGCAATACACACTTCCTGGCCTCCCAGCTTCGAATTCTACCCACACCAGCTAGCGTGAGCTTCGAAAAGTCACTCCTTTGTTCAAACCCCGCATTGGCTCCAAATCCACACAGGCCAACCTCCCAAGTTCTCATGGTGGCCTTTGAGGCCCACTCTGACCTTTCCCAGAGCGCCCGCCCTCACTCACTCCCCTCTGGCCCCCCTGGCATCTTCATTCTTTCTTGAATGTCAAGAATTTCCTGCCTCTTAGGCTTTTGCTTTATCTTCCTTCTGACTGGAATGCTTCCCCCGACTCATCCACTTCACTGACTCCCTCAAGTCTTTGCCCAGTTCTCTACCCCAATTAACCTTCTCCACCTCTCCCTCACCATCTCCACCGCGGACCCCATCTCCTGCCCACCGTCTGATTTCCATAGCGCTCCTCACTCTTATACATCCAATAACATTTACTAAATGATTGGTTACATTTGTGTGTGTTTCCACCTGATAGAATTAACTCCGTAAGGGCAGCCCTGGAATAGTGCCTGGTCCAGAGCGGGTGCTCAGAAAGTATTTGTTCAGAAATAATTAATGTGGTGCGCGCACACACACACACACACACACACACACACATATACACACACATACACACACATATACACACACACACACATACACACACATATACACACACATACACACACACACACACACGGTTTGCCCGCCTCCTCACTGTCTCATGTGGTCCTTGCTTCGAACCACCTCCCCCGCACTCTTTGGTCATATCCTATGTAGGGGCTGAATGTCTGTGTCTCCTGCCACATTCATATGTTGCCTGGAGTTGGAGGGGGGGCCTCTAAGGAAGTAGTTAAGGTTAAATGAGGTCTTGAGGGTGAGGCCCCGATCTCCTGGCCTGGTCCTTATACTCAGAGGCACCAGAGAGCTCTCTCTTTCTTTCTAGCCTCACCCAGCACTGAGGAAAGGCCAGGCTCACTAGGAACTGGATCGGTTGGCGCCTTGGTCTTAGTCTTCTAGCTCCCAGATCTAGAGAAATAAGTTCCTGTTGTTTCAGCCGCCCAGGGTCTGGTATCTTGATGGCAGCTCAGCAGATGAATACACCTACCCAGGCACTTAGACTCACCGTCCATGTCTCCTTCACTGAGCCATTGCCAAGTACGTTAGTCCACAAGGGCACCCACTTTCTGATGTTCAATAGCATTATAATTTAAATACATGCCAAGTTGTAGAGTTTGATTCTAGTTTGCATTGACTTGTCTCTGCTCTTTGAGTGTGCATCTATTCTACCCACATGAAGTGTGAGCCATCCATGAGGGCAGAGGCTGAGACAAATACAAGTTCACTGGGCCAGGTCCCTTTGGACGAAAGCCTCTTGCTCATAGGGAGGATGATAGAATTATTTAATTGCCCGAGGTTACACAAATGGTCTTGCAACAGAATCAGATCCATCCTCATAAATCCTAGGCCAGGACTCCATGTTTGAGCAAGTTCCATATCTGGGCATTACAACAGGTGCCCACAGCTAGAGGCTGATTCATAAACAGATGAGACCTTTATAAAAATACATTCATGATAAAATGTCGTTGTTAAGGACACCAAAGCATGTCGACACCAAATGAAGAGTAAGGGGATAAGGAAGGAAATCCTGGATCTCATCGAATCTCTCAGTTATCTGTAAGGCCCCCCTGCTCCCCCCCCCCACCCCCCATGCTGTGTGGGTGAGCTGGTCAGGGTCAGAGCGGGACTGACTAATGAGGAAGAACAGGAAACTAAGGGAAGGAGAATGAACTGTGCAGTCCCTGATCAACTGAAGGAGATACGAGGAAAACACAGTTAGAGAGTTAGAGAATGACCCTTGTGGGGAAAAATAAGCGATGGCCCTCTGGTGTGTATGACCACGGGAAGGGGGAGGCTGCCGTCCCGACTTAAGCTTGCACTGGAGACATTAGACAAGGACACGTCCATCTCATACATTTCTACACCCCACACCAACCCGGCCAGCTTCACTGGGCCAGAAGAAACCCTTTTCCTGAGTTACCAAGGCATGTTTGGTGGTTGGGCTCCCAGAGCAGCCTGCAAAGGTCTCTTTGAGCTGAAATATCACAATTTCGCAGTACAAGCTAAGCCCAACTGAAAGAATACAGCTCCCGCTGATGCTAAGGAAAGGCTAGTGCATGAGAGAAAAGGAGAGCGCGGGTGCACATTCCTGCAGAAGCTCCAAAGGAGTTCTGGGTACCGCTCCATCTGGGAACAGGGCGGTTGCTATGAGGTCTGTTTCTACTTGTAAAGGCACAACTTTTGCTTTCTTTGATAGGTCCCTAGTACCACTTCACATGCAGAACAAGCCGGGCAAGAACGAATGGGAAAAAGAGGAGAGGACTTTTTATCAGGGCGCTGAGTAAGCGGAAGCGACAAGAAAGGGGTCAGAGCACTTGTGACCGAATGTTAGAAAGAGAGTGAGCTAAGGTGTGTAAGAGGAAGGAGGGGCTGGATGTGCGGATGGAAGGAGGGATGCTTTGGGGTCCCCCTGGCCTGGATTTACATTTTGGGGAAATTGTGATTCTGGGTAAATGACTCCCTTAACTCCTCAGCCTTCACTTCCTCATCTGTAAATGGAGGACAGCTTGCCTCATAAGCCGGGTGTGGGGATGGAGTGAGAGCGTGGAGCTGAGGCTGAGGGTAGGGATGCATGAAGGAGTCATGAAGGGGGCTGCGAGGCAGACCTGCGGGGTGGATTGCACAGAGGCCAGGGCCAGAGCATCCTTGGCTGTTGTCGGGAATGTACTGAAGCAGGAAGTGGGAGGGGAGGGCCTTGCGGGGGAGGGGGGCTGATGAAGGAGGAGAGCGCCCGCCTTAGGGCTGCTCCTGAAGCGTAAGCCCAGGCCGCAGTGGAGGGAATACATGCGCGATGGGATGCATTACGCTGTGCTCTGTGCCCCAGGGGACCTGAGCGCAGCCCCAGATCTTTTTCACTGAGGAAGGAGCAGTGTCTCTGGGGTGTGTACCTGCAAGCCCTGTGGGGTTGGCTGTGAATGTTATAAAGAAATGAGGGTCACAGCCCTGGGGCGCCCCCTCCCTGTGCTCTCAGAGGGACTGAGATATCTGCGGTGAAATATCACTGTGATATTCCCCACAAGGGTAATTCTCTAACTCTCTAACTGTGTTTTCCTCGTACCTCCTTCAGTTGCTCAGGGACTGCACAGTTCATTCTCCTTCCCTTAGTTTCCTGTTCTTCCTCATCAGTCAGTCCCGCTGTGATATTTGAGCTGAAATATCACAATTTTGGAGTACAAGCTAAACCCAACCCTAGAGTCTAAGGCAGTGATGGCGAACCTATGACACGCGTGTCAGACGTGACACTCGAACTCATTTTTTTTGGTTGATTTTTCTTTGTTAAATGGCATTTAAATATATAAAATAAATATCAAAAATATAAGTCTTTGTTTTACTATGGTTGCAAATATCACAACATTTCTATATGTGACACGGCACCAGAGTTAAGTTAGGGTTTTTCAAAATGCTGGCACGCCGAGCTCAAAAGGTTCGCCATCACTGCTCTAGGGGAACAATAGGGCATTGCTCTGGGAAGCAGTGGCTCTGGTCCCAGCTCCCCAGGGACTATGGCGTTGCTGCCGGGCACAGCGAGGGTGCAGTGAGCAGCAAGGACCTTCCGCAGCTTCCCTGGGAGCAGGTCACTGTCCTCTGAGGCCAGCGTGGCCAGCCCGCAGCCTCTACCCCAGGATGCTGCTTCATCCCTCAGCGCTGCCACAGGGATGCTCAGATGAGCTTTAGGGGACTGTAGGGCGGGTTGGCGGGGGGGGGGGGGGGGGGGGGGGACGGGGGAGGAGAGGATATTAGAAACAGCAGAGACGCTTTTCCTAATGCACAGGCCAGCGTCCCTGAGTGGGGTGGGCTTCGGTGACAGGTCCCCTGCCCAGAGGAATGGCTGATCACCACCAGGCCCAGCCTTTCCTTCCACAGCCTGCAGTCCACTCTCTGAAGAGCTGGCTGTTTCCTCAGCCCCGGACAGTCCGTGGGAAGCTTCTCATGGCAGGCCTCATCGCCTCTCATCCATCCTTAACCCAAACGCCCTACAATCGCAGGGAGCCGGGTGCATTCAAGGAAGGATGGGCTTGTGGGTCAGCTACTTAGATTTCCCAGAGGCAGTTGTATGCAACTTTGCAACTATGTGAAACTTCATTGCGAAAGAGACTGCAGATTCGCTATGTGACAAGAGTCAGTCTCCCAGTTTTCTGCGGAAGCTGACGTTTGTGGGGCAGGATGGAGAGGTAGCTTGTGGCTGGGCAGGGTGACGGGCACTTTTCCCAGGGAGGTGGGGAGACATGAAGGAAGCACTGGCTGAGGACCCGCCAGGCCCAGGAAACTCTGCCCGGGGCCTGGAGTCCTGACCATCTTCCCACTCACTTTCCCGACGCCCCACAGTCCAAGGGATGGTCCAGATATCATATTTCCAAGGAAAGAAAAACCTACTGGGGTTGAACAGAATATTTGAAAAATCTTTAAAATCCACAGCTCTGCTGCATGGCCCTGAGGAATGCGCCCTCCGGGGGTGCCTGGAGACCATGGAATGCGCACCAGCAGCAGGCCTTACCTCATCCTCCCCCTCCCTGCACCCAGGCCTTGCTCGGCCACATGACCTCCTGCTCCCTGCGTCTGCAAACTTGTGGATGCACCAGACTTGCCTTCCAGCCCATCCAGCTTGTCCTCCAATGGCACTTTCCACCCCATGCTGCCCTCTGGCTGCTCGAAACTCATTTGGAGGGAGGCAGTAGATTAAAGTTTGCAAAGCAGTAGATACCCTGTTTACAGATGTTTTAATTTTTAATTAGCACTAGTTACTAAGATTTGAAATTCAGGAGGTAAGAGTCCAGATTCTTCCCTTCTCATGAAACAAATGCAACGTTCTAACTTCACTAGAGTGCATTTCTTCATGTCACAGAGCTATTCCCTTTAGATGGGTCTGGGCTCTCGAGTTTGCGACAGTCCTCACCTCTCCATTTTAATCTAAATGGACTTGTTTCACTCAATTAAAAAAAAATCTGTAGGCCCATAGAGACTGTGGTTTGCTGCTCCCCCGTAGGCATAAGGCTAAGCAACACCGGCATTCATAGGACTTGAACCTCAGCCTGTGTGACGGAGGGCATGTGACTGAACTTGGGATGTCTTCTCTTTGTCACCAGTGAACGAGGATCATAACGCTGCCTCCTAAGTTATCATGGAGATGACACAAGGTAATATCTACACAGCACCTAGAATGATGCCTGGCCTGTAGAAAACTCCCCAAAATGTGTTTCATGAATTACACCTTCCTAATCCCTTCCCTCGACTTTCCCTATTCTTATCTCCAGCTCATGAAAACTAATAAAATGGGTTTGTTTTTTTGCCATTCATTTAACAAATACGGAATTAAGTATCAATGCCGGCCAATGTGTTAGATACTAGAGGAAGTAGGGTGTAGGGGAGACATATCTCCATGAATAAGACACAGTTCCATGTCTCAAGGAGTTCATGGTATATAGTAATGTTACAATGTGATCCATGCTGCAACTGAGCTAGATATTAAGCCCTGGCAACACCAAGGAGGACACACAATGAAAACAGTCCCTGGGGAAAATATAGAAATTTAGATTACTATTCATGTGATTTCCCTCTTTTTGCTCATTCTCATGTAAAACCTAACTTTTGAACCTTAAGTGAGATCACTACGATAGCTTATTTCCATCATATGCACTCATTCATTTAGTCACTCATTCAATCCATTAGCCAAGCAATTAAGTGTTATCCATCATGTGCCAGACACTATTGTAGGCACTGAGGATACAACAGTGTAGAGGTAAAAGAAGGACGCCGACTGGTGCAGCTTAGAGCTCAGACACAGACCAGTTAAATCAGAACAATATGGTGGTGCAAAGGCTGTGTTAGGACAGATATGTGAGACATACAAGCATGTTTCAGAGCTTCTTGGAATTACTTGCGGAGAGGACTACACTTTTGAAATCACACAGGAAGAGGATTTAGACTCAGTTATTGGTCATTCATACGAGGGCTGTTTCCCCTGAGGGCAGGAGAACTTGGAAATACCCATTACAGTTATTTTATAATTAAAAGTAAATATTTCCACCCATCCAGGCTGGCCTTTGATTTAAGGACAGAGAATTGAGATGGCTTCACACTCGCGCCACGTTGGTCCCAACCTGTGATACTAACCCAACATCAAGGCATTTCACACACTACAATTAAAACATCCTCGCTCGATACATGAATGGCTACGAGTGTTTAATACCAGGCAACGGGCATTTAAAAATGCATTATAAAGAAACCTGGAAAATCCTGTTAAAATTTAACTATCAGTTACATATCCTTTTTAAAACTTGTGACTTTACAATTATATTTAACTTGGAACTAGCAGGCTCCTGACTCACTCTTCTTAAAAGCAGATGAATGTCTCAACTCCTCTCTCTTCTGTTGGCCAAGTGCAGTGACAAAATACCACATAAAGAACTACTGGCTGTCAAAAAGCTAAGCGATACCAATTGTAGAACACTGAGACATAGAAATTGAGCAATGATGAAGAATTCCAATATTTTCTCCCTCCCCCAAACTTATTTTGCATAAAATACAGGAATTCTTTAAATTCAAAATTGGGCAGAGAAATGTGGACTGCCACATAAAAGTAAAGACTGTTACACAATTTCCCTTAAACATGACCATCCTTTTCTTCAAATACATGTGATGAAAAATCAATCTGTGTCATATCTAGGCAGGATAAAGTCAGAAACTTCAGGATCCGTGTCCCTCATGTCTTTAACCTCCTGTAGCAGCCACATCAATCTGAATCTCCAAGATGCCATCGCCGGGTTTAAGAGACATCAGCACACTGCAAAGGTGGACTCTGTTGTAACCGCTTATTAAAAACAAACCAAGCCAAACTTGTGGTTTAAAAATTGGGTCCAGATGATGCTTAATAAGCATGAAATACTTTCAGTGTTACAAACGAGAACCAGGTGTGGAGAAAAGCAGCTTGGAGCTGAGCACGGCCACCTACAAGCAGGGCTCATCTTCTTCCCAAAGGGTGAGAGGCAGTCATCAACGACACAGCCTGGCCCGCCTTGTCTTCCGTGGGGAGGTGTCCCACTGCAAAGGAAAATCGGAGCATTCTACACTGAAGGAGAACGTGCAGGCTGTCTCTTTGAAGATGTGTATGTGTTTTGAAATCAAACCACCTAAAAGCAGACAGGGAGGAATTGAATGCTCAATGGCAATGCAATGAATAGGGCTTCTGGGGAGGGTGCTGCTTTCCTAAGTGTCTAGCCATGAAGGGCACCAAACCCTGCGCAAGGTGAGTCTGACTTTTGCCTTAATGAACCTTCTCTTTCAGTGAGTGCCAGGAGAAATACTGGGTGACCTCTGGCAAGTTAGTTCATCTCTGTGGGCCTTGCTTTTTCTCATTTGTAGAATGTGGGAGTGGGGTTACTCAGCAAAATGACTCCATGGTGTCTCTTCATCGTGTGTATGTGTGAGGGAGCAATTAAAAGAAGGCCTCTCTATTTCACGCGAATGTCAAGTTGTGGCCACCAAAGCCTTCTACCTTATTGGCTGTGGCTTCAAAGGAGCAGGATAAACAAATCCATTGCCCAAGAGAAAAATCCCTTCTGCTGTTTTCCCCTCGATTCATACAAGTTCATTAAAGCAAAGTCCTCTAAGCCCCAGTATCTCCCAATTGTCTTGCAATGGGTCTGTACAAAATATCCCCATCGGGCTGACAACCGGTAGAAGCGAGAGGGCGGGAGGAGACAGGCTTTCAAGGGGCTGACAATGCCACCATCCACTGGTTGCCAGCTTTCAGCAGACCATAGAATCATCTGAAGGGCTTGTTAAAACATGAGAACTGGATCCCACCTTTAGAATTTCTTATTCAGCAGGTGTGGGGGAGGGGAAAAGAATTTGCATTTCATCATGTTCTCGGGTGCTGCCGGTGCTGCTGGCCTTTTAGAAGCATTGCCATCCTGAGCGCAAAGATGTCAGTATTCTAGGTGAACAAGCGTGACATTATTGTCTTAGCGCCATGGTTGTTTCTATTGGGCCTTAAGACATAGCATTCTGTTAGGCAACATGGAATATAAATAACCTCAAATATGGAGATACCTTTTAAACTATGTCCCTACCTACTGTTTTTCTGCATTTGAGCAGAAAAAGACACACTGAAGAGGAGGCTGTTGGCAAACTCAAGGTGTTCACATTGAAGTTATATCGGTGTCATCCCCAGTCTGTTCTCAGAACAGTCTATGTCACTGTAGGTCTTTTAAAAATATTATTAAGAATTTCAAGATGGCAATAGCAGAGCATTAAACCAAGCACAGGGCCCTTCTGAGTATAGGGGCCTGTGTGACTGCACAGGCTACATGCCCGTGAAGCTGGTGCTCCCTATTCTTGTCTTTAGAACCAGGAACTCTAAGAACCAGCTTTGGAGGGCAGGAGAGAAGGCAGGACGAGCCCTTCTTCCCCAGGGAGGTAACTGAGAACATTTGCCATAAATAAAAAAATTGTATCATAGAAATAGTTAAGACTCAGCTCCTTATACGGATTTATAACTTGTTGGGAAAACAGAATTTAAAGGCAAATATATTTTAAGTCCCATGGAGGCAAGGGAATATTGGGTATATTTACCACTGGATGCCTAGGATCTACATGGTACTTAAATAAAGTAGGTGTTCATTACATAATAAGTGAAGGAGAGAATTTATCTCTATTGGCTGTCTTCTGTCTATGGGCAGTGTCTCCAGCCAAAGAATGAGACTTCTCAATAATTAGAATAAAAATGTTTAATGACACCTGGAGAACAGTGAGTTCTTTAACCTATTCAGTACTCAATAAATATTTGCTGAATTAATTTGGATTGAATTGCAGAAGACAGCAAAAACCAGTAAAGAAAGAACTCATCATTAAGAAAAACAAAACAAAACTTGAAGTCATCAGACTTGGGTTTGAATGCCAGTGCTGTCAGACACCATTTGTGAGAATTAACACCACTGGCTACTTTTCTGGAGCCTTACTATTAACCTTCCTTATTTGAAGAAATGAGAAAAGTGAGAGAGTACAATGCTGCTCTCCCCTAATTCCCAGCAGACTTATGCCAATTCTACTGTGATACAGAAATTCAAATAGAGGAGGGACAGGCAATTTCAGGTTGTGGTATTTGGTGAATTCTTCCAGGTGAAGAAGGGCAAAGTTAGAGATACAGAAAATGAGTCTTTTAGTTACAGAGCTGAGGAAGCGTGAGAAACGATGTAGAAGATACTTCTCAAACTCCAGCAGTTACACAGAACCAAGCAAATTAACACAAACTAGCTGTGGCTCTGGCTGGAAGAATACAAGCCCCATCTAGCAATGGCAGCCAGAGGTCATGAGGGTCCGCCATTGCCTCCAATCCATATTTTCACATGAAATCTCCCAATTTAAAAATACTAGCAACTAAGTTAAAATTGGAAAAACATTATGATGTTGGGCAAAAGCAATCATGGGCAACATAGGGCCTCCAGACTGCCAGTTTATTGTCTCTGGCTTAGAAGGAGTCGTTAACTTGCACTGTTTGGGCTGAGGTAAAAGTAGGCTGGGATCAGCAGGGAGAAGTCAGAATGCAGGAGCTTGAGTGGCAAGCCCTGCTGGGCATCAGAGAGCCCACTAGCTTCATTTGATCAAAGACAATATTGGACACATATTCTACACATATGTTCATTGTTTCATCTGACAAATATTTAGGAGTTCCTATGATGTATCAGGCACTCATGAAACAATGGGGATGTATAATGAATGTCTTAGTCATCTTGGCTGCTATAAAAACATATATAGGCTGGATGGTTTGAATAACAGATCTATTTTCTCATGGTTCTGGAGGCTGGAAGTCAAAGATCAGGGCACCAAAATGACTGGGTGCTGGTAAGAGCTCTTTTCCCGCCCTGCAGAAGGCTGCTTGCTTGTGTGTTGCTCACATGACTTCTACTTACTTTATGTACAAGAGAAAGATGGGTCAGAGATACCAGAAAGAATCATGATGGTGCAGGCTTTAGATGCTTTTGCACAAAAGAATGATGAGGGAGAGGGGGAAGGTGATTAGTGGTATGGTGCTCCCAGGACATCAAGGAGATGGAGGACTGAGAAGTGGCCATTGGGCTTGGCAATTAGGAAATCACTGGTGACTCTGAGAGGATTACCAGCAGAGCCTAAGTGGCAATATTGCCCCTAAGTTACAGGGAGATGCTGCTTTACCCACCTCCCATCCTCATGCATCCACATAACCAACCCAGAGCACACACATGGCAGATTCAGCGCCAGGGTGCAGATAGACAGGTAGCTGTAAATGTTTGACACAATTTTTCTTCTAATCATAGGCATAATCAGAGGGACACTGGGTTCTTGGACTTGTAAAGTCTGAATGCTGGCACTTAAAACTGTAACCAAGAAACACGTGGAAATTCTTTTCGTTCCATTCCAATTTGGACGATCCATGTGACTGCGAGGGACCCCACTGCCGGGCAGAAGCTGCTCTGTGAGCAGGATTCTGAGCGTGAACACTCACTCAGTGAGCGGCCTCGTTCCTGTGAGCTCTCTGGCAGCCAGATATGTTTGTGAACTTTTGAAAGAGAACTGCAAAGGCCGAGGGCTTACAGCGATCGTGTATTTGCCCCGTCATGCCATCACGGAGCTCTCGCTCGCGATCCAGGCTGTGCTGCTCCGGGACAGGAAAATCCCAACCAATGACAGTTGCGAACACAAACAATTGCTGGGCTTTTCTGCACAAGGCGAGGCGCTGAGTCCGAACACTGCCCAAAGTGTTCGTGTCCCTCAGGCTGCCAACAGCAGCCTCTGACGGGTGGGATCTGGGCCAGGAGGAGGGCTTGGACGGCCCTTTATTTATTTGGTGATTATACAGCAATGGGAATTTTATGCATTTTCAGAAATGGAGAGTGGGGCGAAGAGAGAAAGGCCGGCACTTAGTGCAGTGACAGCTCTGGTCGCGTGGCTTGGCCGCCCGGGCACCACGGCGGTCTTTCTGGGGGCAGCCTGTCCGGCACTGGCCCTGCCTGGCACCGGGAAAGAGAAGAAATGAGAGGGCAATCTGGCATTTTCATATTTGTTTATTTTAAGCTCTCAGGCCTGCTGAAAACAACTGGAATCTTCTGAGTTGCCGAGAGCACATAGGCTTCTTTGATGGAGCTCTTGGCCCCTGCCACCCTAAAGCCAAAGGGGCTCATTGATTAAGTTGTCGGGTGACCAGACCCTCTGTGAATTCAGGTCAGACCAGAGGCAATGGTTAATAGCTGGCAGGTAACTGTCCCCCAATGAAATCTTTACTATGGCCTTCAAAGCTTAACATGAAAGAGTATTCCCCTGAAATCCAGACTGCGAATTGGGAAATGTTCTGAGTCTGAGCATCTGCCTGTGTTACTAGCACAGGAAATGCTGGGAAAGCAAAGATAAAAGGTAGAAGGAACGGTTAAACACAGCTGAAGAGATCCATGGAGACAGCCAAGGACAAGGGTCAAAGGGAAAGCCAGGGCCTATGTTTTTATTTTGTTTATTTATTTTTTCTTGTGTGTGTGTGTGTGTGTGTATGTGTGTGTGTATGTGTGTGTGTATGTGTGTGTGTGTGTGTGTGTGTGTGTGTTTAAGGATTAGGAGTGGATCAGGCTGGGGGGCTGGTGGACTGTGATGACTGGTTCACATCAAACCCAGGCTACTGATTGCTACGCTGGGGGCGGCCCCACGAAGGGAGCTGGGCTGCCTCTGTGCTTCTGCTGTCACCCCAGGGGGAGGGGCCTGCGGGGTGGGCTAACCTGTAGGCTCCGTCATTGGTCTGGCTTTGACTGAGTCCAAGGACCAAGCGCACGCTCTCTGAGCAGGGCTGCATCCTTGTCGTTCCCCTGGAAGAACTCCTATCGAAGAACTCACCAGACTCTTCACAAGTTTACTCTAAATTAGATCAGGTTTATTACTATTGGGAAAACTTACTGGCCTTGGATTTGGGGGAATTTTGAAAGTTCCGGTTTCCAAAAGCATTGTTGGTAAGTGGATTTACCAATAATTAGCAGTGTGCCCAGACCAGACCAGACCAGACCAGACCAGACCAAGGGCCTGCCTTTCTCAATGACAAGGAGCTCCTTCATCCCGAGGACCCGCTACCTACCTGGCACTGTGCCAGGTGCTCTGCTGGCATTGCCCACATTTTTTTTCACAGTACCCTTATGATGAAGGCCCTCGGTCCTCCTCCAGGCCTCTATTTTACAGAAATGGCTAATGGTGTGATTTTGAGACTCTGTTTCCCTTCTGTAAAATAAGGGGTTAGAGTAGAATGACTAAAAAGTATCTTCCAACTAATATTTAGCTGGGTTTTACGTTTTAGAAGAGTATCAGCAAATTACTTTCTGGAAGTTGGAAAGAATCAACTGGGGCGGGGGGAGGGAACAAATGATCTAAATAACTCGAAACAGCCAACACCTTCATCTAGGACTTGAGCTTTCAGAACCATGAAATAATGCATTTCTGATGTTAAGCCAAAAAAGCAAAAATAAATAAGTAACTTGAAACAACTTTCCAAAGGTACATAAAATCTACCCTGCTGTTAAAAGTAATTTCTATACATCTTTAGTAACAGTTTTAACAGAGGGCTTTGACACTGTATTAGTTTGCCAGGGCTGCTATAACAAAACACCAGACTGGTGCCTTAAACAACTAAAACTTACTTTCTCATAATTCTAGAGCAGCCGTGGGCAAACTACGGCCCGTGGGCCGGATCCGGCCCGTTTGAAATGAATAAAACTAAAAAAAAAAAAGACCGTACCCTTTTATGTAATGATGTTTACTTTGAATTTATATTAGTTCACACAAACACTCCATCCATGCTTTTGTTCCGGCCGTCCGGTCCAGTTTAAGAACCCATTGTGGCCCTCGAGTCAAAAAGTTTGCCCACCCCTGTTCTAGAGGCTGGGGGTTCAAGATCAAGGCTTTCCCTGAGGTCTCCCTCTCTCCTTGGCTTGTAGATGCTGCCTTCTTGCCATCTCCCCACATGGTCTTTCCTCTGTGCATGCGCATCCCTGGTGTCTCCTGCCTGTTCAAATTTCCTATTCCCTTTTCAGAAAAATGTGCCTAAATATGTGACATTTTGCTGATAATTTCTGGAGGTTTGTGGATCTTGCATTTGAAATTTGATGATGTTTTTCTTGACTTGGAGATAAAAAAAAATCTCTAGGAATAGAAAAAGGATAGTGTAGTGGAAAGGCAAGAAACCAGGTTCCAGCTCCAGTTCTGCCATTGTATTGTGTGATCCCTGACATTTCAGTTTTCCGTGTTCTCATCCATAAAAGGAGAAAGGCCATGACAATTAAAACTTGCATGAATCTAGATCTAATAGATCTCAAAGCTGAGCCCTGATATCGTTGTAGTAGGTGATTGAAAGGGGAAAAGACAACTACATTTCTGCTTTACTACATGTTCTTAGAAGTGGGAGAAGCTAAATACTTACAGTAACATATTAAATCAAGTATATTGCACCAGCAGATATGTAGGTCCTGGTAGACGGTGGCAAGCACATAGATACAAATTCATAGTGGAAAGCTCTGAATACCAAGTGATAACCCTGTCCCAGTCCCCCTTGGACCATGTGGCTTTCCCTTTGAGAATGCCTGAGAATATTCTTCCCTCTTTCTCAACAAGGGAGAATTAGCTTTGCTAATTCCATCTGAGAGAAGACAGATCTAGGAAAACTAGATTTAGGACAAGTTAAATCCTGAGAGGACTGTGGCCCCTGGGCACACCATGTGTGAAGTTGAAACTGCTGAGGCTACTAAAGGACTTATTGATCTTCCCTTCTTGAACCACAGGAAAGGCATCTTTTAAATAACACAGAAAACAGCCTCTGCAGTCCATTAAGCAAGTGTTCTCTACTGAGTCTGGGCAACTTGACTCACCAAATTGATCCCTGTTGCTCCTCTCAAGCTACAAAATATGTCCTTCTGCTCTTGAGCCATAGAACCTGCCTCCTTCACTCAGGTGAACGTTGCCTCTGGATCCCCCTGAGTGAAGGAGGTTCTTCAGAGTCCCCCAGCTAGCAAAGTCCCATAAATACTCCCCAAGTCCTAGGTGCTGAGTCATGTTATGCCAGTTTGCCAAGTCATATCTGCTTAAGCTACTACCTCCATGATGTGGAAGTATATTTAAGTTGACAAAATTAGAAATTTCTCAAAATAGTCATCGGCCATTAAAAATATATGTTTATGTCTACATAAACACAGTAGATGCTCTGTTAATCAACTTCCATGTATCGTCTCCCTGCATTAGCGTCTGCCTCTCTCCCTTCCCGTGGGAAGGCATACTGTCTGAGGCCATTGTGGTGAATGCTCACGACTGGCAGACTGTACTCTGGTACGCATCCAACCCCTCTCACTGGCCGAGCCGGTGCCCACCAAGCAGCCTTCTTAGGTCAGTTGTAAAGGTTATTGAAATTATGCAAGTTAAGTCTTCTATAAATCTGTAATTAGGAGGGTGAAAAGAGAGTTACTAAATGGAATACTCTGGAAAAATCTGATGAAGAGGAGCTTGTAAGACAAATGCTATTAAATCAGTATGAGCAAGACAACTTGCAAAAGTTGGAAAAGACTATAAAAATATAGAAGTCTGGACTCACATTTCTACTTTAAAGAAGCTAAAACTAGCAACTGTAGATGATGTACTAGGAGGATAATATATGCAGAAAAACTATGTAGGATTCTAATTAGGGAATTTATACTTCATATATTCTGGATATCTGATCTTTTTTTCTTTTTTTTTCTTTTTTTTTTTTCTTTTTTTTTTTATTTTATTTTTTTAATCCTCACCCGAGGCTATTTTTCCATTGATTTTAGAGAGAGGGAAAGACAGAAACATCGATGTGAGAGAAACACACTGTTGGGTTGCCTCCTGCACGAGCCCAACTCAAGCCCGGGCCAGGGAGGAGCCTGCAACCAAGGTAGGTGCCCTTGACTGGAATCGAACCCGGACCCTTTGGTCCGCAGGCCGACGCTCTATCTACTGAGCCAAACTGGCTATGGCCAGGTCCCTTTTCTGGATTTGTTTGGGTTTAACGCGTTAACAGCAGGAAGCAGTGTCCTGGTCATCCTGGGATAGTCTTCCGAGGTTTTGCTGCTGGAAACCAGTGGTTCCCACAAGCCCTTGGCTGGTCCTGTAGATTCCACCAGTGGGCACCCCAGCAGCACCCTGCACACCACCCCTAAGATGGCGCACACTTCAGCCCAGCTTTGTGATTGGAAAACTCGATCCCGTTGGGCAAGCCACGGTCATTGCTCATCGACTACTGGAGGTTGCCTGCAAGTCCGGCCAGCTTTCTTGCCCACTGTCGCAAAGTCATCAACGTTTTATGAGTGAAGAGAAACCCTCGTGGGCCTGATGTTGGCGAGGGGTAGGTACTGCTGCTGAGGGATGTCCGTTATGGAACTGGGCCGGGTCTGAAGGTGGGAGTCCTTGGCCCTGGACGGTGTACGCAGCATTTCCTAAAGTGGTGCCGAATTCTGGGTTCTCGGTGCTCCTGCCACCGATCAAAGTCTAAAATCCCGTCGGTCTGCAGCTTCTAAGCGCCTGGGTGCCAGCCCAGGTGCAGGCAGTAAGGGTGGATGAGTCTCTGCTTCCTACCCTGGTCTCAATGCTCCGATTGTGGAGCCTGGAGACGGGGACTGTGTTCTATGGCATATTTAAAGGATAATACATTTCCTGCCCCCAGCCAACCCCATCAAGTGCTCCCAGCAGCCTGTCTCAGTTCAAAAGGCCATCACAAAAGTACCACCGGCTGGGAGGCTTAACAGACGTTTCTTAGTGCTGCAGGCTGAGCAAGGTCAAGGTGCCGACAGATTCAGTGTCCTGGGGAACCTGCTGCTTGTTTCATAGCTGATGGTGGGGATAGGAAGCTCTGTCCCCATAAAGGCACCAGTCCCATCATGGGGCCTCTACCCCACGACCCCACCCAAACCTCGTCACTTCCCTAAGTCCCACCTCCAAGTGCCTTCACCTTGAGATTAGACTTAAGCATGTGGATCCAAGGGGGGGGGGGGGGGGGGACACAAGCCTTCAGCCCATACAGCACACTAATTACCCCCACTCCCCCTGGGCTGGTCATGGCCCTGTGCTGGCCACATTGAGGATGAGGTCAGAGAATCCTGTCTTCTCAAGTTCCTGTTATTCAGGCCTCTGCCACGGAGGAGCCAGCCCTCCCCCCTCCCTCCCCCACCCCCTCTACACAGCCACCCTGGTGAAGCCCTCTCTGGCCCCGAGACTATAACACCAGGCTGTTGGCCGAATCCTGTGTTAGGGACCAGTCTTGGGCAGGGTCTTTCCCGAGTGTGGTCCCTGTCCATGGCTTTCCAAAGAGGATGCAGCAGGGACGGTGCCTGAAGGTGGCCGTGAGTCAAGTAATGGGCACATGGGGGTGGGGGGGGTCGGCTCCCAGCGAACATCCTGGCCTTCAGCTTCCAATCCTCTCACTACTGTGGTCGTTGCAGCCGAGTGTGCACCAGCCTGTGTCGTGCTCACGGGCCGGGTGGCCACCCTTGTGGCTCAGACCTTGGCCTCAGAGCCTGGAGGTCCTACGCCTGCAGCGCTCAGGCCGCAGGTGGCAGATATGCAAACAGGCCCCCTTCAAGGGAGCAGTTCCTTTTTTTCAAATATATTACTTGTAAATATTTTTTCTTGTTCTGTGGGGTTGTCTTTTTTACTTTCTTGATAGTGTCATTTGTTGCACAAAAGGTCTTAATTTTGATGAAGTTCTATTTATCTTTTTTTTTGTATTTTTATGAGAAACCATTGCCAAATCCAAGGTCATGAAGATTTACTTCTATGTTTTCTTTCTTTCTTCTTTTTCTAAATGCCCCTGATTGGGAATCAAACCTGCAACCCTTCAGTCCGCAGGCTGAAGCTCTAACCACTGAGTAAACTAGCCAGGGCAATATGTTTTCTTTTAAGAATTTTATAGTTTTAGCACCTTTATTTAGGTCTTTGAAATTTGAGTTAATATTTGTTTAAGTCTGTTCAGGCTTCCATAAAATAATATTATATACTAAGTGACTTAACAACAAAATTTATTTCTCATAGTTCTGGAGTCTGGGAAGTCCTAGATCAGTGATGGCGAACCTTTTGAGCTTGGTGTGTCAGCATTTTGAAAAACCCTAACTTAACTCTGGTGCCGTGTCACATGTAGAAATTTTTTGATATTTGCAACCATAGTAAAACAAAGATTTATATTTTTGGTATTTATTTTATATATTTAAATGCCATTTAACAAAGAAAAATCAACCAAAAAAATGAGTTTTCATGTCATAGGTTCGCCATCACTATCCTAGATCAAGGTGAAAGCATTATTGGTTTCTGCTAAGAGTTATCTTCCTGGATTGCTGGTGGACTGCTGATTAATTGATTCTCAATTAACCAATCAACCACCCTAACTGATCACATTGGATAATTCCATTATATCTATATATATAAAAGGCTAATATGCAAAGTGTCCCCTCAGGAGTTCGACTGGGAGACCGGGAGTTCAATCACTCACTATGACGTGTGCTGACCACCAGAGGGTGGCATAGAACGAAAGAAGGCCACGGCCGGCAGTTGGAAGGCCCTGATCGGCCTTATCGCTGGCCAGGCCTAGGGCCTTACCGGTGCATGAATTCTGTGCATCAGGCCTCTAGTATATTCAAATAATTTACATTTTCAAAATACATTTATATATCCCATAAATAGAGCGAATACATTAGTTAGAAATATTTTACTTGTTACTATTGATATGAGTTGACAATCAGAACTTAGCTAAGAACTCACAAGGTAAATGACTGGGAAAGAAGTCTTTACACTACAGTGTTGCCTCAGTAGAGCAATGGAACTGGCGGCTCTCTGCTCTACCTTCCCTTCTGGAATTCTCAACATCTAGATGGCAGCAGCCTGTGAGCTCTCCTCCTCACCAAACACAACTGATGAACTCCACTCCCTTTGCTGAACAAGAAAACCAGGCTTTATAAATGTTATTTTATTATTTATTACCAAGTGGTGGCGACATCTTGTGCTTCCTAATGACAAAAGTGGGAGCCGACATAGGAAACTGTTCAGAGAAACCTCAGATCAGAAGGAATGAGGATTTAATTTACACTGAGTGGCTAGGAAAGAACGATTTGGGCTGACTGACAGCCATTCAGGTTAGAAATTATTTTTCATTGGAGGACATTTCAGAGGCATATTAGTCAGACGTATCTAGGCTGGGTTCTGTGAACTAACAACTCCCAAATCTCTGTGGTTTAAGACACGCACAAAAGTTGTGTTTCTTACACGTTGCATGTCGGTGTGCTTAAGCGGTGCTCTGCGTTCCTTAGTCACACTCAAGGACACAGTCTTAACAGAGGCCCCACCATTCTACCACCTGGGACTGGGGCATGTAACCTTCTCAGGTGCCACAACAGAGGAAGAGAGACTTGCAGCGTATTCATTAACAAATAAAGGCTTTGGCACAGAAGTGACACATTTATTTTATTTGTCTTATTTTCATGGTTTGTCTTTCTCCACTAGAATATGTTCCAAGAGAGTAGGGACCTTGCTTGTCTTGTTCAACATTGTATCCTTTGTACATAGTAGACATTGAACTTTGGAGGCTAGAATCACCAATGGTGCTTTAGTGCCTATAAAAATAGGCATTTTCAGTATGAACCTGATAATTAAGAATGAGGAAGAGAAGAAACACAGGGTAACGGCCAAGGAGAAGAAAAAGCCTGGATGTGAAAACAACAAAAATCAATGTAAAAAGATCAATTCCCCTAGGTGGATAAGGCAAACTTAGATCCAAAGAATGATCTGTATACCCACAAATGCCTTGCCTACACTTAGTGTGGTAGCCAGCTACTGAGATGGCCCTAAAAATCTTAGCCTCCGTTATTCATGTACTTGTGTGGCTCCTTTCATACTGGATGAGGGCTGCCCTGGTGTGACCAACGGGTACAGCAGAGCTGATGATGTGTGAGTCCCAGAGCTGGGTCATAAGAGGAATGGCAGCTTCAGCCTTGCTCTCATGGGTCACCTGCTCTGGAGGAAGCTGGTTCCATGCATGAAGACACTCAAGCAGCTGTGGAGATGTCCACAGGGAGAGGAGCTGGGCTCCAGCCAGAGGCCGGCCCCGGCTTGCCAGCAACTGGCTAAGCTACCTTGAATGCATCTGCCAGCCCTAGCCCAGCCTTCAGATGACTGCAGCCTGGTGAGAGACCCTGAGTCAGAACTCCTCAACTGAGCAGGTTCGGACTTTCTGAGCCATAAAAACTGTGAGAAATAATGAACGGTTATTACTGTTTTAAGCCACTAACTTTTAGGATGATTTGTTACACAGCCATACTAACGGGAACAATGGAATTTCTTTATATTTCCAACAGTTTTCTGCTCTCAAGGATGTTCACCTTCTTTAAATGAAAACAGGTGAGGGATGGAAGTGTCATGAGCTCAGCCAATCAGATGAACCAAATCAACGTTCGCCTTGAACTGAGTCAGATGTCTCGGACTGACTGCTCATCATACATCCCCATAGTTTGTGGCCCTGCAAAACCACTGTAACCAGAGAGCTGTATCAGAACTCATGTTAGGAGCTGTGCCAACACAAGTGGCTTACTGAATGAATTTTTCATTTTAGAACTGATTGGCTAACATGTTGGAGGTTCTTAAGTTCAAATTTGGAAGCTCAACAACATAAGCTAGATTTTTCGGTCTGAGGAGGGGATCCCAGTGTTATAGTTTTGTTTGTTTCTTTGGAAGGGTGGTGTGGAATAAGTTCTGCTGGCTTTAACGGGACCTGCGATTACAGACCTGGTCATGGGTACACAGTGGGTCCCTTTTAGGTGGTGAACTGGAACCTTGGATGTCTTTCTCGAAGGCCTTCCTGTCACTCTAACAGCTGACTTGTGTATGTACAAACCATGCCCCACTTCTGACCTTCCCATGAACTCATCTGCTGGTTCAGAGAATATGGTTCTGTTCCCACACTTCAGGGAATTACCCGTAAAAGTGTACGTTCATCTGTTGGAAATTTTCTGAAGTTCTGGGCCTCATCCTCACCTTTGACTCTTTCCCCTCTGACCTGCTACGCTTATCTAAGTGGGTTTCTGGAAAACTTTTCAGATGTCAGTGTGAAGGAGGAGATTCTTTAGTCTCTATCGTTTTCATCAGGAGAATGTCATTCCTCCAGGACTTGCTGGGGTTCACTGTGGTCGCGAACACAGCTCGCTATTGAGTGGCCCAGCCTTCTGACCTCTGAGGCCATAGAATCAGGAAAAGGCCTTGCTTGCCTCCACTTGCATTTTTCAAGCCATGCCTTATATTCCTGTGGCATCTTAATGAAACCATTCTTCCTGCACAGAAGCTTCTTTGACCTCTTTTGGGAACCTGCTCTAATACTTTGTGGCTCTTGTGCATAAGAACATTCTTTTTCCTAATATCTAGTCTAAACTTTCCCTTCCTTGGCTGAAGGCTTTTTGTCTCCCATTTTTTGAAACTACAAGTGATTCCCTTTCCTCACTGAAGACTAAACTTTATACCTAATGGCTAGAATGTCAAACAAACATTAATCTTGTCTCCTGACTCTTTACAGATGGAGGGATGCCCAAAAGCAATTTAGGTTTAGACAGCAGAAGTATTTGTGCAGTGCTATTTAACCTCTGATTCATCTTCTCAAATCATCTTGGATTAAGCTCTATTTCTCAGAGATGCCAACAGCCTAAGAATCTACCTTGAAACTTCATAATCATTCCCTACTTCTACATTTCATTTTAAATCATGTCTCTCCCTTATACAAGCCACCTACTGTGAAAAGGACACTCATACACTTGCAAAGGACCATTTATACGCCTCAGTAATACATGTATCAGGTTTGAAAATTTCTCTTCATAGATAGGGCCTACTCTAAGACCACTTAATATGCAAAAAATTCCTACTTTCCAAAGAGCGATGTAAGGGGCAATTGTTCATGTCCAGGCAAACCTCCCTCCTTCCTCCCACTCCAAACACACATACACATGGGCCAGTCACCCTGAAATGCCACCTTTGGGAATGTAGCCCTTAGGGATAACTAGCTCAAGATTTTAATGTAGATTCCCTGAGAGGACACTGGCATTCTCCCCTCACACTTTTATAACCAAACTCAGGGGGAAGGAATTCCATTATAAAGAGCTGGAAACAGAATGAACGAGTCCATTGAGGCAGCAGTCACTGACCCCTTTTAGCGTGAACTCGTTTGATCTACTGTTTACTCTTAAAATAGTTCATTAAAATCCTATTTTTGAGCTAATGGGGATTTTAATGGGGGAGGGGATAATGGTGGAGGATCTTGGCAGGGGGCAAAAGACAACTGTCCAGTGAGTAGGAGGACTGAGCGCATTAATAAGCAGTTGGAACAGTTAGGAGGCAGAGTTGCAGGGAAGGGCATCTGTTCTCCATCTCTGGTTCATGCTACTTCACCCTCCTTTATTTGTCCGCTGCATGCACTTGGAAAATTCTAAAAAGCATGTTACATTATGGGTCTGGTTGTCTGCCACCCCTAGTGAACTCCTTGGGATGGGGATCCGAAGGGCACAGGCGGATGCAGATGCTCTGGGGGGTGCAATATGGGATGGGGTAGCAGGAGCTTAGAGGCCAGAGGAGTAAAACTATAAATAATAATACCAGCTGTAGACAGTAGAGCTGAATAAAAATTCAACAGAAATACCTCATTGGCCAAAAAGATTTTCAATAATGCTGACGGCAGCCTCTCAGAATGTGGAGTGTACTGTGTGAAGTTTATGCTTATAGGAATGGGTGAAAGGGGGTTGAGGAGTATTGCTTCACATTGGGATGCAAATCTCATAGGAGAAAAAAGGAATTAAATGATTCAGGGAAGATAAAATAAGTTCAAACAGTCTATTGAAAGAAATGGTGACGACGACGACGATGATGATGATGAAGAAACATTAATTAATAATGTGGTATGTCTTTGTGAAGGCTAGTTTAACTTACCAAAAGTCATCTGATAGGCAGCCTATTGGGGAATGATGGTGGGAAGAATCCCTAGCGATGAGAATCCTTTAACTTTATGGAAATTTAGACTCTACACGCTGACCAGGTGTTTGCACAAACCATTCCCTGGGTGTAGGTCTCAATCATGCATGAGGCCATGATTAGAATTTAGGCCTAACATTCCAAAATAATGAAAACCAATCTGGGACCAGTTTCATATATTTAGATGCCTTTTTTAAAAAATTTAGAAAGTGTTTTGTGAATCACAAAAATACATACTTGAAAAAAGAGTAAAGATCACTCATGTTTACTGACGACAGTGAGCTTATAAAATGGCACAAACTCAGTCCGAGACTTAAGAGACTTCATGAAGTTCCCTGGAGACCAGTTTTGAAAGAGCTGCCCTTCTCCTCATGCACACTGGCTCCTTCTGCTCGTTAGACATTTTCTCTTTTGGAAGGACATGTTATGGGTCAGCTCAACTGTATTTTAAAAAGCAATACATAAAATGAGAAATGTTATTTTTGTAATTGGAAAAGCTGGGCTTCCGCATTTTAATTTATGAGGCTGATCCAGTTGCCTGTGTGTTTCAGAGTGTGACTTCTTCTGGTCTCAGTTCTGTCCTTCACCCCTTGCAGGGACAATAATCTAAAACCACAGCCAACATCCTGGCACAGCCCCAGCACAAATGGCTTGATGTTTTTCTTGAATATATTATCTAATTCTCCTCTAAGGATAATGGGTGGATTTCAGATCAAATGCTTCAACTGGCCCATCAGGTGGGAAGGTGCAGTGACCACCCCCACGCTGCAGCATCACTACCCCCTGGTCGGAGGTAGCCTGGTGGAGGGGATATGGACTCAGCAGAGCCAAGAGCTTGTAGGGGAAACTTGGTGTAATACTGGAGATTTTACTCACAATCGCAAATCACACTGAAAAATGCTTAAGAGTCAGAACATGAGAACAACTCCAAAGATATTCATCAGGAAGTGGTCATCTAAATGGTGAAAGAAATGCCAAGAGAGATGCAGTCACCATGAAAAATTAGGAAGTTTAAAGTTATGGCTGTGGTTATGTGAGAGAATGTTCATGTTCTTAAAAATACACTGAAATATATAAGGGTAAAGGGGCAGGATGTATGCAACTTACTCTCAAATGGTTCAAAAAATAATTTTATATATGTGTGTATCTATCTATCTATCTATCTATCTATCTATCTATCTATCTATCTATCATCTATCTATCTATTGACAGAGAGGGGAAAAAGAGAGAGGAAGAAAGCAAGAAAAGAAGGAAGAGAAACATATAATTGATAAAGTATATGGAAGGAATATGTTAACAATAGGAGACATTCTTGCAACTTTTTTGAATGTTTGAAATTATTTCCACATCAAAAATGAAACACACACACACACACACACACACACACACACACACACGCATGCTCTCAATGGGAAATTGTGAATGTTGCTGCCTAAAGCTGTATTTCTCCACTATCATTCCTCCCCAGGCCTCACCACCTCAAGAATTTCTTTGGTGCTTTACAAATGAGCAAGCTCCTCATGCTTCCTCTGAGGCATCAAAGAATGCCAGCCTTCCTCTGTCACTCTCTGTTCCTTTCTCTGAAGGCCATGACTTCTATGACTCCAGAAAAGGCAGATCTGGAGGACAGAGGCCAACCCCCCCTGCCCCCCCGAAGCCAAAGTGCTCAACTGCTCCAGGTGCTATTTGTCAAAGCTTCACTGGGGCTAGGCCCCTGTGTGCTCACATCCCCACACTCCCGGGTCTTGCCGTGGGCTTTCCTTGCCTAGACATGTATCTCTGATAATAGCCTAGACATGTTCCTCTTCCTCCTCCTCCTCCTCCTCCTCCTTCTTCTTCTTCTTTTAAAAAATATATTTTTATTGATTTCAGAAAGGGAGAGGGAGAGAGAGATAAAAATGTCAGGAATGAGAGAGAATCATTCATCAGCTGCCTCCTGCATGCCCCACACTGGGGAGGGGATTGAACCCGCAATCTGGGAATGTGCCCTGACCAGGAATTGAACCGGAACCAAACCATGACCTCCTGGTCTCTAGGTTGATGCTCAACCACTGAGCCACGCTGGCTGGGCTGCCTCCTCTCTTTAAGTAGCAGCTTTGAATGCCAGGTTTCCCAGCAGGAGAACATTTGTGTTATCTCAAGTTCTCAGGGGTTGGTTTCCCTGTACAAAGATGGTTAAATTATATTTTTAATTGACTCATTAATTTGCTTTGAAAGAGCTAAGGAACTCTAAGCATATTTATGTAAAGTATAATGTCATGCTGGAACATTGAACAATACAATGCAATGAAGCAAGCGGTGCCATGAAGGCAGGTGGGAGAGGCTAAGAGGGCTCAGGGGCAGACAGCAGGGCCTCTCACACGTTAACGTGCGGACATGATTAAGTGCCAGGTATTCATAGTTGGTACTCAGTACATATTTGCTGCATGAGTGAGTAAATGAATGAATGTTAGAAACAGAGGAAAGAAGTAAATATTTTTGAAGAAGATGATAGTTTTTAAATGGAGCTCTCCCTGCCCTGGGGGTTCATGAGTCCCCCTCAAGGGCAGCTGTGGGGGATGGGGAGCTGTACAGATGACAGATCAAGTGGGGATCTGGGCCCTCTACCTACATTCAACAGGCCTCTTACCTGCCTCACCTGCTGAGAGCCCAGAGCAGATTATGTCTGAGCAAAGAGACTTGCAGTTTGTAAACATTTGAAAGGCACTGGGCTGGGGAGCCGAGAAACACTTTCTCTGAGCATCTAAGGAGGAGCAAATCTGAATGAGAAACATGGTGCTGGGGAGACAACAGCATTCTGATGCTGTAATGCGAAGTTGGGGGCCGCCCACATGACTTTTTTTCACCCTTTTCACCAAAAAAGAACCTAAAAAGAGCAAGGTTTCAAGAAGGGTCAGAGCAGAAAAGGGTTAAAATGCACCTTGTTTACTTAGGTGAAACCTCTCAAAACCAGCAATCCCTGGGTGAGCTTAAGGTTACCTTGCTCTCCTGCTGTAAGCCACTAATACTTCCATTAGGGTTCCAGAGAATACAAATGATCAAAGGCCTATAAACATTCCTTCCATAACCTTCCATCTTAAAGGAAAATGGCTTGGTCTGCAAAATTGGAAAAGGGGCCAAAAGGGAAGTTGAATGTGGATAGTGTTAGTGAATTCTGAGAAACCTGGAATGAACATATTATCCAAGCAACAGCAATTTACATATCTCTTTAGTTACTTTATCAGTGCATTTTCAAGACTCTGTCAAAAATCTTTTTTTTTCTGTAATATCTATAAGAGAGAAGATGCCACCAAACTCTTAACAGATAGTCAGGAATGAATCTTGAGTCACTTGTGCTCATGGGATCAGTCTACTTTTCAGATAAATAGCCAATATTTGGATCAGGTCCTTTGGCTACATGGGGACTTCCAGAAGTCAGAACAGAATCATATCTGTTGCCTGCCTGATTCTCATGAAATCAGAAGAATTAGGCAGATCAACCAGTATCAGTTGGTGACCCCATGGTTCCAGAGAGCACAGAGCCGGGGAGCAGGAAGGAAGTCTGTGTGTCACTACGAACAAAAAGGTGTCAATGGCCCGGGGCAGAAACGCTCTTTTAACTCTGAGGTTGTGCACTCCCTTGTTTAAGATGAATACTATTTAGTGATCAACTCAAATCTGCCACAGATACAAAAATTTTCTCCTATAAACTACACACACAGTACAGCTTGTATTAACTTAGCATATTACCCAAGACCAGTGAATATCTGGCCAAAAAAAAAAAAAAAAGATCACTTTTGCTACTAAAGAAACATGTACCATCATTTTCCCTGTGCGTTCCAGTCACACTTACTTAAAATGGGTGGTAGGATAATTCCTGGAACTGACATTCGTTCTTAGATTATTTACAGCCCTGTTTTGTCTGTAAAAACTGAGAGCTGACAATAGAGTTGTAGGTTACCATGGAAATGGTGAGTACTTAAACAAGACACACAGTTAAATACACAGACCCTAAGGACATCGCTGGTCAAAGTTCAGGTTTACATACTGCAGCAGTGTGTTACAGTGGCCTTGAACCACTGTGAGAAAAGCCACAGAGAAAGCCCAGGATAGGCAGGTAAACCTACCAGGGTGGTCTTAGGATAAATTACTTTGAGGAAGCAACTCTGGGTAGATGTACTTTCAGGTGGAGGAACATTTGCTTGTAAAGAGAGTATCAGGAAAGTCATGATGTCTGGCTGAAGATAGATGTAATTTAAAGATTAATCCAATTGAACTCTGCTTTACAGAGAAGAAAATTGGGGGATATTAAGAGAGAGAATATTAAGTGGCTTACACAAGATGACATGAGTCTGACAGAGACTAGGGGAGAGCTAGAAACCAATATGTCTCCAAGACCAGTGTTTTTATATATTTTACTTGAGGCCCGGTGCACGAAATTCGTGCATGGGTAAGGTCCCTATGCCGGGCTGGTGATCAGGGCCTATCAGATTCCCTGCCTCCCCACCTCCTCCTTCCCTTGCTGCCCGTGTCCGCTGCCACCCACCCCCGGTTCCCCATCCCAGCCTGGGGGCCTGGCCCTGACCGGGCGATCGGGGCCTGCTGGCAGGGGAAGGGACCAGGAGGGTGGCCGGCAGGCCCCATCAGCGATCGGGGCCTGCAAGGCTGGGGGCAGCTCCTGTGTTGAGCATCTGCCCCCTGGTGGTCAGTGCATGTCATAGGGACCGGTCATTCTGGTCATTCCATCTTAATGGTTGCTTAGGCTTTTATATATATAGATAGTGCCCACCTGAATTCTTTTTCTCCGGAGCTTTATTGAGGAATAACAAAACAGAAGTATCCGGAATACTATTTATCTTATTTGTAGGCCACCATGCAATACATCTGCTTGATGAACAAGATTAGTGACCATTCTTCTAGGGCCACTTGAAAGCTTGAGATCATCTCTTTGCTATTTGTACCCATTTCTATGTTGGAGTCTTGAGTTTTAGAAACACATGGAAAAATGCTTATTTGCAAAGGACGTATCCAAAAGCATCTATGATATGGTAGAGAATTTCTTAGCTTAAGCAAAACACTTCCAAGTGAGAGTTGAGCACAGTCATGCCACTGTGTCTTTGTCACCTGATGTCTTTCCCACCAGAGAACTTTACTGGTGACTTGTTAGGTGACCTTGCCTAACTCAGCAGACTTCTCTACGCTTTTTTTCTTTCTGACTGTAAAACCAGACACCAGGTAGACAGAGTAACAGAATGGGGGGAGTTTATATAAGTTTGGGGGCTACACAAGTTTTTGAGGATGATAGAAACTGATCTGTGTTTATCACTATAATCTGCTTAACTTGGGATATAAATGAAGCAGATTATAATGGTCTAATCCAACCATCTTTAACTGCCTTAAAAAACTGAAGTATCTCCCTGATCCATTTCAGAAAGCTCCATCCCATAGGCTACACATTCCATTATAGTCCAAATTCCTTCCTGGTTTTCTTCTCTCTCTCACAGATGAGCACATCCTTGTTCAGGTAATGCATTGCGAAGGAATGGTCCTTCAGGAAGCTGAGTTTCAGTAGACCCAACACTAGGTAGCCAGGTGTCTCTCATCTCTTCAACCTCCCAGACATCCTCCTCTTTTAGGGAGACAAGCTGGATGCTGCCCACGGGGTAAGGCAGAAAGAACACCACTGCCACCACCTGGATGCAGGGAGAATGAGGCACCACCTAAAAAAGAATGTCGCTCCATGACCAAGAGTGAGCAAGCTATCTTGCTGGATTCTTTGTCCTTTTCACTTCCTTATTGTGCCTTTTTTGACTTTCTATTTTTCTTCACTTCTTTTCACCTTTCCTACACATATATGTTAAGCTTTCCCAGTTTCACCTTCCACCCTGGTTTAGGAAATGTCCCGTGAATGGTGAGGGGCCCACCCTAAGCTGGGAGGTGCAAGAGATCAGGATAAAGTCACTCTTCCTCTGGAGAACTCATCCCACAGGTTTTCTACCTGATGCAGGTTTCTATGTTCTCTGGATCATAGGTTTTGTTAAGCTCCATCTAATCATTAGCCCTGAAAGCCAGGGGGCAAGTCAGTGATCTTCTCTTCCTATGAGGAAGAAAGACCATATGTAGCTCAGTTCTTATCTGCCTAGTGACATGTGAGCTATGTAATTCTCCATGCACAGGGTCCTAGTTTATCTGATACGGTTCTATAGGTTCCTCTAACCAGGGACTTAGGGTAATTGTTATAAATGTTCCTTAGAGTGAGAAATAGGCAGAAAGACAAAAAACATTCCCTGTGGCCCTTCTTGGCCTCCTTACAGACGTTCCTCTAGAGCAGTGGTTCTCAACCTTCCTAATGCCGCGATCCTTTAATACAGTTCCTCATGTTGTGGTGACCCCCAACCATAAAATTATTTTCGTTGCTACTTCATAACTGTAATCTTGCTACTGTTATGAATCGTCATGTAAATATCTGATATGCAGGATGTATTTTCATTGTTACAAATTGAACATAATTAAAGCGTAGTGATGAATCACAAAAACAATATGTACTTATATATGTGTTTTCCAATGGTCTTAGGCGACACCTGTGAAAGGGTCGTTCAATCCCCAAAGGGGTCGCGACCCACAGGTTGAGAAAGGCTACTCTAGAGGGTTCAAAAATCTCTAGGTTCTACAGATAACTATACAAGTCCTTACAGACCATCTACCAGGAGTCAGCACCGGTTTAGAAGCAAAAGAGAAGGAACTTGATTTTCTAAATTAAGGTGAGTTTTTACTTAGCAGTTTAGATAATAATTTCTGATATGGAATATTTATTTTTAGTAATCCATTTGAGGCCTCCATTATCCTGATCTTAGTAGTTCTGTCAAAAATGGAAATAGTTCCTCAACATGAGTTGCTCTTAATGAACCGTAGACTAGATCCACTGAGGTAGTGTATTATCATACAAACAAAAATGGGAGTCAGAATGCTGCTACATAAGTCTGGTTAGTCCAGTGACCATGTAAGTTAATTGGCTACCTCGCTCTTCTTTAAAAGGAGACATTGAAATAAATAATCATGTAGGTCTTCTTTTTAAGATTCAGTAATTCTATGAATAAAGAATCTCTAGAACATCTGAATTTCTGTTCTAAAATGCCTTTATGATATTCAAATAAGAACTAACTGATATAATAATATGAAGGGCCATCATAAAGCATGAAATTTCAACTTCTATTCAGTAAAAAATAGTTACAAAGAAACTAGAAAACTTATGGCTAGAACATCTAAGAGCCTTAAGCAAAGTTTGTTGAGCAGTGTCAATATGTAGTTCACGGTGCTGTGAAAAGGTGGCGAACAAATCCAGAACAGAAAATAATAGTCTAAAAGTTCCTCTACTTTTACTGAGACTTCTCAGCACATTTCATGTCACTTCCAGAAGGCAAGTAATAGGTACTGAGCACCATTCACCTACTCTCACATTTTGATTCCTGAAAATATTATCCAATGGTCTTAGTTCATTCATTCACTCAATCTACAAATGCCTTTTTAATTCCTATCATGTGTTGGTGTTGTGGAGAATTCAAAGACGGAGGCAATATTATCCTTGCCTTCAACTTGCTCACAATCTGCCTATTATTTTGCATACAGGTGATCAAATTCTGATTAACATGAAACTTGAAAAAATGTTGACAGACACTGATTTATTAATTGATGTAATAGGAAAATAATTATCAAGTGAAAGTTGACAAAATTAGTTGACCAATCTAAAAATAAAGGAGCAATTATTACCAAGTATATCCAGCATTAGAAAGTAGTTCTAATAGTATCAGAAAATTTTATGCTATAATGTTAGGTAACAAAAAGGTGAAAAAAAATTGAGTATGCAGCATGATCTCAACTATGGAACACAACAAAAGAAAAGTACATTTACATGTGAATAGCAGTTAACTCTGGGATTAAATTTATTTACGCCAAAGGTATATTTTCTATATGATTAGAAAAAAATATGTTTATTTTTAAAAGACCAATAAGAAAGTTAGTGTAGCCTGGCCGGCATGGCTCAGTGGTTGAGCATCTACCTATGAACCAGGAGGTCACGGTTCGATTCCCAGTTAGGGCACATGCCCTGGCTATGGGCTTGATCCCTGGTGTGGGGTGTGCAGGAGGCAGCTGATCAATGATGCTCTCATCATTGATATTTCTATCTCACTCTCCCTCTCCCTTCCTCTCTGAAATAAATAAAAATATACTAAAAAAAAGTGTAAAACTTTTCAAAAGCAGAACAAAACTAAACAAAAACAAAAAAACCCCAAGTCTGTACTTAGTTTACTCAGAATTAATCCTATTGAGTTAGAGCACAGAGGAACAGAGCTACACAGCACTTAGAATTATAGTTTATTTTTTTAAAAAATCGGTAGTGGAGAGGCTGGAGTGTCAGAGAATAGGAGGAAAGAAAATTCGACCCTATGACTGGGAAAGAATTTTTCTGGTGAAAAAACTTGCTAATTTTTCCAGCAATAATATTATTGTTTTCCCTGATAATTGCGCCATGCCTGCCGATGGCATTGTTCTCCAGCCACAGTGAGATAGGGAAAGGGGACAGATACGTGACAGTCCAGTGGGGAAACATTTTCCCCCGCAGCAGGAAGGACACAGAGGCTCACCTCTGAGCCTGGAGTCTTCACTCGTGCGGCTGAAGAGTAATAATTTTAATTTAATTTAATGTGGTTTGGCTAATCCTATTTATTTTCTATTTTTATTTAGGTTTAATTAATACACAATGCCACTCACTGCTCTTAGGTACTCGCTCTGATGAGCTGCGATAACTGTAATAAGATTCAGAACAAGACAGTTCCCCTGGCTCCCGTCTCACTCCCCTTCTGATTGCTATCACCAGACAGGCAGTTTTTGGATTTCTGAAAAGTGGAATCAGACAGTGGTACAGAATCATGGAGTTTGGATAGCAAAGTCTGTGCTTAAGTTTATTGCTCAGATCAGAGTTCTAGGATGTTAGCAAGTTCTTCAGATAAACAGGTAAGCATCTCACTACAACAGCAATAAAATGAGATTAAACTGCTTTTTGCCTTTTGCTCAATTTTCCTAATGGAAACTTCTGAGCCTTGAGATACAACTTTTGGAATGGTGGAAACTGGCCATCAGAAGACCTGGGCTCCATTCCTATGAATTCTACTAACTAGCTTCACAGGTTCACTTAAACTGTCTGCTTCATCTCTGTTCTCTGTAGTTCCTTCCTCTGTAAGATGAATAGAACTCCAGTGGACCTTATATAGGTAAAGAGTGGGGTAACGATTTCTTTCAAGGCTTCTTTCCCTCTAATATGTGTACGAGTGGCAGTGTCCCTGTTAGGTGAAGGAACCCTCCTGTGCTGGCCCATGCCTTCCCATTCATAGCCATGGCCATCTGACTCCTAACAGGGACTCCCCAGACCACTGTCCCACTTTCTGCTGCTCAACTACTGGCACCTCATATCCAGCTTCTTCAAGTCATTGCTGTGACCCTGCACTATTGTCCCCCAAGGGTAGGCCTGTCCTCTTTAACTCCTTCAAAGAATAGCCATGAGAAGGTTGTAATATTTAGCTTGACTTTGTGGGCAAATAAAAACATACCTCCAACAACTGCAGAATATGCATCCTTTCCAAGCGCATAGAGAACATTTTCAAAAATGTGTTGACCATGTAATGGGCCAAAAATAACTTCAAAGGATCAAAGTCATATAGAGTATGTTCCTTGACACAAAACAAGTCACAAATCAATGAAGAAGTCTGTTTTGGAAGCACTATTAAAAATGATGAAACATTCAAAAGAAAATGAAGGCATCGTTTTGACAAAAGAGAATAGGTTGCTTGCTAGACGTTGCTGACATTCAGCTGGCAGCCACCTGCTGTTTTTGCCTGACGTGTGTTCTGCTCATTCAGGGTGTTCTTCCTGACTGCTCTTGTCTGGGCCAGACTGGCTGTTAATGTTCTGAACATAACCTCACCTTACAGGGGAGAAATCCTATGGGCTCTGGCTTAAGTTTGGGCATACTTTACAAAACTCATGCTTAGAGTAATCTTATTTTATAAAATAAAGGAGTTCATATATTCCTAAAAATAATAGTTTACATTTATTTAACTGTACAAAGTGTCATCTTATTTAATCTTTAAAATATCCCTATGAGGTAGACGATGTAATTATCTCCATTTCACAGATGAGGAAGCTGAGGCTAAGAGAGCTTCCAGGTGGGAAATAATGGAACTGGCAGTCAGACTATATGGCCTCCCAAATGTTTGTTAATAAGTTTGCGATTGCTCGAAAGGGCAAACAGGAAAGTGGACAGCGTTTGGCACTGGGGCATATGACTGGGATGGCTGGGGGCAAGGGGTTTAGGACAAGTGCTGAGAAAATATTGTTCTATTTTCTCTCTTTTCAATTTCTTAAACTTTATTGTTTAAGGAGTTTGTTGTATTTTTTTAAAGAGAAAAGTTAACGACTACAGTGAGGGAACAATGATTCAATCTAGTTCCAGCAGCCTGTCCTGGTGACAGCCCGTCCTGGTGACAGCCCATCCTGATGACAGTCTCCAGTGGAGAAGAGGGCCAGGAAGGGAGGAGCTGTGCCTGGTGAGCTACGGGGTCAGGACTCCTCGGGCGGCTTTGTGAAAATAACGCCCCACCTGTGTTAGAAACACTTTGTATTTCTTTAACACCTAATCTGAGTTATCCTCACAGCACCCTTTGAGTTCCCTGTGTGGTCGGAGGGTGTGGCCTGGAGCAGCTGATAGCCCAAGATTAGCTCTTTCCCATGCTTAGGGAGGCCAGACCCTTGGGGGAACCCCTTCAGCTCCTGTTGCCTCCATCACCATCAACTGACAGCATCATCGTCTCCATCATCGACAGCTCCAGCCTCCCAGGGACACTACTCATTAGTCTAAGATTCTAAAGGCCTTGAGAAGGCCGGATGCTGAGTGCCGAGAAGAGGAGCTCTGAGGAGGAGGAGGTTGGGTGAGGCTCAGCCAGTCACAGGAGGAGGCTCAGGCAGGAAGGAGAACAGAATGGTCACTGTCCCGGGCCTCAGCGCCCTCCTGTAACCACAGCAGACCACGCTCCCTGCCTCCAGTAATTAGAAATTACTTCAGCACATAAACAGGCACTTTATAATGTTTTCTTTTTACAACGGGCAGCACGCTTCTCCTCTCCATGGGGAGAGGGGAACCAGCTTTGGCTTTCCACTGCCCCCACCTCCTTCACAGCCCAGCCCCACAGTCACCCACAGAGAAGGCAGCAGCCACATCTGCTCGCAGCAGGGCCCCCGCCCGTGGCCCCGGCCCCAGGAGCTGGGAGAATGGCCGCCTTGGCCGGGCCCGGGGCTGGCAGCACCGCACCCTCCCCTCTGCTCTCCCCCTTCTCCCACCAGGCGGTTAGGAAAGCTCTTCACAGACGCCTCATCACTGACCTGGACCTCATTCCTGCTCAGGACCCCTGGCCTCACCACGCAGCACTCCAGGCCGCGGTGAGCGATAGCACCTCTGTTTGTGTTTCATTAGCTCTCGGTTTCTGGGGCAGTTTGTGTTGAGGGTGTGGCTGTTTAGCTGGGTATACAGTTGACAGAAATATATGTGCATTGATGTGGGTCCCCTGTGTGCGCCCGCTCCACGCTCTGGTCTGGACGCTTCCCAGGCCCTCGTTACACTGCCAGCAAGGCAAGTTGTTGGCAACTCCACGCTTTGATTTTATTCCCTGAAACTGGAATGATAAAGCTTTTTCTCAGCCCCCAAGCATCTGGACAGGCCGATGTCCACACTGCATATCGCTGGGCAGGCCTTCGGCCGAGCGGCCGCTGCCGCCTCCCAGGCCTGGGGACAGCACAGCTTCGAGACCACTTCCTGGCGGCTGGTGGCGTGCCCTGACCCCAAGTGTCATCTGCTTATTTCTTGACTGTTTATTTCTCTTATTTTTAAAATCATGTCCCTCATAGGATCTATGTCATGACTTATATTCGTGAAAATATCCAAAATAGAAGCATGATTATAAAGTAAGGGATTATTTTTTAAGCAAACATTACAAAATGTCCTCATCTAAGTGTGTGTTGTCCCTTTCAAAGTAATCACTACTGAAAAGCTGTACACATATTCCCCAAATGGTCCCGTTACGTAACCCATTTGAGAAATTCTTCTTGGAATTACCTGCGACAGACTATGTAAAAATGGAATGCAATAAACATTTCTTAATTTAAAAGAAATACACATTCATACTGAAAACTTTGATTTTTGAATTGTTTTCTGAATTTCTATTTATAATTCTGAAGCCTAGGGGTAAGTGTGATTACATATATTTCTTTCTAGTCTTCTTTTTTCTGAGTTGTGGCTGATTGAGTAGACTCAGTGGTAATGAATCTTCATCCTCTGAGGGTAATTTTGAGCTTTGGAATCTGATTCCATGTCACTGAATTCAGTAAATATTTACTAAGTGTCTCTCCATGCAAGGAGCTAAGTGACATAAAAAATTAGCAAGATGTGTTCAGCTTGACTGTTTAAAGAGGCCATGAACTGGCTCCGAAGGCATGCCAAATAGAATTACAGAAAACATTTTGGACAATTACAACATCATTAGAGTAGGTGTGCCTCCCAAGAGGGCACAGTGAAGGGGCAGTACAGATAGCTGTGCAAGGCCTGAAATGCTAAAACAATGAGCACGGCCCACATGACATGCTCAATACAACTATTTGGGGTAACCAGTAGCAGCCACCACACCTCCGACCTGGAGCCAGCCTCACGCTAAGGTAAAAGTCAGGTAAAGTGACTACATCCCATTCGCCTGGGAAGGCCCTGGCTTATGCCTGTTGTCTTGATGTTCTTAGTTGCAGTGCCCCTTTCCTCTGTGGAGAGCACTGGCTCGGAGGATAAATGAACGACCATCCCGTAAACAGAGACCTGGGCTGTTGGTACCTTCCCCCATGCCTCCTAGTCCCAAAGGGCAACGCTCCAGTTCAGTGGTTCTCAGCCTTCTGGCCCTTTAAATGCAGTTCCTCATGTGGTGACCCAACCATAACATTATTTTCGTTGCTACTTCATAACTGTAATGTTGCTACTGTGATGAATTGTCATGTAAATATCTGATATGCAGGATGGTCTTAGGCGACCCCTGTGAAAGGGTCGTTCGACCACCAAAGGGGTCTCGACCCATAGGTTGAGAACCGCTGCTCTAGTTAGTTAGTCAGTTAGGCCTGCTGGTCCACCCTGAACAACAGTCCATTTATTGGTCCTTTATCCTTTATCTCCAACAATGAAAACATATGTTTTAATTTCCTAAAGAAATACAAGGAGCTAATGAACAGTGAAACGATATTTAATCGCAACTTTTTATCAAAGAAAAGTGGATCAAAGCAATGACTTACGGCTACTACTGGAAGTCAGCAAGAGTGGGTGAGATGGGGACTCGGCGAGAGTGAGATTATTAAAACCTTAAAGGGAACTTGGTCCCAAGTCTCATATTGGATGGTGGCTGAGACTGTGGGATTTGGAGCCAGACTGCCTGCAAGAGGATCCCGGCCCCACCCCTTCCGAGAGTACCACCTGGGTAGTCAGCTACTCTCTTGGTGCCGCAGGCTTTTCATTAGTGAAATGGAGACAATAATTACATTTCTCTCATAGAGTGTTTTTAGGGATTAAACCATGTCACATCCATCATACACACCACATGAGCTCACTCCTGATGAGTAGAACGATCTTTTACCAAAAAGTCCTGAAACACTGAAAAGTAGCCACTTTATCTACGTATTCAATCACTCAGCAAGTGGGGTTTAGAGACGGATAATAAACTGGGCGCTATTCTAGACCAGCGGACACCCATAATGAAAAGGACAGATTGCTTCCCTTGCTTCTCCTGCCTGAGGAAGGAAAACCATTCACTGATGAAATATAACTGCAGTACAATGAGTAGTTGGCCGGGGACATGCACTCCCCGCTAGGCCACTTTAGTCCAGGAGGTCACACAGTCCTCTGCTGCAGTGACACGTGGGTCTTGGATGGGAAGGTGCATAGAAAGCCCCAGATTGATAGATTTTATATCTTAGCATACTCTAGCTTGGCTAAGTAAAGTCAGATTATTTTGAAGATCCTTAACCTCATATCTACATGCAGTCAAATCCTGAATAGAGGTGGGTGGTCTTCAATTTGGGCTGCAGCGTGAGTTAGACTCCTGACGCTGTGGCCCTCGTCTATCTGATTCTCCAAGCCCCTGGGGTAGAAGCCCAGCCTCGTCTGATCTCTTCTACCTTTTTTCCAGCAGTTAAATTGTGAGGAGTGAAGTTCAAGATAAATGATCTAAGAGAAGAGACATAGTCTGTCCACTTCCCTATGCACCCCACATTCTTCCCAAGGATTAGCTGCCTGTACAGAGAGTTTCAGAATTAGTCTCGACCCTTTACGATATCACACATATTACTCTTATGCTCTGAGCATTTTACTGACAGTTACCATAAAAAAATAGCCATCTGAAATCCCTTCTTAATTTTCTGTAGGTATAATGAGGATGTGGCCCATAAATAACTCCTGATCTCTTATGTAAAGGCCTGTGTATCATTCTGTTTAGAATTTCGTGCTAAAGATAGTTTTATCTCCTTTCTAGACACTGGTTTACTTCTTCTTCTCTGACGAGAATTATGGCCCTGGCTTCGAGAGGTTTCTAATTAAACATGGGTCACAGCAACCACTTTTACCCTTACAGCTGGCACACTTGAGTTCTCCTTTTTCTACCTTGAATTTATAATATATTTCCTTAAAAGCCATTCCAATCCTTTGTGATAAAAAGGATGGGTATACGTAAACAATGTATAATGTATCGTTATCATAAATCAATACATACGAATAGACAAAGTATATTCTTAGATAGTTTTAGTTGCCATTAGAAAAAAACTAGTAAGGCATAAATCAATGACTGGGAAAATGGAACTCAGTAATCTCTGGCATGGGTGAGGTAAAGGGGGTGTCAGAAGCCTGGGAAATCTGCCAGGTTGTGCCCCAAACCCAGGGGGCCCAACAGCAGATTTGACAGGTACGCCCCACAGAGGATGCTCATCTCCACGCACGTCTTTGGAACCTCACTATCCTAGGAGGACATGGACAAGGTCCCAAACCAAGGGAGAGCGAACAAGCAGTACTCATTTCCATAGACAATGTGTTCTCAGAGCTCACAGCTTAAAAATAGCCCCGTGGAGGGCAGAATCCCCAAAGCACGCTGCATCTTGACTCTGCATGTCTGGTGCCTGTCATCGGCTCAGACACTAGTCGGAATGAAATGAACAGCCTGCGGGGATGTGAAGCATAGAGCTCTTTATTAGGCCTCGTTAAAGAGCAGAGGCAGAGCGAATTGAGTGGGGAGGACTTAGAACTCTGGGGATTTAGGATTATCTCGAGGACTGGCTAGGAATCCATTTGGGGAAGGAAGAAGATCACGTTTGTCAAACACTAACCATGTCCAGGCCCTCTGCTAAGTGCTTCTACATATACCTTCCTTTTAATTATCCGTAACAGTCTTTGTTTAAGATAGGCAATGGCATTCACTTGCTTTCTCGGTAAGAAATAGGACATTCTCATTCTCTCCTCTCTCTCTCTCTCTCTCTCTCTCTCTCTCTCTCTCTCTCTCTCTCTGTCATAGTATCATTTGCCTTGTTCGAAAATAATGGAAACTGGAATCACAGGTTCTAAGCACTGTGATTCTTTTTTAAAAAAATATATTTCTTTATTGATTTCAGAGAGGAAGGGAGAGGGAGAGAGAGAGATAGAAACATCAATGATGAGAGAGAATCATTGATTGGCTGCCTCCTGCACACCCCCTACTGGGGATCGAGCCCGCAACCCAGGCATGTGCCCTTGGCCGGAATCGAACCTGGGGCCCTTCAGTCCACAGGCTGACGCTCTACCCACTGAGCCAAGCCGGCTAAGGCAGCACTGTGATTCTTAATCTAACTTCCATTAATATTTTCAGATAAAGTTAAGAAATGAACTCTTCTCAGTGTTAATGGAGGGCTCTTGTGGGGATAACACTAATAATTCTGTTTGAAAACAATCCATCTGAGAGATATTGGCTGTCTATTGGCTCTAGCAGATCAAATGCTGGGGCCTGAGTGCAATTTGGAAAACGTGAGAAATACAACAAGGACAAGGACTGGATCCACTGGGCACCACCTTTCATTAAAGATGAAATCTTGCGAGGGTCTGAAATGAGCAATCACATGAAGTCACATGGCATTCATGCTGGTTACTTCTCCTTGTTCTGGCCCCTCTATTTTAAAATCTCTATCTCCTTCTATCTATCCATCCTTATAATGAAATAAGTTTTTCTCTTCATGAAATTTACTAGGTAGAAAGGCTCTTAAGAAGATGAAAAGGATTTTATACCTCTCTCACCCACATACCAAGGGCCTTTTTATAACTGGCTGTTTTCAATGATGTGAACATTTGTTCACAGTTTATGCTAGGCAAATCAACTTTGTATAGTTATGGAAACACCGGAATTATAAAGACCTTAGAAAAAGAAGGGAGCTTAGATATATTCTTGCTCCAAATATTATTTTATAGGGAAAGAAATGGGAGCTAAGAAAGCGGAAGGAAATTACTAAAAGCAATAGCACCAGATTCCAGAGTTCCTTTTACCATATCACAGTCAAGATGCTGTTTTGAGTGTCATTTTAGTATGAACCCTACACATACCAGCACCTTCACTTATTTCCTGGGTTGCACAGGATCGTGAAGCTTAAAATAATTTCAGAGATCATCCAAGTCCAAGCCTTTCATTCAGAGCTGAGGACACGGAGGCCTGGAGGAGTGAGGCGCCCCAAGTCACACCGCTGCCGAGTGGCAGAGCTGGAACCGAACCCAGATTGTGTGCTCCTGGGCCAAGTCCCTGTCCATCCCACCAAGGGGTACGCTGGCTCCATATTAGGGAGACGAACGTTAAGAAAAGGATTTAAAAGTATTACTTCAGCTGCATGAATCTATCACCGAAGCCTGCAGCAACGAGGGATTAGCAGGGCTAATTTTACTTATTATTTCTCAGCCCAGGATTAGCGGCTGGAATGTGCCTCCCAGCATTCGCCGAGAGCCTCCTGCTTTATACCACACTTCCCTGGGGCAGCCAGACCACAAGCTCAAATAACCTGCCTCAAGGTTACCTATGAAGCCCTCAGCTCAAACAAATCAGAACTCACGGTGCTCTTGGTCAAGTCCATTCCTAGACAGAAGGTGTTTTATTTTCAGCGTCTCCTCCTTTTCCTGCTGTGTCTTCTCTTCCCTTCCACTGTTTTAGCATAGTAGCCCCGGGAGACTGCTGGGATGTGGAGCTATGTCAGAAAGAATAACAAACGAGGGGACCTGGGTGCATGTAAAAACGGAAATCCAGGAGCTGGGGGTCTAGGTCAGGTGTTGATAGCAGGTCAGGAGTAAGAAGCCAAAACATATACCTGAGTTCGTGGCAGGTTACAAACATTGAGCCAGAAGCTCGCTAGGTATCCAGGCAAGTAGATTGGAAGGCACAGATGAACGGGTCCAGGAGATACTCAGGAAGGAAAAAACCAACAATAAAAACTGAAGAGGCAAAACCAGGCGGCCTGGGAGAGGTAAACAGCACAAAGGGCCCTGGAAGCGGTAAGAGCCATTGCTCGAGAAGCCGTCACACGCCTTCTGTCAAGCAGTTAAGGCATAACAGGGCCTGCTGCAGGGCCCGTGGGATTTATAGGCAGAGGGAGGGAATGAGTGCTGTCGGCTGAGGCAGGGAGTGTGCAGTGGGGAGAAAGGCAAATCCAGACACGAGGCGCCCTGTGTCCTCACGTTCATTCACTCACTCACTCACTGAACACGTGTTTCCTGAGTGCCAACTGAGTTATGTACACTGCGAGGTTCTTGATACTTCGTGATGAATGAGACAAAGCCCCTGACCTTATAGACGCTATTACGAGTACAGGCAATAGATAAGGAGTGACTGCATGTGTGATGTGAAATCCAGGATTCACCAGTGCTTTGCAGCAAAAGGAGAAAGGGTAGCAGTGATGGTGATGGCACTAGGCTAGACTAGGTGGTCAGGGACGGCTTCTCAGAGGTGTCATTAGAGTGAAGCGAATTGAAGGCCCCTTAAGTGTCTTTCATTAGGCACTTAACCCTCCCAATCTGGTCCACCCACTCTGTCCATCACAACACGTCCAGCCTATTGTCCATGAGTTATTTTAAACGACGGGAAGCCTTGCTCTCTGATCTCTACGATGACAAACAATTAAACTGAGTAGCTCTTCTTGATGGTACCCTTCAAACCATCCACGTAGATAGGCAGATAGATGGGGAGGCATAGATTAAAAGGTCCAGGAGCTACTCAGGTGATTCCTGGTACTTTCCCTCTCTATAGATCATTAGATCATAAGCATATTGATCACATAAAGGGAACAGGTGATGGGTAACTCAAAACAAGGATGAAAGTCCTAAGAGTTCTCTGTGATAAAATATATCCAAGGAAGGCTACGTTTCCTGACTTTTATATCACTCCCTCTTCTGCATTGCTCAGGAAAGAGGAAAAGAGCTATATCAGCCGAGGTCTCCTCAGAAAAGCAGAAACCCCTTTGAATATCTAAAACACGGAGCCCAACACAGGAAAGTAGTTACACAAGTGATGGAGAAGGGAGAGCCAGATCAAGCCACACGAGCATCTTCGGTGAACGAACTCGATGGCCATCACCATCTCTTGTCTGGAAGGAGGTGGGGTTAACCACGCCTGGGAGGTCGAGACCGCCTGCTCAGAGCTGGAATCACGGGGGGGCCTGTCTGCAAGCAGGTGGGACCATAAAGGAAGTGTAGCTGCTGCCAGAGAAACCACCAAAGGTAGGGGCCAGGGAAGGGAAGTGCACCTTGGATTCTCCCCGGCCCCTGACTGTCTAACTTCCCCAGTGCTTCCCATGGGCCAAGCCCAGCCAGGGGCCAGTAGCCTGCAGGGGCCATGTCCTCCCCAATAGAGACAGGAAGATGGGAGAAGACTGAGGAATAGATTTGAGGGCTGGTCGCTCAACACTGTCAGAATTGGTTTTTTTAAAAAAATGTTTTTATTTATTTATTTTTTGGTTAATCCTCACCCAAGGATATTTTTTCCCTGTTGATTTTTAGAGAGCGTGGAAAGCAGGGGGAGAGACACACACAGAGAGACACATCAATTGGTTGTCTCCCGCACACGCCCTGACTGGGGCCAGGGATCGAGCCTGCAAACCGGCTAGGGCAGTGGTCGGCAAACTCATTAGTCAACAGAGCCAAATATCAACAGTACAACGATTGAAATTTCTTTTGAGAGCCAAATTTTTTAAACTTAAACTATATAGGTAGGTACATTGTTATTAACTTAATTAGGGTACTCCTAAGATTTAGGAAGAGCCACACTCAAGGGGCCAAAGAGCCGCATGTGGCTCTCGAGCCGCAGAATAGTTATAAAATGTACTTCATGTTCTTAAACTATGGGTCAAGAACTGTGCTAGGATCTCTCACAAACATATTCTCATTTAATCACAAAGCTTTCTCGGAAGGTGAAATGATTATTACAACTTTAAAGGACTAGAGGGTGTGTGGAATTTGCTCCTGGTCAGACACTAAGTATGGCGAAGCCAGGGTTGAAACCCGCCCCTCATTGTTCACCTCTGCTCTTTCCACTGCATTCCTGACCTCTCCTGAGCCCTGGAGGGAGGGGAGGCCCCTCTCCTTCCGAACTACTCGCTTTCCCTTTTCACCTTTCCTGTGGGACCCAGGGCACTGCTGAGTAGAGTCTCTGTACTCTATCCTAAGACTAGAGTTCACGGGAATCTAATATTTGATTCAAGCTGAATGTCATTTCAGATATAATTGTTGAGGTTGGAAACACGGCTATGTTGAAATCATCCCTCCTGGGTAATTTTAAATACTAAATGCTTTCCTTTTCTGTACTGCAAAGGTGAGCACAGATGGCCACGCCTGCATTTTCAGAGGCCAAGACTGGTTTTCGGGTGGGGGTGCCGGTGTTTGCGCCAGGCAATGAGGTCAGTGACTAAAAGAGTGAGGGTGAGTGAGGGTGGGGCCTCCCTCCCCAGATCTCAGGTGGGGCTTCGAGGTTGACAGCAAGTCCTCCATTCATTTATAAATGAACTGTGTTTGCTCTGGAAGCATCTGAGAGGATAAATATGGGATCCCACAGGAGCCACAATGTTATTTTTGCAGTGTCTTTTCTCATTATACCTTCAGTTCAAGTCCCTTCCCCCCTCCCCGCCACAACTTATTTTTTGGGGGGGGAGAGGTTTGCTTCTTATGTATGAATGCATGTGCATGAATGATTATGCATATGAATATACACACAGCTAGAAGTTTGTTCTAATTGAGAATTCTGACGTAAAGATGTTTACAGCATCACTTTTCCAAATTTTTCCCATAGGTGAGATTACTTTGAAATGTGGTTCAAATGTGGCCCAACTCCATCTTGGAAAAATATGGAAGTGTAAGAAATGTACAAATGAAATAATGACTATGTGATGCTAGGTAAATATCCTCTTAATTCTTTTAAAAGACATTTGATAGCAAGTGTCATATGCATGAGACATACTAATTTTTTACCCTGAGAGATATCAGAATATAATTAAGATCTGGCTAAAAACAAAGCTTATCCTTCGTTTAAATTTAAGGCTCAATTCCACCTTAGCCATGTTTGAGGTACTTTCAGTGGGAGGGAGAATAATGCACCCCCACTGCATTGTGCCTATACCCTAACCCCTGCAACCTGTGAGGAAGATGTGGGTTTACCTGGCAAGGGGGAAGTAGCCTACAGATGGATTTAAGATTGCTAATCAACTGACCTTAAAATAAGGAGATTATCTTGGGTTTTCTAGGTCATCTAGGCCAACTGTAACCACAAGGGCCCTTACATGTGGAAGACTCCGTGTCAGAATGACATGATGTGGAAAGACTCTACTGGCTCTGAAAATGGAAGGGGCAACAAGCCAAGGAATGTGGGCAGTCTCTAGAAGCTGCAAAAGGCAAGAAAACAGATTCTCTCCTGGAGCCTCCAGGAAGAAACACAGCTGTGCTGGCACCTTGATTTGAACCTAGCGAGACCCAGGTTCAAATTACAAGACAATAAATGTGTGTTGTTTTAAGCCACAAGTTTGCAGTCATTTATTACAGCACCCACAGAAAAGTATACACCTTCTAACTTAGGCTATGCCTGTGGAACACCAAAAAAAGAAGCTGAAAAAATAACAACGGCCGTGAATTAGCTAGGGTAAGTGATATTAGCTGCTACAACAATAACAAACTAGAAAAATCTCATGGCTTAATACAGTTAAAATTTATTACTTAACCCATAGAATTCAGACAGATGTTCTGGTCTGTCATCCTCCACATAGTCATTCAAGGCTTAGTTTTTCTTCCATCTTGTGGCCTCAATTTCCTCTAAGAAGTAGCTCACAGAAGACACCCAGGTGGTGTGGCTGACTCTCCATTTCTCCATCGCTGGAGTAACTCCTTTCCCGAATTAGACTCCCTGTTTTACATACTCAAAGTGGTTTCTGTTTTTCTGGGAGACCTCAACTGATACAGTTCCATTCACTGGCATGTGTGGAAGGAGAAAGTGTGTGGAGAACTGTGTGGAAAGATTGCATGAGCCTGACCTGGAAATGGCATGTCCCTTCCACCCACAGTCCATCGCCAGGGCCCTGGTGAATGGGCAGACCTAATTGCAAGGGAGATCATGAAATGTAGCCTGGCTGTGTGTCCTTGAGGAGAAGGAAGTTTGGAATTTGAATAATGTAGCAGTCTTAGCCACAAGTGGGCAAGTCCATCCTTTAATAACACAGAAAGATATAGGGGCAAGGAAAAACAATTAACAAAGCCTAATATGAAATGCAGTCAATTAAACAATAATGAAAAGCAGAACATAGAAACAGCTATTAGATCTGGTTTTAAACAGCTGCTACCTCATGGAATCACTAGGATTTCTGTAAGTCATTTAATGTCTCTTGGTCTCAATTTTCTCATCTTAAAAACGGAAATAGAAATCTGTCCTGTCTCCAACTTTTTCTTTCTGTTTCAGCTTTTGCCAGTTTTCAGGTTTTTAGTGAAGAGTGAAAAGGCATTATACAAGTTGGTTTGCATGTTCATGTCTAGGGAATTTACTAATTTGAAATTTTATTAATTCGCCCTAATTGACTAGTTTGGTTAAGAAGGCTCAGTTTTTTTTATTAGGTTGAACTATATGAAATAGTCATTTTGGTAGCTTAAGTAAGGCCAAATAATAGCAAATTCTCATAGCTCCACTTAATATATTACATAAAATACCCTTTGGGTCCTTTTGTAAAACCCAGAAATGAATCAGGAGGCTGTTTCTGATTAAGTTTGCCCTGTTAGTGCCCATCATGGTATCCTATTTATTTCCTTCCTCAAATAGTTCAATTCGTAATTTATATGTTTGCTTGTTTATTATCTATTTCTGGAAGACAGTAAACTTTGTGAAGGCAGATAAAAGCATCTTCATTATCACTGTATACTCAAAGTCTAGTATAAGTACTGAATTTACATACTTAATAACTACTTCTAAATGTGAAAATGGAATTCCTTCAAATTATATTATGAGTCTAACTGAGGTGACAATATCATATAGGTTTTAGATTTCAGTGGAAATAAATCTCTACCTATACTTAGGTAATATTTATCAGTTGTTTTACTTTAAATTTCATAAAATCCAGAATTGTTTCCAACTAATTTTGAATGCCACCTGCAAATACCATGCCATTCAAGCATGAAAAAAGTGTTGTCTTCTCTGCTGTGAATGCTTTTCCCTGAATTATTTTCGATAGCTGAAGACCAAGGCCACGATGCTCACAATGCTTCAGTGTTATTCCTGAGTTGCATATTTGGGAAAGGAAACAGAAATGACTTAACTTCTCTTTACCCAAACTCTCCCAGACCGGTGCGAATCTGTTCAAGTTCTAACTCCTTCCTAGAAGATTCCGCACCAGCTTTGGGAACCATTTCCAATGTATACCATACACCAGCCTTCACTGTCAGGACTGTCTTCCGATTTTAACCTCCGTGTTTAGTTCTGTTCCTCTTTGTGAAGTGAAAATACCAAATAGTTCTCATCATTTGGGTGAGGATTCTTCAAAGCACAGAAAACCATCTTTCAATCATCATGAGTCATCATTGTCCCATGTTCATGTGGGTTTGAGACCTTTTAAATTATCTCTAAAAGTCCCCCATCTCCAGGCAAAACTAGCAAAATAGCAACCCTGATGTCGGTGTGCATGTTAAAACATTGCTCTGACTCAAAGGACTGGAATGGAATTTACTATCGGGGTGAACTCTGTGAAAACATTTCCATGATCAAAATACAAGATGAAAAAGAAGAGTATCTTTGGGCCCCGGGGAGAAGGAGATCTGATGGTATCTGGTTCAACTTATAAACGTGAACATTTCTCAGGGCAACATGGGACCAGAACATAGCAGCTCAAAGAGAATTGTACTTGAAAACATTCTTGTCCCTTTGATGCAAATCCAGTGAAAAACACTAAGATGTTGAGCACATTTTTTTTTTAATTTATATCAAGCGCCTGCTTCTTTCTAAGGTTCATTTTGTTTGTTTTCTTTTCTAAATCCTCACCCAAGAATATTTTTCCATTGATTTTTAGGGAGCATGGAAAAGAGAGGGAAAGACAGAGAGAGATATCAAGTGAGAAAAACACATCAATTGGGTGCCTCCTGCATGCTCCCCAACAAGACTCGGGTGTGGGGAGGAGCCTGCAACCGAGGTACATGCCCTTGGTCAGAATCGAACCCGGGACCCTTCGGTCCGCAGGTTCTATCCACTGAGCCAAACTGGCTAGGGCCATTTTGTTTTCTTTTTAGCTTGTGCACTCTCTAGCTGCCACGGCTCCAATGGATGCTGCTGCTTGGCATGCAAATGTCAAGAACCAAGAAGCCAAAGTGAAGAGGAAGGAGAGACCACGAAATCTTAAATACCTACGATTCAGTAGGGCTCATGAGAACACATTTACAAGAGAAGACTGACTGCCAAACTACTTTCAGAAAAGGTCTTGACTGTGTTTTCTGCTACAGACACAGTGTCGTGGAAACATGGAGTGTTGGGTGGGAGGATAAAGTCAGGAACGTGGAAGTGCCTGGGGATACAGCAGCAGCGGGGCAGTGTGTGGAGCAGCCCTGGTAATGAAGGAAGCAAAAACAGTGCTGCATTTGTTCACAAAGAAACAAGCTTTCTTGATGCATCTGCTCCAAAGACTCCTTTCCATCTTCTGTGATACTACCTTCTCATAGGTGGTAGGTTCTCCTATCTACTTTGTTTTAATCATGGCTAATCTTCTACCTTCAGCCCCCCTAACTGAGGGCCTTCCCTAAGGTCCCATCCTCTCCTATGATGTGTTTACATTTTTGCTCCTACAATGAACCATGCTCTAGTCCCTAGCTATCACCCAAACTGCGGACCTATATAATTGCCCTCCAGAATTCTAGATTGAGACATACTAGTACATTGTAATAGACTACAAGATTGAATGAATTTCTTAGGAATAAGCCATTCCTCCCACCAATTAGAGAAGAATAAACAAAATATACTGGTAACAATCTATACCTCAGGGTAAGATGTTCACTATCTTTTGTAGAATCTAAATTTAAGCACAGTATTCTGTTTACAGAGAATCCTATCTAATAAAAGACAAAAAGGGTAATTAACCATACCTCTGCTACGCTTCCCATTGGCTAATCAGCGAGATATGCAAATTAACTGCCAATAAAGATGGTGGCCGGCAGCCACGCAGCTGAAGTGAGCAGGAGGTTTGCTTGCTCCAGTGATGGAGGAAGCCAAGGTTCCCCGCCTGCTTCGGCCTGCTCTAAGTTCCGAAAGCAACAGCTCCAAAAGCAACAAAGTTTCAATTATAGAAGCTAAACAAATCCCAGATACCTGCTTTCAGCCGGCTGCGGCCTCAGAGCTGGGAGCGCCAGTGAAGGCAAGAGTTTCAATTATAGAAGGTGAATAAATCCCAGAATAAAAAAAAAAAAAAAAAGGAGAGGTTTGGAGCTTCAGTCACAGGCCAGCCTGAAAACGGCCCTCAGCCCCTCACCCAGACTGGCCAGGCACCCCAGTGGGGACCCCCACCCTGAAGGGGGTGTGATCAGCTGCAAACAGCCATCAGCCCCTCACCCAGGCTGGCCAGGCACCCCAGCAGGACCCCCACCCTGATCCAGGACACCCTTCAGGGCAAACCAGCCGGCCCCCACCCATGCACCAGGCCTCTATCCTATATAGTAAAAGGGTAATATGCAAACTGACCCTAACAGCAGAAAGATTGGGAATGACTGGTCACTATGACACACACTGACCACCAGGGGGCAGACGCTCAATGCAGAAGCTGCCCTCTGGTGGTCAGTGCGCTCCCACATGGGGGAGCTCTGCTCAGCCACAAGCTAGGCTGATGGCTGCCAGTACAGCGGTGGTGGTGGGAGCCTCTCCTGCCTTCTCAGCAGCGCTAAGGATGTCCGACTGCAGCTTAGGCCTGCTCCCCGCTGGCAAGTGGACATTCCCCGAGGGCTGCCAGGCTGCCAGAGGGATGTCTGATTGCCATCGTAGGCCCAATCCCCCGGGAGCAGGCCTAAGCCAGCAGGTGGTCATCCCCTGAGGGGTCCCAGACTGCGAGAGGGCACAGGCCGGGCTGAGGGACCTCCCCCGCCACCAGTGCACAAATTTTTGTGCACCGGGCCTCTAGTCTACAATATAAGTTATTGACATGCATTCACATGAATTAATATGAGCAAAGCTTTATATAACAGATGATAGGGGATAATTATTAATGTTCTTTACAAGTTATTTAAGGTTACTAGCATTGAGATGATGAATGCTAAAGAGAGAGTAGAATTCTCCTACTTAAAGACCATTTTAAAGTTGTCTTTAGTGTTCTTATCTCCAGGCTTAACAGGCTCAGTACTTCAACCTCATCCTTCAGGTGTAATTTTCTCACCATTTTAATAATCTTTTTGATTCTTTCCTAAGCTTCACTCATTTTAAACTAGACCTGGCTTTAGTTAAAATGCTACAAATTGTAGTTAATAAATAAAGAATTGATGTTGTTTGTCCTTCCCCATCTCTTGGCAGCATTATCTAGAGAAGGTTGGGCAAGATTTAGGAAGTGCATTGTGTCCATAAGCCAATGAGAGGATAATCAGCAAAAGCAGGGACTAAATTCACAATTGTGGTTTCATCTATACTGTGTCAAATAAAATAAAATAGAGACAAGTGGGCTTTGAGGAAGAAATTGGGAGGGGAAAAGACAGAGTTGGAAGAAGTTGAACATTTAGAGAATAGGCATTCAATTCTTATTCTCACTGGTGGCATCGAGGCTCTGAAAAGTAACAGGAGCCATCAAATATGTATCTGTGCCGGCAGAAGTGCTCCAGTGGACGGGGATAACAACAGAAGCAAAGTGACTGAGGTGGTGAGAAGGCATGGGATCGGGTAGAGGGACCGGATTTTGATACAGCAACAATACTAAACTCAGTGTCACTGAAGAAATGCAGTCTGGGTACTGAATGCAGTTATAATGAGATAGATTTCATGGCGGAAAGCCGATGGTAACTGCTCCTATTGTCTCTTAAATGTCACCACCAAGAACGATGGGAAAGATGGGGAAGTGGGAGATTTGAGGGCAGTGGAGAAAATGTGCACTAGTAATTCTGGAGAATAGGAAAGTGAATACACCAGGCATGTGTGGCAGGATTGCCCACGGGAGGTTAGTGGTCATGAATTTCAAGTGAGATCAATCCACACAGTTGTGTTCTTGGGTGGTCAGGGAAGCCTCAGTGTTAGCTGTTAACGCTTTTCATTATTATTGTTTGAGAGATATTTCTCTTTGCCCATTGGCTGTTTGGATAACCTCTGGCCTTGGAGAGGGAAGGTCCAAGGCTGTTGCTGTCTGGAATCACAACCTGGACAGTATCACAGCTGATAAGACCTAATAGAAACAGGAGGAGGTGCCCGGAGAAGAAAGGCAGTTTTCTCTCAGCTCCCTAAGAGTTCAAGATAAAAGAGCTGCAGGGAGGCCAGGTTACAGGTCAAGAAGCAGGAAGGAAGGTCTTACGATGAATAGCCAACCCCATCTTATCCTAGACAGCAAGGCTCCATCCAATTGTTGATTCTGGGAGTAAAATGGTTTCCCTGGTTACTGGAGCCTGTTTATTCAGTCAGGCCAAAGAAGCAAGTATGTTCATGCCATGGCAAGAATACAACAAACTTTTCTTAGCACCTTATGTATCATCACATTCTCTTGGATATTCTTCCAACTAGCTACACTATTAATCTGCTCCTTCCCAAGACGGCTTGTTTTCTTGTAACTGGGGCCTTCTCTATGGCTCATCATTGGTTCATTCCTATGATATGTTTGCACTCTCACTCCTAAAAGGATGAAACAGCCCGGCCAGCATGGCTCAGTGGTTTAGCATTGACCCATGAACCAGGAGGTCACAGTTCCATTCCCGATTAGGGCACATGCTGGGGTTGGGGGCTTGATCCCATAGAGGGGGTGCATAGGAGGCAGCTGATCAATGATTCTCTCTCTACATTGATGTTTCTATCTCTCTTTCCCTCTCTGAAGTCAATAAAAATATATTTTAAAAAACAAGATGAAGCATTCTCTTAGTTCTAGCGCTCCCCTATGCTCCCACCCTGTGTTTTCAAGTAGCATTAGGACATTTCTAAAGAGGTGAACATTAATTCATCATTTTTTCAGAATTGAAAACTTTATTGTTCCTCTTTCTGTGGTCCCTGCACTGGCTTACAGAGCTACCATTCTTATAATCTTCCAATCTGGAAGCTTTGCAACATCATGACTTTGTGCTTTTCTTTCTTCATCATGTTAAGTCTACCCCCAAGTCCTGCCCATTCCACTTATGCAAGGCCATTTTCCTCCATTGTCTCTCCTCCCTCCCCTCTCAAGGACTATTTCATAGCTTCCTACCCTGCCTCCTAAGCTCTAGAGTCTCTGCTCTACATATTCACACACCACCACCCATGGCATTCTGCAAATTAGCCAACCAGAGAAACACACTTCCTGTTGGAGCCCCTTGATTTTGCCAGCTGCTCACCCCCTCCCTGTGCCTGTCTCCCCTACAAAGTTCCTGCTAGTCTTTCTCTCTCCATATAAAAGAGAAGCCTTTTTCTGTTTGATTTTGAGACATTTATAGACTTCTGAGATTGGAACCTTGTCCTTATTGCAATAATCCTTTGGGAACACCAAATTGCATGTGTGTATAGGGGAACAGGAAGGAGATAGAGATGTTGGGGGCATTTGTTTATATAGGCTTGTCCTTGGCTTAGTCCCAACAAGATCCCCTTCACTTACGTTTGATGCTCTGGATGAGTTTAAAACCTTAAAACCTCAAAGAGGATCATATTACAAAAAACCAACAAAAATAATCTGAGAACTGTGAAAAAGTATTTTTGGTAGAAAAAGAGGAGGAACTAACAGCATGTGAAAAGTCCTAAAATTGATTTACATAAAAAAGAAAAAGTTTAAAAAATTAAGTGGCCTTTTTCTTCTCAATAAAATGAAATAGGATATTCCCTCTATTAATAAGACTAGGCCAAAATGAAATGGAGGCAATAAAAAATCAAATTAGATAACATTTTTCAATAATGGCCATAAGAAGACTTGAAACTGAAGAAAATGGAACCAGTAATTTTAAAAAACTATTCTGAAAGTGAAGGTTAATACAAAACTAAAAAACAAGAAGATAACCTTGATTGTGGAGAGATCACAAAATTCTGATCTGCGAAGTATATATAATATTATCTTATATTTTAAATGAGTATAGGATCTGTAGTGATATCACATTTTCAATCTTGATATTACTAATTTGTGCCTTAATTTGTTCTTAATACGTTTTGCTTAGAATTCATAAATTTCTTTAGTCTTTTCAAAGAATCAATATTGACTTTGCTGGTCCTATTATATGTTTTGTGTCTCATGAATTTCTGCTCCTTTATTCATGAGCTCTTTCTTCTATTTTTAAGGAGTTTAAGTTGCCATTCTATTACTAACTTCTTAAAATGAATTCTTAGATCACTGATTTTCAGGCTTTATTCTTGCTTAATATATGTATTAAGGCTATATATTTCCTACTAAAGCATGACTGTAGTTGAATTCCATGCATATTTTCTCTAGCACTAGTATTTTCAAACTATTTTCTAATTTCCATTGTGATCTCTTCTTTGACCCAGAGACTATTTAGAAATATAGTTTGTATTTCCCAACATATGGGAATTTTTTATGTAGCTTTTTATTATACATTGATCTGTGGTCACCTAATGTATTCTGTGTAATATCATTCCTTTGAAATTTGTTGAGTTGCTTTATGGTTCAGCATTTTTGAAAAAATTCCACATGTATTTGGAAAGAATGTGTGGTTTGTAGTTGTTGGGTATTCTACTACATATATTTTAACTGAGATGTTCAAATATTTTATATCACTTTTGACTGCCTTGCTTGTTCTATCAGTTACAAGGAGGTATTTTAAAAATTTTCAGCATGAATGTGCATTTGCCCATTACTTCTTATAATTCCATCACTTTTGCTTTATATGCTTTCAGGCTATATTATTAGGTGATAAAAATTTATAATTATACCTACTTATTAAATTAACCCCCTTCCCTATAATGTTTCTCTTTTGTTTCTCATATTAATGTAGCTATACCAGTTTTCTTTTGGTTAATGTATTACTGATTTATTGCTAACAAAGCATCCCAAAGACATAGCAGCTTAAAACAACAAATATTTCTTTTTTTAATAGTTTAAGGGAGTCAGGAATATAGGAGCAGCTTAGTGTCTCATGAGGCTGTAGTCAAGGTGCCGAGAGGAGCTGCAGCTTCATGAGAGACTTGAGTGGGGCTGCAGGCTTGAATAGGGTGGACAGTCCACTTCTAAGATGGTTCCCTCTCATAGCTATTGGCTGGAGGCTTTGGTTTCTTACTGGCTGTTGATAGAAAGCCTTGGTTCCTCATCCCATAGACCTCTTCACAAGGCTGCCTGCGAGTCCACATGATGTGAAAGCTAGTGTCCCACAAGCCAGCCAGCCAAGGAAGAGAGGCGGAGGAGGAAGCCACAGTGCACCTTATGACCTACTCGCAGAAGTCCCACCCTCTCGCTTCTGCCACATTCTGTTTACAAGGAGTGAGTCACTAGTGCCACCTCAAGGGGGGAATTAGGCTTTACCTTTGAAAGGAGTATCAAAGAATTTGTGGGCCTATTTTTATTAATGTATTTATTTACTTAAATCCTCACCCGAGGATATTTTCCCCATTGATTTTTAGAGAGAGGGGAAGAGAGAGGGAAAGACAGAGAAACATCGATGTGAGAGAAACACACGGATTTGTTGCCTCCTGCACACACCCTGACCAGGGCCTGGGCCAGGGAGGAGCCTTCAACTGAGATAGGTGCCCCTGACTGGAATCGAACCCAGGACACTTTGGTCCGCAGGTTGATGCTCTATCCACTGAGCCAAACCGGCTAGGACTGTGCGCTTATTTTTAAAACAGTAAGTATTTGCACAGTATACTTTTTTATACTTTCACTTATAGACTTTATGTTTCCTTGTATTTTAGATTTGGCCCATAGTAAGCAAATATACATAAATTGTATACCACTCCGTCTATCTTTGTCTCTTAATTGGAACATTCAGTCCATTTTAATTGGATGTAATTATTGATATGCTTGAATTTAACTCTATTGTTACTTGACTTTTGTGGGTCCTCTGTGTGTGCTCCTTTTCTCCTCTTTCTCCCCTTTGGATTCAGGTGAGCTGGGCCTCAGTCTCTGGGCGCGATGCCTACTTCCCCTTCACCATTGTTTCTGAGGAGCTGCCTGGCAGGGCCCCACTGGAAACAGACATGGATCTCCCAGCATCGCCTCAGGCCAGTCAGCTGACCACAGATCTCCCAGCATTGCCTCAGGCCAGTCAGCTGACCACAGATCTCCCAGCATTGCCTCAGGCCAGTCAGCTGACCACTCGGCTCTTCAGCATCCTCTCCAGAACCAGCAGGTACTGGGGGAGAAGAGGCCCACGCTGAGCTCCCTTCTGTGTGTTCCTTTCTTTTCTGAGACTTTGTCTCTATGTTTCTCCACTGTCATATTGACTCTCCCAAACTCTCGGGAAGAGTATTTAAAGCCCCCGCTATATTATAGTTGTTTACTTGAGAAGGTTGGCCTGAATTTCTTAGTTTGCTTTCACTGGAAGTGAAATAAGTCATTTAATTTTTACAAATGGTGAAGCAAGTATTATTATTCCCTTTTACTGGTGAGAAAACTGGTCTCAGAGAAGCCAAGTAAACTGCTCAAGGTTACATGTAGAAAGTGGCCAAGAGAATTTGAACCTGTATCTTTCTGTCTCTAAAAATAAAACTCAAACTTGTGCTGTTTACATTAGCTAAAAGCAATTTTGGCTAATATCCCCCAAATGGAACACACTATAACAAGATTTATTGCAATTATGCTTATACTTCTCATCAATTATAAATGTACGTTTGTAAAATTGGAAGTCTTTTTGTCTTATAGCAGTCCTTAATTAATTTCACTAAAACAGTTTGAGTTTCCTAAGCATTTTGATTTAGAGTTTATAATTCCTTAATGGTACTGACTAGCAATCAGTATTTTATAAAATAATGGTACTTTACCATAAAAGTCTAATATAACCCAATCAATGGTTATTTTCAAAGTATAAATAAAAATTGAATCTCAATTTTTGAATTTCTTAACCACTATTTCTTCATTCCATATCCAAGTTTTATTTTAAAGAAACTTGGCCTTGCTTCAGATCTCATTTATCATCCATTAAAATTCCATGCAAAACAATAAATTCCTTCCCATAAAGCCATATAACTATTAAATCCACCAGGCATTATTTGACTTTTAGAAATGACATAATTTGAAATCAATGTAGAGCTTTATATAGTCAACAAATACATGTGACATGACATACGTTGTTATCCAGATGATTAAGCTTTAGCACATTTCATACTGAAGAAAAGTTCTTTCTTTACTCACAAGACAAATCTGACTTAGAAAAACAACTTCTCTGCTTATTTTTGCTGATAAGAAACTGGAAGAGAAAGCCATCTGCCTCTGGAGTCATGAGGTTAAATTAAAATTGAAATCGATATTTTAGGAAAGGTAAAATGGCAAAGGCTAATAAAGACACATTTCTTCCACAAAATGGACTATGGCCCCGTGTCCTGGGAACCAGGCTTTCTGAGGTTCCTGAAGGCCTGTGCGTCAAGAGTGCCCTAGAGGGCATCTGCCTCAAATAGACTTGACTTTTCCCTCCTGTGTTGGTGTCACCCAGGAGAGGAGATGGGAAAGAGGCAGCCTCGTAGGCCGCTGGTGTAAGCTCTAAGAAAGCAGAAGTAGAACCTGATTGAAGGTTTCTAAGTTGGACAGTTTATCTTCCCAGGAGACAGGGTTGGAAAACGGGCTCAGAGACGACTAAAGAATGTGCACTTTGCCGCGCGGTGTTACAGCTTTAGAACCAAAGCTCTGTGCTTGGCAGCTGGGGAGGGAAGATATGGCCGTTGAGGCGATGGAAAAATCTTCATGCGAAGGAAGAAGGGGAGAGGGTACCTGAGCTTCACTGAACTCAGTCTAACATGCTCTGGATCTGTTGAGTGAAGACCAATGGTCAGAACAGTCCCGGAAAGTCAAAATTATATGCTATATTTTTATGGGTTCAAACACCAAATAAACAAGAAGAGGAAAAAGAGGGAGAAGTGTTTAATGGAAAAGAGTCTCAATAGCTGGGAAGATACTCCGTTTTAGTGGTGCTTTTGTAAATTTCTTAGATTCTAGACGCTTGAAGTGGCAGAGAAGAGCGAACGCAGGCTGCCCTGGGATAAAGTGCCTTTTTGGGGACTGCGCAGGCAGGCCATGTGAAAGCTTACCTTGGACCGAAGGGCAACCCTTTGGGGGCGAGTTGGCCCAGAGCCAGCTTAAGTGGATTTGGTCCCATAGAGTGACTGGTGAGGCAATGGACCCTGTGTGTGGTGACTACATTTGCGTGTGGTGACTGCTGGGTTCCCAGGGAAGGAGGGTTGACTTCTTAGCAGCCAGCTAGATTGCCAAGGTCTTAAGGATTGCCATTTGGTGTTCCTGGTGGGAGAATCTTGGGGAAACACAGAAAACAGCCCATGGGAAACATAATCAGTATCAGGAACCTGCCATGCCAAAGGCACCAGTACAGGCGTATGTCTCTTCTAGTTGGCAAGTACTGTCCCTTAGCTATCCCCACCTCCACAACTGACTACCCTGGAGGGCATGGAGTGCGTGTGGGAAGGAGGAAAGGGAAGGTTGGGAAGTAGAGAGTGGGTCACGCCCCTCTTCTCACTGAAGATGTCTCAGCTGGGAGCAGCACTTTACCAGAGGGAGAAGATTGATATTTTTTTTTTTTTTGGTTAATCCTCACCAGAGGATATTTTTTCATTGATCTTTTAGAGAGAATGGAAGGGAGGAGAAGAGACAGAGAGAGAGAGAGAGACATCAATGTGAAAGAGACACATCGATTGGTTGCCTCCTGCATGTGCCCCGACCAGAGCTGGGGCAGGAGCCTGCAACCGAGTATGTGCCCTTGACCAGAATCAAACCTGGGACTTTTCATTCCGCAGGCCGACGCTCCATCCACTGAGCCAAATCGGCGAGGGCGAGAAGGTTTGGCTTTAAGGAAAGGATGAAATTGTGATTATGATACTGAGCTGGGCATTTAATTACTGGGTTGAGACTGACCAGAGGACTTTTAATATTCAAGAGGGATCAGAAAAGCAGAGGTCTCGGTTGGGAAAAAAAAAAAAAATTAGCCACTAACCCATTGCGCTAGTGTGAAGGAAAGCACGAGGAAAAGAAAGTTGCTTTATAATTGCACCTTTTGGGGGGTTTTCTCCATCCAGTACTAGTTACAGCTCATCCAAATGCCTCAGCCTCAGTCTCTGGGAGTCTGTGTAACCCACAGGAAGGCCAATGTCCAAAGTGCCACGACTCTTAGCTCACACCTGTTCCTGTGCGTCACCACCCACCCACTCCCCCAGCTCTCCCTGGCTTACATCGGGGAGTTTTGCGGGCTGAAGACCTCTGAGAGCCTACAGCGGAAGAGGGGCCTTGTGCAAGTGGATGGTTGGTTGAGTAAGACTATGACGGGTCTACATGTAGCTGAAGGAGAAGGAAGAGATGCCAGGCTTTGGAACAGGACTCAAAAGTGCTCTTCAAAACTTCGTTCTCGGTTACTCCTCAGAGCAGGCTAAGGGGTAGCTGATAGTTTTATTTCCACCACATTTGGATCGGTGCAATACATTTGCTATGCACATTCCCTTGAATCCACTCTTTTCAGCAGGGTTTTAAGGAAAGACTAAGCAGATTCCTGCAAAAAGGCCTGTTCTTGAATAAATGGTTGCTGTTAGAGGTAAAAGACAGCCTCATCCAGGGAAAAGGGAGAGAACGGGATTCTGGAGGTTAGGGGAAAAGAACAATATAAAAGATATCAATCTTTAAAATTAAAAAAGGAAACATTAGCTCCATCCAGGCTTAGGAAAATTAAACACACTGTTGTCATTTGTTCTCTAAACCATTTTAAAAAGGAGTTAACCAGAATCCTAGAGGTCAGTTGCTGAACTAGAGATTATTATTTGTAAAAAGTGGGGTTTTTTGTATTTTTTTTTAGCAAAGAACTTAGAGTCCCTCACATCTTGGAAACTGTTGGGAGAAAATTCCCTGTGAAGAACAAATTCAAAAAGAAAATATTGGAATGGAATATTTCCATAAATTGAATATGTTTGCATTTGTGGAAGTCCATGAGACTTTACAGAGTGACAGATAATTTAGAACTGTTTGTTCTAAGAAAAGAGGAAATGGTAAGATGTCCTGAAAATAATTCCATATGTTAACATGTGGGTCCTTGGGAAATACAGAGTATGTCCTATTATTGCCTCAGAAGCAACCCCACTGGGAAATGGCCTACCAGGCATAAAAGAAACAGATACCAATAGCAGAACCGAAGCGTTTATTTTTAAACATAAGGACCTAACGATGAATAAAAACACAAACTAGGCATCTGGATCTTTTCTTCTCTCCAAGGACTAGAAGTGTACAGGTTGGGAGTGGGGGCACGTGTAAAAATGCTCTACATTCCTTAGGAGAAAAACTTCCCAAGCCATATTGTAAAGGAAAGACAAATAGATGTTAAAACCAAGAGAGCTAGATGTAGTCCTGACAATATCAAATATGATCTATATATTTTACTTTATTTCCCTTAATTTCTGGGGAGTGTTCTCACTGCTTATTTTAGGTAGCATTTTCCTGGACTTTGGCAGTTCCCTCACACACGTGCTAATGAGTACTCAGCTGAAGACTAAGGGGGCCTTCTGCAGATAAGCAGTCTTTCCTTCTCCGTGCAGCTTGCTGATGTATGCTACTCTGAAAGGAGGTGTGAGAACTGGCTTTCTCTCCCCCCGCCTCCCCGCCCCCTGATACCACAACACTACCACGGTATGTTCAAATCTTTTCTGGGGAGTGATACGAACCCCCTTCCCTATGAGGTAAAAGGTAATAATACCATGCTTATTTATTATTTATTTATTTGTAATCCTCACCCGAGGATATTTTTCCATTGATTTTTTAAGGGAGAGTGGAAGAGAGAGGCAAAGACAGAGAGAAACATTGATGTGAGAGAAAAAGGGAGCAATCAAGGTATGTACCCTTGACCGGAATCGAACCCGGGACCACTTGGTCTGCAGGCTGAAGCTCTATACACTTTATTTTAAAAATCACATGTAATCCATAGCAAAGGCTAGGAAGAGTGGCAGAAGTATTAAAGGGAAAAGAAGGAAACAAGAAAAGACATATGCATCAAAATATGAGAAAAAGATTCTGAAAGAATTTGTTATTTCCCAAAGTTACCAAAGTAGTTAAGATGGGGTCTGGGAAGAAAGTTCTGACAGTTTCCTTACATTACACATTTTACATTTTAGTACTGTGTCGAGTTTCATTTCATTATCCCGTGCATATTGTTTCATGCATTTAAAAACTCAATTCTGAAAAGGGGCCTATGTCACAAAGAAGATAATGTTTTTATTTTAAATTGTCTTTGGAGAACACATCATGGAGAAGAGAATGTGGAATAATTTTTTCAGTGTTTATGGCCTGTAAAGGCCTTAATTCAGCTTGAACAAGGCCTACTTTAGTAAGGGCACAATACGAATACAGTAGGTCAGTGATGGCGAACCTTTTAAGCTCGGCATGTCAGCATTTTGAAAAACCCTAACTTAACTCTGGTGCCGTGTCACATGTAGAAATTTTTTGATATTTGCAGCCATAGTAAAATGAAGATTTATATTTTTGATATTTATTTTATATATTTAAATGCCATTTAACAAAGAAAAATCAACCAAAAAAATGAGTTCGCGTGTCACCTCTGACACACGTGTCATAGGTTTGCCATCACTGCAATAGGTCCTTGGGTGACGTTAGAGATCCGTTCCTACGGCGACGTAAGGCAATTTTCACCTTAAGTTGGAACCCACCTACATAAGCACCTATGTCACTCACATGGAGCACAGACATAGCAGTAATGAAGTGAAACAGTAAAAAAAATTTAAAAGATAACAATTCCTGACCTTTACTTGTGGTAAATAAATAATAAGAAACATAAAGCACATAAGCACATATGTCGAAATGATGGAACTTTTTTTTAATAAATAAATGGGAGATGGTGACGTAACCACGAAATGACGTACGTTGAGTCCGACGTAACCCGAGGACTGTCTCTATAAGGGAATGAGTGTGTGTGTTCGTGTGCTTAGTCTTATGATGAACAGTGGCTTACAGATTTTATTGTGTGAGCCATTATTGACTGCGTATCGCATCTGACACTGAAAACTCAGATAATGGATATTTTAATTCAATTTCTTAGAAAGGTACCAAAATCTACATATGAATAACCAAATCTCTTATTCTTTATTAATGATTTTACTATAGACAACTCAAATCCAAGTATGAAACAAGGTCATCAAATGGAATTCCTATTGATTGAATGTAAATTATTTTTGAAATGTCCAAGAAATGGTGACTTTTTCCAGTTGTTTAGGATTATACTTTTAAAACCTTAGCAATAATAATCACAAATTTAAAATTTCAACCCCATTAATTCCAGAGCATATAGGAGATGAAAGTTGATAGCATTGACCATTTTGACAGATATGAAAGTTCATTCAGACGGGAAACAATTCTCCATTTTTAAAATAACTGAGTTCGCTTCTTTAACTGAGTAGACTGACTAGGCCTTGGTTTTAGCATTGTTTTCCTATTTGCAGCAGATAACTGCAGAAAAGTGCTTGCAGAATATCTCATGGAAAATAAGTGTTAAGACACGAACTCTATCTCAGGTACCTGATTCATAGTCTCCTAGAACATAGTGTTTCAACAGCGGGTCATCACACACTAAATTAGGAGTCAATTTTGTAGACAAGACCAGCATTAAAAAATAGAACATATCAAAGTGTATCTGATATAGTAAAGATATTATTTTGTGAAACATTTGATTCGTGTGTGTGTGTGTGTGTGTGTGTGTACTGGATCATGAGGTAACATATATTTCTTACGTGGGTTGTAGTGAAAAAAGTTTGAAAAGCACTGTGTTAGTGCTCTTGCCCCCAAAGAGATATAAGCAAAATGTTTATCTAAAGTGTAACAGACTAATACTTCATGAGTACTACTGGATGCTACCCAATAAAAGGGAACTTCTTTTTTTAAATATATTTTTATTGATTCCAGAGAGGAAGGAAGAGGGAGAGAGAGAAACATCAATGATGAGAGAGAATCATTGATTAGTTGCCTCCTGCACTCCCCACACTGGGGATTGAGCCTGCAACCTGGGCTTGGGTGCTGACCGGGAATTGAACCATTCATAGGTCAACACTCAACCACTGAGCCACGCTGGCTAGGAAAAAAACAGAACTTCTTAAGTGGCACTCAGGAAGATGTAAGTAAAAGACTTGAGAAATATTTTATGATCTCTTTCCATAGCTATCAATCTTCACGGCATTCAACATCTTGGTGAAAATGAAAATATTTGTCCATAAACTCCCAAATATGCAATAGGCAATATAGGCAATATACACTCTAATGTGGCTAAAGGTATGAATGACTAATTCAGTGTTTCCATCTTCATCTGAACACTGGTTTCATGCAACAAAGATAATGCAACCAGATAAAATGACACCCCAGAAAGAATTGCTCTTTCATTCCAAACAATGTCCAAATTTTATTATTTTTCTATTAGATTTGCAAGCGGTATCCATTCCGATTCTCCTGGGCTCGTGGTATAAAACAGAACGTACTACCCATGAGTGAGAGGAAAATAAATTCTATATTTGGGGTTAATTCATCTCCTTCTTCCTGCCAACTCACCTCGGCTTTCGGGAGAATACTAAAGAGTACAGAGCCGTGCAGGGAACCTGCCTTCAAGGGGATAATTAATTCCTCATCTTTGATTCCTGAGTTCCTGCCCAAAATCAAAGGCAGAGAAAACACTCTCGGGTGTTCTGGGCATCCCACACCTGCTCTACTTGTGAGCTCATACCTCTAATTAACTTCCAAGAAGCCTCAACATATCCTTTTGCCACAGTATGCAAAGGTGTCTTCTGAAGCCCCTCTTCCTTCTCCCGTCCTTCTGAGCCACACCCGCTCCAACATTCCCAGCCCGATCTCACTCTCAGGCGCCCTGGCCAACATCTATCATCTCTTATTGGCAGTGTCAGGCTCCCTGAGGACCTCTGCTCGCACATAAAAGCCACCGCACCCTACGTGTCATTATTCTTAGCCTCCGTTTCCTGCTAGGTGGCAGCTAATTGGCTTTCTGGAGATGTGATTAATAAGTGTGCTGATTAATGAGCACAGGCCTGCTCCGTTCCAAGTGCACTGCTCCAACGATGGTGCTCTGACCCACAGGTGTTACCATCTATGAGTTCTCCAACAGGAAGAGCCGAACTGTTCTTTGTGTCAGAGCTGGGAGGAAATGTGGAGGGCGCCACAGGGGAGGGCGGGCAGGAACACCGCTGCTGGAAGGGGAGGAGGGGAGGTGACTGACCGGACACTCCTTCCCCTGGTCCTTAGCCACTCAGCCCACAGCTAAGCCTCTGCAAACACCCCTGACACAGCTGAGTCAGGAGGCCTGGATTCTCTAGTCTGTGAAGAGCCTACGTGGCTCCCTAGTTCCTTTGACGCCTGGGTCTGGTTGAAGGAGATCACAGTTGTCCCTCCAGCTCTAATCATCTGTGTTCAAAGCAGCAGTCCCAGGTGGGGAACGCCCTCCTCCTGGCCCTTCACTCAGTGTGTGGCTTTGCCCTGGCCAGCAGACAGATTCAGTTTCTTTGCTAAAAAAGGGCATTTTGCCCAGATTAGGCTGACCACTCGTGCTTCTTTGCTGCTCTGCCTGGCAGTTGATAGTAGCACTCACTGTGCTTTCTGAGGGTCCAGCTTGAATGATAAATTGTATGGCCCGGGCTGCGTAGACAAACTAAGAATTACGCACTGGTAGCTATGTTGTCGTCATTTTCATTTAAAGGGCTTCAGAATTGCTAACCAGATGACCAAAATGCACGTAAATCACTTTCCTTACCAAAGCAGGACTCTCAGCACATCTTTATTCAAGTTTATTTCCCGCTTGTTTATGTATAAACTTCCTGATTCGAAGTTCAATTCAAGGTAAATGAACGCCTATACAAACCCTGAGACAGGCCCCTCCTGGCTCCGACCCCTGGGGGCTGGCTCTCTCCTCCTGGGTGAAGCTCAGACACATTTCCTACAGCTCTAGTAGCCCGTGCTGCCTTGGGACATATGGTATTTAGTCTACAACTCAGTAAGCAATAGGCTTTATTCCTGGAAAGAAGAAGAAAAAGATCTCAAAAAAGTAAATAAAGCATTTCATTGGATTTTCCCCTAAGTGTTCCAAAATTAAAATGCAAATTCCTGCCCCGGGAAGAAGGTAGAAATATCATTTGCTTTCAATACTAAGGCCTCTGAGACCACAAGCAGGGAGGCAAAGATTAAAATAAAACCTGAACACAGTCTTTTATCTGTCTGCAGTTCTGTTAGCTAGGCCCACGGAGTCTGGCTGAGTATTTTGAAAACCTGATTATTATTATACCATGAGTGTGGTAGAAAGTCACTATTCACCCAAACACAGGCTTTGCTCACAGTACATTCTTGTTCAATGGTTGTTCAGTATTATATCTGTCATATTCCCTACTCCAAGCCCCGTACTTCTAAACCAGGACCCTGAGCTTGCCATCCTAGGGCATGCTTTACCTTCTTGTAAGAAGCTACTTTGGGAGTCACCACTGAGAAAAACAGACACTTACTCGGGGGGCTTAGGAGTCAGACATCAATGCCAGTCTGGGAAGCAGACGCCTTGATTCAACGCTGGTCTGTCAGTGGTTGGCCCGGGAGATCTGGCCAAGTCAAAGCTGCAGGATGTGCAGGGTTAAGTGCACGCCCACTGGACGGCACTCTCCTGCCTGCCATTTCCTGACGTGCTCACCGGCGAGCTGCTTGCCTCCTGTGCCCTGCTTCCTCACCTTTAAGATGGGGTGACAACAGTCTACGCTTCAGTTGTGTGAGGCATGGAGGCGTTCTTAGCCTAAGGACTGGGAGCTGACCCAGCACAGAACGGGAAGAACACCCCCCCCCACATCAAGTGCCGAAATCTTTCTAGGTGTTCTTTTCTCTATCAGCTCTTCCTGGTCTGTCCCCACCCCCAACTCCACCCCTCCCCCCAAGGCAGATGGAGACCCTTCTTCTGGGCTTGCTTTGCACTTGAACCACACTGGTTAGTGCCTATTTACATGTTTCCTTTTCTTAAAAGAATATACCTTCAGTAACTAGCCCAGTGCCTGGCACACAGAAAATGCGGAATATATGCTTCTTGAAGACCTGAATGAATTAGTATGTAACATAAAAGTTGGACTGGCTAATTCTATAATCCATTTTAGCTCTAAAATTCTATGACACTGTGACTTAGAGAATTATCCTGGTGATTTGAATGGGATCCAGAAACTTTCTGAATCAAAATGAAAATTAACTTAAAAAAATGAGATGAAAAATGATTGCTATAGCAACCAACAGACGCAGTTTAATCATACCTCAATCACTCCCTCTGCTGCAGGGCTCAGGGTAGGAAAGGATAGAGAGGGTATCTTAGCAACAGTATAAATAAGTAAATAAATATATTAATTTAAAAATATGCAGATAGGCAGATGCACATGTGGGAATTCCCATGAAACTCCCCAAAGAACATGGTGTTTGATTTCACTAGATCCCTAAAGCGCTGAAGGGATGAACTCCACATCTAGTCCCCTGTAAAAAACAAACATCTGGACGAAGTCCACCAAAATACAACAGAAGGACCTGGGCTCTTGAATCATAATCTCCTAGCAGTGGGTCTTTGTGCTGGTGACAGTACATTTTAGAAATATGAAATTATGGAGAAAGAGAGTAAACCCAGGAGATGAGAGAGAGAGAGAGAGAGAGAGAGAGAGAGAGAGCGCTCAGTGTGATTATTGTCTTCCAACCCGATCATTGCTACTTTATTGTCCCTGAAAATCCAAGACCGGAGGAGACCTGCTCCCACTACAGAAGTCAGGGATGAGTGTACAGGAGAGGGGGGTGGGGGGCTAGAAGAGTCTCAGAGTGCAGCTCAGTTCTAAGAAAGCTTTGTCTGCCAGGGGAATCCTTCAGCCAGAGTCACTCATCAGAGGAGTCCTGCCCCTCCCAGATGGGTCGGCCTCGTGAGCCGGCTGCGGTCCGGCTGGAGCAGCCCAGCGGGGGAGTGGGCCTGAGTGCGGTCTGGAGGGCGGCTGAGCCTTCCCAGGCCTCCCTGCAGCGGGAGAGGTGAGGGCACGCTTTTATGGCTGCCACAGGCTCGCACTCTCGTTCCTGATGTTCTGTCCCAGCCAGTTACACTCCAGAGCAATCATTCCTGAGACAGACTAGGCGGTGGTAAAACAAAACACAAACAAAACCAACACAAGCCAAAAGAGGACAGGTAATGAGTTTTTCATAAAACTTAATAAAACAATTGTTCTTTATTCTTCATCATGTCTTTCCTTATCCTTTTTTGGGGGAGGGGACATCAAAATATTCTTTTATTTTTAACAAAATTAAAGTGATATGAGAGAGAAGTGGTATTTTTAATGTCTTTAACCTGGCGTGTTTAAAAGTGGGCATCTCATGCCTTAAACTTATAAAAGTGGGCATCTCTATGGAAGTCCCAGCCTGATTGTACTGGTATTGGGTAGGTCAAAAAAAAGCAAGGACTCACAGCTCTATGGAAACCAAAGGCCATACAGCACCGTTCAAAATGAAAAAGATGAAAACGAGTTATTGTTTCCCTTCTCAGAAACAAGAGGAGAATACTCAGTATCAGACAACCATGTTCACTGCAGCCTGAAGCTGGCTGGAGGTCCTGGCATCCCCAGAGGTGGGGGCAGCTTGGGGTGGGGGCTGTCCTTAGTCTGTGTGTCCCGAGCCACGCCCCGCAGCCATCTGCTCCCTGCAGACCCCAGGCTGGCTCACGGGTTAGGGTTAGGGTTATGGTTATGATTATGGTTAGGGTTGGGGAGCGCCTGTGGATCAAGATAACCTCATGACACTGGAGTCCAGGCCCCTCACATTACAGATGAAACTCCTTTAGAGGAGAATAAGGTGACTTTGCTGGGGTAGGGCTGACATGACCCAGGCTGAGCGCATTTCTCCACTGCAGTGGGCACGTACAGCTACGGCCTGACACTCCAGGGAGCAGGGAGAGGCAGGGGGACACCCCAGCCACTGGCCGAGAGATCACCGGGGAGAGCTACCGGAGCTTGAGCTACTAACACAGGTTCTTGCCCCCGGTCCCCAGCACTGGGTCACAGAGAAGTAAAAGCCCACTCCAGGTACACGTTTCTTTTATATTTCAGGAAAGCCGGCTTTTCTAAGTGCACCAACACTCGGCAAGCCCAGGCATATTTGTTTGAGTATAAAACTAAAATCAAACAGCTTCTGCGCTTACAAGCCCGCATGTCTATATTGTAACATGACGGCATTACCAGAAATCAGTAATTAGTCGGAAGTATCTGGTCAAAATCAAATAGAAATGAGCACACCACATCTCTTGAATTCATCTAACCCATTTCAGACTTTATGATATTAAATTGATTATGAAAAGTTGCCTATAAGAAAACAAAATGAGGGATGGCTTGAGGACATCTTGTCAGACTTTAATCATTGTAGATTGTTTTTCAGAAACAAGATGCATTGTTTGCGACGTCTACAAGCTCGGCAACACCCAAGCCGGCGTGTCCAGGGAAAGATGGGCTTAGGCAGGTAAATGCTTTCAGATTTCTTGTGGTTGAACGTTTGCCAGGCTCCGTTCTCAGCAAACAGAAATTCTGATTTGTGGGGCCGACGCCGGCCCGCCGGGAAGGAGGCACTGACAGGTACCGTCAGCAGGTAAACTTGGGTGAAGATGAAGAAAGCCGCGGGGAATATATCTAAGTGTTTGCCTACAACATCGTGCTTGGCACCGCCAAGCTGCTTGTCACCGGCCGTTTCTGGGCAGGATACTATGCATGTTTTGGATGGTATGGCATAGATACCACGGGATTTCTCTTCTTAGTAACTTGGTAAGAGACATTTAGAAAGCCACGTGTTGAGGGCTATTTAAGTACCTATGACTGCTAAGTTGTAAAGTGACCACAGGTTAGCAGTAGCTATACAAGTATCATTCCTTAGGAAGTTGATTTGAGTACGGGTTGTTTTTCACTGTTTCTCAGAGAAAATGTGTGGAGAGGCTATGGAGAGCTGAAAGGAAGCACTCCTGTATCATTTACCGAGTTAAACCCATGGAGCTCGTTACCTGGAGAGTTAGGACACAGAGAAAACAGAAACAAATGTGGTTTAGACTCATGTTGTGAATAACAAAAAATGATGAACACTCAGATTCATCTCTGCTTTTAAATGAGGGTACCACAGTCATCCGATCAGGGGAGAGAAGAAAACACTCAAAGATGAGCTGTGTTGGGTAAAGGAGAGAGTCACCAGGTACAGGATTTTTCAGAAAATTAATTTATGTGCAAACAGAGACACAAATCCAAGACTGGAAGACCACTGGCTTCATATCACCTCAATTATGGTCCTTAGAGAGGCTTCAGGGGCAAGCACTTTCCTAGCCCAGGGATTCTTAACTTTCAAACTGTGCATAAAATACAGGCGATGGTGGAAGTGTGTGGGGCCTACAAACTTGGATGGAAAAAGTTTACAACTTTTTTTTTAAAAAAAATGTCTACCTGAAATTTAAGTTTTTCTTAAATTAGGAATGTAGGCAACAAACCACAGCAGTATTGGTACTTGTGACTTTGCACTCATAGAAATAAGAAATATTTTCATATATTCCAGTAGGTGCGGGAATCTTGAACTATTATTTATACTTATCACATTTCACAATTAAAGTAGGTAAGGCACTAATAGTCTAATCAAAGAATAGGCTACTTGAAATATATAAAATGTAACTCAGAACATGTATATGTCATTCACTAGATCTTGCATAAATGCATTAATGGCAACACATGTATTACTATATCACAAAGTTGTTTTTTTACTAGTTTGATAACTGTATTTGCAATACATTCCCTGAGTAACCTGAGCCTCTGGGCTTACATGATTACATATGACGTTAGCTGTAGGTTTCTTGTAGATGTTCACTAGCAGGTTGAGGAAGTCCCCCTCTAGTTCTAGTCTTCTGAGAAGATATTGTTTTTATGTACCTCCTTCCCATTCCTATCCCATTTCAATTATGGGTCACCATGTTAGGTAACCCAGGTTGTAGCTCTCTGTAGCTCTCTCTCTTCTGCCTCCTAGATCCCTGCTTCTTGGTCATCTTCCTGCTGGTAGAGGCATCACCAGAAGCCAAGAAAGTGGCTGCCTGTTCATGGCTCTGAGAAAGCTTGGATGAGGCTACAAGGTTCCCATGTGAACTCCAGAAACCTAAGCCAGCCCCTTCCTTAAAAAATGAAGCTCTGTGCTTTCAGTGAAGTGAGAGGGAAATAATTAAACAGGCAATTTCAATAGAGAGTGATAAATGTAATAAATAATTGAAGGTATAAGAACCTTCCAGGAGTGTATAAAAGGGAATTTAACCAAGTTGTGGGAGGAGATTACAAAGGAAAAAGTACTTTTTTAGTTGGGTCAGGAATAGCTAAGAGCCAAGGGACAGGGTACTGGGATAGGGATTGACTGGAGGTATAAGGAGAATGTTCCAGAAAAAAGAGAGGGCATGGAGGAAGGACAAGCAGCAAAATAGTATTTATCCCTTTGGAGTGAATTACATACACATGCTCTTTGAGTTCATTTTATATATTTCAAGTGGCCCATTTTCTTCTTTGATTAGACTATAGTTTAATTTTATATTACATGAAATAATATGGCCAAAATACTTAGAACAGTGTATATTAAATATTTAGAAAAGATATCATTATTATCATAAGAGTCCTAAATTTAAAGAGCCTTGTGCTATCAGCAAAAGGACAAAGCTTCAAAGGACAGGATGACTCTCTTGTTAGGTGCTACTCCAGCTGGTGACTTTACATGGAAGCCATTCTGAATATCCTAGAGCCCCAGAGCAGTATGCTAAATCTACCTTCCTGTGCGCTATACACGCAGCACAAAGCCTGCATGATAGCACATTTGGTTAGTGAATATTTCAAGCCCTCTGTTGAGACCTGCTGCTCTGAAAAAGAGATTCCTTTTAAAGTATTACTGCTTATTGACAATGCACCTGGTAGCCCAAAAGCTTTCATGAAGCTGTACAATGAGATTAATGTTTTCATGCCTGCTGACACAACATTCATTCTGCAGCTCATGGGTCAACAAGAAGTAATTTTAACTTTCAAATCTTAATATTTACGAAGTATATTTCATAAGGTTATAGCTGCCATATATAACTATTTCACTGCTGGATCTGGGCAAAGTAAATTTGAAAACCTGGAAAAATTCATTCTAAATGCCATTAAGAACATCCGTGATTCATGGGAGGAGATGAGAATATCCACATTAACAGGAATTTGGAGAAAGTTGATTCCAATCCTCACAGGTGACTTTGAGGGGTTCAAGATTCCAGGGGCTCAAGACTGCACAGGTGGTGGAAATAGCAAAAGAACTAGAATTAGGACCTGAAGATGTGACTGACTTGCTGCCATCTCATGATAAAACTTTAACAGATAAAAAGTTGCTTCTTATGGGTGAGCAAAGGAAATGACATCTTGAGATAGAATGTACTCCTGGGAAAAATGCTATGCAGATTGTTGAAATGAAAACAAAGGATGTAGAATAGTACATAAAGTCATCGATAAAGCATGAGCAGGGTTTGAAAGAAGTTCTGTGGGTAAAATGCGATCAAACAGCATTGTATGTCACAGAGAAATCCTTCAGAAATGAAGAATCAATCTATGTGGCAAACTTTGTTGTCTTATTTTAAGATTTTTCTACAGCCATCCCAACCTTCAGCAAACATCATCCCAATCAGTCAGCAGCTACCAACATCAATGCAAGACTCTCTACCAGCAAAAAAAGTATGATTCTCTGAAGGCTCAGATGGTGCTTGTGGTTGTTTTATTATTATTAATTATTATTATCATATCCTCACCTGAGGATATGTTTTCACTGATTTTAGACAGAGAGGAAGGGAGAGAAACACCTATGTGAGAGAGAAACATTGATTGGTTGTCCTCCCTTAAGCCCCTGTATGTGCTCTGACTGGGGATCAAACCCACAACCTTTTGGTGTACAACTAAGCTGCCAGGGCAATGGTTATTTTTTTTAGAAGTATTTTTTAATTAAGGAATGTACTATTTTTTAGATGTAATTCTATTTCATACTTAATAGACTACAGTATAGTGTAAAAATAACCTTTATATGTACTGGAAAACCAAAAATTTTGTATGACTCACTTTATTTTGACATTTACTTTATTGTGGTTTCTAGAACCAATCCCACCGTATCTTTGAGGTGCCTGTATACTTCATATATAATATGAAGAACTTTTTTGCCTCAGCAGCTTTTCAATAAGGTACTCAGGGAATCTATGTTTTGAAATATTTTTTTATATGAAATTATGTCTGGATGAGTTTAAGAGACTTATAAAATCTCAGGAAAATGCTGAGGAAGGAGTTTTTCTTTCTAGTAAGATCTATAAGAATGGCACGTAACTTTCCTTCCCTGTAGCTTTTGAAGAGCTATCTCTAGGGAATCGTGAAGGAAGCGAAGTTGCACGCGGTTTCTTTCCCCTTTTCCTCATTGGACTTCTCCTTCCTCATCCTTCCATTTCTAGGCCCCAGACCCCTCTGGCTGCCTGTGAAGCATCACCCGTCCCCTTTCTCTCGGGATCTATCTGCCTGGGGTCCTGTTAGGGCTTTGAATGGTGCCTAACTGGAGAGACTATTCCATAGTCAGATATTGACAGCTGATTAGCTAAATGTGTTATTACTTCCAGGAATATTTGCAATGCAGCAGGCATTCTTGGCTGCATAACACTGGAGAAGGATGAAATCTCTGTCTTATCTGTTGAATTTGGAGGCTGAGCAATCCTATAGGGCTCTTTAGTGTGGCTTCCAATTCATATTTTAAGGCATCTGCCGAGAGGAGGTTTTGAGGGAGTCTACTCGCCTTCACAGAGATCTCTGAGACAATCGCATAACTAGTGCTGGGGCTGCTGGGTTTCCATATTCAGCTTTTTAGTATTTCTGTTATGCTACCTTCTCCGTCATCTCTCATCTCTAGCTATTGCTAAAAGTACCCGAAAAGAAGGCTAAAGACCCTCAGTGCCACTGAAAAGACCCTATGACATGCAGTCAGGGTTACTTTTTATTTTATGTAGAATTTTAATAAGGTGAGTAATCTATTTTCCAAACCAAGAGTACATCAGAGGTAACAAATTAGTGGCCTCAAAAAGAGGGCTTTTATAAGTCAAAAACAATGTGGGCAACCCATAGTGACACATAACATTGGCATGGAGGGAAGAGAAAACAAAATTAAACAAACAAAATAACAAAACAAAACAGGCCATCTGGAGGTATTTAAGGTGGAGACAAACATCTTAATAACCTCTTAGAGCAAACTGGCAAAGAGTGCAGTGAATAGCAGTTGTGGAACAACATTTAGAAGAGATGGAGAAAGGAGTGGGATGCTCTAGTTGAAAAGGCATACTCAAATTTCTATCACACAAACTAAAGTTAAAAAATGTGGGCAGGACACCATTGTCTGCTGAGATTTCTATCACACACATTAAAGTTAAAGAATTTAGGTAGGACACCATTGTCTGCTGAAAGGACAGAAATCTGTGGGCGGGGCGGGTGTGAGGCAATAATGCAAACTTGAGGGGAGAGAGCTCCCCATCTCTCCTCTCCTGGAGAGCCTGGAGCCATTGTATGAAATATGCAGCCGGCAACCCAGCCTCCCTGTGTTCCTGTGTATTCCCCACGCTTTCTGGTAAAGCAGGGCTGGGATGCCCAGAATAGACGCTAACATAAAAATAGTTCTCTCAAAGCCAGGGAGCCCATTGTGGCAGTATTTGGGATGATGATTCTTTACAACACAACTCACTGGAGAAGATCAAAGGTTGTGTTGGCCCAAAGAATATGATATCAGAGGCCACAGGCTGTGAGGCCACAACACTTACCAAGACCACAGCTATGGAGAAGCCAACAGAGCTCCACCGCAGTGCTTATTGTCAGAAATCTTAAATATTTGCCTTAAAAATAGCTGGCCGCTGAAAGGGCTACCTTTAGATGTGTCCATGAGTGATGCGGAAAGTTCATCTGAGGTGTTTTTAATGAATAGGGTTTTAGATTACTGTTTAGATTTTGCCTTTGTTGGTTTTAATTCCCATAAATAGAACCTGTAGTAGGAGAAAACATAATGGCGGAAGTTCTGAAAGAACTCTTTTCTGTGTGTTGGGGGGGAGGGTAAGGGTTGTGGTATGTGAAAGAAAGCTGCTGACTATCTCACGGCAGGAAAGAGTGAAGCATAATGTCCATCATGAAATGGTTTTATTAATGCAAACTGAAGTGACCCATCCCTTCTCAGCACCCACCCCCCCGCCACCCCCGAGAAGGGATAGTAGGGTCTAGATTGCCAGTCTTCTCATCTGTCTACTTCACTTGGCCATAGGAAAACGAACTCTGCTCAGGATTACACACTGCTGAGAGCAGTGCTGCTCAAACTGGGGTCCATGGGACGCCCTCCAGTTTGCTATGAGCAAATGCTTAATGTGTTTTTAATGACAACCTTTATGGAGCATTTGGATGGCTACCTAATACGTGAGTATCCCCTGGCTGGACCTAAGACATCTTTGCCTAACTCCAAGCCACAGATTTTTTTTCTCCTGGGTTTTCTTCTAGAAGTTTTATGGTTCTAGGTTTTACATTTGGGTCTACGATCTATTTTGAGCTATTTTTATTGAAAAGACTAAAAGACTATACTTTCCCCACAGAACTTCCTTTTCAGCATTCTCAAGAAACAGTTTTCCAAATAGGTGGTTATTTCTAAACTTTCTGTTTTGCTTGATTAGGCTAGATCAATGTGTCTGTTTTGATGTCAAAATTTTACACTGTCTTGATTGCGATAGCTTTAGTTTAAGTCTTGAAGCCAGGTAGCATTAAACCTTTTTTCTTTTTCAAAGCTGTTTTGACTGTTGTAGGTCCTTTGCATTTCTTTACGAATTTTTTATATAAACTAGCTTATCAAAAATCTGCTGAAATTTTGATGGAGACTGCATTGAATGTACAGATTAATTTGGGAGCACTGATATCTTAACAATATCGATATTTTAACAATATCTTAACTGGTATCTTAATCTTCTGATTCATGAACATGGTATATTTAGGATTTCTTTTTTTTTTAATTAAATTTTTATTGTTCAGATTACATTTGTTCCTCTTCCGCCCCCCCCATAACTCCCCTCCTTCCAGTTCCCGCCCCACCCTCCGCCCTCACTCCCCACCCACTGTCCTCATCCATAGGTGCACAATTTTTGTCCAGTCTCTTCCCGAATCTCCCATTCCCTTTTCCCCCCCAAGAATAGTCAGTCCATTCCCTTTCTATGTCCCTGATTCATTATAATCACCAGTTCATTCTGTACATCAGATTATTTATTCACTTGATTCTTAGATTCACTTGTTGATAGATGCATGTTTGTTGTTCACTATTTGTATCTTTACCTTTTTCTTCTTCCTCTTCTTAAAGGATACCTTTCAGTATTTCGTATAATACTGGTTTAGTGGTGATGAACTCCTTTAGCTTTTCCTTATCTGTGAAGCTCTTTATCTGACCTTCAATTCTGAATGATAACTTTGCTGGATAAAGTAATCTTGGTTGTAGGTTCTTGGTATTCATCACTTTGAATATTTCTTGCCATTCCCTTCTGGCCTGCAAAGTTTCTGTTGAGAAATCAGCTGACAGTCGTATGGGTATTCCCTTGTAGGTAATTGAGCCTCTTTCTCTTGCTGCTTTTAAGATTCTCTCTTTGTCTTTTGCTCTTGGCATTTTAATTATGATGTGTCTTGGTGTGGTCCTCTTTGGATTCCTTTTGTTTGGGGTTCTCTGCGCTTCTTGGACCTGTAAATCCATTTCTTTCACCAGGTGGGGGAAGTTTTCTGCCATTATTTCTTCAAATAGGTTTTCAATATCTTGCTGTCTCTCATCTTCTGGCACTCCAATAATTCTGATATTAGTCCGCTTGAAGCTGTCCCAGAGGCTCCTTACACTATCTTCACACTTTCGGATTCTTTTTTCATTTTGCTTTTCCAGTTGGGTGTTTTTTGCTTCTTCGAATTTCAAATCTTTGGTTTGATTCTTGTGCTCCTCTGGTCTGCTATTGGGTATAATATTCTTTATTTCAGTCCGTGTATGCTTACTTTCTAATTTCTTTATCGTAGCATCGAGGGTCTCATTAGTTTTCGTGAGGCTCTGCTCAAGTTTATTGCAAGCCCTCAAAATTGCGATTTTTAGCTCCATATCCTCCATTTCTGTCGTGTTTTTTTGTCTCCGCATCTTTTATGCTTTCTTGGTGCACCCCCTTGTGGTCTTTGTACGCAGTCTTGTTCTAGTTAAGCCTTAATTGTTGTAGTTAATACTAGACGGATTTGACCACCAGGCCGACTGGCTGTGAGAATCAGCTGTGGGAAAACTTCTGTCCTCTGGGGAGGTGCTAATCTAGCCTTTGCCTGAGGCGATCCGGCAAATGGCTCTGCGCAGGGCTTGGGCGGGGCGGGCTCAACAGGGCTGGGGGAGGGAGCAGCTATGGCTGCTCTCAGTCCGTCCCCAGGGGCTCTGCCTCTCTGTCCCAGCAACCGCTGCAAACCTCGGAGGGACCGTAGCCAGACAGTCCCGCTTCTCCTGTTTGAGTCTGGGTCCCTAGAGACTCGCCCGGATCTGTAGCCCAGAGTCTGAGACTCCCTCCTGATTGAAAACGACAACCGCGCCCTCAGCCACCAGCCCGCTTTGCGCGCGCACCACCGCACCTTTAAATTTTCCACACTGCGCCTCCTCTGAGCCTCGTAATGCTGTTGTTTTTCCTTCTAGTTGAAGAGTCTCTCCTCAGCCAGCCTTCCTGTGGTTCTGGGTGATGTCTGTTCCGTCTTTTAGTTGTATTTTTGAAGTGGTTGTTTGCAGCAGCAGTCTCCGGTGTTTACCTATGCCGCCATCTTCAATTCCTATTCCCTAGTCCTATATTTAGGATTTCTATTTAGGTTTTCTTATATTTCTCTGAGAAATGTTTTACAGTTTTCCACATACAGGCCTTCCACAATATTGGCCAGATTTATACATAAAAAATTCATATTTTATGCTACTGTAAATGATATTTACATTGCTAGTATATAGAACTGAGTTTTATAGATTGATCATGTACTGTATACTGAAATCTTGCTAAGTTAACTTACTAGTTCCAGTAGCTATTTTTTGTGTAGAGTCCACTGACTTTTCTACATAGACAATCATTTACCTATGAGTAGACAGTTTTTCTTTTTCCTTTCAATAAAGATGACTTTTTTCTCTGTTATTCACTGGTCAGATCTTTCAGTATAATGCTGAATAGAAAGGAATGAGAGTGGATATCCATGTCTTTTTTCTGACCTTAGGAGGAAAAAGTAGTCTTTTGCTATTAAAGCTTTATCTTCACAATTATTTCTCTCTCTTGTTCAGCACTCTATCCTGTGAACTCCAGTCCCATTGGTCTCCCTGGACACTTGGCTCTGTCTTCTCAAATCAGGGAGTCTGCTGGGCTCCACCTGCGTTCACTCCTTGCACTGCAGACTATAAACTTTCTGGGGGGAGTAAGCCAGGGTAATAGTGGGGTTCACCTCATTTGTTCTCTATCTCCCAGGGATCCATGACTTTGCACCCTGTTTTCCAGTGACTTGAGAATGCTTGTTTTTATTTCAGATGGAAGGGTAAAACTGGTCCCTGTTACTCAATCTATCCCAGGCGCATAAGCCACTATGTTTTTATTTTATTATTATAATTTTTAATGGCTAATGCTTTTACTGTCTTGTTTAAACAATCTTTTACTATTTTAGGGTAACCAATATATTCTCTTCATTTTCACCTTAAAGACTCTATTTTTTTACCTTTCACATTTAGATCTGTAATCACTCTGGAATTGATTTTTGTATATGGTGTCAAGTAGAAGTCAAGAAACATTTTTTGGTATTGATATGTAATTGATCCAGCATTACTTATTGAAAAGACATACTTTCTACACTTCACTGCAATGGTACATTTGTCATAAATCAGATGCAGGCATATATTACACGTTGTTTATGGAGTCACTGTTTTCAGGTTGCTTATATTTTCATCAATACCACATTTTTCTAATTAGTATAGTTTATAGTAGGTCCTGATGCATAGCAGTAAGGCCTCCATTTTTAAAATTTATTTTTCTTAAAGACTTCCTTGTCTATTCATAAGCCTTTGCATTGCCATATGACTTTTAGAATTATCTGATCAATTTCTGCAAGAAAAGTCACCTGTTGGGATTTTCAGTGAGTTACATTAAATTGATAGATGGACTTGGCAGTAAATTGACATATTTATATATTAAATCTTCCCATCTATGAACTATGAATTATATCACTCCATTTACTTAGCTCTTCTTAACTTCTCCCAATGAAGTTATAGTTTCCACTGTATAGGTGTTGTTCATCTTCGGTCTATTCAATATTTTAAAAGTTATCCATATTAATAAGGATCATTAGCTCATTTTCTTCTTAAATATTTCCTAAGATTTCACAATGGTGAAGAAAACCAGACATGGGTCTGTTCTAATGAAGGTTATAGACTAGTGATATTAAAATGTTTATCATATTCATAGTGCAAGTAGTAATTTTATACCACTAATGCACCATATAACTCACATTAAATTCATAATTTTGGCTTAAAAACCAGAAATTTATTATCTCATAGTTCTGTCCCATGTTTGGTTTCTTTGAAGGCCTCTCTCCTTGGCTTGCAGACAGCTGTCTTATTGTTGTGTCCTCACATGGTCCTTTTTCCCTGTGTATCCTAACCTCCTCTTTTAAAAACAATTTTTTTTTCAAACAATTACAGTTGACATTCAATATTATTTTATAGCAGTTTCAGGTACCTAGCATAAGGGCTAGACAATTATATAACTTACAAAGTGATTCCCCCAATAATTCAAGTACTCACCATACATAGTTATCACAATATTATTGCCTATATTCCCTATGCTGGATTTTATATCCCTGTGACTATTTTGTAACCACCAATTTGTACTCTTTAATCCCTTCATCTTTTTCATTGATCCCCCAACCCCCCCCCCCCCCCCGCCCCGCTCTGGCAACCATTAGTTTGTTCTCTGCATCTATGAGTCTATTCCTGTTACATTGAATTAATATCAAATTTTATAGATTTCATAAATTTGTTAAATATAAAATGTCAGAGGGAACATTCTGGCATATCAAAAGCCAGTGGATAAGCTCCAAGCCTATCACAGTCCATGAGAAACTAACTGGTGGTTTGAGTCATTTGTATTTGGGTCATTGTTCATGCTGGTTAGACACCAATGTAGTCTAGGTAATGTCCATCTGAGAAACAAAAGTGTACAAATACATGAGTTATTTGTTTTGAACTGAGCTCAAAACCAGTGGATTTTAAAGAATTTTTGTTGAGGTTTTGTTGTTTTGATTTTTATATTTGGTCTAACAGGCCCCTGGAATACTATTTGAGTACTTTGAATGAGGGAATACAAGTGTAAAGTAAGACAAGATGCAAGGTATACCAACTCAAATACCCAATATTTGGGTGAAAAGTGAAGAACTTAAAATGGATCACATTTTCTCAAAGAGACATATTTGACTCATGTAATTTAAATGCAGATCTACTACCAGTTTCTCCTCTGCTCCTCCAGACATGTGGCATCAGTCACCATGGTGATATTCTCAAATACTAGAAACTGTTTCAAAAATATGTGTTGAACTGAAATAAATTTTTCTCACGAATACAGAAAAAAATCTTGTTTTCCCCCCAAAACACAATAAAATTAATACTGTTAACTCTTGAGAAAAAGTCATATTAAAAATAATTTCTATACAGGTAATCATCATCTTTCTATATACATTTGTGAAAGACCTAAAAAATGTGGTACATTTGAAATCAGGGGAGGGAGAGGCCCTACTTTTTTCAATACGGTATTCTCCAGCGGGTGTGTGACTAAGAGGGAAGGTATGCGACTCTGAGGCAGCGCTGCAGGTACAGTGAATGAGCAAATTCTTAGCAGCCTATGACATCACCAGGGAGCGTGACTTGGGTCAAGAGCTTGGCAGGAGGCGCTGGGAACAGTAGAATCAACAGCGATCAAGGCTGGCAGGCCAACATACTGGCCACCATAAAACTGAAAAGAGAGCTTATTGTACCTCACGCACAGCAGCAGGTTTAAGAGGAAAGTAGACATGTTTATAGTCCCAGATTTACAGCGCGCCTTATAAACACCTATGACTTAGAATCCAGTCTGCTGTCCTAGAAACGAAGAATGGGACTTTGTTAAGCAGTAGGATTTGTTGACATAAATGTCTTGCCTAAGTTTGCCATTGTGGTTAACCAAAACGCATTTACTCCTGGGAAAGTAAACACCAGCAAACAAAATGCCTCTTATACTACAATACAGTGAGTTTCAAACTGACCGAACTTAATGCTATGACATAAATATGCCTAATGTTTATGGAATTTTTTAGAAACCTTTTGCCATGTTGGGCTTACCATCCTGTATAAATCGCACTGAATGGGAATGTGTTTTCAGAATTACATGTGCTTAAAGCCACCATCAGAAATATTCTGAAACCTTGCCATGAATACCAGGGCTGACCACGCAGCAAATAAAAGGGGTCATGGTCCCCTCAGACATTAGCGTGGATAAATCAGTTCTGCACCATGTAATAGTTACACATTGAAATGGTTACCAACAATTAAAAATAGAGAACTAATGGAAAATAATGTTGAATAAATATTATAAAGCCACATGAAAATATGTTCACGGAAGGTGAAGTATCTGGCTAAAACCCACAAAGTTGAGGAAATTCCTAGGGAAGAATGAAAATTCCAACTTATCTTTTGATGCTTAAAAATTCACCCATTTAACAGTAGATAAAACCCCTGGTTTGGGGGTGGATTTTTTAAATTACAGATTCATCGTACCATTGGAGGATAAACAAATCAACTGAGCAGATTTCCTATCCTTTCAGGCATATAGTCAGCCCTCTTCAAACCTTAAAAATTCTATAGTAGGGAAGCTGCTTATGTCAGATATAAATGGGTATTCATGATGACATAGTTTGGATCTAACGTCATTACCAAATATTTTTGCAAAAACATCTATATCAATAAAGATCTATAGGAAATTGTTAAGAAGATGGTATCTGTGTGATTGACAGAAAAAAACTGTGAACAGATATACAGTCATTGATTGATCAAATCCCACAAACCAGATCCTATAAATGACAAGAACCTGGAAATCTTTCTAACAGAACCATGTGGCTGACTTCATGAACCACAACGAAAGACCATGACCACATGTAGCCATGACATTTTTACACGTTGAGAGCTACTGTGCTGCAGTAGCATGTTCAGGAATGCAGGGCAGGGATTTAGTTGACTAAGCTCCACAAGTCTCCTTCACATCAAATGCAGCTCTAGGCCACATTAACAGAAGTAGAACGTTCCAAGGGATAGAATTGGTGTTACAATTAAGGTAGGAAATACTGTTCCCAGTTCTGACATTGACAACTGAACGAGATTTGAATAAAGAGATTAGGACCACGAACAGAAGCTGCAAGATGGCGGCGTAGGTAAACACCGGAGACCGCTGCCGCAAACAACCATTTCAAAAATACAACTAAAAGACGGAACGGACATCACCCAGAACCACAGGAAGGCTGGCTGAAGAGAGACTCTACAACTAGAAGGAAAGAGAACAGCAAACCGAGGCTCAGAGGCGGCGCAGTGTGGAAAATACAAAGGTACCGAGGTGCGCGCGCAAAGCGGGCTGGTGGCTGAGGGCGCGGTTGTCGTTTTCGGTCGGGAGTGAGTCTCAGACTCTGGGCTCCAGATCCGGGCGAGTCTCTAGGGACCCAGACTCAATCGGGAGAATCGGGATTATCCGGCATCAGTTGGAACCTGAGGGCAGCTTTCTCTCCGAGGTTTGCAGCGGCTGCCGGGGTTCTGAGAAGCAGAGCCTCTGGGATCGGGACTGAGAGTGGCCATAACTGCTCCCTCCGCCCGCCCTGTGGATCCCGCCCCGCCCAAACCCTGCGCACAGCCATTTGCCGATCGCCTCAGGCAAAGACTGGATTAGCGCCTCCCCAGAAGGCAGACGTTTTCCACACAGCTGTTTCCTGCAGCCAGTCGGCCTGGTGGTCAAATCCCTCTAGTGTTAACTACAACAATTAAGGCTTGGCTAGAACAAGACTGCGCACAAAGACCACAAGGGGGTGCACCAAGAAAGCATAAAAGATGCGGAGACAAAAAAACATGACAGAAATGGAGGATATGGAGCTAAGAATCGCAATTTTGAGGGCTTGCCATAAATTTGTGCAGAGCCTCACGAAAACTAATGAGACCCTCGATGCTACGATAAAGAAATTAGAAAGTAAGCATACACGGACTGAAATAAAGAATATTATACCCAATAGCAGACCAGAGGAGCACAAGAATCAAACCAAAGATTTGACAAAAAACACCCAACTGGAAAAGCAAAATGAAAAAAGAATCCGAAAGTGTGAAGATAGTGTAAGGAGCCTCTGGGACAGTTTCAAGCGTACCAACATCAGAATAATAGGGGTGCCAGAAGATGAAAGACAGCAAGATATTGAAAACCTATTTCAAGAAATAATGGCAGAAAACTTCCCCCACCTGGTGAAAGAAATGGACTTACAGGTCCAAGAAGCGCAGAGAACCCCAAACAAAAGGAATCCAAAGAGGACCACACCAAGACACATCATAATTAAAATGCCAAGAGCAAAAGACAAAGAGAGAATCTTAAAAGCAGCAAGAGAAAGAGACTCAATTACCTACAAGGGAATACCCATACGACTGTCAGCTGATTTCTCAACAGAAACTTTGCAGGCCAGAAGGGAATGGCAAGAAATATTCAAAGTGCTGAATACCAAGAACCTACAACCAAGATTACTTTATCCAGCAAAGCTATCATTCAGAACTGAAGGTCAGATAAAGAGCTTCACAGACAAGGAAAAGCTAAAGGAGTTCATCACCACTAAACCAGTATTATACGAAATACTGAAAGGTATCCTTTAAGAAGAGGAAGAAGAAAAAGGTAAAGATACAAATAGTGAACAACAAACATGCATCTATCAACAAGTGAATCTAAGAATCAAGTGAATAAATAATCTGATGTACAGAATGAACTGGTGATTACAATGAATCAGGGACATAGAAAGGGAATGGACTGACTATTTTTGGGGGGGGTAAGGGGAATGGGAGATTCGGGAAGAGACTGGACAAAAATTGTGCACCTATGGATGAGGACAGTGGGTGGGGAGTGAGGGCGGAGGGTGGGGTGGGAACTGGAAGGAGGGGAGTTATGGGGGGGGGGGGAAGAGGAACAAATGTAATCTGAACAATAAAAATTTAATTAAAAAAAAAAAAAAAGAGAGATTAGGACCACATATTCTCACATCCTAAGAACAAACAGGAGTTACAAGAAAAGCAACAAAACGTAGGCATGAAGTTCATAAACAAAAAATTAAAAGTGTCAGACCCTAACTGGTTTGGCTCAGTGGATAGAGTGTCGGCCTGTGGACTGAAAGGTCCCAGGTTCGATTCCGGTCAAGGGCATGTACCTTGGTTGCGGGCACATCCCCAGTAGGAGGTGTGCAGGAGGCAGCTGATCGATGTTTCTCTCTCACCGATGTTTCTAACTCTCTATCCCTCTCCCTTCCTCTCTGTAAAAAATCAATAAAATATATATTTTTAAAAAAGTGTCGGAACATAAGGTGGCCTTCTTTGGGAGGATGGACATCCCTGGAAATTGAGTGATTTTCAAATGGTTTAGCTTAACCTTAGTATCTGCAAAGAAACAAGGAGACAAGTAATATGTTAGGGTTCGCCTCCCTCTTCAACCAAAGGCATGTGCTATTAAAAATCTTGCAAACCATTAGAGAAGATAATTTCTGAAGTTAATTCTGATGTTATCCTATGATTCAGATGTTCTGAAAAGGTTCCATCTTTATGGTGTGATCCATTGTTACATTACAAAGACTAGAGTAGCCCTGTCTAATGAGATGCTGGTACTGTGAGGGCTCAGAGTATCATATGTGGAGGAACAACAATTCCATTGATGGTCACCACCAAGACTGTGGTGTGGGCAGGGGAGAGTAATTCACAAGCAGGGATATGGGGAAGGTAATATCCAGGTCAGTCAGAAGAGAACACCTGAAGTCTACGGATGTGAAGTACTGGAATAATTTCCAGGATCCCGTGAGTGTTGTTTACAACATTGTGAAAGAGGAAACACCTTTGGCCTCCAATTAGTTATCTCCATGCTGATACTCTTCAGATTAGATTGGAGCACTCGTTTTATGAGTTACTTGTAAAAACCTTGTCTCTGACGACAGGGAAGAAGACTGATTTCATTTTGGGGGTATATTAGCATGTTAAGGCCTCTGACATAATTCCAGAGAAACTGTGAATGCTTCTTTGGCCATTCTCTTCTACGGAAAAGCAGTTAATAATTTAGCAGTACTGTCCCAGACGTGATCTCATGTTGTCTCTCAGTGGTGACCTAAGTGGTACAGGACATACATTTCCATCCTCCTTTCCCAGGTAAGGGAACTGGAGATCAGAAACAGAGTGGCCAGCGCAGATCACACAGCTACTAAGCGGGCGTGGAGGGGCGGGGGGGGGGGGGGGGGGGCGGCGGGGGAAGCCAGATGAAAGCTGTCTTGATCCCAAGTTTAAAAGTCTTTGCAATATCTTCAGCACATGAATTCTTTAACTAAGGAGCTGTGATAAAGCTCAGAGTTCCCTTAAATGTTGTCTTTCTTCTTATAATTTTTTTTGTATCTGACATGCAGGTAATTGCTGTTTAACATAGCCTTAGCTATATTATAGATATATAAGTGAATTTTAAAAAAAACCCACTTGGATTCAAATAGTAACATCTCTATTGAAAATCAACAATTGTTTAGAAATAAATATGTCTATTTAAAAAAGCCACCTTAATTCAGTGACTCAGCAAATTGTGTTCTGATAGCTTTCAGTAATTGCTTTTTATTTTTATTTTTGTTTTTTTAAGTGTCTCTGGTAAGAGAAGCATGCAAGAAAACATCAGGCTTTCTGTGGCCTTTTCTTTTTATTACCTGCAGCCTTCGCCAGACTGCTGAATATCTGGCAGGTAGACCAGTCTTGGCAAAATACCTTGGTTTATATCAGCAGGAAAAAATGTAAAGGGTTCATAAGAAGCTAGGTTCCCACAAATGGCGCCCTTGAAGAGGATCCATTTTTTTTAACTGCTTACTTTCTAGTTTGAGTTTTCAAAGTTCAGGGTCTTGGGTGCAAGGGTTATTAATAAAAAGCAAATTCTAGAGTGGCCCCTATGGGAAGCAGAAAAAAAGGCCACAAGGATTCTCTCATCTCCTGCTAAACTTGGGATTTTCTTCACTGTCTCTCCTCAGAAGAGAGTAGATGGTGTCTATTGGGAAACCTTTTACTCTTGCAGCCAACTCAGCAATTTCCACAAGATCAGTCCACTCTCCTGGGTTAGTCTCGCTAGAGATAGAGTTTCTCCAAGCAAGTCCTTGGAACATGAGTCCTGTGTAATACTCTGGCATAAAGAGTTCCATTCCCAACCACACACTGAACCCCTTCCGTGCAGAATCACAGTGCGCATGGGAAATGCTACAGCAAAGAAATGGGCTGTTCTTTGTTTAACCCAGCATTTCTCAAAGTTAGTTGGCCACGTGCTGACCCCTTGCTTGGCCTTCCCCTGCTCTTGCTGTATTGGGGAGAAGTGGAAGAAAAGGATCATCCTGGCAACTGTGTTTTCTCAGGCTTCTATGGCAAGTAGCTTCCTGCTGGGCTTGGCTATTTCAGTCTATGGTGGGAGATTGGAACAGAAGAAGGGGGTAAGCCAGGGTATTCCTTTCCCCTGCCCCACCACCTGTCTCTGAGAAATTTCCTGCAACGGTGGGTTTCCTTCATCGTTCCAGCTCCCTCAGGACAGACCCTCTGTGGTTCCAGCTTCTGCTGGGCTGCCCTAGGTCCACTTCTCTCCTTTGCATTATGGGTAGAAAGGGAGTCCTGCTACTGCTAATCTTTGGGTTGCTTTGCACTCTGCATGCCACGGCTCACAGAACCTGCCCACTTGTCCCGGTCACCGAGCACTCGCTGCATAGATGTCAGTGTGCACAGAATCTGCCTCAGCTTCATGCTTCCAGATACTCAGAAGTGTATTACTCTAGACACGTGTCCTGGCCATTTTCTCCGAATCACATGGAACCACCTGGTCCAGGTGCGCCTGGCTCATCATTCTCAATTCAGTCATTCCTTCTGGTACTGTTCTTTGAAATAACAGTTTCTAGAAGCCCCCTGCTGGGTGTTTTTTTCCTTCTTCTTTATAACAGTGACATAATATTTGGTGAATGGTTAAAATTTAATGTTCAGTCCCCACTATGCCCCACATTACCAAACGTGGAGAATCCAAGTGTAGGGCCACAGAGACTTGGGAGCTCTTTCATTATTAGGAATCTTTTGTCTGCAAGGGTACCAGACTCTAAGATCAGAGAACTGTTGGAAGGATAACAAAGTGTCTCATAGCAAAGGCTTAAAAGCTGAGCCTTAGAAGGCAGGAGCCAGGACAGAAACCAGAGCCAGGAAAATAGCCATGACCCTCACACTAACACAATCTCAATTTCTCCCTCCCTCTGTCTGGTTCTCTCTCTCATTTTGTTTCTCCCTCTTCTCAGTTCCCTGTCTCTCCCTCTGTCTCTTGCTTTCTATCTATTTCATATATCTTGCCTACTTTCTGAATGTTAGTTCTGTGCTGTCTTGCTAAAGTCAGGAGGTCTATACAATCAGGGACACAGCAGCTGGCAATAGCTTCTGCTCCTATGGTCACAGGGGGAAGACCATTCTTCCCAAGAAAAGACGCTGACTGGTTAGGCTTGAGTCAGGTGCCAAGATGTGGGATCATGTAAGAGGATGGAAGATTCCATTTGGACCCTTGTTACTTCAATAAACAAAGGGGATAAGAGATGGGGGAGGAGGCAATGTCCCCAACAAAGAAAATGGAAGAAGGCATTCTGAAAATACAATAAATTTCCATTTGAGGCTTGCTGCATATTTTTAAAGACCAAAGTGGACTTATGACTGATGACATAGAATATTTCTTCTTATATAGAAAACCAGAGGCCCGGTGCATGAAAATTCATGCACTGAAGGGGAGGGGTCCCTCAGCCCAGCCTGCCCCCTCTCACGGTCCGGGAGCCCTCAGGGGCAGGAGGCGACCCTGCGATCAGGGGAAGGTGATGCCCCCATCACACTTCTGCTGCTGCCACTGCCGGCAGCGCAAGCCTTGGCCGGCCCTGGTTACCTGAGCCTCGGGCGGCCCTGGGTGGCTGGGCAGCCGCCATCTGAGGCTTGCCTGCTCCTCGGGCCGGCCCTGGGCAGCTGGGGGGCTGAAGGGACTGGGGGGTCTCCAGAGGCAGGCATGTGGAGTGGCCAGGCCTGCCTGGGGGAGGGCCCTGCCTTCCCACGCGCCTGCTGCCCCAGCAGGGCTGAGGACACTGGGCGCCACTATCTTTTGAGAGCATGATGGTCAATTAGCATGTTCTCTCCTTATTGGCTGTGGGTGCCGCCATCTTTGAGGGTGGGGCAGTCAATTAGCATATTCCCTCCTTATTGGCTGTATGCACCGCCATCTTTGTGATGGTATAAGGGTCAATTAGCATATTCCTTCTTTATTAGATAGGCTGTCTAGGTAGTGGACATTTTAATATATAATAATGCTTATAGAAATCAGACTCTCAAAGAAATTCATGTAATAAGACCAGATAAATTTAAACTTAAATGGCAAAGATGTTACTGGAATATTCTAGTTGTTTCTTTGCACCTGGCTCAAACTTATTACACACAAACACATACACACAGGGGTGAGTAAAAGTAGATTTATAGCTGTGAGTACATGAAAGAATTTATTTTTATATTGTTATTTATAAATTATTGTGTTATTTGTGTTTTAACTGTAGTTACATGTATGTATGTATATATATACGACACATATTTTTATTACAGAGACAGTTGAAATTCTCATTAAAAAAAGACATGCATTCACAAACATTCAAATTCAGCAGTACAAAAAAGAAGCTACCTAATTTTCCAGAACTTTAATAACATGAATTTTGTGAATATGAAGTCCTTTAGATAAGCACTTTGTAGAATCAAAATAAATTATTAATTAATTTATTTACCAACTTTATAAATGCTCTACCTAAAACTTCAATAATGCCAGTTTTCTATGACACATGTTCCTGAGATGGTAGGTCTTAAAATAGTTAAAATCTGTGAGAGTCATTATAAATGATCACATCAGAAAGAGATGAAAGTAGAGATAGTAAGAGAGAGAACTTAAATTGCATTAACAAATCCTAGGTTGTATATAAAAAATATTTTGGAGATGGCAGTCTCTAGGATCTTAATAAAGTAAAAACAGGAAGAAAGCAGAGTGAGGCTAATAGGAAGAATTTCCCAGTAGAAATTCTTTGTGGACTTGGTGTAAGGAACAGATCTCATGATTACCTATTATCATTTATATTGTTCCTGGGAGAGCTGAAGATATTTAAAAATGCGTGTTAATTAGAAAAGTAATTTTTCTTTAACATGGTTTATAATATTTTCCTAAGAAAATTCCTTTTACAGATACATTCCAGAGGGGCATTTCTGTCAAGCCTTTATCCAAATGATGTTGATTCTATGAGTAGGTATTGGTTTGAATCCACAAGCTTGAGACCTATTATAGGCAGAGATAAAGAAGCCCATATCAAGAGCTAAAGATCAACAATGAGGTTAATGAAGGCTACAAAGATCTAATCTTGCCCAGCCCGCATGGCTCAGTGGTTGAACATCGACCTATGAACCAGGAAGTCATGATTCGATTCCAGGTCAGGGCACATGCCCGGGTTGTGTGTTTGATCCCCAGTGGGGGGCATATAGGAGGCAGCTGATCAATGAGTCTCTCTCATCATTGATGTTTCTCTCTATCCTTCCCTTTCCCTTCCTCTCTGAAATCAATAAAAACATATTTTAAAAAAAGATCTACTCCTGCTTTACACAGCTAGGGTTACATGAACAGTTTCATGTTTTGACATTATTGTGGCCTCCCTGAGCATCAGAGACACTATTTCCGTTGCAGAAATGCTCACTGGCTTACAGTTGCTTATACGTCCCCTTCCTCAGTCTGGATCCAGAAATAGCAGTGTACACATGGTGTTGTGAAGTCCTTGTGACCTAAGGTGCTCAGAGCCCCCGCCTGTGGCCGTGGCAAATAGCAAACACTTATGCAACACTTACCATGTGTCAGGCACTGCTCCAAACTAACTAGGCCTCCCGCAAGCAGCCAGCGTAACCCCAAACACTTACAACCCCCCAAAGTCAGCCACTGCACGCCTGCCAGCCGGCGTTCACAGAAGCACTCTATACTTGCGTGCAGTGTAGTCCGTTACCTGCCACGCATCCCAAACGGAAACCATCCCCACACGCCACGCTATTCTGAATTTAATGTAAAAAATCAATTTGCAATGAATATTATAAAAACAAATATATTAATGGGGGATAAGGACACATATGTAATACCTTAATCAATAAAGAAAAAAATAAATATATTACAATTCGGGTGTTCTGGAATATTTCAGCTGAAAGTTCTCACGAAAAATGATTTTAAAGTTGATCTATAGACGCTTATGACGTGCAATGGGATAGTGAAATGTCATGAGCTCTGGAGTCAGTTGGCTCCCGCCATTCACTATTTGAATTCATAAAAATGAACCTGTTGGGGCTGTTTCCCTATGTGAAACTGGATAGAACAGCTTCCCTCCTCCCACCCTCCACGCCGAGGGGCCACTGCGGGGCTGACTGGAGGCCCAGCGGTGTGAGAGCAGGAGCTCAGCCTCCAGGGAGAAGTGTGGCCGCGCTCACACAGAGGAGCGGAGGTCATGTTCTCCCGGAAGATGGCTATCCATGCGAGCCTTCCCACCTGATAGTACACCAGGGCTCATCTGAACCCCGGGCAACCCAAACCACCAATGCAGCATTTGTTACTGCACAATCAGTACACTTGGGCAAGAAAAGGGTTGAAATTTCTAAGGTTTGATTAAAAAAATACGCAAAGAGATTGAATTTCCTCATTAGCTCAACATACTTTAGGTGAGATGGAGAAGGCTAAGTGAATGTGCTGCATACGCATTCCATTCTCTAAGGACAATTCACGCTAGGATTGGGAGTTTATAAATTGGAAAATATCCTAGAAGGCCTTTGGACAGGCATAGGATAGTCTGGTTTAGAGTTCGCATTCACTGAATAACAACAAAATGACTAATTAGTGTTGAGTTATACTTTTGGAACTATTAAAAATACATTCAAATTCAAAAATTGCTCTCTACCATGAAAAGCTGTGTGTCTTTACAATACTTTTTAAAGCATTCCAATCTGGGTTATTTTATCTTTATTTGCATTAATATCTCAATGGGAACAGAGACATATCTAGGAATAAATTAAAATTAAAAAACTTCAAACGCATAATAGTGAGTACATTTTGACCAAAAAAAAAAAAAAAAAAAAAAGAAGGGGCTAGATGGCCTGAAAAAAATCTCTCACTATAAACACCTAGAGTGCTGAGTGAAATATTTTATACATCTTTCTAAATTTATGGCTCATTTAAACTCACAAAAGAAGTAGAGTGGAAACTGATGCCAAACCCTTAGCTGCAAGGCCTTTTACAATCTCTACACCCAGAGGTTTGGTTACTAAAGAGGGGGCGGGTGACAGTAAGATGAGGAGTAGGAACGGAGACCCCAAATTAAGGGGGTCCCCTGAAGGCCTATACCCTCAGTGAAAGTTTCCTGTATTATTATTCATACATTTTTGTATGTCTGGGATATTTTATTACATACCTTTTAAGTTCTAAAAGGCATTAAAAGCCTGGGAAACTACCTTTTTTTTTTCTCTCCTAAGGGTTATATAAACTACTTCTCATTCACTTTGCTAAATACTTATTACAGTGAATTTTTATTTTAACAATTTTTAATTTAACAACTTTGACTTGGTATAATCAACTCCAGACAATTGGTTATAAAGAATGGGAAGTGGCCCTAGTCAGTTTGGCTCAGTGGATAGAGCATCGGCCTGTGGAATCAAGGGTCCTGGGTTCAATTCCAGTCAAGGGTATATACCTTGGTTGCAGACTGAATGCCCGGCCCTGGTCGGGGTTTGGGTGGGAGGCAACCAATCGATGTGTCTCTCACATTGATGCTTCTCTCTCTGTGTCTCTCTTCCTCCCTTCCACTGTCTCTAAAAATCAATGGAAAAATATCCTCGGGTGAGGGTTAACAACAAGAATGGGAAGTATGACATGGATAGACCCAAATATTGGCTTTATGAGAGTATTTTCTTCCTAGGTTTTCACAGTTTTACAGTCTACTCATGCAACCCATACGAGTGGGGTACGGACTATTCCAAGTAATTGAACACATGGAACACGTGGTTCACTCCTACTCACTCCAATATCCCCAATTTTTTTTATTGCTCTTTCCAAGCTGATCTTCAAGACCCCTTTGGCTAGTTCCCATCAGTGACATGAACCCCATACCAGCACAGATGGCCCACCCAGGGAGCACGAAGGCTGGTGCACTGCTAGGTCCTGGCTATTTATGCTTGTCCTCCCTCTGGCTGTGGTGGTGAAGCCACCTAGCACACCTGGATGCATCTTTTCACAGCCTGTGTTTCTTTGGAGCATGATGGGAAATAAGCAAGAGTGGGCCCCAAAATGTTAGCATTTCTAAAGAGATGGGATGTACAGGCATTTTCTTAATAAGAACAGCAAGCCTCCTTATGTCCTAGGAAAATTCTAAACACTTCCAGTTTACCTTGTTTCATTCTCAGAACATATATTTTACTAGAGGCCTGGTGCACAGATTTGTGCACGGGTGGGGTCCCTCAGCCTGGCCTGCGCCCTCTTGCAATCTGGGACCCCTCAGGGATGTTGGAGGCCCAGTGCATGGATTCTGCCTGATCCCCACAGGCCAGGCCAAGGGACCCCACCAGTGCACAAATCCATGCACCAGGCCTCTAGTATGCATAGAAGATCTTTGGTTAATCTCTTCCCGCCCTCCCCCCCTTCCCCTTTCCCTCTGAGATTCATCACTCTGTTCCATGTTTCTATTCCTGTGCATTGAGCGTCTGCCCCTTGGTGGTCAGTGCGCATCATAGTCATCAGTCGAATGGTCGAATGACCAAATGGTCAAACAGACACTTAGGCTTTTATATAGAGAGATAGATGATTGCCCTGACCGGTTTGGCTCAGTGGATAGAGCGTCAGCCTGCGGACTCAAGGGTCCCCGGTTCAATTCCGGTCAAGGGCATGTACCTTGGTTGCGGGCACACCCCCAGTAGGGAGTGTGCAGGAGGCAGCTGATCGATGTTTCTCTCTCATCGATGTTTCTAACTCTATCCCTCTCCCTCTCTGTAAAAAATCAATAAAATATATTAAAATAAAAATAAAAATATAGATAGATGATGAAATTGAGGCTCAGAGGTGTTAGGTATCTTTCTGGCATATTAAGATGTTGACAGAGTTAATTGTGGAGCTAGGATTTGGACCAAGACCGTTCATCTTTCCAAATACGGAGTCCTAGGCCTTCTCTTTCCAGCCATGAGGGAGGATGGCTTTGTCAGGCAGATCGGTTTCTTTCATCTTGGCTAACCTCAGAATAAGTGCTGGGGAAATACCTAGCTTATATGAAAAGAATCTTTTTGTCCTGGTTTTGATCTAGTTCCCTGGCAGGCTTGCTAAGATTTGTCTTAACATGTACATTTTCCTTGCCAAAGCACACGTGGTATGTTTGGACATATGGTCTCATTTTTATGATCTTTTAACCTTTACATATTTTAAATACCTCATGGTGGGGTTAATTCTTTGTGGTGACCAAGATTGGCAGCTGGTCGGATGGGGCCATGTTTGGAATCCCTAAGGAATGAGAGGCTGGATACCCTGTGGAACATACTTTCAAAGATAAATATATAAATGTAAAGGAGGAATTTTTTTTATTTTCTATTGTTGATACTATTACAGATGTCCCCCATTTCTCCCCTTGTAAAGGAGAAATTTTTGACACACTCATTAGTGGACAGAGCCTAGTAATGCCTCATGGTAAATCAGTGAATTTCTTCAGGGATATATCACTGTAAAATGGTTTTAAGATTAGCCTTACTGTACTTCCAACCGTTTTTAACATGGATTAATATTGGGTAATCTGAATTCCTTAGAAAATGGCCATTTAAATATTGCCTGTCTTTATATGTTCTGAACACATAGTTGGCATAAAACTCTAAAAACAGATTGGCTAAAGGACTTCAAACTTACTGAGCCTTAAAAATATGTCCCAGGTAACTTAATGGTGAGATCTCTAACATCATCTATACTAATAAAAGGGGAATATGCTAATTAGACCAGGTGACCAGCCACTTCTGGATGTCCAACTTCCTTCCAGACAAAGCCACAGTGGTGGGGGCTGAGGCAGAGGCAGTTAGGGGTGATCAGGCCAGCAGGGGAGGGAAGTTGGGGGCCATCAGGCCGGCAGGGAAGGGCAGTTGGAGGCCATCAGGCCGGCAGGGCAGGCAGGGCAGTTGGGGGCCATCTAGCCAGCAGGGGAGCGGTTAGGTGGCAATCAGGCTGGCAGAGGCGGTTAGGGGTGATCAGGCAGGCAGGCAGGCAGGCAAGTGGTTAGGAGCCAGCAGTCCTGGATTGTGAGAGGGATCCCAGATTGGAGAGGGTGCAGGCCGGGCTGAGGGACACCACCCACCATGCATGAATTTCATGCACCGGGCCTCTAGTAGGGTTATAAATAACTTCAAAGCAGTGTTAACTGCAAAATGAAAGAGTAAACAAAGTTTTTATCCTTCCAGAGACCCTTTGACAAGGTGGTTATAGTGAAATAAACAAAGTTAGAGAAGCACCAAGTGGAGCCAAACTCAGGGGAGGTGTGCTCTCCAAAGACCTTCTGCAAATCAGAGCTTACATGGTACACGTATAGCACAGGCCTTCTCTGTTTCAACTGCTTAGCTCCAGTGAGCCAAGATGGTGTGCACGAGTCTGCCCTGAGAGGTAGTGAAGAGGCCAGATTCTGAGGTGCCATTCCCTGAGGGTCAGATCCAGTGAACACGGTTGTGGGCCTCAGCCCTGGGTAGCTGGAAGGCTTGTTCCCCTTCTCTATACATCAGGGGCAGTTTTTCTCCCCGGGAGCACGTGGCAATGTTTGGAAATAATTTTGTTTGTCACAGCTGGGGAAGGGGGTGGCTCGAGCATTTAGTGGGTAGAAGCCAGGGATGCTGTTAAACATTCAACAGTGCACAGGACAGCCCCACAAAAATTATGATCCAACCCCATATGCAATAGGGTGGAAGCTGAGAAACCCAGCCATAAGCCTAGATCACCTAAGCTGGTTTTTATGGATCTTTCTGATCGGATCTCAGAAACATGTCTCACGCTGCGCAGCTAATTTAAAAATTCAATCTGAATGAAGCAGAATATAGTCTCCAGGTTGACTGGCCGTCCTGAAATGCAAGCTTTAACTCTTGCTAAATTTGTTATTAACTGTCAGCAAGGTCCTCATAGAATAAATTTAATATGTTTTATTTCATATGCAAAAGGGCAACTTTCTAATAGTTTAATATAACTTTACTGCCTAGAAGTTATAGCTCCCTTAGCTTCCTGTCTGAAATTTATTCCGTATACTCACTGATGAACAGCAATTCTTAGTTTTGCAGTCCAAGATTTTACGTGAGGAACACGTGGACTTTAGATAAGGTTATTTCAAGAAATATCATCATTAAAGATTCATTACTTGCAGGAGAATGCAACCAGGCACTACATCAGCTGTGGCTTTTGACTGTCTGGTCTAAAATTGATCACTGGCTCATTACCACAAGCAGGAATACACCCCTACTTAAAACTGACGCTTAGATAGGGCTTGTTCCTTATGGGGCAGGATTAATAGGAATGATCTCTGCATTAAGGTTAAAATGAAGAGGCTCTACCTTCTTCATAGTAAGTCGCCCAGATTCAAACCTCAGTTTTTCATTACTAGCTAGAGACACTGAAAAAGTTATTCCATACTTTATGCCACAGTTTTTTTCCTCATCTCTAACGTGGGGATAAAAGTACTTAATCACGGGGGCTGTTGCGGGGGTAACTGAATCAGCACGTCATCTAGGACAGGTTCCTAGAAAAGTAGCAGATACACAGTAGATGCCAGTCAGCGGCTGTTATTATCATCATTGATGAGCATACACTGTTTCTATTTCTTAACAGTATGTTTGGCCTTTGGGTTCACTTTCCCATGAGCAATTATTTTAGGGACTGAATGTCCAAGCTGACTCTTCCCCTGAGCACTCCCAGAGAGATGATCTTCTTGGAAATCTGAGGGAAGTAAGTGGCAGACAGACCTAAGTTGTAGTCTCAGAACAGCAACTATTTCGCAAGGACCTAGGAAACAATCTCTTCTCTCCAACGAAACTTCAACTATTGGATGATGGGAAACTTGTGTTGTCCTAGTACATGTGGGGCCTCTCCTCCTCCAACACTTCATATAGTGTAACAACAATGAAAGGAAGACTAAGGTTCTAATCTATACTCTATTCCCAACCAGCTGTGTCACACCGAACAGCTGAGCACAATTACAGACCTGGAGAGACTAGATTAGGAACTCTCTGAAGCGCTTCCAGCATTAACATTCTACTAGAGGCCCTGTGCACAAAATTTGTGCATGGGTAGGGTCCCTAGGGCTGGCCGGCGATCAGGGCCAATTGGGGCCTTCTGGCTGCTGCTTGCTTCCCCAGCTGCTGGCTGCTGTCCAGAGCCTTCCTTCGTTCCATGCTGCCCCCTGGTGGTCAGAGCACATCATAGTGAGCGATCGAACTCCCTGTCTCCTGGTCGAACTCTCGAGGGGACACTTTGCATATTAGGCTTTTATATATAATATATAATATACATTATATATATTAGTGTAGAGCAAGCATGTCAAACTCAAAGGCTAACACGAGCCAAATAAATGAGGCATGCGGCACGTGGGCCATGAGTTTGACATGCTTGGTGTAGAGTATATTTTCTCCAGACCCTTGCTTTAGGCAGTGCCTCAAAATATAGAGAGTGTAGAAAGCATGACAGGGAAAAGGAGAGAGATAAATATAAGGGGAAAAACAAAAACTAAGGAGGAGGTTATCAGGAAAGGTGTATAGTAAGTACTAGAAGGTGAAGGTAGCAGGTTCAATCAGAAAACTGGTTGACACGTTTTAATCAAGTGTCTACTACAGCAAGCACGTCAAACTCAAAGGCTAACATGGGCCAAATAAACGAGGCATGCGGCCCATGGGCTGCGAGTTTGACATGCCTGATCTACAGTATGCTAGGCCCAGGGGAATGTGACAGTAGACAAGCCCTCATAGAATTGCAGGTGATCATGGAACAGGTAAACAGGTAGCCAGGAAGAGAACAAAGAAGCTACCGTCATCTGCAGGGTAAGGGGAGGATTCCCTGAAAAAGAGTGGTTGAGGCTGGGGGCAGAGCATTCTGGGTAGAGAGAACAGCATTTACAAAGGTAGGAAAGAGCCTGGGATCTCCAAGCACTGAGGGATTTCATGTGTGGTTGCACCAGGAAGAAAATGAAGCAAGAAAAGACAAGCATATCCTCTAAGGACCAACCAGTGGGTGGAGATGAAGACCATTCTGTTTCATCCCCTCCTGTATCTGCTATGCTGTAGATGGCCACCTGTGGTCTGACCCTCCGCAGGCAACAATCGATCATCCTATAATAAGCAATAACACAAATCCCAGCCTGGTCATCCCCAGAGAACCCCTTCCAGGCCATCTGAGGGCAAGAGAGAGTGTGGTGCTTTGCCAGGGGAAATTCCTTAGAGAAGAGGTCGGGAGAGAATGTTAACTATGCCTCCATATGCTTCCTCCTTGCCCTCAGTCCTGAGCTCACAGCATCCCCCTTTTCCTTAGAGCAGCGGTTCTCAACCTGTGGGTCGCGACCCCTTTGGCAGTCGAACGACCCTTTCACAGGGGTCACCTAAGACTATCCTGCATATCAGATATTTACATTATGATTCATAACAGTAGCAATATTACAGTTATGAAGTAGCAACAAAAATAATTTTATGGTTGGGTCACAACATGAGGAACTGTATTTAAAGGGCCAGAAGGTTGAGAACCACTGCCTTAGAGTCTATCTTCCTCCCTCAAGAAGAGCTCCCCCTCCTTTGCCCCCCCACCCCCCTTGGCCCAAATTATAATACTGAAAATGTAAAACCTGCAGTTTTGGGTATGGTACCAAAGGAAACAGTTTTACTTAAAATCTCATTTTTGCCAAAATATTTTCAAAGTAGCTGGCGAGCTGTCAAACCACAGTGGCTCTCAGCTGCGTTTCCTGCTAGCATTTCCCCAGGTTCTCCCAGCACAGCACTCAGTAATTGGATATTATTTGAGGAGGAGGGGGAAAATGCTGCATGAGATGGTTTGTAGGTTTAAGAATTATCCTCCTGGTGCCAAAGGCCAGAGATCTGGAGGTTCCAGGGGTGCTCGGCTGCCAGACTTCAGGGCTGCGTGACCGAGTGTCATTCCCAGATGTAGCTGTCAGCAAGGAGACGGAGGCAATGTGCTGATCACCATCAATATTTTGGCTGTCATTCCACAGTCTTTAGGTTGTTTTCGGCCACAGTGAAGTGACTTTGACCAAAGGAATCTACTCTGACGGGGGAAAAAATTACTGAGCGCAGTAACTGAAATGATACTTTGTTTTTTCCTTTTTCAGGTACTGACAACATATCCCATCCCTAGCTGTCTCTTATAATTCCAGCTAGCATCTGTGGGTTTCATGTACCAGTAGGATAATTTCACAGGAAGCACTCGGCTTTTATGCGCCTCTAACAACTTTCTTCAAGACTTGAAAGGAGGTGCAAGGGAATTATTTAGGGACTTCTAGACTCTCATATCACATAGGGATTTGCTATGTGGATGTGGTTAAGGGTAAGGAATATTGGCATATTTGTATTCTTAGATAATCATCAGTTTGATGAATTACACCTGATAGAAAGTATTAGGGTGACTATAAGTCTTAAACCATGTCTTTCCTGGGACAGTCTTGTCTATGCCTTTAGTCCCAGCACTCTTTCCAGTTTAGCATTTGACTCAGATTATTTATTTCTTAATGAAGTATTGTTATCATTATTTGCATTTAAGTAAGCTTCTTGTATAAAGAAGTGCCAATTTAAGAGCTTAACAATTTCAAATTTAATAACCAAAAATGCAGTTTTAAAGACATGCTCAGGTAACTTTTTTTTAAGGTTAAAAATAACAAGGCCATATTAAAACATATTCTTCAAGAGAATGTCAGAGACACAGTAACAGATATGCATGTTGCTAAGAAACTGATTAGAGTATATAAATGGAATTGAGAACAATTATTCTGCTTAGGTCATTTTTGATGTTCAAACAATCAATAGACCAAAGTTTTTAAAAATTTTACTTTAATGTACATGGATATGACATTTTCACTTTTTGAAGCTAGAACTTTGATTTTGAAATTAGTTTTAGAATAGGACCATTTTTTAGTTCTAACAGTTGAATAAAATTTTGTGCAGTCAATAAATATTTAAAAGTTATAACATTTTAATAAATGTATATAGTTATAGAATTTTTATAAGTTTATGTAGTCACTCAAGTAACGATCAACATAATCTAAACTATACAGGAATGAGGTGGTATAATAATTGTCTTTTGCACTTTCAAAAAAGAAAGTCAAAAGTATAATCTATAGCAGCAGATTGAAAAAATACTATGCTAAAAAATAAACAAAAGAAAAATTTTAATAATGCCGACCCCAAAGTAACCATTCTTCTGAAAGACATGAGATTTTGATAATAAAAATGTCGGCATTTTCTCAAAACTATCTAGTGGATCTAGCAGTATCTTATCATAAGGTATCCAAAGCACTTCATTCATGGGGGAGTTGTAAACTCATACATGTCTGCATTTAGAGGTAAAATCATATCTTTTATCGAGATGACAGCTCAGAAATTCTAAGTGGCTGTGTCACATGGTCAGATCACACTGTCTCTTATGTAGAACAAGGGAGATGGTACATTCTGGGGTCCCTCCTGAATCGGTGAGTGGGGGCCCAAGGTTTTAGGTAGAGAATGGCTCCTTCTTTTTCCATTTTCTTCTGCATTCAATTTTTGTTTACGTGTTATTTCCACATCTGTCTGAGGTTCCAAGTCAATTAGGAACTTATATTTCTATAGGTTATTTTAGGACTTGCTCCCTAATAATATACAGTTAATCTTTGAACATGGGATTAAACTGTATGGATCCACTTATATGCAAATTTTCCCCCCAATAAATATTGTAAGTGTATATTCTCTTCTTTGTGTGTTTCCTTAAAAACACTTTTTTCTAGCTTACTTTAGTATAAGAAAATGGAATATAATACATATAATATAAAAAGTACACGTTAATTAACTGTTCATGTTATCACTAAGCCTAAGGCTTCAACAGTAAGGTACCAGTAGTTAAGTTTTTGGGAAGTCAAAACTTATAAGTATCAGATATTTGGGATTGTGCAGCAGTTCAGTGCTCCTAATGTCTGTGCTGTTGGAGGGTCAACTGTATCTCCATCCAATTTTGTATCATGGTCTCATTTATTTCCACCTAGTAAAACCCCAGTGAGCTACAATAGCTCATGAGTGTCCAAGAAATGAGAGACTCCTATAGCATTAGAAAAAAGTAACACAGTCAATGCTAATGACATTCTACACTTGTATGCTGGTTAGTTCCCTTTTAGCAGCACTCTCACTCCCCTAATTCTTCATCTTTCTCCGCCTTGCTCGGGGTGGGAAGCTGAGCTCAGTGGCATAGTCATCCAGGACCCCTTTTTCTTGGGCTTCCTTTGGTTCTGTTAATGAGCAACACCCCTAGGAGGTTGGTGAAAGGTTGAGATATTCATTCCTCTATTCTCTCCCTGTCTTACCACAGTTTTGGCAGCTCTGTGCCTCTAAGGCCACAGCTCCTCACAGGTGGTCCTTCTCCCATAGTTCCATAGTTCCAGGTCCCACCAGCCTCTCTGAGTAGGCCTGCTCTCTTCTTGCCACTTTGAGCCTAGTATTGACAATGGTATCTTGCTGTTAATAGTGCCCGGGTGCTTTCATCATACCTTGCTGGTTGCCCTAACCCTGCTCACATCTCTGTAAATGGTCTCTTCAAAAAGTTATTCAACTTGCCCAAGCCAGTCTGACTCAGTGGATAGAATGTTGGACTTCAGACTGAAGGGTCCCGGGTTTGATCCCGGTCAAGGGCACGTACCTCGGTTACAGGCTCCATACCTGGCCCAGATCAGGAACCAGTGTGGGAGGCAACGATGTCTCTCACATCCATGTTTCTCTCTGTCTCTCCCTCTCCCTTGTACTCTCTTTAAAAATCAATGGAAAAATATTCTCAGGTGAGGATTAACAACAAAAAAACAACGTGATTCAACTTAACCCTTTCGAGTGTGTCATTTATTGCCTCTCAAACCCTGATGGCAGGCCTGGCATCACTAAAATGAATGTCTCTGAATCTGCCTTCTAAATCCTCACTGCTCCTTCTTGTAAAAAGTAGGAAATGTTGGCAGTTCAGAGTTTATAGGGTCCAGGGCTTTGTTTTGGAATCACTGACAAGGGGGTATTTCTGAAAGCAAAGGAAGTAGGGAATATTCTCGATCTATACTACAATACTGTCATTTAGCAATGAAATAATTCTAGAAAATTTAGTTTGTGAAAACTTCTCATTCATTGCATCGCAAGTACTGTTGTAAGTAGAAATTGTGAGCTACTATACTTTTTTACGAAATAAAAAATTTGAATAGAACTGTCCTAAGAGATGTGCAGAGTAAACTGTCTTCATAAAGCAGACTAGAAAGTCTACCATCACCCAGGCCACTCTGTGGAGGTTCAAGTGATGACAAGGCATTTTGCTCTCATTGCTTTACTGGGAATAAGCAAATGTAACCAAGATGCCACTTGGGACTGCCCTGACCCTTAGAGAGTGTGTCAAAGTCTTGATTTCAAAATCTGGAATGTCCAGTGGCCTCCCAATGACCTCTGCAAATATCTGACAAACAGCTAGTTGAACTTCTGTTTTCATTCCGGAATCCATGCTGGTCAGTTAGATTTAGCATCTTGCACAAACAACACCAAACTTTTTCCATTCCTGCTTCTGCAGGAAACCCAAACACATCAACCACATTATGATCTGTAGACTGAATGAAAAATTCTAGGATCACTGTGAAGGAATCACACTGAAAAATATCATGCCACCTTCTCTCTGGCTACCCTCCTTTCCCTCCTCGTCTCTCCTCACTCTCTCCTCCACTCTCTCTCTCCCTCTTCTACTGTCCTTCCCATAAGTACTTGTTCACATATGACCACATCTCTGCCTTCTGTGACAGTACATGTAATCCATTTTATCACATCCACTGCTTTTTTTCAAAGACAATTATAGTGAATGCATTTTTTTCTCTGCTTTGATACACACATAATTTTTGTAAATAAAATTTCTGGGGAAATGCCTGATTAATTTGTTAGAGAAACCTGAAGGTCTACTACTAAGACAATATGCCTTTAAGAAACTGGTAACCAGAGAATAAGGCCCAATAAAAGTAGTGTTTGAAACTCTTAGCAACCAAAAGAGGCTCAGACCTTTACAATATAAAGTATTTTCAAATATTTTGTTTTGGTCAAAATTTGTGAATCAATAAATCTTGGCAAAACCCTCCAGAATAAACCAGGAATAGCAAAGATGGTACCCTCAGAATTGGTCCTTATGAGTCAGAATCATTTTTCAGATGTACTGGGCATCCCGTATTGCTGGAATTCTGTAGAATAGGACTGAGATGAAAATTTGTGTATAAAGATTTATTAAGGAAGTTCTCCTCGAAAACAAGGAAAGAAAAGAAACCAAGCGAGTGTTTTTAAGCCAAGTTCTGTAGAGGGTAGCTTCATTTTAATCCCCGAGATTAGAATGTGAGTTATGTTCCACTCTGAAAAAGGGCTTCCTCATGGCAACTGCCAGGCACTTCTGGCTTTGGAGCTAAGTAGCCTGACTTGCGGGCAGTCGAAGTGGCTTCATGGGGGCAGACTCTTATGAACATAAGCACTCCAAAGCCAGGGGAAGGGCCCTGTGGTAATTTTAAAACATCTTCACAAATCCTCCACCACTCTTCCCACAGAAGGGAGCCTAGTCTCCTTCCCTTAAATATGGGCTTGTCCTAATGACTCACTTCTAAGGACTAGAATGCAGCAGAAGTGACACTGAATTCCAAAGCTCAGTTCAAAAAGGTGTTTCACCGGCCTGACTCTGACTCCTTTTCTTGGGTTTGTCTTGTCCCTAGAACTCAGGTACCACATAAGGCCAGGCACATGGAGATGTCTGGCTAAAAGCCCCAACTAAGGTCTAAGCCCATAGCCAAATTCAACCACAGACATGTGAATGAGGTAGACTCCCAATGAGTCCTTCCCTCCACCTTCTGGCTGATGCCCCAGACATCATGGGTAGAGGGCATTTTCCCCTGCCCTGTCTCATCCAAACTCATGATGTGCAGAATCATGAGCTAATAAACGGTTGTTTTCTGCCACTGAGTCAGGGGCCAATTTGTTACACAGCCACAGGATCAGGAACAGGCATAAAAAATGGAAACGCTTGTGTGGAAGTTCCTGAAGGAATATGGGTGAGAACTGGAATCTGTGGAAGTCCCAAAAGAAAAGACTGTGAAGAGCCTTTCTGTCGCAGTTAATTGGATTGACTCATAGGACAGTGTGATTTAGTGGAAAGAATACTGGCCATTGAGTCACAAGACCTGGGTTCAAATTCTAACTTGGAAACAAGTCCCTGAATCTCTTAGAATCACGGGTTTCTTATGAGTAATTACACCTACGTGACAGGTTGTTTTTGAGAGCGGGATAAAATAAGATATGTAAGTGTATCAGAGACACAGATACTGATGTAGATCTAGTGAGGAGTCTACCGTCTCCTCAAGTGCCCAGTTCATGTAGACAGTGCTATTTCACCCAATTCCCTCTTGGGTGGAAGAGTTCTCATTGATAGTAAGAGAGAGGCTCAGACTTTTTCTTTGACTTAGGACATTTTCTGTGTTAGAAACCATTTTTTCCACACCGTTAATGATCTCAGAAACACATGAACTTGCATGAACTTAGTTTTCCAATACTAAATAGGTGGTCTGTGTAGTTAACGTCTTAAAGATTTACAGTTCTACGTTGGGGTGCCATTATTACTAAATAATGTGGCATTCTCCATTCTAGAAACCATCTTGACTGTTGGAAGCACTGTCAAAACCATATTTGGTAAACCAGGAATGAAATGCATCCTTATTAAGTTATTTGACAATTTTGAAGTTTGCACTTGGAACCACTCACAGAGTTCTTTTTAAGCTATTAATTTCACACAAGGCAAGGAAGACATGTCTAGACAAATGTTCTTTAAAGGAAGTATTTTAAAATAAAGCCTTTTTTTTGAAATGGCTATATACTCTTGTGTCCAAACATTTTACTTTGAACTCACTACAATATTTGCTTTCTTGAAAGCAAGCTAGTGTTCTGCAAATTAACCAGACTTCAGAGAGTTCTGATTTTTACCATGACAATTTTTAGGGGTGTGAGAAAAAAAAAGTTTTGTTAACAGAAAGATTTTTGTCAGAACATTTTTATGAACACCCTTTTTTTTTTTTTTTAACCTAATGGGATTTATGGGCCTATGGACATAAAAATAATGGAAAGACTATATTCTGGTCTTAAGAAGAGTCTAATATGAACATACTGAAAAACCAAAGTAAGAAGCTTAGTGATTTGTAGTGGCATATCATTCGGTCATTGTTAAAATGACCTGCCAAGACCACAGGATTAAAGAATCTTATCTGGCTTCTACACAGTGTTGACTTTCTCAGTGAGGTGTGTTGGGTCATATCAAATATGACTCAAATTATTGGTAACACAAAGTAATTTTTAATATAATTTTATTGATTTCAGGGAGGAAGGGAGAGGGAGGGAGAAAGAGAAACATCAATGATGAGAGAGAATCATTGATCGTCTACCTCCTGCACAGCCCAGACTGAGGATCGAGCTCACAACCCAGGCATGTGCCCTGGCCGGGAATTGAACCGTGGCCTCCTGGTTTATAGATTGATGCTCAGCCACTGAGCCTCACTGGTTGGGCAACACGAAGTAATGAATTCAGTTGAACTTAAGATCATTTTGAAGCTGATATCTGAATAATTTTTCTCACCCGTGAAGGGTTTTCTAGGTAAAAGCACTGACATCAGATTTAGGGCTATTTCCTGCCTAATTACTTTTGTCTTTCCCAGAACTGTCCCTAGACCAGATAAGTGCCTGAATAAATCACTTCTAAAAAAATCCTCATATCATGGTCTGAAAGGTCACTCCAAATGGCGTCCCACGGCCTCATCCACAGGTGAGCTGAGTGACAGCCACATTTAGGAACTTGGGAGCCCTGAAGAATTTTGACTTCCTTACAACTCCGCTAATTCCTTCCTTCAAGCAATAAATATTTACTGAATGGCCACTGTGAGCCAGGGACTCTTCTAAGCACTGAGAATATAGCAGTGAACAAAACAGATAAAGGACCCTGCCTTTATGAAGCACATATTATAGGATGGGGGCGGGGGGGCAGATAAGCAAACAAAAAACGTATGTCTGATGGTGTGAAGGAGCATAGAAAGACATGAGGCAGGAAAGTGAGGGGAGAGAGTAGGAATTACTATTTATGTGGGGTGGTCTGGGAAAGCCTCGCCTATAAGGTAACATTTGAGCAGAGACCTGAAGAAAATGAGAAAACGAGCCATTCAGATTCTTGGGGAAGAACAATCCAAGCATAGAAAGCATTACATGCACAACATGTGAAGTGAGGGTCAGCTTGTCAAATACAAGGAATGCCAAAAAGACCAGCATGGCTGGAGCAGGGGGACAGGGGCGGGAACAGCAGGCGTGGAGGTCACAGAGGCAGAGGGCTAGACCCCACGCAGTGAGTGCAATCATTAAGGGACTCTGCAGAGAAAGAAAACAAGATTTCAAGAATAACATTTACGGAAATGCCTCCATGTAGGAGGTGGAAAAGGTAAGGAGGTAGTATTTTTAAAAGATGACAAGGGGACCCCAGGAGAGAACAGGGCCCTAAAGCCTTGGAAAGAGAAATTAATAAAAGAGGGGCTGCTCACCCACTGAGTGTCAACAGTCTCATAATTTACATGAAAACAAGAACTGATACAAGCCTTTCCATTTGGTGATTCAGGGTTACAGGAGGTCTGTGAGAGGACAGTTTCCCCTGAGTGATGGGATTGGATGTCAAGTTGCAAAATAAGAAGAGTGAGAGGTGAAGAAAAGCAGGTAGCACACATAGCCTGTTTTTGCAGCCTCTCCCCCTTTCCCCTCCTCTCCGCCTCATCCTTTCCCTCTCCTCTCCTCCTCCTCCTTCTTTTAAAAAAAATTTGGTCACAAATGCAGAAAGGGAGATAAGATAACACTTTGAAAGCACAGAAAGCATTTGTAAAAATAGCTATTGGCTTTCTCTTTGTGCATATTTGCCAGTGAATCCCTGTAGAATTCAACATCAGCCCAATGCTCATAATCTGATTCCACCAGGGAACATATAGTACTCTGCAGCGACTCAAGCCAAAGATTTACTGGCATGAGATACAATCTGTTTTAGTTAGTTCTAGAGATAAAGTTAGTTTTTGCTAGGGTTATTTATCCATCCTCTCCACCCCCTGCTGTGCTAATTGGACAGGAAGATCAGTATCTTGGCACACTAAAACAGTAGGAGTAGCTTTTCTGAGCAGGTACTATCCAAATAGGTCAATGACACTGGATTCTGGTGAAAGGGATTAATAAAATCTTTCAGGTTTCATTCTACAGTGGTTATAAAGACATATTTTAGGGCTTTCTTCCTTCAAATTTTATAATTGCTTTAAAAAATTGGCAGATGTGTGCTACACTAACTGGCAGGCACTCTAATTTTGTTCTTTGCTCAATTCCTAGGGCAGTGCTGACATTCAATAAATGTTATATATTAATATTAATACTTTCCATGTTGCCGTCATTAAATTTTTATACCTTAATTAAATGATTACACTGGAAACAAACCAGGTGATTGGATGATTATAAAATATCTCACCCTCAAACATCAAAGATCAACATGTTAAAATCCAACGCATGCTCTTCATAATTGACCAAAGAAAGCACATTTATGGCATTACATATAAGGTGTGATTTTCTTTTCTCCCCTTAAACTAGGGAACAAGATGAACACCCAATGATGTTTTTGGCAGGGTGGCCTTCCCAGGATGTGCTATTAGAATATCTTTGAGTCAGCCGCATTTCTGCCTCTACACAAACAGTAAGAGACGAAGCTTGAAACCCCCACCAGAAAAAAAATTTACAGTAGAAATTAGGATCTGGCTTACTGGTGCTCCAGCTCTCTTAGGCACTGCCCCTGCAGAACCTAGATGCCAGGGCAGAGAAAAGGTAAGATTAATGCCAATGGATCAACTGTGCTGCCAGGTCAAGTTCTCGGCAGGGATGAAACAGAATCTTTCTGATGCAACAAAATTTTATTATAAAGTATATTATATTTTTACTATAAATGAATCAATGATCCTATAACTGATTGACAACAGCAAGTTAGAAGTAACCAAGAATAGACGTGTGTATTTCAAACTTTAAAGTTAAGGAAATGGGAAGACTGGGAGAAATTTGTTATGAGAATGTGTGTCTGTACATCAGAGATGCCTGGCTGATCACCACTGTGATGAGGAAGGAGTGGGTTTTCACAGAGGTATTGGGGTCAGAGTGAGAAATAGTTGTTTTCCTTCTTCCTTTAACAGACTCTCGCTTCTTCTTTCCTCAGGTAAGATATACGCTAGTAAATATTGGTGCAAGAAGAATTCTGGATTTCTAATACATCCAAGTACTAAGTATTGATTGATATCTGTATATATGGAAGCTTCAGATTCCTTTATTCTGTTTTCAATATCCCCTATGCCAGTGCTCGGCAAACTCATTAGTCAACAGAGCCAAATATCAACAGTACAACGATTGAAATTTCTTTTGAGAGCCAAATTTTTTAAACTTAAACTATATAGGTAGGTACACTGTTATTAACTTAATTAGGGTACTCCTAAGGCTTAGGAAGAGCCATACTCAAGGGGCCAAAGAGCCACATGTGGCTCGCGAGCCGCAGTTTGCCAACCACGGCCCTATGCCATGTAATACTTCAAAATTAACAATGTTTGAGAATAATCAGTATTACCTTTCAAACCTAAAAAATTTCTGTTGCTTAAATTGGTTTCAAAATTCAGGATTATCTTTTTTTATTATTATTGTTTAAAGTATTACAAATAGTAGTACATATATGTCCTTTCCCCCCCATTGACAGGATTATCTTTGTTCTCTAAAAATTGACTTACTTTTATTAGAAGATGCTCATATACACTTAGAGTTGATGCTGATAGGATCTAGATCTTTTTGGGAAGGGGGGGGAAATATCTTCAGCACAATCTCTATACCCAGTCACATTACTTCGGTAAGCAGAATTTTAATAAATTATATAAATTATATATAAAAAGAAAGAAAGCTAGTCAGTCCCTATTTAGGTTCCCTTAAGGTTTTTAAGGGAAGAAGGAAGTTGCCATTTACATACCACTACTATTTTACTTCTAAATAGATCTACATGGCTTTTGTCTTTGTAGGTGTTGTGGGAGTTGTGATGATGTTAAATTTGTTATGATTGATTTCCTTTTTAATAGGAGGATAAAATAATTTAAGCCCATTTATAGTTCCTGATCTCAATTAGACATTTTTATAAGCATGTTCTACATAACTATAAATTTATTAGAAAAAGGTAAATACTATGGATGCTCTTCTTTTAAAAAAAATGATTTCAGAGAGGAAGAGAGAGGGAGAGGGAGATAGAAACATCAATGATGAGAGAGAATCATCTATTGGCTGCCTTCTGCATGCCCTCCACTAGGGATTGAGCCCGAAACCCAATCCAGGCATATGCCCTGACTGGGAATCAAACTGGGGACCTCCTGGTTCCTGGTCGACGCTGAACTGCTGAGCCATACCTGGCTGGGTTACTATGGATGTGCTTGTATTTCATATTCTTTTAAGGGTTTTCCCTAAATTGGTTTAGAATGTGTCATGAATTCAGCGCTGTGAAGGCTTTAGCTACAAGGGCAATTGGGGACAGTGTTAGAAGTAAAGTCAATTGATAGTTAAAAGGACTATACCATTTTAAGTAACTAGCTTTCACCATAGATTATTGTTAAAAAATAGTTGGTAAGGCAAAAGTAATGAGGGGAGAAATTTCAGTGGACAATAATGGTTGCCATGAGGTCAGAAGGCCTCGCCTCCCAGCTGCTTCTATAGGCGCACTGTGGATAACAAATGTTCTGATCAGTCAACTCCTGAAGGGAAGTCCACATATTTAGGTTCCCAATTCCAGACACTCTTTCTTCAGTGTCTTCTGAAGTTGATTCTGGTACCAAACCAAAAAAGATCGTGGGTTCAAATGAACTACTAGGAAGCAATTAGGCGTTGACGAACTGTACTGTCTGCTGGCATTATGAAGGATGAGGGTCGTGCAGCTGAGATCTTAGATCCAAAATTCAGTATGGAAGACCACCCACAGGGTCAGTCTTCTGACAACCCAAAGGAAAATGCCTACGACACAAGATCATGAGCCAAGGAACAAACTAAACCAGTTACAGTTTCCTTTCATAGAAAATATTTCTCTCTCTCCAAACACATGCATATAAACATATACACACAGGCACACACACATACCCTATAGGGATAAACAGTTTATAATCTCTTCAATATCCTGTTTTTAATCACCCCCAAATATAACCAAACCAATACAATGCAACCTATTTATAACATTGGTTTTAAAGAACAGGCTGCACACTAACATCATGGATAGAGACTCACAATGAAGAGAAGGATGTGAGGGTGAGTAAGCAAACCTTTTCTGCTCTGTAAAAGCTTACAGTTTAGTACACACCAATGAAAGCAATAGTTTTCATGCACAGATCAAGAAAATAGATAAATAATCCAAAGTGAAATTAAAATAATTGCTTTAAAGGGAAGTATGAAGTATTAGAAAGCCTCAAAGGTGGGAGAGATATGTCTATTTGGCTTGGTCATCCTTATGAATACAGCATACATAATTTACCCTTGAAGCATAGCAAGGAACTTAAAATACAATCTTATTAAATTAATATATTTGTTTTCTACATGTATGGAGTGTCATTTATAAAATATTTTTACTAGTAGATATTTTCTCTATATATATGAGCCTAATATGCAAAGCGTCTCCTCTGGAGTTCAACCGACCGGGAGTTCGATCACTTGCTATGACATGCACTGACCACCAGGCGGTGGTGCAGAATGAAGGGAGGCCCTGGCTGGCAGCTGGCAGCTGGCAGCTGCTAGGGATCCTACCCATGCACGAATTTTGTGCACTGGGCCTCTAGTCTATATATATAAAAGGCTAAGTCACCGACCATCCATCCGTCTGTCTGTCTGACTGACCAGCCAGTACATATGACACACACACTGGCAATTTAAAAATAAATGTTGACTTGCGCATGCACGATACATATAAAGCTCTTGTTGGCGCCAATTGCACGTGTGTGTTTCGATCTGTCATTGTCGATCATGAATTTCGTTGTTTTTGTTGACATTCTGAAGCTGAAAGAAAGCGGCGGCGTTGACTGAATATGTCTGAAGACCAACTATTGGTACAAATGTCCCCATCTGACATTGGCCTCCCATTTAAATTAATTCGAAGACAGTTTCCCGTGATGCCAGCATTTGCAATGACTATTAATAAATCACAAGGACAAACTCTAGACAGAGTAGGAATATTCCTACCTGAACCTGTTTTCAGACATGGTCAGTTATATGTTGCTTTCTCTCGAGTTTGAAGAGCGTGTGATGTTAAAGTTAAAGTTGTAAATACTTCATCACAAGGGACATTAGTCAAGCATTCTGAAAGTGTTTTTATTCTTAATGTGGTATACAGGGAGATATTAGAATAAGTTTAATCAATTTATCAGTCATTGTTTTTAATCAATGCTTTTATATCGTTTTTGTTGTTTTTTATATCATGTTTTTATTGATTTTATATGTTTTCATTGTTTTTCTATCAGGTCTTTGTTGTTGTTATATCATGTTATTATTTATTAATCAATTTATATATTTTCATATGCATTTTACTAATTTTCTTTCATCTCTGACAGTTCTATTATAGAGAAAGGGAGAATAGTGATATTAAAATATTTCTTCTAATTAATTTCCTTTCAATGTGCACGAATCCGTGCACCGGGCCTCTAGTCATTACTATAATAATACTTCCCATGTATTGAACATACCAGTGTATATGAGGCATTTTATTTTTTATTAGGTGATCAAATATTTTTGAGTGATTAAATGAAGTACTGTAAATGGAATGCCAATCAAAGAACTGGCTGATTCCAAAGCCCTTGCTCTTTTCATCACAACGTGCCACCTTTGTAAGTCAGGAGTCTCAGCCTTGACCGCACATTGGAGTTAACTAGGGAGCCAGGAAAAGCACGGACGCCTCCATACTGTGCCCTAACATCCTGATGTGAGCAATCTGGGCTGCAGCCTGGGCATCCAAGTTATTTAAAGCTCCTCAGGTGATTCTAATGTGCAGTCAAGGTTGAGAATCATCGCTCTACACATAACCTTTTAAGATAAAATACAGTCACTCTTGTTTGCTAGACAAGAGCTTTAACAATTAAAACTAGAAATTCCATTTTAATGCAGTGTTTTAGGATGAATTTAGACCAGCTGTATTTATTTAAACACTTAAACATCAGGGCTTTGCATATGCAAGGGGCAGGGGTGTAGTCAGAAAATTCTTTAATGTTAAAAAGGCAATATTCAACAGAGGCATACTCAGGTGACTAGAAGCAGCATTAACTAACTATAATTACTGTATATGGCTCCCTGTATGAAAATATATGTGGTAATTAGGCACAAGGAGGACTTTCTGTTACTTGTTTTAAGAATTTTCCAAATGTCGTAAGTAAAAGTATTTGTCAGATTTGAAAAGTTTCAGCTAAATTCTAGGGTCCCTCCATTCATACCTGAGTCTGATTGGGCAGTTCCCTGTAGACCTATTCACAATTACTCCCTTTTATCCACTGCAGCACATTCAGATCAAATGCACAGTAACTTCATCCTAGTAAATTTATTGTCCAACCCACAAAAAAAGCCACATGAAAGGAGAGAAATATGAGACCTGTAATGTGGTCACTGCTAACTCAGCCAAAACTAACTCTTTGATATCTTTATGTTCTTACCATCTGCATTCTGCTCTGTCTTCAGCATGGTAGGAGAGGTAATAGAGGAGACAGATGAGAAAAAATGGAGGAAAACAGCCCTCCAAAAACAGTACCATAAATTATTCTAATGTATCTTCATTAATCACGCTCAGCTATGGTTTCAATTATTTATTTTTCAGGGAAGGTTTCAGGGTGAGTGAGTGAGACGTTCTTTCAAGCTGCTTTATGATTCTTTGAAAATCTGGGATGGAAAATATTCCCAGGTCTTGGTCCTGAGATCCTAACGGAAGCCTCACTCCTATGGAAGCCAACAAAGAAGGATCACATCCTGGAACCTACAGATCCCTTTAAATTGGTACAAAGATCTGGTTATCGCCTCCCCTCAACACAGTAACTTTATATTTTTCTCATATTTTAGAAATTGTATTTATTCTAAGCAACACAAACAGCTTAAAGGAACACTTCCATAGTGGGAGAAATATCACCTTCCTGGACCATCCATACCAGAGTCCCTATACCAGCGGTTCTCTACCTGTGGGTCGCGACCCCTTTGGGGGTTGAACGACCCTTTCACAGGGGTCTCCTAAGACCATCGGAAAACACATATATAATTACATATTGCTTTTGTGATTAATCACTATGCTTTAATTATGTTCAATTTGTAACAATGAAAATACATCCTGCATATCAGATATTTCATTACGATTCATAACAGTAGCAAAATTACAGTTATGAAGTAGCAATGAAAATAATTTTATGGTTGGGGGTCACCACAACATGAGGAACTGTATTAAAGGGTCTCGGCATTAGGAAGGTTGAGAACCACTGCCCTATACAGTAGAGTGAAGCTGCTTATTCCAGGATCAGTGCAAATTATCTCCTGGGTTTTCATGGTTTTGTACCAGACTTCAACCTTTAGTCACAACATGACTTGAATAGTTTGAAAATGAGCCCTGTATCTCATGCCAGCTGAGGGTGGCCTTGTCTGGAAGCCCACAAAAGATGGAATGTCTGAAATCCTAAAAGTTTCTTGCTGGAGTTTTAAGACAGGCCACACTTCCTCAAAGACAGTGCCAAATTCACCAAACTTTTCATAAGTCTGACCCAAATTGTACACTATGCACAGGGCCCATCACCAAGCCAAACTCATCTGGTTCAAATGTATAATTTCATTTGTAAAACTGGCTGCCTCTGGCAAAGGGAACAGCAGAACCGGGCACTGGTGCCCAGCATGTGAGACTCACGGTCGGGGACAGGAAAGCCTGGCAGGGAAGGAGCCTGAGGTAGGCCCGGGCCCCAGAACGGCTACAGGGAGGGAAGTCCAGCAGTAGCTTGTGAAGCTAATGAGTATTTTCGCAAAATTGTCTATTTTTGTTAAATGTGAGAAAGCCGAACAGACAAATAATAATGAATGCTATTGGCACCCCAAATACTCCATCACGTTTGTAAATTGGAGTTCTGTTTCAAGTGGCTGAGACCAAAAGGGAAAAGATATGGCCACGACTCTGAAGACATGGCCTTGCAAAAAGGACAGAGTGCTTTAGGACAGTTGAAAACAGTGAGACCCGGGAATTCTACTGCATCACAGCACATCTGCTGACCACATGTTCCTCTCATACTTTGGGATATAGAAGCAACAGCTTTATCTCTACTTAATGAATGTGCTCAGTGTCTCTAAAATTCACTTGCCTCATGACAATGTCCACCGGAGAAAAAAAGAACTCCTACACCTGGAAACATGCTATTGCTCAGGTTAGCCCCTCCTCTTCTTTCTCTTTTTCTCATCATCATCTTAGCCAGTGGCTCATTGCAGAAGAAGGTGATTGAGTCAGGAAGCTAAAAAATAAGGGACAAGGTTTTAAAAATAAAGGATCATCAGCCATAAAGGCAGAAAGTCAGAAATCAGTGGAAAATATTAACGTAAGAAGTGGTCAGAATTAATAAGCAAAAATACCCTTAAAACTTGGTCTAGACCAAAATCATATATAAGTCAAGTTAGAAAAGCAGTAAATTGTCATAGTAGATGTGAGAAAAAAATAAGAATGACAATAGCCATTATGAATGATGTGAAGGACAATAAAAGCATTTATTCAAAAAATATTGTTGAGATTGTGTTGCTACCCTTGAGGCATTATAAATTAGTCATATGATTGAGATAAAAAAGTAACAACTTAACCAATAATAGAAAAAACCAGCAATCTAAGCAATAAAAGAAATGCTGAACACAAGAAATGAGGTATTAAAAACAAGTGGGAGAAAGATTTATGACTAATGGAATGGTCAGGTAAAATCCTATGGAGGTTGTAGGTGTAGATTTCACCATGAAGGATGAGTAGATTACACAAAATAGAAAGGGAGAAGGTCATTTGACCTCAGGATAATGATCTAGGCAGTAAAAGAGTATGTAAGTTCACATGGGGCCTTTGAAGAATATCAAGTAGACCACTCTGGCTGAAGAGGAAAAGGTGACTGTAGAGATGCTAAGAGTGGTGTTGGAGAGAAGCTTAGGGAAGCAGGTTGTGAGGAACCTAAGCAGCCTACCAAGGGCTTTGGACACATGCTATAGGTGAGAAGAGTCCCTTGGAAAGTTTAGAATGAAGTAGTAACACAAATAGAGCACTGTTTTAGGAAAACTAATTTGACTTACAGTATAAACTAGAATAAAGAAAGAAGAACAGGGACCAGACATACGGACATTATTCAGTGAATACTTTTTGCGCGCCACCTCAGTGCAGGAAATTGCAAAAGATATTACAGATACATAGATGAATAAAATGTGCTCATTTCCCAAAAAAGCCTCGCAGTCTGGTGGAGGAAATGCACCAGTGAATTTTTAAATTACAGCTATAAAAAAATCATTATGGAGAAGATCTTTAAAACTTCATTTGAGTTTGAAAGATCAACAGATATTCCCTAGAAATCAGAGTGAGAAAAGCCACGAAATAGCATGAACAACCACCCAGAGACAGAAAGGACAGGGAATGTTAGTCTGGAGCATATGACGTGTTGAAGAGTCAAAGGTGATAAGGCTGGAGAAGCAAGTAAAATGTAAAATGTGTTAAGTAGTTCAAACTCTCCTGCAAGCAATGAAGACCCAGAAAAGAATTTTGAAGGGAGTAACACAGTATGCTAAGCAATTTAGAAAGATAACTCTACCAAGCAGTGTGAACTGCTTTACTCAGAAGTGCATATATTGATGGAGGTCACTTAGCAGATTATTGAAACAGCCAAGGTAAGTAATAATGAGGAATACATCTAAGCCACTTACCTGGGGATGGAAATAAGAGAACAGATTTAATTAATATTTAGGAGATAGAAGCAACAGAATTTAGTGGCTGATTAGGTGTGACTAGAAGAAGGAAAGGAAGAGGAAATATTGACTGAAAGATGCCTGGCCTGGTGACTGGGCGGATGATGGAGAGGAAGGACGGCCTTGGGAAATGGGGAGGAGAACTGAGAAGTGAATTGAATTTGGAACATGTATGGTTCAGGTATCTGTGAGTCAACCAAGTGTGAAGAAGACCAACCAAGTGTGAAGAAGACCATCAGGCCGTTGTAATGTGGTCTGGCTCTATGAGTCATCAGCATACAGGTGATCGCCGAAACTCGGAAATAAAGGAGGCCATGCGTGGAAAGAATTAAGAATGAGAAGAAAAACTCAATGAGTACTTAATCCAAAGGAACACAGGACCTAAAGATCTAAAGAAACCAGAAGAATAGTCTGTCTAAATTAAATTTCAAAAAAGGAAAGAAAAAATTAGTAAGGAGAACAAGAAAAAAGGATAACGAAGGCAACTGAGAAATTCTGCAGGATGGATTGGGTTAGGGGCGAATCAATGTCAAATGCTAGAGAAAATTCAAGTACCACAATGACAGTGTGTGCAAAGGTGTTGGGAGCTTGACGTTCTCTGCAGACCTTGCAAAGGCAGTTGCAGTGTGTGGCTGAGGCAGGACCTATTCTTCAGAAAGTGGGCGAGCAGACTGGAAATGAAACAATGGCAACATATATTCCCTGGCCTAGTCTCTTCAGGATGCTACCTGGGGAGGAATAGGAAGTAACTAGTGAAGAAGAATAAGGGAGAAAGAGAATTATTTTAAAAATTGATTTATAAGCTGGGGTGAAAACAACTCAATAGAAAGGCAGTGGGAGTAAGGATTTGTGGCAGGAGGAGTGCTAGATAGTGAAAGGGGAACTCTTGAGATCATCTGAGAATTCCATGTAGAACTTTTTAGGGTTGAGAAATTAAGGGGATTCTTCCCTAATGGGCTGTCTTCCTCTAAAAAGCAGAGAACCCAGGTATTTCCTCAGAGTGGGGGTGGTGTGAATAAGATAGAAAGTCTGTGAATTTAGATGAGACAGTGGAACGGCCCATGTTGGACATGGAAGAACAATTAGGTATAAGTAAGAGGATTTCTGAGTGCGAAAGAGTCACCAAATGATCTTAGAAAATATACATTTGTAATGGAGCCAAATTACATGTGTTTCTCCCAAACCCTTGGCAGTTTAGGTGTAGAAGTGAAGAAGGCAAATGTTTTGATTGATTCAGGTTTGGTGACTGACAAAGCAGGTGGAATAGAAAGACAAAGGAACTCAGAATATTGGCAAATACACACACACACACACATATATATATATATATATATATATATATATATATATGTAGATAGATAGATAGATATAGATATAGATATAGATATAGATGAGATGTACTGTAGTGTCTGAATAGTCTCAGCTAAAGAATTCCTAAGCGAGAGACAACTGAGAGAAACAGACATTAAGCTAGGCTTAGGTACAAAACCTCTGGTCATTTCTAAACTTTATCTCAAAAAATGCCTTTTCCCCCACTTCCCACCTTCAACCCAGCAATTCTGTTTCTAGCAATTTAGCTGACTCATACTCCCCTACATATGCAAAGTGTATTTACTGCAGCATTGTCTGTATTAGCAAAAGACTGGAAACAACATGAATTTCCATCCATGCAGACCTGGTGAATAAATTTAGAGTGCAATGAAATAACAGAATGCCAAGCAGCAATTCAATGGAGAGGAAGGACTAATGCGCAGCAACTCTAAGGTGTGGTAAAGTGAAAACGCAAGATGCAAAAGAGTGTGCATTACATGCTGCTATTTGTATAACAGTAAAGCAATGTATATGTACTCGTATATGCTCACATATACACACACACATATATGTGCATAATATCTCTGGAAAGATAGAGAAAGGATATGGTAACTGCTTCTGGAGATGGTGCTCTATGGTTGGGGTCAGGGTGAGAAAAAAAACCCTGCTCTCAGCTTGCCCTATATAGTTTATATTTTTTTTTATTTTTTTTATTACATATGTATATAATTACATGGAAAAAGAGATTTAAAAAATCAATCTGTCATCATCATATACTGTCTCCATTAGTGGTAAGCGCTAGTAAGGAAACATAAGTACATTTGTGCTTGCATTTATCTATACCTTCTGGATTAGTCATCTTTTAGTTTCATGAGATAAAATCAGGCTGTTTAGGATATGCAATATTTGTTGTGCCCTGAGCCAGCAAGACCTTCAGTTTAGGTTCAGAAAAAGATAGGGCCATTTTTGATAACAAGGGCACGTAGAAGACATTTAAGATGAATTGTTCCACTGACAAATGCTAAGCTGAAAGAACATGCTAAAGAAACCACGTTCGCCATTTTCAGAGCTTAATGAGGAAAATGAGTTTAAAATGTCTAGGTGGAATGCTACTGAAACTTCAATATAATGTTTTAAGTAATAAACCTTTCTTGCTTATTAGAATTTCTTATGACTTAAGAAAAAGCTTTTTATTTAAACATCTCTGGGGGTATTCTTTGATACAAGAGAATTTACCACATAAGTAGTGAAAATTGTTAGTACTTTTCTCTATTTATAGCAAAGAAGAGGCAGTTTCCACTGCTATGCGTAGAGACAGCGCCCACATATCAGCCTTATTTCTGAAGAGACATTCGCAAAAGCGTCTGTCACCCACACCTTGCTAAATGACTCTACAGAGTCCAATCGTGCTATTCGGTGAGATATCCCCAAAGTTCCGTGCAAAGCTGTATGACATAGGCTGTGAGATGGAGACCGCCCGCATGCACTTGGGGAAACCCTGAAAAAGTATATCGTACCACACAAGCAGCTTTGCAATGCCCACGACTGGTATGTGTTCACCATTCAAAACTAACAGCGGCCACTGCCAAAGCCCACATTGTTTTCGGTCTGATGATTTATACTGTGGTTGGCTTGGGGGTGAAGGGAGGAGAAAGAGAGAAAACTAGAGAGCAAGAGAGGACTACATTTTCATACCAACATCGGTCTCTTCTCAGCCTCACTGGAAATCGGATTATCCTCCCCATGGCAGCAGGATCTCCAGCGAGGGCCACTGCTGCGTGTGGCGCGGGCTGCCGGCTCAGAAGGCGAGCCGCGGGGACAAGGAGAAACACCACCCCTCTCCTGTTTACAGTGAGCCCTCTTGTGCCTCTACCTGAGGCTCCACTGACTGAGATGCTACCTCCCCGCTTTCTACCCGGAGAGCTGCACCTCCCTTCCAAGTTTGGTTCCAATGTCCTTGCTCCTTGCTTTTTCAGGCATCATTCTTTGTATCACTACCGCTCTCTGCTCACACATCCATTGCGGCATATCTATTCTGACGGATTTCTATAATGATTAATTCCTGTATGTGCCTATGATGAGGCACATCTGCTTCACCGTTGGACTATGAAGCCCCTGGGGGCAGGGACCTTGTCTATTCACCTTTGAATCCCCAACAGATAACAGTGATTTGGAGGGCCCTGGTTTCCCTCAGCTTCCCTTTCCTCCTAAGTGACACAGAAAGAGTAAGTTCAGTCCTGAAGGGCTGCTTTAAGGATTAAACATAGCACCTGCGCAGTGTCAAGGGAAGAAGAAAACCAAGAGGGACCAAGACTGAGGACACACCGAGTCACCCTCTTCTACGCTGGTGGTCACACTCTGTCAGGATGCGTTGGCTGTGGATGGAGAATGTCTGCAGAAAGAAGAATGGACCAGACGGGCAGTGAGAAGCAGGAATAGGAAACGCAGTGAGGTCTCGCATGGGTCTCTCTACAGCTGTCCAATTCCAAGTCCAGTCCATCTGCAATCCTCAGCAGTAAAGCAAGGGATCTTAAAGCATAGCACGGTTGAGAAAGAGAAGTGTTTATTATTCCTTAGGTGACGAACAGTTTCCAAAGAGGAGAACAGAAACATAAACACAAACTGGGAGGAGCTTATATCACTGATGTTTATGTCATTCCTTTTGAACATCTGGGATGATTGTTATCAGACACCACGGTTTCCTTGGAACATATCCAAACATAAAACGCTGCTTCTGTCCTCAGTCTACACTGCAAGATGATTTCTAGCACTGGAATACAAATACACCCTGATTGCCAACCACACTACAGGCTCCTAGAGAGATCAATTTATCTTCTTTCTATTCCCCAGAGAGCCCAGCCCACTGAGGAACATATAATTGATCCTCAGTAAGTTTATCAATATTTGTTAAATGAATGAATGCAACTTTAAGCCCTTAAGTATTCATGAAATTCTCATATAAGGTAACAAGGGGAATATAGAGGCCAGTGAACATTTATGCCTCTTCTCAAACTACATACTCTCTCTGGGTTTACTCATAAGTCCTCACAAGACTCTAAGCAAATTGAGAAGGGGATGCTACTTCTCCTAATGCTGTGAACTGAGGAATAGGAGCATAGTTTTCCCTAATAACTCCAAAACTGCATATCAAAAAAAATAGACTTAAAGACACAAGAAACAGTGGCAGAGCAAATAAAAATCTATCTTATTAGGCTTCATCTATACAGTTTGTATATATTTGGTATATATAGAAGGCACCTATTTTTCAAAAGCATTTGCAGAAAGGTAAGGAATATTATAAGAGTGAAATGTAATATGCTATAATGTTCAGAGTGGAAGGAGATTACAACATATCTTGCTAGACAATCTAAATCTGACACAAATCCCTTGGACAATCAAAAACACGGTTAAAACGGAATGTTTGCTCTGGCTAGCTGGGGGGACAGGATGGCGAGGGACGGCACGGCCAAGAATTGCATTTCTGTGACTCACTGCTCCTACAAAAACGGGGGCTTCTGAGAAACACAATTTAGAAGAAAATACCAGTAATAGAATGTGTGGAGTCACACTAACACCAACATTCACTCACTTCCTCTCAGAGAACAGAGCTTGGGAATGAGTGGGAATCCACCTGCTGACCTCAGGAGGTTCGGGTGAGCCCATTGTTTATGTGTCGGTCATTCATTTCTCATTCCCAAATACGTATTAGGTGCCCAGGCTATGAGAGGTGTGGTGGGGAACAAAGCAGGCACAGTTCCGGTAATGAGGGAGGTTACAATTTTAAAAAGAAAGACAGACAATTAAATAAGCAAAAACAATAAAAAGTGATAGACTCTGCACTGAACATTTCTCTAGAATGCTGTGGAAGCAGATAGGAAGATACTTAACCAATCTGGGGTTAGAAGGAAATGCTTGCCTTCAGATATAGGAGGAGAAAGATTATCAGTGGGGTTGGGGCAGTATATGCACAAACTTGAAGGGGAGAAATGTCTCAAATGGAGAAAATATGAACATTAAAATGAAACATCTAGAGATTAGATGAGGAGATACTATGATCTGTTCATCCAATCATTTACTAGGACCCATCATGATTTGGGTTGTTTCCAGTTTTGGCCACTGTACGTTTTCATTTCTCTTGAGTAAATACTTAAATTGCGTACGGATCAGGAAAATTCTGGTGTTTTCTGTTCTAAGGCTTGTGGCCAATCACGAGAATTCTTTAAAAAGATATTAGCTTGTAAGAACATGTAATAAATAACTTCAAAATGCAATGAGTATTTAATTTCAAAGCATGCCTTTAACATTTATGTAAAACGTTTTTTGTACTCCTTCAATAGAAACTTATCTGGCCATTGGGTAAAGCTGGCAATAAAACTACTGGTCCGCAATGTGTTAAGAAAAGATTTGTGTCCTAGCCAGTTTGGCTCAGTGAACAGAGTGTTGGCTCACAGACTGAAGGGTCCTGGGTTTGATTACAGTCAAAGGCATGTACCCCAGTTTCAGGCTCGATCCCCAGCCCTGGTTGGGCGCATGCGGGAAGCAACCAATCATTGTATCTCTCGCATCGATGTTTTTTTTCTCTCTCTCTCTCTCTGTCTCTCCCCGTCCCTTCCACCTTCTCTTTAAAAAAAAATCGCCCTAGCTGGTTTGGTGGATAGAGAGTTGGCCTGCGGACTGAAGGGTCCCAGGTTTGATTCTAGCCAATGGCACATGCCTGGGTTGCAGGCTCGATCCCTAGTAGGGGGTGTGCAGGAGGTGGCCAATCAATGATTCTCTCTTATCATTGATGCTTCTATCTCTCTCTCTCCCTCTCCCTTCCTCTCTGAGATCAATAAAGAAATATATATATATATACTAGAAGCCTGGTGCACAAGAATTTGTGCACTTGGGGGGGGGATCCCTCAGCCTGGCCTGTGCCCTCTCGCAGTCTGGGACCCCTCGGGGGATGACCACCTGCTGGCTTAGGCTTGCTCCCCGGGGGACTGGGCCTAAGCTGGCAATCAGACATCCCTCTGGCAGCCCAGGAGCCCTCGGGGGAAGTCCACTTGCCAGCGGGGAGCAGGCCTAAGCTGCAGTCGGACATCCTTAGCACTGCTGAGGAGGCGGGAGAGGCTCCCACCACTACCGCTGTACTGGCAGCCGTCAGCCTGGCTTGTGGCTGAGCAGAGCTCCCCCTGTGGGAGCGCACTGACCACCAGGGGGCAGCTCCTGCATTGAGAGTCTGACCCCTGGTGGTCAGTGTGTGTCATAGTGATCAGTCATTCCCAGTCGTTCTGCTGTTAGGGTCAATTTGCATATTACCCTTTTATTATATAGGAGTGCCTGGCCAGCCTGGGTGAGGGGCTGATGGCTGTTTGCAGGCTGGCCACACCCCCTTTAGGGTAGGGGGTCCCCACTGGGGTGCCTGGCCAGTCTGGGTGAGGGGCTGAGGGCCATTTTTAGGTTGGCCAAGGCCCCCCCCCTCCCCCCCCCCCTGCAACGGAAGCTCCCAGCCTCTCCTTTTTTTTTTTATTCTGGGATTTATATACCTTCTATAATTGAAACTTTGTAGCCTTGAGAGGAGCTCAGAGCCAGCCAGGGTGGGCAGGAAGGAAGCTTGGCTTCCTCCATCACCAGGGGCAACCTAAGCCTCCTGCTCACTCCATGGCCACACCGGCTGAAAGCAGTTATCTGGGTTTTTTTACCTTCTATAATTGAAACTTTGTTGCTTTAAGTGGAGCTCAGAGCTGGCGCAGCAGGCAGGAAGCTTGGCTTCCTCCATCATTCGGGCAACCAAGCCTCCTGCTTGCTCCAGCTCTGTGGTTGCCGGCCGCCATCTTGGTTGGGTTAATTTGCATACAGTCACTCTGAATGGCTGGTGGGCGTGGCTTAAGGCCTAGCGAAGGTACGGTCAATTTGCATGTTTGTCTTTTATTAGTGTAGATATTTTTTAAAAAACAATAGAAAAATATCCTCAGGTGAGGATTAGAAAAAGAAAAAAAAATTGTGAGGTCATATGGTAAGTATGTTCAACTTTACAAGAAACTGGCAAACTGTTCTCAAGAGTGGTCATGCCATTTTATATCTCGCCAAACAGATATGAGAGTTCTTATTTCTTTCTCAACAACCTTGTCAACACTTTTATATTACCAATCCTTTCATTTTAGTCATTCTGTAGGTTTGAAGTGGTATTTCATTATAATTTTAATTTGTATTTCCTTGATGACCAGTGACGTTGAACATGTTTTTATATGATTACTGGCCATTTGTATTTTGTCCTTTGTAAAATTTGTTTATTTCATTTGCCATTTTAAAAAATTGGGTTAATCATTTTACTATTGAGTTCTAGATATTTTGGATAATACATTGCAGAGAATTAGGATTGTGCTGTCTTCCTGGCTTTTTTCTTCCTTTCTTAGAAACAAGTTCAATTACTAGCTAACCTACAATTTGTGTGGGCTTAATTTTATACTTTATTAGTGAGAAACTATGGAGAAACCAACTTATTTTGCCAGTCCCTCCAATTTGTGGGGACTGAATGCCCAACCTCTGTTGCTCTGTGGATCTGGTGAGAGCTTGGCACTATGGTTTCTGAGGGTAATTTTACAGCAGGTCTGACTCTAGGGCATGGTCCTTACTCCTAAGACATGGCCTTTCTGTATCTCAGTTGGACGTCCGAGTGTTACAGAGGCTTAGGGGAAATCTCTCTACACTGGCAAGGCTGGCATGTGTACAGGTCCTGCTTCATCTCCACTATCTTTGTGCAGCTCTTAACCCAATAGCAGCTGTTAGCTATGAAGCCTCCGGCAATTTTCCTTGAGGATACACAGCTCACCCTCAGCCATGAACACAGGTTGTCCATCCCATCGATTTCTGGGACAGCCCCCTTCTCTGTGATGCCCCACCCATCACCTTGCAACCTCTTTCATAGCCCAGAACTACAGTCTCTGCAGCCTCAACTCTGGGACTACTGGATTCAGCCTGGACTCCGCCTCTCTCTGCTGTAGTTGGGAAATGGTCCCGAGGCAGAGAACTGGGCAACTGTGTGGCTCACATCATGAGTTCCCTTCTCAAGGATCACGGCCTTCAACAGGCTGTTGTCCACGGCCTGAAAAACAGTTGCCTGATGTGTTCTGTTCGGTTTTAGAGATTTTTATGTCAAGAAGCCCAGCTTGGTATCATTGAGCTCATGACAGCGGAAGCTGAAACTCCCTCCGTGTAGGTACTTAAGCAGAGAAGTAAAGTACCCTATTTGTACTTTAGAAGGGTCATTGGCTACAATAGCAAGGGAATTGATTGGGGAACAAGCAGGGGGGTGGAAACACAACATGTGGCAGTGGCAGTAATCCTGGAAAAAATTCTTATTTAATAAATGCATATTTCATACTCACTACATTCCAGGCATGATTCTCATTTCACTATCAACTCAATCATCAGAAATCCTATGCTATCAATACTATCATTATCTCCATTTTATAGGTTGGAACACTGAGGGACACAGAGGATAATAATTTGACCAGGGTAAGAAATACAGCTGGAGTTCAACCCAGGTTGCTTGAGTCCAGAGTCCGTGATCTTTACTACCAGGCCATGCTCTGAAAGGAGCCTAGATTTAGGTAGTGGAAGTGAGCAACCTTCACTGATGTGCCTGAAGAGGATGCATAATATCAGGCATCTTGGGGGATAAAGAAAGGAAGTCAAAACAGAAAAGATGTTCAGCCTACAATCTAGCTAAAGTATCTAAAAACCACATGAAATCATGAAATAACTAATCGTCACAGATATACTACAGAGCAACTCCTGAAGTGCTACGCAGATGCTAAGGGAAGCAACAACTGCAAGGATGGGAAAGACCATCTGTAAGTTATAAGATTAGAGTCTACTGTTATGTGGGTTACATTTGACAAGAGATCATTAATCATGGTCCTGAGAGCAATGGACAGCGAGTCTCGGTGGAGAACTTGTCTTATAGCCTATGAAAAGGCAACTGCCTCGGAACCAACTTCCTAGCTATAAAATGGGACTAAAGTTATAACACTGAAGAGGATACATCACTGAATTAACTTTTATTTTTAAAAAGTCCATGAAATTCTCTATAAAAATGTGCTTTGGTGCAATTGCTGAGGGAAAGAGCTTCAATTAGAGAGGGAATAATGAACCTAGAATATGAAAAAAAAGTGGTGAAATGTGCCATTCTTGGAGCAATGAATAAAACAAAATATCTGTTATTGTGAAATACCCCGTTTGAGAGGTCAGGGAAAATGGCAGCCGAGGCTAACGGCAGAATCCTCGGAAAGGTTGTGAGCTCAGAACATCTGGGTCTAGGTCACCATGTCATGTGTACCAAGTTAAGGGTGTCTTCTGAATTTCAGTGATAAACAACCATGAAGATTAAAACATGCCATAAAATCATGGTTTTAAAAAGTACTGTTTATATTCATCTGTGGAAAATTGTGTCCTGCTGATAACCCAAATATATGACTTAAACCATCTGCCTCTTCTGCTGATGTGAAAGAGAATGACAGAAATGCCCCTAACAGCAGTCAGCTAGTCTGCTGGGAACTTGCTGCTCTGCATTAGTGTTTCACAAGATTGCTGCAGGTGCGTTCTCAAAAGGAGTTCCCCAGACATGGCTCCTGGGGACAGTGGGTACCTGGAGAGGATGCTAATTGCACAGGGGAGTATAAAAACAGAAAAAGGGGCTGGTGGGTAAATGAAGGCCCTGGGAGTAGCCAGGGAGAGAGGTAGGAATCGGAGGTATATGTTCTGATGCACTTAGGCTCTTAACCAGACGGCTAGACTGCAGTGGTGGGTGTCCCGAGAAACTGGAACGCATTTTAAAATGAAAACGCAGTCTCCTTAGGTTGAAATTTTTGCCCGAGTGGGTAGACTGGTTAGTCTGGACCCTTTGGACACTTTTAAGCATTCCAAAGTGGATTTAGAATGCCAAGAATGTGCACAAATTTGGTATTTAAAATTCTAGGTTTGCATTTGCTAATCCAATTAAACCTAGCTTTGCCAGACATAGGGGCTGACCTCCACTTAAAATCATGTAGCTGAAACAGAAAGACTCAAAAGAATTTGTGTGGAGAAAAAAACATTTTAAGGCTATTCCTGTTTGTAAAATGACTGTAAATACTTAAAGTTATGAATATTTCTTTGAAATTGATTATTGCTACTAACCTTCAAAATCCCCCCAAAAAGATTACATAAAATGGACAAAATGGGTATGGAATTTTTAGTGTTGTGAATGTATTTTATTTTGAGAAACATTTTATGTTTAAACAAATTCATGTCTTTACTCAGATGTTCCCATTCTGCTTAGAAGCACCTATATTATCTATTCCATTTAACAAAATCAACCATTCTTTTCAAGTCCTTTTCTAGTATTTTTTCTGCTTCTGATGAAATCTTGTACTCTCTGACATGAGGAAGTGTGTACATTTTATTATCCCAAGAGGATAAGCTCCTTGAAAAAAGAGACCATACCATGTACTTCTTTTATATCCTCTTGATGCCTTGTATTATCATGGCAGACCTTGACTAACATGTGTTGATTTGACTTACACAAATTAAATTCCTATCAAGTACTTTTATGTTAGCAAATGCTACTTTGCACTATTAGAGAATTGTGGAAATTGGATCTCTTTAAAAAGAAACAATTGGTGGAGAGATAGGTTTATATCTAGAAATTCTGAACTCCTTTGCTTCCTGTTAAACATGGCATATTGAACACATAGTTACCCCTGCAGTGTCCAGAAATCAATCCAGAGGAGGGAAGATGGGAGGTGGAAGAGGGCATAGAGGGATAAATGGTGATGGAAAAAATAAAATAAAATGAAATATCTAAAAAAGTGTAAACCCCACAAGAGGAAAAAGAGTAAAAGAACTGGAGAACACAAGTTTGGAGGATGGAAGACAGATGACTGAGTGGTCCCTAACTTGCCAGAGAGGACGGTGTTAAAATGTCAGTGCCAACAGGAAGCAATGACAAGGAGGTGCAGGGCAATTTGTGTGGAAAACCCAGAAAGGGTCAGACATGAGAGGCCCCAGGGATGAGGATAGGGATCATGGAAAGTCCCTAAAACAGGAGGTTTGGTTGAGAGTGTAAATAAAAGAGAGGCCCCTCACTTCATGCTCACTCACCACCAGAAAGTAATAAGGGGTTAGGAATCAAAGCATGACTTCTCCATGACAACACAAACATTAGCTAACACTAGAGCAATGCCTTCTGAACAAAGGGGGGAAAATCTGTAACCTAGACTTCAGCACCATATTATCAAGCAAATAGAAAGATGAATAAAATATATTTTCAGAAATGGAAGGTCAAAAATTTTACCAGTTAATGACATCTTTCTTAGGAAGCTACGAGGATATGGTACACCCCCCGGCCCCAAGGGTAGGAGCAAAAAAGAAAAATAAGAAACCCTAGAAATAGGGGCTGTGGTAAAAACAGCTAAATTACATTTTTCCCTGGGATAATGGTACAGAGAAGTGCCAGTATGGTGAGGAAGTCCGAAGGTGACAACAGGCTTAGAGAACAACATGTCCAGATAGGAGCAAAAGGACAGAGGGTTCTAGAAGGGATGGCTTTTCAAGAACACAAAGGAACAAAACAAAATGAAAAGCCCCAGAACTGACAGGTTACTGATACAATTGACCATATAGGAATAAAGGCAAGATTGACTTTAAAGTGCATTTAGAAAATCTAGAAGAACTAATAATATGGGTACACAGATATGAGTACACTAATAATATGGGTACACAAAAATAACCAAACAGGAATTATCACCTCACCTCCTTCCAAAAGGGAAAAAAAGAAAAATTTTATCAGCATGAAAAATAATCACAGTATACAACATGAACATGGTTCAACATGCATGGCGATAATAATATAAGCACTGAATAATGACCTGGTCAAAAAGTATGTAAGAAAGGAGGTGGGAGGGAAATAAGAATACATACATGGTTAGTAGGAGAAGAACAGGACAGAATTGTGTTCTTCAGTAGGAAATAGACAATATCTAACACTGAGAAAACAGCTCTGGTGTGGCTCAGTGGCTGAGTATTGACCTATGAACCAGGAGGTCATAGTTCAATTCCCAGTCAGGGCACATCCCCGGGTTGTGGGCTTGATCCCTGGTGTGGAGGTGCAGGAGGCAGCCAATCAATATTCTCTCTCATTATTGATGTTTCTATCTCTCTCTCTCCCTCTCCCTTCCTCTATGAAATCAACAAAAATATAAAAAATAAATAAAACCGAGAAGAAAGAATTGGCGGTGTAGACATATTACTTAGAAATACATAAAAATAAATTAAAAAGTTGAAAATGGTTACCACTAGAGATCAGGAGTCAGAGTTAGGAAAGGGAGAGGGAAGGAACACCATTTCTTTTATAAACTTATGGCAATTTGACTTTTGAAGTATGTGTATGGGTTACATTAAAAATTATGTTACAAAACAGTAAAATCAAAGCAAAAAAAACCCCACAAGACTAAATTGAGAAGCACTTACAATTTTGAAATCTCCAAATGTAAACATGCTATGATTTGAACTCAATAACTTATAGTTAAATAATCCACAGGTTAAGAGGGTTTGTTTAAAAAGAAGGGGGTTTGCTGATTTTATAAAGAAGTTCCATATTTTTGGCATTTTCAGACAAGTCACACCATGATAATCAAAGTTTTGATTTAATTCATAAATCAGATGACATTATGTTCAAATCCTTCAGTCCAATGGTTTTATGTCTTACACAGAGTCAAGCCACGGTCCTCTCAGAGCAACAATCGCTGTTCTGGAAGATCTACACCCCCATTCCTGACCTTATCTCCTGACCTTGTCCTTGCTTATTCTGCTCTAGCCCTGAGGTCCTCCTTGTTTCTTAACCACAACAACCACATTCTGCTTCAAGGTCTTTGTATTTGCTAATTCCTTCTGCTTAGAGTTATCTTCTCTCAGGTATCTCCAATCACTTTTTTTCAGATATCTGATCAAATGTCACCCTATGGCAAAGGAATCCCCTGACCACCAAATGTAAAGTAATATGCCCTCCCACACAACTACACATCTCTAATACTGCTTAATTTTTTTCATAGCCCTTTTGTCACCAATTGGACTGATAAGAATTGGAGAGTTGGAGAGAGAGATAAGTAGGTAGTTAAGTAGATAGATAGATAGATAGATAGATAGACAGATAGAGAGATAGATAGATAGATAAATGGACTTCAGAGGAGCAAAGGAAACGAAGTTGTACATAAAATATTTAAGGGACTGAGTAGGCCCATCTGACTGATGCTGGTGTTACATTTGAGAGGTGAGAATGAGACAAACTGGAAGACTGTGGTCATATTATGGAGAATCCTCATCTCCTAAATAATAGGATGCTTTTTGAAGTTTTCAAAACTATATTAAAATTTAAGTGGCAAATCTGTGTTGAGATCAGATTCTGGACAAGTAGATAGACAGTTGTTAGATAAATATTCTTGTTATCTACTGTTGTTTAATAAATCCTCCAAAACTCAGTAGCCTAAAACAACCACTATTGTTTCATTATTATTATCCGTCATGGGTGTGGGAGTTCATTGGGCTCAGCTAGGCAGTTTTTACTCAGGGTGTCTGTGTAGTTGTAGTCAGATGAGGCTGAGACTAGAATTATCTCACATGTCTAGCAGTTAATTCAGGCCTTTGGCTGAGACCTAAGTTGGGATGTTGGCCAGAACACGTACACATATACTCTTCATGTGGCCTGGGTTTCCTCACAGCATGGTGGCTAGGTGCCAAAAGAAAGTACCTCAAGAGAAAAACAGATAGAAGCCATATCACTTTATATGATCAGGCCTTGGATACCATGTAGTGTCATTTCTGCTATATTTTATTTGTTAAAGAAAGTCATCAAGTCTAGCTCTTATTCATGAGAAGAAAAATTAGATTCTACCCTTGATGGGGAGAGTAGCAAAGGATTTGCAGACATGTTTAAAACTACCACAGTAAGTGGTAAGAGTTCTCTTCCTTGTAATGTCCTCACATATCCTTCCTTGGCGTGTGTGTGTGTGTGTGTGTGTGTGTGTGTGTGTGGACACACACACAGATATCCCATGTCCCCTCCTCTTTTTTAAGTGCACTAATCCTATCATAAGGGCCCCACCCTCATTACCTAATATAACTTTAATTACCTCCCTAAGGCCCCACCTCCAAATATTATCACACTAGGGATTAGGATTCTAAGATATTAATTTTGGGGGAACACAAATATTCAGTCCATAACAGCTCTGTTTCTCTGGAGAAGCCAGACTAGTACAAGGAAAACTTTTTCTTACTATAGGATGCCAACTAATAAATAGAGATTTGGCAATAGTCATAGTGGTGGTATTTTCAGAAGAGATTCCTTGGTAGGTGGAACTTTGCTGTAGAAAAGAATATTAGCATAATCTTGGAACACCCAAATGCTCGGGAAATAATCAAGGGGGTGAAAATGGTCATGTTACAGTTTAGCAATCTGGCAGATAATAACTTACCTGGTAGTCAAGGTTAGCCTCACTAGTAGAGGACTGGGGAGACATTGTGCACCCCTTAATGTCATGCATTGAGAAGAGCACAGATCTCCCTGCCAAGAAAGCATGAACTGACACTGGTCCAAAGGAACATCAGATGGACCCAGCTTGCGAAGCACCCTTCAGAATGGAAGGCCTTATTATGTTAAAACTCAAGATCATGAAAACCAGATATTGCAACTGTTCCAGGTTGAAGAGCTAAGTGATATGACAACTAAGTGTAGCTCTTGGTCTGAAGTGGATGCTGGATCAGAAAGCAAAAGGAGCCCAGCCAGTGTTGCTCAATGGCTGAGCATTGACCCATGAGCCAGGAAGTCATTGTTCTATTCCCGGTCAAGGCACATGCCCAGGGCTCGATCCCCAGTAGGGGCTGTGCAGGAGGCAGCTGATCAGTGATTCTTATCATTGATGTTTCTATTTCTCTCTTCCTCTCTGAAATCAATAAAAAAATATTTTTTTAAAAAAGAAAGCAAAAGGAGACACAATTGGTTCAGCTGAAATCTAAATAAGGTCTGTGGACTATTGATTTATTCGGATGTCTGCATTTGGTTGTGTAGGAGAGAGATCTTGTTTTTTGAAAAATGCACCCTGAAGGGTTAAGGAAAGAGAGAGAACAAATGTTAACATATGGAATGAATGTTAACATTTGGAAAAGTTGGGTGAAGGAATATAGAATTTTTTGTAGTACTGTTATTGTAATGTTTTTCCAAGTTTGAAATTATTTCAAAATAAATAATATAAAAAGTTCTTAGAATTATATATGTATCTCCTACCAAAGTTTCCTGATCTGTCACCAAATTAATCTATATCCCCATTTATTTCCATTCCCTTCTCTTCATTCCACCACTAAATCATCCATGCTTTTACCCACAATTTCCATATATCCCTTTCAAGAAAGTCCTGAGATTCATTAAATCAAAAACATAAAAAAAGAGGCAGCCTAGCCCTTGGTAAATGTCTTTACGCATATCCTCCCTTGTCCCCTTCTTAACCTTGAGAGTACTGCCTGAATCTAAGCAGAGGTTTTAATACATCTGCAATCAATTTCTTATTTTCAAGAATTACATAGGCCAGATTCAGCACATACATTTAAGTCAGGGAGCTTCCAAATAGTGGGGGCTGAAGTATGACCAAGTATATCGATAATCACACTCAGCAAAAAAATCATCCCAGTATGAGAGCATGCCCCTGACTTGAGGAACCTAGCTTCAAAAAGAAACTAAAATGTGGAAAAATATCACATTCTTCTCAGATGCCCCTAAGTCTAAAACTGGTGATGTCCAGTGGCATTTGCTGTGACCACAAAAAATGTTCCTTCCTTCCCGAAATGCACATTCATTTGATCCTAATGAAACTGCAACTCTCCAATCCAAATCAGAATCCAGAACGTGGGCTTAGGAGACTGTTTTGATAACAACCAAAAAATTCAGAATGTTTCACAGACACCAGACTGGGAAGGATCCAGTAAAGAAAATAACTTTACTCAACAGAAGATTCCCCCAGGAGGACCTGTATTATGATTTAGTCAAGACTAATCAAGAGGGTGGATGATAACAATTGAGGTTCTTTACCCAGAAGCCAATTGTTCACATAGGTAAAGAAAACAGGTAAAATAGATTAGAAGCTAGACAAATTCACAATTATATTTTGTCACTGGATCTCATTTTATGTAAGGCTGCACCAAATATTTTTAATTCCTAATACCCCCCAAAAAACTAAGAAAGTAAAAGAAGAAAGAGACATTGGCATAGAATATAAAGCATTCTTTCTCTAAGCAAATGGTGCACATTTTCTTCATATTTTCTCTAATATTTTTACAATTGGGAAAACACCCCAGCAGGCTACAAATATTTATGTACCGTCTAACTTCTTCACGTGTTTTCCTATCACCATGCCTGAGGCTTCATAGCATGTGATGAGTTGGTGGTGACTGTTTGATGAGTCTTCTCCAAAAGCAAGTACCAAACCTCCCTGGTGGTATAGAGTTAAATGGTGTATGTACTTCTACCATCCTTATAGCATACTAGAGGCCTGGTGCACGAAATTCGTGCACGGGGGAGGGGGAGTCCCTCAGCCTGGCCTGCACCCTCTCCAATCTGGGACCGCTTGGACATCCATCTCGAAATCCTGGACCACTGGTTCCTAATTGCTCACCTGCCTGCCTGCCTGATCACCCCTAACTGCCTCTGCCTGCTGGCCTGATGCCCCTAACTGCCCTCCCCTGCCAGCCTGATAACCCCTAACTGCTCTCCCCTGCCAGCCTGATCACCCCTAACTGCCTCTGCCTCGGCCCCCGCCACTGTGGCTTTGTCTGGGAGATATCTGGTCTAATTAGCATATTACCCTCTTATTAGTATAGTACTATAGATTACCACAAGACAGAACAAATCATAAAAAAAGAAAGAAAAAGGAACAAAAAGCATTTATATCTATTGTTAAGTATATTAGTTGACCAAAGATGGGACCATATGGCATCTGGCTTTAAATCAAACTTGAGGTCTTCTAGATATGTGATGTTTCACTCATTAAAGCATGGGTTCTGCTGTCTGTATAGGCAACAGGGACCAGACTGTGAGAATTTCAGTCTCAGAGGCAGCAACTCCTTTAAACCAGTTACATCAGGTGGCAGGACACTTACATGCCAGGGCTGGCTTACCGAGCACATCATAGACATGGTAGCAGCCCACTTCTTGTTGTGCATAGTGTACTTCTGAGACATTACAACTGAAAGTGCTGGGTACACCTAAACATGGAGTGTGAGGGGGGACGCAATGAGAATAAGGGAAGGTTGAATATGCATTTAAGTCATCGCCGATGATTCAGACAATGACTAATGAAAGATTCTAGTTTTTTACTGGCCTTATGTCAACATATGTAGCGCTTGCTTATCACTCGTGGTGACGGGGGGAGCAATTGCTATTCCTGCTGAAAGAAAGCTGGATCTCCAAGAAGAGTACTATAATAGCAATCATGACGCTGGCATGAGTTGAGATAAATGATAATATCCACAGAAACTACAACATTAGGCAGAAAAATAGGAACACATTGCTAGCTCTCTCTCCCCAGCTTTCCAGAAAGACTAGGCATTTGTAAAAAAGTCATCACTATCTGGAGAAGCTCTCTTTTCATTTTTTAGGGCCAAGGGAAAGACCATAAAAGTTTACTTTCAGAATTTCAGTCAGTTAGCCTAACCTAGCATCACTTCATCAGAGAAATGCAAATTAAAGCCACAATGAGATATCACCTCACACCTGTCAGAATGGCTATCATCAATAAATCAATAAACAGCAAGTATGAGCAAGGATGCGGAGAAAAGAGCACCCCAGGGCACTGCTGGTGGGAATGCAGACTGGTGCACCCACTGTGGAAAGCACTATGGAATTACCTCAATACATTGAAAATGGAACTGCCTATGTCTCTGCTATTCCACTCCTAGGAATACACTGGAAGAACCGGGAACACTAATTGGAATATACACACCCTATGTTCACTGCAGTGTTATTTACAATAGCCAAGATTTGGAAGCAGCCCAAGTGTCCATCAGTAGATTAGTGGATTCAAACAAGTTGTGGGACACTAACACAATGGAATACTACTTGGCTGTAAACAAGAAGGAAATCTTAACTTTTGTGACAGCACGGAGAGTATTGTGCTAAGTGAAATAAGCCAGTCAAAGACAAGTATCATGTGATTTCACTTATATGTGGACTCTAATGAGCAAAATAAACTGACAAACAAAATAGAAACAGACTCATAGATTAAGAGAACAGACTGACAGCTGTCAGAGGGGAGAAGTTTGGGGGACTGGCTGAAAAAGGTGAAGGGATTAAGCAAAAACAAAAAACCACTAAAACACCTCATACAACAGTATGGTGATTACCAGAGGGAAAAGGGGGGTGGATGAGAGAAGAGGGGAAAGGGAAGATAAATGGTGATGGAAGGAGACTTGACTTGGGATGGTGAACACACAATACAATATACAAAAAAAAATTTACTTTGAGAATCTCAGTCAGCTAGCCTAACCTAGCTTCATTCACCACCACATCAACCAGCCTTGATAAGACACAGTAGTAATAGTCATAAACTACATCATTTATACAAATTTTGGGGGGAAACTTAGATCAACATGAATTTTTTTTTATAAATCATAGATACAATTTCTAGGAGTAAACAATCAACTATTCTCCCTACTGCATTCCTTTATTCAGCTTCATAAAATCAGTATCATGATAGCATAGACTTTTGAGTTCCTAATTACACAGGGCTCTAGAGTTTCAAATCTAGAAACATTTTAAAAAATGTAAAACAGAGTCTATATTGAGAACACTAACCACAGGAGTAAACAGTGGACTGGCCACAATCTCTAGGAAGCTGTCCTCATGGAGGATCAGAATTCACACCGCCTCCTAAAGCATATGCAGGATTTCAGTAGAGGGACAGAAGGGGTGATGATGGGAAATAGGGGAGGTATTCCAGATAGGGGGAGCCACAGCATACTGGTGAGAAAGCAAAAAGATTATTTGGGCAATAAAGAATAGGGCTGGTTGATCAGAGCAGGGGTTCTCATTGGTAAGTAGTAGTAAAAAGAAATCAAAAGAAGGTTGTAGAGGACACTGAATACAAGTTTAAGAGTTTGACGTTTCTCCTTGGCTGGTGAGTGTCACCAAAGGAGACATTTCATCAACAATTGAGGAAACCCACATGTCCTGATGAATTCACCAAGACTGGTGTAATAGTACTGATCTGGGACACCTTTAAAAAAATATATATATATATAGTATTATATATATATATTTTTTAAAAGGTGTCCCAGATCAGTACTATTACGCCAGTCTTGGTATATATATATTTTTTTTTATTGATTTCAGAGAGGAAGGAAGAGGGAGAGAGATAGAAACATCAATGATGAGAGAGAATCATTGATCGGCTGCCTCCTGCAAGAAGCCCGCAACCCAGGCATGTGCCCTTGACCGGAGTCGAACCCAGGACCTTTCAGTCCGCAGGCCGACGCTCTATCCACTAAGCCAAACCGGCTAGGGCCTGGGCCACCTTTTTATGTGATATAAATAGCACTAGCTTTCCTAATAGTGACTGAATCCTGTTCTGTTTTCACAATTGGGTGTTGATAGAACTGCCATTTGTGGCAAGGTCTCTTGGGCATGCCTTTGAGCCCCCAACTTTGTAATCTCTGAGCAGACATTCCAGACACTTAGAAGAAAACCAAAGCAGTCATAAATAGCATCAATTCAATTTGCATACCCTCTTTTCTCCAGAATGCTTTAAAGTCCCAAAGAGAGTCTGCCTCTTTACAACACAGCCATGACAAACTCACTAAACAAACTGCTTGAGAGGTACACAATCCTGAACACATGCATCCGCAAACTCTCCACCACCTCTTTATTTATGGCTTGCATAGATCAGTGTCATTGAGCTCGAAAGTGGCCAGAAGCAGAGAATTTCCAACTCCTAAGAAGCAGAAAGGCTGTCTATGGCAAGTGCTGCTCTAGAGGTTTCTATGGCCCTTTCCAAGCGGGGGGGATGCACAGCGTTAACTCTTGGCTGGCATTTCTGGTCCAAAGAAACAAACCATTATCTTTGACTTCTGCCTTTCCACATGCCCCGATAGACTTAGTTTCAGGAAAATAACTCTTTGAAAATCAGAATTATACGATATTCTCCAGTGTTTTTACAGTGCCCGAAAAGCCAAATGCAGGCACATTAATCGGATGTTTGAGATCTGAGGTCTCCCCTGACTCCTCATTGACCCACTATTTTCTCTTTCCACTTTCCCTCTGCAGGGGTGGGTGGCCATGAAGGAAAAGAAGGGCAGAGGACAGAACCCCTGACTCCCACTTTCCACTTCAGAAGAGCTCTGCTTCTTCCTACTTTATTTATTGGTATTTCAGATAAGATTTTTTTAAAAAGTGTCCCACTGCTTTAAAAAAGTTTGAAATTGTCCTAGCTGGTTTGGCTTAGTGGATAGACTGTCGGCCTGTGGACTGAAGGGTCCCAGGTTCGATTCTGGTCAAGGGTACATGCCCCAGTAGGGGACATGCAGGAGGCAGCCAACCAGTGATTCTCATAATTGATGTTTCCATCCCTCTCTCCCTCTTCCTTCCTCTCTGAAATCAATAAAAATATATTTTAAAAAATAAATAAAAAAGTTTGAAATCCACTTGCTTCGTGGATAACTATAAAACCCTGAGTATGATATAGGAAGCCTTTTAACATGTGTGTCAAAGTAACGTTCCAGCCTCATTTCCACTTCTTCGCTGTGGCTTCAGCCAGACAGACGTGCTCAGTACCACTGCATGTTCTGTTACAGTTCTGCATCTTTAACATCCGATTCTCTCCAGTCCTTTCTATGCTGCGTCCTTACTCTTACCCCTTCGTGAATTAGTGGTTTCCTCCTCTGGGATTCTCACGTACAATAAAGCTCTTTTAAATGATCTCCACTTAGTGGGCTTCCTTAATAACCATAGCTCTTCATCCATCCCCTGTAACATGCTGACTGTAACATGATGTCCACGGCCTTCTGCGTGTTCCCAACCAAAGAGAATGCTTCTGCTCCCACATACCCACATTCTTCTGCTCCCACGAGTGCACACTGAATTCTGAACTTACCAAGGATCTGATATGTTTCTTCCCAAACTGGTTAGTAGCTGCACTGAGAAATTGTTCCTTTCTTTATTTTCCATGTGTACATAAATTTATCTGTTTTCTTCATTGTTGAATACCCATTATTTAATAGTATTTGCATATGGTAAACAGAAGTATTTGCTGAGTGGACTAAATAGTATGTGAATAAGTAGCAATACTTTTGTCTATAAGCACTTCTGTGAGGAAAATGTAATTGACAATAGCTTAAAACATAGGGATTTATTTTTGCACACATAAGTGTGAAGGTAGAGAGTTGCTGTCACTGATTTAGCACCTTACTTTTTTATTCACAAATATTCAGTGAATTGATAGGGATATGTGTCTATTGCTTTACCTGCTATGTTAGACAGATAATTTGGCCTGAAAAAGACAGCTTTCATGGGGAAACCCAAGATGAGTTTAACAGGTCAAGCTACATTAAATGCATGTAAACCAAGGAAGTGAGGGGGAAAGTTACACAATTTAAATCTCAAAGCATTTCTGGAATGTCCTAGCTTCTGGCTCAGCATTCTCCTTCACTCACTCTCCTCTCCCCTTCAGCGTTCTCTGCACAGAAAGTGTAATTTAAGAACCTGTTGGAAACCAGCATATTAAAAGAGCTCCAAAAATGTATTTTCCCTTCAATGATAGCACTTTGGGGAAAGAATTAAAGCTATCCTGAAGATCTCCCGCCTGGGAGTGCTCTGCGTTCCAGACTAGTTACTAAACCTCGGGTCGTGAGCTGAGAGCCTCGCCATCTCTTGGCCAGCCATAGTATGATCCCATTTGAAAGTTATCTTTCTCTTAAAAGTAGAAGACACATAAAAATATTAAAATTTATAATTTATAGGAGAGGGAAATGTAGGTGGTTCAAATTTTCCTTTTTTACTTATCAAAGTTTCAAATATTCTATAATATACTTATATCTTTGTGCCTCTAGAAATATGCTGAATATCATTTTAATTTTTTTAAATAGATTTTTATTGATTTCAGAGAAGGGAGAGGGATAGAGAGATAGAAACATCAATGATGAGAGAGAATCACTGATTAGCTGCCTCCTGCATGCCCCACACTGAGGATCAAGCCCACAACCCAGGTTTGACCGGGAATCAAACTGTGACCTCCTGGCTCATAGGTTGATGCTCAACCACTGAGCCACGCAGGCTGGGCTGAATGTCATTTTTAAATAAAAAAATCTCAAGAAGATGTCTAAAATTTTAAAAAATGACTTTGCAAATCACTCTGAGCAGTGCAATAAGGGCATAATCTCTAAAAATTGCTATATTAAAAGAACAACCCTCATTTAAAAGCTTAAAGTCTGAGATGATACAAGATTATACTACTTGAGAATAAAAATTTCTATTTAACTGCCTAGCTGATTAAAAGCTGGACATTGATGAGGTACAGTAGTCTCCTTGCTGGGGAAAAAAAGCACACTGCTTATGATGTCAGAAAAAAATAGTTCAGAAGGCAGTGGATTCCCAGAAATGTGTTTACCAGTATATTTAAAATTACAAAAAAAAAATTACACAAATACATTCTCTTGCCTGAATGTGTCTATTAAGTTTGGTTCCTGTTGTCCATCTCCAGAAAAAAAAACACAAAAAACGGCCAGAATCAGTCTAGCATTGTTACATTCAAAGATGGAACAAATCAGGTTTGCAAATGCTGATTATGCCCTATATCTGCATCATGCTTTACAATTTATTAAGCACTTTTATACATTTCCTATGCCCAACGCAATTTTTATTTTAAGCCTGAAATAAGACAGAATAAAAAGAAAGAATAACCGATTTCAAACAATGCTTACCTTCAACATCACAAGCATCTATAAATGTTTATTGACTCTCACAACGAAATACCTCCTCTTGCACTGGTTCTTCTGTGTGAAATAAAACTCACCCTGTAGCCTTCTGGGCAAGCCTCCATCACTGCATCTTATTACAATTATTTGCTACAGGGGTGGGTGGGCAAAAGTAAGTTGACAGTTGTTCATATGGAAAATAAAATAATAATTAATAATACAAGAATACTCTGTGTTTTGCATACACACAACTGTCAACCTATCTTTGCCTCACTCTGTATTTCCTCTCCTAGACTATGAGCTCTGTAAGTCTTTTTCATTTTTTGTTGCCTAATACTTGGCCCATAGTAAGTACAAAATTAATGTTCTTCTGCATGCCGATAGGATGACACTTGCTTTGAAAAGTTAAATTAATGTTTCCTATGTAACATGTCAATTATATCTTAATAAAGCTGGGAAAAAATCAATGTTTTAGCAAATGTTATTACATTGATTTAGTAATTAATTGGCATTTCTTTCCTAGTCATTTGAAACATGTTCCAAATACTAGCTGAGATATGATAACACAGGTCAGCAGAAAAGCTTCTAACAACATAAACACGGGAATGTTTTAATAACATCTCTCTGTTGTTTCACAGGATTTGCTTTTTCCAGGCCTAAGTGCATGGAAAACTGCTTCAACTCTACAACCTTCTGATCCTTGACAGACGAGCTATGTTTTCTCTTTGGTGTTGAATTTCATCTCTGAAGACCCTTTCTAAACTACTCATTGTAAGACAGTGGTTCTCAACCTTCTGGCCCTTTAAATACAGTTCCTCATGTTGTGACCCAACCATAAAATTATTTTCGTTGCTACTTTATAACTGTAATGTTGCTACTGTTATGAATCATAATGTAAATATGTGATATGCAGGATGGTCTTAGGCGACCCCTGTGAAAGGGTCGTTCAACCACCAAAGGGGTCATGACCCACAGGTTGAGAACCGCTGTTGTAAGATGTCTCCGTAGGTTCATTCGCCATAGTAGGCAACGTTGCTCTCATCAACTCCATAAGCTCCTTTTTCTTAATAACCTATCTCTTGCCTAGAGAAGGATTATTGCTCAGATAAGCTGCCACATTTCTATGTGAACCCCAGATTCTTTGACAATTATGTGAATTTAGAATAAGAAATAATTTCTAAGATGTCACGAGTTTAGAGGCACGATTATCAGCTAAGGGTAACTGTAGTATGTGCTTCTCTCAGGCCCACATTTTACTTCAGCTTAAACTAAAGATGTTGATTTATTTTTTTCAAGTGAAAATTCTCTAGCCATTAGCAATCATTGGGTCTTCAGTTTGTTGAATGACTTCATATCCTTTCTGAGGAACAATTTTTAATAAAGAAATGACCAGACCCTCATGATTCAATATATAGAAAATATGAAGGGGGAGGCCCACTTTATCAAATTTATAGGTGTGTCGAGGGTAGGTTGAACTTCCTTTTTTACAAAATATATTTTTATTGATTTCAGAGAGGAAGGGAGAGGGAGAGAGAGAGAGATAGAAACATCAATGATGAGAGAGAATCATTAACTGGCTGCCTCCTGCACACCGCACACTGAGGACCAAGCCTTCAACCTGGGCATGTGGCCTGACCGGGAATTGAACCGTGACCTCCTGGTTCATAGGCCGGTGCTCAACCACTGAGTCACACCAACTGGGAGAGGTAGAAATTCTTTAAAGTCAAATAGCCATGTTTTACGTCAGTTGTAATTGTTGTTACTAATTTCAGTCTCACAGAATGAGAGGAGTAAATTCTTCTAATTCTTTTGTTAGGAAATTCAGGCATATACCACAATATTCAAGAGATTTGTCAATAGAAATCAAGTTGCAATTTGAATAAATCCACTATGGCCAGCCTGCCCTGATCAAAATCAGGTGAGAAATTCTAACACTCTCCAGTGCCTCTCCTGATTTCAGGGGAAAGTTCCCCCACACTAGATGAAAACAACTTCAGTCATGGACAAAAAGATTTATCTTATTTGTATTTCATCTCATATATTCCCAGGGGACAGAATACTGACTTCCCTGGACAATACCTGGAAAGCCAATTCTTCCCCTCTAGAAGATGTGGTACTGGTATCTGATATAAATATGAATTAAGGTTGTAACCTAACTGCACAGATTAAATAATATCTATTAGAATCGTTTTGATATAGAAAACCTATTCCTGTCCTAATTTCATATACATACTCCAGAAAGAAGACTTTACAAAAGATCAAATGAACCACTTGCTACAAAAATTCAACCGTAAATAGAATGTGTTATGTTGAAGAACTGCTGCTTTCCTATTTAGGGCAGAGTTTAGCATAAGGAAGGGGATGTCAAGTATGGTCTTTTCCATGAAGTACTCTACTGTGGACCGTGGCTGTCCTCCAAATTATTTAAGGAAAAAAAAAACCCTAATGAGCTAACACTGGGCGAAGGCTGTTTTCATGGCAATTGAACTATCAGAAAACCCAAAGAACAGAGATTCTTTGTCTAGCTAGTTTATGTAGTTCCATTTTTAACTCCTTGCTACTGGCAGTCAGAATCAACGGGAGCGCAAGCTATCCAAGTAAATGTTTACTTTCCAAAACACCAAGAAATGAATCATGATCCAGTTATTATTTCTTGAAAAGATGACCATTACCCCCTGAGAGAGGGGAGGAAAAAAGAAGAGATGAGAGAAATGTTGATGAAGAGCTTTGGGCAGAGGGCAATGAAAATTAGAGAAGACACAGCGTGTCTCCTCCGCTATGTTTAACAAACATGTACTGACTGTCAACTATTTAGGGAACACCAAGACGAGAAGGAAAGCTGGTCTAGACCTCAAGAAACTCAGAGCCTACCACAGGAGGCCATCAAGTGAAGAGAAAACCCCTGTACACTCATATACAATCTACCATAGTGATGTAATCGGGGCGGGAAGCACTGGAGAGGGACACAAATCCCACTTGGGGTGGGGCTGGGAGTTGCCAGAGAAGAAAACCTAAGCAGGTTTTAAAGGAGAGGTCAGAGCTAGATAAGTTAAAAAGGGAAAGGGTACTGTAGGGATCAGGATAGATATGTACAAGGGGGAGCCCAGTGGTTAGTACGGAAAAGAACTCCAGGCAGTTAGTTTTTGCTGAAGCAGTTAGTTACTACTGTATGGAGTGTGGAAAAGCAGCTAGAGATGAGATTGAACAGAAATTGAAAGAGAAGAGGATCTGTGACTTTGGATTTTATCTAGATCAGAGTCTATAAGAAATGACAATGATAACTATAGCTGCCTTTTATTAGGTACTTCCTGTATAAAAGGCACAGAATTAGCACTTTATATAATACTAGAGGCCCAGTGCACGAATTCGTACACAGGTAGGGTCCAGCTGGCCTGGCCCCAATCGGGGCGGATCGGGGCCGGGCCTGTCGGGAGGAGATGGCTGGCCAGCCTCACTTGGGGCCTGATCAGGGCTGGGCCAGCTGGGGGGAGGGGCTGTGGGCGATTGGCCAGCAGCCCCGCCCCAGAATGGGGTGGGGAGGGCCAATTGGGAGCAGAGCTGGCTGAGGGGAGGGGCCGTGGGCCAATTGGGATGGTGGGGGCCCATCGGGGGTGGGGCCATCTGGGGAGAAGGGCCACGGGAGGCTTGGCTGGACGCCTGCCCTCGATCATGATGGGAGAGTCTGATCAGGAGTGGAGCCAGACAGGGGGAGGGGCCACAGGAGGTTGGCCAGCTGGCCCCACCCCCAGATCGGGCCAGTTTGCTGGCCACAATGGGCGTCATAGCGATCGGTCGTTCTGGTCGTTCCGGCATTATGGTCACTGTGTACTCGGGGGGGGGGCCTCAGCCCAGCCTGCGCCCATTTGCAGTCCAGGACCCCTTGGGGGATGTCCACCTGTCAATTTAGGCCCACTCTCCGGGGTATCAGGCCTAAGCTTGCAGTCAGACATACTTCTGGCAGCCAGGGAGCCCTCGGGGGATGTCTGACTAAAGGCTTAGGCTTTCAAGGGAGCTGTGATAAGGAGGCTGGGGTGACAGAGGAGCCACCCTGTCCTGCCCGGCCGCCCCAGGTCGGGTCGCACACGGGATGGTGCTGTCCCACCCTGCCTGCAGTATGCAAATTAGCCGCCATCTTTGTTGGCGGCTAATTTGCATATCATGCTGATTAGTCAATGGGAGGTGTAGCAAAGGTATGGTCAATTACCACGTTTGTCTAAAATATATATATATATACACTCTAATTTAATATTTCTCTAACCTATGAGGTAGATTCTATTATTATCCTTTGTAACATAAATGTTTGACTGACTCACCAACTTTTGAAATCCATTGGAAGAACTAACTAATGAGCATTGCCACTTCCGTGTCCTTCCTGCCTTAACTACAATGCAATGTCTGGAGTTGCAGCACTCACTCTGTTACCCTGAAGTAAAAGAATTGGGCAATGGCCTAGAGAATGGCAGGAAGGCTGGCTGAAACCATCAAGCTCCTGCACCAAAATCAGCAACTGCTACCACTGGATTTTTTTCAATCCTCCCCCGAGGATGTTTTCCATTGATTTTTAGAGAGAGTGAAAGAGAGAGGGAGAGACAGAGAGAAACATCGATGTGAGAGAAACACATCAATTGGTTGCCTCCTGCACGTGCCCTGACCAGGGCCCGGGCTGTGGAGGAGCCTGCAACCAAGGTATGTGCCCTTGACCGGAATCAAACCTGGGGCCCTTTGATCTGCAGGCTGATGCTCTAGCCACTGAGCCAAACCAGCTAGGGTTACCACTGGACTTCTTGATGGGAAGGGAAAATAAGCCTACTGACAGTTGGGAGTTTTGTTACATACAACTGTAAATAGTTCCATTTGATATACCTATTTTATAGAAGAAGAAAATAAAGTTCCAAATCATTAATACCATGGTCATGCTTTCAGCTAATGGTAGAGTTAGGATTCCAAGTCAAGTTTGACTTTGAAGCCTGGGCTCTTCAACATTTCAATATAGCAGTACTTTTTCCTCATTCTTTTGCTTGAAAGGGGGTAAAGTAAAAGGTAAGTCCATTCCTAGATGAGAGAAAAAGAGTCTTCATGGCAAAGAAAGGGAAATTTTAGGAATACAAAAGCTGAACACTCTCTTTAATAACCCAATCTTGTTTTGGCCTGAATAAAGGGGAAAATAAGACAAAACTGACATTTACTCTACAACTCCTTTGGTAAACTGACTGTGGCTTGCTGGGCCAACTACTCCATGCCATGCAAGGAGCTCTAATTCATGAGGTACACAGGAAACACTGACATAAACGAAGTCTAGGATGGGGGTTAAGAGTGCAAGCACTAGTGACCTAGCTGGTTTGGCTCAGTGGATAGAGCGTCAGACCAAAGGGTCCCAGGATTGATTCCGGTCAAGGGCATGTACATTGGTTGCAGGCTTTTCCCTGGCCCAGTCCCTGGTCAGGGTGTGTGCAGGAGGCAACCAGTAGATGTGTTTCTCTCACATCAGATATTTCTCTCTGTCTTTTCCCCTCTCTTTCACTCTCTTTACAAATCAATGGAAAAATATCCTCGAGTGAGGATTTAAAAAAAAAAAGAGTGCAGGCACTAGTGTCAGACTGTCTGTTAGAATCTCAACATCTTACCAATTATATAACTTTGGGCAAGTGACTTCATCTCCCTCAGCTGGCACCTCTCTAAGATGGAGAATAAGAATGGTGCCTCCCTCACAGCATTGCTGGGTGGGTTAAAGAAGATAACCCATTGAAAGAGCCTAGCAATTCCTGGTATTATAATAGGCACTCAAGAAGCATTAACTTTTTATTTCTTCTTCTTGTCTGATCTCAATGGCTAGTACTTCCAGTACTATGTCAAACAGGAGTGGTGAGAGTGGGAATCCCTGTCTTGTTCCTGTTATTAGGGGAAATGGTTCTAGTTTTTGCCCATTGAGTATGATGTTGGCTGTGGTTTGTCATATATGGCTTTTATTATGTTGAGGTATGATCCTTCTATTCCCACCTTGCTGAGAGTTTTTATCAAGAAAGGGTGTTGGGCCCTAACTGGTTTGGCTCAGTGGATAGAGCATTGGCCTGTGGACTGAAGGGTCCCAGGTTCAATTCCTGTCAAGGGCATGTACATTGGTTGCGGGCACATCCCCAGTGGTGGGTGTGCAGGATGCAGCTAATCGATGTCTCTGTCTCTCATAGATGTTTCTAGCTCTCTATCCCTCTCCTTTCCTCTCTGTAAAAAATCAATTAAAAAAATTTTTTTTTAAAAAAAGAAAGGGTGTTGGATTTTGTCAAATGTTTTTTCTGCATCAATTGATATGACTAAGTGATTTTTATCTCTCAATTTGTTTATGTGATGTATCACGTTTATTGATTTGCGGATATTGTACAATCCTTGCATCCCTGGGATAAATCCTACTTGGTCATGGTGTATGATCTTTCTGATGTACTGCTGGATCCGATTTGCTATAATTTTATTGAGGATTTTGGCATCTATGTTCATGAGGGATATTGGCCTGTAATTCTCTTTCCTTGTGTTGTCTTTATCTGGTTTTGGTATTAGGGTGATGATGGCTTCATAGAATGAGCTTGGAAGTGTTCCTTCCTCTTGAATTATTTGTAATAATCTGAGGAGGATAGGTTTTAGTTCTTCCTGGAATGTTTGGTAAAACTGCCTTGTGAAGCTGTCTGGCCCTGGGCTTTTGTTTGCTGGAAGCTTTTTGATGACTGCTTCAATTTCTTTCATAGTTATCAGCCTATTGAGATTTTTAGAAACTTCCTGATTGAGTTTTGGAAGGTTGTATTTTTCTAGGAATATGTCCATTTCCTCCTGGTTGTCTAGTTTATTAGAATAGAGTTGTCCATAGTATTTTTTAATAATCCTTTGTATTTCTGTGGGGTCTGTTGTGATTTCGCCTCTTTCATTTCTGATTTTGTTTATTTGACTCCTCTCTCTTTGCTTCTTGATGAGCCTGGATAGAGGTTCATCAATCTTGTTTATCCTTTCAAAGCACCAGCTCTTGGTTTCATTGATCTTCTGTATTGTTTTTTTTGGTCTCTATGTCATTCATTTCTGCTCTGATCTTTTTTTTTTTTAATAAATTTTTAATGAGTTTTTACAGAGAGGAAGGGAGAGGGATAGAGAGTTAGAAACATCAATGAGAGAGAGAGACATCGATTAGCTGCCTCCTGCACACCCCCCATTGGGGATGTGCCCACAACCAAGGTACATGCCCTTCAGTACCTGGGACCCTTCAGTCCGCAGGCCGACCCTCTATCCACTGAGCCAAACTGGTTAGGGCTCTGCTCTGATCTTTATTATCTCCTTCCTTCTGCTCACTCTGGGCTTTTCTTGTTGCTCTCTTTCTAATTCTTTGAGTTATAGAGTTAGATGATTTATTACCATTTTTTCTTGTTTTTTGAGGTAGGCCTGTAGAGCTATAAACTTCCCTCTCAGGACTGCTTTCATTGTGTCCCATAGATTTTAGATTGTTGTGTTTTTATTGTCATTAGTTTTCAGGATGTTTTTAATTCCTTCTTTGATCTCTTTGGTAACCCAATAATTGTTTAATAGCATGCTTTTCAGCTTCCAAGTGTTTGAATTTTTTGGATTGTTTTTATTGTAGTTTATTTCTAATATTATGCCATTGTGGTCTGAGAAAATGCTTGAAATGATTTCAGTCTTCTTGAGTTTGGGGAGACTTTGCTTGTGACCCAATATGTAGTCTATTTTTGAAAATGTCCCATGTGCACTTGAAAAGAACGTATATTCCGAGGCTTTGGAGTGAAATGTTCTGAAGATGTCAATTAAGTCCATTTGATCTAGTGAGTCATTTAGGATTGTTGTTTCTTTGCTGATTTTTTTTGTCTAGAGGATTTATCCAGTGATGTCAGTGGTGTATTAAAGTCCCCGACTATGATTGTATTGTTGGCGATCTCTCCCTTGATATCTTCCAGGAGTTTTTTTAATGTATTTGGGTGCATATATGTTTATCAGGGTTATATCCTCTTGTATCGATCCCTTTAGTATTATGAAGTGGCCTTCCTTATCTTTTGTTATGGACTTTACTTTGAGGTCTATTTTGTCAGATATAAGTATTGCTACCCCAGCTTTTTTTTTCATTTCCATTTGCCTGAAAGATATTTTTCCATTCCTTCACTTTTGGAAAAGAAGAAGTAAAACTGTCCTTATTCGCAGATGACATAATACTGTACATAGAAAACCCTAAAGACTCCATCAAAAAATTATTAGACTTAATAAATGAATTCGGCAATGTAGCAGGATACAAAATTAAAGCCAAGAAATCTATGGCATTTCTATACACCAATAATGAACTTACAGAAAGAGAGACTAAAAAAGCAATCCCATTTGCCATCGCACCAAAAAAATAAGATACTTAGGAATAAACTTGACTAAGGAGGTAAAAGACCTATATGTGAAAAACTATAGGACACCGAAAAAGGAGATAGAGGAAGACATAAACAGATGGAAGAACATACCGTGTTCATGGATTGGTAGAATCAATGTCATAAAGATGTCCATACCCCATTAAAATACCAACGGCATATTTCACAGACCTAGAACAAACTTTCCAAAAATTTATCTGAAATAAAAAAGACCCCGAAAAGCTGCAGCAATCCTGAGAAAGAAGAACAAAGTAGGTGAGATCTCAATAACAGATATCAAGCTGTATTACAAAGCCATTGTTCTCAAAACAGCCTGGTACTGGCACAAGAACAGACATATAGATCAATGAAATAGAATAGAGAACCCCGAAATTGATCCAAACCACTATGCTTAATTAATATTCAGCAAAGGAGGCATGAACATACAATGGAGTCAAAACAGCCTCTTCAATAAATGGTGTTGGGAAAATTGGACAGATACATGCAAAAAAATGAAACTATACTACCAACTTACACCATACACAAAAATAAACTCAAAATGGATAAAGGAATTAAACATAAGACCGGAAACCATAAAAATACTAGAGGAATCCATAGGCAGCAAAATCTCAGACATATGCCAAAGCAATTTCTTCACTGATACTGCTCCTAGGTCAATGGAAACTAAAGAGAAAATAAATAAATGGGACTACATCAAAATAAAAAAAAGGTTTTGCACAGGAAAGGAAATCATCAACAAAACAACAAGAAAGCCCACTACATGGGAGAACATATTTGCCAATGTTATCACCGATAAGGGTTTAATCTCCAACGTTTACAGGGAACTCATACAACTTAACAAAAGGAAGATAAACAACCCAATCAAAAAATGGGCAACGGACCTAAATACTTTTCGAAAGAAGACAGAAGAAAGGCCAAGAGACATATGAAAACATGCTCAGTCACTAATCATCCGAGAGATGCAAATCAAAACGACAATGAGGTACCATTTCACACCTGTCAGAATGGCTATCATCAACAAATCAACAAACGACAAGTGCTGGTGAGGATGTGCAGAAAAAGGAACATTCGTGCACTGCTGGTGGGAATGCAGACTAGTGCAGCCACTGTGGAGAACAGTATGGAGTTTCCTCAAAAAACTAAAAATGGAACTCCCATTTGACCCAGTGATCCCACTTCTAGGACTATATCCCAAGAAACTAGAAACACCAATCAGAAAGGATATATGCACCCCTATGTTTATAGCAGCACAGTTCACCATAGCTAAGATTTGGAAACAGCCTAAGTGCCCATCAGCAGATGAGTGGATTAAAAAACTGGTGCATCTACACAATGGAATACTACACTGTGGTAAAAAAAAAAAAAAAAAGGAGTTCTTACCATTTACAACAGCATGGATGGAACTGAAGTGCTAAGTGAAATAAGCCAGTCAGAGAAAGATAAATATCACATGATCTCACTCATTTATGGAATATAATGAACAACATAAACTGATCAACAAAAACAGAGAAGCATCAATCAGACTGTCAAACCTCAGAGGGAAGGTAGGGGAGGGTGGGGGTAAAGGGAAGAGATCAACCAAAGGACTTGTATGCAAACATATAGGGCTAACCAATGAACACAGACAACAGGGGGGTGAAGGCATGAGTGGGGGGCATAGAGAGTTATATAGGGATAAGGACGCATATTTAATAACTTAATCAATAAAGAAATTTTTTTAAAAAGAAGCATTAACTAATATCACTTTATTTGTCTTTGAAATCTCCAGCTATGCTTTATCACATCGTCCAATCCACTTCCCCTTCACACATCTGGTACTCAAGTGGCTTATCCTTTTCACCAATCTCCATCAAGAAAATTTGCTTTTATGATGCATTTATAGTACAATGTATTAAATATATAATGCCTCACCTAGGGGCATATCTATAATAATAAAAGGGTAATATGCTAATTAGACCAGAAGTCCTTCCAGACAACCTTCTGGACCAGTGATTCCCAAAGTGGGCCCTACCGCCCCCTGGTGGGCGCTGCAGCGATCCAGGGGGGCGGTGATGGCCACAGGTGCATTTGTTTTAACTTTTTTTGTACCTTTCTATTCTGAGTTCAATAAATAGTTTCATAATTTCAAACTTCAATGTTTCTAATTTATACCTTTTTTACTATATTTTACGAAAAAGGTAGAAACATTAATACATATATCTTTCTGTTTAATTGCTATTAAAATTTAAAAAAAATTAATTTCCAGGGGGCGCTGAGTAATATTTTTTCTGGCAAGGGGGCGGTAGGCCAAATAAGTTTGGGAACCTGTTCTGGACGAAGTCGGGCCTGCGAGGGAAGCCCGGGTCCCAGGTGCCTGCCAGCAGCCAGAAGGATGCCCAGATCCTGGGTGCCAGAGGGAAGCCAGTGCCGGCAGCCAGGAGAAAGAAGGCCTACTCTTGCATGCATTGCATGCATCGGGCCTCTAGTTCAGTATAAAATGCCTCACCTAGGGTTATTTATACCTTAAACTTCATCTCCAATTGTGGAATGACTTATCTACCTGCATATACCAATAAATAGTTAGGAAACTATATTGCTGGGCAGGAAGTTCTTTGTAGTTTCTTAAAATCACAACAGGTAAACGGTTTTCTAATTAGGGGTAAGTAAAGCTCCAGTTTGAATCATCATTTGAGAGTCAGCAGAGTATTTCCAACTACAGTGTAAGAGATATTATGACATCATTTCTGTGATCCCAATATGGTTGCCACAGTTGACTTTTATAAGAGATGCCTGTCCCTACCTGCTCATAGATTTTCCTTTGCTTAATTGCTTTTCCAGAGTGAACAGAAAGAGCCAAAAGGTTAGCAGCTGTGACACCTGCCTTACATTTGTAAATTCCAATAACAGCAGAAGACAGTGTCTCACTCTTCAACAGACTTGGCAAGTGCCTGAGCAAATACCGGGAATGTTTTCAGACACGTATGCCCTGGGTTTCCAGCACCGGCTCTCCCTCACTACAAGGGAAACCCTATTCTTCAGGAGAAAAGTCCTCACCACATCTTGAAGGAATATGTAAACATTTTTTGAACCACCAAGTTAAATTTAACCTATGTAACATACACAGATGACACACTTACTTTTCACATGGCCTGCCAACTGTTATTTCAATTTAAGTCTTTTCAGAAATACTATTGGAAGGAATCCAAATGTATTTTGTCAAAAAAGTACATAAAAATTAAATTGAAAAATTAGCCTTCCAAAAGAGAAAAAATTATCATAGAAATAGTAAAAAGCATGCCTCTTTAAAAAAAAGAATATAATTATAGTTTAGTAAAATCTTACAACCTTTCTCACTAGCATGAGGTCTAACAAACACAACTCACTTTTGAGGATAAAGCTCTGTTGTAGTTTGGATATCTAGCTGCAATTTCAAAACTAGCTTAAATACCCACTTAGGAGTAATGGGCAGCATTACAGAGAATTCATTTAAGGAAAAGAAAAAAATAATTCTCCACATCAATAAAAGAATGGCCTCATATCAAAAGGAAGGTGAGCAAAGTATTATTCTAGAAAGAGTAAGATTTGCTTCTTAAAACCCTCTTGAGAGGCTTACAACCACTAATTTCTATTATGATGATTTTTCTAGTTCACCCAAATCTGCATGGCCTGCAGGAGAAAACCCACGTGCTCCGTGTGGCATGTAAAAGCCTTCACAGTGCAGTCACTGCCGACCTCCCGGGCCACCCTCTCCCACTCATCCTCTGCCTTCTGGCCTGTAATGCTGCAGCCAGGCTGCACAACTTGTAGTTCCCCAAACAGGCCTTACCTCAGCGCTTTCATTCACGATTTTCCCTCTGCTTAGAAGTCTTACCCTCATCTTGACTTTCTGGTGAACGTGTATGCATCTCACATTTCGATTAAAGTATTATGTCTTTAAGGTAAAGTTTCCTCGGGGGATTAGGCTACCCTTACTCTGTAAGCATCTGGTTCTAATGTTATACTGTAATTGTTTCTGGGTATGTCTTGCAACTAGACTGTAAGAGACCTGAGTACAAGGGCTATGTCCTTCCAACTTTACATTCTCTAATACCTGGCATCATATCTCACATATAACTGATATATGTTAAATGAATGAAACTTGAGAGTTCTTATCAACCATTTTGGTTGTGTATTAGAAGTGTTTATTATATACATTTGTCAAGAACTATGAAGGGTCTGAGATTTTACCCTACTTACAAGTCGTAAGTTCACCCACCATTCTCACACACGCTGGTGGAAGAAGACAAGACTTCAGGACAGAGAAGGATAGGTTATTACTTACAGCAATAGCAGGGGCTAGAGTTCCAGCCTTTTTTAGCAGCTTCCCTTGCCTCCAGTCCCCCAAGGGCAATGCAAATGGGCCCAGATGGATGCCTATGGATTGCATTAGAGGATGGAAGCCTGGCCTTAGGGAACTCAAATCTTTTCTATTAGAAAGTAAACATGCCTGCCCTTTGCTCTCGAGTATGACACACATCTTTCCAAGGTTATTCACTATACAAACATCTTTGGAGAGGTAGCCTAGAACAAATGGAGTTAGTTCATCTACTTCCAAGATATGCAGAAACCTAAGAGACCCAGGAGAATTGTCTCCCAGCAGCACTCATGAAAAAGAAAGATGTACTTCTAGGGACAGGAGTCACCAAATCTTACTTAAATACTCAGAGGGAACCTCCTACCACATTCCAAGAATGTTGAAACTTAAATAAATTCTTTGATTTCCATCACTTTTATATCTCCTAATAATCACTTCGGATGAGCCTAGATTCTATTAGAACCGCGGAGAGATATTTACAGCTCCTAACTATCTATGTACTTTTCATATTTCCCAGCACCAGTGTAATTGTCTGGGGAAGCTTCTCTAACACTTTATCACTTCTATGACAGAACAAACAAGCGAGGGCTTGAGTCCTCCATTTCCTCACTTCATCTGATGTAGGAGTTTTGGAGACACTAAGATGTAAGTGTTTGTTAGCCTGGTACTCTGAGTGACTGTGGATCAGAGCTCCTCTGCTGACCAGTGCTAGACATGCACTTGAGTGAGAAATTAATTTTTATTGTGTTAAGTCACTGAGACTTCAGTGTTCATCTGTTTTCACAGCACATCACAGTGTATCTTGAATAATACAGCTGCTCTTTATCTTATAAGAGTGCAAATATTTGAAGAACAACCATTTTATTATTTTGAATTAATTCTAGTAGACTCTCCACTGGTAAACTAAATAAGCTCCCACTGAGCTATAAAAATTCTGATGAAATATTGATGAAACATAATTAATTTGTTTAAGAATATAACCACTTCTTTTACAGACATGTACGTTCACTCAAGCCATAGGCATGAGTCTACAGAAGCTGAGCGGGGCCGCTAAGGAGAGAACGTGTGGACATTAGTCATTCATAGGGTTGCCAGGAGTTGGAGCTGACTCAGTGGCACATAAAAACAACAACCCTGAGTAGTTGTTAACTCTGTAAAAGGTGTTGAAATCCCTAAGAAAAATGTTTCTGTATACTACGAGAGTTCCAGTGTGAAATGATGCAGTCTTCTTTTCCATTTGATGCACAAGCTACATTGGTAAAGGAAGGCCTCTGTTCTGAATCTACTCATCAATATGCCATTCAATTTTCATTCTTTCATTCACTCAGGTCCCTCAATTAATACATAATTCTGTGTGTTTACAGCATAAGAACCTATTCGTTTTACCAGGGATGGAGCTGAAGGGCATTTTCTGCATTTATTCAGATGATCATATGATTTTTATTTTTAAAATGTTAATATGGTAAATTATACTTTCTGATTTTCTAAACCAGTCTTACATTTCTGGGATAAACCTCTCTTGATTATGATGTATTGACATTTCAATATATCATTGAGTTCCATTTTCTAAAACTTAAAAAAAAATTTACTTCTATGTTAAAGAGAGATATTGGTCTGAAGTTTTATCACAATGCCTTTAATGTTGCTCCACTATCCTCTGGTTTTCACTGTTTCCTGTGTCAAATCTGTTATCTGTTATCTCTCTTCCTTAGGATATAATGTGTCTCTTTTCCTCTGTTTTTAAAAATACATATTTTTTATTGATTTCATAGAGGAAGGGAAAGGGAGAGAAAGATAGAAATATCAATGATGAGAGAGAATCATTGATCAACTGCTTCCTGCAAAACCCTACTGGGGATGGAGCCTGCAATCAGGCATGTGCCATGACCAGGAATTGAACCATGACCTCCTGGTTCACAGGTCAATGCTCAACCGCTGAGGCACCACCAGCCGGGCTCCTCTGGCTGTTCTGATGATTTTCTCTTTACCACTGGCTTTAAGCAACTTGATTATAATGTGCTACATTTTTTTCCTACTTGGATTTTGTTGAGTTTGCTTCTGTGGCTTTATAGTTTTCATCAAATTTGGGAAATTTTCCACCATTATTTCTTAAAATATTTTTTTCTATAATCCTTCTCACTCATTTTCTTCTAGGGCTCCAATCCCACATACTGAGAAAGAAGGGGAAATGGAGTTGGGGCACAACAGAAATCTCTGTCATAAATATTCTAAACAACAGATGCTGTTCCAACTTTTGCACTGGCTTTATCCTATTTAATTCTCAAGTTCACAATAGGCATTTGAAATCATATTTATTTTTCAAATCTTATAAGGTATATATAAACACTTCCAGATCTCCTCATTCAGACAGACTATATCTCAGAGCCGTAGCTATTTCAGTATAAATGAGTGCTCAATAACAATTGTTGTCTAGCTGGTTGGATCTCTAATTTCAGAGTCCACTTTCCTAAGCTAATAGTACTTCCCTCCACCTGGGAAGAGTGTGCTGTCACCTTCGTGAGTCCATCCCTAAAACAACTATCCCATTCCCATGTGAAGTCTTCATGCAGTAGAATATGTGAAATAGAATTATAACTAGCAAACAGAACAAATACAGAGGAGGAAGCAATTAGCTCAGTCACCAATGAAAGGAGGTTACAGAAGGCTATCAACAGAAGGGAATTCCTGGGTAGGAGTCTGAAGGATGCTCACCAGGTAGGTAAGGAGAGAAAGAATAAGTCAGACAGAGTCATAGAAGCATCAGAGTCTACTGTAATGGACTTGACTGTGGAAGAACACAATGGGAGAAGCAGGAAGGAGATTAAGGCTAGAAAGGAGAATGTCTTGGGTGCCATAATAGGGAGTTTGAGTATAAACAGGGGACTGACACGGTCATATTTGCATTTCAAAAAAATTATTCTGATAGTTATGTAGGGTAGAGAAATAGTAGAGGTTAGGAGATTTGTGGAGAGAACTATAATCCAGGGAAAATGTAATGAAATCCTAGATTAAGGGAGCAAAGAGGAATAAGATAGGATAGATTCAGGAGATAATTGGCTAATTTCTTATTTCTTACTGTATGCTAGGCTCTGATCTAAAGGTCTACCATGTACTACACATTGCTTTCCTCACATCACCCCTATAAAGTAGGTATAAAGTTATACATATAGAACCTGAGATCACGTAAATGTGTAACCAGAATTCAGACACAGGTATTCTGACACTACAGCCCATGTTTTTGACCTGAGGAAGCAAACTCAACAGAACTTGGGAGCTGGATAGGGGAACACTGGCGATTCTTACCATCACCCAGTGAGTACTGAGTCAAAGGTAATGAACAAGGAAATGACCAGGTCTTCACCAAACAGTGTCCTTGCTCCTTGCATTAATTTCTATAGGGAATGTCAAGTCCTGTAAACATATTGGTCTGTATTCATTTAAAAATATTTTAAACAGAACACAGAGACAGAATGAGCAGTAAGCTAATTTTGCACACTGGAATAGAACCCACTCGTGCCTCAGAACCTGAGTCCAACTCCCATCCCAGAACATACATATACTCATGGACATTCCTTGATGAAAGGGGTAAAAAAATCACCCTCTCCCTGGCTCTCTACTTCTTCTTGTTAGCTCTGACCAACATGCGGCTTCTCTAATTATTAAATAGACCTAACCGTGGGGCTGATTACCCAGGAAAGTGTGGGCTCTTCACAGACAGGGCTGAAGTTGGCTGACAACATCACCTACTAGTCCTTCAGCACAAGGAGTGGTATTCATTTCCAGCCTCTAGCAGCACATTCACAAGTTGGCCCCATAATTAACTAAATAGGCCCCTTCATTTAGGAGTGCCCCAGTCCCGAAGTCTCATTCCTGTCAGAGAGTCATCTCTTCTAGCCTATTTACCGGGAAGAGAAGGGGTATTTATAAAAGTAAACTTATCTTTGACGTGAATCAGCACATTAACATGCATTTGAAATGAGCATCAATGGACCACATTCTAGCCTCTCAGCCTCCGTGGGCTCTGGGAAGATAGCCACGCCCACACAGTTTCATTTGCATTCTGTCTGCCACCCCATTACCTGCTAAGGCCAGGGAGCCAGCTGCTGAGGGGAGATTCCTGCTGGCTCCCCGATTCTCTCAGCCAGCAATATGCTGAGCCAGCTCCAAGGCTACCTAGGCACGTAGCTCAAGAAAAAGCCCAAGTATATGATGAGAGCTTGATAATACAAGAATGCCTCCTTTCCCTATGTGTATCCTGTCATATTTGTGTAGTTGTGTGTGTTTATTAAAATACATTTCAATTGCCCTGACCGGGAATTGAACTGTGACCTCCTGGTTCATAGGTCAATTCTCAAACACTGAGCCACACTGGCTAGACAAAAAGAGAGGAGTTTTGTTGAAGTTTGAAGTACTCTTTGGGTATTACATTTCATATGAAATATAAGAGTTTATGAAATCCTTTGACCAGTTTCTGTGTTTTGTTTTGTTTTTTTGGTGCCATGGTAATATACCCTTTTTTTCTTATTAAAAATTAAAATATGGTCTAGCCCAGAAAATGCTCATAGCTAACAATGAAAGATTATAAAGCATCATTTATTCTTTGTTATCAACCTGAATTTCTCTATATGTATACTTATGTCATTATATTATGAAGGTAAAAATATTGAGATTTTGTAAGATTGTAAAATCATAAATATTGAATGTATGAGAAGCATTAGAGATTATCCACGTGCAGCCCTTTATTACAGATGAAATAGAGAGTCAGAGAATTCAGCAGTGTGTATCATATGAAACCTAGCTACATAGTGGTAAAAAGAACAGATCCCACATATCCTAGCTGTCAGTTTCAGTAACTTATGAAATAATTTTCGAGATGGCACTGAGCTACATCTTATCTCTATAGACTAAGGGACTGCTGAAAGTGTCCATCTTCACACCCACTATAAATCCAAGGCACTTCTCCAGAGGCATCCTCTTAGCTCTTCCGGTCACGGCTTCCTCATCATTCAGGTGTCACTCTCTCAGAAGTCTTTCCTGAGCAGCTCCACACACTTCCCTCTGTGACTGCCTCTATCACACCACTGCGCCTTATTTCCCTCTCGACGATACACCTAACAGAAACTACAACATTTGTTTTCTTTGATATTATTTTTGTCCCCTACAACACACTGTTCCTTCACAAATATAAGCTCCATGAACTCAAGGAGACTTGTCTATCTTAATGACAACTCTAAGCTCAACTCCTTCTATTCAGCACAACCGCCACTTAGTAATTTAAAGAATGAACAAGTACATCAACAAATCAGAGTTTTAAAACACCTGGAGAAATATATTTAGCTTAGACTAGCAAAGTTTCAAATCCCTAAGCAGATACTTTAATCCTGACTTTGAGAGCATGTGGTACTATTTTTATATATATTAACTTTTTATTTAGAAATAATTTCAGTCTTACAGAAAAATTACCAAAAAAATAAATATTACCAAGAATTCCTGCATATCCTTTACCCATTTTCCTCAAATGTAAGAATTTTATCACATTTTAAAATCATTTTCCCTTCTCTCCCTCCCAGCAAACATATTTCCTCTTTTCCCCTGAATATGTCGATATGTGTGTCACAAAACCAAGGACATTTCAGACGTGACTACTACAGTCTTCAAAATCAAGACACTAACTTGATACAATATTATCTAATCTATAGCCCTTAGTCAAGTATTATCAATTGTGTCACTGGGTTTAATGGAAGTCATGTCTCCTTTGTTCTAGAACTGTTTTTCAGTCTTTGATAACTTTGACATTTTGTAGAAGATCCCTCACTTTACGTGTGTCAGACGTTTCCTCAAGATTAGGTTCACTTTTCTCCCTTGGCAGGAATACCGCAGAAGAGATGCTGTATCTTCTAGGTACGTCGGATCAGGGAGCACACAATATGTGTTCCATTACTGACAATGGAAAGTTGATTGTGGTGGTGTCTGTTAGGTTTGTCCACATAAAATTAGTAATTTTTCTTTTTTGTTATTAATTAGTGTTCTATAGGAAAATACTTTGAGGTTATGTAAAAATCAAATTTCTCAACAGAATACTTTGGTCCACTCCTTTTGTTGATGATTCTTGATTGAAACATTTACTACCATGATGATGATTCCATTTTTCCCCAATCTATCATCCTTCAATATGTATTATTTGATATTTTACTTTTGGAAACTGTTCCTTTACTCCCCCTTTAATAATATATTCATTTGTGTATTTATGTAAGGAAAGACTCATGGATTTTAATCGATCATTATTTATTTTGATGCTCATTTGTGCAAGATTCGGCCAGTGGGAGCTTTTCAGACTAATGCCTGTGCTCTTTTGATATGTTTCCATGCCTATTTAAGCACTTCCTTGCTTGCTGGCACACACACAGAAAAAGATGTCCTAATCTCAACTTGAACTTTTGCTACACTAGCTCTGGAATCACTCATTTTTCTAGGGGCCCCTGGTTCTTCTTAGTTAAGAATGACATTTAGAAGACATTATCTGGGTGCTAGGGATGCTTAGTATTATGAGAGTGCCTTAAGTCAGGGTCATCTCAGTGAACAGAGATAGGAAATATGTACACACATTCACATCTGTACCTATTTTAATATCTATTATTATATTTTTAAACCACGAGTTTATACTAACGCCTCCAATTCCAGTGTAACATCAAAGGCCTTGTTCTATGCCTGTCTTCATTCTCCCTTTACATATCTACAGCCTGCTTTTCTAACAAACTAAAACTTGGCTCTCACAACCCACAATATATTTACTTATTTGCTCAGTATTAGGATACACTTCAAATATTTCAGAATTGTAACATACACCATTGGGGAAAATAAACCTACTAACTATAATCAATATTTGTTTACACTTTTTATTTGTAATCTGAGGGTTATATTATCAAAATACAGTGCTCAAAAGTTCCTTGAATTCGTGCACCTCCCTCATACTCAGTGAAGTTGTTATTCATTTGGAATACAATTAGGCTCATTTGTTTCCATTGGTTTCATTTTTTTTAATATATTTTATTGATTTTTTTACAGAGAGGAAGGGAGAGGGATAGAGAGTTAGAAACACCGATGAGAGAGAAACATCGATCAGCTGCCTCCTGCAAACTCCCCACTGGGGATGTGCCCACAACCAAGGTATATGCCCTTGACCGGAATGGAACCGGGGACCCTTGAGTCCGCAGGCTGATGCTCTATCCACTGAGCCAAACGGGTTAGGGCATCCATTGGTTTCATTTTGGTTTTCCCCCAACCTTGTTGATTTTATTCATTCATTCATTTTAGAAAGTAAAACATCATGTTGGTACTAAAACTCATAACTATACAAATAGGTATATTAGAGAACGGTCTCTCTCCCAACCCATACATTGTACCCCATTCCTGTCTCTCCTGTTGTTCTACCCCATTCCTAACCACCACTGGCAGTAACTACCTCAGGTTTTGGTTTATGCTTCTAGGATTTTGTTTTGAGCAAACAAGCAAATATTTATATATTTCTATTTCCTTTTTTCCTTAAAGAAAAGTTAGTAAATTTCAGACACTCTATTGTATTTTTTTAAAATCATGTGTACTCCAAATCATTCTGTGTCAGTTTAAAGATCTTCCTCATTCTTTTTCCAGCTGCATAAAATGCCATTGGATGGAAGTAGCATAATCTGTTCAGTCTTTCCCCTAAACAGGAGCATTAGGTTGTTTCTAATATATTACAGTTACAAAGAATGCTGCAGTGAATAACCTTGTGCATATATATTTTTGAATTGTTTGTATGCCTTCAGGATAGATTCCTTGAAAGGGTTGTGTGGGTTGAAAAGTAAATGCATAAGGACTTTTGTCAAATACTGCCAAATTCCCTTCTCTAAAACCTGTACCAATTTTCATGTTTGAGGTTGTCCCACTAGCAGTGTATTGAGCTTGCACATCACCTCCCTAAAGAATGTTCTGTAATACCTTTTAATTTTGTCAGTCTCAAAGATGAAAAACGGCATCTCTGTGCAGTTTTAATGTACACTTCTCTATTTATAAATGAGGTTGAATGACTTTTCATTAAGGGTGATTTTCATATCTTTTTTTTGTAAATGGTTCATATCTTTTACCCACTTTTTTAAAAAATATGTTTTATTGATTTTCTACAGAGAGGAAGGGAGAGGGATAGAGAGTTAGAAACATCGATGAGAGAGAAACATTGATCAGCCGCCTCCTGCACGCCCCGCACTGGGGATGTGCCCACAACCAAGGTACATGCTCCTGACCGGAATCGAACCTGGGACCCTTGAGTCCGCAGGCCGACGCTCTATCCACCGAGCCAAACCGGTTCTGGCAGCCCACTTTTCACTTAGGCCTTTGGTGTTTCCTTTCAATTTTTAAGAGTTCTTTAAACATTAGGGATATTAGCCCTTTATCTGGCTACACATAGAAAATATTGTCTCAGTTGTCTATTACCATCTAATTTGTCAGTTTTCAATGGTTCCTTCAACTCCCACAGAAACAATGTGCCACCAACAGCTTATTCTTCTGTCCTATATAACTTTACTTCTTATCCTCCCATTTTTTATTCACATAATTTGCACATTGTCAGAACATGTAATATTTCTAATTATATTCACCCTTGTACTCACATTTTAGTCTTAGGCCTACAATAAAATATATTAAATGTTTACCATAAACCACATTGTGGAAGTTTCCTCCGTCATCTCTTTATTTGGATAAACCCATCCTCCAGTAGATTGTTTTTCTATTGTCTTAAGAGCTGGATACAAAACCTTTGGTTCACAATTTTTTTCCTAGTTTTTGTTTTGTTTTGATACTTACTTTATTATTTTGTAAATTGTTTTGAAGATGTCTGACTCCAGTCAATATTTTCCTCCTGTATATCATTTGACAGTTTTGGTAGAAGGCCTTGGGAAGAATTTTTCTAGATCTGGAAACCTAAGAGTTTACTAGGATGTGTCTCAAAGCTGGCCACCCCAGGCCCATTTTCTCAGATATCCTCTGAACCCTTTCAAAATGTAAATTTATAACTTCATTCGCTTCTGGAACCCGTTCTTGGATTATAGTTGTAAATATTACTTCTGTCCCACTGTTTTCTTTTCCTGCTTTGAGGACTCCAATGCATATATATGTTTTTCCCTTCTTTGCCTGTCTTCCATTTCAACCCCTTTCTCCCTGTTCCTTTTTAGTTATTTGTGTCACTTTTCATTATCGTTTCTAATTTTCTGTGTCAGTGTGTCATAACATTTTACTTGAGCCCATTTTCTCTTGATTGTCCTGTAATTTAGTCTTCCTATCTGTAATTTTCTTATTTCTTTCTTGAGTGTAGTCAGTCTCTTGATTTTTACTGCTTCTTGTCCATTTTTGTCTTTAACGTTTTAATATCTGCAAATGCTTATTTAGAATTCAAAATTTGACTTGGAGTTCTTTATTACATTTTTCTTCTGTGTCATGAGGTATTCTGGTGACAATTTTTATCAAATGAAATCATTTGATTATGATTTTATTTTATAGTAGCCTTGTATAGGTTTACTCACTTTTGTCTTATTTTGTGGCACTGGGGTGGCTTATAAAATTTTTAGTTCAATGGTGCCCTCTTCTGTCAGTGTAGCAGAGCCCAGGTTGTTTCATGGGTTTGCCCAGGGGGGTTGGGGTGAGGGGTGGAGAGGGATGCGAGTCCTCTAGCTTTGGGTTATATTTGGGATTACAAGACCCCAATACTTCCTTCTTGTTTCCCTTCTACGTCACCACCCCATCTCCACAGTGCCTCTCCCTTCCCTTTGTGTCCTCTTGATATTTATTGCTTCTTCTCCATTATTGTCTTTAATGATTTAATATCTGTAAATGCTTATTTAGAATTCAAAATTCACAATGTCCTCCAAAGACTGCCATCTGGAGTTGTGTCTTTTAAATCTGCTTCCTGTAGTCAGTGCTCTGATCCACCTGCACATTTTTCTACTATTTTCAATCTAGAGGTGAACTTTTTTTCTGTGTGGTGGTGGTTTTAACCAACTGCTAGCTCTCTCTTGTTCTCTTTCCAGCAGTTTTCCATGGGCTGATTCCCATTAAGGCTTATAAGAAGAGCATAAGCGACAGCTCACTTGAAGCTTAAAATATATATAAATGTAATTTGAAGTTGAGGTGTTTTTTGTCTTCTAGTTATGCTTGAAGTGTGGTTCTGTTTGTTCCTTTGAGTTTGCTCTCTTTCTTCCCCCTTCTCATCTCCTCCACCCCTGGTTAAGCTCATTTATGTAGTGGGAGGCACAATTTAGGTAACTGAACAATTGTACCTCCTAGAATATATCAGATATTTCAAAAAACCAATAACAAAACAAAACAGAAAACAACAACAACAAAAACACACCAATATGGTTTGGGTTTGTATGATATACCAACTCAAATGTTTCTCATTAATTTCCTCTGATTATCACTAAAATTAGAAGTAATTTGTCTGGTGTTTTAAAACTAGACACATGCTTATCAGAAAAAAAGGCAATTTTACAAATATCTGAATACACAAATACTACTAAATTGTATTCAACCCAAATCTGCCATTATTCATATGTACTGCTCCTATAATAGTTACTATTGTTACATTGCATTTTCTTAATTATCAAGAAAAATTATGATCATCTATAATTATGACCATCTTCCACAATACTCGTCATTCTTCTCAGGCTAGAACAATTAATATTTGTACATTCTTCAATCCAACTCAAGTCCTGAAATCAATAATGAGCCCTATCTAGGAAAAAGACAACAAATTATCCAGAGCTGCATGTAATTCAAAACCTAAATACTATAGAAAATCAATACATAGATCTGAAAAAATTAAAACTCAATTTTAGTTTGATCTTTTTCTCCTTGAATTGCCCAAATTTACTGAAGGTATTAACATTATCCTAGGCCTACTTCCCAAGTATATTAAACTAAATTTTAAAGATAACGTTTAGTGAAGTCTTTTCCAAAAGGGCATTTTTGCCTATTTTCCAATTCTAAGGGTAACGGTGGGGGAAGAGTATCTTCGCAATTACTGCACCACAAAAGCTGCCGTTACCTTCCAGTTCAAATAATCCTGTTATTTGACCACTGGCTGTAAAAGCCTTAGGGCCCCTATTTTTCCCTCTCCTTTATCTTACTGTTTTCTCAAGGAAATTCAATTTCATATAACGTATTTTTCTAACTAAAAGAAAGCATGCGTGATTCACAGAACAAATGTTTTAGTTGCAAATTCAATGTTTCCTACAACTACTAGAAGTCTAAAAACAAAGAAGTTATGACTATTTGGCCTTATGGTGCTCATCAGCCTCTCTACCTGTCACCACCACGACCACAAAATGAAACAGCCTTAAAAACACAACACCCCTGGAAGTTGGGCACAACGGCTTTGCCTTTTATATATTTCTTGATCAGTCCTTATCACCGGTAGTCATTTCCTACTTTCCTCCCAGCTTCCATTTGTCCTTATTCCTGAGTTAACTAACAAGATATTATTGTTCTTCTCAACAAGAGAAGCTGCCAGCAATTAATCCAGAACTTTTATAATAAAGTCATTTCTTCACACAATTATCACTTCTTAAGGAGGCTTCTTGAGAGTTTCATACTACCATATATATCAGGGGTCTGGTGGTCATGGACTGGCTGAGTGATCTCAAATAACTTCAAGTGAGTAGATTAATGAATAGATCAGTGAATAAATAAACTACATCTGCCAGGACATAAGGAGGGAACATCTCAGACTCATTCAAAGATACTAAGCTTTCTCTTTTGAGTGATGTTACTTTTCATTCTTATTTTTATGTATTGTTTTTATTATCCAATGAATATCACTATGTGCTTTTTATTTAAGAGCAAAGTTATACATGTATTGAACAGGGTTCTTCAGAGAAACAGAAACAATTAGATGTAAGTACAGTGAGAAAGAGAGAGAGATGCCAAAAGTATAGTTCCAGACTAAAAAGCAGGCAGACTTGAGACCCAGGAAGAGCCAATGCCTTCTGGTTGAAGGCATGAAAAAGTCAAGGTCCTAGTCTGAAGGCATTCCTGGAAGGATAAATTCTCTCTTACTCAGGTGAGGGTCACCTTTTTGTCCTTCAACTGATTGGATTAGATCCACCCACATGAGGGAGGGCAATCTGCTTTACTCAGTCTATCCATTTTATTATTTTTTATTTTTTTTCTCAGTCTATTGAATTAAATGTTATTTTCAACAACAACAACAAAAACAAACAAACAAACAAACAAACAAACAAAACCCTCAAAGACACACCCAGAATAATGTTTGACCAAATATCTGGGCACCCCATGGCTCAGTCAAGATGACACAAAGTTAAGCATCAGAGCTGTTATTCAAACTTGCCTGCTTCACATATTATTAAGAAGGAGTTGCCTTTTCTGGATTTTCTGCTTCTTCTTTCTTTCTGGCTGCTGGGTCCCTTAGTTATGTTACTATTTTTCCTCAGGTTCTGTAAACCTTAAGGTCGGGTCCAGTTACTAGTGCAAACCTGCTGGTGCAGCAAAATATTAGTTTGCTGCCTGGCAAGTTGTCAGTCCCCGTCTGGGCTCCAGGAGAAAGTGTGCTTGTTCCCAAGCCTCCCTGGCTGCAAAGACAAGTGTTTGGTTTTTGTTTGTTTGTTTGTTTGTTTGTTTGTTTGTTTTTAAAAATATTTTTTTATTGATATCAGAGAGGTAGGGAGAGGGAGAAAGAGATAGAAACATCAATGATGAGAGAGAATCATTGATCGACATGCCCCATACTTAGGACCAAGCCCGAAATCCAGGCATGTGCCCTGACGGGGAATTGAACTGTGACCTCCTGGTTCACAGGTTGGCAACTCAACCACTGAGCCACGCTGGTTGGGCTCAAGATCAGTGTTTTATTGGTCTCAGTGTTTTGTCTCCGGGAAGGAAAGGCTCATCCCCACCTGATCTGCACTCCTCATTTCCTTGGGGCTGGGAAGATGGGAAAGTCCTCTCCAGAACATTTTCAAAAGCTAGGACTGTATCTCCAGGGTCCAAAGTGTGCTGCCCTCACGCCTGGGCTTTCTCCTCTATGATTCATAAAAATGCTAACACACAGGAAGACACTACACCCTTGTCTTCCACATAAACAGTTGATAACTTTATTGTTGGTCAGAGAAACTTTATACGAAGTCATGTGGCATGTGTGGTTAGGAATGGTGGTTACAACTATTCAACTTTTTATTCCCATTTTCTATTATTCACTGATCAAGTTGGATAAGAAATTAAGGATTCTGAGTCCAACAGCAAGAGTCATAAAGTTCCTATCCTACCTCATCCAATTCTTACACAATTTAAATTCACATTTTGGGGTATAAGAAAGAGATCTCTGAGCTAGTATGTAGAAACCTAGGATTTAGACTAAGCTCTGGCTGAATTGTGTGGTTTTATGACTGAAATGTATGATATAGGACAGTTCATCTAATCTTTTAATCTCTCTGCTTTTCTCTGTCTCTCTCTCTCTGTAGAAACAGAAATAGGATAAAAGTGCAGTGATAGAGAGAGATATCTATAAATCTATAGACCTATATCTCTATATATCTATACTAGTATATCTCTCTGTAGATATAGATATATGTATACATATATAGAGAGAGATATAGTCAGTTCCACTTCTCTAAAATGGGGGAAATTATGTTTATGCACAGTCTACCCCCTTCAACCTTTATTTCTTAGAAATGTTATATAGATAAAATAATATAATAGACAAATGGAATTTAGGTGATAATAGTGATATTCAAATGAACTGAACAGATTTTTTGCTACATTTTGACTCATAACATGTATTGCTTTAAAGTGATGCATTTACTATGTGAAATCCTTTCAAAATATTGCATGTTGACCTTCATTTCAATAAAGAAAAAGATTATCAACCAAATTCTAATTTTCCCTCAGATATTAAATAAGTGTTCAATCAGCAAAAGATTGAATCTGAAAATAAAGCTACTCCTTGAGTATAGCAGATTGGTTTAGTTCATTGGTTAGTATATTTTTGATAAAATTTAAATTCACATTGAATTTACATATACATGATGTAATTAGAACATAATGAGATTAAACAATTCTAAAACTGGTCAAAATAATTGCATTAAAATAGCAATAGTTCTAACCTTACAAATTCATTTGTAAAAGAGCACTTATTTTCCTAATTGCAGTTAAAGTAGCAAAATTTAACTTTTACCCAAATCTCTAAGCAAATAAAACTGAACACAGAATCATTTTTTCCATGAATGTCTCTAATAGATGTTTGATGAGCATATTATTACTATATGCAATAAACAGCTGAGAAAGCACTTCTTGAAAAAATAATATAAAAGAAAATATTTGATTTTTAGTGGCAAGAGTTTGAGATTTTTCACATCAGAAATGGCCAGTATATGGAATAACTTCATATGAAAACACTTTAATATGTTCAGAATATTCATAAAATAATCCTATGAATGGGGTGCATGTGTTAGAGTCACTTTGGGGAAAATTAACAATTTTGGCTATGTAACAAAATCAACTAAAATAAGGTGGGAAATTATGTTTATGACCAGGGGGAAGAGTTATCTAAGATTAGAACTTATGTTTAACTTGGAAAAAGTGTCCAGCTGCCTTTGACATTGACTAAAATTACATTAGTGTCTAGATCAAAGGTTCTCAACCTGGGGTTCGAACGACCCTTTCACAGGGGTCGCCTAAGACCATCGGAAAACACATATTTAATTACATATTGTTTTTGTGATTAATCACTATGCTTTAATTATGTTCAATTTGTAACAATGAAATTGGGGGTCACCACAACATGAGGAACTGTATTAAAGGGTTGCGGCATGAGGAAGGTTGAGAACCACTGGTCTAGATGCTCCTTTTCTATGATCTGTATGGAAATAAACACAGCAGCTCTGAGGAACAACTGTGTCATTATTCCGCAGTCTTTGATCTATACCAGCTACTGAATGAAACTAGTCTTCCAATGTCTTTACTGTCAGGGGTATATTTCTCTAATGGAATCTCTCTGTTAAATGCTTTTTGTTATTCCTCATTCCAGTGGTTATCACTGTTTCTGAGAAAGGTGTTCTCAGACTGAGAAAACCTCTTCAGTCAACTCATGCCCACTATCCATAAATGCAATGGAGCTTGGCACTTGACTGACAAACTGAAAACATTCAAGATGGTTGAAATTCTGAACAGAGTCAGGGTTGAACAGACATACTATTACACTCTTGCTGTTGTCTATGTGCTCATCACTGGTAGATAATGCATCTAAAAACTGCTAAGAAAATGTGTCCTTCTGTACTCTACAGCATAACACATTTAAACAGAGATGCTTTTAAAACTATTTTTTAGAATTATTTTAATAAACATCAGTAATTGGTATCTTTGCATTGGTCAATAATCAGGTAAACACAGATGAATATTGCTTTATAAGTATGTGTATGCCCCATCTTAGTTTTTTTTCTATTTTGCAAATATGAGTTCCTTCTTGTCATTTCATTTACAATGATAAGAAAAATAAAAAGGGTCCTGGCTGGGAGGGAGCTCCAATGGCTTCAGTTATAGCATAAGAACAAAAATAAAGTTACTACTGAAAAACATCTACAGAAAACAGACCTTCTCTTGAATGGAGTCTAAGAAAAAGCCATGAAGAGAAAACTGTCTATTGCATTCCCATGGAAAATAATGAGCAATTTACTAACTACAGACTGGTCCCTTCACAGACACTATTAAGAGTTCCACGGAACTAAATGATCTCAAAAAGAAAATTGTTACTCTAATGAATTTAGGACACATTCATTCTTAATATAACTTGGCTATTTCTGCCTCCCCATGTTGTGACATATGGTATTACAGAAAGCAAAGCACAGAACAAATTCAGGGTCATTGCGTAACTAACCACATTGCTGGAGGCCCTTTCAGTAAAATGGGTTAAAGGAGAAAATGCCCATGTTTTTAAATGGTAGGCTTCCCCTCAAGATGATAACTCAAGTCTCATTAAATAAAATATTTCTGTGAGCTCAGCTGAAGAAAGATAAATTCATCTTGAAAGCATGCAGTCTCAGGGAAAAAACTGTTTCTTCATTATGCTTTCAAATAAGCAATGGTCAAAAATGATAGCAAGGCCTACAAAGCCAAAACAACAAAAATAAAAATGTCTGACAGAGTAAATCAACAGCTGCTTATCCACATGGATTCATTCCTGAGATTTCCTTCCAGAATAAGTACACGAGAACCCGCCTTCTTCTATTAAAAGTTGTGACGTGGGAAACCTTTCCCATCTCCCCCACTATTTAGTGACTTTGAGAAAATTTATTAATAGGATGCCTTTTCATTCCACAATGCCACCAAATCTGTTTTCGTGTCTATCATAGTGGTGCATGTCAATGGTTTCATGTTTAACTCCTCATACACGAGAGTAAAATTCTGTACAGAGTAAATGGATCATGAGAACATAACTGGAATGGTGGTGGCTGTCTCAGGCCACGCTGCTTGTCTTGCAGAAAAGATAGTTTTTTAAGCAGAGAAGCTTCTCAGCACCTTTTAACTTGTTCATTTTGGCGGGTGTTTACACACATGGGTAGGCAACTCGGTGTGAAAGTACCTCAAAAACACATGCACACACAACTGTGCTTTGCATTGTATGACCTGGACTGTACAAACTGGCCTACGTGAATTGGAGTGTGATAGATAACAGGGAAGGAAAATTGCCCAACTCCTTTTCTTTACTTTCTAATTATGCTCACTGTCAAAGTTTATAATAGAATAAATGTTTTATTTATGTAACTTTTTAAAAGTTCTGCATTAGGTTTTTACTCTCGAAAGTGGAAAATAAGAGTGGTTCAGACATAGGTAGAGATATATATGAGTATTTAAGAGGAAAAGATAGGTTATTAAACTAATGGTGTTAGCATGAATGACTATCCAATTAAAAGAAAACAAAGATAGACCTCTACACCTCACATTACTAATGGACATAAATTTCACACAGATTGACTTTTTTAAAAGGAGAGATAAAATAAACAATAGAAGAAAAATCAGGGGACTAGTTCTGGTCTTAGGGTAGCGGAGAACTTTCTCAACAACATAAAGCAGGGGTCCTCAAACTACGGCCGCGGGCCACGTGCAAATACAAATATTGAATTTGTTCCCATTTTGTTTTTTTACTTCAAAATAAGATGTGTGCAGTGTGCATAGGAATTTGTTCATAGTTTTTTTTTTTTTAAACTATAGTCCTGCCCTCCAACGGTCTGAGGGACAGTGAACTGGCCCCCTGTTTAAAAAGTTTGAGGACCCCTGATATAAAGAAATCAGGAATGTAAGAAGGATGGTCTACTTAAAAAATAAAAATATTGAAGGCAAAAGACACTATAACAAAGACATGACTAAGACAGAGGGCCTTTTGTGGTAGCATAGCTCAGTGGTAGGAGAGAAGAAGAGGCAGGGTGTGCTTCTATTCTTACCTTTCCAGGATGACATCTGCTGAGAAGAATATCATCCTGATCTCATTTGTAGCGCATGCTCTTTATGGCTGTCCTGCTACTTGTGAGGACAGCAAAGTTGCATCAGGTCTGACTGCCTTTCGGCTACTGCCATACAATCCAAATGTGGTAGGCAAAATAAGGCCCCCTCCCCGTCGAGTCCCCTCCCCATTTATGTCTACATCCCAATCCCTGGAACCTGTGAATATGTTTCCTTACACAGCAAAAATAGCTTTGCAAATATGATTAAGTTATGGATTTTAAAAGCTGAGATATAATTTACATACCATAAAATTCACCATTTTAACGTAAAGAAAAAATATATAGTGCTTTTTGTACTGTGATAAATCTAGACTGGGTCATGTTGGTCTGGAAACTGTAAACTTCTTAATGATTAACTAACTCATATTAGCCCTTCAGTAAACCATTTAATTATTTGGCAAATGGCCCTTATAATACCCATATAACTAATTAGCCATCTTTTGGTAAGTCAAACATATAATCTCCAATATATGATGCACAACTTAGTGTGCACATACGCTAAGATTATATATACTGGTTGCTCTTCCCCACCACCAACATAATAAACTCCACATTAAATAGTTCCCATTAAAAATAAACCAATTTATAAAAATAAATAAAAAAGAATACAAATGAATCAATTTATAACACATTGCTAATTAAGTGAGTATTTGTAGGAATTTAGTCATGTATCCAAAATTATATTCTGTTACCTTTTTAGTCATCTTACCCCACAATAACATTGTCAGGTAGCTGCCTACAAGAAAAAGGGATGTTCAAGTAAATTTGTCCATTTTACACAGTCACACACATGCACACACACGCACACAATTTTGGGTTAGAACTTAGTCTTTAGGATACAAATAATTCATCATGAAAATCACGAAATCTCCCATTTTATAAAATATTAATTACAAAGAAAACAGCCAAATCTATAAGGATGGTAGATTCACCTGCTTAGCATTCACTAAATGTTGCTTTCTTGTTACCAACAACTCTCCTAGATTTGCTAGACTAAGGTCAACAAAACTGCGTGGTCTAATTCAACATTAAAATTTGCTGAACATGTAGTAACTGACAGGAATACAGAAGCAAAGGCATGTTTTCTACTGTCCGGTCTATTTGGGGGACAGATGTGCACACACTGAGATCTGGATCAGAGGGATGAACAGGGTGACGTGGAACCAAAGGCAGAGGGTGATTTACTCTATTTAGGGAAGAGGTCAGGGGTTGGGTGGGAGGTTGGAGTCTTGGAAGATTGACAGAATAGATAGCATTTAAGCTGGACCTTGCCTTTCCTGATAGGTAAGATTTCAGCAGAAGAGAGTGGACAAAAGGGCATGTCAAATATAGAAGACAGAATGAAAATATAGAAATTAATATAAATATTTAAAACAAATATAAATGTCCATGGCATAGTCACAGAATCCTAAGTAGAGAGCATTATTTATAAAAACGTTATGTTGGGAAACATGATAGCGCTCTTCTGGGAAGTATTTAACTCATCATTAGAATTATCCATCTGTCCCTATGTAAGGTATCTGACCCGTCTTTGTGCACCAATGGAACTGGCAAAGGGCAGGAATGAGACCGGGTGCAAAACTAGCATAGGAGGCAACCTCTAGAGACACTGAGTGCAATGATGGGGCCAGGAGAACCCAGTGAGCGAGCCGGTAGGAGGCCTGTAGAGGAAATGAAAGAAAGAAAGCAAAGTGGGTCTTAGGGGTTCATGGAGGGTAACACAAGCAGTCCTTCGGCCACTTGTCCTACTAAAAATAGAAGCATCGCCAGAGACATTGGCAAGATGCCAATGACCCTGAGCTCAGAGTTCAGGGAAGAATTCTTCAGTTAGATGTGCTTGAAGTCAAGGGTGAATGACATGATTCTAATGAGAGGCCATAGTATTTAGTGTTTAAAAGTTTAGGCTCAGACCACCACTTTCTGATGGACTTTGAACAAGCAAGTTAATCTCTATTACCTTGGTTTCTGCATTTCTAAAATAGAGGAAATAATAGTGTATACCTCACAGAAGTGTCATATAGATGACAGAGTTGTATATGTAAAGTACTTAGAACAACCAGGGTCTAGGCAGAGAAGCCAAACCCTGGGAATCTGTTTTCAAATATGTCATAAGTGCTGAAAGGTTCAACAGGGGACCATGAAGCAATGCAGAGATTAGGAAGAACAGGAAGTCTCTTCCAGCCCATTCCCACCCCCAACAGGACTAGAAGGGAAAGGAAAGAGGTAGTTTTAACAGAGCCCATGACCTAGAGCTTTCTGTAAACAAACAAACAAACAAAAACTGGAACCATGAGAAAGACATAGCCACTTCTGGAGATCCCACTGGAAACATATAAATATGGGAGATACAGCCTGGCTCCAGCCCTCCAGTCTTCTGCCAGTGCCTCCATATCTGAAACTTGTAGGAGCCAATTAGGGAGGGAGTCTGGGGAATGTAGTTACAGTTAGTTGGGAAAGGGCCAGCGGAGGAAATAGATCTGATACTATATGGACAATGACTGGCAGGTCGTTCAGTAATTGTTAGTAACCATTATTATATTTTACATTTGACCTAGGTTGGTGATGGGGAATTACCTGGGAACGCTGTACTATCCCTGCAGCCTCTGTGTAACTGTAAAACTGTCCTAAAGTAAAAAGTTTATTAGAAAATATTCTGGAACTCTGACATGTAATAGGTTCAATATTATTAGAAACTATTGTCATTAGTAGTGGAATCAATCATGGGAAAGGAAGCAAAAGAAAAAGTATTTCCACTGCTCTGCTCACCAAATCCATTCAACACACACCAGTCCACTCATGCCCTTACTTCCATCTAAGAATGATGTCAGCTTCAGTAGACATATCTGCTCACCATACGATTCCCACTTAGTGAGCCCTGACAATAAGCTGAGTGCTACAGGAATTATCTCAACTGATACTCAAAACCCTTATGAGATTTGTACGATCATTATCCCAACTATACAGATGGGAAGCAGGAAACTCAGAGAGGTTAAACAGAAACTTCAGGAGGCTGAGTAATTTGCCTAAGGACTGCAGCTAATAAGTGGAAAATGTGGAGCCCAAGCAGTATGTTGTTAGCACCTAAATGCTCAACAGCCTGCTAACCTGTCTCCTACACGTGTGGATACGCCCGCCCCCACACACACAAGCACACTTCATTCTTCATGCTTCTCCCTCTCTTTACCACAGTCAGGACAAACATGCTGCTCAGCCACTTCCTTTCTATCTGCAAATACTCAGATAAATGCAAAATAAAAAGCATCACATGATCCCACTACCCTGGGCCTTGCCAGGCCCTCAGTGCTGTGACTCAAGTCCGTATCCCTGTTATTAAATACGCTATGAGGTAACATTTGAACTTGACCGAGTTCACTCCTTTTGTTTTCCTTTGCGGAATATACTGAAAGCAACACTTCCCTCTAGATGAAAATAATTCAGTGGCAGCGCCATTGTGTCAGCCTCTTTTTCACACCGGCACTTCCCAGTCCTCTAACTCCCAGAAACAAAAACAATGAGGAGGAAGCCTTATTTCCTTTAGACGGCAAGTCTCTAGTCAGCTCACTTTCTTCATGTGAACCAGAGCAGCAGGTACTGGAGTGAGGGAACCTGTGCAGCAACAGCACCTTCCAGTGTTTGTAAATCTAAAGCCATCTCGTTTTCTTTCCGGCACTAGGACATAAGCCAGGCCCTGCCATGCCGGCTGACTCACTCAGCGGCCCCGGGGGGCTGGACTGTCTCCTTCAGAGCTGGGTGCTGAGTGCCTTTGTCTGGGCCTGCGGCATAAATAGAACAAAGGGAACATTTTTCCTGAGAGAAAACCTTGAAAACCAAGGAATGATAACCTTTTCTCACACTGAGGGGAGGGTGGGGAGTGGTAAAACAGCAAACAAACCCATGTCCTTCCTTGGGTTTTCCTGTCTTCAAAGGGATTCAGGGCCACACGAATTCCTTCCCAGGCACTGCCAGACAATGTTACAATTACCCAGCAAGCTCCTCGTGCAACAAGACGGCCAGTTCTTAGTTTGCTTCCCTTAGACAACAAACACCCTAACCTGGGACCTCTCCCCTCCTCTAGTCAACTACAAGAAACCCAGGAGAGTTCGGAGAACGCAAAGAGCCACATGTGCATCCTCTAGGGTCACTCTCACCTGACAAGGGGTGGCCTCAGAGACAGAGCATCTGTCCCGGAGGGAGGAGGGCGCACAGGAAACAGTCGTTCTCCCATTGCATTCAGCAGGTACACATTCTCCTCCCGCCCCACTGCAGCCTTCCCTCAGAAACACTCCCCCACTGAGCCATGGCCTCCCTTAGCCAGCAAGTGGCACCGTCACATGGGCACCTCTGCGAGCTTGTATTTCATTCTCCACTCAGCTCACCAAGCCCTTTGCTTTCCCGTTGCCTCACACAGCACCCTCAGCCTTGCAGCACTGCGTGGGCTGACCATGTAGGTGCCTCTCACTGGACTGTAAACAGGTGGTTCTGTGCTCCTCCCCACACAGGCCCTGGCATCTTGCTCAAAAGTCCTGTTGAACAAAAACTTCCAATGCATTCATAGCCTTTCTCATCTAATATGTCCATAAGTTCTTCATGAACCAGACACTGCTATTTTTTGTAAGCATCTCTCATTGGTATGCACTCCCTTTGTCCCATATGCCAACACATCCATATACTCTCTCTCTCTCTCTCTCTCTCTTTCTCTCTCTCTCTCTCACACACACACACACACACACAGCCATACCTGTGGTGTAAGCAGTTATCCACCAATGAATTAATAAATATTTCATGAGATATGCTCAGTAAGACTCCTGTTCTGTGGCTCATCAATATATATTATCTTTCTGGTCTATATGCATTTGTGCATCTAAATAATTAAGAGAGCAAGAACAACAACAACAAAATCAAGCAGAGAAGATGAAAACTACTCCAGTCTTATACCTGGGATTCTAGAAAGTAACCCTAATATTACTTCCATACAAGAATAAATGAATACAAATAAATATTCCAACCAGGTCTTTGATAGAAAAGAAATTGAGTAAAAAAATATCCTTTAATTCAGTTAATTATATCTCTTAGATATGTAGCTGTTCAAACCTCAAGTCCCTCTTCTTATAGGTACTGCCATCTTTGGTTGTAGTTTATATAAATGACATCATTTTTGAAAGTAGATAGCTTTGGAAATGCTAGGATTTTATAAAAACAAGTATATTGTAACACTAACTGTCTACTCACAGTTTCAACATACACACACACACACACAGAGTTTGGTCCTGAACCAATTTATTTGCTCTGTAGCCGGACTCAAAAGCTGGCAGATCCAACTGATTTATAAAGCATGTTCACCGCCTCAGCCTCAGATGTGCTCAATCAATTAAAAATGCCAAGGCTCTTCTGCCCCAAGTTAACATAGAGAGCGAGGCTGAGCGCCTGCCCCGCCTAGCATGGGCTGGGCACTTCCATGTCCTACAACTCTCCAGATGGTTCACTCAGTGAATAGAGCGTCGGCCGCCAGACTGAAGGGTCCCAAGCCCTGGTCCAGGTGTGTGCAGGAGGCAACCAATCGATGTCTCTCTCTCACATCGATGTTTCTCTCTGTCTCTCCCTCTCCCTTCCACTCTCTCTAAAAATCAATGGACAAATATCCTCAGGTGAGAATTAACAAAAATACAAAATTCTGCAGATGCACCTGTGCCACTTTTCATGACAAAGGCAGGAGACTGAGCAAGCCTGTCTAGCAGGGCAGGAGTGGCAACCTGGATTCCCTTTGCTTCTGACCTTGGTCTAGCTGGCAGGCTGCCTTCTCTGTGACCATCTGCTTGTGTAGGCTTTTTAATAACCCTCTTTTGATAAGGCTGCTAAAAGGTTTCAGCCAAGAACATATATAAAATTTTAATGGACCATTTTTAATAATGTTTTAATTTAAAAAACTACTCTAGATACAGGAGTTATGGAATTTCTGATTTGAAAATAAGCAAATACTTTGTTTGTTTCCTAGCACCCTCTGTCTCATAACAGCTCCCTACTGCCAACAGAAAATGATCACACAGGACCAAATCCATCCATCCTCAAGTAACAGACATTGGCAGGCGCAGGGCATTCTGAGACTATTTGTCAGACTTTGGCTGATTCACACTGGCTGTTCCAGAGATAAAACAACTCCACAATCACTAAGATGGGCTCTGAATCCTGTCACATAGACAGACAGACAGGCAGGCAGGCAGGCAGAAATGGGTGAGAATAGTAGGACAAAGAATGAGAAAAATAGTTCAAAATTCAATGGAAAAAAGAAACACACACCCAGGATAGATGTATATATCTTCTCCACTTACTCAAATTACCTTAAATTGTCCACTTTTACTATCTCATGAGGTCACAGTAAAATGTAGATTCCACGGGTCCAGCAGAAGTATAGAGTTTGACTATTTTTTTAAAACATATTTTATTGATTTTCCACAGAGAAGAGAAAGGGACAGAGAACTAGAAACATCGATGAGAGAGAAACACCGATCAGCTGCTTCCTGCACACATCCTCCTGGGGATGTGCCCGCAACCAAGGTATATGCCCCTGACCAGAATCGAACCTGAGACCTTTCAGTCCGCAGGCCGACACTCTATCCACTGAGCCAAACCGGTTAAGGCAAGTTTGACTATTTTTTATAAGACTTTGAAAAACTATTTGTGGAATTTATCCTAATAAATGTGACATATTAAGAGGCAGGAAAAATAACACAAATTTAAACTTTAGAGCTCACAATCCCTTAAATTTATATAGTTTCAAATTATTTTATTAGTGTGCTTTCCAATGAGTGCTTTTATTATGATCTAGTCTTAAGATTATAATAAATCACATTTGGGCAAATTAAGAGTATGTCTCCAGATTGGTCGCTGATTATGTGTGAACTGGTTTAATGGTTGTGGTATACCACACTAGACAGGGAAATCAGTCCACTTCATCCATCAAATGTATTCATTTCTTCCTCTTTGCATTAGATCCCCAGTAGTTTAGCTGCCTGTCTATTTTGCCACTTGGTTAGAAGAGAAAAAAAAAGAATATTCAAATGCAAAAGAGTTTGAAAGGTATTACATGAAAGGCTACTCCTGTTTATAGTGAGACTCTGCTTAGAAGAGAGAGAGCCTAGGGTGGCTGGTCTCTTACTGGTGTCTGTCCGTGGTCTATGTCACAGCCTGTTTCCAGGATTCTCACCAGCCATTTAGGTTATGGTTAGATCAGGACTCTTAATCCACTCCATAAAAACATGCTTGACCTAACCCAGGCGTGGGCAAACTTTTTGACTCGAGGGCCACAATGGGTTCTTAAACTGGACCGGAGGGCCGGAACAAAAGCATGGATGGAGTGTTTGTGTGAACTAATATAAATTCAAAGTAAACATCATTACATAAAAGGGTATGGTCTTTTATTTTATTTTTTTTAGTTTTATTCATTTCAAATGGGCCGGATCCGGCCCGCAGGCCGTAGTTTGCCCAAGGCTGACCTAACCCCATACCCAGAGTGTTCATCTTTCGCCATTTCTATCATTTCCACTAAATACAACAGTCACCTCCTCTCCGTACTCCAGGTCTCTGCTCCAGGCCCTGCCTCTTTAGATGTGGATGTTGCTGCACTCCCTCTGCAGCTGTCTCTTTGCTATTAATCCCTGGCCCTCTATGAAAGAGGGCATTTCCTACAGAACCCTAGTGTCCTTCCCTAGCAACCAGAACATCCTGAAGTGAGTTTATGATCTCCTCCTTCCAGGAAATTAATCCTTTCTAAGTTCTCGATGCAGAAATGAGGCCCCGTATGTGTTTTCCCTAGCCAATTTTCTTTCGCATGTTCTGATTCTTTTGTGTGACTAGGCAGTCCTAGGTAGGTAGGTAGTTCCTAAAGCCGATCAATTATACTCTTAGTCATTCTTATTTCATTTTCTAGGCAGAGTTTCTGAAATGGCCATGCAGGCAGGACTATACTATTCTTCTCGTTCTGCATCTACTTTTTCCTCCTCTCACATGACAGCTTCTCTTGCTATCCCTAAAAGAATAAGTTCCCTTCTGTGCAACTTGATTTACTTCCTGTTACAGATTGAATGTTTGTGTCCTCAAAGATTAGTGATGACATTTGGAGGGTTGGAGAGAATTAGGTTTGGATAAGGTCATGAGGATGGGTCCACACGGTGGGATTAGTGTCCTCATGAGGAGCGGAGGATCCCTGACCTCACTCTCTCTCTCAGTGCACACAGGGAAGAGGAGATAGGTCCACACTGGCAGATGGCAGCAGCCTAGAGAAGATGCCTCAGAATGAAACTACTGGCTGGCACTGTGATCTTGTTCTTCCTGGCCCCCAGAACTGTGAGAAATAAATTTTTTTCAAGTGCCACTAAATGATAAAATGTTGCCCAAAAAATGGGATGGTTCTGCCATAAATTTCTGTTCAAGCCACTGCGTCGATGGTATTGTTACGGCACCATGAGCAGACTCGGACACTCCATCACTCTCTCCACTGAGCACTCCCTGAATGCCTGCTTCTCTGCCTCATCACCACTGACAACTGGAGGACTGACTCTCTTTGCCCAGGGAGTTGTGTATTAGAGGACAAAGGAGAGAAGACTCTGACATCACCTTTTACCTGTTACTGGACATTCTAGTTGGACAGTTTTTGTTGCTTTGGTGTATAAGTCCTCCCACAGGAAGGTGTGTGGCACTTCATCATCGCGTTGTTCTGACTGACACCAACCCAAGGCCGCGGAGGCCAGTTTCAGACTCATCTCCTCCAAGGAACATTCCCTGATGGTTCCTTCCCTTTTCTAAACTTTTCTGGCATTACTGTCGGCACCAAATGATTTAGACATTTAACAAGCTTGTGTGTTCTCTCCTCCTCCTGGAATTTCCCCGCAGTCCTGTGCTCCCTTCTGCACTTCTGCACTGAAGTGTTCCTTTCAGTCAATTGATGATCTACCATGACCCCTCTGTCATGTTCTTCTATCCTTACGCCGTGCCTACATACAGATATTCCTACAATCTTCTGTTTCTGGCCCCTTCAACTTACCAAAGATATTTTAATGTCTCAGCATTTCTTTAATTTCCTCAGTACCTTGCTGACCTCTGTAAGCTAAGGGACTTTTGTACCATCCCTTGAACTAGGCTATTGACTTTGTTTTCAGTTTCTCTCTGAGAGAATTAGTAAGATCAGTCCAAGCTTCCCAAGAGACTTTAACATGGTGTCTGATTACCTAAGTTATTTCTCTCCTTTTATTTTTTAAAGAATGAGAATGTGGGAACAAAGAATTGCAAGGGTTCTCTGGAGTGCATCGTGCCTACTCAGACGTGAGAAAACAAAGAGAGGAAGGCTCAGGAGCCAAACGCCTCTCGCACCATTGTCCGTGCGCCCTCCCTGGAGCTGGTGCGGTGGGTAAACCAGCAGTCGCTCTTCCCAGGCCTATTATTCCGACAACCTGTTTCTCCTGAATGTGTGCGTCTGGGTTTACCTGGGCTTCAGGAGTAGCGACAGTTTTCTGAATAGGCTTTGGGAAGGTGGGATGGCAAACCATTACTTGTTTTTATCATCAACTTTTATTTTGCTCTGTAGGATCGTTTTGCTAGGCTCCACCCTATAACACGAGAATGAGGAAGAGGCATTTCTCCCCTTGAATGTGAAGTCCCGCAAGTGCCAAATCATACAATAAAATACACACATAGCATCCAATCGATGTCTTTGAAATCTTCATTTGTTAAACAAATACTTTCCATGCATGCGAAGAGACGGCCATGCTAATCAGGAGGGCACACCTGTGCATGAAACAAGTAGATGCCATTACCAGGCTCGGAAGTCTCAGTATCAAGTGGGCACCAAATCCTCAGCCATTCATTTCCTAAATGTCTCCTTTATCAAATACATGCTGAAGACTACATGAGTTACTATGAGTCATAAAAAAAACACCACAAGATATGGTCCTCATCCTTAGAAACATTTTAAAGAAACTTTATAACTTCACAGAGGGACAAGATATACCCGAGTTGTGCTGTGTAGAAGTAATGTCTGACAAAATTGTTATCGAGGGATGTGCTATATTGCCTCCCAGCTCTGAATTGCATACAGCTGAGGAGGGAGCAGAGTGAACCTAAGGATGGCTATGCTTAGCTTGGGATGCACGCAGGAGAGGATTGCCTTCCTGCTTCTGTTTGCCTTTGCTCAGCCGAGATTGCATTCCCAAAGCTTGTTTCACTTTCCCATGGGGAGAGGGCATGGAAAACATATCAAGAATCTGAGGAAAGCTAATTAGGCGTTTGACATTAGCTGATGATTTGCTGTTCATAGTTCGAATTTTTATGACACTTTATAAACTCACAGGCATTGTTGGTCCACTTAACAAGCCTTCGAGGAAGACAATATAGGTATGATCCAATTTTATACATAAGAAAATAAAGGAACAGAGAAATGATCTGACTGGTCCAAGAACCTGGATGTATATGTTGGGAACCTGACGGGGAACGGCTAGCACAACTAAAGGATTTGACTGAAGGGCTGGAATAAGAGGCCAACAAGGGACAGGAAAGCACTCGGGGAAGATAGGGCAGGAAGCGACAGCTTTCTCTCGGCCTCAAGAACAGAGAGCAAGGTTCCCAGCTCTGGTGAGAGCCACCACTGTGGAAGAGGAGCTGCCAGCACTGTGACAAAGTGGGGGAAAGCCCGTGAAGACATGCTCTGATCCCTTCTCTTCTCACCCTCCACTCACACATCAGGGCCTCCCATTGACCAAAGTAAGTCAGAAGCCAGATCGTCAAGATCCTTGATGGTGCGACCAAAAGAGGTCACCTTCTTAGGCACAGAACTGGGCAGAGGGGCGTGAGTGGATCGGAGGAGGTGGACAGGAGCAGCATAGTGAGTAAAAGATACCTAATCTGTGTCTACAAATTCAATGCTGCTTTCCCCATAGGTACTAATCAGATACACGTGCCCAGAAGGGTTCACTGCAGTTATCTCTTCTGTAGGTGGGGTGAAGCCTCTGCATTGCCTGGTGGCTATCCTGGGAGCCTTTCTACTTGGACAGCAGTCACACTTTGTAACTGTTTACCGCTCTCTTTAGTACGTGGGTACATCTGCATCTCTCCAAACTAGATGCAACCCCCAGAGGTCATACTGTCGAGTTTCAGTATAATGCTAAGCCCTACAAAGTCCTATCCAAACAGCAACAATAACTGAAAAAGATGATGGAAGTGGCTGGGTGCTGTAGGGGACAAACACTGCCAGAAACACAGCTCATGCCTCCAGGGGGCATGCGATCTTACTAGTAAAAATTTCCTCTGGGAGGATCCAAAATGAAATCAGACAGAATGAGGTCCATTTCACATATTACTCAAGAGAATGATCTTTTTTCAGGATTGCAGAAGCAGAGTTGGAACCCAACACTTTGAGTTCTATTGGCGTCCACTGCACAATGTCATTTGCTCAGTTAATCTTTTGCTTAAGTCCCTGCTCATCACTTCCACTCTGGTCTGAGAATCCCTTAAATTGAATGCCATCCTTTCCAAGTATTAGTTCAAAGATCCCTAGAAAGAGTCTAAAAAAAATCCCTGAGAAGCTATCACCTTAGTAGGAATTGAGTTTACCTCAGTACTTTCCTCCTTCGATTAGAAAACTTTAAACTATAGAAAGAAAGGACATGAAATGCTTTTAACAATTAAAAAACAAGTAATTAGCTTGGCCATGTTAGCTCAGTGTCAACTAATGAACCAGTAGGCTATGGTTCAATTCCTGGTCAGGGCATATGCTTGGGTTGTAGGCTCTGTCCCCAGTAGTGGGTGTGCAGGAGGCAGCCAATCAATGATTCTCTCTCATCTTTGGTGTTTCTATCTCTCGCTCCCTCTCCCTTCCTCTCTGAAATCAATAAAAATATATTTAAAAATAAATAAATAAATAAAAACAAGTAGTTACAATACCACAAGCCTTTGGAAAGAAAGTGGAGAAAGACACTCCAGGATTGAGGAAGAGGATGCAGAAGAAGGCGGTGGGTGGGGGTGTGTGTGCAGTTATTGAAAATAAACGTTCTCATTTACTTCCTAGGGGTGGCCCTGTGTGGGCAGAGCCCACTTCTGACTGACGTCACCCAGCGCCCACTGAAACCTGGTTGAACGGTCACCAAGTGGGCCACCTTCCCCACAGAGCATGTTGGCTTCTGTTTCTTAAAGGAATCCATCCAGCTTCTTTAAAAAAGATTTCCTCTAAGATTAAGCGAACTAACTACACTTCCTTCCACTGCTGAAGCCCAGGCTTCGGCTTATCCACTGTCATTTCCTAGTGTTTGTTTTCTTTTTCCCCAGAACAATGAGGGTGACAGTGAGTTCTGGCTAAAGGGCTCCAACACCTGAAATACTCTTTGCCAATTAAACCGCTTGGCAGGCTACAAAGGAGTACAGATGCAGTCTTTCATTAAAGAGAAAATTTGAAGGATACCAAGAGTATCCAGTGAAAACAATTAAGGAATTAAATAATTAAAACTGTTCAACTTTATAATGACTCAGACACAATAATATAATTGGCCTTCTGTGACCTGTTTGCCAATTAGGGCAGAGTCACGGCTCCTGGAATAGAAGAGGGGCTTGGTCAGTACCCTGACGAGTGAGTTGTTTTTAAGGAGAACAGAGTAGCACGCAGGGCACTTGGCCATAGGCCGCAGGTGGACTTCTCCCAGAAAGAGGGCTTTTCCCTGTGGCTTTTCTTCTGCTTGAGTCAGATTTCACTGACATGCAAGATAAAACACTGCAAGCTAGCAACCCACACATCTTCCTGACTGAACTCCTGGATCCAGCTTTAACCCAGGGAAGATCTTCATGAAACAACTGTTAGTCTATATTTCGGTGAAAGATGAGCTAATTTGGTGTAGCCCCGTTTATTCTGTCATGAGGGTCTTCAATTATCCAACTCTCCCTCTGTCAGTTCCCCTCCACCTCAAAGGATGTGGCTATCTCAAGGACCTAACGATGATGGCAAGAACTCTCTTCAACAATGTTTTTCTATTTTAAAAATAATACAGTTACATTACCGAAAACTCGCACACTTACTCATTTATAAGTACCTAACATGCTTTATACCTGCATTCTTTCACTTGGTGGGCATTCAATTAAATATCTTGGGGTTTTTTACATTTCACTATCAACTAAATAACTCTCAGGTCAGGCACTGTGTTAGGTACAGTCTCATGTGTTATCTCCTAAATTCATCACAATCCTGAGTAGGTGATATCACCTCCCAGAGAACTTGTCATATACATGAGGGCGGTATTATTAAGATGCAGGCCCACTCTATACAAATACAACTAAATCCAATCAGATATTTAAAAATCACTAGTATTGTTGAAAAATTTCTTTGCAAGTTTCTTAATCAAATAGTCACAGCTTCACCTTTGCATCATTTTTTTAAAACTTTTTTTTTTCTGAAAGCCAAGCAAATCCATTCCAGAGCACACCTGCTCCTGGGGGAAATCTTGTAAAATGCTGCAGGCTCCTGGAAGACTAAAAGGCATGATGAGATGATCTGGCCCAAACTCATCGCCCGTAATGAGAGCAAACTAATACCCACAGCCCTCTGACACTGAAATGCTGATGTCACTTACATACGATGGCCCAGCGGTCTTCTTTCACCTCAGAAAGCGGGAGGTACATCTGTGCTTTGCCAGTTTTAACAAAGCAAGTGCAAAGGCTATAGGTGAGCAGAGTCCAGGATATTTGAAGGTTAATGGGAGAGGGATTCTCAAGTGCATTTTACAAGCAAAAAAAAAAAGTGAATATCAAAACTAAAATTACAGGGATGCATCATACTAAGGTAGTCAAGGCCACAGATGAAATAAATTGGCAGGGGTGAAAATGCATTATGGTGATGCCACTGCCAGTATTCCCCCTAAGATTTTATAATCTTCCAATCATTGTACAGGGACCAGATCAAATCAGCCACAGTGAAGTCTCCATTTAGGTCGACACCATTGCCTAGTAATTTGGATCACTCACCTGGTTATCTTCTGAGATCTGTCTGGACCATTATATTACTTGGATCTCAGTCATTTTTCATTTAAATTAGAGAAGGTACGATTTGGGTTTTCAGAAATTTGAGAAAAACCCATCCAGGTTACACTCTCCTACTTAATAGAAAATTACCTAATTTTTTTACTATTTCCTTTCCCCAAATGACTTTGTAGGCAGTGAAAGCTTCTGCCTACTTTTCAGGTCTACCTTTTATATGTTTGTAGATCTGGAGTCTTCACAAATCCCTATAAATAAAGTGTAACTTTTAAACATTTTGGTTCAGACTTGGGGCAGAATACACTCCATTCACTCATAACAGAACAATTTAAACTTTCGCCCAGGATACTTGTGGATATGAGGCCTACAGATTTTGGCAATGCAGGCATATTCTTCAGTGTCTCTTTAAATCTTCCTTAATGTATAAATGACATTTAAAAGTCCCCTTTTCACTGCAGTTGGCAGAGTACCTAAGACCATAACAAGTTGCTTCCCCAGTAAATGTCATTTTCCCTTAACCACAGGGCTGTAATTCAAAAACTGTAGATTTTAAGAAGAAAAGTCTGAAGAAAAAAATAACTCTGGGAATGAAGCCTAGGATTTCCCATCTGTGAAAAAAGGGGGTTGTAACAGAGTGGAGGACTGGCCAGTGGCCAGGGGCCTGGAGTTACTGCTTTCAAATGGCTTTCTGACCGGCTGTCCCAGAGGAGGGGTCCTATGAACTCTGGCGTGGCGACGTGCAGGGAGAGGCAAACAAAGAGCAGGCAGGGGGCAGGAGCTTAGCACAGTGCAGTGTGTAAACAGACACCTGTTGGAGCTAGAAACCGAGGCTCAAATCCAAGTGCAAACACTCACTGACTTTGTAATCTCAGGTAAGTTCTTTGTGCCTCAGTCCCTATGATGAAATGTAGGTAAAATAACAGGTAGGTGTATTTGTTTTCTATTGCTGCGTATTACTACAAACTTCGTTTCTGTGAATATCAAAACTGAAATGTGTGGCATAAAACAACACAAACGTGTTCTCTCGCGGCCTCTGTGGGTCAGAAGTCCCGCACACTGTGGTGCCTGTATGGACTTGCCCTGGGCCTCACGGGGCTGAAATCAAGGTGTCGGCTGGGCACCTACTCATCTGGGGTCTTGACTCAGGAAAGATCTGCTTCTAAGCTCCTTTGGGCCGTTTCCTTGTGACTGTCTGACTGACATAGTTAATATGTCACTGTGGACAGTAATGGAGGCCCTTCTCAGCATCTGGAGGCTGCCTGCTGTTCCCGCCCACCGCCCCATCAGCATGGCAGCCTCTCCCTTAGGGCCGCAGAGAACCCCTCTCCCACTTGGAGTTTCCTCTTTCAGGCCCCATCCTGTTAGAGGCTCACCTGGTTAGGTGAGGCCCATGGGGGTAGCCTCTCTTTTGATGAACTCAAAGGGAAATGATTAGGGGCGTCAATGAGATCTATGACATTCTTTCACCTTGTAAAGTGATCACAGAGTGATAGCCTTCATGTGAGTAAGTCCTGTTCACACTCGTGTGTGTGTGTGTGTGTGTGTGTGTGTGTGTGGAGGGGGCGCAGATCATGGAGGGTATATACACAAGAGGGCAGGAATCTCGGGGTACATTTTAGAATTCTAAGACAAGCTTGCAGGATCCTTTGGGAGGATTAAGCAAACTACATTTAACTGAGTAAAACATTTCGTGCCTCACTAAGGGACAAGTGCTATGCACATTTTTACCATTAATATTTGCTACAGGTTGGATTTCCTAGGAGGAGACACTGGGTCTAAATGACCTGCCCCATTGCTGTGTTCCTGCGCTGGAAGCTGGGGTGAAGGCCAGGCCTCTGCTGATCTGTTCGCGTTTTTCCTCTTCCTGCTGCATCCCTGGTGGCATCTGGCCCAGGATGACCTTCCTGAAGATGCTTCTCCCTACAGCTGTTTCTTCTGCTTCTCAAGCAGCTGTATCGGAACCGAGAGCACCTCCTCACTGGCACCTTAAGTCAACAGGTAGCAAATTCTTCTTTACAGGGCCACTGTGGGGGGGGGGGGGGGGGGACTCTGGCATTTAGTCCTGTGCGTGGCGTGGAAGAAGGGGGTCATGCCGATGCCCAGGCTGCAGGCTTTGTCTACATAAATCACTAAAGATGTGCAGTGTCCCCTTAGAAGGGCTGGCCACCCTCAGCCAGGATCAGATAGTATTTAGAAGAACCTGTAGTTATAAATCACAGGCTGAGCCTCTAGGCTGGCCAGTTCCCTCAAATAAATGTACAGAGCTCCACAATCAGTCCGGGAAGGAAATTCTCTACCCTGGATCTAGCTACCTTCAGGAGCGTATTCTGCATGCCGACCGCTGAAATATGCCCAGTGATGTGCCAGGTCTCTCCTGCACTTACCTCAGCAGGATGTCTGTAAATGGAAACTTAAAAACAAGAATCCCTTCTTGCCCCGCTGCTCTCTTCCTCACGGAGTCACGGATGCGCTGGAAGACTGATGTGTTACGCACTGGTATGGGATGCCAGCCCTGTGATGTCTGGGACGTGGGTGTGTTTTTCAGGCGTGGATTTCCAGCATCAGTGGCGTACAACATGCATGGGGGGAGGAGGGCGTGGGGCAGTGGATGAATTCTAGCAGCCTCACGTCTCTACGGTAAGAGATTTTGAAGTCAGTGCTTCTGAGTACCCTGTACCATGTGTGTTAGTTTGCTAGGGCTGCCATAACAGAGGGCCACAGACTGGGGGGCTTAAACAACAGACATGCATGTTCCCACAGCTCTGGAGACTAGGAGTCCAAGATCAAGGTGTCCGCAGAGTTGGTTTCTTCTGAGGCTTGTAGAAGTCTTAGCTTGGAGATAGCTATTTTTCTCTGTCTTCACGTGGTCTTCCCTCTGTATGTGTCTGTGTCCTAATGTCCTCTTCTTCTAAGAACAACAGTCATATTGAACGAGGGCCCAGCCTGATGACCTCCTTTTTCATTAATTACCTCTGTAAAGGTCCTGTCTGCAAATGCAATCACATTCTGAGGTACTGGGACTTAGTACAGATTGCCTCCATCTACCTTTTTTACTCCTCCTTTATATTCTGCACTAGAGGCCCGATGCACAAAATTCATGTAAGAGTAGGCCTTCGCAGCCCCAGCTGCCTTGGCCCTCACAGCCCCGGCTTCATCCGGAATGTTTTCCAGAAGGTCCGGACTGTTCAGCTGTTCAGTCAATTTGCATATTACACTTTTATTATTATAGGTTCTTTCCTCCCCCGCTCAGGTCATGCTGCCAAATAGTCTAGAACAATGAAAACATTTTTCTGTATAAACATTGGGGAATTTTTTTTGAAACTAGGAGAAACCAGGAATATCAGTTAACCTAATCAGCATGTTATCATGGGGAAAAGGAGTCCCAGAGAACCAAAATATACACACAAAGTTGAATCCTAAATCATTGGGGGCTAGAATCAGAATACATATGGCTAGTCTCCTTGCCAATATGCCAGGCGACTTCCAATTTTCACTGTTTAATGTTTTCAAATTGTACACAAGGTGGGGCAAAAGTAGGCTTACATTTGTTAATAGGGAAAATGGTACAATAATTAGTAAGTAATAATACAAGAATAAACTCTGTTTCACATACTCACAATGGTAAACCTACTTTTGCCCCACCTTGTATATTATTTGTATTCTCACTTCTACATAAGATAAACAGCATACATTTTTATTTTTATTTAATAAGTGAGGCTCAATGGGTTTTCATAAGGAAAGAAATCCTTACTAGAACTGGGACAAGAAGCCAAGCTTCTAGCTTCCAGTTCAATATTACTTGAATATTTCATATAAAATCAATATTCTTCCACTAAAAATTTGATGGGTATTGCATTTGTGAGAGGCCTAGCACAAAACAGATGGCACCCTACAGAGGGCTTAATGACAAAGAAGTAAATGAAGGGATTGACAGAGTAGCGTTCTGAGTTAAAAGAACCAAAAAGATGGTGAGGCACCTAGGGAGGAGCTGGAGTGAAAGCCTGACCACGCCCGTCGGAGGGGTGAGTGGTGGAAACGGGGTTTGCAGAGCTGCCAACAATGGAGAAAGAATGGTCTCCAAGGAACAGCCACTAACAGAAGGCTGAGAAGCAGGGAGGAGGGAGGACGAGGGTAAATACCTTGGACCTCTTTTCCCTCCTGCCCTCCACTTTCTTGCAGGTGTCTCTCATTAGTCAAATCTACCCAGAAACCAGGGCATTTCCTGGTGCACAGGAAGAGAGAGACTGGATTGGGGGTGGGGGCGGGGGCAGAGAAAATACCCAGTGCAGGTCGAAGGAGCGTACAGGGACATCAAGAGGAAAAGCATCTTCTTCAATCAGGCTCCGTTTGTAACTGGTGGTTAACTACTTGATGCTTTCAGCAGCCTAAGAACACTTGGAGGGGTGAGCAGATTGTCTAGACCTGAGATATGCTAGAATCTTCATAATGTAACTTTCAAAAGGAAGAAGTAAAGATAATACTTTTTGTTCAAATCGCTCGACTGTGCTAAGATGTTTAATATGTCTCTGTAACCAATGAAACTTGTCTTGTGTCCTCACCTGGCCTAACAGTAATGAGTCTGCCTCTTTATAGTCAACCCAGCCTACAGGTCTCCCCTGGATCCCTTTCAAAATCTGTTATAAGCACCTCATTGAGTCTGAACCTGTCCTAGAAATTACTTAGGCCTTATTTTCATTTTAAGTTGTGTCAAATATTCCGTGTCAACGTTACCCTCCCTTTAATAATAATTCTCCATCCGCTTCTTCTGGCTTCATGAATGTGCCCCTATCCAGAAACATATAGTTAATGAATATGAGCATTTTTCAACCTTGGGACTATGACATTTTGAGCCAGATCATTCTTTATTGGGAGAGGGGTGCTGGCCTGTACATTGTAGTTGTTTAGCAGCATCCCTGACCTCGACCCAGGAAATGCCAGGAGCATGGCCACCGCTGTGACAAGCAAAAATCCTTTCGTGTATTGCCAGGTGTGCCCTCAGGGTAAACCGTCCTTGCTTGGAAACCACCACTCTATATTCTGGAGAAGGAAAACCCACAGCCCAGATTCATCTGGCTGCACCCAACCTCTCCCAGCTGCTTTGCAACCATCATAAAGTGTTAAAGGGGAGAAATTAATTGAACCCTGTTTTGTTTTGTCAGCCAGAAAGAGAAAAACCCACACCCAGGTGCTTGCTTAAGACCAAAAAATAAATTATGTACACCAAACCCCCCAAGCTCTAAAATAAGGCTTTATGAGGTGTCAGACTGTGGATGGACTTTCCCTCGCTGAAATCCCCACCAAATGGCTTTCTGTAGCTTGTACCTCAGATGTTGAGTCTGAAGGAGTCAAGGAAGAACTGAACACTCTCCAGCCTTGAACCGAAGCCTAAAGAGCCCATCACCTGGCTGTGGAGTCTGCGCACAGACCGACCCTCGGTCGCAGGGAGGAAGTGAGGGCCTTCAAGGGATTCTTTTGAAGGTGAATGTAGTACAAGGACATTGGTGTTTGCAAAGCCTTATGAAGTCCCCCCCCCCCCCCCCCAAGGGCATTGTTCCAGTTTATCTCTGTGCTGTGGGCGAGCTTCCTACCTACAGTCCCGGAGATAGCTCAGTTCCAAAACGTCTTATTTACAAGAGTTTAATTGGACAAAATACCCTGGAACAGACCTCAGCCATTCCCCTGGGGAAGGGAGGGTTTTTATTTTTGAAGCACCAACCTAAAGCCTAGAAAATTCAAGGACGAAGAACTTTAGAGCGGTATTAGGTTAAACAGTACATTCCTCCAAGGTTTGCTGGTGGAAGAAATCACCTGGAGGTGGCAGGGTTACAAATGCACAGTGCAGGCCACACCGCAGCATTCGGATTCAGAGGGGCCAGGGGAGCCTGGGCATCTGCATTTGCACAAGCATTTGAGCCTGACACCGGTGGTGACCAACTGACTAGACACACTACCCTATCTAACTCTGTCATTTCACAAATGAATAAACTGAGGCCCAGAGGAGGTCCACCAGCCAATTAGACACAGAACTGAAATGTGGCTGTGAGGACAGCTCCGGTCTTTTTCAGGCAACCATCTGCCCTGGCACAGACACCAGAGGTGAGAAGGAGGCCGTGGAACCAAGGCTTTCCCCTCCAGAAATCCTGTTTGTGAGCTTACGCTCAATCATGGACAAGTTTTTCTTCTCTGGAGTCCCAGCAAATGCTCTGACACCTCTACCTAAGATGTGCGCCACTGAATATTCTCAAAGTCTGCTCAGCTGGTATCAGATGAAGTCCCCGCCCGCTTTGCTCATCCGTGCACTAGTTTAAACTTGTAAGTAAGTCGGTGTGTTCTTTCTAAAGACTCTTCCGGAGCCAGAGCCGTCTCAGGTGTCTGCGAAGAACTGCTGCTATCTCCTCGCAAGTACATACCCGTTGGCTCACACAAATGAAAGAAACAAAGCCGAAGACAATAGATTTTCACATTTCACAGACACTCTGGTGACTAACACGGGGATGTCATACTGCTCTATGTTTTCAAGTAAAGACATAAAACATGACTGCCTGCTCTAGGAACCATTTCACCCCCATTAATAAAAAGTAATCAAATATTTTAAAAAATCAATCTTCTGAGAAACTCTCTATTATGTCCCACTTTACTATAGGCAGCAGGAATTTAACGAACATTTGTGGACCTGAAAGGACATGTGGCTATACCGCATAACTGACTTCATAAGAGGATCTCATTGGTCATCCCCAGGAGCCCTGTCTGCCGCCAGCACGCCTGAGCTGTTTGCTTAGGCAGGTGTGCACAGTTGCCTTATCCAGTGACTCCCCAGAATCTGAGATGGTATTTCCCATCTGAGCTGCAGGAAGGTCACATTTTTTTTTTTTTTAAAGAAACTAATCTCCTCAATGTTCTGTTCTCCTTGTTCCTGTTACTGGTCAAGGTACAGAAGGAAAAACAAACATGATGAGTGATACCAGCTGCTGGACAGCATGAACTTTCCTATCTAAGCATTCTCACCCCGGGGCAGAACGAGTGTTTTATTTAGACTTTGAAAAGCATTTATTGGATCAATAATGTCACAAAACAGAGACATAAGATGCTTCCAACTTCTCATTAGGTCAATTTTATTGGAAGTAGCATAGAGATAATGAAAGATGTTGAATACTGGTTGCTTTTCAAATGTGGAAATTGCTGTTGTCCACTGAGAAGTAAGTGTGGTGAGAAAGCTGTTTTCAGTTCATAAATGTGGTTATTATTTCATATTTTTATAGAACCCTAAATGCACAAGGTGCTGACAATATTTGAAGTGGGGCCAAGCAAATCAAATTTCTGGTCCAAAGCACGCAGAGTCCATACACAGACCCAATCCATACCAAACCAATAACTCAAAATAAACATGGTACAGCTCAGGGCCATTGCAACGGGAGGGCCGTAGGAGGGTAAATGGTTTTAAGGTGAAGAAAAGAAGAGATACCCCTAAAGTACAATAAAGTAATTTTTTAAAACCCTCTGAATAGGCCCTAGAGTCTCCACATGAGTTGTCCAAACCAGCATTTTCTTTAAGAAGCCTTTCACCCCCGACTGTCCTGGCAGGCAAAAACACAGCTACACCAAGACAATGAATTAGATGTCAAGTGTGCACATACTAATACATTTTGGTGTGATGGTATTGCTCCCTAGACACAGCTACTCCATCCTCATCGGTTCTTAAACTGAAAGCTGGAAAAAGCTCTTCTTTAGAGGCGCAAATAATGACTTTCTCCTTAAGCCAAAGGAAAAATCCCTCTAAATGGGGGAGGTTTGCCCTGACTGGTTTGGCTCAGTGGATAAGAGCATCAGCCTACGGACTGAAGGGTCCCGGGTTCGATTCCAGTCAAGGGCATGTACCTTGGTTGGGGGCACATCCCCAGTAGGTGGTGTGCAGGAGGCAGCTGATCGATGTTTCTCTCTCATCGATGTTTCTAACTCTCTATCCCTCTCCCTTCCTTTCTGTAAAAAAATCAATAAAATATATTTTTTAAAAAATAAAAAATAAATGGGGGAGGTTCTCTCAACCTTGTTAATAAATCAGTCCAAGAATAGAGCACTGTGTTCACAACATGATCAATCAAAAGCCACCGAATGGAAAAAGGCCTCCAGAGCAGCTCAGAGGCCTTATCACAATTGCTTCCTGCAGAGAGAGTGGGTAAATAAGCCCCATCAGAGGCTGGTCCAGGGACGTGCTTCTGGTCGCTCCAGGTATCCACATAGGAAGTAAACAGCTCAGACACAGTCCTGAGAATCGCCCGGAGGAAGTGCAGCTTCCTCTCCCTGCACTCACTCCATCTGCTTATCTTCACCCTCTCAGCACAGCCCTTTGCAAGCTGCCTGAGAGACCCTGACAAAGACCATCTTTTCCCATCTGCCTCTGACCCAACACATCCCCTCCCGTCCCCAGCCAACAGCATGTGATAAGGAAATGAAGACATCAACTCCACCAACTTCCATGCAATGGATCCCCTAAAAAACGGCAGACATCTGGCCTAATGGAAATACCCACAATACTGTGGGAGGAAATGGGCACCAAGACCAGGTAGGCTTCCAGCAGCATCCCAGCATGACTGGACTTCTCATGAGCAACCAACCAATAAACGGTTCTGGAGCTCATTAACTGCCCAGCCGACCGTTGGTGCCCACCAAGCAAACATGTAAGCTTGTTTTACAAGGAGCCCTGGATTTGTGTTACCACCTTTCAAATGATTTTAAGACACCACCATCATTGGCCTGGCCCTGACACTTCCCTCAGGCTTTTCATTCATGTGTGCCCACAGAGCATTCATGCATCTGGCTGTCCGAGTCCTGGGAGCCAAAGAAAGCTCTTGTATGCGCTTGGTTGCCACAGCGTGGCTTTGCATGTCCCAGTTTTAATTTGTGTAAAGGTGTTCATAATGTCAGTTCTAGGTCACCTGAGTTCCACTCAACCTGAGAATTTTAATATGAAACGTGAATGCGTTCAATTCGAGGTAACTAATAATTCAGGATTGTCTTGGAGAAATGGGCCAGCTCCCTGAGATAAGTGTAAAACCCATTTTTGGTTTCTAACTTGGCCTAGAGTTCTCCAACTTCTACAAAATGTTTGATACTGGATTGTCTTTCAAATGACTAAATGCTTTTATAAGCACATGCTTTAAAAACCACAGAAAATCTGGTTTTTTGAAAGGTACAAATTTGCTGGGTTTTTATTAGCAAAGAGAGCAAATTGTTGGATATCATACTTATTTTATAATTTTTGTGCAATCCGGCTCAGTAAATAATTCTTTAACAAAATTTACCAAATGATCAACCTTTACAACAAAGAAACTGAAACCAACATGATTTCTGTAGATCTCTTCAAAGGCACAGATGTAAAGCATGTGCACTGCTTTCTATAGAACACTCGTATAACTGGGCAGTTTCGGGGGTATTACCTTTACCGTGTTGATCATATAAATATTATTTTTCTGTGGGTTTGCAGTGAACTAATCATATCTAACATCATATTAAGGAAGTCATTTTAGTAGCAGCTTTATTTATGGAGAAAATTTCAGCCAAAGTGTACATAGAAAAATTATTAATATTATGATTTGGTTGGAGAAGCAAAAAACACATGCTAAATGAAGTCTGAATTTCATAAATGCTACTCTATGGGGGAACAAGAAAATTCATTTGGACTGAATATTTCATTTTCCACATTGAACTCTTTAGAATTCATTCTTTTTCCTTCACCTATTGCATTAACAGAAAAATATAGGAGCCTTCCAGTGAACAAACTCTATATCCTCTTGGAGGAAAATGGAAGTAAATGGGAGTGAAATGACTGAGCAGGAATAAATAAAAGTCTCAAATGAGAACCACCACTGGAGCCTGGACAAATGCAGGTGTCCACCACAGGTCATCGGAACGACTGCAGGTGAGCAGGGCCCACTCGGAGGCCAGTCCTAAGCATACACATGATTAACTCGTAAACTACAGCTCTATTTTCTCTTCTTCAACTCTTTCTTACTCTGCTCTCCATCAATAAAACAAAACCCATTCAATCAGTCAGGGTCCAACCAAGGAACTGGAATGTGGGGATACAATAGAGGACATTTTGTTACAGAGGTTGAAAGAAGGACTGAGAAGCCCAACAGGAGACTATAGGGTAACCGGGGGTTAACAAAAGCAAGAAGCTGGCACCACCCTAAGCTGGAGGATCACGTATAGAACTACAAATAAGTAACTAGATTGATTCCTTAATAACTGCTCTCAATTACCTAATGGACTCTATGTAGCCATACTTGTCCATTCCACATATCACTCCTCTACATCCCTTTCTCTCTGGTGACTATTTCATCATTTAAAGAGGAAGATGAGTTTGAATAGTGAGTGATTTATTAAATGATAAATCACTTTATCCTCAATGAACTCAAAACCTCTAATCCATGAAAGCTAACTCCCCAGAAGGACCCTGGGGCTATCACCATCAGCGTCCCCCTTCTGAAGCCTTAATAAGACAAGCCGAGGAAAGGAGCAGGTGCTGTCATTACTTTCACTCGGTTAAAATGCAGAGCAAAGGGCCACACATCTTCAACTTTTCTGCCAGGGCTTCAGAAGTTCAGACCATCACAAGTTTCTTCTACCTCGGGAAGAAATCATTTCAATCTTTCAATCTCTAAACTATGTTGGCCCTTCTTCCAAGCTGTTATCCAATTTGCTGTGACTCCATACCAAGAGCAATTACCTTGTCTCCTTAACAGCACAATAGGACCTGTCAACACTACAGACGTGTCAGTCAATACTCAGTATGCCAACACTCCGGTCAGCTGAAGGAGACCTGGGACAGTCAAGGCATATTTTTTATTGTTGACAGTGTTACAGACCATCCCCACCCCATCTCCTCCCTTTTTGCTCCCCTCCACCCAGCCACTGCCCCACCCCAGGCCTTCCCTACACTATTGTCTGTGTCCATAGGCTATGCACATCTGCATGTGCATTCTTTGACTAATCTCTTCCCTTCCCGTTTCCCCCAAACTCTCACCTCTGACATCTGTCCAGTCTGTTCCATGCATCCATGCCTCTGGATCTATTTGGTTTGTCAGTTTATTTTGTTCATTGGAATCCACATATAAGTGAGATCATGGATATTTGTCTTTCTCTGACTGGCTTATTTCATTTACCATACTTTAGCATTCAATTTTAGTGTGTAAATTAAATCTGTAATGGGTTAGTCCATTGCAATGCAGTTGAACAGCATGATGTTAACAACTGGATTCCAGTGAATCCAATTGGGATTTTTGCATGGTCTCCGCCCTGGAAAACCAACTTGAATTCCTGTACTCAGGCCATATTCCAAGAGACATCATAATTAGATCCCAAAAGAATACATTGCAGCTGAAGAGGATGTCCCCTGGAAAATTATATGGGGGAAAGGCTGGCCAAAGCAATGTTCACATTCATGCAATTATCCACGTAATTGCACAAGGTGCAATTATTCTGGCTAAAGTTATGCTAGGATTAGTCAGTCTTTAAAAAATGTATTTTGAGAAAGAAAACATAATGCTGGGGCAGACTACCAACACACCATGTTCCATTTTCTTTTGCAACACTTGAGTGAAAGTTCATCAAAACAAAGGTTTTAGCAGATTTCAAAGCATAATGGGGAAAGTGATTAAGTGTAAGACATGACACATTTTGACCAACTCCACTATGCCTCCCATTGACCCTTATGTGAAAGACTTATTTGTGGACATTCAATTATAATCACTCACAGTTTAAAAAACTAGGACCTCTACTGTCATGTTTACCAATAACCCTGAGGTTTTAAATAAAGGAACTCAACAGGGGACTCTTGCAATAAGATTATGAAGCACATAAAACATTTGGGGGATGAGAAAATTGAGCAAGAAACTCACCTTTAGCCTAGCTGGTGTGGCTCAGTGGTTGAGCACTGGCCTGTGAACCAGGAGGTCATGGGCTTGATTCCCGGTCAGGGCACATGCCTGGGTTGTAGGCTCGATCATCAGCAACATTTAATCACAGCCTGATAATATAGAAAGCATTTCAACATTTTGCAGAGTCCCATAGTAAGTATTAGAAACAACTATGTAAGTACAAAACAAAGAAGTACCAATCAATAGAAACTATTGCCCAATAAAAAGCCAGAAAACTAAGGGGCCATTATTTATATTGCTGAATATTTTAACTGCAAAACCAAGTTAAAGGAATTTTAATAGTTTAGATCCATGTCCTGTAAGACTTTTTTTTAGTGGGTATGAAAACTACTATAGTTAAATAGCTATAATTACTTAATTATGTAAACTCCCAAAAAACTTGTTCAATAAAAATACTAAATATATGTCTTATTTTATTCTGCAAAGTTGTAAACTCTTTCCGTGTAAAGTGGAAAGAGTTCATTTTTCTATATCTCCCCACAAAATCCAACTCAGATCTGGGAAAATAGTAACTGGGCAATAAATAAGTGACAAGGAAACAGCAGCTGAAAAAGAATGCTTAAAAAACAAAGTGTCGAACTGATTTTAATCAGAATCTATTGTTATATGCCCCAAAATACATTTTCCACAGTATGGATGAATCATTTTCTACCTCTCTTACAGAAACAGTTGCCTTTGAGAAACGTAGCTCTGAGAAATAGTTCTAAGTTGTCAACATTATCATGTGTGCCTCTATAATCCTAACAAACATGACTGGGACTTAAAATATAAATGATCTGGTTATTATCAGCATTAGCCAAAAAAAAAAAAATTCAATACTACCCTATAAAAATATGGAAGATAGCATTTTTCCCATTTTATTATTCCTACTGACTAGAATATAAAGAGATTAAATAAAATCTCAAGGTGTCAAGGTAAGTTAAAGAAACCTGGATTCCAGCCCCAAGTTTACTTTTTAAAAATATATATATTTTTATTGATTTCAGAGAGGAAGGGAGAAAGAGAAACATCAGTGATGAGAGAATCATTGATCGGCTGCCTCTTGCATGCCCCCTACTGGGGATCGAGCCCACAACCTGGGCATGTGCCCTTGACCAGAATCGAATCCAGGACCCTTCAGTCCACAGGCCAAGGTTTTATCTACTGAGCCAAACCGGCGAGGGCCCTAGGTTTACTTTTGATTTCCTAGTCAAGGCCAAAACTTATTCTAATGGCACAGTAAAAAAAAATAAATTGATGCTTCCAACTCCCAGGAATAGTTATGCTGTGCTCAATGACTTTTCCATTTTATATAAATCTAGTTCAGATTGCCTTCCTTATACCTGATGTAACTATCAAATAAAGAGGCTAACATTTAGTGTCTGCCTAATGAAACTCTGCCTCCTTGTTTCATAATAACATCAAAGACATGGACATGAGTTACAACAGAGTGAAAACAGTATTTCCTTCAAGATCATCCAAACTTTTAATAGAGTGTTATCTCAACACTGTAACAAGCTCATTCCAGAGTTGCTGGTTGATGAGTAGCTGTGACAGGAAGCACCAAAGGGTTTCTTATTCCTGATTCTCATGTAAGTATGTGTAAAGCCTAAATTTATTTCTAAGCACATAACACAACAAAGAGGTCGTAACTGTTAATAGTTGGCTCTAGATACCTTTTGAGTAATTGTGAGAACTTTCACCCTTACTTCCTTCTCGGGGATTTTACTGGGGTTTATGTAGCAGTGAGATTTTTTTTCTTTTTCTTTTTCAATTATAGTTGACAGTCAATATTACTTTATGTTAGTTTCATGGGTGCAGCGTAGTGGTTAGACATTTACATAATTTATGAAGGGATCCCTCCACTGATAAGTCTAGTAACCACCCAGCACTATACATAGTTATTACAATATTATCTATATACATAAAAGCCTAAACGACTGAACAACCGAACGGCCAGTCGCTATGATGCACACTGACCACCAGGGGGCAGATGCTCAATGCAGGAGCTGCCCCCTGGTGGTCAGTACACTCCCACAGCGGGAGTGCTGCTCAACTGACCGACCTGTCCCAGTGGCCCACCAGCCAGGCAGCAGCCACTCACTCCCTCAGTCATCCTGCAGGTCCAATCTCCAGAGAACGGGCCAGGCACCAACAGACCAGCACAATTCCAACAGCGCCACCGGCCTCCTAGAAGTTGGCCTCGGGCACCGTGGCCGCATCCCCTCCCTATATGCTCCACAAGTAAGAAATGACATAAAAGTGACCACCAGGTGGCTCCCAACAACCAGCGCAAATGTCAGTAGGATGGATCCGGATCCCGGGCTGACAAGGGCATCCCACTGCCTGCCTGGAGGGTCGATTGCATCCCAGTCCCCCACACACACACTCCCCTCAGGACAGGCACCAGACACCGGGCTCATGGCTGGCAAGTGCCACGGGGCCAGGATGAGCCGCTCTGGTAGGCAGGAGTGGCAGGCGGTGCTGGACTGCTGGTTTCGGCCCAATCCCTGCAGGCCATGCTGAAGGACCCCACCCGTGCACAAATTCGTGCACCAGGCCTCTAACTGACAATATTCCTCATGCTGTACTTTAACTCCCTGTGACTATTTTGTAACTGCCAGATTTTGTACTTCTTTTTTTAAAATATATTTTTATTGATTTCAGAGAGGAAGGGAGAGGGAGAGAGAGAAAGAAACATCAATGATGAGAGAGAATCACTGATCACCTCCTGCACACCCCCTACTGGGGATCAAGCCTGCAACCTGGGTATATGCCCTTGACCAGGATTGAACCCGAGACCCTTCAGTTTGAAGGCCAACACTCTATTCACTGAGCCAAACCAGCTAGGGCTGTATTTCTTAATTCTTTTACTTTTTCACTCAGTCCCCTAAACCCCTTCCTATCTGGCAGGTAGCAATAGAAACTTTTTTAAGCAACTATAATCGCTTTTCCCATAGGCATTTTCAGTCCCTCCTTGCCACAATTACCCAGTCTAATAAGGGGCCGGTTTTAAGTAGAAATGATTAGATTCAGTGTAAAAGTCTTTCTCTCAACAAAATTTTAAAATTTATTTCTCAAGTTCTTTTAATGTTCATGCCTACCAAGAACACAATATAGCCCCCAGAAAAAGCACTTAAATATAACCAGTGAAATTATTTCAGAATTAAGACTTGAATTATTTGATAATAAACTTAGTTAACCTGATCTTTTTGGGTACTGGGTTTTTTATTTTTATTGATTCAACCACAGAATTTATTTGAATCTTCCCAAACTACAGCTTAATATAATTTTAAAAGAAGACTTTTAAAAATAGCAAAATATGGCACCACACATTACAAAAATTGAGTAAAGCTTCAGTGGAAAGACTCAGTAGGACGGTAATAATCAATGAAAGGAAAATTGTTTTCAGAAATTCCATTATCTGCTCTCTAGGTATCAGTGGACATCACCAACTCTAGGGAACCATGAAACGGATCCCAGAACTTAATCTAGTGAAATGGATCATACTGATGCATCTGTCTGGAATAGTTGAGAATGAGGGTTATATTAAATTGCCTCTTTCACTTACTTCTTCTTTAACCTCTTTTTTAAAAAATTCAAATTTAAGCATTCACAAAATCTTCCAATATAAATATATTAAGTTTCATCAGTAGATGAGTGGATTAAAAAACTGTGGTACATCTACACAATGGAATACTATGCTGTGGTAAAAAAGGAGTTCTTACCATTTGCAACAGCATGGATGGAACTGGAGAGCATTATGCTAAGTGAAATAAGCCAGTCAGAGAAAGATAAATATCACATGATCTCACTCATTTATGGAATATAATGAAGAACATAAACTGATGAACAAAAACAGATCCAGAGACAGAGAAGCATCGATCAGACTGTCAAACCTCAGAAGGAAGGTAGGGGAGGGTGGGAGTCAAGGGGAGAGATCAACCAAAGGACTTGTATGCAAACATATAGGCCTAACCAATGGACACACACAACAGGGGGGTGAGGGCATGATGGGGATGATGGGGGGGTAATGTGGGGATAAGGACACATATGTAATAACTTAATCAATAAAAAATTTAAAAAAAAATATATTGTTTGTCCATTAAATATATTACTAATTTTCATTTAATTTCTGAGCAAAGTAAAAAATGGCACCTATTTCCTTAAATTAGTACACTAAAGTTAAAAAATGTTAGTAGAGCCTTTTACACCAGTTTTAAATGATTTTCTAAATGCTAAACTGTTCAGAAAACTAGTGAGCAAAATTAAACAGTTGAGATTAACTTGTAAATTATAGCAGATCTAGGAGCAGTATTTTAGTTAATTCATTTATTCATTCATCAGCATTACTGTTATTATAATTGAGCATTAACTGTATGTGCCAGACACTATTTTATGTGCTGGAGATACAACAGTAAACTAAACAGTTATGATGCAGTTTACAAATCTATTCTTAAAGGTAAGTTACTCTTGGAAGGAATAGCTAAGAATGGATGCAATAATCTCTCCCAAGTGGAAGCATAGATTATCGGTAACAGAGTTTAAAATCAGGTGGTATAATGATGAGTACAAGAATTTAAGATCTCAAGTTACAAATCAAAAAGCACTGGTTTATTTTTCTTATTAGCATTTTATTTTTAAATAAACCTTGATGACACAATTCATATAATCTTTAGTTTTGGTAACCTTGAAAAGTTAAAAGGAGCATCACACTAGGATAGAGATTAAAACCTAGCACAATAAAATAAATATTTAGGGAAGACACAAGAACCAGTAGAAACATAAGTAAAGCAAGCACTAAACTACTCTAATTAATTCCATTTTATATTTTCATTGTCTAGTGGAAATTAAAATGTTAAAAGCCTACTTCCCCAGGAAGCTAGATGTGCTCACCATTTAAATGGCATTTAAAATGTCCTCTGGAAGCAAGGTACCCATTATTTCACTTAATAGGCAAAGAGGAAAAGGGACAAAATGGTCTTAAAATAAATTTTAGACTTAAAAGGTCAGCTCCTGATACTCATTTTTAACTGAAGCATAACATATAGGCAAGTGCACAAATTTAAATATACAGAATGATGAACTTTTACATGTGTATATATTCATGAAACACCACCCAGATCAAGATATAGGACATTATCATCACTCCAGCCAGCCCTTATATCCCCTCTCAAATACATCCCTCTAAATGTAAAAAACATTCCAAAGATCAACTATTTTTATAACTTTAGAAAGTTCTAGAATAAATGCAGAAAGACCTGAGTCTAAATCCAAGTTTTATAACTAACTAATGTGTGATAAATTCTACGTGACCTCTGCCAAGAAAGGAAGAAATGATGAATTTTATTAAATATTACACTATGCTAAGTACTTAATACATATATTAAACACTAGAAGCCTGTTGCACAGAGATTCATGCAATAGGCTTTCCCTTCCCCTAGCTGCCGGCACCGGTTTTCCTCCGGCACCCGGGACCCAGGCCTTTGCTCCGGCCGGAGCCACCTTCGGTCTTCGCTGCCCCGGCCAGAGCCGCCTTCGGTCTTTGCTCTGCCGCTTTGTACCTACTTATGCAAATTAAGCACCATCTTTGTTGGGTTAATTTGCATACTCGTCTGATTGGCTGGTTAGCGTAGCGCAGGTACGATCAATTTACATGTTTTTCTATTATTAGGTAAGATAGTAACAATGAAATCAGATTGGTAGTCAGGAGAAGACTTTAGAGACGAGGTGATGTTAAAGCTGATTTTTAAAGGACTCTTAAGGAAGAGTTGGCGAGAAGAAGCTAGAAGAGGATGACATATGGGAGGGGAATATGAATGAAAGAAGATAACTGCATGTATAATACCATGGAGACATAGAACAGCATCACATATTCAGGAAATTCTGTTTGTGCAGCTAGAGCACAGGATTCAGGTGGGGAAGAGGTGAGAGATAAGCTGCAGAGATAGGAATGAGACAGGTCAAGAGGCCACAGGTATTAAAATAAAAATTAAACTTCATTTGGGGCATTAGTACAGAATCACAGTCTGAGCCCAGGGAGTCAGGAAGAGAGATGGCATCACCAGGTAGCTACTATTTAGTTACTGAAGACGTAGGAAGATTGAAGGCAAAGGAAAGTGGTGACTGCAGTCATCTGGGCCCAAAGGGAAGGGCAGTTGTGGATTTAAGTGGCCTGTGGCAGGGAACATGGAAATAAAGGAATTAACTAGAAAAATGTTGAAGAGGTAAAATCTAAAGGACATATAGACGCATTGGAAACAGGAGGGGAGTGATTGGTGGGTTCTGGATTGGACAATAGAGGCCCGCTGCACTGAGACAAGGCATACTTTTCATTGTATTTGGAGAAATGATGATGTGTTCAATTTTAGACATGGTAAATTCCAAATGCCTATTAGATGACTTGAGATGTCTAGAAAGCATTTGGATAATAGCAACTAAAACTTCTTGAATAGCTACTGGATGCCCAGTTCCTTCTAAAGAATCACACAATATACCTGAAACTAATATAATATTGTATGTCAACTGGAATAAAATTAAAAAAAAAAAAGAAAGAAAGAAAAACTATGGGAAATGCAGAAAGAACACAAGGGCTGATGTTCTGAAAATCTAGAGTTAGTTCAAACTGACACTTGGTAACTGGGTGGTTTTAGGTAGCCTCAGTTAACAGAATTCATGTTTGCATTTTGAAAATGAAGGATCCCTTTCCTTTCAGCAGCCCACGATGGCGAGGTGGCAAGATGGCGGTGCAAATTTCCAAGAAGAAGAAGGCAACATAAATAATTAAATAAATAAAAGAAAATGAAGGATCTAAGAAAGCTAACTTAAACTTACTAAAGTACAACAGACTTCCTTGATAAAGACAAATTTGACTGTTTCTGTGCTAGCACTGTAGAGAATAATATCTTAACCTTAGTGTGTAATGGAAAAACAAGAACTAGACTATCAAAATTTGCTGACCTGACAAGATACTCTAATGAACAGATGACAGCCATGTATAGCCAAAGTTGAGGACTTTTTTAAGGAATATTCATAGCAGAGAGCATAAAATGAAATTTAACTTTAGAAGAGGGGAGTTTGGGATTTTGGGGTCATTTATTCATCTAACAAATAGATATTGAACTTCTACATACTAGAGACTCTATGTACTAGACACCATACTCTTACACTAACCTTCATAAAGTCAGAAATCTTGTTCTCCTCTAAACCCATATTACTCTTTTTCTCCTCTAAGTTTCTTCTAGTGTCAGGTTGCTTTTTCATATAATACTAAATCCTAACAGATTTTAAGATACATTTCAAGTCCAAATGCCTCCCCAAGACATCTCCTGATAATTAGAAAGTATATTACTCCTTCTTTTTATCTACCTATACTTAGTGTAATCAATCAATGTTGGGTCAGCCTTCCCTCATCAAAGAACTTGATATTTTGTTGGTTGTAAAAGTAAGGGCTAAACATTCAACCCTAGTACAAGTCCAGAGGAAGAAAAAAAAATTTTCAGCAAATGATAAAAGTTTCAATACAGCATTCCTTTCAATAGTGGTTTATTCATGCAATCCATATGTTAGCATATAAATATATTCTCTCATTGAGTTTCCTGGAGAGAAAGAAGTATTTGTGAAATTAAAAGTTTTAATTTCATTAACAGCCATGATATATTCTTACTAAGGAGGCAATTATAAAGCAGCTTTTATTTTAATAAAACAAATGGTAAATGTTATGAAGGAAATACCATTCAATGAGAGTGTATAACAATAGAATCTGATCTAAATGGTAAAGAAAAACAGGAATCTGATCTAAATGGTCAAGAAAAACAGATCCAAAGTAGTTATATACAATTACTTGCAGCAACTAGGGCCATTCATTTTCAGCTCAAGTCTTCAGAGAACTGGCATTGTTACTCATAGCTAAACATTTGTTTCTCAAAATATAATGAAAAAATAGAAAAAAATATACCCGAGTAAACATGAGATTATTCTGTACTCCTCACGAGTAATCACAATTTTCATAATGCCAAGGCTCAGATTTGTTTTAAGAAACATTTAAGTGAATTCTCATTTTTGTTTAGGTTCAGGTCTCTCTTCCAGACTTTTTCTGAACTCTAGCAGACTAACTGGCTTTAGCAAGGCAAGGATGGGTTCATTGTTCCCATTACTTCAAAAGTTTCCTCGTACAGAGTGCTGAAAAGTTAATACCTCTAGAGAAAACTAATCAGAAGCACAGCTGTTCAATAGGAATGAGAGGCTATGGAAAGCAGAGACCTAAGAATGACAGCGGCCAGACAAATTATGGATGATTTTCCAATAGAGCACTGCTTGAAAACGAGGCCAAGAACATTGGGTGTACTGGTCAAGAGAATATCTCATGTCACTTACGACACCAGATCCCCAGGACTTAGGAGTCAGTCTTGTAGGTACCAGTGTGTCACTGTGGAACTAAGTATTGATTAAAAATTAGAGCTAGATGTCATTCTATTTGATACCTGTCATTTGTAACCAACAAGTGACAAGGATACTGGAAACTTAACTAAGAGCAAAATCTTTACACTAACAACATTCTCCATTTTCTTCCCCCAGTCCAAATCAGAGCATTGTGGCCCACACATAATTGGGCATTATGGGATGAGCCTAGGAGAGGGACCCCCTGGGACAATCTGGCCAAACACAGCTGCAAAAAACAAGACTCTCCATCCGGAGAAAGGCTGTGATAGACAGAGAATTGGAAGGGCTTTCGAGAGAAATGGTGAGTTCCTCACTAGAAACACTTGCTACAGGCCGAGCACACAGCAGGGGCCACTCCGACATGAGGCAGGGTAGAGCAGACTTTTCCAGGGAGGATGATGCAGCTTGTCCTCTAGGACTGTTCACATTACAGTGGGTAAAATGAGCCATGAGAGTCATGTAATTATTTCCATGGATGTATCTTTGTACATTTTTTTTTTGTAAATTAAAATTTTTTGACACAAAATTGGCCCCACCAAGCCCTTGTGAATGTCAACACAATTCAAAGACTGGAAAGTGGGGAGTAATCAGTATAAGCCAATTCTGTTGCTTAAATCCATCCCTGTCCTCAGTTAACATGAGTCAGCATCAAATGATCTATAATTCCCTTTCCAGACCAACCACTAGTCTTTTTTTTTCTTTTTACTAACTTCAAGTAGAGGTAAAAAGTAAAGAGAGCCCAGCGGCATGGCTCAGCAGTTGAGCATTGACCTATGAACCAGGAGGTCATGTTCTATTCCCGGTCAGGGCACATGCCCAGGTTTGGGCTCGATCCCCAGTGAGGTGTGTGTAAGAGGCAGCCAATTGATTCTCTCTCATCATTGATGTTCCTATCCCTTTCTCCTCCCTGCTTCCTCTCTGAAATCAATAAAAATATATATTTTTTTTTAAAATAAAGACAACTAAAAACAAAAATGTCATCATCTCCCTAGCTAAGAGCAAGAGTGAGAAATATGATACAGTCATTCCAAAGTCTTTGCGGGAAGCCTTGTGTGTCTATTCCTTACATTGGTGCTTCAAGAAATGAAAACATATAACAAAGACCATTTGCGAAGACAAAGGCATACTTTTCTTTGTCAAGATTTTGTTTGGGTGGGGGGTATTCCAAGATGGTGGCAAAGGAAGATCCTGAAATCACCTCCTCCCAAGGACACACCCAATCTACAGTTTTATGTGGAACAATTCCCTCTGAAAAAGACCAGAGCATTAGCTCCTTCACAACAAACAATAAAAGTGCCACATCAAGGGAAGGAGGAGAAGCAAAGACATGGTCTTGCCCAAATCTCCATCCCCGGGGCGGGGGGGGTGGGGGGGGGGGGGTGGAGAGGAGACCACAGTCAGGAGAAACCTCACAAATCCAGAGCTTCTTCCCCAGGAGCAACAGGCTCAAGCCCCAATGAGGTACCCGAACTTTGGGACCTGCACTGGAGAGATGGGCCTTACAAGAAATATTAAAGGGACTTTGCTAAGCCGAAAAGAAAGGGCATTACTCAATAGCAAGAAAAAATATAAAATATAAATCTCACTGGTCAAGGTAAATATATAGTACAGGTAGTGGATTAATCTATAATAATAAAAGGATAATATGCTAATTAGACCAGAAGTCCTTCCAAACGTCCTTCCAGATGAAGCCAGGGCTGCGGGGGCCGAGGCAGAGGCAGCAGAGGCCTCCCGGCCGCCGCTGCGGGGGGGCAGCGAGGGGGGCGCCGAGCCCTTGCACAATTTTCATGCATCAGGCCTCTAGTCACTTATAAAGCTAGTATGAAGGTAAAAGACAGAAGTAGTAAAACAACTATAATTATAATTATTAGCTAAGGAATACACAAACTAAAAAATGTAAAAGTAAAAACAAAACATCCATTCTCATATATATCATATCCTAAGCAGGCTGAAGATGGAGAATCAAGCAATGAATTAAAGATCCAAGGATTGGATTCCAAATCATACATCATTCCCATAGAAATGAGGCGTGCCAATTAGCACTGCTTCTTCCATTTGCAGATACAAACCAGCCTTTCAGAAAAGGTCTTGAGAAGGTATAATTGGATCATGTTCAAACCTAGCAATGAACACACTTGTTCCCAACACCTGGGGAGGTGAGCCTGAGGAAACGGCGATGGTGGTGACATTTGTCATCAACGGCAAGGAGAACTCAGAAAGAAGAGAGAGTCAGAATCCACGGCTGAAAGCCAACTGCGGGCCGTGGTTTGAATGGCCCACGATGAGAGCCTCAGGGACGCAGTCCGCACATGAATCATGTGGTCATTTTTTCAAAACAACCAAGAGCCACAAATAAACACAAGCATCTTCCTGTCTTACTTTCTTTGAAACATTTTACCTTTTTCTCAAGATAAAATATTTGAAATAAATTAATATATTCTAGGGCATTGCCCTGTCCCTCGCAGTGCCTGCAACGGCATAGGGTATGCTGAATGCCACCCACTTTAGCCGCTGAGTGGAGACCAGTGGCATTCCCCACCCCGAGTTCCTCTGACATTTACCGTTCATGTCTCACAACCAAGGACCTAACAATTCACTGTCTGATGGGATCAAAAATCCCACAGTTTTGCACCAACTGCTTCATCCCGCCACCCTACGAACCCAGTTACTGTGCTCAGAAAACAGGAGGGTGGTAGGGAAAGACCCAGTGGCTGCTGAATGCAGAGGATCCTGGGCTACAAAGCTGTACGAAGAAAACAACAAAAACTGCACCAGGAATCTGCACAGATGAAAACTAGGAGACTTCATTCTTGCTACTATTTAATGTGAAAGATGATAAATTCAACATAAAAGCCACAACTTGTACTCTCTCGTCAGATCTCCTCAAAAATAGATGCAGAAAAGATTGCTAAGAAGCTTCTAGGCTTGCCTGCGAAGGAAAAAAAATGTGTTTGGATCATGTTCAATCCAGCATTGAACACACTTGTTCCCAACACGTGGAAAGGTGAGCCTGAGGACGTCTGTCATCAAACCGCAAGGAGAACTCAGAAAGAAAGAGTCAGAATCCACGGCTGAAATGCTGTCTGGACGCGATGGACTGAAGTGGCCTCAGCAGAGCCTGGGTGATATCTACTGATTCCCAGGGCTGAGAACCTGGGTGTTCATTATAAACGCAAACTGGAGAGATCCCGGAGGTCTGCCTGTGTCCAATTCCTAACCATACAGTGAGAAAGTGAGAGTGGGAGAGGGAAAGGGAGGGCGACTGGACTCCCGGGCAAAGAGACAAGTATGTGGCTGCCTATCAGGGAACTGACATGATTCCCCAAATGGAAAGGATTCCCTAGTCTGGTCAGATTTGTAAACTAGAGCCCCAAACTCTCCAACTTCCTATTTCAGGCAAATAAGATGTGGTCCTAAACAGACACAGCCACGCTCTCACTGCCACTGCCCTCACTGAGGAGTTGCCTTTGCCCACCAGCGGCCGGCTTCGTGGTGTGGGCCTCCCTCTGTGTCCAGGGCACAGGCACAGGGCACAGGTGGACACTCGGAGAGAACATGTACAAGACCCTCAGGTACCTCTCAACTTTCCCAAGAGGGACAGGGCTTGCAAAGAAAATCAGTATGCACTCACTTTCCTATGCCCACATCTGTTATTTTGAGGAAATGAAGTTTGATTAAAATGAGCATCATGGACAGATTAAATTTTAAATGATACAATACAAGGGCAGCTTGACAATGAAATGAGAGAAATTCTATCCCTTTTAGCACAAATGGTGGAACTGTGGACTAGTTATGTCCATATAACTGTAGGTCTTTTTGTGCATCTTCTGGCAGGATGACATCCTCCTCCCCATCACCCAATCCCTAAGTCACTTCCCTTCCACTAACACACAAAGACTAAACAAGAAGGTTTAGGGAAACTCCCTAAATATCTAGAGATAGCCCTGGTTATAGGACCCAGAAACGGTACCACTAAGGAGTGAATCTTGAAGCAGATTCTAATGAAAATGACCTAGTACTCTAGTTTACAATCAAGCATGCTCAAGTTCCAGTGATAACCACCATGGGGATTTTAATTCTCTGTGGCCAATTAGCTTAGTTAGAGAGTTCCAGTGGGACCGAGGTCACGGCTTCAGTGCTTTCTAAACCGAATCTGGATTTGATTAATTCTATGTCTACAGATCATACTAGCAATTTCACAAATTGCACAAAAGACAATGGGCAAACTCGCATCGGTCAATTCTCCCAAATGGAAAACAGTTGAACAGGCCTAGATCTGTGGTCAGAAGTCTTAGGCTGATATTCTGGTTCTGGGTTCTTGCTATGTGACCTTGGACAAGTCACTTAATTGTTCTGAGGCTCAGTGGCCTCACCTGTGAAATAAATGTTTAAAATATCTGTTTTACAGGACTGTTCTGAAGATCAAGAAATTCATGTATGTGAAAACACTTGGCCAATGTGCTCAATTATCCAACAGCCCGTATGTAAAAATAATTATCATTGAGGAACTGGCTCACTTACCATTAGAGTGGAAAATAGCACACTGTAAATTTGCATAAAATACCACTGTAATTATATAAATACTAGAGGCCTGGTGCACAAATTTGTGCACCAGTGGGGTCCCTCAGCCTGGCCTGCAGGATTGGGCCAAAACCAGCTCTCCAACATCCCCCGAGGGGTCCCAGATTGCGAGAGGGCACAGGCCAGGCTGAGGGACCCCACTGGTGCACGATAGGGGCAGGGGAGGGATGCAGAAGGTTGGCTACCCGGGGAGGGACGACGGGGAGAGCTCCAGGGTGTGTCCGGCCTGTCTCATTCAGTCCGGATCAGCCGGACCCCAGCAGCAAGCGAACCTACCAGTTGGAGTATCTGTCCCCTGGTGGTCAGTGCACATCTCAGCGAGAGGTTAAGCGACCTTAGCATATCATTAGCATATTATGCTTTGATTGGCTGAATGGAGGTCTGGACACTTAGCATATTAGGCTTTGATTATATAGGATTTGTTGAATTAAAGAAAGAATAAAGGAATAAAGTGCCATTTTTGTACTTTCCAGCAGAGAATTCCTTTGCGAGTCAATTAGCCCAGTGGTTTCCAAGAGGTCTTTCTACAGAAGCCCAGGGATCGCTGAAGGGGCAGCTGCGCGGAGCAGAGGGGAGACAGAGCTCCAGACCGCTCCCCTGACTTCAGAGCATCTCCCGGCATAAGCAGGGTTTTCAGACTGCGAAATCTACAACCAACGAAGTCAGCTCACCCAGAGCTGCTCTCTACTCAGGTCCTGGCAGTGGCTCTCTGCTGCAGCCTAGCACTGCTTTGGCATCCTTCTCTTAAAACAGAAGAGGAAATGTCATCGATGTTGTAGTTCACCAAGCATCCTAGATCTCAGACAGCTCCCAATCTGGTCATCAGAGTGAAGAGTAAATATTCTGATGTCTCTAAAGACTTATTTTGATTTAATTGTGGAAGCCAAATATTCTCTGACAGGCTCTGGAAGGACAAATGGAAGGGCTGTAGCTATTTCCGACTTTTCCAGGCACCTCCTTGTCTACAGGCATCCATGGCCAGTGAGCTGTCTCGGGAGGCCGACTGAAATACTGGGAAGAACACCTAAACTGGGAGTCAAGAGATGAACTTGGTCATAGTTCCAGGACCAACTCCTGATGTGGTCTTTGACAAAACTCTAGACTCTAGATCATCCTGAAACAATGACCAGAGGATCACCTCACCTCCTCTGATTGCAGAAGCACTATGACGACGGATGAGTTAGTGACGTTATGTGAGGGGATCACCCTGACAAAAGCCCCTGGAGGAGCATACGTGTTGCAAGGCTGAATTTCCCCCCGTACACTGCAGGATACAAAATATGCCAAGACTTCAAGACAACATAGAAACACTCGGTGAATGACTCCAAGATTCACCATCATGCTGCAGCTTCCTGTGCGAGAACAGCTGTCCTGGGAATGTGGAGCACACAGTTCGTCATTTTCTCACTGAGTTGTTAAGAACAGTTTTGTTTCTTGAAGGAAAAACTGATTCCATTTAAAAAATTGTAGGATAGTGTCCTGCTAGCCATGTTTTACATATGAAAAATAGGGGGCATACCTGGCATGGCTCAGTGGTTGAGCGTCAACTATGAACCAGAAGGTCATGGTTCAATCCCAGTCAGGGCACATGCCCAGGTTGCGGGTTTGATCCCCAGTAGGGAGCATGCAGGAGGCAGACAATCAATGATTCTCTCTCATCATTGATGTTTCTATCTCTCTCGCCTTCTCCTTTCCTCTCCGAAATCAATTTAAAATGTATATATTAACTATATATATATATATATATATATATATATATATATATATATATAGTGGGCCCTAGCTGGTTTGGCTCAGTGGGTAGAGCTTCAGCCTGTGGACTGAAGGGTCCCAGGTTTGATGCCAGCCAAGGGCATGTACCTTGGTTGCAGGTTCCCCGGCCCTAGTCAGGGTGCATGCAGGAGGCAATCAATTGATGTGTCTCTCTCACATTGATCTCTCTCTCGGTCTCTCCCTCTCCTTTCCACGCTCTCTAAAAATCAATGGGAAAATATCCTCCGATGAGGATTAAAAAAACACAAAAACAGACAAACAAAAAAGAAATAGAGGATTATGAAGACTCCAGAACGTTGTTTCTCTTTAAATTGATACATAAGCTTTCATTAAAAATAAAATTTAGCATGGAAGATATGTGGAAATTACAGAGGTTTACTTTTTCTTCTCAAGAGCAAAGAGTCCAGGCCAAATACAATAATCATTATAAATAAAGATTCTGCTTTGCTACGTGCTTTATCTTGGCCCTAAAGAAAACCATCTATTTATATTCAGTCTGCTCCTATCACTCTGTTTATTAGACTTAGATACAACAGGCCTTCGCCTGCTCGTCACTGCCATTGCTCACACGTCCTCTTACAAAGCCAAACTGACCTCAGAAACTCAAACCTCATCCATTCATTAATCTTTTGGCGCCACATCCTGGGAGGTCAGTATCTGGCCATGGTCTTCAGTTTCATACGCTATGCAGTATTTGTATCACGTGAATTTGAGCTAAATAACTCAGTCTTGGAAATCAGCCTGAAAATGTCGCTTGGCTTACAGAAATACTACTTGGCCTGCAGACCATACACGGGGCCAGCACGCAGGAACTCAGCCTGCCCTCTGCCTCCCCTCCCTCCCCAGTCCCACAGAGCTGAGACCACAGAAGAAAGAAATAAGCTGCATTATCCCTGAAGTATGTTTCAGGTACTAACTTTTTACTCCAAAAGAACATTCTGTCTTTACTGCTTGTCACTATTCTGTTCTATTTTGTATTCTTTTGTGTCTCAAAGGTTTTAGGCTCTTCAGAAATTTCCCTTTAAAATTCAGGTGCCTGGAGACAGGGGTGAGGTCTGAAGGAAGATGGGTCATTGTCACAGCTTGAGTTGAAGAATTGAAGAATCTAAGAAAAAGACATGCTGAGGGCCCAGTCAGCATGGCTCAGTGGTTGAGCATGGACCTACAAACCAGGAGGTCATGGTTGGATTCCCAGTCAGGGTACATGCCCCGGTTGTGGGCTCGATCCCCAGTGTGGGATGTGCAAGAGGCAGCCAATCAATGATTCTCCGTCATCAGTGATGTTTCTAGCTCTCTCTCCCTCTCCCTTCCTCTCTGAAATCAATAAAAGAAAGAAAAGGAAAAATAAAAACATGCTGAGGGAGGAAGTGAAAAATCAACATTGCCTATCTCATAATTTTACCTCGTCATATTATTTATCAAAAATGCAAACCCATTTGCCTACAGAAAACACTAAATTTCTATCTTCAAAAAATAAACAAAACATCTCCAAATGATTAGACACCTCACGTCTTATTTCTTCCTACCAAATTAGCAATTTTCTGAGACATCAATGAGAACATTGTATCTGGCCATCTTTGGGGTTTTCCTCTAAATTGGAACAATCTATAATAATAAAAGCATAATATGCTAATTAGACTGGACAGCTGAATGACCTTCCAGGTGTCCTTCCAAACAACCTTCCGGATGAAGCTGGGGCTGCGAGGGCCAAGCCCCTTGCACGAATTTCATGCATTGTGCCTCTAGTTAACAATAATTAAGAAAATGAGAATGGTGGCAGCTTGTGATCATCCCGTCCTGATCCAGTTTACCAGGGTGTTTCATTCAACTCCCAGAACTTGGTCCGTTAATCCAGGCGTGCTCACATGTCTTTACAGAAAATGGCATTTCCAAGACCTCAGCTCCATGCATTCACTCTACAAAAGCAGATCTGCTAGAGAGTGGTTCTCAACCTTCCTAATGCCACGACCCTTTACTACAGTTCCTCATGTTGTGGTGACGCCCAATGTCATTGTTACAAATTGAACATAATTAAGGCATAGTGATTAATCACAAAAACAACATGTAATTATATATGTGTTTTCCGATGGTCTTAGGCGACCCCTGTGAAAGGGCCGTTCGACCCCCAAAGGGGTCGCGACCCACAGGTTGAGAACCGCTGTGCTAGAGTATGTGCCTTTGGTGCTCTTTCGCAATCTCCTCCTCCCTCTTTAAGAAAAGACAGGCAAACATTTCACCATCTACTTCTTGCGTGGCTCGTGACCCACAAATGTCAAAACTTCTGGGACTGCAAACAAAGGAAAGTTTTCCAATGTCTTCACCAGTTCTGAGAAAATAAATTATTCTAATTGTACTATAACAAATTCTTTTGCAAATCAGGTGGTTTTAAATTCTTTGCTTTTAGAAAGAACTTTTACCATTTGCAGCAGCATGGAGGGACCTGGAGAGTGTGATGCTAAGCGAAATAAGCCAGTCAGAGAAAGATCAGTGCCACATGATCTCACTCATATGTGGAATCTAATGAACAAAATGAACTGATGAACAAAATAGATCCAGAGACATAGAAGCGTGGACCAGACTGACGAATTTCAAAGGGAAGGATGTGGGGAGAGGGGGAGAGTGGGTGGAGAGTGATTAACTGGGGAACTTATATGCATGTCATGAAAATACAGCATAATTTACAGAGGGTGTACCCCTAAAATAAAAAGTTAAATAAAGAAAAATAAAACTTTCTCAATGTATTCACTTACTGCATCTTTAATGAACAGTGGAAAATATGACAGAACAAGTCTCTACCCTTATGAAGCTTATAGTCTAGTGGGACAAGAGAAACCACCAATAAGTAAACAAAAAGAAGGTATTTCCACTTAGACAGTGACATGGTGTGGTGACATACAAAGGTCTAGGGAAGGAATCAATAGGAATAGAAACTGAATAACAAGTTCAAAGGCCATGAACCAGGAATACATCAGTGTGTCCAAACCATGGAGAAAGAGGCAGTGCGGCTGAAGTTCCGAGAGAGAGTGATGAAAAATGAAGTCATCGAACAGGCCGAGCCAGGTCAAGTAGACCTTGTAGGCTGAGGCATAGAGCTGGGCTTTTATTTTAAACTAGAGGCCCGGTGCACAAAAATTTGTGCACTCGGGGGGGAAGGGGGGTCCCTCAGCCCGGCCTGTGCCCTCTCGCAGTCTGGGACCCCTCAGGAGATAATGACCTGCTGGCTTAGGCCTGCTCCTGGGTGGCAGAGGGCAGGCCCAATCCCTAGGTGCAGCCCCTGGTGGGGCTCAGAGCAGGGCTGATTGGGGGGTTGGGGCACCACCCCCTATCACACTCAAGGCAGGGTCAATGGGGAGGTTGCGGCGCCACCCCCTGTGATGCACAGAGCAGGGCCAATCAGGGGGTTGGGGCAGTGCCCCCCCCCCCCCCCCCGTCACGTACAGAGCAGGGCCCATCAGGGGGTTGGGGAGCTCCCCCCTGTCACGCACAGAGTAGAGCCTATAGGGGAGTTAGGGCACCGCCCCCTGTCACACACAGAGCAGGGCCCATCAGGGGGGTTGGGGCTCCGTACCCTGTCACACACAGAGCAGGGTTGATCAGGGGGTTGGGGAGCTCCCCCCTGTCACGCACAGAGCAGGGCCGATCAGGGGGTTGAGGAGCTCCCCCCTGTCACTCACAGAGTAGAGCCGATAGGGGAGTTAGGGCACCGCCCCCTGTCACACACAGAGCAGGGCCGATCAGGGGGTTGGGGCGATGCCACTGTCACACTCAGGGCAGGGCCGATGGGGAGGTTATGGCTCTACCCCGTCACACACAGAGCAGGGCCCGTGGTGGGGGGGCGGGTTGGGGCGCCACCCCCTGTCACACACAGAGCAGGGCTGATCAGGGGGTTGGGACGCCACACCCTGTCATGCTGATCTGGTGCCAGGAGGCCTTGCGGCTCTGCTGATCCCGGTGCTGGGAGGCATATTACCCTTTTACTATATAGGATAGAGGCCTGGGGGCCGGCTGGTTTGCCCTGAAGGGTGTCCTGGATCAGGGTGGGGGTCCCCACTGGGGTGCCTGGCCAGTCTGGGTGAGGGGATGATGGCTGTTTGCAGCTGGTCACACACCCTTCAGGGTGGGGGTCCCCACTGGGGTGCCTGGCCAGTCTGGGTGAGGGGCTGAGGGCTGCTTTCAGGCTGGCGGTTTTGACTGCTTTCAGGCTGGCGGGAAGCTCCCAACCACTCCTTTTTTTCTTTTTTTTTTTCTTCTGGGCCAGCTTTAGCTCTGGCTCTAGCTCTGAGGCTGCCGCTGCTGGTTTGTTTGCCGTTCTATAATCGAAACAATGTATAACTTCAGCTCTGAGATCCCAGCCGGCTATATTTGTTAGAATGTTTCAAACTGCCAGCTCAGAGGCCGGCAAGTGAGGCGGGAACGTTGGAGCCTGCAGTCACTGGAGCAAGCAAGCCTCATGTTCGCTTCCAACTGCCTGGCTGCCAGCCGCCATCTTGGCTGACAGTTAATTTGCATAAGGATACACTGATTAGCCAATGGGAAGGGTAGCGGTCATACGCCAATTACCATTTTTCTCTTTTATTAGTGTAGATGTATTTAGAAGTCATTGGGAGGTTTTAAGCAAAGGAGTGATAATTTGGTTTATGTTTTCATATGGTCATTCTGACAGATGTGTTGCTATGGACACTGAAGGTAATCTGATCGATATGTCCCGAATAAAAGAACAGCCTCAACCAAACAGGTCGAGGGCAAAATGGGAGAGAGGCTGGGGCAGGGGTGAGACACCGGGAGAAACGGCTCGGAGACAGAATGCAGTGTCAGTCCAGCGTGACATCACAGCACAGTCTGTCCTGAGAAAAGGGTCTGCCTTACTTACACCTTTCTCCCCGCTACTCTACATTCCTTACTACCCACAGGCCTCGTCTGGCCCCCCGCTGTCCAAATGCCCACACTACGCATGCCCAATGTGCCAAGTTAATCAACAATGTATTCTATGAACGCCCTGAAAAAAGTTTGTTTCCTCAATAAGATTCACTTAGCTATGTGTTCAAAGGGAAGCAACCTGATTCTACTAACACTAAAATGACAGTCTTCTAACAAGTCCAAGTACATATGCATTTTAAAAACTTTTTAGAAAACATGAATAGCAACTGAGAAAGTTTACATAACTACGCAATGGATTCTAGATAATATGTGAGAATGGCGGGAATAGTCAAGAGTACTCTCCCTCTATAATTCTCTTCTGTAGCATCAAGCATAATGTCTAGAATATAGATATTTAGAAAAGTATGAGTTAATACATTTTATACAATGGAGTGCATTTTTGCCTTTCTTTGAAAAGTAAGATCACTTGTTCTCCTTATAATGTGATCATTTCTATATATTTCTTTACTTTTAGTCCCAGAAAACAGATAACATAAAGGTGTAATGAAAAAAATTAACTATTCTACCAAAAAAGAAAGCTACCAATGTCTGAGTATCTCACCTAAGATCAAGCTAGTTCCACAAACACTACTCTAAGTCATTGATAGCAAAGCCTAGTGACTCGCTAAATCATAGGTTTAAAATGTGACACAAGTTTTAATGCTACTACTTTTAAGAAATAAAATGATGAATAAGGAGAGGGCTTTAGATAGAAAACAAATATTTTTAATTCAATCAGCACAGTGATCTCTGATGAGCAAGGAACCGCGGGGAAAGAAGAAGATGCTCCAAGTTCATTTGGAGATTAGCTGTATATGAGACACCAGATCATCTTGCAATGACCTAATCAGGCAGCACTTACAGTGTGAGAGACACATGGGTTCACAAAACTATTTATCAGCCAATTCCTTTCATAATTATAGACTCAGACCAGACACTTGCTCTCCCTACCGAGCTGCCTTAAGGCATCACATGGTGCAAATCAATAGGGGACATTACCTCACATATGGGAACGTTTCCAGATATAGCCACTCCTCATTTGTTCAGTGTCATCTGGGAATAAGGGAAGCCATATAAATAAATGTTGACGTACCTGGAACTTATGTTTACACACTGAAACATGTCTTACTGATTTCCTAAGATACTGAAACATGTGACTGCTCTCCAGCAGAGGACATGGTTATATCTGCACTGTTCTGGATTCAAATCATGTCACTGCAATATCCTCAGTGATGAAATGGGAATTGTTCCTGTTCTCGTTACCCTGAGAGTCGCCTCCCACTTCATTTGACAGTAGCTATAAGAGCAGTTCTTCCTTTTTACCACCATATAATTTGCTGCTTCTAGTCACCAATAAACTAAGAAATCATGCTGCTGCTGATCATTTTTATGAGAAAATTGATCATGAATTCACAGCAGTATTTCTAACTCAAATATATAACCACAGAGCTTTAATTCTTTGGTTTTATATTTTTATCTCTTTCTCTTATATTGAAAATATTACTTAGTAATGACATAAATATACCTTTTTTTTAGCATTATCTTACTACATATTACACGCACATACATATATAATAGGTTGGTTAAAAATGACAGCACTGGATGTCAGCATCAGGGTGGTGAGAAGACCCCTTTGTGTCTACCCTTAAGTCTACAACTGGTTTCACATCCGTAACCCAACAAAGTTCCTGTGCTCCACACACGAGCAGGCCCGAGGTCCACACATCAGTCCATCTGAACGGGGAGGCAGGACAGGAGGTGGAAAAGGGACAGTGCTCACAGATGCAGTGCCCCAGCTGCTGCAGCTGAGCCCAGGACCCCGCTAACACGGAGTGGTGAGCTAGGGGTGCATCCCCCACACTATGGCCCAGAGGAGCCACAGAAGCAACATCTGCACCTGAGAATCAAACTCCTCCCCACAAAGGGTTTTTGGAGGAGCCCAGGAGCAGCAACAGAGGGGCCTCTACAGCCTTCAAGCTGTAGTACCCGGCACCAATGACGACAAGGATCCAGGCAGTAGTGCAACAGGCTCTGGAACCTTCCCGCTGGCCACAACCCACTACCACAATGGGAGTACTGCAATCCCCATGACCACAGCAAAGCACACCCTCCCCCCCACACACACACACATACACACACAAACACACACGCTCTAGAGGTGAAAGTACTGCAGGTAAGAAAACACAAAAACTTGCACTACAGCACCATCTACTGGAAAACTGAACAGACTGAAAAACAAGGAACGCTTCGTGGCACTGTAAGAGAAGGAGGACAAGGAGCAAACCAGAGCCCCCAAGACTGGGGAAAGGAGCAGGTGAAAGGTTATGGCCCCTGTGGTCCCCCCAAGGGGAACCAGGGCCAGGGCAGGAAGCCCCGAACTGTAATTGTGGACAACTCCACCAACCCTGCCCTAACTGGTTTGGCTCAGTGGATAGAGCATCAGCCTACGGACTGAAGGGTCCCAGGTTTGATTCCGGTCAAGGGCATGTACCTTGGTTGCGGGCACATACCCAGAAGGGGGTGTGCAGGAGGCAGCTGATCAATGTTTCTCTATCATCAATGTTTCTAATTCTCTAACCCTCTCCCTTCCTCTCTGTAAAAAATCAATTTAAAAAAACAACAACAAACTCCACAAACCCTTAACAAAATTATCTCAAAATGGAACCTAGACCTAAATGCAAAATACACATCTATAAAACTCCCGGAAGGTAACACAGGAGAAAATCTAGATGGCCTTGAGTGTGATGGTGCCCTTTTAGAAAACAACCCCCACAGACAAGATTCATAGAAAAATAATTGATAAGTTGGACTGCTTTAAAATTAAAAACTTGTCTGTGAAAGATAATATCAAGAGAATTACAAGAGAAGCTGCAGACTGGGAGAAAAAAATTTTCAAGACACATCTGATGAAAGACTATTGTCTAAATATACAAAGAACTCTTAAAACTCAACCATAAGCAGCCTGATTAAAAAATGGGCCAAAGACCTCAATGAATACCTCACCAAAGAAGATATACAGATGTCAAATAAACATATTCACATTTCCCTGATGACATATGAAGCTCCAGGTCATATGTCATCAGGGAAATGCAAATTCAAGCAACACTGAGATACCACTACACAACTATTAGACTAGCCAAAATCCAAAACACCGACAACACCAAATGCTGTCAAGGATGTGGAGCAATAGGAACTCTCATTCAGTGCTGGTGAGAATACAAAATGGTACAGCCACTTTGGAAGACAGTTTGGCAGTTTCTTACGAAACTAAACATACTCTTACCCTATGATCTAGCAATCATGTTCCTTGGTATTTATCCAAAGAAGTTGAAAACTATGTCCACCCAAAAATCTGCACAGGGATGTTTATAGATGCTTTATGAATTGCAGTTATGAATAAATGTGGTACATCCACATGATAAATATTATTCAGCATTAAAAAAATGAGCTATCAAGAGCTGGTTCTTTGAAAGGAAAAAGAAATGAGCTATCAAGCCATGGAAGACATGGAGTAAACTTAAATGTACATCACTAAGTGAAAAAAGCCAATCTGAGAAGGCTACATACTGTACGATTTTAACCATATGACATTCTTGAAAAGGCAAAACTATGGAGATAATAAAAAGATCAGGCTGCAGAGCACAAAGGATTTTTAGGGCAGTGAAAATACTCTGGTGATATCATAACAATAGATATAGGCCATGATACATTTGTCCAAACTCATGGAATGTACAATACCCGGATGTAAACCATGAACTTTGGGTGGTTATGATGTATATCAAGGTAGGTTCCTCCTTGGCAAAAAAATAAATGTATCATTCTATTGAGTGATATTGACAATGGGGGAGGCTATGAAGGGAGAGAGGCAGGAGTTATATGGGAAATTTGTATACCTCCATCTCATTTTTATTATAAACCTAAAGCTGCTCTAAAAAAAATCTTTAAAAGTTAACTGCAAATGTGGGGAAGAGAGGAGACCTGTTTAACATAGTTCCTTTTTAAAGAATGTTTTTATTGATTTCAGAGAGAGGAAGAAAGAGGGAGATAGAAATAGAAACATCAATGATGAGAAAGAATCATCGATCGGCTGTGTCCTGCATGCCCCTGTCATTTTAGTGTTAGTAGAATCAGGTTGCTTCCCTTGAACACATAGCTGAAGTGAACCTCAGTGAGGAAATAAACATTCCGAGATAAGCCACACAATGTAGAAGGGGACTTTGAAACCTAGTCTGCCACCCACGATATCTGATATCTGGCAGGGGAGCTTTGAAACCTACGGGGGGGGGCGGTGTATAAAACCCCATGAGCCCCTACTGGGAGGTGCGCTCAGACTTAGTTGAGCTGCCCACTTGTAAATTCACTTGTTTTGCTTCAACACTGCTTTCTGTCACTCATTTGAATTCCTTCTTTAGAGACTGACAAGAACCAAGGATGGGAGAATCCCCCTCTGACTCGGGGGTCTGTCTGGAAACACACTGGCAATGACTAATTAAGAAGTTTAAAATATAAAGTCAAATAAATTATATTCTAACTCTTTTACTGTCCAAAACAGCCAGGTCTTCCAATAAAGGAAAACTCAATAAATTACATTTACAAAGAGCAGCTAAATCAACCAAGCAGCTCCCGGCTGCCACAGGAAGATCAGAGGAAGTTATTATTAGAAACTTGGGAAAGACATATTAGAAACCACAGCAAAGGCCTTGGATATTTAAAAACTCAAATAGTTTCCATGTGGGTTTAAAGTCAGAGCCAAATGTGTCCAAACATTAAATACACTGATACACAGAGACAAATCAGATTCAAAATTCGTAAACAAGAGACGCATGGAAAAGGAACCCCTTAGAAAATGCATGTGAAGATACTGAGGAACTAAAGGGGCGGGGGGGGGGGGGGGCGGGATACAGAGGGCATTTTTGCTAGAGAATATTGCACAGGTCACTTTTTCTGCACTATAATATAAGGTCTGTATTTCACACAAAAATTAAAGAACTTTTCTAGCAGATAGAGGTTATAGGAAAATGTTTTATTTCACCATAAATATTTATATTTCAAGACACACTCTAGACCCCATAACAAAAGATTTTTTAAAAGGCAGGCCCTAATAGAAAGCTGTGTTTAGCTCCCCCTTAAAACTCAAAAAGGACATTTCAAATAAGCAATTGTGGAAACATGGCCACGGGGCCACAGGACTTCTGTCAGAAGCCTCTGGATGGCCTGTATCCCTCCTCACAGCTTCACCCCACTTCCATGTCACATGGACCCGGCCCCAAAGCTCTCTTCCAGAACAGCGTCTCCCCGAAGGTCACAATGCCCACTTCTTCTGAGACACACTAGGCACACACAACGAGCACATTCACTGAAAAGTGCCCGTTGTAAAGCCCAGCTCACAGTCTGTTCTCAGCAAAACCGTGTAGAGTGAATGAACAAACTTGCTGCGGTAAATGGAGGTATCGGGCCCAGGGCCCTTTCCTTTCTTTTTTTTAAATTCTTTATTGTTGAAAGAATTATATATGTCCCCTTCCCTCCCACCATTGTCCTCTTCCAGCCTGCCCTCGCCCTCCAGCTTCTTTTAACAAATTTAAAACTCTTCAGATACAAACAGTTTGGGATTCAAGTTAGGTCCTCTAGCACAGTACAATTTGATCAAACCCCAGAATATCTCTATTAGCACATCTTTGAAAATTACCTCGTGAAATCATTCAAAATAGAAATCATTCAAATACAGAAATTCTACTATGTTCTCAACATTATTCCTTCATCTGATACCAATGCTATAATCACAGCCTCCTAGCAAGTTCCCGAATCCTTCACGTGATGTTAGTGTACTTGGAACACCTGCACACTGCTTCAAGTTATTTTTGCCTTCAGAGGTGATGAATTTTCCCTGGGTTATCCAAACACTTCTCCCCATCTGGGCTCCTGTTGGGATCCATAAGAGAACTTCTGAATTTATCTGGTCCTTAATTAAGGTTGTAGTCATGGTCATGATTGTACTTTTCCTCTAACCAATATAACCGACCTGTACAGAGTGAAAATACTTTATTAAATGGACAAATAGATCGCCAAGCCTCAGTCGCTCCTGTAGTAACAGTATGTCATTGGATAAAAGATTCTCTTTCCATATACGAGTCTCCTCCCTCTCCTATCTCAGCCACCCGTTCACGGTAATAAACTTCCATCAAAACCAAGGCTGCAAGAGAAAGATGAGCTAGACAGAGCACGTGACATTCTTTTTTTTTTTAGGCTAACAGCCTGGTTTCCATTATCTTCACACGCATTTCTTTTAGGGCCGGGCTGTTTTAAATGTTCTGTTATGAGGTTTGGAATGTGTCTTACGATATAAACATTTATGATAAAGGAAACATAGTCATACGGTTTTACAGTCAAGACCCTCCCTGGACATGATACTCTTATTTATTGCCAGCAGAGCTCCCCAGGGTGAGGGAGAAGCAGGGGCCTGAGGTGAATCACTGACATGGCTAAGGGTAAATCTCCATTATATTTAATGTAATGCTCCCAGCATTGCTGCGCAGGGCACTTGATGCCCCAGTTGCAATTGGCTAATGATCTTCCAATCTTAACTTTTCAAAGCCCTTCAAGTCCCCAAATTACAGCAGGGTCCCACATTAGCTGAGACGATGAAAAGTGTGAGTGACTGAATCACAACCAAACTCCGGGACAGCACCCGCTTCCTTCACTGTCCCTCTTTAAGACACGCTAACCACTGCCTTCCGCCGGCCACAGCCAAACCCTGTACACCAAGCAGCGAGTCTGGACAACCGTGTCCTGCTCTGCCTCAGAGCCTCGGCTCCCAGCAGAGCTTGCTAACTATTAAGCTATCCTATAGCTCGTCAGGGGCCAAGTCCAGGTTGCAAGCCAGGCAAAGCCAGTCTCCTGGGAAGAGCTGTGGACAACAGAGAGCAAACTGGCTCGAGGCCAAGAAAAAAGAACAGAAAACAAGGGCTTCTACAGGCAGAGTGGTTACACTCATGTATCACTTTTGCAGTTCTTAGCCTGTGCTCTCAAAATTGTAAAAAAAAAAAAACGGGGGGCATATTTTACCTCATGCAAGCCACAATTCTCTTCATTATTAGTTCCTTTAGAACCCCAGCTCCACACATTCAGAACTGCAACATGGTAATGAAATGCAAGGTGTGTGAAGCACATACTTTAAAATCCCAAACACATTTTAAGAGATCCCAGAGGCCAGTGACACACTGCACCATGTGTGTTCAGTGAAAAAAATCCCCAGCAGGGAGTATGTCAATTAAGTCCATTACTGAGCTCCCCTAAGCCACAGCCAGGCACAAGTCGCAATGTGCTGGGAAGCATCAGTGTCTCCTCTTACTGAAAAGATGCAGATACAATCCAGCTGTAGAACTGAAACTCCAAATATGTAGTTACCCTGGGAGAATGGAAAGAACTAGAAGTCCCCGATACCTGGTAGAAACATCTCAGTTATTACCTGAATTTCTTATCTCATTCTTTCCTGTCACTCATCATTTTTTGTCCATCACCATTAAACCCTCTGCTAGAAAACAATTGTTATGTTTGACTGGTTTATTGGTCCCAAGTTTATGCTACAAGCTTTTCAGATGTTTTCTCTTAGAGAAGAATGTTCCTTTTTGGACCATCTCTTTGTCTAACATCTGAGTTAAAGACAATCTTATTTATTTATTTATTTATTTATTTACTTTTTATTTTAAAAGAGCTTGAGTAAGATGTTAATGATGAAGGCAACTGGGTGAGAATATATGAGAATTCAAATGCACTACCTTTGTTCTGTGAGTCTAAAATTATTCCAAACTAAAAAGTGTGTTAAAGAGATCGGCCTTCTCAGCCAAGCAGACATGGGATCGAACGCTGTGATGAGAAGCAGATTGCTTTCATTTTCTTTAACTGCGTTTATCTTATATTGACATTGAGAAATATCTGTTCCCAAAAGAATTGTGAAACATTATCGTATTTTCTTCGTTGTGGAGCAATTTGTAATAATAGGTTATTACAAGCATGCATTACCTAATAATTTTTAAGTCCAATGAAGTATCAATAGATAATAATATAAAGTACACACTATAGTAAGTACAGTTAATTGCCTTAACTAACCTCTCCAGGCCTTCAAGCATAGCCAGAGCGACAAGTAGTGACAAGGAATTAGACTGACCAGCAAATCCTCGTGTCCCAGTAAAGAACGCTAGGCTTAATATTTCCATTTCAAACCACTCATCATTCCATCTGACAGACAGTTTCCCAACCTGCAAGCAGGAGAAGCTGGTATCAAGCAGCTGCCTTTTCTCCTAGTGTTTGGCTGGCACCACACTGGTTCTCCGGACCCTGGTGCTAGCTCTCTAGGTTCCCCCCCTGTCATACTGGAGTTGGGTTCCATTATCACCAAGGTCCCTGTAGGCAGTAACATCCTATGGCAGGCAGTGCCTGTGTTTCCTGGGCTCTCTCTGTCATAATCTCCGAATGGCCATGGCAGGTCATCTCAGTGATGGAAGAAAAGCAATGAAGTGAGTTAGGCCACTAAATGGAACAACATTTTCTTAATGTTGAGAAATAAGCAGTTTTGCTCACTATCTTATTTTTAGCTTCTATTTGGGAAGATGATATCCTATTCAGTGCCTACTCATTCTTCAAATCTTAGCCAAAGCATCTCTATTTGAAGGAAGTTTTCTTCATCTTCCATAACTAGGTTAAATCCCACTTTTGTACATTCTCGTAGTCCAGTACCTCTCCTATGTAGCCTTTATCAATCATAGTAACAATTTTACATTTATTTGCATTCCATTGATGTTTCTCTCTAAACTCTAAGCTCCATGAGAGCAAATATTATGACTGTTTTTTGACTATCTTAATTCCCAGTTATAATTAAATTTAAAATATTAAAATCATGTTAACCCTTTCCATATTAAGAAAAACATTATAATTTTTCTCTCAAAGAAATAAACAAACCAAAAAGCATATCTAAGAATGGAGTGATAAATATGTACAATATCTTTTTTAAAAATATGTGGGTTTTTTTTTTTTAATTTCAGAGTGAGGAAGAGAGAGGAGAGAGAGAAGCATAGATAGGCTGCCTCCTGTACGCCCCCTACAGGGCATCAAGCCCACAACCTGGGCATGTGTCCTGATCAGGAATCAAACCCATGACCTCTGGTTCATGGGTTGACGCTCAACCTTTGAGCTACACTGGCCGGCTATATACAATATCTTAATGGAGTTTTGTGTAAAGAAGCCCCACGAGGGATTCCAAACTTGGGTTCAGGTTGTAGTTCCACCACTAACTAGCAGTATCCATGGGTCAGTAGCAGAAAGTATAAGGCTTTAGAGTCAGATAGAACTGGTTTTAGCTGACAAGTTAGTTGGGTGACTTTGAACAAATCACTCAATCTCTTTGAGCCTCAGATTTCCTCTCAGTAAAATAGGGTAAGTGAAAATGGATTAGTTATAGTTGCAGCAGGAAAGAAAAGAAACACCCAAATGGGGTAAATAAGGAGAATTTAATGGAGGGACTATTAACAAAGGTGTGGGCAAGGTAGGGACACACATTAGCACTGGCTGAGCATCCCAGTGCTGCCAAAGCAGGGAGCCTTACCTGCCTCTGCCCTCCTCCCTCCCTGATGCTAGAAGGAGAGAAGGGGGTCCCGACACCAGAGAATTATGGGCAATGATGTAGCTACAGCAAAGGGCCTTCAATAGAGGAACACAGCACAGTCAATGTGCTGCCTGGACAGGAAGCATCAAGGAGGAGGATAAAGAGCACTCCCTCTCTCCCCCCACTCTCCGATCTCCAGCCCGTGCCTCCCATTGGCAAAGGATTCTGGTTCATGAGGTGCACAGGAGGTGAGAGAGAGTGCAGAGCAGGCATTAGGGCGAACAGAGAAGATGTAGCACCCGTCCTTGCCAATAGGTCACAGAATGGTAGAGCTGATGAAATAAGATGAAACACATAAGGGTGCCCAGTACAATGCCTGTCCCACAGAAAACACTCTGTATGTGTGAACTCCCGTTCCACCACAGCTTTGAACTCACACAAAAAAAGTCAATGGTTCTTTCAAACTCTAATTTCTACAGCTATGCCCCAACTCCTCTTTCTTTTAGAAAATAAAACCCTCATTTCAAGGAAGTTCTTCCTTATGGCTAAACAGAAATCTTCATTTTGCTGTTTAGGAACATTTGAGAAAACAACCTCCAACGAAGCCCTCTAGACCTAACAGAGTTTTCCTTTAGAAACCACGGGTGGGAAGTGAGGAGAGCGGCAGGTGTGCAGACAGCTCAGCAAAGATGTCTCGGCTGGAGGGTACGGCCTATAAAACAGCGTTTCCTGCTCCAGCCACGCCTGCCTCTCCCCTAGCAACGTGCTTTGACTCTAACGCACCAATAGAAGTTGAACAGCACAGTGACTGAGCCTAAATGACATCCTAATTGCATGGATGTGCGTCTAGAAAAAACGTGATTGGATTCATTCTATTCAAACAACTTGAGATAAAAAAAATTAAAAGGGAAAGTAAGTCCAATACTCTAGGGTAGGATAGAGGGCAGAAGTCAGAGAAACGGGATCAATTTTATCCTGAGTTTTGATCAAAGAGGGTTTAGCCCAGTAAAAACCAGTGTTCCCCTCCTCTGTACATTTGTACTTAGTTGTTAATTGTTTTCAATGGTCTCCAGAGGCACTGGCTCTGACAGTTTACTGTATCAACAAACGCACTTCTGTGCAATTGCTGTTCTCTCGGGGGCATGCTCTCTTCAACACCCGCCCCTGCCACTCCCCAAAATATCCACAAATGTATCTCCCTCGCTTCACATCTGTGCTCAAGCCTCCCCTTATCAGATAGGTCTTTCCTGAGCACCTTATCCAAACAGTAGCTGCACCCATCACTCTTCCTCCCTGACCTTAATTTTTCTCCACAGCACTTTTATTTGTTATTGCTCCCAAACAGTATTACGCTGCACTTTTGCAATATATGCAATTATGTGCCCCAAGACATTATATATATAATTTTTTTGTCTATCTCTATGTATTTAAGTCCCATGAAATCAGATACTGTGTCTGTTTTGTTCCCCAGAGTCTATACCAGTCCCATTAAATAATGAATAATCAAAAAGTATTTGTTCTTTTTTTTTTTAATTTTTATTGATTTCAAAGAGGAAGGAAGAAGGAAAGAGAAACATCAATGGTGAGAATCATCAATTGGCTGCCTCCTGCACACCCCCTACTGGGGATTGAGCCCACAACCCAGGCATGTGCCCTTGGCCAGAATCGAACCTGGGACCCTTCAGTCTGCAGGCTGACAGACATTCTATCCACTTAGCCAAACCAGCTAGGTCAAAAAGCATTTGTTCTTGGCTGAAGATATGCAAAGTGTACTAAGGGAAAGGATTCTGTGCTTTTGGTTTCAGTATACGAAGTATGACTATAAGATTTACTTTATTTTTAACACACACACACACACACCCTGAAACCTACACATTGAAAAGTGCACTGTCTTGTTTAAGGTCTTCATCTTTGGTAGCTATACACAATCTCATTAGGTTACCATTACTTAAGATTTTTCAGAGCTTTGTTTTATTATAGACATCAGATCAAAGTCTTTAGAGTAGTCTCAGTTGTAGCAAAAATTCATTCTCTGAACATGGATTTGATCTTCTTAAATAACCCACAGTCACACAGAGTGAGGGCTGGCGAGCGACGTGAGTAAGCAGGTTGGTGATGCTAGCTGTATCACATATTAAGGGTACCAATGAAGTGATAAGAGCTCAATTACCCAGAAGCTAGATCTGAAGACAATTATCCCCCAAGGGAGCTACAAACTTTTTTTATATCCTGTGGCCATTTCATCAGAGCAGGAGTGCCACCCTTCCAAGGACACAGGCTGGGGGAAGCACCATTTTAATGCAAATATTCTAATTATGGTTTCAAACATCGTCTCCCTACCCATCCTCCACAAAGGAGTGCCAGGTCTTTCTCCTGCAAGACTTACATGACAGTTTACAGGAAACCGTTCCCATGAATTTCACGTCCCTCGAACACTTGGAGGACATGTGTTAAAGGACACACCCTCACACTGTTTTCAATTTCTGGGACATGACTTTCCTTCTCCCTAGACATCTACAGCTATGTCAGGGGACTCGTGATTAGGTCCTGCAGTGAGAACAATCACAGGAGTATGTCCCATGAACTGATCTCTTGTGTTTATAGCCATTCACAGTTTACACAGGAACTTGTAAAATGAACCAAAAAATATGTTTCCCGACTCTATGAGGTGTCGGAGAAATATCAGCCCTTGGTAAGAACGAAGCCAAAACAGGGCATCTCAGCTGGTCACACACACAGGCTATGTTTGGCCACAAATCTGAGACAAAGCCTTAAATAGCCCCACACTTGAAAAGTCCATTAGCTAATGAAATAAAAACATTTTTGGCTTGGTCATTAAATACAGCGTGGACATCCAAAAATGTTTACAGCTAGTAGGCCCATGAGATTAACTGATCACTTGGCCTTTTTTCCTGAAATTTACTATTATATGTAAACAATTTATGGTAGGTGTGGCCCTGAAGACATCAGGAAATGCTTTAAAAAATAGACCTTTTGAATTTTGTGAATCCAGGGACCTATGGAGCACTTCAATTTAGCAATTTATGCTGCTTTAAAACACTGGGAAATACCAGGGAGAGAGCTCTGGTTTTCATTTGATCCATGAACATAAAGAGGCTGACAAGGCACCACGAAAAGCATGTGTTCTTTTGCTTTATCTCAAAGTCTTATGCAAGAAAACATTCCCTGGTCATGACACTTTTTATTCAACATCAAGACAAGTAAGTATAAAAATGCATAGTTAGGTGATGAAGAAAGAGTGCATGCCAAAACTTAAACCAGGCCTCTGGGAAAATGATCGACCACTTACAAAATATATTCCTTTATGTTTCTAAGAGCAAAGTTATACTCTCAATCGTGCTTGCACCTTCCCGATGGTAAGAATCTGAAATCCTTTCTCTGCCTTTCATCTGTCACTAAAGATATAATGAAGAGGAGAGGGGCCATACAAAACATGTGCTGGTAAACGAGGCCGACCACCTATGTCCGAGCAGTTAATGTACATGTATGTTTGAGGTGGGGGTGGGGGGAGAAGGAGGGGAGAGAATAAAGATGTCTAGTTAATAGTTAATGGTTCATAAGTACTGTTCTGTTTGCCTCCAAGAGACTGCAAGTGAGTCACATAATCAAAGGACTTGGCCTTGAAGAGAATCTTAGAGACCATTTAATTCAACTTTTTGTTTCAGAGATGAAAAAGAGAGCCCAGTCAGAGATCACACAGCCGAGTGGTGGCAGAGCCAGAGCTAAAGTTCCAATTCCGACCCATTTTAACCCGTCCTCTCTCTAAATCAGTAAAACATATTTTTAAGTAAAAGAACATCACCTGCCTGGGATAGGGGTAGGGAAATCAGACATATGTAATACTTTCAACAATAAGGATTTTTCAAAAAAGAACATCACCTCTGCTTCCTATTTAATAGTTACTATTATTCCATTCTTCCCTGGGTTTTCATTTGAGAAAAAGCTACACTGCCCAGCCTACGTGGTTCAGTGTCGACCTATGAACCAGAAAAGGTCATGGTTTGATTCCCGTCAGGGCACAGGCCTGGGTTGCCAGCTCCACTCCCAGTGTGGGGCATGCAAGAGGCAGCTGATCAATGATTCTCTCACATCATTGATGTTTCTATCTCTCTCCCTCTTCTTTTCTCTCTGAAATCAATAAAAATATATTTAAAAAGAAAAAGGCCCTGGCTGGTTTGGCTCAGTGGACAGAGCGTCGGCCTGTGGACTGAAGGGTCCTGGGTTCCATTCCAGTCAAGGGCACATGCCCAGGTTGTGGACTCAATCCCCAGTAGGGGGTGTGCAGGAGGCAGCCAATCAGTGATTCTCTCTCATCACTGATGTTTCTCTCTTTCCCTCTCCTTTCTCTGAAATCAATAAAAATATATTTTTAAAAAAGAAAAAGGATACATTATCACTCTGCTCACTTAATCTAATACCAGCTCTGCTACTAACTGTGTAACTAAGTTTTGTTTTTCACTTTTTTTAGCCCCCCATAAAATGAGTGAGCTAGAATTGTTCTGAGGTAAAATAAAATGCTGTAGCTACTCAAACTAGAAAGGTTGTTTAAGAAACACTTGAGGAACATGCCGCCTCCAGCCCAGCACATAAGGGTCTTGGAAGTCATCACCCCCACCCACACAAGGAAAAGGCTGAACAAACGGAAAGTCAACAACTCTTCTTGGACCCATGGGGAATCCAGATCACGGCCCCAAATCCTGAGAGGCAGGCAGGCAGGTACAGAGAATCACTCAGCAGGCAGGAACCTATGGGGGACCAGTACCAGGATGGGGAAGCCGTGTGTGAGCGCTAACAATGCCAGGAGGGCAGTGTTAGGAGGCTCCCACACTTTTGCGAGTCTTCCCCCCAGGAGCCCTAGGCGTCTCACAAAGATGACGGGGAGAATCCCCTCAGGCTTCCGTCAGGGGTAGGGGCAGAATAGTCCTTTTGAAACAAGCCTGGAGAACCCTGTGCTTCTAAACCAGCGGTTCTCAACCTTCCTAACGCCGCGACCCTTTCATACAGTTCCTCATGTTGTGGTGACCCCCAATTTCATTTTTACAAATTAAACATAATTAAAGCATAGTGATTAATCACAAAAACAATATGTAATTATATATGTGTTTTCGATGGTCTTAGGCGACCCCTGTGAAAGGGTCGTTTGTCCTCCAAAGGGGTCGCGACCCACAGGTTGAGAACCACTGTTCTAAACAAAAGAAACTGTTTCTCCAGAGCCTAACACACCTGGGGGAAAGGCAATAACCAGCTCCAGTCTGCTGCAGCCTTTGATGCAAAGGAAAGGAATCCAAAGAGCAGCCCCTTCTGGTCTTCCTGTGGAGGGGAGGGAGGGAGGAAGAGAGGGAGGGAGAGAGGGGGAGAGGGAGAGAGGGGGAGAGGGGGAGAGGGGGAGAGGGGGAGAGGGGGAGAGGGAGAGAGAGAGTGAGTGAGTGAGTTTGGGGCGAGGAACATGAGAAGCACTTTTAAAGGTCACAGCCCAGCCTAGCCAGCATGGCTCAGTGGTGGAGCATCGACCTATGAACCAGGAGGTCACCTTTGTATTCCCAGTCAGGGTTGTGGGCTGGATCCCCAGTGTGAGGCGTGTAGGAGGTGGCCAATCAGTGATTCTCTCTTATTATTGATGTTTCTGTCTCTCTCCCCCTCTTCCTTCCTCTCTGCAATCAATAAAAATATATTAAAATTTTTTATTAAAAAAATAATAACAAAATAAAGGTCACAGCCCAGGGACATAGGCTGATAAAAACTAGGACCTACCCATACCAGTATAGAACACTTCCCCCCCTCACCCCCTTACCACCACATCAATAGGTCTATAGACTGAAGTTCCTTTTACCTAGTATATCATGTCTGGCTTTCAACAAAAAAATTACAAGGACACTAAAAGGCAAAAAGAACAGTTTAAAGAAACAGAGCAAGTATCAGAACCAGACTTAGATATGACAGGGATGTTGGAATTATCATCAGACTGGGAATTAAAAATATTTATGATTAGTATGCTAAGGGATCAAGAAAATGAGAAGACAAACCACAGACTTAGAGAAAATAGTTGTTTAATACATATTTGATTAAAAGACTACTATTTAAAATATATAAACAACTCTTATACTGTGGCTAAGTGGGATTTATCCCTGGGATGCAAGGTTTAACATGTACAAATCAACCAATGTGATATATATACATTAACAGAATGAAAGATTAAAAACCACATGATTGTCTAAATAGAAACAGAAAAGGCATTTGATAAAATTCAACATGCATTCATAATTTAAAGAAAACCTCTCAACAAAACATGTATAAAAGAAAATTTTCTCAACACAATCAAGGCCATTCATGAAGAGCTCACAGCTAACATCACAATGGGGGGAATAAAGTTTTTCCTCTAAGATCCAGTACAAGGCAAGGATGCCCACTCTTGCCCTTATATTTAGCACTAGAGGCCGGGTGCACGAAATTCATGTGGGGGGGAGGGTCCCTCAGCCGGCCTGCACCCTCTCCAATCCAGGACCCCCTCATGGGATGTCTGACTGCTGGTTTAGGCCCGATCCCTGTGGGACCGGAGGCAGGCAGCTTCTCCCAGGCCGCAGCTGCAGTCACTGGCACCCAGGACCGCGGGTGTGCGGCTTCTCCCGGGCCCAGCTTTGCCAGGAAGGACGTTCAGAAGATGTCTGGTCTAATTAGCATATTACCCTTTTATTAGTATAGATACCACGGAAGTACTAGTGATAGCAATCAGACAAGAAAAAGAAATAAAAGGCATCCAAACCAGGAAAGAAGTAAAATGATCTGTTTACAGATGACGTGATCTTATAGATAGAAAACTCTACAGACTATACCAAAAAAGAAACAAATTTTAGAATAAATAAATTCAGTAAATTATGACAAGATTTTGAAGTAAAATGTGATGTGTTTATAAGTGCATGCACACATACACATACACACACACACACACACACACACACACCCCATGAAGAAAAAAATTGCTAAATTTGATCATATTGGAAGGGTATAAAAACAGGCACAAGGTGGGAGAAGATATTAGCAATAGAAGGCATTTTATATTTGTAGGAACTCCCACAAGGGGGGAAAAAAAGGTGAATTACCAATAAATAGGAAAAAAAGGAGGGGTAGAAACTTGAGCAGGAATATCATGAAAGAAGACATCCACATGACCAATTAATATATGTTAATGGGTTCAATCTCATATTTAATCAGACAAATAAAAGTAAAAACCAGAATGAGCCCTAGCTAGTTTAGCCCAGTGGACAGAATGTCGGCCTATGGACTAAAGGGTCCCGGGTTCAATTCCGGTCAAGGGCACATGCTTGGGTTGTGGCTCAATTCCCAGTGGGGGGCATGCAGGAGGCAGCCAATCAATGATTCTCTCTCATCATTGATGTTTCTATCTCCTTCCCTCTCCCTTCCTCTCTGAAATCAATAATAAAAAAAAAAAACACCACAGGATAAGATACCATTGTACTCCAAACTAATTAAGAAAATTCAAAACGTCTGCAAATAGCCTGTGTTGAGTGAGAAAATGCAAACTCTCAGTTGTGCTGCTGGGAGTAGGGATTGGTACAACTACTTTGGAAAAGCAAGTGGACATTACCCACAAAAGCTGAATATATGCACATCCTATGATCCAACAATTCCACTCTTGGTTACTTCCCTGAAGAGGAACTCTAGCATATTTGCATTGAGGTACATACATAAGTACTTTCCTGTCAGTCTGGTCCTTAACAGTCCAAAACTGAAGTTTTAGAAACAAAATGGCCATAAACAGTAGAATGAATAAATACTAGTATATGCCTCTAATCGAGTATTATACAGCAATAAAAATGAATAAGCAAAAAAGCAGTATGGTTGGCTCTTAAAAAATATTAAGCAAAGATGACAAGATAAATAGAATATGAATCCACTTTCATAGAGTTTAAAAATGGGCAATACTAAAATTGTTACCCTGACAGTAAAGGTTTCAGATCATTTAGCTATAAGAAGGTATTAAGAATACATGGATGCCTATTCCAATATTGATTCTTTGTAGGTACATTTTGTAGGAAAGGAGAGCGGGTAGGTAGTCCTTTTTAGTCTAGGTATATAAAATGAGAGTGTGGTTAAAGGTGGTAAATTTTTGACTGATAGTCAACTGAGAACCAAAGTGACAAGTGAGCAATTAATTTTCAAAATAAACCTTCATCTCATGAAAATCCTTCAGAAAATTGTTCAGGCACTCTGTCAGGAATATCCATCTTCTCCAAGTGGTTGTAAGTTACATCACAGAAAACTTCTATTCCAGACCAGGCTCGGGCGGTTTTCTTTGACAGTGTGCAGTGTGCAAAACGAAAGGAAAGCGAGAAAAGCACTGCCGTCAAGTGCAGGCCGGTGGTCACCCTGAGCACGGGGAAGGGTGGGGTGCTTGGGGGAGACCCCGCAGCTTTCAGAGCACTGCTCGTGTTCTCTGGTGTAATTACAATCACACGTGTGGCTTTATTTTCTTTTATTCATTCATTAGACTGTGTTTCCTCCAACTGGTTTAAGTACTTTTCTGTATGTGTGTGCGTGTGTTATAATGCTCCATTTGAAAGAAGGTGATAAAGAGATGAAAATCTGAAGCACAGAGTGATGAGGTGGTTTGTGTACGTCACTCGCCCATGGAAGATGTTTCATGGGCACCGCACTTTGTATGATACAGCCGCAGTACAGAGCTGGCTTCTCTGGGACTCCAGAAGCCCTGGCATTCCTCCCCATCCCACTGTGACTGCTCTTCCCCCTCTCCCTCCCGCGCCCTCCGCCCCGGCCTGCCCATGCTCACAGCACTCCTTATTTAGACCTCTCACTGGCGGTTAACCAAGTGCCTCACAACTGTTCCTGCACTGCTATGTCGCCTTTCACATGTGTGCTGTCTTCCAGTTTATGGCTTGGCACATGGTATCCCCTGGATATACATTTATTCCTAAGCATCAGTACAGAGTCTAAGTGTGAATCCCACATCAGAGCCAGTCATGTGAAAGCAATGTTCCAATGCTGAGCACCATCACTGCTCAAACACTTTCCTCAAGTCCAGCTGTGACTGTCAGACATAAAGGCTCATGCCCTTCCTCCCTCGGTCAGAAAACTCTCCTCCTCTTTCTGCAAACCCAGAGCCTGTTGGCAATCTGTAACCCTTGTTACCCAGTTGCATGGCAGCTCCTTTTAGGACTCAGAAGGACTTGAGGCTTAAAAATTGCTAACTCCTTGTAGGGGAAAAAAGCCATCCGCTGGGCGGTAGTCTGACACACAGTGAGGGCACAGTTTCCTTATGGGCACTGTCCTGGTGAGGCGGGGCTTCATTCTGACCGTGAACTGCTTTCCTAATATGAATTACTTTGCAATTTCCATTCAAAGCACAAAACTCAATCCTTTCAACAAATATTTGTGTCTACTACACGCATGTTGCCAAGACATGATGGTACGACAGCCTGAGAATTTTCTTTTTTCTCTCTGCCAAGCATAGACTCACTTATTGATAGTGATTATCAAGACAGAAGCACACAATTCCTGAATTAACAAGTAGCACTTCCCTCTGTAACAGGATGTCATAGCTCTTACACCCCGGGGTGATGTGCCAGAATATTACACAGCAATAAAAACGAATAAACAGAGATGCAAGTCTTCAAAGGTGGGTGTGGAAAAAAATGGTCCCAAAAGTCTGGAGTCCTCCACTTACGTTCAGAACATGAAAGGTGGGGGAAGAATAGGGCGTGGGGGGAAGGCTTCCTCAGAGAGGCACCTTCTCCCACCTCTGCTCCCGTGCAGACATGTGGAAGGGAGACTAGCTCCTGAGATGAAGGCTAGAGAAGGCTTCAAGGACCTCACCTAGGGGAATTTCTAGGAAGCTCTCTGTGGAGGGAAGCCTTGGCATTCTAGGCCCTTCCCAAGGGGAGTCAGCCCTTCCTTCTTGACTCCAGGCGAGAGACACAGACGATAGGGAGCAATGGGAGAACTCACCACTCATTTCCCCTGTCAGCGAGGAGCCCCGGACCTGGGAACTCTGAAGAGGAGAGCGAGGCCGCTGGCTCGCACCCTGGCAGCGAGAGAAGCTGTTGCTGCGGGTCCTGGTTCCCGAGGCCGAGCTGCAGGGGGGATTCCATCAGGTAGACGGACACGGTCGGGGAGAGCAGTTCAGGTCTGGTTGCAAAGAGCCACCTGGAGGAACAGAAGACAAATCCCCAGGTGGTTTACTAAGCTGACCCCCTGCTTCTGCCCTAGACCCCTTCAGTGTATTCACCACAGAAGTCAGATAATTCTGTTAAAACCTAAGTCAGATCCTGTTATTCCTCTGCTCAAAACCCTCCAGGGGCTTCCCATGCCACGTGAATTAGAAGCCCGAGCCTTCACTAGACCTGGGGGCCCTGCGCCATCAGACTCCACGCCCCAGGCCCTTACCTCGCTCCCCTGAGCTCTGCGATGCCAGGCATCTTGTTCCTCACGCCCCCCGGGCCTCTGCACACCCAGGCCCTCTGCCTGGGGCACTTTGATGCCTTGGAGTCCTCATTCCAGGCACCAGACACACAACCTCCAGAGAAGCTGAGCTTTCTGTGTTTTGTTCACTGTGCCATGCTCAGAACCTAGAACAGAGCCTGGAACAGAGGCGTCGCTCCATAAATATTTGTTGGCTGAATGAATGCATGTTCGTAACATTTCTGTGAATGACAATAGCTCTGGGTTGTTGTTCCCAGAGGAGGCCCAGGGAGATGAAACTCTTCTCCCGCGTTTGCTGGCCGCAGGAGTTGTTCCTCCTCGTTCCCATGCCCAGTGCAGAGTTCAGTCAGCAGTGGTCATGATCCTGCTTTCTCCGCCCCGCCCCCCCCCCGGCCCCCCCCCCCCACTCCCCTTCTGTTCTTATGTCCAATAAAGAAACCTGCAGCTCCAGCACGCGAGCAGCATGGCCCACCCTCGGTGCTGGGCACCTCCTGGCTGGATGAGAACTCAAGCAACCCCGGGAATGTTGATTCAGCCACAGAAGCAAAAGGGGGGAATCCTAGAGCATGGATCATGTGGGACCCCGTGTCCCTGATGCTAACGATGATCATTATCATGATTTCTAAGCAGTGTTGAGAATACATGTCTTTCTTTGATTCCAAATTTTCTAGAAATGTGTTCCTGCCTTTAAAAATCCTGATTTCCAGAATTCCAGTGTTAGAGGAAGCAAAGTGAGCCGGTGAAAAGGAGTAAAGAGCAGGAAGAGTGTCATGTTGGAGTGGCCTTCTTACCTCCTCTTCAGCATGACTTAAAACCCAATGCAATGAAATGCTGCTGGTTTGACTCCTGGTCAGGGCACATGCCTGGGATGCTGGCTCAAGGTGTGTAGGAGGCTGCTGATTGACATTTCTGTCTCTCTCATGCCCACCCTTTTCCCCGCCCCCTTTCCTCCCCAAGGTGTGCTCTCTCATTTCTCTCTCTCTCTCTGGAGCACAGCCACAACTTTCTCCCTCTTCTTCCTACAAGGAGCCTGCCTTTGCTTTCTCTCTCCCCCACTAAGCTCCAAGGCCCTTCTTTTGCCTCTGCAACTTGTTTCCTGAGCTCACATAGCCCAGCTGACTCACTGTTTTCTAACTCTGTGGCTTTCTAAATAAATGTTCGCTTGTAAAACAAAAAAGAGTAGCAAAATAGTAAATATTGAGCATTAATGCAGATTCGTGCCTCTAAGGCATTATGTCATTTAAATCTTCACATGCCCTTAAAATGGATTATGGGGCTTAAAATATGTATTTCATAGGAAATCACTATCTAGTGTGGCTTTAAATAAGTGAGCTCTAACAATTAGCAAATTAAAGGAATGAAAGAAGATAAAAAAGAAATGCTCTTTAAAATCCAATCCAAAATGTTATTATCTTAATGAAGTCATAAACCTTCTCTGCAGATCAGTTAGAATGAATTGCAAGACTATAAAAGGGCCTCACTGCAAACTATTAGCAGTAACTTAGGGGAAAAGGCTACCATGTCCCTGCACACATACTTACTACACAGTGTAGGCATCCTAAGTGCTTGGTGAATGCATAAACGAGTGAATAAATGAGTGAATGAAGAAGCAAACCAAACAGCCAGCACTCCTCTCTGAGAAACATGAGACTCTTTATTGCTCTTGAGTAACTTCTCTCTCTGGATCTTGTCTCTGTCCATATGCAGCAAGCTCTCCAGTGTTTTCTGGAGAGTAACAAGCACTCTGGAGTGTTCTGACTCAGAAAGAGCCAGATTCTATCCCTTCCATTCCATTCCCCATGCCACCGTCCACATTCAGATTCAAGCCTGTATCACAAATGCATCGCCTTCACACTACCCTGTAACCCATCTCCCACAGTGTCTCAGGTGAAGCTGCCTCTCATACCGCTTTGCCTACACTGTTCTTCTCAAATGGCTCTACACTGCCTCCACAGAGCACAGCCTTTCTACTCGGACATTCAAGGCTTTCAGCAACCTGACACCAACTCACATTTTTCCCAGCTATTTCATAATATGTATTTAGATCCAATCATTTTGACAGTTCGTAATTTCCCAAAACCTACTGTACTTTCCCTCTGTTCATGTCTTTATCTATGCCACCCCTTTCATCCATATATGTCTCCACTCAGCTTCAGCTATGAAAATTCTATCCATTCATCAGATTCTCCTCCTTCAATATGCACTCCATAATTGACTTAGTTGGAGAGATCCCGCCTTCCTGTTATTCCCAAAGCAAGCCTCTGAGCTCAAAGAACACATTCCTTTTGCATAACTGCAGAGTCAAATATTATCCAGTTCAATGTCTCAGTACCCATGCTCCAAAGACCAGGTCTTCTGATTCTTCAAAAAACCCTAACCCAGACCAAACCAATACAAAACAACCAGGAAAAAAACAGACCCCTGGCCAGAAGCATCAGAAGACCCAGCATCCTCCCAGTGCATATTAGCATATCATAGGCTCTGGGGATCCTGCAGTGACAAACATAGAACCCATCCTGGCACCATAAGAACTAAGCCTAGAACAAAACCTACACCGAGGCTGACAGAACAGAAGGGTGTTGAAAGGGCGAGGGCTATGCCCTCCATCTTGCCTGTATCCTCCATGTTGGGGCCACGTGCACCCTTCTTCCCGGAAGCCCAGGCCTCTGCTGGCCACGCCTGGGATTTTAAACTAACCAATGACAATCAAAGAAAGTGCGCGCCATAGATATGACCACATCCAATGTAACAAGACCCGGCTTACGCCTGGCCAATCGGCAGAGCCCACAATCCCCTCGCGCCACCCCCCTATTAAAGCCGGTTTTTCCCACGCGGGGGCACTCTGCTCCGGGTCGCTGGCCTGGCCTGAAGTGGAGTCGGGTTGGCTAACCCCCAATAAAAGAACCTTCTGCTCTTGCATCGAACTGGCTCCCAGTCTGGTCTTTGGGGATCTTGGAATCTGGGCATAACAGGTGTCAGAACAGAAATGTGCGTTGGCCTCACACAGCACTTTCTGCTTTCTCCCTTCCCTTTTCCTTCTCTTCCTCCAGATCACAGACTCCAAATCAGCCTCTCCCTTGCTTCTCTCTCTCTGTTTCTGTCTTCACTTCTAGGAACCATATTGTCACCTCAGTGCAAACATTTAAACACTTAAAGTCTCACATCTCCTGCTGTAGATACATGATCTACTAAATTTATATACTATTAATCAATCAATAGTGTAACTGACTAAGTTACTGTGTAGTAATATATGGCGCTCATTTAGGTCAAATGTTACATAAAGAACTAAACAGCCCGGCCAGTGTGGCTGGCTCAGTGGTTGAGCATTGACCTATGAACCAGGAGGTTATGGTTTGATTCCTGGTCAGGGCACATGCCTGGGTTTTCAGGCTCCATCCCGGCATGGGGTGTGCAGGAGGCAGCTGATCAATGATTCTCTCTCATCATTGATATTTCTCTCTCTCTCTCCCTCTCCCTTCCTCTCTGAAATCAACAAAACTATATTTAATTTAAAAAAGAACTAAACAATAGGCTGAAATGGTTACTGCTCTCATGTTGTTTATATTTCATTTGAAAAAAAACAATAAAACATTTTGTAAAAAAAAGAAATCTCACATTTGCTACATATATCAGCATCCACCACTATTTTCCAACCTCTAGGCTGGACTTCTCTCTCCTTCCCACACATCAGTACCTTTAGGAAAGAATATTCCAATAAAACAACAAAAACAAATTCACAGTTTACCCAAGGCCAGACTTCCTCCATAGGACCTCTTGGTGATAGAGTATCTTAGATCTCTTTGTATCCACTGAAGTGCTTAGTTGCACACTAAACAGTGCTCAGTAACTACTTTCTGAATATTTACCCAAAAAATGTAGTTCCAATTTATTCCAAAGAAAATAAACAACACCCAGCCATTTGATTAATTGAAAGGAATCGCCTAAATAAAATGACATAGGAAAAGTTCTATGGGTCCAAGGGTATTTCAACAAAGATTTCAGAACTGACATATTCTGAATACAAGCACCTTAGTAACATCTCATAATTGTATAGTGTTTTATGACCTACAAACAGCCTTGTGTCTATTACCTCATCCGAGCATTCCCCATGTGATGTATCATTTTTAGGTATAACAAGTTTGTATTACAACATTGGCAAACAATTTGAGAGACAGCCTGTGGTCAGAGGTCACTCACACGTATTTCAATTATAAGTTGATATGAAGCTTAAAGAAAGAAATAACATGAGAATAAATTCTCCAGAACTGAATCCAATGTCTTCGCCAGCGGACCTGGGACTCTGTTTGTTTCTGAGTGATGTGCTGTGAAAGGGACACTGTCAAAACAACGTATCCAAGACAAAGGCAACCAGGAGGATGTCTGGAAATTATCTCAAATGAAGACCGAGAGAACTGGGAATGTTTAGCCTAAAAAACCCATAACATTTTAGGGATGACATCATAGACAACTTTAAATTCAAAGGCTGTCAAGTGAAAGGTGGCAAGATTCTTCTGACCACCCTTCTGAGGGCCAGTGTGAACAAATACAAAGGCAGAGTGATCTGCATCAGACTGAGGGTTTCTAACACCCACCTCCACGGCTCTCCAACTTCCAGGCTGTTCGACATAAGGAAGTAACTTCTAAAATGTAAAATTGTCTAATAACAGACTGGACTCTCTGAAAATTAGAGTTTCGAGTGCCCCTCCTCAGGAAACCGTGAGAGAGGTTCCTGTATGGACGGGCCAGGCCAGACGACCTCCAGAAACTCTCCAGCTTCAGGACTCAGGGATGCCATGTTCCCAGGGCAGCAGGAGGTGTCACTGTCAAGCCCCACTCAATTCACTTGTGCAGTCAACCTTATCTTTCAAAGCACCGAGACAACTAGATGTATGACTTGCAAAAGATGCGTCGGCATATAAAATCTAACCAACAGTGGCCACCCCTGAGCATCCCCAGCGCCTAGAACGACACAAGCCCAGAGCAGAGGCTCAGAAATGTGTGTGATTTAACAATGACGTAACTATCTAATGGTAGGTAGTTCCAACAGGTTTCCAAACATTTTAACCACATTAGCGTTTGAGCTTTACACAACAGCCCTGTGCCATAGGCGGGGCAGGTTGGTACGCACATTTCACACATTTTATTTGTGGTCCTCCGCCCAGAATCTCTTCAGTTAACATTATGGCTTTAATGTTTCATTAAAGGTTATTTTTTTTTTAAAAAGCCATCACAAGAACATCTTATGGGAAACCACGGTTGAAACTGTTACTGCTCATCATGCTCCTCTTATGAGAAACATCTTGATAAATTCCTCCTGCAATTAATGCCCCCTTCCCCAAAAGCGAGCCTTGCCCCACAAGGCATGCAAGTGTGTCTGCTCTTCTTGCCTTTCCTTGCTTCCTTCCTTCCTCCCTCTCTCCGCCACCCTTTCTTTCCTAAATAAGATAATGGGGATTTATACAAACACCAGAGACCCAGTGCACGAAATTCGTGCACAGGTAGGGTCCCTAAGCCTGGCCGGTGATCAGGGCCAATCTGTGGGGCAACTGATGGGGCAATCAGGGGGGCTCCTGCTGGCACCCACCTTGGCTGGCCTGGGACCTGGGGGCAGCTCCTGCATTGAGCATCTGCCACCTGGTGGTCAGTGCATGTTATAACGACCGGTCATTCCGCCGTTCCGTCAATTTCCATATTAGGCTTTTATTATATAAGATGGTTGCTCTTTTCCTCAGAAGTTGCCAGGAAGTTCAGTCAACTTTGTGGTTCTAACTTTGATATGCCAAGTTCATAACATAAATCTCTCCAACATTATAACAAATCAGGACTCAGAAACTTTCTTTGGGGTGTGTGTGTGTGTGTGTGTGTGTGTGTAAAGCAATGCTCTCTTTGGTTTGGAAAAAAGTATTACTTGGAAAGTTGATACATAAAATAGATACAAGAACAGCCATTGAGACAGAGCTCTGAGATCTCCCAACCAAGCCCCCATTAAAAAGCCACTCCCTCCCCGCAGTGCCCCTGGACCCCTTAGTGCTCCTGTGATCATCAATTGAAAATCACTGCTCAATAGCACCGGTCGCCAACCAGTGGACCACTGGTGGTTCATGAGGTCCGAAAGGTTGGCGACCGCTGCTCTATAGTATATTTTATAATTATTTTATCTGCCTTGTTTTGTGCCTTTTTATCATTGGCCACATGAAACGTCACAGTATTAGGCACATGAAAAGTGTGTGTATATCCATATATGATTACACATGAAAAAAATGGAAACATTAGAAATTAAAAATATGTAGCAAGTGAACAGAGCCAAGATTATAACTCAAGACTGACATTAAACTCAAACAATATAGGTTTGAGTCTTAGTCTCTCACTGTGTAAGGCTGAGAAAGTTACTTGATCTCTCTTAGCTATGATTTACATAGGTAAAAATGGTTACAATATTTTCTATCTTAAAACATTGCTTCAGGGGTTAAATGAAATAACGTGTATAAATAACTCAATATGGCACTTGACACAATAAGTACTTATTATCACCTGCATTACTTGTTGACTCTCACTCAGGTCTGGTCAATATATGATGCCAATAGGATGTTTTTTAAGGAGACACTAAGTGTAGAAGCTCCATGTGGACAATTGACAGCACTGGAAAGCAGGAGGAGCGTGGCCAAGAGGAGCCAGCCTGGTATTCATCAATAATGTCGAGAGAAAGGATAATTGTCCCACTTTGCGGACAAAAGAAACTGGGTCATCAGAACAGGCTGAAAATGAGGCACAGACTGAGACAAAAAGAAGCAGCTCAAGATGTTGCCACTAACCCAACACCATCAAACCCATAGTTTGACACGCTTGACCCATGTCCCGGCCATTTTCCTTTCAAGAAAACACATTAGCTTGCTTGTACGTGAAGAATTACAACCTCAACAAAGCTGCTGGGAAAAACATCGCGAGCACGTACTGGCCCAGCCCAGCACGGCCGTCGTCCAGCTCCTCGGCCAGAGCCCTCCAACGACGAATCTCCGAGAGCCACGTTTCGCTACGCTGACATCTCCCTACGAGCTAATGTGGTGTTTGGCACGGAAGGCTGTTTATTTAGGTGTGCGAAGGTTCTGGCTGTTAACTTGGAAAGAAAAGTGATTTCTCTACCTCCCTTCAGAGACCATCCAAGTACTTGTTTGACAGAGTGAACACCCATTTCACACAAAAGAGGGGCTGGGCCAGAATTCTGCAAAACTGAGTAGGTGAACTGTCTCTGACACTTCCTTCCCACCTCTTAGGCTGCGAGCCCCGTCCCCTGCCTCCAGCGGTCCCATTACTGAACCCAGGTATCTTCCCTGGGCCTTTGTGCCAGGCTTTTGTTATCATCTCATTGTCAACTGACTCCCTCTCTCTCCTTCCCCTATCCTTTCAAGCAGGTATTAGCTGATAAGTGTTCCCCAGGAACATTCACATTTTAATTGGTACTTATTAAGAGTGTTGAAAGGTCTTCAGAATGTAAAGGAATGAAACCCAACTGATCAAATTTGAAGTTGCGTGAGGCTCACACAAGTTAATCAATGATCCCATTAAAGTGACCATCTACTTCCCCTACATTCAAGGCTGACCTGAAAGGAGTCAGTCATTTCCTTAGAGACATGTAGGAGAAGGAAATTATATACTATACTAGAGGCCTGGTGCACAGTGCATCAGTGGGGTCCCTTGGGGTGTCTGTGGGGATTGGGCCGAAACCAGCTCTCCCAAGGGATCCCAAATTGTGAGAGGGTGGTTCTCAGGTGACACACCCCGGAACTGGGCTCCCTCCTCTCTGGTTCTGGATGTGTCACCTGAGAACCACAGCTACCAAGGCATGGCAACTCGGCAGCTCCTACGTTGAGTGTCTGTCCCCTGGTGATCAGTGTGTGTCATAGCTACCACTCAGAGTGCCTGCCCCCTGGTGGTCATTGTGTGTCATAGCTACTGGTTGAACAGTTGCTTAGGCTTTTATATATATAGATATGTATACATATTTATACATATTTATATATTTATGCATATATTAATTATATACACATATATAGTATATACTACACATATATCATATGGATTGCATATATAGCATAGACAACATACATGGATAGCATATACAGTATACACACATATATAGTAACTAGAGGCCTGGTGCATGAAATTTGTGCACCGGTAGGTTCCCTAGGCCTGGCCAGCAATCAAGGCTGATCTGTGGGGCGACCAGTGGGGTGATCAGGGCCCTGCTCGCACCTGCCTTTGCTGGCCTGGCACCACCTGCTCGCCAGCCCTGCCCCCCTGCTGCCACTGCTGGTTGAGTGTCTATCCCCTGATGGTCAGTATGCATCATAGCAACCGGCTGTTCTGCCATTCGGTCAATTTGCACATTAGGGTTTTATATAGATAGATATTACTACATGTATACTAGACTGTACACATATACTAGTACATGATTGATAGAGTGTATATATAAATTTCATGCACACCCAATCCCTGTAAGATTTTAAAATACATTTAGGGGATTTACTTTGTAAGTCACACAACATACAAATGTTTCCATCATCACATCTTGGCTGGCTGCAGGGACGCTGCTTCATTAATTAAGGGTGTTTCTGCGCCAGCAGCTCCTTTCCAATAGGAACTTCCCAGAGTCGTGCAGCTAGGCAGCCGGGTGCTTCCCAAGACCGGGCTCCTGAGTCCCATGAATACAGTCCTGAAGGCTGGGCTGCCAGAAACAGCAAGTCAGACTCCCTATCCCCACCCTTGTCTTTACCATGAAGAGTTAGGGCACCCACAGGTGCAGACACAGGCCACATACCCCAGGGACAATCCCAGCTCTGCCAACAAGGTCAGATCATTCCAATCGAGCGAAGCAGTCGCCTTGCTGTGGAAAGACCTGGGACCACAGGAGAGCTGGGGGGAACGGAAGCAGACCCTGAAGAGGAAAGTGTGCCAGGCGCTTTAAAGGCCAGAAAAACGCGGGTGGAATCCAATTCTTCATGTGTAGCGACCACACAAAGGTGACGGTGGGTATTTCCTAAAAGCTTTAAAGTGGAGCCTCTCAGGCCAACACGTCTGTGGCACTGGAAAGAAAGGCCAGTCACCCCGAGCCTCCTGGTTGCCAGCATCTCCATCCGCTCCCCCTCCCTCCTCAGCACAGCAACGAGCAATACATCCAGAAGGTGTGTATTCTGTCGGGAAATGTGATGGATGTTTCTCTCTGCTGTAAAAGCCTGCTATGTGCTGGAACAAAAGCAAATGCTTTCCTCATAAGCAGATCTGGGTGGAACTTTTACATTATTTTAACACGTGTCAAGGGACAGCCTTGTCTCTCGGTGGAAAACGGGAAAGCAGTTGATGTCTACAAAAAGCCTGTGAGCCTTACAATGTCCCTCTTTCTCTCCAGAACCCCCTGGAATCACACACTCAAGACTAGAAAAGCTCACAGAGGAAAATTAATACAAATGATCTATCTACTGACAGGACCAAACTGGGAGGAAAGACAGGAAAGCCTGGACCATCTGAGAACTGAGCTCCGTGGGATGGGAACAGAGCTGGGTGGAGCTCATCGGTCCAGAATAAATGGGGCTGCACTTAGCACTCTGTTTCCATCCATCAGGCTGACAGTCCCCGTCGCCAGGGCAGAAATGATCATTCATTACCGAACTAGGAAAAGCCTGGAGCCACATGCCAGAAGCTAGGATCAGGTGTCCTTTCATTTGGGTGGACCGCAGATGGTCAAGTGCTTACTATTAAGTAGTTACAGCATTTCTCACTTAAAGTAAAAGGTCACACCTCAGTCCATTCCTTTGCCAGGAACAGGACTGTCAGAAAATGCCATTTCTCTTAGAAAAGACAAAAGGGCCAGATGTAATTATAAATAGCTGTGTGATGTAAATTCTGAATTCAGGTTGACCTTCCAGAACTCGACATTATCCTCCAAATCCACTGATAAAACTGATATTTTTAAGGGCCAAAGTTTAAGATAAAGGATCAGTAATTAAATCTAAGGAATATGTCCCAAAGGGTTTTTGCCAACATGAAAGTCATTATTTCCAATTCATATGGTACCGTTTATAGTTAATTCAACGGTAATTTTGTTTGTTTGTTTTTCAGAGTCCCTGCGAGGTCAGATTGCATGGGATAATAAGGAAGGGGGGCGTTACATGGGCTTGCTATAATTTGGTTTATTACTTTACTCTTAGAATGGAAATTGCATATAAGGAAGCTTTTACCTGGAGATTTTCTGGGGCGGGCAAAATTTATGACCATGGTACCATTTTAGTGATGGTTCTGTGTTTTAGGGAACAAAAAACATCTGGAAGAAATGTGAGTGATGGGTAAAACCCTCAAGGGATATGTGTGTCCTATGACCTGAATGATTATCAGGACTTGGGTTTATTTCCATATAGAGGTGCATGATGAATGATTCTTATGGGTGGAACACCACCAACAGGCTCACTAAGTGAGTCAGAATGCTAAGTAGGACACATCTCTTCACTTTCTAAACTGAAAAAATTCTCTCACACACACATTACTCCTTTTCGCACATATGAAGATGCTACTGCATTTAACAAACAGCTTTAGGCTCACTAAGTAGCTATTTTCCATTATGGATTTTCTTAATTAACAGACAGTATAAGTGAAACTAGGAGAGAGAAGAGGGGAGGGAAGGGGAGGGGAGGGGAGGGGAGGGGAGGGGAGGGGAGGGGAGACCATAACATTTTGACATTTTAAAAACGGTCCTTGTACTCAATAAGAGTTCAGATGATTGTTACGTGATTTATAGCACAACTTTGGACACAATGGCTGTTGTGTACTGTGACAACATGCACCATGTCAGCTCTCTACATTCTGGTGAGCCGCCAGCACATGAATAAGCCAACAAAATATGTAAATGCTGCCACCCAAGCAAATATCAAAAACACATTTACATGTATAAGAATGCTGCTGGGTTCTCTTTAAGTATTATACCAACTGTAAGATGCTGGGATAGACTAGGTAAGGAGACTGTGACACCATCTCTTCCACTGGAGATTTAATAAGAGAATAGCGGGGAGGCCAGGTGAGGCGGAGCGCAGCAGGCAGGCCTGGTGATTTTGCATGTGCTAGATCAGTGGCCGGCAAACTGCAGCTCGCGAGCCACATGCGGCTCTTTGGTCCCTTGAGTGTGGCCACGAAGTTTCAATCGCACTGTACGTGCACGCCCACACGTGGCATTTTGTGGAAGAGCCACACTCAAGGGGCCGCAGTTTGCTGACCACTGTGCTAGATCAGTGGTTCTCAACCTTGGCTGCACATTAGAATCACTTGGGAATCTTTTTAAAATCCTGATTTCTGGGCCTCATCCTCCGGAAATTCTCTTTCTTTGTTACTAATGTTGTGGCCCCACTCCATAACAAAGAAACAGAATTTCTGGAGGATGAGGCCCAGACATCAGGATTTTAAAAAGATTCCCAGGTGATTCTAATGTGCAGCCAAGGTTGAGAACCATTGTGCTAGAGGGTGTTTCCAGGCCACTTACAGCCAAAGGTGAATACAAACATGTCACCATCCCTTTCTCTTCATGGACTATTAATGTCATACTTAACTCGAACGTTTGTTAAACTGTATGAGAAGTTCAAATAAAGATTTTAATGAGAACCTTTCGATTTCTGGGGGAAAAAATGACACACTGTGTTCCAGAGTGGAGAAAATATTGGCATAAAAATTGTAACCGCTGCTTTGCACTGATGATTCAAAGCAAGAAGAGCATCGGAGACCTTCTCCAAAGAGGGTTCCATTTTGATGGGGTGAAGTTTATCTTAGGGACACAACAGCTTTATGTGGAAGAGTGTGTAGTCTTTAAAAAGCTATAACAAACAACATTTAAAACATGGGTTCTCCGTCGTATCTTGTGCACAGATAAAGGCGTCTGCAAACCAGCGGTTCTCAACCTGTGGGTCGCGACCCCTTTGGAGGTTGAACGACCCTTTCACAGGGGTCGCCTAAGACCATCGGAAAACACATATATAATTACATATTGCTTTTGTGATTAACCACTATGCTTTAATTATGTTCAATTTGTAACAATGAAATTGGGGGTCACCACAGCATTAGGAAGGTTGAGAACCACCGCTACAAACGCTGGGGCACGGGGAAGGTATGAGCAGGAAGAACAGGGCCAGGCTGTCTGTCTGAACCCATGTGTTGCACTGAGTCAATCCTTTCTCGTCGACAAAAACTCAACGGCAGCCACCAGCCAAGTGCTCGTCACTGTCACCCTTCCCACCCGCTGCCTCCGCTCTCCCTGGATGGACAGGGAGCCATCGGGTGAGATCGGAGAGGAGTGGCCACCGTCAGCTTCCCCTGCAGCCCTGGGAGCGACCTCCTCTGCGGACGGGGCTGGTGAGGGGTCGGGGCTACCATCCCGGCTGCATGGGCCTCACAAGGCTCCGCTGGCAGTGCCCCCGGCGGCCCGGCTCTGTCCCTGCTTCCAGGTTCCGACGGAACCGACCAGGGGCCCAGGCCTCCAGCCACGACCACTCCTGCGTCTCGTCCCGACTCCACCTGCAGAGCCACCTGGGAGAGCGGCCAACGCGGGTTTCCTGCCTCCACGCGGGTTTCCTGCCTCCACGCCTCCTGCCCGACAACCACGAGCTCCCACGTGGGTCAGAGTCACCCCGCCTGGCCCGGCTCTGCAGGACCCCCCACACCCACCTCTCTCGGGGCTGCCATTGCCCCCCACGACCTGGCTCTGCAGGGCGGCCGCTTCCTCCCGTCGGAGGAGGAGCTGGAAGGTTCTGGTTCCCCGCTGACCCTCAGCGCCGTGACTTCCGGGAGAACCACTTCCGGGGCAGGAGGTGACCCTCACCCAGAAGAGGGGCCACACCTGCCTCCCTCCGCAGGCGCCCGGCTGGGCTGGACGAGCGTCTCCTCCAAAGGCGCCCCCGAAGCGGACCAGGCGCCTTCGGGGCCCAGAGGCCTGTGCGGGGCCCTCTGCGTCCCCTGGTGTCTGGCTCTTACCCGGGCTTCTCCCCGAAACTCCCCCCATTCTTCTGGCCACCCCAGCCCTCTCCCGGGCATCGGGCCAAATGCAACAATAAAGCGTTTTGCAGAAAAAAACAAAAACAAAAAAAGACTTAAGTGGACATAGAAAGTGAAACATGTGTCATTGTTTGGTAACTACTTCTCTAGACACCTTTTTCATAATCAAGTCAATCTTATATCCTGGCCTCTAGTCTTCAGATGATGTGAACCTTCCAGGTTATATGTGTCCTAAGGGATTTTTTTCAGTGTCTAGAGAAGTAGTTTCCAAACCCGCCAACAGAGTGTTTGCTATCTCCTATCAGGACAAAGTCAGAGTAATGGTTAACAACACTGTATTCTACTGAATTCTTTTCTGGAGCAATAAAATATTCGGAGGAGTTGGAAGAGATGAAAAAGGGAGACTAGCATGCTATTCCCTTGCTAAAAGATTTGTAAGAAAACAAATATAATGGATAATAATCATTATTAAGGGCTGCATTAGCCCTAGCTGGTTTGGCTCAGTGGATAGAGCAAGACTGAAGACTGAAGGGTCCCAGGTTCAATTCCAGTCAAGGGCACATGCTCGGGTTGCAAGCTCGATCCCCAGTGTGGGGCATGCAGGAGGCAGCCGATCAATGTTTCTCTCTCATCATTGATGTTTCTCTCTCTCTCTCCCTTTCCCTTCCTCTCTGAAATCAATAAAATATATTTTTTTAAAAAGAGCTGCATTATTTCACTCAATCCTCACATTAATACTATCACACAGGTACCACTACTATCCAAATTTTACAGGTAAAGACATTAAGATTTATGGAGAACTTGCTCAAGATCCTATCGCAAAGAAATAGCATAGCTCTGTCTACTTCCAAAACCTGTGCATTTCAACATTGCTCAAAACTGCTTCTAGGTGGCTTGTTGGTACTTCTTTGTGGCAGTAGTACATGAGCTTGAACATCATTCTCAGGTCCAACTTAATACTATGCTCAGTATGAAGGGTGCAGAACACAAAATGCATGGCTAAACTGAATGTGTAAAATGCGACAATGAGAACAAAATGAAGTACATAATTAACACTCTCCCCTCATCCCTACATGAAGGTCAAGAAAACAGGTTTTTTCTCTATTTCTTTGTCATGTACTTTTTATTGACAGACTCTTTCAGTTGTATGACTTGCCAGCATTATTCTGACTTCACCACCCAACACAGTGTCTGGCATGCTGGATGAGTGAATATTCATCCATCTGGGTGAGCTGAAGTCAAGCCCTGACCTGCAGATCTGTGGAAACTTTCTGAATGATTGCCATCACATATTTCCATCGAGTTTCAGTGGCAAGCCAATCACCATCAGATCTACCCTTGTACAGATTGCTTCTTTCCCATATTTCTCACCAAATATCTATAATAATAAAAGTGTAATATGCTAATTAGACTGGCATCCTTCTGGATGACCTTACGGACTAAGCTGGGGCTGGGAGAGAAGCCCAGGTCCCAGGTGCCAGAGGGATGCTGGTGCCGGCAGCTGGGGGAAGGAAGGCCTACTCTTGCACGAATTTTGTGCATCAGGCCTCTAGTCTATATATAAAAGCCTAAGCAACCAAACGACTGAACAACAGAATGACTGGTCGACCGGTTGCTATGATGCACACTTACCACCAGGGGGCAGACGCTCAGCGCGGGAGCTTCCCCTTGGTGGTCAGTGAGCTCCCACAGTGGGAGTGCTGCTCAGCAAGCTTACCAAGTGGCGGTGGCAGGTGCAGGGGGGCTGGGATGAGCGGGAGTGGCTTGGCGCCTGGCCTGGGCTCAGGCTCTTCCCTGGCCTCCTGCTGCTTCCCACACTACTACTACTACACCCCTCAGGGGATGTCGGGCTGCTGGTTTCAGCCCAATCCCAGGCAGTCTGACATCCCCCGAGGGGTCCCAGATTGTGAGAGGGTGCAGGCCAGGCTGAGAGACACCATCAGTGCACAAATTCATGCACCGGGCCTCTAGTATATGATAAAAGGATAGGTTTGCACTTTGAAACAGCAAAAATCATGTATTTCAACTATCCAGACTCCCACTTAAGTAAAGTTGGAGAAAAGCAAAGAGGAGTTGCCTCTCTCACTTTCACTGTCACGTTTCTCTGATGTAGAGTGGAGATTGACTATAGCCACCTGGAAAGTGAATCTCAAGGTTGCCATCGAACTACAGAGTGCTCTGTGGTTTCATTATGCCTGTGACTGGGCCGTGCTGCAGTTAAACTTCTGCTCATGCACATTAAGCAACGGTTTACATTTCTGGTTGTTTGCATCATAACTCAGGTTATTTATTTAGGGGGGGAGGGGCTCTAGTTAAAAGGAAGGGAAAAAATCCTTTAAAATATATAATCTGGGAAAGTTCTCATTATTTGAAGACTAGAGGCCAGGATATAAGATTGACTTGATTATGAAAAAAGGTTTAAACAAATGAATTTATCTACATGTAAATAAAACCGTGGGCCAAGTGCAGAGCAGCCGTGCATGCCCTCATGCTGAACTGCCGGTGCACGTGACAGCAGGCAGGGGGAAAAGTACGCGTTTCCACTAATGTCAACAGTGTTTATGACCCTATTCATAAGCCTTTAAAGACAGTTGTTAGCGCTGGGCACCCAGTCAGGTTCTAGCCAGGGCCTGGCAGTGAAATAGGCTTCCAGTTCATAACGTACACAGTGAGAACAGGGTAGGAACTGGTGCCCCCTGAGAATTACCGTATTCACCGATGACCACGCCGGCTCAGCAGGTGTGAGCCACTCCTGGGAGAGACTAGCCTGAGACAGCCAGAAGGACAGTATGTCACCGTCCCGGTCACTGCCAAAAATAAAGTCCTTTCTTAGCAAAGCAGGAGGAACTTGGAAAACTTATAGTTTTAGGTTGTCACATAAAGTACATGAAATAAATAAACCCAAAAGAACATATGGGTGAGAAAATTTTGCTTATTCATGAATGAGAACAATCATAAACTCCTGTCTTCTTTAGAGCACCTGGAGGTGAGAGGGCAGTCAAGAACCACACGTTTTTTACATTTCCTTGAAGTGCATTTACTTCTGGTATATTCCCTAAGAATTCTTAAAATCCAGGGCTGTTCACTCAGAGGTAAAAATGACAAATGTTTTTTTATACCAATTAGGGCTGCTCTCACCTGATGTGTTGGAGAGAAAAACCAGTTCCCCTGACAAGCATCGCCTCACCCCTAACGTGAGCTGTCGCCCAATCAAGTGGTGAGCACAGACCGGAGGCCACCGCGAGCCCAGTTCTCAGGCGCCATGAGAACCAGAAAAGCAACTGCATGCATTCTATGTGGTCTCTGCCCTCAAACAACGTATAACAGCTGGAAATACACCAGTAGTGCAGAAAAATAATTTGGTAGCAAAGTGAGGTAGTGAATAATTTTTTTTAAAGATAGTGAATAACTAAGTCCTCAAAGAAGTAGTACAGAATACAGAGTGTGACATTGCAGAGGAAGCTGGTTAGGGCCCGGGACAAGGAAATATTTTGTTCAAATAAAAATGACAAAAATCATAGCTGCATCTTACTAAGCATTTATTAGATGAGCACATTGGTATTAGTTCACTTAATCCTCGCAGCACAAGCACAGGATACCGTCATTCCTATTTTGCATCTGAAGAAACTGAGGCGCGTAGGGGCTAAGGACTGAATTGCAGTATTGCTTTGGAATCTCTCCTGTTCTATTCATCTACTATTTGTCCATGCTTATACTGGTATCAAACTGTTAATATTTTTATAACTTTATTCAAGTTTATACACCAAAAAGCATCAAAGCCAGCATTCCACAAAAGACAGACTGGCCCTACAATCTCCTTTCTGAATAGCTTTAGTATGCAGAATCTGAGAAAAGGGAGAATTTAAAAAGATAAAGGAAAAACGAGTAAGCCTTCTGAGCAGAGTATGTTTTGCCCAAGAAACCCTAGGATCAAACTGCCCTGCCCTCTTTTACTTTTGTGGCCATCGCTTGTAACTTCTGACCAATTTCTTTCTACTCTGGACCCCGAAGGAATACAAAAGTGTCCTAGCTTTCCGAATTTTTCCTGAACATGGGTTATTGCCTTCAAATCATGAGGGACATAATAAGTAAGTATACCCAGTAGAGAAGTCCTGGGAGGACAGTGTGTGGGAACCAAGGCCAGAAGGAGCTGCAGGACCGAGGAGGAACACCTCCAAGAAACACAGACGTTTTATCTCTTATCATTGACTTATTAAGAGTTCAGGGATGAATTTGGGTGATAATAATACAAGAATAAACTGAAATAAGAAGGTAGAAAAAAACCAAGCAATAAATGAACATTTATTGACTCCAGGAAAAAATAAAAAGTTGTAAAATAGGCAACAGACACAGTGCTTGACTCAGGAATGAATATTCTTTACATGCACATTATAAGCACTAAGTATTGTGCTATTGAAAAGATAGAAGGAATAAGAAAACAGAATCCTTACCTTCTTGCTATTCCCTGGAAGGTTGCATAGAATATGTATAATTAAGAAAAAGCAATATAAGCGTGTTATTTAGAAATATGGAAGTAAATAATAGAAACATCTAGAAGATTGGAAAACAGTTGCCACTAGGAATGAGGAACCAGAGGTGAAGAGGGGTGTAGCAGAGGACTACTGATTTTATTTTATTTTTTTTAATTTTATTTTATTGTTTAAAGTATTACAAATAGTAGTACATATGTCTCCTTTTTTCCCCCATTGACCTTCCCCTGGCCTCCCCCATCCCCCAGCACATGCCCTCACCCCACGGGACTACTGATTTTAATTATAAGCCTTATAGAATTATTTCACCTCTATTTTTTAAATTTCAGTTTTTAATTATAATTGACATTAAATATTATTTTACATTAGTTTCAGGTATTCATCATAGTGATTAGAGAATTATTTCACCCTTAAAATAATTCATTTGATCCATAATTTCATAATGGGTTTGATATAAGTTAATTTTAAAAATATAAAAACAAAGGCAAGATTAGTACCCGTAAAACAAGAATGAGAATTAGGCACAAATAGAATATAAAAAGTATTGTCATCGAAATAAAAATAGTCAATATATGAGCTAATTAGTAGACTAAGTACAACTGAAAGGAAATTTAGAGTATTAAAAAATAGAATTAAGAATTAAGCCTGTGTGGCTCAGTGGTTGAACCAGGAAGGAGTTCATGCTTTGATTCTAGTCAGGGCACATGCCCAGCTTGTGGGCTCAATCACCAGTGTGGGGTGTGCAGGAGGCAGCCCATCAATGATTATCTCTCATTATTAATGTTTCTACCTCTCTCTCCCTCTCCATTCCTCTCTGAAATCTATTTTTAAAAAATAAGATAAAATAAAGAACTTCCCAGAATGTAGCACAAAGATTGGAGAAGAAAAAAAGATGAAAGTGAGTAAATATAAAGAACAGAAGGAAAAGCTCTAACAGACATCCAAAAGGAATTCCAGAAATAGAAAACCTAGTTCATGAAGGAGAGGCAGAAATATAAAACACAGAGGATGGAGAGGCAGCAGAACACAGCACCAAGAGTTAGAAATGCCAGGCTGCACACTAGATCTCCTGCTCGAGGATCCCCCCGTTGTTGGAACCGAAGCACCTGCATGGTTCTAGAGTTTTACAGGTGAATCTAGTGGACAGAAAGCATGAAGAAACACTGCTTAACACTGTGGAATAACCAATCTTTCTATAATGCAAGAGCACTAGACTAGGAGTTAAGAATCTCAGATTGAAACCCCACTCTGGGCCACACATTAGCCATTTGGCCTTGACCAAGTCCCTGTTCATTCTCCGGGAGCTTTTTTCACCTACAGTGCAGGAAACAACACACCTCCTATTTCACAGGCTTAGGAGGATCAAATACACACGCCCACTTGCAATGCCACAGGCACTGGGTTAAATGCCTGGTGCACAATCTCCTTGGAAATTCACAACTCCATAAGGTAGAACCTTCATCTGTCTCATTTTATAAATGAAGAAGGAGAGGCCTGATGCTTTAAATAACTTGCACATGAAAATTACTCATAATAAGTTACCTGAATTTCTCTCGCTAGTAATTCACCCTGCATATGAGAGTGCCTATACGGAGCGAGAAATTCAAATATCTTAATATTTTCCTCCATTCAAAAAAATTAGAAAAATCCAGGTATGAAAATGAGCACATAACCTCACGTTTTCTAAGGAAAGTTAAGATTAACTTAAAAAAATAACTGCAAAAAATATGAATCCCTCCTAAAGAAACTGAAAACTTGCCCCCCTCATCGCATTAACACCAATTAGTCCGGGAGTGCTGATGAACACGTGATGTGGGAGGCTGTGTGCAAAATGCCCTGTTAGGACTGTTTTGATTAGGGGTGGAGGGGAACAGGAACGTTTATGGAAATGTTTGCTCAGTTTGCTAATAAATGTCTAACACTGGAGTGTGTACCAGCATAGCTCTCTTCACACAATGGCTGTGTGAGCAGTTTTTGTTTTTTTTAACTGACTTACGATCAAACTGGCGCTAGGGAAGAGCAATAATCATGAACTGAAGTCTCAATAATACCTTTTCAGGCAAAGGCCTACATGACTATTTCCAGGTTGGACTGCCGTGATTCATAGCTTCCAAAGGCCTCATGCTTCTCCATATCACAATGTAGTTGGACTTAACAAGTCCCTGTGGGGGTAAAGAGAGTTCATTGCTTATAAACCTTAGAAATACAGTCAGCAGCTTGGAGCCGATGAGGAACAAAGACAAGTTGGCACTTAAGCAGAACAGGTGAGAAAGAGCTGGCTGCAGGCCCGCCGTCCATGTGCAGAAGAGCCTTATAAATTGATATTTGCAACAGAGCATTGCAAAGCGTACAATATGATTATTCAGCCATTTAACCGAGTGCAAGGCTTTTAAAGTCAGCTGCTTCCATAGGCTGGGCAGCATAACAATTCTTTTGATCAATGAGAAGTTAAAATGAGCCAATAAAAAGCAGAAATTTTAATGCTGGCAAAAGTCATTGTTTCTAAAGCTCGTTTTCGCCCAAAGAGGTTTAGGTGAGATTTCTTTGCGTTTTCTGTAGCTTAGCAGAAAGGTCAAATTGATAGGATTACCTGAACCTCATTCTACATGATTGTGAAAGGAAATCTAAAAAGCCTTCCAGTGTGAGGAAAGGCCTCGGTTGAGAAGGGGCATGTGCGCCTGAGCAGGCCAAAGGCCCCCGATGCGAAGTGCGCAGGGACCAAGAGGAGCAGTTGTCCAAAGGCCAGCTGGGCGGTTGGCTGCTGCGGCAGGAAGGGTTACTGTGTGGAAAGCAAGTACCCACGGCTGCAGAGGTCTTGGGAAAGCTGACTCTAGAACATCTGAATCTGAGGAAAGTTAATGAATGGAGGGGATATTAAAATCAATGATTTTTTTTGTTTGTTTTACTTGACCCTGAAACCTGAAGTAACTCAAGAGAAATACCAAAAAGAAGCTGGTAGGAAGAACTGAAAAGCCTTTACGAGGTACCCCATTAGCCTCAGTAAAACAAAAGTCAAAGGAAGGACTAAGAACAATGAACGCCTCCGTGTTTTGGGTGCATGTCTGTGCCAGGCACAGTGAGAAGTTCTCTACGTGCGTTCGCTCATTTCATTTCACCCTCAGCAACATTCGGAACCCCATTTTACAGAGGCACATGTTTAGGCTCAGTTAAGTACCCCATTTTACAGAGGCACATGTTTAGGCTCAGTTAAGTACCCCATTTTACAGAGGCACATGTTTAGGCTCAGAGAGGTTAAGTACCTACATTGCCAAGATCACAAGGCTTGTCTGGGAGGAGCTAAGATATGAACACAGGTCAGTCTGACTCCAACATGTCATTTAATGATCCCTGAGAGGATGTTTCAACATGTTATGTTATATATAATAAGAAAAAGGAAAAAATATTTATATAAAACATTTTTAAAGACCATACAGTCTAAAAAATTCCTAATACGATTCAAATGGCCTCCTAACTGCAGGAAACAGAAATGCAGGCAATTACACAGGAATAAAATTCAATCTGAGATGACATGGGATTCTATTCTGTAATAAAGACTGCTCAATTAAAATCTCTCACAGAGATAAGAACTGCACCCTAGAGTCTGTGCTACTGGTGGGCAGTTCTGATTACTACTAAGTGCCCAATACTGAGTTGAAGTCCTCTTCCCTTTACCATTCATGGGTCCCTTTCTATCCCCTGTCACACAAAGAAATTCCCTGAACCCTGTCTCCACATTCTTCTCTTAAAATCTCAGAGGGAAGGCGTGGGAGTGTGGGTAGGAAGTGATCAACCAAAGACCTTGTACGCATATATGCATAACCCACAGACACAGACAATAGGGTGGTGAAGGCCTGGGGCAGGGGTAGGCTAGAAGGGGTCAACGGTAGAAAAAAGGGAACATATGTAATACTTTCAACAATAAATATCTAATTTAAAAAAAACAGCTAGGTTCTAGTTGAATAAAAGTTTTCAGCTTGAGAGGGGATGTACTTTCCTATAGGATCAATTTAATAAAATGATTCTTAGAGTTTCAACATAGCTACAAAAAAGCAATAGCACAGTGTGGTTAAAACACAGCATGCTTAGAAAATGTTAAACACTAAAATAGATAAATACTATATTAGAGCTTACAGAATCCATAGAAGAATATTGAAAAAGGAACAACATAGGACTTGCCAATAAATTACAATATTTACACTGGGGGGGGGGGGGGGGAGTGAAATAAGAACTATAAAAATGCATCATGAATGCTGGTGCAGTTAGAGTCACCTGGTAAGCTTTTAGAAGTACAGACGCCTGCATCCCACCCCAGACAAAACCAGAACCTGGGGGTGAGGGTAGGGCCCAGCATCAATGGTTTACAAAGCTGCCAGGTAACTCTAAATGGCAGCCACAGCTGAGAACACAGCTAAAGGGAAGGGGAAGGGCTGTGGCATGTCTACGTGGGATTTCCAGGTGTCTTCAAGGACTTCAGCAAATGATGCCACTCGTCTTAAAAATGTTGGTCTAGTTTTACTGAAAAACAACTTGCTTTCAGGTTTGTTGGTTTGTTTATTTGTTTTGACCAAGCAATTATCACACATCACCTCTTACTCAAAATCAAGGTAATTGGGGGGGGGGGGGGGGGGTTATAAATGGAATGAAGACCCTCTCTAATTTCAGCCTGAGTACAGCATAGTCTCTACAACCACCAAGGCCACCGGTCCCACTTACTCAGCCTTTCTCTTAACTTAGTTCTGCAGGCTCCCGTCTCTCTCAGGGTTCTGTCTCTGACTTTTTCTGAGCTTCTCTCTCCACTGGCTTCATGTTCTCCCATCCTGCCAACCCCAGGAGAGGTAAGATGCTCCCCTCAACCCCTCCATTGTCCAGGCTGGTGGGGAAGGCCAAGTCCATGGGGCTGGCGGGTAGCCAGTGAACTAGCCAAGGGCAGAGATTGAAATCCAGAGAACAGGAAAGCATCCTCAGCCAGCATCAGTGAGAACAGAGTGGGGGTTTCCAGAAATACAGGGAATTTGCCTGGTTGACGAAGACACTGAATATTAGGTAAAATAAGAAGTGCCTTTTTATAATAAATATCAGATGGTCCCAACCTTAGATTCTAGGACTAAACCCTCCAAGCCACTGCATTATTATAAAGCCAAATGGAAATATGCCCCGAGATAAAGATGCACAAGTTAAGAATAGCAACTGTCTTTGCTTAACTTAGCATGTTAATTCTAGTTATCGCATATAGACCACACTCTCTTGACTGACAGGTAGGTGTTATTTATTAGATAGATAGGGCAATGACTTGTTTATAGTAAATGCAGTCTGGTTTGTTTTCTGTGTAGGTTTTGAAATTTTAGAAAATGTTTTAAAAAGTGAGAGAAGAGCAATTGTAATCTATTAAAAGGGACTTAAGAGACACAGCAGCCCCATGCCACGTGTAAGCTTTGTTTGCATCTTGATTCAAACATACCAGTTATTAAAAAATGTTTTTAGCCTGGCTGGCTTGACTCAGTGGTTGAGTGTTGACCTATGAACCAGGTCACAGTTTGATTCGCGGGCAGGGCACATGCCCGGGTTGCGGCTCGACCCCCAGTGTGGGGCATGCAGGAGGCAGCCTATCAATGATTCTCTCTCATCATTGATGTTTCTATCTCTCTCTCCTTCTCCTTTCCTCTCTGAAATCAATAAAAATATACACTTTCTAAAAAACAGATTTTAAGGCAATCAAAAAGATCTATATGTAGACCAGGTGTTAAATGATAAAATAAATCATCATTAATTTTGTCAGATTGATGGCACTGTAATTATTTTAAAAATCCTTATCAATTGGACACACATAATGAACTATTTACAGATGCAAGTGTATGATGTTTGAGAATTTGCTTTAAAATACTCTTGCCAAAATAAAAGGGGAGCAGGGGAGATGGGTGAAGTGAGATTGACACATTGTTGATAAAACTGTTAAAGTTCAGTAATAGATGCATAGAGCCCATTACACTATTTTCACTACTTTTATGGATGTGTGAAATTTCCCTAATGAGAAAATTAGCTTTAAAATGTGCGTTCAATCATAGCATTCATGGGGAAATAATAAAATAGAAACTCTATGTGGGAAATGTTAGAAACTGCTCTCTGATCATTTGGCACAGAGAATGTGTGAATCGGGAGATTAAAGAAAAGAGAGACCAGCAGTGTGAAATGGGGGAAGATTTCATTGAGGAGGTCGGTCAAACTGCAAGCAGAACTTGAGAAATCATAGTTTAAAATTATTTAAAATAAGATAAGTAGTATTTTGATTAAGAGAGATTTTATTTCATTTTTTATAAACTTGCATTTTTCTTTGCTGTAATAGAGCCATCTCTATTACAAAAAGTGAATAAATAAAAGTCTCTCTATAAATCCAAATTGATGATCGAGAGAGCTTTCCTTGAATGGAGATAGGAATAACACCAACTCCCAGGTTATGGTGTCGGAGACCAAAATTAGTTAATTTTTAAGGAAAAATAATAATAAATGTATCAATATTAATAATGATGATGACGGTGATGCAAAAACTAGCAGCAACTGCGTGCTTACCACTTACCAGCCACTATGCAGAGCACTTTCCATATGTTCTCAGCGAAGCCCCAAGCAATCCCATGAAGTGTGGGCTATGGTTAGCACCCAACTCCCACCCCTTTCATACTCGAAGAAACTGAGCCCAGAGAGGCACACATACCTGCCCGAGGTTACTTGCTGGCAAAAGTGAGAGCTAGGACTCTCAGGCAGGCCTTTGTAAATCCACACACAAGTCCTGAAACCCCTTGTTACTCTATTTCCTTAAGACATTGTAAATTTCTCTCCATGTAAGAACCAGAGAAATGTGGGGCTGTGAGTCCTGGCATTAGTGGTTCCCTGTTGTTTCCTGGAGTGTTTGGGGAATGATCCAGTAAAGAACTGTGAAGAAGCCCTCCAGGAAAGCGTTACAAACAAGTACATGACGAAAGAACACAAGTACCGCACCTCAGCCAAATGCCCATCTCAGGGAGGAAAGAGAAAAGGGCCGGCACATCCAGAGGGGATGACATACGAAAGGACCAGCAAAGGAAAGCGGAAGTACGCAGGCCAGGTCACACCCTCCCCTTGGAATCCATTTCTACCCTAGAGCAGTGGTTCTCAACCTTCCTAATGCCGCGACCCTTTAATACAGTTCCTCATGTTGTGATGACCCCCAATTTCATTGTTACAAATTGAACATAATTAAAGCATAGTGATTAATCACAAAAACAATATGTAATTATATATGTGTTTTCTGATGGTCTTAGGTGACTCCTGTGAAAGGGTTGTTCGACCCCCAAAGGGGTCGCGACCCACAGGTTGAGAACCGCTACCCTAGAGGCAGCCCATCTACTCTAGGTTTCCAGAGTTTTCTATGCTCTCCTCCATGAACCACTGTTCTCGGGCAATAAACTCCCAGCTAGGATGGTACACTTGACTAGATTCCCCTGTTAAGATGAAATAGGACAGCTGTCTAGCCTCCCTTGATATTTACCTTTCAAGCTTTAACACATTCCCACCAACCAGCAGCAATCGAAACAATCTCCATCATTCCTATGAGCGGGGAAGGCATGTGAACTGGAGAGCCCAGGAACTCCCCTGGCCCCGCCATGTGCACAGCCCTCGTGCTGTGGGGTTAGGGATGGCACACTTGAATGAAAAGCACCAGCCGGGAGCTAGAGGACCCGGCTCATATTCCTCGCTTCTGCTATGAACCTGCTCTGCTATCTTTGCAAACCATTTCATCTCTCTGAGCTTCAGATTCCTTATTGCAATGAGCTGGGATGTAATAAAGAATTTTACGACTTATTTCTAGCTGCAGAATCCTTTCATCAAAAAATAACGTGTAACAGACAGAAAGTACAACTACTCTGGGGGTTGGGGGCGGGGGTCAAGGGTACCCCTTCCCATGTCCCATTATCACATATCATGTGGAGGTGCGATTCAGCTTCGACGTTCTGTGATTATACGTCAACTCCCCGCAACCCGAGGAGGAGGCAGGGTCCCCGTGGGCAGCTGTACCGGGGATCCTCGGGCCCAGATGGCTGCTCTCCTTTATCAGTGAGCCTCTTCCGAAAGCAAATAAGCAAAGAAAGAAATCCCACAGTAAGAGAGTTGGACGTGAGGACTCAGGCGGCCAACGGAATACTCTCCTGCATCCAGGCAAACCAAAACACACTCCCAGGAAGAGATAAGGTTTATGAGAAGGAAACCAACACAATCACTTACAAGAATTTCAACATGAAACCGCTCAGGCCAGGCAGCCAGGCCACCAGGAGGCTGCAAAATATCCGAGGCCGGCCCTCAAAGGAAAGACCTCACAGGGGCCCTGCCTTGACTTTCCTCCTTTGTTTCTCACTGCCCCGGGGTCAGCCCCTTCCAGGTTCACACGTGGGAAGTGGCCGCGCACTGGACACAGCACGTTTCTCCTGGCCGCGAGTCCCGCAGGAGGCCAGCACTTTGGAGAAGGGGATTCTAGGGGGAGTGACTGCACATGAGCAAACCTGGAGTTTTACACTCATCAAAAAAAAAAGTAGCCAACTCAGCAGGGTCACCAGATGAAAAACACAAAACCCTGTTTTGAAATTTCAGATAAAGAACAAATTTCAGATAAGCAACGAAGAGTTTTTTATTTAAAGTACTGCATACTTTTGAAAAAGTACTTGTTATTTATCTGAAATTCAAATTAAACCAAACATCTTGTATTTGTATTTGCTGAATCTGGCAGCCCTAACCCTCAAGATGCAAACATATTCCAGACATGCTCCAATATCCAAATGACTGTCTTAAACTCTTCCTTGGGAATGGCCTTTACAAGACGGGGAATGTTTCCCCCGCCAGCCTCTGTGGAGTTGAAGCTTCAGCCTCAGAGACTGGATTAAAGTTCTGAAAACTGACAAATACAATTCATAAAGTCTGATGAATGAGAACAATCAAGCAAGGAGACTCCACTGGGGCCAAAACATAAGGTGTTGCTCTGTGTCAAGGAGCTAGTTTCCTTGGTACTCATCGTCCTTCCTCACTCCCACTGCCTACAGAGTATCTTCTCCGTGTTGTCATACTGTGTACACGGGATCAGCCCAGTCTACCTCTCCAGCCTGTTGTCACCCTAGTCGAGGGCCCCACAGGGCTACTTGTTGTTAGATCCTTTCACACTATTCTTCATCTTTCGCCTCTACCCAGATAGCCCTTTCTGGCCCTCCCTAAGTGGTTGACAATTGCATGTCTTTCAAGACTCAGCTCAAATGTTACTTTTCCAAAAGCCACCTTAAATCCTTTCTGAGATATAAGAAAGGATGAACGAATGGTGGGTGGATAGATGAACTAATAAAACTTTTCTATAAAATTTTCTTAGCCCTATTCTCACCCCCCAAGCAGCGGTTAAAAACAGGGGCTTTGGAGGTAGGCAGAGCCAAAGTCAAATTCCAGTTCTATCACTGAGTGGATACATGATTTTAGACAAGACATTTAACATCAAAGAACTGCAATGCCCTTATTTGTAAAACTGGGATAATATAGCGCATCCCGCAAAGGTTTGTGGGGATAATGAAATAAGATAAAGGGCAAAAAGCACTTAGCGTGGTGCCTAACTCGGAGTAAACATTTAATAAGTGGTAGCTATTATGTCTTACTACTATTACTCCTCTCGTCGTGACCTCCCAGTAAACCCATATTACAGAACTCAAACCAAATAGATATTATCTTGAGAGCTGAGAAAATTGGAAGTTCTAAAAGGCCATGCTTTAAGATATACAGAAAAGCTAAAGCTAGAAGTACTAGTAGGCCTCTAGATTGCTGGTCCAATGTAACTTCAAATTCAAGATTAAATCGAGACAACACAAGGTATTAATATGAGTGGGAAGAGAAGGGGGGGGCGATAAAAGAATTACTAGACTCGTTTGGAGAAAACATGAAGCTAGGGATCAACACAGGGGAAGGCTGGGTGGTGAAGGGGGACTTATTTGAGTCTGTCCTGATGTTCGGCCTCATTCATCTATTCTGGTAGCATCTGCCCCTCTCTGTTCAATATGCTTCAGGCTATGTGACAGCAAGAATCTTACTGCACGCAGTGGACTCCAGGCATAAATACTGTTTCTTCAGCTTGCCCTCTCCTCTGGTCCTTCTAATTCTGCTTCTTCATCTCTCCTCTCAGTTCCTTTCCACTGAGCTCCCAGAACACTGTTCAATCCCCAAGGGGTAAATGCTGAGCCAAGTGTCTTTACTTTCCTAATGGCAGAAGCCTTGAGACCAAAAGAAGTAGCACAAAATCCCGGGCATTCTTTGGGATACCGTGAGTGTTTGATAATTAAAATAAAAGTCCATTGTGCCTTATTCTTCCCTCCAGATCTTATCAACATCGAAAATAATGCCCTTCACGCAATGGCAAAGAAAAGCACAATGCGGTCTTTAAACTATCAGTCAGTGTTTGTGCGAGCAGTTTGGCACCACGTAAGCAAGCAGGGGTTTTAGTAAGTGGGGGAAAGTTGTCATTTCACACAATGGGTTTGAGCTGGGTGGCTGCTGTCAGTACTGTCTTAAGGTAGAGCCACCCAGTAAGGAGATCTAAACTGCTCCTGTTTTATTGGCTTCAATGGCCTGTTTAGCTGCACGTAGCTAAGTGACTCAGTAGTTCACTGATGTATGCAATTCATCTACAATGCACGCACTTTTTGAGCTATTGGGCAAGGGCAATGAGCGATCCAGTTATGCAGCAGATCTGCCAGAGCTTGTGACCTGCACCTTGAGGATCTTAATAGATCATTGATATTTGATTATTCTCTGGCCTACTTAGTCTCTAACTGTTTCATCCCTTGTTGCTTGCCCAACAGCAACAAAACTCCCAGGGAGAGACTATCATAGTGCTAGACCCTAGCAGGTAATAACTACATACCTTTCTCAGAGCAGTTATCATTTCACGAGCACCTACCACCTGCTAGACATTGGATTCTTACAGTGACTCTATGAGATTATATAAGAACTAGAGGCCTGGTGCACAGATTGGCCTGTGGGGATCGGGCCAAAACCGGCTCCCCAACATCCCCTGAGGGGTCCCGGATTGTAGAGGGCACAGGCCAGGCCGAGGGACCCCACCAGTGCATGATCAGGGCCAGGGAGTGACTGCGGGAGGGCTCCAGGGCATGTCCAGCCTGTCTTGCCCAGTCCCAATTGGCCAGATCCCAGCAGCAAGCTAACCTACTGGTCAGAGCATCTGCCTCCTGGTGGTTAGTGCGCATCATAGCTACTGGTTGAATGGTCATTTAGGCTTTTATATATATAGATAATTAAAATCCTCACTTTACAAACCAAAGGCTACCAAAGTTCACAGAGACAGAGCTATGATTCGATCTCATGTCTAACTAAAAATCCCATGGACTTTCCAGTAAACCACACTTCTCATGGTATTTTCATGATAATAAAACTTTTGTATGTAGCTTTATCTACATAACTCTCAAACTTTAGTCATTCCTTTCTGTTATTACATTAAAACTTTTCAAACTACTCCTTAGCATTATTTGTCTTAACAATTCTTTTAGAAAAGCAGGAGATGGAATTGTCTCAGTGACCAGTGGCTGGATATTTATTTGTCCTGCCAGATCCACTTTCTCCATTTTCCACTGGACTTGGTCCCCTGGAAAGTAGCCTTTACAGACTACAGCATTTAGTTGCCTGCCCTCTGGCTTTCAATTGGGTTTATCCAATGGGGGGCACTTGATGGAGGCCAAGAGAGGAAAAATAATGCTGAGCCAAAACCAGTTTGGCTCAGTGGATAGAGCGTCGGCCTGCGGACTGAAAGGTCCCAGGTTCGATTCCGGTCAAGGGCATGTACCTGGGTTGCGGGCACATCCCCAGTAGGGAGTGTGCAGGAGGCAGCTGATCAATGTTTCTCTCTCATCGATGTTTCTAACTCTCTATCTCTCTCCCTTCCTCTCTGTAAAAAATCAATAAAATATATTTTTTAAAAAAAATAATGCTGAGATAATAGTATTATTCTTGTTCTTATAATTCTGGCCCTGCTGGACACTGGAGAGGTTCCAAAGATTGATTGGGTTTGTCTATAATATGCGCAGTTCCTATCCTCTGGTTCTCTTCTAGAACTACCACTGTTCTCTTTGGGGTGGAACTTTTTCCTTCACTTGCCCAGTTCTAGGGGTACCAACTTCTCTCCAGTTTTGCCAGCCCCAGGGTGTTTCACTATCCCTTGTTAGTTTTCTTTACACCTGTGTAAATAGTTCCTAAATGAAACTTTCCTCCATTGCTCCATTTGAGGATCTTGTGTCTTTTCTGCGAGGATTTGGACTGATACAACCTGAGGTCTAAAATCTCCTTTTTGCTTTGGATCACCGAAAAAATATAAGATGCCTTTTTTATGTATACATTTATACATTTATTCCACAAATATATTGGGCACTCTGTGTGCCAGGCACTGGGTTTACAATGCTGACAAATGCAGCCACTGCTCTCCTACAGCATAGAATATAGTATGGTAGAGAGATTAAGCAGATAATCACACAAACTAGTGGAAAATCAATTGTGCCATGTACCAAGTTCCCATGGGGGCTAATGATAGGAGTCAATCAAGTCAGAAAAAAACAGAAAAGGCTTGCATGAAAAAGGAAAACATGAGCAGATATCTAAAAGAGACATAGAGCATCAACCTATGAACCAGGAGGTCATGGTTCAATTCCCAGTCAGGGCATATACTCGGGTTGTGGGCTCCATCCCCAGTATGGGGCATGCAGGAGGCAGCCAATTGATGATTCTCTCTCATCATTGATGTTTCTCCCTCTCTCTCCCTTTTTAAAAAGAAAAATAAATAAAATGAAAGAGACATAGGCATCTATTGGGCATAGAAGGAAAGAAAGGTCATTCCAGGCAGAAGCTAATGGTTGATAAAGGTCGGCGCAGTGAAACAGAGAAAGCAGGAGGGTGCTTGAAAAGAAAGATGAAGCTAAACAGGCTCTGCAGACCATTTGGAAACTGGTCTTTATCCTCTTTACAGTGTGGATATTGGATCAGAAGACCAGAGCGGACTGAACATAGACCAGGTGGGAGTCTATTATTGCAGTAGACAAAGTAAGAAGTGACCTAAATGGTGGTGGGAGAAATAGAGAGAACTTGATAAACTTGCCCTTCCCTGGGAGATGTCAGTGCTTAGTTCCTTATACACATTAATACAACTGTCAGGATAATGACTTCTCAGCCAACGGAGAAAATGCTGCCTTCTCGTTGTGGGAGAGGGGTCAAGAAACACTGGGCTCAGTTTCAGACAGAGGATGAAACTCAGTAATACAGGCTCCGGACATAAAAACTGTGCCCATGTTGACTTCCTGCCTTTCCCTTTAACAATTCTCACATCTGAGAATTTCCACTGGAAGGGGGGGGTCTAGAGAGACCTGCGAGATCCAGAGAGACCTGAGTTCCCATCTTGGCTCCTTCACTTACTGTGTTGACTATGCAATTAATTAATTTCTGTGAAATGAGAATAATTCATTGGCTATAGAGTTGTTGTAGGATTAAATTAGGTAATGTATATAGTTAAATAATTCAAGTAACAGAAAACTGATTTAAAAGGACTTAAACAAATAAAATTTATTATCTAATATACTGGGAACTCTTAGGTATGACATATTTCAAGGTTGATTCAGTAGCTTAATTAATTTCTTTCTAACTTTCTTCTCCATCACCCTTGATTTGTTGACTGTATCTTGAGCTGGCTTCCCTCATGAGCACAAGTTAGGAGTATCACACTTAATGAGAGAAATATATTTTTCACTATTGTGTGAGAAACCTTTACTAAACAGCAATAGACTTATATCTCGTTAACTAGAACTAGAATATAAGATACACTAGGGCAGGAATTTTTATCTGTTTTGCTTTCTGATATATCCCAAAATAGTGGGTTAGGACTAATAACTATTTGATGTTTAATGGACCTCATGCCTAACTCTAATCCAACTCTAGTAAGCAAAGTGAAACTACCATGTATTGGCATTTTTCTGTAAAAGTAAAGTAATAATGATTTTAGGCTTTGCAAGCCCTTACAATCTCTGTAGTATAGTCTTCTTTTTTCTTTTTTCTTTTTTTAAAATATATTTTTATTGATTTTTTCTAGAGAGGAAGGGAGAGGGAGAGTTAGAAACATCGATAAGAGAGAAACATCGATCAGCTGCCTCCTGCACACCCCCCACTGGGGATGTGCCTGCAACCAAGGTACATGCCCTTGACCGGAATCGAACCTGGGACCCTTCAGTCCTCAGGCTGACGCTCTATCCACTGAGTCAAACCAGTTAGGGCTAGTCTTCTTTTTTCAATCCTATAAACATGTAAAAAATATTCTTAGCTCAAAGAACAGACCTGGGACTAGCTGGCCTGCAGGCAATAGTTTGCCTACCCCTGGCTTAGACTAATCATGTGGGGTGATAGACATTTTATGTGGAATATTTTCAAATATTCGAAAAGTCAGTCAAAAATGTAAAATAAATTCCTTTACTATCTCAGAGTCTTAAACTGGCTAATAGGCAACGAGTCTCACTACGGGGAAACCCTATACATTGTTTTCTGTACCATAGAATTCTTTTTCACAAAGGCCATTGCTATGACACCTCAAAAAATACTGCCTTTAAGGTTGAGAGCCGACTGGTCCCCTTCACTGTTTTATATGGTCTGATCTTCAATAGCAGCCTGTGGAAGCTGGGAGAATATTAGCATTATTACCCTCAATCACTGGTGATATTAAAAATATTTAACAACCAGTATGACTTGGGACCAACCATAGCCCAGAAATGGAACAGGTCCTTAATGACCCCTGCTGAGCCCCACATTAACCCCTTTATTGCTGAATCCTGGGGAAGTGGGAGGAAACCCAAAAAGAGGGGGCCATTGGAGTGGCTTCAACAGACAGTACCGAAGGATAGCAACATTTTAATCAGCAGTATGGCTGACCCAGTGTGCGCCAGATGACTATCAGCCCTGCCTACACTTGCCAAACAGGAAAATACAAAAAAAAAAGTAGAAGTGTCTTTTCTAGGACTATAAACCAGTAAATGGCAGAACTTGAACTCAAAGTCAGTCTTCAAGGATCCAAACCTCTCATGTTTTCTCTCTGCCACCCACTTCCTGTGTGTTCTTTTCCACTTCCTATGGACTGCCCTCGTCACTGACTCAGAGCAGGGAAAAGAATGCCACATGTGGAGACAGAAGACTTACGTTCACGTCCTACTCCTGCTATTTATTAAGTGTGAAACCTTGGGCAATTTGCCTGGTCCTACAAGCCCGAGTTTCTTCCCTGGGGAAATCATGATAATCGTGCCTGCATAGCAGGGCAGCTGAAGAAAAGCCTTGTAAAATATTAAGTGCGACTCAGATGTTAGGCACTCACATTATGCGCAGATTGGCCGTTTTCACCTTAAAAATCTGAATGTTGAAACTAGAGTTCTTTTCCCAGATGAGAACACTCAGACTTCTGAGAGATTAAATTACTTGCCCAAGGTCATGCAGCTAGTGATGATAGAGCCAGAGCTGATTTCAAAGCTCTTGACTTCCAATTCCAAGCTCTTCGCTGGGCAACTTCCAAACTCACTTCGAAGGCTGCCTACAAGGATGGAAATGTGAAGGGTCCTCAATCACAGGCACAGCGCTGTTGGCAGGCCCATGTCAGCAGCTCCTTCCAGGTCTGCAGGAAGGGGGCTGCTCTGGCCCAGCGTCCGTCTTCTGTCATTCAGGGAGCACCTGGCCAATCGCTAGGTCACTCAGGCAGCCCTTGGACTGGAAGTCACTCCAGAGGCTCTGGGACCGGAATAGCAGGAAATGGTGTTAATGACGTTATTTCTGCAATAGACAGAGCAGGCAGAAGACAGCATGGACAGGGACAGTGTTGGCCTACCAGGGGCTGGTTTTCAAGCCCTCACCTGCCATAGGCCAAAGGAGTCAGACTTTCCAGTGTGACAACTGAGAAGGAAGAATTATTCTTCACCTGGGAAGATTCACCCTCAGCTGCCTCAAAAAGACAACAACCCTCCCTGAAAAGCAGCAAAGTCAAATGAGATGGCTACTCCCCTCTCCCAGAACTCTAGGCGGGTTGAGAAAAGCAATGTGGTTTTGTGAACTAAACCTGGCTTTGGAGTCAGGTACATTTTGGATTCAGAGTCCACGTCTTCCACCTACCACATCTGGTGGTCATTTGCCGCGCCCCCCCCAAATTCCTCCCTCTGTTTCCTGGGCACATGATACGGATACCTTCCTAGCCTGCCTGTGTTTGGGTGGGGCCATGTGCCAGTCCTGGCCGGTACATTATGAGAAAAAGGGTTGTGTCATCTCTAGGCCAAGGTTTCATTGCTGATGAGACACTTTCTAGGGATATCTTCTTCCCTGGGACAGCAACATCTGTGATGGTTGCTGCTCTGTGGCCTGGGTCTTTACGTGTGATGAGCACTGAAGTATAAATACTCTATGCACAAAACGAGAGGTTGAATTAACCAAATATTGACTGGCTTTGGAAAGGGGGTGCATTGGCACAGATTGTAATGTAATTGCCAAGAAACCCTGAGCTTCTTCAGTTGGCAAACCCATCCCTCATTCAAGGCAACCAACACACACTTTCCAGTTTTTTCTAAGTGGGGGGTGAGATTTGGAGGTGGGGGAACTTCCATGCATAAGACACACAGACTGCATGAGTTGCACCATGAGTGGTCCAGGAACGGCCTTTTACTAAAATTTTTAATACATTTTAATTTATTTCGGAGAGGAAGGGAGAGGAAGAGAGAGATAGAAACATCAATGATGGGAGAGAATCATGGATCGGCTGCCTCCTGCACCCCCCTCCCATCCCCCACCCCCACGGGGGATGAAGCCTGCAACCCGGGCATGTGCCCCCACCCCCCGAGCCACCGGCCTGGCGGAACGGCCTTTTAACATGCCCCGAGTGAAATCATCACAACCCCTCTCCCTCAGCAATGGCTCCCACTCACCACGTGCGCTTGGCTGGAACCGCTTGTGTCCCATCTCGCTGGAAACCCGCTCGACAGCAACTGTCGCCCAAACCAACTTGCTATCACTACTCTGGCCAGATCTTTGTGGAGCTGAACCTTTATGACAAGGTCACCATGTTGTGGTTCCTGCGCTGGTTGCAGGAGACACTTCCCTTCCCTCTGAGCTGCAAAGGTTCTCCTGGAGAGAACATTCCCTCTCTGGTTCACCCACTAGACTACATGCCTGGCTAATTCCCCTTCTCCACTTCCCATTGCTCAGGCTGCTCTGTGCCACCTGCAAGCAGAGCTGCATTAGCCAAGCTGTACTTGGCAAGTTCCCTATAATAGCGATCATCAGACTTTCTGGATTACTTACTCACCAAAAGATTGAAAGCTAAGTACCCATTCACACATTTAAGTTGTCCTCTAAAATGTTCACCATAAATATAATTACAAAGAGTGATCTTGCCAATGCTGTCAACACGTTAAAAAACAATGCTGTTGCATCTCTGTGCATTTGTCCAATGAAATCTAAGTACCACAATGATCTGATACCCATCCACTTGAAAATAGAGGAGCACGTATTTAACGTACACTCTATATTGTTGCTTTTTTGTCATCAAAGAGAATACTCCCATAGAATGTGTCTGAAATGAAATATATCATTAAGCTTTATGGATCACCCCATGAAACTTTCCTGCAACAAAAATAGGTATGTTTTTGAAATATTTATGTTTTTAATTTTTGAAATCCATAATTCTCTTATGTTTATTATGTGCAATTAAGCACTACCTGAAACTGAAATTAACATAATATTGTACGCCAACTGTAATTAGAACATAAAAGTATTTAAAAATAAAAATGAAAACGTTCTACATAAGCCGCAGAAGTAATATAATTAAACTAAAAGCCATCTTAGAGATGCTCTACCTACTCCTCTGTTTTATATGTGAGAAAAGTAAGACCCCCCAAAAGTCAGAAGGGTGATAAGGCCTAAGGACATCAACCTAGTAAATGAACTTGGGCTAAACATAAGGGTCCTGACTCCCAGTCAATAGCTCAGACCAACACCAAATATTAGCTCACTGCTGAATAGTGTGAGCCAGACTCCAAGTGCTGGAGGCGATCGGTGGAAGGAAACTCCACGGGGCTGGGATAGTGAGAAAAGGCGACAAAGAAGAGAAAGGACTCCAGCCAGGCTGGGAAGATCACAGGTGGTTTCAGGGAGGGACCAGGAGGGCCATTTTGGTATCTTTCCCGGGGACTTGGTGACAAGTTGGGAACAACATGAGAGGAGACAGAGAGGCAGGAAATCATCTGAGATGAGCCAGGGACTGAGTTCATATGGGAAAGAATAAAAATGAGATTTGGGATAGTTTTCAAAACCATTCTGAGGAAGCCCAGATGACCTTCTTTTCTGGGTACTGTCCCCACTTTTGTTCTTCAATCTTCAATTGCAAAATATCCTATTGGCCCAGAGAGGTCCTCTGAGAGCAGCTTTGCTAGAAGTGAAGGCATCCCCAGGGCTCAGACACCCTTGGAGCTGCCCAGCCCCCAAAGGTGCCATGCTTAGGATTCGAATGATGAATTCAAAAAGTTTCCACACACCAAAGTGCCGGGAACAGGAACAGTCATTGTGCCAAAAAAACAAAGCTTTCATCACTTCTTTCCCTTTAGCACTTGATCTTGATTATTAAAATGGACTTGATTCCTTTTGTCTTGCACAAGCTAAATTTCCCATCTGTATCAAGGGATGAGTCGTCTGGTATCAATGAATGAATTATGTAAATCATAAGACAGTGAATTTGATTTCACGGCTCAAAAAAATTTAATTAATCCAATACAAAATTAAATAAATAAATCTAAAACATGACAGTTTCATCAAAATCTGAAAAAGATCCATGAATAAGATTTCTTCAGGAAAGAGCTGAGGGACGTCAGCCAATAGTTTTAGCTTCTCAGAAAGGCTGTCTGGGAAGAGAGAGAGAAAGAGGGAGAGAGAGAGGGAGAGGGAGAGGGAGAGGGAGAGGGAGAGGGAGAGGGAGAGGGAGAGGGAGAGGGAGAGGGAGAGGGAGAGGGAGAGAAAAGGCATATTCTATTCCATTTGTCCATGAGTGATGGAGATGACCCTTCTAATGTGTGTGTGCACACATATGTGTGAGAGGGGGAGGAAAAGGGGGGGGGAGGATTCTGGGATGGAGGACTGGCATTGATTCTGGAAGGAAAACATGTAGAAGAAAATAAGGATCTAGCTTGTTTTCAAAATAACAAAATAACAAAAATGTGAAGAGGCAAGTACAGCTCTAATAGAGCACCTCCTACCACTATCGCCAAGTGATAACCCAAAGAAATGATACAGTATTACTTTCTCACACTCCCTCCGGCATTTTTGAGGCAAAACAAACCACTGAGATGATTTTTCCCAGGGCTCAGGCCCTCCAAACAGAGTTGCTGAGTGGTAATTATGTAATTTCTTTTCTCTTCTAACCAAATGTCACTTGCATGAAAACGTTTGGAGAGAGGAGAAAACAGGACACAGAACTGAGGGAGACATCATGGTGCCTGTTCCAGACAGTATTCCACCCCGAGGTCGGAATCCAGGGGAGAGGGGACTGCAGGAAGCAGCCAAAGGAGATGCCTGCTAGGGGCTCCGGGAGGCGGGAGGCGGGAGGACCGACGCGGCGGGGCACTGGTGTTGGGGACAAGGTGTGGCAGGAGCTGGGACGCAGCCTTCCCCAGCGGTGTGAAGACCCCCAGCACAGCAGGTGAGACCTGGAGGAAGAGCATGAGGAGGCCGCCCCCTTGCTGGGACAGCAGCGCCCTCAGAAACAGGACCAGCCCACCGTTTGGGACATTCTTGGGGCATGTCCCCCCGGGAGACTTTTTACTTGTTCAACATCTCAATCCTTGTATATTGAGCAGCTCTCGGTGCCAGCCATTCTATTTTCTGGGGACACCGCCCTGAGCAAGAAGCAAGGGCAGACGACAGCCATAAGAGAAACAAAACAACACACAAGACATGATGCCTCAGCTCATCTGGGACACCCCGGAGACTTCCAGAAATAAGTGGGTGAAGGGAGGCCGGAGGACTGAGGTTGCGGGTTGGAACTATGCAAATGAGGACATAATCCAGTTAAATTGTGGTTAATATTCTCACTGTGACCCCATTGGTATATGTACACTGGTGGATATATGCATGGAGAAGGGATGGAAGGAAATATACCGAAATGGTAGCAGGGTTATTTGTGGGCAGTAGGATTATGAATTATATTTTTATGTAATTTTATATTTACAATTTTATATTTAAATTTTATACCTATCTTCCAAATATTCTAGGGTGGAGGTACATTATTATTATTATTATTATCATGAACAAAAAAATTTTTGGTCAGGGAGGAGGTGGTATTACTGTCAGTAATTTAAGTTGCTTCAGACAGTATGATTACCTTGGGAAACTCTGATCCTAGTGTATATTTAGAAGAAAGGTATTTCATGATAAACTTACCAAAACAATGGGGTGAAATGAAATGTGTTTCTAAATATAGAATTGACCATTTTCACAGCAGCGATCTGTAATTCGATATTTAATTTTATTGAGGCCTTACTCTTTCCAGCAAAGTAAATTTTACTCAAAATGAGAAAGGAGAAGGTAATTACGTACCTCTTTCTGGGAACACATATAAATAAGCTCTGTGATTTCCTAGAGGATCAATTCTACATCAATAAGTAGATAATTAATTGAACTCTCCAGACCATTCAGGTGCTCAAATATCACATCTTTGCCCTGGTGTTTCTGTAAAGAGATGAGATGGTTTACATGTGTGACTGTTCCATATCCTATTACCATAAATGTGTACTTTTTAGCTCATTCGTAAGGAGTTCCCCTGGACACATATGGGTTTCAAAAGTGTAATTTTACCGCTAATGTAACCTTGTACCTTAATGTTTTATATATATTTATATGTATATACAAATTGGTTCTCCTGGAGAACTATAATTCAACCTATTATCTTATACAGTTGAAATTCCTTTGTTATCAGGAACAAAAGGCAACATTTTATCTCATTTTCCCCTCTTCAGACCCAATTAGAATCAAAAAGGAAGATTAATTTTTCTAAAAACAGTATAAGGAGACCTTATGCCAAGCATGTCTGTGCCTGGATTAGGGAAATAAATAAGATATAGATATACGGCAAGCCTGGGAAGGCCATGCTTGGTTGAGGCATAAAAACGAGGAATCAGCACAGGGACCCCAGAATGTGGAGAGTCTTAGGAGACTCTGGAAAGAGAAGTGATGGCACTGATGTCCAGTGTGGTCCCCAAATGGGTCACAAATTATTGCTTGATGATGATGTCAGAGGCCACGACGCACCTGCATCACCAATCCCAGAAATAAGCCATGAGTGCTGATTTGGGTGAATCACACCTCCACCAGAGTTCATCCAAGACCTTCAGGGAATTGTCAAGCTCTACTGTCCCCCAGGGCATGCTCACCATGCTTCGGAAGCCGGGATGGCTCCAGTAAGAAGAAAGGATGTGCCAGGCATTCCTGTCACGGCAACGTACATACATGGGTATGTATGTCTACTTTGTCCTGGGAGTTCACAGCTTGGGGACTGTGTGTGCCCTCCAGACCCGATTGGTTAAGAGGTAACCTTGGAAGTGAGGAAGCTCATCTTACCTAGGCCGGGTTCACTGAGAATCTCTGATGCATCACAGATCTTCCCTTGAGTCCATGTTCCCTTTCAGAGGCCCCCTGATAGGCTCTCCCGGTGAATCTGAAAGAGTCCTGAGGGGCGTCGCAGATCACAGCAGAATCGTCTACAGAAAAGCTTGGCAATTGGTTCTTTCTACCACATTGAAAATGTGGGAACTCTCCAGTCAATACTGTTTGCGTTCAGTTCCAGACTCCCCAGGAAGCCAGACAGAGCCAGTTGGAAGACATGAGGCAATGGGGGAGCTCTCCCCACCCTGATGGAGATAAACCAAGTTGGATTCTCAATACACTTCTCAGTCTTGCCAAATGAGCTGTTCTGCCTGAGTAACGTTCCAACAACCTTATTGTAAAAATGCATACACTTTTCCACATTACAAATGCTATACAGCTGAAAGGCAAGCCCTTCAGTGATTGTCAAATCACACAAGAGGATGGGAATGACACGTTGAAATATAATTCACCATATCTATGGTACTTGCCAAACTTTTCTTATTGTTTCCATTTTTTTCCCTCTTTCAGGGGAAAAACAGAAAAAATATGCTTTGGGTTTGTTTTTTCCCCCAGTTAAAAAAGAGAAACTTGGGAAGGAGACCTGACCTTGGATAATGAACACACAATACAATATGCAGATGATGTATTATAGAACTGTACACCTGAAACCTATATAATTTTATTAACCAATGTCACCTCCATAAATTCAATAAAAATATTTTTTTAAATAACAAATTACTTTAGAAAAAATGTAAAAAGAGAAACTTGGGTCTAAATAAATAGTTCTTTAATTTTCAAGGGAGAAAAACAAATGGAAAAATAATTTAAATACATTTGTGGAGAAGGAGAACAGCTCCCTTTAAGGTAAAATATGGGTGACACAGTATAGTCACATATCAGAAAAAAATTATTTTGACCCATATTACCAAGCTAAATTCCAAAAATCATCTAGAAAATATGTTCTCTAGCACACTCTTCAGATGCTATTCTATGGTACTCTTTAGATGGCATTATCAGGATTTGGGTCTAATCTATGCTGTTGGGGTTAGCAATTCCCTTATGGAAACTCTCTTAGGTAGGATGTTAAGTCTGTCTAAAGAAAAGAGTGACGTGGCCGGTGTGACTCAGTGGTTAAGCATCAACCTATGAACCAGGAGGTCATGATTTGATTCCCAGTCAGGGCACATGCCTGGGTTGCAGACTCAATCCCAGTGTGGAGTGTGCAGGTGGCAGCCGATCAATGATTCTTTTTCATCATTGATATTTCTCTCTCTCTCTTTCTCCCTTCCACTCTGAAATAAATAAAATATATTTTTTTTAAAAAGAAGAGCCCTAACCAGTTTGGCTCAGTCGATAGAGCGTCAGCCTGCGGACTCAAGGGTCCCAGGTTCGATTCTGGTCAAGGGCATGTACCTTGGTTGCAGGCACATCCCCAGTAAGGAGTGTGCAGGAGGCAGCTGATCAATGTTTCTCTCTCATCGATGTTTCTAACTCTATCCTTCTCCCTCTCTGTAAAAAATCAATAAAATATATTTTTTTAAAAAAGAAGAAGAAGAAGAGCCCTAGCCAGTTTGGCTCAGTGGATAGAGCATCGGCCTGCGGACTGAAGGGTCCCTGGTTTAATTCTGGTCAAGGGCACATGCCTGGGTTGCTAGCTCAGTTCCCAGTAGGTGGCATGCAGGAGGCAGCCAATCAATGATTCTCTGTCATTGATGTTTCTATCTCTCTCTTCCTTTCCCTTCCTCTCTTAAAGCAATAAAAATATTTTTAAAAAATAAGAAGAAAAGGGTTAAGGAAACTAAGGCAATTGGATCTGATGCCAAAACTCAGCTCTGCCATTTACCAGCGTCTGTCCTTGAGTAAGTGGATTAACCTCTCTGAGCTTGGCTTCTTTAATCATAAACTGATGACAATAACAGTGCCTACCTCAGTAGGTGTACAGATGTAGGTAAAGCAGTTAGCACTTGCCTGGTATATGAGCACACATGCGTGCATTAAACCCGACGTCAGCGAATTATGGCCTATTCGTTTACTATTCGTAAAATAGAAAAATTTTCTCACCCGGATGTTAGTTAGTTTATTTGCAGAGATGAAATGTCCTTCCCTGATCTAAAGATGAACTTCCAAACTATACTAAGTCACACAGAATGAGCTCAAAAATTATGCTTTTGGGTTTGAAGTGTAGGAAAATAGCAATCAGATTTGAACAAACTGGAGGTTTTCACCATTAATTATTTTGACTGTAACATGTATTCAGTTTAAGATAAATGTATTTTATTCTTTTCAAAATGGTTCTGAGATTGGGAGCATCTCAAACTCCAGGCAGAATTTCACAGTCAAGTTACAAAAGCCTGACAAAGTTTATAAGGGGAATGTGGACACCATCTTCGCACAACATGACCGATGCCACTATAATGTCGCAAAAATATGTGGGAAATAAATTACTTTCCAGGAATCTACAAGAAAATATAAAATTCTCACATTGAAATTAAGCACATGTTGCTGGTTATTTATGGATTCTGACATCATAATAATTTTACACAACATAGTAGGTGAGGAGAGAATATAGAAATTTAATCAGCACGTGCTTGAGAGATGTGGACGCGTGTGATGGCCAACTTGTTTTGCTTCCTCATTGAAACAAACTGGAATCTTCCTACAACAAACAACTTTCATTTTTTAAGTATAAGTCCATCAAAAGGATTAAAAAAGAAGAAAAATACTAAAGCTTGACCATACAAAATAGGAAAAACAGCAGAAAACCCCAGTTATCCAAGTCAGGACACATAGCAAATAAAGCTAAATATAGCTTAAGGGAGATACTGTACAGATCCTGGTGTTCCTTCATGTTGGAAGTGAGCATAAAAAAAATTTTTTTTTAAATGAGAGAGAGAAAACACAGGGTGGATCTCTTGGCTTCAGGGAACTCCATCCCAGCTGGAGAGCCATCATACACTCCTTCTTGAGCACAGATGGGTAGCATCTCAGTACTTTGTTGTCCCTGGCAGAACCTCTCTGATCATTCCTTATCTTTTGGAAAGTAGATCAGCTCTGCAACTTCACCACCCACAGAGAGGTTAACCCATGGCCCTCCTTCCTATCTGTTCTTGTCTAATTCTGAGCTCTTTCGTTTTCTCAGTTCATCTCCTCAGAGAGAGCTCTCCTAGGGAGGGTGTGTGCACTCACTTGTCGTTTCTGTCCTCATTTTCAGAGCTTACAATTATGCAGTCCTTTCCGCTTTCTGCTCTTTCAAATACCCCACAGCAGCCCTTTGCAGGAGTGGTATTACTCCCAATTACTCGGGAAATGAAGCCAGCATCAACAGACTCACTATTTGTATACATGATCCATCCCCACCTCTATCCTGAAAAAAGGATTGTACCTTCACATGTATAAGTATTACATAAATAACGTTCTCATATAAGCAATACTTAATTCCTTTTGGATACCAAAGCATCATTTAACCATTTTGTAGGAAGTCCATCTCAAAAAACGTATATGTCATAAAGGATAGTCAATGTAATTTAACCTTTTCTTGAAGACACAAGGTTGTCATTACAAGCATCTGTTATTTTATAATGATGTACTACAGTTTTGCTTCTTTGCGTTTAGCAATTTTCCCCCTTCTTCTTCTAATTGGGTTATCTGCTGTTGCTTCTTACATTAGTGGGCCTGCCTCTTACAGTCCCATTTCTATTTCAAATCCCCCAGAGTCAACTAAGCCAAAAATTAGATAACCATGTTTAGTAAGAATTGCATGTTGGATTAGGTTAAGGGATGACATAGAAATTAATTTTAACAGGTTTGGTGCAGCCCTTCAAAAAGCTATTTCATTTCTCAAAGAAAACCTTTTCATCTTGCTTTCCATTCAGGGCCATGGTAAGAAAGGAAAAAATGAATTTGTCAAAATCTAAACTTCAGATAAACTAGGTGTTGTGATGTTTGATTTCCACTTACATTCACATCTACCCAACTTATTACATTCTCCAGTGAATTATCTGCAAACAGGTCACCAGGCAGAGTTGTCATCTATAATATTACTTTTTTTGTCTAGTGTTATTGGCATTATTTTAAATCACAGAAATTTGGACAATCTATCCCAGAACCCAAAGTTATTTTGAATAATAGTTCAAGAAGAAAAAGAAAGAAAAACAACAACAACACAGTATCAAAGTTGATAACTAGTGCAAAAACATCATTTCTAAACATTATTCACCATGAAGAGAGGAAAGTTCGCTGGAATAGAGATAGTAAATCTGGTTTTAGTGCTTACTAGCTACATGAACTTAACTAAGTCATTTGATCTATCTAGTCCAAACAGTCTTCTTTTGTTTTTAATTAACTGACATGATTGAACACTTTTAAAGACCCACTCAGCTCCCAGCTATCCTGGCATGGCAAATATGATTTGAAAAGCAAAATCTGTGAAGTGGATGCCATCTAGTGGCTTCTCAGTTTATACGCATCCTAACTAGCCAACAATTCCCATGAAGTCACTATCGGTTACTACAATCTCATACATGCAAATATTTAGAATTTTTAAACATAGAGGGATCTAGAGAGCCATCTAGCTCAACCTCCTTATTTTACACTCTTGGCAACTGAGAGCCAAAGTAGTCATATCCTTGCTTAAGGTCACACTGCTAGATGTCACCTAAGTCGACTGACTCAAAATCCAGTGTGTTTGTCTTTTATATATTTATGTTCCCCACAAAAGCCAAAAAAAAAAAAAAAAAAAAGGCAAGAAATAATGCCATAGAAGACCGAGAGTAATTTCGCTCCTTTGTGCAAGATCATTATCTGTCATCGTACCTTATACAGTTTTGTAATGTTTGTTTACTTAACTTTCCCCATTAGCTGTAAGTTTCATGGGGCTAGGAACCCAGGTCTCACTCATTTTTGCAGCCTAAGTACCAAGAGTTACATTGAGCTTATCACTGATGCTCAAATCTATCTATATATCTACCTACATTCCTATCCATCAATAATTGATAACAGCCCTACCTGGTTTGGCTCAGTGGATAGAGCGTCAGCCTGGGGATTGAAGGGTTGAAGGGTTTCAGGCTCGATCCCCAGTATATCATCATTGATGTTCTATCTCTCCCTCCCTCTCCCTTCCTCTCTGAAATCAATAAAAATATATTTTAAGAAAAGAAAGAACTGATAACATATTGTCAATATATCCTTTAAAAATGTAAGGAGCATGAAATTTTATAAAATAAGAATACAATTGTGCACTTCATGTGTGACCAAAAAGGAGACAAGTTTATTGATTGAACTGTTTTTTCCCACCTTTCCATTGGAAAACCACCTATCTCCATTTTCCACCACTTGACCCAAACTCCCTCAGCCCCAGAAGTTCATGACTAAGGTGTGGCCAGTTCCAGTTTGTCCTCACCCTGACCAAATAGGCTGGTTTAAGGACTTTCTGCTGGAACCACAGAAACATGCCTCTTCTTCCTTAGAAACTTGAGCATTAATGTGTAAATATGATATAGATTCAGAATACCCAGTGGCCGTGCAGAAAAAGCTCTTTGAAAAATAAAGTTAGTAAATGAAAGAAAGCAGAGATAGAGTGAAACAGTGGTGTGGTGTCATCAAAACCACTGGATCTACCGTGGATTGAAGGGTCCTGGGTTCAATTCCTGGTCAAGGGTATGTACCTTGGTTGCAGGCTCGATCCTGACCCAGTCGGGGTGTAAGTGGGAGACAACCAATCACCGTGTCTCTCTCACTTCGATGTTTCTCTCTCTCTGTGTATGTCTCTTCCTCTCCACTGTCTCTAAAAATCAATGGGAAAAATATCGTTGGGTGAGGATCAGCAAAAAAACAAAACAAAACAAAAAAAACAACCAACCACTGGATCTGACTATGCCACTTTCTTTGTGTTTAAACTACGATGAGTGGGCTTCTGTCCTCTGAAATCAAGTGCAGAGAATTCTGAAAGACAGGACTCAAAGAACGATTTTGAGAACAAGTCTTTCAAATTCAGTTCCCAACTATTTCTATGCAAAACTAGACAAATGCATTATCTCAGTGTGAAATGGAAAGTTATATCCTAAACTAGAGGCCCAGTGCATGAATTCATGCATGAGTGGGGTCCGGCTGTCCACCCCAATGGGGGCTGATCAGGGTGGGCTGGTGGAGGGGAAGGGATGTGGGAGGTTGGCCAGCCGGCCCCTCCCCTAATCGAGGTGGGGGGGGGGGACAATTAGGAGTGGGGCCGGCAGGAGTGGGGGCCGTGGGCGGTTGGCCAGCTGGCTGGCCCCACCCCCAATAAGGGTTGGGGGGCCTGATTAGGGCCCCGATAGGGTTGGTTGACCGCCACAGTGGGCATCATAGTGACTGGTCGTTCTAGTTGTTCCGTCATTCCAGTTGCTTGGCTTTTATATATATAGACTAGAGGCCAATGCATGAAATTCATGCAAGAGTAGGCCTTCCTTTCCCCAGCTGCCAGTACTGGCTTCCCTCTGGCCCTGTCTTTGTCTGGAAGGACATTTGGTCTAATTAGCATTTTAGCATTTTATTATTATAGATAGGAAATATGAATTACCTCTTTCTTTAAAAACATATGCACAATCTGCGTGACTTATAAAGAACAACAATTTATTTCTCACAGATCTGGAAGCTGGAAGTCCATGATCAAGGTGTCAGGGGATTCAATGTCTGGTGAGAGTCCCTTCCTAGATGGCTCTTTATGCTGTGCCCTCACACAGCAGAAGGGGTAAGGCGGGCTCTTTGAGGTCTCATTCACAGGGCCTTTCCTCTCAAGATCTAGTCACCCTCTAAGGGTCTCACCTCCTAATGCCATCACATTCTCTTACCACAACCCCATTTCTTTGTGGACCCTTAGCGACACACAATCCTAAACATCTGTCAGTGTTGTTTTGTTTTTCGTGTGTTGGGATTAATCTTCATTCATAAGACTGTCATTCAGCAAAGAAGAATTAGAATTGGGATTCCAATTACCCTATACATAAGAAAGGAAAATAATTAAGATAACCTATTTAACTTGAGAGCCTTTTAGGAACAGTTAACTGATACATGTAAGCTAAACACATGCGTGTCATTGACCTCCGGTAACGGTGCAATGGCTCATATAGTGACATAGAAAATAATGTTCAGTCTTTAGTTAGCTTCATAAGTAACATGAAGATAATATTCTTAAATATTAAAATTAAAATTTATAAAAGATACAGACATTAAGATCCAAACAACAACAGGAGTGCCTTCCTATGCTTTCATGTGATAGTCTGTGACTGCAGGAAATTACCTACTGTGGGTAATGCAGTTGGAAGAACAGAAGAAAACACAAATTTTGGAGGTAAATAGACTTGCTTTTGCTAACTGTATACCTTTAACTAACCCACACTAAGCCTGTTTCCTCAAGGATTGAGGTACCCTGCAGAATAACTATGAGGACTAAATGAGTTGCTCAAAAGTAGCAGTTCTTCTTAAGATGAGATTTCCACCTGGAACACAGATGTTTAAATGAGAGGCAGCTACACAGGGGCCTCCTGAGATGTAAATGACCATTTGCAGTCAGAGGGCCCCTGACTGGTGAGAGACTGAAGAACTGGTGCTTCTTGAACTCCATGTTGAGATAAAAGAAACAAACCTCAGAGCAGGAAAGGACCCAGACATATAGGCAGAGGACAGAGAGCATTAGAATATGGCAAAATGCATCAAGCCTCTCATTTACTTGCTGTCATTCCCCTTATTCGCTACTTTCTACATAGGCAAATGCGAATGTTTAAAATAAGAAACACTATACACTTCAGTTCAGGGTCAAGCTAGAAGAGAGTGGGTGAGACGAGTCCCATCTCACAATCCATCCGGGAAGGAGAAAAATCTCTGGAAAGAACGTGGCTCCTGGCATCGTAAGAAGAGAGGGAAGTAGGCTGAGTCCTACGGGCCTGCACAGAAAGAGGGTGAGGTGAGCAACTCTGAAAAGGTGGCTCGTAACTGCTATGAGGCACATTAAAGTCTCTGACATTTCACTAATTTCCAAGAGAGTTGTATACCCAATATGTGATCCAGATACGAATAGCAACTGTGAATTTGCTGAGGTTTCATGCTGGGCATGGAGAGATGGCAAGGTTTAGATGAATCTGAGGGGGTAAGTGCATGACCAACGAGCAAAGATCAGGACACAGAAAAATAGTGTCAGCTCTCCTGGGATTCATCCATTTGTTTGGAATTGATGAGGACAGAGAAGGAAGATAAACGGGAAAGTGATTAGAGTGTAAGCTGTGAAGGTCCTTGAATGCTAGGATAAAGACCATCTTTGCTCTGGGTAATGAAAAACCATTTAAGGTTCTCAGCAAAGAGAGAGAGAAAGAGAGAGAGAGAGAGAGAGAGAGAGAGAACAACAATGAAGTTAATTCCTGGAAACTCTTCAGGATAATTTGTAATGAACTGGAGAGGGTAATTAGCCAGAACATTCATTCCTCAAACATAATTAACATTTACAGCCCTTAGAGTTTATGAAGTACTTTTCATACATCTACTTTCATTTTATTCTCCCAACAAGTTCCAGAATCATGGGTTAGTCTCATCCCCATTTTATAGCTGAGAAACACGAATATATCACACAAGGGCCCAACAGGAAACAGAGGGCAAACTCAAATTAGAGTCATTTACAGAGTTTATTTACAAGGGGTTATAAAAGGATGGGGAAGTGTAGAGGGTCAGAAACCTGGGGCCAATAATAGTGGGAAATCTGTAACCACTCCCAGGCCAGGAGGGTGAGGAGAGTGAGTTTACTGGGACCTAGGAGGAGGAGTTGTGTAGAGGATTGCCGTGAGATGGGCAGTGACCTTTGGTAGTAAAACATTAACAGTCCAAGGCAGCCTCCTCCCAGGGAAGAGCCACGGGAATGAATACCCTGATTTTGTTCTCTGCCCTACCATCTCTTGTTAAAGGTCCCATTGGCTGGAAGGAACTGGAAGCCAAAGGCACAGGAGTCCATTGATACAGGCTATACCTTTCCCCCTCAACATTCTCTCTAGTCTTCTATCCGCATGAAAAATTTCTATCCCCAGCACCAGGGACACATGAAGTCCCTTAAGAGTGTGTGTCATCAGGGATTCATGTTGATTCAAACACATTCCCTCGTGAAAACCCAAAGTTAGCCACTCTGGGTGTCCTTCATATGTGATAGAAGGAAAAGTTGGGAGAAGGTAAAAGAAAGGAGAGAAGTGACATGAAACAGCTGCTACAGTCCATATTTCCCTCTGGTCACGAGGGCTAGTTAGTCATCATACCACCAAGCCCGGCTTCATGGGTGCACACCCTGTTGGTGGTGGTGGAAATAAATATAAAAATTGCTTAATAACCTGTTCTCTGGACCTGAGATCTGTAGGCCTAAATGTGCATGTGATGGAAGACCCCTTCCTAACACCAGAGGGCGCTGTGCCATTGGGAGACCAGCAACTGCTTTTTTTTTACAGCTTCTACATTTTTGCATCACATGCAACCTTTCAGAAAAGCCTTCTGCTTTTCCTTTTGGCAGTTCTTAGGCCAGGACCGGTTCCTAGGTTGAAAGAGAACGAGAGGTTAAGAGAAGCTGCTAGCGACCAAGTTGCATGGCAGTAAGAACAATCCGTAATTGTTAGCCTGTACTGTTCAGCCTCTAGCAAATTCGGTAATCTCAATCTTTCTGGTCTTCATTATCCCCATTTAAAATGAATATACAACTCAGACAGACATGTCAAAAGAGCATAATTAAACTGTTTTCTATTAGAAGGTGAGATTAGATTCTGTTGATTATCATTCTAATGATTCTGGCCATTCTAGTTAGAATCGTCAACTTAACTCTACTAAAATTTTATGTATGTCCTAGAAATTTTAAGGAGAATACCCACCAATAATCTACTCTTAACATTAACCCTTCTTCTAAATCTAATTAGTATAGGAGTTTTGGGGTTCTTTTTCACAAATACAAATTAAGAGGTAATTTTTCTTTTTAAGTAATTTTAGTCGAATTTATTGGGGTGAATATACAGATTTCAGGTGTACAATTCTATAATACATCAGCTGTATACTGTATTGTTTACCATTCCTGGTCAAGTCTTCTATCTCCATTTATCCTCCCGTTATCCTCTTCTACCTCTCTGTAACTATGAATTTTTGGTTTTTGTTTGTTTTTTAGACAGAGAGGAAGGAAGAGAGAGAGAAACATTGATGTGAGAGAAGCATTGATTGGGTGTCTCCCATAGGCACCCCAACAGGGGACTGGACCCAGCGCATAAGGCATGTGCCCTGACTGGGAATCCAACTGGCAACCTTTCGGGTATGGGATATGCCAACCATCTGAGCCATACCAGCCATAGCTGGTGTTTTTTTTTGTTTTTTGCTTAATCCCTTGACCTTTTTTTTTTTTATCCCGCTCCCTAACTCCCTCCCTTCTGACAGCTGTCAGTCTTTCCTCTGTATCTATGAGTCTGCTTCTATTTTTTTTTTTTTAGGTGAGACCTGCTTTATTACGAACAAAGCAGCCCAAGTCTGCTTCTATTTTGTTTGTTAGTTTATTGTGTTCATTAGATCCCACATATAAGTGAAATCAGATGGTACTGTCTTTCTCTGACTGGCTTATCTCACTTAACATAATACTCCTCAATACCCGTGAATTCCCTTAACATTTATTGAACATCAACTGTGTGCCATGCTTACATTCGCTAGATGCGGGTAAAAATATGCAAATTATGCTTTTGTGACGTTTTCCACCTAGGACACAATAAGATGATTTTTTTTTCAATTGTAAAATTGACCTGGTTGGTGCTACCAGGAGAATTACAGGAAGCTACCAGCAGATAAAACAGGGAGACTTGCTCCATGCAGTGCGGGTGGCCAGGAAATGGTTCTCCAAAGAAAACTATTCCTGAGATCTGACAAATAAATAGATGCTAACCAGGCAAAAAGTGTGCGGGGGGGCAGGCAGAGGTGAGGGTGGGGAGGCCAATCTCAGCGCGCACCCGAACATTCGTGGGGGGACCTGGGGAAATATAAGGTCACTGCGGCTAGAGTTCCGTATGCCGCGGGGGGGTGGAGAAAGTTGGGCCGCCGGGGGCCTTCAAAGCCATGACCACTTTTATGCCAAGAGCAGCTACGAGTCACGGGAGAGTTTTAAGCAAGAGGTTCCGCGATTCCCTTTGTGTGGACGAGACTATCCTACCTACGGGCCACGTGAGGAATGAATGAATGAAGACGTCGAGCCGGGCTGGAGGCCACTGTTCTTTGTGGAAGGATGACCCCGGAAGTGGTGCGCCGGGGACTTCCCGGAAGCTCCGACCAAGACCCACTCCTTCTCTACGGTGGCCGGGAAGGCCCTGGATTAATGGGCCGCGGAGCTCTGGAAGGAGGCGCACGCGCACTGTGGCCTCGGCTCCGGAAAGGGTGCAGTCGGGGCTAAGGAAGGGGGAGTGCGGGTCCCTCTCCTCTTCCCACGCCGCACTGATTTCCTAGGCCCGCCCCCAACAAGCTTTTCCATTGGTTTAGAGTTGGGAGATCCCGCCTCTCCCCCTTGCTGATTGGCTGCCCGCTAGGAGGCGGGGTTTGGGCGCTGGTGGATTGCATCAGCGGGTCCTTCCAGGCTAGTGGCTGTGGCGCCGTGATCCCGAGAGCCGCAGCGCCCTTCAGGCCTCCTCCTGCTCCTCTGCCCCCGGCCGTCGCTTTTGAATTCCGTCCTCTCTTCCCGGTTCGCCGATGTCCGAGGAGAAGGCCAGCAGCCCTTCAGGGAAGATGGAAGGCGAGGAGAAGCCGGTGAGTGGGGTCGGGAGCCCGGGCGGGGGCTCCTCTCGGTGCCCAGCGGCCCCCCGGGGAGTGGGGGCGGAGGAGGCAGCGGCCGGGGTGTGTGGGACGGAGGAACCGAGGGGGGCGGCGGATAAGCCAGGGCCCCGTTAGGGGCGGAATCGTCCATTCATTAAGCTGGCGGGCTTGCAGGGCTCCTCCGCTCCATCCTCTCGGCTGGTGAGGGAACTGGGATCTGGAGCGAGCGGCTCAGAACCGCACATCTGACTGGAAATCGAGACAGTTCCGGGCCCCCGGCCTGGTGATTTCCCTTCACCTGCGGCGAGAGGAGCATTGCAGAGCCTCCTTGAGCCCTGAGACCCCATTCAGGGCAGAAGCCTCTGGGTTAAGGAAGAGAAACCGGGTTCCCGAGGTCTGACCCGCCTGGGTGGGTGATCAATGGTGGAGGCCGATGACCTGACCCCCTGGACAAGTTTCACACTTGCCCTGCCTGGGCCGCAGGCGACCTTATCTCATTCACACCCCTGATCGTCTCACCTTTGAACTTTACCTTTGTGTCGTCCCTTGCTTAGGAACATCTCCCTCCCGGGTCACTTGCATGCCACCGGGTCTGGGTGTTGTGTGTGTGTGTGTGTGTGTGTGTGTGTGTGTTTAGTATTTATTTTTTTTTTACGATTAACAAATAAACGAGAAGTATTTATTCTGCATGCCGGGCCATACACCCAGGCAGGGGACTAGGACCCAGCCTGGGGTGCGAACGGCAGGGACACAGCCGTTCTGCTGAGGAGTTACCGAAGCGGGTGCCTAGTTCTGCGTGGGGAGGCTCTCGAATTGAGTGTGAAGAATGAGTGTAAGTTCCCCCAGGTCAACCAGAAAGGGCAGGGCTTTCCAGGGAAAGGCAGGGAAAGCAGTGAAAAGGCGGCCGAATGAATGAAGAATGAATGAATGAATGAATGAATGAATGGTGTGTGGGGTTGCTTTGCTTACAAGAGAGATGCTGAAGGAGGAGCCGCAGCCGTCGGAGGGATCTTAGGCAGCCGATGGTTGGAATGGTTTCCTGCAAGTGAAGGTTTCTAAGCAGGGAAGTGACAGGTGAACTGTAGTCTTGAAGATCACGCTGGCATTGCGGTGGGAGGTGCGTGGGGAAGAGGTGAGGCCACACACAGGGGGCGGCTGCACTGGTCCACGTGCGAGGTGAGGCGTTGAGCTAAAGGAGACGCAACCCAGCTTCAAAGCCACAATTTTTTCATCAGTAACACGAGGACGTCCCTAACTCAGGGTTTGGTTGGGGAAAATGCATGTGCGTGCATTCTAAACGATGTAAATTAAATTAAAAGTAGTAAATGGTGTCTGTTCATACACCTTTTCCCGTCTATAGTCTATATTGTTTTCACTTAAAATGGTATCTTTACTTTTTAATTAATAGTCTGTAGTCCAGTGTTCTGTGCCCATAAATATTCTGCTGTGCCATTCTTAATTGGAGGCCTGGCTAGTAAATGTATGATTTCTCCCTTCTGTAATAATAATTGCTAATGTTGATTGAGTACCAACTATGGGGTCTGGCACTGATTACATGCATGAACTCATTCAGTCCTCAAAATAAGATGAGAGAGAGCAGCCAAAATGCCCAGCTGTTAAATGGATAAGTGAACAATGAAAGGAAGGAAGTACCGAAACGGAATGTGGAATGTTTATTTTCTCCAGATAAGTTCTCCGTGAATGGAATGTTACTTGACAATAAAAAGGAAGGAAGTATTGAAGCGAAACTTGGATGGCCTTGAAACCATTATGCTAAGTGAAACAAACCAGTCTCAAAAGACCACATATTATGAAATGTTTAGAATGTGGAAAACTGTAGAGACAACGCAGGTTCGTGGTTGTCAGGTGCTGGGGAAGGGGGATGCGATAGGGACAGAGAGTAACTACTGATGGGTGAGGGTTTCTTCTGGGCTGATGAGAATGTTCTAAATTGATTGTGGTGGTAGTTGCACAACTGTGAACACACTGAAAACCATTGAATTGTATACTTTATGTTGGTGAATGATAGGAAAGTATCTCAAAAAAACACAGTTATCCCCTGAGGGTCATAAGCATACAAAATTATAATAGAGTCCCGTTCACATCCCTAGCTCTACCCGCAAAACTTCCTCACCACTGATGATCGCAACTCCTTAGAGTTGGCCACTGTCAACACCTGGATACATATCTTTCCTGCCACTCATAGGTTGTGTGAACCTGGAAGAATTGTCTAACTTTTCCAACTAATTTATCTGTAAAATGGGAATAATAATAACAATAATAGCCGTCTCACAGGGTGGCCGTGAAAATCAGATGTGATTGTGGAAGAACTTGGTACATGGCGACATTTTGGGTAGTGCTGTTTGCCTTAGGGTGTTTCTGAGGTGACAGTGATGTAAGTGATGCATTTCTGAGAAAATCCTCTCACCGTATCCCATCCTGTCATTCAGGCTTTCTCAACCTCAACACTGTTGACATTGTGTGGACTGGATACTTCTTTGTTGCTGTCTGTGCATCGTTGGATGCTTGGCAACACCCCTGGCCTCTACCTCCTAGATGACAATTGCACACACACACACACCCCCCCCCCAAGTCATGACAACCAAAAACGCCTGCAGACATTGTCAGATGTCCGCTGGGGCGCACATGGCTTCTGGTTGAGAGCCACTGGTGTAGACCTGCTCTGCAGCTGGCTGCCTCTTTGCATAGGACTTCCTATCAAACTTTCTGTGACTCCGTGTGCTTCTAATTGAAGTCCACATTCCTTAGGGTAACTTTTAGGGTTTGCTCTGTCTGAGCCCTAGTTTGTCTTAACATGTAATTTGTTAAAACAGTCCTGCCTTAGTCAGCCTTAGTCTGTCTGTCCCTCTCACTCTCTCGCTCTGTCACTGTCTCTTTTTAATATTTCCGACAATGAATGTGTGTACACCTAGAACACATGTCCTCCGTTCCCGAGATCCGGCCTGTTGTCCTAGCTTATTCTACATCGAATCACAGTATTGCAACTGTGTTCTTTCCCCCCTCGCGGGGTTTTTCACACATGCATGCCTTCGTTTTCCTGGAGAGATTACATTTGCACATGGCAGGGATTGGTCTCAGTTTTGCATCTTCCGCAGGGTTTAACAGACTACCATGAGCGCAGAGGCTCTTAGTACGTGTGGAATGAATGGATACATATCACACGGATTTCCCCCCTGAGAGTGTTACTGAATAGATCTCATGCTTGTTTGTGGCTACATGTTTAGTATATGTCCAGGCAAACCTGCAGCCAGAGTCATGGGAACAGGCAAAATACATAAAATGTGAAGACTTGGACATTATCTCTGCCTTTTAGGACTTGTCTTCATTTAAGTTGCTCACTTCCCTTTTACAGTGGTCCATAGTGCTCGGATTTTCTAGTCTTTCAAAATCAGACTTTCACTCTTTAAAAAACAGATGCTAACATAGCATCCTCTAAACTCTTCTGGGGGCAGCATGAAGGGGTGTCACATTAGACTGAAATATGAAACCTTTTCTTTTTTGCTCCTCTAGGTGGGTGCCGGCCAGGAGAGGCACAAGGAAGACGGCAAGAAGAAGAACAAAGAAGGGTCTGGAGATGGAGGGCGAGCGGAGGTAGGTGTTCAGGATTGTCATCAGGTCTGACAGGTGGCAGAGCGCTGTCTCAGACGTGTCCTGTGTCTGATCCTCAGGGCTTACATGGGACTGGCAGGCCGACTCGATGGAAATTTCAGGGAGAAGAATTAGGAAAGCGTGGGAGAGGAAGAAGGACTTGCAGCTATTTGTTATTGAAAAAGGAAAGCAACTGAAATATAATTGTAAAGCAATCTGTGGGATGAGATATGAAAACCAGATGTTGAAGGGGAGAGACTTGGTGTCCGAGCTTCTCCCGAGTGCAATAGAAACCAAGAAAGCCCACGTCCTTGACCTCCTTCCCACTCTTTCCACCTGGACCGGCCAGTGGGTTTGGTTTTGAGCCAGACAAACTGCCTGTCAAGTAGAGGGCGTATGCTTCCGTTTCCCATGCTCCAACTAAAGGCGCGGCCTTTTCTGAAAAGGAAAGCAAGCACGTACTGATTATTTAAATATCAGTGCAATCTGTTATTTTAGAGTTGATTTTGAAGGTCATTTGGTGATGCAATTTCTCCATTGTTGCATACTGATATTGTAGCAATGGGTATTAAAATTCAGGCTCCTACCAGTCCAGGCCCTTTTTCTCTACATTCTACAATATCCTCTTCCTTTGTTGTCTTGCAGTTGAATCCTTGGCCTGAATATATTAACACGCGTCTTGAGATGTACAATAAACTAAAAGCAGAACACGACGCCATTCTGGCAGAAAAAGCAGCAAAAGAGAGCAAGCCCATCACAGTCACTCTGCCGGATGGTAAGCAGGTGGCCGCGGAGTCCTGGAAAACCACGCCTTACCAGATCGCGTGTGGCATCAGGTACCGGCCGCACCTGTCCTCATCTTCTGCTGTTTGTAATTAAACTTAAATGTATTTTGCCAGGTTTTATCCTCAAAACATCTTTATGTTACTGTATTTTTAATGTTTAATTCACATTATTTGGGATTTTTTCAAAATCTAGAGGATGTAGAGCTTTATAGTCAAGATTCAAAGTTAATTTCTTAGAGGCTCTAGTTTGGTTTTATCTTATGAAGGATTTTATATGATTAGTTCTTCTACCTTGATCAAACATGTCACAAAAATCAAGTAGATAAGGTTTCACAATCTATTTTGATTTAAATGTCTCGGTTTTAAACTTAAATGAAGGTTGATCATCTCACAGGGGAAAGTTAGGAAACTATTATTCAACATGAGAAAATGTACTAATTTTATAAATCTAAAGGAGGGCCATGCCCGGTCTTAAAACTGAACACTTTTATCGGGTTGGGAAGAGGTAACAGAATCAGATGCATACTCTGTAATAGAGTAGTGGTTTCTTAATCTGATATGATTTGGGGCTCAATAGTTGGGTCAGTTTCCATGTGAGATTATAAATAATTGGATAGACCTTTAAATATCAGTGCAATCTGTCATTTTAGAGGTGATTTTGAAGGTCATTTGGTGATGCAGTTTCTCCATTGTTGCACGCTGATATTGTAGCAATGGGTATTAAAATTCAGGCTTCCATCAGTGCAGGCACTTTTTCTCTACATTCTACAATATCCTCCTCCATTGTAAAATAGTTTTTTGAGAATTGCCAAATTTTACATTGAATCACATGAGACCTTGATGAGCTTTAGAGCTGGGGTTCAGTCATGCTCTGCAAGTGAGGGTGCTTGAAGACATTTTTCCACAAGTCCAGACTAACTTCTTTTTCTGTGAAAAATTATAGCACCAGTAACAGGCTGTTTAAAGGTTCTGATGATTAGGAATGAATATGAAAGGGAAGCATGCTCCATTCGCTTCAAAAGGGTTTTCTTTGAAGTGTTGTTTTGTTCTCGGTCTTGAAGTATGGATTATTTTGTTTCTTCTTTGGAAAATCGAAATGATCCAGTATGGTCCATGTGAGGTTATTTAGCATTGACTCTCAAGAAATTCCGTTACAGATTTCAAACAGTAGGTAGAGCAGAGAAGTTATTTAGTACCCCTGGCCCCTTTTGCTGTTGGAATCTAAGTAGCTTGGCTTTGTGGAGAACTTCTTTGGAGAAAGTAAAAAATAAACTAGACTACTGAAAAGTTTCATTGTTTGTTTATTAGAGTGGCTGTGTCTGTTTAAATAAGTATTAAATGTCATAAAATAGTGTTCTGAATTTTCAGGATCTTGTAGTTAATTTTTAGGTACATTGGCACATTTTTGGAGTTTGTTGCTTTTTCCATTTTATTTCAGAAAGATATATATATATATTTTTTATATAGTGGTATAGTATAGAATAGTATAATATAGTACATATCCTTCTATTTAATAAAAGGCTAATATGCAAATCGACCTAACAGTGGAATGACCGGTCGCTATGATGCGCACTGACCACCAGGGGGTAGATGCTCAACACAGGAGCTGCCCCCTGGTGGTCAGTGTGCTCCCACAGGGGGAGCGCTGCTCAGCCAAAAGCTGGGCTCACGGCTGGCGAGTGCAGTGGTGGTGGTGCTAAGGATGTCCGACTGCTGGCTCAGGCCCGCTCAAATTTCATGCACCAGGCCACTAGTAGTAGTATAGTATACTAGAGGCTTGGTGCACAGATTCGTGCACCAGTAGGGTCCCTCGGCCAGGCCTGCACCCTCTCGCAATCCAGGACCCCTCGGTGGATGTCGGACTACCAGTTTTGGCCCAATCCCCGCAGGAGATTCATCAGTCTGTTCCATGTTTCCATGCCTGTACGTCGAACGTCCGCCCCCTGGTGGTCAGTGCACGTCGTAGCTACCAGTCAAATGGTCGTTCCGTCGCTTAGGCTTTTATATATATAGATAGATAGATAGATAGATGTGTATGTATATTATATAGTGTTTATTTTCCTGTTCTTGTTAAGTCAAGGCCTGGCTGACAACACTGTTATTGCGAAAGTGAATAAAGCTGTCTGGGACCTAGACCGTCCTCTGGAGGAAGATTGTACCTTGGAGCTTCTCAAGTTCGAGGATGAGGAAGCTCAGGCTGTAAGTTTTTACTCCGTGTTCATTACATTTCAGGATGGTGATTCTCATTTGCATTGTTTTCCAGCTCATTACCACTGCCAGCAGGTGACGAAAATTTATTGATGTCTCATCATATTCGAAGTCTTCATTTTTGTCTTTCACTAAGGGAATATAATAAAAGTGCTTGCTTTATGAAATCAAGAGGTGAAATTGAATAAATTTATTTTCACTACTAGATAATAAAATGAGGGCATATTTATGGAAATTCTATTAAAATTTTATTAGAAATTGATTAAGCAAGTAAAACTTGCTTTCTACACTGTCAATCAACACTTAAGCAAGATGTATGTACATATTTAATAAATAAATTGGAACATTACCTAAAGTACTTACATTGGGAAGTTGATTTCCATTTTTTCCTCATCTCTAAGTGCATATCTGCTGAAAGTACGATAAAACCAACTTGCATATGATGGCAAGGTTTTCTCCTTGTTTCTTCATGATGGTATACATATAAAGGGAAGTAAAATGTGTTGTTTTAGTTTGTTTCATTGACGATGGTTTACTTATGTCGGTGAATCAATAGTTTTCAAAGGTATTCTGGATTCCTTAAGCTTTTAAAGAGAATTTTAAAAATCATTTGGGTACCTTACTGTTAAATCTTAAAAACGTTGATTTGGACACAGTCTGACTCATCTGAATGACCACCTTAAAGCCAAGTACTGCCATTAGCATTTAGTGTTCACTGTTTGTCCTTGTACTCTCTAGTGGTATTGTAGGATCGAGTTGTACCACCCTAGTTGTTTGGGGCCAGTAAGAAAAAGGCAGATAAAATTCTAAATGATGCTCCACAGCCAAGCAAAGGCAGAACACGCACGTGGCTGGGTGGGCACACTGCCTCAGACGGCCTGGGCCCGTGCAGTCCAGAAGGCAGTCACAGGGTGAGTGGTGATTGTTTCCAGGGAACAAAATCCACCCATGTAATTAATGAGGCTAATTTGAATTGAATTAGTTTGAAAACAAACTAGGTAATTTCTCAGGTAGAAATATACTTTAGCAATTAGCATCCTTTTAAATTATTTTGGCTTTGTATAGAATCACACTGCAGTTTATAGATTTGTAAATTTAGATTTTTCTTTCTGGGTTTATTTATAATAAATTCTATATATCTCTTTCAGATGACCATATTAACTTATAACACATATGCCCGGTCTCAGACCTTCTCATTTTTCTTTGAATTTTCAGGTATATTGGCACTCAAGTGCCCATATAATGGGTGAAGCTATGGAAAGAGTCTATGGAGGATGTTTATGTTATGGTCCACCAATAGAAAGTGGGTTCTATTATGACATGTACCTTGAGGAAGGGTAAGTTATATCATTGGATAAAGAGAAATGAAATCTGAATTACCATGAGTCCATACATTATTTTTAAATTGTTCTCAGTAAAGGAGGAATAATATAATGCTTGTTGCTTCGTGGTCACCAAGCATTCCCACTGTTAAAACTTGAAGTGTGGCCCTGACCAGTTTGGCTCAGTGGATAGAGCGTCGGCCTGTGGACTGAAGGGTCCCAGGTTCGATTCTGGTCAAGGGCATGTACCTTGGTATCCGGCACATCCCCAGTAGGGGGTGTGCAGGAGGCAGCTGATTGATGTTTCTCTCTCATCGATGTTTCTAACTCTCTATCCCTCTCCTTTCCTCTCTGTAAAAAATCAACAAAATATATTTAAAAAAAAACTTAAAGTGTGTAGTAACTTACAGAGGTGTAGAGACTTTCGTGAGAGCTTTGTTCTAGGTCGATGGAGGCAGGGCCTAAGGTACCCTGGGAAATAACTGAAGCCGGTCCTCTCTCCTTTAACCTGCTATAGAGTGGAGGGGGGAATCACTAGTGGGGACAATCTCCAGGATGACCAAGGCAGGAGCCATTGGAAATATCAGTTATTAAAATAATTTATGCAAAATGTTTTGTTTACAATTCTGATACATGATGCAAGAGTCTACTTTTTTATATTAAATCCCTTGAAGTGTTCAAAAGAAACATCCCCCTCGCCCCTCTGTGGTGTGAGTAGAATGGAGTGGAAATAATTTTATACTTTCTTCTGTTCCAGGGGTGTGTCCAGCAATGATTTCTCGTCTTTAGAGACTTTATGTAAGAAAATCATTAAGGAAAAACAAGCTTTTGAAAGGTTGGAAGTTAAGAAGGAAACTTTACTGGAAATGTTTAAGGTACATCAACCGTAACATGTGGCACCTACTCTTCTATCACTCATTAGTGTTATTTGAAGTCATTACTCTTGGGTTTAGTGTACTAAGTTGAAACCTACTCTGTTCCTTAGAAAATTTAACTATGTTTTCAAAATTTGAAACATGAACATATTTATAAACATGCAGTGCTTTGATAAGATGTATTTCGAGTTCTATGTTAGCTGTAGTATTTAGAGGTAAAAAAGGATAGTTTTAAAAATATAATTTTTGCTATTTTCAGTACAACAAGTTCAAATGTCGGATATTGAATGAAAAAGTGAATACTCCAACTACCACCGTCTATAGGTGAGACTGTCAGATGTCATGAAATACAATTGTGTGCATGTCATTGTAAGCCTTTATTAAAATTCCTTTCATTTTACCTTTAGGTGTGGCCCCTTGATAGATCTCTGCCGGGGTCCTCATGTCAGACACACTGGCAAAATTAAGACTTTGAAAATACACAAAGTAAGCAATACAGCCCAAGAGGCTCTCTCCATGTAAATATATCTGTGTTGGATGGCTAGATATTTAAACTTCCGTTGATTTCTCTTCCTATTTGCTTTTGGGCGGATTTTTTCTCATGCTCTCTCCTGCCTGTGCTACTATATGTCATTAGGCATTTTTAGCAGAAATTCTCTGAAGTGGTGGCTGACCAGCCACCCACCACCAGAGCACATGGGGGTGGAGTTGAGGGATTCACAAAATCACGCAGTTATGGGCCATCATGAAGCTTCCAGGCTCACGGCAGGAGCATGTGCTTTTGTTCTTTGTGTGTCTAAGGTAGTAATTACCCAAGTGGTTCTTGCTAACCTAGCTAGTCCTGCCAGTCTCTACTAGTTCAGAAACACTTTATGGGCGATGATTAAAATGCACTGTAAATCGTAAGCATAATTGAGTCATTTCAAGATTTTTTTTGTTGCCTTATTTTCCATTTTTGCTTACTCATGCATTAAAAGATGCCCTTGCAGTCAGTCATGTTCGTGGAGTTGTGGTTTGAGGGGGTGTGGCGGGTGGGTTTTCTGAGGGAACCGAACAGCCAGCTCTGTGCTGCCGGGTGAACCCAGCTGTTTAGCTCTGCCCCAGAGCCACTGTGGGATGTCTCACTAGGTGTGAACTTTTTGTGACTTTTCTTGTATAAGGGTTACTATGAATTTGATTCATAAGGTGCCTATGGGAACTAACATCTAACTCTTAAAATAAGTGAGATATTGACAAATGTGAATATTGTTTCACGGTTGATCCTTGTTTTCAGAATTCCTCCACATACTGGGAGGGGAAAGCAGACATGGAGACTCTCCAAAGGATTTATGGCATTTCATTCCCAGACCCTAAGTTGTTGAAAGAGTGGGAGAAGTTCCAAGAGGAAGCCAAAAACCGAGATCATAGGAAAATTGGGAGGGTATGTTAAAAAGGAACAATAATGTGTCTAGACTGCATTTATTTTCATTTGAAATTCAGCTGTGTTAGGTATTTAACTGTATTAAGGATTTCCCTTTGAAGAAATGCTATAGCTTTCAAGTATTACTGTACTGTGTCCTATATAAGCCATAAGTAACTTCCTGATTGTCCACATTATCTTTCTAGAGTGTGCTCAGTACTGCACAAAAATTCATTGTAACTGTTCCTTTTATTGAGGACAAATGCTGATGACCCACAGTTTTCAGTAAAAGAAGCATAGCAGTGCCTCATAAGCTGAGAGATACTTTGGAAATTCACCTGGTCTTACTGACTTATTTACTTAAAAATTATTTTATTGACTTCAGAGAGGAAGGGAGAGAGGGAGAGAGGGAGAGAGAGAGAGAGAGAGAGAGAGAGAGAGAGAGAGAATCATTGATCAGCTGCTTCCTGCACGCCCCCTACTGGGGATTGAGCCCACAACCCAGGCATGTGCCCTTGACCGGAATCGAAGCTGGGACCCTTCAGTCCACAGGCTGATCCTCTGTCCACTGAGCCTAACCGGCCAGAGCACCTGTGACTACTTGTAAAGATGTGGAAACTGAGTTCTAGAGAGAGTCATATACTTGTTGCCCAAGCTGATGCAGCAAGTCAGCGCTGGATTCCAGGTGCATTGCCTTTATCCCTCTGCCCTGAATGTTTTCAAACTGGAAGTTAGGTGTCAGGTGAAAACATTTCTTTCTGAAATTGTGTTCACTCTGTGCCAGGCGTCCTTGGTTGGTGGGGTAGGAAGCCTGAGCAGGAGGCAGCATCCATTGCCACGCTCACCTGACTTCCTGAGGTCCGTCCAGCTGTAAAGAAGCCGCAGGGACTGGTGCGGCACCTCCCGGAAAAGTTTGGGCCTCGGGGGTGGAGGGGGTGCCATTCACCATGACCCAGAATCAGCCAGCTTTTCTGTTTCATTGTCAGTGTCTTTTTCCCAGACTCCTAACTGCCACTCCTACTTAAAAAAAAAAAATAAAGCAAATTTTAAAACAGGCAGATCTTAGAGCTTTAAGGAATTTAAAACCATGTGAGCCCTCTCTAGATAGAAGAGAACTAGACCCTTGTTCCATGTCATCTTTGGTACATTTGACTGGGTTCAGGAATGTAACAGGCAGGGAACTAAGTTGTAAATTAACCACAAATCTGTACCATTAAATTGCACGTCCGAGATGGGCGCATGTTTTCTTTGCATTGGGAGCGGCCCAGAGGAAAGCAGGAGACATCAGGACCGTATTCTCAGGAACAGTGACGTCACATGTACAGCAGTGAGCATTCTTTGTTGTCTTCTTTGCAGGACCAGGAACTGTATTTCTTCCATGAACTCAGCCCTGGGAGCTGCTTCTTCCTGCCGAAGGGAGCGCACATTTATAATACGCTGATCGAGTTCCTCCGGGTAAACCCTACTCGTCATTTTCTTCTGTAGCTTTAGGACATGCGCCGATTTTATTAAACAGGGTCTGCTAAAACGAAAGATAATCTTGTATTTTAAAAGAAAAATGTAATGGAATGAATTTAAGAACTTTTTTTCCTAATGCGTGGTAATGTCCATAGACATGGATGTGCACACAGAAGCCAGTGACCGCACTGGAACTAGGACTTGTCACCCTTTGCACAGGGGCTCTTTGTGCTCTTTGACCATTTATATTTCCCTTGAGAAAGCAGGTTAGTCTTTACCTTGCTTTTTGTCTTTGTAAATTATGAAGTGCTGAACGCATCCTATATAATCAGAGAGGAATATGCTAATTAGCTATTACACCCTGAGGCGTAACGACCAAGCGCATCATGACCAGATCACGGATCAGCAGGAGGGTGGGCCAGCGAGGTACAAGTGGGCTGTGGAGAGCTACAGGAGGGGGCAGGGCAGCAAGCTATTGGGGGAGGAGGTAAGAGGGGAGGGGGGCAAGCGGAGAGCTACAGGAGGGGGCAGGGAAGCAAGGTTTGGGGTGAGGGGTAAGAGGGGAGGGGGGCAAGTGGAGAGCTACAGGAGGGTGACAGCGACCTGCTGGCGCATGGATTCATGCGCAGGGCTACTAGTATGTTTATAAAGAATAGTACCACCAACATCCGTATACTCACCACCTAATCTAACACACATTTGCATTAGGTTCTGTTTGAAGTAAAGTAATACTCACAGTGAGGGGCACGAGCTCCCCTGTGGGCTTTGTGAAGCATTCCTGCCTTTCCCAGAAGAAGCTGGTCTGGAAGGCAGCGTGGATCCTTTCTGTCCATGTTGTCCACCCACCCCATCCATACGTATCCTCAGTGGTTTGTGTACTTCAGATTTGCATACAGGAAGGCTCATTGTGTATCAGTCAGTTTGATTTTTTTAAGATACATGCAGATCCCGCTTACTGCCACTTGTTACATATGACTCCATCCTAGAACTACCGCAGTATGTCCGTCCCTTTATCGGCGGGCACGGACGTAATTTCTGATTTTCCCATGTTACTGTTGTGCTGCAATAGCATCATTTTGACAAGCCTCCTTATGGGGCAGGTGTAAGAGTTTCCTCTCTGGTGTATACCTCCAAGTGGAATTTCTAGATCATAGCATATGTGCATCTTAAACTGCGCTAGAGGGTAGGAAATTTAAATTCTTCCTCCCACCAGAAGTACGAGCACTAATTTCTAGACACATGTTCTGTTTGTTCTCTAACAGAGTGAATATAGGAAACGAGGATTCCAGGAGGTGGTCACCCCAAACATCTTCAACAGCCGGCTGTGGATGACCTCGGGCCACTGGGAGCACTACAGCGACAACATGTTCTCCTTCGAGGTGGAGAAGGAGCAGTTCGCTCTGAAGCCCATGAACTGCCCGGGACACTGGTATTCAGCAGCCTCGAGTTTCATTTAATCCTAGATTGCTTTTCTTCCTTTGGAAGGATTTTTCTTAAAAACAAATGATGTGATCAGAACAGTATTTAAATGCAGCATTAGTGTGGTGGTTTAATTTCTTCTATGCCTGATTTGGTCCTCAGATCTGTAGACATTGAAGAATAGCAGTGAATGGGCAGAATATAAAGTGTTTTTTGTTTTTTCTTTTATTTATTTATTTTTAAAATATATTTTTACTGATTTCAGAGAGGAAGGGAGAGGGAGAGAAAGATGGAAACATCAATGATGAGAGAGAATCACTGATCGGCTGCTTCCTGCATGCCCCCTACTAGGGATCGAGCCCACAACCTGGGCATGTGCCCTTGACCGGAATCAAACCTGGGACCCTTCAGTCTGCAGGCTGACGCTCTATCCACTGAGCCAAACCAGCTAGGGCTGTTTTTTCTTTTAAAGAAACATGTTCTATCAAAACCTAGTGCTAGTGAATTAACATCCTTAGGAAATCTTTGCCTTGGGGCTCTTCCTCTTTCTACCCATGAAAGGTGGATGAACAGCTTGGGGGAAACTAGGGAGACTGTGGCTCCAGGCAGCTCAGCGCGCACAGCTCCTCGTAGCGGTGCTGGAGGGCAGGGGGAGAGAGGCATGCCCATGGGAACTGGTTGTGGTCCAGGAGACCAGCGAGTTCCTTCTGCAGAGGGTCTGAGCACTTCTGGGAAGGACAAGAAAGCACGGACTTCAGTTTCCAGAGTGACACGTGATTTGTAGGCAGCTGAGTCTGTTTTATCTTTAAATAGGGCCTTAAAGGCCGTCCCCAAATTAAGGGAATGAGCACAAGGATGTGACTGCTGACTATGGGAATACGTGTGTCATTCTCCCTCAGTTCCGGGTGCTTGTGTTACAATTATTTGCTGTCACATTCATGCCAGTGCCCACGTTGCTGTGTGCAGCCCAGAACTGGAGAGACGTTGCTTGTCTGAGCCACTTGGAATCCATGGCTTTTTGACAGCCTTTCGTGTACGCTCAGAGAAGCGGTTTATTGTATTAACTGCCAGCGGCTTTTCCTTTTCTCTTTGCCAGCCTCATGTTCGATCATCGCCCGAGGTCCTGGCGAGAGCTGCCTCTGCGGCTCGCCGACTTTGGGGTGCTGCACAGGAACGAGCTGTCGGGGGCGCTCACGGGCCTCACGCGGGTGCGGCGGTTCCAGCAGGACGACGCGCACATATTCTGCGCCATGGAGCAGGTAGGGGTTGGGGGGGGGCGGGGGCGGGAGGGGGTGAAATGCACTGAAGGGAAGGTCAAGGAGGTCACGGAAAATTACCGCCGTGTCATTTTCTTTTTTATAATTTATTTTTATTGTCTAAAGTTTTACATAAGTCTCCTTATGTTATATAAGTCTCCTTAAAGTTTTACATAAGTTTCCCCAATTGACCCCCGCCCCCAGCCATTCCCACCACGGGCAAGCCCCCACCGCCCCAGTGTCTGTGTCCATTAGTTATGCTGATATGCATGCATACAAGTCCTTTGGTTGCTCTCTAACCCCCCTCTCCTGCCATTTGTGTCTGGGTCTGTTCTTGTGCATCTCATTTTCTTTTATTTAAAGATCGAGGAAGAAATCAAAGGCTGTTTGGATTTTCTGCGTACAGTGTACAACATTTTTGGATTTTCTTTTAAACTGAACCTGTCTACTCGGCCGGAAAAATTCCTTGGCGATATTGAAGTCTGGAATCACGCTGAGAAGGTAAGTGGTGTTTTTCAGGCGCTTGAATTCTGGGTGGCTGCAAGTGGCTTCCTCCACCGTGTAAGAAAGCCAGCCTCCTAAGTAGGTAAAAGCGAAAGAAAATTAGAAATGGCTCCTGGGTTAGAGTACGCTCGCTTTTTCCTTTTGCTTTTGGATGTAGAAATGCTTGGACGTGTTTTAGTCATCAAGCTGTAACCTTGCAAGGGGTTGGGGGGTGAGTATATCCAAGTGGACAAAGTGACGAAGCAGAGAATAGTGACCCATGAAAGTAATTATGGAATTTTTAGTCTCAAATTAGACCGGTTGCAGAGGAACAAAGATTAAAGTCAGTGTTGCTTTATCTTTAGCAACTTGAAAACAGCCTGAATGAATTTGGTGAAAAGTGGGAGTTAAACCCTGGCGATGGAGCTTTCTATGGTCCAAAGGTCAGTGCCAAAGTGGATCTGAGTAAGGTGACATTCGTTTTGGGGTGAAGAGATTACTTCAGGTTAAAAAAAGGGAGGGGGAAATCAGCCCTCATAAAACTACCGAGTCAGCTTCACTCTGGACAACACCTCACAGTAAGTCTTTGCTTCTCAGATTGACATTCAGATTAAGGATGCCATTGGGCGCTACCACCAGTGTGCAACCATCCAGCTGGATTTTCAGTTGCCCATCAGATTCAATCTCACGTTTGTGAGGTGAGTTCCTAGTGTCTGTTCTGAACATTCTTCAAGGACATAGAACGGAGTGTGTGTGTGTGTGTTTGTACATACGTACATATAAAATAAAGGTATGTGTGTGTATATATATATATATATATATATACATACTAGTACATATAAAATAAAGGAAAACAAATTATTTTTTCCTTTCTAGCCATGATGGAGATGATAAGAAAAGGCCAGTGATTATCCATAGAGCCATCTTGGGATCCGTGGAAAGAATGATCGCCATCCTCACTGAGAACTATGGGGGCAAATGGTAATTTTCACACTGTTTCCTTCTGGGCGACAGACACTGGCCGTGAGAAATGTCTGCTGTCCAGTTGAGCATGTGATGGGAAGGGAGAGCGATTGCAGTTAGTCACTTGTAACTATTGACAGATAGTCACTAAATAGGAAGGCAGTACAACTAAAACCCAGATTTTTTAGCTTTAAGAGTACTTATGAGGAATTATTTTTATCTCAGAATTTGATCTGTTGAATGTTACACTTTCTAATTAGGAATTATTATTCAGTAAGAAGCATATTGGCTATTTTGATGGCTTTTCAAGGGATTTGATGAGTCTGTCTGAGTAAACAGAGCAGGCGTTGGCTCCCCATGCTGAGTGTCGCTGACCGTTGTCAGCAAGTAGGTGGACACCCTTTAGAAGCCATGCATTTTCCATTGGGAGTGCGGACTCCAGAACAATCAGCATTTCGTGTCTTGCTTTTCTAAGGTTATGTTTTTGCTGGAAACATATGAGCGCATGACTTTCATTTTACTTTCTAAGCTGTTCTGTCTGGGCCCGCAATTTGTAAAGACGGTTATAAAATCCCCGTTTTGTAGAGCTTGTTGCATTAATTCTGTTGATGCAAAACTTCTGTTAAACTGTTGTAAATCTGTTCTGTCTTATACACTGTAGTTATTTCAGTTGTATTTGTAATTTGGTTAGTTCAGACTTGAAGGGAAGTGTGTCATACTTTTCAGTGAAATAACAATATCTTTCTGTTATATTTCACAAAATCAAATCAAATATGGGAAACATTCTCTATGTGAATCTAGAGAATAGGGGATCCTCAGCTAACTGCTCTGCCAAACCTGCGTTTGGTGGGGAAAACGCACATTTTGGGCAGAATTTAGTGCCCACTCCACCTTTTCCCTGATTAGCCAGACAACTTAAGATACGGAATGACCCAGAGAAACGCTGATGTCTGCAGCATCGGGAAGTTTGACACTGAAATACCCTAAAAGAGAGTTGCAGATGGACCATCTTTTAATAAGTAGTGAGACCCACTCATCTTCCCCAAATGCCCTCAGCAGTCACTGAGAACTGTGTTGCATCCTGCAACATGGAGCTGAATAAACTGAAGACAGTCTGTGTCCCCTTGTGCGGAATAAGTAATCAATCATGCTCGAGCAAAGTCACTTCTTTAATAACATAGCAGTAAGTGTGGTTCTTCAGCAACGTGCCAAGCCCTCTGCATGGGGCGTGGTGGTCTGTTCCTGAGGTAGTGAAGCGTGGGGTGTGGTCCCTGCCCCCCGTCTGCTTTGCCATCTGCTTAGCAAGACAAAACTTAGTTACAGGTTTTTCTTTCTGGGGTTGGCTTTCTGCTCCTTCATCTCCCTTTAGTCTTTATTGGATATTAAAATAAAAGCCATGATTTTAAATGGTCCACACATTTAAAAGGAAAAGATACAAAGGGTAGACTCATAAATGAATGGGCAGTCCTTGTTTAGGAAAACCCACATTAAATATTTTTAATTTCTTCCTAAGGCCCTTCTGGCTGTCTCCTCGCCAGGTAATGGTAGTTCCAGTGGGACCAACGTGTGATGATTATGCCCAAAAGGTAACCCTTAAGTATGACTTCTCTTTAAATTTAACATCTGTTGTTCGGCTTCCAAATCCCATAAGCTGTATCCTTGGTAAATCAAGCTGCCTGTGATGTAGAGAGCTGTTACTATCTTCAGTCTGTGGTAAGCTTAGAGCACATGGGCTCTTTAATGCTTTCCTAGGTGGCTCAGTGATCAGAAGACAGGTTGGGTAGTTGTTTCGTGCACTCTTGTTTAGTGGTTCGTGTTAGCAAGTAGGGAATGCCTCAGTATGATGTGCAAATTCAAATGCATAATGCAGTTGAAGTTACTTTTTGACCCAAAGTGTAGTTTTGCTTCATGTTCAATGCAAATTTCTTCATTTATTTGAAACCTTTTCCCATATTAATGGCATGCCAGACCAATGTTTTGCCCTACTGGCCAAACAGCTACCTCACTAACAGATACAAAAATATCCGTTCATTCTTCACACCTTAAAGACTATGACAGTCTGTTTTGTTACAGCAACAATTCTTTATCAAGAAATGTTAAATGATCAAGAGTTGTGTTATTAAAAAGCATTGTTTCAGAATTGCAAATTAAAAGTAATAAAATAGTTAAAAGAGACAAAAATCTAAATATCATTGAATGGTCTTATAACATCGAAATCGTGTTTCTAGACCATCAAAATAAATTGCACTCAGGTCTCAGCTGTCTTTAAGAAATAAATGAACATTAAACCAGCTAATAAGCAAACCATTCAGACAAACTGTATTCCTGTGACTGCACCACAGTAGTGTAGTTATAAATGATGAAAGCCACCTGTGTTCTATGGCTGATTCATTGTTTTTATCTTATGTGCATTATGAAAGCTCACTCAGCAGGAAAATGTTCCTACTCATTTCTCAGCTGGAAGCAGTACTGACCTCCCCCACTCTGGGGGTAGAGTGGCATTGGAATTAGGTGGGGGTAGGTTTTTATTTTGTGTGTTTTTTTTCCATTATATTGACTGATTTTAGAGAGGAAGGGAGAAGGAGAGAAACATTGATGTTAGAGAAAAACATCAATTGGTGTATGGGACACTGCCCAGGGCTAAGCTTTATTTTAATCAAAAAGGAAATCACGGTTGAGGGGAAAAAAAATCACTTTTTAATATTTCTCGAGCCTGATACTTTCTTTTTATTAAGGTACTAGAGTCCCAGTGCAAGAATTCATGCACGGGTGGGGTCCCTCAGCCTGGCTGGTGATCAGGGCGGATCGGGGCTGTCTCACCCAGTCCCGATCGGGCCAATCGGGGCTGGCTGGCCGGGGCGAGGGACCGCGGGAGGTTGGCTGGCCACAGGAGGTTGGCTGGCCATGGGAGGTTGGCTGTGCGAGCGCACTGACTACCAGGGGCAGCTCCTGCATTGAGCGTCTGCCCCCTGGTGGTCAGTGCGCATCATAGCAACTGGTCGACTGGTCATTCAGTCACTTAGGCTTTTATATATATAGATTCTTATAGACTTCTATTTAATTAGGTCATTATATACACAAAATTATTGAAGAACTAATTTTTAATGCTTACGTGATTTTCCAAATTACAAGTTACATAAAGTCATTTAAGATCAAAATATAATTCTAATTTTGGATCTGAAGAATTCCGTGTCTCTGTTTAAATAGGTGCGGCAACAATTCCATGATGCTAAATTCATGGTGGACATCGACCTGGATCCGGGCTGTACATTAAATAAGAAGATCAGAAATGCACAGTTAGCACAATATAACTTCATCCTGGGTAAGAAAGGAACTTAGCCAAAGACAAGCTGCACAACCTGGGAAAATTCTGAAATCTTGAGATTTAGCTTGAGAGGATTATAGTCATCAGTTTAGTTCCTTTTAATCCTGATTCTTAAACTATTAAGTTTGTTCAGTTGACATAAGAAAGGAAAACTATGGTGTGAAAACGAATAATTTGTACAGCACTGTAAAAGTTTTCTCCCCTTAACCTTTTATTTCTTCTCACGGTCAGTTTTTATTAAGTCAGCTGGACTAAGTGACTCAATAAGCACAGCAGTGTTGCCATTGCAGAGTGGGTTTGTTTTTTTAATGAATAAATTTTAAATCAGTTGCCTAACTGTGCATGGTCACCTGCACATTTAAAAAAATATATGGATTTATTGATTTTTTTAGAGAGAGGAAGGGAGAGGGAGAAAAAGATGGAAACATTGACCAGAGAGAATCGTTAATCGGCTGCCTCCTGCACGCCCCTACTGGGGATCAAGCCTGCAACCCGTTTAAGTGCCCTGACCAGGAATCGAACCGTGAACCTCCTGGTTCATAGGTTGATGCTCAACCACTGAGCCACACTGGCCGGGCTCGCCTGTACATTTTAATCAGAAGAAGCTACTGGGTGGCTTTTGGTCCTGGGGTCCTTTCTGTTCGAATGCCCAATGAGAACGCTGCCACCTAAGGATCCTTACTGTCTTTTGTTTAGTTGTCGGTGAAAAAGAGAAAGCCAGCGGCACTGTGAACATCCGCACGAGAGATAACAAGGTTCACGGGGAACGCACTGTTGCTGAGACCGTGGCGCGGCTGCAGCAGCTGCAGCAGGCCCGCAGCAAGCAGGCCGAGGAGGAGTTCTAAGGACGGCCCGACGGGCCCAGCGGGAGAGGAGCGGCGTGTCCGTGGTGCTCATTCACTGTGCTCTGGAAAGCCTTGATTTGTCCTGAACTTGGAATGTGTGGCAGAGTCTGCGTAGGTGACTGCAGGGGAGGAACCTGTTTTGACCTAGACAGGTTTTAGATAGTGTGTATCTGCTGGAGATAATTAAAAGAGACTCATTTAAATGATTTTATTCATTAATTACCTGAGCACTGGAAATAGATAACAAGGAATGCTTTAGTGTGATGAGGGAGAACATTTTTTTTTTAATTTAATGCAATGGAAAAATAAGTTTTCAAATTTGATTCGGGTAAAAGAAAGATTATAATTGGATTATGGCATAAAAATAAAAACTTTAACTGGTGTAAATTTCAAGACTTCTGACCTTCACATACCTCCTCCCCGGAACAGATTGATGATTCAAGATTAATCTTTAATGTTCTATAGCAAACCTGTCAGGTGGGTGGAGGGGAGCGGGTCTGCAGTGTGTGTGGTCCGAAGCTGGGCCAGGAGCGAGCGCCTGCTTCCCGGTGGCAGAATGGCATCTTTTAGGGGCACCTCTCTTACTCAGCTTCTTTTTGGACATAAACCTTTTAAACAATTGAAGCCAACCATGGGTCTAATGGAGATTATTTGCACAGATTTTTAAGATACATTCGGCAAAGGAATATATGTTTATGGCACACTGTTTTGGGCCATTCAGTCCCTTGTTAATACAAATTCCCAATTCTCTCTCTCAGGATAATTTTTGAATTTTGCTATCAGTGAATGAGTGAGAGAACACCACAAAATAAGGAATTCCTTATGTAGATAGATATGAATCTCTAATGTAATCACTTTGAAAAGGCAACATCTTGGCAGTTTCTAATATCCCAATAGGGTGTTTGCAAGGGTCACTGAAAAGCAAAGCCAATTTCCATAGATTACCCCTCACTCTAACACAGGAGATAGGATCTTAATCAGGGGTTTTTGGAAATTCTGTAATAAAGCCTTGCTTCTAAGACGTAGTCTTTGATAGGTTTGTAATTACTTTTTATATATGTCTTGAGGGAAGCAATATTTCAACCAAGTCACACTACTAACATCAAGAGCATCTAGTGGGAATCATTTTAAACTATATTTTGTTTTTATCTCTTTAATCTAAAATTCACAGTATCTTAGTTTCGATTTTTCTTCAGTTTTAAAAATTTCATATTACATATTTAATTTGTAGTCCAAACACCTACTATGGTTTTAACTTTTGGTATAACAAATGTGTAACATGGATTTTTCTTACCTATTTTATACTAAAAGCAAGGACTGGCTTATACAATGTATTAACAGTGTACTTGAGATCATTGCAGAAGCTTCATAAATCCTTCAGAACTTTAAAGATGCAAAAGTTATTAAAGCCTAGGTTGGCAGAGCCGCGAACAGGAGAATCCTCTCTGTAGCAGGCCCTTAGCCTAGTCCTTCCCGGGAAACCTCAGGGAACCACCCAGAAGGGCTCTTACAATCTGCAGGCGGCTTGTCCCGTCAAAGCTCTCTTCTCTGTGGCCTGTTGTGTTTGCTTTTCAGTCCCTTTCCTGGAAGCCAGTGGCTGTCCTAGTTACTGACTCACTCACCTGTTCTGTTCAGGTTTACGACATAACAATGGAAAGACTCCCAACTGCTAAGCCTCTGAGCATCTAGTCTACTGAGAGTCATCTTGGTAAATATACTGGGTCTATTTGAGAACAATGACAAAAAGTTGCAACCTCTGTGTGATAAATTCTGTAAAGATGGATTTTGTGAAGAAATAGGTGCCCCAAACAAAGTAGGCACCAAAATGTATAAAACAGGTCAGGAGGATGGAGCAGTGGGTTAGCAGTAGAGGGGAGCGACAAGGGTGGAGGACCCAGAACAGTGACCTGAGGTCACATTTGAAGCCCCGGTCACCATGTGCCCCGTGACCCCTTGCTTCACCTTTACTACAGCGATGGGCACCTGCCGGGGCACCGGGACTGCTGGGCCAGCGCTTTTCAAGGTCACGGGTGTAGAGGTGGGAAATGCAGAGCCTCGTTCTGTAGGTCGGGCCGGGTCTCAGGATTCTGCACCCAGCAAGCTCCGAGTAGGTGCTGAGGAGCACACTGGGGAGAAAGCTCTCATTCCCACTCTGACTTGCCTTCTCTCTCCCGCCTTAAAAAAATCAAAGAGCAATAAAAGGCTCGCAAGAAAAGCAGCCTCTTGTCCGTGTGACCCTGTGGGTACCATCCCCAGGCAGCCGCCTCCCGCCATGCTGGTGTGTGCCTGGAGCCTTGCTGGCGTGTGCCTGGAGCCTTGCTGACGTGTGCCTCTGCTCCAGTTCTTGACTCTCACTGTTAGAGCCGCTGCATCTACTGTGCCAGCAGAGGATGGTTTCAGCCACACCCTCATTTCCCCTCCAGGCTTCCGATGTATCTTAGCTTCCTGTTGGAGCCATACCAGTGTCCTTGTTCTATGTCTGTGAATAGGCTCTAAGTTACTAGTAAGTAGTATCCTATGATTTCTCCTAGTACTTTTTTACTGGACTTAGAAATGATCCCTTTTAAAAAATATTGTAATAGCTATGTACCAGCCAGGGCGGAGAGGGGTACCTGAAATATCACGGGGACCACTCTTGCAGTGTCTGATTGTCTAACCACTATGTTGTACACCTGAAACTAACACAGAATAATATCGAATGTGCACTATAATTGGGGGAAAAAAGGAAAATTGTATGTTATATGTTTTTCATCACAATAAAAAATAAAATATTTTCTTTGACTATCTGCCTTGAATACTCTTATACCTTGCATTACAGTCCTTCCAAAAGTCAAGTCTCCCCCTCCCCTGCTTTATTTAGATCCTATTGACAGGCAGTCTGTGTAAGTTTAAGGTGTTCAGTGCGATGGTTTCAAGGTTTGTGAGCACCCTCATCCCTCACATAATTTCCATCCATAGGTCAAACCTGGCAGACAGTTCTCTGTTGCAGTTGCCTTCTAAGACAAATCCCTTCTGGAACCTTCTGTCTCCTGGGCCCGAAGGAGCACTCACCATTAGCCTTCTCCTCCCTCCTGTGTTTGGTTCTCTTTCCTGGATCCCACATCTTCCTTTTTCTTGGTTCCCTATTTCATGTTGGTGAACTATTTCCAGTTGCCTTTCAAACACGGTTGCAAGGTATCGAATTGTTGGTTGAAACGTGTTGCTTTCTTTTCTTAGAATTCGGAAGACATTGCCCCCATTTTCCTCTGCCTTTTAGTGTTCCTAAGGAATCTGTTCATTTTGTTTTGTTGTGTTCATTCTCACCTGAGGATATTTTCCCATTGATTTCCGAGAGAGTGGAAAGGAGGGGGAGAGACAGGAAGAAACACTGATTGGTTGTCTCCTGCATGTGCCCGACCAGGGCCAGGATCGAGCCTGCAAACGAGGCATGTGCCCTCGACCGGAAGCGAACCTGGGGCCCTTCGGTGTGCAGCCCGATGCTCTGTCCACTGACCCAAACTGGCTAGGGCAGGAACCCATTCTTATCCCCAGTCCTTGGTGTCTCACCTGTCATTTTTTCTTCCTCCAAAAGGTTTAGATCTCTTTTCTTCAGCCTTATTCTGAAACTTCCTGATGACTGTAGGTCTTTAGCCTCCATCACAGTGAGCAGCCTTTTCATTTCGGACCTTCAGACCCTCTGGTTCTGAGAAATGTTTTCTGTGTTGCCTTTGCTGGTTTGCTCCCCTACATTCTGTTCTTAAAGGGCCTTCTATTATTCAGATATTCCACTTAGAAGAGACTTTTCAAACTTTTCCTTCTCATTCATGTGTGTGTTTATTTCAGCTTTTCCCCCTTAGCCTTCACGTTGTCTTTTTCTTACATTATCCCCTATATTAAAGTATTCTATTCTTGTTCCTTGGGTTCAATTTTATCTCAGGTACCTCTCTAAATGACATTGAAGTCTTGTCTAGCACACCGTAATATCTCTACTTTCTTTAAGTCCCCTTCTCTATGTTTTGGTCTCTGTATTGTTAGCAAGCCCGACTGCCAGAGGTCATGTGTAAGAGGGAAGGAAGCATGGACAACTCTACGTGAAGGGTGTGTGTGTGTGTGTGTGTGTGTGTGTGGGCGCGTGCGCCTATGTGCTCACTCATTGAAAGATTAAAGGCCATTCTAATTCCCGGCAGCAGAGGGCGATCTTGCCTTATCTAGATTGACGAAGCAGACAAGGTTGAGGTGAAACCAGTTACAATAACCTTAGTGCCACTTGAACTTCAGGGGAGCTTTTTCTGCTCCCTGCGTGTTTCCATCCCATGTTTATGTCCACTGTTGCAGGAAAGTCGCCTTTTAAATTGTTCGAATAAGATGCCCATCGATGCCAAAGCAGACTCGGGCGGGAGTGTCTTTCTGCGTTGTGCACTCACTGGGGAAGGGTGATGGAATCAATCCGCATTACTCGATTATGTTTACATCTTGAATCAGCACCGTGCCCTGGCCAGTCTCAGCTGCTCCTCATGATCACCACTAATGGACAAAACTTGATGACAGCCTGGAGAGCTGCCCTGGGGTGCCTTTCCCGGCTCCGCTGTCGTGAGGAGGGGCAGTAGAGGGGGACAGGGCACAGCCCTGGAGGATGGGGGACAGATTCTGGTTTTAAGCAGGAAGAAGAAAGGTCAAGATAGGAAGGCGAGCGCCTAGGGTGCTGGAGGAGCAAAGCTTACACAGGATAAGGAAATACCTCTTAATAGTTGGACCGGCCAAAGAGTGGAGCCCCCAGAAAAACACATGTTCCCTGGCATTGTTCCCTGAAGAGCGCCAGGAGAGCCCTGTTGCTAAGAGAACTCACCGGAACCGTTTAGTTAAATGCAGGATGTCATAGGACCAGGTGCCGGCAATTAGATAAGGATGGACCTGGAGAAGGAGAAATAGGGCGCCTAGTCACCTGGAGCAAAAGCAAGTCATTCGTCATCCGCAGACAAGGAGACCTACTGGACAGTCCAAGGTCTCTAGGGCTCCCCGAGGGCTCCAGCTCCCCACAAAGCCACCAGGTCACTAAGCCATATCCTGCAACATCAGACCCAATCCGGAGAGGCACAGGGGAGAGAAGCTGTGGGAGGGACTGAGTGTTTCCAACTAACAGAGACTGAGCCCATTTGAAGGGAATGTTTTGTAGACTGGAATGAAGATCTGGTTCATTGTTGCCTAATGTCCCATGTGAGAGGGCTCAGGAGAGAGCTCCAGCTGCAGAGGGAACCCGTTTCCCTGCGCCTCTAGTTGGCACAGCTGGATGTTTCTGTCTTGCTACAAGGCCCTCAGTGGGGAGCTGAAGAACGAATTGGGAACCTGGGATCCATTTCCGACGCCTCCCCTCCAGGCCCCGTGAGAGCTGAGCCCAGCACACAGAGCCTGGGCCCCGCGGGGCTCTGAGCGAACATCAGTCCACTGTTCACACCCCATCAGCCAAACGCAAGGATGGAGAAAGCTGGTGCCGCAGCCTACGCGGAGCTTCCCTGCCCTGGCCAGGCCGGCCAGCCTCCCACACAGCCACTGCTCACCACCCAGCTCTCTGACTCTCTTTTTGCAGGGGTATTGATCAAAGACTTTTTCATGTAGGTTGATTGATTGAACCATTCATTGTAGGCGACTGAACTCACCCCTCTCTCCTCCCTGGAGATCAGGAGATGAGGCCGAAAGTTGAAACCCTATCCTTTCTGGTGAGCGGCCCCCATCCTGCAGCTGTCGAGGGGCCTTCACACGAGTCATCTGAGTATAATCTCCGATGTGGTTGAAAGGGGCCTGTTAGGAGTAACGAAGCCACTCCTGTCACTCGGGAAATGCCAGGGTTCAGGAGCTGTGTGCCAGGAACCAGGAGGGTGTGGGAATGGGAAACTGGGGAGGGGAGGATCACAGTGTCCTGTCTGCTTGGTCATCCCCAAGGCTACTCCTACAGGCGGCAGGTCCCACCCACCTGCTGGTCTTAGTGATGATGGGAGCAGAGTTTTCTAGTGCTGCTGTGCTCCCTTTTCCTACCCCTGCGCGCCCCCCCCCCCCGCCCCCCGCCCATGACTGAAGGCCCAGCTTCCCTCCTGTACTTACCCTCTAAGGAGGGCCCTGGCACAGATCAAGTCATTCTTGGGGTTTCTGCTGCCGATTGAGAGTGGTTAGGTCAGTGGTCGGCAAACTGCGGCTCACGAGCCACATGTGGCTCTTTGGCCCCTTGAGTGTGGCCACGAAGTTTCAATCGCACTGTACGTGTATGCCCCCACGTGGTATTTTGTGGAAGAGCCACACTCAAGGGGCCACAGTTTGCTGACTACTGGGTTAGGAGGACTCAAGCCTGGAGGTGAATGGGGAAGGGTGGGGCTTCCTGACAATGTGCGGGAGAATTGGGGCTTCAGAAAATACGGTCTCTGAAAGCAGGATGACGAGAAGGGAGAAGAATGGGAAGCCATATAGCGGTAGGTTTTCAGTTGCATGCCCTCACTTGCTTTGGGAGATGCTGGCAGACTTTAGAACTACTTTCCACTTGCTTTTGGTTGTGGGACCCTATTCCTCTGAATGAGACATTATGTTGAGATTGGGCTACTAAATGATTTTTCTCCCAAACTCCGATGGCTCGTTATTCAGATCCCTGTCCGCTAACTATTCTGCTAGGGTGGTGTCTCACTCCTTCGTATTGTATTATGCTTTTGAAGTTCTCTTTTTAGATGTTTGGGTTAGCTCTCTGCTGGATGGTGAATTCTTTGAGGGTGAAGACTTACCTTAAAACTTCTTCAAATTCCCCGTAGCTCAAAGCACAGCACTAGTTGCATAATGGGAAGTCAATAAAGTCTTTGTGAACAAGTGAATGAATGCTGGAACTGGGAAATTACACCAACACCAGGTTCCCACTGTCTCACCTACACCATCTTACATGACAGCAAAGCAACTCTCGTTCACCAAAGACCCTGGATGAGGCCATGCCAAACTACACATGGCTCAGGACCATCTGCTGAGTAACCTGCTGGGACCCTTTCTGTTTTCTTGGCCAGGGTGGATGTCTTCTCTTTTTACATAGGACCTCAGAGGTCAAGAGCAATAGTCCTGCAAAGGCACCTAGGTCTGGGAAGCTGGCATGTGGAATCGTGCTGTGAAAATGTTTATGTATGAGCCTAGGAGCGCTAGGGACAAATGAATGGTCAGCAAGATTTCAGCGCGATGTTTATCTTGAGAAACAAAATCCCTACAAAAACCCTGACAATGGAGGCTCACAGCTGTGCTATCTTCATTTCCAATTTCCCTGCTCCCAGTGATCTGACAAGTTAATTTAAAAATAATACCCTTGTCCGGCCGTCGTGATTCAGTGATTGAGCGTTGACCTATGAACCAGGAGGTCACAGTTCAATTCCCAGTCAGGGCACATGCCCGGGTTGTGGGCTCAATCGCCAGTGTGGGGTGTGCAGGAGGCAGCCAATCAATGATTCTCCATCATCATTGATGTTTCTCTCTCTCCCTCTCCCTTCCTGAAATCAATAAAAATATATTAAAAAACAATCCTCGCCCTAACTGGTGTGGCTCAGTGGATAGAGCGTTGGCCTGTGGACTGAAAGGTCCCAGGTTCGATTCTGGTCAAGGGCATGTACCTTGGTTGCGGGCACATCCCCAGTAGGGAGTGTGCAGGAGGCAGCTGAATCGATGTTTCTCTCTCATCGATGTTTCTAACTCTCTATCCCTCTCCCTTCCTCTCTGTGAAAAATCAATAAAATATATTTTTAAAAAAATAATAATCCTCTTGCTCTGAGTTGTGTCTCCCGAAGTAAAAAGGAGAGAAGAAATGGGTGTCAGCTTGTGTCTTTTGTCCTCACCTTCTGAGGTTCAGACGCCCCTTCAGCTGAGCGGGTCCCTAATCCCCAGACGAATGAAGGAGAGTTTTCTTGTTGCTCTGCTCTTTAGTGGCTCATAAAGGCACTGAAGGACAATGGGCTCCCCAGCGATACATAAGGAGACCATTTCTCAACCCACAATGGAATCCAGGAGAGCTGATTGCCTCTCATGCCTCATGAGTTAGTGCATCTGTGGTCTGCAATCAGGGACAGAGGCAAGGCCCTCCGGTGGGAGCACGTCGCCACCTGCGCAGCTGTGGGTGAAGCTGGTCCCCTGCGGCCCCACCCATGGGACTTTGCGATTCTTCCCACAGACTTGGAGGAAGGTGGCCCCTGTTGCTGGCTGATCAGCACCGCCACTGCCTACCCCTCTGACTTCTCCTCACACAGGCTTCTTTTCTGCTGAGATTCAGTGTTGATTTTATTCTTTTAAGTTAAGTTTATCGGGGTAAAAGTAACAAAATTCCAGGCGTACAGGGTTATCATTCTGCATCTGTGTTGGATTTTAAACGGGAAATACCAGCTCTGTGTTGGCTGCTCAGTTTTTCTCTTCCTGAAGACAGCCACCAGGGGGCAGCCCACGCGTGACTAGGCCTACGTTTGTGACCAAGGCTGTACCCGTGACCTGGGGCAGGTGGGAGACTGAAGAGGTTTGGAAAGGGCAGCCGCTAGGAGACCAGGAGGACTGCCCGTGCCCCAAAGGCCCCTGGCCTCAGTCTTCAGAGAGGAAGAGGCTGAGAGGGGTGTGGGAGTGTGAGCTTGTGAGGCGGGGGCCTGGGCTTCGGGGAGAAAGGAGTGCACCCAAGGCTGGGCTTGGGGTCTCCCAAAGTCCTCTCCCTGCGGGGTGGTGGGGTGATACTATTTCCTTCCCCAGATTCCAGAGAGCTGTGGTCCTCTCCTGTGAGTATTGACAGTTTCTGAGTGTAAGATTTTAGGATAGGGGAGCACAGGCGTACCTGCACCGCTCAGTGCTCAGAGTGGCCAGGCCTGGCACTGTCTCCGTCCATGGCCATCCTTCTGTGCCCCATATGTGATTTGGGGGAAGAGGCTTTCTCACCAACCCTTCTCCCTACAGACAAGGATCAGGCAGGGTGACCCAATCCCAAGGAGGCAGGATCCACATGGGAAATGTGAGGCTACATTTGTGACCAGGAGCCTCTCCAAGGGGCTCGGGATCAGGCGGAGCTCCTAGGGAACCAGAGGTCAGAATCCAGCGCGTGTCCTGGGACACAGGCGTGAATGAGCAGCGGGGGTGGGGGTGGGGGTGGGGGTGGGGGCTTGATTCTGAGCCAGCCGCACCCATCCCTGTGACACCACATCACCACCTGGGCTCCGCCCGCCAGGGCACACCTTGAGAGCAGGTGGATCCTCGTCCGCAGAAGATCGGAGTGGGCACCTGGTTCCAGAGGGACAAGTGGAAACACCAGATTTGATAAGGAGACAGCACCCCAAGCCGCTGTCCGCTGTCTCTCTTTCCTACGTCACATCAGATGTTGACCTTCTGATCCCATTCCACATCCTTTCATCTTCCCACTTATACCCTATGATCTTAGTTTGGGTTCCTCAAAAGCAGATCTCGAGACCAGGACTTGTATGCAAGTAGCTTATTTGGGAGGTGACCGGGGGAAACAGAAATGAGGGAGACAGGGAAGGAGGAAAAGCCAACCTCAGGGTGTGTTAATGCGGTTGCTTCTGTGGGCGATGGGGCTCAGGATGCCAGGACCTCCTGCGAAGCAAGCAGCATCCTCCAGCTCTGTGCCCTGGACCCTGGGGCCCAGAACATGTACCTGCTTTACCCCCCATTGGCTGAGGGCCCAGCACATGTACCTGCGTTATCCCCCATTGGCTGAGGGCCCAGAACATGTACCTACTTTGTCCCCCATTGATTGAGAGTTGCTCCTGATTTTAGGGTGCTTGGGAGCAGAAAGCAGAGAGGGGTCTGGCGCATGAATGGGCACCAGAATTTTCTGCTGCACCCAGCGGGGTGAGGTGAGAGCAGTGGTTCCAGAGTGTGAGCCCCAGGACTGGCAGCATGGTCTCACCTGGAAACTGTTAGCAATGCAAATTCTTGGTTCTGAATCCGAAATCCTGGGGGTGGAGCCCATAATGCCTCATGTGCTCTTTCTAGTCAATCTGCACTCCCACCCAGCCCTTACAGGCAACCGCTATTCTGATTTTTTCCACTCTAAATTGGTATTGCCCGCTTTCAAATTTTATTCAAAATAAAGGATTGCGTGGTATATATTCATTGGGGTAAAAGTTTTTGCACTCAGCATAATGCCTTGAGGTTCTTGCATATTGTTATGTAACAATAGCTCATTTCCTTTTATTTATTGTGTAAATAGATGAGTTTGTTTATTCACTCTGAATAACGCTGTGTGAGCATTCTTGTATGAGCTGGTGGTCCGGTACTGCAGGCTAATGAGAATAAATGCAACATGAGTGCTGCACCCCCAGCCGTGTGGTTGTATAATACCCTGTTCCACAGAGATCCTGCTCCCCAATGTTCTGGCCAGCGTTAGGGAGCACCTCACAGCCTTCCTGTGCTTAGACACACAGGCAAGCGCTTCAGCAGACCTGGAGGCCACCGTAAGCAGCCAAGTCCCTGACGTGAAATCACCAACAAGAAGCACTGAATATGCAGACAATGGCCCAGCCCATGAGAAGGACTCTGTTTAGAAAGAGCTGAGAAGCAGGCCATTGCCCTTTGCTCCCCCGGGCACCTGCCTGCAGGATGACGCACAGCTCTGCAGGGACCTGTGGGAGTGCCACTGGTGCTGACTTTGGAGATATAAACACTTTAACAAATAGGCACATTTGCAAATAAGGAATTGTGAGTAATGAAGTTTTATTGGCCCTTGGAACTTGGTGCATGTGGTGGCTTTTTATTTTTATTTTTTATTATTGATTTCAGAGAGGAAGGGAGAGGAAGAGAGAAAGAAACATCGATGATGAGAGAATCATAGATTGGCTGCCTCCTGCATGCCCCACACTGGAGATCAAGTCCACAACCTGGACACGTGCTCTGACCAAGAATCGAACTGTGACTTCCTGGTTCATAGGTTGATGCTCAACAACTGAGCCGGGTGGCTGGGCCATGTGGTGGTCTTTAATCATAGCCCCAGAGACCTGGCACTTGTCCCATTGAGAGGAAAGACTCTGGTGTTGTGAGTTCAATGCCAACTGGTGCAGAGGTGGCTGGACACGTTAAAGGGAGAATGAGAGAGAGGAGGGAGGCGGAGGGAGCGGGGGCTGGAGCAGAGGCAGAGAGTGAAAAATGACTAATAAAATCGGGAAGGAAGGTTGGTGACCATCCATGTGAGCAGGTCCTGGTGTCTGCGGACGGGCACTCATGGAAGTCAGAGGCAGGCGACAGGTGCCTACCCTCCCTGAGGATCGCATGCAAGGCATGGCTTGCAGGCCGCTGAGAGTGACAGGCCTGGTCATAGGAGACACCCGCGTCTCAAAAGGGCCAGAAAAAGGATGGACAATTGTGAATTTTTAATAAATGCGTGAAGAAAAGGGAGGCCAGGGAACCCTGGGAACAATGTCAAACTCTCTTGGCACGGTCTTTCCAGCAGGAACTCCAGGTGGGCTGCATCCCCCCAGGGGCAGAGTGCTGGCTGCTAGAGCCACGATCGATCGCTCAGTGCAGGGGTTTGGACAGAGTCACTCACGCCAAGTTTTCACAGTTCTCGGTGTCAGGGGGCAGAGAAAAGCCAGCCCTCTGGGTCCTGCCTGAACCCTTGACCCACAGAGTCGATGAGCACAGAGAAGTCTGGGGGGCGTTCAGGGCGCAGCCGTAGTAACTGGAACATGGCAGTGCATCTCTTCTCGGGGGAGCAGCCCCAGCCCCTGCCTCTGGCCGGAGTACAGACCAGGCAGCTGCATCCTGGGACGGGTTGCTTGTTCCAGCCTCAGAGTCCCGGGGTGACCGACACTCAGCGGTTGGCTCTAGCGTTCACTCGGGCAGAGCGCCACTGTTTAGCTTGGCATCCTGCTCAGAGATTAGAGCTGGGATCATGTCAGGTGGGAGGTCAGGGCGGAGTGGAAAAAGCAAGGCAGCAGCCAGCAGTGCTCTGCTCACTGTGCCAGGAAAAACGGGGTCAGCAAGTAAACAGTCTCCAGGGGGACTGCAGTGAGCAACCCCACAGCGGGGGAGGGCCCGGGGGATGTCCGGGTTGAGAAGTTACCAGGTCAAGGGCCTCAGAAAGCACGGACCCAGCCTTCAGCCTCAGAACCGCTAACACAGGGCGAGGCCCAGGGGTGGGACAGATGTGGTCCCTGTTGTTGAAGAAATGCCCTTGGAGCTTCCTATCTTATTTAAAAAATGTATACTCCATATTACATCTGTGATGCTTTCACCAATAAAGATATATTTTAAAAATAAAGATACGTAGTTAAAAAAAATACAAAAAAAAACATTTTGCTCAAAAAAGTTGTACTCCATACTCCCCAATAGGTATTTTATATAAAAAATGCTTCCATTCCCCCAATTTGAATCAAATTGATGATTCAGAGGCTGCATCATGCTCTTCCTGTGGTTTTTTTTTACCTCTTCCTGGACATTCGAGTTAGACCCGTGGTCGGCAAACTGCGGCTCGCGAGCCACATGAGGCTCTTTGGCCCTTTCAGTGTGGCTCTTCCTAAGCCTTAGGAGTACCCTAATTAAGTTAATAACAATGTACCTACCTATATAGTTTAAGTTTAAAAAATTTGGCTCTCAAAAGAAATTTCAATCGTTGTACTATTGATATTTGGCTCTGCTGACTAATGAGTTTGCCGACCACTGCCTTAGACCGATACTCTGGATAAAACAAGGAGCAGGTAATGCTGAACACATTGGATCTGGTACTGCAGAGAATTTTAGGCATCACTTCCGATTACCATAGGGTAGGTTGCCAATTATTGCATAAACATTCATGAGAAGAGACCCAAGTTCTACCTCGCCTGAGCTGTGACTCATCTGGCAACATGCTGATCGAGGGGTGAAGTAGGAGGAATCTGCAGGGAGCGTGGAAGACATGGACAGCATCCTCCTCAGGGTTGCTAGACTCCAGTTACCTGTGGTGGTGGCGGTGATGGAGGGCGTCTCACAGCAGGGGTCAATGAATCACATGGAAACACCAATGAGTCTGGCCATTTATTGATGCCACACCACGGCAGGCTATGAGTACAGTCTGGTTTTAAATACTGAGGCGCCCAGCAGGCGCCCCTTGAGGCTGGGCCTGGCAAAGCAGCACAGGGATGCAGGCAGGCGATGGCTTGGGCCATGTACATCACACAACCATTCTGGAGGGCAAGGATCGGTAGGCTTGTGCTTCCCAACCATGTTTTTAAAAAATTATATAACTTAAAATAATAATAGAAATACGAATAATATCAATATCTGAATTAGCAGTACAAAAACCAGGAGTAGCATCAACTATGTTGCTAAGTTGTAGCACCAGGCAGTTCACATCATGTGGACTCTCTCAAGAGTGAACCACTGTGCACCAGGTACCAGAGACACTGCCCAGGACTCCCCCCTCAGTCAGTAGGGAGAAGAGCTGAGACCGGCCATCTCTGGGGTAGTGACATGCAGCTTTCAGAGTTTACAGGACTGGAGCCAATTGATGGGGAAATTATGACCAGAAAGAATATAAATCCCTCAAACTGTGTTTCAGAAACTTGATGAAGGTTATCAAAAACATTCACTCAATGTCTGAAAGCATCACCCTGGGATGACTGCCAATTGGGTGTCAGGAGAGAAGGTGGAGGTGCGCTCGCTCTTATTTAAGAAAACCCATCATGAAGTCTTTCCTACCAACAAGCCATTGTTTGTCTCACCAAGTTTCCCTATTGAGTCTCTTGCAATGTTACTTTCCCACGGTGCTGAAGTATGTGTTGTGTTCAAGAATTAAATTAACCCATAACTTTTCCGAGAAGAGCTAACTGCCGCGGAGAAAGGCAATGTAAACCAGACTGGGTCTGAGGATCTTAATGGATTTGAGCACCAGGCCCGGTGGCAGCCCCCTCTGGTCACAGAAGGCATGCGTCCAGGGTCTCCTGTCCAAGTTGAGATGGAAGGAGGACATGGATGGAATAAACCAGCAATGCTGCTTCGTGTCGGCCCCTGTGAGCATCGAAGGAACGGTGCAGATGCAATCTGTGTTCTTGCCTTGAGTCTCCCTGATAACCCGAGGCCCCTCTCTTGTTGCAAGCACAGGGACCTGTCAAAACCCCGATGACCCAAAGCAGAGGGATTGTCAAGGGAACAACCATGTTTGATGACTCCAGTAGCAAGTGGGGTCCAGATGGACAGATGCCACACAACTGGCTCACAACACAGCCCCCATCTGGGAGGTGAATGTCCATGATGCGTGACTAGAGGCCATTATTCCGTCTTTGAGAAACTGGAGAATGGCCTCCAGTGGAGCACCTGGCCAGGCCCTCCCTACAGTTCTGCCAGCGTCGCCACCTGGGTCACAAATAACGTTCTGTGTATTGGGAAGACCAGCCCCGTCAAGTTTGGTGAGGTCAGTAGGAAGCCAAGTTTGTTCCTGAGTTTTGTAAGACTGGCCATATCAGGTCTCTGATGACATGCATGACCTTAGGATAGTACAGTACCAGCTTAAGTCAATCTGGTTTACTCAATTAACCCCCAGAGAGCCTACACGACTCAGGGACAGTCTTCGAGAATTGTTTCATCAGAGAAAAAGCACCTTCTCCTCTACTCACGTCACTAACAATTTAAGCACCTTCTCTCGAAAACTGTTATTTCACCAGAGATTGTCACTGGCCAGCAATGCTTATATTTGAAGACAGAGTACAAGACTGTAATTATTATTTAGACATCAGTTTCCTGGCTTTAGGTAAACATGTCTACTTGCCTCCTGTTTCTGGTCTATCTTGAATTTCATCCCAACCCCAGTGTTTTGTGTTCCACAGAAATTTATCAGAATAACATACATTGATGGCTTGAAAAAAAAAAAAAAAAAGCACACAGTATAAAAATGTTTGAGTTTCTGGTCTCCAAGTAATAGAACTGGCATTGGCCAGCAACACCATTACACATCGAACAGAAGATGTGGACTTGCCCATGTCTGTATCTATTTACATGTTTCTGTGAGTTCTGCCACCATCTAGATATTAGCACCATTTTGCAGTAGCACCATCTGCTGAACGGATAGATAATTCAAGATCTGGGACGCTGTGTTTCATGATGAAGATGAACTGTACCTGTGAGACTGAAAAATGCTGCCCATCGCATGAAGGCCACCCTCCTGCCTTCCCTCTGTCAGGAGCTGAGGGCTTCTTCCCCTCGAGGACCCCCACGCACCCACTCACCCGCCCTCTCCCTCTGGGTTCAGTTCATGAAAATGCCTCCCCTTAGAAGCCAGGAATTCGCCTTAATTTGAGACCACGGCCTATTTCGGCTCCTGTTGGGTGGTGGGAACATCCAGGATAAGACTTCTAACTCTCATTTCGGTTTTTGGACTCCCCTTGACATGCCTGTGTCCCCCAAAGAAAAAGACCCTCCGAAGTAAGCACTGGGAAGTAGGTCATCCTTACCTCACTTTTGAGAAGGGCTTTTTTTCCCTCTAGACTAGAAATTTGTACTAAGTTCTTATATTGAATACAACTTATCTGATTCTTTGAGATATTTTAACCTGGAGCTCCATTTTCCCACCTGGAATGGGGGAGGGGACGGCCATGGACTAGGTCGGAGCAGTTGTGTGTGAACCCAGCGAAGAAAAGAAAAGATGTTCGACCTGAGCTGATGTCTCAGGCAGGGGATGTGCCGGAGGGGGAATTAGACAGGAAGACACATTTGCTCATAGTGAGGAAAGGAAATTCCCCAGGCAAGTGGGAAGAATAAAGGCCCAAGTTCCCTTTCCTCTATGGCTGACGGTCGGGGTGCCAAACCCCGCGCAGTCAAAAATCCTCATGTAACTTTTGACTCCCCTGAATGTAATTTCCCCTCGTATCCAAGGAGTATTTCAGGGCCCAACCCCCACTCCTCGCCACACAGATACCAAAACTCATGGATGCTCAAGTCCCCTACATAAAACGGCAGAGCTCAATGCATCCAGTCTGCCCTCCACACCCACAGACGCCCACTGCAGATGGAAACAGCACAGATCTTAATAGAAAAAAACTCTGTGTATAAGTGGACCCACACAGTCCAAAGCCATGTTGTGCAAGGGTCAACTGTACTAGCACGAAATTAATTTCTGTTCAGGTCAGAAACACACATCAACTGCTCCAGCCTGGCCTTCTGTGTAACCTAAATGCCGTAGCGTCACTAAATCCTCCAGTCCCCACCTGCTCCCTCTTGTTCTAGTGTCTCTAGGTGGGCGTGGGGGTCTGACCAGCTCAGAGAGGGGGTCTCCAGGGGTTAGGGACAGACCGAGGGTGGAGGGGCACTCTCTCCTCCTCCCTACCTGAATACTGGGTGAAGAAAGGGGCGCTCTGCCTAGATGAACTAAGGGAATGTTCTTAAAAGCTCTCCCGTGACGTTTTAAATAACAGCTGCCCCAGCAGAGAGGGGTGGTGAGGGCAAGATGATTCTACCAAGATCCACTAACAAGATTCTTTGTTCCCTGGATCAGTGTGGCTCTGTTTCCTGATCCTTTGAGGTAGTCTGGGAAAAACCTGGCCTCTTTGTTTTTGTCTTTGAGGGATGAAAAAGAGACACCGTTTCACAGACTTGCCTAACCTGGCACCTGTCCCAGGAGCTGAGCCAGGAGCGGCCTAATTCTCCCGGGTGTCCCCCTGCTGATGAGGGAGCGGCAAGTGTTCGGGGCCCAGCCCTCCTGCGAGGGGCATTGTGTGGCGAGTGGGACACAGCGGATTTTGTTTTGTTATGGCGCAAAGTTGGACCTGAAGTGCACAGAGGAACAGCTCCTGGAGCGGTTCCTGGGGGTTAGCAGAGGGCACGGTCAGCAGGCTGCGGCGGGCGATGGTGGTGGCTCCCTCCTGGACTTAGAGCGCTTTGGGGTTCTGGAGCAACAGTGGCTTCCTTGGCCTTCGGGCGTGGACCCCGTGTGCTGGGGCGCAGGAGAGGCAGCACTGAGCCCGCACGGTGGGCACAGAACACTTCTTCATGGCTCTCAGTGTCTGGCAGAAGCCCGCTGATAAGTTGTCCTTGGTGCACAGCACATCTGCGGAGGGAGAAAAACATTCAGGAAGTACTGACAGTTATCCTTGTCAGTGAATGAGCACAACTGCTGTTCATTCATACATGAACCAAGAAAGGTGCCTTAACAACCTATAATAATAAAAGGGTAATATGCTAATTAGACTGAACGTCATTCTGGACATCCTTCCTGATGAAGCCGGGGCCAGAGGGAAGCGAGCCCAGGTCCCTGGTGCCGGAGGGAAGCCGGTGCCAGCAGTCAGGAGAAGGAAGGCCTACTCTTGCACGAATTTTCATGCATGCACCGGGCCTCTAGTTCATCATAATAGTGGGCATCCACTGGCTATGTGCCAGGCGTTGTGTGAAGTATCTGTGTTAAATGGAATCATCAGTTGTAAGCCTTCACCCCTGTAGAGTGTTAAACACTCCCACCCTTGCCGGGCTGCCAGGTGGGTGATAAGTAAATACTTCTCTGCTTCTTCACTGTGGGGTCAGCTCTCAGACTTGCTTTGGGCAATGGGACGCCAGGAGACATGATCCCGGTGGGGCCTTGGGATGTGGGGAGGGGTGGCCCTGCCCTGATGAGCGTTGGCCTTCACCATGAGGACGTGGCTCCTGCAGGCACTGAGCCAAGGTGGGTGAGAGACTTATGAAGCCGGCCTCAACCCTACCTACAGCTTGCGGCCAAGGCCAAGGAAGGCCTGGCTCGATCAGCTGCACTTTGGCTGACCTGTGGAGGCTGAACAAAAAGTACATGAGTGTAGTTTAAGGCCCTGAGTGCAGAGCTGTTTTGCTACACGGTATTGCTATGCGACAGCTGAATGCAGTGTGTTACGGGCACCGCTTCATTTCCTCTTCACAGCAGTGCTGCCAGGTCAGTACAGCGATTCTTTCTGCTTTGCAAATGCGAGATGTAAGACCTCCAGGGGTGAAGAACCGGCACAATGTCATCCGGCTGACAAGCGGCACAGCCGAATCTGGACACAGGCTGCACTGACCCTACGGCTCTTGGTTTTAGTAGTCACGCCATTCAGAGCACCTGGCAACCACCCGGTCAACCAACTAACCAATGCTCTCTGAGCATCGCTCAGCAGTGAGTAATGTGGTCCCTGCCTCCAGAACTACACGTGGAGATGAAGGCATCAGATACACAGACAATGCCCATGACAAGTGTATAATTCGTCACCTGGGTTCTAACCCCTGTTCCCTTCTAACTAGCTCAGGGCAAGAAGCTCCTTAACATGGCGTCTGTGTGTGTGTGTGTGTGTGTGTGTGTGTGTTGCTTTCCTCAGACACAAAGCAGCGAATTTGACTAGATTTCTCAGGAGCTACCACCACACACTCTATAGCTGAGACTCAGACTGCCTGGCCCACAGACTCCAGGTCTGAAAGGAATTAATTAAGGTCCAAGTCACAGATTTTGCTTCTAGAAAGTGAAATTGTTTCAAAATTGGCTTGAGTGCCTCTGTGAGCTCTGGGTGTCTTTCTCCTTCACAGAAAAGACTTGAACAGTCCCGGAGAAAAGCTTTTTCACACACAGGCTTCTGTCCTTTGTGAACAGAACTGTAGATAGAAGTAGAAATTCAGGAAATACCCTCGTTACTCTAAACCTGTAACAATATTTTTGCCTCTTTCTGCTTTCCCACCTTGAGGTCATAAAGGCAAAAAAATTCTTTTTCTCTCTTCAGGACACATCACTCCCCCCACGATGCCTTGCTTTTTGTTTGTTTATTTTTTGTGGAGAAATCAACAGCTTCTGTTATCTCTCAAATTCCATTTTGCGAGCAGATTTTAAGTGCCCTTGACAACAGGTAACCTGTGATGCTCCTGGAAGCCCACGCCTCTTCCTTGCTCACTCTTTTCTTCTTCAGGCCTCTTCTTACACCTGTCATGGCAACCCGTCTCTCCTAAAACCCCCCAGGAACTTCGGTGCATGTGCTGGCATCTGAGACGAGCACATGTTTCGGCCAAGTATCCCTATTGTGGAAGGAAATGTGAGCTCCCTGTCTCCCACACCCTCCCCGCCGCCCCCCCCCCCCCCCCCCCCCCCCCAAGCAGCCCACGTTCTCCATGGGGCCTGGGCCGTGTGTCACGTGGGCTGCTGTGCAGGACAAGGGAAGGGTTCCTTCCCAGGCTTCTGGTTTGGGAACTGGGCTCGGTGTGGAGCCTGGGGGAGGCTGCCCAGCCTCTCCCGAAGCCTCTGGATGGTGGACGGAGCAGGTGCATTCCTGGTAGCTCTTTGCTCCACATTCTTTTTGCCATGAATATGTGAGTGCCCTGGGGCTACGTCCAGAGAGGAAGACAAAGCAGGGTGAAATCTCCGCTTGCACCCCTCTCTCCACAGAGCTTCTTGTGGCCATCGTGGATCACGCAGACCTCTGCTATTCCAGTCTCTGAAGTGGTATCATTACTGTATCGTTTGCTCAAATGTGGCACTACACTCTAACTTGGACTGTTCTGTTCATATGGGTAAGCCTTTTCTCTAAGGGCTAAAGTGTGATCTCTCTCAAGGGTGTCTTCCATTACAAAAAGGGCCTCCTACAGACCCCCAAATTTTAACCCTGTTGTGGGTTGACTTGTGTCTTCCAAAGTTGAAATCCTTATCATTGATAACTGTGAATATGACCTTATTTGGGAATATTTATTTTACTTTAAATGTTTTTATTGATTTTTAGAGAGAGAGGAAGGGAGAGAGATAGAGAGATAGAAACACTGATGAGAGAGAAACATCACTGATTGGCTGCCTTCTGCACACCCCCTATTAGGGATCAAGCCTGAAACCTGGGCATGTGTCCCGACTGGGAACCAAACTGATGACCTCTTGGTTCATGGGTCGACACTCAACCACTGAACCACACTGGCCTGGTCTTTTATTTCCTTTTTGCCTTAAAAAATTATTTTTAATTATAGCCGACATACAATGTTATCTTAGTTTTAGGTGTACAACATAGTGAGTCAACGTTTATATGCCTTACAAAGTGCTCCCCTCAATAAGTCTAGTACCCACCTGTCAATGTATGTAGTTATTATGGTAATACTGACCCTTTTCCCTGTGCTGTCCACTGCATCCCTGTGACTTATTTTATAACTGGCAGTTTCTATTTCTTAATCCCCTTCCCCTTTTCCTGCTCAAACCTCTCCCCTCTGGCAACCATCAGCGTGTTCTTTGTATCTATGAGTTTGTTTCTGTTTCATTTTGTTGGATCACCTGTGTTGTTTTTTTAGATTCCACATATACATAAAATCATATGGTGTTTGTCTTGCTCTGTCTGACTTATTTCACTTAACGTAATTCTCTGCAGTTCCATCCAGGGTTTCACAAATGGTCCTCAAGAGCCCTGGACACATGCTGAGTCCTGGGAGCCCCCTGTTTGAGAGCAGGGGGCTGGAAGGAAGAGTGGAGGACCGTGGGGGCCTATATTGGCCCCTATGGGCCAGCCTATGTTTAGCAGCTCATTTAGGCAATGACTATGAGCCCAACATCATGACATGACTGAACTGCATCTGTTCTCATTATTATTGTAAAAACAATAAGGCTCGTTATATTCACCAGCCAACTAGATCCCAGCCGAACCATACACAATGCTTATGACTAGGGGTAACTTGGAGAGGAGAGCCCCATTTGCCTCTGCCTGTTCAACAGAAAGCATACTTGGAAACTTAAAGGGACAGTTACTAGTATAAGCATGTTTCCTTGCTGTCAGCTGTGTACAGATTGAAAGGATAATAGTTTGTCCACAAAAGAAAGTTGAAAATCAATTTCAATGATGTTGACAAACACAGTTTCTGTAAGACGCTGGGTTCTTGAAGCCAGGGATTGTCCTACTTATTCCGTGCCCTTGGTTTTTAACACGTGCCTGAGAAATAGGCCATTATCAACACTATTTGCTGAATGAATTACTGAACGAAATCCTATTCATCAAGAATATTCTCCAATAGGAAGTTTGCTGGCTCAGATGTTCATTTGTATCAACTTTGGGTCTAAGTACTGTCCCTGTTACTTTCCTCATTATTTTTCTTGCTCTCTCTACCCCTCACTCCCCAAATTAAAACAAAAAATACCCAGGAATAGAATGCATAAGATTTTTTTCTTTGGTTTTTAATAATTATAAATGTAATGCATAGAATATAGGCAATACTCAGTAAATATTTCTGAATGAAATTTCTGATGTTTTATTTCTTAGCCCAGATACATGAAAAGGGTTTTTAGAATCCCTACTACAGAAACGGTCATTTTGATTTAGATTTGAATTCATTAACAAGTTAGATGGCACCCAAAAAAGTGCAAAGGCCTGGAGGAGAACAAACTTTACATGAACTCATGCCCGATCTTACAAGATGGACACAGGGGGTATATTTACTGTGATGGCTGGATGGCTGACAAGGACCTAAGCATTAAATAACTTATTTTCAAAGCATTTCAGAGGGCACAGCAGACAGGGTGGGTGGGTGGCTTTTCAATTGAGAAATTTCTTACAGCTGCTCTTTCATATGTTTCCCCATGAGTAAGCATGGCTCTGCTTTCAAGAGAAGCTAATAATTAACTCCGTGCCCTGATAATTGTTGGCGAATGGAATTCATTATTCCCACCCATTGCCAGCCAACTGTTAGTTACCATCTCTTCAGTGTTTGAATTCAAGATAAAACTACCAGGAATGCATTTAACCCAGTTTTGACTATTGAAGATTATATTATTCAGCAGTAAGGCAGTTAAAGAGAATCTGCATATAATTTTAAAATAACTGATAATACTAGGCATGTTCAACCAAGACTGTGTTGCTTCTTCAATTAGATAAAGTCAAAGCAACATAGAAGGATTCCATTGCCTCAAAATCTTATTTTTAAATTAAGTTTATTGGGGTGAAATTGGTTAATAATAACATCCTATAAGTTTCAGGTGTGTACCTTTATGATATGACATCTGTGTACTCTGTTGTGTGCCCAACACCCAAAGTGGTCTCCTTTTATCACCATATATATCCTCCCCTGCTGCCCTTCACTTCTTTTTTTTTTTTAATATATTTTATTGATTTTCTACAGAGAGGAAGGGAGAGGGATAGAGAGTTAGAAACATCGATGAGAGAGAAACATCGATCAGCTGCCTCCTGCACACTCCCTACTGGAGATGTGTCCGCAACCAAGGTACATGCCCTTGACCGGAATTGAACCCGGGACCCTTCATTCCGCAGGCCAATGCTCTATCCACTGAGCCAAACCAGTTAGGGCCCTTTACTTCTGATAAATATCATTCTGTTGTCTGTATCTATGAGCTTTGTCCTTTTTCATTTGTTGGTTTGTTGCTTTTTAAAATACCCTACATATGAGTGAAATCACTCAGGTCTTGTCATTTTCCACTTGACTTATTTCACTTAGCATAGTCCTCTCAATATCCACCCATGTTGTGGAAAATGGAAATATTTCATCATTTTATGGCTGAGTTCCATTCCATTGTATACATACACCTAGTATTATCAGTTATCATTTTTTAAATCCATTCATCTGTCAAAAGGTACTTAGGTTGTTTGATCCATGGCTTGGCTATTGTAAATAATGCTGCAACGAACATAGGGGTACCTGTATCTTTACAATTTGTTTTTCTGGTAGATAACCAGAAGAGGGATTGCTGGGTCATATGGTAGCCCTGTTCTTAATTATTTTGAGTAACCTCCATACACTTTTCCATAGTGGCTGTGCCAATTTACACTCCCACCAGTTGTGTACGAGAGTTCCATTTTCTCCACATCCTTTCCAACACTATTTCTTGTCTTTTGGATAATAGCCATTCTAACAAATATGAAGTAGTATCTCATTGTCATTTATGATGTTCATTTCCCTTATAGCCAGTGGTGTTTAGCATCTTTTTATATATCTGTTGGCCATCGGTGTGTCCTTGGATAAGTGTCTATTTGGGTCCTCTGCCCCTTTTAAAATCAGATGGTTTGTTTCTGTGGTTGCTGAGTTGTATGAGTTCTTTATGTATTTTGGATATGTTAATCTAGCCCAGTGGTCTTAGGTTCTGCAGGAGTAGACTCTGAGTGCAAGTTTGTGTCAAGGGATTCATTAAGAAAGCGCTCCCAGGGAAGACCACTAAGGGAGTGCATGGGAGGAAGACAGGAAGGGAGGAAGCACCGCCAGCTGCCATCTCCGGCGCAGTCCTCGCTTCAGCCTGGTCCCACGGGGAGCTCCAGGGTGCAAGTTCTGTCTCAGTCCAGCTCCTGAAGCCAGTGAGCTGCACTGTCACACCCCCACAGTCTTCAGCCATTGGCCAGCAGCTACCCCAGGGGAAGTGAATTTGCAGGCACTTAAGGCTTTCTAGGTGGAGAGAGAAAGCTGCTGGAGTGTGTGACAGACAACTGAGACAGAGCTTGCGCCCTGGAGCTCCCCCAGGGGACTAGGCTGAAGCGAGGACTGGGCCGGCGATGGCAGCCTGGTTGGGCTTCCTTTCTGTCTTGCTTCTCCGAATGGTCCTTCCCAAGAGTGTCTTCTTAATGCTTCCCTTGCACACAGACCTGCATCTCAGAGTCAGTTCCCGTGGAACCTAAGGCAGGGTGCTGGAATGCCAGAGGGCCATGCAGTACACGACTGGGGTTCTGAGAAGGCGGAAGCATCTCTGAAAAGTCTTTGAAGAAGGAGAAGTGATTCTCATCCATGTGGGATGACGGTGTGAATGGGCTTTAGGAAAATGGATGAGACAATCCTTAAGGAATCAGAGTCACACCTCACCAAGTCAGACTGCTTCCTCCCAGCGATGCCGGCTGGCCTTTCAGCAGTAAGTTCCCGGTTCAGTAAAGGGGATTGCAGTGACCCAGGAATCAAGTCATGCAGGACAGCTTACCTGTGAAAAGCTCTCCCCCTGAGCAATGCCCTCCACTCACCAGCACTCCTCCTGCAGGCCTGCTGGTTGCACTCTTGGAGTTCGGAAGGTCTGGGTTCATGGTCACACTGGCATTGGTCTTGACCTTCAGTTCTATTGTCCTCTGAGGAAACACAGTGGACAGTCCTCTTCTGAGAGCCACCGCCACAGGAAGCCGTGCACTGAAAGAGTGGGGCACATGGGAAATCAGAATTCTCCCCCGGACCCACCAGGGGAACTCAGCCAAGTGCCTCCAACCGACCGTGGTCCAGTGGAAAGCCTCAGGACCCGTTTTGGAGCCACAGTCATTAGTCAAAGGCACTAATAATGTGGAGATGTGAACTTAGGAGGAGTCCATATGACAGATTGTGTGGACTGAAATGGGCTTAATTTACTATTGGGTTCTCAGTAGAATGTGTACAGAGGTTGAATTATGTGTAAAATAGGAAAAAAAAGTCTATTTGGGCCCTGGTTTCTTGGCAACCCAGTTTCTTTGAACTAGCTTTGATCTGGGGCTGGACATCAGATGTGAGGAAAGGGCACAGAGCTACAAAGAAAGCTGAGAGCAGGATAGAAAGAGAGGTGGGAGAGGAAAACCACAGTGGGATGGAGAAAGGATGTGGAATGGACCCAGCTGGACCACGTGTGGTCTCAAGCCATGCTAACAGGTAAGGCTCCATGGTAAGGTCATGAGGTGGCCACTGGCAGGCAGAAGGGAGGTTTGCTGGCCTGGAAAAGCAGCTTAGACAAGATGATTCCTGGGCATGTAAGAAAATGTCTGAATTTACCATATATATGCTTTTAAAATTCTGGGTACCTATCCGAAAAACTTGTAAATACTTACTTGTACCCCTATGTTCATTGCAAAATTATCTTTACAACAGCCAAGACATGGCATCAACCTAAGTGTCCTTCAACAGAGGGACTGGATAAAGAAGATGTGGTACATACTGCAATGGAATACTTCTCAGCCACGAAAAGATGAACTATTGCCATTTGCTTTCTTGTTGTCAATGATATATGAGACACGGTGGGACCTGCCCATTGACTAACCCAGGGCAATGGGGGGTATTAGCCAATTGAGGGGAGAGCTTTGACCCATTCCTGGGACACAAGAGCCAGTAGACTTCTCTCTTCCTGCCTCTGGACAAACTGCCCTAAGAGGCAGCAGTGCATAGGGCTTTTATAAGGCCTTCTGAGGATGGGTGATCAACTGGTCCAGACCCCGGGCAAGGTCAGGCTGGGAGTGCACCAGCTCGTATCCGATTCCCCCGTTCCCTGTTTCCTTCCTTTTTCCTATCACATCTGCTTCCCGGGCATTGTATTTCCTAATAAAGTGATTAATTTTGCCTCAAGGCTTTATTTTCTAGAGAATCCAGGATAAGACAAGTTAGAGTGACCACTAAATCTGCCTATGGAAGAATTTTATTTAATCTTCAGTATCACTGATAGTTTTATTTATACAATAAAACAACTTTGAATAAGAAATCCTTTCCTCCTTTCCAGTTTAATTCTTTTCCTTGTCTCTCCATCCAACTGGCTGCCACCTGGCAAACTGATCGGCAGAGGACAAGAGGCCTGGAGCTCGTTAGGCTAAGCCTCAAGCTCCAGGGCACATGCGAGTCCCATTCGCTCCAAGAAAAGCCAGAGCATCAGAGACATTCAGGCCAGAAGTGCCTTTCCTTAGGCTTCGTGCCTCTGGAAAGTTTGGTATTTGATCTTTATCTTCTGAAAGTCTTTGATCTGTTTCTCTTCTGAACTCAGGACAGCAAACATTGACCGCCATGTCAGCTCTGGGTCAACCTTAGCAGACTTAGAGGTATATTAGCAGAAGGATACTAGCTCTAAAACATATAGAGACACACTGTAAGTCAGTGGACACACTGAACATTTACAATGAATATATGTTCTTTTGAAACTAAAGGAAACCAATGCTTTTTTTTAGAGTAAAGATACGAAGAGAACACAACTGACTTACCAGGTCCCAGTTGCCCGTGGTCCAGTGACAACAGGGGTGCTGGTTGCAGGGGGCAGTGGACACCGGCCGTTGTGCCCAATCACAGAGGCCTCTCGGACAGGCCACACCTCTCTCCTGCACTCCGCCTCCACAGGACCTGGAGCACTAATATACAACAGGGACAGGTTAGGTATAAGCATAACCAATGGACACAAGACACTGGGGGGTAGGGGAGGCCGGGGGGAGGTCAAGGGGGGAAAAAAAAGAAGACATATGTACTATTCTTTGTAATATTTTAAGCAATAAAACAAAATTAAAACAAACAAACAAAAAAAGAAAATCACACGGAGACGTCTGCAGTGAGAAGGGAAGAACTTTCTATGGTCACTTTTGTTGTGTGCAGTGTTACTTAGAATATTAGTATCTGTACTGGAATCTGAGCCTCTGTTATAAGTTCCTTACGGCCACTCAGTCCCTTCAAATAACAGTGGGGAAACCAAATGAGAGAGAAGGAAGGACACAAAGGAAATTCTGAGGATAAGAGGAGGAGAAAAAAGCAGAAGGTGCCAAATAGCTCCATGTCAAATATGTCAACAGAAGGAATTTTGGTTAAAATTCGAAATGAGTCATTCCAGAATGGACCTTGTTATCTGTGTTTTGCCTTCTGGCCCCAGGGTCTAGAAACGGGAATGTAAAATGTAGACATTTTCATTATAATTAGCTGTGAGCACGCGCATTTGCAATACAAGTTTGTTCATCTCCTGTTAAAATGGATTCAGCTTCTTTTCCTACTGCATAAAGCTGTGAATTACATGTGTGTCTATTCTGAATAGGCAAGTTAGTAAGTTTGCTCAGGGTTCTGATGCACTGGCTGTAATGCTCATAAAATAAATCTGAAATGACAAGTTGGTTCCTCAAGGGATACAACTCTAAAAGGTGTCAGCTTTTTGCTCACTAAAATAATTTTACAAGACATATTGTCTCCTCTGCCTAAAAATTTTGGGAGGGAATTAAATAATTCACCAAGAATCTTTGAAAAGCACTTTGAGTACTCTGAAGAATCTTAATTATCATATGGTAACAAAAACAGACACACAAAACAATGATGGGTGTCAACATCTTGCCCATATCATGTCAGGCACTATGTGTATGATGGTACCATGGAAAATGCAAATTATATACAATTAGCCCTTTCTGCTCAATAAAAGAACCAATCTATTGCTTCCACAATGTTCCAACTTTGAGAGTCAACATGGACTTTTCCCCATTTATTCACTCCATTTTTAACTCCATGAGGAGAGGAGAGTAACCCCACATTTGTGATCCTTGTGTGTACCTACACATGGGCATAGAGATTCAGGACCACCTAGCCATGTAATCTCCAGGTGAAAGGGATGAAGAAGATATAAACCAGTGGTTCTTGAGGTGTGATCACCAGACCAGCAGCTGCAGCATCTTCTGAGTTGTTGGAAATGAAAAATTTCACGCCCCACCCCAGACCTCTGAATTGGAAACTCTGGGGGTGGGGGTCTAGACATCCGTGTGGAAGCAAACCCTCCAGGTGACTCTGAAGCATGCTGAAGTCTGCCACCCACTGGAGCAGAGACGTTCCCACAGCTGCAAGCAGTCTGGGCTGGCTGGCTCCACTGACATTCCCGTGTGGCATTAGACAGTGTGTGTGGACAGAGCAGCATCATGACGGCTCAGGAAAGCACCTAATATGCCCAGTCCCTCAACAGCTCCAAGGATGTACCCAACTGACTTTTGCATTTTCCACCTTCACTGCTCGGAGCCTAGGAGGGAAGACTTCCAACTTGGTGGTTTGCTCAGAACAGAGACATTTAGAAGGAGGGTGGTAGGAGGCCCTGGGAACAGGTTCATGATTGGGGCTCCCAGAAGCTACTGAGGAAGTGTAAAGGATACATCTCTTTCATAACCAGAGAGCAGATATAACTGCTCATCTGTGATAACCTGCAAATGCCATTTCTCCAACAAGGCAATCTAAGCTCCTCTGTCAATTCCAGGACTCTGGAAGCTACCATCAGGCTCAGCATACATGAAGGCCTACACCCCGAGCATGGGAATAGCAGGTACTTCAATGTTCTCCAGAGCTGGGCAGTGGAAGAACAAGAAAGAGGGGACAATGGTGGCTGCTGCCCCAGGAAACTCCAGGTGTTGGCCAAGAGGGTTAGAAATCAGTATGGCTGCTTGACCCAGTAGACAGGAAATAGCTCTAGGGCAGTGTGTCACGCGTGTCAGAGGTGACACATGAACTCATTTTTTTGGTTGATTTTTCTTTGTTAAATGGCATTTAAATATATAAAATAAATATCAAAAATATAAGTCTTTGTTTTACTATGGTTGCAAATATCAAAAAATTTCTATATGTGACACGGCACCAGAGTTAAGTTAGGGTTTTTCAAAAAGCTGACATGCCGAGCTCAAAAGGTTCGCCATCACTGCTCTAGGGAAATCCGTCCTCCATAGTTTGACCCAAACTCTATATCTTTCAGTTGTGGTTCTCTACCTTCCCTTCCCTGGCACCTGGTAGGTTCACCCAAACATTCTTAATTTAACTCTTTCCTCAGTTCATTCTTTGCTCAATGGCCACTGGGCTAAGGCCTACAGTGGAAAGAGTACAGGCCCTGGAGTCTGCCTTAGGCTTGAATTAATAGTCCACCAATTTATTTTCTAGTTGTGTGACCTCATGGAAGCTTCTTAACCTCTGAGTCTCAATGTCCTCACCAATAAAATGGAATTCATAGGCCTACTATTCTGGCTGCTGTGAGAATTAAGCCAAATATTGTAGGCAAAATGCCTAGCTCACAGACACCCTCAAAACATGCTGGGTTCCTTTTTTCTTTTTCCTACCAGGCATGGATGTATTTGGGAGCAGCATTTTTGTCTACTGAGGCATTTGCTTTTGGCAAATTAGATCATCATACCTCACCAAAGAATAGTGACCTTGTTTCCCTGTGTTGAAGTAGGACAAAGACCTAGCAGGGCCTGGGCCCTCACAAAACAGAGGACACGGACACACACACTTCTTTTTCTCTGTGCAATGATCTGGGCATTTGACGGAAAGGTGGAACTCTAAAATATACCATGTGTGGAAAGGGTCTGTCCATCACCCCCAGCCCGAAGCAGAAGCCCAGGAGAGCCATGTGAGGCTCCGATCTGAATGGCTCTCATCACAATGGTCCATGTACGTGTCCCCAGCAGGGACCCCAAGTCCCCTGTGCATCCACTGGGACACTAGGTTCTAATAAAGGCACTGGTGTGTCACCGTGGGAACCATACAACATAGTTCACGTCGTGGACACGGTGAGCCTCCCCACACAGCGTTGGGTCACTGAATGGCGGCCAGTCATTGGCACCAGACAGGCGTGGTCTTCCCTGAGCTCTAGACTCTCGAGGGGACACAGACAGTCACATGGTCCGGCCATGTGGACGGTGTCCGAGGGGCTGTACCTGGCTCCAGGGCTCCACCTGCCACTCCTCGCAGGGCTCCGTGTTGCAGCTCATGCTCCGCGGGGGAGGGATGCCGGCCAGGAACTGGCAGTGAAACGGCCTCAGGCTGCGATGCTCCCTGTCCACGCACTGAGTCTCCCGGATCCGGAAGCCGCCGCTGCAGTTCCTGGAGCACTGTGTGGAGAGAGGATGCCAGGCCTTCAGTGTCCCGGGCCCCCGTAGGGCTCCCAGCACCCGATGGTCCGGGCTGCAGTCACCAGAGGGTTAGTTCTAGTTCATGACGCCCTGGGAGATATCACCCACTTTATAGATAAGACAGCCGAGGCTCAGAGTGTTTCTGTGATTTGCCCCAAAGCTCCTGATGAGAGAGTGGAGAACTGGACATCAGAGGGGGCCGGGGCAGGGGAGATAGAGGCAGACCCTGGTGCTTCCCAGCCTTTCTCTGCCAGATACTGTGGATGAACAACATGGGTTAACAATACGCCCCGTGGTCCTATGTCTTGAGTGTCCTCCTTCCACCCTTTGCATTACCCACCAGCCACTGCTCTTCCTTTAGGTCTGGGCTTAAATGTCACCTCTCAGAGAAGCCTTCCTTGGATAGACCCCTCCAGTTTAATCACAGGGACAGGAACTATGCAGCGACTTTTATTTATCGTGTTCATCCTTCCTAGTAGGCTCTCACTGCCATGAAGCTGGAGCCCTTCTCCCCTGGTCACCACTGTGTCCTGAGCCCTTAGCACGGTGCCAGGCACAGCAGAGGTGGCCCACACAAACTTTAGGAGTGAACAGATGAATTCCAAGCAAAGGGCGACCAGGGAGGGTTTCCGTGGGCTAGAGAGACCTGTGGTTCCCACAGGGAGGAGCACATCTTTCTTTGTCCTCTTACTCCTTCCATCACTTATTCCATTGCATTCTTGGCTGAGAGAATGCAAGTGTGTCCTTAGCTGCAAGGTATGTTTTCATGTGGCCCCCTCTCTACTTGGTAAAAAATCAGACTCTTTCTGGCCATGATAGGATAATCATGATTATAGGTTCTTGTAGATGGAAAAAGAAAATTCCTCAGAACTTTTCAATCAAGGTAGATCCCAAAATACCACCCCTTTCTTCTGCAACCCGGCATCCCTGGGCTACAGCATGGGAAGGTGCGGGCCGGTGCTCTGGGGGGCAGATGGATGCTCCAGTGCTCCCATAAACCAACTGTGTTTAGCTTCTCAGCAATAAGCAACACTTGGAAGACAGCCCCCCAAATAAACTAGAGACTTCGTTTTCCTGCCAGGCTGTAAGTACACAGAGAAAAGAGTAGCTGTCAACTTAAAATCAGCCACAGAAGAAATGAGGTGGCGTGCTAATCATTTCCACACAAAGCAGCCATTTTTCCAACAAACAGATGTCTGGGAAAGAGCACATGGTTAGAACAAGAAGGCTCGCTACTAGGAAAGGGATTTTTACAAAGAAAGGATTTTTACAAGAGACATGTGTAAAAAATTCTTCCTTAGCTTCCATTCGATGCTATCACCTGGCATTCCTACATTGAATTTTCAGAACAGCATTACCCTTTGGTCAAACAGGGACTTCCCATTCAACGAAACGTGAAGTTTGTTAATGTGCTGAACGAAGTAATAAGGGAAGACACTCCCTAAAGCTGTGACTTTTCTGTTCCATTTTCTAAAGGCCTCAGATTCTGCCAGCGCGAGGGAGGGGCCGGATATCCCATCACTCCACTCCTGACGCTGTTGCACCTCTGGGTGCTGAGGGCCAGTTCCTACATTCCTTTCCTTATTGCCCTGCAGGAGCGTCCTCTGTGTTCCTGCTCTCCTAACCCTTCTAACTCGTGGACCCGACTGAGGACAGGAGCCACACTGATGAGACTAGAAACACTGGCTGAGACCCTGTTGTGACCAAACAGGCCTAACGGCTCTCCAGTTACCGCATCAGCTTGTTCAACTGACAGAATCTGCAAACCAGATTGCGTTAGGATGAAGATGCTCTCAGCTTAAAGGAGCCACTGGCAGAGATCAAATGAAATCAGTGGTTTCTCTCTTGTGTTGTTTTTTATTTTATTTTATTTTTTAAATATATTTTATTGATTTTTCACAGAGAGGAAGGGAGAGGGATATAGAGTTAGAAACATCAATGAGAGAGAAACATCGATCAGCTGCCTCCTGCACACCTCCTACTGGGGATGTGCCCGAAACCAAGGTACATGCCCTTGGCTGGAATCGAACCTCGGAGCTTTCAGTCCTCAGGCTGACGCTCTATCCACTGAGCCAAACCGGTTAGGGCTTGTGTTGTTTTTTAATTTATGAAACTCACACAGGTGTTCCGATGTGTGAAATTAACTAACACAGGATCAGGAGGGCAGGAGACTGCGCACAATTACCACCCTGACACCAACCGGCTACACGGCCGGTGGGTTCATCACTTCTCTAAGCCTCTGCTTCTCATGGTCTTAGAAGGATAAACCGGATGATTAAACTACCCCGACATGCTAGAGGGTGTTAAGTGTGGGGTCACTAGATCTGTCCTCTGTTTTGATTTCAGAATACTTTAGTGCTCTTCAAGTTGCATGCCAAATGCTAAACCAGGAGAAAGAAAGAAATTCTTTTTGGTTCCTTTCCTTATGCTACACAGATTCCTGAGACCCTTAAGATCAAATAATGCATTCCACACATTCTAAGTTGAACAGCATCAAAATTCGCCCTTCCATCTGTTCCCCGGCCCCACCCCCACCCCTTCCTCCAAGTATTGGGCACTTGTTATGCTCCAGGCTCTGAATCCCAATCTAGCAGCAGGGAAAAGTGACACCAATGAGTAGAAGCGATGAAGGCTTTATGTCATAGGCCGTCCATGATCTAGTGAGGCACAAAGGAGGAGGGATCTGTGTCCCTGAGGAGGTCAGGAAAGGCTGGGGCTGAGTCATGTAAGATGAGCAGATGCTCCCTCGGCTGGCAAAACAGGATGGGAGACATTCCAGGTGGAGAGAATGGCACAGGCAGAGGCGCAGTTAGGGAGGCTTGTTAGGAAGTCAGTGGGTCAGAACGCTAGAGCAGAGGGGTGGTGGGCAACGGGAGAGGCCTCCCGTCTGGACATCAGTCCTCAACTTCAGCATCTGGGTTCATGCTTCCTGTGGTCCCAATGGCTCCGATTTAACTGCCATTCCTCTTCAGGGATCCCTTAACCTGAACCCCCGGGGCGTCAAGAGAGGGCGATGGTTTAACCATTCAACCAGTGATACCAAGACGAAAACAAACGCAGTGATTTTCAGTATAGGATCCGCCTTCCTGCTGCTCAGTTTTTGCTTGCTGGGGCCAGAAGCTCCCCTATGACACGCAAGTCTAGGTTCTGACTCTGGCACATTGGGATTTCATATATGTTCCTGGGAACATGTTACATATAAAAGTTGGGGACTCTTTGTACTTAGCAAGACAGAGGCTCTTTCCCTAATTAATTCACTTGTAAAAATTCACATCTAAAAATAGGTAGCACTGCCATCGACAACCTGTACAACGTAGTAACCATGGAGACAAGCAGGACAGACAGAAAGACGTTCACTCAGGAAGGTGGGAGCCGTGGGTGCCGCCTGGCATTGGTGTCACACCCACTGAGGGTTTCAAGCTGGTCCGTGTCAGCACTGCAGCTCTTCCACAAGAGGCACCTTCCTCCTCGGACAGGGTTTAATGTTCTGAAATTGCCGTGCCTCTCCCAGCTGGGGTGTATGTTTCCTGTGCGGCGTGTCCCTTCCTCTGGAAAGCTGTCATTACACTGCTGATGCCTCCTCCGGGGGGTGGCTTCTTAAAACTGAGAGAGTTTAGTGCTGCCTGTGTGATCGGGTGTTAGCGATGTGCACGCCAATCTTTTGTCTCCTCCGTGGGAATTATAAAGAGGGGTCTGTATTAGGTGAAAATTAAATTGTTTATCGAAAGCTCTTGTGCAGCGTTGGGTGCATGGTGGTAGTTGGCAAATGCCAGGGCTCAAGGTAGGTGAAGTCCTCCCAAGTTCATGGACACTTTGAGCGCCTTGTCTGCTTAGGACGCCTGCTTGAGCCGGTCACTTGGTTGACAGGACTTACTCCACTGTCACCTGTCCACAGGCCTGCAGTCCCCGGAAGCCAGAGGTCAGTAAACACATGAGAGCCAGTCCTAACCTTTACCTTGAGCTTAGAGTTTGCCCAGGGTTTCATTGGAACAGTCTTTCACCATTTACAAAGTTGTTGCACAAATATTCTCTCTTTTGATCCTTAAAATAACTCTATGAGGTAAGTAGAGGCAATATTCTCCACTTCATTTTTCAGAGGGGAGCAAACTAAAGCTCCTAAGATGTTAGATGAATGGACTAGAGTCACATGCTGGCCAGCGACCCGGGGAGAGAAGGTACCCACCCAGATGTGCCTGATGCCCAGCCCAGCACTCCTCCCAGGATTCAATTCTGCAGAACTACTTTTCCCCAGGTCCGTCTCAGGGACAACCTGAGGACTACAGTCCCGGTTGGTTCTGGACAGACGAATGCATCAAGAGGAAGCAAGTGCATTCTGGAAAATGACTTCTACACCCTGTGAAGCTAGAGACCTGAATGTGACGTCTCATTCTACCGTCACATGTGAGAAAACAGTCACAGCAGTGGAAGTAGGCTCCGGCAAGCACACAGTGGTAGAGACACAGCTGATAAAACAAGTGCAATTCAGAGCAATCACAGTGAGAAACCCGGGGGCCCCAGGTGTGACACCTGTGGGTTCAGGTGAGACTGCAGCACACCCTGCAGTCCCATAAGCATTAAAGTGTCCCTGGACCTGGGGTAGGTATTAGTGGGATAATGCAGAAAGTACAAGGGAAAATTAGAATTCTTCCCTCTGAGAAAGTATCTGTGGAAAGGCAAACCTGTTAACTTGGTAGAATCGAAACCAGGGGTCCTCAAACTTTTTAAACAGGGGGCCAGTTCACTGTCCCTCAGACCATTGGAGGGCCGGACTATAGTTTAAAAAAAAAACTATGAACAAATTCCTATGCACACTGCACATATCTTATTTTGAAGTAAAAAAACAAAACGGGAACAAATACAATATTTGTATTTGCATGTGGCCCGCGGGCCGTAGTTTGAGGATCCCTGATCTAAACCCTTTGGATATTTAAAGGTAAAACCAGGGGTCCACTTTCCTATTGTAGATTTGGGGGGTTGCCTCTGAGTGAGCTAAAAATCCTGATGGAACAGGGAAACTAAGAATCTTTCCCAGTGTGTGGTCGGAACTTCTGACACCCTTATGACCTAGTTAAAAAGTGCGAGTCAAAACCCAGTCTCTCTTCATCCTCAGAATTGAAGATAAAGGCCTGGCTGGTTTGGCTCAGTGGACAGAGTGTCAGCCTGCGGACTGAGGGGTCCCGGGTTGAGTTCCGGCCAGGGGCACACGCCAGGGTTGTGGGCTCCGTCCCCAGTGTGGGGTGTGCGGGAGGCAGCTGATGATGATTCTCATTGATGTTTCTGTCTCTCTCTCCCTTTCCTTTCCTCTCTGAAATCAATAAAAATATATTTTTAAAAAAGAATTGAAGATAAAATCAAAACCAACATTCCCAGGCAAAAGAGAAGTCACGTACGCAGTATCCATAACATCTGATAGTCAGAAAAAACCAAAGTCAGCGCAACCCACCATCCATAGCTCAATGGTGTCTCTGATGTTGGGTGTATCTACCGTCCCGAGAGAAGAGATGCCCTCTGTACTGATGGGACTGTGTCACCCTGAGGATTAGACTTGAGCTGTGGTGGGGACCACATTCTGCAGAAGCTGATGACATGTAGAGACATCTATAGCCACCCAACGTGCTGCAGGGTTAACAGTACTCCCCCTCCCGGCATGAGGGAGGGGCCCAGAGGCAGGGAAGGGATGCCGGGCAGAGCAGGGCTTTCTCGGGGGGTCTGGCCCCAGAGAAGAGCTCCCAGGTCTCTCATCCGGGGTTTCCACCAGCTGGAACCCCTAGGGTTTTAACTGGAGTGACGTGTTCAATGTGTGATCTATTCCACGCGTCTGCCCTCCTTATGAGCCGTGTAATTTCCATGGGAAGGACCAAGGACTAGTCCCAGTGATGGGAAAGTGGGCCTTTAGGACTTGCTCAGAGGTAGATGTTTCTTGAGATTTTTCTGGATATGGAAGAGGATTTATAGCCAAGCGTTTAGTCCTTGTTGGACCCTGAGTTTGTTATGAGTTGGCAGAGAAAGAAACAAGAACCAGAATCCCCACTGAAAGAAAAATGGCGTGCCACAGAGGGCGCGGCTTGGCGGGTGGCAAAGAAAGGCCAAGCAGTTTTCTCAGGGAGTCGCCTGCTCCCCTCCCTGCTCCCCCCTCCAAAAGACCAGAGCCTCACTCTGGAAAAGCCGCGAGAATAGGGAAACATTCCACCGTCCTGTCTGCAGCTCAGTCTGCAGGGGACCCAGAGCGGTCAGTGAGACACCCCCGCAGAGAAGACGGGGCCCGCAGGGCATCTGGGGCTGTGTGTGCTTGGCAGACGCATGGCCCCACCTCTGTGCCGCCTATGCCAGGCAGCTTTCAACTCACCACTGGCCAGTGCCAGGCAGCCTGGGTGGAGGTCCCCAGAGGCTGGTGTGAAACAGAGTCAGCCTGGCTAGTGGCCCCGAGCACCCACGCGAGGTGATGCAGCCTTTACAAGAACTCTGCAGACAGCACGATCAAATGGGTGACCACAGCCCGACGAGCAAAGACAATAAAACCACAGCCCGATCGGCACTTTTAAAGATCAAATTCTCCTTTGCGGTTCAGCTTTCATTTGAGTCTGGCAGATTCAAGGTAATACTGGCTTTGTGAGCAGCTGCTGGGCCATGATTTGATTATGCATGCGATAACGTATACTTATTACTTGTCATGCTAAATGCAAGTAATTTAGAAATAGTGTTGCATGCTGAACAAGCAATTCACTCCACAAGTGTAACTCACCCGGTGCGGGAAAGGACAGGGAGAGAAACACGCGGGCTAATCCACACTCTACTTGTGCTAAGACTACTGTCCTAAGAGTAGTGGGCCTATGGCCACGCCTAGGATTTACTCACCCACAAGTTTCTCAGAGAAATGAGGCAGAGGGAGGCAGGGAGGGAGGAGAGAACCAACTTTATAGCAAATGCTTACGTAAGACCTCCCTCCACCCTCCCCCACCTCGAGCCTGGTCAGTTACCCTCCTCCACATACACACCCCCGACTGAGCTTGGTCATTTACCCCCCTCCCCCACCCCCACTCCCACCACTGAGCCTGGTCCGTTACCCCCCCCTCCACTGAGCCTGGTCCGTTACCACCCCCCCCCCACAACCCCCCCACCACTGAGCTTGGTCATTTACCCCCCTCCACTGAGCCTGGTCTGTTACCCGCCCCCCACAACGCCCCCCCCCCCCCACTGAGCCTGGTCCGTTACCACCCCCTCCACAACCCCCCCACCACTGAGCCTGGTCCGTTACCCCGCCCCCCCCCACATACACCCCCCCCCACCACTGAGCCTGGTCCGTTACCACCCCCCCACAACCCCCCCACCACTGAGCCTGGTCCGTTACCACCCCCCCATAACCCCCCCACCACTGAGCCTGGTCCGTTACCCCGCCCCCCCCACATACACCCCCCCCCCACCACTGAGCCTGGTCCGTTACCACCCCCCCCACAACCCCCCCACCACTGAGCCTGGTCCGTTACCCCGCCCCCCCCACATACACCCCCCCCACCACTGAGCCTGGTCCGTTACCACCCCCCCCACAACCCCCCCACCACTGAGCCTGGTCCGTTACCACCCCCCCACAACCCCCCCACCTTGAGCCTGGTCAGTTACCCTCCTCCACATACACACCCCCGACTGAGCTTGGTCACTTACCCCCCTCCACTGAGCCTGGTCCGTTACCCCCCCCTCCCACATACACCCCCCCACCACTGAGCCTGGTCCGTTACCCCCCCCTCCACAACCCCCCCAACACTGAGCCTGGTGCGTTACCTTGCTCCAGTTTCCCACTCTCCAGCCGGCGCAGGGACGGAGGTGGCATCTCTTGGCGGGGTCCGGCCTCTGAACGGCCGCACAGTCGGAATCCACCTGGGTGCTGCACTCCACGCGGCGCCAGTAGGCCCCCAGCCCGCACGTGGTGGAACACTGTGGGGGGACAGAACACAGACGCTGAGTCGGATTTCCTCAGACACACCCTAGCACCTGCAGGCGGAGTCCCAGTCTCGCTGCTCACTGGACCTGCCCAGCAATCTTAACAAATACCAGCCCGGGGCCCCGGCCCCGGGCAAACGGCTGCATCTCAGCTGGCAGGGCCCACGCATCAGGAATTTAAATAATTCCCATTCTGATAAATGGCCACGGCTGGAATCCCTGACTGATATGCAGGATGACAAGCCAGTGCAAAAAAAAGGGACATTTGTAATGCTTTCAACAATAAAGTTTAAAAAAGAAATGATGCTGGCTTCAGTGCCAAACCGCTGCATTTCACACCAGTGCTGTTCCAGTGACGTCAGACCCACACACCTGCCTCCCACCTCACCTCTTACACCACCACTATCACCTATCTCAACGAGGCTCTCCTCACACACTGTGGTGTCAAAGGGCATTGTTATAAAGAAACCCAGGCTTGGGGAGCTGGCTTGCCCCAGGAGTCAGACTAGGATTTTCTGCTTCTAAACCGCAGTCTAATATTGCTACAGCAGCACTTCTCCACCGCGAGTGTCCGTGGGAGTCACCAGGACACTCTGTGACAGGCAGGTTCTGACTCAGGAGGTCTGGGAGGGGCTGGAGAGGATGCAGTTCTAACCGGCTCCCGGGGGATGCAGGTGCTGGGGGTCCTCAGACCACACGTGGAGTTAGACAGATGCTACGACAGGATGCTTTCCCTCCTTGACCCGATGGTGGTGAATAAATCAATCACCGTTTGCCACGCGCATAGTCCATTCCTCACAAGATGTTTTAATTTGTTTATAACTCTTCAATAGCTCAGGTTTAGCAAGGGGTCACCTTGAAAGCTGCACAAACGTTCCCCCTATAATTTCTTGTATTCTACATGCCTGATGCTTTCTCATGGCTGCTTTTGACCCCCTATAATTCCTTGTATCCTACATGCCTGGTTCTTTCACATGGTTGCTTTGACTTGCATCCCCTCTTCCATGCCCATCCTCAGAAGGCGGGGCTGTTTCGGGGCATGTGAAACTCAGCTCTGGGCTAATAAAGAAAAGAGGTGGGAGTTCCATCTATGACATTTTTGGAAGTTTTTTTTGATGAGTTATGAATAAAACCCAGCCTTACATTAATTTCTCTTGTTGCATTTTCACCCTCCATATAATGTCATGTTTCACTCTGTGTGACTTCTTGGGTTAGAACAGATAAATTCACTGTAGAATCATAGAAAGGGCAGAGTAGAAAACAGCAGGTCATCATTGTTTTCACTGGGCTCATGGAGCTCATCTCTCCCCGTCCTTAAAGTTGTTTGTCATTTGGTTAGTATCTCTCAAGTTCCTAGCACTTTCTCCCCTGAACTAGACCATGTGTCTATAACAGAGACAATGACAGCTGAAGTGCACTGAGCGACCCCTTGTTCACACCATGCGCTTTGCAATGGGACTTTGCAGCTCCTCCCGGCAGGTAGTGGAATATAGTTCCCCAGCTCTTGAATCGGGATTGTTTTGTGACTTTGGCGGATAAAACGCAGTGGGTGATGCCCTAACCGGTTTGGCTCAGTGGATAGAGCAGCGGCCTGCGGACTGAAGGGACCCAGGTTCGATTCCAGTCAAGGGCATGTACCCTGGTTGCGGGCACATCCCCAGAAGGGGTTGTGCAGGAGGCAGCTGATTGATGTTTCTCTCTCATCGATGTTTCTAACTCTCTATCCCTCTCCCTTCCTCTCTATAAAAAAAAAAATCAATAAAGTATATTTTAAAAATGCAGTGGGTGATGTTGTGCCAGTTCTCAAGGGGCCTTGCTGGTTTCAGTCCTCTCTCTTGGACCGCATCTCCGCCATGGGAACAAGGCTAGTCTGCTGTGGGATGAGAGATCATGTGGAACAGAGCGGGGTGACCCGCCCAAGGCCATCCCAGAGCGGCCAGCTTCAGCCGACTCTCCAGCAGCCACTCAGCCCAGCTAAGCTCAGCCCCGATAGCAGAAGCTCCCAGCTGACCCACAGACCCGTGAACAAACATCAGTGTTTACTGAGGTGTCGTGGTTGGTTGTTGTTTGGCGTTGCTGTGGCGATGGACAGTTCTGGGTTAAACATTTTGTTTCCTAAGCTGCTGAAGCAGAGCAGGCCCCACGCCTGGTCATGAGGGAAGCGCCTGCCAAGTGTGTCGCTCTGGAAAACTGCACTCCGGGCCGGTTCCCCTTCCCAGGCAAGCTCCCTGGAAGTGGTAGCTCTCAATGGCTCCCGCGAGGTTGATAAATTTTTGGTGAACTACAATGGATTCAATAAGACAGTTTATTTCTGTCAAAGTCAAAGGATGACATTTGAGATGGAATTAATTCTGTGTATCTTGATTAGAATATAATAAAAATGTGTCAATTAACCTCTGGGCTCAGTCATAAGATTGAATATGTACTTTGATTTATTTGGAGATAGTAATTTCTCATAGAATCGATGAACATTTATCAATTATCACATATTACGTATCTTCAGGACAAAAGCATTAGAACACATTTCAATTTAATAATTCCACAACTGCTTTGGGATGTGGGGGTCGGGTCAAAAGATAAGAGGATGGGAAAAGAAACTAATTTCTGGGCCATCCTAATGCTACTTCTAAATAAAACTTGTGTATTAACTTGTGGACTGAGAAGGGCTTGTCCTTTCTTATTCGCAGCCCTACTGTGGGGACTCCTCTACCTGAGGACTGTGCTAGTTTACTGAAGGGTCTCCCTTTCCGGCTGCAACTTGGCATCTCCCTCCATCTCAATATAAACACCGTTCTTCCCAACGTCACCAATGACCTGCTAAGTGCAAAACCTCCTAGGACCACTGTCAGTCCTTATGTTCCTAGGCACCATGGTACCATTTCTCTTGGTTTATGTCTTAAATAGTAGACTGTTCCTCACTAGTCTTCCACGTGGGATCTCTTTGTTAGCCAGGTCCCATGCCTGGCCCACTCTTCCTTGCATCCTACTGGTTAATGGGTGACCTCCTTCCCTCTCAGGGTCCTAACTTTACCTACTGGTCTTGACTACCAAGTCTTATCTCCAGTGTTCACCTCTCCCAACAGCCTCGGACTCATACACATAAACGTCTGCTGGAGATCCCAGGGTACAGCCAATTTAACTTGATCTATAACTACACTCATCACCCTCCTTTCTTTGTCTCTGTTAAGACTCTCCTCGTCTTTAATGTGCGGCATCTCCATTTATAGGAGCACGACCCAACAGACACCCAAGATTTGTTCCAATGGAATAGTCATGGCAGAGTCCTCTCCTCCTCCCTCCTCCCAAACCCCACATCAATTATTCACAAAGCCTTGTGGATGTTGAGTTCTAAAGGTATTTTGAATTTATCTTCCCCTCATCAGCCTGAGCATTCTTGTCCTAGGTCTCACACCTCATCCAGGCCACTGCAATAACCTCCCAACATGTCAAATCACTCATCCTCACTGCTTCCAGAATGAGCTTCCTAAGACACACAGTGGGCCATGCCATCCGGTGGCAAAGACTGCTAGGTAGTCATTATAAACTTTCTTCTCTTCTTCCTGGGCACACAGATAGATTACATTTCTCAGCTGCCTTACAGGTTGGTGTGGTCGTGTGACTGAGTTCTAGACAACAGAGTGTGAGCAGAAGTAATTGGTGCCCCTTCCAGGCCTGGTTTATAACCCCCCACAGGGATACCTCTACGCTCTTTTCCCTCCCTGAGACTAGGATGGTGACCCAGGCCAGTTTGCTGAGAGGAGGATGGCAGAGCCATTGTCAGCCTGGATTCCCAAATGACAGCATGGATCAGAGCATCATTCTCTACGGCCACCACTGTAGACCTGGAATTACCTTGCATTATTATGTGAGAGAGAAGTCAACCTCTGTTTTAGCGAACCATAACTTATAATGCTCTGTTTGTTACAACAGCCTAGCCGTGTGTGTGTGTGTGTGTGTGTGTGTGTGTGTGTGATTTCTAATTACAAATACACATTGTACATATATCACACTTTGAGTATTCTGACATCAACCCTGTAGCTATGTCTTTTATCTCCTATTCTTTCAGATCCTGTTTGACCAGGCTGTATTCTTTTCAAGGCCTACAGGGTCTTTGATTGTAGGTGCTTTCGAACTACATCTCCATTAACTAATTAACAAGATACTACAAATTAACTAGGAGCCTCAGTTTCCATAATGTGTTCTCTTTGTCTTTGAGTCTGCAGAGGCCATACATGGTCCAGACTGCTTTGATGGATTAAGACAACAAACCTGTTTATCTGACCTTTAAGACTGCCCCATCTTTTTGGAAGGGAAAATACGTTTTGAGGGTGCTACTTTCAAGTACATCCTTTCAAGGATGTCACTCACAAAACCTACAGATCAATTTTATTTATAGGCTGAACCCACTGGATCTGTGAGCTCAAAAGTACCCATAGAGCCCTCAATGTTACTTTAAAATACGTCCTGGTGAACTTTGTGATTTTCTCATCTGTTCACCCAGGGTCACCACTGAATTGGCATTATTTTTATGACATGTGACTAAAGAAGAAAACAACAGAACAGAAGGCAGAGAGAGTGGCGGTGTTTTCTGATTTGCAAAGTGATGGGTCAGAGGCAGTGAAGTCTGTCCCCTTGGGTTCAAATCTCTGCTCCACCACTCAGGGGTGTGGGGGGTTTGTGTGATACAGGCCAACTACTCAACGTCTCTCAGCTCCAGCTCCCTCACCTCTAACATGGACAAATATGACCAATCTCCTTGCGCTGTGGTGCCGATTAAATGTGGGAATTCGTGTTAATTAGCACAAAACCATGCTACTGAAGCATGGGACATGCTTTATAAATGCTCCCTGTCAACATCCTTTTCACTAGAGCCCATTAGAACTTTGTTAATAGAAAGAAATATGAGTAAAATGTCAGGAATCTCCACACTCTAAGCATGAAAATCTCTTTTCCTCCAAAACCTGTATTTTCCACATGCAAATGGAGATGGTAAGATGCTGCTCCACGGACAGGAAATGCAATAGTTACTTAAGAAACCAAACATGAATCAATGTGAAAACAGAGTTCAAATGTAAACAAAAAATTTTGAAAGTTTGAATTTACCTGTTTATTACCAATATAGTCAATTCTATGACCCAAGATGATTAATTCATACCAAAAACTTTATACAGCTAAATTGTCAATTGGTGCTGAAATTCACTAGAGACAGTAGATTAGAATAAAAGAAGTTAGAAGATTCATCATCCAAATGACAAGTGTGTCCTTAGACAAGTTACTGAACCACGGAGTACCTTAGTTTCTCTATTTATAAACTGGTATCAATCAGACCCTACATGCTCCTCAGGGCTGTCAAAAGGAAAAAAATAAAAGATTACATATGAAAGTGGCTTGGAAATGAACATGCTTTATAAATTAAAGGTCTTTTTTATATTAGCTGATATTACTTCACTTCCTTTTAGCTACAAACATGAGCCATGAAATGTCATAAAAATGCTGAATAGTTTGAACATGCGGTTATTTTGCCAGAAAGTCCTCCTTTGAGTTGTCAAATTACTTTTAACAAGTACATATACTGTGCATTTGAAATTCAAATGGGTGGGAAATGATTTTGATGTCCCCAAGGATTGAATCGGTTCTAGAAATGGAGAAACAAGTGTCATGCCAAATTCCTGCAGCCTGACAATAGGGACCAGCATTTTTTCAGCACATGTTTTTTTCCCCTCCATATTCTAATTCTTTTAACAAGCTAACATGATCTTTTTGAATATAAGCGAACAAACCCACCAGAAAGTAAATAATTGATACCGTGAGCTATAGAATTCTTTAAAGAATGGGTGCCGGAATTCCATTCTAATTGTTCTCACTTGACAGGTTTAGGGTTTAGAATAAGGGCTCAAACGTTAGCTTTCTGAATGAAACGTGCCCTTTCGATTGGCCATCATCATAGGATGATCACAGCTTATAGCTGGAGGGAGACTGGCGATGACCCACACTGGCTCACTGTCCTGCAAATGAGAAGCAGGCTCAGTGGGATGGGCCAGTTCCCCACTATCACACAGCTGGCTGAGCCAGCCCTCCTGATTTGGTTCCAGATGCTTTTCACTGTATCTCACCACATCTGTTCTCTTCCCTGGAGATTTCTTTTTCATTTTTGGAATAAGGGAGGTAAAGAGGGGGGTGAGGGCATAAACCTGATTGCTTCATGCTTAGGCCACCTTAGACCGTATTCAGACAAGCCCATTTTGAAACGTGCACAAGAATGCATCAGCCCTAACCATTTTCCAGAGAGAAACGGGCATGCAGTAAGAAATGGAACGCCTACCTCACTCCAGTTTCCGACGATCCAGTGCGCAGGGCCGCGGTCCGGGCGCTGCTGGTAACTGGAGACATTCAGCAGAAAGCCCTCGGCCATCAGACTGGTGGCGTCGTCCTCGGTGAGGACGGGCCCAGGGCTCTGTGTGGGATTCATGCTGCTGGGAAGTTGCGGGGGGCTGTGGCTTACTGACTTTTCTGAGGGTGCTGGCGGGGGGCCTCCCCCCAGAGGCAGTGACGCGGTAGCTGGCTTTCCAGTGACCACCCCCTCAGCTCTGGGTGTCCCGGTTTGGAGAGTAGCAGGTCCCTGGCTGGGTAGCAGTCCTGTCACTGTGCCAACAGGTGGCCACAAGGATGCCCCCCCAAGAGAAGGCGTTGGCGGAGGTGCAAGTGGCATGTCTGTGCTTCTTTCCACTGAAGCATCCTTTCTGGGGGCCATGGTCTGGGTCCATAGGACAGAGCTGCTTCCATTCCTGTTCTCAGGGGGCTCACTGGCTTCCCCTGAGCCGCTGTGACTCTCTGCGTCCAGCTCCCCGCTCAAGGTGCTGGAGTGTGGAGGCACCTGCCGGGCCCCGGGGCTGCTGGGAGGTGACCAGTCAGAACCGCTCATGGTTGTGGCTAAGAGGCCTCCCTGTGAGGTGGGACCAGGCTCTGAATTGGAAGCATCCTCTCCCTGTGGCTGGGGGCTCAGCGACCAGGCCGTGAGGATGGACTGGGAGGCAGTCCCGGTGGGAATGGCATCATGGGTGTCCAGTTCGGTGTGGATGGAGCTGTTCTGCCACGGTGTCCCACCCAGGTCTCCTTCCCGGGAGGCCGTGGTAGGACGAGGGCTGCCGGTGGCCTTGGTGCTTGTGCCCCTGGAGCCGGGCACCGTGGGCGTGGGCATCATCCTGGGGCCGGATGTGGGCGGCATGGGCTGCTGGGGGTCATGCTCAGAGGTCGGTAGCCTTTTCCCACTGAAAACGGTGCCTCTGCTGGGTTTCAGAACCCTCCGGCTGGACGGGCATTGCTGGAGGCCGCACAGAGCCCGGCTGTTGGGTTTCCTCGTCACGTCGCAAGGCTCGTCGTGGTTCTTGGCGCAGGTGACACTGCGAGTCCGCACGCCGCCACCGCAGGAGACGGAGCACTGGAAGAGAGGACAGCAGTCCGGGGGGAGCGGCCTGGCTCTCACCCTCAGGCGACGACAGATCAGAAACACACTGTGCAGCTAAAACGTTCACACCTACCTCTCTCTGTTTTCTACAGTGGGGCCTTGACTTACGAGTTTAATTCGTTCCAAGACCGAGCTCGTTAAGGAGCTCGTTAAGTCAAATTACTCTACCAACTCAATGCAAAAAATCAGCGGAGAGACAGCTGGTATCTCAAAAAACTCGTTAGTCGGGACACTCGTAAGTCAAGGTTCCACTGTATTTTGCGTCTATCCGCCTTTAGTTTCCCATGGAACTGTCTCTTCTGGAGACCATCTGAGGCTCAGAACCAACCATTCACCCTCCACAAACAGAAGATACAAACCATGAGGGTATAAACGAAGTCTCCCTGGGCTTTGAGTGTTGGACAGTGCATTCACAAAGAGTGCAAACATTTAAATAAGTCACCTAATCTTTTAAAGAGACAGTAGTAATACCTCTCCTAGAGTTCTGATGCTATTAAATGAATGTAAAATGCGTATCCATTCTCTGAAATCCATGAAGTTGGTTCTAATGAACCTTCCCCTTTCTATGTAGGGAATACCCATTGTAACTCCCATAGTCTCACCCACAGCTCCATTTCCACTCACCTGGGTCAGGTAGAATCCTATGAAAAGCTAGACATACTCATCCTGTATGTAGATCCAGGACCTTTCCTACCATTTAAGGTGGGTAGTTAATCAAAGGTAAGAGCGACCCTTTACAAAGTGTTCCGTGAGCCCTGTAGCGCGGTACTGATCTATATGGGGTCATGGCAGGGACCACCCCCCTCAGTGTTCCTCCACGCTCTGCAGGGCACTCAAATCCCGGCCCTGTGCTGGGAGGCGGTGTGACCTTCGAAAAGTTTCTATGCCCGAGTTTCTCCACCTGTACAATGGGGCTTAATAAGGCCATTGCGAGATACTGTCCATGCCGGATAGGTATTTGCTGTTAATATGTAATTAAATACTGATTGCCGATTTGGCAGTGGCCTTTTGTGACTATGGAAGCAATGCATTAGTCCCCCCCCCCCCCCCCCCCCCGCTTTTTTAGGTCTCTCACATTTGTGTAGCCCCTTAGCCCTGTGCTTACACTGCTCTGTGCATAAAAGGGTCTGAGTTTGGCAATTGATTTATGGCCCTCAAATGAAGGAGGCCACAGATCAACTCCATCAGGATATTTGGGTGCTATTGGCTGGACAGGCTTATAAAATCAGAGTAGCATAGAAAATAGACCCTTGTCTTCTTGCCTGATAATAAAATTGCCATCTAGTAAACAATGGCTATTTGCCAGGCACTATGGGAAGGACTACATGGGTTATGTTCAAGCCTTACACCAACCCTGTCTTTCTAAGTGAGAAAAGGCGGAGAGAGGTTTCACACTAGCTCAAGGCCATACAATGAGGGCTTGCCAGGGCTGGAAAATCTAGAAAAACTGCTATCCCACTAAATCCATTAGCCTAACTGCCAGGAGAAATAGGGGACTCAATGAACTAACACCACATGGAGTTATTTTACAAGTTAAATGAGACACACTGTGTAGTATAGAGAGCGCTCAACAAGTGATGGATGACATTATTGTTATTCCCATCTATTCACTTTACTTACAAATAATTATATGTGTAGCATTTACTGTGTGCCTGGCACTGTTCTAGTAAGAACTTAGAAATATTCATTTATTTAATCCTCATAACTTCCCTTGAGGCTAAGCACTACCCCAATCCACATTTTGTGGATGGAGAAAAGCCACAGCAAAGTAGAAGAACCACAAAGAGGTTACCTATCCAGTAAGTGGCCGAGCCAGGCTTTGAGCCCAGGGATCCATGTCCCAGAGACCATGTCCTTCACCACTAGGCTGGCTGCCTCTCACAGGCTGGTCCCTGGAATGGTGGCCCCAGTGAAAATGGAGCCACTAGAAACTCAGATATGTTGTCTTTGCTTACAACATAAAGAGCCCCCCTTCTCTATCCTTCTAGCCAGAAAGTAAGTTGGGCAAAACCAAGAGACGAGTCTTGTTGAAACTCGAGGTTGGGGGTAGAACCCGAGCTTAGAGGAGAAGGGGCTGGCCACGGGGGGCAGACAAGCCCTCCCTGGGAGAAGCCTCTAGCTCTCACTAGATCTCTGCTCTGACCATGGACACAGCTGAGCCCGCCCTTCTCTCCTCGCTTGGGCTGGTAGATCTGCCTTGACTGAGAAGGGCAGCTCATCGATTTGCCTTTCCTCATTCTTCCCACCTTGGTCAGTAAAGGGGGGACCATTCTACAGGAGTCCTGGGGCCTCATGGTTCCTGGGTCTTTTGGGGGCCAGTTCACTGTCCCATTTACATGAGAGCTTTAGACTCATCCAGGGTGACCCAAAAGGTCCAGTGCAGACCAAATAATCAGGCACTTGAATTAAGGTCAACCGCAAGACAAAATCCAGACCATGAACACTATGTGTATATAGCAAGGATCACTAAGTCATCTCTCTTAAAAAAGTAGCTGAGCAGAGCTGTAATGTCAAAGACATTTCAATGTATTCCGGTGAATAGAGTATTTGAGAAATTGAGGGCGAATGTGTATGGCTATTAGCAAGATGGCAGAGGGAAGACAGGAAGACCCATTTGATGAGTATTTTGATTCTGATTTAACTACAGGCACCTGTGCTGGCAACATCTGGACGAAGGCAGCGGCTCAGCCTTTCTGCTCTGCTCTGTCAAGTGGAAGCTAGAAACTGGATTCCCTGTCTGCTAACAACACACCTGCAAGGGCCTGTATCTAGAACAACCGACACAAGTACTTGTCACATCACGCCAACATGTTGGTCCTTTGCCCCAATTAAGTCACATCATTTTGCTCCCCATAAACAGGAACACAATAAAAAGAACTCCTCAGCCAAACATGTAATTGCAGTTCTTTTAAAAAGCATTAGGACTCTGGCAATTAGTAAATTCTACATGACGAAAATTAACTGCTTCTGATGCAGCCAAAACATTTTTGATAAATAGATTTAATGGGCGAGCCACAGTACCCCATTCAGCCTTATTTCAACAACAGTGTAATTTACCACATTGGCTCTCATTGTACCCTCCTGGGAATGGCAGGGGGAATGTTCTGGACTATTGCTGATGTGTCCACATGAGTCAGTGCTGCTATCGGCAGTGCACCTGTATTAGTTTGTAGGTACATTTTCTTTACATGTACCTCTGTCTTTTCTTTTTGTCCTATTTCTCCATTTGATAGGAAGATCTTATAGTACAGGGACCATACTTGCCATTTAAAAAAAAAATTTCAGCTACATGACCAAGAATGCATTCTCTACAGCAGGGGTCCTCAAACTTTTTAAACAGGGGGCCAGTTCACTGTCCCTCAGACCGTTGGAGGGCCGGACTATAGTTTAAAAAAAAACTATGAACAAATTCCTATGCACACTGCACATATCTTATTTTGAAGTAAAAAACAAAACGGGAACAAATACAATATTTGTATTTGCATGTGGCCCGCGGGCCGTAGTTTGAGGACCCCGGCTCTACAGGATTAGAAGTTAAATAAGCCCAAGCTGAGACTATGAGCTAATGAAATCGAGTTTTGGAAATAAGGTCATCAAAGTGGCTGTATTCAGAGGAGTTCTTTTGTGTTCAATTAGTTATCTTCAGGGATGGTAACGTCGCTTATACAAATTTCAAATTCCTCTTCAGTAAACACTTTCAGAGTAACTTTATAAGTGATTAAAATTCATCTCGTTTACTTATAATAAAATATGTTTTAACCCAAAAGGTTTTATCTGAATTGGTCACATTAGTCCCTTAATCATCAAACTTAGTTCTAATTGATTTTCTAATTGATCCTCCTGAACCCAGTGTTTTCCATTTCTCTGAAGGTGAGTTCTAAGAAGCGTTCCTCAGACACTCCGGTCAATGGGAGCATTACCGTGGAAGGCGAGTGGCTTCCCAAGGGAGCTTATGGAAGTCAGCATCCATGGATAGATTCTGCCCTGCCGGTTTTTAAAAAGCATTTGTCTTTTCTCACTCCTTAGGTCGTTGACTGAAATGTGCATAAGGAAGCAGAGTGGAGCCCCAGAGACTCCAGGACCCTGGGAGATAAAGGGGTGCACTTCCACCACAGACCCTGGGCGCATGAGCCTTGATGTTACCAGGTGCCACGGTGACCCAAGGAAAACGGAAGCCTGGAAGTTTTCATGACCAAGCCCACTGATTTCTAGTTACATTCAGAGAATTAAATCAAATTAACTTGGGGAAATGCACCACTTATTTGAATGGATGTGGCTAATAACAGTAGCCATCCTAAACCTGGGTCAGGTCTGGCCTTGACATGTGCTGGAAAGATGGATGTTTGAGAGGCATCTTCGAGGGTCAGGTGCACCGCCTGTCACCCCACCATCAGAGCAACAGTCCTTGGTTTCACTTACTGGAGCAGCTCCAGGGACACATAAGCACAGTCAACGTCTCACAAAACTGGCTCTCGGGGTGGTGGGAGCCCTGACTTCCCACTCCCCGGCCAGTGGGTTAACAACAGGCCAACAAAACCCTGACTATTTCTCACTGAGCTGCGTGGGCCTGTGAAGCAGGACCCAGCTCCTCCCCGGCAGGTGTCTGACCACTGGACAAGGGAGAGGACGATCCGTAAGAAGAGAAAACAAGCCAATAGAAATCTGGGCAGTGGGACATGCAGGAAACGGGCCAGAGGTGCGACGCTGGCCACTGCACCATTTTCTCCAGGGTCACTTGGACTGACGTGGAATGGGAGGGGCTGATAAATAATGCCAGCTTCCCTTTGAACCCTGGGCTCACCTCACTCCAGTTGCCTACGGTCCAGTCCGATGGACACAAGATGTCCCTGTTGCAGGACGCAAGGGCCTTGGGCTTCAGCAGGTGCAGGCAGTCTTTAGCTGGCAGAGCCTGCTCATCAGAGCCCGTGGTCTGGATACACAGCACTGTTCGAGTCTTCTCTCCGTGGGGCCCACATGTCGCCGAACATGCTTCCCACTCCCCTGCCCACCACCTGCAGACACACATGGACACGGGAGAGAAGATCACCAAAACCCCTGTTATATTATTTTTAGAACAAGCAAGTTAACGTAATTCCTTTTCATGAATCCCTTTGTGAACTACATGCATGACTTAAGTTTATAGTCAGATATTTCTGCTTGTTTGTATCATTTTCATTGTGTTTTAATGTGTGAGAAATACCGTAAATTTGGGCTACCCAAATTTGGTTCTGGCTTTAGCACGAGAACTTGTCCATTCTGAGGTCCTGGGCAGCAGCATTATGTGGTTGTACCGCTCAGCAGACGGATCTGGGTTCAAACCCAGACTCTACCGCTTGTAGGTAATGACGTGGTTTCCAAGCTTTGGAGCGTCTGTGACCTGGTGGAGGGGTCTGCTCTGCCCTTCCCAGCTCTTACATCCTGCCTGCCGTAAGTCGCCTCTACTAGTTTCTATAAACAAATCGCCACAAACTTGGCAGCTTGAAACAACAGAAATCTAGTTTCTTATAGTTCTGGAGGACAGACATCCAAAGTCAGTATTACTGGCATGAAATCCAAGTGTAGGCGGGTGGCACTCTCTCCAGATGCTCTGGGGAAGGCCTGCTCCCGGCCTCTTGCAGGCTGGGGCGGCTGCCAGCATTCCTTGGCTGGTAGACCCTCATGCCAATCTTCAAGGCTGGTGTCTTAGTGTCTTTCAAATCTCTCTCTGCTCATGTTTGCATTGCCTTCTCGTGTGTGTGTGTGTGTGTGTGTGTGTGAATTTTCCCTCTGCCTCTCTCTTATAAGAACACTTGGGATGATATTTAAGGCCCAAGTGGATAATCCAGGATAATCTCTTCATTTCAAGACTCTTAACCACATCTGCCAAGATCCAAGTAAAGTAACGTTTGTGGCTGCCGGGGGAAAGGACATGGCTGTCTTTGACCTAGTTTCCAGCCACCACATTCAGGGCCGATGTCCAATCCCAAGAGCTGAGACTGTGTAGTTAAGAGTTACTTTATCAAGGCTCCTCCTGTGTCTACAGGGGTTCAGCCTGGCTCGTTTTCTGTCCACCAGCCTCTGCACTCTTGCCCAATACCCATCTCCTTCGAACTCTGCCTGTATCTTATTATAGGGCTACCTCCAACCCTATACGTTCTGGAAATTGGAGGGCAGAGGTAGGAAGAAATGACCGCCCTTGTGGAAAGGGAGTTCTGGAAAGAGTGAGGCCCAGTTTGTAGCTACAGGCGAATAAGAAAATGTCAGACACGGACTGATGTCTGTTATAAAACACGGAGCTGACACCAAATCCACAGCCTTGGACCACATCGTTTTGAGGTACACAGCCTCGGCCCTTAGCACGTGAGTGTCTGCATCCAATGTTTTGGTTCCCACCACTAGCACAGCGCTTGCTCTGCTTCAGACCCAGACCGGAAGGGAGGAGGGGTGCCCGCCTCTCTGTGGGGGCGCCTGCTGCTCGCAGACCTGCTACGGGCTTTGGAGCCTTGGATTCAGACCTCTGCCATCTCCCAGCTGCTTGATGTACATGCAGCAATGAACTCTGCTTCCTGTCAAACTGGCACAAACAGTTACTTTCCAAGTAACTGAGAACAATGAAGAGAACACCTCAGGCAGCTCTAAAACATTGCCAAGAGTGAAGGAGGCGCTTAAAACACCCCTACTGTTTGCTTCTCTCCCACTTTCACAATTGCTGTTTCAACACTAAGCAATTCTGACACCAGCTGTTTGGAGCTCAGGGCTCAGTCCCTCCAGACTGCCCACGCCCTGCCCTTCAGATGCCCATGCAAGTCCACGTTGTCCCCTGCGCTTCTGACCTACTGGCTAGAAACAGAGGGTTCCCATGGCCTCCTCCTCAGGCCTGGTCATTTGCCAGAGTGGCTCACAGAGCTCAGAAAACAGTTATTTGCTAGATGACTGGTGCATCATTGAAGGATACACTCAGGAACATCCAGAAGATATGCGTAGGGCAAAGGGCACCGAGCTTCCACACCTTCCCAGCACCTCCGTGTGGCTCAGCACCCGAAAGCTCTCCATACCCTTTGGAGAGCTTTAATCAATCAATCAATTAATTGGAGGCTTCATTACATCAGCACAACTGATGAAATCATTGGCCATTAGCAATTAACTCAACCTCCACTCCCTCTCCCCTCCCCCTTCCTCCCTCCCTCCCTCCCTCCCTCCCTCCCTCCCTCCCTTCCTTCCTTCCTTCCTTCCTTCCTTCCTTCCTTCCTTCCTTCCTTCCTTCCTTCCTTTCCTTCCTTCCTCCACGCTTCTCTCCCTCTTTTGCCCTCCCTCCTTTCCTACCTCCCTCTTTTTCTTCTTTTTTTTTTTTAACATGAACCCCTCATAACAACATCCAAGCTACCTTCTATGATCCCAACATGATTAGTAGAAACTAGTATCTCTATTAAAGTGGTTCCAACCAAGGGTGACTTTGTCCCACAGGAGACATTCCGAGACCTTTTTGGTTGTCATGGCGGGGCGGGTGGGGGGGGGGGGGGGGGGGGGGGGGGGGGATGGGGGGGGCGGGGGGCAGGGTGCTGCTCAGATCTAAACAGCTACAGACCAGGAACACTGTTAAACATCCTACAATGCACAAGACAGCCCCCACAACAAAGAACTATCTGGCCCCAGGTCTCAACAGGGCCGAGGCTAAGAAAGCAGGGGTCGTAAAGGTACTCCTCCAGGCAGCCGTAGGTACAGTGGGGGCTGGGATCCAAGTGTCCACGTGGTGTCTGGAGGCTGCGGTCCCCTGGGAAGATGCTCTCGGAAAAGCCACATGCGATAACGGAAGAACTTTCAGGTGAACTTTTGGGTAACCTAGAAAGCATTCTCCTGAAACTTCGTCTTACTCAATAATTAAACACAGAGCACACCAGCTTGGCAACAAACACTGCTCTCTGCGGAGAAAGTGTCCTCACTCACAGCCTGCCACAAGCTCCAGCAGCACGGCCAGAGGCCTGTGATAGCTCCCCCATATTTATTTTAACAACAGAGCCACGGGCCTGCCTTTGTCACCAAGCAGTGGTTGCAAGCAGACGCCAGCGCTCCAGCTGCCATCAATGCTCACCTGGGCGGACAGTCCTTTTCCCGGCACTTCTTCTGTCTCCCGTTGGGCTGTGTTTCCGGGTCACAGAACGTGGCCTTCACCATCCCGTGGCCCTTCCTCACGCAGTGGGCGGTCTGGCGGCGGATTCCTGGGGGGCGGGCAGGAAAGTTCACACCCATTCAATCCTGAGCCCACATGCTCGGTGTCAGGCCCCGGGTCATGTCAAGTGCTTATGCTTATAGCTGATGGGAAAGTTGTCCAGAAGGCATTTAATTCTTCAAGTGGGGCAAGGAATGGGTCCTCTTATTGTCCACACTCATGCACAGCTGGCAATGCATGGAAGGACCACAGAGATATAGGTAGATTCATATAGAGTCTAACACACAGATTAGAATCTATCTGTGGAGATAAGGCTCACACACCTGCGCCAAATAAAAACCGGAGTGAGATTTAAATAGGGAAAGCGGACATCACCCCCCGGTATTGCAACACAATTGCTATGATATTTGTTTAGTGAAGAAATAGAGGAGGCAGGGACCTTCATATTAGTTGGGGTTCATCAACTGAAAGACAGGAGTAAAATGCAAAATCGTGTTGTGAAGTCTGAGGAGTTCAGCTTTTCCAGGAGAGGCTCTGACAGCAAGGGCTGAGAATGCTGCTGCCTTTGGCGAGCAGGTCGGCAAGGTAAGAGCGGCAGACAGGGCGCAGCAGGCACAGCAAGCCCCTCTGCAGGCTGGACTTGGCCTTGGACATGTAATCACAGCTGACTCAAGCAGTGCTGGCCTTGACCAGTGTTGATCTAATCCAGGTGTGTGTCCCAGACGAATACAAACATGTATAACATGTGTCACCTATGATCAATTTTAACATAAAACTGCAGCCTCACGACAACCCAGTGAGGTCAACACTATCATGACTACTATCTGACAGATGAAGAAACTGAGGCACAGGGAAGGCCCACAGGCTGGGCAAGGAGAAGGACCCCTGGCCTTGCCAACTAGGTCGTCATTAGCAAGAGAACTTGGAGGAGCGGCCAGAATGTCCTGACTGAGGGGAAGGGGTGGTGAGGAAGAGCGTCATCGTCCCTGTGAGAGAGAGAACACTTCAGTGCTGATGGCGAAACTTGGGGTGAGGAGACTGAGACCCCAGGGGACGGAGCTACCAGCTGGCATCAGGCAGGCACCTGAAGGCACCAGCCTGGGGCGCTCATGGTGTACAAAGCACAGACTGGAAAGGCCCGAGTAGCCCAGGGAGACGGTCACCGCCTCACTCTCCTGGCAAGAACGCAGAGGGGCTCCGCTCAGCCACACAGCTGACAGAACCTGCATGCAGGCCTCCGACAGCCATCACCGCACCCGCCTCACAGGTGCGCGGCCCAGCCCAGTGGCCCAGGCTGGCATCTCACCCTTTAAAAACGTCCGAGGGAGTTGCAAATAATAAGAAAACCCTTTAAGCTCTGGACGGTGTTGCTCAGTGGTTAAAGCATGGGCCTGAGTACTGGATGGTCTCGGGTTTGATTCCCGGTCAAGGGCATGCACCTGGGTTGCAGGTTCAATCCCCAAGTGGTAGGGGTGCATGTGAGAGGCAACCAATCGATGTGTCTTTCTCACATTGATGTTTTGATGTTTCTCTCTCCCCCTCCTTCCCTCCTTCCCTCTTTCCCTCCCTCCCACTATCTCTCTAAAAATAAAAATTAATGAAAAAATACCCTCAGGTGAGGATTAACAACAACAAAACTATCCTTTAAAATGACTCAACAGCATTATACTGTTAAATAAAACAGTATTCTTATCCTTTGTGATAAGAGATGTAACCTTTCAACCATGTAGGCTTTCTCAACTGATAGACGATGTGTTATTCTTATTTTGTCATAAATATAAACCACTCTCATCAGCTGGAAGCGACATTGTAAAGGGAACTTCGCTGGCACAATGAGCGAGTCATTGTTTGGAAAGACAAACTCCCACAGAGCACCTTGACCATGAGTGGAGAGGGATGGAGAAAGGCTGACGCCGGAAGAGCTGACATTTACCTGCCGCGGTAGCGTTGAAAACAGAAGCTCATATACTTAGAAGTTTTATTAAAACATTGGGTAGTTTGGCAAACTCTTGATGTCAGAAAATCAAAGGAAGCGAGCAGGTGACTCGCAAAGAGTTTGGAAACATTCCCACAGGCTTGCTTCAGCGCATGAAGGACAAGGATCAGTGTGCTCAGCGCTCCTCACTCCAGGGGGAGAAAAAAGGGCACAAAACCTGAAATAAACCCTCTTCCGGATGATAATGACATTGCCTGGGTCAATCCGCTGGGCCAGCAGTGAGGGGTCAGACGGACTGGCCCGGCACGTACTGTCCAGTGTGTAACTGAAATTAATAAGGATGCATCAGAGTTTCTCTGTTGGACTGAATGGTCCGAATTGATCTAACAGTTTGTTCAAAAGAATGATGCCAACAATGTAGTTGGTTATGTATGTTTATGTGTATCTTATGTGTATATATGCTTACGCATTCTTATACAGACACATGAGTGACAGCAGTGACACAAGGGGTGGCAGTAGGAGTTAGGATGATTTTGTTATTCTAAGGGACTCATGCTACCCATGAAGTGGGATGGTGTTATTTGAAAGTGGATTTGGATTAGCTGTAAATGTATGTTGTAAAGTCCAGGGCAGTCACTGAAAAAAGTAACTTGGCCACTCCAGTTAAGGGTTGTCATTAGTTCATTCATGAAGTACAATGGGAAAGTTATCAGACCGACCTCCACTGCGTATCCCTTGAAGTTTATTTTATATATTTATGCATGTGATAAACCCCTCATCCCATAGCATATGCTTAAGCCCATCTCAACAAATCCTCCTATTATCTTCATGCAGTCCTACCTTTCGTATAAACCCTCTAGCTATTGTTAGAGATCAATATTTGGACTTGGTTGATTTTCCCTGACAATGACAGTGGACAAAGTCAGATGTATTAGCACCAAGATCTGTTGAGACAGTAAAAAACATATCTGACTCTGGTTTTGCAAGGAAGCGAATTCTCTCTGTCATACATCACTATGTGGTCACACACCAGGAACAGGGTGGAATATGTGTCCCCATTTATGGTTTTTCTGTTGCATTAACAGTTTTGGCCAAATCTCAAACTACATAGATAGCTGAGCTTTAGTAGGAATGCTGTCAGATACCCCCTGTAAGGATGTTTCTGGAAACCTAACCATCTGACCCACACGTGTTTACTTCCAATGAACACGATCGAGTTTCCTAGGCAGCTTAGGACAGTTTGAACCATCTCTAGGAGTGTGGCATGGTCTTCGGCATTTTTAATATTTGCTTTTTCCTACAGAACACGATGCTTCTTAAACAGAGGGACAACGGTAACCTCCAGGGAGAATCCAGCCAAGCGGGGGAGGGAACACCGGAAGCTCCCGGCAGAGCAGGGACGCGTGCTCCCCTTCGTGCAGCCGCCGGCGTGCTTGTAGACCCGAAAATGCAGAACAGAGGAGCCCACAGAGCACACACTGGAAAAGCTCACGGTCAGAAGTGATGACCCATTTTCTAACAATGGTGCCATCACTATGCGTTTTATAGGAAACAGGAAATGTTGGATAGAATGTGTTACAGCTGACCGAGTTGTGCTGCGTTAGAGACGCGATGGGGCGAAAAGGGTGGCTTTTACATCTTTACAAAAGCAGTCTTGCATTTTTGCCAAAATATTTTCTTGTTTAATGAAGAGTCCTGAAGCTTCCTATTGAGACCAGCATCTGGGTCAAGCCATTTCGGCAGCTGTTTCTTCACGGATAACCCAGTGGTTGGACTTTCACGGCTGATATTTTGAAGGGCAACTCAGGTGAATTTCCTCAGCAAGTCTTTCGTCATGGGTGGTTATTCTATCCCCTTCCAACATTTCCTGAAGGACAGCTAGTCCTAAATTCCCCCAGGGTCACCCCAAAGTCAGCCCTGAGGGTAAGGCAGGAGAGAAAGCAAGTGAGGCTGAGAGGACAGAATAATGGACAAGAGCATGGAGAGAGGACCGTCGCTGGTCTCCACAGACGGTCCCCATGACCTTTGAAAAGTGGGCTATGGAAAATAGGCAGGCTTTGTGACATTCCGCTAAGTTTATAATATTTTGTTGCCAGTTTTTAACATGGATTTATGATCTAGAACAAAGATAATAAAAATTGTTCAATTGTCAAACTAAGGAAATAGCATCTTAGTGAATTTATGCTTCAATAGCCTTTTGTTTCAAAGGTACAATAATAATACATACAATGTAAATATATAAGAAATATTAAATAATAAAATGTAAAGATATAAAGAGAGAAAGCCAAGAAGACACAATGCTGCAATGTAGGTAAATATCCCCACAGAAGGGTGAGCAGGGTTCAGGGAAGGGTCTGCCAGGCTCTTGGGCAGAAGCCATTAGTGGTGGCCCCGCACTCAACTCCAGTGACGTCTGAGGACCTAAGTGCTCACACGAGAAGGGAAGGAAACGAGACCGGCCTCGTCTCAAAGTTTTAAAGCCTTGACTATTGATGAGCTTCAGGCCTAGGAAGGTGGCAGAACAAGGATTCCGCTTTTACCCAGGAGCTCAGCCACGGTGCCTGGTGGCTCCAGGACGATTTCTGACATCTCCTCAATGTCACTAAGGGACCGCAATGCTGAACGACCTTACCAAGTCCTGCCCTGAAATGAGGTCTCACAGCGTGGCCAGTGTAATATAATGCATCCCTAAAAGTGAGAGCTCTGAAGATTGAATAGCACATGGAAAGGCACCCATGTTATGGTGTTCAGTGAGAACATGTGTGTGTAGGCACACACATACATCCATATGCACACCACTACATACATCCATGATTAGAAAAATAAATACTGAAAGGCACTAACGCAAAGCACCGAAGTGCATGTGGAGGGATGGTGACTTTATTTTTAATTTTTCAATAATGTATTTCACTTACTTTTATAATAAAGTTCTCTCTTAAAGGAAAGAAAATATATCGCTGAGTACAGTGTTTTTGGTGGGCTTCCATTTTTACAGTGAGCCGTGTGCGTCCTCTGGGAAAAGTGTGAGCATTTCATTCTCTGTGTGTGAGGGATACGAAAGGAGACAGGCTGTCTTTCCTCTCTGCCACATAACAGAGCTCACTGTCCCTCGGAGGCCGTGAGGCTGAAATGGCCCGATAGTTGCTGTTAAGGGTTAATCATTGCCTGAGTAAGCAGAGGCAATGCTGAAGGACCAGGCGGTATCAAAACATGCTGCCAGAGACTCACACTTCGTAAGGAGGCCTCATGTCTTAGCCAGCTGGGGTGTACCTTTATGATCACTGCACAAATCGCCCATTTCCCTTGTGTTTCCCAGGCTCTGAAATGTGCCTGTGCGATGCAAAGGGCTCGTTCATGTTGAAACAGAAGGGGGTGGGGGATGGGTGTTCTCCTGTTTTATTGAGGCAGGAAGTTCCAGAACAGACTGAGACATGATCCAAAAGGAGAGAGAGAGGCACAGTCTTTCGCACATGGCACCACTATCAAAGCCCCCCTAGTGAGCGCAAGGCCCTGAGCCCTGCCCTCGTGGGCCCTGGACAAGTTCGCGGGGCCCTGCAGTGGGAGAGCCGTGCTCTACAAATGTCCACTCGCTCCTCTGAGTTCCCAGCCTCTCTGTGCAGTGAGATCGTGCCCAGAGGACTAAGCCCCACAATGAAACGTGAGCAGAAGTGATGCGTGTCCATTCCAGGCCAAGCCCCTTACTAGGAGGCAGTCTGCCTCTTCCATTTCTCTCTTCCCCTGTGGGGCCCGCCGGAAACCATGCATTTCAGATGTTTTAGCTTGGAGATTAAGTAGGGCCACCCAACCTGCCTCAGACTTGGAAAGGGTGAAAAACAAACCATTGTGTTGAATTCCTGATATTTTTTTTGTTATGGTAGCAAAACCTACCCCAACCTCACACTTGACAGCAAGGAATCTCTCCAACGTTGGATTTTGTCTTTGTCCGAGAAAACTACTCTCCCAGTTGAACTAAAGACTTCACAAATTTGGGCTAGAACTTAGGTTTTGGGGGGATTTAGCCATGATGTGTAGCATGTCTTTGGGTGGGCTGCTTGACTTTTTTTAAATATATATTTCTTTATTGATTTCAGAGAGGAAGGGAGAAGGAGAGAGATAGAAACATCAATGATGAGAGAGAATCATTGATTGGCTGCCTCCTGCACACCCCACACTGGGGATGGAGCCCGCAACCCAGGCATGTGCCCTTGGCTGGAATCGAACCCGGGACCCCTCAGTCCACAGGCCAATGCTCTATCCACTGAGCCAAGCTGGCCAGGGCGGGCTGCTTGACTTTTGTGGTCCTCATGTCCTCAACCAGAGCAGTGGTTGCTTTAAGTCTTTCTGTTTTGCTTTTTAAAAACACAGGGGACCCTTTCTTTAAACAAAACCTTTCACAAAGACCAGTCTATAAGCTGATGGGAGAAAAACTGTCTCTCCATTTAGACCATGCGTGTACATTTACTCCTCACAGGGTCCCCTGGGCCATCTTTGGGGAACCCTCCGGACCCGTGGCTCAGATGGCAAAGCCCTGGCCTGGATGCCTCCGCGGCCCACTCTGGAGCTGACGGGGGCTCCTAGCGAGAGTGCCGCTTCTCACCTGTGCCACACGTCACGCTGCACTCTGTCCAGCGGCCATACTGCCAGAAGTACGTCAGCTTCTCCACGTCATTGTCAAGGCCATCTTTCCGGATCGTGTACTCATACTTGATGCCAGGGTTAGTCACCAGGAATAGAAGCTAAAAGGCAAGAAGAGAGAGGTCAGGCCCAACGGTCATGACTTTACACTGGAAACCACAGTCCCATAAAAATGCTACACAATGTCCATCGTCTTAGAGTAGTTATGGAAGCAGGCACTGGAGCAAATGCCATTAGAGAACATGCCTCTACTCCCACCTGCACGTGTGTATCTACCTATGTCTATATCGATACCCAGCCAACAATCACCGCAAATAACCAGCCTGTGTCAACCACACTGGCTGAAATCAGTCCTCCCAGTGGATGGAATTTTTTTTTTCAATTTCTTTCTTTTTAATTGTCTAAAGTTTTACATATGTCTCTTTTTCCCCCAATTGACACCCCGCCCCCAGCCATTCCCACCCCAAGCAAGCCCCCACTGCCCCAGTGTCTGTGTCCATGGGTTATGCTAATATGCATGCATACAGCCCTTTGGTTGCTCTCTAACCGCCCCCACCCCTGCCATTTGTCTCTGGATCTATTCTTGTTCATCAAATTATGTTGATCATTATATCCCACATATGAGTGAGATCATGTGATATTTATCTTTCTCCGATTGGCTTATTTTGCTTGGCATAATGCTCTCCAGTTCCACCAGCGGATGGTTTTAAGGGCTCTGGCACTTCATTATGGGGGTTTCAGCCATTTGTAGCCAATAAAGAATTAACGGTACAAATTAATATCTTGCTTCCCTCCCTGCTCCTTGCTAAAAGAAGTTTTAAGCATTCTTCAGTTGTGTGTCCTAGCAAATACCTTGGGGAAAATTTAACGAATGTGCACGTCAGCAGTTTCCTTTCTGCGTTACCTGGAGCCACACGGACTCGTTGGTGGGGCCTGCGGCCATCAGCTTCTCCAGGTCTCCTTTCCTGTCGTATTGAAAGACGGTGCCTGCCAGCTTGTAGTTCCCGTTCCACTGGATAATAAAGCCTCCATTGAGGTAATACTTCTCAGGGTCTTCGCTCCTGATGGCCAGAAAGTTCCCAGCTCCCTCCATCTCCATTACCCGAATGTCCCTTGCTCCTTTAGGGATCACTCCGATGTCAACATAACCTAAGAAGAGAGGACACAGTGAATGAAGGAGGCACGCCAGCTCAGCGGAACACAGTCGGCTCCTGACACTTTGTTCATTCTCATCATGTAGCGCCTTGCCCTCCTCCTGGGTGGTCACTGGGATTGGCAGAGGTACTAAGTTTGGAGAACTTTAAAGAGCTGGGCCGCAAGCAGAATTCTCAGGAGCTTTGTGACTCACTATGTAAGCAATTTTGCGAGGAGAAGTGAAATAAACGCAGATTATACTCTGAAGCTTTTGAGCTTGATCCAGCATTTGTTTCTATGTGATTTTATGTTGATCGCTCAGAAATTTACATCTCCTAGCTAGCTCCTCAATAGCATCTCTGCTCCCCGATTTGTTGCTGCTGCCAGATTAATCATCCTACCATTGCACTGGATACGTCCTCTGGCTCATCCTCATTGCCTGCAAGTTAAAGATGGATTCTCAGAGGTAATTTAATCACAGTGTAAATTCCTTAGGAGACTCTTCGGGGGAATCTTGGGTTGATTGCCACCCTGTTGCGCTTGAATACAGCCTATGATGAGAAACTCAGCTCTGAGCACAGCTTTTTATATTGCTAGATAAGTCTATTCATCAGAGAGAGTTTTTTCTTAGGTTTGCTGAAATATGAACTCATATTTTACTCTCATGTGTTCTAATCCAGCTTTCTAAAAAAGCACTGAGGACACCCATTTAACGACGGCGATCCATTCTAGCCAGTCTTCCTGCTTCCTGGTTATCATGGTAGGAGGCACGATGGGGAGGAAAGGAGCTAACAGAGAAACATTTCCTCTAAACATTCATCCTACCTATGCTTCTTAAGAACCATCACCTCATGCACGCGCTAGAGCGGAGGGGATGTGGACCTCGGGGATGGCACTGTGAAGGGAGCACCGAGGCAGGGGGGTCAGAACACTTGAGTTCTAGTTTCTGTGTTGTCACAAACAAGCTCTATGACATTCATCGATTTATTTAACTCCTTACAATGATGGGGCTTGACTGAGATGATGTTGATGTCCAGCTCAGCTCTGGGATTCCATTACTTGACCCTTTTCTAAGCTAAACACTTGGTAGTCCTTCAACCTCTCTATGAAAAATGTGGTTGTAAGAGCCTGGTCATCCTGGCCCATTTTCCACTGAACATACACTAGGTTTTCAGCCTGACAAGCAAACCCGCATCTCTGTCCCTGAAAGTGCCCAACTGCTCCCTATCACCCGGATGTAGAGTGGCCTGGGGTCCTGGTAGCTCACGTGCAGGCTGGCCTAGAGGAGCGACTCGCTCGGGACCTGGGTTCAGGCCACAACCTCAGTCTCTGTTTTCCAACTGGAAGCTCCAATCCAGAGGAACCAAAATGTGGGTCTTGTAGTAACTCCATTTGGCCCTCACACACTTAGCTGAGACGGCAAGTGAAAACTACCAATTTATAACTAACTCGGTGAAAACATTTACCACATGCAATTGAGGCCCATGTCATTTTTAAAAATGCCTTTGACGTACTGCTACCTGCAGCTATTTTATGATAGGACATGGCACAGCTTCCCAGCCAAGTAAACCAACTGGCCACCACCTCATTCCTTGTCAAACACACACACACACACACACACACACACACACACACGAGACAACTAGATGGAAAAGCAACAAAAACGTGCTTTTTGTTTTCCACTTAAGAGCAAAAATCCAAAATTTTAAGTATGTATCGTGGGTAGGTTCTGCCAAATGAAAGGGCTGTGCTTCAAAATCTAAAACCAAAGCTTTCAGTGATGCAAGTGCTGCTTCTGACGTTTGTAGACAGGAGATGTAAACTGAAGCAGACGTAGCCATGAGCAAAAGTAACAAATATTTGTAATATGTATTTGCAAAAGATTACTCAGGAGGAAGCAAAGGATTAAATGATAGTGGCTTGGAGTTAGAAAGAACCGTGATAATCTATCAGCCAGACTCCTTCGCACATGACAGAAAAGCCCACCGCAGAGAGGGCTGTCAAATGAAAAGTAACATTTCCATTTCCCTCCGCCCTGCCTCCCCATCCTCTATAGCAAAGGAATTACTGTTAACAGTTTATTGGGCTTTCTTATAAAGTTTTTATGCACAGACATAATCTTTAAACAAGTAGGATTGTACTCTATGAACTACTAACTATTGCCTTTTCAATTTAATGTCTTTTTCTTTTTTTTGGAGCATTTCAACATAATCCCCTTTATTTAAGCAATCCCCGGTTATTGGATAGTTAGGTGGGAGGGAATGGCTACCAACTGCTTTATGTAAAAAACTAGAGGCCTGGTGCACAACATTCGTGCACTGGAGGGGATGGGGGGTCCTCAGCCTGGCCTGTGCCCTCTCACAGTCCGGGACCCCTCGGAGGATGTCCTTAGTGCTGCCACGGAGGCAGGAGAGGCTCCCGCCACCCCCACTGCGCTTGCCAGCTGTGAGCCTGGCTTCTGGCTGAGCGGTGCTCCCCCAGTGGGAGTGCACTGACCGCCAAGGGGCAGCTCCTGCATTGAGCATCTGCCCCCTGGTGGTCAGTGCACATCATAGTGACTGGTTGTTCTGTCATTCAGTCAATTTCCACATTAGCCTTTTATTATATAGGATGAGGAACCTGAATTCCCAAGAGAAGAAATCTATGCATCACACAACACAGCAAGGCTGGGAGTATATGCACCTATACCAAGGGCTTACTCACCCCAATCTAGTGTTTTAATGGGGAAATGTGGTTGGCAGAACAGAGATAAAAAACAAATCCTCTTGTATGTCTCATCTTCATGGGCCTTCTTTACAGAAATGAGAATAATTAAAGAGTTGCAGGAGTAAAGGGTCATTGAGACATTCTATTTCAAGGGAAGGCTTTAGGGTTTGTAAGGCTATCTCCAAAGTATCTATAATAATAAAAGCATAATATGCTAATTAGACCAAACGACTTTTTGGACGACATCCCAGTTAACCTTCTGGTTGAAGCCGGGGCTGCGGGCTGCTGCCTTGGCCCTCATTTCATGCATTAGGCCTCTAATTAAGAAAAATGAACATATTCATCCACCTTTGCCATTATTTGAAAGTCACAATCTGCTAAAAAACAAAAACAAAACCCAGCCATCAATCTTGCCCTCCATTCTCAGTCCCCTGCCACTTCAGTTATTTATTTGTTTGTTTGTTACCAGATCCTTCTCTCTGTTTATACATCTTCCTCACGGTCTGGCAGGCAGAGCCGTCCCCAAGGCACACTCCGCAGCGATCCTCTGTGGCGTTGGAATCGATCTCATAGTCACAGCCGACCATCTGCAGGAAGAGGGGTGGACGGTGAATGACATGAGCAGGAGGTGTCGCACCTGCCTTGGACCTTGGACTTCCCCTTTCCTTACCCATTCCCCCCTTGCTCTTGGTGAGACTGGGGTTGGGGGCAGATACACTAGGGCACACATGTCTCCTTTTCCTGGTGCAGCAGAGAAACAACCAAAGCATCCACTGAAGGTAAAAGAAAAACTTGCTTAGAGGAGATACAGGGACAGCCTGGGTGGGTCTCCCCCGAGTCCGAGGCAGAACTGAAGACAGTTCCTAAGGCTTAACTATGAAATGTTTTGGGACCGAAGTTGGTGAAGCAGCAGGTCCCTTCTCCCTTTCAGATGTGCAAACCTCAGGCCCCTCCTCTCTCTGGGGACTTCCCAGGAGTGGGGCAATCATTCCACCTGTGACTTGGTTGTTGAATCCCTTTCCATTCCTCCCTGGGTTGTTCTCCCTGACACCTGTCTGAGGACAGCAGTGAACCAGCTGCTGCCAGAGAAAGGCTGGCTTAATGCTGAGAGCACTGCAGTCCGAGGGATGAAATCCCTGACATGCAGACCTCCCATCAGACCCTGCAGAGCCTCCTGTGACCCCAGCCATCCGGACCTCCTCCCCTCCAGCCGCAGAGGAAGAACTGGCCATTTCTCCTCTGATCCGAGAACAGTCTTGCCCTGTGCACTGGACCAAATCCCTTCTCAGTGCTCTTTCTGTCCATCTGTCCTCCTGCATCTTCATCTTTCCCTCTCCATGACTCCTTCTCAGTCTATCAATATTGCCAAGTCTGTCCCACCCTGAAACTCCCGCACTGGCAAAGGAGAGCATCAGTGCTCGGCAGCATCAGGTACAAAGAATCATGACACGTGGACTGCAAGGCATGAGCCATGGAGCTCTAGCCAATCCTCCCTGTTGCCTGCCATCGTCCATGGCGTAGGCTCCTGACCACATGTCTGTGGTAAAGAGAGGGAAACTAGACCATATTCGATTAGCCAGTTGTTTCTTTTCTGTTTGGAAAGAATTGTGCCCAGTAGTTTTCTTCTCTCTCAAAGGTAATTTTCTTATTTCTCAAATCGACTTGAAGGAAGAACAGGTTGGGTCATGAAATACACTTTCCCTTTACCAGATAAACAGAGAATTAACACCTAAGGACAGAAATAGCACCATTCCTCAGGCTAACCCTATGGCAGCAGTTCTCAACCTATGGGTCTCGACCCCTTTGAGGGTCGAACGACCCTTTCACAGGGGTGGCCTAAGACCATCGGAAAACACATATATAATTACATATTGTTTTTGTGATTAATCACTATGCTTTAATTATGTTCAATTTGTAACAATGAAAATAGATCCTGCATATCAGATATTTACATTACGATTCATAACAGTAGCAAAATTACAGTTATGAAGTAGCAACGAAAATAATTTTATGGTTGGGGGTCACCACAACACGAGGAGCTGTATTAAAGGGCTGTGGCATTAGGAAGGTTGAGAACCACTGCCCTATGGGGAGCGGGGCCTAAGCCGCAGTCAGCTATCCCCCGAGGGCTCCCAGACTGCGAAAGGGTGCAGGCTGGTCTGAGGGACCCTTCCCCCGACCCCGCCAGTGCACAAAATTTTGTGCACTGAGCCTCTAGTCATATGTAAATGATTTGCAAATATTCCCCCGTTCTACAGGTCGCCTTTGTATTCTGATGACTATTTGCTTTCCTGTGCAGAAGAGCATCACCAATTCTTTTTTAAAAAAATATATTTTATTGATTTTTTACAGAGAGGAAGGGAGAGGAATAGAGTTAGAAACATCGATGAGAGAGAAACATCAATCAGCTGCCTCTTGCACACCCCCTACTGGGGATGAGCCCGCAACCAAGGTACATGCCCTTGACCGGAATCGAACCTGGGACCCCCTCAGTCCGCAGGCCGACGCTCTATCCACTGAGCCAAACTGGTTAGGGCATCGTCAATTCTTGACTGTCATTTGGACTGGAGTAACTTGAGTATTAGAGAAATCAGCTTCCAGTCTTTCACCAGGCTTGGAGCCCTACATGAGTGAATAACCAAGAGGTATTCTTACTAATTCTCACTTTTAGCTTGTAACATTGTTTTACTTATAAATTCTCAAGTAACTGGGAACTAAATACTAACTGGCACCATGACCTAATCCGCCTAGAATGTCATTAATTTCCTCCCACAGTCCCTGGGCAAAGGTGGAGACTGGGAGAATGCCTGATTCTACGATGAGATAGATTCCCAGCCAATGAAACTTAGAGTGTGAAGATAGGAAAGATTCATGCTTAACTGAAAAGAACAGGTCTTGCCATTTAAAAAGTGGGACGGTAGCAATAATACTTTTCTCATCATAACTTTGATGGCCAAGAGATGTGAAATTCTGAAGAGAGATCTGCCCATGAGAAATTGATTTTTGGTGTTCAGTATATCACAAAAGTAGCCAAAAAATGACCTTGTGAGAGAACAAAGAACGTTCCAGAGAGCTTCCAAGAGGAATGAGAGAGGGAGCTGACTTAGGACAGTAGGAAGGTGGTCAGATGAGGGTAAGGACTCAGCAGGGGTTGAAGATATTGACTCTGAAAGGGCACAAGTTCACAAATTGGACTTTTTTATTTTAAGAAGTACACAGTAGGCTGACAGTAAGATCAAAAAAGAGCTGTGGTTGGGTTGATCAGAACTGGGATCCTGGAATGAGAGGCTGGTGAAAGGCTCAGAGGAGCTGTCCAGGGGATAGCTGATGTGATAGGTCAGGACATCTGGGCTCCTTGGGAGGGACCTAAGCCAAAGCCATGCTGACTGGGAGAAAAGGGAGGAGTAAAGGAACTGAGAGTCAAAGAACTGGGTGCCAGGAGAAGGGCGAGAGGGCTGGCAGGTGAGCAGGCTGCCCTAAGACAGCTGGTAAGACTGCAGAGCTGGGAGAGTTGTGACAAAAAATGTCAAAGTTTACATTTATCTATTTGATAAATAAGCTTAGGAGTTCAGTACAATTAAAAAAAAAGGGGGGGGGGGTGGCGGCACAGATAGCTATCTCCTAGGACAGTGGTTCTCAACCTTCTGGCCCTTTAAATACAGTTCCTCATGTTGTGACCCAACCATAAAATTATTTTTGTTGCTACTTCATAACTGTAGTGCTGCTACTCTTATGAATCGTAATGTAAATATCTGATATGCAGGATGGTCTTCGGCGACCCCTGTGAAAGGGTCCTTCAACTGCCAAAGGGGTCGCGACCCACAGGTTGAGAACCGCTGTCCTAGGACAAATTCATATCTAACATGCCACATCTGCATATCTAACATGCCAAAATGGTGGCAAATGTAATTTCAACATAGAGTGGAATATATGGGCAAAAGCATACGTAATAAATATTTTCATATCCACAAAGAAAATGGATTTGACAAACACTGTATACGTTTTGTTTTCTGATGGTGTTCAATTCTTTCTAAAAAAAAAAAAAAGCCTGTAGTAAATGAATAAGACTAACAAAGCTAAAATGTCTACAACCTGGATCTTCAGAAGATAAATCGCATTGAGGTTATTAAAGGAAATTTGATTTGAGTAATTTTTCAGCTTAAAAACTTAGCTCAGTGTGGTACAGACAGAACGTAGGTAATTATACCTTCTAAAGACCTTAACTGGTTTCCAGGAAAAGAAAACCAAGCAGAGAAAACATGGCATATTCCATTAAACTGATTTCACTGGTCTAAAGAGAGGCACCCAAGACCTTATGTTTTATTCAGAATACCTATGTTTTCTATCACACGCTGCTGCCGCCGCCGCTATACATGCAAAGGTGTTCAGGCCTAAAAGATCATTCTAGCATCCCACTCATTTCTTGGTGAAATAAGTTCTCAGCCCTAGCTGTGTATGGGGAGTTTTAAAAATATCAATGGCCAGGCCCCAAATTCCAGAGACTCTGAATGTTGAGATCCAGCCAGACATCAGTGGTTTAAAAGCTCTGCCTGTTAGAATTATGGGCAGCCAGGCCTGAGAACCACGATTTGGACAGTGGTGGGCTGTTTTGGCCTGGATTCACTAAATAACCTTTTTCCCACTCTGGGGAACATATCTAGCCTAAAACATAGTAATTAATTTTGGCTCTTTGTGGCTACAGTGATAATTAATGAGTCTGAAAGGAATTTTGCCTGAGCTTTTCCAAATCGAGAGTCTGATTAAGTCTGGCTGTTAATCACTCATTCCTAGGAATCAACATATGGCCTCCTGTGCTTCGGTCAGAACCGGAATAAATCAAAAGGCAACTTCAGGGTGGTAAGCGCACCTTCCCAGAGAGCTGAACATTGGTGGGCGGGAGCTTTTTACAGTGGCAATTTGGTCCCGTAGGAAAAATACGATAACTATTTGCAAAGACAAATAAAATGTGTTAAGAGCTTATTGTGTGCCAGGGCTCTGTTACAGGCTTAACATAGATGACCTTATTCAATCTTTTTGACAACCGCAACTAGAAAGAAATATATATATATATATATATATATTTAATTGATTTCAGAGAGGAAAGCAGAAGGAGAGAGATAGAAACATCAATGGTGAGAATCATTGATTGGCTACCTACTCGGGATCAAGCCCGCAATCTGGGTATGTGCCCTTTATCAGAATCAAACCTGGGGGACCCTTCAGTCCGCAGGCCAATTCGGGTAGGGCTAGAAGGATATATATTAACATCTCAATGTTATAAAAGAAAACTGAGCCTCAGAAAGATGCCCAGGGTTACAGAGCTAATAAATAATGGTAATGAGTTCCCGTCCTGGAGCCGGAGAGTGACACCATTATGCTTTACTAACAGTGGGTTAGGTATTTCTATAGCATAGTTTTCCTTTCATTGATCCAAAACACCTTCTCGTTTAAACTGAGATTTATGCCTGGGTGTTGGAGCACAAAGCGAGTTCATTAGTTCCTTGCAAAACAAACTGTGAGCAATTGGAAGGACTTTTTCAATGGTTGTACACATAAAAGCATTAACAAATCAACCCAAGTAATTTACATAAAGGCGGAGGTGATGAATGGAGCCAGTGAGGGAAAGTTAAAATAGAAATCAGAAGACCTGTTTATAGCTACCTGTTATGCCATCTCTCTTCCTAGGATCATGTCGGCAATCAATAGAGAATTAAATGTAAAAGTGGTTTGTGAAAAACACTATACAAACTATAATTAATTTCAGATTTTCCTAAAATTTAAACACTCTGTTGGCAAGAAACCAATGACAAATTTAATACCACTGAAGTAATCTGTTGCCTTTTTTCTTACAAGTCCTCCTTTAATTTGGTTCTTCTTCAATGTGCCCTGCCCCATGCCTAAAATAATATCCCAGAGCCCACCAACTAATCAAGAAATGAAGACAGCAGGAGAAAACGATTCAGTTCCAAACTGTGTCTCTGATATACACTGAAAAGTCTTGCCTCCCAGACCAAAAATAAAACCCAGACCATATGCAAAGGCCACAATGGGTTTGACGTCCTGAGTTGATAAAAGCATGATTTTATAAAGTTGTAGATTAAGGAAACATACCCAATACCTTACATATGCCATTAATACAGACATTTCTGCTGTTGCCGCCTTCAAAGCACGGGGTACCGTCAATGACAGCGTCCAGCATTTTCTCGGAAAACTGGCCGTCTATGGGTCGGCAGAAGAGCTCACAAGGGCGTGCTGAAGTGAAAAAGAGACAAGTCAGCTTTTCAGCTCAGCACCCTCCCCCAGGACTCTTTTGTACATACAGACATGACCCCCAGGGGCGTTATCCGGAGATTCTCACCTTTTACCTTTCTATGGCACATGCTGAAAAGTAGGGTTTTTTTCTTTTCTTCAGTTAGAGTTTCACAGAAAATTGAATTGGGAAGATTGCTTTAAAACACCATGCTCTTTGTTATAAATAATGAGACCTTTCAATCCAACATTAGACTGTTGGATTGTAGAAAGAAGGCACCATGCATGAGGGTTAACCTAGAAATTACATCATGTCTACCACTGATGCAGGACCTTAGGCAAGCATAACACCTGCTCACTGTCCTCAGCAAGGCCAGCGGACCTCCAGAGGTGGGGGGTTCCCTCTGATAGGGCCAGCCCACCACTATCACCACCACTACTGTCATAACCCACCCCTAGCAAGTCTCCCTTATTCCCCTCAAGCCCAACAAGCCCTCAGACACAGATTTACAACCACACAGAAACAAGACATTTGCTTTTTTTTTTTGCTGAAGCTGAAGCCAACCCTTAAAACAGAACACCGGGAAGGTCTCCTTCCCCTGTGATAATCATGACATCTCCATGAAGAGGGGCCCTGAGGTCAGGACTTCTCCCCATCTCGCTTCTGCACTACAGAACCATGGCAGCCTTCAGGGTGGGCAGGTGGGGCAGGCGGAGTGAAGCACACTGGGCAGTGGCCAATGGAGTCTTAGTGCTAACCAACAAATAACCTTCCGGGCAACAAGAGCAGCACACGAAGCCACTGCTGTGGCTCCCAGAGCTTGCACAACGATGACGAAGGCCAGAAAGGATGCTCTACGTGAAAGCAGCCACTGTGAAGGGAAGGTTCAGGGCTGTGTAAGAGTGTACAAGGCTTGCCTGGCCCGGTGTGGCTCAGTGGTTGAGCATCGACCCATGAACCAGGAGATCACAGTTCGATTCCCGGTCAGGGCACATGCCCGAGTTGCAGGCTTGATCCCCAGTAGGGGGCGTGTGGGAAGCATCTCATCATTGATGTTTCTATCTCTCTCTCCCTCTCCCTTCTTCTCTGAAATCCGTAATAATACATTTAAAAAAAAACAAAAAGGGTTTCTAAGGCTGAACCCGAAGTCTTGTTTCTCTGTCCTCTTCTCTGGCCCTTGTTTTCCTGGTGCTCTGGGCATATCATGACGTTGCCCTAGGACACAGGACTCTGCAGAAGGAGGCAGGGGTGGCAATGGAGCGTCTTAGTGGTCATCATGAGTGTCAGAGAGTCTCTGTCCCAGACATCAACCTCATGGATTCCACAACCTTCACAGCGTTGAGTATCTGCCCTGTCTCAAAGGTACTCATCTGTCTGACACAGCCTTTAGTTCGGGCCAGGTGACTGTTTTCCCTCCAGCTTTCAAATCCGTTTATAATGCAGCGAGGTGAGAACCCTGAAACTAATTTACCGGTGCACTCTCACCCTCACACATCTGATTAATCCTCTCACAGGAAGCGCGGGGGCTGAATGAACTCATTGCATCAGAGGTTGCATTTTCAATTTGCTGAAACAGGACGGCTCCACATTTTTGGAGGATGATCTTAAGAAGCGATCATTAGAAGTGAGAGGTAAAGCTTTTTAATGAGGAGAAACATATTTCTCAGGTCAAGGAAAAGCTTTGATGCATGCCATGTTTTATGAGTAGATTGCAATTTCACTTTCACCATTAAAAAAAAATCAGTTTCTAAAATCCATGGACAGGAGGGCTTCATGCGTATGAGCCCTGTGCAGTCGCCGGCGTCTGCTTCGGCCGGAGGCTTTGTGGTTGCGGTCCTGGCGCTCTCAGTCATTTCACATTTGAACTTAGACTTTGTAAGTGAAGTCGGTGGCACAATGAAGCGTGTGCACGGACAGAAGAGATCTGCCATGTGCACGTCCGTGGGCCTCGCCAGACTAAGAAATACTAAACCTTAAGGGAAAGGCAGAGTTTAAAATGTGTTGTTAAAACTAGTTACATTCAACTTAAACAAGAAGCTCAGTTTAATGACTAGGCTCAGTTAAACTTGAGGGGGAAACCAAAAGCAAATGAAAACTCCTAATCAAAAATCCTAACCGAAAATCAATCAAGTAATTAGTGAGATTCTGTAATTTTGGGCAGATTAAGATGGCATTCTTTTACTTTCTGATATGTATATATTATTGTAGTCCCCAAATATAAATATATACATGTATATATATGTGTTAGTTAAACATAAGAAGGCATTAAAATTAATATCTTTGACAATAACCACAAACAGATATGAAAACAAGAATAGAACTAATTAAAAAAAAAGAATGAAACCTATGTCATTGATGTGTTAGACTAAGCTACCTGTAGTAATGCTTACCATTTACTGTATATTTTTAAGTTCTGTCTCTTGGTTAAGGTGACTAAGAACTGTGATAATAAATTTGTATTGTGCCTTAAGTTGTTTGCTTTAGTGATTAATACAAGGTGGGGCAAAAATTGTTTGTATGGAAGATAATACAATAATGAATAAATAATAATACAAGAATACACTGTGTTTTGGTTATTCACAACTGTAAACCTACTTTTGCTCCCCCCTCCCATATTTAGGCTTCAGGATCAGGCCTGGTCTAACGGTTGGCTCTCTGGCACAGTCTGAATACGGCCAATTTACTTAAATTCTCCAAATCGATGAGCTTATCCATAAGAATTGGGTCAAAAAACTTAGATTTCCACACGGGATTTTCTTTTGGGGATAAAATAGGGAAATGCACAGAAACCGCTGCGTGAAGTGCCTGGCACAGAGTGAGTACCGATAGAAGTTCAATGTGAGCTTCAGTTAGGAATGAGTTTCGCTGCCAGTAGTGCTTCCTTGCCTTAAAGGAACAGGAGTTTATTTTCCCCACAAAACAAGAAATCCAAGGGTAGGAGTGTTCAGCTACCCTCCTTATTTCCTCCTGCTCAGCTTCTGGGGTGGGGCGGACTTCTTGGTTGCTATGTGACTGTGTAACCCTGGTAGCAAGAGAGGAAGGGTGAATGGCAGGTGGGCAAGGGACCAAGGGCCAGCTGGGTGGGCACCAGTTAAAAACATTCACAGGAGCTTTTAAAAGATGAACCTTCCATGGAAACAACCAAAGCGACCTGCGAGAGAGGCCTGGATACAGAAGATGTGGTCCATATACACAATGGAATACTACTCAGTTGTAAGAAAGGATGACATACTGCCATTTGCAACGACATGGATGGACCTTGAGCGTATTATGCTAAGTGAAATAAGTCAGAAAAAGCTAAGAACCGCATGATTTCACTCATATGTGGGATCCAAAACTGAAACTCATGAACACGAACAGCAGCGTGGCTGTTGCCAGAGGGAAGGGGGTGGGAGTGAAGGGGTCTTAACCTATGGTGATGGGGACACAGCGCAATATACAGATCTTGTAACATAGAAACCCACACCTGAAACCTGTATGATCATATTAACCAGTGCCATGCCAATACATTTAATAAAAAACGGTGCTTGTTAAAAGTTGGAAATCCAGTGATTTTGTTTATTTGTATTTCATCCTTTGAATGATCACATATTATCTCACTGAATGAATGGATTATAGCTTAACTAGAAAAAAATAGTAAAAGATGAGCCTTCATCTCTATCTCTTTGGTCAGAACTGGTCCACAGGAAATATGGGCGAGTGGGCCATTTAGTTTCCCCTCTCCCAGTGTAGGAGAAAGTGAGAGTGAAGAGGGTTATGAATGGCTTTGGGTGTCTGCAAACATCCTTATTATTCCATCATTTCCCCTCTTGAAGCCAGATTCCTATTCTGTGAAACGCTAGGCTTGGCTAGAAGATCTCCCAGGCTCTCCGCACATGATTTCTATCTAAACCCCAAGGATTCTTGCAATAAACTCTATGCCTGCCACCCCGGTGGCCCCAGATGCTAGGACTATCCCCCCAGCTCTTGGGAGAGCTGCCAGCATTGGTCCTCAATTGTCAGCTGGGCTTGAAAGAGCTTCCCCGCCCAGGACACTCACCTCTTCCTGGGGCAGACCATACCCGGCGCCTGGTCATGCCGGGCACACAGACATGGCTCCCCCACCCTGAGTGTGGCAACTCTGAAGACCACGGCAGCTCCGGAGCTCCCCGTGCAGTTGGAGGAGGCCTTTGTGGAGACTGCATTGCAGCCCAGCTTCCCCCCTGCCCAGGCCCACCTCCTCCCCTTTCCTTCCACAGCTGCTGAACTTCCTGCACGCTAGTCTCCGTCTCAGTCTGTTTCTTAGGGAACCCGATCTGCAACAACTCCTTAAAGATGTTCCTGAAGGATCCTATCCCACAAGGAGCAGACTGTGATCTGACCTCATGTCAGACCCTCCACATTTGCTGGAAACTTCATGGGCATTAAACATTAATTGGGCTTAAATATTTAGAAGCAACAATAGAAATAATGAGCTTACATGAAGAATTATTGGGTGTTCTGAGAAAATTTAAAAAGATCTAAAAAGAAAGGGAGATTCCAAGAAAGTGACAACATCAAGATCAGATTCTGGTTGTTTCCCAGTAGAAGATGCAGGATATAAACACATTCTATTAACATAGGCTAATGAAGTCCCTGAGAATCTACATAAGTTAGTGAGTGTGAGTGTGTGTGTGTGTGTGTGTGTGTGTACATAAGTTAGTGTGTGTGAGAGCTTCTTAGTCAAACAGACCTATGTTTCAATTCCAGCTCCATTATACAAAATCCTGTAACCTTGAATAAGTGGCTGCCCTCTCGGAGACTAAGCATCTTTATTGCTGAGGATGGGAGGTGGGTGAGTGAGAGATGCACAGTCACGTGCTGATATAAGTAGGGCCTCCGGAGGTGCTGCGGATGCAGGCAGCTCTTCTCATTGGTGCCTGCATGGCTGTGATCTAGTGGGGTTGCATAATTTTTTTTGTCAAGAATGCGGGTAAAGAAAATGCCTATATTAGAAAGTAGGCTGATCTAGATTCATAGTTTTCAAAACTTTTAAGCAGAATTTTTTTTTTATTCAAACAAGACTTTGCCAATAAGGCAGAGGAAATCAGGATTTTATTACACAAAGATTTTGTAAGTTCAAGTATATAACACTTAAAAATAAATTAGTGTGATTTATAGAGACTATTACAATGAACAAAAATGCTGACATAGAGCTTTTGGATGGCGTTATAGATTTTTATGGGGTGCAGCATCTACTTTTTTCTGTGGGTTTTTGGTTCCCCACTACTGAAGAATCTTGACAAATAGTTGTAAATAATATCAGTTTAGAACAACTCAACCTGCAATTTCACGGTATTTCTCAGTTAATTGGGTTGATAGGAGACGTTCCTTCTAAGGTCTACAGAAAACCAAATTAATTTGACTGTGTAAGTCAATGTATTGATGATTTCTGATATGTTAAAACCTGACATAATATTTTTTAGTGTAAGTGCTGTTCTTTATTGCACTTTTTGGAAATAGTTAATTTTTTTTGAAAAATGAAATGAGAATCAAGCAATTTCGGAAGCCCTGAGATTCCATGAGACAGATTTAGCAAACTACAAGGTTTGATGACGTTTCTATGCTTATTCCAAATGCTTAAATTCTTCTTCAGTCATTGGCTACTTCGCAAATCTACCAAGACCCTTAACACTGTCCACTGAGTGAGCAGAAAACTCTCTGTTCATTTGCTTTATTCTCTGGTGCCTTCTCAGGGAAGGCCGAGAGGGTACAAAGTACTTGATGCACGGAGTAAGTGCTCCATTCACAGTGGTTGATATGAATGACCTTCTTGTCACTCTTAGGGGTGTCTGTCAACTAAGCAAATAACAACTCTGTTAAGATAAGAGTTTGATGGGGGAAAGAAATCAGTGTGCTGGTCAAGGTAGTAGTTACTTATATTAGCAGGTAAGCCACTATCTATATATATTAGTATATAAAGCTCTCGCTGGCGCCAATCGCACATGTGTGTTTCAATCTGTCATTGTCGATTGTGAATTTGGTTGACACTTATATTATAGAGAAAGGGCAAATAACGATATTAAAATATTTCTTCTAATTAATTTCCTTTCAATGTGCACGAATCCGTGCACTGGGACACAAGTGCCCAAATAATAGCACAGGGGCCTGTAAGAAAACTGTGGAATGGAGGATGGAGGCTGAGAGCCCAGGTAGGCAGCAAGCTTAGCTTAATTCCACCATATGGTTTATTCAGCCTCATACTAATTTCAGATGCAAACCAACCACTCCAACGTGAGTGAAATTTATGACTACGTTTTTAAAAAACATTTTTTAATTGATTTCAGAGAGGAAGGGAGAGGGGAGGGAGGGAGAGAGAGAAACATCAATGATGAGAGGGATTCATCAATTGGTTGCCTCCTGCATGCCTCCTACAGGGGATTGAGCCCAAACCCAGACATGTGCCCCTGACTGGAATAGAACCCAGGGCCCTTCAGTCTGCAGGCCGATGCTCTATCAACTGAGCCAAACCAGCTAGGGCATGACTACTTTTATAATTCTCATTTTTTAGTACCTATTCTATGCTATACAAAAAAGTATGCATTTGATAAATGCTTATAAAAAATGAACACCCGGTTGAGCCAAATCTTTTTATTCCAAGTCCAACAACTCAAGCCATCCAAGTTCAGAACACACAAGCCCAACTCTGCATCTACAGGGAATCAGGGGAGGGGAAATCTCCAAACTAAGCACCTGCCATAGTCCTGGGGCAGCTGTGCTACTTTAGTTCTGGAAGGCTGCACACAGAGCGACAGGACCATGGGCCCAAGAAGTTTCAACATTCTGCAGAATGCCCAGGGTGTAGGGAAGGCAGCACCTTTCCTCATTAGTTTTGTTTGCTTGCTTTTTCGCAGTCCACATAAGTATATACATAAGTTATCTGATATTCAAATGCCTGGCTCAGGAAGCTAAGTCGTACCAATAACAAAATGATTTGCTCTTCTAGAGCATGAATGATGCTAAACTATGGGGAGCAAGGAGCAGACGTTGCCCATGACAACCAATAGCTCCAAAGTGGACAAAGCACTCTAGGGTCTTTCTTTCCAAGGAATTGACAATAGCATTTTCATAACAGTTCAAATACATTGACAATACCATTTTTATAACAGTTCAAATACATGCTTTTCATTCATTGCCCCACATCTATGAGTCCTCTCGTGTGCTACTACACTGGAATCTCAAAAACTTTCAATCATGAAAAATTTGGTTAGTTATTTTTTTCTTCCTGTCTCAAATCTCCTTCGCTCAGGGAAATCTTTCACGTTTCATTCCTCATGGGAATGACGACAAATAGCCCACATACTTTCTGATGTTAGTCTACAGATAATGCTTAGTGATGTTCTTCACCTTCAGAAGAGAATGAGTGACTGGTCCTCAGTCAGTGCAGCGCTGCTAAGGCTGCCATTCATGCTCCAGCTCAGCTACATCCCCACCCCCTCTTGTGCATTCTCTAGATGCTTGCTTTCACTCTTTACCCTTCTTAGACTGTCTTGTATACACAAATGTTCCTTCATGGCCCAGAGCTGGTGCTCATTCATTTCTGATGAAGTCATTCCTACATCTTTCCTTGTCCTGTTCTCTGCCCACATGGAATGCCTGACTATTTCGATGCCTCTCCTCTCCTTGCAGTAGAAGACAACTCACGCTTAAGGATCATCACCGACTGTCTGGGAAGCCTTCTTTGAAATTACTGCAAACCCACAATGACCTTTTCTGAATTTCTGCCCCAAATTACAGTCTGTTTCGCACGCTCATCAACAAGCGCTTAATGAATTCCATGCGCCACTTATCACTTCATTGCACCTCAGCTGATTTGAAGTGAACCACCAAGTTTGACAAACTTGTCTTTTATCTCCTGCAGAGCTCAGCACAGAGCTTGGACATATTCAACCTTTAATATTTACTGATCAACCTAACTGGACCCTGATTTTACCTGCTAAAATACAAAACATCTAAGGGTACATTTCTCTTTTTGTTGGACTTGGCGGGGTGGCACAGACCCCTGACATCTGCTTTCTGATAATGGCTGTGGACCTGGATCTGGAATATACTGCCCCAGCTCCTTACCTGGATTAAAAACTGGAAACCAGTTGTAGAACGCATTCTTGTAGGGCACTGTGTCAAACTCGCTGCACTGCATCTGCCGAAATGTTGGTGCATCGGGGCGACAGGGGTGGACGTTGCACAGGCGATAGCGTCTCCTTTCTCCAGTGCAGTACTTTCCTCCAAACTTTGGCCTACAGATGAGACACAGAAGCTGTCCTGTTAGTTTCCTTAAAGGTCAGCATCTTCCTTTAAACTCCCCTGGCATGTGGCCATGCTCACACCTTCCCAAACTATGTCCCTCTCTACCCTTCACACTCAACTTTTAAATAAATTCTTCCAAGTTCATACATTTCTGTTTGTGTTGCTGTCCATGAACATTCAATCCCAAGCCTATTCTGAAATAGCTTGATCCCTTCCCACATTTAGTCAGTTACCTGGTCATTAGCTGTATTTTTATATTTGTTTCCTCCTCTTTATTTCCATAATCACCAAACTTGTCCAAGCTTTATCTCCATTCCTGTCTCCCCTCTATCCATCTTTTTTCTTTATCCTTATTCAACCTATTGTACACATTCTTATCTGGTTAATTTTTAAAAATACCTGAATTATTTTAGTTTCTTGTTTAAAATCCCTTAATGGCCACTGAATCAAGTCCAGCCTCTTGAGCTTGGCCTTCAAGGCTCTCAAGATCTTGACTTAATTCACTTTACTTCCCATATTCCCCTTCATCTGCACACTGCTCCAGTAATACTAACGTATTTTATATTTCTTTTTTGTGCTTCTGGATAGATTTTCCCTCTCTTTAAGTCTCTAAATGTCTATATACTGCCCATACTTTAAGGACCAAATAAATGCCATCTCCATAATGAATTTTTCCCAGAATCCTACCAGAAGTAATCTCTTTCTCCTCTTACATGACATTTCATCATCCTACTGTATGTGCTTCCTGCACTTAGCAATCCCAAAGAGAATTCTCTGACTAAGGGAGTTCATAGTCATTACTCCCTGTAGGTGGTACAAAGATTTGTCTTTGATATTTGAGTTTAGGCTGGTTTTCTACTCGTCATGATAGAGTGACACTCTATGACTTGGAATATCTCCAATTCATCTCCATCCTACAAACATCACTGAGGGCATTTTATGAGCCAAGCCACACTGGGTTCTCACTGGACAGTGACTAACATTAAGGATACAGTCTCAAGGTCATTTGGTCACTCATTGGCATGAATCTGTGACCTAAATCCCAGCACAGAATCTGTGACTTTGTTCCACAGGTATTGTTCTCAGTGAACTTAAGCAAACCAGCTACTGAGAGCATACATAGTCACTCACTTGAAGAGACTCTGTGACAAACTGTGGCCTGATATGGGAATTAGGACCATTTTCTCCCTGAAGCTCTATTAGAGAATCATCCTTCAGTTCTTCAACAAGGATGTCCCTTTTTGATAACACAGGTCATTGACCATTATCCCCAAGAGGCTATAGATTGGTGGTAGCTGATATGCAGCATTGACAATGGGTCCCAGAGCAAATCACCTATATTTCCTGATCTCTACAATGGAAATCACTTTTCTGATCACACTGAAATAAATTATAAAATAAAGATTCTCTGTAAAAATGGAAGTGTAAGAAATTCTTGGTTTTACATTTATGAATTCACAGAAAACTTATGTTTACACAAAAACAATTTTTATCAAAGGGTAAGATTTAAAAACAATTTTGTCCAAATTCCTCAAATGTATACTTATATGTGTGGTAAATGATTAAATATCATAATAATGACTATATTAACTACAATTTACTGACAATTTTTATAGTAGGTATGGTATAAAACTCTTTATAGATATTAACTTATTTTTTTTTTATTCCGAATTTTTTTTTAAATCTTTATTGTTCAGATTATTACATTTGTTCCTCTTTTTTCCCCCCATAACTCCCCTCCTTCCAGCTCCCACCCCACCCTCCACCCTCACTCCCCACCCACTGTGTTCATCCATAGGTGCATGATTTTTGTCCAGTCACTTCCCGCATCTCCCACACCCCTTTTCCCCCCAAGAATAGTCAGTCTATTCCCTTTCTATGTCCCTGATTCTATTATAATCACCAGTTCATTCTGTACATCAGGTTATTTATTCACTTGATTCTTAGATTCATTTGTTGATAGATGCATGTTTGTTGTTCATAATTTGTATCTTTACCTTTTTCTTCTTCTTCCTCTTCTTAAAGGATATCTTTCAGCATTTCATATAATACTGGTTTGGCGGTGATGAACTCCTTTAGCTTTTCCTTATCTGTGAAGCTCTTTATCTGACCTTCAATTCTGAATGATAGCTTTACTGGATAAAGTAATCTTGGTTGTAGGTTCTTGGTATTCAGCACTTTGAATATTTCTTGCCATTCCTTTCTGGCCTGCAAAGTTTCTGTTGAGAAATCAGCTGACAGTCGTATGGGTATTCCCTTGTAGGTAATTGAGCCTCTTTCTCTTGCTGCTTTTAAGATTTTCTCTTGGTCTTTTGCTCTTGGCATTTTAATGATGATGTGTCTTGGTGTGGTCCTCTTTGGATTCCTTTTGTTTGGGGTTCTCTGCGCTTCTTGGACCTGTAAGTCCATTTCTTTCTCCAGATGGGGGAAGTTTTCTGCCATTATTTCTTGAAATAGGTTTTCAATATCTTGCTGTCTCTCATCTTCTGGCACTCCAATAATTCTGATATTAGTCCGCTTGAAGCTGTCCCAGAGGCTCCTTACACTATCTTCACACTTTCGGATTCTTTTTTCATTTTGCTTTTCCAATTGGGTGTTTTTTGTCGAATCTTTGGTTTGATTCTTGTGCTCCTCTGGTCTGCTATTGGGTATAATATTCTTTATTTCAGTCCGTGTATGCTTACTTTCTAATTTCTTTATCGTAGCATCGAGGGTCTCATTAGTTTTCGTGAGGCTCTGCACAAATTTATGGCAAGCCCTCAAAATTGCGATTCTTAGCTCCATATCCTCCATTTCTGTCATGTTTTTTTGTCTCGGCATCTTTTATGCTTTCTTGGTGCACCCCCTTGTGGTCTCTGTGCGCAGTCTTGTTCTAGCCAAGCCTTAATTGTTGTAGTTAACACTAGAGGGATTTGACCACCAGGCCGACTCGATATTAACTTATTAACCCTGAGAAATTTATTATATATGTGATATATATATACACATGCATATATGTACATATAATAATATACTTATTAATAAAAAGGAGATGTAGCCCATCAATAGATGAATGGATTAAAAAGCTGTGATACATTTACACAATGGAATACTATACAGCTAATAAAAGAAGGATCTCTTACCCTTTGAGATAGCATGGATGGACCAGGAGGTTAGCATACTAAGCGAGACAAGCCAGTGAGAAAAATAAAATATCACATGATCTTACTTATATGTGGAATCTAATGAACAAAATAAACTGACGCACAAAACAGGTCCAAAAACATGGATACATGGAACAGGCTGACAGATCTCGGGGGTGGGGGCAGAAAGAGGTTGACCAAAGAACATTTATGCATATATGCATAACCCATGGACTCAGACAATAGGGGGGGGAAGGCCTGGGGTGTGGGCTGGGTGGAGGGAGACAAAGGGGTAGGAATGGGGGACATATGTAATGCTATCAACAATAAATAACTCACTAAACATATAAATAAATAAACAAACAAATAAATAAAATATAAGATTTGGAATTAAGATATTGAGGGAACTATAATAATGCTTATCATTTGCCTTTTACAAACTGTGAGTCTTACTCTTCAATTTAGACTAATGTAAAAATAGGTAAAGAAGCTTAATACATTTTCTACTTACAGGAGGTATCATATGCATATTTTTAAAAAATTATACTTAGGAACTGGTATACCAGAAAATAATGAAATTGAGAATATAAGATATATTTGAACATCAATGGAATTTAAATTTGATTTATATATAATATCATCATATAAATTTAAAATATGAAAAAAGTAAGCAATTTGATTAAAACTTTGAAAGCCACTTGTGAAATAATGTCTTTGGAATTCTTAACAAGCTAGTATGGATCTCTTAAGGTTCACAAAATCCTTATCTGAAACCTTAAAAAATAATAATCCCCAGAAATGTGCCTAGCTATTTGCTTAGTTACCTAAGGGAAGAAAAACATTTTTGCAAAACTGTACATTCATTATGACTGAGAGAAAGCTGCAATCTTATCAGCAAACTTGGATCTCACTGATCTCCTGCTGATGGTGTGGTTTATCCAGGAGGCCTTAACTGCATAACCTCCTGGAGGCTTTCCCTTGAAAAGAAATGTGCTTATCTCTCCAAGCCAGGGAATCCGCTTATTTATCCAAGTTCTAGCCAAGAACCTGGTGCCAAGCCCAAATGAAACACGGCAGAACCACTATTTGTTCACCCTCTGGGAATCTTCAGCGTTGCCACTAATTTCCCTCAGCAGGCATGGGTCACCGACGTCACCGTGGCCAAGCGGGTCTCCCAGCTCATGGGAGAGGGAGGTGGTTGGCCGCACTCACTCGGGGTTGTTGCAGAGCCTCTCGGCGCTCTGGGCCCCAGCCCCACAGGTCCTGGAGCAGTGGGACCAGGGCGACCAGCGGCCCCAGCCTCCGGGAATGCTCTCTGGTTTCTTCCCCACCGTGATGCACTTGCCGGCCATACACCACTGGAAAGAGAAGAGGAGGAGATGTCAGGAAGGCTCCCGCAGCAGGCTGGGATGAGCACCCTAGACTCTAACCCCGACTGTCCTCATCAGCTTCCTACAGCCCACGTCACATGGAGAACAGAGAAGAGCTCATAGAAGAATTTCCTCCAAGCGTCCTGGGCCTGAGGAGCAGAGAATTTTAGGAATCGAGGGGACTTCATGGTACCTAGTTGCAGCCAAAGCAGGAATGTTACTCAAAGTGTGGTTGGCAGATCACATGCCAGAATGTACATCAACACATCACTGCTTCATGGGGAATGTCCCGCTAGGAAAAGCACATCAGCTCAGTATGCTCTGTAACATAGCTGCTCAGTAACGTCATTGATTTACTTTTTGGTGCAAGCTCCTTATCTTGTTGTAGACAGCAACAAACATTTTACAGACTGGTACTGTGATAACACTTCTTTACAGCCCCTCGGGGAACTTAATGTCAGATAACGTTATCCTCCTGGTAAAAGTCCATTGGTTGCCAAAAACCACTGCTTTGTTAAGAATTTTAAGTTCTTTCTAGTATCAACAAAAATGTCTCTTTTCCTGTAACTCTACCCAGTGTTTTTAGTTCTGGTCTTTCGAGTGATTCAGAAGAAAAAAAATCCACTCTCTCCCTCTTCAGGGAAATGCTTTAACAACTATCAGTTTAGGAGGGTGAACCATATAAAAAGAAAAAGAAAAAGAAAATACAACTTGATTGTTAGAAACGGCCACACTACCCGGAAGATTTGGGCATGTTTTATCTGCTGCCTTCCCTGTCCTTATTATTTCTGATCGCTGTGTATTGACCAGGTTCTAAAACCTGTGATGGATCAGGCCATCCTCAAGCTGCATAAAGATTCCCACCAAATACCTAAGTTCTAGACCAGCCGTGTTCAAACTACGGCCCGCTTGAAATGAATAAAACTAAAAAAAAAAAAGACCGTCCCCTTTTATGTAATGATGTTTACTTTGAATTTATATTAGTTCACACAAACACTCCATCCATGCTTTAGTTCCGGCCCTCCGGTCCAGTTTAAGAACCCATTGTGGCCCTCGAGTCAAAAAGTTTGCCCACCCCTGTTCTAGACCCACAACCAACCCGACTGGCTTTGTGGAGCAGCACGCATTACCCACTTCCAGGGAAGTCTAGAGAATATGAACATCTCTGAGTTCTTGGGTGTCTGGCTTTCTTGCTTAGCAGAGTAGACAGATCTTCAAGAAATGCAGTCAGGTCGGATGATGAGAAAGAAGACCACAAGTGGCCCAAGTCCACCATCTTTGGAAAGAAGCCACCACGGGCTTGTCCTTTCAGATCTTTAACGTGAAGATGTGACTAACCACGCACTCCATGGCAGTGCATCAGGGAAGACGGAACAGATGTTCTGCGATTGGAGGTGTGGGATTGGGCTCAGCCCTCTCTCCTTCACCACTTGTTCCCATGAAGGCTCAAAGGCTCAGGGGCGGTGGACCCTTTCCTCCGGCTAGTGCAGCTCTGTGATCTCCAGTCACCCGGAGACAGCCGCCTGCAGGGCCTCCTCCCCAGAACTCAGCGCCCACCGCCCGCCAGTTGCCTGCCTCAGCCCACACGTCACCTTCCTCTCGCCACACCGGGTCCCATCTGCAGCCGCGTCCAGCTTAGAGCGACAAAAGCCGTTCACCAAGCACCACAGCGTCTGGCAGACATTCTGGAAAACAAATGTGAGATCGCACCTTTTTATATTTCAACACCTGCATAGAAGCGTTTCTACAGTGACAGTAAAATACACACTCGTCCACAGTACACGCTGCTGTTCCCAGTGAGCAGGAGTGATGGCCTGGCTCAATGAGAGTTCCTTCTCCTTGTCGATGTGATAGAAAGGAACCATTGGAGCACTCTCAGCTCAAATGTCATCTGGACTTCGTCGTAATTCCTAAACAGTGGTGCGGAGACCATACTGGGCAATAAGAAAATGGGAGATAAAACACATTTCCTAAAAGTTGAAACTGTGATTTTTAGGTGTGTGGCACAATATCCATGTCCTTAGGTAGGGTGACTGGTGGCATTAGCCATCAAGGGCCAATCCAAAAACTGCGGGTAGAAGTTTACGAAGAGCTGGGTGGCTGTAACCTTAGCCTGCTCGCTGAAGGAAATGGAAGGTGTTCCATCCAGAAAGCCTCTGCTTACTTATTCCTGAAAGCAGCCAGCCTGTTTGAGCTGCCGGCCCCTGAGAAAGGAGGCCAAGCAGGGGACACCGCAGTCTTCCAGGAACGGTGGGGTGTAGAGAGATATTTAGGAGGCAGGATTAGTGGGACTCGGTGAGCAGTTACAAGGGAAGGGTGAGGGGTTTTTGCATCAACTTTATCATCTCTGTTCAGGTTTGCTTGTTCTGTGTAAGCACTTACTTCCTTCCTCCTCAGAATCTTTCTTTAAGTCTCCTGTCTTTATCTCGTTGGATTGACATGTTTGCATCTGCCTCCTCTCCCAGAGCTGCGCAAGGCCAGAAGCTCTGATTACGGATTTGGAGTGCTCGCCTCCTCCATCTCACTCAGGACACAGCACAGAATCTGGCCCGGGCTCACTGCGAGTTGCTTCTCCTTGTCTACGTGTTCAGAATAATATGTAGACACACCAAAGGGCAGGAGTCACAGAATAGTCAAGATCCAGCTTACAGCCCTGGCCAGTTTGTCTCAGTGGATAGAGCGTCAGCCTGTGGACTGAAAGGTCCCAGGTTCGATTCCGGTCAAGGGCACGTACCTTGGTTGCAGGCACTTCCCCAGTAGGAGGTGTGCAGGAGGCAGCTGATCGATGCTTCTCTCTCATCGATGTTTCTAACTCTCTATCCCTCTCCCTTCCTGTCTGTAAAAAATCAATAAAATATATTATTAAAAAAAAGATCCAGCTCACAAAGAAGTGAAAGAAGTCAGGACGTTATCCTGTGGTCAGTGGGGACCTTAAAATCAGAGCAGAGACATGGCTAGATTTGTGTGTTGTTGTTGTTTTGAAACAACCTGAGCAATGTGGGGGGAAGATTAGGTAGGAGGTAATTACAATAGCAAGGAGAGATGGTGAGAGACTGAATCAAGACAGAAGTAGTGGGAATGTAAGAGACAGGACAGAGCCACCAACTCTTTAGGAGGTATCATCAGATGTTGAAAATAAAGACTACATTGGGGATGAATCTTATTCCGATCTTGGGATCTGGTGAAACTCTTTAACCAGATAGGAAATTCAGAAAAGAGAGCAATGTTAGGGATTACATTGTTTGCTATGGAGTCTATAGGTGTGAATAATTGTGATTCTTGAAAAATCACTATAGAATTTTCTTCACCACCACCCAGTTGCAAAGAATTGCTGGCTCCACAGGATACCAAGGAGCTAGAGTCAAGGAATAGAAATGACCCCAACATCAATCCTTCTGCTTTATAGACACGGTGCCGTAACGGAAAGTTTGCATTTCTGTGTCTGGACCTTGGGATTTCCAAATATCTCCCTGGCCCTGCTTTCAGCGTGCTGGAGACCTCCAGCCCTGCACATGCCCACCAGAGCCACCAGGACACCCGCCACTTACTTCTACTTCCTGGCAGAAGGTAGCATTGGGGCCATACTGCAGCTGGCATTGGTGGTGAACGTCATAGATCACTCCAGGGGCAATGACCTTGGACTTCAGGCCTTTCTTTTGGGGCATATCATTAAGACAGAACCCCCAGCCTCGGCTGAAAAGAAGTTAATAGAAATGAGAAGAGATATTATGATTTCCTTTGTCTTCAGTCTTTCATTCAACAGAAGCTTCTGCCCCCCCAGTTCACTCTTTGTCCTCAAGACAAGCTTATTTCTGCAAGACAGAGGCCCCCCAGGCCATAGTAGGAGCTAAAAGGAAACCCAAACCACATCCCATTCCACTGGTTCAGCTGAGACGTAGGAAATGCAAGCAGCGGTAAAATGAGAGAATCATCACCTTATCCCCCATGGGGTTTGGGGGACCACTTCTGACATATCCTGGTTGCTCCTGCCAGTCCGCACACCCAGCTCCTAAAGAGCCACCATGAGACGGGAGCCATCAGGGGACAGGTGTTCCCCTGGCTGTGGCCGGAGGGCAGAGCCCACCTAGATCTCAGGGTCAGAAAGCGGAAGTGAAATCCACCCCTTCAGACGCTGTGGCCTGTGAGAGGGGCTGAGACTTTTCCAGGCCTCACGTGACACTCCACGTGACTTCCAGCGTAAGGGGACCCAGGTGGGGCTGCTCTGAGCCGCGCTGTCACTTACTCCAGGAAGCGGGTGATATACTCCTTGCTGCACTTGGACCACGTCAGCGGGATGGGGTTGTACTGGAGCTGGCGCGACATGATGTAGGGGTGCCTCCTGGCGGACTCACAGTCGTTTTCCTTCCCGTCATGCTGGATGCCGAAGCTGCAGGGAGGCACAAGCCCACGGATATCAAGGAGGCAGGCATGCAACGGGGAGAAAGCCAGAGTTCCCCCAAGGTGAATACCACCGAGCGCTACTTCTGTACAGAAGGCTTCTGCTTCCGAAGTGCGCCTTTCAAGTTGGAGGGAGTAGCTCATTTTCAACCCAAAAGCACAGGGAACATCTGAGGCAAGATTTGTCTCGTCTATGCACCTGGGGGAGCCATGTGGCTAATTCAAAAATGTCTGTTTGGTAGAAAGTGAAGAGCTCCCGGTTAGCTTTCTATGAGTCTAGAGCAGCCGTGGGCAAACTACGGCCCGCGGGCAGGATCCGGCCCGTTTGAAATGAATAAAACTAAAAAAAAAAAAAAAAAAAAAAAAAAAAGACTGTACCCTTTTATGTAATGATGTTTACTTTGAATTTATATTAGTTCACACAAACACTCCATCCATGCTTTTGTTCCGGCCCTGCGGTCCAGTTTAAGAACCCATTGTGGCCCTCGAGTCAAAAAGTTTGCCCACCCCTGATCTAGAGTCAGGAGGGCCAATGCTGTCTCAAGCTGTCTTCTTTCTCCTGCTGCGGTACTCACAGCACAAAAGAACAAACCGTCTTTCTCCCTTTTCACATCCTTCTCCCTTCTCACCGTAATTATGGGAGAACATGAAAGGGGAAGCCGATGGGACACTTCGACAAGGAACGCAGCTTAGGAAGGCAGGGTTCTTTGGAAAAGACAATACTGCTGGGGGGAGGGGTGGAGAAGGCAGCAGGAAAAGGGAAAGACCAAATATGAGATGGGTTGACTCCATAAATGAAGCCACAGGCATGAGTCTGTGGGAGCTGGGCAGGGCTGCCGAGGACAGCACATGTGGCCATCACTCATTCATAGGGTTGCCAAGAGTTAAGCTGACTCAAATAGCCTGTAGCAGCAAGATACTGGAATACATCACATTGATCTCCTAGGGGTTTTTGGTAAGGATCAAAGAAATCATAGTACCTAAGAAACTGCCTTATTCCATCTACTCATTGCACAGATAAGAAAGCAGGTGCAGAGAGGTGAAGGCAATTATCTAAGGTCATCATAGCTGTTGATGGAAAAGCCAGGAATAAGCACCCGCTTTTCCCAACTCCAAAGCCAATCCTCTACAGGTAAAGGCAGTTTGCAAAGTTCCAATATGACATGAAAAAAATGACGAGAAAGCCCAGGCCGGAGAGGCCAGGCCTGGAACAAGCCAGTCTCCAGGGCCCCTCCCAATGCCGCCTTTTCCAGAAGCACGCCTGAGCACACCCCAGCGTTCTGCCCCTTCTTTGGAGGGAGGATTCCAGGCTGGCAGCTGCCTGACAGGCAGGGAGTGTAGTTGAGTCATTTTACTTGGCTCCCCTCTCTGAGTCGCTGGTTAGTGTGATGCGCTCTTATCTGTGGTTTGTAAATAGCCCAACAAAGCGCGTGACAAATAAGCTAAGATCTTTCCTCCACGGGGCCCTCCTGAGTCCTCCTTATTCCTTCACGCAAACGTTCTGAAACCGGCCTTTAACAAATTCATCTAATCGAAGTTACACGTTTCTGGGACAACTCAGACCTCCTGTTCACTGGTGTTTGTTTGATGGTCTTTCCTAGTTTATAGCAGTTTTCAATTTCTTATTTAGTCAATGTTCTCCTTTACACATGGAAGTGAAATGAGACTCACAATGTGACCTACATCATAAGGTCACTGAGTGATTCAATGGCATGATGCCAAGTGCCTGGCATAAAGGAAGGGCACAAAATGTTACGGGTTGTGACCTTTAAATGATATCAATACAATTATTATGTCATAAGAACTAAACAGGCATTGTTTCTCCTGCCTTAAACAATGAGTTAAAGCTTATCTCCTTGCTCCTGCTCGCCTCATTTTACTCCAGGGAACTGCAGTGTGATGCAGATGGTACAAGCGGTCAGGGCAGAGGAGGCCCTGGGGCCCTTAAAGTGTGTGATTATGTCTAACGTTACAGGCGAGGAGGGTGAGTTTCAAGCCCCAGCGCAGTCCCACTGCCTATGCCCCTTTAAGGTGCTTCCCATTCCGTCTACTACCTGATACTGATACATGGACACGGCGAAGAGAGCACAGTTTCCTTGGCCCTTTACCTGTGTCCGAGCTCATGGGCAATCGTGAAGGCCAGCGGGAGGCCCGAGTCTTCATTGATGTTACAGCTCCGGCTAGGCTGGCACATGCCCGACAGGTGAGACAGGCCCAGCGTCTCGCAGGGGCGATTGACACCCCCACAGATGTCTTTTCTGAAAGCAGAGGACAGAGATGCATGAGACATGCAGAGAGTGGAACACCTCCAAAACCCGCCTGGGAAAAGCTGGGCGTTAATTTACATTCAGTGTGGTCTGTAGAGCATCATTAAAGTAAGTGTTTAAATGTCCATGGGAGCACAGGGAGTGATTTTGAATTCATTAAGATTGTTCTGATTTCACCTCCTGATTAATGAATCTCCCTAACATCTAAGGAATGGGAGAATTTATGGCAGATGTTTTATTTTGAGTTGCTTTTGCTCTTGATCTCAGGAAGCTAACTTACTTTATTTTCTCAGAAAAAGAAGGATCTGGTTGAAAATTGAAATTAATTTGGGATTGTAAACAAGGAAGGAACAATAGCAGTCACTGAGGTCTTTCAAATGTGAACTATTTTTGTTTTTTTCTGAGGCCTGGGTTCAAAACTCGTATGAGAACTTTTTCTCACTCATGAAAAAGGCAATTGGTCTGATAAACCCATCCAGAGATCAAATCAATTTTCTTTCCAGCTTCACTACCCTATCACTATTGCATATGGGAGGGGACGAACAATCAAAGTTAGAGAAAGAGAAAGAGAAAGAGAGAGAGAGAGAGAGAGAGAGAGAGAGAGAGAGAGAGAGAGGCATTGTTCCTCTTTTCACCAGGAATTCATTCCCTTCATTATTTCCCTACCCTGGAAGAAGAAATGCTAGTTACAGCTTTTAAATATAAAAATGTGCCCCCATATCCTGGTGGGGACCGTTTCCATCCCTGACAAGCGTTTGGAAGAGCCATTCACTGGCCACTTGGTTTTCTTCGGTTCAAGAAGAGCTCTTTGCCAAGAGTGACTGGCGCAAATGCCAGCGAAGCGTGAGCTTTAGTCAGCTCCAGAGCGTCAGTGCCTAGGTTTTGTGCGGATGCCATTTCTGGCTACACGTGGTCTGTTTTGTGCGTCCGCTGTTCTACAGAAAAGAGAGTGCAGGAAGCTAGGTCTATTAAATAATTGTTGACTGAGTGCTTACTACATGCTAAAGGGGATAAAAGGGGGTAATAAAAGAATTGTAGGAATATGGTTTTTGTAGGTAACCAGCCCAAGCTCCCCAAAAGATCATTAGCTCGACCTCCCCATGTATGGAGGTTATCAAAGAAAAAACATGCCTCGACATCCAGCCACCTGCCCCATTTCATGGAGTGTGTTCAAGCCAAAGCCACGTCCTACTGCCTGTGACTGTACAGATAACGCGGTTAAGGGGGACCTCAGCACAGTCCTCCAGTGGCCAGCTCTGTCCTATATCTCCCTCCGTCCCTTCCTCATCCTCCCTATTTATTCAGACCAGCGGCTCTCAATAGGGGCTGTTATGCTCCCCTCCCTATCCTAGGGCACATTCGGGAATGTCGGGGGACAGTTTTCGTTGTCAGAACTTGGAGGAAGATTATTGGCGTCGCATGGATAGAGGCCACAGATGCTGTCGGACATACTACTGTGCACAGGACACCCCCTCACAACAAGGAATGATGCAACCCAGAATGTCAGTGGGGCCGAGGTTGAGAAATCCTGCTTTCGACACTGGAATACTCTCCACTGCGTAGCAGCCAATGAGGTTCATCAGAGCTTGAGACAAGACCCCTGTTCTAAGAAAGGAAAATGATCATGGTAAGAAAAGAAAGGAGAGCAGAGCCATCATACGCACAGTAAGAGTATAGCTAATGCGGTCTATCTGGATTTAAGTCCCCGCTTTACCTGCTAATGGCAATGAGATTTTGGGCAAGTAGCCTAACCAAGCCTCAGTTTCCCCATCTGTAAAATAGGAGTGATTGATAGTAGTAAACCACCAGTGTTCCTGTGGGGATTAAATGGAATGGCGATTGTCCTAATAGATGTGGCACAGTGCTTGGCCCATATAAAACATTCCACAATGCCAGCTCCCATTAGCTAACTTCCTCATTTCTTCATGTGAGAGTGAGAGGAGAACTCTTCCTGCTTTCAGGGAGAGAAAAGAGACGGAGCTGAGACACAGCTTCCAGGCGGCCAGTGCTGTTCCTGGGACCCAGGGTTTTTCCCTGGAGACAGGTCCTGCCTGGACTGAAGTCTTCTCCTGGCTTTCAGCCCAGTCCCCTGGGGTTCCCTGGCTGCCTGCTGGCCCCCAACAGCCTCCAGGCTTATATTCCAAACCCTCATTAACCTATTTCCGAAGGAGCTGTTGATCCATCGGAGGTGTCATAGTCCCAATGAACCTAATGTGATAGGCTTATGCCACAGACTTCTTATGGAACATCTTGGCAAGTTAAAATAAATAAATAAATAAATAAATAAATAAATAAATAATATATATATCAATTTATATATATATGTAAATTGATTTCAGAGAGAAAAAGAGAGGGGGAGAGATTTAGGAATATCAATGCAGAGAGAGAATCATTGATTGGCTACTTCCTGCACACTCCCACTGGGGATCAAGCTCACAACCCGGGTATGTACCCTGATCGGGAATCAAACCGTGACCTCAAAATGACCTGTAATCTCCTGGTTCATAGGTTGACACTCAACCACTGAGCTATGCTTGCCAGGCCATGTTGGCAAATTTTGATACTTTCACTCAAAAGGGTGAGTCTGATGGTTGGAGTTTCTGGCCAGGCTAAGGCAGATATTTGGATAGGGTCGGGGCTGATCCTTCATAGGCATCCGATGCACTGGGATTATCCTGTCAAAGGGACAGATGACAGACCAGCGTGTTCAGGAACAACACACACACACACAGGGCCTGCCAGTGCGGTGCGCGGGGTTCTCGGTGACTGAGGGGCCGGGCAAAGAGGCTTCTTTTACTACACTTCCCTGCATTTCTTGATGTCTCTGAGTCTTCAAAGGACTGCCCCAGGAGAACTTACTCCACCCCATTAATGTAAGGCCTTCATTTGTCTAGATTAAAATAGTATCTGGCCCTAACCGGTTTGGCTCAGCGGATAGAGCGTCGGCCTGCGGACTCAAGGGTCCCAGGTTCGATTCTGGTCAAGGGCATGTACCTTGGTTGAGGGCACATCCCCAGTGGGGAGTGTGCAGGAGGCAGCTGATCGGTGTTTCTCTCTCATCAATGTTTCTAACTCTCTATCCCTTCCCCTTCCTCTCTGTAAAAAAATCAATAAAGTATATTTTTTTTAAAAATCGCAACATCTAAAAAAAATAGTATCTGGTATACAGTGGGTGCTCAATAAATATTTTTTGAATTAATGAGCAAACAGAGCCTTCTAAGAGCCTGGGTTTCAGTTCACTAGCTTTTCACAGCTATGAGTCCTAGAAGGTTTGATGGTTCTAATTAGAACCACAGGGTCTACCAGTTGTCAAAACAAAATGCTGTGTCCTGAGGGTAAAAGGTAGAGAGGCATAAGCAAACCCTCCGTCTACTCTGGGGAGGACCTGCTCCCCATATTCTGTCCTCAACATCAGTCAGAGATCAGTTACAAGGAGGACTGATTTCTCTAGAAACTGTTGCATGTTTCTTAACTGGAGGAACATTTTTAAAATAAAAAATAAAGGGTGGGAATCCTGTGGTTAAAAGTAACTGGAGTCTTTAATGAGGATCTGCAAACAAGTGTTCTGATTGTTTACAAAGCCACATAGAGAAGCCATTTTAAAGAGCAAATCACCATTGGGATAGGAAAGGGGCCAGCATTTTGCCAGCAGACACAGTTTATTACCACAGAGACTTGCTATCTATCCCCTCACTCATATGGAAGTCAGGAGTTGCTTAGATCATAGAAGCTACCTTTAGAAATGACCAAGAACAGCAAAGAGTAAGAGAATTTCATGAGTGTGAATACCTGGTACCCCTCCCACCTGCCAGCCCACCCTGCTTGCAGTCCCAGGCCTCCCCGTGGTCTCTGGGGTACCTGGTGAGAAGGACGGCCACATCGTGATGGGCAGGGTTGAGGTCACTCTTGGGATTGATGCTTTTCTGCCACTTACAGAAGCTGGTCAGTGTCTTCTCGGCATGGTGCACTATTTTCAGTCCTTGCTGGAGAAGAAAGAGGAAGAGATTGGCAGGGGTGAGTTTACCGTGGCTGGAGCCCATCACATTGGTCCCCAGAAGAAGCCAAGAGAGATGAGAACTGGGTGAGTGCCTCAGAGATCTGGCAGAATTGGGCAGAGGCCAAGTTCCTTCTCGGGGCTAACCCTCTGCTTAAACACTGTGACTCTCATGGCTTCCCCTAAGAGAACCTGGAGGGGAGAACTTAGGACAGACATGATCACTGGGACAAGGAACTCTTGAGGGAAAACCAAAAATACGTCAGCGAAGTCCCGCAGCTGTTTCAAGTTCTATTTCAGTGGCTGTCTGCTTCCAATGTCAAGACCATTCCGAAAAGGTATTTTTATTGCAAATGCAAAATGAATAGTCTTGCAACAAAAAGCTCTTCCTTTCACGAGGCATCCCAGAAGGCTGGGGTTGCACTGGGTGGGTGGCTTCTTGTCAATGCAACCTTCTTGGTTTGACATCTGTGGGTGAAGGGCCGAGGGTTAGGGCCACTGGTTGTCTGGCAGCAATTAGGATGCTGTAGAAGGTGCCCAGGCTGCAGCGTGCAGGGCTCCTGAGGCACCATGTGGCCCACAGTCGCTAATGGGGATGGGAGGAGAGGGTTTGCTCCAGATTAACTGCGTGAACACTTGTCAGGTGAGGGAGAAGGAAAATGGGCTCCCAGCTCCAAGGGCACTCCAGTTTCATTTGAATTTCTACAGGAGAAATTGCTTTCCCTTTTGGAGGGGGGCGGTCTGTACATAGGCCAGTGATGGCGAACCTTTTGAGCTCGGCGTGTCAGCATTTTGAAAAACCCTAACTTAACTCTGGAGCCATGTCACATATAAAAATTTTTTGATCTTTGCAACCATAGTAAAACAAAGACTTACATTTTTGATATTTATTTTATATATTTAAATGCCATCTAACAAAGAAAATCAACCAAAAAAATGAGTTCGTGTGTCATAGGTTCGCCATCACTGACATAGGCCATCCTGGTAAGGGGGAACTACCTGGAGAATGACTAGGGCCACTGGCCCACTGGAATCTCAGTCTATTACTCTGGGCTCAGCGTCAGGACATCACACACCCTCTTCATCAAACTATGAACTTGCTTCTCCACTATCCTGTATTTTGCTAAGGCCACACCCAAATCAAAGGAGGCCTGAGAGACTTCATTTGCCTATTAGAGACTCTCCCAGCTCCCCCAACCATGCTAACTAACCACCATATACCATCTTCCTTTCATGAAAACACAGAAAAATGGCTCATCACTCATGAAAAGTCACCAAGCTGGTTAGTACAATGAATTTAAATAGAAGAAACAGACTTTATTATTTAAAAATCCTCATTGTGCCCTAGCTGGTTTGGCTCAGTGGTTGGAGCATGGGCCCATGGACTGAAGGTCCCGGGTTCGATCTCAGTCAAGGACATGTACCTCGGTTGCAGGCTAGTTCCTCAGCCCCAGCAGGATGTTTATGGGAGGCAACCAATCGATGTGTCTCTCTCACATTGATGTTTCTCTCTCAGTCCCTCCCCCTCCCTTCCACTCTCTCTAGAAATCAATGGAAAAATATAGCCTCAGGTGAGAATTAAAAAAACAACAACCCAACCACCTCATTGTGACATCATCCAGCAAAATGATGTAGCATGGAGGACGAGAGGAGGGATTCTGGGGAACCAGCGGGGCACAGGCGGTCAGGCGGTAGTCAGAACAGCAGCCCTACTGGAATGAATGGCCCACACCCACCATAAGCACTGGCCCGGTGGCAGGCAGCAGGAATGTAAGGGAACAGAAAGGAAGGGAAAGGAAGAAAAGAAAAGAGAAGAAAATAAAAGGGAGGGAAAGAGGGGGGAAAAAAACAGGAAGGAAACATTTCTTAGTCATTTATTATGTGACAGTTTTTTACACATATTCTTTCATTTAATTGCACCTTCTCAGCATTATTTGTAAAGAGAGCATTGTTATGTTCATTATTGAAGAACTAGCTGAAGGTCACTCAGGTCAGATACTGACAAAGGCAACGAGAACAAGGGCTCCTAGAGGAACCTGTGGTTCTAACTGGGGACCGGCCTCCCTACGATGTCCTTTGAAACATGGGCTGGGCTCACAGCATCGGAAGACCTTACACCAAACCACGTGTGTCCGTCTAAGGGAAAGTGAATGTTGATATACTCGAGACACACAATTTAGATGGATCTCAAGGAAGTGATGCCGACTGAAAAAAATCTAATCTCAAGAGGTGCACACTGGATGATTCCATTTTATAGCATTCTTGACAGGACAGAGTTGCAGAGATGGGAAAGAGATTAGTGCTTTCCCAGGGTCAGGTCGGGAGGCAGGAGGTATAAAGGGTAGCATCCTCTCCCCTTGTTCCTGAGCCAAATTCAGCGTCAGCAAGGACACAGCCTCAGCACGAGAAAAAGAGTCCTTTTCCAGATGTTGCTGCATGAACTCTGCTTCTCGTTTCCCAGCATTAGGAAGAGCCCATTTCCCCGAAGGACCTTAGGAACTATGCCTCCAATGCGCTCATTTAAATGATGGGCAAATCCGGGCCAGGGAGGGGCAGGACCTTAACCAAGTCACAGAGCAGGTTTGGGTGGAGTAGGTCCCAGGTTTGCAGCTACGAGTCTAGGACAAATGGTTTCCTAACGATTGAAGGCTCCTTTACATGTGTTTGCTTTGAGTAACTGGAGAGCTTTAGCAACTCCCCAATGGATGACGAGGATTATTGCTTAGTTCTCCACCTCTCGCTTCCACAAGTAGACCCTCTACTTCCGTGATCCCCACGCTCTGTCCTCCTTCTCCTCACTGTTCACTTCTCAGTCCCCTCCATGTGCTCTTCTGTTGGCTCATTGCTTAATTCCTTCTCAGTCACAGTCCTATTTTGGGAAATCACCTATATGCTGTTGACTCTCAAATCCATACCTCATTCCAAATCTCTCATGTTCAGATCCAAATCTCTCTCTCTCTTTTTAAAATATATTTTATTGATTTTTTACAGAGAGAAAGGGAGAGGGATAGAGAGTTAGAAACATTGATGAGAGAGAAACATCAATTCAGCTGCCTCCTGCACACTCCCCACTGGGTATGTGCCCACAACCAAGGTACATGCCCTTGACCGGAATCGAACTTGGGACCCTTCAGTCCCCAGGCCGAAGCTCTATCCACTGAGCCAAACCAGTTAGGGCTATCCAAATCTCTTGATGGACATCTCCTTCTGGATGGCACCACAGGTACCCCCCATGTCAGCATCCCGGATATTCCTCCCCTGCAGGCTGACCTGCTGCTCTCCCCGTATCTCCGGGCTTGGTCCCAGGAACCACCATCAACCCAGTGTCCCAATCTAAAAACACCAGTGTCTGCCATCCTCTCCTTCATACCCTGCATCCCCATGTGTCCTCCTGGGCTGCTCATTCTACCTCCTCTTCATCTTTCCCCCCAACCACCCTAGCTCAGACCCTCATCACTTCCTGCTGGGACTTATGCTTGCAGCATCTCTTAAGTGATCTCCTCGTTTCCTTGTTCTCTTTTGTTCCATCCTCCTTGCTGTTGCCAGGTCAAGCTAGTCAAAACCAAAGTCTACCTATAACATGACCCAGGACTCAAGACCCTTCAAAGTCTAGCCTCTGGGAAGCTCTCCCTTCTTTTGCCACCTCACAGTTTATGCTCCAGCAACCTTCAAACTGCTTCTACTACCATTGTCCCCAGCCCACATTCCCAACCCCATGCTATTTTTTTACCTTGCTCTCTTCAAGCTGTTCCCTCTACCCAGAATATCTTTCTCTCCTCTCTTTCCCCTCTTTAACCTACTCAACACCTATGATTTCTCCCTGTTGCTTTTGTTTGTTCCTTTTATAAGCGAAGCAACTACACACACAGCTGAGTTGTGGATCACTGCTGCTGGGTACCCTGCCCCTGTGTAGAATTTGCCTCTACAAGGTGGGGCATTCAACACAAGTTCAGTGGCATGGTCTTAAGGATACCTTACTGCTTTTCTACTAAGTGTCATGACTCTTCCGGGAAGTTTTATTAGTGCAAGATTTTTTTCTAGTCCCCTCAGCCTCTAAATCTCCAAATTTCCTAAGAGGTTAAATCCAAAGAACATGTACTCATTTAGCTTTTTGAATGCAGTTGATCACAGGTGCCTTGGGAAGAGTCATTAGCTGTGCCTCACTGCGGTGCAGCCCTCAGCCTGCACAAGACGCAGATGCACTGCAGAGACTACGCTGGCTCACAGCGAGCCTGGGGAGACTTGCGCTAAACAATTTCCGTAAAGCAGCCTCCGAATTATTTGAGCTTGCCAAAACAAACCCCCATCCACATGAATTTTTCCCCATTTCCTTTGTAAACAAAAATAGATTTTCCTTTTTGTTCTTGCATCATTTTTTTTCTCACCTCATTTTCTCAAGTGAGTCCAATTCACTTCCCACTCCCCCTTTCCTATGCATTAGAGCAGGTGACCTCATAGAGCAGGGAGGTGACCCAGAGGACATCAACAACTGCTCACAGAAATAGGCCCAAACGGGAAAGAGAAAATGATTTTGCCAAGTACATGGCTTTTATTATAAGCTGTTCTGTCCCTTTTAAGCTCTTTATAATGAAAAAAAATCTTGTCTTGATTTCTTTGAGAAGTCCTGCTGGTAGCAGCTTTTGATTCAATACACAATCTGAACATGCTCCTAGCCAGGCTTGGGTTCCTGGAAGAAAGAGAATGAGCAGAAAAGAGAAAAGCAGTAAAAAGTTTAATCTGAAAACTTCCCATGTGCTTAAGGAATAACTCATCAAACTATCAGAGGAAAAGATATTGGTCTTTCATTTAAAAAAGGAACCAGCCTTCAAATTCTTTGTTAATATTGTTAACATTTATCCTGAAAGAGCAGAAGTTACAGAGGTTATTGTAGAACCACAAATCACCCTGGAGATGGGAAATTGTCAGCCTGGATTCCCAAAGTGAGCAGGCTTTTCAACTCCAGAGTCTCACAAAAGTGAACCAGGGCCATTCTCTGTGATAACATTCATTTCCTTCCTGCCTGTCAGCCCTTCTGCTGCTCCTGCAAGACAGCGTGACACCCTGGAGGGCACATTGACATGGGGCCCACCTGGCTTTATCCAAGCTCCCTCCATGCCCTCCCAATATTGTCCCTATACTGGGCTTTAAAGAAGTCTCCAACTCTTAGGACCCTAATCTTACCCTTTAGACCTCTGGCACAGTTTTCTCATCTGAGAAATGAGCTAATAATAATAATGAGTCTATAGAGTTGTTGTGGGACCTAAATGATGGTGCTGATAATTATAAGAATCATAAAAATGATACTAACAAGTACCATTTATTGACTGGGTTCTAAAGCCAGATACGATGCTATTACATGGATTAACACATTTGATTCTCCCAGCAATTCCAGGCAGTAGAGGTTATCATCCTCATTTTATAAAACCAAGATATGGAGGCGCAGACAAGCCAAGTAACCCACTTAGCCAGAGTTCAGTGAGGGTGAGGGTGGGAAGCAAGGCAAAGGGTGACATAAGGAAAGACCAGAAAGACCATGAACGTCTCTGCAGGACGTGGTGAGAAAGCTGACATCACCGGGTTCCCACCTTTCTGGTACCCTCTCTCTTGTCCATTAAGTGGTTTACTGAAGAAAGGAAGCAGGGGGTACAGAGGTACAGGTCCAAAGAGTGGAGGGAAAACTATCCCTTACCTCTTCCTCTTCAAGTAGAACGAGCCGAACCACAACAATGTGAATTGCATTGCCGATGCTTGGGTTATGGAACAACCCAGTGACCTAGGGTCAGAAATGGAAACCCATTAGCCCATATGAATTGGTAACAGATAAATGCCGGGGGAGAGGAGGGAAGAAGATGTAATCTTATAGGTCAAGAAGCTTTGCTGGAGTGAAGAGTGAGGTAGGCCTCCAGCCCAACCCACATTGTGATATTTAAAGACCACCTTTCCAAGGTCATTGATGGGATGTGTGCTTGAGGGGTTGGCGCATTTCTTCTCGTTGCCCCCATCCCTGACCCAGGGTCTTCTTCTCTTACTACCAGTGACTCAGCAAACGTCCTCCCCCATCTCCACAGGACTAACTGAAGGTCTCTCTCATTTCTCTCGGAAGCTAGAAAACATCAATCGTGCAAAGGGGAAGCTGGAAATCCAGGGTCATTAACTCTATTCTAATTCTAGCTCTAACCTCCTTGAGGAAATCATGTTCTAGTTCTTTGTGCCTCCGTTTACTCACTTGTGCACTGATGGACATCAATAAGATAAAGTCATACTGAAAGGACTGAGTCACTTGATAAATACTTAGTAGAAAATGTAACTGATAAATTACAAATTGTCCCAAGACACACATTTTTAAGAGAAAGACTAATATGTCCTGAATTTCCATCCTTCATCACTTCCACAGGGAATAGATTCATCTATGTTAAATGCACAACCACAAAGGAAGGTCTCTCTCATTTGTGGAGTGTGAAGCATTTCTAATGCCGTGTCCCCCATGAAGCCTGACATACCATGTTCATGATGGTGAGGATATAGGACTCCACGTTTTCGCTCCCATGATACTCAACCATCTTGGTGTCGGCCACCACCAGCGTCTCCACCCATCTCTCCCGGCTGATGGAGCGCCGGGAGACGCGCCTGCTGGGCCGGGCGCTCCTCTCCCACTGCTCTCTCTGCAGCTCTAGCGTCTGGGAGGTGCCACGGCTGTCTACACATTAAACAGAAGGCAGTCAGTTAATTCTGTGTCTCTCTCCAATATTACCCACTTATATTTGTAAAGATGCAAGGCCATAAATTTAATTTGTAATTAATGATGTATGAAGGCACGTTCTTATAGACATGGCTGAAATGGAAGAAGGGACCAATGTAAATGGATATGACCAAGATAACTGAAATTTGAATCATACAGGGAAGTTCAACATTGCTTCTTTGAAAGAATTGTTACCTATTTCATTAATCAGGTCCCTCACTATTAACAAGACAGTAGCACCAAGATTGGGAGCGTTCGCTTTCTCTCCTTCTCCTCCTCTAAATTACTCAGTGCCTACTGCCCAAGGCAACGTAGTCGGCTTCAAAATGCCAAGTTGGTACCCTCACCGATGTCGGAAGTGAATATTGCTGTCTCCGTTTTGCAAATGGAGACCCTGATGTTCAAAGTGGCTGGCTACACAAAGTCAGTGTAAGATGCAGGATTTCCTACGCCCTTAAAATCACGCATTTCCCTACGCACCACACCGTCTCCCAGAGTAAACAACATAAAACTGGAGAGCAGGGAAGCTGGAAAAGCTGCCTGTGGTTCAGGACATCCCGCTTCCAAAAAATGGAAAGGGAGCCGGAAAAGACCCAGCGAAGGACAGGGCAATCTCCAGGGCGACTAACAGCTTTCAGTAGGAACAGCATTTCATAAACCAGGACCGTGGTTGAGAAGGCAAAACCTAGGAGAGGCTATAGAATCATGAGGAAAATTAGAATCATTCTCAACAATCCCAGAATCCTGTAGCGAGGGAGCCCCTGCTTGCAGCTTGGAAGAGGTCTGTTTAAAACCAAGCGGAATGAAGTGCTACTTCAACCATCAGGAAGCTTAGCTCGAGTGGCGGTGGGTCTAAGAGGCTTCAGTGAGCTCCCAGAGGCTCAGGACAGCGATTTCTACACAATAGCCGGCCAGTGTACATGAATCAAAATTATACCGATGTCCTTTGTCAGGTCTGCAAAAAAATATGATATACTTTTGGTGTGCCGCAGAATTCTAGAAATTAGCTTATGTGTGCCATGAGATGAGAAAGGTTGAAAATCGCCGGCTTAGGAAGTTGACGGATAAATTTACCAGGAGAATCAAGAAGGAAAGAAGCCTGGACTGATGGGGAAGCAGAGTCTCAGTCCTTGAAGATTTCTATCTGCCACACACCTCCCAGACCCCCACCCCTGCACCCCGAACAGCACCCTGGACCCTGGCAGGGGCAGGACCTGGGGGCAGGGTAGCAAAGCTCACATCTCCTTCCTAGTCTCCAGCGATGGCCACCCAGCCTCAGCTTGCATACCTCCGGTGGTGGGGCCCTCACCTCCTCACAGGCATCTTGTTCTGTTAGTCAGTTCGCTCCTGCGCTGAGCTGAAACCCCTCCACTATCACGTCCCCTCATTAGCCTGTTCCTGCTCTCTGAATCTAAATCCAGGCCCCTTTCTGCAGGTGGCTACCGCGCTCTTTGCGTCGTCGAGTTGATTACACTGATTTGCAACATAACCTTTCCCAGTTCCTCAGTTCTGCTGTCTGCGTGAAATAGAACATGCTGAGTAACAGTTACAAAAAATGAGACATAATCATAGGTCTAAGTCTATTCAAATGCTATTATTGTGAATTTTACTTGAAAATAACAAAGCAGTACTTTGATGTAAGACTTTGGGGAAATAACCTAGGGTTGTGTAAGCTTTGGAGGGAAGTCCTGGGAAGGCTTAGAGAGGGGGAGATGGTTAACTTCATCTGTGGTAGAACAACTTTCTATTTCCCTTCTCACTTACCTTGCGTGGATAAGTATGACTTCCCTAAGAAAACCCCAGAAATTTTATTGGTTTCTAATTCTGCACCCCTACCTACTCCCCTGTCTGTCACCCTCTCATCCCTTTTTGAAGCTCAGGGGAAAGTTCTCAAACTACAATCTGTTTCCAAATCTCTCTGTGCAAGCCAGGAGCAAGCCACGCTCGAGCCCCGTGGGGCCCGTGTTAGCAGACGGGGCCAAGTGGAGGAATCCTATCAGCACGATTAGGTGCGATGGTCTTCTCTCAGTCCTCTCCTGTCCTTGACGTGTGGGGACAGATGTCCTCCAAACTTCCAGGATGCTCACAGCTCTCCAGAGCTAATGTACTCGGACCAGCAGATAAGCGTCTGCACCCTCGCACCCTCACACAGCCTGCAGGCTGGGCGTCCGCCCCCTCGGTGCTGGATCCTCTCCTAGGCTTCAGCTCACGGCAATCGCAGGGACCTTGCCATAGGCAGCCCCTTCGTTAAAGCAGATCCCTGAGCTCCAGGCTGCAGCCTGGGGTCCCTGGTCAGCTGTGGTCCCCTCTCCTCTCAAGCCCTCAGGTCTCTAAGGTTAGAAGCTGGCAGGAGGCTGGTTGGATAAAGGTGATTGCTCTGCTTCCCGCCATCCTTTCTTTCTTTTCTCACTTCTCCTTTAATCCCCTTTCTCTACTTTGTACCTTCCCAATGTTGAGAAAGAGAGTTTAAAGAGGGGAGGGGGGAAGCGAGATGAACTGGAACCAATCTAAATCACAATGCAAACGGCAACAACTGTCTCCTGTTCCCCAGGAGGCGACTTGTTTCAATTAGAGAATTCTCCACACCGAGAGGGTGAAGAGTTTGTCTTCAGGGGAGAAATCCAGCCGAAAGGACAGGTGAAGGGAGGACACTTTCCCGCCCGACACAGGGCTGACTTTCCTGCAGCTGGGGAAGCGCGGGTATCCGTGCGGGCGCCTGCACTAACCCAGCAGAGGTCCCGAGATCCCTGCAGAAGACAAAGAATGAGACTGATTCCTCCCCCAGATGCTGAGGCAGCACTCACATCGCTCTCGGCCTCTCACCGCTGCCTCGCTCAGGAGCAGGAACAGGGTCATCTGCAAGCAGGCGGGGCCATGCCGTGAGGAGGCTGCATGGAGGAGGCTCCAGGGGTACCAGGAGCGAGGAAAGTGAGCGCAGAGAGCGGAAGGCTCTGAAATGGCCAAGTTTCCGGTACTTGAAGGAGGCTCTGGAGCATCCAGGAGCCTCTGGCATGGGCAATGGGGCCACCTCTTCTTCCTGGAATTCATTCCTCAAGGCTCTGACTCCCACCCTCCTCAACGCCCCCTCCCCGAGGTCCCTCCTGCTGCCTCACACCCGAACTTGCCCTGGAGAAGCAGGACTGCTGCGGCCCGTGGAGGTGAGCACTCACTGTGGACAGCTGGCTTTAGGCACGGCCTGCTTGGTCTTCTGGAGAGAGCGGAAGGCACACGGTTTCATGGAGATGGAAGGAAACGCGACTCATGCTAGGGAACCTCAATTCACGTGCGCTTTGAAACGCAGCAAGAACGTTCTGGGTGACACCTACTGTACTGCTGGTTTCCCAACTCAGAGGCCCAGTGTGTCTGTTAGTAAGGAGCTGGCAGATCACAGATTTCATTTCACCAACTTGATCCCAGGGCAAAACAGGTCTAAGCTCACTCCCCAGAGTCCCTCGGAAACCAAACATCCTGCCTAATAAATGGTAACTTGTCAAGACAGCAGGAGTCAGGCTGGATGGCGAGAAGAAAGACAACTTTGCTCAGAAAACACCTCACAGGGACCTTGCGAAACCAGCCACCCATCACCGAGCAGAAAGCAACGGAGCCACTCCACCCCAATGAGGCTTACTTTCAAAGGAAGTCAGAGAGGCCATATTTACATGTGGTCCCAGTGACACACCGATGGGTATGTTATATACATAGATACACAAGGGCATGATTTACAGCTCGTTCCCTCTACCTAGTGCTGACTTTCATACACATATCACTTCCCGCATGCCAATTTGTTATAAATATAGTATTTACATTCGTACAGGTTTCAAAACGTTCTGGTTTCCTCCCAGCATCCACGGCCCTCCCTGCCCAGCCCGGGGCTAAAAGAGGTGCGTTTCCTTACAATCTCTGTGGGTCTTCTTTGGTGGCGGGCTGGTTTGGTTTAGTGTCTAGCACTTGGATTGCGGGAAACGAGTTAAGTCGGCTCGCATGAATTGCGCGTACTCCGAGGGAGCCGTCGTAACTCCGTTCATATAGATTTGCGGTGGAGTGCGGGAAACGTGAAAACTCGGGCCGATTGTAACTGCGTATTACCAAATATTTGTTTGTTTGCCGTTCACAAAGATACCTACCTGCGTATGCGAACCGCCATCTTATATTTTGGCGGGAAATTCACCCGACACCGTAGTGCTAGGACACTCTGCACGGGGAATGGCCGTGTCAGAGCGTCAGCGTTCTGTAGGTGATGCTTTCAGCTTTGCACTTGCTGTGACCTCAGAGACTTGTCCTTAGCCCCCACCCCCACCCCGAACCCAGAACCCAGAACCCAGAGCTCTGAGAAGCCACGTCCTCAGCATTTGGCTCCTTTCCCCTCCCACCCTCGCGCCTCCCTCACTGTATTTCTCCTTTTTCCTCTTCTGCCTCTGAGAACTTTGCTCATGTGCTTACCCACTCCACTAGCTGCACTTAAAGAAACATTCTGTAAAAGCTCTTGATGCAGAATGGTGAGGTTTTGTGCCCTAGGGTAGGGGTGGGGGTTTCTGCAAGGTTCCTAGTTTACAATATTTTTTGTGTCACTTTTCAGGGTAAAATCCAGCCTCACTATACTTACGAAATGCTCTCTTTACTTTTCATCAAGGAGGAAATGCTACAGAGGCTGTAACTTCCCAGTGTGTCAGAAGAATCTGTTTTCTAAAATAGTCTAAAGACTGAGCATCTTTTCCCTTCGGCCCTCTGCAACCTCCCGGCCTGACCAGCTCATCAGGGCAGAGGGACTCCGTCCGGGGACATAAATTCCCTGAGGGGCATCGGGCCAGCTGCAATCAGGGGTCACTTGGCTCTTGTGCTAAAAAGAGAGATTCGGTAGTTGTTGTTTTTTCTAGTAAAGATCAGAATGATATTATTCTTATTATGAACCAAAGGCAAAACGTTACCTGTTATTGAACGTAACAGATAACATGGACTTGTCAGTTCTCTGCGCTCACAGCTCTGCGCTTCATTTCATTTTCTTCTGCCCGGACCGGCCTGCTCTCGGAGGGAAGCCTCTCTCCGCAAGGCTGAGCAGGACCAGCGTCTCCCTCATCCATGTAACTCACGGCCCTGGGGTTTCTTAGCATGCAGTGCGCATGCTGAATGAGCACACGAATTCTCTCACTTCATGTTTACTTGTGGGGGTGCATAGAGCAGTAAACGAAACAGAAACAAACTCCTGCTCACATTCTACTAGTGAATCTAATCCGAGTTTTGTCTTTCAGTCACTACACATGGGCCTGACTTGGGGGTGGTAGCAAAGATGAGAGCTCTAGCGAAGCTGGAAGCACATAAACCACCCAAGGGCTCCTTTGGGCTTCCCAGGACCCAGTAATGAGTGAATGCTGAGCTGGTCTTAAATCGATGCGTGAAGACAAAGGCAACACCAAGGGTGACAAGACACTGGGCCCTTCACGGGCCTGATGACAGGTTCCAAAGGACCCCTCAGGATGGGTCCTCCTCACACAGGATGGACCCTCCTCACACAGGATGGACCCCCTCACACAGGATGGACACCCCTTATACAGGATGGACCCCCCCCTCACACAGGATGGACACCCCTTATACAGGATGGACCCCCCTCATACAGGATGGGCCCCCTCACACAGGATGGATCCCCTCAGACAGGATGGACCCCCCTCACACAGGATGGACCCCCCTCACACAGGATGGACACCCCTCACACAGGATGGGTCCCCCCTCACACAGGATGGACCCCCTCACACAGGATGGACCCCCTCACACAGATGGGTCCCCCCTCACACAGATGGGTCCCCCCTCACACAGATGGGTCCCCCCTCACACAGGATGGACACCCCTTATACAGGATGGACCCCCCTCATACAGGATGGGTCCTCCTCACACAGGATGGACCCCCTCACACAGGATGGACCCCCTCACACAGGATGGGTCCTCCTCACACAGGATGGAACCCCCTCATACAGGATAGACCCCCTCACACAGGATGGACCCCCCTCACACAGGATGGACCCCCTCACACAGGATGGGCCCCCCTCACACAGGATGGACCCCCTCACACAGGATGGACCCCCTCACACAGGATGGGTCCTCCTCACACAGGATGGACCCCCTCACACAGGATGGGTCCTCCTCACACAGGATGGACCCCCTCACACAGGATGGGCCCGAGTGAGGAGCAGACACTGGTGAAGGACCACGTCAGTCTCGGGCAGCCTCTGGGCGCCTTGTCGCTCCTCCTCACTCAGTGGAGGAGTTACCTGTGGGAAGGAGAGTGGGGATTTCAAAGGCTAGAGTTCATGACCACAGAGGAGCCATGATCTGGAATGTCCTCGCAGGAGTGTCTCGGGGCAAGAGAAAGTCATTCACAGGAGAACTGGAGCCCAACTGTGCAGGGCCAGGCCACAGTCCAGGGCACCCGAGGCCACAGACTGAAGGCCAGGGTCTGGTTCTGATGGGAGACCTGAATCCCACAAATACTGGACTCATCCTTTCCCAGCTTTCTTTGCGGGTCCCCTTCATTCATTCAAGGGACATACCATCCACGACAGGCTCAATGAGCCATCACAGTAACTTAGATTTGTTCTTCTTTGCCAACCTCTGCACTTTTCCCGGCATCTTTACCACCTCCAACTCCCAAACCGCAAAGCAAACACGTGTCAAAATTGGGCAAATTTTGCTTCTTAAAGGAAACACTATTCTGAAGTAAGGTGCTCTCCTGCCTCTAAGGGACAAGGGGTCCCACAAAATAACAAGGCATTCCCATGTCAGATCTGAAACTTCTTAGAAGTTCATTAGAGAAAGAGAAATTGTGGGCAATTTTTTTCTTTTATCTACGTTATTATGTTTTCTATATTACTTTTATAGCTAGAAAAAGAAACTTTAAAAATATGGTGAAGAACCTGACTTAGATGAATTTTATAATTTAATAGCAGCATTTTTCTGCATTTCTTCTCTAATTCTCACATTGATGCCTGTCCTTTTAACCAAGGCACCAAAGGTTATTTTCCCCAACTGTGTTCAATGCTCCCCTAGCAACAGCCCAATAATATAATTTTCTACATATTTATTGAGACATAGAAATCTGTCCAATTTGGCCATTCATTACCCGGTTCTCCAAAAGTAGAGAAATAAACCTGGGGGGCAATGCAAAATCCAGGAGAAAAAAAAAGGAATTATTCCAAGTAATAATCCAGCCATTCTTCTATGAAGGCATGAGGTTGGTAAAGAGCTTTGAAAATATGAGCCAGCACTTCCATTAAGAAATTAGACACACATGAGGTCTCAAGGGAGACACCGAACTTAGCCAGATAAACACACTCCCTGGGGCAATGGAGAGAAAGAACACTACGGCACAGGACAGCACAGGGCCACCAGCACGCGTGGCATCGAGCTCTTGAAATATCCCAAGTCAAAACTGAAATGTGCTGTCAACCACATCCTGGACTTCAATAGCCGCTGTGAAAAAGAAAAGTAACCGATCACATGAACAATGTACATGGATCACATACGGCAATGGTAAGATCCTGGGGGTCTTGGGCTCAGTGAATTATTAAAATTAACCTCCCCTGTTTCCTTTTATTTTTCTCCGGGCTGCTAGGAAACTCTGACTTGCATTTGTGGCTCACATCATACTTGTACTGCACAGAATGTATTTGGAGCTCAAGGCACCTTATATTAATCCAGGATCTCCTGTGTATTCGCTGTCCTGTCTGAATTCTGACGCACAGAACTGCTCTGAGAAAGCAGTGAATCAGGATGTGGGATAAGCACCAAGCAAGATACTAGTTAGTACCTGCCACATCCCCGAGTCACAAGTGTTATTTTGTTTTCCTCAATCACATTTCGTAATTAAGACTATCACTGCACCAGTAAGTCCTCCAGTGCCCTTTTGGTCCCTAAGGAGACTGGATCAGGGATCCCTTTCTTGATGACTAAAGTATGCGCATTAAGGCACTAGTATTTCAGGAAGTGGCGTTATCAGAGTAAGACTTTTCTAAATAAACTAACAGTGTAGTTAGCCAGAGATTCCATGTTGCAAAACATTCCAGTGAAATGAGGTTTGACAATAACATAAATTAAACATCTTTCCCTGGGCTTCTCCTGATGGACCCTGACAGCATGCAGCCCACTGGTCCCGCCACCGTGACTTCCTCCCCCCTGTCTTGGGGCCACACTCCATCCATCCCTGCTGACAAGCCAGCCCTGGTGTAACCTTCATGCCTCTGCTCCCTCTGTACTTTGAGGCTGTTTCTTCAGCAGCTCTTTGTGGCTTAGCATTGTCAGCCTGACATACGGCCCCTGTAGGTCTGCTTGCTTTCTGGACTGTACATTTGAGAGTCTAGGTTCTGCTCTGTAATCCTCCATCTAACTCCTCGATTGTTGGCCCAAGAAGGCAGCTTGCTCATCAGACATCTATACCACATATAACTCCTCCATGAGATGGCACTTTAGGCCCGCCGGGTTTTATTCTCAAAAATAGGGTAGTGAACTCAATATACTTAAACTGTGATGTTTAATTAGGCATCAGGTTTTGTGCAAGTATTCAGAACCTGCCAGGCCTGTGCTGGTCTCTCTGGGGAAAGATAAAGTGCGAGCAAAGGGTTGATCGTGTAGCCTTTACAGAACTCAGAAAGGGCTGGATAATTCCAAACGGCCTGATCCCACACTATTTCCATTTACCTAGTGATCAGGGGACATCAACTCTCCTCTGTAATGACGTTACCCTTTGCTTATCCAAATGAGTTTGTGTTTCTGAACCAACACAAACTGGGAGGGTGGGAGGAATCCAGAGAGGCCGACAAAGGGCTGCAGATAGAAGCTGGGGCGAGATTCTCATTTCACTGCCAAGACTCCATAAAGTGGACATTTCCCATGTCCATACTGAGCGGTGGGTGACTCACCGTGGTTCCCAGCAGAGGGGGCATGCAAGTTGAATGATGCCATCAGAGAAGCTGAAAGAATTTAAAGGGAATGAGTGGAACTGGTTCTTGCCAATAGGAGCATGTCCAAGCTCACACAGTAGCAGCAAAAGCAAAACCTAAACCTAAACCTCCCAATTCCAAGTCCAGAGATCAGTGACTCCTCTGGCCCAGGCAGCCCTTCCACGCCCCCGTGTGTTTCCTTCCTGCTTGAGTGGATTTACCACCAAGAAGAGCGACTTCTGAGGAACAGAAGTGGGGAAGGGAAAGAAGTGGGATGGAAGTCAAAGACATGTGCCTAAATACAGACAACCAATGAACTCCATCCACATCCACGACGGACCATACAGACCTGTGCTCGCTTCTTCCTTTTGAGTTGCCTGTTGACATTCAAAAGGAAACGCCATGGACAGCTACCCACCATCCCAGCACAGCCCCTGGGAGGCCTGAGTCAGTAAGAAGTTCTCCAAATCTGAACATCTAGAATTACTGAGATGCTCTCCTCATATTTGATATGTTCAAACACCTAAAATTTAGATTAAGATGCCCACCCAGGCCAGGGCACAGGTGCTTTGAGTAGGAGCAAACCCATAGCCTTGACCTTCCAAACAACCACACTCGGAGCTGGCAGTCAGGACAGTGACCCAGGTCCTTTGCCAACTGAACACTTAACTGTGGATATACAATGCGAAGATATAAACCACACGACCATCAGCACAGTGCAGTTCCCATAGTCTGCCTTCAGCCACTTGAAATGAAAATGGAAAGCCTCCCGCCCGCCCCCCCCCCCCCCCCCGATCCAGCCACAGAACCCAAGTAACCCTGTCATTTTCCTTTTTCAGGTTTCCTGTTAATGTCAACGTAATGGAGAGTGACAACCACCAACAGCAACCTTTAAAGGATTTTGTAGTGCATACACCGGATCAAATGGATTTTCTGGGTATTCACCGAAGGCTAAAATCAGATTTAAATCTCCCATAACCCATCCCACAGAAGAAGTGTTATTTTTTTTAAATATATTTTATTGATTTTTTTACAGAGAGGAAGGGAGAGAGATAGTGAGTCAGAAACATCGATGAGAGAGAAACATCGATCAGCTGCCTCCTGCACATCTCCCACTGGGGATGTGCCCGCAACCCAGGTACATGCCCTTGACCGGAATCGAACCTGGGACCCTTCAGTCCTCAGGCCGATGCTCTATCCACTGAGCCAAACCGGTTTCGGCCAGAAGAAGTGTTATTAACATGACACTAAATGACTATTCACAGAAGCTTAACAAGCACAAAGTTCAGCCTGATTCATACCTGGGACATCATTCTCTCGTAGACACTCTTTTACAAGAGAAAAGAATTGACCAACTAATGAATGCATTGATAGCACTAGTTTATATAAAGCAACATCTAGGGGATTTAAGAAAAAGAGTTCTGAAGGCTCAAGCAACTTGCTAAATCACTGGCCAGATTAACTTTCTACTTCTGCACTTAGGTCTGCACGCCAACGTCATCAAAAAGGAGCTGGAGAATCTCATGTAGAAAATGACCCTGAATCCAGTTTCCGCCACTGGAGCATGGAGTCAAAGAGATGAGGCCGTAGGTTGGACCCCATCACAAACCATTCCAGAGGCTCACCAGGCCTCCCTTTTCTAATCCCAATCACCCAGTTTCCCCCTCACTCCCTCTCTTGAAAACAAACATTACTAAGCATCTACTATGAGCTAGTCACTGTCCTAGATGATGAGGAAACAACTTGAATCTATTTGTAAAGACTCACCACCAACAAGTGAGACAACCAAACAGATAAAAAATCAGAGGTTCTGCCCAGCCAGCATGGCTCAGTGGTTGAGCGTTGACCTATGAACCAAAAGATCACTGTTCCATTCCCGGTCAGGGCACATGCCCAGGTTGTGGGCTCAATCTCCAGTGTGGGGCATGCAGGAGGCAGCCATTCAGTGACTCTCTCTCATCATTGATGTGTCTATCTCTCTCTCCCTCTCCCTTCCTCTCTGAAATCAATAAAAATATTTAAAAAAAAACAAACAAACAGGGGCTGTAATATTCACTGTGAATAACACAAAGAGGCTGCAGAGACAAACAGAAGTGTAGGGGAGGATGTTTTTAGTAGGGTAATCAGGAGAAACCACTTTGAGGGAGCAACATGTACGCTTAGGTGATGAGAAACATATGTGCAGACACACAGGGAGAATGTTCCAGCCAGTGAGAAGAGCAAGTATGAAATCCCTACAACAGGAACAAGCTTAGGGTGCCAGGAACTATCAGAGCGATTGGTTGGGCCATGATGAATGTGGGGCAAGTGGCCTCAGAGATTACCCTGAACAGATAGGCAGGGCCAGATGACACATGGCCTTAAGAGATGGCAACAAAGGAAGCACATTAGAGATGACGTAATCATCTCTGCCTCTTTTCCCTTGCACCGAAGATCCCAATAAAGCTGTTCACGCCCACCATTTTCAAATACCATGTTCTTCCCCTAAGCCAGCCTTATCCCAGCTCAAGACCCAGACAATGTCCTCACACCCGAACCATGGCCTGGTGAGTAGCTCACTGACCCTGCACAGTTTATTCCCAGAACCTTCTCCCGCTTCCAATCCCCCCTCCACCCTCCCCATCGAAATTCACAGGGAACTTGCCAAGGCACTTTGTTACGGATTCCCTGCAGGACAACAACCTTGGGTAGCCTGGCCCCGTTGTTAGATACCATTCCATTTTTACAGCTGACTGACTGTTTCTGCTTCCTTTTCCATGATTATTTTGAAACACATAGGAAATACTTTGGATCCACAAGTGGCTCAGGAAGTTCTAAATTAAAGCTCTTGCTGAGCTGCAGCTGGCCCCACCGGCCTCCGGGACCGGGTCGGTGCTGCACAAACAGACGCCGGGGGCCTTCCAGACACACTGCCGCTCCAGCGCCACTCCCCACCACCGCGCCCTCTGGAGGCCAGGACTGTGACAACAGATACACAGCCATGTCCTCCCACAGAGGCAACATGCGAGATGAATGCCGTTCAGTGAATGTCATCATTGCCTCCCTCACAGCTCTTCCGTCTCCTCTCTGAAAATGCCTACACCGTTAGAACTGCAGGGTCTTTTCCGATGCGGAATCTTTTCCAATTACTACTCAACACAGACAGCACAATGGACCCTGCGGGATGGAGTGACCCTGACCGTGTGCAGCAGGGAGGTCAGCATCTTCACCTCAGTTTGGAGCACAGAATGATGTCCACCTGCAGACGTCTAAAGCTGAATCAGCACTACTGCTTAGTCGCTCCCCAGTGAATCTGGATCATTTACATGACATCTCCCTGCCTTTGTTTCCTCATCTTTAATTGGAAACATAGCGAAGTATATCTTGTGGAGTTATTATAAAACATTAAATGAGTGGATGCATAAAACACCTACAACAGTAGTTGGTCACAACGACTTGATTGACACTGTAAAAATGAATGAACGTAATCTATTACTATTAACAATTGATCCGCTAAATAGAAACTGGCTGTTAAACCTAAAATGCTCACTGTCAGTGACCAGCAAGGAGAGCCTCAGGGCTTTGGATGATGACAGCAGGTCTCAACATGACCCCCAAATGCACCGACTCCCCCAGAAAGAGAAGAAGTGTCCCCGTGCTTTGCAAAGGCAAGCTTCCAATGCGTAAGGACAAGATCTTGGGGATGAAGAGACGCTTGTGTCGAGGAGGGAAAGCACCTTATGAAAAGACAGTCACAAATTCCTCACCTCTGCAGTGGATTGGCCTCTTGCAGGGGCGGATGAGCTTGCAGTGCTACGCCCGGTGGAACCAGCTGTGCATGAGTGAAAAAGTTACAGTAGGTGTCAGTGGTGCCAGGGGTGGGGAAAAGAGTCAGTGAGGTTGACAATGTAAAGAATGAAGTCAAGGCCACGCCCAGGACCACGGAAGTAGGCGAGAAACTGTGATTATTCATGTAATAAACTGTCAAAGATGAACCAGTTTGGCCTCTCAATTCAGACCTCACCCGCCTTGAGCCTCCTGAGGCCCTCTTGCACAAAGAGATGGATCCAGATGAGATAAGCTGATGCAATGTCCGCCCCGTGTTGGACTCTGGGACTTGGCTCACTCAACCCCACATCTGGTCTCAGGATCACCATGTAGCCTGTGGACCACTGGCTGGGTCAACAGCAATTCAGGTCATGGCAGCACAGGGGACCTGGCTAGACCCCATGTAGCTTGGCCTCCTTTTAAAATACATGTGGGAGTTGGGAGGAATTCACATCTCCATTTTAAACAAATCCTACCCAGATACCCCACATTCCACACTCGTCTTGTAATTGCGAAGGCCTGCAAGCTGGGGTCTTCGGGCTCTGAAGTGATGTTTCTGACACTTGGGAGACGCTTCCCACTCAGGTCCTAGAGTTTGATGCACAGCGTGAAACACAACAAAGGGGACAATCAGTATTGTCAAAAGGGCCAATCAGGGAGCCATGCTGGCCCCCTCCGTGCATCCTGCTTTCTCAGGAGTTATTGTGTGTGATGGCCCAGTCAGCAGCCGCCGGGCATGCTGGGAGCTCACTGCTGGGGAAATCAAGCACTAGGGAAGCAAAAACAGAACCCAGGGACCAGAAACCACTGATGTACAAAACAGCATCCTCATTAGTTCTCACAGGAGCTTCTGAAAACATAGACTTAAAGCTACACCCTTTTCTTGTTTATTCTAAAGCACTATTGATCCTCAAAACTACAAGAGGCATTGCAAATGGGGATTTGGGAATGGACCCAACATGGGCGTTTGATTTATGTATGGAGCCCGCTTTATTTCACAAAGGGGAGAATGTGGCCCCCAATGTAGACACTGTGTCCAGACAGCTCACATTAGGAGAAGACAAGAAAACAAGAAAAATTAGGGGAAGAAGCTAAAATGAGTGAAAAAGAGCGAGACCAATTTAAAAATGGGTTACTATCTTCTTGTCTGGTCCATAAACTTGGCTCAGTTCTAGCCATTACTGAGGGAAAATGTGATTTGTGGTTCAAGCCAGACTGTTTCTATGACAAAAAGCCCACTTGGGTCAATAGAAGCAAAGTTATTTCTGAGCCTAAACAATAAAAATGTTAGGGCCCCGTTATTCTGGTTATTATCACTCAGGGTAAGAGTCTCAAAGATCTAGTCTGACAAGGAATCCCCTTCCAGGGTGACGGTCAGTCCACGTGGTCGGATACTTGTCCTCCAGGTGGGGACCAGAAGCATGGGTGTGAGCTTCGGTTGTGATGCCACTTCTGTGTATCTGAATGTCAATGAAGTAATGGCCCGGGGCTGTTTAGTAATTACCCATTCTCAGAGTTGATTGACTTGCAAGGGTTCTTGTTTGTTTGTTTTTTACTCCAGGCAGGAGTTGGTTGGTTGGTAGGTTTATAGACACACATATCTGTGTCTGTACATGTACTTGACTCAGCTGTAGACCTGCAGCTGGAGCTCTACTACATGCGTGTAAATGAGGTGTGCGTGGCCGAAGTGGGTCATGTTATCTGGGTTCAGGGACTCTGCTGGTCTGTTACGGTGCTTCTGTGGAACAGATGGCTCTTAAAGATCCCTGTTTGCGATGCCTCTTGTAGTTCTGAGGATCAAAAGTGCTTTAGAATAAACAAGAAAAAGGTGTAGCGTTAAGTCTGTTTTCAAAAGCTCTTGTGAGAACTAATGAGGATGTTGTTTTGTACACCGGTGGTTTCCGTGCACTGGGTTCAGTTTTCAATATGAAAGAAATATTGGTTACTTTAGTTAAAAGGTTGTAAATAAGATGAGTGGTTGAGACTACACTGACAGTAACATTGTCATATATATATGCACAAGATAATGAGATATGCTTTTGTTTATTAATGATAAATTAATGATAAAAATGATAAATTAGTCTTGAAGTGCTCAGTCCGCTCTTAATACGAGGTGGTAAACATTATCCTTTATCTTCTGTGTAGTTGGTCCAGATAACAGACGTGGCTGCCCACCAGGAAAATCCTGTGCTTTGTGCTGACTTCGTAGATCCTTGATTTTTAGAAAACAAAGAACAAAGTGCTGAAGAGCGGAGGCTCCTTACAATGATGTTATTGACATATTGCTTTTCAGATACTGGGTTATTGTTCTGGTTAATAGGTAGCAAAGCAAAGCCATTCAGTGTTGTTGGGCACTTTGGCTTCTGTTTGAAAAAAAAAAAAGGTATCTGGTCTCTTTGGATAGCTCTTTGTGCTGTTACTTTTCCAAGATAAGACCCTGAATTCAGAAAAAAAAAATAGTATTGCCAAAGTAATTTTAAGCATCACATCATCACATTGCAAAACTGACTGTATGGCGCAAATGCCAACAACTGGCTTCCTCTTCTTGCCGCCAAGGCCGACCCCCCGTGCATGTGCAGGAGGATGCTAGCAGGGTGAGGCTTGGTGAGCATGCTCCGTGTTTCTCAACTCGGTCCATACCGTTGTAAGAGCTGCCCTGTTACAGGAAGGGCCCAATCGTGAAAAGAAGCTCACATTCTTTTGCACAAGCAGGACGCTTCTAGGGTTATCTAGCTGTGACATAAAAAGGAGCATATATCTGGTCTCTGCCTCTGGTTGCTGACACAGAGCTCCTAAAACTCTTGGAATTTCCTGAGTGAAGGAGGTAATGGAAGCATCTCACACAGATGTTTGGAATGTCCTGGCTGATATTTTTTTCTAATATCTTATTTTCTAATGAGGCGACTGTTGGTGGGCTCCTGGAGAGCATCAGGATGAGGGCTCCTTGCCAAGGACTAGGCCACGATTAGAAACTTGGAACGTTCACCCCACCCCTCATCCTCCTGGGAGGGGAGGCTTGTGTCAATAATCGACTGTGCCTAAGTGAGGAAGCCTCCATTAGAACCCCTCAGCTGCAGGGTTTGGAAAGCTTCTAGGCTGGTGAACGTATGCACACCCCACAGTGGCACACCCCAGGGTCATGGGGACAGCTGCTCCCGCACTCGGGACACTTCCGGACCTCACCCTATGGACATCGTCATGTAGCTGTTCATCTGCATCCTTGCTCACATCCTTTATAATACACTGATTTGTGTCAGTAAACGTCTCCCTGAGTTTTGTGAGCCATTCTGACAAATTATTGAACCTGTGGGATTGGGAAATGTAAGAACTCCCCACATTGTAGGCAAATCAGATGCAAGTGTGGGTACCCTGGGGACCCATGACTTGTGACTGGAATCGGAAGTGGAGGCAGTCTTATGGGGCTGAACCCTTAGACCTGTGGAGTCTGATGCTAACTCTGGGCAGTTAGTGTCAGAATAGAATTAGATTATAGGACACCCAGTTGGTGTCCCGAGAGTTGGAAGATGGGTTGGTGTAAGAAAAACCCCACACATTTGGTGTCAGAAGTGTAGTGGAAGAGAAATGGTCTTCCTTTATTAGTGTCTTAGTATAAATGTTATGATTATGCTATTAGTATAATTATGACGATGTTACTAGTTACAGCATATTAGTTAACAGCATTTGTTAGTATGTTAGTTGTTCCTGTTACTAGTAGAAATATAGGCTGTCTCTAAGTGTGTACGTGCACTTTGAACAATTCTAAAGGCAATGCTTATTAACAGACATTTCATTTTCAAAGCTGAGCTAGCAGCTGTCAAAGTATGTAGACATTTTGGGGGAACACCCTGTGTGTTTCAGAGATCATACACCTTACGGGATGCATGGTAAGGCCCGGGAGATTGTTAATGCCTTCAGCGTACATCCTACCTTCTTCCCTCAGGAGAAACCACAGTAACACATGACACAGTGCTTCTGAAGCTATTACATGTCCCAGAGAGGGCTTACGCCCTTCCCTGGTTTCATTACTGGTCACCACGTCCCCTCAGGCTGCCGCCCGCAGGTGCATGCTGGTCCTCTCGGGCGTCCCCCAAGGCTCTGCTAGCAGCTGAGGCGAGAACTGGGGCTCCCTGGAGGCCAGTCTCAGGGGCCCAGAGGAAGGAGCTGCGCCCGGTATTCCTAGTTATCATGCTGCCGGCTGGACTGCTGTGTGCCGGCGGGGCGTGGGCAGTGGGCAGCCTGAACCAGGGCACTGAGGGGGCCTCTTGTAGCCCAGAAGCAGAGAATGTCATAAAGCAGGCGGCTCACGAAGATCCAACAGGGCGAGCATGCATTGTGCAAAGCAATCAATGGTGTTTCTTTAAAAACATATAGACTGTGGGGAATGTTTTCTAAAATATTCTATTTTTAGATAGGCATCTAAAAAACCCCTTTGTTGTTCTTGTTCACGTGTCTCTAGCCCTTGATTTGGCAAAGCATGCCACTGTAAACTGAAATGGCCCATGTATTAGGGAAGTGGCAGCTGGGGCTCATTGCTCAGAATTCCAAGATTTCTGCGGAGACTCTTCCTCTGTGTGGCAAGGGAGTTATTTGCATAGACTGTCTAAACAATCTGTCCTCTTTTTTTCCTGCAATATACCAGTAATTGAAGAAACTGATTACTAAACTTAGGCCATAGCAGGAGTGTCAGACCTGAGTTATATTCCATTTGATCCAGTCTGGCAAGCCCGCTGCAAAGCAACAAAGGCTGGTGACATACGTGGGCCTAATGTCTACAAACCACCCTGGGAACTGATTGCATCTATTCTGTAGCCCGCAGGTTCCAGACTTCCAGGCAGTAAGGAGGGTCGCTTCCTGGTAGTCTCGACACTAGCAATTGGGGGGTCCAGAGAAGAGAAGGACCCACACACAGTTTCAGGCACTGAGTGTGAAACCTGGGTGGAGGTGAATTTCTTAATTTTGTTTCCCTAGTTTTGGAATAAATGAGCATGTGAGAACGGTTAGAACAAGCATTTGGGGAAGTCATTTTAAGAATAACAGAGGTTGCCGAACCGGTTTGGCTCAGTGGATAGAGCGTTGGCCTGCGGACTCAAGGGTCCCGGGTTCGATTCCGGTCAAGGGCATGTACCCTGGTTTCGGGCACATCCCCAGTGGGGGGCGTGCAGGAGCCAGCTGATCGATCTCTCTCATCAATGTTTCTAACTCTCTATCCCTCTCCCTTCTTCTCTGTAAAAAATCAATAAAATATATTAAAAAAAAAAAAAAAGAATAACAGAGGTTTTGAGATGAAATCCTAGGTCCTCTCCAGACCAAACCGAATTCTCTGGCTCCTGTGGTTGGCCAGCTTCTCCTGGGGGTGGACTGACAGGCTGTGCAGAAAGTGGTAGGTGGTCTGTGTCACATATGTCGCTCCTCCATAAACAAAACAGGCAACGGCCATAAAACATAATGACACCAGCCCTTTTTGTGTGTGATCAAAACTAATCTTAGGAAACTGTTTATGACCATACAAAGGACTCTTAAGAAAAATTATCCAAAATTCAGAAGAAAAGCAAAAAGATAACTGGGTGATCTGCTATGGTGCTGGGAGTCATCTGACAAGCCCACCCAAGGTTCCTTGGACTCTCCAGGCTCCAGATGTAACCTCGTTCAACTTAACTATTTACCATTGATAAGGGCCCAGGCATTTTACAGACCTAAACAGATAGCTGTCCATCTGTAGAAAATGCATAAACCACAAATGCTTTTTGTCCAGGAGACAAGATAACGACAGAGATTCGTTGTATTGCTTTTTAGGAAATTTGCCAGTCGTGTCTGTCTCAGCGATCTCACTGCAGTTTCTTCTTTATTGCAGGCTCACTCGCTAGTTTCTCATGTCCTCCTCGGACTCCACATTGTCATCCTGCCGTTCCCTCATTACTGCGGTCATTAAAGCCTGGCACACGCTTACCATAAGTTTTATCAGAACTGGGCTTTTCTTATTCATTAAAAATTGTATTTTGATATGAACAAAGGAACACAGCCAGCCACTAACAAAATAAATATAAATAACTCAAGTATTTTCTTGTAATGACAAATCATCTTGACGAGGATCAATCTCTAAACTCATAGCATCCCTTCAAAATTCCACTGAAAATCTCCTCCCCGGCCCAAGCTCAAGGGCTTCAGAGTCTTCCTCATTTTCACTTCCCTCCTGGCTCTACAACATGAAACTGGCCTGGTAGGACTACACCCTACTCAGAGGGTTGGGGGAGGCACGGAGCTTGTCGAGAACCCTTATTTTATTGGTTTGGGGAAGGAGATGCATGCAATGGCAATTTTGGTACCACCATAGAGTTAAAGAAACTCTATGGATTTAAAGGCTGGAAAGTCAAATGTAAATAGAGATTAAGAAAGAAATTGCTTTTTTTTTGTTATTGTTGTTAATCACACTGGAGGATAATTTTTTTAGAGAGAGTGGAATGGAGGGAGAAAGCAAGAAAAGAAGGGAGAGAGAGACAGAGAGAGAGAGAGAGAGAGAGAGAGAGAAACACCGACATGAGAAAGACACATAGATTGGTAGCCCCCTGAACTTGCCCCGACAGGGACTGGGCATCAAGCCTGCAACCCAGGTACGTGCCCTTGACCGGGAATTGAACCCTCGACCCTTTGGTGCCCAGGCTGATGCTGTAACACCTGGGCCACACCGGCCAGGGCAGAAATTGCATATTGTTTGGTGGTTTTTTGTGCATGTCACAGGAGAGACGTGCTGTTGGCTGTCCCATGTCCTGGCATCACGGGGCCTTGCAGTGCTTAGGTTTCCTGGCTGAAGTGCCAGATGGGCCATGAGAAGGAAGAAAGAGGCGCCCATTTTATGCTAGCCACTGCATCCTTCAATAGGCAAAAATCTGAGGCTTGTGTTTTTAAGGGGATAAGACAAAAACTGCATCCCTTCCTTGTCACTTTCTTTTAGCACCATTTTGCCTATGCTTTACAGCAGGAAAGCTCAGTCCTTTCAAGTAAACTGCCTCTCTCTGCATCCAAAGTTCAGCTAGTCTGATGAAAGGAACTCAGAGCAGACTTTACATCTTCTTGTTCAATGGAATAGGTAAATGCATTTTTTAAAAAAGGAGCAATGAACTAATTAAAAATAGCCCCGTGCCAGACCCTATTAGAAGTGCTTTGCATATATTAAGTCATTTAACTACACAATAATTCCATGAGGCAAAGACAACTATTACCCACATTTTATAGATAAGAAAAGGCCGTCACTAGATGTCACACGGGCAGTAGGTGGCACAGCAGGGATTTAAACACAGTCAATTTGGTTCCATTTTCTCTCAGATACACTCTCCCCTTCTCCCACTCACCAAGCATCCAGTACCAAGTAAAAGACCTTGGTCACTGAATAAATCTTGATAACTTTATAATTATAGTCATTCTTCAACTTACCCAATTTGTCTATTTCATAAGTTATTGTGAAATTAAAATGGTACCTAAGCCAAAATCTACAAATAAGAGTTTGATAAGTCTTCCAATCTACTTGAGTTTTAATTCTTAGGTAGGTGAGTTGGGTGGATGGGATGAAGTAGGTAGATAAATATGTAAGCTGTAAAAACGTGCAAAATATGAGCTACAGAGAAGAAAACGATAGATGCTAAGGAGATGCAAAGTGGAGTTGTGAAAGGCAGGCTCTACAGAGAAGCCAAGGAGAATATGTTTTTGTGACAGGTTTTAAGAGGTGATGAGGCAAACAGACACTCTTGCCCACGCTGGATTGAGTGAAAAGTAATGCAACCTTTTTGGACCACAATTTGGCAATATCTCTACAATTTTTTCTCTTTGACCTAGCAATTTCATTCCTAGAAATTTAACTACAAAATAGTTGCATATGTAACTAACTTGTTGTTCTGACCTGCGTCAGGTGACCCAGCTGTCCAATGAGTACCCATTAAGTACACTTGGTTCACAGTACTATCAACTTCTAGGAGTCTTACAAGAGTTCGCCATGCAAAGTATTTTAAATCCCTTCTGGCTGAACAGCTACCCATAGGGCAAACCTTCCTCAACTCCTAGCCACTGGCTTGTCATCTTTACTTGCTGAAACTCAATTTATGAGTAAAAGGCAGCATGGAAAGCAACCATTTTACTAGTTTTCTTAAAAGTGAAGAAGTTACCATAGTACATGCATACTATTTTAAAAAAAGTATTTTGCTCAAAACCCAATGAAACAAAAAATTGCTAAACAATCATTAAAAGATGGAAGCCAAAGAGAAATATTTGGGGAGTGGGAGAGGAAGGAGGAATCAAAGCACTAATTTATGTCTAATACCTAATTTAAACATTTACCTGCTACTTATTTGTTGATATGTATGGTGATCTTATCCACTGTACTCACATGGCAAAGCCAGAATCTTTAATACAGGGGGTGGCTGATTTGATGTTGGGTGGTGGTTACACAATGCAATGCACACATCATGCATCATAGAAATGTATACTTAAAACTTATCTGATTCTTTTAACCAGTGCCACTGCAATAAATTTAACAAAACTTTTAAAAATCTTTATTGCAAATGTTCGCCAAACATTCCCCAAGAAAATATGCTGCTTGTAAAAACATCTCAACATACACAATGGTAGGCCATCCAGAGACTTCTAAAACCGTGAATTGGACAATGGGATTAAGATGAATTCTTTGGTGAGAATGAAAGCGATTTCTGGCATCAACATAATTAAGCTTCTTAAATAGGCTCTTAATAGCTCACCCTCCCCCCCTCCACCCCCGCCAAAAATGATTGCCAATTCCAAAAAGTGGTTTTATTTTCAATGCCAGTAAGTATGTTTCCAGATTCAGGAATAGCCATTCCAAGTCCTTCCACCCTTGTAGGTCATGGAGACTCAGTCCTTCGATGGCAACCATCAACAACAAATGCTCAACCGGGTTCTCAGCGCTCAAAGGAAAATCAGAACCAAGAATGTGATCTGTGTTTATATACCACCAGGGACTTGATGGCTCAGGGACAAATCTCACCAGTCAGAGAGCAGCTGAGGTGAACAGCAACAATATCAGCTCTGCTTTGACAAGAATGCTGAGTTGCCTATTTGAAGTGTGTCCCCAGTGATATGTGCTTATTCCACGTGCATCTGTCACCCTGGCCCTAGGCTCCAGGGAGACAAAAGTTGAATGGAGAGCAGAGGGAACGCCCACACACTAAATTGGCACCCCTGAGACAGCCCGATAGGGTTCTGCAGAAACACTGGTTTTCAAACACCACCAAGCTGATCTCTAAAACCCCACCAGCTTTCATAGTCTGCTTTAAATTCCTCCGAGTGCAGGAACTAAACGCAGTTTCTCTTTATCTGATCAGAGAAGATCAAACATTAAGAGAAGGCATTTGGCATGAAGCCAGCCCTTCCTGTTTGTCATTGCATCTAGCCCTGAAGAGTGAGAGTTTGCACGACCCAGAACCCCCCACTTACAAAAGCAAACTCTGTTGCCTTCTCAGAGCTCAGAGCCTCTGAAACCCCTAAAGCTCAGTGTGTATAGCTGGCCGTGCCCACGGGAGGGTGGGAGGGGGCTGAGAGGGAGCATCTGAGAGCACCTCACATGGACCAGAAAGCAGCACCCGGAGTCCTGCAGTGTTCAGAGGCCCCAGGGAAAGAGATGCAGGAACTGCAGCCGCGAATGACCTTGCCAGAGGTCAGCGAGGAAGCCCGCACGTGGTGAAGTTTGAATCGTAGCCAGAACTCAGCCTGAAGACACCTCAGGAATATCCCATCTCAAAGTAGACGCCAAGGGCTCGAGTATCTACATTTGCTGGGAACTTGCTAGAAATGAAATTCCTGGGTTCCACTCAAAATCTATTGAACCAGAAACTCCATCTGTGTTTTCACAAGCCCTCCAAGGAATTCTAATGTCCACTCAAGGGATTCTAATGCACACTCAAGTGAAAGAGCCACCACTATCTTAGAAAATGCAGCCATAATTATTTTATTTTACAGCGAGGAAACAGAACGGAGGCTGAGTCACTTGCCCCAGACCACAGGGCTCACCGGTGCCAGGGCCGGGCCGAGAACAAGGTCTTCTGTGTCCTGTTCTGGGCCGCCTTCCACTACACGGCCTGAGCAACAGCCACCGAACAGACGCTGTGTACAGTCGTCACCAGAAATGCTCTTTAACAGTGGTTCTCAACCTTCCTAAGGCCGTGACCCTTTAATACAGTTCCTCATGTTGTGGTGACCCCCAACCATAAAATTATTTTCGTTGCTACTTCATAACTGTAATTTTGCTACTATTATGAATTGTAATGTAAATATCTGATATGCAGGATGTATTTAGGCGACCCCTGTGAAAGGGTCGTTCGACCCCCAAAGGGGTCTCGACCCACAGGTTGAGAACCGCTGCTCTAAAAGCAAGAGGCTTAAGGCGGCAGACTGGTCGGAGGGGGACTGATCCCCTAGACTTGGTGAACGCACTGATTTCCCTCCCACTGGAGGCTCACCTGAGGAGGCCTGGGCCGAGGGCTCCGGATGTGGGTGTCTAAAGAGATTCAGCAGCTGAGCTCCAGTTAGCCACCTAGAAACCATCCTTTGTCTGTAGGACCTTCCTACCAACCATCCTTTATGACTGATCGAGCTCTGCCCTGCATGAAGCCGTCCTGCCCTGAGGCCCTGTGAAGTCTCCCTTTGGAAGGCCAGGCCTGGAGGCTCCCTGTCAAGAGCGCACATCCTGGATTGAATCCTCATGGCTGCTGTCCGTCTCCTCTGGCTCCAGGGGCAGCTCAGTTCACCCCCACCCCCAGCTCCCAGGGGTTCCCCCAAAGGTTCCTCTCTCATCACCTCCTTTAGAGCGGTGTTTCCATGTCATCTCCTAGGGAAATAGGACCTCCAAGCATCAGAGCAAGACAGGGCTGGGCTGGGCACCATGACTCGGGTTGCCCTGGTCCTGTCCGTCTGGGTCAGGGTCAGGTCCAGCCTAGGGGTCTGGCCCTGCATCTCAGTCTGGGTCAGGGTGGGGTCCAGCCTGGGGGTCTGGCCCTGCGTCTCCGAATGACTTCTTTTTTTTTTTTTTTTTTTTAAATATATTTTATTGATTTTTTACAGAGAGGAAGGGAGAGAGATAGAGAGTTAGAAACATCGATGAGAGAGAAACATCGACCAGCTGCCTCCTGCACATCTCCTACTGGGGATGTGCCCGCAACCCAGGTACATGCCCTTGACCGGAATCGAACCTGGGACCTTTCAGTCCGCAGGCCGACGCTCTATCCACTGAGCCAAACCGGTTTCGGCTCCGAATGACTTCTTGGTTATCCAAGCGCAGACCGCCCAGGCTAGTGCCTCTCCCCTTCCTCCTTGGAGGCGCGTCCCCGCCTGCGGCTGCCTCTAGAGGAGGCAGGTTAAGAGCAGGCTTCGGGCTGCCAGCAGCGGCTCCTTTGAAGGGAGCAAACCCAAAGCAAATCACATCTTCGCCTTAGTTTGTCCTGAGGCAGCGGTTTCTTGGGCACTTCCGTTCCCGAGACCTCCCAAGGCCTGCGACTGTTATAGACACGAGGGTTGATGCAAGAGGCCTCCTGTTCCCTCTCTAAGCGCAGTCTTTTCCTGTCTTGCTGGCCATACCCCCTTTTAGTCCTCAAACAAGCCGAGGCGTCTGTCTGTGCTCCAGGACTTGGCTTTGCTCCTGCAACACCTTTGTCCTGGGTTTTGAGCACATGGTCCTGCTCCTTCCATTCTGAGCCTGAGTCCTGCACACCGTCCATCCCCCGCTCTGTCCTCTGTGGCTTCGTGTTGCTAATTCCATTTCTGATCTTTACTGGTGGGCGATGATTTCTATTTTAGATGTTTGTCTGGTTCTGTCAGTCTCCCTGTGAGAAGGTGTCTCCCTGAGAGGTTCCTTCTCTGCCCTCAGCACCTGGCATGCAGACCCTCAGGGCATCCCTGCAGGCCGGGCAACAGCTCCCAGAGTGCAATCCCTCCCATTCTCTAAAGGAAAGGACAGACACGTTTCACAAAAATCGGCTGGAGGTTCTGGTGTGTCCTGGGAATGCTCAGGGGGCCGTTCCAGGGGTCTTGGACATCCTGCCCCACCGCAGGTCTCTGTGTGCTGCGGGGCTCCCTGCGGCGGGAGGAAGTCATTCCACTGGGGATGTTTACTGAAATAACACATTGCAGCTGAAAAGCCAGAGGCTGGAAAAGGAAGGGAGGGGGAGCAGAGCCCAGTGCTGACCATGAAAAGGACCCTGTGAGGAAGGCCGGGGACAGCCAGTGTCCTGCAGGGCCCTGTCTGTGTGGGTGAGACGCTCACACTCCCCGCCCTGGTGGCAGGGGAACCACCTTTGAGGGGCAGCCGGAGACTGGTGACAGCATGAGTGTTCTGTGCTCACACCTCTCAGTTCTGCCCCTTCCCCTCCAGAGTCATGACCTTGAGTCTCACAAGCCTTCTGCCCAGTGGCCCTCACGTGCTCTCAGTATGCAGCCCGCTCACGGGCATTGGGTGAGATCGGCCCATTCCTGGAGCCTCCCTGCCTAGGCCATTTGCTCTTTAAGCCTCATTTCTTACTGAGAGAAGGACAGTGTCCCTGCTAGCAGGGGTTCAGGCCCCGGGCTAACACAGGCTCTGCCACAAACCTGTTGTCACCCCAGACTGGGAAAGGCCACCTACCCTGGAAGGCCAATTAGAATAGGGAGAGAAAGAAAGAATTTCTAGAATCCAGTGACTAACCAGGAATGTCAGGTATGGCTGGACAAGTCATATGACATCTCAGTTATGATCATCTCATTTATAAAGTGTCTCATGACAAGTACGGGTGTGCATGTATACATGGACATATATATACACATGTGTAAATGTGCATCTACACACATCTATATGTGTTTGCATAGGAAAACGATGTGCACAAAATAGGAAATGTTCACATTAGCTCGGTGTGGTGACAGTTTAATGCTATTTTATGTTCTGCATACTAGTATGGGGTTTCCAAGTGTTATACGATACAGACATAACTTACACAGAAAAAGACTGTAATGGGAAAGTGACTGCCAGCCCGCGGAGCGCAGGCAGATCTGAGATCCAGCGGGGTCGAGCTCTAAAGTCCTCTAAGAATCAGAGGCAGCACCTAAAGAAGCATCTGGGATTTGGGCAACTGGCAGGTCAGGCAGATGCTGCTTGCTGGCAAGTGGCAGAGTCTCCCAAAGTTCCCTCCAAACGACAGGAAGAGACCCTGCAGTGGTGAGATCCGTAACAGTTTCAGACAACAGAGCAAGAGGGCTGAAAATCAGTGTGTGTGTGAGTGTGTGTGTGCATGTGAGAGTGTGTGTGTGAGAGTGTGTGAGTGTGTACGAGTGTGTGTGTGTGTTTGAGAGTAAGAGTGTGTGTGAGTGTGTGTGTGTGTATGAGTGAGAGAGTGTGTGTGAGAGTGTGTGTGTGAGTGTGTGAGAGTTTGTGTGTATGAGTGTGTGTATGTGTGTGTGTGTGTGAGAGAGAGAGAGAGAGAGAGAGAGAGAGAGAGAGAGAGAGAGAGAATGCGTGTGTGTGTCTGGTAAGAGATAAATCACTTAGGGAGGGGTAGATGGACATGATGGGAAAAACCACAGAATCTATCTTCTGTCTCCTTCCCTACTGTTCTTATACTTACTTCTTTATACGATTAAAATATAGTTTTAAACATCTATTTTTTTTCTTATGGAATTCTAATTCATTATCTTAATCTCTAAGGGAATGAATAAAATCTATAATTTTATTTTTTTTAAATAACAGGAAAATCTTCTAAAACAGGCAGTGGTCTTCCCAAGGCTAGGCCCCACCACTGGTCTACAGGAAGCACGTGTCCAAAGACAAAAGGCCCCTCTTCACCTAATTACACAGCCGGCTGCTTCACTGGGGGCCTCCACTTCATGTACTGCCCCCCACTCTGGAATGATGTCATTAACTCCACTGATATATCTGGACAAATTCCTCACTGTGGCCGTGAAAGTCAGGCAGCTCTTCGCACAGTCCTTTAACCTCGCTCCTCTAGGATAACCTCATCATTTTCCTGGAACTCTTCAGCCATGGAGAGGGCTCCACCTTCGCAAGACAGTGGAAGGGTCAAGCATAATGGCTAGTAGCCCAGGAGTCAGACAGACATGGATGCAAACCCCAGCCCCACACTAACTAGCTGGGAGATGTCTGCCCTGCCTCAGTTTACTCACCTATAAACAGGAATAGAGGGATAGCATTAAAAATGGCCTCACGGTGCTAGTGTGAGAATTAAGTACATGATATTTGTAGAGTATTTAACGTAATATCATGCATCTGATAAATGACAATTTATTTTTCATTATTATTATTTATTAATTATTTAGTTTCCCCTCCACCTATTATTTGACTCAGCCTCTGTTTTGTTTCCTCGCTGTAAAATAAAATAATTCTGGGTGCATTTTCTAAGATAGTGGTGGTTCTTCAACGTGAGTGGGCATTAGAATTCCTTGGAGGGCTTGTGAAAACACAGATGGAGTTTCTGGTTCAATAGGTTTTGAGTGGAGCCCACACATCTGTCTTTGACACTCCCACTCTGTCCTGCAACCCTTAACTCCACTCAGCTATGCTCACAGATGGCTCCTACCTGACGCCTTGAAAAGGTATGAGTGACAGTGAAGCAAGAGCGGGTGGGGCATGGAATCCAGCTCCGAAAGAGGGGAGCGATGTCTACGAAGATGAGGGTCAAGTCCTAGGAGGTCAGGGAAGGCAGTCATGAGCAAGCACCGCTCGGGGACTGTGCTGACAGATCCAGAACTGAGGCCGGCCGGTCGGGAGGGCAGACCTCGTGATGGGAACACGATGTTCTGTCCCAACAGAGGCTGCTTGGTAGAAAGATGCCAGAAGCCTGCAGATGGCCCGTGACCCTGACCCAGGAATGTTAAGATTGCGTCTTATTAGACTGTGTGTTATGAACAAGACTATAAATTATTCCACAAGTACACGAGATTTAACAGGATTTTAAAATGATTCGGCCTTACTGTTAGTATCAAAGTATTTGTCCTTCTGGAAAGACGTCAGAAAGATATAATCTCATGTTCCAACTCAGACAGGCTGGTCGTGGTTAGGGCTGCAGGTGCATTGCGAAATAGTCTAGGACCGCATGCAGACCAAGCAGGATGGAGTGCTGTGGTGGATTAGTGATGTCTGCCCAGGCACCAGGAGCCAAAGCAGTAATGCAGTTGAGTAAATGACTCAGAATCATAAGTTACAAATGTGCATATTTATATTCAAGGAAGTAATCATAAGAGCACTCATGAGAAAAGATGTTTTGCATATAAAATTAGAGATTAAAAATATATATTACTCAATGCTGGTTAGAATATACTAGTAAGTGGGTACTTTTATATGTTGCTTTAGAACTATAAATTGCCTTTTTGGGAATACTTGGAAATATTTCCAGTAATTCATTTATAGAAACCTAATCTAAGGTAATATTTTAAGATGTGGGCAAAATTTGCAGCACAAGACTAATAATCATAAAGAGTTTTACTGCAACAAAATTTTGGAAAAAACACTAAATGTCTAAACGAGGGAAATCTGATCTAACAGAGGAGTTTTAAGCAATCCTTAAAATTGTTTCAAAATAGCTTTTAATAACTGGGGAAAATGTTACAACATAAGTTTTGCAGAAAAATTGTGCACATCTTAATTGTTTCATTATATATTATAGTGTATTATATTTGTATTAATATAGTATTAATTAAATTATTCTGTCATGCTTATATGTCATATTACAGAAGATAAATAAAATACCCACAAATAGTGGTTATGTTGGTGATGTGATTATGAAAAATTTTTACTTTCTTCATTACATTATTCTATATTTTCTCAGTAAAAATGATACATATTAATTATTTCTTTTAATTACAAAATTTAAATCCAATTTGATTACAACTCTTAAATAAAATTTTTTCAAGAAGCTAATTGTTAAAAAGAGTCCTAGCCTGGCCGGCATGACTCAGTGGTTGAATATCGACCCGTGAACCAGGAGGTCATGGTTCCACTCCCGTGAAGGCACATGCCGAGTTGCAGGCTTGCTCCCCAGTGTGGGGCGTGTAAGAGGCAGCAGATCAATGATTCTCTCTCATCATTGATGTTTCTATCTCTCTCTCCCTCTTCCTTCCTCCCTGAAATAAATAAAAATATATATTTATTTTTTAAAAAAAATAAGAGTCCTGGGCGTGGTAGCCAGAACACAAGTTCTAGAGCTCAGGAACTGGGAGCTCCTACTACCCCCACCCTGCCCCACACCCTAGTATGAAACGTTCATCATCCAGTTTGCAGATGAGAAAACAGAAGCAGGAAGGAAGAGGAGGAGGAAAATAGTCAGTTGCCCCAGGTCGGCCATTTAGTGGGAACTCAAGCTGCCTGGCTCCACCGCCCAGGCCTCACCTTGACCACAGCTACGGTGGACACAGACATACCTGATCACCAAGGAAATCCCAGAGCCGTCCCGTGAACCTGGATCCCCAGAGAATTCCCCCCTGAAGGGGTGAGGGGAGGTATGTGAGACGGAGCCACGTGGGGGTTGGTAAAGGCCTCTCCCCGGCTGGCACGTGCTCTCCCCTGGCCCCTGTTCATGGTCTGAGCCAGACCCTGAGTGGGGTACCCTTGCTGTCCCCCACCCCGGGGGCTGTGCTGGACCTTCTGCTACTCAGGCCTAAAGCAGGGACATCTCCGACCAGCGGGCCTTTGCTCCCCACTCCCCGACGCCAACGGCCTGCTTCCCACTGGACTGTCCCCAGAGCCAGGCATGCGGATTAAAGGCCCTTTGATTCTCTTAACCTGACCGCTCCTGGGGTTCCAGGAGGAATGAGGGCTAAGGGGCTGAGCCCTGCAGAGCGGAGGATGAGAGGAGGGGCTCTCCTCTCAGGGGGCAGGCCCTGCTTCGGTGGGGAGAGGCCTGGCTCGCAGACGTGCCCATGGATGCGCAGGGCAGACCTGCAGGACAGCTGCCTGCCCCCAGCACGTCCCCATGAGCACCTGCCGCGATGGCGAAGGGGAGACAGTCCTCAGAGCCCTCACGCTCCTGCTGACCCCCTGGGAGAGGCGTTCACGGCCAAGGCGGGGCTCCCAAGCAGCTGTGAGCAGGGCTGAGCCCGCAGAGCTTTGTGAGGGTGGAGAGGGGGCACTTCATGAAAAGGAGCCCCTTTCTGTGTAAATCCAGCAGCGACTCCTCAGAAGTGCAGCCAGGGCTGGGGGTGCTGGCAGGGAGGACCTGGCACTATTATTAGCACAGCGCTCAGCAGGGAGCCTTCCTTCTGAGGGGCCTGGACTGAAACAAAGAGCTCCTCTGTCCGCTAAAAGCACGGGCTTTCAACATGGCACGCTCACGGGATGGGAAGAGCTCCTTAAAGTCCCGAGTCAGCACAGCAGCGAGCTGTCTGTCTCCTGGAGCCAACAGTGCACAACGCGTGTGTTTAAAGACACACACACGTGCCCCATAAACATACTTACTACATAAGCACACACTCTACATATGAATACAGACACACAAACATGCATCCATACACATAAACACACTCTCTACATATAAATACACACATCCATACCCATAAATACACGCCACACATGCACACACTCTACATATAAATACACACACAGACACACAAACACACACACCATACACATAAACACACACCACCTCTTGGGCTGAATTTAGCTAAAACATGAGGTCCTGAACTTAGAAGATTAGCCCACTGTATTTGACATCACTCAGATATATGTGGATTCTTTTTTAACTAAGCCCTTCATTTCAAGAGAAACATGTGTATGAAAGAGAGAAAGGAAAAAGAGAGAGAGAGCTGCCTAGACAAGCAGGCCCTCCAACCTTGCTACAACAGCGGACTCACCTCTTTCCCTTCCCACAATTAGGGATCTGGGTCCAGACTCCGTTTCTGGTCAGCCACTTCTTTCCCTGGATGCTCCGACTCCAGGTGACAGACCAGACACACCCACACCCGTGACCTGGTCACGATGCCTGCAGCTGGCCCCTCTCCTTGGCCTGCCCATGACCAATCTCGCCCTGTGTCTTCACCTGGCTTCCCTCCCTCTGTGCAGGTCTGTGTCCACATTTCCTCTCCTTTTACAGACACCAGTCATATTGGCTTGGGGTCCACCTGCCGATCTCGTTTTAGTATGCGTGCCTCGTTAAAGATGCCATCTATAAGTTCACTCACAGTCTGAGCTACTGTGGGTTAGGACTTCAACATATCAGTTTGGGGGAAACACAACTCAATCCCTAACAGGCCACATTCCCCGAAGGCTGGATAGTCCGTGGAAGCGATGTTGGGAAAAGTAGCGCCCTGGGTGCCTGAACCAGTCTGTGGCGTACCGCAGGGAGGCCTTCTCTAACCTTCCCCGTCGCGTCAAATCCCCGGCCACACACTCCTCCAGCACTCATCACAATGCCCATACTTACTTTCAGAAGAAGTTTTGTTTCAGTTCTCTTCCCAGGAGAGTATGAGACCATGACAGTCCCACTTGGCATGTTCAGAGCTGTGCCCCTGAGTGTCTGGCCCACGGAAAGCACCAAATCATTGTTGCCTGCAGGAAGGTCAACCAATGACACACAAACCAATGGAAACCAAATTCCCAAAGGGCCTAGTCCTTGGCTTATGGGCCCAGAAAGTCCCCTGGGGACCCGCTTCTCTGCCTTTGGAGAAGATTTAGAGCCTAAAGTGCTCTGATAATTTCCTCAAATATTCAATTTCAAAATAACCAGTAAACTTCCTTCCCCATAAAGAAACAATTTTATGGTATTTATGAGACTCCCAGCTGCTGCACAGAAGTGGGACAGTGTGGGGGTGGAGTGTCTGTTTTCCCAACAGGGCACTGACACAGCGGTGGGACCAGCCACAGTTACCGGGAAGTGCTGCCAGGAGCACACATCCGCTGAGGACACGTGGAGCGTTCAGCCCCTCGCCTGGGTGTGGCGGGTGTCCCCTCCCCCTGCAGGACCTGCCACAAACACACATCACCACCTCGTTCAATGGACAAACATTTACCAAACAACCAACTATGCACCCGACACTGGGCTTGTACTTAGGATACAAAGATGAGTCCACTGCTGGAAACAGAATAAAGGTTCAACAGGAGAACCACTACTGAAGCTGTGAGTCATTAATTTTCCACTCACTCATTCATTCATTCATTCATTCACCAGGTGTGGCAGGCTCTGCCCTAGGTGGTGGGGATGCAGCAGAGAACAAAAGAGAGGAAGCATTTGCTTTTAGGAAGCTTATGTTCCAGTTGGGGCTCAATAGATAATCCTATATAATAAAAGCCTAATATGCTAAGTGTCTGGTCATCCGGTCATCCATTCAACCAATCAAAGCATAATATGCTAATGATATGCTAAGGTCACTCAACCGCTCGCTATGATGTGCACTGACCACCAGGGGGCAGACATTCCAACTGGTAGGTTAGCTTGCTGCTGGGGTCCGGCTGATTGGGACTGAGCAAGATGGGCTGGACATGACCTGGGGCCCTCCTGCGGTTCCACCCTGGCTGGCCAACCTCCCATGTCCCTCCCTGGCCCTGATCCTGCATTGGTGGGGTCCCTCAGCCTGGCCTGTGCACTCTCAAAATCCAGGACCCCTCGGGGGATATTGGAGAGCCAGTTTTGGCCCAATCCCGCAGGCCAGGCTGAAGGACCCTACTGGTGCATGAATTCATGCACCGGGCCTCTAGTAAGATAATAAACAAATAGACAAAATCACATCAGATGGTGACAAGTGGTAAGGGGGGGGGGGGGGGGGGCGGACGGGGACAAAGCAGGATAAATGGTTTACAAAGTGACCGAGGGAAAGCTGTCTTAGAGAATGGCCAAGGAAGGTGATTTGAGCCTGAGTGGTATGAGAGAGTGAGCCAGGAAGGAACTTGGAGAGGAGGTTCCAGGGAGGGAACAGGGGGAACAGTGAGTACAAGGCCCTGAGGAAGTCACATGGAGGAGCACCTTGGAGGTAGAGAAGGAGAGGAAGTGTAGGAGGGAAGGGAGTAGGCAACTAGGGGCCACGTCCATCAAAGTGCAGAGCATGCCTGGGACAGGGACGCTCATTAGTCCTCCCCGGGCAGTCCACACAGAGGAGGGGCCCTCACAGGAGGCCCCCAAGGATGCTAGAAATCGGCCTGGTGGATGGCTGAGAATCTGTTCCCCACGCCCCACTGGAGGCTGCAGACCATGTGTGCCCTAGGCTTAGACGCCGGCCCCGGTGTGCAGTGTGGCTGCAGCTGCCGCCCTGGCCTTCTGGCCTCCCTGACCGCTCACCTTCCGAGGCATCTGCTCTTCTTTATTCACCTAGAGAGCACATCTGCCCTTGCCACCCGAGGGCTGCCTCAGGCCTGTCTCTACATTGCAGCCTAGGCGGATATCCTGTTCACCACTGCATCCCGTCGCCTAGCACAGCACCTGGCACAGGCGAGAGCTTGTTGAGTAAATGAATGCCACTTGCTTGCTCTTATGTATCTATCCCTCTGTCCATCCATCCTCCCATCTACCCACTCACCCACCCACCCACCCATCCATCCACTTCTTTTTTCCAAAATAAGAATTCGCAGCAGTCATTTTCAGCTGCAGCCTCAGGCCGCAAGTCCCAAACGTTGCCACACTTGTCTCTTATTTCTCCCCAACAGCAAGGCCTCATTGTAGACACTCCTTTTCTTCAGGAAAGTGTGGGTATTCTCATGGGTTAAACTGGCTCCATGTAGGTAACATGTAAGTATATACTGACACCCACACAGGTTAAATATAAGCATATACAGTAGCTACCAAACGACAACTAATGAGCTACCAATGCATCGTAGATAGTGAATTCAGCACTTGTAAGCTCAACATTTCTGAGGTCCTATGCTGGCCAGGAACTCTGCCCGTCCTTGGAGACACACCTGTGAATGAGCAGACATGGTTCTTGTCCTGTTGAGCTTTCTGCCCAGAGAGGGACACAGACATTCATAACAAAGCCCGTGGCAGGGGGAGTAGCTGTGTAAGAGTCACGGGAGAGGCCTCCAATGCAGGCTGAGGGGCAGTCACGAAGGTTTTCCAAAGGCAGCCACACGGGAGTCCCACAGAAAAGCCAGTGGAGCTCTGGGAGAGAATGGGTTTCAGGCAGAAGGAACCTAAGTGCAAGGGCGAGAGGAAATGAACAGTCTTTCCTCTGAGGGATCACAACTCGATCAGTATGGCACAGGCTGTGCCCGGAGTGATAAGAGATGAAACTGGAGAAACAGGCAGGAGTCACACCAAGAAGGCATTCCGACAGCTTATTAAACACCGGGGCCTCGTCCTGGGGCCGGCTGACAGGCGTCTGGCATGGGAGAGATACGATCTGATTTGTGGTCTGGAAATAGTTCTCTGGCTTCTAATGGGGGAGGTCAAGGGAGGGGAGACCAATTAGAGGAGTTTGAAATAATCCAAGTGAAAGGTTATGAGGCTGAGGCAAGCAAAGCACTGGGAAAGGCAGACAATTTAGAAACTACGCAGAAGGCAGAAACGACAGGACTTGGTAATGTGGGCCTATGGCAGACACGGACAAAAGAAGAAAAACCACACCAGGGCTTTGTTTGCCACACGGGGCTTTGAAGCTAGAGGTTGAGCTATTTATTTTTTTAGGGGCAATATCACTGTCCTGTTAGGGCCACTGGTGGCTCCCAGCATGAGCAGACCAGGTGCAAAGGACAGATCAGACCCCATCTTAGGTCTCTGCGGGCAACAGGAGGAAGCCAGAAGGTTGGTCAGAACAGGATAAACCAGCCCTGGCCGGGTAGCTCAGTTGGTTAGAGCACTGTCCCGATATGCCAAGGCTGTAGGTTCGATTCCTGTCAGGACACATACAAGAATCAACCAATGAATGCATAAATAAGTGCAGCAACAAATCGTTTCTCTCTCTCCCTCTTTCAAAATAAATAAATAAAATAAAATTTCTTTTGAAAACAATAGGAGCACAGCCGGCGTGGCTCAGTGGTGGAGCGTCAATCTGTGAACCAGGAGGTCATAGTTCAATTCCTGGTCAGAGCACACGCCTGGATTTCGGGCTCCATCACCAGTGTGGGGTGTGCAGGAGGCAGCTGACCAATGATTCGCTCTCATCACTGATGTTTCTATCTCTCTCTCCCTCTTCCTTCCTTTCTGAAATCAATAAAAATACATTTAAAAATAAAATAGGGTAAGTCTCTTCCTGTCTCCACCCAAGGCAGATGGAAGCACTGAGTGACCAAGGACAAAGCGAGGCACTATGACTCATCAACATACCTTGTCCATCTCCCTGCAGAGTCATGGGGGGTGCAACAGATCAGATAACTAACAGCTCAGATAACACATGACTGCAGACATAGGATTTCCTGTCCTACCAGAGAACCATCTTTTAACTGAAACTGTCCCTTTGCTCAGATTGATCCAAATCCCCTTCCCCGCCTAGCATCACTCCCCTGTGTTCTCGGCCCTTCCAAAACTCTACCTGCCCTTCTAGGCAGCCCTCGCCGCTGACAGCATGTGCTCAGCGCAGAGCAGCTGGAGGAGGTAGGCTGAGCAGATGCTATGCCTCCTAGGAAGCTGCTTCCTACTTGGGGATGGAAACCTTGCACCTGAAATGACCAAGGAACAAAGGCAGGGACTGCCGAGCGCTGAGGAAATGCACAGGAAGGAGTCGCTGTGGCGAGGTCCCGGGAAGGAATAAAGGCTCTGGCCGGATAAGTGAGCATCTCCGGGCTACAGAGCAAGTGTGCTGAGCTGCCTGGTGCTCTGAGTTCCTACAGTCTTGGTCTTGGACTTTACAAAGCAAACATCACCATTCTATCCTCCCATCCGCCCACACATTAAATAGCTCCCCGAGTTCCTTCCAACAGGCTTTTTGGTAAACGCTTGAAGCACTTACCCAACCTCCCACCAGTTATGAAAGCAGGTAATCAAAAACCCATACATCACCCTAATAAAAGCAAAAATAAACAGTGCAGAACACCGATTACAATGTTAACTGCCTCGTAGCAAAGTGTACATCATTGTGGAGTGGCTATAACCATAAGACAATTAGGCAATCAAGAAATTCAAGGCAAGTCTCGGGCAGGCTGTACCAAGGAAGTTTGCTGTGAACCAAGGAAAACTTATAGTGCATTTTCGAGTCAATATGGAGTGTGGTGGTCACTTCAAATTTTCAGCTAACTGGATTGCCATGAAACCATAACAAAACTACAAACAATCCCCCATCCTGTGTCAGATTAGTGATCTGATATGCTAATTAATTTTAATGAGCTATTGTTAATGTAAGTATAATATTTAACATTGCTCATCTTTAATGCCTGTGCATGCTGTTTAAAGGGCAACTCAAACATTTCCAGATGACTTATATAAGAAACCCGCTCACGGCTTTGATTTCTTGCAATATGGTAGACTAGCTATTCTAAAAAAACTCTCCCCGTATTAAGCCCCTACCAATGCTTAAAGCATAAAAAGGTGGGGGGTGGGGGGGAAGGGACTATTCAGAAGACAAAAATAGAAAAACAAAAAATAAATTTAGAGAGAAAAGCAGAAGATGCAGTGTGATCATGACCTTTCTATATACCAACTGGCTAGGCTGCAGTCCCCAGTTATTCAGCCCAACACCGATCTGGGTGGTGCTGTGAAGACATTTTGTAGGTATAACCAAAGCCCATCACCGGCTGACCTTGGGTAAAGAAGCTCTTGATCATGGGCTGGGCCCGATTCAATCAGTTGAAAGACCTTTAGAGCAGAGCTGAGGCTTCCAGAAGAAATTCAGCTGCGCCTGCCTGTGCCTGCGAGGTGTAGCCTGTGCTTCCTGAACGGCCACCCACGGATTTTGGATTTGCCTGGCCAGCCCCACTGTCATGTGAAGCAATATCCTGCAATAAACCTCTTAATACAATTGTCCTCCTGGTCCTGCTTCTCTGGCTGAAGACGGATTGAGGTCTGAAGCTAGCTGCTGGTCGGGGCATCTGCTGCTCCCTACTTTTGCTCTGGAGAAAAGAGGCAAGTTAGGACCCACATAGGTAGAAAGTAAGGTTAGGCACTAAGTGAACTAGAAAACAAAGAAACAAGTAAGCAAACCTGAACTTGGCTTTCCAGGTCCAGGGAAGAAGACAATTCATGGAGAATCAATAGCCACAAGCCACAGATTTGGGGCCCAACTTCACAACGGGATACACGTAGCTTCAACATTATGCCCGGGGAAATACCACTTCATATCTACCAGACTGGCAAAGCGAGAGTACCAAGGCGTGGACAGGATATGGAACCGTGGAAACCCTCGTTCACTGCTTTGGAACAGCAACTCTGGGAAGCAATTTTGCATCATCTGGTAAAGTCATAGATGCACATAGCCTACGCGACATTGACTTCATTCCACTGCTATGTATATACCTTTGACATCCCAGTGAACCTCTGCTCTAACACACACACACACAAGGAGGGTCGAACATAATGAATGGATACTAGCCCCAAACTGCAAGCAATTCAGATTCATTCATAGGAGCGGGGATAAAGGGAAAGAGACACAATGGAGTACGACAGCAAAGGAAATGAACAAATTACAGCTACACATCCGGCACAAACATAATGTGGAATGATAAAAAGTTAAAAAAAAAATCTAATTCAGGCATTAAGACTCCATTGCTCTTCTCAGCCAGACCTCATATTATAAAGATAAGGCCAGGCCTGCGGCGCTGCTTACCCATGTCCTGTATCCGGGGTGACAGCTCTCCCGACCAAGAACATAACCTATCTCAACTTTATCCACACAACCTAGGAGAGTACCAGACGTACGGAAGATAACCAATAGATATTCGTTGAATAGATGAATGAATTTTAAACACAGAAATACATACCAGGAACCTGACCCTGTGTTTCTAGCCTAGAGTCTTGGTGCATGAAACCCCAAACTCTGATCTGACCTGCCTAAACCCCTTTTGGCCACAGCTGACCCTGCTGCTATTGTCACCTGACCTATCTGACTAGTGTTAACTCTTCTTCCCTCGCTTCCTAAAACCAAGTTCCCCCAGACACTTCCATTTAAAAGTTACGCAAGCCCCAGTGTGAAACATTCTTGCCGAAAAAGCTAAGATTAAATGAAGTTTTGAAATTTGCTCTAGATTTCATTCAGACAGGCTGTATTTTCCCATCATTTAACAGAGAGACCAGAAAGTTGAAGAAAACAAGAACTTTAGCAAGAGTTGGCAAACACGAGGTTCAGAAAACGAACAGAACAAGCATACAAGTTAAGAAATGTTAGTTCAAACTGATCAAATCGATAACAAAATAGCATCACCATACAATCCTGAGGGAAAAAAAGAACTAGGTTATATTGATAAAATAATTATGGTAGAATTCCTGGGTACCCTTCTATGTAGGAAATAAATATAACTGAAGGGACATATTTTAGGGGAAAGTAATGGATATATTTTCTCTCCTAAAATACTTGAATACTTTTAAAATACATATTTTTTTCAACACCACGGGTGTTCCTGCTTTGAACATTACAAAGACAGAATGCTTTACACAAGGTGATCTTTCTTGATCTAATCACAGTAATTTAATCTCCAACACCAACTGACCTAAGAACGAGGTATACTTGGATGTTGGCTAATGACATGGCTACAGTCTGTTAATGCCATTATCCCTGCAGGTACCGTGGTGGACGAACATTGCAATTACCTGGTGCAGCCAGACCAAGTTCATTTCAATTTATGAAGTTTTTAAAATTCCGAATGTCACATATACCTTAAGAATGTTCACAGCACATTAGATTATTCTTGAATCTCTTGCTATCATTCCAGCATTTAATCCCACTGATCACTTTAGGAAGGGAGATGGTAAGAGCAGGGTTGAGGCTTCCAGAGCAGCGAACAAACCCACCATTCCTTTTTCCTTCTGTCTGTTACATATACTGGAGGCTCGTATTTTCTAGTTTCATCTACTTGGCTATGAATCATTCATCGTTTCATTTCAATTATTTTTTGAATTTCTACTTTGCACCTAACATTATGTTATGTTACATACTATTTGGGGAGGGAGTTCCTACTCAAATGGGGCTTTCAAGATTGTTGCTCAAACAAAGTTTATATTCAAAGGAAGAGTTAAAGAAGAAACATGAAGGAACATAAAGCCCAAGATGGAATAGGACCTTGACTTCTGAGCTTGAACACCAAATACCTTGAAGCTTTTGAAAAATTCACTCTCTTCTCTGAACCACAAGTGCTTCTTTGGAGAAAAAAGGAGGCTATGCTCTCAAAGGTCCTTCCAACAGAGCTGTTCAAGTGGACAAGCTTCCTTTAGAAGCTGTGTAGGGAGAGGTCCGTAACGCACAGATTTGTTCCCAGGTGGGACTACTCCAAGGAGGCTTCATAGAAGTGGAAGTGGTACGTCTTAAGGTTGGCCTAGAAGAGTGATGGCGAACCTATGACATGCGTGTCAGAGGAGACACGCGAACTCATTTTTTGGTTGATTTTTCTTTGTTAAATGGCATTTAAATATATAAAATAAATATCAAAAATATAAGTCTTTGTTTTACTATGGTTGCAAATATCAACAAATTTCTATATGTGACACGGCACCAGAGTTAAATTAGGGTTTTTCAAAATGCTGACACACCGAGCTCAGAAGGTTCGCCATCACTGGCCTAGAAGGACAATAATGAAAAAGGGTGTGGCGAGCGTTGTAACTGTGGTGTTGTATGAGACCTAACGGGAGCATGACATATGTAAACCCCATTCTTTTCCTATCCATCTCTCTGTCTTTATGACTAAACATATGCTCTTCTCCATTTGTTATTAATCAACTCTACCTCAACATGAAGTTATAAGGCAGAGATGGTGTTCCAGGTGGGTGGATGAGGAATAGCATAACTGACTTCACAGAGCAATTATCTAGCCAAATCCACTCACTGCCCTAGGAACTCTCTCTGCCAAATTGATTACCTAGGGATCTAAGAAATATTGAATCGCACACACAAAGTGTTATCTACCATCCAATGTAGGACAGAAATTGGGTAATTACCCAGGTGATTGGATCAGTGATAAACTGAGTCCTAAAAATTCCCATTGAGACTAAGTTATCTGGATTGGTTCCTTTATCCGTCAAATTAGCCAGACAATACATCTCTTTCCTTCTCTTGATACTTGCTAGAAGGATATTTAGACAGGAAATTATCTAATTTAGGACAAAGTTGCAGTATCCTACTAAAGTTGAGGAATTCAAGCAGCTGCATATTTTTGTGTACAGAAAATATCACAGACTCAAAAGTTTCTGTTGCTTACATACTCTGCTAAAATTACAGAAGAAACTCCCAAGAAGGTTGACATCTCTCATAGGGTAGGGTGAAGGCTGTAGAGAAGTCCCCTGTTCTTTCCATTTCCTTTCATTTTTCCCGCTGACAAAGGTCAAGTTCTGAGCCCCCTTAAACCCTATTAGAATCCACCTTCCCCGATTCCTTCATCATCTACCTATTTTCCCTTTGATGTCTATGGTTTTCAAATTCTTAAGACATAAAGAATATCATGCGTTCCTTTTATTAACTGTCTCCCTAGCCCATTATTTTTGAATCTCCGAATAAAGGATGAACTATACAATATTAAAGAAAATGTCCCAATTTCCAGTGGTACTTTATGTATGAACTATTATCTCCCACACATTAAAGAGGAAATAGCCTGGATCAGTTTATCTCTGAAAGCTACCTGAAACTGTTTAGTACAAGGCCATTCCAGGGGCTTAGGGGCGGGGACCAACCTCAGTGAACTAGAAACAAATGCACCTGAAAGAGGCTTAGCTAATTTTCTCGTCTGATAATGTGTTGATATTTTTTCAGTTTCTCTTCACACATCGTCAGCATCATCACACACTTAAATCTGCGTTCCATATGCAGATATGACAAGCTGTCTGATACGATTCCATGCTTATGTATGACAACATTGCTGATACTGAAATTCATTTTCCTTTCATTAATCTTCCTCTAAAGGGTTCAGAAAAGTGTTTGTTTTTTTTAAACCAATTCACCACTATGAATATCACAGGAGTGTCTTCACTAATGTGGCAAGGATGTAGGAACTGCCCCTTCCCTTCCCATTAAGAACACGAAGGGACTTACAGGGAACTGAAATGACTTATACCTACAAGGGTGCATACGTCTTGCCAACAGAATGGGAAGGAAACAACAGATTTAAATAAGAACAGGTCATGTTGGAATAAAACAGTAACAGAACAAAACAAACTCCTCAACCCAGTGAGGAGATTTCAGTCACAATACCCTGTAATCCGCAGGCAGGCTCCTTCCTCCGCCTCCTGTAGACGATGTGTGGGTGGTACTCGCCCTCAGCCTGGGGGTGCTCTTTGACAGGCTCAATGAAAAAGTCTCCATGTGGTAGATGGAAAAATCCAGTCTGTAAATATACGCAGTAGAAAGTCTTATTTGAATCCATTCTTTATCTACACAAAGAAAATTAGCAAAGTGAAAATGACACAGGTCATGGTGATCCCTTAAACTCGTAAGACTGATGCTTTCATAGCTGCTATTGGATCTCCCAGAAGAGCTACACAGAAGTAATGTAATGAAAGGTCTTCATAGTCATAATTAAATGTTTAGGGGTCACGGATCCCTTTGAGACTCTATTGAAAAAAGTGAGCATATACACATCTACCCAAAATGTAGTATATAATTTTGCAGGTTCATGAACCCCTCCCCCCCAAAACCCACAGCTGAATATCTATAAATTTAAATAAAGTGCTTCCCAGCTGCCTTATTATGGAGTTGCTACCTGTTCTCCACAGTCCACTGACCTGACAGCTTTATGGAACATCTATTGACCTGGATGTGGGTGGCCAGCTACATGTTCATACAGCTGCTTGACTTGAAGTTTTTAATCCTTTCTGTTTTCAAGAAAACAAAGAACTGTAACACGAAGTCTCTGATCGGAGACTGGGCTTCCAGGTGTCTCCAGTGGAAAGCCCTCTGTCAGTCTCGAGGGAAAGGGACACTCTCATTTCACATACATGGGTTTCGAGACGTGCCGGTCAATGAGTAGCTCTTTTTGGAGGCCAGGTCTAGAAGTGGCATAGCCTACATCTCTCTTTTCTCTTTAGGAAAATTTCTCAGTGCCTGTGTGAGCTGCTTAGAAAATGCCTTTCCTGATGGCCTCCTAGGATGGACTTGAGTCTCAGCATCTGAATCCTGTACCAACGAACAGGGCTTTCCCTAGACAACCTGCTCCAGGTGATCAGAAACTCAGACTCTGGAATTAAAATGGGTTCAAATCCCAGCTCCTCCACTAATTAACCATGTGACCTTGGGCAAGTGACTTGCTCAGTTTCAGTTTCTCAGTTGGTAGATGGAGATTAGTCGAGGGTTGCTGCAAAGCTCTTAGAAAAGGGCCTGGTTCACAGTCTCATCTGTCATAGGCTCTTTCCAGATCTCAGAGTTTATATCGTTTCACTGTATTAGGCTCTCCAGAGTCAATATAGCCGTTCAATCAATTTCAATTTTGCCAAAATAAACCTGGGGACATTGGGGGATCGGGGACACTGTGAAAGGCTCCCAAAGCCCACAGCCCTCTCCCCCCACCCAATGCCTCAACAGGTCGGGGCGCTCTGCTCTGCAGAGGACTGTGAAGACAGCTGAGCAGCCCAGTCAGGAGAGGACTGGGCTCCGTGAAAGAAGGCTGCTCTCTACTGCACACCTGCCCTTGGGTGTCTTGCCTAAATGTTTGCTTCATGCACCGGTAATAAAACCAGATCTTCATATAAATTTCCACGACTGACTTCCTATTTTGCTTATTGACCTTAAAATATCACTAATAACGAGGAGATTAGGGAGAAAGGAACACTTTACTGGGAGTCATCACAATAGCTATAAGACCTTGACCTGGTGGCCCCACCTGCAAAAGAGGGGTGATGCCTCCTACCTCATAGGGCTGTTGGAGGATCAAGTGGGCTGAAGCTTGTACCAGCTGCCTTAAAGTGCAGGGTGGTAATGATTTCACTACCAACTCTAACGGTGGTGCTAACTGACTTCCAATTTGCTGACATTTCTTGGGAGACATTTCTTCTCAGTATCATCCTCCAAAGACAGACCATGGGGACAGGAAGGACTGACAAGACCCGGATTACAACAAAACAGCTGGAAACAGACTCGTGCAGTGCTGAGATGTGGTTCGATTTCCACTCCCACACAAAGACCGGGGACACGTGCAGGAAGCGTGCCTATTGCTAATGAAGTTCATTTGTTCCACAGAAGCAAAGTTGAAGTCAAGAACTCCTTAGGGACGGCTGGTTCAGGGTCCCAATGTTTCACCAAACATTGATGTCCGTGACAAAAACAAATCACCAACAAGAAGGATTTATGGGCATTTCTTCTGCCTCAAGTGTTGGACCCAGGTGGTGCAGAAGGAACAGATGGGACTCCAGTTGAGAACATTATAACTACTTTACGAGCAACATGAGTAAGAATGCCTGAAAGCCAAACAAGCATTTCCCTAAAGACTTACTTCTGTTTGCCTTCCTCCACCAGGCCAGCCTTGTCAGCATGAGCCCAGAAATCACCTCATCAGCCTAAATATTTCTCCAAAGGGAGGTGGAGACCTAGGAGAGCTGGGTGGCTCACCAGCTGGAGGGGAAGCAATACACCTGCTCACGTGCAAGTAGGGCCGTTGGCCCCAGGACCCCACAGAGCAGGGACCAGGCAGGAGAGGGATGAAGAGACTTCCACTGGCTTGGGGGACAGTGAGGTGGGAAGATTTCCCATCTGAGCTCTGCACCTCCTCTCTCCCTCCCAGCATATAAACACAGAGCGTTGCACACCTGGTATGGGTGGCCGTGGTTTATTGATCTCTCTCCTTTAACCAGAACGTCCTGTGATGTTGGAGATGTTATATATCTGCACTGTCCAATTCAACAGCCACTAGAGCATTTGAGAGGTGCCCAATGCAACAGATGAACCGAAGCTTTAATGTCATCTAATTTTAAGTATTAACATCAATGTAAACAGCCATGGAAGGTTAATGGCTACCATATGGAGCTGCATATTTCTGGAGACTGGCTGACCAGTGAAGGAGTGAGAGCCACAGGCATGTTCCTCAGACGGCGATGAGAAAAGCAAACTGCAGGAACGTCACAGTTCACTGTAACCATTTCTTTTTCGTGATCAAGACGACCAGGAGCCAGTCTGCACTCAGACTTGAGAGAATTGAAAGAGGCAAAAGTAGGTATAAAAGATGTACCATCTGCCAAAGTTCAATGAGTCATCAGGAGCAAGTGTGGCAGCACAAGGGCTCTGTGAGAGGGCTGCCATTGCCTGAGGCCAGAAACATGGATGTCCCCACAGGGGCCGGGGACTGGGGCTGTGATCATAAGGAATTGGAGAATTGGAAGCCAGGCTCCACTTCTAGAGGGAGTTGTCTCCAGGAGATCGTGGAGTATCAGCCTGCACGTCCTCACACCTCTCTGATGTCTGCAGGGGAGCCTGCCACAGCCCTGATATACACAAGACCACATCCCACTTGCTGGCTGGCGGCTCCAAGTCCAAGTAGTAGGATAAATATCCCTTCATTGAGAATGGATGAAAGGGATTCCAAAAAAATTGTAAGATCAAAATGTAATGACAAGGCTCAAAACGTTATGACAAGGTTTAATAGAAATAGCTGAGCTGTGTGATCTTTGGTCAAATTAGTTAATACATGGAGCCCTCCTTTTCTCATCTGAAAAATGGGGCAAAAATCTATCTTAATTTGCAGGGTTATAACTATCAGAGACACTCCTTGCAAAATGCCTGGCAGAAGGCTTGCCATGTGCTGGGTCCTCAGTAAGTGCACAGTGTATTTTATCACAGCACCATCCACAGGGAACGCAATATACAGTGGTGACTGAAAGCAAGTCCTCTCCGGTCCAACCACTTGGCTTCATCTCTTAGCTGCAGGCAACTCCTCTGGGCCTCAGGTTCCCTATCTAGAAAATAGGAAGAGTGCTAGTCACTTGATAACTAACTTATTTTTTAATATATTTTATTGATTTTTTTTACAGAGAGGAAGGGAGAGGGACAGAGAGTCAGAAACATCGATGAAAGAGAAACATCGATCAGCTGCCTCCCGCACACTCCCCACCGGGGATGTGCCCGCAACCAAGGCACATGCCCCTGACCAGAGTCGAACCCGGGACCCTTCAGTCCGCAGGCCGACACTCTATCCACTGAGCCAAACCAGCCAGGGCTGATAACTAACTTATTAAAAGTTGTCAGGTGTATGAAGTGAGTCAGTATGAAGTGTTTGCATGAGTGCCAGCACACAGTGAGTGTCTCATAGGTGGTAGCTGTTAGCTATTACGGAAGTCTAAGGAACATTCCCACAGATGCCTAAAGAGATGGTTCAGTTTCTGCATCAACTTGACGGAACATGGGGTGTCAGGTTAATTATTGCTGGCTGTGTCTGTGAGGGCCTTTCCAGGTGGCATTAGCATTGGACTTGGTGGACCCAGTAAAGTAAGCTGCCTTCCCCAAAGTGGATGGCCATCATCCAGTCCGCCGAGGGCCAGATGTTCTCTCAGACTGGGGTTTACGTCATCAGCGACCCTGGTTCTCGGGCCTTCAGACTTATCACTGGCTTTCTCATAGCAGATTGTGGGACTTCTCAGCCCCATAATCACGTGAGGCAATTCTTCAAAGTAAATATCCATGTGTATAAATGTATACACACGCACGCGCGCGCACACACTAACTAGGGGAGGCTCCGTGGTGACGGGCTATACACCGACTTGTCTGGAAAAACCTGAGAGGAGACAGAATGAATAGATTTATTCCTGCTTTTGTGATACTCAGAGTTAGAAGTGATGGTGGAGGCTTTCTATCCAACCTCTGACACACCACAGTCATCTCCTCCTGGGAGGTTGTTTTTCACAGTAAAGCTCAGGTAACAAATCAAGCTTAACTCCCAAACGGTATTTCCTCAATAAAATCTTCAATAAACGTCATGTCCAAGTCTCTAGGTCAGCCGTGGATGCCAAGTCCTGGCCTCCTCTTCTCCCATGGAAACCACACAGAGCCAGGTGGCTCTCCTCTGGGAAAGAGCCTGCCTTTGGAGACAAGCCGAGTTCAACACTCAACACTCAACACTAGCAGTAGCAAGCCCTGTGGCTCTGCACAGTCATTGATCTCTCTGAACCTCAGTTTCCTTGTCTAGAAAGGAGTTCTGGAAGAACTAAGACAATACATGAAAATGACCCCAAACAGTGCCTGGCCTTGGCAGTGGTGCCATTTCTGAATCTCCTCCAAGTGACAGCGTTTGGACTCTTCCCCAAAACTAAACCAATCATTTCCTCTTCTTGCAGCATGGCTAGCACGGTGGGTTATTTCTGGAAGTGCTCAGTGTTTAGTTCCAGAAGAAAACCTTCTGCTCACGTAAGGGTAGATGAACTGTCTCTTAATGATCTTTGTTCCTCACTTGGTAGCACTTGGAACTCAGTGTAATTATTCAACAGTAATTCCCAAGAACTGTTCCCACAGATTTATGACAGTTCCTGGGAAGAGGGAGTAATTCACAAAGGACAGCCATTCAGCCCAACGAAGTAGATCTTTTTTTTTTTTTTATAAAAGCAACAGGCAGCTTCTTTTTTTAAAAAAAATATATATTTTATTGATTTCAGAGAGGAAGGGAGAGAGAGAAAGAGATAGAAACATCAATGATGAGAGAGAGTCATGGATCGGCTGCCTCCTACTGGGGATCGAGCCTGCAACCTGGGCATGTGCCCTTGACTGGAATCAAACCCGAGACCCTTCAGTCCACAGGCCGACGCTCTACCCACTGAGCCAAACCAGCTAGGGCCGAAGTAGATCTTTAGAGTAATTAAAAATGCAGCCACCAAAGAGAACAAGGCATCCTATGACCCACTTATCTCGAACTTCACTGTGCACAACAATCACATGAAAAGCTTACTTAAAATGCATATACCTAAAAAATAAATAAATAAAATGCATATGCCTGGAAGCCTTGCCCAGAGATCCTGATCAGTAAGTCCAACGTGATACCCAGGAATCTGCATGTTGCAAGCACCCTGGGGTCTTAGATAACCCATGAATCAGACTATTCCACGAGGTGGCGATTGATCATTTGTATCTTCTCCCATCATCAAATGGCAAAACACTGACTTAGGGCCAAAGGGAACGCCTTCTCTGGTGGCTTAGTGAAGGGAACAGGGGTGCCATGAGGAGTCTGAGAGCATGGTAACTTCACAAAGTGCCACAGCAGAGAAGTGAAAAAGTCAAGAGGAGGTCTAGTGTGAGACGTTAAAGGTGTAGATGTGAACACCTTTCTAATGTCCCAACTTTCTAATGTCCCAACTAGAGCGGAACAAATGTGTGTTAGCTACCCTGGAAGGAGAGCAGGTGTGGGCAGACACAATCTTCCTCCTCAGGAGAACAGACCTCCACCTCCTAGAAGACGACATTAAAGTGCTAGGAGGCAGGGAAAGAGCAGCTGGGAGAGCCTGGAATGACTGTGTTTAAGAAAGGAGGCGTCGGGAGTCCCGGAAACAATCCAGGTGCAGACAAGCAGCACCCGGGGCTGGAGAGGCTGGAGGTGAAGGACCCACCGAGGAAGATGCACCAGCTGGCAGCCAGAGGGGAAGATGTGCAAACAGAAAGTGGGATTTTAGCCTGGAGCATGATTGAAAATGTAGGATGGAAACTTCTTTATCTTTGAAATCTTCAGTAGAATAAACATTGCTCTCTAATTCTTTGGTGTGACTACAAGTACTATGTCCTTCAAAGGTGGTACAGGGATACAGAAGAGGTGAGTTGTTGAAGGAATACATATGAGGAAACCATTACCTCACTTAAGAAAATGAGTAATCATTTCACAACATAACCTAATTTTCATTCCATGTCCAAATTTCCAATATTGTCCCCCAAATGTGTTCTAGAGCTATTCATTGCTTGCTTCTTTCTTTGTTTATAATCCAGAATCTAATCAAGTTAGTAAAATGCATTTGGTTAGTACGCAATAAATTACTTTTTAAAAACTTCAAATGTATTTCAAACACATGTTTAAAAAGTGGAGTATTTTTAAAAGCCTATTATGAAAAATGATAGTCTTTTGTTCTACCCTTTTCCCCCTTATTCTTCTGGAAATTATCTCCATATTTCTAAAATAAGATGGTATCTTCTTCTTAAATCACTTTAGACATATCAGAAGTACTGTACTTGCTATAATAGATGAGGATCTGCTTCCTTACCCAACCCCTCTGCCATTCTCCTAATGCCCTTACTTTGTCAAACCAATACAGACAACTGCATTTACATCCTTGAAGCCACGCAAACGTGGTACTCAGCCAGGATGTGCTGTTACAAATGAAATCTACTCTAATTGGCCGATCTCTTTGCCATACAGGTTACTAGTATTTCCTTTCTTGCACAGCTTTTTGTTTTTCTTGGAATTTCTACTTATTATTCTTTTCTATTGCATCGTCTCCCTTGTTATTACAGTCCATTCTTTTTAACTCCCAATGTACCTGGCACTATTCTATAGAGTTCCCCCCTCCTCTTGGAGACATCCCCTGGAGCTCGCCAGCCCCTGCTCCAAGCTGGCCTGGAGGCTCAGAGGGCTGCCCCCAGCCATTGTCAATCCCGGGACTTCCCTTGAAGTCCCCTGATGGCACCTTTAGGTTAGATCCTCGGAACTCTGGCTCTCACATCTGCCTACTTTGTTCCAATACCCAGTTTCAAAATGCAGAAGTCTGATACCTTTTTGGAATCTCAGTCCTTTTTGAATGGCCTCTGTCTCTCTCCCGGAAAGGTTTAGAACAGTGATGGCGAACCTTTTGAGCTCGGCGTGTCAGCATTTTGAAAAACCCTAACTTAACTCTGGTGCCGTGTCACATATAGAAATGTTTTGATATTTGCAACCATAGTAAAACAAAGACTTATATTTTTGATATTTATTTTATATATTTAAATGCCATTTAACAAAGAAAAATCAACCAAAAAAAATGAGTTCGCGTGTCATAGGTTTGCCATCACTGCTTTGGGATTTTCTTTCTACCAGCGCTATTTGGAAATTTCGCATTTATGTGCTTTTGAGTGAATCTTCCTTCACCCATGGTGCTGGACACTAAGTGGACCTTCTCATTCTGGATACTACGCTACTCACTGATGAGAAGTAATTTTGGGTATTAGACCTCCCAGGCAAGTCTTCCATGTTCCTTACTTTTTCTGCCATATGTTCCTACTCTTAGTCTTCTTTATCTACTTTTTATTTTATTTTATTTTATTGATTTTTTACAGAGAGGAAGGGAGAAGGATAGAGAGTTAGAAACATCGATGAGAGAGAAGCATCGATCAGCTGCCTCCTGCACACCACCTACTGGGGATGTGCCTGCAACCAAGGTACATGCCCTTGACCGGAATCGAACCTGGAACCCTTCAGTCCCCAGCCCAACGCTCTATCCAGTGAGCCAAACCGGCTAGGGCTTTATCTACTTTTTAAATGTAATATAGTTGACATACAATATTATATTAGTTTCAACATTTATATATCTTAACAATGTCATCACCACACTGAATCTAGTGACCAACTGTCACCGCACAAAGTTATCACAGTATTTACAAAATTCCCCTTCACCTTGTATTTTATAGCATATTGTGGGTTTTAGCTATAATTCGTTGAGTTATATGAGGTAAATGTACCATGCTCAGGAACATTTTGGGGGCACAAAAAACTACCCAAATCATTATATGTAGACTAAAATGTACATTGTTAAAAGGAGACAACTAAAAACAAAACAATGTATGTGTGGAAGGCAAAGCCGTAGCCCTCCTAGCCCCACCAAGATGCCCAGAAACTGTGAATATGCTGGGTTACATGGCACCAGGGAACTAAGATCGAAGGCGGGATCAGGGTTGCTAACCATCTGACCTTGGGATGGGAGATTAGCCTGGATTACCCAGGCAGGCCTGATGAACCCAAAGGATTATTGTAAGTGGAAGAGGGAGGTAGAGAGAACTGGAGAGACGGCAATGTGAAAAGGACTTGGGCCCATGCCATGCCGCTGGCGTTGGAGATGGAGGAATGGGGCCATAAGCCACGAAAGTGACCTCCAGAAGCTGGAAAAAGTAAGGAAATGGTTTATCCTCAAGTTCCCAGAAGAAAACAGCACTGCCGACCCTTGACTTTAGCTCACTGAGACCCATTTCAAACCAGTGACCTCCAGAGCTGTCATCATAAATCTGTGTTGTTTGAAACCACCCAGCTTGTGGTGATGTGTTACAGCAACAATGGGAAATGAACACAACATGGCTACACACATCATGTGCAAAAGCTAGAATTGGGGTGCCAGCTCCAGATAAGAGAAGATCGTCTAAACTTAGATGGGAGCTGGGGTCTAGCCATGGGATTGAGGAAAGGGCTAACTTTGCTCCCAGGAAATGTTAACTACAGACTAAAAAAATGTGAAGGAATTTAATATGAGGCTATTGCATTCGCCTAAAACCAATTACACTGATGTGAGTGCATCTCTGCCCCCAGAATTTTTGCCAAATCAGCACAAAGAGAATGTCAAGTTCATGAAGGTTGAAATAGAATTCTCTTTCTACTGGGAAGGAAACGTCAAAATAGCATTAAGGTATTTAGTTGTCTTTCTAGAAATCTTAACATATGATCTGAGACTCTGAGGTGGGAATGCAAGGGCTGAAAAGGAAACTGGCCTAGCAATTCGAAGCAGCTGGAAAATGAAAATGATGATACCAGCCCTGCCTCCTCCCATGGGTATAGTGAAAGGCAAATAAAACTGTGAGAATCTGCAAGTAAAACATATGTATATCCCTCCAGCGTGTTCAGCTTAATAACCATGACCATTTATTTTGCTGCAAATCCCAATTATGCTTTACTAATAGTCTCCTTTCAAATAAATTCATGCCTGGGAAGATGGGTAGCTGCTTTTTATATATCATGACAGTCCATTTGACAAAGTCTCATCTATGGAAAGCATGAGCTCATGGCTTTAAACATAACTTCATTCCAAGGGCTCCAAAGAGACCTTCCCAGAACAGTCTGTTTGACCCCAAGGACATGAAGGAGGAAATGGCCCTGTGCGCTGGGTCCTGGTTGCTTCCAACTACAAAACGAATGTAGGAGAACTGAGCTAGAAACCCCCTTTACAACAAGGGTTGGCCTCCCTGGAGCCCGTGGGAAAATGTGGGGGCCCTGCTAGATCCTTTCTCACTGCTGGGTCTTTTGAAACTTGCACACAGTTTGGGGGGAGGGGGAGGCTTCAACTGCCTGTGACAGCTTCTCTGGGAAACTCCAAATAAGTCCAGCTTTCGTTGATGACATGCCCACAGCTTTCACCGGGGTTTTGTGGCAACATAAGAACGTTTGGAAAAGTGTTTCTCCAACCTGCCTGCAATACACATTCAGAAAAAGGCAGGGGTCTAAGCAGAGAGCTCGGCTGCACACCCAGAGGGGATGGTTGCAATGCTATTTCGGGGTCCCTGCCCTTGGAGGCTGCCCTCAGCCCCCTCCCCCAGATACATGTACATACACTTCTGATGTCATCTTCTAGAAAGTCCTTCTCTGACCACGCAAACAAAAATGTAGATAGCTCCCACCCTAGACACCTTCTGCCTTTATTCTTCTTCACAGCACTTATTACATACTCTCTACAGGCATATATTTCCCAGCTTAACCTTAGCTAATGTCACTCTCCCCACTAGAAGTTCAGTTCCATGACAGGAGGTGTTTTTATTTATCTTGTTCAACGCTCTATCTCCTATGGCAGCCCAACACATGACAGGTGCTCAACTTGTATCTGTCCAGTGATGAATATTCAATAGACACTTAAAGTTCATAATTAGATCTTCTCCCCTGGCTTAAAGAAAACAAGAAATCTGTTTCTTGAAAAACAATTAACATGACTGGAAGAAGTAGCTTATTAAGTGTTTCAATCTGTAGCAGTGGTTCTCAACCTGTGGGTCGCGACCCCTTTGGGGGTTGAACGACCCTTTCACAGGGGTCGCCTAAGACCATCAGAAAACACACATATAATTACATATTGCTTTTGTGATTAATCACTATGCTTTAATTATGTTCAATTTGTAACAATGAAATTGGGGGTCACCACAACAGGAGATTCTGTATTAAAGGGTCGCGGCATTAGGAAGGTTGAGAACCACTGATCTGTAGGCATGAGCGGGTCTCGGTTCTTTTCTGGGAGCAGAACTTGATACACAAGAGAGTAATGAAGTCAGAGGCTCGGTGAGCAAGTGGAGAGCATTGCATAGTCGCACTCTAGTACCATGAGCCCTCTTTCTTATTTCCTTGTATATTCTAAATCTCCTCAAGGGATCCGTTTTTATTAGTGAAACTTTTAACTAAAAAAGCAATATCCATCCAGCCAAAATAGGTATAAAAGGGGCTTCATAAGGAGCGTGTAAAGAGCTGAACAGACTGAAAAATCAACAACTCCTCCAGGATCCAGAAGAGGGGGCGGACACAGAGCAAACCGCTGACCCCAGGACTGGAGAGAGACGGGATACAGGGCAGCGGCTTACCAGAGCTGAGGCTCCGGAGGGGAAACCACGGGGGAGGGGAGGGGAAGCCATGGATTGGGGGAGCAGAGCCAGGGGAAACCATGGAGGGGGGAGCAGAGCCAGGGGAAGCCATGGAGGGGGGAGCAGAGCCAGGGGAAGCCATGGAGGGGGGAGCAGAGCCAGGGGAAGCCATGGAGGGGGGAGCAGAGCCAGGGGAAGCCATGGAGGGGGGAGCAGAGCCAGGAGAAGCCATGGAGGGGGGAGAAGAGCCAGGGGAAACCATGGAGGGGGCAGCAGAGCCAGGGGAAACCATGGAGGGGGAGCAGAGCCAGGGGAAGCCATGGAGGCGGAAGCAGAGCCAGGGGAAACCATGGAGGGGGAGCAGAGCCAGGGGAAGCCATGGAGGGGGGAGGAGCAGAACCTGAGCTGTAATAATAATGACCGACCTGCTGGAGACTCCATGCAGACAACTCTGAGTTACCTCCAGGGGCCCAATCAGAAGGGGTCCCTACAATATCGTGGGATTTACCTCCAGGGGCTCAACCAGGTTCCCACAGTGAATATCAGAGAAAAATCCCTTCATGCTTCCATCAGGGGGAGGGCAAAAAGAATGATTTTTAAAACACAGAGTACTTTTTTTCTTAACAAGGCCTGCCCTCAGCGGGACTAGTTAACCAGAGCCTGACCTGCCAGCATATTAGCAGAGCCCACCTGGCCTGGGGAAGGGCAACGCTCAACTCTCCCAGCTCTAGCCTCCCACACGGGAGAGAGGAAATACCCAGCTCCGGCCCACTCTAGCCAAACTGTTCCTCCTCAGGGGGAGAAAAAAAAAATAAATGTGTGAAGTTCACAGTCCAGATTAGAGAACACTCACTTCCCGTTCTCCTGCACCTCACACCACATCACGACAGGCCTGGTTACTGCAGTTCCCTGTACCTGGTACATAATGCCCACCTTTCAAAAAAAACCACCCCCCCCAATACTAACTAAGTGACGGCATGGATATGTTCAATAGCTTGACTGTAATTAGTAATCATTTCACTCTGCATACAAAACATCATGTTGTACACCTTAAACATACACAATTTTGATTTTTAAAAAAATTACAAGGCATACCACAATGCAAATAACACAATTTAAAGAGCAAGCAGCAGCAGCAGACATGGCAGGAATGTTGGAAATATCACACCAGGAACTTTAAACCACATTTAACATGCTGAGAGCTCTGATCAATAATGTAGACAGCATGCAAGAACAGAAATAAATGCTAGAGATAAAAACACGAGGAGAAATGAAGAATGCCTTTGATGGCCTTATTAGTAGATTGGACACAGATGAGGAAAAAAATATCTGAGCTTGAGGATATAACAATGGCAACCTCTAAAACCTAAAATAAAAAAGAACAGAGAGTGGAATAAAAAAAGAACAGAATATCCAAAAATTGTTGGGGCAATTATAAAAGCTGTAACATATACAAAATGAGAATATCAGAAAGAGAAGAAAGAAAGGGACAGAAAAAAATATTTGAAACAATAATGACTAGGAATTTCCCCCAAATTAATGTCAGACACCAAATCACAGATCCAAGAAGCTCAGAAAACACCATGAAGGATAAAGAAAACAACAACTATACCACAGCATTTCAAAAAAACACTTGATAAAGAGTATCTACAAAAAACCTACAGCTAACGTCAGACCTAATGAGAAATTGAAAGCTTTCCCACTACGATCAGATATAGGCAAGTATGTCCTCTCTCACCACTATTTTTCAATATGCTATTTGAAACTTCTAGCTAATGCAAAAGACAAAGAAGGAGGAGGAGGAGGAGGGGGAGGAGGAGAAATTAAAGGTATACAGATTAAGAAGAACTAAACCTGTCTTTGTTTGCAGATGGCATGACTGTATATGTAGAAAATCCAAAAGAATCAATAAAAACCCTCCTGGAACTATAAGCAATTATAGCAAGGTTGTAAGATATGGGTTAATATAAAAAAGGCAATCACTTTCTTATGTACCAGCAAAAAACAAGCAGAATTTGAAATAAAAAATACAGTATCATCTATAATATTAGCACCCCCAGAGTGAAATACTTAGGTATAAATTTAACTATATATATTCCACGTTCATACATAGGAAGACTCAATATTACCAAGATGTCCGTTCTTCCCAACTTGACCTACAGACTCAGTGCAATCCCAATAAAAATCCCAGCAAGTTATTTTGTGAATATCAATAAACTGATTCTAAAGTTTATTTAAAGAGGTAAAAGACCAGAATAACCAACACCATTCTGAAGGAGAAGAACAAAGTCAGAGGACAGACACTGACCAACTTCAAGATTGACTATAAAGCCTCAGTAATCAAGACAGTGTGGTAGTGGCCAAAGAATAGGCAAGTAGGTAGATCAACAGAGCAAAACCGAGAGCCCAGAAATAGACCCACACAAATATAGTCAACTGATCTTTAACAAAGGAGCGAAGGCAATGCAACACAGCAACAGATGCTGCTGGCCATCGACCTTACACCCTTCACAAAAGTTGATTTGAAATGGATCATGAACCAACAGGCAAAATACAAAGCTATAAAACTCTTAGAAGATAACATAGGAGAAACACAGATTACCTCAGATAGGGCGATGACCTTTTAGATAACACAAAGGTATGAGCCATTAAAGAAATAATTAAGAAGCTGGACTTCATTAGAATTAAAAACTGCTCTGCAAAAGACAATGTGAAGAAAATGAGGAGACAGGCCACAGACTGGGAGAAAATATTTGCAAAAGACACCTCAGATAGAGAATTGTTACTCAAAATAAACAAAGCACTCTTAAAACCCAACAATAAGAAAACAAATAATCCGGTTGAACAATGGGCCACAGACAGGAATCCAACCAGAGACCCGAGGGCTGGCACTCCAACCACTGAACAAAACTGGCTAAGGCCACAGCAGAATTTTTAAAAATATTCTGGTAGGAGAGATGAGACAATTCCCACATGTGCCTGCCTGCATACATAATCAAGTGTATGCATGAGTGGAAAATGAGACCCTTGTTTTCCAGGGTTCTTGGAAAGGAGCCACCAGGCCGCCGCTTCGCCTCTTTGCATAACGAGAGTTGTGTCTTAAAGACAGGTCTGCACGACTCCTAAGAACGGAGCCAGCACTGGGTAACTTCTCACTGGGCTCCCTTTACTTCGAGCCCCCACTGTTTGAACTGCATGAAGACAAGCACCACCACATGTGACGTACATATGGATAAGGCATGTATTTTGCCTTCCAGACACGGGCATGAATAACTCTCAGACAAAGTGGGCAGGGAGAAGGAACAGGCTCCCTGCTGTGGCTGTACCAACGAGGAAGAGATTCATTCCATCCGGGAAGGTTTCATAAGGAGGTGTCTGGGATCCAGGCCTTGGAGAGAGTAGTGCTTTAGAGTTGGGGAGCAGGACCTTTCATTCGATTGAAAAGACTTTGCACAAAGCTCACAGATGGAAGTGCAAGGGGTAGCCTGGATTCCAGAACATGTGAGCGATTCCTGGTTGATCTGCTGTTTCAATTCTCTGTCCTCCCCTAACCAATACCCAATTCTGTCCTGCCCTAACCAGATACCCAGTCTGTCCTGCCCTAACCAGACACCCAGTCTGCCCTCCCCTAACCAGATACCCGACTCTGTCCTCCCCTAACCAGACACCCAGTCTGCCCTGCCCTAACCAGACACCTACCCTGTCCTCCCCTAACCAGACACCCAGTCTGTCCTCCCCTAACCAGATACCCGACTCTGTCCTCCCCTAACCAGACACCCAGTCTGCCCTGCCCTAACCAGACACCTACCCTGTCCTCCCCTAACCAGACACCCAGTCTGTCCTCCCCTAACCAGACACCCGGTCTGTCCTCCCCTAATCAGACACCCAGTCTGCCCTGCCCTAACCAGACACCCACCCTGTCCTCCCCTAACCAGACACCCAGTCTGTCCTGCCCTAACCAGACACCCAGTCTGTCCTGCCCTAACCAGACACCCACCCTGTCCTCCCTAACCAGAAACCCACCCTGTCCTCCCTAACCAGACACCCAGTCTGCCCTGCCCTAACCAGACACCCACCCTGTCCTGCCCTAACCAGACACCCAGTCTGGCCTGCCCTAACCAGACACCCACCCTGTCCTGCCCTAACCAGGTCTGCCCATGGTGTTGCCTTTGGCTGAGAACAGGTCCAATATTTTTAAGTAAATCCCAGACAATGTGCCTTTTTACCCCAGTTTTATACTATGGAGTTCTTCAAATTGTACATTTTCACACATAACCACAATGCCTGTATCACACCGAACGAAATTAAGAACCAGTTCCCCGAGTGATACAAACAAGCTGTGATCTCCTGGGGAAACAGTCTCCTTGCGCTTTATCTGCTGACATAAGGCGCAGCCAAGGCCCACTCTTGGCCCTGGGTTGTCTGTCTCTTACGTCTGTTTTATTGCAGAGCAGGCCCCCCGCCTTCCCCCTGCCAAGGGCTGGTTGCAGAAACCAGTCAATTGCCCTGTAGATTGTCCCACATTCTGGACTTGTCCATTTCCTTGAACTCTGTTCTCCTGTAAATTGGTAAATTAAGCTAGAAGCTCGATTAGATTCAGATATATGGTGCAGGTATGTGTGTATACCCATATGTGTGCACACAGGTTTACACATAAATATATACCTACTAGAGGCCCGGTGCACAAAAATTTGTGCACTCGGGGGTCCCTCAGCCCAGCTTGTGCCCTCTCGCAGTCTGGGACCCCTCAGGGGATGTCCACCTGCTGGCTTAGGCCTGCTCCCCAGGGGATTGTGCCTAAGCTGGCAGTGATACATCCCTTGGGGGATGTCCACTTGCTAGCGGGCCGAAGCTGCAGTTGAACATCCACAGAGCTGCTGAGGAGGCAGGAGAGGCTCCCACCATGGCCAATGTGATGCCTTCAGCCTGGCTTGTGGCTGAGCAGAGCTCCCCCTGTGGGAGTGCACTGACTACCAGGGGGCAGCTCCTGCATTGAGCATCTGCCCCCTGGAGGTCAGTGTGTATCATAGTGACCAGTCATTCCCAGTAGTTCTGCTGTTAGGGTCAATTTGCACATTACCGCCCTAACGGGTTTGGCTCAGTGGATAGAGCATCGGCCTGCGGACTGAAGGGTCCCAGGTTCGATTCTCGTCAAGGGCATGTACTCTGGTTGCGTACACATCCCCAGTAGGGGGTGTGCAGGAGGCAGCTGATAGAAGTTTCGCTCTCATCGATGTTTCTAACTCTCTATCCCTCTCCCTTCCTCTCTGTAAAAAATCAATAAAATATATTTGGGGAAAAAAATTGCATGTGCACATTACCCTTTTATTATATAGGATAGAAGCCTGGTGCACGGGTGGGAGCCAGCTGGTTTGCCCTGAAGGGTGTCCCGGATCAGGGTGGGCAGGGGACCCCCAGCTCCCTACGATCGCCCACGCCGCCCCTGCTCACGATCGCTGGCTCTGCCCATGCTCACGCCTAATACCTCTAGCCAAGGCATTAGGCCTGGGCAGGGGACCCACAGCTCTCCAAGGGACCTCCTGCTCCACCCCTTCCCAGGCCTAATGCCTGTGGCCAAGGCATTAGGACTGGGCAGGGGACCCCAAGCTCCCACCATCAGCGACTGTACCCCTGCTCCCCATGATTGCTGGCACTGCTCCTGCCCAGGCCTAATGCCTCTGGCCAAGGCATTAGGCCCAGGCAGGGGACCCCCGTAGCTGCAGCCTCCCAAGATCATGGGCTCCACCCTTGCCCGGGCCTTACGCCTCTGGCTGAGGCGTTGGGCCTGGGCAGTGGGGACCCCCAGCTGCAGCTGCCCCTGCCCCGGCCTAACACCTCCTCTGGCCAAGATGTTACGCCTGGGCAGGGGACCCCCCCAGTTGCAGCCGCCTGCGAACGTGGGCTCCACCCCTGCCTGGGCCTTACTCCTCTGGCTGAGGGTGAGGCCCGGGCAGTGGGGACCCCCAGCTGCAGCCGCCCCTGCCCAGCCTAACGCCTCTGGCCGAGGCATTAGACCCAGGCAGGGGACCCCCCCAGCTGCAGCCGCCGCCCTATAGTGGGCTCCGCCCCTGCCTGGGCCTAATGCCTCTGGCTGAGGCGTTAGGCCCGGGCAGGGGACCCCCCCAGCTGCAGCCACCCCCCCCCCCCATGGTGAGCTCCGCCCCTTCCCGGGCCTAACGCCTTTGGCTGAGGCGTTAGGCAAGGGCAGCGGGGAGCCCAAGCTGCAGCTGCCCCCCCTATAGTGGGCTCGCCCCTGCCCGGGCCTTACGCCTCTGGCCGAGGCGTTGGGCCCGGGCAGCGGGGACCCCCACCTGCAGCCGCCCCTGCCCCGGCCTAACGCCTCCCCTGGCCGAGGCCTTAGGCCGGGGCAGGGGACCCTCGCTGCAGCCGCCCCCCGATCATGGGCTCCGCCCCTGCCTGGGCCTAACGCCTCTGCCTGAGGCTTTAGGCCCAGGCAGGGGACCCCCCAAGCTGCAGTCGACCCCCTATAGTGGGCTCCGCCCCTGCCCGGACCTCACGCCTCTGGCTGAGGCATGAGGCCCGGGCAGTGGGGACCCCCAGCTGCAGCCACCCCCTGATCGTGAGCTCCGCCCCTTCCCGGGCCTAACGCCTTTGGCTGAGGCGTTTGGCAAGGGCAGCGGGGAGCCCAAGCCGCAGCCGCCCCCCCTATCATGGGCTCCGCCCCTGCCCGGGCCTTACGCCTCTGGCTGAGGCATTAGGCCCGGGCTGGGGACCCCCCAAGCTGCAGCCGCCCCCCCCATCGTGGACTCCGCCCCTGCCCGGGCCTTACGCCTCTGGCCGAGGCGTTGGGCCCGGGCAGCGGGGACCCGCAGCTGCAGCCGCCCCTGCCCCATCTGGCCGAGGCGTTAAGTCCAGGCAGGGGACCCCCCCAGCTGCAGCCACCCCCCCGATCGTGAGCTCCGCCCCTGCCCGGGCCTTACGCCTCTGGCCGAGGGGTTGGGCCCAGGCAGCGGGGACCCCCAGCTGCAGCCACCCCTGCCCTGGCCTAACACCTCCTCTGGCCAAGGCGTTAGGCCCAGGCAGGGGACCCCCCAAGCTGCAGCCGCCTCCCGATCGTGGGCTCCGCCCCTGCCCGACCTCACGCCTCTGGCCAAGGCGTGAGGCCCGGGCAGTGGGGACCCCCACCTGCAGCCGCCCCTGCCCCGGCCTAACGCCTCCTCTGGCCAAGGCGTTAGGCCCAGGCAGGGGACCCCCCCAGCTGCAGCCACCCGCCGATGGTGAGCTCCGCCCCTTCCCGGGCCTAAGGCCTTTGGCTGAGGCGTTAGGCAAGGGCAGCAGGGAGCCCAAGCTGCAGCCGCCCCCCCCATCGTGCGCTCCGCCCCTGCCCGGGCCTTTCGCCTCTGGCCAAGACATTAGGCCCGGGCAGCGGGGACCCCCAGCTGCAGCCCCCCCCACCCAGCTCAACCGCTCCCTGATAGTGGGCTCCGGGCAGCGGAGACCGACAGCTGCAGCCACCCCATGATCGCGGGCTCCGCCCCTGCCCAGCTCCCATGGCTGGCTCCACCCCTACTTCCCACTATCACTGGCCAGTGCGGCAAAGGCCAGGATTCTCCGATCATGGCTGGGGGGCAGGGCAAAGGCGGCCCTCAGGGCCGCCTTTGCCCTGCCCCCCGGCTCTTAGCTCCCCCCTGGGTTTCCGATCACTGTCAGTGCCATGGGGCTTCTTCTGTGCTTTCCCTTTTGCCTTCCTGCATTGTGCCTACATATGCAAATTAACCGCCATCTTTGTTGACAGTTAACCGCCATCTTGGCTGGTGATTAATTTGCATATCTTGCTAATTATCCAGTGGGAAGGGTAGCGGTCGTACGCCAATTACCATGTTTCTCTTTTATTAGTGTAGATACATACTTACACACACACACACACACACACACACGTGCGCGCGCGTGAATCAAATCTAGCTTCCCATCTCTGTGCCTTTGCTGGTCAAATGACTGAGTCGACATCTGAAACCAGGATTGTGGCAGCCAATCAAGGAGCTGTGCCTGGGTCACCTGCCCTGGATCCACTCTAAGAGCAGGAGGACCCCTCAGCGTGTGCCCCCTTCACATGCTCCATGCACCCCCTTCCACCCAACCCAGGGGAAATGGGGTTGGGGAAGGTCATAAATGAAGGAGCACGGAGAACAGGAGGCCAGCGCATGCTCTGGGCTAGAGGAATTGGAAACCAACAGTCTTGACGATGCTGCTGGTACTAGGACTGTGCCTCCTGCAAGGACCGGGCAGCAAGCTGTGCCAACCACCCCTGAAACCCGAGGGGCACAGCAACACGCTGCAGGTTTTGTTCACTTTAGAAAACAACAAGGCCGGCTCCAGTTCTCACCCCTTCTGGAGACTTAGTCACAGGCACAGGCACTGGGATCTGGTGTGTGGCTCAGTCACTGTATCACAAAGCAATTCTGCAGGTACCACTGAGCTCAAGGCACTGGACTAGCGCTGCAGGATGGAGGGGGGCGGGGAGGGCGGGGAGAGGTCAGGCACAATCCCTGCCCAAAGAGCTCAGTCTAGGGAGGCAGATGGGACAAAGCACATGAGAAAAAAAAAAAAAGAACTGGAAAACTTGACATGAGGGAAATGTGCAGCGGATGAGTCATTGCAGAACTCCGGGTTTTCCAAAGAGCACGATACTGTGTATACTTGGGCCATGACCCGCTGGATTCTCTCACAGAGCTGTGAGTTTTGACCATGTCCCTACGCCCTTGACTATTTGTTTCTGCTGCGATTCTCACAGTCTGGAGGTATTTCCTAGAAATAAACAACCAGAATGGTTGGACATTAGCTAGCTTTGGGGTTGTCACTAAGGTCTCTTATAGCCAATACAAAAGCATTTTTTAAGCACTAGCTCATTCCAGCTTGCTCCAAACTAGGGATTGTAGAGTATATGAATTGAGGAGTAGCCTCATCTACTGCTGCAAGAAGTTTACCTTTTGTGGTGTGTTGTAGCCCCTGTACCTCCTTGTGAGAACCATTTGCTAAATACTCAGGAATTTTGTGAGCTGGTTGTTAAACAGAAGTGTGGTTGCTTGAATAATATCCAAAAGATATCAGACCTTAATTCCTGGAGCCTCTCAATGTTAACTTACATGACAAACACAAAAACACAAAGAACTTCACCAATGTGATTAAAGGTTAAGATCGTGAGATGGGATTATCCCGGGGGCCCTCAATGCAGTCACATACATGCTTGTAGAGGGGTGCAGAAGGAGATTAGACACACAGAAGAGGAGAAGGCACTGTAAGCACCGAGGCAGAAACTGGAGTGATGTGGTCACAAGCCAAGCTGCGTCAGCCACCAGAAGCTGGAAAAGGCAAGGAGTAGGGTCCCGTCGACACCCTGATTTCACCCAGCAAAACTGACTTTGGACTATTGGCCTCCAGAACTGTGAGAGAATAAAATAACTTTTGCTTATTAAAACCACCAAGTTTAAACCAGCAGCCATAGGAAATTAATTTGGGCAAGAAGTTAATTTGGAAATCAGCCATGGTGGAGTATTTACACCACAGAAATTGGCAAACGCTCGAAATCAAGGCGGTTCGTTTCAGGAAGCTGGCGTGCTTACATTACAACTGGGTCGTTCAGCCTTAGATAAACAACTAGAGAATGTCACTTCATGGTGGGATGGGATGTGACGTGACACGACACGGTGTAATGTGATGTGACACAAGATGATACACTGGAAAGTGCACTTAACTTGTAGCCAGGCTCCTCATGCTGCCATTCCCCAGACAGACCCATCTGTTCTTACAAAGATCTCTTTACTTTTCTCTGTGGTTTCCTTCCTGAAAAAAAATAAGAGCCTCAAAACTCATTTATTCTAGCAGCATTTACTAAGCACCTACTATGTACCAGAAAGCCTGCTGAAGGTACAAAGATGAGTGAGACATGATGCCTGTCATGAAGGCGGGGACACTCACAGTGACCTCAGATAGCTAAGTGACCCAAAAATGCCAGGATGAGGTAAGAGGCCGGGGTGAAAGGTGCATGGAGACGGAAGGTATTTCCCATCTCCGGGGCTGACACTCTCTGATCTCAGAGCTCAATCACGGAGGTCATTTGTCACTGGGGAGTGGATCTCCCAGCGGGGGAGCCTTTCCCAGACGAGTCAAAGACCGCTCTCTGAAGGGGGCCGAGTGGGAAGGTTTGTTTCTCTGATGAACACATGTCCAAACCACGATTTCCTAGCAAAGCAAAACTGAGTCCAGTACAAAATTAGATCCTAACCACAGGGTTAGTCAAACAGGAGGCTGCCACCCACGGTGTCACAGCGAGGATGGTGCTCCACACCACAGATGCCTCTGTGCCACCAAGGCCGTGGTGACGGTAACATGCACACCACGGCTCGGAGAGCCACCTAGGTCCTGTGTGGAACGTATTTGGAGCAAAATCTTGTCTATTCCTTCATTGAAGAAATGCTTCTTGAGGAACTTTATATGCCAGGCACTGAACTAGGTACTGGAGATAGTTAAAAAGCAAGCCCTGCCCTCGGAAGGCTTAGCAATAAGCATCAGGACCACATCAATTTTCCTCTAAATAAATAAATAAATATCCTCAGGTGAGGAATAAAAAAAAAAATCAAAAGAATACTGCCTGCAATCTGGTATCCCGGGCTCTGGCCCCAGTCCCACCCCTGAATTTCGACTATGTCACTTAAAATGACATGACCTTGGTAGGCGCTTAAGTCCTCTGAGCCCCGTAAGAGAAGCAGCTGATCACGATTGTGCCTAACATTCTTTCCGCCCTAGATGCTGCGTAAGAACAAATGGGTTAAAAAGACCTACATGCTCTTCTTGCCCGATTCCATCTGGATAAACACTGCTTATGATGGCTTTCTTGGAATTCTATCCATTTGTTCTTTGCCCATTCTTGGTAGTACTCACTGATCTTTCACTGGAGATAAGTAATTTAGTGTCCATTTCTAAGTGGTTCCCTATTTCTGGGTGAATTAATGATGTCCTTACTTTTATGACCACATGAGATTTAAATCCAAAGGACCAAGAATCAAGCCATGGATGTTGACAACTACTAAATCAAGCACACAATTCCAGGTTTTTATTTAAGGTGTGCTGTGGGCCAGTCTTTGTAATAAGAATTTTACACCTGTCATCTCATTTCATCCTCACAGGTACCCAAGGATTCTACCATTATCTCCACTTTATAGATGAGGAAAACCAGGGTTACAGAAGACACAGGTCCCTGGACGAGGGTCACGGCCAGTAAGTGATGGAGCTAGAACTTGCAGCTAACTGTCACCGTTGTACTTTGGGATTTTATATATTTCCTAATGAACAAATAAAATATTTACAGGTAAGTCACTTTCTTTTCCTAAAACTTAATTTTCTTACCTTTAAAGTGACTATTTCAGTAGAGAAAGACAAAAGGCAGCAAGTACACAGGCCCAGTGGCAGAGGGGAATGGGTACTCGAGAGGAGATAAAAGGCCAATATTGTTAGAACAGAAAGAAAACGGAGAATGATGGTTGGGGACACAAAGAGGCCAGAGGAAGCAGGGCCATATAAGCTACATGAAGGAGTTCAGACTTTATTCTGCGCGCATGGAAAGCCATTCATGGGTTTTAAAAAATCAACTTGACAGATGCCCACTTTCAAAATATCCCAGAGGCCGTAACAAGGAAAATGAATCGCAGGGGTCAGAGTGCAGGCAGGAACCATCTGGAATCGGCAGTCCCTGTGTGCTCGACTGCCCCAGAAAAATAGATGGTAACAGGTATAGGCGACAGTGACAGGGAAGGGAAGTGTAAAGGCAGAATCAACAGGGTGTGATGAGTCGCTGTCTGTGGAGATAACAGGAAGGAGTCGGGAGCGCCAGCAGGTGCTAATGGTGCGCTGTACAGAGACAGGGGCCCTGGCAGAAAGGACTGGGGAGAGGAGGAATTCAGTTTTGCACATACTGACTTCGTATGACATCTGCATAGAGAGTGTCAGCAAGCACTTGGAGCTCAAGAAAAAAGGTCTGGGGCAAAAAATAGGCATTTACAGGCTGTTTCAGACAGGTTGAAATGGGGGAGAGATGAGACAGAGAGAGAAGGGCATAAAAATGGAAGCTATGGAACTAGGCTCTGAGAAAGAGTAATGCCGGTAAGAGAGATGGAATGGATTGAGAAGCAGGAAGCAAACTAAGCAAGCGGGAAGGTGTTAGAGGCCAAGGGGAGGCCTTTGAGGGGAAGGGCATGTTGCACAGCATCAATGCTGTTGAGATCAAGCAGGTTAAACACTGGGTTGTGTCCATTGAATCCAACAGTCAAGGAGGCACTGGTGACCTTGACCAAAGGAGTGTGGGTGAAAGTGGCAGGTGTGGAGGGCAGGGGCTGGAGTTGGGAAGGGGGTTTCATTACCAAAGAGAAGAGAGGTGAGACAGAGGAAACTCTTTTTTTCTCAGATGATCAGGGCATGTTTAAATGTCCATGGGACACTGGGGCAGACCTAGTAGAGAGAACAAGGTCAAGTGCAAGATGGATAACTGATAACTGATTCTACCAAGTACCCTAGGGAGTGAGGGGAATAGGATCCAGAGCTTACAGGGACCAGATGAACTTGAGACAGGAGGCAGGAGCCCAGGGGAATGAGAAAAATGTACCTCTTCACAGCACACCACTGTGATCTTCTGCAGAGGCGGCGGAGCCACCAATAGCAGAGCCTGGGAAAAGCTACTTCCAGCGGCAGAGATGCTGTCAGCCAGGGAGTGTGCCAGCAGTGGCTCTCACACTTGGCTAAGCCATGGACAGCCTGAGAGCTTTTAAAATCCTGGCCTCGGGTTCCATCCCAGACCCATCAAATCAGTGTCTCGGAGGTGGTACAGCCACCACCCAAGAGACTCCAACGTGCAGTCCTGTTTGAGAACCCATCACCCAGAGGAATTATATGATGGAATATTCACTGTTACAGATTAATTATGTACGGTTAGACTCAAAAAGAACTTTAGAGGGCCTTCAATTTTATCTTTCCAAAATCAACAGCACACCAGTAAATTTATAAAGGAAATATTCAGGTGCATTGCACATAGAAAGGGAAAGCATAATTCTGATAAACATGTTTAGTTGTATAGTTCACAGGAATGAACTGGATCAAGATGTAAAGTGTATTTATTATTAGGGGTCAGGGTCAAAAAAGTTTGAAAACCAGTGATCTAAAGAAACTCCTTGTAGAGGTGAAAAAATTGAGGCTCAAATAGATTAAAAGGCTTCCTTAAAGTCACACACACGCAAATTTCAGACCAGAATCTAGTTTTCCTGCTCCTTCCAGGGCAACTTCTGATCCTCTGTTTTCTGTGCATGTTGGTTTCCATATCAGCTCTATTGTATGCTCCCTGAGGGTAAGAATTATGCCTTCAAATTATGTTTTTGATATATTTTTATTTATTTCAGAGAGGAAGGGAGAGGGAGAGATAGAGACATCAATAATGAGAGGGAAACATTGATCAGTTGCCCCCTGCACGCCCCCTACTGTGGATCGAGCCCTAAACCCCTCCTGGTTCATAGATTGATGCTCAACCACTGAGCCACACCGACTGGTCTTGTGTTCATTTCTTCAGGTTTACCCACATTATCTTTCCTATAAGTCCAAGTTCCTTCTACTGAAGTAATTTTTAAGCAAGGCTTTCAGTCTCTATTTGAGAATACTTTTGCTTTTAGCTTGGGGATTCTCAAACTCTAATGAGCATAAAACACGTGGGGGGTCTCGTGAAACGGCTGACGGATTCAGAGGTCTGGGGTGGATTCTCACCTGCTGCCAGGTGATTCTGGTGCTATTAGTCCTTGGACCAAACTTTGAGTAGCAAGATTCAGAATTTTATGTTGACAGTTAACTCCCCTCCCACCCTCCCAGCGAATGAAACAAAAAAAGGTGTGACCAATGGTATAGGAAGTAATTCAGGAGAGTTTAGTGTCCTAGAATCTGTGTGAATAAAAGGGACCATTTGTGTCGCTGTTTACAGGTCAACTAGGACTAAAACTGAGAATTGACGACAAAATTTATCACAGCGAAGGTCATATAAAAATGGGCCATTAAATATCCCATGCTACCAAACAGGACACCGCGACTCATGATTTGAAAGTGTTGGAGCCAGGACTTAATCAACGCTCTTGGCTTCTGGATCTCACCTAGTATAACCTTAGATGAGAACTCAAGGTCAAATCTGGTCATCGATCTTACTCTACAGTCAATTCAGTCTTGCACATATTGAGTTTGTATGACATCTACATGGAGATTGTCAGAGTTCGAGACAAAGATATGGAGAAAAAAACAGAAGTTTACAGGTTGCTTCACATAGGTTGAAATGGGGCGGAGACGAGACAGAGAGAGATGACTCCAGCTCAGGTGAGAGATGACTAAAGACTTTGAAACTTTTACAATATTTTGGACTTGGCATTGAGGGAATATGTAAGAAGTGAAAGACAGTTTAACCCTCAAGATATTTAAGTTTAACTGGGAAAATCGAGTTAGAAGTCGTGCAGACGGGATGTACTGATATGCTAAGTTACGGAGTGCCGACAGAGTGCTCAGAGCACAGACAAGAGTGGAAGCACCAGTGAGCTTCTCACAATGTAAATCCCTCCTGCCTGAAACCCCCACCCAAGCATTCTGCTTTTTAACTCCAGAGAACACTACTGGGTAAGTAGAACACTCGTGATCACAGGAAAAAATGCTTTAAAACAGGACTGCAAATAATGAATTCAATGTCCCTGAAACAAGGTTTCTGTGATGGGTGCCTCTGAGCTTGCATCCCCGTAAAAACCCAGTGTCCCTGTAAGCAAATAGTGGGCATGTTTTCACCAGGCAATGCCTGCTACTTCTCATTTTCTCTTTAGCTCCCCAAACGATCAAAGCCAAATGTTCCAATCACAGGACATTCACTAGAAAAAAATGCTTGGCTCGTTATAGCTCCCTGCCCCCACGTACACTATTTATCTCTAATGTTTATGCTAATGGTCCTATTACATGGTAAGCCATCTCCAATCTGTTTCGAAGGCAAGTTGGAGGAAAAGAAGAAGAAATGATCTATAGAAATGCAGACCTGATTCGCTTGCGAATCCCCTGGGATAGCTGAGACCCCCTGAAGGTCTGCGTGCACCAGCAGAACAGAGAGCATAGCATCATAACCCGGGAAGTTTGCCCTGAAACCGAGGGATGCGGGCAGGGGAGGATCTGCGCTTCTCCTGCTCCGCTCCCAGCCTCCAGACCGGACTAGAGCCAGGACTGTCCTTAGTTGACTCCCGGCAGCCCCTCGGGACAACTGGCTGTCCCTTTGCCAGGCTCTGTCATTTCGATGTCCACACACTCCTCACCACCCCCGTCTTGCTTCATGACGAAATGAAGCCTGGCCACGCTGCTCTTTGGCCCATCTCCTTGCTGGGCTCTCACCCATCTCGCATCACCTTCTCGTTACAGCTGTTTGCCTCAGGGGGTGATGTGATGTGGTAGAAAGGACACTAGCCTGGGAGTCCATTCCTTGAAGACCAAAGTCTTGGCCCTGTCACGTTCTCGCACCATGACCTGGGTCTCTAAGCCTCAGTTTCCACTTAGTTCAAAAACGACTACAAAAAGCCAGAGGCTCATGGTCTGCCAACTCACAGGGTCAAAGTCAAACTCAAAAAGGGGGTGGAAAAGCACTTTGCAACTGGGAAGATCAAAGCCAGAGCTCCCCAGACTTTCAATCGCTTGAACCCCTCTCCCCCCAGGGAGTTTGTATGAAGGGGAAAGACAAATAATAAGTATAATAAAGAGGAAAATATATAGTTTGTGGAAGGTAATAAGTACAGAGGAGGAATTCCAAGCACAGCAGGGGAGTGCAAGGGAAGGGTGATTTTAATCAGGGTCAGAGTAAGTCTCATGGAGAAGAGGCAGCCGAAACAGACTTTAAAGGGGTGACAGTCGTGCAGCTTTCTTGGGGGGCAGGGGGCGATCAGGAAGAGGCCCCGTGGGGAGAATGTGCCGGCACACAATCAAAAAGGGGGTTGTTTAGCGCAAGGCTCTTAGTCTAAAACCGTTTGATCGAAATGCAGTGCTTGAAAATGTTTATGTAATCATAATTATTTCTGTTTTCGCAAAGAAAGGCCAGATCATCCCCAGTGGGTGATTTTCTAACGTATGAGTTTTGCTCAACGGATTGTGATTGAGAAAGAAGCAGATCCCTCCCCTGCCCGCATCCCTCGGTTTGGTTTTTCTACTTCTCTTCTACGTGTCGCCAGTCAGTTCACGATGGCGTGAACATTCCTCAGAAGTGGGAGAGCGCGTTGGACCAAACCGTAGCAGCTCTCCCCCACCCCGGGCCTCCCCTCCTGCACAGAGAAATCGCTGGCAGGCAGCCCTTCGGTCAGACAGGTCCTCAGCCCTGAACCCTGAAGAGAGGGCTCCGAACTCCACGGGCTGGTGCTGGAGGCTGAGGCTGAGCCAGGCCCTTCCGCAAGTGGGGGCAGAAGACACGCCACCCTGGGAGGGAGCCTTCCCTTGCCACCCGAAGGCAGGCGTCGTCGCTGCCCGCTGTCTGCCTGCAGTCCGCCTGCAGTCGGGGGAGTGTTAAGAAGAAAAGCCTCTTACGAGCCAGGCAGATGAAAATGCATGATATTCCCACCTGTGTGTCTCCGATAACTGGCTGGTGATAAGAGTCAGAGACATTTCCAAGGGAAGTCAAGAATGAATTGGTTTTTCTACTTCTCTTCTACGTGTCGCCAGTCAGTGTATGCCTCTTGCTAAGCTTCATGGCAGTGTGCTCAGGAAAAACAGTCTTCTTTTCAAGCCACGGAACGGAAACGTTTTGAACGGCAGTCCACTCGGTGGGGACCAGGGAGTCACAGGTCACCTAACTCGTCCATTTAAAAAAATTGTAATGAAAACAGTAGGGATAACATGACTAGCAAATGTGGAGGAGATAATACACAAAAGTTTGAGCAACGCAGTATGGGTAACCCAATTTGCAGCTTATTGTTTGAAAACATATGTCAGAAATATTCCTGATGCTCGTTATTTGGTTAGCTATGTAGCAAATAACAAGGTAAATTAATAATAATAAGCACAGTTTATAAATTACAAAGCAAGGATAGTAGCAAAAAAACAAACAAACAAACAAACAAAAAAAACACCCCAAACAAACAAACACCTAAGTACCATTATTTAAGTCTGGTGCACCAGTAAGAAACCTTTGTCCCCAAACTGCAGAACCACGGCACCCCAGGGTGGGGTGGCAGGGCCCTCTGTTACAATGCCAGGCGTCACCGGGCACTGGGCTTCTTAGTGACATACCAAACTAGAGTCCTTAATAAGCATCAGGAACACATCAATTTTAGTTTATGAATATAAATGTAATAATCCTTAATAACTCACAGAACTGGTTGGCATTCTAAATAGCTGGGTCATCCATATAAATTAAAGTCTATGGAACTGTGCGCATCACTTCCCTCGTAAAGACCTGGCCCCTCTCCCAGCCCTCCAGGAGGCTGCTGGGGGCTGACAGGCGGGCTGGGGGCAGCACTTTCAGCATCAACTCTGCCGACACCCCAACCTTGGCCACCACCGGGCAGGAAGGTCTCATAGGGAGGGAGGGGCAAGGGAGGGCCTAGTTTATGTTGAAGAAATGGGCGAACAGATACAGCCAGGACTTTGTACGCGTAGATCAGGAAGGTTAGACTTCCCAGTCAATCCGCAGTAACTGAACATGAGGCCCTAATATTTATTTATACATTATCTCTTTGGCGGTAGTCAGGAGGACCTAGAGCTTAAGGAGTAGGAGCTGACTTCTGGAGGCGCATGGGAAAAGCCAAAGCCAACTTTTCGACTTCTGAGCTGTGTGACATTAGGCAAAGTGGTTAGTTCTGGACTTCCGTTTCCTCCTCTGTAAAATGAGGATGACAATAATAATAATAGTTTCTCTCTATAGGGTTCCTATGAGAATTAAATGATAAAATTGGGGGGGTGGCAAACTATGGCCCATGGGCCCCACTGTTTTTGTAAATAAAGTTTTATTGGGACACAGTCATGCCCACTCATTTACGTATTGCCTATGGCTGCTTTCCCAGTGTCAAAGGAGAACTGAGTCCCTGTGAGAGAGACCGCATGGCCTGCAAAGACTGAAATATTAACTATCTGACCCTTTACAGAAGCAATGTGCCCTCCCCGGAGATTACCCGCAAACATCATTTCACACAGCTCCGGCCCTCACGGCACCTGGCTGTTGTATTCTGTTACTTGCAGAAGTTAACTGTGAGCTTCAGGAGCTCTGAAACAGGAGAGGACAGTTAGGAATGAACGCTAGAGGCTGGCAGCAGGTTTTCAGAACACGTGGTTTCCAGGGGAAGTCGCCCGGACATATAAACATGTAACATAGTTAAAAACAGAGCTGCTTTGATTGAAGCATGGTGGGGCCTGGGAAAATACTGTATCAAACATACCTAATTGGGCAGGCGCTCCTAAGACCTGTAAAAATTCATTGAACACATGAAGTTCAAAGTCTGAATGCAGAGGGTTCTTTCTTTGATGTCCACGTGCATTTTGATTCTCATCTATGACTCCCGAAAGGCACAAAAACAATGCATAGCAGTAACATAAGGTGGCTATATCCCTGATGTCCCTCTGGAATAAATGGAGATAAAAAGAGGGAATCTCAAATTACTCTGACTGTATCCCATGTTTTCTTGGCCTCCCATGTCCAAAGGGACCGCTTTGCAGAAAGAGACGGGCAGAAATGGGGCTTGCTCGACAACTCCTGAGCGTGAACTCAGGAGGAAACTGTGCCACCTCGGGCGGGATCTTTCATCTCCACAGCCAGCAGGCTGCCTTCCTGATGCCAAGCAAAGCCCTGGGAGCAGGTGATGCGGGGGTGCCTGGACAAGCAGGAGGCCAGGAAAGCAGCCGCCGGCCAGCAGGACCTGGCCAACGCAACTGAAAAGCTGTCTTCAAAGCCAGTGGCGAACAACATCAGCCCCATCTTGGGGGAGCGCAACCCCCCCACCCCCACCCCCACAGTTGGCAGGCTGTTGGGAACAGATGAGGCAGCCTGACAAAGTCAAGTCACTCGCAAAAACAGGGTGTTTTTGTGGCGTTCGGAACACTGACTTCAGCCAGATGAGCCAGCCCTGGCTTCCCGCATAGCCAGACTGCATGCAGCTCCCTCCATCATGCAGGGATCAGCCCTCGTGGTGAGTTCTAGGATCTATTTCAGTGGTTCTCAACCTTCTGGCCCTTTAAATACAGTTCCTCATGTTGTGACCCAACCATAAAATTATTTTCGTTGCTACTTCATAACTGTAATTTTGCTACTGCTATGAATGGTAATGTAAATATCTGATATGCAGGATGGTCCCAAAGGGGTTGCAACCCACAGGTTGAGAACCGCTGATCTATTTACTCCCAGACCAAGTCAAGAGCTGGGACGAGGATGGTGTCTTCACAGGAGGAATGGTAAATGAATCCACTATTGAACACACAGCTGTAAAGCCCTTTCCTGGAGACCAAGGACTCAGAAAGGATTTCCCCAGGTCAGTGTGGTGGGGGGACGTCGAAGGGGGACGCCTGTAAGCAGGCGTCTCCCAGTTAGTTACTCAACGGAACACGAAGCTAGGTGCTGTGAAGGGATTCTGTGATGTCATTAAGGTCAAAAATCAGTCTGTAACCCACAAGTCCAGATTTGAACAAAACTCTCTAGTTCAGTGGTTCTCAACCTTCCTAATGCCGCGACCCTTTAATACAGTTCCTCACGTTGTGGTGACCCCCAACCTTAAAATTATTTTTGTTGCTACTTCATAACTGTAATTTTGCTACTGTTATGAATTGTAATGTAAATATCTGATATGTAGGATGGTCTTAGGCGACCCCTGTGAAAGGGTAGTTCAACCCCCAAAGGGGTTGCGACCCACAGGTTGAGAACCACTGCTCTAGTTTTTCGCTTCTCCACATTGTAAGCCAGTTTTCTTAACACCATCTGCTTGGCAGTCCACCCGGGGTAGAGATAAGATGAGAAATATGAGTGTGGGCTGAGCTGAGAAGCCAGGGTCCCGCCTCTGGAGGAGGGCATCGCAGTGACTCAAGATGCTGGTGGGAAGAGGTGAAAAAAGGGTCTGTTCTCAGCGAGACGGTCCTGACATCCTCTGGGCCCATCTGTTATAATGACTAATCTCTCAGCAGCTTCTACTGGAAACTGGGACTCCTTTTCCCTCGGGGGTGGTGACAGCAGAGAAAGGGTCAGGCTGACATACACCACGTCAGCCCTGGTGACATTAGCAGCTGGCATGAACCACGATGCTCTGAACATGCTCCATTCCAGCACCTGTCATTCCATCTTACAATCCTTTTCTTCACAAACCTGATGAGGCCCAATGAGATCAACCAACGGCACAGTGCACTAGGCTGGAGCCTGTCAGGGATGGAGAGGAACCCACTAAGAGCACTCCTCCCTGATCTGTGCCTCTCTACACTCGCGCCCCCCACCCCCCGCCCACCCGCCGAACGTAACAGGAGGGAAGCTCTCGGGCCTCTGCAGGACTTGGGCTCAGACACCGGGCGTCCTGACCTGCCTTGGACAGATACATCTTTCATTGGATACTTTAAACTTGCCGCCCTCCCTGAGGGTCTGGGGAAAGTTGTCCATTCCGGCAGCACTCAACTAACTTTCTGCTATCTCTGCTCCCCCCAACTTTCCTTAATATATATTTTTATTGATTTCAGAGAGGAAGAGAGAGATAGAAACATCAGTGATAAGAGAGAATCATTGATCGGCTAACTCCTGCATGCCCCACATTGGGGATGGAGCCTGCAACCCGGGCATGTGCCCCGACCAGAATAGAACTCGGGACCCTTCAGTCCGCAGGCCGACAATCTGTCCACTGAGCCAAACCAGCTAGGGCTGCCCCCAACTTTTCATTCCACCTGGAAGTGACTTCCCAAGAACTGAACGGAAGGAGGATCTGACCCCTGGCCTTTGGGCCACCCTTTAACCCCTATGGATCTTAATAACTAATTCCTCCCAGGGCCTCTCTGTTCCCTTGAACTCATTCCCTGGAAACAATTCCTCTAGACAGCTGTGAGCAGATGCCACTGACCTAAGCAGCTATGGTCACCAAGTACAAAGCCTCCCTTAAGAACGGCCCTTTCCGGCCCCACTCTGATGCCAACCAGCTTCCCTCTGTTCTCAGAAGAACCCAGCCTCTCCTCACTGGGGAACGCCAACTGGCACCAGTGCTGGGAAGCCTAGACCCGTCGAGGGAGGGCAACAGCCTGCCTCCAGGTATAGGCTGACCAAGGAGTGATGGAGGGGCTCTCTGAACACCACTGTGGAGCCTTGGTCAGCCTATACCTCTGACTCAGCGAAACAGTACCATCCTGAACCCTGACCTCTGCAGGTGAGACAGCCCAGACTGGGAGGGAGGCCGGGGTCCCTGGGTGCAAGCAGGCATCACAAGGAAGAGGAGGCAGCCATTCCTGGCCATCCTATCTGGAATGAGGCTTAGGCTTCAAAGAGCAGAAAGAGTGGGACACTTTGGGTGAAGATGAAGGATCTGTGAGGAAGGGCAGACCTGAGTGAAACAGCCGAACCAGGGCTCCTGGGAGCCAGCGCAGCTGCTACCCTGGGAGGTTAGAGGAAAAGGGTGACGGGAAGAGCGGGACTAGGACAACTGGAGTGCAGACTTGAGCTCTATCGCACTTTGCGTAAGACCGGCCCAGTGACATGATCATATTTATTTTCCAAAGAGAAGATAATCAGGAAATGGACAGGCCACCCTCCCTCTCCTCCCCACCCTCACCCCCAAAGAAAGCAGCTGGTTCATGGAGAACAGAGAAAAAGGTCTGGGGTTGGGGTGGTTCTAACAACTTTAAAGCCACTTGTTAAAGAATTCTGCCTTTTCATCAGCTTCTGCAAAGGAAGCCCATGCTAACTGCAGGCAGTTGCTGATTTGATGCCTTTGGTTCCTGATGTCATTTCCTTTTCAAAGTGACTTCCACCGTGGCTGTGCTGCAAACAGACTCCTGCCGTGTGAGGCACACATCCATGCACACGCGCACGCACAGTTCAGAGGGGGCACGCCCAGAATCAGAATGGGGGGGATTGCAGTAACAATGGGAGAAACAATAAATAATATTTACTTTGTTCCAGACACTCTTTTAAGCACATAGGTATTAACTCATCGAATCTGCACTCTTTAAAGTAGCTACGGTTAAATCCACCTATGTTGAGGCATATAGAGATTGAATATCTTGTCCAAAGTCAAACTGTGAGAAGGGGACAGGACTGGGATGCCAACCCACGTACTCCGGCCCCAGAATCCATCACCAAACACTCTGTTACGCTGCCTCCTAAATAATGGCGATGACCAGCCCAGCACAAACAAACGGCGACCTTAAGTCAAGCTCTCCTGGGAAAGAGGCTCCACTAATTAGCCCACACAGCCGTCTGGCAGCTGAAGGCAAATATGCTGCTGGACTTACTGCACCTTAACTAGTAGCAAGAGGCACATCATTGGTTCCAACCAAGGGGCCCTGTTTCCATCCCTCATCTTAGATGCCGTCTCACTCCCCAAAACACACGGGAGGTAGCATGATGCATGTTTGCTGTCCTGATGAATCAGTGACAGGATGATGGGTGCAAATTAAGCTGACTCCTTCCTGATCTCCTTTTTATTCCGGCTACTTTTCTCAATTCCTATCACAGGAAACAAAAGATATTGCCATGGCAAATGCCTAGCTCTACAAGATGAAAACTCCGGGTGGCAGAGACAGCCCCCAAGCCCCGCCCCAGGGCCAAGGCCCCTGCAAAAGCGAGAAGTGGCAGGCCCTCTTGTATACCTCCTGACTCCCAGGGAGGGTCCTGCCCAGAAGGATAAAACAAGGAGACAGCATCCCTGAGGGGCAGCTGGTACCAAGATGGCTCCTCCCCTTCTGGAGAATGCAGCGTGCTCTGTGGGCTCCAGATTCAGAGTTCGGGTGGCCACCAACACTGCCATTTGTGACCTGTCGCTGACATTATCTGCAAAGTTCAAGTGGAAGAAGAGGAAAACAGTAGCCCCAGTTTGCTTGCTTTCTTTTTTTAAAAATATGCTTTTTATTTTTTTTTAATATATTTTATTGATTTTTTTACAGAGAGGAAGGGAGAGGGATGGAGAGTCAGAAACATGGGTGAGAGAGAAACATCAATCAGCTGCCTCCTACACACCTCCTACTGGGGATGTGCCCACAACCAAGGTACATGCCCTTGACTGGAATCGAACCTGGGACCCTTGAGTCCACAGGCCGACGCTCTATCCACTGAGCCAAACCGTTAGGGCCCTAGTTTGCTTTCTGAAGGCAAAACATGGGACTCGGTGGAAGGGCATGGAGGCTGCTAGTAGGAATAATTAAGTGGGAAAGGGGATCTTTGATCCAGTTCTCAGCAGTGCCCCTGACTCATTGTGCAAGCTCACCATGCCTCAGTTTCCTCATCTTGCACTGTAGGAGCTGCCACCTGACTACGTTTCTCAAAGATGTACCTCTTGCTATTAGTTACTTAACAAATAAAGGAACATGTTGGGAGGGGGGAAAAGCCTATGGACATGGGCACAGTACATCTTCCAAAATTAAAATATGAAAACCAGAAATAATCAGTGTCGTGGGAATTTTTCTCAAACAGAATGGAATTTCCTTTTCTTGTTTCAATTGAGTTCCACTCAACTGACATTGAGGCAAATGTGTTACGCATGCAAAACTTTGTAACACACAAGACATGCACAGTTTCTATCACTGGGTCGGGCACATGCTCAGAAAGAATATTTCTGCTGAGCACTGGGGGGGTGGGGACATTTTCCCCCTTTTGATTTGGGGACAATGATACAAATTTGCTCATTTAAAATGATGGCTAACAAAAGTGCTGGGTTTCCCTATCTTTAACTATGCCCATGCCTTGCCTCCATTTGTATCAGTATAAATAGAAGCCTCGCTCCTTCTGACTCTCATACATGCACCGGAGACATCCGTCAGAGGCAGAGACGAGACTGAAAAGTGTGAAGGGAAAAGGCCACTTGCTTATTTCCCCATCCTTTGGGCAAGTTTTCTTCTCCCTTTCTTATAATTCAGTCAATATAGTCCTCTTATTAGCACAGCTCCCAGATCTATTGTGACTCTCCAGTAGATCTTCCAGAATACAATAGCTATTGAGAAACCGTCACCATGGGCTTGGCCAATGTGGCTCAGTGGGTTGGGCATCATCCTGTGCACTGAAAGGTCACTGGTTCGATTCCTGGTCAGAGCACATGCCCGGGTTGCAGGCTGGATGGGTGACTAATAGCTCTCTCTCTCTCCCTTCGTCTCTCTCTCTCTCAAATAAATAAAAACATATTTTTTACAAAACTCACCATGAGTAAAAGATGTGCCCATCAATTTTTGAAGGCACATGGACATGATGAACAACTACAGTGGGGGTGTGATGAGGAAGGAGCAGAAATAAAATGTGTTAAAAAAAAAATAACTTTGTTCCAATAAGTTCCAAGTGCACTTCAGATCACAGAGTACTGCTTGCTTTTCACTTCATAAATCGCTGCACAAATGGACTTCATCGGACTTAGGCTCAAAAGTGGTGGACTGAGGGGAGAGCTTCATTTCTCTCTTTAGTGTTTGTATGAATGTTTCAAATATTCTACAGTAATATTTGTTACTTTTATATTTAGAAAAAACAATAAAGGTTATTTTTAAAACAAGTTCTTTGCATTTTTGAGGAAACATAGAAAGACTTTCCTGCAAAGCCGCATACTTAACACAGAGCCAACTGCCAGGTATGTGTCGGGAATGACTGACTCCTCGCTCAGGAACCCTTGACCGTCTACGAACTCTCGGCTTGCATTCCAGAGGGCCAGAGCCCTGCCCCTCTGCACAAAGCCCCACGGAGGAATCCGAAGGATAAAGCCCATCCACCACATCAACCCCTCTTAACACACCCCCTGCACACACACACACACACACACACACACAGTTCACCCCAATTCCCTGGGCAAACAGAAATTCAGGACCGATGTCACCATTTCCCTGGAGGATTAAAACACCATGTTCCCACTCTCCATACACATATGCTGCTGTTGGCCAGGAATTCTTCTTTCAAATGCCTGCATAAAAATACATATTTAGGTCACAATAAAAGGCTGGGAGGCTTACTGATACTCAAGATGACAGGATTCATTCTTGGAAACAGTTAAGTCCCTGGTGGCACTTGGGGGGAAGAGAGCCAAGAAAAAAAAGCAGAAAAATCACCTGACCTTGTAGCAACACCTGCCACAGTAATAGCGATGGAATATAAAGACAAGTCACCCTCCGTCAGCACCTTCCATCACTCATGAACGCTGCTGAACATGTTTCAAATTCTCTCCCTTTCACTCTCAGGAGACCTATGAAGTCTATTCTATTTTTTAAAATGAGACTCGGAGAAGCGACTTGTCCAAGGCTGCACAGTTAATAAGTGGCCGAGCCAGGACCGAAGCCCAGCCTGCCACCAGAGCCCCATTCGTGAGCTCTCGGGACCGGAAGTTCCACAAACCACCACGGCTAGTCTACTACATCCGTGTGGGGCCCACAGTGAGTATTCACTGAATCATGAGAGAAGACCATGCAGCCTGCCCCTCAAATTAGTTCATTTACTAAGAAACCACGGTCCCAGGTAAGGAATTGTCAAGCATGATCTGTGGCCCTTATACTAACTTTCCCCATTTTGGACTTAAGATAACTGAGGCTTGGAGAGATGAAATATGTGCAACATTCTCAGGATTGGAAAATAGAGAGTAGTGCGAGATTTTGCCCCCACCTGGATAAAATTTATCCTGTATAATAAAAGCCTAATATGCAAATCAACCAAACGCCGGAAGGACTGGTGGAACAACCAGTCGCTATGATGTGCACTGACCACCAGGGGGCAGACACTCAACATAGGAGCTTCCCCCAGCCTACAGGCCCCAGGCCGGCCAAGGTGGGTGCCAGCGCCCGCCCTCCCCCCCCCCCCCCCCCAGATAGCCCTGTCAGATTGGCCGTGATCACCGGCCAGGCCTAGGCACCCTACATGTGCATGAATTTCATGCACCAGGCCTCTAGTAATCAAATAAAAGATAATATCCAACCATTATCTATTTATCTATCTATCTATCTATCTATCTATCTATCTATCTGGTTAAGCAGTTTGTGCAGAGACCCAAATACGTGCTACAGAAGCTCAGTACAAATATAAATATTCCTGGTTTGCTTTTTGCTTTCTTGAAGTCCACATCCTCACTACGTTAAACTATCTCACAGCATTCTCCCAAGTGAGAAAGCCGAGTGAATGAATGGGGTGGCCCCTGACATGGGGTGCTCAGCTGACTCTCAGAGGAGGTTATAACTAATCAGAAATGGAAGCACCAGAAGGAACCAGTTGAACTTAAGAACGTTCTGCCCCCAAAACAGCAGCAACCAAATACATCCAAAGCAGGCAGCGTGGCTGAAGCCTGAGGACCAGCGGGAAGAACAGGAAAACCAGAGCCTGCAGAGGAGGTGGTACCGGCCCCTGCAGCAGTCTGGATCTGCCCTAACAATGATGGGTAACCACTGAATGGGCTTAGTGCACAGACAAGTCCCAATGTATGTTCTTGTCAGGTCAACCTGGCTTTCTGTGTAGAATGAACCACAGAGGCAAGGGGACCAGGAATGAGACCAGGTAAGAGATGGGGGCACTTGGACTACAGGGAGAGTGGACAAGGGGAGGAGAGAAGGACTTGAACTACGCTTTGGAGACAAAAGCAACAGGACTATGACGGACCTCGGTGTGGCAGTAGACAGGGGAGGGGAGGTCACATTTCCGTTGCATTCAGCCAAATACACATTATAAGAAAGTCATCATCAGAGCTCTGCTCACCACACCCACACAAATAAACAAATTCCTTTCGACAATTGACCACAGCGGTCCAACAAAAACTTCTTGGAAAGCATCCATTTCTGTAGGAACCTGTGCTTGTAGCGGAGGGAACGCCTTTGTTTCCAGGGGAATGGGGTTCCTGGGCTTGGGTAAAGCGCTTCCTGCTCCCTTCCCAGCATCTGCACTAACTTTTCTGCTTGGTGCTTCTTGGAGGGCATGATTATCTTGAGAAAGAAGCTTAGAGGCGTGTGTGGATTTGATAATAAGGCAATCAGGAGAGAGGTCAAGGGCAGCGAACATCTGCATTCAATCACAGCATTCCTCAGTGACCACTTCCTACAAGCAGAGCACTGCTGAGAATTAATTACTGAGAGAAACCTCACTTGCAACTTTTCTCCAGGGAAACAGATTTCCTACTGAGCAAGGCTTGCCTTTTAGAAAACTTACTTTTAAGAAGTTTAAAAGTTGTACACAATAGAGAGTTCAATACAAAAACTGTAATTAACTAAGAACATTATAATGTCACAACACCAGTGTGGCTCAGTGGTTGAGCATCAACCTATGAACCAGAAGGTCACGGTTTGATTCCCAGTCAGGGTACATGCCCAGGTTGTGGGCTCCATCCCCAGTAGGGGGCATGCAGGAGGCACCCGATCAATGATTCTCATCATTGATGTTTCTATCTCTCTTTCCCTCTCCCTTCCTCTCTGAAATCAATAAAAACATCTTTTTTTAAAAAATGTCACAGCTAAATTAGGATCTGTGGTTCAGCTTAACATCTCTCACATTTTTAAAAGGGAGAACTGTCATAAGAAATGACATTGCATTTTAATTACTCTCCACAACATCCCCCACAGAAATGCTTACATGGAAAATCCCCCAACACCTCATGGAGACTCACATGGGTGTCTAGACTTTCATGATGAGCAAAAGCTACACAAATTTAGAAAATATGAAGCAATCTTTCAAGAGTTTAAAGGACTAAACAGAAATCATGCCAATTATATAGTTTCTTAGAGCCCATCAGCCAGACTCAATGGGGTCAGAGGATTTAAAAAAAAGATTTTAAATTGAAAATGATAGTATTAGAAGACAAGGCAAATAAAGGACAAGAAAGCTAAAAGCAGACTAAGAATCATAGAACATAAAGAGGTTAGAGAAATAGAAGTAGCAGGGGAGAGGTAAGAGGGAGAAAGAAAGAAAGGAAGTTGGGGGAGAGGGCTGGGAAGGGATGAAGGGACAGAGTAAGTAAGCAGGAGGAAGTAAGAAAAGGAAGAGCTTACCTTCAAATAAGGAAGGTCCCATCCTGAGAGAAATGTGTCCCTGGACCAGATAACTGACCAAACACTGGGAAACAACAAGCAGGTTATAGTAACTCCCTCTTCTTCTGACTGAAAAACAACTGGACTTGAACATCGAGACTCTGACATTAATCGGAGGTGCTACTTCAACACCAAGTCCAACCTCCCTTGATGGCAGGTCCCTCACCAGAAAGTGAAGCTCCTAAAACAGGTCTTGTCAAACTTGACGCTTCTGTGATTTGAAAAATGGCCCAACAACATTGAGATCGAGACCACAGGAACCGGAAGTAAACTTTTTCAGTCTCCTCTTGATGTGTGGCCTTTGGTAGGTCACCTAACTGATGTGAGCTTCAGTCCCCTTGCCTACACACAGGAGTTGCTGATAATACCTGGTCTAGTGTGGACCAAGTCAGAATGGAGCCTGGTAACACCAGTGTGAGCTGCTTACCTCAAATTCCAAGTGTGCTCTCCCTGCTAATCCATACGGGGGGTTGTAGGTGAACCACGTTTTATTATTTATTTAAATATGGTTTTTAATTGATTTCCGCTGGGGAAACACTGATGTACAAAAGTCACTCCTTTCAAATGAACACCTGAAATATCTCAAGGAGAGAAATAAAAAAATCACACAACACACACCACTGGGAAATCGCAGGAGGTGGTGGTTCTTTGAAACGTGTTTGGAGGAAGATGTTTCCATGTTGGACTATTTGAAAAGGAAATGACCAGGTACAATCAGTGAAGAAGGCAGACAGGACAACTGCAGGGTTAACTGAGAAGTGGTTTCTGAAGAAGTGGAAAGACAAACAGAAGCACGCCTTCTCTAAGTCCCCAATTATTTGTCAAGGACAAGGGGTCAGGGGAGTAAGATGGCCCCGCCCAGAAGCAGAGGCCTGGTCTCCTGTCCCGGGGTGCACTGTCCAGGGGACAGAGCAGAGAAGGAAGCCTTTCTTGCTTTGCCATCACCCGTTTATACCTGGACTTCCATTAACACCTGGGAAAACTCCACACTTGCAATCTCTGAAGGAAAAATTCGTAAACATCAAGGTCTCCTCATTCTTAACCCAAACGTAGCATCCGCAAGGCTCCGTCCCCTGGGGAGTAGCAAGGAAGTCTACATGGTGTCTGTGCCAGCCTCCCGGGCCCAGAAAGCCCATCTCTTCTCAAGCCCTTGGATGAAGACACTGAAACAAGACAGTGTTGCTTAGCGCACTCACCCAAGATGAGAAGGAATGAGCCTGAGGACAGCCGGAAGTCGTCGTGGGAAGATCTGCCCATGGATTCTAACATCACAGAAGACTGCAGAGGACAGAAGAGCAGCGAAGACCACAAGGGGCACACCTGGCCACCCTAACCTGCCTTCTTTGGCTCCCAGGTCCCGTGGATCTCCTGTCTTTTTCTGAATCACGTCACCTAAGCTTCCTCGTCTAGCCTTGGCACCCACATTGATTAGAGCAGCACACCACCCCCAGTACTGTTTCTGAGTGTCATTAGGCGTTCCCGTGTTTGCCAAAGGGATTTAATACATAAAACAGTGTATTCAGATAGAATTAGTGTCTCTGGGTTTGATGGGCCAACGATTCTCAAATTTTAATGCACATACACACCACCTGGGGATCTTGTTCAAACTTAGGTTCCGATTGAACAGGTCGGGGTAGAACCTGAGAGTCTGCATTTCTAACAAGCTCCCAGGCGATGTCCAGGCTGCCGGGCCATGGGTCTCACACTAGGCAGCAAGGACCCTGTCCCCTCAAGTCACAGAATCAAGGAGGCAAAGCGTGTCATCCCAGTAAGAAAAACAACCCGTCATGTCACACTCAGAGATCGTCTCCAACAACCAGGTAAAACAGTGTTTCACCCTAACCTGTTTGGCTCAGTGGATAGAGTGTCGGCCTGTGGACTGAAGGGTCCCACGTTCGATTCCGGTCAAGGGCATGTACTTTGGTTGTGGGCACATCCCCAGTAGGGGGTGTGCAAGAGGCAGCTGATCGATGTTTCTCTCTCATCAATGTTTCTGACTCTCCATCCCTCTCCCTTCCTATCTGTAAAAAAATCAATAAAAATATATTTTTAAAAAACACAAAAAACAGTGTTTCAGTTACCGAAGCATAAACCCAGACCTCCTGCTTTCTCACTTCTCAAAGTCCTTATTAAAATCTGTCAGTCAATGGAGACATTTTTTAAAGCAACTAGATCTTTCTGAAAGCTGATATTTAAGCTCCCTGGACCTACAATTCATGCTGCATCAAAAAACAAGAGAAATATTAAGCCATCTATAATGGAAAACTCTGGACACCTAATCTTCCATGTCTGTCATGAAAACAGAAATGAGATTCACACTGAAGTGCCTGTGGGAGAGCTATGCAGGCGAAGGCAGTGGCATCCCTGTGCCGCATGGTGTGGACTGTAAGCCAAGTAATTCGCCCAGTCACAGCCAGAGCACTGGCCGCTGGTCTCCCACAACAGCCAGGGTCATTCCTTCTCCAGCCCCTCCCAGGACACAGGACACTTGAATTAGGTAGGTCCCTAATTCAAGATCCAGCAAAAGAAAGAAACACTGCTCCTCTAAGTAGAGGCTCTTCCGTCCTCTCTCTCGCTTCCAACCCATCAGGCTGGGAACTCACAGAATGAACCCAATGAACTGAACAGTGAGCAGAAGACGGGGAGAGGGCGGGGGAACCCCCTGTGTTTATGAGCCTGAACACAAAGCAGTAACAGGGAGGGGGGCCTCCCCCAGCCAGAGGCCCCGCTCCTCTCATGTCTGAGTGAGCATGAGTCTTACCCTGCAATCCCAAAGGTCAGGGGTCAGGGCGAATTCTTCAGGCGGGGAGCAGCGTTAGGAGATGCACAGAGCATTTCTTTCCTTCCCCCGCCCCCCGCCCCCCTCCCCTCCTGACAGACAACAAACCTGGCACACAGGCCTCCCTCAACTCAACATGTTTCCTGGGATGGGGAGAGGGCTGGAAGCCACCGGGCAAGTTTCCCACCGGCTCTGCCAGTGGATCATTCCTCAGCCACACCCCCCGGCTGCAGCTGGAGCTCAAGAGCAAGAGGCAGAAACCGTTACATCCTTAGATTGTCGGGAGCAGGACCCAGTAGGACTGCCCTCCGGGCCAAGAGCTGAGGGAGTCCTGTGGTGTAACTACATACACCCCTCTCCACAGAGGTGCCATCGGATGGCCCAAGTTTCTAAACGTCACTAATCTCATTTGTAGCATTTACACAGCAAAACGCAGAGAACACGTAAATCTTGCATTTTTGCAAATTAGAACCTGATACCATTTAAAGAGTTAAAATTATTGCAATAGCATCTCCTGGCAAACACCGGTAGCTTGCTGGTTAAAGGCTGGAAAGCTATTCTTAAGTTTCATAGTGTCCTGCCTCCTAAGAGAAGGAAGATTAAAGTGCTTTTTTTGGCGCACACCTTCCATTTGGTGACAAAATTCACATTTTCAGTTCGATGGAAAGATGGCTACCCAAGGAAACAAGGGTTGCCGTAAGCTCGGCTGTTGGATGCAGTGCAGCAGAGAAGTTTCACTGCAGAGGTGGGGTTTCTCTTCTTCACATACTTCTAGGGCCTGAGCCTGCATGGAAGCATCTTCTCGAGAAGGCCTCCTCCCTTGTTCAGCTCAAGGAGCTGTTCCCTGGAGACCAGAAGCAGAGACCCCGTGGCTTCAGGAAATAGACACACATTTGTTCTTCCCCTTGACCCAAAGGTGAGGCTGGGGAAAGGAACTGGTCGCCTCTTGCTGCCGCGCAATGGGAAAGGATCTGTGACTAACGCACACCTCTGCCCACCTCTCCACACTGCTATGTGACACTGAGATTTATCGGGATGACCACTTTGTAAGTTATATAAATGTCCAATCACTGGGTTGTGCACCTGAAACTATACTGTACCTCAAACTCTAATTTAAGAAAGAAAATCAGAAACTGAATCTCTCAGACTTTTGGGAAACAACCCGGGGATGGATTTTGGCGTTCCCGTGTGACTGTCCTCTGGGGGCCACAAAGCCAGGCCAGGTCCTGCAGGTAGGGGCCTCCGTGGCTACTGTGGTAGCAAACATTTGTGCAAATTGCAGGAAAGCATGCAGGGAGACAGATGAGATTCTAGAAGGTGCCTCCGCAGACAGATGAGTTGTAAAAGGCACCCCATCTAGGCAGACAAATTACAAAAAGGATGCTCCACATTGGGCTATGGGCCCTTTTCCCCCTGAGCCAGGACTTGGTTCCGACTGGCAGACACCAGCCCAGCCAATATCCTTTTGACTAGGACCACCCTAGGTGGGCATTGGTGAATTATGGCACGTGAGCAAATGAACTGGAAGCCAGACAGCTTGTGTGCTCACAGAAAGGAAAGAAACTCATTCGGTGCCTTTTTTATAAACATCCATTAATTGTCCAATTATGTGTGAAAGGCTCCAAAGTAAACCCTGTGGATTGGTTCTTCTGGCAAAAGCATTTAATAATTTGGATCTAAAAATTTTCCATCATCTTGGCCACTAGCACACAATTCCACTAGTTAATATTCACTTCTTTGTGCTCCTGTACTTACTGTGAATCTGAAATCTGAATTTGAAAATGCCCACTGGGAAATGTCCTGTGAGAAATGCCATCTGCGTGGGATTTATCACTTTTCCCTAAGAGGCTATATAGTCATCACCTTGGGAAGGAGGGAGGGCCAAGCTGCATGGACCTTTCAGTTCCACCAGTAAGCCTCCGCAGGTCTCATGGGCAGAACTGGAAGAAACCTACTATGTTCATGGATTGGAAGATTAAACACAGCAAGTGTCAATCCCCACCCCTGCCCTAATTCCTATCTAAGTTTAATGCAATTCCTATCAAAATCCCAGTAAGATGTTTGTAGTCTGATTATTCTAAAGTTTATATGGAAAGGCAAAGGAACTAGCATTACTAACACAGTTTTTGAAAAAGAAGAGTAAAATGGAGGAGTCAGTCTACCTGAGTTTAAGAGTAATTGTATAGCTATAGTAATGAAGATTCTATTGGTGGAGTAAAACATAAAACTCAGAAACACAGACGAGCTGAGAGGAGAGAGGCCGGGCTTCCTTCCCCATGGGAGAGGTGGTTACGAAAGGAGCCTCACCTAGACTGTCCTTACCTCACATTTAAAAAAAAAAACACAACAACTCAGAAACAGACTCATAAAACTATGTCCAACTGATTTTTTACAAGTACAGAAGCAATCCTACAAAAGGAAGGTAGCCTTTTTAAAAAATGGAGCAATTGGATACCCACAGGCACAAGGAAGGAAGGAAGGAAGGAAAGGAAGGAAGGAAGGGAGGGAGGGAGGAAGGAAGGAAGGAAGGAAAAGGGAAGGAAGGAAAGGAAGGAAAGGAAGGAAAGGAAGGAAAGGAAGGAAAGGAAGGAAAGGAAGGAAGGAAGGAAGGAAGGAAGGAAATGAACCTCTACTTAAGTCTCACACCCTATACAAAAATTAATTCAAATGGATATGAACTGAAATATAAAATGTAAGCCTGAGGAGGGATAGGGCAGGAAGGAAATGTGTGACCATAAAAGGACAACACAAGGGATTGTGATGGAAATGGTGGGCATCGTGATTGTAGAGTGATTTTGCAAGATGTTACCACTGGGGGTCGGGGAGGTGGGCAAAGGGTCCCTGGGATCACTTGCTTTTAATTCTGGCATCTGCATATGAATCTACAACTACTTCAAATAAAATATTTAACTGAAAATAAACACACACTAAAAATGATAACGTCTTTCAATACTGTAATCCACAGTCAAGCCCAAAACAAGAAAGGAAGCCTCAGAATGCCAGGAGGGAAGGGAAAAGAGAGGTGGGTGGGAGCTGAGGCTGTCCTGGAGAGAGCCAGGCCCAGCTACTCAGCTTAGGGGTCAGGACTGAGTGCCTGGCAAGGGCTGGAGATGATTGAGGCTGGGTTTAGGACGGAGCCAAGAACCCTCTTTCCTTTAATAAAGCATGAGCGAGAAGACTGTCCCTGACTGTGAACAGAAACTACAAATGTTTTTTCCAGACTCAGATATACAATCTGGGTGGTGGGTACCTAAACCAAGCCCTTGGTGAAAGGGGTGGGGGCCCATAAGGAGTCTAAACCCCAATCCTGTATCCCACAAAAGTGTGAAGTCTAACATTTTAACTATCCTCCAAGCACAAAAACCTCAGCTGAAATACTAAGAATAAACAAATTCTGTAGGGCCCTGGTAGCAGCAAATCCAAAGCCACCCACTGAGATCCTCACAGGTCACAACTCCCACTGAGGATGACTTCCGAGCCTAATTGATTAAAGAACACGGATTCTCCTTCAAAGAACTGAGACTGGAACAAATCAACTAAACTGTGCAAAAGAAATAAACTCTTCCCTGGCTGGTGTGGCTCAGTGGATTGGGCATCATCCTGTGCACCAAAAGGTTGCTGGTTCAAGTCCCGATCAGGGCACATGCCTGGGTTATGGGCTTGATCCCCAGTCGGGGACATACAGGAGCAGCCGAACAATGTTTCTCTCTCTCTCCTTCCCTTCCTCTTTCTCTAAAAAAAAAATAAAAATCGATAAACATTTTTCTTGTAAAGAAATAAATTCTGTAATTTGAAGCTATAGAGGTGTTGAGGGGGAAAAGGTGAGGAACATGGTTGAGTTGGACAGAGGGAGGGCTGCTAAGCTGGGGACATGGGCTAACTCAGTCTGAAGGCAGCCTCCAGGGTTGGGGCCAGAGCCAGGTGAGAGGATAGTAAGTGGAGGGAGATGGTCAGGCCACACCTTGTCATGGGTGGCCTTTCTGGGTCTTCAGTTTGCCACCAGATGAGTCTGCTCCAACAGAGAACTTCAAATTAGAGACAGCGCCACCAGAACGCAGCCTCTAGCATGAGGAGGACCACATCAAAGCACACATGTGCCCGCCTGAGCCACAGGAATGAGACGCAGATGTCCGTTGCACATGACAGTGCCTCCCTCCTCAGAAAGCCTTCCAGATGCCACTCAGGGCGGGAGGCTTAGCGCCAGCTTACCGTACGCCTGCCACCCTGTGAGTCTAAGTGTGGGTCATCCCTCCATGAAAGGCCTAATGAATACCGTGGAGATGGGACCCCAGACAAGTGATCAGGAAAAATCAGACACCGGCCCAACCATTACCCTTTGACTAGGACCACCTAGGTGGTCCCTGGCGCATTATGGCATGTGAGCAAATGAACTTGACGCCAGCCAGCTTGTGTCATCACAGAAAGGAAAGAAACTCATTGGGCTCTTGGTGACTTTTTAAATTAAATGTATTGGGGTGACCATGGTTAATGGGGTCATACGGATTTCGAGTGTACATTACTATGATACATGATCTGTATATTGCATTATGTAGCCACCACTCATAGTCAACTCATCTTCTGTCTTGGTGCCTTTTTTAGAAACATCCATTGATTCTCCAGTTGTGTGTGAAAGGCTCCCAAGTAATCCCAGTGGACTGGTTCTTCTGGCAAAAATCACTCAATGATTTGAATCTAAAAATTTTCCATCGTCTTGGCTACTATCACATAATTCCATTAATTAATATTTGCTTCTTTGAGCTCCTAAATTTAGTATGAGTCTGAAATCTGAATCTGAAAATGCCCACGGGGTGGTTCTCCCGGCCTGCAAGGACCATGTGCAATGGAGAAGGTCCCATTGTTCTATCCCAAGCTTGGGAGCAATTGAGAGCAGTGTCTCAACCCTGGCTGCAGGCTGGACTCCCCTGCTACTCAGGGCCCTTCCTCTCCATCCCCCAGATTTACTGGCTTTTAACTTTATGCACCTTCTCCTTAACACATTTAGAGACCACGATCATGCACATCATAAGTGTTCAATTCACATGTGTTGACCGCATCTGTGAACCCATCGGCCGTGGGTGTGCAGGTCAAGGCGCCCAGGGTCGGGGGACAGGGGAGGGAGGTGATGGAGCCAGGCACTCACCAGTCCATGGCAGGAACTCAGGGCTGCAGTCCCGATTCTGGTGCCCCGCTGCAGGACTGTGCCCCGGAGATGGCAGGGGGGGCCGGAGGAAGCCACCATCTTAACATTGGACAGGTTCCCATACCTTCTCTCCACGATGTAGCTTTTGGAAAGAAATTCCTGGTTGACCGTCAAGTTAAAAACCAGGTCCTCCTCCTCGTGGGAAATTCTGTAGTACACCCAGTCCTCTGGGCTCTCCAAGTCCCTCTTCCTCCTGCTGCTGCTAGCGAAGGGAGGGCGCAAGCCATAGGACAGGAAATGCCCTCGAGCGTCTACTCGCACGGGTGCCACCACGTGGTACTCTGGCAGGGCCTTGATGAAATGCTCTGGAAAAATAAAAAGGAGACAGAATAAAACAGAGATCCCTGCTGCGTCTGTAGCAAGGCTAATGCTCTCCCTTTGGAACCTAGATTTTAGCTTGCTGATTGCAAGACCCCACTGTTGACTTGAAGTTTCAAGATCCTTCCCACCATACAAATACTGTCAACATTAAATTCCCCAAACAACTGACACGGACTCCCTCCTCGATGGCGTGACCATTGAGGCTGACACTAAGGCGTAGCTCTGGATGACAGATGTTTCACCGGAGACAAATTAAGGCGAGAATGGATTCATGAGGCAAGATCAGTAGGACGAACATGAGAGTTCATTAATACAAACGGTGGTACCTCACTGTCTAGTAAGGAGTTTAAGCACCTTGGGAAGGTCCTGTTAAGTCAGGTTGAAGAAAAATGCAAAAACACAGCAACATCATATACACTCTGACGACCCTCACAACTGTTACAGCCTAAGTGGTCCACAACGTAGCTTAGAGGGTCTTGGGTATTTCTTTTTTCTTTTTTTTTTTTTTTAAATATCTTATATAATAAAAGGCGAATATGCAAATTGTCCCCTTGAGAGTTCGACGGACCGGACCGGGAGTTTGACCGCCCGCTATGACGTGCGCTGACCACCAGGGGGCGGCACGGAATGAAGGAAGGCCCTGGCTGGCATCCCTGGTAAAGGAAGGCCCCAATCAGCCCTGATCACCAGCCGGGCCTAGGGACCCTCCCCGTGCATGAATTTTGTGCACTGGGCCTCTAGTATGAAATGAAAGGGTAAGTGAATCTATGAGGATCCGAGGTATGGGTGCAAGATCTGAAAACTGCCACTTTAACAATGTGAAACAGGACCACTCGCTCCTCCCACACACAGGAGCACGTGCACCTTGGATTTCCTCACACAGACCCGCCACTGCTTCCTCATCTTGATGATGGAGAATAACAAGGAATCTATTAGGGAGTAATTATCACTATGGATTACAGACTACTTAAAGCATATCGTCAACAGTAAGATAAATTAATATTTTGCTTGAGGTAAAAAAAATAGGTAAAAAGAAAACAAAAAACAGTCAGGAAGGAAGGGAGGGAGGGGGCTGCCTCCCTCCTGGCCTCCTCTCAGCAGTACTTACACTTTCTAACTTATATTACTTTGTTCATGTCATTTCTCCAACTACTTCTATGTTGCTCACATTCTCTATCAATATCCTATTTATTCCTGTTTATGCTTTGAAGTCCCAACTCCAATCCTCCCTCTTCTTTCTCCTGATGTCCCTGGTTGAAGTTTTTCTCTGCCTCCTCTCAACCCCCATGTCCTTACTTTCTGTAGCTCCCAGAATAGCCTCCGTTCACAATGCCTTTTGTTTATTATACTGTTTGTCCCCACACAGCATGGATGGAGCAGTGGACACGTTTGTAGCTGGTTAATTAAAAGAATTGGACCTGCTGAGGTACAATGACGCAAGACCTTTTCCCCCAGACAACTGCCTTCAAACACACTTTGTAAAGAGGTTCATCTCCACCTTGGATGAAATCTGGGACAGAGCACAGGGTTTCCTTCTTAGGTACTAACAAACTGTCTCAATTTTTAGGTATAAAATCTCCAGACCCACTGCTTCCAACAGCAGTTAGGAACAACAGACCACGTTGTGACAAGGGCAGATCTTCGAAGCAGTGCTCAATGAAAAGTATGAAACAAAACGAGTTAATACAGAGCCATTTACATTCATGGAAACTATGTGCACATAGAAACAACACTACAAAGTTTGCCAGGGCATACGCAAACAAAAAATACATGTGGAACCCATTAAAATGGTTTTCTAGAGGAAGAATGAAAGTGGGGAACGGGGGTGGGGGGATGCATATAAATAAAGCAAGAAAGGGGTTTTGCACAAATTAGAGATGCTACGGCGCCAAGAACTAGGGGTCACACTGACTCAGTCCTCTGCCCTGCCTACTCCCCCAGGGATGTCTGGGCTCTTTAGTGTCAGAGCTTCCCGCCCTTCCAAGTTCAGAGCTCCAGAGAGGAATGGCCAGGTTGGGTGGGGCGGATGTAGTTGGCTGCTGTTGCTAAGTCTCCTAGGTTTCTCATCTCTTCTGCTACTTGTAGTAAAGTCTCTGGCTCCCCCAGGGTTAGAGCAGTGGGGGGGAGTGAAAGGCAGGAGTCTCATTCAGCTGCGTACAGAGAGCATCACCGTGCAATGGTCACCTGTCCGTGGCCAGTGTCCAGATGCCGACTCCCTCTCTCAGGAGCAGATCTTATATCCCTTAAGATACAAAATGCTTGACTCTGGCCGAAACCGGTTTGGCTCAGTGGATAGAGCGTCGGCCTGCGGACTGAAAGGTCCCAGGTTCGATTCCGGTCAAGGGCATGTACCTGGGTTGCGGGCACATCCCCAGTGGGAGGTGTGCAGGAGGCAGCTGATCGATGTTTCTAACTCTCTCTCTCTCTCCCTTCCTCTCTGTAAAAAATCAATAAAATATATTTAAAAAAAAAAAATGCTTGACTCTGAAGATACAACTCAAAGAGTTAAGTATGAATTTTGAAAGTATAAATGAAAAGCTAAAGCACCTATTTCCTGAAGAATAAAAGAGCAAACAAATTTACAACTTTTGACCAAGTTGCCTTTAACCTAATGGGTTTATTAAAGAGCCAGCAGAAGGTGGCTGTACACTAATATCATGATCATTACTGTAGCCATTCAATGAGCACTTGCTATGAGCCAGGTGCTGTCAGTCTCTTCTCATTCAGTATTCACAATAACCCCTTGCTGTAGACTAGTATCCCCATATCACAAAGAAACTGAGCCTAAGGGAGAACACAGAGCCAATACGCAACAGCACTTGGATTAAAATCTTGTACTTCCTATTTCAAAATCATGTCCTTGCCCCAGGACTTCATGTACATATATGCAGCTGCACTTGGCAGAGATGATACCAGAGCAGAGGTAATAGCATGGCCCCGGGTGATGGTGATCTAACAAGCAAGGAACTGCTTGTCTTCTTTAAGAGGCCTCTACTTGCTCAGCAATAAACGGAGCTAATACTTGCCTCCACTGGGCAGAGTAATGGGAGATAAGACTGGCTTTGCCTCTTGATGTGACTGCAAGGGAGGCAGCAAAGCCACGTCAGCCCACAGGTATGAACGGAAATAGGAGGCCAGGAACGGAGTATGGTTAATGTGGGTGGCCCAACTACAGCTGCCTCGTGTATGCCCTCGTCCTGGTAACAGTGTCTACCTCCTTGGGTGTTGTGCTCATCCAATGTATTAACATGGCAAATAGATTCAGAACAGTGCCTGCCAAGGAGCACTCACTAGCTATTACTGGTAGTAAAGACAGAAACTTGCCTACCAGTCATCTCTGTGGCATAAACACATGTAACCTCCAAGCAGAGAGAGCGGAGAAGCCCCCACTCACTTGGCTCCCTCTTGTTGGGCGTTTAGTTTGTAGAATTAGGTAGCTATACCTTGGCCAACAGAAAGCAAGAGTTCAGAGGCAATGTGATAGTGTTACAGAAGAGCAAAGAAATACCAAGCACGCTTCCTAGAGAAAGGGAGGGACCGCGTTTATTTACACTAGTGGACTTCGGGAATCATTTCCAAATCAGAGTGAAGAAACACATGGAGAGCCTGTCTTTATATATCCCGCTGGGGTCTTTGTCTTGCAGATATGCCCCCTGCCCTCTTCTTGGCCCTGCAGGAAGGCCCCCAGGTGTCAGGCCACATCCAATAGTCTGTCCTGGCACCAGCATAACAACCTCCTCCACCCCCCACCCCTTCATTGTTCAGTTTCTATGGCCTGACACGCCTTGCAGGACCAGTTTCCTCCTCAATAGGAGTGGAGAAATAAGATGTTAGGGAATAGTCACAGCTCCTAATTCTTACCATGTCTATGGTCAAGCACAGCATTAAGACAACACCCACTTGGTCTTGTCGAATGCTCACAGTTCTGCGGGGAAGGTATTACTAATGGTGTCCCTTGTCTTGGCTTCCATTCCCACCACTTTAAAAATAATAACATGGGTGAGGATTTGTGCTGGGCAAGCTGACCCCAGAGCCCACCCTCTGACCAAAGCCCGAGGGCTCCTCGAGGGCCCACCGCTGAGCCCCAGAGTGGAGATGATAAGAGTCTAAGATGCACCCTAAGGACATCACAGTCCACACTGGGGTTTATGAAAATAAATTCCGAGCCCTGAATACTGCCTTGCCGTATTTAAAATTCCATTTGAAACCACAAATTCTGATACTTGATGAGAAACTGTGAGTGAAGCCTGTTGGCACTTTTGAAAATAGACAACACCAAGTGGTCTCCTACCCTCTGATTAGAAAGAAAGGACAGAGGTGAGAGACTGTGCACCTGCGGGTTTTTATAAGTTTTCGGTTAAATCTGTGGCTATTCTTCGTATTTATTTAAATCTTAGAGAGCAATTGAATTTCTAAGACTCCTTACTGGAAAGGGCAATGACATTCCTGTGATGGAAGTTTATTTTCGTAATTATCCTCCACAGATGGTTATCACCTTTCCATTGTGTTTTCATTATAGAAAACACGCGTGTGGAAATGTGAAGAATCGAGTTAGTCCCTTCAAAGTTGTAAATACAGGAGGTTGGATCTGCTCACCAGCCCCATGATTAACCTGCAGAGCGTCCTTGCTCATTATTGTTGACACACAAAATACCAAAACCGTGAAGTCTCTTCCTACACTAAGAAAATGTCTGAAACAGGAATGTTTAGGAGTGAAAAAGATAGATTTAGGAAATTTTAGAAATTTTGGAAATAGAGGACCATGGAAGCACAGGGCTGCAGAGCAGCAGAAGGTACATTTCCATAGAATAGGGGAAGCTGGGAGAAGCAAAAGGTCTACATTTACAAAATAAAGGAAAGGAGCCCCTCATCCAGAAGGAGAAGAAGAAAGCCCAAAGGGAATAGGAAAACAATAAGGAAGGGGTGGCGGGTGTGAGGTTGACCTCTGAGCTCAGAAGTTACTGTAATAACCAGTCCAAGGGAATAGTAGGAATAGTAACCAATCAGAGGGGATATCAAAGCATCAAAATCTACAGCCTTTATAAGCCTTAGGGAAAAGGAACTCAGTGGGACCTTTCTCCTTCCTACGTGGGAGCCTGTACTTGCTCTTTAATAAATCTCCACCTTTGTTAGACCACCTTCTGTCCGTGGACTCATTCTTCGACTCTGGTGGACAAAGAATCCGGGACACCCTGCCCAGTCCAAAAATTCTGCTTCAATGTCCAAAATTACTTTCTCCACGCAGAATTTGTTTTTTGCAAATGGTATGAGTGCATGATCATAACATTTGTGTTGAAACACGGCAACGCTCCCAGCGTTCCCACACATGTGTGTGCAGCCCAGAGCACGTCTCTAACATGGGGTCAAGGGCCTGCCCTGTTGGCTTTGTGGAGCTCTCAGGAGAAAAAGAGGCCCCAGAAGTGGCTGGGGCCTTGTAAACAGTCCAGGGAACAGCTCGCCCAAGGGGGCAGCGTTGGCTGTAGAAGAGGGTGGTGAGCAAGGGGAATATTTCCGGTTGTCCTGATCCTTGGTGGGGACCCTGTGGCAGTCACTGCACAACTGAGCCACGTGGGAAGTCTACTGAGCAGTGTGTCCATCTGCCTGGTTCTGGTCCCGGGAAGGGCTGGACTGACCTCTGTACTCCTTCCTCCGTCTAAAATCCTGCCTCTGCCCGACCCTCAGGCCCAGAAAGAACCTTACTGGCTACCCAGGGTCTGAGTGAGTTTCCAGGTGTGGGACTCTTCGCCCCTTTGGTGAAACAGCAGAGGGTAGGTGCTTAGTGGGTAGATGCTGACGAACAGACCGCGCACCTAGACCGCCTGCTCCTCACCTGTAAAAACAAGGATGGGAGAGGTGATATCTAAAGTAATTTGCAAGTTTCAGTGCTCAGAATGTGGGTGCAATTCGACAATGTCCTCAGAGCGCCAGTGGGAGTCTAGGGAGAGGGGCTAAAGGTGAAGCAGGAGGCAGCTCACCGGGAAGCACACCCGGGCCATCCTCCTCCCAGGAAGCTCGGCATGTGCTGCTCTGACTGCTCTCTCCGCTCAGTCCCAAATGGAGCCCCGCTCACAAACTTCTCCTTTGCGTAAAATGAGGATTAAGGACAACTACTAGTATGTAGGTGAAGAGGCTTTTAAAATCTGAAACTATTTTTAAAACCTAAAATACGCGCGCATCGCTAATAAGCTCGGAGCACTGTACAGCCGTTCCCATGTCAAACGCTCCCAGTGCATAGCCCTCAGGGTGGCCAGGGAGGGCGACCACGGTCCAGGGGAGAGAAGCCAGGCCCTGGGCTCCACACCCAGCGGCCTGTCCTGGAAGGAGCAGCGGGGGCAGAGCTGAAAACCAGCCCGGGAGAACGTGTCTTAGAACCCAGCCTCTCCAAACGCCGGGGAAGGGCCCCCAGGCTTTGTCTGTGCTGCCACTGAGGAGAGACTCTTCACAAAGGAGCTGTTTTGCAAAGAACAACAGACGCTGCTATTTTAAACTGGGGTGGGAGATGGTATCAGACGTTTACACAGGCGAGTGCTGGCGGCCTGACCTCAGAGCCCAGCGCTGGGGGCCCAGCTTCCAAGGAAAGCACCGGGGCTGGCCCTGTGGCTCCTGACCCTGGACCCGACCCCCCAGCAGGTGAGCTCGCCAGCAGCTTTGGACTCTGCAACGCGGGCATGGAAACCCTCAGAATGGTGGGCACGGATGTGTGCCCCCAAGCGGTCTTGGGACCAGAGGGGCTGAGCAAGCTGTGGACGCTTCCCAGGTCCTGAGCGCAGTCAGCAGACACAGGGCTTCAGGGAGCTAGCCCAGGGCTGTGCTGTGCCCGCCTGTGTGTGTGCCCGTGTGAGTGTGTGTGCCCGCCTGTGTGTGCTGTGCCCGCCTGTGTGCGCTGTGCCCGCCTGTGTGTGCTGTGCCGCCTGTGTGTGTGCCCGCCTGTGTGCGCTGTGCCCGCCTGTGTGCGCTGTGCCCGCCTGTGTGTGCTGTGCCCGCCTGTGTGTGCTGTGCCGCCTGTGTGTGCTGTGCCCGCCTGTGTGCGCTGTGCCCGCCTCTGTGTGTGTGCCCGCCTGTGTGCGCTGTGCCCGCCTGAGTGTGTGTGCCCGCCTGTGTGTGCTGTGCCCGCCTGTGTGTGCTGTGTCCGCCTGTGTGCGCTGTGTCCGCCTGTGTGCGCTGTGCCACCTGTGTGCGCTGTGCCCGCCTGTGTGTGCTGTGCCCGCCTGAGTGTGTGTGCCCGCCTGTGTGCGCTGTGCCCGCCTGTGTGCGCTGTGCCCGCCTGTGTGCGCTGTGCCGCCTGTGTGCGCTGTGCCCGCCTGTGTGCGCTGTGCCCGCCTGAGTGTGTGTGCCCGCCTGTGTGCGCTGTGCCCGCCTGTGTGCGCTGTGCCCGCCTGAGTGTGTGTGCCCGCCTGTGTGCGCTGTGCCCGCCTGTGTGCGCTGTGCCGCCTGTGTGCGCTGTGCCGCCTGTGTGCGCTGTGCCCGCCTGTGTGCGCTGCCCCTAGCGCTGCCCTTGGGCAGTGCTGCTGGACGGTAGGAGGCCAGCGAGTCCGGCTCCCTGAATTCAAACCTCCCTCCACCACTCGCTAAGCCAGAAGCTCTCCGCTTCAGGTGCCCATCTGCAAAACGGAGACAGTGCCGAGGGTCCCTGCACCAGGGGGCGGAGTGGGCGGCCAGTGGGCTGACACGGGGCGCCCTAGCCCTGCACCAGGGGGAAGGGTGGGCGGTCAGTGGGCTGACACGGGGCGCCCTAGCCCTGCACCAGGGGGTGGTGTGCGCGGTCAGTGGGCTGACACGGGGCGCCCTAGCCCTGCTGGTGCCCGGACCGCTCTACTCTTTGCTCCCCCGCCACCAGGAACTCCCCACCAAACAGGAGAGTCTCTGACCCCGCACGCCCAGTGCACTAGCAGAGGCAACAGGACCAGCCTTCCAGGGGTGAGGTCAAAAAGGTCAGAAAGAATGAAGGGTCACAACAAGGTGTCACAGCTGCCCACGCTTTCAGGGCCGCTTTCAGGGCCTTAGGGGCTTCAGAGGTTCCGCCAGAGTTGCAGCCTGTGGCCGGGAGGTGGGGCAGGGCAAGGTGGGCCCCTGGAGCGTCCCATTCCCCCAAAAGGACTGTTATTTCTAAAACACAGCCCTACATCTTTCCAGGAAACCAGAACCCAGCCAAGCTCCCGCAGCAGGGGGCGGCCTCACACCCCCCTCCCCTCGCCGGAGCTGAAAACGCAGTGTCTGCCAGGGCCCAGCTGGAACTTTTATGAAAAATCAGTCCGTGTTCAGAATCTGAGAACTGGGGCGCGGAACCAGGGCAGCTTCAGGGGGGACACAAAGGAGGGAGGTGGGGTACCCGCTGCCTCTGGGGTCCTGGCTGCGGCGGCATCCGTGCAGAGAGCTGGGGACACCCACCTTTCGGGGGGACTGAAGGAATCCGCCCCCGAAACGCTGAAGCCCGAGAACCCCTAGTTCCTGAGCTCCGGGCTCGGGTTTCCTTACAACTCAGCAGAGTTCCGCGCGTGGGGGAGGGGAAGGGAGCCACGGACTCTCACACCCGGCAGGTATCCCCGGGTTTCCAGGGAAACAGAGAAAAGCCACCAACCTTGCCTCCGGTCGCGGAAGCGCACCTGGCCGGGCTGCGGGGCTGCCCCGTGGCCCGGGCCCCCGAGGCTCAGGAGCTGGGCCACCACCCAGAGGTTCGCGAGCCGGCTCCTCGGGGTACATGGCATGGTTCAGGTGTCGGGGTGAGCTCTCAGCTGGAGGAACTGCTCCCGGGGCCCTGCGGGGAGCCGCCGGCGCGCATGGCCCAGGAGTGGGGCGAGCAGCGGGAGGCTGCCCCGTCTCCCCTCGCTTTTCCCAGCAGAAAGGGGCTCGTTACCGCGACCCCCTCCCGCCTGCAGAAAGGGGAGCGCTCCCAGCTGACAGCGTCTGCGGGGTGCGGGGTGTGCAATGGCTGGGGGTGGGAGGGCGCAGCCCAAGCCCACCCCAGGTCCCCACCCCTCTCCCTCCGTCCCGCCTCGCAGCGGGCTCTGCGCATCTTCCTCCGGGACTCCCACCCCCCGCTCCTCCGGCCCCGCCCCGAGCCCGGGCAGCCCGGCCAAATAGGGGAGCCCCGCCAGAACCACCCTGGGCGGGACTCCGGGAGAGGCCCCAGGCCAGCCCCTCGCCAGGCCACAACGTGGGAGGAAGATTGAAGATTGGAGCGCAGAGCCAGCCAGGCGCCCCCCTGCCCCGCCCTCCCCAGCTCAGTGCTGCCCCCTGTCCGGCCGCCCTCCGCCCGGTTCCCGAACTTTTCCTAACACCCTCACTCCACTGAGACCCCTTAGCTGGTCTCACATTTCCGGGGTTCCCTTGCAGGGCGAGCTGGGACTCCCATGTGAAAAAGTAACAGATAACTTTTCTCTCTGCCAGGTCACACACAGGGAGAGGGGAGGGGACGGGAGGGGAGGGGAGGGGAGGAAGCCAGTCAGCCCCAGGAGGTGCCCGTCCCTCTGGGGGCACCCCAAGAGGCTGCTGGGGGAGGGGGTGGCCCTTCAGGGGCTTACACTTCACGGAGAGAATGCCACAAACCAGGGAGCTTGCCAGGCTTCCTGAGAACTCGCTGCGATAATCCAGTCAAGATTGTGCACCTCTGGACTTCAGCAGGCCCCTTACTCCATCCGGAGGAATTTGGCCCCATGTTGCTTGCCATGGCTCCCAGCCAACCACATGTACCCAGCCAGAGGCTGGGGATGTCAGCTCATCCAACCAGAAAGGGACTAGTTACCTTGATTTAAGGGGGGGGGCGGGCAGCCAAGTCAAAGCAGTGACCCACGTGCAGGGTGGTCCTCACAGACCTGGGTGGAGAGGCTGCAGAACTTCAGACTGGACACATACACCCGGCACTTCCAGGGGTTGTGTTAGTTCCCTATGGTTGCCATCACAACCTCCCATACACTTGGCAGCTTCAAACACCACAAATTTATTACCTTACAGTTCCGGAGGTCAGACATCTGAGACGGGGCTCACGGGGCTCCAATCAGGAGATGTTAGCACTGCATTCCTTCCTGGAGGCGCTGGGAGAATCCCTTTTCTCGCCTGTTCCATCTCCTAGAGGGGCTGCCTGCATTCCCTGGCTCATGGCCCTCTTCCCTCGTTGTCACAACCAGCAATGGCCTGTTGAGCCTTTTGTGTCACATCCCCTGTCACTGTCTCTTTTCCCTCCCTCTCCACTTATAGGGACCCTGTGGTTACCCTGGGCCACCAGGACCCACCAGGACCCACCAGGATGATCCGCTGATTGATGAAAGGCATCAGGGATGAAATACATCGTCTTAGAGTGAGCTGCTCCGCAACCTGGATTCCATCTGCGTCCCTTATTCCCCAACGTGTGATAGGACATCTTATGTTGTGTCATCGTGGGCCAGTCATAGATCGGCTGGGAAAGGCGAGGAAATCAGTAATGCAGGACATCACAACGGCATGCCACCCGATAGGCTTCAATGAGAAGGACAGCGTCACCTCGTGAAATCTCTGCCCGCGATACCCAGCCTGCCTCTCAGAGCGAGGAAGCATCAGGCAAACGGAAACTGAGGGAGAGGCTACAAAACAACTGGCTTTTTCTCTTCAAAAGGCCACGAAAGTCCAAGGAAAACTGGAAAACGATTCCAGATGAAAGGAGACCGAAGAGATAGGACAACCAAATGCAGCCCAGCTCTGAATCGGGTCCTTTGTCACAAAGGACATCGCTGGACAATTCGTTTGAAACTTGAAAGGGGAGAGAGGATTGCATGGCCCTATGGGCTCCCTGCCAGTCCCGACGGCGATGCTGTGAATACGTGGAAGACCGTCCTTGCTGTTAGAGGTACACATGACGGTGTGTGGAGCGGTGGGCCATCTAGTTGACAATTTACTCTCAAATGATTCAGAACACAAAATGTTCTTTCGTTTTTTCACTTCATTCCAACTTTTCTTTAAGTTTGAGATGGCTTCTAAATTTTAAAAAATCATCAAGTGTAACAGTCTGTTCTCATTCTTTAAATAATTAAACACTCAGCAGAGATGCTGTAGAATTGGAAATTAGAGAAGCGTGATAATGAGAAGTTAGCAGACAGTGGAGTGCTCCTGTCTGGTGGTCTCTGAGCTCCTAGGCTGACAGCCATGGGTGTTGCCATTATCAGACTGGTCCTATGTTGGTCCTGGACCCCATGGCCACCAGCCCCTTTATTTTAGTCTGCCTTAAAGATCAAGTCTGAATTTAGGAAGAGTGTGTCTGTTGTTCCCAAGGAGAGGAAGAAATCGGGGAGGAAATGAATCAGGGAAACTTTAAGTGCTACAGCCTTAGCTAAAAAGAGAATACTTCATTTACTCAGTCAACAATATTTACTGACTGCCTACTATGTCCACACATTAGGAAGGTAGCAATGAATAACATAGTCAAAATCTCTTTCCTCGTGTTTGCATATGATCTAGTGTGGGTGTGGGAGACGGAGGAATAGAGAGAAACAGACAAATAAATACACAATAGGTAAGGTAGTGATAAGAGCAGTGGAGAACAATAGGCAGGCTAAGGACAGGGAGCGATGGGGAGGGCAAGCTCCTGTTTTACATAAAGGGATTATTTTTAAGGAGTGATTCACTAGCTCAGACTAGAGGCAAGGGCGGGAAAGGGGTCCTGGTTCCACCTACTCAATTGCATAGAAAGAAAAAAGTGAACGACAGAGAGAATGCTAACTCCACTCACTAGGTCAGCGGTTCTCAACCTGTGGGTCTCAACCCCTTTGGGGGTCGAACGACCCTTTCACAGGGGTCGCCTAAGACCATCTGAAAACACATATTGAATATGTAATTACATACTGTTTTTGTGATTAATCACTATGCTTTAGTTATGTTCAATTTGTAACAATGAAAATACATCCTGCATATCAGATATTTACATTATGATTCATAACAGTAACAAAAATAATTTTATGGTTGGGGGTCACCACAACATGAGGAACTGTATTAAAGGGACGAGGCATTAGGAAGGTTGAGAACCACTGAGATAGAGTAACTTTGAAACATACACATCAAAATAATTTTTTAAAAATCAGCTTTGACGCTAGGCCTGGATTAAGATAAAAGCTCTCTTTATGGTTTTGCAGAGTCTCAACAGACGTCCGGGCGGCTGAGTTATCGCCGCAGCCGGAGAGGGATGCTGGCGGCCCTTTGATTCCTCAGCCCACAGAGCGCCAGGCTCTCAGCGTCCCTTTCCTGGGACCCAGGGGACAGGGGCCGAGGGCTGGAGGCCTCTGCTCACACCTCACCCACCTGGGCCAGCTTTGCAAACGCTGCTGCCAGGACCGCCCCCTTTGGTGCCTCATAGCCCCTCGGAGGGTTGCACATGACACCCCAACTCACGGGTTAGTTACCTGTTTGGCGGCCCTGCTTACTCTCCACCACGTCTCCTGACAGGCCTCCCAGAGCCAAGGGCTGTATTGGCTCAGTCCCTGCTCCCTGCCGTAAGGCAGTGGCCGTGATCAAACCCAGGTGTCGTGACTCACCTTTCAAAGGTGTGTGTGGGTGTGTGTGGGTGTGTGTGGGTGTGTGTGTGTGTGTGGGAGGGAGGGTGTGATTTGTATACAGTTAGAGTGATGGAGTCTGTGAAACCTGATGTGAGAAAAATAAGTACAAGGGCCATGCGCACTGATCACATGCGATAGCGTGGAAGGCAGAGAGGTGTCTGTGAAGGACTCTAGAAAGAAGCAAAGCTCTCAAGCTCTCAAGTGGTGATTAGAGAGCGGGCAGCTGCTGCCCGTCGGGCAAGAAGGCTGAAGTTAATGAATCTTGTGATTCATTACAATTGATTTTCCACTTGATTACAAACCGTAGGTGCAGGGACCATGTTTTATTCATGTTTGCTTTTCTCTCAAGGTAAAATGCCAAAAATGAATATGTGATTAGAGGATGGGCGTGGGTGGGGGACCTGGTGGGGAAGGTTCTGGGAATGACCTACTTTGAGGCCAAGGAGACACCCCTCTGTTCCTAACTCCGCCTGACTTTGGGGAGTAGATTCTGGTTTCAGGATGAGACTATTCCCTCCTCTCTTTGCCCTCGGGGATAAAATACACTCCTTTGCAGATGGGCGGAAAGTGAATGTAACTGTTTAAATCGCCAGTCACTTCAGCAAGAAGAAGTTCGCTAACATCCACCTAACAGGTGCTTGTCACAACAGAAACACCGTACGTACCTCAGCAGAGGTGGGCACTGGCCACGGGGGGGCGGGGGGGCGGGGAACAGTGCCCCTAGCCCCTCTCTGCACATGGTTCTGGCTCCAGCATTGTATCTTGGAAAACAGACAAGAAAAAGGATCCAATGGCAGGTACTCCACTGGTGAGCATCTGACAGGAGAGACCCAAACCCCAGGCCTGCACACAGTTTCATGGAGGGGAGGGCTATGATATGGATAATGTACTTCAAAATACTTTATTATCAACAATACTAGTGTGTGTTACTCTTAATTCACACCCTAGAAAAAAAGAATATGAACCTGGAGGATAGCTAGGCAACGTTTTATCAAAAGCTCACACCACGAGTCAGCAACTAAAACGACTAACTGTTTTCATCTGTGAAAAAACACCAGATGTTCCTTCGCTGGAATAGTGAAGCGATGAGGCTTAATGAAGCTATTGTAGAGACACTCCCCAACCTTGTACAAACAGGATAGAAATATCTAGCCAGAGAGACTTCCATTGTCAACCTCGATGGACTAACAGAAGTGCAGTTTGCCCTTTCAACTTAAACAACTACGAAAATGATGGGTAAAATAGGTAACAATGGTTTTCACACAACAGATGACACTCACTGAGAAGGCAAACAAGTGATGTGAGCCCTACCGTTACTTGGCCTACCCTTACTACGGTTGTGGTGCAGGGAGAGGGACCCCAGACACTCAGTGGTGTGTCTGCATTGAGGAGACAGGCCAGCGTCGCTGGGAGTTTGCAGGACGGACTATGAAAGAGGGGAGACCTGCCTATGAAAGAGGGGAGACCTGAACTGACAGGAGGCAGCTGCATGCAGAACGTTTCAGAAACTTGCAGCGGATCCCCTCGAGCCTTTCCTGGAGTGCCGCTCGGCCCTGCATGGGCACAGCTCTGACCAGGAGGAAAGAGAAGGCGCAGGAAAGGTTCAGGTGGGCAGTGCCAGGGATTACAGAGGCCAGGAGCCGCTTGCTCTCCCATGGGCCACCGGGGAAACCTTGTAGTGCACAGGCATCTGGAGGACAGTGCCTTGTGAAACAGGAATTTTTAGGGGTGAAAAAGACAGGTTTAGGAAATTTTAGAAATTTTGGAAATTAAGAGAACCATGGAAGAAGCACAGGGCTGCAGAGCAGCAGAAGGTATATTTCCATAGAACGGGGGAGCTGAAAAGCTGCAACAGGTACATTTCCATAGAATGAGGGAGCTGGGAGCAGCAAAAGGTCTATATTTACAAAATAAAAAGAAGGAAGCCCTTCATCCGGAAGGAGAAGAAGAAAGCCCAAAGGGAATAGGAAAACAATAAGGAAGGGGGGGACAGGAACCTCACATGTCCCAAGTGAGGTTGACCTTTGAGTTCAGGTTGACCTTTGAGCTCAGGAGTTACTATAGTAACCAGTCTAAAGGAATAGTGACCAATCAGAGGGGATATCAAGGCACCAGAATCTGCAGCCTTTATAAGCCACATGAAAAAGGAACTCAGTGGGACTCTTCCCCTCTCCTACGTGGGAGTCTGTACTTGCTCTTCAATTAATTTCCATCTCTGCTATATCACCTTCTGTCCGTGGATTCATTCTTGGACTTCAGCGGACAAAGAATCTGGGTTCCAATCCAAAAATTCTGTATCACTTGGAAGTGGGCAAAATTAACCTGCAATAAAAGTGGTTCAGGTCTCGCCTTCGAAATGTCCAAACTGTTCACAAGTAGCTTAAATATGGCCCCAAACCATATCTGGGGATATTGAAAGAGAGCAAGGATATTGAAAGAGAACAAAACAATTGAGCACACAAAGTCAAATTCACCATGTGTGTCATATAATTAAAACAGAAGCAGACATGCAAAGAAGCAGGACAATGCAGTTCAGAATAAGAGTCAGTCAATAGAAACAGAGAGAATTAGTAGCTGAGGGTATTTTTTGAGTTATAATAATTACATTTTATAGCAGTGATGTCGAACCTCTTGAGCTCGGCGTGTCAGCATTTTGAAAAACCCTAACTTAACTCTGGTGCCGTGTCACATATAGAAATTTTTTGATATTTGCAACCATAGGAAAACAAAGACTTATATTTTTGATATTTATTTTATATATTTAAATGCCATTTAACAAAGAAAAATCAACCAAAAAAATGAGTTCGCGTGTCACCTCTGACACGCGTGTCATAGGTTCTCCATCACTGTTTTATAGGTTTAAAAAGAGCATGTTGAAGAGAGATATAAAAAAGACCCAAGTCAAACTTCTAGGGTTTAAAAAAAACAATGTCTGAGAGGAGAACTACACTACACAGCATCGATAGTTTATTGGACGCTGCAGAAGAAGATACTAGTGAGCGTGAAGATGTAGAAACTATACAGAACTGAACACACAGGTTGAGACTTACAAGAAACAGCCACTGCATCAGGGAGCTGCGGAAAAACTTGAAATAGCCCAATATGCACGAAATTGAAGTTCACAAAAGGGTTGAGGGGACCCCACAACACTAAGCTTACAGAAGGGGTTGTACAGAGGGGCCTTGACTTACGAGTGTCCCGACTAACGAGTCTTTTGAGATACCAGCTGTCTCGGCCGATTTTTTGCATTGAGTTGATAGAGTAATTTGAGTTAACGAGCTCGGTCTCGGAATGAATTAAACTCCTAAGTCAAGGCCCCACTGTATAGTTCTTTTGTTTCTGCTTACAAACAAATGTGCATGGCAGAATTTTCTATGAGACAGACATGCTTCTCTGAAACCTGGTACAGAGGTGGCGGGGAGGGGACCAAGATCAGTTTGGCCGCCGCCAACAGGGATGGAAGTGGGCGGAGTGCAGGGGCTGAGAGTCCAAACATTTCTCACCGGCATAAATGTCTGCCCTGTGTGTGAACGCTAGGATGGCTCCTCTGATCCCCAGTAAGAGGAGCAAGGAAAGGAAGGAATGGAAATGCCAACCCAATCCTGACTATGAAGCACCTGGGAGAACTTAGGACCAGATGCTCTCATTTCATCCCTGATCGTCACAAGCAAGCCTAGAAGTTCACAGGGAGTTAAGATGACCAGTGCCGTCCTCAAAACAAACAAATAAACAAACAATAACAACAGGGGAAGGGGTTGTAGCCTTGGCCACAGGTCAGAATAACCTGGGGAACTTTGCAAAAATAACATCTGGATCTCACGCCAGACCTGTACAGTCAGAATTCCCAGGGGAAGGCCCCACAGAATGTTTCTAAGCCCCTCAAGAGAGGCCGAGGCAGCTAAAGAAAGAAAGCATCGATCCGTTACTCTGCGGCGGAAGTGCTTCTCTGTCTTGTTTTTTCCCTCTGACGGGCACTCAGAATCGTAGAAGGGAGAAGCAGCCAGTCCCACCCCGCACTCTCTCCCTCCTCTCCATTCCTGTGGTCTTGTTACCTGAGCTTTCTTTAAGGGTAAGAGTGGCTAACTGTTTCTTTGTGAATGTGTTTCAGAGTAGGAGTTGCGGAAAAGCTACTTCTTTGTGTTAGGACATTGATTCTCACAGGTTAGTTCATCAAAATCACCTGGAGGGCTTGCTGCGCCGTAGATTTCTGGGCCCCCTCCCCAGAGCTTCTGACTCAGCAGGTATGGGTGTGGCCTGAGAACTTGCATGTCTAACAACTCCCAGGGGCTGCTGCTGCTGCTGCTGCTGGCTGAGGCCACATGTGAGAACCACTAATCTGTAGGCCCTGGGGTGATCCTGTTGGGTTTTCTCTCAACAGTGAACGAAACAGAGTTTCAACAATGAAAGAAGGAAGTGCTCAACCCCAGAAGATGGAGCACCTTAGGAAGGGACAGGAGGAAGGCTGGAGCGGTCAGAGGGGTGCGGAGCATCCGAGGTCAAAGACGGCTATCTGATGTCTTGTGGCATCAGGGCCGTAACCTTGAGATACTCAACAGAGGATCCAGAGCTGAGCTCAGCATGAAAAGCAACACTGGCCGTGGAGGGGCCCTCTCTGTTAGGCCACTCAGACCTGGACGAGCAGCGACGGCCGGCCGCGGGGTGCCAGCGTGGCGTGAGGACCGGGCCCTCCCTCTCTCCTTGGCACAGCATGAGCCTCGGTACTGCCCCAGCGAAGAGCAGGAAGTCTCTAAACTCGACTGGTCTTGACTTCTCTCCAACTTAGTCAGGGGAGCGTTACGCCAGGTTTAATTTGATTTAGAAAAATAATAAAATGTGACCTTTTTTTGCTCTCAGAAAGCTATCAAGAAACCCAGACTTGTTTTAATATCTTTTGATGAATCAAGTTCCTAATTACCACTTAATTTTCAAGTTGTGAGTGTGTGGAACATGGCGGGGAGGGGAGGGAGAGCATTTGAAACCGAGTTTACAGTTTATGGCAGGGTATTCCAACAGGGGACTGCTTTCGGATTGCTGCATGGTTAGAAAAGGCATGGAATGGATGACTCATTCGTGGATTCAAGCTGCACACAATTTTCCAGGGGCCATGTCAGGAAGTAAGGATATAGAGCGGGATGGAACGTGGAACCTCGTTAGCTCTCAGGAGGCTCAGAGGAGGGTAGATGTTTATCATCGTCTGTCTCAGACAGTCATCGCGCTATAATAAATGTTCATACACCGTCCTGTGGGAACCAGAAAGGATGACTAATTCTCTCTAGGAAATATTAGGAATAACAAAATCTTCCAAAAAGGAAATGATGTGTGGGCTGAGCCTTGCAGGACAATCAGATCACCAGTCAGACAAACAGGGATAGAAGAGAAATGGCCATTTAGGCAAAGGGAGCACAGTGGACAAAGAAGGGGTAAGGGAGCTTGCTTATAGGGAGGACAGTGGGCTGATGGTAGTGCCTTTCAGCAGAAGGGATATTGCAGCCGGTGAAGAGACGTTGATAATTGTGGTACAATAGGCGGTGGGATCAATTTGAAAGACCCCATATTCATATTCAGCTGGTGTGAGTGAGTGTAACAGAAGTTTTTAAAAATGTTTATATGTCTCCATCCCTATTGGCTAAGCCCTGCCCCAATCCTCCTGAGTAAGGCCACCCTGGGCTGCTCGAGACCCCCTCCCCTCATCTCTCTATCATTTAGCAATTAGAAGGTTAATTTCTGGCATAGCAGGGGCCCTCTACATATTTCTGCTCTTATGTTTAATATCTCCATTCTTCTTTCTTTGAAATTAATTTATTTGTCTTTCTCTAGTATCTTCAGTTGGAAGCTCAGATGATTGATGTTTAATGCTTCGTTTTTAAATTTTATGTATATATTTATTTATTAAATCTTCACTGTTGAGAGTACTACAGATGTAGATGTCTCCCCCCCCACACACACACACACTTTTTTCCCCAATTGCCCCCCTCCACCTGGTTCCCACCACACCCCAGGCCCTTACCACCCTATTGTCTGTGTCCGTGGCAATGCATATATGCATGTAAGTTCTCTGGTTAATGTCTTCCCATGCCTCCACCCGCCTCTGAGATTTGCCAGTTTCTTTTCTTTTTCTAACGCACTTATAGCCATAAATTTCCCCTTGAAGTACTGTTTTAATTGCATCCCACAAAATTTGGTATGTGATATCTTTATTATGATTTACTTTAAAATATAATTTTATAATCTATAACATTCTATAAAAGTTGGTTCTTCTTTAATCATGGGTTGCTAAAAAATGAGTTCTTAATTCTGAAACATTTTAGGACTTCTAGTTATCATTCTTTCACTGATTCCTAGTTTATCCAGTGTGCTCAAAATACATGTTCTGTATGATTTCAAGCCTTTGACATTTGTTGAAAACTGGTTTTGGCCCAGCATGTGGCCTGTATTGGTGAATGTTCTATGTATACTTGAAGAAAGTATATAGTTTTGGTTGCTGAGAATAGAGCGAAGACCTTACCCTTAGGAGGTGCCCCTCTGAGGTTTTGCCTGAAAACCTGGGCTATTTTCTTTTTTTTTCATATATATATATGGTATATATATTTCATATATATATATATGGCATATATATATATATATATATACCATATATATATATAATATATATATATATTATTGATTTTCTACAGAGAGGAAGGGAGAGGGATAGAGAGTTAGAAACATCGATGAAAGAGAAACATCGATCAGCTGCCTCCTACACAGTCCCCACTGGGGATGTGCCCGCAACCAAGGCACATGCCCCTGACCACAATCGCACCCGGGACCCTTGAGTCCACAGGCCGACACTCTGTTCACTGAGCCAAACTGGTCAGGGCGCTGGGCTATTTTCTTATTCCTCTCCACCTGACTAGGCTTGACCTTCAATCCCCATTGCCATCCCTGTGTAGTTGTTGACATATGTACTCAGCTGAGTAGCCCTTCAAATCCTGTCTTCTGTTGGGTCCGTGACAATTTGCCACCCCACGGTGAGCCTTTAAGATGATCCCAAATGACTCTTGCCTCCTAGGCATCATATTATTGTAAAACTCCCCTCTGTTTGAGTGTGGACTGGACCTGATGACTCATCTCTGAAGAATAGAATATGGCAGGAATGACATTTCTGATATCTATCTATCTATCTATCTATCTATCTACACACACACACACACACACACATATATATATATATAGAGAGAGAGAGAGGTAATATGCAAATTAGCCAGGATGCTGTAACAGTCACGACCAGCTCAGGAGGAGGCTGCACACACAGATGGGCGGGAGGGGACTGTGTGCCACCAGTGGCTGCGGCATGGCAGCCACTGGGGCCGGGGGCAGGCCTGGAGTGGAGACACAACACACAGGGGGGCCCGCCCCCGCTGGGAGACAGCACGCCAGCAGTCCCGCCTCTGCTCCTGAGCTGCAGAGGAAACACCTTTTCTTATCGCTCATTGGCTAAGCTCCCTATACGCCACTCGCAGTGCTCTTGGTAACTTGGGTATTAAGAATCCAAGAAGGTGATCTAGAGATTTTCCCACCTCACTTGTGGAGGAAAAAATGAAGGTCCGCTGCTGGAGGGGCTAAGAAATGTCATATTCTGCCCTAGCTGGTTTGACTCAGTGGATAGAGCCTCAACCTGTGGACCACAGGGTCCAGGTTTGGTTCTGATCAAGGGCATGTACCTAGGTTGCAGGTTCCTCCGGGCTGGGGCCCAGGTCAGGGCTCATGCAGGAGGCAACCAATCTAAGTGTTCCTCTCACATTGATGTTTCTCTCTGTCTTTCCCTCTCTCTCCCACGCTCTCTAGAAATCAATGGAAAAATATCTTCAGGTGAGGAAAAGAAAGAAAGAAAGAAAGAAAGAAAGAAAGAAAGAAAGAAAGAAAGAAAGAAAGAAAGAAAGAAAGGTCATATGCTATAAAAGAGACATCTTTAAAATGTCTAAAGAAAGTTGTCATTTTTTCGTGGTGATGAAAACACCTTGGTGGTTGTGGCGGCCAGCAGTGGTGGCAGCAGTGGGATCATGGGGGTGGCACCTTCCCCTGATCAGCCCAGTCGCCTCCTCCAGAGGGAGGCCAAACTTCGGCTTAGGACCGCTCCCTCCAGGGCATCCCCTGAGGGCTCCCAGACTGTGAGAGGGGGCAGGCTGGGCTGAGGGACCCCTCCTCCAGTGCACGAATTTCGTGCACCGGGCCTCTAGTTAGGTTATAAAAAGTCTATACCTTTCATGCTGCGTTCTCTCTCGCTCATCGCTCACCCTGGTGGAAACTAGCTGCTTTATTGTGAATTAGCCCTGTGGACATTTCCACATGGAGAAAGATCAAGGCCAACCACCAATCATGTGTGTGAACTTTATGGCAGCTTCCTCACCCTCCCACTAAAGCCTTCATTCAGGTAAAACCACAGCCCCACCTGATAGCTTGACTGCAACCTCATGAGAGCCCGTGAGTCGTTGACATGGTGCTGCACCTGGATTCCCGCCCTACAGAAACAGATAATCAGTACTTGTTGTTTTAAATCATAAAGTTTTGCATAAATTGTTATTTATCAAGAGGTAACATACAGAGAAAAATAGAGAAATAATGAGAAATAGATGAATTTAGGAGTTTTTTTGGTTTGGGGAGATTTGCTTTTTTTCTTGAGGAGATGCTAAACAGAACCTACTAGACTGGGTTATATTGAACAGGAGAAGTAAAGAATTACTCTTGAGTTTAGCTTGAACATCTAAGTGAACAGGCATGCCATTTACTAAGATTGAGAAATCTGATGAAAAATCAGCAGCCAGGTAGAACTGCCAAGTAGCGGTTAGTATAGAATTCTGGCGCTCTGAGGATTCAGGGCTGGGAATCAGATTTGGAATAATAATGGTACCAGCCTCGCTGGTTGTGAGCACTAGGTGAGAGAATGCAGATAAAGCGTTTTGCACAGTGCATCCACCTGTCATCTGTTGTAGGTAGAATTGTATCCTCCAAAAGGTACGTTCAAGTGCTAGCCCCGGTACCTGTGGACATGACCTTGTTTGGAATGAGGGTCTTTCAGATACAATTAAGACGAAGTCATACTGAATGAAAACAAACCCCAATTCAATGACTGGTGTCATGATAAGGAGGGAAAACACACACACACACACACACACACACACACACACACACGAAACTGTTATCTGAAGACAGAGGCAAAGGTGGGAGTAACTCAGCTACAAACCAAGGATTTGCCTTAGAACTATCAGAAGTCAAGGAGGGCATGAGCTGCTTTCTTCCTCAGAGCCTCCAGAGGAAAGCAACCCTACCAACACCTTGATTTCTGACTTCTAGCCTCTGGAATGTTGAAACAATAAATTTCTGTTGTTTTAAATCATCCTGTTTGTGATCATTTGTTACAGCAACCCTGGGAAAATAACACACTGTCCAAATAGATGTGTAATGTGAATGGTGATCATTGCTTCTATTATTATTCATATCGTACTATTGTTGTTGTTATTATATCTCCAAACACCTAATACTTTGCTTTGCACATAGTAAGACCTCAGGTCATTGTTATGGTAGACTGTTTGCATCCCAGCAGCACTCTCTGAGGGTCACACTTGGGAAGAGCGTGTCCTGAGGACTCAGTCTGGTGGTTCTGGCTAGCACGCAAGGCCCTCTTAGCCCAACAGTGAAGAAAATGTCACCTGCTGAGCTTAAAATTGATTTTAGTGAAATTCAGCAACCCCCCCTTCTCTTCCTTTGCTTCCCATCCCAGTGTGTGGTAAACCATCATTGGACACTAATTCTTCTCTGGCACTTAAATTTTTTCACATGAAGAGTTAGAAAAGGAATAAAAGTTCAGATGTTCCAAAACTTGGGCGGGGGCGGAATTAGTCTCACCTGGAATAATGTGCTTAAAATGCAGATTCTTGGGCCCCTTTCCAATTCCACTGAGAATCAGACTCTCTGGGGCTGGTTTGAAGCTGGGAGGAGGCTGCAAGCTCCCCAGCTGACTTTGATGTCACCTGCTCAGCACTTGTCCTCAGGATATTTGAAAACCAGAAATATGCATATCAGGAAACTGGGTAAAGGGCTTAACAATATGCCCTCTGCTTCCTTGTTTTGCAACAGCACCTGGAAATAATAGAGAGAGGGAGGGATTTAATAGAGAAATAGCTAGTAAAAAAATGAAGTGAAAAGTGATCTTGAAGGTGAGACTATTAAAAAGGAGACAAGAAGTGTCCACAGAAGCAGATCGTTGATTTAAAGTAATAATCCGGGCAGAGCTGCACTTTTCCACATCAGAGTTGTTCAAAGGGAGTGGTTTTTTGTTTTTGCTTTTGCTAAAGCCCTGGCGCCCTCTAGTGGGAAAGATAAGCAGTTCAGCGTCTACAAAAAGCGGTTCTCTCCAAAGTGTTCTCTTGCTTTGGAATGAATCAAAATTGTTTCCATTTCCCTTCATAGGCTTTGGGCACGAAGTTCCTTTTCTACTAAGTTTTTTTTCCTTTCTCCTCTGCTTCAAAGTCACAGCCTCTTTATCTGTCAGTAAAGTCGAGAACCTATCAGGACTGAGGGCCGTTATGTTTAAAGATACTTTTGTCTCAATTTAGTTCCAGACTAAAGGAAAACATTTCAAGTTTTCCTAAGTCCATTCCAAAAAGCGTCAGCTGTCATTGAAATAAAGCCCGATTTGAGAAGTAATTAAAGTGATCTATACTCGTTCCCTTTGCCCAAAGGAACACAGAAGCTCCCTTAGAGCAGTGGTTCTCAACCTGTGGGTCACAACCCCTTTGGGGGTCGAACGACCCTTTCACAGGGGTCGCTTAAGACCATCGGAAAACACATATATAATTACATATTGTTTTTGCGATTAATCACTATGCTTTAATTATGTTCAATTTGTAACAATGAAAATTCATCCTGCATATCAGATATTTACAGGACGATTCATCACAGTAGCAAAATTACAGTGATGAAGTGGCAACGAAAATAATTTTATGGTTGGGGGTCACCACAACATGAGGAACTGTATTAAAGGGTCGCGGCATTAGGAAGGTTGAGAACCACTGCCTTAGAGTTTATTTCCTTCGGCCTGAAAAACACCTGCTAATGAGTTCTTATCAGAACAGTAGCGGGAAGAGGGAGCCGGTGACCCAAAGCAGCTCTGTGTGGTCCTCTTTCAACTACATCAGGGCAAAGGAGCGCGGTGTGTGTGAGGAAACTGTTTGTTGAAGAACATTGGGCTGAGGGCTGGACAGGTAGTATCCACATGTCTGTGAATTCGGCTCACCGATTGATTTTATGCACTACTCAGCTTCCGTTCTCAGAATCTACCAAAGCAGAGGGTAGCACTTGAACCAGACTTTTACTACGGGAAGATCCTTTGAAAATCCTGACAACCACAGACACCCGTTCAAGTGGCCGGCTAACTGAAGAAAGCAGAGAGAAGTTTGCGTCTGTTGTGTATTCAGCAAGAGCCCGCCCTCTGGTTTGGGGTCTGGGCATGACAAGGAGCCGTGGCCATTCTTTAAAAAAACAAATGGGCAGGAGATCAGATCGTACACCTTCAGAACCACACTCCATCACATTTCAAAGATAAAGCGGGAGCGAGGAAGGAAAAATCCCTATAGACACGTTTGGCAATAAAATAAAAGAAGAAGAAAAGGGGGTCGCAAATCAAAGCAGACGGTCCCCAGCAACACCGGAGAGTAAAAGGTTGCGATCATTTCCTCCTGAAACTTGGTAACAAGAAAGGGGGAGCGGGCGGGCGGGCTCTGCCTGAGGCCCTCCTCCCCGTTCCCCCCGGGGCGGGCGCGGCCAAGTTCAGCACCTCGGAAAGCGCCCCCTCACTCCCTGGGGTTCACGCATGCTCCTCGCGAGCCCGCAGCCTGGCTTTGCGGGGCCGGTACCACTCGGGCGCACTGCGGGCAGCTCACAGGGAGTCGAGGACAGCGGCGACGCGGGCAGCGAGGCGACATCGGCAGACCTCGGGAGAGTCAGAGGGAGGCGGGTCTCTCCGGTGCCTCCTTTTCCCCCCAAAGGACAGAAACCTCCTCCGAGCTGCAGGAGAAACCCACAAAGGTATTTGAAAGACAAGGCGCGGGCCCCCAATAACCGGATGGGCTGTGCGCTAGTGCCCAAGTGACAGCGGGGACCCCGGAGACTCCGGTCTCGGCCCCAGAACCCTCGCCGCTCGCCTTAGGAGCCGCGACCCTCTGCTCGCCGACTCCCTCCGGAGCAGAGCGGAGCGCATCTCCCGCGCCCAGGTCCGCGCGCACCAGCTCCGAGGCGCCACCTTCGGCTGCTGCTCCGAAAGCTCCCTGCCCGCCCTGCGCCCTCGCCCCGTATCGGAGCCCCGGGCGAGCCGGACGCCCTCGGTCGGGGCTTGTCCCCCGGAACATGACCTAGAGGCACCTGCACACGCCGGGGCCGCTGCTGCCACGAGGGCCACCATGAGCGCGGCGGCGGGCGGGGACGAGCTCGCGGGACTCGCCCAGCGGATCCCGCACCTCCTGCGGGAGGCCAACGCGAGCGCCAACGCGTCGCTGCCGCGCCAGGATCCGTGGTGGGAGTTGGGGCTGGAGTCGCCCGAAGGCGCGGCGCCCGGGCACCCCCCGGGGGGCGGCGGCGGGGCCGGGCGCGCGGACGCCGAGGCCCGGGTGCGCGTCCTGCTGAGCGCGGCGTACTGGGTGGTGTGCGCGCTGGGGCTGGCGGGCAACCTGCTGGTGCTCTACCTGATGCGGAGCCGGCGGGGCTGGCGCCAGTCCTCCATCAACCTCTTCGTCACCCACCTGGCGCTGACGGACCTCCAGTTCGTGCTCACCCTGCCCTTCTGGGCGGTGGAGAACGCGCTGGACTTCAGGTGGCCCTTCGGCAAGGCCATGTGTAAGCTCGTGTCCCTCGCGACGTCCGTGAACATGTACGCCAGCGTCTTCTTCCTCACCTCCATGAGCGTGGCGCGCTACCGCTCGGTGGCCTCGGCCCTCCGGAGCCACGGGGGCCGGAGCCGAGGCCGCGGCCGGGGCTGCTTCTCGGCCCAGGCGCTGTGCGCGCTGATCTGGGCCGCGGCCGTGCTGGCCTCGCTGCCCAACGCCCTGTTCGCCACCACCGTCCGGGTGCTGGGCGAGGAGCTGTGCCTGGTGCGCTTCCCCGACCGGGCGCCGGGCGGCGGCCGGCAGTTCTGGCTGGGCCTCTACCACCTGCAGAAGGTGCTGCTGGGCTTCCTGCTGCCGCTGGGCGTCACCAGCCTGTGCTACCTGCTGCTGGTGCGCTTCCTCTCCGGCTGCCGCGTGGCGGGGACCCCGGGAGGGGCCCCGGCGGCCGGGGGCGGCCTGGCAGCCGCCAGCGCCCGGAGACGGTCCAAGGTCACCCGGTCGGTGAGCCTCCTGGTCCTCGCCTTCTTCCTGTGCTGGCTGCCCAACCAGGCGCTCACGGCCTGGGGCGTCCTCATCAAGCTGGACGCCGTGCCCTTCAGCCGGGGCTACTTCCTGTGCCAGGTGTACGCCTTCCCGGTGAGCGTGTGCCTGGCGCACGCCAACAGCTGCCTCAACCCCGTGCTCTACTGCCTGGCGCGCCGCGAGTTCCGCCAGGCGCTCAAGGCCTGGCTGTGGCGCCTGGCGTCCCCGTCGCTCACCAGCATGCGCCCCTTCACCGCCACCTCCAAGCCGGAGCCCGAGGACCAGGCGCTGCCCACCCTGGCGCCCCTCCGTCCCCTCGCGGAGCCCGACATGCCCTACTACCCGCCGGGGGTGGTGGTCTACAGCGGCGGGCGCTACGACCCGCTGCCCAGCAGCTCTGCCTGCTGAGCCGGGCGGAGGAGCGAGGAGAGAGGGCTGGGGGTGCCTGCTGGGCGCGGGGGTGCCGGGGCTGGTTCAGAGCCGGGAGGAGAGGAATCTGGCGGAGGGGCCGAGGTCAGCCTCACCCGGGGCCAGGCCACCGCCCTCCGGCCCTCCCACAAGCACCTCTCCTCGCCTCCCCTGCCGGCGCTGGGCAGTGGGGGGGCTCCCGGCAGGGACATGGCATAGGGACTGTGGAGAGCTCGGGGCGCGAGGACATGGGGCTCAACCAAATGGAGCAGACAATCCAGCGCATTTGTTCCAGCGACTTTTCTGGAGCCCTCGAAAGGGTCCTCTAGGCGCACGCAGCCAGGGGCGCCCACCCCAAAACCTTTCCTCTGGCCTCGGCCAGGAGACTGCCCCGGGGCCAAGGACTGATCAGCGTGGCTCTGCGGGCACTAACAAACTTTTGAGTTGGGAGAAAGGAGTGACAGTCTCCGCCCAGAGGAGAAAAGCACCGTGAGAGAGGCACCCCAGGGGCTGTGGGTCCTTTACCATCCCCATCTCCACCCTGCGGGACCTCTGCCCTCCAATGGCTTGGGGGCAAAACGTTTGTATCCAGAGCAGAGCCATTGGCGGGACTGGAGTGGAGGCGGGGTGACTAGAGGGGCTGGATAGAGGCCTCCTCAGGCTCCTGCCTCTAAGGAAAAGGGGGCTCTCCGCTCACTTCACAGCAGGAGGTGAGTGCACTGCCAGTAGGAAGCCAGGGCCCCGGGTTCTCCCCAGAGCCCCTTGGGTGCCTGGAGACACTGTGCCCCCCATTCTGTGCCCTGCAGACGGGGAGCTGTGCCCAGGAGCAACTTGAAGAGGTCTAAGTAGACATGTTACTGTGTGTGTGTGTGTGTGTGTGTGTGTGCGTGAGAGAGAGAGAGAGAGAGAGAGAGAGAATGCTCTAGCTCCCTTCCTCATCACAGCAGCCCATTCAGTGTCCATCTGAAAAGAGCTTCATGTGTAATAAAGCGCATGCCCTGTGGTTGGCCAGAGGTGACTAAGTTTGACTTCTTGGGGGTCCAGGTAAGATGGCCCGTGGCTACAGCACACCCTCCCAGCTGGCCAATCATTCACTGCAAAGTCTTCAGGCAAACACCAGAACAGCCCTCGGAGAACAGGTGAGGAGCTACACACCGAATTCAGGAAATGATGCCATTTGCACTCCTTGCAGAGGCCCAGGTCGGGTAGGCACAACAAGAAAGGCGGCTTGTTGCTGTTGCTTTTGTCATGCCCAGCACTGGGTCATGTGGGCTCCTCTGGGCATTCACCCCAGGCTCCTCTCAGTCAGCCTGGCCTTGCTTCTCTAAGTGGGATGATGTGATGGGGAGCAGGAGGAAGGAAGGCTGGGGAAGACCGAGTAGCTTGACATGTGACTCGCCCAGAAGAATGACTTCACTTGGGAGTGAGTGTACCAGCAGCATGCAGGGGCTGGTTGGCGGCGGGCTGTGAGAGGCAGCCTGTGGAGAGGAGAGCCAGGCTCAGAGGCTAAGGGGAACAACAGCACGCTGCGGGGGAGCGGGGGGGAGACAGCCCCCCTCGGTGTGGAAATACCTGGAGACCTGGAGAAAATGGAATAAACTGCCGGAGCCTGGAGTGCCTGGCGCTGGCTTCCTGCCGTGGGTCCTGCTGGTCGCAAGTGTGAGCGTTGGGAAGGGGGTGCCCCCTTTGGTGTAAGCCCCCACCCCACCCCCGCACACGGCCTAGAAGGGCCAGGTCACAGGGCTGTCCCAGATGCCCACACCCAGCACTGCCCGCCACAGGTGTGCTAACCCAGTAGCAGCAGAGAGCAGCTCTTAAAACAAAAAGGAGGCAATTAGAAAAGGAGGCAATCAAGACAATTGCAGCCGCCACCTGGAAGCCGAGCAGCAGCGAGAGGAGGAGGGTGAGCTAGGAGCTGCGGTTTGAGACCAGGGGAACCTGGGAGGGAGGGGGAGGCTGCCGCACAAGGACAAGGGGTCCGCTCTCTGGCTACGCTCTGAGGCCGTACTGCCCTTAGAGCTGGGGTTTGATTACTAGAGGACTCTGCTCTCCCCTCCCCTCCCCCAGCACCCTCCCCCGTGGCAAGGAATCCACAGGGCCGCCTGGCGCCTGGCCCCACCTGCATTCTAGACTATGCTCCAGCGCCTGGACCTCAGAATCCCCATGGGAACGGCCTGAGACGATCTACAAGGCCATGGTGCGTCCTTTCCTGGTCCATCCCCCAGAGGGTGACCACGGCACTGAGTCTCTGCGCCCTGGGGTGTGAGGGGTGGCTGAGGGTGGCTGTTTGCAGGTGTGGTGGGGGGCAGGGGTGGGAAGGCTATGGATGTGCCCATGCCAAAGTGCACCCCAGGACTCTCGGGGTGCTGGACAGAGCTAGGGGTGCGAGGAGAAGGGGTGGGCTGTGGACTCAGGGCCTCCATTAGTAGGCCTTGCTCTGGGCCCTGCAGGGGTGTGAAAGAGAACCCCAAGCCTTCCACAACCAACCAGAGCCCACGTCCTCTCCTCAGCATCACTACCCCAAAGGCGCCTGCCCACGCCACTGAACCCATCCATCCTCCCACACACCTGGGGACGGAAGCCATAGGGCAGATCCCAGCGTCTCTTCTCACAAGCAGCTCGTTGCCTTTCTCCACATTCCCGCCAGCACTCAGGTTTTGGTAAGTTAGAAGTTCATCTGAGGCAATGACTACCCTACCGGGCCCTAAGGTGAGGCAGGAAAAGGAACCACGGATATTTTTTAACCTGTAAAAGCCATTGGGCCAGTCTCCATTCCGCCCTGCTCAGGCACAGCTGGAGCGCAGACAAACACTTATGGCGGAAGGGCAGGTGGAGGCATGGGGCACAGGATGGGAGCCTTCCACAGCAGTGGCAATAGCTGTCACTCATCCAGCGCAGGCCAATCGCCAGCCTCCAGGCTCTGAGGTACATACTGCCTGCCTGCCTCAGTTTCCTCCGCTTCGAACTGGAGGTCAGCCACACACCCACTCTCAGGCTGCCGCGTGAGCGCGGGTCGAACGTTCAGAGGGGCCGTGAGCACGCTCCAAGTGTCACATGTCATTAATGGCCACAGCTCCCCGAGGTTGGAATTATCACCCCCAACGTGCAGATGAGCAAGTGCCTGGGGGCCATTCAGTGGTTTGATGATGAGCAGCAAAGCCAGGACTCGCCAGCGCAGGCCTAAAGCCCCTGGTCCGTCCAGGACGCCCGTGGATGCTGCCTCTCATGGCTGCTGCCGCCCTGGCCGTGGGCAGCAGGGGAGGGGAGGGGAGGGGAGGGGAGGGGAGGGGAGGGGAGGCGTGTGGCTGGAGGAGATCCTCACCGGGAGAGGAGACCACAGGAGAGGGAGGCTGTTTGCAAAAGGCTTTCCCACGGTCTGCAGAGGAGGGAACAGGTGCAGACTAGCGAGAACTATTTCCACTGTGTCCACGACATGAGCTGCCCTGAGCAGCGAGTCCTCCGCAGGAGCTGTGCAGGCAGACTTGCCTAGGATGTTCTAAGTTAACATGAATTCACTATGAACGAGTTTCATATGAACTAAATATGAGTAGGCTAATGTAAAATCAGTCACCAGCAATATTTTGAGTACTGGTGAATTTGATTAAAAGAAAATATGAGCCCCCAATCTGTAATAGTCTCAGCAATAAAAATAAATTCTGAAAACACACACACACACACACACACCACACACACACGCGCACACACACACGCACACACCCTAGAATAAATCCAGGAGTCGTGTGTGAATTCATCTGCTTCTCAGGTTTCCTCAAGATCTGAGAGGCCCCAGGGAAAACAGCCCACCTCTCCATCCGGCCCTGAGACACAGCGAGAAAGGGGCGTGTGGGCACCTCACCTGATGGAGAGGTAGTCCAGTCTCTCCCGGGACAAATGGTGCCTGCAATGTGGGGACCGCTGTGCAGAGAGCTGGGTGAGAGTGGGCAGGCACATCACTGCAGCCACAGTCATAGCCCCAAGCTGGCAGCGGGCAGACCCCAGAGCTGCGGAGCCCAAGGAGAGACTGATTTCCTGCCGGGCGCGCCCCTGCGTCTGAGGTGGGGGACAACGTCTCTTTATTGACCTACTGCACGTATCTCACAAAGAGAGCCACAAAGCAACAGCCCATCAGCGCCACCAGCGAGGCCGAGATCACCACGACGACCACGCTCCCGGCCATGTTGACCAGGAAGCCCAGGCCCCCTCCGACCAGGATCTGGGCCAGCTGGACCATGCAGGTGAGGGTGGCGCAGTCCAGGCCCTGCCCGCGGCCGCCGCTGTCCAGGGCCCCTGCCCGGGCCTTCTGCTTCTGCAAGGGAAACACGGGACAGCGTGTGAGCTACACGGAACGCGCCAGGGCCGAAGCTGGCAGCCTTTCTGTAAAGACCCAGAGAGTAAATGCTCCCGCTGGGTGGCAGCTACTCAACCCTCTGCCGTGGCCGAGGGAAAGCAGTTACAGCTGGTAAACCAGTTGCGTTCCAGCACAACCTCACGGACACGGGTACTTGAGTTTCCTGTTATTTTCACTTGTCACCTAATGTTATCTTTCTGTTGACTTTTTGTAAAAATCATTTAAAAGTTTTAAAGAATTCTTTGTTCACTGGCTGTACAAAAGCAGGTGGCTGACCACATTTGGCAAGGAGACGGATGTAGTTTGCCAAGCCCTGATTTAAGGTGGCCGAGAATCTTCACCCCCTTCCCTAAGGCTGTCAGAAAGCCCTCAGTTCCACCATTAGCACCTATGGCAGTTAAATGGTTAATGTAGGAAAGTAAAATCATCTCTTCCTAAAAGTCAGTAAGTACAATGTGGTGAAAACAATAAATTACCCCACTCTTTCCTTCATCAGTGCTACAAAAGCAAACATTGTTAGGAGGCTGTTGACTCACAGATATGCATAGGAGAAGTGACATCAAAGAGGAATTCAACCTTTCAGAATATGGCTGATTTGGTTAGTATATTAATACAGTGGGGCCTTGACTTTCGAGTTTAATTCGTTCCAGACCGAGCTCGTTAAGGAGCTCATTAAGGAGCTCGTTAACTAAAATTACTTTGTCAACTCAATGCAAAAAATCAGCCGAGAGACAGCTGGTATCTCAAAAAACTCGTTAGTCGGGACACTCGTAAGTCAAGGCCTCACTGTACTTGATTAATATTTGATATTTGGTCTGAATTGTTTGATAATTTGCCATCTATTGGGTGTCTGTCATGTGCTAGGTGTTGTGTAAGGTTCTTTCACATGTCACTTCGTTTCATACTCCACCACCTCCCAGATGTACATATTATCATGATCCCCATGAGAATAATAAGAATAATACTATCGTATTTTGAGTCTTTGCGGGTGCTAGTTAGGCAGTATGCTAGGCAGATTATCTACACTGACTTGTTTCATTTGATATCTAACAACCCTATAAGGTGGGTATATTGCTCCCATTTGATTGATTAGAAAACTGAGGCTCTGAGAGTTTGATAATTGCTATACTGTTAAGACAAAAAATACATTGTGCCCCTCAAATGCATATTAGCCTTCGAATATAAAGGGAAAGTAAGAAAAGAGATTCATATTGCTTAATTTTCATTTAAAAATACTGGAAATATAAACAAAAACCTAAGCGTGGTTACATGTAGGGGTGAGGGGAGGCAGGAAAAGAGTGGAGGGAGGGGTGCACTCGCTGTGTATCCCTGGGATTGTTGGACCATGTGTATGTGTCTCCCCTGTGACCTGCCTTTAAGTGACATTTAATAAACCAGTGAACAACATCCCGTGTCACGCAGCTGCCAAGTGGAGGAGGCGGGATTTGACTGGGTTTCTCTGGGTGCAAAGCTTTGGTTTCTGCCCTAGAACCACGACCGCTCTCCTCGGAGGGACAGCCCTCATGGCAGCTGCCTCTTTAATAGCGACCCCGCCTGCACTGAAACGTCGGGGACATGTCTGCCAGGGGATGAGGGCGGGACGCTGGTTTGGAAGGTTTTAACTCCGGTGCTCTCTGCCTGCTGCGGCGTTCGCCAGGTCAAATAAAGGAAAAGACAGCGCGAGCCGCATCACATGGGGTGCCTTCAGGGACTCTGCGGTTTCAGGCTGTGCTGGATTAAACTCTGCGTCACCTCCAGCTTTTCCATCACGGCTCCAGCTAGGGAACTGTAAGCCTGCTTTCACGGGGAACAAGTTGCATATGTTTGTAAGATGTGATCATCTTAGAGCAGAAACCCCCAACCTCGTGTTCTCTTAGGCGGGTCAGGGCCTTGCCCTCTGGCCTCAGGTCCAAGGTGGAGGTGGGGCAGGCCTCCCTCGAGGCTGCTGGTGGGAGTGACTGCCTGGGACCAGCTTCCCTCCATGCACACAGGGCCTGCTTACCAACAGCGAGACTTCCAAGGAAACTGTTGCCTAGGAACGTCCTACCCTCAGCCAAGAACCCCAGAAACCCCACCATGCACTTCTGCAGCGTCTGGGGACCCAGAAATGTCCCAGGTGCGGTGGACATGAGAGGCAGCTGTCAGAAAGCCCGGGTTCCCCTTTCCTTGTCTCTGTGTGACAGGGCTTCAGAGTGAGGAGGAGGAGGGGTGGGCTGGGCAGGTGGCCATGGCTTGGCCAGACCATCATTATATCTGGCTGGCATTTTAGTGCTGCTGTTTCGAGAATCCTTATTTTCCAGCTCTGCCTTACACTTTCCTACCAAATCCCCCCGTTTTCAGGTGAGCCTGGAGTCACCCTGCGCAGAGGTGCACCACGCACCTGCTCCTCCTGCTCCTCGCGGTGGTACTCGGCCATGAGATTGAAGGGCACGGTGTACAGGGTGCTGGACATCACGCCAAACGAGGCGCACAGTGCCAGGGTGGAGTAGACATTCGGGAAGAGCCCGATAAATCCTGTCCCCAGGCCGAACAGCAGGTACCCCATGAAGTAAAGACCCTTTAATCCAATGTAGGACACCAGAGCTTTCTGGAAGTCTGTGGGAGGAAGAGGGAGAAATTACAGCGGGCAGTGCCTCACAACACTGATCGTTTCACACAATCCCTTCTTTTGAAGATTCACTTTTCTTAGGAGCCTTTTTTTTTATACTGAGTCTCGAACAAAAGAACCTCCTCATCTGTGCTTGACAACAGCGGGCTTGTGAAATCAGTTTTAAACCCTTGAATAAAACCCTAGAAATTGCTTGCTAGGTTGACTTCCTTTCCCACACAAGGACCAGGCACTGTTCAGCAGACAGCAGGACGCAGAAGAGGTGGGCAACGTTGGCCTTGGCCATGGACCTGGGGCTGCGGGACAGGGAAGAAAAGTGGGGGTCATTCTGCTTCACAGGGGTCTCACCTAACAGGCCCTAAATAACAACCCAGGGCACCCTTGGCCCCACGGCCCAAAATCAGGTTGGAGGAAGTGAAAACAGCCAGATTTTACAGAACGATCCAGGCCATTCGCTTCCTCACCCCTCCTGATGCCGTCTGCACGCCTGCGAAGGAAGCAGAAGACGTGCATTGTCTGCAGACACCTCGCCTGACTTGCCAATCCACCGCCGGCTCCCACTCTCTGTGGACAGCTTCCTTAACTTCTCAAAACCTCAGCTTCCTCATCTGAAAAGGGGGCTCATAAAGTCTTTCTCTGGGGTTGTTGTCAGCACAAACGAGATAAAATGTGTGTGAACTCTCCCAGCCCAACGCTGAGCACACAGAAGACATTCAGTTAATGGTGGCTACCGTTATCTCATTGATTCTTGGTTCCCTCCCAGCAGGTAACCTTGGCTTGCCCGTGAAGATACTACGGTACAGTTCATTCTTAAAATTTGGAAATCCTGCTTTAGAATGTTTTACATTGTTTCCCACCATGGAAAATCCCTAACAATGTTTAGTTCCCTTTTCCAATCAGTTGTCTTTAATATATACATTCCTATCTTTCCCCTGCCCCTCTATAATGGAGCACGTGAACCCAGGGGATCAATGATAGACACTTGAAATGAGCCTATTCAAGAGTGAGATTTCCATATCTTTCCAAATAATTATTGGACTTACAATTGCATAGACAATAACCCTAATCTACATTACATTTGAATCCATTATGAACCTGAACATGGTTGTAGGTCATCCATGGAGGATGGAGCTCTGAAAAGGACAAGAGTGTGGCATTGCTTCCCCTGTTGAATGTGTACCATACCTGGAGGACTGTTGTCAAGGCTGAGGACGACAGCGGTATAGAGCCATGTCTGTCACTGTTTGCTTAATGATTGTATCTATGCAGGAAATGTCATCTAAGGTGCCTCAGTACCTTACAGCTACTATTAATATTCATTAGGAGACTGTTCTTTATCCAAGGGGGAAAGCAGAGAAGGATAAAGAGATATTGGAAACATGAGCAACTTCAGTACAAAGACTGTAAGTCTGGCACAAAAGGCTTTACTCAGGACGAGGAATCAATAAGTATAAGGGCCACGCTGATACCCGGGTCTGCTGGGCCTGACATCTGGTAGTGGTCACTGTGCTTCTGGTGGGGTCGGGAGGTCAATGATAGGTTTAAGCAGCAGCTATGAATAGCAGTGTATGATATGAACAACTGGCTGTATTTCGATACTCACTGCTGCTATCCTCATTGGTCTAAGAGTGCTTGCTATGCAATGAGCTTGAAAACAGGCCACTTATTACCATGCCCCAGTTCCCACCGCAGCAGCCAGGCTGCCCTGCCAGGCTCCATCCTGATAGAAATTCTGGATTTGCATCCGACGTTTTAGGATGAGCCTGCAATAGAGGATTGTGTGCATGCTCTGGAACTGAAGGGAATGACTGATTCTGCCTAGGGTGGGTGGGGTGCAGGGGAACGATGTGAGAGATTTCACAGAGGAGGTCACATGTGAGCTGGGTTTAAAAGCATCCTTAGGAGTTGCCGAGGTGGGGAGGTGGGAAGAGCAGTTCATTTAGAAAAGGAAACAAAAAGCAGTAGCAAATGCACAGAGATGAGAAGGTCTTTGTGGTGAGTCACGAGGCTCGTTCATCTGTGTGGGAGTGACGGAGGTCACAGTGGGAGCCAGGCCTAACTCCTGGAATGCCAAGCTCAGGTCTCTGACTTTATCCCATGAACATGAGAACCCCTGAAGATCCTTGGGCAGGGCTAATTGGTATTTTATACATAAAATTTTAGTTCTGATTTACAATGATAGGAATCCCATGGATTTATACTTAACACTTTATAAATTTCAGATAACTTTGGTAAACTATTCAAGTAATCGTTTATTTTGTTTAGGGATTGTAAATAGAAAGGGCCTAAAAATAATATGCTTTTAAATTTTCAAATGCCATGAAATTCATACAGTAACTCACCCTAGAGTAATAATACCTAGTAGGAATTATTTGATTTTAAAAAAGTTAAAATTGACACAAAATTAAAATGGTGGTTACTTGTGAAAAATGTGTTCCTCTTACAAGAATGAGGGGAGTAGTGAATAGCCCCCACCTCTGGAAAGCACATAGGCACTGAGATGGATTATGAGACCCTGTATCTATCACTCCCCGATTCTATTCCAGTGCTTAAAATCTTCCTCCTGGAATTCTCTTAGTTCACATGCTCTGAGGGGAAAAAGAGGGTGTGCGTGGGAAATGTTAGCTTTATGCCACCACTATTTGGTTATAACACATTTAAAGGTAATTAACTCTATGGTTTTCTGATATTTGGGCTCATGAATTCCTTATATGTTTATGTGAGGTGCCCTTTCCCGGTGGTGCTACGTTTTGAAGAGAGGTTCTTGACCTCAAAGGTTTCCTGCTGTGCCGAGGCTAGTAAAAGGCTGAACTCCAGACTAGGGGTCATTACATATCTGCACCCCACTCCCCCACAAGAAGCACAGTTCAGTGACAGAAGGATGCCCTGGGCATGGTAACAGGGATCGCCCCCATCGCCAACCCTCCCCTACCTGCTCTGGGCCCCCGCTGTCCCCAGGGCCTGTCCAAAGCCTAGGGCTCTGCATAGGGGACAAGCTATTCCCCCCCAATGCCAGAGGAGCTCCCAGATTCCCACTCCAAATGGGGCCTGCATATATTTTTATTGACCGGAGTTTTCACTTAATTCAATGTATACAAGCTCAGAGATTTCCATACCCATTAGCCAGCACAAAAGGAGCCTGTGTGATGCCCAGCACTGGAGCACAGCAGTTTGGACTTATTGAAAACCCACTGCAGAAATGCCTTTGTTTACGGTGCCCTGACAACTGAAACTCAGCTAAGTGGGGCGGTGGGGGGTGGGAGGGTGGGGTGAGGGGGGGAGTGGGGCAGCGGGCGGGAGGGGGGAGGTTTAATAGGCTCCAAACCCCATGGAAAGCCGGGACCTGAGAAGGAAGTCCTTGTCCTCAATATGGAACAGTGCTCCTGTAACATACCACCCTGCTCGTCTGAGCAAAGGTCATTTTCCATGTTCTTTCTGTCACCTAGCATATTACCCATCCATCCTATTTTGTGTCATCTGCAAATCTGACAAGCGTATCTATGAACCTCCACCATGATCTCACTCCAGTAGAACCCAGGCTTGTTGGTAATTAAGACTCTGCTGGACTCTACCCCTGGTCCATCCAACACTTAACCATCTTGTTTACAAGATTTCCTCTTATTTTCCAGGGGACCTTGATCAGGGGCACACTGATTATAAGGACAAAGTAGTCATTGAGGAAAATGACAGCTAGAATCCCCTATGAAAAAAGATTTCATGTGGTCCTTTCTAAAGGAATAGTTTTCCCTGCTCTCCATATATTTATCAAGAACCTGGTATTTTAAAAAGCAAAATAATAATAATAATAAATATAGAAATATAAGATCCAACATTCTTCTAGACCGGAGCCCTTAGAAGACACCATAGGAGGAGTAGACTTACAAGAATAGAGTGAGGAAAACACTGCATTGATGCACAAGCCCCAACATCCGACCTCAACCCCTCTTTCGTAGATGAGAAACTCAGTGGAGTTGTGTGCACTGTAGGGATTCCCATGGTACACGATCTGAAAGAGAGATTTGGGCTATGGAGCTACTAATGCAGGGTGGTAGGGACCCCTCTTCATACACTCTGATCCTCCATCCCTAGGGAGCAAGATGGCCCTGCCCAAGGGCTGCTTCCTAGGGCACAGAGCTCATCCTCCCATGACCACAGCCCCCGTTTCATCTGTTCACATCTCTACGTAAGGCCCTTTAGGAAGCCCTAACGCTACTGCATCAAGTCTAAACAACATCTCTCTGGATCATTACCACCCCTCCTTCCACCCAACTTCTGGCTCCACCCCACTTAGGCTACCCTGCCCACCACTTTTGGTACAGCCAATAGGCTTCTGACTCATCTCCATAAGTGTCATTCCTATTCTTGCTGGGAGTATTTTCTCCCTCTCCTCTTTCTCCAACTCCAATTCACCCTTCAAGGCCCAGCTCATACTGCACCTCCTTCATGAAGCCTGCCATGACTGCTACAGCTCACAGTGATTGTCTCTTATTTGCTGTTTTGACCAAGTACTGGTCCCATAGTATCCTCCAGTTGTCTAGGATGTAGTAACTTGCCCCTAGAACCTGTCTGTAAGCCAGAACCTTAGAAGTACTCTTTCCTACACTCTTATGTGCCCATCTTAGAGGCTAGCCCAGAAGAAGGCCCACAGGGACTGAGTGAAAGATTGACACGCAAGTCAATGAGTATGTATACAGACGTGTTCATTACCCGGCCCATGAAATCTGTGAAAAACAGCATGTTGGACAGGAAGGCGGTCCATCCAATGAGGTGGCTGATGCAAAGGCAGCGGTAGTGGGAAGGCATGTTCACCAGTGCCCTCAGCAGTGACTTCATGGTCATTGTCCTCTGAATCTGGAATAAACATAAAGCAGGTGTGACCTTGGGTGCAGACACGCAGCCAGCTGTGGGAGCCAGAGCACACAGCCACGTTACATATCTGTCAGTCCACCATCACACAGGGTCACACTTTCTGGGCATGGCACTAAGATTTCCATAGAGTGGTCTCTAGGAGATATTAAGTATCTGTAGATGCTTAGCAGTTGCAGTCCCAGAATGTGGCTTTGAGGACCTGAGGGGACAGGGACTGGAAATGGAGCTTGCTTTGGACTAAGAGACATCTAGCATCCTATCTTTGAATGACAGAACAACTGCATAAGGACAAAGCTCACAGACTACCATAATTCTTAGATTTCCTGACTCTGAAAATGTGGTAGATAATTCTAAGAGGCCCATGATTCCTATCTCCTGGTGTTGCCTTGTGTTTAGATACCAAAGGGATTTTGCAGATATAATTAAGGTTACTAATCAGTTGACTTTGAGTTCGTCAAAAGGGAGATCATCTGGGTGACCCTAACCAAATCACATGAGCCCTTTAAAAAGCAGGGAGTTTTTTTCTGGCTGGGAGCAGAAGGGGAAGTCAGAGTTCAAAGCAGGAAAAGTGCTATTTTAAAGAAAAAGGGAGCCATGTAGAAAAACTGAGAGTAGCCTCTGCAGTGGTTCTCAACCTTCTGGCCCTTTAAATACAGTTCCTCATGTTGTGACTCAACCATAAAATTATTTTCGTTGCTACTTCATAACTGTAATGTTGCTACTGTTATGAATCGTCATGTAAATATCTGATATGCAGGATGGTCTTAGGCGACCCGTGTGAAAGGGTCGTTCGACCGCCAAAGGGGTCGCGACCCACAGGTTGAGAACCGCTGCCTAGGGGATGAGAGTGACTCCTAGCCAACAGTCAGCAAGATAACAGGGACCTCAGTCCTACAACCACACGGAAGTGGATTCTACCTGAATGAGCTCAGAAGCCTATTCTTCCCCAGTTGAGCCTCTAAGTTGAGAATACAGCTCCACTGACACTTTATTTTAGCCTTGTGAGGCCCTGGGCAGAGAATCCAGTTGAGCCCACCAGACGTCTAACGTATAGAACTGTGAGAGAGTATGCTGGTGTGGTTTAAGCTGCTAAGTTTATGTTAATTTGTTCTGTAGCAACAGAAAACAAACACAGAGAGCCAACTGGATCCCTGCTCTTGGCCAGGTACCTCCTACCAGTTTATTTCTGTGGATCCCACAGCCAGTCAACACATGCAAATTAATCCCCATGTTGGGTCAGAAGTGAGAACTCTATAGAACACACACACACACACACACACACACACACACACACACATGCACAATGAATACATATGCCCAAAATTCTTTAATTTAGACGACTATTCTGTAAAAAACAGAGGCTCCAATATTTTGGTCAGAAGGAGCCTTGAGAGAATATAAAAATTTGAACTATGAAATACAAAGAATAAAACAGCCTTTAACATCTTGTCATATAAGAGGAGAAAGAAACCTCAGGAATATTAAGCAGTCAGCTGCCCTGAAGACCCCGAGACTATAAACATCAACCGTGCTGGGGTCTTTCTTGTCAGATTTTTATTTATTTGAAGCTTGACACAATGAAATTGGATCTTGGCTAGTTTATTTATAAGATGGTCTCCTGAGATTTTCTGTTTTAATGGTAACAGTATCTTGTGTTTACAGCTCTTGACCTTATAATGATAATGCTTTTAGTTCCTTGTTGCAGAAAATTGCATTTACTCATGGTAGGTTTGTTGTATAAAATGATTTTTTAATTCATCAATTTTATAGTATTTAGTCTACTGACATGACTGAACTGATTTGCTTATATTTACTCAGTATTTAAAAGTATAGACCTGTCCTAACTGGTTTGGCTTAGTGGATAGAGCGTCGGCCTCTGGACTGAAGGGTCCCGGGTTTGGTTCCGGTCAAGGGCATGTACCTTGGTTGCAGGCACATCCCCAGTAGGGGGTGTGCAGAAGGCAGCTGATTGATGTTTCTCTCTCATCGATGTTTCTAACTCTCTGTCCCTCTCCCTTCCTCTCTGTAAAAAAATCAATAAAATATATTTAAAATAAATAAATAAAAGTATAAACCTGCCCTTGGACTTAGGAAAAATAACTGCTTTCTGAATGTGACATATGGTGCCTGTCAAAATCAATGGTGAGCACAGCAGAAACTCAGGCTGAATTACTACCTTTCCCTTGACCATAGGAAGAAGCAGCTAAAGGTATAGACTGAGACACAACTAAGTGATTTATCTTCACTTTCCTTCCTGTCTTCCCAAAATGCAAAATTTTTATAAAATGAATCTGGCCAGCAAGCATTCCACCTCACTCCAAACATTAATTTATGCGTCTGCCTTATACATGCTTTTCAGCCTGCTTTCATTGTTAGCCTAATATTTCCTTTCTTCCAAAAATAAATGAGCTTTCAGCCTGTGTCTAATATTTCTGCAAAAGACGGGAATATGCATATTCAAAGTTCCTTTAGTATTTCAACTCAATGACAATTCAGCTGGCATCTTGTTCTCTGACTCATCAGTTCCCTTGGCAAAGCCCTTTCAGTGGTCTGAGCCCCTGGGAGTGCGTGTCCTGCACGTATTGTGTGCCCATGTCCACTGGAGATTGGGTGGGTGGATTAGAAAGTGGAAAGGCACAGAGCCATCAGCGGGGAAGAGACCCTCACAAGAGTCCACTCCAAAGGAGCCCATTGAGACAGTGGAGTAAGTAATGATGGCGTGGAGGCATTGCAGGTGAACGTTATGGTTTGAACTGAGAAATAATTCAGGCCTTTCATCATTAAAAGAAAACATTCCCCAGGTCACTAAGTGCACAGCCACCCTCATTTTGGGAAGTAATGGCTTTGACACACAGTGACGGCCAGGGCCATGGTCCTGACATGGTGGAGTCTCCCATTGCTCGGCTGGAGCCTCCCAAGATGCACATTTGCAATGAAGAGTCAGATGCTTGTCTTTGGGCTTAAGATACGTGGCTCTGTTTTTGGAATCTTGTTTTTTGTTTTGTGCTGTAAAGCAAATAACAAAACCAATCAGAGCCTTCTGTGTTGTGTGTGTGGAACACACTAGAAAGTTAATTGTATTTGACGCTTGTGCTTCCTTACCAGTGTGGAGGGCTTTAGGCCTTTCAAAAGGCTCCTGCTCACTTGTTTCATTTGATCCTCACTCTGAGTCAGAGTTCATCAACAGGGCAACAAGGCGGTGATAATCTAGGGGGGTAATAGCTACTTATCTTTAGCAAAACCCTGTCTTGTTTTGTTCCTTAAACCACGACATTTTTTCTTTACTTTCAAAGTAATATTTGTCCATTATAGAAATGTTGAATCTACAGAAGGGTTCAGAAAAGAAAATTGAAACTACCTGTTAGCCCATCAATGAGAGAAAATAACTTCAATTAACATTTGGGGTATATATCCTTTCTATTTTTTTTTCTCTGTATTGTGTAGCTTTTCTCAAAATGGAGGTCGTGTGTGTGTGTGTGTGTGTGTGTGTGTGTGTTGCCAGTATATTATCTATAATAATAAAAGTGTAATATGCTAACTAGACTGGACAGCTGAATGTCCTTCTGGATGTCCTTCCAGACAAAGCTGCAATGGCTGCGAGGGCCAAGGGCAGGCAGCCGTGGTGGTGGCCAGCAGCAGCAGCAGCGGGGTGATGGGGGCAGCGACTTCCCCTGATCGGCCTGGTTGCCTCCTGCAGAGGGAGGCCATACTGCAGCTCAGGGAGTGGGTCTAAGCCATCAGTAGGACATCCCCCGAGGGCTTCCAGACTGTGAGAGGGGGCAGGCTGGGCTGAGGGACCCCCCGCTCCACCAATGCATGAGTTTTTATGCACCGGGCCTCTAGTGCTTTAAATAATTGCTCAAAAACACACATTTTGATGATTATATGGGTTCCATTGCATAGATACCCCATGATTCTCATGTTGCCTTACAGAACTACATGAGGGGGCTCCCATCTAACTGGGAATCCCGGAGTCTTGATCTTTTAGCAATGAATGGGCAGAGGGTGTCTGTGCTCCCTGCATAGCCTGGGGTGGGGAAGGGTGGGCTTGCCAGGTCTCAAGGGACCAACACTCTCATGTTTTCTCTGTTTGCTGTGAGGTCAAGATAAAATGAAGGCCTCATCCCAATAACCTTTCAGTTCCTCCTGTGTTCTTCCTGTGATGGAAAGCACTACACTCATGCTAAAGTAGGAGCTGTTGGTGGAATGGGATGACCAGTCCCTGCCATTGTATTCCCCTATCAGGGAGGCACGGTAGAAGGCAGGTTGATACACCTAACGCCAATACAGATGTGTTCAGAGGCAAGGCCTCTTTCTTAAGACCTGATGCAAGTAAAAAGTTTGCCAATTCAAACCCAAGAAATGCTGAAATTTACTTTTGTATTAATTTTTGAAAAATACTAAGCTAAAGAATAGAACAAAGCACTTAATCTTGAGAAAACTATTTACAGGCTTTTATAACTAGCTGCTAAGACTCACCACTTTTATCCATATACGTAATTGAATAGATGGAAATGAGGTTTTCTAGTGACTATAAGTAGCAAATATATCTCCTTGAAATACCTCTGAAAGAAAACACAGTTTCAAGCATTATAAATCACTTAGCTAAATGCAGGGTGGCGTCCTGGATGGGATATTGGAACAGAAAATGACATTAATGGAAAAAAAGATGAAACAGAAATGTCTGCTCTTTACTTAATAACATTGAACCAGCGGTAACATCTTAGTTTTGACAAATGGTTGCGTAAGATGCTAACATTAGGGAGGAACTGGAGAAGAGTAGACAGGAACTCTCTCTCCTCTCTGCCACTTTTCTATAAATTAGAAATTATTCCAAATTATGCATGTATTAAGACAACATGTAGTTGCCCTTTGATAGGTGACAACTCTAAGGCAGGGACAGGGTCCGTCCTGATGTTCAGCTGGGGTAGGCTTTTGTTAATAGTGGCTGAAGAATGATCTGTGTATACAATTGGGCCGATTCTGATAATTCTCATTATTCACCCAAACAAATTCCAGCAAGATCCATACTTCAGATGGCCATTTCTGCTGCATTCATTCAACAAACAACTAACAGAACACTTGCTGCCAGCTTCCTATGTGCCAGGCGCGGAGGTAAATGTCAAGGACGAGAAAATGACTCTGTTCTCTGTGCTGTGCTTTGCAACAGGGCGATCACTTCCTAAGGTAGATACATGTCCAGTCACTATGTGGTACCCTGAAACGAATACAGTGATGTTGCATGTCAACTACGGTTGAAAGATAACTTTAAAAGAAAAAATAATGGGGAAATGGACCGAGGCCACCCCGCCCTCAGGGAGTTCCCTCACCACACGGTAAGGAACACACAGGCGCGTCCGCACACAAGGCAGATGTGAAGTAACTCCACGTGAAGACTCCACATCACAATACCAACGAGGAAGCCCTGCGTCAAGGGATTGCGGAATGCACTATAGTCTCCAAGTCATGGCTATAGTCTCCATGCTACTTGCAGCTCAGTGTGGCCACTAAGTTCTGGTCAACAGTACGTAAGCAGAAGTGATGTTTGCAACTTCTGAGTTGTGTCCCTTTCTTCCTTCCTGCTGGCAGGAATGGAGATGTAATAATGATAACAGAAGCCGTCTTGGACCTCGAGATAAAAGCTCCATGTTCAAAATGCAAGCAACAAAACAGAAGGGTCCGGGTCCCTGGTGGACTCAGTAGGATAGCCCCGTCCACCCACCGGGGCCTTCATAAGAGAGAGAAATGAACTTACATCTTGTTTAACTTAAGGAGGGTCTCCTATATACGGACTCACTCAGGAGCCCAAATTGAAAACCTAACCTGATTGTCCCAAAGCTCCTGCCCCAGCAAGAGAAGTGGAGCTCCTGGAGGAGAGGAGACCCACTGAGCGCGCTTGGACATCTGTGCGAGTGCAGATCTAGTCTGTTCCCGACTTGTGCTGAGGGCACTCAGCACCCCACCAGGCTTATACAGCACCAACACCTAACACCTTGCATGTGGGAGGAACCATTCTAAGTGACTTTGCACGGATAATCTCATATTATCTGCACAAAACCCCTGTAGGCAGGAAAAACTCCTTTCTCATTTTACGTAAATGTAAATGCCCAGGTCATACATTGCAGAGGTGGGAGAGGCCGGCTCTGGACACCTATGCTCCTAAGTGTTAGGCTGCCCACAGCAAGTGCTGACGGTCATTTTCTGAATGGAGAGCACGGGTCAGCCAGCTACAGGAGCCAGGACTTACAGCCAGGTCTTCTACAACCTCTGGCCAGTAGGTGAATCCTTCATTCTCTGTCCCTGAGGTGTTGGTATTCAAACTCAGCTTGAAGCGGGATACGGAGCTTGCTACAGTGATGGACATGTTCTATATCTGCAGCATCTTACACAGCAGCTGCTAGCCCGGTGGGCCCATGGAGCATTTGAAATGTGGCTAGTGCAACTAAGGAACAGAAGCTTTCATTGTATTTGATTTTAATGAATTTTAATTTAAAGAGCCCCATGGACCACTAGCAATTACACTTCACAAAACCCTTCACATCAAATAAACAAAACAAAGACAAAGCATAATTAAAAAAAAACAAAAAAAAAAAAACGAGACTGGCAAGAACGAGAATATTTTTCCTCAAGTAAAGAAAAAGGAATTTGCATCGTTACCTGTTCAGCAGGATTTTTGTTTTTTTCTCCCTGCACCGTCAGCTCTGAGTGTACGTAACCGTTTTTAACCTTCTCAATAGACCCATACTCGGACGCTTTGTCTGATGACAACGGCGGGTCCTGTGGGGCTTGCTGCAGGAGACTGTCCTTTGCAGTGTCTCTAAGTGGGGCTTCAGGGATGCTGCACAGATGAGTGATGAAACACAGAGTGAGGACCAAGGCGGAGAAGAAGAACATGACCTGGAACTCTGTGCCTAGCACTCTTCCCAGTTTCAGGTGGGCCCAGTCAATGGCACCCAAAAGGTAGCCTAGGGCACCTCCAAAACCTAGAAAGCAAGGAGAGCTGTATTAGCATATTTAGCAAACCGACTTCCCTTTCCATGGTGCCCGCCCTTCCCTTCAGGGGGAAAGCTCCCTGAGGACAGCAAGGCGCTGGTGATGACTGCAGAGGCCACAGGGAGAGGCTAAGACACCTGCAACCGGGAAGGGTGGGTGGGCTCAAGGCTCGGCTCTCGCATGTATGCGCTGTGACCTTGGACTTCTTCACTCAGAATATGGGGATGAGAGTGAAAGAGTAACCTACTAGGAGAGTCATAACTAGAAAACGGTGCCAGACTTAGCCAAGTGCATAGTAAATATTGCCACTGTCCGAATTCTTGTGGCTTTTCCAAACCAGACTCTTACGCTTACAAACGGAAATACCTGACTTGAAAGATCCCCAAAGAAAACTGCTTTCTAACAGCAGTAAAAATAATTATTTCTATTATCATTTACCTACTAACTAGCTTTCAAAGGTGATGAAAGTTGGAAAAGATCCAAGAATGGTGGCAGAATGGACAAGTCTGGTCATTTCACATTCTGGTTAGTTGCAATTTGCCATCGAGGATACTGACAGATGACCAACTGTTTAACCACTGAATTACAGACATAAAGTATCATTGCCATGCCCTGAGTACCAACGTGTATTAGTGTGGAATTATGGGAAATTGTGGCCAATAGTGGGCAATGAAGTAAAACATACATTCTCTACTAACAGGAGCATATGACACAGTTATTGCTGATGGGCATACACATAAACAGATAAATGACATATACGGTGACCTGCTGTGGTAGGTGCCCAGGATCTGAGAGGAAGGGGAGGTCCTTGAGGCAGCCACAATCTGTTGCTGATTCAGAGGGCAGTTCTGGGATTTGTGGCACCTCTAGGTCACCATGAGACAATGACTCTCTTTACCCAATTGTGGGTATGCTCAGGGTGTCAGAGGTCATGTGATAAGCCAAGCAGTGAACCAAAAATGCATTAACTGCAAAGCATTATTCAAGGGTCTATCTCAGGGGTGGGCAACCTTTTTGTGAGTGCGTGCCAAAACCAGCAAAATCTCTGATTCAAAATTCTTCTGCGTGCCAACCCTAATTTTTTGAGAACATGGTACGCCTACTTGATATCTCTTAAGGTGTACGTATGTGAAGAACCTTGAAGAAATAATAAAATTCGGGGAGAAACCAAGATGGCGGCATAGGTAAACACGGGAGTTTGCTGCCTCGAACAACCACTTCAAAAATACAACTAAAAGACGGAACGGACATCATCCAGAACCACAGGAAAGCTGGCTGAGTGGATGTTCTACAACTAGGAGGAAAGAGAAAAGCATACCGAGGCTCAGAGGAGGCGCAGTGCTGAAGTAAAATACTAAGGTTCGGAGTGCATGTGGAGCGGGCTGGAGGCTGAGGGCGCGGTTGTTTTCAATCGGGAGGGAGTCTCAGGCTCTGGGCTCCAGTTCCGGGCGAGTCTCTAGGGACCCAGACTCATGCGGGAGAAGCGGGACTGTCTGGCATCGCTCAGAACCCTAGGGCAGCTTTCTCTCCGAGGGGCTTGCAGCGACTGCTGGGACACTGAGAAGCAGAGCCTCTGAGGGCAAGACTGAGAGCAGCCATAATTGCTAATCCCGCCCTGTTGATCCCGTGGGACCCGCCCCGCCCAAGCCCTGCAGGGAGGCTTTTGCTGGATAGCCTCAGGCAAAGGCTAGATTAGCACCTCCCTAGAGATCCAGGAGCCAGGAAGCCCAGAGGTCAGAGTGGGACCATCCAGCTTTAAGCTCCGTGGAACCATAAAAGACACACTCAGGAGGCAGACTCAGTGAGCACCAAAGCCCCATCAAAGCAAGTCTAGCCCCAGAGGGGTGTCTCCAGCACAGAAGCTCTCCCACCGCAGACACAGATGATTCTCACAGCCAATTGACCTGGAGGTCAATTCCTCACAGTGATAACTACAACAATCAAGGCTTAACCACAACAAGACTGTGCACAAAGCCCACAAGGGGGTGCACCAAGAGTGTCTACCTTAGGTAATTGGGACACTTAGCACAGAAAGGCACTCTGTCGACACAGCGAAGCATAAAAAAATGCCGAGACAAAGAAACAGGACACAAACGACAGAATTGGAGGAAAGCAAACTGTTGGATATAGAGTTCAAAACCACACTTTTAAGGTCTTTAAAGAACTGTTTAGAAGCCCTCGAAAAGACTGGTAAGACCGCCGATAAATGTAGTGAGATCCTCAAGAAATCTAATGAGACCCTCGATGTTGTGATAAAGGACCAACTAGAAATTAAGCATACACTGACTGAAATAAAGAATATTATACAGACTCCCAACAGCAGACCAGAGGGTTGCAAGGATCAAGTCAAAGATTTGAAATACGAAGAAGGAAAAAACACCCAACCAGAAAAGCAAAATGAAAAAAGAATCCGAAAATATGAAGATAGTGTAAGGAGCCTCTGGGACAGCTTCAAGCGTACCAACATCCGAATTATAGGGGTGCCAGAAGATGAGAGAGAGCAAGATATTGAAAACCTATTTGAAGAAATAATGACAGAAAACTTCCCCTACCTGGTGAAAGGAATAGACTTCCAAGTCCAGGAAGCGCAGAGAACCCCAAACAAAAGGAATCCAAAGAGGACCACACCAAGACACATCATAATTAAAATGCCAAGAGCAAAAGACAAAGAGAGAATCCTAAAAGCAGCAAGAGAAAGAAAATCAGTTACCTACAAGGGAGTACCCATACGACTGTCAGCTGATTTCTCAACAGAAACTTTGCAGGCCAGAAGGGAATGGCAAGAAATATTCAAAGTGATGAATACCAAGAACCTACAACCAAGACTACTTTATCCAGCAAAGCTATCATTCAGAAGTGAAGGCCAGATAAAGAGCTTCACAGATAAGAAAAAGCTAAAGGAGTTCATCACCACCAAACCAGTATTATATGAAATGCTGAAAGGTATCCTGTAAGAAGAGGAAGAAGAAGAAAAAGGTAAAGATACAAATTATGAACAACAAATACACATCTATCAACAAGTGAATCTAAAAATCAAGTGAATAAATAATCTGATGAACTGGTGATTGTAATAGAATCAGGGACATAGAAAGGGAATGGACTGACTATTCTTGGGGGGGGGGGAGAAAGGGGTGTGAGGGTGAGTGAAGAGATTAGACAACAATCGTGCACCTATGGATGAGGACAGTGGGTGGGGAGTGAGGGCAGAGGGTGGGGTTGGAACTGGGTGGAGGGGAGTTATGGTGGGAAAAAAGAGTAACTAATGTAATAATCTGAACAATAAAGATTTAATTAAAAAAAAAAATAAAAAAAATAAAAATAAAAAAAAAAATAAAAAAAAGAAATAATAAAATTCATTCGAGCGACAAAAACACAATATATGATCATGAAAAATACATTTATTTTTTAATGTATACATGGACACTGATAGTCCGACAGAAAACTTTATGACTCCGTTTGATATTATCAGTGGGACTTTTGCTGCCGCATCACTGATGACAGAGATTTTACATCAGGTTTATATTTTGTGACCTTCAGAGATATGCACGAGCTACTACTTTCATCTGTCAGGCTACTCCTATTATGAGACTTAACAAAATTCATCACTGAGAACAAAAATTCACAAGCGTATGTGGATGAAACCAAAACACTGGTCGGATCTAGGAAGGCAGGGAGAGTTAGGGCAGAGGCATAGAAATTGCTCTTTCCCTCTCTCGTCAATCCATGGCTATGGTCTTTAAGATAACTTGTTATGTAAAATTATTTATTTATCTAAGATGCACCTACACTGAATTTATCTGAAAAATAAAAAAGTCGATATTAAGAAAAAAATTGTAAATGGAAAATTATAAGAGAGGTTTCGCGTGCCAGCAAAAGTTACTGGCGTGCCATGTTTGGCATGCGTGCCAGGGGTTGCCCACCCCTGGTCTATCTAAATTAGGGTTTCTTAGTCTTGGCACTACTGACATTTGCTGCTGGATAATTCTCCTGTGCAGGGCTGTGGTGTGTATTATAAGGTGTTAGCAGCCTCCCTGGCCTCTCCCCACCAGCTCTCCAACCCTCCCCACCAGTTATGACAATCAAAAATGTCTTCAGACATTACCTAATGTCCTAATGGGCAAAATAAACCCTAGTTGAGAACCTGTGAGCTTAATTAATACTATGAAAAACTTACACATTCCATTTTTCAAACTATTTCTCATTTGCAACCAGATCAATGTTATAATGTCACTTAATCCTTCTATTCTTCTTCTCTCCTTCAAATTTATTGTTCCACTGGGCAGAGGAAATATAGAATAGAAGACACCTGCATATTTGAAATAATTGATATGTAAAATAAATCATCCACTGTTTAATGGAATGGTGATTAGTTTATGCATATAAATAGACAGATATAAATATAATGATGGATTTATATGAGATCAGTTGAGTTCTATAATTGGAGGATTCCCTAGTCCAGTTTTGTGTCTACTGGTTGAGTATGCTTCAGCAAACATTGACCGAGCACTGAAAAATATGTAAAGGACTCTACTCATTCCTGGTGATATAACCATAAATAAGAAGGCAATTCCAAGTGGGAGGAGCAGATAAGTAAACAACTATTTTAAGAAAACTGTAATAAATAAGAACTTAGAACTGTGAGCTGGGTACTAAAATAGTATAGAAGAGTTCTGAAGAGTTTATTTTTGGTGCTTAGTTCATGGTAACAAGATGATGTTGCCTATTAATAACTATCACAAGATTCCTCTTAATTAGCAATGAAGTTCATAAAAGTTTAATACATCAATGAATCCAAAAGCTCTAGAGGTAGAAGGATGTCTGGAGCTTGGGAAGTTGAATTAGATGAGAAAGCCATAGTCTACAGTGGTTAAGTGGTGGATGACAGCGTGAAAAGAAGGGGTTTGGAATTATGCCCAGTTCCCATTCCCACCTGTGTGCTTTCGCATCATGTGATGATAGCATCCTACTGGGAGGAAGGGGGTGGTGATCCTGCTTGTCTGAGTTTCCTGAGGGTTAGCATGATCATACCGTAAAACACTAGCACATATAGTGGCAGAACCAAGATCAAAACCCAGTGAGCAGCTGACTTCCTACAGAAACCCTAACTCTGAAGCCTCACCCAGAAGCAAAAGAGAATGACTGAGGATGCTCCTTGACTTACAATGGGGTTGTCTCCCAATAAACCCTCGTGGATTGAAATGTAATAAGTTGCTATGATATTGATCATAGCTTAGCCTCACCTACTTAACACGTGCTCAGAACACTTTCTTTCGCCTACAATTGGGCAAAATCACCTAACACACACACACACATACACACACACACATACACACACAGTGCAAGAACTTAGGAAAACTGTTCTTTATGTCTTCCCTGTTGGTTCACTCATTAATCAGTTACGTAAAACCTGACACATGCTACAAATAACTTAGAATTTCCAATCCTCTGTTCTCTTGGGGGCCGGATTGGGTAAGTAGGGATGGGGTGGGAAGACAAAAGAAGCAAATCTGTTTTGTTTGTCCCAAAGCTACTGTGGGGTGCAGCTAAAAGTTCTGACAGAACATACCCTGAAGGACTAGTGGACGACTGGGGACATTATCCAAATATTTAAGCTTTATTCACACTGCCAGACATGATAAAAGCCAGTAGGGGGCTGTGGGGATTAATTGGAGGCTTTCCTGTTTGCTTCCACTCCTTAAACTAAGGATTTATCTTCAAAGATGGTCTTTATAGAAATCCTAGTCATTTTAGCCCCAACAAAGGCTAACACCAACCCTCACATCTATATCCAGACAGAGTTTATCTCTATTGACAACATCAACCTCCTCGGGGCCCTGGAATAGATCACTGGGCCATTGGCTGGGGCATCCAAAGGACATCTGCTGCCACAGTAGATAAGAGCCTTACAAAGAAGGGCCCACAAGGGGTCCAGCTGTCAAACTCAGACCAGGCCGACCTCATGCATACTCTAAAGTACTGAAAAACAGAGAAGTTTAAAGAGGCTGAGCCTCACAAAGTACCATTCTACTTCCAAAGATGTTTATGGGGCCAGTCCCTCACTGAATCATTACAAATAAAACTACTGCAAGCCTGGTGGTCCTGGAGGAAACGAAATACATATTAACATTTGGCATTGACTCCTTTTAAATGGTTCCTTGCTCCAGGCCTGAGATCCTTTGCCAGAATATTAATCACTAACATTGTGTGAAGATTCACCACCCTGTGAGGAAACAAAAGCTCGGAAATACTGAGGCCACTCAGCAGTCAAGAGGAGGAGCCAGGATTTGAACCTGGACGGCCTTTTCCCTTATGCTTCATCCCAGCCTCCCACTACCGGATGGAGCCCACTGCCAAGGCCTTGGGCGCAATTTAGCAGAAATATCCTTGATTAGAAGCATTTTGACAAAAGGAGGAATTTCCTATTGGTAAGTGTGGGTTTCAAGGTCTCAAGTGCACCCAGAGGTGAAGGCTGGGGTGAGAGGATGAGGGTGGAACCCTGAGGCCCACCATGGCTGCCACATACTAGTAGGCCAGGCATGGAGACCAGGTAGCGTTACCTTTAAATATAGGAGACAGAAGAAGCCGGAGGATGAAAATGTCCTCCTGGGAACAGAGTCTTTTCTTAAAAAAAAAAAAAGTTATGCCCTAACCGGTTTGCCTCAGTGGATAAAGCGTAGGCCTGTGGACTGAAAGGTCCCAGGTTCAATTCCAGTCAAGGGCATATACCTTGGTTGCGGGCACATCCCCGGTAGGAGGTGTGCAGGAGGCAGCTGATTGATGTTTCTAACTCTCTTTCCCTCTCACTTCCTCTCTGTTCAAAAAATCAATAAAAATATATATATTTTAAAAAGTCAGAAATATGCTAGTAGATATTTTGGCAATGAACCTTTTGACGCTTATTTGCAAAGCACTTGGAATTGTTGGGCCTGGACTATAGCTCTGAATAAATTTCAATTTACTCAGATGACTGGCTTCCCTGGAGGAATGATATCTTAGTGTTGGTGGGAGTCCAAATGGGCCCTGATACTGAACCTGGCTTTCTCACAAATGCTTGTTTCATCCAGAATGCTGTAGCCATCTCTCCACCAAGCTCATGCAAACTAGGAGGCCCGGTATGTGTGCAAGGCAGGGCAGAGTGGCAGTGCGCTGCTTGTTGTTTCCACTCCATCTTTCAATGTGGCCTGCCACTCAGAGCAAGGCCATGTGGTGGGGTCACAGCCACATTTAATCCAACAGAATTCACCTCGTCACACTTTGCAAAGAGGGAGAGAGGGAGAGAGCACAGAAAGACAAAACAACATTTTATATAACATGGGTGATCCTATCCGCCGTTGCATGCATTGAGCCCATGTCCAGGAGGAAACATTAACAGATATATTTAAATGTATCCATCACTATGCAGGTCTGTATGCACAGAACAAGGCATACTGTAGTTCATGGGTGATAGGAGAGATGTTCACAAATAATGTAGACTCTCTGGGATCATCACTTAAGCCCCAGTCAGATATGTCTTTTAGGAAAATGAATCTGGAAGCTGTGTAGTGGTTCAATTAAAATAGGAGGAAGTTAGAGGCTGAAAAACAGTTAAGGGATAAATACAAAGCTCAGATAAGATGTAGTAAGATCCCAAACCAAGGTAATATATCAAAATTATACTTATTTGCTGAGACTACACCTTATGCCAATATCAGCAGAAAACCTCCAAATATTTTCTCAAATTCATAGAAACACTATCATGAGTTAGCCTTGAAAAAGTAATAAAAATATGAAGGTTCAATCTTCAAATATCAGAGGCAGCAAAGCAGAGATTGTTTGGCCAAGACTAAGACTGTCGTAAACTGGGAAGTGGTAGCCACATTGCCAAATATTAGAGCAATGTAATTCTCAATGTGTCATGTTCAAAGCCAACAAGTCTCCCATGACTTTGCTGTAATTAATTTCAGTGCATTATGATAGAGCAGAAGGAATTACGGGATTTAAATCAGGAGCATGCAGTTGAATCTCTATTCAGGGATGGCGAACCTATGACACGCTTGTCCGAGGTGACACGCGAACTCATTTTTTTGGTTGATTTTTCTTTGTTAAATGGCATTTAAATATATAAAATAAATATCAAAAATATAAATCTTTGTTTTACTATGGTTGCAAATATCAAAAAATTTCTATATGTGACACGGCACCAGAGTTAAGTTAGGGTTTTTCAAAATGCTGACACGCCGAGCTCAAAAGGTTCGCCATCACTGCTCTATGCTATAGAAAGGATGGTCAGGGCCAGTGACAGACAGGAATAGACTCCTGCTCCCCCATCTTCCCCGAAGCGAGAGGAACTGCACTCTATCTTGGGCAGCCATGTGCTCAGACATTCAAACATTCAAACATGTGGTTGACAACAAATATTGACCCAATGGCTTCCCTGTGTGGGCACTGCTCTTGGCTATGGAGACATAAACAACAGAACACAAGATCCTGCTTCTCACTGGGACCTACTGGCCATGAGAGGAGAGAGAATATATCAAAATAAGAAATAAATAGATTGGCTGGGCTAGGAAGTTGATCAAATAAGGTAGACTGGTAGATATAAAAATCCTCCTGGGCCGGGAATGGTGCCGCAGACTCAGGTAGAACCTTAACCCTAGGACAGTCCTACAAATGCATGCTGAATATTAGTAGCACAGTTCTAAATCAATGACCCACAGCAACCACAGGAGGCCAGCAACAGCCCCGGGAACAGCCCCGCTGTCCTCCTGCCATGGCTTCTTTCAAACCGGGAGGTCGAGGAAATGCCAATTCTTTATGGAACCAAGAAATCTCCCAGGGGTTTTTCATTTGCTTGGTTTGTTTCTATTTCTGTTTTTTAAACGTGGTTCTTGGAATACTTGCCACAGAATCATCTGGGGTACTTATTAAAAATGCACATTTCTGGGCCCCTACCCCAAACCCACTGAATCAAAATAACTGGAGGGGGCGGGGGGCAGGAAACTGCATTTTTAACAAGCTCTGAAGTAATGCTGATGCTAAATTACTGATTTTTTTTTTAAGCAACCAAAAAGTAAAGTGCACAAGGCCGCTTTTCATTTCGGTTGTAAATGTCTCCACAGATGGCTCTTCAGAAAGCTCTTATGTAAACTTCCTTTGCAAAACTCCGCAGCCTGGTCACAAGCTGACTTTGTTTAGAAAAATACACTGGGAGCAGAGCCCCGCGTGATGGGAGCATTCCATCAAGTGATCCATTCATTCAAAAAAACTCAACGTGCAGAGAAACGGGATAGCTTCCGTGGAAGGGCCTGTCTGCCTGGGAGCCGGAGAAGAGACTTTCTGGAATATTCCCTACCTGTGAAGAGGGCGTGGTAGTGGAGGCCCCTCTCCTTGTCCTGGTGAGAGCAGACATCAAACAAGTAGGCTTTGATGGGCCCGTCAATGAAGTCCGCAGCAAAGTCAAAGAGAACCACACCCATCATGGTGATGGTTATGGCCCAGATCAGCTTCCTCCGTGGGTCAGCGATCAGCGCTAGAAGAGAAATAAACAGTGGGCACCTAAAGCTTGGTTTGAAATGACTCGAATTTTTATTCCCACCCAAACTTCCTGGCATCAAATGATCTCCCTTTGCTTTCATTTTGTTGTGTTTTCCAAATAAAAACTTTACTATTTTGTTTGGGTTTTAAGAATTATTCCAATAAAGGGCCAGGAAAGGCAAATTGAAAGAGACAGAAAGCTGATTGAGTGGTTGCCTTTACTGATGGGGAGGAGAGGATGGGGTGTGACTGCTAATGCTTACTGGGTTTCCTTGTGGGATGATGAAAATGTTGTGGGATTAGATAGGGTGATGGTTGCACAACCTTGCCAATATACTAAAAAGTACTTCATTGTACACTTTAAAATGGTATGTGAATCATATCTCTTTAGAGCGGTTTTAAAAATTGTGCTTGCTTATTGTAAACCATTTCAACGAAATAGAAAATCTGGGGAAATGCTTCAGATCCTAGCGCCAGTGGTGGCCCTCCTCCACACGTCCCTTTATGCACTTACACACATACAGAGAAAAGTGTACACTGGTGCCTTAATGCAGTGCTTTTCAAACTTTAACACACTTAATCAGAGCTTGGATGACTTGTTAATAGATTGGATGGTCGGACTCCATCTCCCATGAGTCTCCATGGTTCTCCCATGATTCCTCAGTAGGTGTGAGGTAGAGCCTGAGGATTTGCATCTCAAGAGCCCCAGTGATGCTGCAGTTGGAGGATCAGGCTTTGAGAAGCCCTGACTCACGGGACCATGTGCACATGCTCATTTATAACCAACTCTCTCCCTGTCTTCACATTCCAATTAATGAAGATCAATTTCACAATTTTTAACAGCCAAATAATATTTATTCTATGGATATGTCACACTTTATTCATCCAATCTTAATAATTGTTCTTGCTTTCAGTTAATTTTTTAGGAATAATATGTAATATATGCACGTTTTTAAAATGATACATGCAGAAAGTAAGCCTATCCTCCACTTCTCACCGCCAGTCCTTTAGTGCCCCTCCCTGGAGGCAACAGTCTTATTGGGTTTTCTTGTGATTCTTCCAGAAATACCCTACCTTTATGTACTTATGCCCTCTTTTAAATATGTATGAAAGATAACTAATTATCCTGCCTTATTATCATACATTCTGCTAGCCTGGGAGTTAAAGGCCCAAACATGTGTGCTATTTTTACATTTATGATCCTTTTTTCAGTGCAACTTTTTATCCACTACCACCAATTACTGATTAATTGGTGGTTGATTAATGGCTAGAAAAAGTGCTCACCATCACGTCTGTTTTGTCCAGAATTTGCCAAAAGGTCCCCTGGAGCTGCAGACAGAAGCCCTGCATCCACTAAGCAGCTACGCATAAAGCTCTGAACAGGATTAACCCTTATTTGGACACACAAGTAATTTATTGCAAATATTGATAGCTGGTGAAATTGACAAAGTACTAAATAACATGTAATGGGTTCAAAACATGGTAATTAATAAATATGTGAAAACGTTAAGTTTGATAAAATAAAAATTTAATCCTATTTTAAAACACACACACACACACACACACACACACGCACGCACGCACCAAACCGACAACAATGCATCCTGATGTTTCCAAAAGTAAAATCTCCTCAACCACAGAACTTGGGTCATTCCAGGTTGGAAGTTCATGGAAACCTCGGAGAGATGAACGGTTCTAAGCAATTAAGTGTCCCATAGAGAAACCCAAACACTCCCACTGAGTTGCCCAGTAGGACCCTTTCCCCGCCTGCCCGCCTGGAGCAGCGCACTGACCTGACACCACGGTGTCCCCGTTGAGGTACAGAGCCATGCCCACGAGCATCATGATGCCCAGGGCGAGGATGTAGGGTCTGCGGCGGCCCCACCCGGCCCGGCAGTAGTCACTGGCCGACCCCACCACGGGCTGCAGCAGGAAGCCCAGGATGGGGCTGAGGAGCCACACCACGCTGTACAGGCTCTTGGGCAGGCCCACGCTGAGCAGGACGGGGGTCACGTAGGCCGCCTCCACCGCGTAGCAGAACTCCCGGCCGAACATGGCCATGCTGTGCATGATGAGCCGGCCTGTGGGTCTTCTGGGCTGCTCCCCGGCGGCCAAGGGGCCGTCCTCGGCGAGGGATGTGTAGGTGTGCGTGCCCGGCTGTCCACTGTTGCCGCCCATGGCCACTGGGTGAGGAACCTGCCTGCAAGCCCGCCACCTCCTGCGTGGCCCCTCCGACTTGTGAGCTGGTTTTGACTTGGAGCCAGGGCGAGGGTTAGGCTGGGGGAAGGGCTCAGATTCTTTCATGCCTCTCAGATCACAAGTTATGATGAGAGGGAAGGGAGGTGGGGCCTAGAAAGCCGGCCGGAGCTTAGCTGCCCTGCGCCCTCTGGCTCCTTAGGATGTTTTCCTGAAGGAATCTTCCTTCGCACTGTTCCCTCTCCCTCTGTTTCTCTCTCCCACTGTCACTGTCTCTCTCCCTCTCTGTTTCTATTTCTCTCTCTCTTTCTCTTTCTTTTCTCTCTCTCTCTCTCCCCAACACACACCCATTCTGTTACCATCTCACACACACAGCTTTGGGACAATAAAGACCTAAATGCAGATGCTAAGTCAAAAGATCTTTTAAAAGCTTTTTCTAGATATAAATATTCTGCTCTTTCCTGAGCACAAGTTTTCTGCACGCACACCTGAAGAGTCACTTAACAGACTTAAAACAGCAGAGGGCTGTACCTTTCCTCTAAGTCACTCGCTGTCAGCACTGCGATGGTTTCTTGCATTGCACTCAACGCACTTTCAATGGTTGTGTGTTTATTCTATTTCTCCTCAGTCTCTGATCAGGAACATGTTGCTTATTGTGGTAGCCCCAGCTGCTAGCAAGATACCGGGCACCTACAGTGGGTTCTCAGTAAATAGTTGCTACAGGACTGATGGATGAAGCGTATACACTACACTTTGTAGTGCCAGTCAACTGCCTATTTGCTCAGGTCCATTGCCTGCCCTTCCCTCCATGCTCTGTACCATAAGAAACTACATTCCCAGGTCCCATTGCTCCCTGGCTATGAAGCACATTTGACCAATGGAGGCACTGCTGAAAAGACAGAGGCGGGAGAAGGGAAGCAATCCCACCCGTGCGCCCTTTCTCCTTTCTGAGAGGCCTCTGGCAGCGGCTGCATCTCCACTCCGGTCCAGTTTCCACCTGATAACACTACCTTCGTCCCTGCAGACACAGGCGTGGTCCTGGCTTCCCAGTGTTGCTCATATCTGGGTTGACTCATTGTCCTCTTGGCTTCTCAGCTCTTTATTCACCAGTGTAATTCTCTATCTCAAATTTCCTCTGTTTTAAAGACCAGAGTGGGTCTTATTTTCCTTGCTGGAACCTGAGTTCAAAGGAAAAGTCTGAGTGGCAGGTAAACTATGATCATATAGGAAGGGCTCTAAAAATGGTTTAAACAGCAGTTCTCAACCAGTGGGTCGCGACCCCTTTGGGGGTCGAACGACCCTTTCACAGAGGTCGTCTAAGACCATCGGAAAACACATATATAATTACATATTGTTTTTGTGATTAATCACTATGCGTTAATTATGTTCAATTTGTAACAATGAAATTGGGGGTCACCACAACATGAGGAACTGTACTAAAGGGTCGCGGCATTAGGAAGGTTGAGAACCACTGCCTTATGGGAATGCAAATTAGTACAGCCGCTATAGAAAACAGTATAAAGGCCTCTCAAAAATTAGTAATAGAACTATCATATGACCCAGTAATTCCTCTTCTAGTATTTGCCCCAAAATGTGAAAACACTTATTTGTAAGAACACTTATTTGTGTTCACTGCAGCATTATTGACAATAGCCAAGACAGGGAAACAACCTAAGTGTCAACTGAGGGATGATTGGATAAAGAAGATGTGGTACATATGCACAATGGAATACTACTCAGCCATAAAAAGACAAAATATTGCCATTTGCAACAACATGGATGGATCTTGAGACGATTATGCTAAGTAAAATACATCAGATGAAAAAGGACAAAAGCTTTATGATTCACTCATATGTGACATATAAAACAAAAAGTAACCAACTAATAAAACAAAAACAAACTCGGATTCAGACAACAGAATGCCGGTTATCCCAGGGGGAGGGGGAAGGGGAAGGGGAAGTGTACGGCAATGGAAGGAAACTAGACTTGGGGTGGGGAGCACACAGTAGAGTACACAGATGTCAAATTATGATCTTGTACACCTGAATTTATGTAATATTAACCAATGTACCCAATAAACTTAATTTTTCAAACTAAGTAAAACAAAACGAACATAATCCCTCTTTCACTAGAATTTCCATCCTCTTACCTGCCCCCTTGCCTATTTCTAAATCTACAGTTTGCCAAAAGATAACTAGAAAAAAGAGAAAGTATAGTATTTTCTGCACAAGGTCTTATACTCTTCAGAAGAAAAGTATGGGTGACTAACTAAAGCTAGTGACTTTATTTATATACATTTGTTCACTAAAAGTTCACACCCTACAAAAAACTTTTCATTCAGCATTTTATACAAAGTTAATCAATCACCGAAATCAATACTCTAAGCCAGCCCATCTGTTTATTTACAAGTTTTTGCCAACTTATTTTTATCCTTTTCCTCACTAATCTATTCAACAGATTTTTTAGCACCTTATGACAGTAAAAAGGTAAAATTACTTGGTTCATATCCATTAGAACGGTGCTACTCAAAGTGTGGCCTTTGACTTGGAAGCAATATAAGAAAGTTCAGTAAAAATGCAAATTCTTGAGTCCTGCCCTGGACCCACTGCATTCAAATCTCTAGGGTTGGGATCCAGATATGTTTTAACAGTATCTCCATATGATTCCTTTGTGTGCTAGGATTTCGTGGCCTAGTGAAGAGTTATGTAAACTACACTAAAAACAATTACTATCTTTGGCGATATGTACAAAGTGTAATGGGAACGTAGCCAGAGTTCCTAAGACTAGGAGCTAACACCTAGCACCTAGGGTGTTCCAGGCATGGCAAAGTCATCGTCTCAGATATCACAATTGATAGAGTGAGAATCGAACCCAAGGCCTTTCTGCTCCAAAGTTCATAATCACTGTACAAAACCACCGTAGGGTTGAGAAATGAAGGAAGTTGCACTAGGAAGACTGTGTCTGAGCCACGTCTGAGTTTGCTAGGTCATCGTGCTGGAGCAAAAGGAAGCAGGAGTATGGTGAGTCCCAGAAAATGGTGCAGCGATGGAAAGGAAGGAAGCACATTTAGAAACGCTGGGCAGTCCACTATAAAGTGCTGTGGGGGGGGAGGGGTGGGCATGGATGGGACTGGACAACTAGGTAGAAGTCTTATGACAAATAAAGGGTTGATGTGCTATATGAATGAGTTCGTATGTTATCCCATAAGAAAAAAGAGGATCACTGAAGACTACTCCAGGCCTGAGAAGACCAGCCTGGCGTTAAAACCACGATGGAAATAAACGAAGGCAATGACACTGGAAGTCAAAGTGAATAGGAAGCTGCGCTGCAGTCCAGGGAAGCGGTGACAGGGTGGGAATGAGTGAGCAATGGGCAGGGGGCCGGGCACCAGGGCTGTGGAGGTGGGACTGGCTGCACATCGCTACTGACTTGCATTCCTTTAATACACATTCCCTGTGTTCACCATGGGCTGGGCACCGTCCTAGGAGCGGGGGTTTAGCATGAATAAACCCTACAGATCCTGTATAAAGCTTCCCGTCTAGCATGCAGTGCTTCAGAGGGAGTGAGGGCTGGGGTTAGCAGGGATGTGTGCTGTGAAGAAAAGTAGAACTGGGGCGGGGGGAGGCGTAGCGAGGGATAACGTGACTGTGACTTTAGACAGGGGTCAGGAGAAGACTCCTGTAAAGTGACATCTGGACAGTGGCCTAAGTGAAGTGAGGGGTCAGCCAGGACCCACAGGGGCAGAGGGAGACGTGATGGGACCGGAAACCAGAAACTGGTGACAGGAAGAAGTCTGCGAGGCCTGGCAAGTGGATGACAGTGCAGGTGACTGAGTCAGAGCCATGGGTGGCTGACGCTAACAGGCAGCCGCACGGGGAATCGGGCTCTCAGGAGGGTGGTCTAGAGGCAGGGGTGGGTGACCCGAAGGAAGCTTCAAGACTGGCTGAATAGCTTCCTTAGCAAACTAAAAGGATCAGACTTTTCTATCTAAGGACATTCGTTTTGGTAAACAGTAGAACCAAAAACATCTCAGTGAGTCACAATATGCTATTTAAGTGCTACTTCATCGGACTTTCTTGAAAGTTTTTCAGACTTAAAAGTTCACAAGTAAAGTTTAGGGCAAAAAAGCTTTATTTGATAAAAAATTATATTAATTCATTTAAAGTATATTATAAATATTTAAGTGTTTTAATATCAACAAATATAATCTATCAAGATAGAAAGAGTGCCATAATTTAGTATGGGTAAATTAAAAACATTCCTAAATCAAAAGCCACTTGGTGTTAACCATTTTCAGGACGGATCATTACTGTTTCTTAATCAGAATAGCTGGAACGCTGCGGGCCTGTCCGCTCATGTTCCCATGCACACATCTGTATGTATCATTCTATATATGCAGTATTCAGACTCACTTGCGCTGAGGGACTTTAGAGACTAGCTCTCAGCTTATTACCTTCAATAACTTTATCTGAGTAAAGCTGATCGATCTCTTCCTGGCTGAACCCAAACTCTTTAAGTATCTCTTCAGTGTGTTCTCCTATCAATGGATCCCTTTCCAAAGAAGGGGTAGCTGGGGTGTTTGACAGCAGAGGCGCCGGGCGGGGACTCACACCCTGCTCCCCATCAGTGATGAATGAGCCCCGCTCCTTGTTGTGAGCATGATGGGCAACCTCTTCGAAAGTCAGAACCGGAGTCACGCACGCATCTGTGCCATCAAAGACCCGGCACCACTCCGCCTTTGTCTTCTTGGCAAATACAGCTGCAAATTTCTTCTTCATCTCTGGCCAGTCAGCCATGCTCATCTGATTGGGAAGTTCATCGGATTTTAGCCCAAGTCCTGAGAGGAAAAACACAATTTCATAAATTATTATGTTTTGGGTGGAACGATTATAAAAAACAAAAAAGAGCCCTAAGCTTATTGTCCCAAATAGGATGTTCTATAAAGGTTTCTCAAATGGGCCAAGAGAAGAAATTCAAACTCCGCCTACAGTTGGAGCCCAAGGCTGGAGAGGACAGAAGTAGTAGGAGTGGCAGGATTCAAAACAGACTTTCCATGCCAGGGTTTTATTATTTACACTTCATCAAAAGTAGCCTAGGGAGGTAAGGGTGGGGGGGGGGGGGTCACATATCAACAATAAAAAATATATTTTAAAAAAAAGTCTAATTTCAAAAATCTGTTTTTCTCTCTGAATGGGATTTCAAGAAGAAATTTCCTCATGATGTTATTATCTGTCAGATTGAACTAAAGTAACCTCATAATGTACATAATGCTCCCAACCCTACAGAAGATAAAATTTAAACAATTTACACCTGTCTGCCTCAGTTTTCAAGGAAGAGGCCTAACAATACATGATCAAATTCAAGATCGCAATTTTATGAATAGTATTCATTTCTCTGTATTTAATCAAATGAAAGAGTTCTGGGAGGACAGTGATAGTTGATTCATTATCCCCTTAAAAACATTGTGAACAAGGAACCAAAAAGTTGTAAAGTATCCAAGACTCACTGCACTGTTCCTACAGCAAACAGGACAGAGGTTACCGGCCGTCCAGTCACCGGTGGGGCACACAGACTTTGCTCATGAGCAAAAGGGCCGTGGAGGGCCCACCCCCGCGCAGGCAGAAAGGATGAAGGCACCTGCTGGGGAGGTGCAGGAAGGATGGCTCCTCTGGCTCATGCTTCCCTCATTGACAAGCTCCTACCCTCGCAGGACTCCAGTGCTGATTAAATTATACCCAAAGCGCCACTTGACTAGGGTTTGGTGTAAATGTCATTTATTCCCTCACAAAAGAGGGTTTTTTAGTGTGGAAGTTTAAGGGTGAAATAATAATAAAAGCCCCTTCTTCTTCTGCATATTTTGTGTAAATTTAGCCACGTTGATCAAATAATTCTCATTTTCATAACCCTTTCCTTCTCCACCATGTTGAAGAACAACTAACTGTAAGCTGCTGTGAAAATGCAGGATGAAGAACTTTCATATTGACAAGAAATGATGCCTTTGTTATGTCTATAATAAAAGTGTAATATGCTAATTAGACCAGATGTCCTTCCGGACGACCTTCCGGACAAAGCCAGGGCTGCGAGGGCAGCCCAGGTCCCAGGTGCCAGAGGGAAGCCAGTGCCGGCCCCTGGGGAAAGGAAGGCCTACTCTTGCATGAATTTTGTGCATTGGGCCTCTAGGTGTTGAATAAAAGGAGATGGCTATTAATTATAATTTTATATAATTGCATATATTATATATAAATTATAAATGGAAAAGAAAATAGTTTTGTTTGTATGTACACACAAAAAGGACTAGAAGGCCACATCCCAAACTAACCCCAAGTGGAAAGACAAGAAAGAATTTTTTTATTTCTTACTTTATAAATTCTGTAATGCTTAAAAACGGTTCTACAGTTTTTTTCAACTATATTTAAGTTGGTGAAGTTAATGTAGTTGATCATAAATTGCTCTCTAATGCTGGCAGCTATATACAAGTAACTCTGAGTAGGACATTGCATCTGAAAAGCTACTATACATAACAGTGAAACTCTAAAGTTGAGAGAAATGCACTGTGACCAGCTTGTCACATCACTTCAGAGTATATTCTAAAACTTCTTAGATCCTAAATTATCTGTAAACTTTAAATTCAAACATTGCACAGGAACAAAAAAAACTTCAATTATTTAACCAGGAAAGAAGAGATCACAAATTTTCTTGCTAACTTGTGGTAGCATGCCAACAAGACAAGAATCTGGCCGAGGCCGGTTTGGCTCAGTGGATGGAGCGTCGGCCTGCGGACTGAGGGGTCCCAGGTTCGATTCCGGTCGGGGGCATGTGCCTGGGTTGCGGGCACATCCCCAGTGGGGGAGTGCAGGAGGCAGCTGATCGATGTTTCTCTCTCATGGATGTTTCTAGCTCTCTATCTCTCTCCCTTCCTCTCTGTAAAAAATCAATAAAATATATTTAAAAAAAAAAAAAGAATCTGTACAACAGTTAAACTGCAGAAGCATCCAGTGATAGTAACGTATTCCAACAAATCTCAGTCACCAGTCTCTCCGTGCTCTGGTGACCCTCCACTGAGGTGTCATGAGGGACATCTATCCCGGGACAGGATGGCTAGCAGGTCATTTCTAGGGAAGAATAGATAAATATCTGACGCTACAGAGCACAAAATGTAAGAAACACACCGAACTCCCACAAAAGAGGGCATTATTTTTTAAAATCTGAGCTATTTTATAGAATTGTAAAATTACCTGTCAATTTAAAAGATGGGGGAAATACCCCACAGTAGAATGATGGCTGTGATTGGGTTAATCATAAAGTGGGTATGCAGTAAAAGACATGAACTTCAAAAGGCCCTGAGAGCACAGCTGAAGCGCAGCCACAGGAAAGGGGCGGAGGCACAGGACAGCTACCCACCCTTGACCAGCAGCTGGTAGAACTGGGGTTCTAAGGCGCCAACAGCCATGAACTCCCCGTCGGCCGTCCTGTACGTTGTGTAGAAAGGGGCCCCACCATCCAGCAGGTTCTCCCCTCGAGGCTGTTCCCACAGCCCGAGGTTTTTAGTTTTCCACAGAAAAGAACTTAGGTATGCTGTGCCTTCCACCTTTAAAGAAACAGAACACAAGACCAATCCAGGTAAATTAATTGTAAAGCACGACTACTTTCTACTCTGGTTGTCCTTTAATTGTTGTGCAAAAAATGTTTATCTTAAGAGTCTAACAAGGTTATACCTAATTATACAACTTCCTTGGTCTCTAAGTTACGGTGGAGTGGGTTTCTACACTATTCACCTCAGAAAATACTGTTCAGAAAACTAGACGGTATTACTTTGTTCTCCCTTTCATATAAGCCTGGCAGAATATGGATAATTTTTGAAGTTAGGTGAGGGTACATAGAAGTTCATTTACAGAATATTCTCTCTATTTTTTGGTATATGTTAAAACCATCAGGACAGAAAGCTAAAAGAAAGCACAAAGGCTTTTTAAAGTCCATTTTCTGATCTCAGTATCTATAAACACATACACACAGATATATAACACATATCACATTCTAAAGGTAAATCACATTAAGTAAAATTTAGCTTATTCTAGTTTGACTCCAAGCCCAAGAGAACTGTACTTATGTATTTACTATCTCACCTTTAATGATCACTAGAAAGTCTCAAAGTACAAGCACACCTCACTGTATTGCACCCCACAGGTATTGCAGGGTTTTTTATTTATTTATTTTATTTTTATTTCTTTATTGATTAAGGTATTACATGTGTGTCCTTATCCCCCACCCATTGCTCCCTCCGATCCCCCCCACTCATTCCCTCACCCCCCTGGTGTCTGTGTCCATTGGTTAGGCTTATATGCATGCATACAAGTCCTTTGGTTGATCTCTCCCCCTTACCCCTACCCTACCCTGCCTTCCCTCTGAGGTTTGACGGTCTGATCAATGCTTCTCTGTCTCTGGATCTGTTTTTGTTCATCAGTTTATGTTATTCATTATTTTCCATAAATGAGTGAGATCATGTGATATTTATCTTTCTCTGACTGGCTTATTTCACTTAGCATAATGCTCTCCAGTTCCAGCCATGCTGTTGCAAATAGTAAGAATTCCTTCTTTTTTACTGCAGCGTAGTATTTCATTGTGTAGATGTAGCACAGTTTTTTAATCCACTCATCTGCTGGTGGGCACTTAGGCTGTTTCCAAATCTTAGTTATGGTGAATTGTGCCGCTATGAACATAGGGGTGCATATATCCTTTCTGAATTGTGTTTCTAGTTTCTCGGGATATAGTCCTAGAAGTGGGATCACTGGGTCAAATAGGAGTTCTATTTTTAGTTTTTTGATGAAACTCCATTCTGTTCTCCACAGTGGCTGCACCAGTCTGCATTCCCACCAGCAGTGAAGGAGGGTTCCTTTTTCTCTGCATCCTCGCCAGCATTTGTCATTTGTTGTTGATAGCCATTCTGACAGGTGTGAGATGGTACCTCATTGTCATTTTGGTTTGCATCTCTCGGATGATTAGTGACTTTGAGCATGTTTTCATGTGTCTCTTGGCTTTCCTTATGTCCTCTTTCTAAAAGTATCTATTTAGGTCCATTGTCCATTTTTTGATTGGGTTGTTTATCTTCCTTTTGTTAAGCTGTATAAGTTCCCTGTAAATGTTGGAGATTAAACACTTATCAGAGATAACATTGGCAAATATGTTCTCCCATGCAGTGGGCTTTCTTGTTGTTTTGTTGATGGTTTCATTTGCTGTTTATTTTGATGTAGTCCCATTTGTTTATTTTCTCTTTAGTTTTCATTGCCCTAGGAGCAGTATCAGTGAAGAAATTGCTTCAGCATATGTCTGAGATTTTGCTGCCTGTGGATTCCTCTATTATTTTTATGGTTTCCCATCTTACATTTAAGTCCTTTATCCATTTTGGGTTTATTTTTCTGTATGGTATAAGGTGGTGGTCTAGTTTCATTTTTTTTGCAATTTTCTGTCCAATTTTCCCAACACCATTTATTGAAGAGACTGTCTTGACTCCATTGTATGTTCTAGGTATTGCAGTTTTTATAAATTGAAGATTTGTGGCAACCCAGAGTCGGGCAAATATACTGTTACCATTTTCCCAACAAGCTCAGATGATTGTTAGCATTTTTAGCAATAAAGTATTTTTTAATTAAAAAGTTAAGGTATCGCCCTAGCTGGTTTGGGTCAGTGGATAGAGCATTGACCTGTAGACTGAAGGGTCCTGAGTTCGATTCCGGTGAAGGGCACATGCCTGGGTTGTGGGCTCGATCCCCAGTGGGGGGCGTGCAGGAGGCAGCCAATCAATGATTCTCTCATCACTGATGTTTCTATCTCTCTCTCCCTCTCCCTTCCTCTCTGAAATCAATAAAAATATATTTTAAAAAAAGTTAAGGTATGTACATTGTTTTTTAGACATAATGCTATTGCACACTTTTTAGATTACAGTATTGTGTAAACATAACTTTTATATGTACTGGGAAACCAAAAATTCATGTGACTCAATTTTAATATTCACTTTATTGCAGTGGTCTGGAACTAAACCCACAATATCTCCCAGGTATGCCTGTTAGCAAGAATGTGGGTGGCACCTATATGGGTTTTCTGAGTCCAGGCAAACTAGTTTAGGAATGCCGCTTCCCACCGAGTCCTGGAGTAGAAGAGATGGGTTCACGTGCTCAGTTATGACCACCACAGGCTTCATGCTCGGCACTATTTAGAGAAGACCACTTCCCTAGCCTGTGGCTTTTACAGCCCTGATGCTTCCAGCTGCCCAGAAGAAAGCTATCAAAGAGTCCTCCTCTCAGGTTGCCAGTAGAGGGGCCAATTCCAGCTGTGAGCTCAGGGTACCAACAGAGGGACCAATTCCAGCTGAGAGCTGAGGGTACCAATCGGGGGCCAATTCCAGCTGTGAGCTCAGGGTACCAACAGAGGGACTAATTCCAGCTGTGAGCTCAGGGTACCAACAGGGGGGCCAATTCCAGCTGTGAGGTCAGGGTACCAACAGGGGGCCAATTCCAGCTGTGAGCTCAGGATACCAACAGAGGGACCAATTCCAGCTGTGAGCTCAGGGTACCAACAGGGGGGCAATTCCAGCTGTGAGGTCGGGGTACAAACAGGGGGGCCAATTCCAGCTGTGAAGTCGGGGTACAAACAGGGGGCCAATTCCAGCTGTGAGCTCAGGGTACCAACAGAGGGACCAATTCCAGCTGTGAGCTCAGGGTACCAACAGGGGGGCCAATTTTAGCTGTGAGGTCGGGGTACAAACAGGGGGCCAATTCCAGCTGTGAGCTCAGGGTACCAACAGAGGGACCAATTCCAGCTGTGAGCTCCGGGTACCAACAGGGGGCCAATTCCAGCTGTGAGCTCAGGGTACCAAAAGGGGGGCCAATTCCAGCTGTGAGCTCAGGGTACCAACAGGGGGGCCAATTCCAGCTGTGAGCTCAGGGTACAAACAGGGGGCCAATTCCAGCTGTGAGTTGAGGGTACCAACAGAGGGGCCAATTCCAGCTGAGAGCTGAGCTACCCACAGAAGGGCCAATTCCAGCTGTTAGCATGGAATTTCTCACAGTTACTAGCTGTGAAACAAATGCAAATTATCACTTTGGATGCATCTCAGTTTTCCTTTTTAACCTGACACCTATGAACACCTGAATTTATGGCTCTGATATCTGACATCACCAAATAGTGGAGTTTGTATAAGGAGCCTATGGCAGTGCAATTTTTTGAATCTGTGTCACACATATCTTAGATATCACACATATAATGATATACACAATTTTATATAAATATATACACACACACACATTTACATACTAGTAAATAAGCAATTAAATGTCATTAATAAGTTATTTAAATTATTATGAAATAAGTACTTGGCCTAAAATTCTCCTTAAAACTCCCAAGGCCCATGTTTACCCTTAGTTCAGTCCTTTTGGGCCACACGGACCAGCAGAGGGCAGCAGAGGGCAATACCTGAAAGCAGGGGCTTCTGCGTCAAACTGCCCGCTGCTTCTGACCCTTTGCTTCTTCCCAGTCATCCTCTCCAAGTCTGAAGCTCTTCCAATGCCAGATGAGATGAGCACACCTCCTCCGGGGGCTGTGGGCATCTGAGGAGGGCAGACACCCAGAAAGCGCCCAGCCTTGCGCTTCCTCGTAGAAAGTGAGCCTGGCACTGCTGCTGTGCCTGGTGCTGCTGGGACTGGGCGAGGAGCTGAGACAAGACCAATGGGCACAAAGGCAATGTGAGCTGCACCCTGAGGGCAGCATCAGAAGGCACAGAAGCCTTTACAGAGCTGCCAGTGATGAGCCTGAGAGGAGAAGGAAGTGCAGGAAAGGCTCCAGAGATGAGGGATCCTGGTAGGAAACAGCTTTCACAAGGTCCCCAATGACAAATCCAATTTATAAGATTCTTCTGTTTTCACGCGTGCGATTACCACCAAATATGGCCCCTGACCATTCCTTTTTCTTGCAGTTTTCTCTTTCCTTTGTTTCCATGACAACACTCCCTGCGGTCCTCCCACTTAGCACTGGCTGTTGCTCTGCCCGCTTCCCTAGCAGATCAGCCTTGCGTGCTCCCGAATGACTGAAACCTGTTTCTAGTCTCTAACTTCAATGTGCCATCTGGATATCTCAAGGCACTTCAAACCTGAAGTCACCAAAAACAAATTCCCTTCCTTTTTTTAATAACAACAAAAAATTCGTACCGAGTGCCAGCCACTGTTCACTCATTGCACATGCTACTCATTCAGTTCTCTCACTGCTCTGGGTAGATACCATTATTACAAAGAGCTGAGGCACTGGGAGCTTAAGTCACTCACCCAAGATCACAGAGCTAGGGAATGGCAGCACCAGGATGGAGGAAGTCAGCCATCAGATTCTGCGCTCCTGACCACTGTGCCACACTGCCTCTTCCTTCAGTAATCTTCCCCCGGGGTGCCAATGACACCATCCACCGGGTCACCCATGCCAGAAATAAGGGGCCATCCTCGATTCCTCCCGCTCCCCTCACTGCCAATGCACTGTCAAATCCCAGCTATTTCACATCTCAGATATCCCTGCAATCCAGACCCATTCTACCACTAACTACTTAGTACTTGCTCTCATCTCTTGGCAATAACCCAGGAACCATCTCTCTGCCTCCAGCCTTATCTCCCCAAGTCCACCCCCATCCTCCCTCTAAAGATCGGTCCAGATGCAGGCACTGATTGGGCTCTTACCAACCAGCTGTGAGACCTGGGGCACACTTCCATGCTTCAGTTTTCTGCTCTTTAAAATAACAACGTGTTCCAAATGCAACTGCATTAGAAGAAATCACACGGGACAGTGCCTCGCTTACCAGCGCACAAGGCACATGACCAAGGCAGGACGGTATAAACCGAAGCAGTATGATGCCCACGTCTCCCCGACAAAGGCCGCAAGAAGACCCAGTCTGCTCCATTTGACCTTTGCATCCTTAAGAATCTTCTCTGCTAGGGAAGACTTCCTGAGACCCGTTTTGAATGAGGGTTTCTTGAAAACTATATTCTAATCACAAGAAACAGCTCGGGGAAAATTAATAAAACACAAGAATCAGGTGAGTCGTGAAAACTGTATAAAATGGACTTGGACCCCACAGACACATGATCAAGATCCGACATTCTGACTCATGTAAAGGATAGGAGGCTTTTTTTTTTTTTTTAAAGATGTCCTTGGTAACTTGGATTCAATCTTCAGATCTCATTGATCTCTTGTCTTGTTCAGAAAAACACGTGAGGCAGCCATATTTCACACTTAGGAGCAACCGGCAGGGCTATCATTTCCCCAGGGAACACTCACCATGCTGGCGTCGATGACCTGGCCTCTGCCGGAGCGCGTGCGTTCAAAGAGAGCCATCACGATGCCCAGGGCGCACATGAGGCCGCCACCAGCAAAGTCAGCCAGCAGGTTCAGGGGAGCAGCGGGGTTCTCACCGCTGCTGCCAAGTCTGGACAGGACACCTACCAAAAAATCGGAGAGCATTAACCATCAAGTTAATGTCCCTTTTAAATAAATACATGAACACGGAGGAGTAACAGTCTCTCCAGTCGCTGATGTGAGTGGAAACTAGGACATGATGCTTTTCCAATTCTAAACGTATTCAGCCTACTAGTGAACAGGCTTTCCCTCCAACCGGTTCCTCCTTTTGTGTTTTTTTTCTTCTCCAAAACTTTATTCCACCGAACATTTTCAAAATTTTATTTGTAAGTTTTTTACTTACTGAGTAAAATGAGAAAAATGATTCCAGAAGAAAAAAAAAGATTGTTATCAATTCAGTTTACGATTTCACAAAAGTATAACTCACTTCCATTCTTATTAGAAAAAGATGCAATAATCAAACACAAGAAAAAGAAAGGGCTTAATTAGACTTGAAAAACCAATTCTGTACTCACTCTCTCCTCAACCTTTAAATGTGTACTCACAGATTCTGAGACGATTTACTCAACAACCCACAATCCTAACATTCTAGAATCAGGCCATTCTAAGACATGCTCTCACAGGTAAAATTTCTAATAAAGGGGTATGACGACCTGAAAACAACAGTTGAGCAGCATCTACAAAAATCTAAAACAGTGACTCAGGCGATGATTCTCCACGAAGGCGGAGGAAGAGGGGTGTCAGAATCAAACCACAGCAGCATTTTCTAACGACAGAGCAGCCATCCCTATCACCACCCAACCCCTGACCCCCTGGCAGGGGCTTGCCTGAGAAGTGACTCCACATACGCATTAAGAATGAGAGAATATTATCCATCAGGTGTGTGAAGACAGAGGAAAGGGCTAAGAGTGACTGTTCCAAGACAAGCCAGCGCTTTGGAAACCACCATACTGTCCTTACTGATTTAAATGTTCACCTTTAGAGATTCCTTTTCACTAATCGGTGTGACTTTAGAACTTTCCTGGAAACAAAACGGAAAGTGTAGAGCAATCCTGTTTCCCAGCATACCTGACAGAGCCAAGTAGTTGATGTCATGGCCTGCGGCCGTGGCGAATCCTCCTGACTGGCCAAACCCGCTCAGCCTGGCATAGATGAGCCTGGGGTTCTCCTTCTGCAGGATCTCGGGGCCCAGCTGGAGCTTCTCCATGACACCTTGGGAGAAAAGCAACTTTTTTTTTAAGGGCGCATGGATTGAGGACGGGTGGACTCCCTTTTCTGTGGCAAACATAAGACAGCACGCTTGCAAGTAGTACGAATAACATTTGTTGTGGGTTTAACAACAAATGTTATTAGCGTTACTTGCAAACATCCATAGAAGTCTAAAATGGTGACTCAGGCAATGATTCTCAATGAAGGTGGAGGAAGAGGGGTGTCAGAATTTTGACACCCCATGAGCATCTCCAAACTACACAGCAACCAGAAGTTTGGAACCCAGAGTGAAGCCAGCACTTCTGGGATGTGTGGCTTCTGCCCCGGAATGCTGCCTCCTTCCTTATTTCCCTCCGGGCCTATCCCGGATCTTCAGTCCCTCCAGTGAACATTTCAAATCCTCTCCTTGGCAAGTGATGAGAAGTGGTTTGTTCTCTCGGAACAGTTACCCTGGGTCTTTGTTTGGGCCCAAACTCCCTTTGGGCACTGCTATTCCTTTTAGGACCTTCTATTTTTCAATGCCAGCATCGGTGCCTGCCACTTGCGGCCTCGGGGTGTCCTTGGGCATGTACATATGTCATCTTCCCTGTCAGCTCAGAGGCTCGGGGGCAGGATTCCTGCCTGATTCCACGCCAGGCCTCTAAAGCTCCTAGCATCGGTGCCTTCACAAAAAGGTTCAGTGAATGCCCGCGGAAAGAAAAGGCTAGCTACACGAGCACCCAAGCTCTTGTGTTATCAGCAAGTACAACATCTACTGCACAAAATGCAGGTAACTGGCACCTAAAGTTTCCTGGAATTAAAAGTAATAAAAATGGCATCAGACACTCCTGTCATGGTTTCCCTAAGGCTGTGATAAATCACAAATGAACTCTGGCCCTCCTCCTACCAGTGGTCGGCAAACTGCGGCTCGGCAAACCGGGGCTCTCGAGCCACATATGGCTCTTTGGCCCTTCAGTGTGGCTCTTCCACAAAATACCGACTTCTGCGCATGGGCCACGAAGTTTTAATCACACTGTACGTGTGCACCCGCACATGGTATTTTGTGGAAGAGCCACACTGAAGGAGCCTAAGAGCCGCATGTGGCTCTCGAGCCGCGGTTTGCCGACCACGGTGACCTAAACAAACACTTCACCTGCACAGTCCCTCACCTGCACAATCCCTCATCTGGCAGCTACGTCTGTGCTAAGGCTCAATTTTCCTCCTAGTTGCCAGGCCCTGGACAAATTATTTAAGCAGTTTGAGCTCCTGTCATCTTCAGACAGGGCGTTGTAAATTGTGATATAATCCTAAGGACACTATCCTCAAAGCTGGCTGTGGGGGAGATGCGTTAACACATCTCCATGTGCCTGGCGCCTCACGGACATTCCATCCATTCGCCGACTTCCTGCTCTACACCAGGCACAGCTCGGGGTTTGTCCTCGAGCAAGACCACTCTGATTGCTGACTCAGAACGGGCCCCAGCGGTGCTGACCCAAGAAGCACCTTCCCCAGGTTGTCACAGCAGCGCCACGGGGGCTGCAGCAGGTGCAGACAGAACGCATCCCAGAGGGACAACGGCCGGGGTCCTCTCACTGAAAATGGGGGCAGTGAAAGGGAGATGTGGGGTCCTGGGTGAAGCACAGGCTTCTGATGCAGGCAGCTGGGTGGGTGGACAATGGTCCCATGCACTGGAATAAATAATGCAGAAGGAGCCCTGACCGGTTTGGCTCAGTGGATAGAGCCTTGGCCTGCGGACTGAAAGGTCCCAGGTTCGATTCCGGTCAAGGACATGTACCTTGGTTGCGGGCACATCCCCAGTAGGGAGTGTGCAGGAGGCAGCTGATCGATGTTTCTCTGTCATTGATGTTTCTAACTCTCTATCCCTCTCTGTAAAAAATCAAGAAAATATATTTAAAAAAAAAATAATGCAGAAGGAGATGCCATAGTAGCAGGGAGGGGGCTGAGCTGGGTCTGGGATCTGTGGGGCGGCAGTGCCTCTCCACACCACCTGTCTTCCCGCAGTCCCGGCTCTGAAAGAGGGGTGCGCAGTGAGAGACTGGGGCGCCTCCCCCCGGTGGAACGGGAGACCGATGGGGATGGAGAAGGCGGCTCCGGGGAGCATGTGCATGAACTGGAGCTGACGCTGGCCCTGGGAGCCCCTGCACAGAGGCAGGGGGGCCAGCCCGGGCAGGGGAGGGCTGTGGGGGCACAACCCCACCCCGTCTCCCCGAAATGCAGCGCGACGACCATGTCCCGTTATGCCGCTGTCCTGGTGGAGGGCCTAGGTCCTAGGACTTCCGTTAGATGCCCAGAGGGCTCCCGACCCTGCAGGACCTAGGGGCCGGCAGACATGGGTGACCCTCCAGGACCTAGGGGCCGGCAGACATGGGTGACCAGGAAGAGACACGGGAGGAAATCGGGGAGGGGAGTAAGGGGACGCGGGCGCCGGCAAGCCCGCAGGTTCAAGTCGGGAAGAGGTTCTCAAGGGGCCCGGGATCAAGGGCACCCGGTCCCCAGGAAGGTGCAGGAGGCTGGGCGGGAGGGTTCCTGCGGCCACGGCGCGAGGGCGCGGGGGCGCGGGGCGCAGCCTCCATCCGCTCGGCCGGAGCCCTCGGGCGCTCACCGTGGCGGAAGGGCTCCAGCACCACGTCCGCGCGGGCGCACAGGCGCCGCACCACGGCCGCTCCGCGCCGCCGCTTCAGGTCCACGGCCAGCGAGCGCTTGCCCCGCGACAGGCGGCTCACGTCGCCCCGGGCGCCCGGCCGGTCCACGCGCACCACCTGCGCCCCGAAGTCCGCCAGGACCATCCCGCAGAACGGGCCGGGGGCCAGGCCCGCCAGCTCCACCACCGAGACGCCCCGCAGCGCCATGACAACCCGCGTTTCTCTCGGAAGGTGGAGAACACAGGCCCTGGGGGGCCCTACATCCAGGCCCGGGCGGCCGCCCCGAGTGCGCCGCCGCCCCCTGCGCATGCGCGCGGCCCGGAGTCTGCGCAGTGGGCGCGCCCCGGCCCCGCCTCCCGGAGGGATGGGCGTGGCGTCCACTGAGCCTCTGTCCTTTTTGTCCCGCAGCCACGTCCGAAATGACCCCCAGGCTTGACCTTGAGGTCTCTGGCCTGTCACTGTCCTCTTAGGACGCTTTTACGCTCATCTTCCTGGCCCCGCCGTTGTGCCACTCGAGCCCCTATATCTGCCCGTTCCTGGAGCCATAAAAAGTGAATACCTATTTAAGGACGATGCTATAAATTAAAAAAAAAAAAGCCTTAGCAGGTTTTGTTCAGTGGCTGTAGCTCGGCCCGCGGACTAGGTTCAATTCTGATCAAGGGCGCAGACCTAGTTTGCAGGCTCAATCCCCCGTCCTGGTCAACGTGTGCAGGAGGCAAGCAATCCATGTGTCTCTCTCACACCATGTTCCTCTCTGTCTCTCCCCATCCCTAAAAATCAATGGGAAAATATCCTTGGGTGAGGACCAACAACAACAAAAGGGATGCTCTTTCCACCGTGGCCTGCAGATTGTCTCCTTCACTGTCTGTGCTGCTTAGCCACGAATGACTGAATCCACAAAGGGCTTGAGATCCCTTCTAGATGCGCTCGATTTTGAGTTATAAAGTGTGGATTACATGCCTTTCAAAAAAAAAAGTTCAAACTACACTACGGAATATGTGTAAAGTGTAATATCAGAAGAACATCAGAAGGGGGTGCTCATCGGGGCCAAGTGAGAGAGGTCTCAAAATATTTTGGATTTGTCACCTACCATTTTTATGGATAATGACAGATGCAAGTTTTTCATTTTAATGCACAACCTTTTTTTCTTTTTAAAGTACAATAAAATAAGTCATCGCAAATAGCCCTACTGCGTTTACAGATGGTCTTCTCTCATCTCTGCATGGCAGTGGTTCTCAACCTTGGCTGCACATTAGAATCACCTGGGAATCTTTTTAAAATCCTGATTTCTGGGCCTCATCCTCCGGAAATTCTGTTTCTTTGTGACTAATGTTGTGGCCCCACCCCATCACAAAGAAACAGAATTTCCGGAGGATGAGGCCCAGAAATCAGGATTTTAAAAAGATCCCCAGGTGATTCTAATGTGCAGCCAAGGTTGAGAACCACTGCTGTATGGCCTGTGTGTAGCCGGCTTGGTCATTGGACTGTTCTGGAATTTTAATAGAACCAGAAGTGGATGCCAGCACAACCCACCTGCCCTAGTCCTTTCCGAAGTACGGGCTCAGATATGCTGAGGCAGGTGATTGAAGTGGAGGCCAGATTCGGCACAATGGTCATCAAGATCTTTTAGGCAAGCTTGAAATTGTCTTAATCAGCTTTAGAATGATTTGGGGGTTCTTGTGGCTTTCTCTTTGTTGCCTCCTCCTTGACCCAGACACCTTCTCTTTACCTTCATCTCTGAAGAGCCTCTTTAAAAGACGTACTGAGGCATAGGAAAAGCTTTAAGAATTTAGAAGAGCAAAAAAAGTCTATTTCAACCTGAGTGTCAAACTGAAAGTGGTTAGGCGTGCTCTACCAACATGAAATGGGGAGAGACTTTCATAGAAAAAAAGGTGGAAGCAAAACAAGGAAATTATTGATGGGCTGTGGCTTAAAGCATAATTGGCTGTTTGTGATTGGCTGCTCTCAGGTTTGGATTTCGTAATCTTAAAGGCATTTCAGGCTTAGATTTTGGTTTGCTTCCTAGGATGCCACAGGATTAGAGCCACCTCAGTCTCATGGCCTCCTTGTTTAATTAATTTAACACTTCCTTGTCCCTCTCTATCCAATGTTTCTTAATAGCATTTGAGAGTGCTCTTAATATGTTAGGGCAAACCATAGCAAGATACAAAAATATATAGAAAGTATAATTTCAAATGATTTGTTTTATTACTATGTTCCTAAAAATAAAAAGCATAAAGATGTGCAGGAAAAGACTGACATAAATACTTTAAAATACTAATATTAAAAAAAATAAAAAATAAAAATAAAAAAATAAAATACTAATATTATGTTTGGTGTGATGATTTTTATACTAAATGCTTTTATGTATTTTATAAAATTTCTGCAGTAGGCTTTATAGTCAGGAAAGAACAAAAAGATATTTTAAAAGTAACACTCCAAACATAATGAACTTGTCTCTGGCCATAAAACACTACCTTTTCCACAGCCATGTCATGCTGTGAGCGGGGTGTTGTTTCTCTCTGCTGTCAATCCCTAGCCTGTTGCCTTCTGTGGCTCCTAAAACACGCTTTACATGATGTCATCCACGCACTTATTCTCCTTTGCCGATCTTCCTCTATTAGGTTTGTTTAACAAAAAACTTTGAGACAGAAAGTTTTCCTGAAAGAGCGGATTTATTGAGCTACTTACCAGCCAGTAAAGGGCCAGGTTCTGCGTCACACAGTCTAGACCAGCAGCCGGGCTGGATGGAGAAGGCAGACGTGCCCATCGTCCTGGGGTCGCCAGGGCTCTGTTATACAACGCGTTTGAGGAAGAAAGATGTAAGTTGCTTTGAAAGGATTTACATTGTCTCTAGGTAAGGGGGTGGCAGGGAAGAGGTAAATCAAAGAAAGTTCTAGAAAGTTCTGGGATAGGGGAGTCGTTTGTAAGGAGGAAGTATTTGATGCTTCTGTGTCGGTTGTGGGAAACAGGCCAGAAAGTTCGTGTGTAAGCAGGATGCTGTGGTATCTGGGGGCAGCTGTTCTTTCCAGATAGCTGCTTGAAGTCCATTCAAGGTTTCAATGCATTCAGGAAGGCTGGTGGTCTTCTGTTGGTTTCAGCCCCGACTGTTCACTGGTGAACCTCCCTTGCCTCTTCCTCCCACCCTCCAGCCCGCTGTCATTTCAGTTAGGGCATCTCAGAATGTTTCTCTTCTCAGGATAAAAACTCACAGGAGGTTAAAAAATGCTGAGTAGCTCCTGGAATAGCCCAGTATCTTTGCACAAAGTAGATGTTTATCAATTCCAGCCATGCCCTTTGCAGTTTATATTTGACTAGGGGCCCGGTGCATGAATTCGTACACCAATGGGGTCCCTTGTCCTGGCCTGCAGGATTGGGCCGAAACCGGCTCTCTGACATCCCCCAAGGGGTCCCGGATTGCAAGGGGGCACAGGCCAGGCCAAGGGGCCCCCACAGTGCATGATCGGGGCCAGGGAGGGACGCAGGAGGTTGGCCAGCCAGGGAGGGACCAAGGGAGGACTCCAGGGTATGTCCGGCCTGTCTCCCTTAGTCCTGATTGGCCGGACCCCAGCAGCAAGCTAACCTACCGGTCAGAGCATCTGCCTCTTGGTGGTCAGTGTACGTCATAGCAAGTGGTTGAGCGGCCTTAGCATATCATTAGCATTTTATGCTTTGATTGGTTGAATGGATGATCAGACAACTGGACACTTAGCATATTAGGCTTTTATTATATAAAATTATTCTATTCTTTGCTTGAATATTTTTTTACTTCAGCTTTTGTTTGCAATTTTCTCAATAATATTCCTTCAATATAATCTACTTGTTTAAAGTTCAAATGCAGCCCTTTCGACACTGGAAATCACCCAGCCTGACCACTTTGTGGAGCAGCTACACTGAACCGACTGCATTTCTGCAGCAAGCAGAAACCCACATGCTTCATGTATGGACTTTACCTTCACTTAGGTTTTAGAATTTAAAAGTTGGTTGCTGCTGAAACCGGTTTGGCTCAGCGGATAGAGCGTCAGCCTGCGGACTGAAAGGTCCCGGGTTCGATTCCGGTCAGGGGCATGTGCCTTGGTTGCGGGCACATTCCCAGTGGGGGATGTGCGGGAGGCAGCTGATCGATGTTTCTCTCTCATCGATGTTTCTAACTCTCTATCTCTCTCCCTTCCTCTCTGTAAAAACATCAATAAAATATATATTTAAAAGTTGGTTGCTTAGGCCAGCCGGCGTGGCTCAGTGGTTGAGCGTCCACCTATGAACCAGGAGGTCATGGTTCCATTCCCTTAATCCCCAGTATGGGGTATATAGGAGGCAGCCAACCAATGATTCTCCCTCATCATTGATGTTTCTATCTCTCTCTCCCTCTCCCTTCCTCTCTGAAATCAATAAAAAATATATATATTTAAAAGTTGGTTGTTTAGATGATACCTTTACCTTCCCCATGGCACCTGCCTACTATCTCCTCTACAGAGCCTCAGTTTTAGGAAGATTTGTAAAATCAGTCTTTCAAATTTTTGAGTTGGTAAAATTGGGAAACATTGATAATTATCTTCACTTTCTCCTACCTTCCTTACTAATCACTCTTCTTCACACCCGGGACTTATGTGAAAGTCCCAAGTGCTTTCTGCCGGGCCACATCCAAACCTGAGGTGTCTGTCTCTACTGAGGTGAAGACTAGAATTTTGGGATCAACATAGACAGACTTTGGGTTGAGACGAAGAGCCCTTCCCCTTCAAGTTACTCAGATTTCAGTAAAGGGTCCTCGAAACAGCAATGTCTTGAAAAGGTTGAAGTTGTAACAACGGACTAACTGAAAAGTGGAGTTTGGAGTAGACAAGGGACCCAGGTCTGTGCCCACAGAAGTGATTGTACGACCCTTTACATCATCTGCATGAAAATATTTTAACTTTGTGTTAACAAATCATGGTGACTTACAACTGTATGACTATTCAACTTTATTAAGAACGTTATAAAACAGTACATTTAACAAAGGTGTGTTTATGATTCACATAATGCGTATTACATTTTTCTTGCCCTGATTTGACTGAAAGCCAGGCCGGTATCTTCTTATAGGCGCTTGAGTTGTACTGTATGTTCTTTAGGTATGGACTTCCCTTAGCCGGCAACATCCGAATATCTGTTGCCAATGCACTGTTACAGGGTATTTTTGACATTGGGTCATAGTAAACTTCAACCTCATTCCATGGGAAAGGGTGAGGTATTGGGGACGTATACAAAATCACAAAGACATTTTCAGTCAAGCAAATTTTAGCTACTAGCCATTCCATTTTAAGTAGCATTACATGAGGATTCAGGAAGAGTTTTAAAATATTTGCAAATGGGAAGAAAAGGGTCAAAGGCTGAACTGAGCATGAAATACACTGTCAGCTAATAGAGCGGCCCTAATTAATTTTCTCCGCCTCCAGCTGTAGATGGGTAATCAATAGAAAGCAAACCCATAGTTTAAGCCTCTGTGGAAACCCAATTTGTAACAGAAAATAAATTAAGGGCCCGTTACTTATAAGGGAATTCATTGTATGATATCTGTCAGAGAGCATCTCTCTAGTGCACTTTAAATCTGATTCGACATCAGGGTAAACACATATTCCAGTGATAATGTCTTTGTTTAAAATAGACCAGTTTTAGGCTCTATCTTTGGGTATTATCTTCAGATGTGTCTATGGTGCATCCTCATGAATGTTGGTTTGGTGACTCATTTAATCCTCGGAGAATAGATTTTTAGGGAAGGGGTAGGCAGAAGTCAAGTGGCACAGCTGCTCTGTGAATATTGGCTAAACGTGGCGATCAAAAAAGTCATCGCGTTTTTATTTTAAAAAGGCTAAGAGATTTTAGTGTATGTCTCCTACCTTGAATCCACTAGTTTGACTATATATAACTAAGTCTACAGCCCCCTTCAACATGACTTGTCAGTGTGTGTGAAGTTCATGAGGGTAATTTCTAGAGGAAAGGTGATTATATGGGTACAGTGCGGACCTACACTCCCCTGCAGGTCAGCGCCAACAAAGATTTATTGTAATCTAAGCAACACAGTGGAAAAGAGGCAACCTGATAAACCAGATCTTGTCAACCCAACTCTGGATCATGAAAAAATTCTATTTTGAAAAATACAAACTATTAGAAGTTAGGGTTGAATTACAGTAACATCCTTGTTTTTATTTTTATTTTTTAAAAAAAAAGGATGAGTCAATAATGTGTGGGCATTGTGAATACTTTTGCTATCAAAAAGCTATCAGGAATGACTAAAAAAGATCTGTACTTTATTCATGAGTGTTGACCCACTGGATTAAAGTGCTACTTCCCAGTCTAGGTTTTACACATGTTTCTGGCACCTCGATCCTGGCAAGTGCCCCTGCTCTTGCCTCAGCCCCATCTTAATCACTGCATCCTATTTGCTGAAGAGTTATAATGATGAACTCAAAGCTTCAGGGGTTCCTGAGAGCTGCTATTAAATTAAAAACAGAGCTGCCAAAACTCTTTGCAAATGACCTCTCTGATGGGAACCAGTGTTTCCAGCCTGTACCAAGAGGGGAACTCTCTTTTAGGTGCCTGGGGAGGAGTGAAAAAGGTGGTGAGTGTTTTACACAAGGTCACTTGGGAAAACTGTTTTGTGTTTGATTCTTCTGAACCCCTGAGTTACCCCACATTATTGCTGTATCTGTAGCATGATTAACAATGTAACCAATAACTTTTTAAAAAGAAAATACAACATGTAGAACCCTTAACTCTAATGTTCCTCACATCATAACAATACCAGCTCAGCTACAAGTTTTCCCCAAAGTGGAGCTGGTCTAGTCCTCTATTCACTTAGTTTCAAAGAGCAGGAAGCCTGCGAAGGTGGAGAAGCGTTGGTGGTCCCCGTGCAGAGCGCCGTTGCCCATCCTCAGCCAAACCTCATCTCCTTTGGCCAGCTTCAGCACTGCGTGGTTGCTGGACGTGTCCGATTTCCCCTTTGTCTCATAGCTGGAAAGAAAAAAAGGCACCATCTACTTAGGCTTAGCAGTGGGCAGCCTGCCCTTTACCAAAATCTGCCCTCCCCTTCTCTCTCAGCTCTCGTGCATTTAGGGATAGTCCTGGGATTAAGTTCTTTCAAGGACATGTGAACAGAAATGGCAGGTGCCGCCGCTAGAATTGGCCAATGCAACTCTCAGGAGCACCCCTGCTTGATCCTTCCTCATTATGATTGTGTGGGATGCTAAGGACAATGACCAGAATGGCCTTGGAAGTTGTGCGTTGAGGCCTGAGTGCTGGACGACTGTGTAGAGGAAAGCTCTCTATCGTCTGCCACACCCGAAGCAACCACTCTGCGCTGTCCCATGAGGAAAAAGGGGTTTCCACGGTGGCCAAGCCTTTACATTGGGCCAGTGTTGCAGTAGTGTAGTCCACCCTGGCTAATTTAGAATTTGGTATTAGAGGGAGGGCTGCCAAACTAAAATACAGGTGCTCCTTGATTCACGATGAGATTATGTCCAAATAAACCCATCGTAAGTTGAAATACCGTAAGTCGAATCATTATGTTGTACATCTGCAATGAATATAATTTGTATGCCAATTATACCTTAATAGAAAAAGTTTTAAAAAATTAGCTATTCTACCTAAATGGATTGTTTTTGAAGGTCTTCTGGTAGCCACCATTAAGTTGAGAGAAAAGGGTATGAGAACAAAAAATCAAGGAAATAACAGGCTGAAAAACTGTCAATAAAATAACATTGGATGTGGTTTATTAACATACATAACTGACTGGTAGCAAATAGATCAGAAACCTGCATTTCTGAGAAAATGGTATTACTGAACACACACACACACACACACACACACACACACACACACAAAACTGGCCTAAAAGACTTTGGGATGTTCAACTAAGTCCTCTTAGCCTTCAAATTGGCAGGAGCAGAAAACAGGCTGTGAAAGACCCAAACGGAGAACCTACTCACCTTTTAGATATGGCCCTGGAGACACACAAACAAGGAAGACCCTCCCAGAGGACAGCATCAGGGGCCAAAGAGAAAAATAGCCTGGAGACTAACTTGAACAAAAGGACTCTTCATCCTCTGAGATTGTGGGCTCTTAGCTGGATATATTAACTGCAGTTTAGGGCACTTCCCATGGGGGCAGAGAGGGGGAGACTTGTATTCTAAATGCGGGAAGAAGGGTTCAACAGATCATTCATAGGCAGAGAGGCAGAGAAGCCTGGCTGTTCACCAGACTTCAGGGCCCCTCCTCCATAGGAGCTGCTGACATCCTTGCTGTCTCTGGTTGGGTAAAGTTAGGCGGGGAACCATGCGGCACAGGTCTCTGAATAGAATGCCTGATGCCTAAACATTTCCACAAGCTTGCTGCGCCTTCCTCCTTCTGACTGTGACAAAGACAATGACCCGCAAGAATTTGGAAGTCAGTTTTATGGAAGGCAGAACTGCTTTCACCAGACTATGTTTTCAAAAACCAGGCAGAGCCCACACCCTCCTCCCAACCTCCACACACCCCGTCCTTCTCCCTTTCTGGACCTGGTCAAGAAGAATAGAGTCCTAAGGTGTTCGAGCCACTATATGCTGTATCTCTTTGTTACAGCACCTTCACCTAAATGACTCATCTTTTTCTCTTTTGGCATTTCAGATATCTCCTCCCACTGGTGGCCAGGCTCCAGAAGAAAATGTGCAATCCTCACAAGTCATCAAAAATAACAGGGAAGCGCAGCTGGCGTGGCTCAGTGGTTGAGCATCAACCTATGAACCAGGAGGTCACAGTTCAATTCCCAGTCGGGGCACATACACAGGTTGTGGGCTCGATCCCCAGTGTGGAGCGTGCAGGAGGCAGCCGATCAATGATTCTCTCTCATTGTTGATGTTTCTATCTCTCTCCCCCTCTCCCTTCCTCTCTGAAATCAATAAAAGTATTTTTAAAAAATAACAGAGAAATGATAACAGCCCCAAAGTTTTCCATAGATAACTAACCAACAATTTAATTGTGCGGAAGATGTTAGCTCTCTGCCTCTTTCCCACATCCTATGCTTACACCACAGCAAGTTGAAATATTTCTTTTAAAAATAATTTCCTCCTCAAGGAGCCCTAGTGCCAGGTTGCTGAGATATATATCAGAGCAACAGCACGGCCAGGAGGGAAGAACCTACTCCAAGCTCTCAATCCATCAGTCCACAGAGACAGCAGACAAGGCCATCCATGGGGCTAAACTCTAAGCAAAAGGGGTGGGAGAGTAGGAAAGCGGAAGGAAAGAATGAGAAAGAAGGAAAGAGATGATGAGTTAAAAAAAAAAGAATACCAATGACTGTTATGGGGAGCGTTGCTAGTAATTAATTCATGGCCTCTTAACCTGTTTATGCCCAAGTTCATCAGGTGTGTTTATTCCAATTAGTAGTTATAATCTGGCCGTACACTGGTGTGTGGGAGTGCTCAGTGATGGCAGGGTCCACATCGGCGTCTATTGATTCCTATCTAGTCCCTGGCCTTGGCCATCCTCTGAGCAAACAGTGGTGGCGTGGACATTACCTACAATCGAGAAGGCCACCCACCTGTACATGCTGAAGACCGTGTTGCCGTTGTGCATGAGGTACACATACACCTCCTCAACATCTTCGTGCTTCATCATGCTGAAGGTGAAGAAATACACACCTGAAAAAGGCAGGTGTTTAATCACATTTATGTTAATATATGGTACATGGATGACCACGAGACAGCAGGGAGATATGCCCCATGACTTCCCACTTCTTTTGTGGATATTCTATATGGTCTATAGGTTCCTCTGGGCCCTTATTTGCATGCGGGATTCTTTATCTGCTCTCACCTTCAAACTGCTTTAATTTTTTTTTCAGACTTTCCCAATGTGTACAGTGTGTGTTCAAGGAAAGAGTTGACCTCATTTTGGCTGTATGTCACTGCCTCCTCTTACCCCTGGCCAAGTGCTTAAGGCAAAGTTACAGAGTACAGAGTACAAAGTTCCCAGGTACAGGTTAACCATCTTAACACCTCCTCTGGACTCACATGGCCAAGGCACAGAGCCCTGAACAACAGACACGTGGCCTCCGTGGCCCAGGAAAATAAACCCGTGTAATAAACAGCACAGCGAATGAGCACACTCACCACAGATTTAGCCAAAAATAAGAAATGCTGTAACACAGATCAATGTGGATTAGCACTAAAGAAATAGTCCCAACGATTTCTCACAATAGACATTGTAAGTAGGTGAAATTATGCACAATAAACAGAAAGAGGCAACGTGGACTCAGCAGCATAACCGTGCTCCTATCAATATGAATCCTTTTCATCTGGAAAAGGCAAACATATTTTAAAAGATACGAATGTCTTTGTAAGATTTCAGGGCTCCTCATCGAACGCACCTTAATTTAACCTGATACATCCAAAATGCCAGTGTAGACAGTACCTTTACTGGGTGATTAAGAAGAATCCAATTATAGGGAGAGGGGAGAAAAGGAAAATCTCAACCCCAAAGCGCCCTAGGTTTGAGAGTGCATTCTGGAAAGATGACTAAAGGTCAAGCACCGGGCTCTCTCTGATGTCCATGCTACATTTTTAAACTCATGGCCGCATGTTAGTTTATTTGAACTGCTGTGATAAAATACCACAGACTGAGTAGCTCATAAACCATAGACATCTATTCCCCATAGTTCCAGAGGTCGGAAGTCTGCAACCACAGTGCCCGCCTTGTCAGATGAGAGCCCTCTTCCAAGTCGTGGACTTCTGCTTGTATCGTCTTTCGGCAAAGGGGCCTCTTTCAGGAAGGCACTAATCCCGTTCATGAGGGCTCCACTCTCAGGATCTAATCACACCCCAAAGGCCCTACCTCTGAAAGTGACCCCTTTGGGCATTGGATGTTCAATGGAGGGATTTTGAAGGGATGCAGCATTCAGCCCACAGCAGGTTCTGGAAGAGAAAAACCCCAGAGACATCTACCCTGCATCAGTTAGGCTCTTTTCCAAAGGTGCAATCAAGTAAGCTAGAAGCTGGAAGCTGGAAGGGTCCATGCTGGTGCACCTGCTTCTGAGTCAAGTGGAACCAAATAAAGACATCTGATTATGCTTCACTTAGCGCAGGCTCGCATACTCAATGCGCTGGGATTAACGGAAATGGCATACACATCAGCCATGTCCATTCGTACTCCCAGGTGGTCCACAGGTGAAAAGCAGAGAACGCAAAGAAAGTAGTGTATATGTGTTCAGTTTTTTACATTTTACAAAACTTATTACACACACACACCAATTTTCAATGCCTTAAGAAGATAAAGCTGGAATCAAAGGACAGGAAAAGATCTTTGTTTTCATGAAAAAAAAAATGATGACTACTGTAATAAATAAATGGCAGAAGCATTTCAGAGAGAGCAGACTGAGGAACCGGATGGTGAATAATAAAATCCCCAGAATTGAAAATACAAAAATAAATATATATATTATATCCACACATGGTGTTTCCTCTGAGAATGCACTTGTACTCTGGTTTTCAGATGTTACTGTAACTGCAGAAATCAACCTTCTTTGTCTCATCACTCCCAAAGACAAAAATCATAAAACAGTCACTTTGCAATCTATTGAATGAGGCTTAAACAGTAACGTGGGAGTCAAATGACAGCTGCTATTATCAAAATCATATCTGATAACTAGAGTTCTAAAGAACTACTAAACCCTTGAGCTTCCATTACAAAGCCATTGAAAACAATGCAACTATTGACTGGGCTTATATAAACTGTGGCACGGATAGTGCTTAACAAAACAGTTCTAGGAAAATTATAAACTGAACCTTCAGAGCAGAAACATCACAAAAGATGTTTTAAAGCCGATGGAAGTGTGATGAAAGATTGCTTCTATCACTTCCTATGACATTCACGTCTGACTTCAGCTGGGTAGAAAAATAAACCGAGGCGCACATTAAAAGCATTTGCAACAAGTCTAACACGGTCACTGCATCCATCAGAATTTTTATCTTTTCCTTCTGGATACCATACAGAGAAACAAAAGGGATTGAAAAGAAACACCCAGAAGTATCCATTTCCCGCAAAGCCAAGAGACAAAAACAAATAAATAAAAACAACAAAACAATAAACTTTAAAAGTCCCGTTTGAGGAGGCCATACAGCAGCAGATCTCAATCAGTGCCAAGAAAAACACACTCCCTGGTGGAGAAAGGCTGCTCTGAAGGACAGAGGCTGACAAGAAGCTTCTCCTTGAGCAGAGCTGAGATGAAGCAGAAGTTCTGTTTGGGGGGAAGGTTGCTAAATAAGGTACAGAAGGTGTGGAAAGCAGCCCTGCAGTAGCAGATCCTAGAACCCGCCAGCAAATGTAAGATGTCCACACACAAGAGAAGTGGCAAGTGCCAGGCTGGGTTCAGAAGTCTCGCTGGACCCAGAGCAGACTGGGGAGGCAGAGGAAGTGTGACCACACAGGGGAGACACAGAGGGACTGAAACAAGAAAAGCAGTGGGTCCCCTGACAGCAGGGCAGGGAGCCACTGAGTGACCAAGCCCGGAAGGCTGCCGGGCCCACCCTCACCCAGAAATGACTTGCCTGTAGTGAGTGGGTCTCGGAAAACCCAACTCATTCAACCATCAGTTCACTTTAAAAACTAGAAAAGCGCAGCAACAATTACCAACAGGTGAAGAATACTCACCAAGAGGAGATGTTGTTATGCAGTCGATGAAAAATGTAACCAAGTATTCCATCATGAGTTTAAAATATAGCAATGAAGTAAATATGAAAAGATTATGAGGCAATGCAGGAATTCATGGTAGAAATGGCCAGACAAAAGGGGGAACTAAAAATCTCAACATCATGATTAACATGAAGACATTTTTTAAAAAAAATCATAGAAACAAGACAGAAGAAATTGGAAGTAAAAAGAAGGTACAATTAAGAACATGCAGGATAGAAAGAGAAGAAGCAACCAACATGAAATGGAAATGAAGAGCACTGAAAGATTACAGAAAATAACAGACACAGAAGACAAAGAAAAGTTAAAAACAAAGCAAGCAAGGCGTAATTGGAGTCCTTTGAAGAAGCCAACCAGTGGTGTGCTAAGGTGCACTGCGAGGGGTCAGGGAGGGGAATGCTTGTAAAATCCTCCTACAAGAGAGTATTTTATCACTGACATTGTTTAGAATGGCTGACCCGTGATGATAATAAACTCTAACCGACTTTTTATTGGTTTCATTATAGTTTTAAAATATTCTCTAGGCCATCTAGCTCTTATTACCAGGTTTCTTAACACAAGTCTGACTGCTCCCACTGCCACCCCGCCTTACTACAACAGTGAGAAGAAAAACCAGTATTTATGTTTTAAAAAGTAATTCAAAGAAACTTTTCTGGACAAAAAAGAAGGTTTAAGCCCACATATCAAATGGGGCACAATAAAGAGAGGAGAAGTTAATTCAGAATGACCAACACTTATTCTAGAAAAATCATTGGACTTTGAAGTTAAAGCAAGAATTCTTTGGTAAGTCAAGCAAAATGATTAAGTTATTTATAAGAGAAAAAAAATTCAGACTTATTTCAGAGTTCTTTGGGCCAAATGCCAGGAGGCAGGGGGAAAAGAGCTGTAAGCCAAGGTTTTTACATGCAGCTCAAGTTACCACAGAGTACGGAACATGTGAAGTCCCGGGAATATTGATGCCATAAGCCTTAAGAAAATAATTAGAGGCTAAAGTTTAGCTGGTAAAGAGATGCCTGGGAAACTCTGGCAAAATAACTAATAGTGAACATTGAATATAATCAATTACATGATCAATCTAAACCAATAACCTCGGATTGAGAGGCACTAATCTAAAATGTAACCCTCCCTCCCAGCCTCCCTGCCTCCCTTCCTCCCTCTCTCCCTTCCTTCTCTTTTGATTGGCGGAGGGATTAATTCAGTCATTCATTTACTTTTACATCTCACCTGACACTGGGGCCCCAAATCTTCCAGTCATGACATCAAAGAAGTTTCCAATGTTGGTCTCAACGCTGCTGAAGATGATGCCACTGTTCTGGTTGCTGAAGTGAGTGGCCAGGGAAGCCATGAAGGCGATCTAAGGAGAGGGTTGGAGGTTACTTAACAGACAGTTTATTTCAAAGAAGTAGGTTTTTATACATGTCAGTTTAGTTCAGCAGTATCTGTAACAGCAAGATGGGAAATCACTCGAACATTAATCTGTGGCAAATGAATTCAATAAATCATGGTCATTTCTAACATTTTTATGCTATGTAGCCACTAAAATGATGGTAAATATCAACAGTCTGATCATGCATTTCAAGGAACGTTAGACTTCAAAACGCTGTTTGAAAGGTTAAAATTCTATTATCAAATCATATTGAGAAAATTTGGATGAAATCTTCTACTTATACCTATTAAGCGCACCTCAGTATATTAAAGATTTGAGAAGCCCTTAGCCAGGGTATAAACAGACAGTTTTGAGGTTAGAGTTGGCTTTGAGAACATCCATCTTATTAGTTAACTTTAATCTTGCCAAGTGGCATCTGACCCCTTTTATTGGTAAATGTATACTGGCACGTGGCTCTCAGGTTGCTAAAATTATTCAGCAACATTCATTAAAATATTACAAAACCACAAAAGCAGTCAGAGTAACACACAGGACCTCTTAGTTTACAAGGCCCAGAAAAATGACGGAATTTATCCACAGTCAAACAACCACTATCTATGCCCAAATAAAAGGCAAAGTTTTCCCCCATTGATCTTTCAGGCAGTTTATATACTCGAATTGTCAAAACCCTTTTTATTTAGCACTAGAGGCCCAGTGCACAAAATTCGTGCACTTGGGGGTGGGGGTCCCTCACCCTGGCCTGCGCCCTCTCGCAGTCCAGGAACCCTTGGGGGATGTCCGACTGATGGCTTAGGCCTGCTCCCCGCTCTCAGTTGGACATTCCTTAGTGCTGCCATGGAGGCGGGAGAGGTTCCTGCCGCCGCCGCCGCACTCACCAGCCATGAGCCCGGCTTCTGGCTGAGTGGCGCTCCCCCTGTGGGAGTGCACTGACCACCAGGGGGCAGCTCCTGCGTTGAGCATCTGCCCCCTGGTGGTCAGTGTGCATCATAGTGACCAGTCATTCTGCCGTTTGGTCAATTTGCATATTAGCCTTTTATTATATAGGATAGCTTCAAATTTGGAAAGTGGGAGATGAGCTGACATTCAGGGTTGCCTTGAATTTGGTCTTTTGAGGGAGTTGGGTTTCACCCTTCAAACATTTCCTGCTCCCTAAGAATGGCTGCAAAGCGCTCTGAACAGCACAAATCTCCTACGCTAGAGATGAGCGAGCTGAGACTTAGAGTTCCTCCACGCTGGTGCCTGAGCCTTCTGCCCAGGACCAGGAAGCCCAAGACAATGCGGAAGTCGCCTGGAGGTGCACCGGACACGTACCTGCAGTTCCGGTGGAACCCCCGGGTAGCCCTTTTCTCCTTTGGGGCCATGCTGCCCTCGCTCCCCTCGTGGCCCCAGGTCTCCTTTGTCACCTTTCTCACCTTTGGCCCCTTCATGGCCAGTGGCTCCATTATTGCCATTGTTTCCATGGTTTCCTTAAACAATAAGACATCGTCACAGGAGAAAGCCCCATCACTCATACTCACCATCTATTCTCATACACACACAGCCCCCAAATGTACAAACTCAGTTGTAAAGGGGGACCATTTGAAACAATCCCAGACACAGCCATAGAGGCACCATCAAATGGGGTCTCCTTTAAACAGGACACTCTTAAGGCTCCCAAGCCTGTTTTTCTTATAAAACAGGACTTAGATGAAAAAAAAATGTGTAGAAGACTGATTACCAAAGCATCATTTATGGTAGCAAAGATTAGAAACCACCTGAATGTCCCCCAATACTGGAAGGGCTAAACTAAAAAAAAAAAAAAGATACAACTGGGAGATGATGTTTTATAGTCATAAAAAAGAATGCTGAACATGAACAAAAGTAATAACATTCATAATATTCATTATATTTTTAGATAGAAAGGTTATCCATCAATAGAGATAGCATGATACTATGTGTGTGTATGAATATATATCACATACGTGTGTGTGTGTTATACCTGAAGGGGGAAAAGACTAGAACAAATTACATAAAAATATTTATAGTTATTTTTTCTAAATGGACAAAACATGAGTGATTTTTGTGTCATTCTACATACTTTTCTGTTTTCTTTCTGTGTGTTTTTAAAAGTTTTCTTCAAAGGACACATACCCCTTTTACAACTGGGAAAAAATAAAATCTTGGATAAAAAATTAGAATAATTTTGAAAGCAAGACTTGGCTAACAACTTCAGCTCTTCACGTTATTTTTGCCACCATGGGACAATGTCTGGAGCTCTTTTCTTTTTACATTTGTTGAATTTCCGGCCCTTTTGCTGTTGACTCTGCCTGCGACCTTTGGCCGGGTATCACAGCAGGCTTACAATTCTCCCAGATGGATGAACTTTGAGTGTGTTTATAGGTTAGTGAGTTAATGACTAAACTGCTCCTGATGGGGAGCATTTAGCCAAGGCCAGCCTGTCCTGTCACCTGAGAAGAGTTTACCTGAGAAGATTTTAGAAGAGTCTGAATATCTCACCTTGAACTGCTGTACCTGCTGCCTGATGTCGTTGATGGTCAATGACGGTGATTCAATGCCAGGAATCACAGTTTAAATTCTAACGGGGCACTTTCTCATTTCATTTTATTTTTTAAATATATTTTTATTGATTTCAGAGAGGAAGGGAGAGGAAGAGAGAGATGGAAACATCAATGATGAGAGAGGATAATCAATCGGCTGCCTCCTGGATGCCCCACACTGGGGGTCGAGCCCACAACCTGGGCAGGTGCCCTGACTGGGAATCCAAACGTGACCTCCTGGTTCATAGGTCGATGCTCAACAACTGAGCCACGCCAGCCGGGCAGATATTTTCTCATTTTAAATTTGGTTACATTCAAGAAGCCACTCAATAGTCTTTTAAAAATTAACCCTAATTTCATAGAGATAGCATCAATGGGATAAATCAGGGAAGAGCAAGAGGACGTTTTCCAAACCCTGAGAAAAGGTCCAACCCCAGGAATTAACCTGGAGAGAAGGAAGGCAACTAAACCCCCAGAGAGGGTTGGAAGTTCTAGGATGGAGAGGACCTGGGCTTTCCCTGTCTGGCCGAGGACACCAGCAAGTTATCCAAACCCCACATGCCTGGGACACCACTCAGTAGAGTCGGGGTGGATGAATAGTGGGTCTAGAGAGGCACAGTGGAGCTCTACAGCATTCCCTGTGTCTCCACATAGTGCAGAAATGTTCCCATGAGACCAAGAGAGCCATAAAAGGCAACTGAGGGCGGCTGAAGGCCAGGGGAAGAGAAATTGAACTGAATTAAGAATCTGACAGAAGGATGGGTAGCTCAGTGAATGGCCTCATGGAGATACCTGTAGCCTAGGCCAGGAAATCTCCTCTCCTTCATACTCTCACTTCACAAGTCCCCTGAAAGTTAGATACAGTGCATCACATGAACCGCACTGTAGCAGCGACCTGAAGCCAGGGCATGTCCCCATTAAGATCAGGTAGTTCCCCACGCCATGCTTCAAACGGAATCGTAAATAGGATAGAGGTTATGCTGCTCCAGCTAAACGGTCTCTATAAGCCCAGGCTACCCACTCTCTTTTGGATTTTCCATGCACACACTTTGGATCACTCCCAAGCATCTCAGATGATTTGGGTTCACCCCCTGGCTCCCATTCTGGCACAGTCAGCAATTAGGCCGGCACGGTGCATCTCTCCCATCCTCACCTGGAATGCCAGGGGGGCCAGGAGGTCCAGGCGGCCCTTGGTAGCCCCGGAAGCTGTAATCTCCATGGCAACACTTGCTGCAGTCTGGGGGCAGTCCTCCCGGCGATGGAGACTTTAAAGAGAGACAAAGAGAAGCTTCAGAGCAAGGTAATAGGACTTTTGAATTTCCTCTGGCCTTGCTCCCTAGGCAAGTTTAACCCCAAACAACCCACAACAACATCAGAAAAGACGGGGTGGGGAGGGGATGTCAATGGCAAAGGAGTCAGGGGTAGCTAAGATGAACCAAAGATCAAAGGGTAAAGGAACCGAGAGAATCAATAGAGGAACACACTCTTTGGAAAGGAGTGTGAGGGTGGCTGAGGGTGGAGTGTTGGGCAGTATCCCTAGAAGGACTTTTTCGCTGCTACTCATGACAGCAAACGAGGAAACTCCAGAAACGCCCCCTTCTCCCCAAGAGCCTCGGATGCAGCTAGATTGAGTCCATGAACCCCAAACGAGAATTATCAACTTTTTACAGAACATGTGTAAGATAACTGCTAATACTCCTTTTTATTCATGGTTTGTGCAATTATGCTAGATGACAAATACAGAAGAATGAGGCAGAGGCAAAGCTCAGATCATGATAGTTCACAGGGTAGAAGATTGGCTTTTTTTTTCCTCCAATGAAAACCATCAGACCTGACTGCCTTCCATTTACCTCCCCTTCCCTTTTTTGGAGAAAAAAAATCAGCCTCAACTCAGATCCCGTGGTTATGGCATTGGCCCTTCCCCAGTGGTCAACAAGACAACACTGATACCGAGACTGCCTAGGAATTAGCCTTCCTCACTCTGTGAGACCACATTGTCTGACCAAAAGGTTGCCATCAAAGCATACTTTGGATTAATTTATGACCAAAAGGGGGGAGGGGTGCTTTAGAAAGTAACTTCACAGGGTGATCTGATCATAAATTCTAAATTTCTGACTGGGCAGGTCATGGTGAGTAGTCACACCCCAGGCCTGCAACTTCTTTAGTGAAAGGTTTTAAATTGATTGTTCTTGTGCATCTAGGTTAACATACTAGCACCTTTGAAATACCAAGGGGATATTAACCCTCAAGAGAGCATGTAATCTTATTAACTATCCTGAAATCCAACCCCCACCTTGCTCTTTCCAATCTGCCTCGTGTCCTGTCCTTAATTTCAAGTGCGTAAAAGACGCTGCAAACCTGTTATTTCCAGGACCGTTTGGATCTTGCTCCCTGATGGTGTCCTCAGTTTGCCTCAGATAAAGTCATTTTTTAGAAAAGAATGATCAACTTTACAGTTTTTAAGACTATGTTCGTAATATTGGGCTAAGAGTTCTTAGAAATTCTCAATTGTAACTCTAGCTTTTCAAACAGCCAGAGCACACTCACATTACCTTAGGGAATCACAGAAATGAAGTATCCGTTAGTCCAATACATTTTTATGAATTACCTCATTTTAAGTTTAGTTTCATTTGAGAAACCGCTCAAAGTTTTATTTCAAAAAATTAAACTTCGGTTGATAAATATTAACATCGATAGAGATAAGTCAGAGAAGTCATTTCTCTGTCTTGAAACAACTTTAACTTCCTCTTAGTAAGTATTTAACATGATGTTCTGTTTTGTATTCCACTTCGAACTTTAAAATGATTATCACATTGCTTGGACAAATATTTAATGAGTTCTTAATGAATACTAAATGTGTTCAAATGTGACACTGAGTTAAATGCCTATTTATTTAAAGATTAAACTTCTAAAATGTGTGTTTTCACTGCAAGGAGCTAGAGATCTAGGGGAAGTTGATCAGCAAAAGAGTTTGAGTTGCTTATAAAACTGTCTCATCTAAACTGGAAACTTGCCTTTTAATTATGTCATACAAATACTTGTGGAAACTTTCCTAGACACCAATTGCAATTTGGTGGTTTCTTGAAAACAGCATATTGTTGCTAAGGGATTCATTATTTAAAAAAGAGGAATTTCAAAAGAAGAGAGAGGGAGATAAAGAGGGCGAGACAGAAGGAGGGAAAAAATGTAAAATTCACATTTTATAATTAGAAATTCAAGCAGAAAAGTGGATAAAGTCTTCACAATGCTGTACATTTAAACTTCACTTTTTTTTTTAATAAAAAATGGGCTTGGATGCCAGCCCGGTGTGTCAAGGTGGTTGAGCATTGACCTATGAACCAGGAGGTCACGGTCAGGGCACATGCTGGATTGCAGGCTCCATCCCCAGTGTGGGGCATGCAGGAGGCAGCCAATCGATGATTCCCTCTCATCACTGATGTTTCTATCTCTCTCTCCCTTTCCTTTCTTGTTTGAAATCAATAAAAAATATATTTTTTTAAATGGGCTTGGACTTTTCTCTTACTCTCTCATTCCTTTTCCTAAAGGTTTCCACCAAGCTACTCCTGGCCGATGCAGAACAGTGTGTGTAGCCCAGGAATCCCCACAACAGCTCAGAGCCCAAGCCTTGAGTGATCAGGCGCTACCATTTGGAACTAACTCTCAGTCTACTTTTCAGTCGACCAGACCCAACTATGGACAGGTATGAGAATCCATGAAAACCTGTTGTAAAACTGGTGGCGGAAAAGATAATCAGCAAAAGTAATTGGTCTGAGACCAGGGCTGTCAGACACTTGGAAAGTCAGACACCAGAGCACCGCCCACCTTCCAACCAGAGATGCACTCTGAGGAGAAAGTATTCCTTCATTTCCTGGTATGATCTTGCTAATGGGAAAATACGGCTCTTTAAGCTCCAAGAAATCCGAGCCAATAATGGATTTTGGAGAAGAAGGGAGTGGAAGGAGGTAAAATCCTGATGTGGAACAATTTGTTTATGAATAGAATCGAAATACTGAGAATGTCAGAAAGGGAAGGTCGGAAAGGCGACTGGACTGGAGCCTGGAAGTCCCATCTCAGTTCTGTGTGACTTCAGGGGAGTCACTTTCCCCCAGACATCACTGTTTCTTCTCTGCTAAATTAGAAGACTGAGTAAGATGGTCAAGAGTTGTTGGGTTTTTTTTTCCAGCTCTAAGATGCAAACAAAGATACTAAAATATTTTTCAAAACCTGAAATAATGACTTAGAAAGATTTTGTTTTTAAAGTCTAATATCTAGGCAAGAGAAGTTAAGTTCAGGAGATGGGGTTGTTCAGTACCAGACCTAACTAAACTGGGGTGCATGCCCACGCTGCTTGGGGTGCTTTAAGAGCAAAGAGCTGCCACCAAAACAGGGAGGGACTTCCGGTCACTACCTCTTGGGCACCATTCGAAGAGCCCTCCTGCAACATTTCACATGTCCCTCCCTCTGGCTGGCTTTCAAAGCTCAGTCAAATGGAGCAATGATCATGAGTCTTTTGATGGACTTGTAGAATAAGGTGGACAGAACATGTTAATTAAGACGTTTCCTCGTAGGTAAGGGCGAATTAGGTAGCTACTGTCTATCACCCTCTTAAGTTTATCAATCCTTTTCCCAAAATTAGGTCCAATGTGAACACTAAGGACATGCAAATGGGCAGTAGGGGAGGAAGGTGTCCCTAAGACAAGGTCTGTCCATTTTGAAGATGGAGGCCCTAGAGCAGCTCTTCAGAAGTCAACTCAACCAACAGTAAGTAACTTCTAGGAAAGGGCGTCCATAGCTTCCTCTTTAACCCAAGTAAGGGGAGCAAGAAAGAAGGAGAGGGGAAGTAGGAAGAGAGAGAGAGGGAGAGGGAGCGATGTCTAGAATGAGAAGGGGAGACTGGTACAGGTGAATGGGGAAGAGCTGCAGAGAAGTAAATGCCAGGGAAAGAGTCCAGGTCTGCTCACCCTCATCTCTGCACACTCCCATCCATGGACCCTTTGGGCATAGTCATTTCCTAGAGCCCAAACCTGATCCCCTTACTGCCCTGCTATGAACAAAAAAACCAACTTTTGCTGGCAAAGTATGATCTAAGCTCCTCAATCAGCCAACAGCATCCTCCAGCCTGGCTCTGACACCGTCCCAGGTCTTCCTTCCGCTTTGCCCGTGGACAGCCATCCTTTTGTTTCATCTCTGAGATCCAGCTCAGTGCCCACCACTCCGACACTTTCCCCCCAACTGTCTCTTGTGCATTGAGTTGGCCACATGGTATTTAATTATCTATTCATTTATCGCCACTAGGATGCTTCAGAAGTGATCAGAAGTGGGACCTCAGACATGTTTATGCCCATCTAAAGCTTGGCACACAGTAGAGGCAGGGGAAATGACTGCTGAAAGAATGAATGAGGAGACAGAAAAATTAAAATAAAAGAACACAGGACAATCCTAAATTCAGGTGGGTTTCCATATTCATGAACAGAAGAGTTGCTTTGAAAACATCTAGAATATCAATGACTAGATCTCCTCAGTATCTCCTGTTAGTGGTTTGTTTGGAAATCTATTGGAGAGGCAGGGGAGTTTGAAAGCCCCTGGTTTAAAAAACAGACAGAAAGTGACTGATGTGATTTCAGCCTGCTACATGCCCAGGGGGATGGAAGGTGGGGTGGGTAGAAATTAATTTGGACTTCAGTGGCCTGCTGGGTATCGGTTACCAAGAAATAATGACGGATGACAGTCTACATCTGCTTTCTACTGCTGCTAGGGGTTCACCCTGCCAGAGCCAGGATGGATCCAGCAAAGATCCCATCGACTGAAATAGAAAGTCCAGGTCAAGGCTTGGACAAAGGGAAAATATCTTCCCCACAATGGAAAACACAGCTGAGCATCACTCACCCTGCAGCCAAAAGACTGTCAGACAAGAGACAACCTCTAAAACGCCTTTAAAAAGAGGTTGTATTTAAAGGTCATCGTCTCTTCTGCGGCTCCTTAAAGACGCAATTTTTCCTTGACACGGCCCCACGGAATCGTGTGGTTAGAGGTCCCAGGTTAGTGCTAGGTCTACGGGTGGTTCTGTGTGTGAACTTGGTCCCTGATCAGATAAGGAGTCTCAGCCCAAACTTCTCCACCTGTGGTAGGAGGGGGTCAGATTGCAACTGCATGTCCCTTTTCGGGGCCTATTTAAATGCATCAAAGCAGTCAATTCTTTTTTTTTTTTTTTATTGATTTTTTACAGAGAGGAAGGGAGAGAGATAGAGAGTGAGAAACATCGATGAGAGAGAAACATCGATCAGCTGCCTCCCGCACATCTCCCACTGGGGATGTGCCCGCAACCCAGGTACATGCCCTTGACCGGAATCGAACCCGGGACCCTTCAGTCCGCAGGCCGACGCTCTATCCACTGAGCCAAACCGGTTTTGGCAAAGCAGTCAATTCTTGTAGTGAAACCTATTTGTTCAAAGATCACATAATTCAAAGTAACTCTCCTTGCCCCCTCATCTGATTCCAGCAAGCTGGGTGCTTAGAAAGTAAATAAAAATCTCCCTATGCTGTTCACCTAAAACAAATACAATGTTATATATCCACTAGAGGCCTGATGCAAGAAATTCGTGCAAGAGTGGGCTTTCCTTCCCCCGACTGCTGGCACCGGCTTCCCTCTGGCACCTGGGACCTGGGCTTTCCTCGCAGCCCCGGCTTCATCTGGAAGGATGTCTGGTCTAATTAGCATATTATGCTTTCATTTTTATAGATTATACTTCAGTTAAAAATATGTTAAATAGTTTTAAATAGACAATTTAAAATCTTTTGTCCTTAATGTTAAAATCTTGCTATCCTTAATGTTTAAAATAAATCGAGTCCCACCAATTTGCCATTCACTACACTGAAAATTTAGCTTACTCCCATACTACCCTAAAAGGGTTAAAGATGAATCTAATGAACAAAATAAACTGATGAATAAAATAGAACCAGAGATACGGAAACATGAAACAGACTGACGAATCTCAGAGGGAAGGGGGAGAGGAGGGATGGGACGAGACTAATCAAAGAATTTATATGCACAGATGCATTCATTACCTATGGACACAGACAATAGGGTGGTGAAGGCCCGGGGCAGGACGAGAACCCGGTGGAGGGAGAAAGGGGGGTTGCCTGTAATACTCAGCAATAAAGATTCAATTAAAAAAAAAAGAGTTAAAGACATTCCTTTATTGCCGAGCTCTTACTCTGAGAAATTAACCCCATCCTCTGCGATTATCAGGCATTCACTCATACAATGAGGTTTACATTTTAAATATATAGCCTTTTTGTTGATTTAACTCTTGGTTTATTTTAACTCTTTGGTCCTTTTTGAAACAGACTGAACATAGAAACTTAGCGACCTAGAAAGCTAGAAAGCAGATCACACGCCTGGCATAAAAGGCCGCAGTAAACTCTCAAAGCAAAGCGAAAACCGCCAGGGCAGCTTCTCCCTGCTGGGCACGGATTCAGAAAGCCCAACTCCCTTATGATCGGCGAATGAGCAGGGACAGCCATGTGGCTACCGCATGGTCAGCCTCCTCTTTCCACAGCCAGGGAAGGGGGACACCAAGTCACAGCAGAGCAGGGAGCTGGCGGCCCCCAGTGTCCTATTTGGCGGGGCACCAAGCAGTCTCTCTGTCCCAGCACACCGACCCCTGCTGGCTTTCTAAGAGACCCACAGCCCCCCCCCCACCCCCAACACAGCACAGAGCACCCCAGAAAGACACCCACCAGCAGACATCTCAGAAGCACCCCCCTTCAGAATCGCAGCTGAAGCCACAGCCAGGTCAGCCCCTCCCAGGAAAGCCTTAGAAGAGAATGCTGAGTACCTGGCCCCAGAACGGGGTGATCGGGGCTAGGCCATCTACCTCGGGGTGCGGGAGCTCATCTGGCCTCGGGGGCTTTAGGTCTGCAGACGCGTTATTAGCCACCGTCCCCGCTCTCGGGTGGCTCCGCTCTCTCACTGTCTCCCTCCTGGAGCCACCACGGACGGTCTGCTGGTGGCTCTGCACTATTCTGGCCACCACGTTACTAGCTCTGCCGCTCACCTCCATGTATTCATCTTGACACAGGCAAAAAGGGAGGACAAACAGAGCCAGCAGGTGCCCACGGACCATGGTTCTCAGCAAGCCGGGAGCCTCCTGGGGAAGACGGACGGCCGGGCTCCGGCGCGTGGTCTCCTCGGGGGACGCCGGGCTGGAGACCGAGCGCAGCCGGCCCGCGGTTTTATACTTGGCCGGGTAGTAAATAGGCTGCAGGCATGCCAGAGGGGAAGCAGAACGGCCCATTCATCACTCCCCACATCACAGGCAGCGCGGCGTGCGCGCACAGCTCCCAGTTGCTGGGGTTCGTAAATGTCACACCTTGGCCCGGCTTTCTGGTTGCAGCGTGAAAAAAAAGCATGTGCGACCAGCTGGAAACAGGGGGCGTGTGTCCAGGGGCTCCCTGTCGAGATGAGACAGGGAAAGGCTGTGCCCTGCGGGCTGAGATGCCTTTTGGAAAAGCCTCCGGCGGGCCTGCCAGGAAATCCGGGCTTAACGGCATCCAGTCTGTCTGAGAGGCAGTGGGAACCCGCCGGGGCGATCCAGAAAGCTCCTGCCCTCGCTCGGAAAAGTCACCATTCCCCCCGCCCTCTGCACCCCAGTGGTCGGCTTAGAGGAACTCATTTCCCCTCCCCGACACCAGGAGCAGAAGGCCGCGGGGTCCTCAACACCAGGCTGGACTCAGACGGAGTCTCTGGGGTGAGCAACTGCGCTCCCCTGTCCAGCAAATGCTCTTTCCCTGAATTACAAGCATCCAGCAAACACATATCCTGAGTCTCCAAAAGCCAAAGTTAAGTCCAAGGTCACCAAGTTGCTATGGTCGGATGGAACCAGAACATCCTCCTTTGCACTAAGAGAATAGCCTCTCTGGCTACTCTTCCTTCTGACCTGTTGTTGGCTGAAATCGAACACATGGACGGCGCTGAGCCAAACGCAGGACTCCGAGCAGATCAGGATGGAGGGGGTCCTTGCGTCCTTCGTTCTGCTCGCTACGCTTTTATTAATTCTGCTGAAGAGCCAATGGACATGCCTCACCTCTTCGCGATAATAAATTAAGTTATATAGATTTTGCATTTAAGGTGGCTTCTATTTACATATGTCACTTACTATTCCTCATTCGCTCGCATAGTAAGAAGTCACTGGAGGACTGGAGTCCAGCAGGAGTGAGAGACCCCGGGACCTGCAGGAGGAGAATGAGTGCAGGTGTCTAATGCCAAGCGGACAAGGGACCCCGTTAGAAGGCCACAGCTGAGCGAGGCCGGGCCTGACCATGAAGCTGAAGTGACGGAGCAGCTGGAGAGAGCCGGGAGGTGGGGGGAGGGGGCTGTCCTCCTCTCCAGCTGCCTCCTCACTCAGCAGAGGGGCCTGAGAGCTTTATCCCCCTGCACCTGCCAGACAGCTGCCCCCACGCCCACGTCCAGGCATGGGAAGGACCTGGTGCTGGGGGTGGGAGGAGTGTAACAGAAGCTCTCCAGTTGACGACTGCAGGGCTTGGGAGCCATGCTCATTCAAAGCAGGCAGTTCCCATGTGGTGGGTGTGAGATGCTCAGCCAGCCCCATTCTACAAGTCTACCCTGTGTTGTCCACAATCTCTGCCCCGGAGGATCTCTGCTTCTGTGCTGAGCGCCAGGCAAATGCCCCTGGGAGGGCAGCACATCAGGCTGTTATCTGACACTAACTCTAACTGGGGACTGTTTGGCAGACCTGGAGCTGAGGCAGGAAGGCTATTCCCCGGGCCCTGCGGACAGACGGGTGGTGGAAGGTAGCGGTGGGAGGAAAGGTCCTGAGCAGTGTCCCAGGGTGACGCTCCTCACCAGGGAGACCACGGGGTGAGGAATGGCTCTGAATCTAGGTCACCCACTCGCCAGTTTTCTAAGCGTCCCTGGCAGCTCCCCAGCCTGGACCCTCTGGCCAAGTGGCTACAAGTCAACCTCTTCTGACTTTCAACTGCATTGAGACTTTCCATGGGTGTTTTCAATCCTTTCATCTATTCTAGTGGTTCTCAATCTTCGCCGCATAATAAAATCAACCAGGGAAATTCTAAATATATCCGTGCCTGGGCCCCGTCCCAGACCAATTGAGTCAGAAGATCTCGTGGGGCCTGGGCACCAAGAGCGTTTACAAAGCTCACCGAGAAGATTCGAATGTGCAGACAGGGTTAGAAGTCACTGGCCCGTCCTCTCCTTGACTCCAGGAGAATACATAACAGCTATAATTTTTTCAGCACTTACCATGTGCCAGCCCAGTACTTCTTTGCTTTATTCAGCTCATTACTTTTCTCAGTAAACCTCTCACCCCCAGATGCGGAAACAGAGGCTCAGAGAGGGAACGTGACTTGCCTGGCGTCACACAGCTGGAAGGGGTCATCAGGATTTGCTCCATCTGCGCCCCTGCCTCCCTCCAGAGAAGCAGGGGGAGACCCACGGCAGGCTGCCCGCAGACAGGAGGCCAGCTCATGGCTCATGGGGCCTGCCCGCAGGAATCTGTGGTCAGAGAGTTACCAGTTGAAATGTATCACCCCAAAGAGATGTTGAAGGCCTAACCCCCAGCCCCCATGAGGATGACTTTATTTGGAAATAAAGTCCTTGCAGATGAGCATGTTAAGATGAGATCATTAGGATGGGCCCTAACCAGATACGACTGTGTTGTTACAAAGAGGAAACATTTGGACACAGAGAGAGACACGCACACGGGGAGAACGCCATGTGAAGACGAAGGCAGAGATCGGGGTGATGCGTGCACCAGTCAAGGATCGCCAAAGGCTGTCGGCAAACCACCGGAAGCCAGGAGCAGGCATGGTACAGTCTCCCCCCTCCCCCCTCCTCACCTTTCACCCCCCCCCCCCCCCCCCCCAGTCTTCAGAAGGAGCCAAGCTCTGCGGATGCCCAGACCTAAGACATCCAGCCTCCAGAGCTATGAGATGGTACATTCCTGTAGTTAAGCCACCTGATTTGTGCCACTGGTAGGGCAGCCCCAGCAAACCATACAGAGCATGTAGGGAAACCTGAAAAACTCCAGCCAGGGAGACAGCAGTCTGAGAAGATTTAGCCAATTGTTCAAGTTCAGGAATGGCTTGTAGCATGGCCCCAGACAAGACCCCTAGCCTCCGGCACAGGCCCTTTCCATCCCCTCAGCGCCTCCCCATTGCCTGCATTTTAACCGTGGCTCCTGGTTAAATCCTCCTTGGGGTTGTCATCCTGTACCCGCGCTGGCAATGCCCCTCGTTCAAAGGAGTGAGTTAGGATTGGGCATAACTTCTCCCCTGTGGGCTGAGTATGGAAGACATCTAGGATCGGAGTCTCACTAGCACACGGCCTGTCTGTGAAAGCTCACAAAGGATGCCTGGGACACCCGTCTGCTAAGATGTGGGGGGACTCTTGCTTGTTCAGCGGCCCCCAAAGTCCAGCAGGATGTTGGCCCTGCCAGCTCCACGCGCAGCAGGGCGCGTGAATACGTGTGCAGTCAGCTCTGGGAACCGGCTGCCAGCCGGAGGCAAATGTTTGCTTGGCCGTCCTTACAAAGACAGCTGTTCTGAGGCGTGGAGGTGCCCTGTGGCCTCCCCGGGGCGCTCGCTGGGCTTTGGCAGAGAGGAGATCAGCTGTGGTCTGGCAGGGGACAGTGAAGGACTGTGTGAGGCTGAACGTGTCTTTATCTCAGCGCCAACGTAAAGGGAGCTGAGCAGGAGGCTCAGTAGTGGGGTGTGAGACCCACCTCTCTCCGCCCCTCCCCGCTGAAAAGTCCTCCCTGTGCTCGGCGCGGTGAGACTCTAAAATCAAGGCTCGATCCCCTTGATCTAAACAAGTTAGGCCAGTGATGGCGAACCTTTTGAGCTCGGCGTGTCAGCATTTTAAAAAAACCTAATTTAACTCTGGTGCCGTGTCACATATAGAAATTTTTTGATATTTGCAACCATAGTAAAACAAAGACTTATATTTTTGATATTTATTTTATATATTTAAATGTCATTTAACAAAGAAAAATAACCAAAAAAATGAGTTCCCGTGTCACCTCTGACACGCGTGTCATAGGTTCGCCATCACTGAGTTAGAGGTTTCTTAAAAAGCAAATAAAACGAAAATGCTCCCTGAGATGAGGTAGGGTAGCCGTATTGGGCATTTATGTCCTGATGTCGAAGGCTTTCTCAGATCCTTCTGGGTGAGTTTTATTTGGAGAAGAAAGAAAAGAAAGGAACACGTGTTTTCAGAAAGGGGACCTTGTCGTTCAGTATTAGCTGTTGCCATTTAAAGAACATTGTTTTCATGCTGGGCACCAATATGAGGCAGAACTGGAGGCAGAACACCAGAGGAGGATGGTCGGAGAGTGAGGGCGCCATGGCTGTGGTGGAATGACACAGTTTCGGGTCTGACCCTCATTGGGCAAGAGCAGGAAACACGTGCCAGTGTCCCTGGAATGGTCCGTCTGTCTCCATGGCCCAAAGGCAGCCTCCAGGGACTGAGGTATGAACACAGCGTCGAAATGAAAACTGTAAGTGTATGTTTACTGAACAGCAAGTTCTCCCTGTAGGAGCTCTACTTGAGAAGACAATTCTAATCAGAGAGATGTGTGATAAACAGGAAAGTGTGTGTGTGTGTGTGTGTGTGTGTGTAACAGAATTTGTTGGGTAATAGAGGATTAATGGCTGGTATCATTAAGCATTTGTGTCAGTAGTCAGAGTAGAAACAGAAACCACCCCAGGTATTTCAGCAGAGAGAATTTAATCTAAGGAATGGGTTGAGCACAGAGATAGTAACTGCAGGAAGCGAGCTGGGAGTTGGAAGGGGAGAGGCCGGTGTTATTAGGGTTTCGAAGCTGGAAGGAGGGACCCTGCAGAGCTGGGATTCAGATGACCCAGGACAGGTCACTGCCCAACTGACGCTGGCACCTTGGCCAGGGTGCAGCGAGGCTGATAGAAAGATGCTGGCCTGGAACCAACTAGTTAAAGGCCATTGCTCAGCTGACACAAACACAGCAAGCAGAAGGAATGACCAGTGTCTTCCAGGATCCTCCCGCCTTCCAGCACCCCCACCTGGTTGACAAAGGAGAACAGCAGTTTGCAGAGTCCCAGTCCCAGCATCACCAGACAGAGCTTTAAAGGCTGGGTGGGAGGGGGAGGAGGGGGGGCTGAGGGACGACTGCATGGCTTTCCAGCGACTGCATGGCTTTCCAACGACTGCATGGCTTTCCAACGTGATGCACCAACTGCTCCCTGGGCGTGTTCCTGCCACTGGGAGCAGGTACTCAAGTTCCTGGGGAAGGACCGGAGTTACATCATCCAGGGGAGTCTGTCTGAATCCTCCTTTTATAAACTTTATGCAGTTCATCTCCCTTTTTCCTAATAATTTCTTTCTTCAGACAGAAGGCAATGAAACTAATGATACCTGTTTCACATGGTGGTTGAGAATATGAAAAGAGATGGTTTACTCTTCCCAGCACAGCATGTGGCACTCACTACCTACTGCAGTGCAGGGATAGAAAAAAAAACAAAACCAAACCATAGTGGAATTGGAGAAAATCCTTAGAAAAAAAAACACATCAGGCCAATATAAACTTTATTATGCTTCCTGCTAGCAATTAAGCAATTAAAATAGCATTTGAATCATTAAACCCATTAAGAGGTTTCAGCTCAGTGAAAACAATCAGTTTCTCTCTTTAAGTGCTGGGAAAACTATTCCTCCATTGAATTCAGCTGCAGGTACTACAGGGGGTTGGTGTTCAGTGAGTAGTCTAGGAGCCTTGGGTGATTTTTTAAAAAATGTTTCATTAATTTCTTTTACTTCCCGGAGATGCATTTGAGAAAATAAGGCTAGATTGCAGAAACAGAAGAAATTCCTGAAGGAATACAGCTCTGCAGATTTATGAATAACTCTGATGAAACTTTTCATCCACCTTGAAAATTAATCATTTGTTTCAGCAAAGAAGAGGGCAGCCCTGTCCTGCCTGCTTTCGTGGTTGCCACAGGCTGCGCCAGGAGCTCCTGGAGGCATGAGAGAGCAGAATGTTTCCACATGAGTCATGCCCATCCCAGACACTCCACCCGAGCCACAGAGGGAGCGGATCGGGGCTTGGCGTCCCGAATGCATTTCTTTATTCCCAGCCTTAAACTGGGCCGGGCCCGAAAGGCATTGAATTCCAAACCTGCAGTCCCGCCAGCCGCGTCGCCTCATGACTTCACTCGCCCCGTTGGGTCCCGTCAGTTGGTGGGACACGCGGCTCTGTCTTTCAGGGCCCTTTGCCGCATTTGTCTGCTCGCCTTCCCACTAATCCAGCCAGAGGCTTCTGCTCCGTGGCCGCATCCTTGGCCGGCCCCATTTGGGATTGATTTCGGTGCAAAATCACCCAGATTTCAGGCACCTGGCTGGGATGCGTGTCAGAGGTCCCATGAGCAACAAGAGCACCCCAGGATTTTAAGAAAAGCAGAGCCTGCTGCAGTCCATTTAATCTCGTCCTTTGCCCTGTTGGGTTTGAGCAAAGATTGGCCCAGGAAGGAGAAGGAGCCTGCCCAAGGGGAACACAGCTAGCTGGTGGCGGCGCCAGAGCTAAAACATACCAGTAGCTCCGCTGACTTCTCAACCAGTGATCTGCATGCTTCGCAATGAATGATTCATTATGTATCTACTGCAGCGAATGCCGCTCCTCAGTGCTCAGGCACTGAAGGAAAACTCATTAATGGTCTTTGCTTGGCTAGATCTCACTCAGGCTTCCAAGCAAACTCCAACCCACCACCTCCGTTAGGACCTCCCTGACCAGGTAGAGTGACAGCGGAGAGAGCACCAGGCCCCGTCGGGGAGAACCTGGCTTTGAGTCTCAGCTCTCCTTCACTGTGCGTGTCCATGAGCGCCTGGCTTCCCCACACGGCCCTCTGAGCAGGCCCTCCAGGGAGCAAGGAGCCATGGTGAGTGGCTTCCATCTTCTCTCCCTGGTTTGTTCCTATCCCTGGGGAAGTGCTCTCTGAAATAGGTGCAAAGGGATGCAAACCTCGTGTATTCCCCTCAATGCACAGACAGTGTAGCTGGGAAAGGCAGGGCCCCTAGGAGAGGAGTGAAAGATAAGAGGAAAATGTATTTCTGTGCCTCAGTTCTTAGCCATCCAAGTGTCTATTCTGGGGTCAGCAGTCTTTTCCATGAGAGGGAGGTGTAGATTGTCAGCATAATCAGACTCACCTGATAAAAGCATAGGATTTTTCAATTCACAGAAGGGAGCAGAAGCCTTCAGACCAATCACTGACATGGATTTCCACTCCTGCTGCTGCTGGGCAGTCTGCAATCTGTTTTCTAAGTCCATGGGGGCTTTAGCAGTAGGCCGGAGCTCCGGGGAGAGTTGTGATGTTCTGGCAGCTGTACCCACAAAATTCTCATGTTTTCCAACATACAGAGGGAACTCTGCACACATCTGCCTTCAGTTTGAAACAGCAGCAGCTGGGGGACAGCTGCTCGGGCCTGGGGTAACGGAGGCCATTGCTTCCTGGCATCCACCCTGGCCATTCTGTTCAAGTGCTTACAGTTCTGGGCGTATCACTTAACCTGGCCATTGTCACTAGAATTTCAGGGACCGCTCTTCAATTCAGGAGCACTGCCCATCCATTTTCCCCGGAAATGCATGATTTCACACTTGTTCTAGAAAGTTTAATTAGTCTCCCAGGAGGGGTCCTCTGCATTGATTGAAGGTTATGCAAGGCTTTGATGAGTTCCAAGCCATTATTTGATGGTTTCACAGCAGACAACTCATGGGAAAGAGCAGACTGAACTAATACAGAATCGATAAAGTGTAATTTCAGGTATTGATCATAGTACCTCCTCTTTGCACTTTCTCTTACAGTTGCTTGTACATATTTATCACCGGTTTTACCTGTCCCAAAACACACACATTAAATCCAATAGTTGCACTGGAGTTCACCTTTTGTTATTTTTGACATCATTCTGGGTTGTAGAACTTTACTTATTAATTTTTATCATGACTTTTATGCTCTAATGAACCAGCCCGTAGAGTTAAATGCATTTTATGAACTGGGATGTATGGCGGACAAAAAAGTAACAACGAAAAATGCAAGTTTAACAAGCACAAGAAATAACTTATTAATGCCCATCAGCTGACTTCAACCATATCCTTAATCGACTATGAGCCCAACTGACCAATATAAACCTTGGGATCCCTTAAAAAGTATAACACTTATTAAAATGCTGTGGTGTTCCTGGAATAATATTTTATCTCGCATATCAAAATTTGTTACATTTATGTACATCAACTTATTTTTTTCTGAAACTGCCACACCATCTCCTGACCACTTCGTTGACCTGTGACAAGCAGTGGTCCAAAGACCACACTTTGAAAAGTAGTCAGCCTTCATGTCAAGAGCCCTAGAATCACTGACTTTTTGCTTAAAAGAAACTCTAGGAATCATCTGCAATAATTTTCAAACATCTGGGCCATGTGAATGGTTAATTTATGTATCAGTTTGCCTGGGCCATGGTGCCCAGATACAAGGTCAAACATTCTGGATATATCTGTGTGGTGTTTTTTTGTTGTTTTTTTTAAAATCAGATTAACATTAACATCAATGGACTTTGAATAAAGCAGGTTGCTCTCAATAATGTGGGTGGCTAGGGTTAGGGTTGGGGTTAGGGTTAGGGTTAGGGCTGGGGTTAGGGTTAGGGCTAGGGCTAGGGTTAGGGTTAGAGTTAGGGCTAGGGTTACGGCCTCACCCAGTCCGTTGAAGGCCTTAGTGAAACAAAGTCTGACCTCCCCAATTCTACCAGCAGACAGTCTTTGGACTTGAACCTCAACATTGACTCTTCCCTGAGTCTCTAGACTGACAACCATAATTACATGAGCCAATTTCTTGATATCTCTCTCCCCCACCCCATATCGGTTCTGTTTCTCTATAGGACACTAATTCAATGACTAAGGGTGAATGTGTGAACCCGAGTCAAGCAGAGGAGAAAGGTGCCTGAGAACATGCAATAATGAGAGTTTTTAATGAGAATGAAGAGAATCACCCCGACCTGGCCTCTCAGAGGGTTCAGTCTGCTCCAGAGCATGTCTGTGAGTTTGCAGACACTCTCACAGCATGAGAACACTGGAGATCACATGAGATCCCTTTGGCACAAGGTTAGGGCTAGGGTACAAAGTTAGGGTTAGGGTTAGGGCTAGGGCTAGGGCTAGGGCTAGGGCTAGGGTTAGGGCTAGTGTTAGGGCTACGGTTGGGGCACAATGTTAGGGTCAGGGTTAGGGCTACAGTTAGGGCTACAGTTAGGGTTAGGGCTAGTGGTAGGTTTAGGGTTAGGGTTAGGTTTAGAGCTAGCATTAGGGTTAGGGTTAGCATTAGTTCTAGGGTAAGGGTTAGGGTTAGGATTAGGTGTATGTTTAAGGTACAAGGAGCTCTGAGATGGCCCACCATGGGGAGTGCTATTGACGAGGGTGAAGGCTGTAACTGTTTTGAGGGGGCACAAGACTGGGCTCAGCTGAGCCTGGCCTGGGGGATCTGGTCCCTACCTGGTGGGTGGCTTCATGCTGACTTCTGGAAGATATCAGGTGGTGCCCTAGAAAGTGAGTTTTAAACACCTACCCAGGTGGTTTTGAGTTAGATGAGGAGCAGGTCATGGGGAATCATTGAAAACACCAGGGCCCAGGAAGGCTGGAGCGTGTGGAAGAGGCTCGAGGTCACCTCCACCCGGGCACTGGACTGTGGGTGAATGTTGGCTCAGGTCAAGGGCGGATGGGACCTGAGAGGTGAGGCAGACTTTTCTTCCTAGAGCCCAGGGACTCCTCTCTGTCCTCGTTAGAGCCCTGAGGGCTGGGCTATCTGAGGAGAGGAGGATGAGACAGAGGCGTGTGGCAGCTGCTGTGGGCTCTGGGCAGAGGGCAGAGGGTTGTTAGTACCCCTTTACCTTTTCCCGCTTTCCCTGAAGTGATGTAAGGGCCATCCATGTGTCCTTCCTGAATTCTGGTTCTGTCACCAACAGGTGAAAGGTGCTGATTTGGGGTGGGGAGAGAGAGAGAGAGAGAGAGAGAGAAAGGAAGGGGCAAGGAGCAAGGTGAAGACCTGCTTAACTGCTTTTCTACCGAAGTCTCTGTACTTAGCCACACCTTGTTTCCATGGGTCATTGGGCAGATATTCTGCACACCTTCACACACCCCAGGGGCTCAGAGAAATGTCACCCTCATCAGAATACGCTAGCTTTCAACCCACGCAAAAGCCTAAGGAAGACAAATGGTGGGTTGGTAAGAGAGGCTGGGCAGGCTCGCAGCGCAAGGAGGAGATGGAAATGTCACTGGCAAGCTGGCTCTGCTTTTCCCTTTCTCTAGGACTTGGCCCAGTTCAAAGGCTTAGCCTTAGGCAATGGACTAAGTTGCAGAAAGTAGACTTCCAAAGCCCCCTGTTGGAATCACCAAAGTCCTTGCCATGCAGACTCAGACGGGAACCAGAAAATAGGTTTAGGTTGAGATCTATGGCTGCCTGCTAGTCCCCTCCCCCCAGTACCCATTCTCCCTTACTTCTACTTCCTTAGTCATAAGAACACATACAGGGCATAACCCCTACTTAGATATAGATTACATTCCCAGGTTCCCTTGCAGCTAGGGGTAGCCTTATGACCAACGTTTGGCCCATGGGATGTAAGAGGGAGTCTTATGTTTGAGGTCTTCATTTTCTCTTCCTGGCTGATTAGAATGTGGATGTCACCGCTGGAGCTCAAGCAGCTACTTTGCCCCAGGAGACTAAGGAAAACGAAGCAGTTAAATAAGAAGAAGCTGGTCCGTGACTATGGTGGAGCTAATGTACCAGCTCTTGAGTAATTCTGAACTTCATTTATAGAAAGCAAGCAAACTGCAATCCTGTTTAAGACACTTGGCCAAAAATTAACTTTTCTGTCACCTGGCAGCAGGAGGGGACGTCGGAAACATTCCAACTGTGAGCAGGACTAACATGCCGTGGCTGGTCTGAAGCTGGAGGGGGGCATGTACCAAGGCACGCAGGCAGACCTGTGGGGCTGAGGTAGCCCCCAGCTAAGAGAGGTCCCGGCTGACAGCCAGCAAGGAGCAGGAGTGTTGAGTAAGTGATGGTGCAGCCATTCGACAGACTACTACATGAACATTAAAAATGGGATGCATTTTTACTGACACGGAAAAATGCTCATAATATTTCGTGTTACATGTTCAGTGAAAAAAGGATTTATATGATAAGCATACGTGTGTCTACAGTAAAGTCACAACACGAATCTGTGAAACCTCCCTTTTTTTTTTTAATTTTAATAATTTTTATTTCTTAAAGTATTACAAAGAGTATTACATATGTCTCCTTTTTTCCCCCCCTTGACATTCCCCCGGCCCCTACCCCCCGCCCCCCCCCCCCCCCGCCCCGTGTCTTGTGTCCATTGGTTAATCTTATATGCACGCATATAAGTCCTTCAGTTGGTCTCTTAATCCCCCCCCCAACCCTCCCCAGGCTTCCCACTGTAGTTTAACATTCTGTTCAATGTTGCTCTGCTTCTGTATCTACCCCTGTTCATCAGTCCATACTGGTCCCCTTTATTTGTCCCAACCTCACTGGAGTAGTCTCAACCTCACCAGGGCCGTCTGAGCCTCACCAGGGCCGTATCAACCTCACCGGGGCCGTCCCTACCTCACGGGGGCCGTTTCAACCTCACCGGGGTCGTCCCTACCTCACGGGGGCCGTTTCAACCTGACTGGGGTTGTCCCTACCACACCGGGGCCGTTTCAACCTGACCGGGGTTGTCCCTACCACACCGGGGCCGTTTCGACCTGACCGGGGTCGTCCCTACCTCACGGGGGCCGTTTCAACCTGACCGGGGTCGTCCCTACCTCACGGGGGCCGTTTCAACCTCACCGGGGTTGTCCCTACCACACCGGGGCTGTTTCAACCTGACCGGAAAACCTCCCTTTTTAAACCTGTTCCAAACCTAAACTAAATCTGTACCTTGAGCTGCCGTTCCCCTTGGAACTGGGCGCAGTATTGCCAGTACAAGACATATTTGGTTATCTATATTAATAAAAGGCCTGTGATCGTAACACCGTAATGCCGTTAACAACCAAAGACCGGCACGGTGGGCGGGGCTGTGCGATTTCGTGTGCTGGGCTTCTAGTTTTCTTAATGATTGCATCTTTCATGTTGGAAAAATTTCAGTTTCAGGCGGCTGTCTTTCTCCATCCTTTTTCCAAGGTGGATGGCAACTAAGTTCTTGGGAGAAAGTTCACCCCGGAGGCTGTAGCTGGCGAGCGCCCTTAGGGACACAGAAAGCACTTGGGGGTTCTGTGCTGCTCTGGGGCCAAGGAGGCTCAGGGGACTCCCCCAGGCTCTGCTGCGTGCACATGCCTGGCAGTTGTTTCCATTTCTACCCACTGATTCTTCTCCTTTAGTTCACCCTGGAAGCCGACAGAGGACCTCTCTGCTTTCAAAAGGAGCGCAGGGGGAAAGGAAGGTTGGGTGGGAGAGTTCGAAACTGCTGTTCAGTTCTAGGGAAATTTGGCAAGGCTGATGGGGAGTCCTCAAAGCAAATTCCCCCATCCCAGCATCCAGCCTGCCTGTGTCCCTGACACACTCACTCATCAGCTGGGAGCCGTCCGAAGAAAGACTGGTCTCCATGGGAACCCAGCGATGGATTTCCCAGCACAGCAGCTGCGGCGTTGGTCACTTATAAATAACAAGATTAAAAACATTTCCAAAGAATTACATTATCCAGATTGAAAGAGAGGTCGGTTTTTTTGAGAAAGCCACGTACAGCCGAGGCCTGGTTAGGAGACGGAATATAATACCTTTGGTTGCTGGAAATTCTTCTTTTGTTCACTTTTGTTCACCATTCCCGTCTCCAGGCTGCAGCTGACACTATCCCTTGAACTCAAACAGTTTACACTTGGGTGGGGAGAGAGGTATTAATCATTTTCAAATGTGTAATTTATTGCAAGCATCTTTATATGTGCACATGCATGTACATTTTAAAGATAAATGGGGCCATGTCTTAGTCACTTTCTATACATCTTTTTATTGAATTCTTTAAATCGTGGTGGACTTTTGTCAGTATAAGTAGGAGTGCTGGCGAGGATGACAATCGAACGCCTCTGTGGCCGGGACACTATTTAAAGTGTGTCTGTTGCCCAGCTCGAGCGCTAGCCTTCCTGTGACCCCACCTGTGAGGCCGGCCGCGAGGACAGCATGAAGGGATCTGAATACGCCACCCCCAGTGCACCCCGGGGCATAAGGCTTATTTCGGGCTGAAGGCAATTGAAACAGCAGACTGACAAAGAGGCTCTTCTTGACCCAAGGTTGGTTAGCAAACCTGAGCCCTCTGCTCGCGTCGGCCTAGACTCTGTTACTTCCATGTTTGTCCCAACGTTGTCCAACTTTGGCTAGAATGCTGCAAAGTCCGTTTACTCAGAGTCCGCACCTCCGCTGTCTGGTCCCCCTCGTACCCAATCAGGTTCCTCATCCTCAGCTACCCCCAGGGAGGTCTGATCACCTTCAGCAAGAAGCCTTAGGTCAGTGCAGTGAGGACCCCCTGACCTCTGAGTTTCCTTGTTAGGAATCTCCCATCCAGTGCCCCCACCCTGCTTCCTGGCCATGAAGTCCACTTCTTTTCAGAATTGAGCTCTATTCTATCCTGAGGGCTCTCTCCCCTGTGGCAGTTTTCCTGAATATAATCTCTTCTGGCCACTTTACTGTCCAGCTCTGATTTTTCTTTCATGAGAACAGACAAGCAGGCCGGAATCTCCCTCTGAGGAGGTGCGCCCTCCCCTGGCTCGTACCTGGAAGGGCAGAATCACCTGCGTCACCAGAGAGCACTCTGGACTCTTATTGTCCAGGGACTCACAGGCGGGAGCTGGGGCCGGGGCTGACGTGTCCTCGCTGCCCTGGGTACAGGCAGCCGCTGATTGGCTGGTCTAACAGTTCCTTTGACCCCAGTTTGGTAAAACAGGTCGGCCACAAAATACACAATCCCAGCCTCTATCTCCTCTGCTATCGAGGCGATGGCTAGCCCCAGAGTCATCATGGACCTACTGTGTCTAACTTTTATCTGTCTCAATCCCCCTAGTCGAGTCCTTAAGGGCTAGTGTCCTGCCTTCTTCGTCCCTCAGTGACTTCCACAGATTTCTTTGTCCAGGGAGCACCCATGAACTGCCACTGCCCACCATCACCACCAGAGCCGGAGGCCAAGCCCCCAGACTTTATTAGGACACTGAGATGCTCTTACCTCGGGCCCTTGTGTGGGGGAGCCCCCCTCGCAGTTGGGAGGGAAGGCTCTGTAGAAATGGACTTTCTAACTCTGACCACAGCCATGAAGTCAGTTCCCAAATGTGTTTCCCAGCTGCTCCCTCCGCAGGGACCACAAGCCACATGGCAACGGCTCACCCAGCAGGGAAGCCAAGGCGCTCGAGCTCATCTCCTCTGCGAATCTGACTCTCCCGGAATTTCAGGAACATCTGCAAGTTCATTTCTCCCCGCCGAGTAAGGAAGAGAAAAAGGCCCATCCTGGCGAGCTTGTCAGAAATGAAAGACTTTCCGTGGAGCGGGGCCATTTGCTCCTGAATAGCGATGCAGATGAAATCACCAGGCAGCTGGAGTGCCTGCGCCAGGAGGGATCTGGGATCCGAGGCCAGGCCTCTGCCAGGTCCCATCCTGGCAGCTGGGAGGGTGCAGGGCAGAGCGTGGAACAGTCCCTGTCTGTTCCCGGACCCTAAACACAGAAAAGGGGGTGAAAGTAAAGCAGGAGCAATGGGGGGTCTGAGGACTCCTAGACTGAGACCCCAGCATGGACGGCAAGTCAGGAAGATGATAAGATCCTGACCCTGGTTCACATCTTCAAGGCCCAGCCAGCATAGCTGTGGTTGAGCGTCGACCTAGAACCAGGAGGTCAAAGTTTCATTCCCGGTCAGGGCACATGCCCGGGGTTGTGGGCTTGATCCCCAGTGTGGGGTGTGCAGGAGGCAGCCGATTGATCAATGATACTCTCTCATCATTGATGTTTTTGTCTCTCTCCCTCTCCCTTTCACACGGGGAGACAAACAGAACAGGAGGAGGCAATGTGACCATGAGGCAGAGACTGGAGTGATGCGGCCACAGGCCAAGGAGCACCAAGGCATGCTGGGAAGCCACAGGAAAGGATTTTCCCGAGGCCCCTGGTGGGGTGTGGCCCTGCTGACACCTGATTTCAGACTTCTGGCCTCCAGAACTGTGAGAACATACATTTCTGCTGCTTTCAGTCACTAAGTTTGTGGCAGCCACAGGAATCCAATATGGTCAGTTTTTTAAATGTTGTAATTTGTTAGTTCTGCTCTCATCTGAATAAATAATTGCTTCCATACTTAATTGTGCATTCACAGCCAGTATTCTTCTTCTTAGAGAGGGTTTTGTAAGTTTCACCAGCTTCAGACTCCATGCGCGTTGTTAATATTTCGGGTATGAATTTAGTCCCACGACACCAACGTGAAATTCAACATCATGTTCCTTCATCTGTTAAGGACAGCTCTCTGCCCCTTCCGAGGGCCATACAAGAACCCAAAGAGCTTAGATTTGGAAACGGGAACTGTGGATTGAGTCCTTCGGGTCTCCTCAGAGGTGTGAGTCAGAGGCTCCACCGCCACTGGTTGGCTACAAACGTGGCTGGAAACCAGGGTCCTGCCTCCACACTCGGTGCTCGGGCGCCAGTAGCAGCGTCAATCCGTGGCACTCTTACTGTGGGCCCAGCACAGCTCTCGGCACTGACCCCTTCACCCTCACGTCAAGCCTAGAAGGTACAGCCTTGGAAAAGCTTGAAGGAAGACCCTCAGCTGAGGACTCAGGCGAGTTGTGTGGCCGGAAGGTGACCTCAGAAAGCGGACGAGGGGAGTTAGGGACAGGAGACCAGGAGAGGGTGCTGATCAGCAGTGCCGCTCACCGGTGGGATAAGTAGAGTCTATTCCTGCGAGGACAGTCTAGAACCGTGTAGAACCCACAGCAGGTTTATTCACCAAGGGGCAAGAGCAGCCATTGTTGGGGGGAGGAGCGGGAGGGCATGTGGCCGAGGCCGGCAGTGCCTGCCACTGAACTGCCACCAGTTTTAGCCATGTGCCCAGGGTCACAAACAACAGAGCTGGGTATAAAAGCCTGGTGAGAGCCCGTGCTTGCTGCCACCAGCTGCCGTCCCACCCTGTCACCTGCCCCATCATCCCGGCTTCATCCCTGCCCAGGAATCCCACAGGATTTTCTCTCCGGCCTCCCATCCTGCCCTGACCACACTCCTCTGGCCTCCGGTGCCCCAAGCTCTAAGAGCTCCCGTCTCTGGACTCTGCCTTCCCCTTACACAGGGCATGACGCTGGGTTCAGCATTGCAGGCGGCAGACCTGGGCTCCACCATCGCAGCCTGTAGGCCCCCTGCCCCACCACTTGGGGCTCCTAGGCAGGGTCCGAGGATCTGCGCTTCTGCCCAGTTCCTGGGTGATGCCCCTGCGGGTGAGGCCCTGTGCTGAGCGCCACTGCCCGCCCCCCCACCCCCCAACAGGACTGCTGTCCCCTGACCCCGCCCCCCTGGCGTATGGGTCTCAGGAGCAGAGCAAGCTGCAATGGGAGGGGGCAGAGTTCTCAGAACTGGACCTCAGGTCCCCGATGGGGAAACCAAGTCCAGGAGGCTACGCGGGGTGGCCAAGGTCACTTCTGGAGTTCTGAGCTTGGAACCAAAAGGGGCAATGGGCTCCCGGCAGAGGAGGTCACCTGGCCACCTCCGTGGGGCCTGCCCTGGAGGAGAGGGCCCGGGAGGACAAGGACTAATCGGAGGAGGGGACTGAGCCTCAACCCCCTTCCCCGGAAGGAGGGACCCTTGCCTGCATGGCCCCACCCCATCGGAGGAGGAAATGCTGGCCCCTCTCCGTCTCCGCTCAGAGGAGGCTCCTGCTAACCAGTCTCCCAGACACCCAGGAGGAAGGAAGCGGGTCCGGACAATGAATGGGCCTTTCAGGAGAGCTGAGGGAAGTGGCAGTGCTGGGCCGATGAATTATTGACTTACCCCTGCATTTATGTGATCCTCAAACAGAGCGCCAACTCAGGGAGCTGTTTATTTTAAAAACGCAATTAAAACAGTTAAATATTATTTAGTGCTGCATAAACGGAACCTCTCGTGGAATGAACGCCTCCACAAAGTTTGATATTAAATGTGTCAGTTACAATTTGGATATATTTATAGGTGCCTACTCCGTGGCAAACCCCGGGAAAGCAGTGGTGAGCCAAAGTCCCCGCCCATTTTGTCCAAATGAAAAATCACACGTGAGTGTGTGCGCGCGTGTGTATATGTGTGCATGTGTGCTTGCGCGTGTATATGTGAGTGCGCATGTGCACGTGTGTGTATGTGTGTGCATGTGTATGCGCGCAGGTGTGTGCACACAGACGTGTGTGTTTGGGTGTGTGTATGTGTGTGCGCACGTGTGTGGGGTATGTGCGTGTGTGCGTGTATGTACTAGTATGTGCGTGTGCATGTCTGTGCATGTGTGTGTGTGTGTGAGTGTGTGTGTGTGTGTACTCCCTCTGTTTTGTAGGACAGACAGCCCTCGCTGCTCTGCTCCCTCCATTGCCCCGATTCCCTTGCATCCTTGAAGTGTTGCCTCTGTCGCCTCCCCAACACCAGAGCCACGTGCATTCTGTGTGCAGCCAAACCACGCTGACCCACTGTCATCGTATGCTTTCCACTTACCTCATCCACACCGCACTTGTTCAGCACAGATCCTGCTGTAGAAAACAAACACACATCTCCATCGCAGCTGAGTATGAAGCTAAAAAATAAAATCAGACGTGGATTGTTCAAAAAGATGAATTTTCTGCCGAAACCGGTTTGGCTCAGTGGATAGAGCGTCGACCTGTGGACTGATAGGTCCCAGGTTCGATTCCGGTCAAGGGCATGTACCTGGATTGCGGGCATATCTCCAGTGGGAGATGTGCAGGAGGCAGCCGATCGATGTTTCTCTCTCATCGATGTTTCTAACTCTCTATCTCTCTCCCTTCCTCTCTGTAAAAAAATCAATAAAATATATTATTTAAAAAAAAGATGAATTTTCATAGACTGAATGGGGGCGGAGGGGCGCCTTAAGCAATTGGAAAACCATTTATATAGAAGCACTTGAATGTAGTTTTTGTTGGGCGACAGCGCCCTCTGTTGGTCCCTTTGAGTAAAACAGGCAGCGTTGGCCTTGAGAGCTGGATGTTAGGGGAGAGCTATACACCCAAGTCCTGGTGGGAAACCGCCGTTTGTTTGAAGGCGTCTCTCAGGTGTCTGTCCCCAGGTGCCCTCCATCCCCCCCAGCACCTGCGGCAGCCACATGTCTCAGGGCCCGCCTCCCAGCCTGCTGCTCCCGGGCTGCCCAGAGCTCCCTGCCAGATGCTTCCCTCTCCTCCTCCCATCCCCGCTGCTGCCTTCCTCATGCCTCTCGCTGTTGTCCATCCTCCCCTGCGAGGACTGATCCTGAGGGGAGTGGAGGCAGAAGGCGAGTGAGAGCAGGACCTGACCCGGTCGGAGAGGGTCAAAGCAGAGGGCTTTTCTATTTATGTGTTAGCAGCACCCATTTCCCCTCGAGCTCTAATACAAAAGAAGATGTAAATGACAGTATAAACAACTGCACGTGCATCCTGGATTATTACAGAGAAATGAAACCAGGCTGTCTGCGTATCTATCTCGGTTACACCATGGCACAAAGTTCCTAATCGGCACAAGTAAGTGCTTGCAAATACCAGCAGTCTTTTACTTTCTTGATTTTTCTTTTTTTGGTTGTTTGTTTCCAATAATTGGCTAACCCAGTGGTCGGCAAACTGCGGCCCCTTGAGTGTGGCTCTTCCACAAAATACCATGTGCGGGCGCGCACGTACAGTGCGATTGAAACTTCGTGGCCACACTCAAGGGGCCAAAGAGCCGCATGTGGCTCGAGAGCCGCGGTTTGCTGACCACGGCCCTAACCAATGCAGGGCACTCCTTAATTAGGGCAGAACCGGTTTAAATTTGAGGTCCTCAGAAAACAAAACAAGCCCCCAAGCTAGTTAACCAGCCAGCATAAGTTAATGCATTTGTGTGCCCATAATTTTGATATGCATTTTAATAACACTTTTTATCACCAATTTAAATATATTTTTTATGAAATTGGAACAAAATATTTGAACAGCCCTGACAGCCCCTCTGCAGAACCCGGGCTTCACAGAGCACCTGCCATCTACCGGGCGAGGCGTTCTCTAAGATGTGTTATGGTCTGAGAGTGCGTGATTTCTGCCCCCACCCCAGCCCCCTGACCCCCACCTCTGCCCCTGTATTCACTCTACAAATATTTAGTGAGTTCTTCCTGTGAATCAGGCTTTGGGATACTTCAGTGAGTCTCCCCAAATCTGTACACACACCCCGCATGAGAACATCCCCTTTGGAGCAGTTACTGCTGCATGAGACACAGCCTAGTTCTCTCCCTAGCGACTGAGTTGCCCGCTCCGTGAGCTACCAGCTCCTGGGCTGTGGCAGATGGTGGGTAACCCCTCAGCCTGCTAGCAGGCAACTGCTGGGGACAAGAGACCCGTTTGTGCCTCTCCCCTCATTTGTGGGCTATGCACAGGGAACAGCTCTGTAGCCCAGCAAGGTCCCCGGCAGCCCAGGCTCGCTTCCTGGGGTTTTGGGAAGCACCTGAGTAAGTAAAGCCATCGCCAAGGGCTTCACTGTGTGTTTCTTCAAGATGCTCTATAAGATCACAGGTATCTATACAGTATATATAAAAGCCAAGTGACTGAAACAACCGGAACGACCAGAACGACCGGTCGCTATTTTGTGCACTGTGGCTGGCCAACTGGCCCAATGGGGGCAGGGCCAGCCAGCCAACCTCCCTCAGCCCCTCCCCCTGGCCGACCCTGGCCTGATCGGTCCCCCACCCCGATCTGGGGAGGGGTGAGCTGGCCAACCTCTCGCGTCCCCTTCCCCCCAGCTGGCCGTCCCCAATTGGCCCCTATCTGGGCAGGCTGGCCAGACCCCACCCATGCACGAATTCGTGCACCAGGCCTCTAGTTTTAAGATAATGCCCTATTCAGAAAAACTTGGGGGCCGCTCAAAATGCCCCAACATGGACGAATGGAAAGGCATGGCCTTCGTAAACCTGGAGAATAAAGTCTTGTCTAAGAAACTAGTTGTGGGAAGCCACCCATTGTCTTCACTATCAGAGAAGTGCAAACAAGGAGCCCAGAACACTGGTGAACCTTGAGCCCTGGCAGGGCCAGAGCTATGCATCGATTGTTCAGTCCAGACAATGGGGGCTCAACCAATTTCCTGACCAAATAGTCTCAGAATAAATCCTTCTAATATTTATTGACCTTTAAGATAGTCTGTCTGTTACCGCAGTTACCTGCCTGACTAAGGGCTTGATGTGTATCCAACATTGAATAGAAGGTTGGCAAGGCCCGGGCACAAGTGGAAGTCCTTCCCCTTGCGTTGGGCTTCCTGCCTGGCCCCCAATATTTCCAAATTATTATTTCTTGCCTCGTCCCTGTCATTTGTGCGTGGCCCTTCTCCAGATCCCGAACCCTGAACCATGCAGGACGTGGGTCATCACATAACAACGAGTGTTATTAAAAGCCTTCAGTCCCTTTAGAAACAATCCTCAGAAGGCCCATCCAGGTGAAGGTGGAAGTTTTAATCCTCCGGCCTCCTAGGGTTTGCAACCACAGCTCGAGAGCCACATGTGGCTCTTTGGCCCTTTGAGTGTGGCTCTTCCACAAAATACCATGTGTGGGCACGCACATACAGTGCGATTGAAACTTTGTGGCCCATGTGCAGAAGTCAGTATTTTGTGGAAGAGCCGGTATTTTGTGGAAGAGCCACACTCAAGGGGCCAAAGAGCCACATGTGGCTCGCGAGCCGCAGTTTGCCGACCACTGTCCTAGGGGATGTCAGTGGGCATGCAGGAGGTGCCAGTTAGGTTCTGGGATCTGACTTTGGAACAACTAGGTAGGTTTAGGCCCAGAGAACAGGGTTAAGTAGGACAGACAAGCCCGGGAGTTCTTGTCCAGTAGGTGGCGCTGTCCCTTGTTCCAGGAGCACACACAGCGGGTGGAGCTGGCAAGGGAGGACTCTCTTTCCATCAGGTGCAAGTCAGATCTGCTGTGGGGAACAAATGAATGTGATTGGGAAGGGCACGTGGGAGGATGGGGTAGATGCACTAACTGGGGGAGTGGAGGAGGGATAAAGCAAACATCTTTATCAACTCTCCCAACACCAAAGAAAACCAAAGCCTGGAGCTGGCAAAACAAACTTCTCCAAATGCCGTAAAGCCACATGGCTTGTTTCTTGAAGTATAAACACAGCCTGCACCGAGGTTCGCTTAATAAGGAAGATGCTTAGAGCTGCTTAATCAACTGCCTACTCTCTTCCTGAAGCTCTGAGGCAGCAGTTCTCAACCTGTGGGCACGACCCCTTTGGGGGTGGAACGACCCTTTCACAGGGGTCACCTAAGACCATCGGAAAACACATATATAATTACACTAGAGGCCCGGTGCACAAAAATTTGTGCACTGGCGGGGGGGTATCCCTCAGCCCCACTTGTGCCCTCTCACAGTCTGGGACCCCTCTGGAGATAATGACCTGCTGGCTTAGGCCCGCTCCCGGGTGGCAGAGGGCAGGCCCAATCCCTAGGTGCCTGTCCCGCAGCCCCTGGTTGGGCTCAGAGCAGGGCCGATTGGGGAGTTGGGGCACCGCCCCCTGTCATGCACAGAGCAGGGAGGATCAGGGGGTTGTGGCGCCACCCCTGTCACATACAGAGCTGGCTGATCAGGGGATTGGGGCACTGCCCCCTGTCACGCACAGAGCAGGGCCCATCAGGGGAGTTGGGGCTCCGTACCCTGTCACACACAGAGCAGGGCCGATCAGGGGGTTGGGGAGCTCCCCCCTGTCATGCACAGAGCAGGGCGGATCAGGAGGTTGCGATGCCACCCTCAGGGTAGGGTCGCTTGAGGGGTTGGGGCGCTGCCCCCTGTCACATTCAAGGCAAGGTCGATGGGGAGGTTGCGGCGCCACCCCGTCATGCACAGAGCAGGGCAGATCAGGGGGTTGGGGAGCTACCCCCTATCAGGCACAGAGCAGGGCCCATCAGGGGGTTGGGGCGCCTTCCCCTGTCATGAACAGAGCAGGGCGGATAGGGAGGTTGTGGCCCCACCCCCAGTCACACACAGAGCTGCAGGGTGATCAGAGGGTTTGGGTGCTGCTCCCTGTCACGCTGCTCTAGGGGCCAGGAGGCCTCACGGCTCCACTGATCCCAGTGCTGGGAGGCCTCGTGGCTCCGCTTGACACAGGGGCAGTGAGGCCTCACTGCTCCGCTGATCCCGGTGCTGGGAGGCCTCGTGGCTCCGCTTGACACAGGGGCAGTGAGGCCTCACTGCTCCGCTGATGCCGGTGCTGGGAGGCCTCGTTGCTCCACTGATCCTGGTGCTGGGAGGCATATTACCCTCTTACTATATAGAATAGAGGCCTGGTGCACGGGTGGGGGCCGGCTGGTTTGCCCTGAAGGGTGTCCTGGATCAGGGTGGGGGTCCCGCTTGGGTGCCTGGCCAGCCTGGATGAGGGGATGATGGCTGTTTTTAGCTGGTCACACCCCCTTCATGGTGGGGATCCCCACTGGGGTGCCTGGCCAGTCTGGGTGAGGGGCTGAGGGCCGTTTTCAGGCTGGCGGGTGACTGAAGCTTCCAACCTCTCCTTTTTTTCTTTTTCTTTTTTTTATTCTGGGATTTATTTACCTTCTATGGCTGTCACTGGAGCTGAGATCCGGCTTTATCACTGAGGCTCCGCTCCAGCTCTGAGACCTTGGCTGCTGAAAGCAGGTTTCTGGGCTTTGTTTACCTTCTGTATTTGAAACTTTGTTGCTACTCCAGCTCTGAGATCCCGGCCAGCTGAAAGCAGGTTTCTGGGTTTTGTTTAGCTTCTATATTTGCAACAATGTTTCTTAGAGAGCAGCTCAGAGCTGGGCAGCGGCAGGCGGGGAACCTTGGCTTCCTCCTTCACTGAAGCAAGCAAGCCTGCGGCTCACTTCAGTTGCCTGGCTGCCGGCCGCCATCTTGGCTGGCAGTTAATTTGCATATCTCGCTGATTAGCCAATGGGAAGGGTAGCAAAGTTACAGTTAATTACCATGTTTCTCTATTATTAGATAAGATATTGTTTTTGTGATTTATCACTATGCTTTAATTATGTTCAATTTGTAACAATGAAGTTGGGGGTCACCACAACATGAGGAACTGTATTAAAGGGTCGCGCCATTAGGAAGGTTGAGAACCACTGCCTGAGGGAATGTTTTGGGGGAATAGGTGAAGTTTTTGTCCTTATCCACCGGGGGACACCAAAGAGGAACTGCCTTCCCAGAGCCCTGGATGGAATGAAATACCCGGGACTTGGGGCAGCAGCCGCTGGGTCATCAGAAGAGGGGTCCAAGGTCCTCTCACTGCAGCCGTGCCGTTCACACGGTGGCTCTCCTCTCTGTGACTCTCGATTCCAAGCGCCATCCTCCCGCAGGGGTTTGGAAGACCCTCCTGGGATCAGCCGTCCACCCCAATCAGGCAGCTCTGGGCAAGGGGATGTGTCACGTAATGTACACATGGCTACTGAGGCCAACAGAGAGAGGCAAGGAAACACAGGTTCTGGTCTGGTTGCTCTGATCGCCCTTTGAACCTGGGCCATCTGTCAATGTTCCCTGTACAGTGTGGGGCCGAGTGCTGGCTCCGAGCAGAGTGCTAGCACCCTCCATTTCTGGACGCCATACTTCTAGTATTATGACCTAAGTTGGGGAGCTTTTCTTATTCCAGTTGTGCTTTTTGGCTAAGTTGCATCACCTCAATCTAGTATGTCAGCCACTCATTAAACCAAGAGCTTTCTTTTGTAACATCTGAGCTATGGTCCCAACCTGCCATGATCTGTTCATTTTTATTCTATTTCCCACTTTTAAGAGGGAACTTTGCCGATACTATTCTTGGCTACTAATTTAGAAAAGTTTTGTTTTGTTTAAGAAACTGAGTTGGCAGGAGAGTGAGATAATACAATCACTGAAATACCCAGAGAAATTGTAGGAATATGTAAGAGACCTAGAAATACCACTTCTAGGAATTTATCATGCAGAAATTCTCAGAGCTAGAAACACAGATTTGAATAGATGTTCTTCTCATTATTTATAATTGCCAAAAAAGAAAGCATCACAAACTCGTTTACCATCCAGCAGTGTGGAAATGTTTAAATAAATTTTGACATAATCATTCAATGATATATTTTTGCCACCAATAAAAATTTATTTACAGACTTCAAGATAGAGGAACATACGTATAATGTACTCTGTATATCATTTATATAGATTTAGCAGAAACCTACGTGTTCTAATTAATGTTTTGGTGTATTTCTTTCAGTTTCTTTTCTATTAAAAAGAAAAACCCCAAACATTAATTGTGTCTTATCTCCAGGTCATGATATTTTGGTGATGTTCTTTTCTTTTTTATACTTTTCTATTTTTTTCATTTTTAGAATGAGCATGTATCTCTTCTGTGATAGAAAGTTTTTTTAAAAAAGAAAGTTTAGCCCTGACTGGTTTAGCTCAGTGGATAGAGCATCGGCCTGGGGACTCAAGGGTCCCAGGTTCGATTCTGGTCAAGTGCATGTACCTTGGTTGCGGGCACATTCCCAGTAGGGAGTGTGCAGGAGGCAGCTGATCGATGTTTCTCTCTCATCATTGTTTCTAACTCAACCTGTGGGTCACAAACAATGAAAATACATTCTGCATATCAGATATTTACATTACGATTCATAATCGTAAAATTACAGTCCCTGTTGAGTGGGTGCAGTCCATGGTGAAGTCCAGGGGCAGGGAAAACTTCAGGGAAAAGCACAGCAAAATACGAGTGTTCTGGGAGAACTGCAGTAATAAATTAGAGATTAGGATGAGATAATAAGTAGTCAATATCCCCATTTCTCTCCTAATATTCTCTCTTAATGTTCTCACCATCTTTTAATGTACATGCACATGTACACGTGGTTATGCTAGGGTGAGGTGAGAGCAGGATCCAGGTGTGACAATGCATCCGAGAGGTTTTTGAGCCTGAGTCTGAGATACAACTGTTCAATGGGCTTTGCGGAGAAGAAATCTAAGAGAATGAGGTCAGAGGAATGGGATGGAAAACAGACACACGGTGCAACTTCTTCACCAAGTGAGGCAGCCGGCTCTCTGGAAAAGGACTGTTAAGCCAAGACTTTCTTCCAGACCGAGGCTGAGCAGAGGTGCCTTTTAGTGCACAGGGAGTTATCCTGCTATTCTTTCAGAGTTTGAGAAGGCTTATCAGCAGCTAGGCACCCATAACCTTATTCCCTGTCTGTTCTCCCCAATTTTCTCGGGGGAATATTTCTGGATATTAGAGACATGGAAAAAAAGACAAATTCTCCTTTTCTCTCTCCTCATGTAGGGATTTCACAGTATAACTCTAGGGGCCCTGTTGAATTCTTTCTCTCTCAGTGATCAACAAGAGGCAAATGTGAGGGCTTTAAGCTCAACAAGTTGAATCTACCAGGAAAAAGAAGTTGATTGAAACTCTCTACTTTAGGCCCTAAAAAAAAAGAGAGGAGAAGAGTGCAGATTGGTTTGGCTCAGTGGATAGTGCATTGGCCTGGGAAGTGAAGGGCCTGAGGCTCGAATCCAGTCAAGGATGAGAGAGAAAGAGAGAGAGAGAGAGAGAGAGAGAGAGAGAGAGAGAGAGAGAAAACCATTGCCCTAGCCAGTTTGGCTCAGTGAATAGAGTGTCGGCCTGTGGACTGAAGGGTCCCAGGTTTGATTCTGGTCAAGGGCATGTACCTGGGTTGCAGGCACATCCCCAATAGGGGGTGTGTAGGAGGCAGCTGATTGATGTTTCTAACTCTCTATCCCTCTCCCTTCCTCTCTGTAAAAAGTCAATAAAATGTATTTAAAAAAAAAATAAAGATGAAATTGGATGACAACTAAGGAATAACAGTTTAGACAGAATATAATAAGGGACATATACAAAAGTTAAAACAGACAAAATAATGAAGGTGAAATAGAGCGGTAAAAAGAATCAGCAAGAAAGTGATAGAGAAGGGAAAACATCTTTTACTTAAAGATGGGCATCAACAAAGATATTAGTACACAGATAACAATATAAACAAAAATATAAACATATTTTGAATATATTAAATATTTTATATGTAATATTAAAATATTAAGATAGAAAACATACAAATATAAACAGACAACATAAAAATGCAAAAAAAATACACAGTAAATCTTAATATGCAAAAATCATGTCAAAAAATGAACTTAACTAAAACCTATTAAATAAAGAAACAATTTCATATTGGCTCATGTAGCAAAACCCAACTGCTAACCAAACCCAACTGGTAAATAAACAGAGCCACTTTAACTGATTCAGAAAAGCTAGATCAGGTAAATGCAAGTAAATAAAGTCCTGATATTCCAAAAGGGAGACTTTAGGCTTAAAAACATTAGATAAGACAAAGAGTTTGCTTCATAATGCTAAAGGATCCAAATTCACAGTGAAGAAGTAACAGCTATGAATATATATACATCAGATAATGCAGTAACTTCCTTTATAAAGCATAAATTACAAAAAACAGAGGGAGAAATAAACAAAAATACAGTAATAACAGAAGTTAATACTTTACTCTCACTCAAAAACAGATTAAAAAATAAAAAAATAAATATAGATATATACAACCTAAATAACGTAATCAATAAGGTAGATATTGACACATGTCTAAAAGGACATACCATTCTCTTAAGGGTACATGAAACATTCAGTAAATTTGATTATTTATGAAATCACTGTAAGTTTCATAAAGTAAAATTAGCACCACATTCTCTGATTATAAACAGAATAACTAAAAATTCATTTTATATTTTTTCACTAAAAACAAATTTAAAATGGAAAACAAAAAGACCCTTCAATAAAAAAATGTAAAAACTTTCTTTGAAACAATCCTTTGGAAAAGAAGAAATAATAACTTCAGAATTTCTAATGAAATATGCTGATAAACACACTATATTAAAGAATCTGAAAAAAAAGAATCTGTAGAATAAAAGCAGTGGTCAGAAGAAAATTCATAGCTTAAGTACTTTTATTAATAAAATGGAAGAACAATGCCCTAACTGGTTTGGCTCAGTGGATAGAGCGTCGGCCTGCGGACTGAAAGGGTCCCGGGTTCGATTCCAGTCAGGGGCATGTGCCTTGGTTGCGGGCACATCCCCAGTGGGAGGTGTGCAGGAGGCAGCTGATCAATGTTTCTCTCTCATTGATGTTTCTATCTCTCTGTCCCTCTCCCTTCCTCTCTGTAAAAAAATCAATAAAATATATTTAAAAAAAATAAAAATAAAATGGAAGAACAACAATTAAATCCCCAACCAAGAAAATTAGAAAAAGTACAATAAACCTAAATAAAACAGAACAAAGGGGGTTCCTGTCAAGAGGGCTGTGTAGGTAAATGTGATATTCGGCCTCCTCCCACAAACACATCAAAATTACAACTAAGCTACAAAACAACCATTATTCAGAACCACCTGAAATCTAGCTGAAGAGAAGTCCTAGAACTAGGGAACTGAAGAAGCCACAAGGAGACTGGTCAGAGGAGTGGAGACTCAGAACCAACTGGCCCCACACAGGTGGTGGTTAGCAATCACCTGGCCCCACCCAAGCCATTACCTGTGGCTTTTCCATGCAAACAGCCTGTCTTGACTCTTGCTACAGACCTTCCTACAATCTCTCAAAGTTCACAAACCACAAACAAGCAGCAGCATCTGGCCTAGGGATGCCCCATACCTCTTGCTAAGTGGCCCCCGGCCCACCAAGAGCAGCAGCCGGCTTTGAGTCACAGCTCGGCCTCTTGTGGGCACCTCCAAGCCCAGCAAAAGCACAGCCATCTGCAGATCACGGGAGCTCATATCTGGGTGGCCCCTGGCAGGGGACAGATGGCAGCTGACCGTGGCTTGCACCTCCTGGGAGGTCCCAGAGCCAGCATACCTGGCGGACAGCTTCAGACTGCACCGAAGAACCATCTCAGTGCCAGTGCGTGGTGTTGGCCCCTGCGCAGCTGATCCTCTGCTGTAATCACTACCAGGCCTCACAGCCAATTGGCCTGGGGGTAAATCCCTTCCACTGACAGCAATGGAGGCTCAACTACAACAAGAGGGTAACACAGTCCACCTTCGGGGTGCACCTGAAGCACCCAGCTCAGGTGATCAGGGAGGCTGGGTCACTGGGCCCTGCTGGCCATTTACTGCATAAAGCCACTCTGCCAAGACTGGGAGACGTAGCAGCTCTACCCAGTTCACGGGAACAAACACAGGGAGGCAGCCAAAACGAGGAGACAAAGAAACATGTGCCAAATAAAAGAACAGAACAAAACCCCAGAAAAAGAAATACACAAAATGGAGACAATTACCAAATGCAGAGTTCAAAACACTGGTTATAAGGATGCTCAATGAACTCAGTGAGAACTTTAATTAAAAAAAAAAAGTAGCCGAAACCGGTTTGGCTCAGTGGATAGAGCGTCAGCCTGCGGACTGAGGGGTCCCAGGTTCGATTCCGGTCAAGGGCATGTACCTGGGTTGCGGGCACATCCCCCGTGGGAGATGTGCAGGAGGCAGCTGATCGATGTTTCTCTCTCATCGATGTTTCTAACTCTCTATCTCTCTCCCTTCCTCTCTGTAAAAAATCAATAAAATATATTTTAAAAAAAAAGTAGAAACCATAAAAATGGAGAAAGAAAACATTAAATAAAGTAGATGAGACATGTCCCACAGTAAATGATCTTCTTTCATTCACATTACATCAGCACTTTTAAGGTTTTCAGAGGGATTAAGTACGGCGGCAGAGTAAGTTTATGCTGCTCAGACATAATCCCAGGTCGAAACTGGAATTACAACTAAAATACAGAAAAACTTACTGAATGATCAACGAAGACTCACTGGAGAGAATCTTGATAATGGAGGACCAAAGTGGAGACTGCATAGAGGCTGGTAGGAGGGGCGGAGGTGCGAAGGGCTGGCCGGGCGCCCACAGACGGCAGCTGAAGTTCCAGAGAGATGTCTTGGCTGGGGGCTTGCCACGGAGAATTCTAGGTCTAATTCCCGAGCTGGACCCCCCAGCAGAGAGCACCAGAACTCAGAAGGGTACCCGCATAATATCTGGCTGTGAAAAGCAGCAGGTTAGCTGTCTGCCAGGGAGAGACGGCTGGAAATTCAGGCACCCTCTTACAGGGCCAATGCATAAAATCCCCTGTGGAGCCACCCATCTATGACAGAGGATCAGCGGAGTGGACTGGAGCTGTGTGAGCAGAAGCCAGGATCGAGGGCTCTGGGGTTTGAGTTCAAAAGGCAGTCACCCGGGTTTCCTGTGCTGAGCCAGTCCCTCATGCTGCAGGTAATCTTTCTTGAGCAGACAATTGATATACAGGTGGTATTGCCTGGGGGGAAGACAGCTGACCCACCCTATTGAAAAAACACCTTGCCCCTTAAGAGAATGAGAATAAAAATTAACCTCCAGGCAGGAACAATTACCCCATCCTGCTGACAAAAACCCTTGCCACACCTGAGGGCCGGTGAAGAGGAATCCTATCAGTCTGCAGCCAGAGATAGTCTCTGGAGGCTTTGAGTTGAAATAGCTTTTTTTGGGGAGAGGGTCACAAATTGTCTTTCTATATGTAGCAATATATGATCTCTGGAAATTTAGGGATAGCACTGTCATATTTTTCAGAATTTAAAAATAGTCTTCTGTTAGTTTGACAAATGAATACTACTTTGTACTTATACATTCCCTTATATTAAAACAAAATACAAAATAAAAAATCTTGTTCTCATGCCATCATGAATAGTTTCTAGAACTAAATAGGAATTAAATAACCATTAACAGATATGTTGACATGGTATTTTTTCCTATTAAAAATATGTCAGAAAATAAAATGGGGCTGACCTTAAATGAGAGACAAATTGTTTTACCTATAAATCTTGCATTTTCTTTCAATAAGATGCAGAAGAGCAGTAAGAAGAAAGTAGAAAATAAAAAATGCCCTTCAACGTACTCTGCTAGAAAAGAGAGAACACTACTCAGGACAAACAGAAAAATTAAATCCTCCTTTGCCAAATGTCTACTTTAATTAACATTTCTGTGAAAAATGAAGGGCCTTATAATCCCCTGAATTATTTTGTCAGATCTAGGTAGGCCTTTTTATGCCTCTTTAAGTATATAAGGCTTTTTATATCAAGCTTTTCTTATGAGACTAAAAATAAAAACTCATTTTGGTAATGGCGTTGTTCTGTGCATCACAACTTTTTAAACAAACTCTTTTAGAGAACTTTTTGGTACCAATCACTGTCCTAAGTGCTTTAAAATATTAATTTACTTAAAGAGTTAAAAATCCTATGAGATAGATATTATTTATTATATATCTTCATTTTACAATTAGGGAAATTGTCCAAGATCACATAATGATAAAGTTAGGGTTTGAACCCAGACCAATCTGGTTTTAGGGTCCATGCACTTAATGTCTCAGCTATGTTGCCTCCAACAGTTTCTTTCTTTTTTTTTTTTTTTTTATATTTTATTGATTTTTTACAGAGAGGAAGGGAGAGAGATAGAAAGTTAGAAACATCGATGAGAGAGAAACATCGATTCAGCTGCCTCCTGCACATCTCCTACTGGGGATGTGCCCGCAACCCAAGTACATGCCCTTGACCGGAATCGAACCTGGGACCTTTCAGTCCGCAGGCCGACGCTCTATCCACTGAGCCAAACCGGTTTTGGCTCCAACAGTTTCTTATACCGATGTTCAGGAAGGAAAAGCCCAGAAAATCTGAAATATAGAAAATTTAATCTGTTTAGACTGTAGCAAGGATCAGACTTCATATGTTATACAAATTTGTTTTAGGACTTATTACAAGGTTCAAAGAACATGAAGGCACACATAATCTATCAAAAAAAAAAAAAAAGGCAGTAAAAAGCCATCACAATATATAGTAAGAATGAAATAATGAAGAAAATCATGGGGAAAATAAAAACTTTTCACAATATATAATGATCATCGATAAATAAATGATTCAGCTACTGTGTGTAGACATAATGCTGCAAATCCTATATAATAAAAGGGTAATATGCAAATTGACCCTAACAGCAGAATCACTGGGAATGACTGGTCACTATGACACACACTGACCACCAGGGGGCAGACGCTCAAAGCAGGAGCTGCCGCCTGGTGGTCAGTGTGCTTCCACAGGGGGAGCTCTGCTCAGCCAAAAGCCAGGCTGCCAGCTGCCAACACAGTGGTGATGGCAGGAGCCTCTCCTGCCTCAGCAGCGCTAAGGATGTCCGTCTGCAGCTTAGGCCTGTTCCCCGCTGGCAAGTGGACATCCCCCGAGGGCTCCCGGGCTGCCAGAGGAATGTCTGATTGCCATCTTAGGCCCAATCCCCCAGGGAGTGGGCCTAAGCCAGCAGGTGGACATCCCCCGAGGGGTCCCAGACTGTGAGAGAACACAGGCCGGGCTGAGGGACCCCCCCACCCCAAGTGCAAATTTTTGTGCACCGGGCCTCTAGTGTTTAATAAACATTGTGATCTAGGATATTCTGTGTTTAAGACATTGTAAAAACTAAGAGTTTTACTCTCAGATAGAACATAGAAGGTCATAAAGGATTATTACTACAACAGAAAAACACAAGATACAACAGTTACACTCTACCAGTGGTCAGCAAACTCATTAGTCAACAGAGCCAAATATCAACAGTACGACGATTGAAATTTCTTTTGAGAGCCAAATTTTTTAAACTTCAACTATATAGGTAGGTACATTTTTATTAACTTAATTAGGGTACTCCTAAGGCTTAGGAAGAGCCACACTCAAGGGGCCAAAGAGCTGCATGTGGCTCGCGAGCCGCAGTTTGCCGACCACGGCCTAGGCAAACTCTCGGCCCATGGGCCGCATGCCTCATTTATTTGGCCCATGTTAGCCTTTGAGTTTGACATGCTTGCTCAGTAGATACAAAGAAGTCTAACTAAACCAAATTCCAATGAGAAACTATCAAAGAACTATATATACCGTTTTTATGGGACCAATCATCTATCCTGGGAATCTGTGGGTGGAAAAGCATGCCTGGCATAGGAAGACAGATTTTGGTGGGATGAGAAAAATACCCTGAAGCTTTTAATGACAATATGACTGGTATAATCGATTGTGAATAGAAGAACTCCAGATGTGAAAATAAATTGCGTTCAACAATTCTCCCCCAGAGGAATTTTGGTAAAAGACAGAGGACGGACCTGAAAAGCAGAAAAATGTCTCATTGTTTTGTCCAGCACTTATGTTTTAGAAACTTTCTGGCATTACAACTAGAGATGAACTGAGCTTTCAGTTATTTGAAAATATCAAGAACTTCCAGAAAAAGTTATTTTCACTGAATTAATATTAAATATCGTATAAAGTTAATTTCCACTGTTTCAGAAAAGAATACATGTTATATAGCTATAATATTAAATGCAATTCCAGAATAGTCCAGTCTTTAAGCAGTATATTCATTAAAAATAGACAAAAACTCACTTTCTGATAACCCATTAAGAACCCTTGAAAAGGACCTATAGTAAGCTTATAGAAAGCTTAGCAAATACGCTATTGCCCACTAGGGAAATCTTTGAACCAAAAGAGCAGAAACCACAGGAATGATAAATGCACAAACTTGTTTTTTCTAGAATTTAATATTTTTAAAAAGACGGAAAGTATAAAAATTATCAAAAAAATCTTAAAAGGTTTATTTTGGGGCTAAATGCTTGCACTGAAACTTTTTCTTGTAATTGATTTAAGGTAAAAGGCAAAAATTATATTAAAAACACAGCAGCTACAGCTGTCCAATATAAAATCCATCTGCAGAAAGGTAGGACAAAATGAGCTGACTGAGGAAATATTCACATCATGTCCTCAGCAGCAAGTTTCAAATGGTTCCACTTCCCAAGGTCTAAAACAAGGATCATCTTGCATGTTTAGATTCTACTTCTTCAAGAATCCACTGAATGCCATTCAAAAAACCCTTTAGAGTTTCAGCCTCTGTATCCTGGACCTAGGAGCAAAGAAGAGAGACCATTATCAGTAAGAAACTGAGTCCAACATCTTATGATGATATGGACATTTTTTTAAAATATACTTTTATTGATTTCAGAGAGGAAGGGAGAGGGAGAGAAAGAAATATCAATGATAAGAGAGAATCATTGATTGGCTGCCTTCTGCACGGCCCACACTGGGGATAAGCCGGCAACCCGGGCATGTGCCTTTGACCGAAATTGAACTTGGGACCCTTCAGTCCACAGGCCGATGCTCTATCCACTGAGCCAAACCAGGTAGGGCCAGACATTTTTCTAGACACCAAAAAAAGGACTAAAAATATCCTAATAAACTTTGGATGAGTCACTGAAGTAGTCTCCTAGACAGCTTAGATAAAAATATGATCTCTTATATCTTTTAATTATTACCAATATAAGGCTTATTATTTGTCCTTGGGGATAGGAAGATCTACCATTTCCATGACTTGTTTGTATGTATTAGAAAAATAATTCCCCCAAAAGATCCCCTTTGAAAAACGAAAAGATTTTTGAATGAACCCAGCTTGTCAACTGATAAACGTGACATCTTGTTGCAAAAAAATGTCTTTAAGACTGCCACTTCTCCTAGTGGTAAGTCAAACTCAGGAAGGTACACCTTTATTAGTAGCTTTCAAATTGTGTTCCAGTTTCCAGAGCTCCTTGGAAGGGATAAGGGGAGAAAAGAAGGAAGAAAATCCTCTAAATTCTTCAGCAAAAGCATTTCCAATATTAATTTTCCTTTATTTTACTTAGGGCAAGCATGTCAAACTCGAGGCTGGCGGGCCGCATGCTTCGTTTAAATAAAGGAGGCATGCAGCCCGCTGGCCGCGAGTTTGACATGCTTGACTTAGGGGCTTTCATGTAAGGTTTCATTTGATGAAAAGATTCCATGATTAAAATAAAGTTTGGAGAGCTAGGAACTCTAAGATGGAATCTGTACTTCTGATGGCCCTTAAAGCATAATACACTAATGCTGGAAAAACCCATGATAGTGGCATCTAAAAAAAAAAATCCCCAATTATTATTCATTGTACCCATGACAGGAGAGACAAGTAGGAACAAATGATCAGCTGAGACTATTGACACCAACTAAAATAACTCCCATCAATTAAGCTATTAAAACTGACTTTAGAATACTGTTCTGTTTCATTAAAGAGAATGAGTAGGAAAGAATAAAATTAAAAAAAAACAAACTAAAAAATAAAGTAAGATGTTTCTCACCAGAGAAGATAGGATCTTACCAGCCATGGGTGGTTTAGGTGATTCAGACCCAGCTCATGTGCCACATAAAAACAGGGCATTCTTTTCACATTTGCCTGAGAAATACAAGATAAAACCAGCATTGGTCTTCCCGAAGATCCAAAGGCTGGGTCTGTCATTGCCATAATACGAGAAAATTCATCTTGCCATTCATGACCTAAGGAATGAAGTCAAACTCTTAATTTGCATTACTTGCAATGATTTCTAAAATAATTAGATTAAAAACTAACAGAACAAGGAAACAAAAATATTACCAGGACCCAAACAAAACAAACTGCCTCTATTGCTTTGTTCATTTATTAATATGTCATTAAGTAGCAAGGACAGGTATTTAGGTGAAATCAGAGGGGAGGGGAATCATAGTACCATTCAGATATCTCTATAGTTTAAAAGAAAAATACCTTAATATAGATATTTTCCTCTCACAAATTCTGTAGCTATCACTACCCTTTCTTTCAAAGTCCTTAATTTCAAAATTTAAACATATAGTTGGGTATAGCTTTTCTATGCAAACTAACAGTCTTTGCCTTTCACTGAAGTATATAAATCACTGACATCTTGTGGTAGGCAGAATTTTAAAGCGATCCCCAGTGACTCGCACCCTTGTATAAACCCTTCCCCTTTGCTAGGAGGAACTTGCAAATATAATGGGATATCACTGTCATCATTGGGGTGTATTGTCCTATTAGGGACGCCGTCCTCAGTGAGCCTGACCTAAGCAGGTGAGTCCTTAAAAGGGATGAGATTCTTCTAACAAGAGAATGGTGAGCTGATAAACATGTTCTTTTGAACCAGTAGGTTGGAGGTGATTTGTTATATACCAATAGAAAACAAACATGTAATGAATTAACAAACATGGGACATTTAAATCTATCATATACCTCTTGGATTTTGACTTGTTCCACCTGTTCTTTGTTCCTTTGTCTCTCTTGTTCTTCTTTCTTTTGAATTGAGTTTTTTAAATGATTCCATTTTATCTTCGCTACTGGCTTATTATACCTCTGTTACACTTTTTTTAGAGGTTGCTCCAATATTTACAATGTAATTCTTAACTTATAACTGTCTACCTTTAAATAGTATTATACAATTTCACTTATAGAAGACTATTACAACAATATATTTCCATTTCCTCCCTTCCATGCTGTTGTACTGTTAGTATATACTTTACTTAAAAATATCATATACCCACAATACATTGTTACTATTTTCCTTTACATAATTATAAGGAATTTAAAAATAGAAAAAAAAAATTTATATAGTTTTATTGTTTTCATCCCAGGGTTCTTGATTTCTTTTTGTAGATGCAATTTTCCATCTGGTATATTCTTCTGCCTAAAGAGATTCCTTTAATAGTTCCTCTAGTGCAAATCTGCTAATGATGAATTTTCACAGATTTTGTTTGTCTGAAAAGTCTTGATCTTGCCTTCAGTTTTAAAACATTTCTTTGCTGGACATAAGGTTTCCTCCCCTTTGCAATACTCTACAGCAAGCATGTCAAACTCAAAGGCTAACACAGGCCAAACAGATGAGGCATGTGGTCCAAGGGCCGTGAATTTGACATGCTTGCTATACAGATTTCCCTTCACTGCCTTCTAGCTTGCAGCAATTCTGTCAGGGAGTCTTTGTCCTTACCTGCGGCACTTTGTAAGTATCTTTCCTTCTGCTCTGGCTGCCTTCAAAATATTCTGTTTACCTTTGGTTTTCATCAATTTAGCTATGATATATCTAGATGTATTTTTCACTTATTAGGTTTACAGTTCTCTGGGCATCTTGGATCTATGGCTTGTTGTCTTTCAGTAATGTTGAAATATAGGCCATTATCTGTTCAAAATTTTCTTTTTCCCTGTTCTTACTCCCTTTATGTTTTCATACTCCAATTACACACATATATGTTAGACCAGGGATTGGCATATTACATTCCAGTCGATCTGTCTTTATAAATAAAATTATTTTGGAAAACAGCCATGTCCACTAATTTACAAATTGTCTGGGGCTACTTTTGCACTGTAACAGTAGCATTGAGTAACTATGAGAGATCATATGGCTCATGTAACTAAAATATTTAATATCTAGCCTTTTAAGAAAAAGTTAATTCTCCTTTGATAGTTTACCCCAGCTCTTGGATGCTCTGTTCCCCACTCCTTCTCTTTTTCCTCTTTGTGTTTTAATTTGGATAATTTCAACTGAGCTATCTTTCAGTTTTTTGAAGGTTTCATTTGCCAATAAGTCCGTTGAAGAAACTATTCACCTGTTATCATATTTTCTATACTTAGCATTCCCATTTTACTCTTTAATAGCTTCTTACTCTCTGAAAATCCCTATCTGTTCACACATATTGTCTACCTTTTCCACTAAATCCTCTAACATATTAATCATGTCCCTTTCTGAGAGTGACAACATCCAGGCAATCTACTGATTACTTTATCTCTTGATAATGGGTCATTTCATTTTTATTTTTTGTGTGTGACTTATAAAATTTTAATTCACTGCTAGATGTTTTATATAGAGCCAGTAGAGACTGTAAAGACTGAGGTAAAGAGGATTTACTACTGAAAATAGACATGATTTTTTTGTTAGGCCATTAATGCAGTAGGTCAAGTCCAACTAGTCAGTAGTTAAGATGGATTTGGCTTTTATTGTTATGATTAACTTTAGTACACCATAAACTTTAAATTCTTTAAGGAATGGGCTGCTGCTACGGTGTTCTGAATGAGAACAATATATTATATTATTTATATCCTTCCTTGTTCACAGGGGTTTGAGGGAGAAATTACAACAATGACTCTGGCCCCAAAATATTTTGATTTCATACCTATATATCACTGTGAATGGAAATTATTCAGAATATATAGAGTGTTCTCAACTAATCTACCTAATTAAAATAAACATTCCACACCACACATTTCTGTATCTGGGTAATTAAAACAAAGGTAAAAATTTTCAGTTATCTGCATAAATTATTTGAATAGGGCCAGAAGTAAAAAACACACAGCAATAACAAAAAGTGCAGAAGCATACAATAAATAGTATCATATAGCTATGGTTTTAAATTTTGGTATGCATCAAAATTCTGTAAGTGCTTGTTAAAAACAAGCAAACAAACAAACAAACAAACAAAAACAGATCCTAGGACACAATCAAATCTATGAATCATAATCCACCATGGTAGGAACCAGGCAGTTGTTTTTAACAAGCTCTCCAAGTGATCCTAATACACATCAAGGTTTGAGAATCCACTGTTAACGAATGGTCATAGGGTCACATTGATAAAATTAACCATCAGATTCTTTTTTTTTTTTTTTTTAATATATTTTATTGAATTTTCACAGAGAGGAAGGGAGAGAGACAGAGAGTCAGAAACATCGATCAGCTGCCTCCTGCACATCTCCCACCGGGGATGTGCCCACAACCCAGGTACATGCCCTTGACCGGAATCGAACCTGGGACCCTTCAGTCCGCAGGCCGACGCTCAATCCACTGAGCCAAACCAGTTTCGGCAACCATCAGATTCTTAAGAAGCCACAATAAAGCCTAAAAAAATTTTTTATTTGCTTTGAAAAGCAAGTGCTTTTAAAACGAAAATATGATAATGCTTACTTTTCTGAGCTTCAGCATTTGCAACATAGATGAACCCATCAACAACTTCACACACCTTCTGAATTTGTGGAATTACACTGTAGCGGCTTCCTTGTTGATCATCCCCTTCATTCTGTAAACTGAACATCTTGTTAACTGCACTTGTATGCTCTTCTCTTGCTCTATCTCTTTCCTTTCTACAAGAAAATATGTAAACATAAAACATAATCAGACACTAAACAGGCTGCATCCCCTTAGAATATTCCAGTCCTTAAGTCACCAAGTAGGAAGCATTACCTGGTAGTTGAATATAATATCAGGATGTTGAACTTATGTTGGTTGCTCAACTGAAAATTGACCCCTGATCCAATACCTAAAAAAAAAATTACAGTTATCAAAAAAAGTCATTAATAAAGACAGCAAAAGATCAGATTGAAAAACATTACCCAGAACTTTAAAAATTCTACAACTTATATATAGCTTTGAATTAAAATGGAATGTTCATGTTGAAAAAGATGCTGCTTGCAATTTTCATTCACTTAATAAAAACATAGACAAAGAACTGCTAGGCTTGCCCGGCTGGCGTGGCTCAGTGGTTGAGCGTTGAACTATGAACCAGGAAGTCATGGTTCGATTCCTGGCCAGGGCACATGCCCGGGGGTGGCGGGCTTGATCCCCAGTGTGGAGCGTGCAGAAGGCAGCTGATCCATGATTCTCTCTCATCATTGATGTATCTATCTCTCTCTCCCTCTCCCTTCCTCTCTGAAATCAATAAAAATGTATTTTAAAAAAATAACCGCTAGGCTTATAACATTCCTTTTCATATCATCGCTATCTTCATTAACTTTATTATCATATCAGCAGCAGTTGCGTCATAATAGCTACTACTATTTATCTTGAAGACTAAGACTCATTTTCATATTTTTATGTTTCTCATTTGTCTTACACTCCATGCATACATTCAGGGAAATGGCTCCCCTCTCCACCCAAAAAGCTGTTTTTAAATTTATGAGGAGTCATCAATGCCAACTTAGAAAATTGAAAAAAATATGGCATAATTTGGAATTAGACTTGATTTAGAATCTTGACTTTGCTATACATAGCCATGTTTTTGTGAGCCTCAGTTCTGTCACAGAAGTATAGTAATAATACATTTTAGGATTATTTTAAGCATTAAACAAGATTACACATGTAAAACTATTAGAGTGACTGGTAAATAGCAGGTGCTTAGTACTAGCTTCTTTCAACTTTATACCTGAATCATTCAACTTTGTTATTTGTCCTTCTTTCTAAACCTCTTCCTTCTTTTGGCTGTTAACACACAGGGACTCATTTTCCCTCCTGCTTCTTAGAAAGGGCATTCTCTTCTCCCATGGCTCTACTTCTTTTTGCTATAAAAATGTCCTCTTAGATTTTGTCCACCCCTCTCCATCCTCACTCCCACCCTTTAGATTAAGTTGCCATCATCTCACACTTGGACTTCTGCAATCACTTCTAAACAGTGTCCTACATCCACTTTTGCCCTCTACTATCATTTTTCCCACAGCATGTGGAGAGACTGCTTAAAAAATGCCTATCTAGCCAGTAAGGCTCAGTGGTTGAGTGACCTATGAACCAGGAGGTCAGGGTTCGATTCCCGGTGAGGGCATATGTTGGGGTTGTGGGCTCTATCTCAGGTAGGGGGCATGCAGGAGGCAGCCGGTCAATGTGTCTCTATCATCAATGTTTCTCTCTCTCTCCTTCTCTCTTCCTCTCTCTCTAAAAATTAAAAAAAAAAAAGCCTAAATAATTATACCTCTTCCCTTCAAAGCCACTTCCCTTCAGGCAAAGAAAACGTTAATATAATCTGGTCTCTACTTACCCCTGCATTATAACCAAGATAGTTGTCCAAATAAGCTGAGCCGTGCCACACCTTTTTATGTCACCACATATACAGAGATCTTGGTGGCTGGCACTACAAGCATCCCAGGCCAAGTGACCTGAGTCTGCTGGCCACTAGGCCTGGTCCACAACCCCCCACCTCAGAGATCACAGAAGTAAATTCCATCATGATCTTTGTTTTCATCAGAAACTTCGAGATTTCCCTCTCAACACATCTATTCTCAGCCTAATATGATCTCTAGGCTGTTCTAAACGCACCACCTTGCCAATGACCCCTCCTTCCATTCTTCCCTGATCTTGCAGGGTTTGAGGCATAATTAAATTGGCATTTCCAAACAATCACTCCAGCTGCTGTCTTGAGAATGAAATTGCCGTTTCATAATCAACATTCTCCATGTCCCCAACCTCTTCTTGAGCTGTCCCTTCTATCTCATGGCTTTACCTGAAATGAGCCTGCCCCTAGGTGCCGTTTCTCTCACTGTGGACCAGAGGTCCTCAAACTTTTTAAACAGGGGGCCAGTTCACTGTCCCTCAGACATTCCACACATGCGCACTGCGGGCCCGGGTCGAGTCGGCTGCTAAGCAGGACAGGCAGCGGCAGCAAAAACACCCGGCGGGCCGGATAAATGTTTTCGGTGGGCCGCATGTGGCCCGCGGGCCGTAGTTTGAGGACGCCTGCTGTGGACTCTCATGTAACAAGGTTGCTTATTTTCTCACATCTCAGGGTAAAGAGGTAGGGTCAATGTTCTCTTTACTCCCCAGTGCCATGTCTTAACCATTACTCACCAACCCTCTTGAAAAACTCCATCTCTTTGAGACACACACAGCATTCAGCTATAGTCCCATCTCTCCTTCCTTGACCTTGTAATTTATAAATTTCCTTTTGATTATCCCTTCCTCCAAACATTCACTGAAGATTTCAGCACCTGGTTCACAATCTTCCTCTCCATCCTCAGAAACTTCAAAGTCCACATGGACTCCATGATTGTCAAATCTTGATTTCTAGCCCAGAATTTGCTCTTGAGATCTGGATGCATAAAGTAATCCATAAAGTCACTTGTTCATTCATGCATCAAATATATATTGAATGCCTATTATGTGCCTGATACCTCAGATCAAGCTAGGAATAAAGCTGACAAGATTCCTGCCCTAATGTAGCTACAAGTGGATTGCTTATAGCAGGCATCTATCTCTACACATTCAGTCAATTCTATATCCTTCATACTTTTATCACAATACTAGAGGCCCAGTGCATGAATTCGTGCATGGGTGGGGTCTGGCCCACCCTAGTTGGGGTGATTGGGCTGGGCCAGCCGGGGTGAGGGGTCATGGGTGGTTGGCCAAATGGCCTCACCCCCTGGTTGAACTCCCAGTTGAACTGGTCAAGGGGACAATTTGCATATTAGCCTTTTATTATATAGGACTAGAGGCCTAGGGCACAAAATTCATGCACAGGGGGCAGGGAGGGGAGTGGGGGGAGAGAGTCCCTCAGCCTGGCCTGCACCCTTTTCAATCCGGGACCACTCAGGGGATGTCTGACTGCCGGTTTAGGCCTGATCCCACAACCAGCAGTTGGACATCCATCTCGCAATCCAGGACTGCTAGCTCCTAACCGCTCACCTGCCTGCCTGCCTGATTGCCCCTAACCACTCTGTCTGCCTGCCTGATCCCCCTAACTGCTCTCCCCTGCCAGCCTGATGCGCCTAATTGCTCTCCCCTGCTGACCTGATCCCCCTAACTGCTCTCCCTTGCCGGCCTGATTGCCCCTAACCACCTCTGCCTCGGCCCTGCCACTGTGGCTTTGTCCAGAAGGACGTCCGGAAGATGTTCAGTCTAATTAGCATATTACCCTCTATTAGTATAGATTAGTGGTTTCTTAATGCATCTCCATGTCTTTATAATGCCTCCTAATTTTCCACTTAAGGAAGCCAGATTGAGCTTTCTAAATGCAATCTCGACCACCTCATTCCTCTAGTTAAAATCCTTTAAGAGCTTCCAAGTGCTTAAGCATGGCACACAAGTGTCTTCTCACCTGTACACTCTACACACACAGAGCCATCTCAAATGTGCCATGCACAACAGGGTGTTGTCCTTTTAGAAATGTAGTTCTCACTGCTTAGAATATTTTTACCCTGTCTTTTTTTTATTGCCTACTCCTACTCATCTTAATGACCATGTGAGGCATCTTATTCAATGTGGTGCCTTCTCTGACCCTAAATTTTCTACCCAGGAACCAATTGCATCATATTCAAATCACCTGCGCACTTGTCTCTGTCCATCCTAGACCAAGTGTCTTCAGGACAAAGATTTTTAATATTTTTTTTAAATCTCTGCATCTTTAGGATCTAATAAGTGCTCTCAATAAATGAATAAGTAAAGCTAGATTATATTATCATTTATATTTATTATATATCCTGTTTACCAACTAACTACATGGTTGCTGTTGGGTTCTGTTCTTTTTTTTTTTTTTTTTTTCATAGAAAGAAGGGGAAGGTGAAAATTAAAGTATTTTTGAAATTTCAATATACAGTTATGTGAAAGTATTTTGCACATAGTAGATAGATGCCAAATGGTTTTTGCTGTTAACATTCTTTTAAAATATAGTAAATATTGTATAAATACAACATCTTGGCTACTTAATTTACTTTCACATAATCTTATATTCTGGATTGCATAAACTTTAGGAAATATGAGGAAGCTTACCTCTTTTAAAAAGTACATTAATTCTCTCAGTCCTTTGGCACCTGGAGGGCTCTCATTAACCAAATTACTATATTTCAATGATTTTCAATCTTTTTTATGTCATGGCACATATAAAGTAATTATTAAAATTCTGCAGCAATCAAAAATATATTTTTGCTGATCTGACAAAAAATAGGTATAATTTTGATTCATTCACACCGGACGGCTATTGTTATGTTGACTGTTGTCATTATTTCATTTGATAATCTAAGGGAAAAGAGGTCCAGTATCTGTCCCAGACTACAGTCAGATATTGCATGTTTTAAAAATTCTTGCGACACACCAGTGTGACTCTCACATCACACCAGTTAAAAATCACTGCTATATTTCATCACATCAAATAATTAATTAAAAAATGAATTTCTTTCTATTTAACATTAGTGTCAAGCTCAAACTGTTAACTTATTATGTACTGTAGATTAACAGGAAAATTACCATCAATTTGCCTCTGAGGCAAACCAGCTGTTGGGCAAAGTTCCTCAGAAGACATCAAGCTCAACACCAAAGATGTATTCAGTTCTTCCAAACCTGGTCCAAACATAGCAAAGCGGGGTTCATTCTGAATGATCAATGAGTGTAAAAATGAGGTCACTGCTCCATACATAGGACGGCTAGCTTTCGAGGATCTTCTTGTGTATGGACAGCACATTTTATAGCTGTATGAAATTGTCAAAATTAGAAAATTAATACAGAAAAAATTTAGCCAGTTATTTGCTCAACAATGTATAATTTATTGAGAATTTGCTAGATACAAGGACACAATGACTGTATCGTTCCAATTCTCATGGAGGACAGTGGGGGACAGACACCATTATAATATGTATGCCAGGTGCCATGACAGGACACAGAATGAGGTGCTATGGGAGCACTACTGATCCAGAAACTGAGAAAGTCTTCCGCAGGAAGTCATTACTTACTTTCCAATCTTTCATTTAGATTCTCTCATGGAACATTTGGTCTAACACTTGTTTCAATGGTTAAAATTCACTACATAGAGCAGTGATCAAATGGGGGAGATTTTGCTCCTCACCCTCCTCTCTTCGCCCCCGCAGGTTCAGGGAACATTTGGCAACATCTGGAGACACTTCTGTTATCACGGCAGGGGGGTAGTGAGGTGGTACTACTGACATCTAGTGGGTGGAAGCCAGGGGTGCCTCAAAACATCGACAGACCATCTGGTCCAAAATGTCACTAGTACCAAGATTGAGAAACACTGCACTGAAGATAAACTACACAGACAGTCAGCATAAATGTTACTATAGATTAAAAAATATATAACCAAGTTTCTTACATACTCTTATTAACGGCCTCAAATGTAACAGTTTAATAAGTGTTAAACATAAAGGGAGGCTCAAATATTCCTTACAGATAACCTAGCAAACTAAGAATCAAATAAAAACAACTCAGTTTCTTTTAATAGCTATAAATGTCTAAACTAGCAATTCCACATGTTATTGAAAATAAAAATAAAGTTACCCAATCAAAATAAAGCCTAAAGCCCTTTAAATAAATCAAGCTGGTTAAGACAATTACTAACCTAATAAGATAATTATGTTTATTTAGGAACTTGTAATTCAAGAAGGAAAAAAAATCAAATTTGAAGCTAGATAGGTCAGGCCAAGCCTCACTACTAATTAGTTATATAAGCCACTGATAGTCTGAACATCAATTTTTCCAACTGCAGTACGTGAACAATAATCAACCCGGGGTTGTAAGAGTCAGAAATCATTTTATTTGCTCACAAAAGATAGTTACTATGATTATTACTATCCCTGGGGGAAGTTTGGTCTCACAGCATCAGATACACTCGATGCTAGGTTGGCTGCGGGACCAGTTGCTCAATAACATTAATTCTCTCACCTACATTACATTCCAAAATGTCAATGCTTTTGGGTTAGTAAGAAAATTGTATTTCCCAGAACCTTGAGAATGGTGTTCTCCTTGCCAAAGAACTGCTTTCTGACCTCTGGCCATTCCTTTTCTGGATATGGAAAGCATTCACTATTGAACAAAATGACAAGTGTTCTAAAGATAATGAAAATTTAAAGAGGTTCACTTCCTGCCATATGAACTCTGTATATTTACCCAAATACTCTGGTCAGGCATCACAGGGAAGTAACAAAATGAAGAAAGTCATTTAACTTAACCCCAATTTTCACAAAAGAATAGACACTAAGACCCAAAAGTCTATGAAAAAAAAATTAGTCGTGGGACTATTGACTTGTAATACAGTCAAATTTAATATCTTCTCTTTAATGCATAAAACTAGATACTTACACCGCCATGTAGTCAAAAAATGCACCATCAGTGACTTCAGACATAGGCTTTTTTAAGATGTCCAGATCTGGAAGAGACTTCCAATCAACGGAAGACCACGAAGGAAGGTCCCGCAGCAGAAAGTACCTCCACAGAATGGGATCTCGAACGGTTTCGTTCCAGTAATGACTTGTACTTCCCAATTGACACAGGTCGTGAGGGGAGAGGAATGACAAAATATAGAGCTGTACGTCGATCTGAAACAGAGGAAAGCGGCACGCAGGAGAAAGGGGGCATAATTTATCTTGGAAAATTATTTTCCGATAATAAATGAGAAAAATTATCAATCATCATACTAGGAAACCGAACGAACATCAACTGAACAGTGTCTTAATTAAATCTATCAGGATAAATGACAATAGCAACAAAGGCTTGTTATACCAGGTAACCAAAGATCAACTGAACAGCCACTATTTTCCCCTGACGCTATCATTCTGAAGTTGCTTTCCTGCCGTCAGGAGAGAATCCTAACTGAACACTTTAATTTCTGATACACGGAAACCAACCATTTTTCAAGCAAAATAACCAGTTTCTTTCATTTCTTTCCAGGGGTATTTTGCCAGACCATTTGGGTATATTTACTTAGGAAATACTTTATTCTTCAAAATAAACCTTTCGCAAGCAAACTTCTGATTTTATCACCAGATCACATCCAAGGGTAAACCTGTCACCTGAGTTCCTCTGTCAAATCCATTGATTGTTTTGAAGGACTTGCGCCGGGGGTAGGGGTGGGGTGGGGGGGACCGGGGCGGCATTCCGTGCCCGAGCCCCCTGTTCTCAGTTCCTGATGGGCGGCGGAGGGAGGTGTCAACAGCCCATAGGAGAAGGGATTTTTTTTTCCTGTGATTTTTTAAAATTTTATTGTTTAAGGTATTACAAATGGTAGTACATATGTCTCTCCCCCCCCCCACCTCCCCCGCCCTCAGCCCCAGTGTCTTGCATCTGTTGGTTGTGCTTAAATGCATGCACACGAGTCCTTCGGTTGACATCTTACCCCCCAGCCCTCCCCTGCCCTCCCGCTGTGGTCGGACAGCCTGCTCGATGCTTCTTTGCCTCTGTTTCTGTCCAACAGTCTGTAACGTCCCTGATTATGCATAAATGAGTGCGATGAAGGAGAAGGGAGTTAGCAATGTCTAAGCATGTCCCCATCTCCCCGACAACTGGCCCGCTGACGGCCGTGGGGAGGCTGCGGCTGCAGCCGGTGGGAGTGTAGCCGCGGGGAGTGTGTGCGAGGCAGCAGCCCGGCCCCCCGGGAGTGGCGGGGAGACCCCGCGTGTCTGGGCCCGGGCCCGCGGCCGGGAGGGGATGCTGAGCACACAGACGGGATGCTGCCCCGGCGGGTGCCTCCTCGCCGTCTCCCCAGGCCCGTCTGGGAGACACGCTGCGCGCGGGCGGCCGGGCAGGTGACGGGGCGCTCCCGAGGGTGTGTCCCGGGACCTTCGGCCCCGCCGCGGAGCCGGGTCACCGCCTGGGCGTGTCGGGCCCACGGTGGCTCCCGGGGCTGCAGGGACCGGGCAGACAGCGGGGCGCGGGGAGGGCCCAGGCGCCCGGGGGGCCTGGACGGGGCGCCCCTCCCGCCCCGGGGTCTCCGCGGCCCGCCCCACGCTCACCGGCAGCCGCGTCAGGGTGCTGGGCCCCTCCTCCGCCTCCTCGCGGGGGGCGCGGGGCGCCGCCCGGTCCTTGCCCACCGACTGCCAGAAGCTCCTCCAGCCGCTGAGGATGGCCGCCTCCAAGCGGCCCCAGTCGCTGTGGGGCGGCGGCGGGGAGCCGCACCGGCTGCGGGGCTCGCTTCCCGCCATGGCCGCCGGCGCCGCTCCGGACTGACTCAGGGTCACGCGACGCCCCGCCCCCAGAAGCCCCGCCTCCCGGAGGCCCCGCCCCTGACCCCGCCCCCCACCCAGCAGCCTGGAGCCAGCTCACCTCCAGCCCAGAAGGAAACCAAGTGGGGAAGAGCTGAAAGCTCCTGGACAGTCACTGCCCCTCCACGCCAGGCCTCGGCCTCAGCCTCGGCCTCAGCACACAATACGTGTTTAGAACTGTGTGTCAGTCTGTCACATAGATCACATCGCTTAATCGTTCCAAAGAGCACTCCGCTCCCCGCTCCCCTGGCCCCCAAATCTCTTGCCCCCTCTATAACGTCCTTCCCTGCCTACCTGGGCCCAGGCTCCTTCTTGTTCCCTAGGTGGCCCTCGTCCCCTCCCCAGGGCTTTCTAACCGATTGCTTCCTTCTTAGTACCTAGTGGGGTTTTTGGCTGGTTGTTTTTCAGCCCCCAACTTAACATTTGCTTTTTGGAGGGATTAACATGAATTGATAGGAGAGAGGCGGTCAGGAGCCCAATCACCAAGGACCTTATGCCAAAATAAGGCGGCTAGGTCCACTATATGGAAATATAAGTGCATTTAAAAAACTGCTGAACGTACCGCATTGAAGGGCAGCAAAATGCGGCTGGAATAAGAAACCAGATACGGTACGGTTGAAATCCCACGAGTGAGTTTTTTTCTCTCTCAAAAGGTGTCCATCTCACTCCCTTTGTGCAGCCTTACGTTAAACAGAGCTTTATAGTTACCACTGCCCACATTACAAGATAATCGATTATACTGAAATGGGTATGGTCTCTATTGGTAAGAAGCGCACAAATACTTAGTACTATGTATCAGTCTATTTCAAATAGATTACATCACTTAATCTGTTCCAAAGTTCTCTGCTCAAAAATTCTTAAAGGAACATGTCAATCTAATGTTATCATTAACATATAATTTAAAAGCTTTAGGATTATTCAAAAGAGAGCAAGATGGCATTATCTTTTATACCATCCAATAAGAAAAATATGCCTCCCCCCCAAAATAGCCCAATCGTTTTATTTTTTTTCATTTTTACTGATTTGAGAGAGAGAGGAAGGAGGAGAAAGAAACATCACCATCAACATTGATTGGCTGCCTCCTGCATGCCCCACACTGGGGATCAAGCCCGTAACCCGGGTATGTGCCCTGAACAGGAATCAAACCATGACCTCCTGGTTCATAGGTCAATGCTCAATCAGAGGCACACCAGCTGGGCAATAGTCCAATAGTTTTAAAGTTCCATTAAGAATGGATATAATAGTTACACTGAGCTCTATATAATCTGGTTCCAACTCACTATCAACCAGTAATTGCTTACAACATCCCATTTGGAATGGCTGGCACCATTCAAACTGGGAACATGGCAACTAGTGCTCCCTGGCCAGAGAGTTTGTCACTCAATTATTCGGGCTGATGAGTACTATCGCTTTCGCACAATGAAGAGGTATGCCAATACACAGAATTAGACATGACAGAAAACAGTAGTAGTAATAACTAACTTTTGAACTCTTGCCATGTGCTAGACACTGATCGTTTTCAGTAACCTGTGAGGTTCTATTATTTTTCCTGTGTTAAATGAGATATTAAGGCATAGAAAGGCTAAGTAATTTATGTAGTCACACAGCTAAGAAATGACAGGGCTGGGATTCAACCTCAGGCCTCTGGCACAGAACTTATATTCCTGTCTGAACGTTATTAGGACCAGAAGAAATAATATTCAGACCTCAATAGTAAACTGAGATGATAAAAGTTTCATTCTCATACAACACCCAGATACAGAAGAAAACAAAGAACAAGATACAAATGTGGGAACATGGTTTAATTTTTTCTTAAAAATTAATATGCTCTAAAACATTTTACTTGGAAGTTTTCACTAGAAGTAGGAAAACAAACAATAACAACAGAGAACACCAGCATGAATATACAACACATACTTTAATTGTGGATACATTAAAATTATTCTAATGTAATACTTTCATAATATATCTCATATTGTGCTAAAATATAATACCAAAAAAAAGGGAGCACCTTCTAGTTCCTAGATGGAATATTCCCCAGTTCATGAATCTGTTAATAAAGTCAATTAGATCTTCAAAAACTAATAGTACAAGTGATACTAGAGAACTACAGAATCCTGGATTCTATGGCAGATGGGGTATCCTTATGTGAGCCAGAAAAAGGAACCCTGAAAGGTAGAGAGAGAGGTGATAAGCAAACTAAAACTCACATGTCAACCAGCTGTGGGTTTTTAAAATGCCATTAAAATTAATCTGAGCATGCTTCAGACACATCTCCCACTTTAATGAACACCACAGGATTCACAGTGGATGGTAAAGGAAGGAATGTAATTATATTGCCGGGTTTTAGCCATGACTCCCACCTCACTCTATGGTATGCAAAGGAATAAGGAAAAGTCTTTAGTCATGATTTGCACCTTAATCAGCATGATACAATTCACAGTAGCCAGAAACCCTACAAATGCAGCCAGGTGGACAGGCCTTTAAATCTCAAAGCCTAGTTGACATATAAAAATTCGTATAGGGAAAGAACTACACAAATATAAAGATTATGAAAAATCCATTAACAGAGTTTAAGATCTAGTAAATATCAGAGAACCCAAAGGAGAAACCCAAGTGTAAAAAAATGCACCAGGCCTTCAGGTCATCGCTCACCAATCCGTCAAGCCCACACTGGAGAGCAGCCTATAGATGTAATAAAATGACATGGTCACTTGCAGTGACTCCCTTCTTATTGCAGTATCAGAATTTCCATCAGAAAGAAGAGCTTTATAAATGGACTGAATGTTCAAGGCATTTAACCAAAGGGGTGGAAATTGAAGACACAAATGCTAAAGTAGATAGGTGCTTGGCGGTGCCTTCCCACCACCCTACAAATAGCACTCCTCTCCAGTCACACTAGCCCCTGACCCTGCTTTCCTCTGCACAGCACTCATCACTTAACATGCTACCTATTTATTTCTTAAAATGTGTCCGTTTCCTTCACAGGAATACAAACTTGGAAAGAGGGTGTTTTATGAAGCTCTATCTCCTCAGTGCCAGGACAAAACCCGGCATGTAGAAGGCACATCAAAGTTGTTGATAAGTGAATTACAGTACCTTCCTAATGTGGAATATTTGGTGTCTTGAAGTGACTTCATTCTAAATGAAACAGAATTTACTTAGCAGGCTTTAACATACAAAAATGTGATCATTGTTTTATAATACACTAGAGTAAAAAGTATTATAATGGTCATGGCATACAAATTATCCTCCAATTGTGTGTGGGGTAGACTCAGTAAAAAGCACCTTAGAGCACCAGCAGCGAGACCCACGTGGTTCACAAGGTCATGAAGGCAAAATGGAAGCTCCCAGCTTTTAAAGAGAAAGTTCTCTTGTTTTCTCAGGCTCTAACTCTCATAACACTTTACTCCTCTGAGGCGCGATCTGCCTTGTCAACACTGGTGTAGGTAGAGGGCACGGCAGTGTGGAATCCTAGCGGCCATCCTTTTGTGCAGAGCTCGGCACTTAGAATCATGCCTCTTATTAATTCAAAACACTTTACCAATGGCCTAAGGTGTGTTAAGTATTATGTATAAAGATAAATGTTTAAAATATGAAGTTCACCGATCAGAAGGAAAACAACAGTCAAGCAGTGGATCCCTGCCACCACATGGGATGGTGAGATTCCAGGAGCAACAGGAGCCATGGCTCTGAAGGGTGTCACGTAAGAAGGGTGTGGAGAATCAGTAAAAAGAAGAGGAAGACGGAAGGAAGAGGGGAGAGAAGGGGGAGAGAAGGAGGGTGGGCTCTAGGGAAGATCAACACGGCAGAGGTAGGCCCAGAGAGCAGCCACAGGAAAATGAGGAAGATGGCAGCCAGGACAGGTGGAGATTGGTCTCCTCTTTTCCTCTAAATGAGTCGGGCAAAGCTGGTAAATAGAAACGGACCTCATAGTCTCGGTTTTCTGTAAGACGGGACCTAACCATGTGTTGGGGGAGGGGACAGAGGAAACATGGTGGTCTGGATCAGCCTCAGTGGGACAGGGAGAGGGGCCACACTGGTCACAGACACAAGGCTCGCACTGAGGGCTCCTCTGAAGCTGAGGCTGAGACACTCAGTAGTTCCAGTTTGAAGGGCTGCGTGTACTTTGCATGGAACGCAGCATCCAGAAAAGGTGAGCAACAGAACTGATTCAATGTTGAGGGCTCACAGAATGATGAGGGTAAAGGCCCAGGGGAAGACGGATTCGAAGGGTCGGTTCCCCCAAGGCGGAGGCTGGATAAGGAAGGGAGAACATCTGAAAGGGGCTGATAGTTTAGGAGACAAGGCGGCAGTCAAGAGGAAGAGGCTGTGAAGTAAGTAAAGGAGAAAAGAATCAATCAACATGAAGAGGTAGAAAAGCTAGGCAGATGAGAATTATCATCAATCACTAAAATTTAAGATTTCAGAAAGAGAAACTCAGGATGGTGACCTTCAGGTGTGGCCATGGAGTAGGTTGGGGAATGTGATAAAGTCCTGGCGTAGAGGTAGACAGACTGTATGCAAGACAGCAGTTAGGCTCTCTGCCTTAATCACTCACCCTACTATTAAAGACAAAAACATATAAAAATGTCAATACATAGGAAAAGATGTGCCTTGCAGACATATGAGCTAAGAGCAACCTAACTTGGTTTTTATCCTTATTACTCATTTGATAAACCATGCCTATTCTTTTACCAAGATAAGAAAATCATCTTAACTTTTTATAAAATGCCTAATAGGAGGGATAAAACAGTTAAATGCTATTTGTAGTACATGGCAAAATAATTAAATAACAGTTCTTTTGTGAAGGCTTTCATTATTTATCTTATTCTGGCAAAGGAATCTGAATACTCATCATAATTTTGCCAATTTCTATATGTGTAGCATATATCCAAAACAATGAGGTAACTTGACTTTAACTTCTGAAGCACAGCAAATTTCAAGATAAACAGACCTAAAAAGAGTTAAAATGGTCAATTTTATGTTACAATTTACCACAATAAAAAAAATAATCTGAAGCTCAGCTGGTTGGCGCATCATCCTATACACCTCAAGGTGGAGGGTTCAATTCCCAGTCAGGGCACAAACCCAGGTTCAGGCTTGCTCTCCGGTCAGGGGCAACCAATAGATTTTCTCTCACATCGACATTTCTCTCTTTCTCTCTCCCTCTCTGTCTAAAGTAATAATAATAATTAATAATAATCTGAAGTAACAGAAAAAAAATCTTTGTACAGCTAAATTGGATTCTTCCTTAGTATTAGTTACAGGATATCTGTAGTTCAGGCTGAGTTAGAATAACATACATGCCGTTTTAGAAATGAGAGAACTGTTCCTTCACAGAGTCAAGAATATATAATGAACTACGGTGACGGCATTTTTAAAAGGGAACCACGCTGGGCATCTTTATGTAGTGTGACATTCTTAGTGTCAATATGTCTTCTTTTCTGGAACGTTTCCATTTCATGGTTCTTTCTGCTTTTCTGTTTGAAAAGGACTAAACTTACGAGTTAGAGCGATGCTGAAAGAAGTTTAAAATTTGTTTTGCATTTGTTGTGTTCCATTCTTGTTCTTTCAGGGGTCCTTCACACACAGATACATACTTTTTCAAAATTTTCTCTCCTACTTCTCGGAAATCCAAGGGCTCTCTGTGTGTAGTGCAGCTTGCTCCAGAAACACCTGCGCCCACGCCCTGGTTTTCTGGCTGCTGATCGGCACAATGCTTCAATCCCCAGTAACACATTTCTCCACTGTACATCATAGCCAGCAAGTGAATGTCACTGAATATTCCTAGGGAAGTCATTTAGGTTGAGAGATTAGAATTTAAAACGTCAAAAAAGAAACTGATTAATAAAATTCTAATAAATTCCTTTTATGTCGTCATTTTTCCTTCTCATTTAATAGTTACACTTAGAAAAGCCAAATATCACTAATGCAATCCTCACTGAATTGGCCCTCTATTTTTATTTTATCTATAAATAGAACCCTCTCCCCACCCCCACAAAAAAGAGTATAGTCCGAGACTTTTTTAAAACATCATTTAGGTCAGTGTGTTCTTAATCTTTTTGGAATACTTTTTAAGGCCTCTTTGAGAACCTAATCCAGGGGTCCTCAAACTTCGGCCCGCGGGCCACATGCAAATACAAATATTGTATTTGTTCCCGTTTTGTTTTTTTTACTTCAAAATAAGATATGTGCAGTGTGCATAGGAATTTGTTCATAGTTTTTTTTTAAACTATAGTCCGGCCCTCCAACGGTCTGAGGGACAGTGAACTGGCCCCCTGTTAAAAAGTTTGAGGACCCCTGAATCAATGGAACCTCTCCTGGGACATATGCCCAAAATTCTACACACAATTTCAGAGTACTCAGAGTCTCCCTGAAGGCCACCATGAAAACAACTTTTAATTTAGTATGTACTCTAGAATCAATATTACAGTTCCAGTCAAGTATATTACACCTCCTACATTTCCACAAAAGTCTACATAAGTTATCATGCATAAACATGACCCTGAGCCCAGCCAGCATGGTTCAGTGGTTGAGTGTCAACCTATGAACCAGGAGGCCAACGATTCGATTCCCGGTTGGGGTACATGTCTGGTTTGTGGGCTCGATCCCTAGTGGGCGGGTGTGCAGGAGGCAGCCGATCAATGATTTACTCTCATCGATGTTTCTATCTCTCTCTCGCCTTCTCCCTCTCTCTCTAAAATCAATAAGAATATAGAAAAAAATAAAATAAAAATGTATTTTAAAGAAACATCACCCTGAGAGACCATATAATTCTAAATTATCAAAGATGTTAAATTATATCTAAGACACTTTATGTTCCCAGGAAAAGGGAATACATGCAGGATTTTCATCAAAAGTTAAAGCAATCTTATTATGAAATAAGGCAATTATATAATTAAACATTTGTGGCACACAAAGTATATTAATTTGGTAGAAAGAGGAACAGAGTTGGAATAAAAAAATATAAATAATTGACTACGGTATAAACTATATGACTAATAAACTTCTTAAAGGCACTAAAAATAGTTTTTTTATTCTAATGTACAGGTACTTGTATGATTAGAAAAGTCTACCTCAAATGAGCATCATAATCTCAGTTGCTCACCTAATATGACTCATCAGAAAGGATTATGATGGTACTAAAAACACAAAAATAGAAGAAAAATTCAACTTTCAAAACCGTTAGTTTCTATCATCTTGACTCTACTGCAAGCTTTTCATAGTCTTAGCATTTGTCCCTAGAGCTGCCCCCTTCACTTCCCCTCAAATCCTGCGTATAAACAGTAGCAAGAGAAGAAATAGATTTAGCTGAAGAGTTGACTCATCAAACGGTTATATCAATTTAAAAAAATGATCATTTAAGAGCAGAATCTGAGGCTTGCATTCATGACAATATGATAGACGACACTGGCATGTTAATTATACTTTCTGTGTATAAAACAACATTCACTTAATAAGTACAGTACATATTACACATAATCATTGATTTTTACTTTATTCCTTCATACTTAAAATATCATAAACCTCAGAGAAAAAGCTAAGCAGCATTAGATGCTATACAGAATTATATTTTGTATTAGATTCAGCATTTCATTGAATGCATAGCCTTTTTATTTCTGTAATCCTACACCTTGCTTAGTTATTCCTAAAATTAATGGGGTGGTCCTCAGTGGTGTAAAAAAGGCATAAAAAACTTGGTGGAGGAAAGGAAGGCGGTAGAAGCCGAAATGGAAGGAAGGTTGAACGTAAAGCAGGCTGCAGCTTGGGGAGGAGCTGAAGTATATCCCAGAAAGTGAAGCCACTTGGGTAGGGTGAGAACTGGGATCTTATTTTGTGCCCAACTCCAAGTGAACCTCATTCTTTATATTAAGAAGGGTTGACTGCTGAACAAGGGACACTATCTGGCAGGAAGATTTTACCAGGGACCGAATGAATGGCTATACGACAAAGAGAGGTCCTTAAACTTTAGCCTGCTTTAGAATTACAGGGAGGATGTGCTAAAATGCTGACTGCTGGGCGCCCACCTCCACAGTATCAGGTTCAGGTATGGAGTTGGGTCTATGAATTTGCATTTTTAACAAACCACTAGGACCTAGGGTGATGATGATGCTGTGGACTATGCTAAACTACTTACTGCATTAAAATATCTTGCACTAAAAGGATGAACAATGTAAAAATTAGGCACTTTCTACCTCTCTACTGCCCCAAGGAATCTACTACTCTGTAACTATAGTCTATTGTTTTTAGATAAACTACTTCACTTGCCTGCACAGTCTAGGACACACATGATAGTGGAGAATATAGAGCGGGAGAGGGAAAGTAAGTGAATGAGGGCAGAAAGGAGACTGCCACATTAAAAAGGTGGCAGACTGGCATCCCTAGGAGCAGTGAGGTCTCAATCTGACCGCATCATAATTATGTGAGCTTACTCAAGATTCCTGGACCCATATACTGAATCAGAACCTGCGGGTGGCAAACAAAAGCCTGTATTGTTAGCAAGCTGCCCTGGCAATCAGCAATGCCAGTTAAGAGCCACTCCTTCAGGGGATCTGAAGTCCAGTTTCTTGGTTAAGCAGTGGGCCAAAGGGTAGCCGGAAGCGGGTGGTCCTCAGTGGCATAAAAGCATAAAGCAAGGGTGTGCAAAGCTCAACTGTATTTGATTTAATCTAGTTAACTCCAGGGTTATTCCGACAAGGCTATTTTTAAAAGGACACGCCGAGGAATGAAGCTCAGAGATGGGGTAATGAGGTTTACTGAATATATCACTTGATCATTTTTAAAAGCTGAAAACTAATGACATATAGGTAATGTTCAAAGCACTATATGATTACCTTACTTTGGAAAAAGAAAGAAAAAATATTACTAAATATAAACTGTTTTATCTAAAATTAGGTACATTATCATTAAGATCTGTCCATAAAAATATTCTGATGACTCATATAGAACTTTTCTCCCTAATGAGAATTGGGGATTTTCAGAATTATGTTTTATATTGGCTAACAAAAAAATGAAAAAATAGTTAAATGTCTCTGATGGGGTCTCTGGAGTAATTTAGCCTATGAAAAGTAGGCTTGCTGGTTTCTAGTTATCTTGAGAGAGGAATTACAGAGGAGCAAACAGCTTTAGTTGAGAACAAGAAGCCAACAGCAAGAGAGAACCAAGCACTGTGACAAATCCAATATGGCCATAATGTCGTTTTATTTGTTTCTGGAAAAAAAGTGACTTCTCTGTCTCTTTTGATTCCTGTTATAGATGAAATAGAAGCTAGAAGCAAGAGCAAATGACGATCTAAGAGAAGACACCAGTACTTGACTTGAGGTGGTGACCGCACAATACAGGGTTACAGATGACGTGTTGTAGAATTGTGCACCTGAAACCCATATAATCTTTTTAACCAGTGTCAACCCTATAAATTAAATTAAAAAAAAGAAGAGCAGACACCAGTATCACATGCATGTTGAAGAAAAAGTTTCAGGCCATGAGAGTATCTTACCTTGTGGCTACAAATGGGAGTAGGGAAATAGATGGCTTGTGCAACTTTCTTTGGTTCTAAATAGACTTTAGTGCCCACCCCTACTTTTTCTTTTAAGTTAATCCATGCGAGTGCATAAGGAGATTTTTAAAAAGCCATTCTGAATGCAGCTAATCAGTTCACTAGCTGTCTGGAATAAGTTCTTCCCATAAGTAAATCAAAACACCCCATGTCTGTCAAAATGTCTACTGAAGGAACACTTTGTATTCACAATAACGCTTCTTTAGGACAGGCTATTTGCCTGAATAAACTGAAATTAAAAAGTTTTTGGATATCACCAGCCAGTCGTATATTAGTGACAATTATGTTTTTTTCTATCCAATTTTTTAAATAGAAAAAGCCTACAGAAACTAACAAAGGAGAATTAAACTATAAAATGAAAATATAGAATATTCTCTAAGAAGTTTTCTTCTCCCCATATTTGATTTTTCCCCATCAAAATTTCAGATCTAGTATAAAAGAAAGTTTACACACGGATCATGTACATCACTTGCCAGCTACATGACTATGAACAGGTATTATCTGGTTTATCAGGGCCTCAGTTCCTCCAATCGTAAAAGAGATGGCAAAAATAAGGGGTTCTTCCTCCTGCACCTCAGTCTAAAACCCAGATGATCCTCTATATCCAATTCCTAACATTTTTAAGGGCACAGATGTTCATGGCAGAAACTAACAGACGCCACCCAATACTCATTCATTCTCCCTTTCTTTCTTGGTAAAGAGGCTTAATTTTATTTGGGATGGCAATGTACCAGAAAAGGACTATACTTTCCAGGTTCCCTTGTAGTTACATGACTCCATGTGGCCAGTGAAATGCAGGTAAAGTGATGCCCAAAGGAATGAGTGGACTTGGGTGAAAGAAGCACCCTTTGCCAGCCCTGTAGACTGAAACAGGTGAGAGGGAGGCGCTCCAGGAGCATGCTGGGATACCGAGAACGCCAGCAGGATCCTCACAGGGACGCATGCTGCACAGCACTGGGAAGCACTGCTCACACTGTATTCTCTATACAGTGCCTTCCTCCGAAGCTGAAGAACTCTGATTCTAAAGATGATGAAGGAAAAACATAGGAACCTGATGACACCAGGAAGCCAACATAACCAGCTCTGGGTCTTTTTTATGTGCAAGAGAAGTACAGGTCTATCTTGTTTCAAAGTTACTTCCAATTTCTGTTACAAGCAGTAAAACTAAGTTGCTGACCAGGGCTACGGAGGAATGTAAAATGTAACAGGATATATAACGCTCCCAAAATTACAAAACAGACAGGTTAAGAGTATTTTTCTATATTACAAGAGATCTCTGAATTTTTAGAAGCCATTTTATTTTTGTCTATGATGTAATTTGAAATTTACTTAAATCGAGTAAAATATGATAAACTTCTTAAATTTTTAAAAAACTTTAAAAACAAAAACTTCAAAAAGAGATCACATTACCTTCACTCAGTAACTTAGCTGTGTCTAGGTCTTGGAAAGAAACTCCTTCATCTAATTGGGTAGGACACCGATAATTTAGCATCTGTAGCAAGTAACTGATTCCATCAACAAGGTACTAAATGAAAGTCAAAGCCAAAGAATTGAAAGTATTACATGCAAAGCTACCGGAACTTCAAATGTTAACTTTTTCCCATTCTTTACTCAAGAAAAATGGGCTAATATATAGCTAGGTCTTATTGCTATTACATTTCAATAGTCTAAGGATCTATTACCTCAAAACTTTTATAATACATATTCTAAAGTGTCATCTTCAAAATGCTCCAGTTATGAGTATGGAAGATAAAAAATCATTAACCAAGAACACACGATTCAGTAATATACTTGTCAAAAATGTTCTCAGAGGAAGAAAAGGATAAAGATGTGTTCAACAGACCTAGCTGGTTTGGCTCAGTGAATAGAGCGTAGGCCTACAGACTGAAGCGTCTAAGGTTCAATTCCAGTCATGGGCACATGCCTGAGTTGCGGGCTCGATCCCCAGTAGGGAGCGTGCAGCAGGCAGCCAATGGATTCTCTCTCATCATTGATGTTTCTATCTCTCTCTCTCCCCCGTCCTCTCTGAAATCAATAAAAAAATATACATTTTTAAAAAATAATGTATTCAACAATTTATTAAAAATATGTATGTACTTACTATAATTTAGAAATGACATTCTCAATTTTTACACCTAAAAGGGTGACCGCTCATTTCCAGGCCCCCATGAACCATATGTACAATCAACCCGTTAGACTCCCTAGTGACACAATATTAAGACCGTCTTGAGATTTATTGATTTGGTCAGAGAGTCAAACCAAATCAGAGCCAGTTTTCTAGCAGCAGAGTCACGTGGGTTCTTCAGGCGTGATCTGCTGACAGAGAGGCTCACAACCACGTTTGTTTTCTTCAGGCCAAAAACTATGCTTAAAAATTAATATATGTTGTCTACCTTATATTAAAAAAAAAATCATGAACTTATAGAACTTTCCAGTAAGAGGCTTAATTTTATTTGGGATGGCAATGTACCAGAAAAGGACTATACTTTCCAGGTTCCCTTGTAGTTACATGACTCCATGTGGCCAGTGAAAGAGCTTTCACCTGTTATCTTACTTAATCTTCACAGTAAGTCCAATTTGTTTATGATTACACAGCTAGTAAGCAAAAGACGTGGAATGAAGACCCCTTGGTTCCAATCGTCTTTACACCACACCAAAGACAGCTTTTAGGAACCTATAAACTTAACAATCAAAAAGGACTGAGGAATGCCTTCTTACCTCTTTAAGCAAACCAGATTTCCTCGTGAGCCACTCTCTCCTTTTGGTCAGAGAATGACAGTACATATAAAGTAGGGCTCCTCGTCGCCAAGAGAGACATTCCGAGAGTTCGTCCCCAAGTAAATCGCAGTGCTGAAACACAACAGAGACAGAGCTGAGAAGAGAAATGTGATGTCTGTAAAAATAAAGTTAAATTTCAAAATACTGAGAAATTAAAAGCACTTATTTCACAACATTTTCTCTTCGTTTAGCTATTTACACAGGAATGCTGTACTTTGAATCAATTAGAAATACAGACATCTATTGCTACATGAAAATTAAAATAACTACTCCACTTATAAATATTTTTAGAAAATAGTTTAAATATTTTAGTAGCAAATTCTAATGTATATAAAATATAAATACTCAATAATCTGATTTAAAAGATAGTTTTTTAGAACTACATGTTACTTGAAACAAGATCTTACCTATTTCTACCATTGCTAGAATAAAATAATAAAAAGATATACACAAAAACAACCTTAATCAAACTTCTACCGTGTTGTGTCATTTAAAATTTGGGAGTATTTGTTTCTACAATTAGCATCCCCTCATGAACACATACAGCACAAAAGATATCTAAGGGGAGATAAGCAGCAAGCAGTTAAAGATGAATTATTTCCTTGAAAAAGTAGCCATAGCTGGAGATAAAAATCTTGGAATCATCTAAGTAGGATGCCGTAACAAGCATACAACAGGTTATAAAGCAAGAATAGAGACGGTCAGGGGATTAAGGCGGTATCCTTGGGTGCCTGTCTCTAGGATGGGAGGAAGGGGAACTGTTGGGGAAGGAGCAAAACTATAAAAGGACAAGGGATGTGGTCATTAAATTACTCGGGAAATGCAGACCCTCAAGAAAATGCAGTGTCTGCAAAAGAAAAGGGAGCAGAAATAGCAAGTATCTTTGCTTAGAAAATGATCAGGCACTGTAATTACAATACAATTACATCAGGAAAGTATTCTGAAACATATTTAGAAAATACAATACTTTAGGTGTGACACTGGTCTGAAGTGTAATCCCTCCTTCAATCTTAATTTAAAACAGACACAGACATAGTCAAGAAGAAAAAACACAGACTCTAAACAGCAGTCCATACAGCAAGAATTAGCAGCTTCACCATCATTCATGAGTGTAAAACTTACTTTTGGGTACATATTATTTTCTTTAACTAAAATTTCTGGTTCTGAAAGAAAAGTGATCAACTCTTTTACTTTCTGGGAAGAGTCTTCAGGGAAATCTTCATCTACTAGCTTGTTCTCCTCAAAATATGTCATGTCCAAAATAGCCTGATGATGTACAAGAAAAAACAATAGCTGTAAATGATTTCTACCTGAATAACTCTTACAGTTTAACTTTACATGTGTACAGATGTTTTATTAGACATTTAAATTTTCTAGTGCACTATTTAAATTTGAGGCCCTGGCCAGATAGCTCAGTTGGTTAGAGCATAGTCCCTATAAGCCAAGGTTGTGGGTTCCATCCCTGGTCAGGGCACATACAAGAATCAGCCAATGAATGAATGAATGGATAAATAAGTGGAACAGCAAATCAATGTCTCTATTTCTTCTCTCTCTCCTTCCCTCCCTTGCTCTAAAATCAATCAATACATGTTTAAATTTGAAAAGTAGCCAAAATGTCTAGCTGAAAACATAATCCAAGATGAACTTTATGGAAAACTTCATAGCTATTTTACTAAAATACTAAATTAATGCTGACCTTCCTTCCCTCAGACAATAAAAGGGAGTTTTATATTTTAATTCAGATAAGTAAACCATATACAATATTATGAAAAGTATAGTTATATATTCTTTGCTATTTATACATATATACTCTGGACATTTTCTATCAAGTTAAGATCACTACCTCTAGTTTTCTAAACTGAATCTTCAAAGGATTTGTTTTCCCAAATGCAGACTCAACCCACCAAAGGCAGCAGCATATCACCAACATTATGCAATTCAAACACTAAGACCCCAGCATTCTTAAATACAAGACGCTCTGTTCAAGTATCTTAAAACGACCCAATCCTTTTTTCTTTTAACCTATTGGACTAAGATGAACAAAACTGTGTTCTAGTGTCAGTTCTACCACTAATCACCTAATCAAAGGACAAGTCAATTTATGTTTTTAAGCCTCAGTTTCTTCATTGGTAAAATGAATTGGACTAAATGACTTTCAAAGTTCTTTGCTTTGAAGATAAAATGAATTGACATATGTGAAGCGGTTCTCGACCTGTGGGTCACGACCATCGGAAAACACATATAGCGTAACAGATAGTTACATTACGATTCATAACAGTAGCAAAAGTAGTTATGAAGTAGCAATGAAAATAATTTTATAGTTGGGGGTCACCACAACATGAGGAACTGTATTAAAGGGTCGTGGCATTAGGAAGGTTGAGAACCACTGACTTAGAACATTACTTGGCACGCAGCACTACTTAAGTGATAAATGTTCTTGTGTGGAGGGTAAGCCAGGAAGGAGATCATCCTAAGAAAAGCGACCTGTTGATTCAGAGCCATAAGTGGGATCCAAGGGGGCCTGGGGACTATAAATCTAGGGCCTTTTGCCATATTCTTAGAAATAAATTAAGGTGTTTAAAACTCTCTTATGTGAAAGAAATGATACAAGCTAGGAGCCTTCTGAAAGGAAAGAAAGCCAGGGCAAGTTCTGCCAAATCACAACAGTTCTTTGGGGTTTGTGAGTAGCTGTCACAGGCTCATTTGACCATGACGTTTGAAGGCAGAAGCCATCTTATGTTCCTCCAAACAGAAAACACAGTGCCAGGCATCTAAATGCTATAAATGTACACGTGAAGGTTAACCAAGTTTACTCTTTCTGTTTCTTTTTTTAAAAAATATATTTTGATTTTTTACAGAGAGGAAGGGAGAGGGATAGAGAGTTAGAAACATCGATGAGAGAGAAACATTGATCAGCTGCCTCCTGCACACTCCCTACTGGGGATGTGCCTGCAACCAAGGTACATGCCCTTGACCGGAATCGAACCTGGGACCCTTGAGTCCATAGGCTGACACTCTATCCACTGAGCCAAACCGGTTAGGGCTGCTTTCTGTTTCTTTTCTTTTTGTTATGTATTGGTTTGGGGTGTACAGCTTAGTTGTTAATCATAAACTTTACATATTTCCAGTACCCCAACTGGCACCATACATAGTCATCACAATATTTTTAAAAAATATATTTTATTGATTTTTAACAGAGAGGAAGGGAGAGGGATAGTTAGAAACATCAATGAGAGAGAAACATCGATCCGCTGCCTCTTGCACACCTCCTACTAGGGATGTGCCTGCAACCAAGGTATATGCTCTTGACCGGTATCGAAACTAGGACCTTTCACCGACACTCTATCCATTGAGCCAAACCAGTCAGGGCTCATCACAATATTATTGACGATGTTCCCTATGTTATAATTACTTCCCCGTCACTACTCTTGTAGCCACCAATTACTCTACTTTCTATAAGCACCCATCTGTATTATCCCTGAGGATCAAGTAAGGGCATATGAGCACTCTACTAACTATAAGATGTTGTAGGAATGTTAGTTACTATCTATAATAATAAAAGCGTAATATGCTAATTAGACCAGATGTCCTTCCGGACGACCTTCCAGACAAAGCCAGGGCTTCGAGGGAAGCCTGGGTCCCGGGTGCTAGAGGGAAGCCGGCAGCCGAGGGAAGGAAGGTCTACTCTTGCGCGAATTTTGTGCATCAGGCCTCTAGTAATGAAATAATGTTTAATGTCAACTTGCCTCAGCAGTGTTTGAGAAAACCAAGAAAACAAATCTTGTCCATACAGAGGCCTAATTTGAAAGCAAAGCAAAAGAAAAAAAGGGAAAAGGGGCAACAGAACAATCTTACAGAGTTGCATGATAACAACAGAGGGAGTCATGTTCAGAATTCTAAGGAAAGGAGAATTTCGGGGGGGGGAAAAATAACTGGGGCTTTTTAGAATCCTCCATTTCTTCTGAATAACCTTTAAAAATCTTCAAAATTGGACATAGTCCTGTTTTGCTTACTTACCTATAAAGGGAAGCAATTCTGTTACCTGCAAGATTTTATTCCTTATTTTTCTTATCAATACACATCTACTAAATCTTTACTTCTTTGCATATTGCCTCCAAGTTTCAAGTCTGTATACTTTGTACATACAGTTTTTGAACAAAATCAAACACTTGAAATAGAGAATAACATGATTTTATTAGACCTAAACAATGGAATCGATCCTCTAATTAAGCAATTTGCCCCATAACATGTCAGAAACCACATCTGTCTTAGTACCTGTGTGTAAAGTTCTAGTAGATTCGATGGATTTGAACACTTTTTTTCTTCTCCACACAAAAGTTTCAATTTTTCTAGAGCTGCAGAGGCCCGAATTAAAAAGTGATCTGTAAGAGAGAAAAACATGTTGATTACTTCATATAATTTCAAACTATTATTTAAACAAAAATGTTATGGATCTTAAATGATTAAATAAAATTATGTTTGGCACTGGAGAAGAGCATGATAGCGATAATAGTTTATGTAAAACAAATATAACATAACGCCTAATCCTAATTAAGCTAATTTATCATGGAAATTTATTCTAGAAAGCTAGACTGAAAACTTCCTAAATAGCTTATTTAGAAGTACCTTAGATATAGTTGCAGGTAATAGCCTCTACTATCAATCAACTAACTATTCATGTGCATCCTGGGATTGACTTACCACACCCAAAAATAAGTTGGCTTCTGGGTATTCTGTGGATTTTGAAGAACACACCGCTAAGAAAAAAATAATTCCGCAAATAATCTTGACTAGAACCAGAGCTATCTCATCATAGACCCTAGTCAACAAACTTACCAACTATTTATCCAATCACTGGGGTCAATGTCCCACTACCATTTCCTGAGCGCGATGACAGCGAGTCCACAAGAACTTAAAAGCCGATCTGCATTGTAATAAAGGCTCAAGACTCAAAAAGAAAAAACATAAAATCTACGGGCAGCAGAGAAGTCATGAAAGAGAACTGGACTTAAAACCAGAAGTCGAGGCAATTCTCTACTTTTTTTTTTTTTTCTTCTTAAGGAAACCACTGTTGTTTAAAAGTGTTGTGATCCCGAAGGGACCCTTGTGAGAACCGAAGTGATGTGTGTGCAAGAACCAATGCAAAGCCCTTCCGTAGAAGACTGTTTACAGTTGAGCTGAGAATCCCAGACAAGACAGAGACTGAAAACGAAGCAACAGAAGTGTTACTGCTGCACCGGCCTAGCTCTCTCCTGCGCGCACCGCCACCACCTGGGTGCTGTCACCAGCGCGGACCTGCAAACTTTCGTGGGCCCTGTTCTCGGGTTCTGCCCCGGGCCCCGGGGCTCCCGAGCCAACGCACGGCAAGTAGCACTGATCTGACTGAGACGCACCCGGTTGTCACGGGTGATAAAATCGCAGCCCCGACGCCAACGCCTTCGCTTAAGGCGATGTGAGTCCTGCGGGGCGGACACGGACCGCGCACCGGGCGCGCGCTGAACGCAGGCCGCAGCCCCCGCGCCCACGGCTGCAGCCACCCCTGCGCCGCCCGCCCGCCTCCCCGCCTCCCCGCCTCCCCGCCTCCGCCCCTCCGCCCCTCACCGTCCTCGCCGGCGGCCTCACTGAGCTGCTGGATGTGGGCCTGCGCGAGGTCCCCCAGCTCCTCCACTCGCCTGGCCACACTGGAGCCTGCGGCCGCCATGGCCACCAGCGGCGGGCGCGCCCCAGCACGTGACCGCGCCGCCAGCGGTCACCTGATCCCCGGGCGCCGGCGCGGCGTGGGGGCGGAGCCCGCCGGGTGGGTGGGCGGGGCCCCGGGCCCCGGAGGAGTGAAGACCCGGGAGGGCGAAGGGCGTTCGGGGATATTTCCTCCTTCTCGGAAAATCCTCCCTCCCATAATCCTGAGCGGCCAGGCTTTAGGGGCGGGTGTGCCGTCGGGACACACCTCTGCCCCGCCCTCCTCTAAGCCAATCGGAGACGTCCATGCCCCCAGGCTGACCCAGTGGGAAGCCAGCTCTCTCCGCGGGGAGCCGGGAGGAAGTTGGCAGCCGCTGGCGGGTGGGCGGCGGGCAGGTGGTGCGCGGTCCCCGGCTCGCGCCTCCCTATCCCGAGCTGCAGCTGCACTCAGTAGAGCCCGCAGGGAAGTCTGGGAATTTTGGTCTTGCAGTGAGGAGGATGCCTGACTATAATCTGGTCAGAAATGGAAAGCCCGATGGCCCCCTTGCAGCTCATCCTACTCTCCGAGAGGCAATTGGGTGCGGAGCTCCAAGCCCTAGTGGAAGTTGAGTGTCGCTTTTCCAAATCTTCATTTGAGCAGCGGGGTTTGTTTCATTTCTGATCTGCATTGGCTAAGCTGACATTCAAAGTCCTTTATCCGTCTCGCGTTCACTAGTACCCACATTTTGCATTTGCAAACATTCTTATTGTTGGACGTTTAGATTTATTGGTATACGTCTAAAGCGCCCACTGTGCGCAAAGTTCATCCTCCACTGTGAGTTTCAAAGCCCTTAGTCAACGAGTCTGACTTTCATTTTGCATTCCCTGTTTTCAAGTCTATGATCAAATGTTTAACTCAGTTTTTTCGTTTTGCAATTTGACACAGTACATCTTGAAAAATCTCCTTTTATCTTATTTCTTCTGGGAGGTTGTGTTTTTATTTATTTATACTAAAAATAGGGAAATGGTGTATTGTGTTTATAAGTGAATTGCCACAATGCCTTTCTAACTGATGTTTTTAACAGCGGTTTCCTCCTCCGACTCAAACTTAAACATAGGGGACAGGAATCCTTGTATTAATTCTGTGTCCTCAGTGCCTGGTACAGAATGCGTACCAGGAAAATGTTTACTAATTGAACAAAGACTCCACGTTATATTGTCAATATATTACTCAAATCAGGAAGCTGAAGGCCAGGAAAGTTGCATTATATGACAACGTGGGCTAAGGAGTCAAAACTAATGAGCATTCGACAACTCAAAATGTCAAACCTCACTGTATATTTTAAATAAAATTTACAATGCTACCGACTCATTAATCAATGACGAGCTTTCAGCAAGAAACATACTTGGCACTGGGAATTATTGCTCAACTGAAGGCTCACGTGTGTGCATGTCCTAGGAGAGAGCTGGAAGGGACCTGTGAGTATACAGTGCAGCCCTCATTTCCAGATGAAGAAACTGGACAGAATGCCACTATTAACCACTCCCAATCCTAGAACACATGATTCTGTGACTAGTCCAAGATCATGCCAAAGTAATCACCTACCTTTAGAAGACTGCCCCCCACCACCCCAAAAATATAAACAGATAACAGCCAGCCCTTACCAATGCACATGAAAGAAAGTGCTTAAAGCCAGAGAAAGCACTTCTTTACTGCTTTTTGTGTGTGGGGGTCTTATTTTCTCATATAGATTTGTCACCCTCCTGTGGAACAGGAATTGAGTTCTATATTTTTAAATTGCCACCAGCAACTTGCATATAATAGGACCTCATTAAAGATTTACTCCTCTTTTCATTTAATGACCATTGTTGGGTCAGGCACTATGACAGGCACTGGGATTATAGCAGTAAATGAACATGATCACTACCCTCCTAGATCTTATGATCAAGTCAGGGGAGGCAAAGGCTTAATGTCACACAATGAATATGTAATTTTAGAATTGTGGAAGGTGTTGTGAATAAAAAGGAGAGGGATATGGTTTGATTTGAGAGATGAGAAAATGACATTAAAATCGAAAGGATGAATAAAATTAGCCAGGTGAAGAGCGAGGGTGTGTATCAGTCTGGAGATCCAATCAGAAGAGAGAAACCATGTGGAATTGGAACAGGGAAATTTGATATAAAGAATTATTAACTATAAGGGGGGAGTGGAGTCAAAATGGATTGGCTAGTAAGAAGTAACAGAGAGGAATAGCAAGATAAGGAATACCCTTGAGCTAGAGATCCAGACCCCATGGGAGGAGAGCTCATGGCTGTTGGTGGCTGGATGGCAGGGAAGTCCCTGCACTCTACACCTGTGGAACTTGCTGGAACTCCACCTTCTGGAACTTGCCAGAACTCTGCATCTGCAGGGTGCGGGGAAAGCTGCTCACGGTGAGGAGGTACTCCGCTACAAAATTGCCCCGGGGGTGCCAGGGAAGCGGCATGAGTGCGGGAGCCTGATGCCAGAGGAGCTGCCCACGTACAGGAGCCGCCAAAAAAGGAAAGAAGACCCAGGAAGACCTTTTGCTTCCTGCGGTGTCTCTCTAGTTCCCTCTACTGACAAAGCTTGACATGGTGTCTGCTGACAAAGGGAAAATACATTTAAAGGACCCGATAGATTTTTTCATAAAATCAGCAAAAAATAAAAATAAATTGGGAACTGAGAGCCAATAAGTCTATAACCAGCACAGTGGAGAATAGCATAGCAGGCACCGTGAACAGCATGTGCGAAGACTCTGAGTTTGGGGAGAGCTAGGTAGTTTGCAGGAATGAAAGAAGGCCCAAGGCTGCTGCTGGTGTGGGGGAAATTAGAGCACGGTGAGGCTGAAGAGCACAGGTTATCTCCTGAGGGGAATGCCTCACTCATAACCATGGAAATGAACCCGTGGGGGCAGAGTGAGCCCGCACTGACCATGTCCAAATTAACTGACCCTGTCTTCTGGCCATGGCCAACTCATTTATTCAATTAGGTGGTCATAGGGACAGTGGAAATGGATGGAAGTGAATCCGTTTGATGCACTACATGAGTAGAGCCAATAGCACTTGGTGACAGGATTCGAGGTGAGAGGTGAAGGAGAAAGAGACAGCGAGGATAACCCCCAGGTTTCTGTCAGGAGCTACTTGGCCAATGGCAGGGCATTTACTGACTCAGGACACTGGACGAGGAACTCACTGGGGAGGGAGAAAAGAATTCAGGCTTACTGATTGCTAGAGGTCTTTGTGTAAACCCACGCTGAACAAAACTTTTATCTAATGTGACTTTTTACGTTCATCTGAAAAAGGCAATTGGCAACTCATTTTTTAAAAAATATACTTCTTTTATTGATTTCAGAGAGGAAGGGAGAGGGAGATAGAAATATCAATGATGAGAGAGAATCATTGATTGGCTGCCTCCTGCACACCTCCCACTGGGGATCAAGCCCACAACCTGAGCATGAGCCCTTGGCTGGAATTGAACCTGGGACCCTTCAGTCTGCAGGCCAATGCTCTATCCACTGAGCCAAACCGACTAGGGTGGCAATTCAGTTTTTGAGTTTGTTATGGGGTGGGGCCACAACATTAGTAACAAAGAAACAGAATTTCCGGAGGATGAGGCCTAGAAATCAGGATTTTAAAAAGATTCCCAGGTGATTCTAATGTGCAGCCAAGGTTGAGAACCACTGCCCTATAGGCAGGATGGTAATTAAGAGCAGATCTGTGTAAAAAGAGCTTGAAAAATTAAAGGCCTGATAATTAGAGGGGTCTTAAATAATAAGAACTATATAATTTAAGCTCTAGAATAAATTCATCCAGGAACAGAACGGAAAGACAGCTGTGCCATTTAGGATTTCCTGGTCTCATTCTATCTCAGAAGAAACTATTTCTCCTGCTCCACTCCCCAGGGTAATTCATCATTTTCCCTATCCCATGGGCAGCCTTGTTTTATACTGTTTCCTTTAGCGTTTTAAATACTATCTATATTACCTGCAAGATGTATCTGCCAAATAAACCAATTCTAATAAGCATGCACTGTTGCTGCAATGCCAGCTAGCTTCCAAGCTGTGTGCTTTGTTGGGGACATGACATTTAAAGATAGAGTACATTATTAGAAGTTCCAACCGTACCAATCTTAATCCTAGTGCAAATTAACAGAACACCTCGAAAACATTACAAGTAATTGCTACTTGACTTGCAAAGAATCCATTAAAAGCTACACTTTGATTCATATCTCCACTTTAAATCCCTGATAAGCAAACATTTTATTTATTTACTTATTTTAATTTCTTTATTAAGGTATTACATATGTGTCCTTACCCCCCCCCTATTGCCCCCCCCACCCCCCACTCATGCCCTCACCCCCCCTGTTGTCTGTGTCCATTGGTTAGGCTTATATGCATAAGCAAACATTTTAAAACCATATCCACACAAAACCTGGATTACAACAGATCAGCTGTACGTGCTGTCTTAATGAAAAGCTCTGTATCGGGGGAATACATTTGGCTGCAACTTAAATTTTGGCTGCGGTCAGGAAACTACATTGAAACAGTGAGGAAGAGCATGTTTTGGAAAACAAATCCCAGAGGCAGCACAGGCTTCAGGGATGACGTGAACCAGAGGCCCAGCTGCATTTCCCAGGAGGTCTCTGGCCTGCGTTCCTTCTGCGTTGGCTTTGTCCTTGGCCTGACAGCGAAGGGACTGCAGCCGTTCCAGGCCTCCTGGCTGAGGACAGGATGTCAGAGGAGCAGAGGGGTAGCGACTGCCAGAAGCTCTCATAGAATCATTAGGAGGCCTTGTCCAGAATTTCAGATCAAACGTTGGTTTAGTCTGGTTGAGCACACCTGGCCCCAAACCAATTACTGATCCTGGGTCAGAATTGCCCTTATGCTGATCAAATCTGTACCAGGCAGGATTCTCCAGAGAAAGGGAACCAATGGGGTGATTTTACACACACACACACACACACACACACACACACACACACACACGGTTAGTGCTTGATTAGATGACTGAATACTATAGCCTACCCCAGTTGACACATAAAACTAACTATAGCCCTAACCAGTTTGGCTCAGTGGATAGAGCGTCGGCCTGTGGACTGAAGGGTCCCGGGTTCGATTCCGGTCAAGGGCATGTACCTTGGTTGTGGGCACATCCCCGGTAGAGGGTGTGCAGGAGGTAGCTGATTGATGTTTCTCTCTCATCGATGTTTCTAACTCTCTATCCCTCTCCCTTCCTCTCTGTAAAAAAAAAAAAATCAATAAAATATATTTTAAAAAACTATAACAAGTTCAAGTTCCATTTCTGAACCTGTGCAGAGTGTGCTGAAGAAGGGTGGATATGGAAATCTGTACAAAATTGGGGTTCTGTTAACAAGTAGAGGAGCAGATGCCAAGTAGTCAAGCAAAAACCTCCACTACAAACATGTCGTAAAGAGCCCCATTACCTCTGTTATCTCTACTGTTCACCCCCAAATAACAAAGAGCATTTTCTCATATGTCACCTATTAGAGAGTTGAGCTTGGAAAGTGAACTTAAAGGAGGTGTGATGTTTTGAGAGGCAAACACACCTTAAAAAGGGTTTCTTTCAATTAAACACTGATCAGTGGCTTCAGATTAGATTAAACTCTGAGTTATAGAAAAAACAACCACCCTGAGGCTTAAGCACAGTAAATGCTCATTTCTCTCTCCGAGTCAAGAAGTCTGGAGGCGGTCTGTCCACAGTCACACAGCAGGCCAAGGTGTCGGGGAGTCAGACTCACCCAGGAGTGAGTGGTTCCATTCCCAAGGCTTGCCCTTGGCCCCAAGTGGCTGGTGGAGCCACCACATTCATGTTCCAGCCAATGGGAAGGAAGATCCTGTTCTCTCCTTTCATGGAGGTTTCCTGGAACCTGCGGTGACCATTTCCACTTACATTCCCCTGGTCAGAGCTTAATCACAAGGCCTTTCCAGGCTGGAAAATGTAGGCTTTCCTCCAGGCAGCCATGTGCCTCCCAGGGTGACCAGCTGTCCTGCTTTTCCCAGAACTAAGGGCTTTCATAACACATAGCATTTCAGTGCTAAGCAGTTGGTTACGGTGGTTTTCTTACTCTGGGAGGAAGCAAGAATAGATATGGGTCATCTCTGCCACAATCACCTGGGGCTCTTTTGTTGTAACGGACAGGGAATTAGACCTAAAATAGCTTAAGCTAAAAATATATGTGTAATCATTTGTTAGCTGATGTAACTGTCAAACTGGGACCAAAATAAAGTCATTAGAACAGTGGTTCTCAACCTTGGCTGCACATTAGAATCACCTGGGGATCTTTTTAAAATCCTGATTTCTGGGCCTCCTCCTCCGGAAATTTTGTTTCTTTGTTACTAATATTGTGGCCTCACCCCATAACAAAGAAACAGAATTTCCGGAGGAGGAGGCCCAGAAATCAGGATTTCAAAAAGATTCTCAGGTGATTCCAATGTGCAGCCAAGGTTGAGAACCACTGCATTAGAATAAGGTCCCCCAGAACTCCCTTTCCCCTGCCTCTGGGCTGCTTCATTCTCAAAGAGGCTGGGCTCCCAAGCTCACATTTAGAAATCGTCAGAAAGGAAGAGCCTTTTCTTCCCTAACAATCAGAACCACATGGAAGAGCCTGACCCTCACGCATCTGAGTTCCATCACATGCTTATCCCTGAGCCCACCATGCCCCCCAGGCCAGGCCGAGGTCACCCACACCCTTGGAGCAGGTGGGTCCATCCCACCCAAACCATTGGACATGCGAGAAGGGAAAGAAAGGTTGCATTTAAGAAGCTGTGGATACTATTGTCAGGAAAAGGATGATTGGAGGCTGCTCAGTCGCAAAAACAATGCCTGCTGCAGGTGGCATCTGCATGGTCCCCGATCCCTTCCCGGTGGCTACCATGTCTGAAATGCAGCAGTTCCGTTCGCTGCCGAAAGGAGCATTCTGCAGTTACACAACTCACGCATGCGCCAGAAAACAGTTCCAAAGAGCCCCCTGCCTGGCTTCCCCTCCTCAGTCCCTCCCATCCAATCCGGGTGAGAACTTCAGATTCTTTAAGTCCCTCAGAGACAATTATCCGAAAGGCCAACACACCCTTGCCTAGTTAATCTGGACACATTTTACACGTTTAACACTAATGATACCATGCGGACAGTCTCTGTTGCTTTTCTGTCTTGCCAAATTACATGTAAGCTACGATATATGTGTGCATACATACGCTGTATATTGAGTTCTTTGCAGTTCTCACCCAGCACAAATCATATTGTGCAAATCCGACATTCACTTTATAGGATACCTTTAGTAAGCAGTTTCCTAGCACTGAAGTGACACTATTTCCATAGAATATGTTCATTTTTTTACTACATATGATGTTTTTGCCATACACAAAAAAGATATCAGACACAGGAATAAGTTAATATTTTATAGGCTGCTGTGTTTCTTGGATTTTTAAAAATCCTCACACAAGCCCTGGCCGGTTTGGCTCAGTGGATAAAGCATCAGCCTGCGGACTGAAGGGTCCCAGGTTCGATTCCGGTCAGGGGCATGTACCTTGGTTGCGGCCACATCCCCGGTGGGGAGTGTGCAGGAGGCAGCTGATCGATGTTTCTCTCCCATCAATGTTTCTAACTCTCTATCCCTCTCCCTTCCTCTCTGTAAAAAATCAATAAAATATATTTTTAAAAAATCCTCACACAAGGACATGCTTAGAGAGAGGGAGAGTGGGAAGGAGAGAGAGAGAGAGAGAGAGAGAGAGAGAGACATTGATGTGAGAGCTTTTGGGACAACGCTCAACCAACTGAGCCACTCTGGCCGGGCAATATGCTGCTATGTTTCAATTAGGTGTGCCAGAGGTTCTTAAGGACACTCGGTTGTAAAGTCATTAGCTGATTTCTGAGGTAATCCATTTTTATTGTTAAACCAATATTTATTTATACAAATAACCTGGACTATTAGACTTGACTTATCACAAATGGCTCCAAACATTTCTTATCAAGGTAATTCTACTGACTTACCCTGAAAGTTGGACCGCATGACTCTCAAGGGAGCCTGAGTACTACATAGGAGACCAGGCTAGTTTAGAAAGACACGGGAAAGACATAGGCCCTAATCTTTTTTTTCTGGTATTTAGATGAACATTTTTAGAAAATAGACTTATTGCCCTTGTAAAATGATTTGTGCTTAGAATAAAATAATTCTGAAATGCAGAAAAAGGAAAGCAATTTTCACTCAATGTCTTCCCACTGACAGATAACCACTATTAGCATTTTACACACCCATACATAGTCATACATTTCAATACACATTTAAACACATCTTCATGAATCTCTGTATGCATATATACATTCACATTTTAATAATTTACATAAATGGACTCATATCATGTATGCTCTCTATAACCCTTTCTTTACTCAGCATTGGAGAGTACACAATTTTATGTGTCAATAAATGTAGATCATCCCTTTAATGGCGTTAATGAAGAAAACCACAAATTGATAATTTTATAAATTCTTTATACCACAACTGAAGTGATATTTTATAAAGTTCAAGTCTGATCAATTTACCCTTTGGTTCAAATCTTCAATGGCTTTTTTTTTTTCTTTTAGGAAAAGGACAATTCTTCCCAAATGTTTCAAGATCCTATACCCAATCTGTCTTCAGTCCACCTTTACTCATTCTGGATTTTATTTTTATACCCACTAGGGCTTTGCATACATTGTTCTCTCTAACTATGTTGTCCCCCTCAACTAGCTAGCCTCTGCTGTTTCTTAAGGTCCCAATTTAAGGACAATTCCTACAGAAAGTCTTCCTCGACACCCTTCTCCCCTTTATGTCTATTACACACTCTCTTAAAACTGTACTTCTCACTGACCATCCCCTGCATAAAGAATGGATGAAGTCTTGTTCAGTTTTAATTTCTACCAAGAGGTAAACTCCATGACGTCAGGAACCATATCTGTCTGTCTTACTCACAACTGAATCCCGAGCCCTTAGACAGTGGAAGGAAACGTGAATGAGTAGTCCATAGACTAATTAGTCCAGAGACTGATGGCATAGCAAACTGTTACAGAACAGTCCCCTACTGACACTGTATTGTATTTGCTGTTACAAAAATCACTGTATTTAATTGATAAAGAAATAAACACACATGTATAACATGTATGTATATGTATGTATGTATTGCTGTACATGTGGTTTTCAACTTTAAAATTCATTCAGGTGAACCACACACACACAAACAAGTCTGCAGACCTCTACTTTAGAACATGCAGAAAACAAAGACAGTGAAAAGTCATAATGATCACAAGCTATTGCTAGGAAAACAATTTTTCTCCAAGGTTCTTATCCAAAATGGGAACTGAAGCTTGCCCGTTAAAATCTGCGTGCCTTTCCCCGACATGGGGTAGGTACTAACAGTTCGCTATGCACTCTGCAACCACTTTCCTCTCAGTACTCTCCTGACTGCATTCCAGCGAGTAGCACTTCAGGGCTTTCAGAGTGGCCATGTTCTAGAACTAGGCACTAGATTAGTCAGTTCTCGGTCGGGAGTGTTTGCTTAGGCATCTGAGAGTGCAGCTGCAGGGCACGCCTGAGCCGAAACCCACAGGTGTACAGGAGGCTGGACAGCGCAGTGTTGCAAGTCACCGCTCTGCTGGCTGATGTCCATTAATGATTTACATAGGAGAGGAGATAAGATATTATCTTGATTCTTTTGTTTGCCAACTGAAGAGTTTTATTTTCACAGAAGGTGGTCAGCGACCCACATTCATCTATAGAGAAGTACATATTGCACGATTATTAGTGCTGTATCATTCTGAGCAGCCGAGGAAAATATTAGTGTGTGGTGTGAAACACAGTACCTGCTCTTCCAAAAGACTTCCTGGATTCCCAGATTGAGATTGGGGACCAGGGGGGATGCTTTCTACTTTTACAAAATATAAAAATAATATTTTGTATAGAAAAACATATTTTCTATATGAAATATATGTATGTCTATTTTGTGGTAAGAACACTTAACGTGAGATCTATGCTCTACCACATTTTTAACTGCTCAATACATCATTGTTAACTCTAGGTACAGTGTTGTACAGCAGATCTCTGGAATTTACTCATCATGCATAACTGAAAGTTTATACCTGTTGAATGCCAACTCCTCATTTCCCCCTCCCCTAAACCCTTGGGAAACACCATGCTACTCTGTTTCTATAAGTTTGACTTAAAAAAAAAATAAATGTACCAAAAAAATCCTTTGTTTTATTATATACTAGAGGCCCGGTGCATGACATTCATGCACAGGGGGAGGGGGGCGGCCTCAGAATGGCCTGTACCCTCTCACAGTCTGGGACCTCTCGGGGGATGTCCGGCAGTCGGACATCCCCCAAGAGGCCCTTAGTGCTGCTGTGGATGTGGGAGAGGCTCCCGCCACCACTGCTACACTCACCAGCTGTGAGCCCGGCTTCTGGTTGAGCGGCTCTCCCCTTGTGGGAGTGCACTGACCACCAGGGGACAGCTCCTGTGTTGAGCATCTGCCCCCTGGTGGTCAATGCGTGTCATAGTGAACAGTTGTTTCCTGGTTTGGTCAATTTGCATATTAGGGTTTTATTATATAGGATTGACTAATCAAAAGAGTTTCAGATTTAATTGCTGTTTGACTATTTTAGATACCTCATATAAGTGGAATCATTGAGTTTCTGTCCTTCTGTGGCTGATTTATTTCACTTGGCATAATAACCTCAAGTTCATTCATATTGCAACCCATGACAGGATTTCCTTCTTTTGCAAGGTATGATTGATTATATCACATTTTCTTTATCCATTCATCCATGATGGACATTCAGGTTACTTTGACATCTTGGCTATTGTGAATAATACAATGAATATGTAAGTGGAAATACCCCTGAGATCCCAAAATGCATATTTTGAACTCACACTAAAACTATGTGGTACTGCTTTTAAAAGTTAATTAAAAGTTGTACAATATTTTAAACAATGCAGGAAAATACCCAAATTCCTGCCCTAGTCATATTTTTTTCTCTCATTGTTTGCATGGTCTTTTTCAGTTTGGGGCCTAATGTAAAAATATATAACACACAGCTGTGATCATTACATAGCACAATTTAAATTCTGCCTTTTACAATTATCCTAAACATTTCCACACATACTTAAATTTTTTCTTTATTTTTCAGTGGTGGCATAATAACCTTCTAAAATATATTTAGTAACTCAATCAACCTGGATTGTCCTTTATATTTATCCTGATAAATAAAGATCTATTATTTCTTAAATTTTTCAGCGAATTGTCCTAACCCAAATGTAGGGAGTTGTTCATCTTTTTCTACTGCTTAAAAAGACCAACTTTGTCATATATTACTCTGAGGTCTGCCTCCCAACTGCATCATCTGGTAATCTTTAATATGTTAAAATCAAAGCTACATTACAATTGAGTGTAGATGCTACTGCTTTGAGTTAATAGAATAGTTTATATATACTTTCAAAACATAATATTTGTGGAACTCTAAAGTATTTCTGAAGGCCCTAAGGTTAGATGGTTTGTGGAGCCTGGGTTGGAGCCTTAACACAATGTACATTTTCATACCAGTTGAGCCTTCTCCAACAATCCCAAGCACTTATTTTACTTTTTTTTCCCCCTAAGAAAAACACACAAACAATTCACTTTTTAATCCACCAAACAACTATTAAGAACATATTTTTTCATACAAGGCAATGCTTCAAAGAATCTATGAAAATAACAAGCTTACAAAATAGGTATATTAGGAGATGATGATTTGCATTATTAAACAATGCTTAAATTTAGATATATGTGAACTTTCAAACTTATGTCTTTCAAATCCACTAGAGAAGAAATATTTGTCCAAAAAATTTCTTTTCTTTTTTTAAAAAAATATATTTTATTGAGTTTTTACAGAGAGGAAGGGAGAGGGATAGAGAGTTAGAAACATCGACGAGAGAGAAACATCGATCAGCTGCCTCCTGCACACTCCCTACTGGGGATGTGCCCGCAACCAAGGTACATGCCCTTGACTGGAACCGAACCTGGGACCCTTGAGTTCGCAGGCTGAGGCTCTATCCACTGAGCCAAACCGGTTAGGGCAGAAATTTCTTTTCTATATACGTATAAAGGACCATTGTATGAAAGGGAGCATTCATACTTCTTTTTATGACCCAGTTAAAAACTCCTATTACTAGTTAAACCAGTCAAGCCACATTTGAGAAATAAGCCTTCATATATCCTCAATATCAACCTGGAGGAACACTCCACCTAATGTGAAGGCAGGATGTCCTTTTTGTTTTTATGTCCTATTTTTCAATAATGAGAGATGATGCTAATTCATCATATTTTAGGAGAATTTAAATAAAAAGCCCTCAAGTAGAGAATGACAATTTACAATTGTACTAACTCTGGCACATTGCCTGTATTCATTTGATAGAAAGAGGTATCTATAGTATATACATTTACATATATATAAACTTATGTATATATAAATATATCAGTTATGCCATAATACATGTTATATATAAAATAATACAAGTAAACCTTACTCCTTGTCTGTCTGGAATCAAACCTTTTGCTTAAACGCTTTGAATTCAATTCAATTATCCCACTTTTAAAAAATGTAGAAGTTAAGCTCTACATGATTACATAAAGAAAAGCTTCCAGAATATGCTATACTTGCCACAAATTACCCTTCAAAGCAAGGAGGAACTGTTCTTGCTAGTTCAGAAACATTCAGGTCATTTTAAAAAGTAGGTTTGTATACAGATTAAAAGGGAAATGGCTTTGTGGAACCAGGAAGGGAAATCTGTCCAGAAGATCTTTCCTGCAATTTGTTCCAGGTGACGAGACTCACATTTTACTTAAAAAGTACAAAGAGAACTCATAAAGTCATCAAAGAAGAGTACAGCATGTTTTGGGCATAGAGTGAAGAGCCTGATTTTTCCATGAGATGTAGAGTCTTTTCCTCTGGAGGAGCACAGTAAGAGCAGCCAAGAAGAGCGAGTCATCTGACCGGGGCCAACGCTGCCAAGGCCAGTTCCCATTTCGTGTGCCCTCTGGAAGGGCGAGAGTGGGGAGCGGACCCAGTTGGGATTGTCAGCTTTGTCACACTCAGTGCTACGCCACCTCTGCGATATGCTGTAGTAGGCCTCGCAAGGGGACTTTAGTTCCAATACCCGGATTTCCCTTCTACCCAACTTCTGTTGAAAATATCGGGCATTACTAAGTTAATTTCTTCTTATGTAATTGGCTAGTCTAACTTGGCATTCGCTCCCTTAAATTATATCCATGGGGGTGGGGAGGGGGCAGTTCAAAGTTAAAAGAATACCGTGAAAGGGAAGTGCTTTTAGGAACAAGTTAAGCTGGCCTGTGATTGGTCATTGCCTTAGTTTACTTGCTAAGGAAGCTAAGGTCGAATTTAATGATCTAATTTGCTTTGCTTTGGTTCAGAACGAACAGCCATATTCCTAGGATTTGGTCAGCCCTTAAACAGAACATTCACTGTGTTCCCACTTGGTCCTCCCACGCTAAGTGCATAGGGTCCTGAAGAAACCAGACTTGGCCCATGTCCTCCAGGCGTTGGTCTAAAGCAGTGGTTCTCAACCTGGGCTGCACATTAGAATCACCTGGGAATCTTTCTAAAATCCTGATTTCTGGGCCTCATTCCGGAGGTCCCCTGGTCTAAAAGGGAAGGCCTGGAGGGAAGTAAGCGCCAGGCCCATTCACCATTGCACCTGAGGACACTTAGAATCCCGCCCCACGTTTGCCCAGGGAGTCTTTATAACGGGGCCAGAAGCTTTGCAGGAATCACTTTACGTAAACCGTAATGACAGTTCTGAGAATAATAAGCAATCCTAATTCGGTTTAGAAAAGTTATGACGCTAAGATCAAAGGAATCCACACCTGGAGGTTCGCATCTGCTGACTAATCTCTGGGCTTTCCGGGACGCCAGGATGGGAGATTCTGAAGAAATAAAAATAAAAATAAACAAAAATACAGACGTGGATGATGGGGCAGAGTGGGGAGATGTTCCAGAGGCCCAGTCCTCCTCTTGTCCCCCTTGACCAGGGACAGCCTTGACCAGGCCTGCCTGGTCACACCCCATGGCAGAAGGTCCTCAAAGCAAACTCGCTCCACAAAGCAGGGCCAGTGTGGGCAGAGGCGACTGAGAAATGGAAGACTGGAGAACGCCGTATAGACGGGGGAAGGGCAGTGGGGGGCGACGTGCCAGGCACTGACTTGGAAAAGCAGCAAGTGACAGTCCTGCGCCGCCCGAATGCCCAGACTTAACCCTGACCTTGGGAAAGCAGACACCGTGCCCCCCTCCGAGCTAAACTGTGGACCAAGGGGCTAGGGTGGCAGAGCGCTCGCCAACCAGCTACTTACCCGGAAAAAGAGTGAGCCGGGCCCCTCCCCGCCGCCGAGGGGGGCGAGGCGCTCTGCGCGGGAGGACCCGGACGTCACCAGTTCGCGGCCGAGCCTCCAGCCCGCCCCCCGCACCTCCCTTCCCTTCCATCCAGGGACGCGGCTGCCCGGCGCCTCCAGCCTCGGGACGCTCCCGCCGCCGCCGCCTCCCCGCCGGGCTCATCATGGCACCTCTCCGACTCCTCTGCTCCTGGCCACGTCTCTGCGCCTCGGCGCGCGGCTCCTGGGGCCCCCGATCCAAGGTAAAGTGCATGGGAAGTGGGTCACGGAAAACCGCAGGGGACACCCCGAGCGCTGCCGCGTTTGCTCCGCGGGCACCCGCCCTGTCCAGCCTGGGCTGGGCACCGGGGCGCCGTCCCCGGGGCACCGAGATGCGCCGGCGCCTCCCTGCCCTTTCGGGCCCCCGCGGAGGATCGGTCCTGCGTACGCCCCCCCGAGGGACCAGGCGAGGCCCAGAAGCGCGCGAGAGGCTGGGAAGGGGGAGCGGGCGCGCATCTCTGCTCCGGGCAGCGGCGCGGCTGAGGTCCCGGCGTGGAGCGCGCGGGTTTCCGGGGCGGCGGCGGCGGCGGCGGGTGGGTGTGCGCCCTGCGCTGGGGATCTCGGGGCCCAGGACCCAGGGCCGACTTGGCCGGGGCTCGGGCCACTTCCCGCCAAGGGGGCGGGTGCTGGGCGCGGCGGGGACGCGGTGCCGAGCCCACGCTCGCCTCCTCTACATGGCCCGGCTGCGCCGCCCGCAGGGGGTGGGGGGCGGGGAGCGGGACAGGGGGAGCGTCTTCTCCGCCGAGCGAGCGGAGAAGTCGGCCGCGGTCCCGCCGTGGCTCCCTCGCGCTCCTCGGGCCCCGGCGGCCCTCCCCCCGACGTCCCCCAGGGATCCCGGTTGGAAGATTTCCGTCTTCTAAGCCCTTTGGCATCCTTGTTCCGCCGTCACTACCAACTCTCCACCGAGTGGCGTCCCTTTGTTGCTTCTTGTGTGTTTTGGCCCCAAGCTCTGCCCCAGCTGGGAAGCCCCCCGCTCAGGTGACTCCAGTCTGGAGTCCTCGGAGGCGGGAACTGGGCCTGAGCTCTGGGTCCCGAGGGCGACTTACCTCCGCTATCTTGTAACCATGGGAACCGCTTTCTAAGAAGGCAAAAGGAAAAGTGATGTTTTTACTTAGTAGCGCATGGAGTGATAGTTCTGAGCTTGCAAGCGCGCCTTGCTCACTGAGAGCTCCTGGCCCGGCCCACGCCTCTCCTATCCTTCCCGCACCCAATATCCGAGAGCAAAAACTGCAGCGGGCCCCTTAGTTAGATGCTGGGGATGACTGAGAACTGGAACGTTTGACTCCTACATGCTCATGTTGGTCACTGCAGATAGCTTCGGACATGTGGGGCACTATTCAAAGGGAACCCGACTGTTGGGGTCCAACCCCAACAGGTCCAGGGGTCCCCAAAGGTGTGGACGGAGTCGGGCGAAGAAGGAATGAGATGGAGGCAGCCTTCAGGTGATCATCATGGCGAGGTTCCTCCTAGCCAGGTTCCTTCAGCCAAGTTCTGTCACTAAGTTCTCCAGCCATGTTCTGTAGCAAGGTTCTGTCCAGGATCTTTTGCCATGTTCTCTCACTAGGTTCTGTCTCTAGGTTCTGTGTCCTGTTGTCTTGTTACATCTGTATTTATACCAGTTGATTTTAATCCTATCAATTTCTATTCCAAAGGTTAGGGCATTTCTTATCTCCATTCCAGGGAGTAAAGATTATGTAGCTTAAGCGTGATTGTTCGTAGTTAAAGTGATTAATTACCCACCTGGCACTTAGTTAAGGCGTTTTATCCCCTCCCTAACTTCAGGGAAAAATCCCTACCTGGGGAAACAACCTTTCTCGGAGAGGTGACCTTGGTTAAAACACATAGCGCCAAGAAGGGGAGCAAACATATTAAGAACAGTATGCCATGTCCCTTGAAACATATGCTGTGCAGATGTTTCTTCCCTGCAGCAACTGTGTCAAGCAGCAAGGATGGACCGGCTCCCGGCACCCGACCTTCAGCCAGGCACTGACTTGCTGCAGGCATGCCAGAATGCAAACCACTATAGGGAGAGGCCCTTGGGCCAAGGTCAGTCACATGGAGATTACTTATTTACCTAAGTGTAATTTACTCATTTTCTCACCTGTAGGTATACCATTAAACCATGCCCAAGCCCAGGAAACCTCTGCTTAGATGGCCGAGCTACGCATTAGGGGTTTTGCAGTTTGTCATGGAAAGTTCCTATCAAGATTCAGACTCTCACGTTCAGGTTTGCGTATCATGCTAACAACGCCTGCTTCCCAGCGCTCCTCCAGCGCTTGGCACTTAGTGAGTGCCCATGCTGCTTAAATCCTTGCCTCCTACTTCAGTTAAGTGGTTACACGTGTACTTGCTTAACTTCAGGTGTGCACGTCTTAACTGGATGCAAGTTTCCTTTCGGGCAAGGACCATATGCCTTATTCCCCATCTCTCTCAACATTACACACTGCCCTGCATAGACTAGGTATGCAACACATGTTTATTACATTGTTGGGAGAACCCTTTAAGTAGCAGTCTTGAGATTTTTTCTGATAAACATAAGCATAAAACGAGATAGTGTTTTTTTAAAAAATCTATAATAGGCAAGGCTATAAAACTTGAACATGCATCAGAATTACCTGGAGGCTTTATCAGATAGACTCTCCCCACTCCCCCTGGAATTTCTGATGTAGTTGGTCCTGGGTGGGGTCCCATAGTTTGCATTAATAAAGTTCCCAGGTGATGTTAAGGCTGCTGGTCTGAGGACTGCACTTTCAGAACCACTGGCAAGAACTTAGATTAGAATAGACTATCTGAAGGTATCTTCTCCATTACTACTTCAGAGGGAGCATTTAGTACTCTTTTCTCTATTCATTATAGAAAGTTATTACTGGGGAAAAAAATCGCCATTAACACTTTAGCTACCTCTCTTCCTTGTAACTGTCTCTCCCAGACCTTTCTCCAGCCCCAGACTGCTGAGCTGCAGTCCTTCTGGGGTAGCTTACTGGTCGACTCCGCCTAGAGGTCACTCAGCACTTCAAGTTTTTCTGACTCAGAAGGAACCAGCCACAATATGGTTTTTCCCTCCCTTGCTTTGATTTTTTAAAATATATTTTATTGATTTTTTACAGAGAGGAAGGGTGAGGGATAGAGAGTTAGAAACATTGATGAGAGTTCAATTAGCTGCCTCCTGCACACCCCCTACTGGGGATGTGCCTGCAACCAAGGTACATGCCCTTGACCAGAATCAAACCTGGGACCCTTCAGTCCACAGGCCGACGCTCTATCCACTGAGCCAAACCAGTTAGGGGTGTTTTGTTTTCTTTATGGTTAACAGACCAGTGTCAATCCAGTGTGTAAGCTTGAAAACATTCTCTCCTCTCCTTTCTCTACCTCTAGTTCAGTGGTTCTCAACCTGTGGGTCGAGACCCCTTTGGGGGTCAAGCGACCCTTTCACAGGGGTCACCTAAGACCATCCTGCATATCAGATATTTACATTATTATTCATAACAGTAGCAAAATTACAGTTATGAAGTAGCAACGAAAATAATTTTGTGGTTGGGGGTCACAACATGAGGAACTGCATTTAAAGGGCCAGAAGGTTGAGAACCACTGCCTAGTTGATCACTGGTGTCACGTGTACTAATTTTGTAATTATTTAGTGACTTTTAGCCTTGCTAGTGTGCAAGTTTCTTCAGAGCAGGGACTACTGGTATGCTTGTATGGTATTTTCTTTAAAGCACTGTCCCCAGTATTTACTATATTCGATACAAAGTAGGTATTTTTGAAAAAGCGGATGGATGAAGGAAACAATGAGTTCCCCTGCCACATCCCCAATGTAGATTTTCATATGAGAGCTGTGACATCTGTCTGCTTCAAAAGCTTTGCTGTTCTTGCCTCATGGAAGGAGGAAGTTGAAACTCTTTAATGTGGTCTCTAAGGCCTTGAACAGCCTGCCTCAGTCTGCCTCTACAGCCTGCTCTTCTAGTCTCTCCCCATGGGCCCCTTTCCCTTCTCTGACCTTGACACATGCAGCTGCTCCTTCCTGGATTCCCTCCCGCATCAGTGAGGTAGCTCCTGGACAGCCCCTCCGGCTTCCTGGTGCACCAGGCGCGAAGCATCCCTCCGTCTGTGCTCCTTCCGAGTGTTGGGCATCGCACCTGCATTGGAAGAGAACATGGGTGTCCCCTCGAACGCCAAGGCTGCCACTGCTGGGAGAATTGCCTGGTGTTGGTGACTCCCTGTGAGCACCTGTCATAAGTGCGGACTTGGCGGTGTTTAGTTTAAGATGAACATTCCGCCTTGGGCACACTGGCTGGACACCGGGCTGGACAGCTGAGAGGAAGGAGAGCTTGCCACCCCATATATGCCTTTTTTGGGATATTGATGATTTGAAGCTGGTTATTTTTAAGGAAGGACTCAGAGGAAACCTTTGGCCTCCCCCCTAACTGCCCGAAAGACTTTAGATCGAGGACCTGCTCCCGGAAGGGAGACATCAGACAGAGCTAGAATGTGAGCTAGTGTGTGACAGACGGGACGCGGCAAGGCCTGTTTGGCCAATGTCCTCTGTGGGTCTCACTGTTTAAAGATGGCCCAGCAAACATTTACTTACCAAATAGATGCTTTTCCATCTCCACGTGAATTGCTTTCTTGCCCTTTGATGTCCCCTCACCCCCTACTATTCCTTCTCTTTAGCTCAAGATAGCATGTAAGCCTCAGCTGCCCAGTTTTTCCTTGGATCCCATATTCTAGTGGAACCCCATATGTACATGATAAGTTTGATTATTTTCTCCTGTCTCATGTCAATTTGATGATCAGAGCAGTCAAAAGAACCTTAAAAGGGTAGAAGGAAAATTATTTTCCCGCCCCTGCACAGCTAAAGCATGTCAGCACACATCAGCTCCTCCTTTGGCAATGGCCATCCTCATCCTTGCAGGTCTGTGGGTGTGTTGATCCCTGCGTGTTACTGCCTGTTCCTTCTAACAGGGCTCTCCTCACCTCTCCATGTGGCCTCTCTGCCCTGCTTCTGTTAATCAAACTTTGATACTGAAGTGGGCAGTATCAATGTTCCTATGTCCTGACTTATTTAACTGGAAGGTGACAAGGTAAATAGCTGGCTGTACAGTTCCATATCATTAAGATACAATGTATTTTAAAATGAAAAAGCACTGTGCTTTTTGGATTTTCCCTGAAAGGTCTTCCATGAAGTGCATTTTCATTAAGTTCTGGGGTATTGAGTGGCAGGAAAAAGAGAAATTTAGGGGCAAGAAATATGGCAGAAGTGGCTAGAGAGGAAAAAGATTCTGGATTGGGAAGTCATGTGATAACATTTAGGTTCAACAGTGGAATCAAACCTCAAAGGTCAAGTGTAAAAATGTGATGTAGAGGGCAAAGGGTCTTTGTAGACAAAATTTATCTTAAGGAGAAATGGATGAAATATAAGAATGTTTCCCTGTAAGAGTTTTGATTATTTCTTACACTTCAGTACTGAGTCATTATTATGTAGCTCCCCCAACAGCATTAGCAGAAATAGTAGTAATAATAACATGGAAATTTGCCGAAGGTAAGAGAGTGGAAAAGCAAAATGAAATACATTATGGGAACATAAAGGAGGACTTGGGGGGGGCGGGGGTATCTCACAATAAATGGATGTCAAAGCTGAACAATTCATTATTCTTCATTCTTTTAGGTAACTTATGCAAACTCAAAGGTTCTTTGTTTATTTAGCAGATGGTGCTTGGGTCTTTTCATATCACTGTTTTGGTATTAAGAATATATTAGAAGGTAGAGGTCAGTGTGAGAACAGCATATTATTAGAGGCACCCCCCCCCCCCCCCGCCCCGCCCACGCCTAATCTTAGAAGGTGTTGGCAGTACTCCCTTGACTTGGAGATGGGGAGTGTGGCCCATTATGCCACACCATTGGTTTCTCAACCATCAGATATCAAATGTCAGCATAACACGTGGATTAAATGGCAACAAATGCTGTCAACTGAATGTATGAAAAATGAAAAAAACAAATTTGAGTGCCTGTAGAGTCTTCATTGTTCTGAGCTCTCCTCACAGTCCCTGGAAACATGAGTCACTTTTATTGCTTTTAAACTCTTGGTTATCCGGGTAAATGTGAAACTCTTGGGTCTTTTCTAAAATATTTTTGAGGGCCTGACCAGCCCGGCCGGCATGGCTCAGAGGTTGAGCATTGACCTATGAGCCAGGAGGTCATGGTTCGATCCCCACCGGGTCAGGGCACATGCCTGGGTTGTGGGCTTGATCCCCAGTGTGGGGCCTGCTGGAGGCAGCTGATTAATGATTCTCTCTCTCATACTTGATGTTTATCTCTCTCTCTCTTTCCCTTCCTCTCTGAAAACAATAAAAAAATGATTAAAAAATTAAAATAAAGTACTTCTGAGAACTTTCTGGGGGTGTGGGCCCAGCTCCTCCATGATTTCTGACTGGCATGAAGGCATAATTATCTGCTGAAAGAAGGGATTGGAGGCCCTGCCCAGTCTATGCTGCGTGAATCTGAAGAGCTCTCTGGGTCTCAGGAGAAACGAGTTTTCTTCTGACTTCCTCGCCACAGGACTCGTGTTTCTTTCCGTGGGTAAATAGTCAGGGCGATACCACCCCCTGCAGACAAATCTTTCATCTCCTTCCTCTCATCCTGCTAAGGCCCCGACTCCTCACTGGAGATTGACAGCAGACTTCTTCTCCAGAAAGCAGGACACTCAGCAAGGTTTGTTGTGTATAAACAGTGAAATAGAAGTAGAAGAAGATGGAGGACTTTTAAAGACCACGGGGACTGCGGTGGTGGAAGGACCTTGTGCTAGAAGGCACAAACCCGGGACCTGGTCCTGCTTCAAAAGTGCTGGGGACGCGACAAGATCTTCCTAAGCTTTGGAAGCGTGACCTGCAAAACGAGTTGGTTGGATTATGTAACTGTGTATTTTTCTCTTCTCTCGTTTCAGGAGATATCCTCGACTCTATTTTGCGCTCTGTTCACCTATTTACTCAGGCTCCAAACCTTTAATTTCCAAGATTAAAAATATATTTGTGTATGTGTGTGTTTAAAACAGAATAAAAAAATTCCTTGCTACTTGAAGATAAGGAAGAGAAGAAGGCCCTTTCTGTCTCTGCCTCCACTTGCTCCCCGTGTTTGGGTGATGTGCCAGGCCTACCTCATGCCCTGCCTGACCTTGACCATGGTTGAAATTTAAAGGGACAAAAGTCATCTGTGTGACCTCCAACTCTGCAAATCTCATTTGACTTTCAGTAAAGTTCTCTTAAATAGGCTTTTGTACTAAGTGACACTTTTTCTAACAGGAGTTTTTAGAGGCTGAAGAGAATCCGAGAAATGCTATTTTATGCTGTTACCTTACCCACAACGGGATGTCTGTCTGGGAGGCTGATTGGCAGTGGACTTGTTAAGGTGGCCATGTGTCAGGAGTCAGGTGTCATTCTCTCTCCTTCCTCTATTCAGGTTGAGTATATGATGAGACTAAAGGAGAGCTTTGATATAACTAAAAAGAGATGTTGAGGATGAGTGATTGTGTGCAACATATGGGCTTCCCAATTTGTCCTGTACCTATTGTGGGTGAAGTATAAAGACAGAAACAGTTAAAAATGGATTTTGAAAGCTGACGAGGTGACAGTAATTCTAGCCATGCCTCCCTTGCAGGTGTTCATTTGCTACTTTTCAACAGCATCTGGAACTCCAAGCCCCAGAGGGGGCTGAGTCATTTGTGTGCTGTTCTTTACTTGTTCCTTTAGGAGGCATTCTGTTACCCAGCATTGTTGGATCAGGTAGTATTGGTCATGCTGTGCTTCCCTGAGAGCGGCAGTCATGTCTTAATACTGACTAGGTTGCAGTCAATACCACAGTAGTTTGCCTATACTAGGCTCTCAGTAAGTATTTGTGGATTGAATGGAAGGTTAGGTTACTGTCAGAAATCGATGCTTGATCTTGCCATTCGGAATTTGAGTGCTAGTATCTGGGCCATCTATTTTTGTGTGGCCACAAATATCACAGCATTGTCCCTTGTATAATAGAAGAAATAGATCATGGGAGGACTCCAATGATAATCTGGATAGAGTATGTCCCTTCCACTCCTTTTTATTTACCAGTATTTATTTTTATTTTTAATTTCTATTGATTTCAGAGAGAGGAAGGGAGAGGGAGAGAGTGATAGAAAACATCAATGATGAGAATCATTGAGGAGCTGCCTCCTGTACACCCCCTACTGGTGATGGAGCCTGCAACCTCAGCATGTGCCCTTGACTGGAATTGAACCTGGGATGCTTCAGTCCGTAGGCCAATGCTCTGTCCACTGAGCCAAACCGGCTAGGGCTTCATTTATTCTTAAGATGAATTACTTACAGCCCCACTCTTTCAAAGAGGACATAGTGAAACTGTCCTTGTATATATAAAAATTGAATAAATTGCTATGCAAGTAAAGACATCTCCAAATGATTATTCACTTAAAATGTTTTTTTTTTAATGTTTTAGGGAGGTGTTTGCTATTTTTCAACCAGCACATGTCGCCATACCAAATTTTACAAAGATCCAGTGGAAGCTGTCAAAGATATCCCTGACGGTGCAAAGATCCTGGTTGGTGGTGAGTAACAGTGTTGTTTTCCTTTCGATGGTAACACCCTGACTGCATAAGGTTAAATGGTAAAGTGGGGCCGTAGTCCATATGCAGTTAAGTGCAAGAAGAATGATGTGTAGCCGTATTAACACATCATGCTTGGCTTTATACTCATGAATTGAGGGCTGGACAGTGATATCTGGTGCTGTATATTGGTGTCAAACATTTGGGATCAGCTTTATGTCTATTGAGTTGCTGAGATACTGTGCGTTTTGCTTAGTAGGTCACATAGGTGCGTATAGATTGTCTTTTTTACTAAAAGAGAATAACACTCATTTCCCTGAAACAACTTTCCTCTCTTCACAAATGGTTGACCTTTTTGGCTTCTTACAGGCTTCGGCCTGTGTGGCATTCCAGAGAATCTCATCGGAGCTTTGCTGAAGACCGGAGTCAAGGGGCTCACTGCAGTCAGCAACAATGCGGGGTGAGTGCACTTTTAAGACCATTGGTTTGAAGGGAATGACAATTCTCCATGTTATTTATACAGAGTCTATCACTGAAATGAAAGTTTTCCCCCTTAAATGAGCAATATGCTCCCACATCAAAAGATAGTGTTTAATAAGCTCAGGAGTCATGGTTCCATCTATTCAAATACTTTTTTTTTGTTGTTGTTGTTGTTAATCCTCACCCGAGGATATTTTCCCATTGATTTTTAGAGAGAGTGGAAAGGAGGGGGAGAGAGAGAGAAACATCGATGTGAGAGAGACACATTGATTGGTTGTCTCCCACACGCACCCGACTGGGGCCAAGAATTGAACCTGAGACCCTTCAGTCTGAAGGCCAATGCTCTATCCACTGAGCCAAAATGGCTAGGGTGGTATCATACTTCTTAATCATAAGTAAAGGATACTTGCATAATTTTTGTATCTTAATCTGATGTGCTTTTATTTTAATTTCAAACATACTGTTAAGTTGAAATATATATTTTTAAATTGACTCCCGTATTTTAAAAATTAGAGATATTCCTTTATGTTGTATGTTATGTTGTATGAGATGTTCCTTTATGTTGTATGTTATTGCATGTTGTATCAGGAAAGGTGGACATCAATTTGCAATCTGTTTTAAGTCCTTTCACTGGATTATGCCATTACTCTAGGTGATATGTAAGGAACATCATTAATCATTAAAAAGGTTGCTGGTCTTGGTGGAGGGAGGAGGATATGCAGCAGCACTTAAGACAGCGGGATCGAATATCAAAACGGTCAACACTAAGCCATAACATTTTAATAATGAATGACATGCCCTTAAGGTATGTTTAGTTATATTTTATTGATTTTTTACAGAGAGGAAGGGAGAGGGATAGAGAATTAGAAACATCCATGAGAGAAAAACATCGATCAGCTACCTCCTGTACACTCCCTACTGGGGATGTGCCTGCCCTTGACGGGAATCGAACCCGGGACCCTTGAGTCCGCAGGCTGACACTCTATCCACTGAGCCAAACCGGTTAGGGCGGTATGTTTAGTTATAAAGGAAAAAGCTATTTTTATACAAAATGACAAATCATCATCAGCTCTCTGTCAATCACGAAGGACTAAACATCTTAAACAATTTTTCTTTAATTAACTGAATTTGCAGTATAACCTATTAATCACAAATTCAGCTTAGAGCAAATAGCACAGGTTATTTAGGATACAAAACTGATCCTACATTTGTGCTCATTTTTCCTTTGCTGCATTTCTTTTTTTTTTTTTAAATATATTTTATTGATTTTTTACAGAGAGGAAGGGAGAGAGATAGTCAGAAACATCGATGAGAGAGAAACATCGATCATTTGCTGCATTTCTTTATGCCATTATTTTCATCTGGAAGGTTCTCCCACCTCTTCTCTGTGTATCCTCATCTTCCCCATTTTTCAGAATTTGACTTAAGTTACATATCTTCAAAGAAGCCTTATCCAAGTTTAAAACTTCTCTTGCCCCTTTCTGAATTCCTTTGGAAACTTTTAGCTTTTCTTTGTATCCTGAATTGTATCTATTCTCTCCGATACACATTGCAGGCCGATCCTGTTACTCAGAGTGGTTTTCTGTCCTTACTGTGTGCTCAGAGTCACTGAATGTCAGAGCTGGGCAGGGTTGTAGCGCTCAGCTGTTCAGCTCCCTCATGTAACAGAGGGAACGCATCTGTAAATAGGGAAGTAATTTATTCACGGTCACTTGATATTACTTAAGCACATCCAGTGCCCTTTGAGCTGACTTTGTATTTGTTAAACATACTTTTGGTGACCAGTACTTTGTGGGTTTTCCAGATAGCTCAGTGCTTACAAGGCCAGTGTAATATATGAATTCTTTTAAAATATATTTTTATTGATTTCAGAGAGGAAGGGAGAAGGAGAGAGAGTTAGAAACATCAATGAGAGAGAATCATTGATAGGCTGCCTCCTGCACGCCCTCTACTGGGATCGAGCCCGCAACATGGGCATGTGCCCTGACTGGGTATTGAAACGTGACCTCAACCACTGACCCACACCAGCCAGGCATGAGTTCTCGATGCAGAGTAGGTACTGACCACCTACTTCATGGAACACAGAAGGCGCTGTTGCTCCTGATTAGGGGGTGTAAACCCTTAGTCTGCAGCAGTGAGGGCTTTGTCTGGGCCACCTGAGTCAGATAGCATTGCTTCATTGGAGAGCCAATGACATGGTTTGAAATGTTGGGTAAATGGAGAGACTTTGGAATTAGAAGTAATCATTATTTTCTCATTTAGAAAAAGGCTTTTTTTATGGAAAGATCTGCCTGACTTGGAAATCTTTGCAAAGCGCAGGACTCCCGATGGCTTTTGTTTCATTTGCTTTTAATGATCAGGAAGACCTGTTGCCTCGAGGCGCCACTTATCTGGCTGTGGGGCAGCGCCTGTTAGTCTAGATAAGTTAACCCCTCTTTTGGGATCAGTGTGATGTGGATTGATTAGGAAGATAGGAAAAACGGACAATGTGCCTTCCGTTGATTTTTGGAAGACTTTAACATATGAATTGCAGGCCTGTGTGAACCCAAAGTTTCACAACAAACCATGTATCAACCAATTAAATCGCAGCACCAAGGAAAGAATGGACGTGTTGTATTAGTCTGCCCTTTTCTTCAAGACAAGGCTGTTCACCTGGTTACTGTTCTTGAAGGTGGGGCTTTAGACAACTCCAAGACCAGCCCCACTTCCCTGTGGGAGACGAACGAATACTACCTGGTGATAGAGGTGCCTGTGCCTGGGAGTTCAGTGCCGTCACTGGGTACAGCGCTGTCCTAGCCAGGGTGGGAGTTCTGTGAGGGCCTCTGCAAATAAGATGGCTGCACTGCTGGTTTTGAACCAGGAGACAGACAGTGGCTCCGTTGCTTTCCTGGTTCTTTGTTGAGGCAGCTGCGTCTTTGGAGGGGCGGAAGGGAGGTCTAGGCCCTCTTGGCTGATTGGACGCATTCCCCTGGGGTATGCCCTTGAACTTGTGTGCTCAGCTCACAGAAGATTTCACGTTTCCCGTATAACTATGTCATCAATCAACCTTATGTCTGAAGATAGCACTGTCTTTTCTTTTAATACTCTTGGGGTGATCAGAGTAAGAATAACTTGTGTAATGAGATTTAAGGATGTCTAAAATGCGAGTAGGCAAGGAGTAGTTTGGTAAATGGTTGCAATGTCATTCTTATCAGAGTTTCCTTTTGGCCAGAATAGCCAGTTCAATGAGATTTCAGAAAACGAAAATCAGTTTCATAAATATTTGCAGAACATAAATGTATCTCTTTAACTCATTCTTGGATTTAGACTTCTTTTCATCGCTCACGTGTTTGGGACCTGAGTGTGTTGCGCTGCAGGGAAAAGGTTAACTCTCTCTGGGTAGGTAAGCTGCTGGTTGCTAAGGCCAAGCCAAGAGTCACTCTGAAAGTTCACCAGAATTACCTTTACTACAAAGCTGCAAAATGCTTTCATATATGTTTCTCTAGGAATATTAGTATGTTCCTCATGTGCAGAAGATCATGGATGTCTCTCTTCTCTCTTATACTGTGAGGAAGGGTCTGGCCTTTTTCACTTTGTATCATCATAGGCAAGAAAGACACGTAGCTGCCTAGCAGTGTGTTTGGAGGCATACACTGATTGGGCGCCAGGCAGGCAGTCGCCTGGCTGAACATCTTGTGACCTGCTTAGTTCCTATGCCAGGTCCTAATCCAGAAATAAAGTAAAGAAAAAAGAAAAGAAAAGAAAAACAAACAAACCCAACAAACACACATAGTTTCCAGAGCCAGAATCAACAAATACAGAGAGGTCATCTCCAGACAGGGCCAAGTTCAAGTGTGTAATGCATTGAAAAGCCAAACAGGGACCCAAGGAGTTTGGGAAAGTGTTTAGGAAAATCCCCAGGTCAATGAATGACGGAGTGTATTCTGGTTCATGGTGTGGAGTTGTGCGCTGGGAAGGAGGTCAGATATTTAATGCTACAGAAAGCAAGTGGGTTGCATCCACCTTCGTGGGTTATTTTATGTTAGGATGTAATTTAGACAGGGCTCCAGAGGATATCAGTGGGATGCTCATATTGGGTAACTGAGGAAAGCTTACCAAAGGGACTGTGTTTACAGCAGCGGTTCTCAACCTTCTGGCCCTTTAAATACAGTTCCTCCTGTTGTGACCCAACCATAAAATTATTTTCGTTGCTACTTCATAACTGTCATGTTGCTACTGTTATGAATCGTAATGTAAATATCTGATATGCAGGATGGTCTTAGGTGACCCCTGTGAAAGGGTCGTTCGACCGCCAAAGGGGTCGTGACTCACAGGTTGAGAACCGCTGGTTTAGAGGAATGGTCAGGACTTGGAAAGCAGCCTGAGTACCAGCAGCCTGAGTACCTGCAGTGCAGGTAAGCCACAGAGCTCAGCAGCCCTGTGCCTGGTGGAAGGAGGGGAGGGAGCTGATAGGACCTGGAACAAAGCTCTAGGGCAGTGGTTCTCAACCTTCCTAATGCCGCAACCCTTTAATACAGTTCCTCATGTTGTGGTGACCCCCAACCATAAAATTATTTTCGTTGCTACTTCATAACTGTAATTTTGCTACAGTTATGAATCGTAATGTAAATATCTGATATGCAGGATGTATTTTCATTGTTCGAGACCCACAGGTTGAGAACCGCTGCTCTAGGGAGAGGGCTACCCAGGGCGCTGCAGCTTAGCCAGGGAGTGAGCCAGGGGGATACAGATCCTGACATCATTCTCCTCTCACCCCATCCTTCTGATGGTGCCTCGCGTTGGCTGGACCCCATCAGCAGTGGCTGACCCCAACTGGAAACCAGAGGGCAGGGCCCAGGATTCAGTCCACACAGGTCAGCCAGCCCCGGCTCAGGGCAGCTCAGTGGATGTGGGGTTGGGGGATACAGGGGGCAAACAGAAAATAGCCGGCATAAGGACTCGATGACTCTCATTTTTATTAGAGAGGAGCCAGGGAGGAGGGGGAAGTGAAGCAAGTCATTCATTTGCCAGTCGTTCAACAGTTGTGGCTCTAGTGCCCCCTGTGTATTGTGTATGCAGCCAGGTGCTGGCGGTGCAGCCATGAACAACACAGGACAAGTTCTCTGCTTTTGTGGACCTAACCTTCCACTGGGCAGAGGCAGGCAATAGTAGTAAACAAAGCAAAATAAGTAAGTTTCCAGTGTGTTAGAAGGTTATAGTGCTACACGAAGAAGAACAAGCGTGAGGGGGATTGGGAGCATGGAGGTGGAGGGCAGGTTTCGGTATAAGATGGGTGATCCAGGCAGGACTCATGGAGGGGCAGCTGGCCAGATTCATGAAGGAAGTGGGGCAGGGAGGACCTGTGTGAGCCATGCAGCGATCTGGGGGAGGAGTTTGGAGACACAGACAGGCCAGCGTGAAGGACCCAGGGCAGGATGTGAGTATACGGAGGCCAGCAGAGGCAGAGTGGGAAGGACCTAGGAGGAGTGAGGTTGAGACAGGACTGGGCGTCCCATCACAAGGGGCACAGCCACTCCAGAGACCTTTGCTTTTTCTCTGAGTAAGTGAATACCATTGCAGGGTTTGGGCAGAGCAGGACGTGACCGGACATTATATTTTATGCCTGTGTTTTCGGCTGTCATTTGGCGAGTAGGATCATAGGGGCCAGGAGTAGCAGCTGGGAAGGTCACCGCGGAGTCCAGGGAAGCGACAGTGTAGGTCACAGAGGAGGGAGAGTGACAGGCTCAGATTCTGCATAGATTCTGAAGGCAGAGTCAGGATGCCCACATAGCGTGTGAAAGTCAAAGGTCACCCCCTTCGTTTGTGCTGAAGATCTCTAAGGATGGGGTGCTGTCATTGGGTGAGAAGGGGCAGGCTGCAGGTGGAGCTGAATTTAAGGGAACAGAATTGTTAAGTGAGGGCCTGCTTAGGTGTTAATTAGGAGTAGGTTAAAACTAAACCAACCAAACACAGCATTATGTGTATGAGAGTGTGCCCAAGAACTAATTTTCTAAGAGACACAGAGACTCTTTAGTGTTTGGGGCCCTCTGGTGGACAAGTGTATTATTAATCTTCAGGGAATTCTCCGCATATGGCAAAAGTACACTTGCAAACATTATTTAGGCCAGTGATGGCGAACCTGTGACACGCGTGTCAGAGGTGACATGCGAACTCATTTTTTTGGTTGATTTTTCTTTGTTAAATGGCATTTAAATATATAAAATAAATATCAAAAATATAAATCTTTGTTTTACTATGGTTGCAAAGATCAAAAAATTTCTATATGTGACACGGCACCAGAGTTAAGTTAGGATTTTTCAAAATGCTGACACGCCGAGCTCAAAAGGTTCACCATCACTGATTTAAGCTCCAGTTTTCTTTTGAAATAAGTGAATGAACCATGTGGCTATTTGTTATATCCATGAGGGGGAATGTTATTAGATTCTGTATTGGAAGGCTGGGACTAGGAAACAAATTTAGAAGGTTGGCAGTTACCTGTCACCTGGATTACTTTGAAGTATTCAGGTGTCAGAACTGCCTGGGGGAGGTTAGGAGCTTGGAAGTGATCCATTCTGAAAACTAGGAGATTGTCAGTTGAGCAGAACCGCCACTCGTGTGTGTGAGGATGGAGAATGGAGTGAAGATGGGAGGAAGGGTCAGGAGAAATGTCAGTGGTTTGTCATACGGGTACCATACCTACCTACTTACCTCCTTTCAAACAAGTGGATGTCACTAGTGATCTATCATCAGACCTGTGCCCTTCCACTGTTTCCCATGCCAGGGCCAGGGTTCTGGAGTGGGTCTTCATAATTTCACTCTGTATCCATGATACAAGGAAAATATTCATCGTTGCTCATAATTGGGTCCGTATTTCAAGAGTCTGCTGTTCTGTCTTTTAAATATGAGAATGCTCCTGACCCCGTTCTTGGACAGAAAGACTTTCTCCATCTGAGCTTTCCTCTGGGGCCGTAGCAGGTTAGGGACAGTGGCATTACCTTTATGCCTGGGTCTGAAGTGTAGGGCAGGGACCAGTCCATCTCTTGCTCTTCTCCTGACCAGGATCACTTTGGAGCAGCAAAAAGAACAGAAAGGGCGGGGTCAAACTGTAGGATTGATGTGGGTTTGAGGACTGGCTGTTGTCACTACCCAAGATCTTGGGGAAAAAAATCACTTAAATGTTTTGAGCTTCAGTTTCCTCAACTGTAAAATAAGAAAAGAATAGCCACCTTGCAGCGCTCTTTGGGTGGTGGGCGGCTGAGAGAGAATGTGGGTTCAATGCCTGGTAGATAGGATTCCTTTAAATTAATACAACTTCATGTTTTTCAATGTAAGTGACATTAGTGTTCGATCAGATGGTCCTTTGGTTGTAAGCTGCTTGCATTTTCCTTCCAGGGTTGACAACTTTGGCTTGGGCCTTTTGCTTCGAAGCAAGCAGATAAAGCGCATGATCTCTTCGTACGTGGGAGAAAATGCAGAATTTGAACGACAGTACTTATCTGGTGAATTAGAGGTAGAGCTGACACCTCAGGTAAGAAGACACCTGCTTTTCTTTTACAATACTAACTTGTTTTAAAATGTATCTTTTTCTCCTTAGAAATGTCTTTATGCAAGATGGTTAAGGCAGAGAGAATGCTATTTCGTAGGTCCCACCTGTTGATTGCTGGAATCTAATATTTTCTGTTGCTATCCAACAGAAAAAGGAGGTATATCTGGTGAAGATCTCTAGGTAACAGGATAAATTTTAAAGTTTGGTACTAGAATGTAAATTATACTGGAAGCATGCAAAAGGACTTGCTGAAATGTTTGAGGATTATCCTAAAGGTCAACTCATATGGGTCTTTACATTATAGGTTGAGATACCTTAGCCTTCATTTTTTGGAGCTATTGAAAATGAGCCTTGTGTATCTTTTGCATTCTTCCTTTTTTTGTCAGAAGGCATATACATGGGAGAGGAACTTCCTTTATATTTCTTTTTTTAAAATCTTTATTGTTGAGATTATGACATATGTTTCTCCCCCCTCCTTAGTCTCCTTCTACCTGGGTCCTGCCCCACCCCCGGCCTTCACCACCCTATTGTTTGTGTCCATAAGTAATGCATATATGCATATAATATCTTTGTTTAATCTCTTTCTGCCCCTCCACTCCCCTTCCCTCTGAGAATTGTCAGTCTGTTCCTTTTCCATGCCACTGATTCTATTTTATTCACCAGTTTATTCTGTTCATTAGATTTCTTATTTGTTTACTTTGATTTTAGATTCAATTGTTGATAGGTATGTATTTGTTGCCATTTTGTTGTTCATATTTTTTATCTTTTTCTTCTTCCTCTTTTTTTAAAAAACACATTTTATTGATTTTTTTACAGAGAGGAAGAGAGAGGGACAGAGAGTTAGAAACATCGATGAGAGAGAAACATCGATCAGCTGCCTCCTGCACACCTCCCACTGGGAATGTGCCCGCAACCAAGGTACATGCCCCCGACCGGAATCGAACCCAGGACCTTTCAGTCTGCAGGCCGACGCTCTATCCACTGAGCCAAACTGGTCAGGGCTTCTTCCTCTTCTTAAAGAATACCCTTTAATGTTTCATATAATTCTGGTTTGATGGTGATGAACTCCTTTAGTTTTTTCTTGTCTGTGAAGCTCTTTATCTGACCTTCCATTCTAAATGATAGCTTTGCTGGGTAGAGTAATCTTGGTTGTAGGTCCTTGCTATTCATCACTTTGAATATTTATTGCCACTCCCTTCTGGCCTGCATAGTTTCTGTTGAGAAATCAGCTGACAGTCATATGGGCATTCCCTTGTAGGTAGCTAACTGCTTTCCTCTTGCTGCTTTTAAGATTCTTTTTTTGTCTTTAGCCCATGGCATTTTAATTATGATGTGTCTTGGTGTGGCTCTCTTTGGGTTCCTGTTGTTTGGGGTTCTCTGTGCTTCCTGGACTTGTAAGTCTATTTCTTTCACCAGGTAGGGGAAATTTTCTGTCATTATTTCTTCAAATAGGTTTTCAATATCTTGCTCTCTCTCTTCTTCTAGCACCCCCATAATGCGGATGTTGGTACCCTTGAAGTTGTCCCAGAGGCTCCTTACAATATCATTATATTTTTGGATTCTTATTTCTTTTTGCTTCTCTGGTTGGGTGTTTTTTGCTTCCTCATATTTCAAATCGTTGATTTGATTCTCAGGATCCTCTAGTCTACTGTTGAATTCCTGTATAGTATTCTTTATTTCAGTCAGTGTATACTTAATTTCTGAATGGTCCTTTTCCATTTTTTTGGCATTCTCACCAAGATCCTCAAAGGTCTCACTAAGACCCTTGGAGGTTTCTAAAGATTTTTGAGTAACCTTATAACTGTGGTTTTGAACTCTATATTCAGTAGTTTACTTTCTTCAGTTTCCTTCATTTGTGACATGTTTCTTTGTCTCCGCATTTTGGCTGCTTCTCTTTGTTTGTTTCTATTTATTTATTTATTTATTTTTATTTTTATTTTTTTTATTTTTCGCTAAAAGTATTACAAAGTGTATTACATAAGTGTCCTTTTTTCCCCCCCCCGCCCTTGACAGACCCCTGCCCTCCCTTACCCCCCAGTGTCTTATGTCCATTAGTTATGGTTATATGGATGCATACCAGTCCTTCGGTTGATCTCTTAATCCCCTCCCTCCTCCCCCCCAACCCTCCCTGGCCTTCCCACTGCAGTTTGACAATCAGTTTGAGGCAGCTCTGCCTCTGTATCTATTATTGTTCAAAAGTTTGTAATGGTCTTTATTATCCATGAATGAGTGAGATCATGTGGTATTTTTCCTTCATTGACTGGCTTATTTCACTTAGCATAATGCTCTCCAGTTCCATCCATGCTGTTGCAAATGGTAAGAATTCCTTCTTTTTTACAGCAGCATAGTATTCCATCGTGTAGATGTACCACAGCTTTCTAATCCATTCATCTACTGATGGGCACTTAGGCTGTTTCCAGATCTTAGCTATGGTGAATTGTGCTGCTATGAACATCGGGGTGCATATATCCTTTCTGATTGGTGTTTCTGGTTTCTTGGGATATATTCCTAGAAGTGGGATCACAGGGTCAAATGGGAGTTCCATTTCCAATTTTTTGAGGAACCTCCATACTGCCTTCCATAGTGGCTGCACCAGTCTGCATTCCCACCAGCAGTGCACAAGTGTTCCTTTTTCTCCACATCCTCTCCAGCACTTGTCGTTTGTTGATTTGTTGATGATGGCCATTCTGACAGGTGTGAGATGGTACCTCATTGTTGTTTTGATTTGCATCTCTCGGATGATTAGTGACTTTGAGCATGTTTTCATATGTCTCTTGGCTTTCTGAATGTCCTCTTTTGAAAGGTGTCTATTTAGATCCTTGGCCCATTTTTTGATTGGATTGTTTATCTTCTTTTTGTTAAGTTGTATGAGTTCCCTATAAATTTTGGAGATTAAGCCCTTATCAGATATGACGTTGGCAAATATGTTTTCCCACGAGGTGGGTTTTCTTGTTGTTTTGTTGATGGTTTCTTTTGCTGTGCAGAAGCTTTTTATTTTGATGTAGTCCCATTTGTTCAGTTTCTCTTTAGTTTCAACTGCCCTAGGAGCTGTATCAGTGAAGAAATTGTTTTGGCATATGTCTGAGATTTTGCTGCCTTTGTATTCTTCTAGAATTTTTATGGTTTCCTGTCGTACATTTAAGTCCTTTATCCATTTTGAGTTTATTCTTGTGTATGGTGTAAGTTGGTGGTCTAGTTTCATTTTCTTGCATATATCTGTCCAATTTTCCCAACACCATTTATTGAAGAGACTATCTTGGCTCCATTGTATGTTCATGCCTCCTTTGTCAAAAATTAATTGAGCATATTGGTTCGGGCTAATTTCTGGACTCTCTATTCTATTCCACTGATCTATATGTCTGTTCTTGTGCCAGTACCAGGCAGTTTTGAGAACAGTGGCTTTGTAATACAGCTTGATATCTGGCATTGAGATCCCACCTACTTTGTTTTTTCTCAGGATCGCTGCAGCTATTCGGGGTCTTTTTTTATTCCAGATGAATTTTTGGAGAGTTCGTTCTAGATCCTTGAAGAAGGCCATTGGTATTTTAATGGGAAGTGCGTTGAATGTATAGATTGCTTTGGGTAATATGGACATTTTAATGATGTTGATTCTACCAATCCAAGAACATGGTATGTTCTTCCATCTGTTTATGTCTTCCTCTATCTCTTTTTTCAACGTCCTGTAGTTTTCTGAGTAGAGGTCTTTTACCTCTTTAGTTAAGTTTATTCCTAGGTATCTTAATTTTTGGGGTGCGATGGTAAATGGGATTGTTTTTATAATCTCTCTTTCTGAAAGTTCACTATTGGTATATAGAAATGCCTCGGATTTCTTGGGGTTAATTTTGTATCCTGCTACATTGCCAAATTCATGTATTAAGTCTAGTAGTTTTTTGATGGAGTCTCTAGGGTTCTGTATGTATAATATCATGTCATCTGCAAATAAGGACAGTTTTACTTCCTCTTTTCCAATTTGGATGCCTTTTATTTCTTCTTCTTGTCTAATTGCAATGGCTAATACTTCCAGGACTATGTTGAACAGGAGTGGAGAGAGTGGACATCCCTGTCTTGTTCCTGTTCTTAGGGGAAATGGTGTTAGTTTTTGTCCATTGAGTATGATGTTGGCTGTGGGCCTGTCATATATGGCTTTTATTATGTTGAGGTATGATCCTTCTATTCCCACCTTGCTGAGAGTTTTTATCAAAAATGGGTGTTGGATTTTGTCAAATGCTTTTTCTGCATCAATTGATATGACCATGTGGTTTTTTTCTTTCAATTTGTTTATGTGATGTATCACGTTTATTGATTTACGGATGTTGTACCATCCTTGCATCCCTGGGATAAATCCTACTTGGTCATGGTGTATGATCCTTCTGATGTACTGCTGGATCCGATTTGCTAAGATTTTGTTGAGGATTTTGGCATCTATGTTCATGAGGGATATTGGCCTGTAATTCTCTTTCATTGTGTTGTCTTTACCTGGTTTTGGTATTAGGGTGATGCTAGCTTCATAAAATGTGTTTGGAAGTGTTCCATCCTCTTGGACTTTTTGTAGTAATCTGAGGAGGATAGGTTTCAGTTCTTCCTTAAAAGTTTGGTAAAACTCCCCTGAGAAGCCGTCTGGTCCTGGGCTTTTGTTTGCTGGAAGCTTTTTGATGACTGCTTCAATTTCTTCCATCGTTATTGGCCTATTGAGATTTTTAGATTCTTCCTGATTGAGTTTTGGAATGTTGTATTTTTCTAGGAATTTGTCCATTTCCTCCAGGTTGTCTAGTTTGTTGGAGTAGAGTTGTCCGTAGTATTGTTTAACAATCATTTGTATTTCTGTGGGGTCTGTTGTTATTTCGCCTCTATCATTTCTGATTTGGTTTATTTGGGACCTCTCTCTTTGCTTCTTGGTGAGCCTGGCTAGGGGTTTGTCAATCTTGTTTATCCTTTCAAAGAACCAGCTCTTGGTTTCATTGATTTTCTGTATTGTTTTTTTGGTCTCTATTTCATTGATTTCTGCTCTAATCTTTATTATCTCCTTCCTTCTGCTCACTCTGGGCTTTTCTTGTTGCTCTCTTTCTAATTCTTTGAGTTGTAGAGTTAGATGATTAACTACCATTTTTTCTTGTTTTTTGAGGTAGGCCTGTAGAGCTATAAACTTCCCTCTCAGGACTGCTTTCATTGTGTCCCAGAGGTTTTGGATTGTTGTGTTTTCATTGTCATTAGTGTCCAGGATGTTTTTAATTTCTTCTTTGATGTCATCGGTAACCCAATCAATATTTAATAACATGCTATTCAGCTTCCAAGTGTTTGAGTATTTTGGGTTGTTTTTATTGTGGTTTATTTCTAACATTATGCCATCGTGGTCTGAGAAGATGCTTTTTATGATTTCAATCTTCTTGAATTTGTGGAGACTTTGCTTGTGACCCAATATGTGGTCTATTTTTGAATATGTCCCATGAGCACCTGAGAGGAATGTATATTCTGCAGCTGTGGGGTGAAGTGTTCTGAAGATGTCAATTAAGTCCATCTGATCTAGTGAGTCATTTAGGATTGCTGTTTCTTTGCTGAGTTTTTGTCTAGCGGATTTATCCAGTGATGTTAGTGGTGTATTAAAGTCCCCTACTATGATTGTATTGTTGTCGATCTCTCCCCTGATACCTTCCAGGAGTTTTCTTATGTATGTGGGTGCTCCTGCATTGGGTGCATATATGTTTATCAGGGTTATATCCTCTTGTTGTATTGATCCCTTTAGTATTATGAAGTGGCCTTCCTTATCTCTGGTTATGGCCTTCACTTTGAGGTCTATTTTGTCGGATATAAGTATTGCTACCCCAGCTTTTTTTTCATTTCCATTTGCCTGAAAGATATTTTTCCATCCCTTCACTTTCAGTCTGTGTGAGTCCCTTCTAATGAGGTGGGTCTCTTGTAGACAGCAAATGTATGGGTCATGTTTTTTTATCCATTCAGCCACTCGATATCTTTTGATTGGACCATTTAGTCCATTTACATTTAAAGTTATTATTGAAAGGTACTTGTTTGTAGCCATTTCTATTTTTTTGTGGCTGCTTTCTTTCTGGGCTTTTTATTTCTTCTTTTTACACCAGTCCCTTTAGCATTTCTTGCATTGCTGGCTTGGTGGTGATGAACTCCCTTAGCCTTTTTTTGTCTGTGAAGCTTCTTATTTCCCCTTCAATTTTGAATGATAGCCTTGCTGGATAGAGTATTCTTGGATTCAGTCCTTTGCTTTGCATCACTTTGTAGATTTCCGTCCATTCTTTTCTGGCCTGATGTGTTTCTGTTGAGAAATCGTTTGATAATCTGATGGGGGACCCTTTGTAGGTAACTCTCTGTTTCTCTCTTGCAGCCTTTAAGATTCTCTCTTTGTCTTGTACATTTGCCATCGTTATTATGACGTGTCTTGGTGTCGGTCTTTTGGGGTTCATCTTGCCTGGGACTCTCTGTATTTGTGTAACTTTTTTCTTCCCCATATCTGGGAAGTTTTCTGTCATTATTTCTTCAAATAGATTTTCTAATCCTTGCTGCTCTTCTTGTCCTTCTTGCAGCCCTATTATGCGTATGTTACTTCGTTTCATGTTGTCCTGAAGCTCCCTTAGGCTCTCCTCCTGTTTTTTAATTCTTTTCTCCAGTTGCTGTTCAGATTGAGCTTGTTTCTCTGCCTTATCTTCTAACTCACTAATTCGGTCTTCTGCTTCTTCTAGTCTGCTGTTGAAACTTTCCATGGTGTTTTTGATTGTAGCTATATCCCTTTTCATTTCTTCCTGATTCTTGCATAGGTTGTTGATTTTCTCATCCATCCGGTGAATGAATTGTACAACCATCATTCTGAATTCTTTTTCTGTCATGTTGCACGCTTCAGCTTCATTAATTTCCTTTCTTGGTGATTCTTCATTGTCTTTCCTCTGGGTATTGTGTCGTCTCTTCATTCTGATTATCTCCTGATGGTTCAAAGGTTGAGTTGCGTGGGCCTGGGCCGTGCGCAGTGGGAGGCTCCCACCACCCTAGTGTCACTGAAGAGCTCTGACACTAAGATGTGTGGTTGTTGTTGGTTGGTGGGAACCAGGCTCGCTCTGTGTCAGTGTTGCCAACACTCAATGTGGCCTCGCGCGTGCCCTTAGAATTAGGGACCCTGCCTGCACTGTGATGAAATAGAGGCCCCCCTGACGCGTGTTTAGCACCAGAGCAGAGCCCCCTAGCTTGCGCCAGGAGTCAGAGTTCCCCAAGAGTTCAGTATCAGAGTCTCTGTTGCTTCGCGCAACCTCACCTTGAGAATCAGGGTCCCTGTGTGCCCTTGCACCAGGAATTGGATTCACTGGCTCTTAGTATGAATGCACAGGAAATCAGGATCTCAGGCGCAGGTGATAAGAAACACAGTCAAGTCACTGGTGCTTGGTGCTGCCTCCTGCCCTGAGAAACGGGGTTTCTGGGCCTGTGCTAGGCGGACAAACTCCCGTTCGCGCGATTGCTCCCAGCCCAGGGCTCTGATGCCAGCAGTGTGCGCAGGATTAGTTCCTGGTGCTGTGCGCGTTTTTGCTCCCAGCCCAGGGCTCTGATGCCAGCAGTGCGCACAGGATTAGTTCCTGGTGCTGTGCGCGTTTTTGCTCCCAGCCCAGGGCTCTGATGCCAGCAGTGCGCACAGGATTAGTTCCTGGTGCTGTGCGCGTTTTTGCTCCCAGCCCAGGGCTCTGAAGCCCGAAGTGCGCATAGGATCAGTTCTAAGGTGCTCGCGCACTTTCAGGCCAAAGTTTCTGCAGCGCTGAGGCCCCGGCAAGGGGTAGGTCTATCAGTTAGTTACTCTGGCACTGCCCGCGATCCTGGGGGAAGGGGGGATGGGCTCTGCTACTCACGGATCTGCAGCAGGGATCTCCGAACTTTCCGTGTCTGCAGGTCTGTAGCTGTGGTCACAGGTCTCTGTCCCCAGTGGCTGCAGGGTCCTGGTATGCGTCTGAGATCAGACTGGGTGGTGCTGAGGCCAGGATCCTAGTCTCAAGCAGCTCTGTTTCCCAAGATGGCGTGGTCGCTGTGCCTCTGCTGGCCGCCCAGGAGTGTCCGCCCCTCCGTGGAGGGGTGCAGGCCTCCTCTGGGCTCCCGCAGTCGCGCCGCCCGCAAGTCGCCGCCTCCGGGTTAGTAGCCGCTGGGTTAGTAGCCGATCTCTGGATGCCGGTAGGTAACCGCTTCCCAAGATGGCGTGGTCTCGCCGCTGCGCTGGCGCCCAGGGGGAAGTTTCAGCCTCAATCTCTAACCATCCGCATTTTTCAGGAGTTCTCTGTCTTTCCTGGCTGCAGACTGTCTCTCAGCTGAACCTCCCCAGCTTGATCGGGCTGGTTGTTACCCGTTTCAGCTGCTTGCCCCTATCTGCTCCGGGACGAAGGACCAACACGTCCATCTAAGCCTCCGCCATTTTTTTCTCCTGTTTCTATTTATTGAGTAGAGCTGCAGTGTGTCCTTGAGTTGATAGAGTGGCCTCATGTAGTAGGTGTCCTATAGGACTCGGTGTCTCAGACTCCCCAATCACTTGGGATGGATACTCTAGGTGCACCCAATTGTGGGCTGTGTGCACAGTTTTGTTGTAGTTGAGCCTTGATTGCTGTTGGTGTCACTGGGAGGAATTGACCTCCAGGCCAATTGGCTGTGAGGACCAGCTGCGACTACAGTGGGAGAGCTGCTGTGCAGGAGATACCTGTATGGAGCAGGACTTGCTTCAATGGGGCTTTGATGCTCTCTGAGTCTGCCCCTTGAGTGTGTTGCTTATGGATGTGTAGAGTTGTAATCTGGTATGGTCTGACACTGACCACTGGGTACACTGGCTCTTGGGTCTCTAGGGAAGAGTAAAGTCAGCCACTGCCTGGGGCCACTCAGCAGGAGCTACAGAGAGATCTGCAGATTCCTCCTCTTTGGATCAGGTTTGGAAGTGCTCACATGAGGCCCAACTGTGAAGCAAGGCAGGCTGGTGCTGTACTGAGTCTTGGGTCTTTTATTGATAGATTTGGGGTTCCCAGACCCATCTGCAGCTTGTTTGAGAGATTTTAGCCTGAGCAAGGACAGGTCATTCGTATGCAACAGCTGCTGCACACAGCTTGGGTGGGGTTGTAAATTGAATGAGGCGGGGTCTCAGGGACTCAACAAGGTGGAGCAAACAGAAGCTGACAGTCAGCCCTGTGACCAGGGAGGTCCCAGCATAGGAAAAATGATCCCTGTGAGCAACTCTGTCTGGTAGAAAGCCACCCCCAAATTCCTGCCCCTATGCCAGACAATCCAGTTCCTCCTCATATGTGTCTGTGTTCCTCAGAGCTTCACCCTGGCACTGGAGCTCAGAAGAAGCAGGACTTTGTAAGTTCAGTTTGTGGTGCTAGCCTTTTAAGAGGGGCATTTGGGTCTCCAGCAGCCTCTGTGTCACTGAGCCCCAATCCACACTGGTTTTTACAGCTCATAGTTTTTACTGCCCACAGGGACTTCTTTTCCCAGCTCTGGGACCCTGGGCTGGGGGTCTGGTGTGGGCCTGGGACTCCTTGCTCCTCCTAGTGGCCTCTGCAGAGACAGTCTCCCTCCCGATTAGAAAAGCAGCACACGTGGGTGCTGTACCAGCCCGTTTCGTGCTTCCCCACCTCCTACCAGTCTCAGTGTGCTTTCTTCTTTACTTTTCTAGTTGTAGGGTTTCCATTTAGCCAGCTTTCTGGTGGTTCTAGATGATGGTTGTTCTGTATTTTAGTTGTAATTTTGATGTGGTTGTGGGAGGCTGTGAGTACAGGCGTGTTTGCCTACGCTACTATCTTGGTCTGAAAAGCTTCCATAATATTTCTTTTACATTCTTTCTTTAAGCTGAAGAGGTTAGGGTCTCCCTCCTCAATGTAGTGGCAACTTGTTTGGTGGCCTGAGCATCAGGAGGGAGTGTAGATGAAGAGTTGGGGATCAGGGCTCCCTTTGGGGTGGATGTGGGGCTTGGTGGTTTCTGCAGAACTCCTGCCTGCAGAAACATTCTGTTTCCAGGCTCTTGCCCAGTGGGACACAGAAGGAGTGAAGTATTTAGGGTGGGTGGACATAAAACACATTCTAACCTAGGGCTGGTTTGAGGATTGAATTTTTGTGCCCATTGGTAACTTAAAATTCCCGGAACACAGAGTAGAGTCATCTCATCCTTTGGATAGGGTAGAATAGTGTTTTTTTTTTTTTTTTTTTTTTTTTTTTTTTTTTTTTTTTTTAATATTTTAATAATTTTTATTTCTTAAAGTATTACAAAGAGTATTACATATGTCTCCTTTTTTCCCCCCCTTGACATTTCCCCGGCCCCTACCCCCCCCCCCCCCCCGTGTCTTGTGTCCATTGGTTAATCTTATATGCATGCATATAAGTCCTTCAGTTGGTCTCTTAATCCCCCCCCCAACCCTCCCCAGGCTTCCCACTGTACTTTAACATTCTGTTCAATGATGCTCTGCTTCTGTATCTACCCCTGTACATCAGTCCATACTGGTCCCCTTTATTTGTCCCAACCTCACTGGAGTAGTCTCAACCTCACCAGGGCCGTCTGAGCCTCACCAGGGCCGTTTCAACCTCACCGGGGTCGCCCCTACCTCACGGGGGCTGTTTCAACCTCACCGGGGTCGTCCCTACCTCACGGGGGCCGTTTCAACCTCACCGGGGTCGTCCCTACCACACCGGGGCCGTTTCAACCTGACCGGGGTTGTCCCTACCACACCGGGGCCATTTCGACCTGACCGGGGTTGTCCCTAACAGACCGGGGTCGTCCCTACCTCACGGGGGCCGTTTCAGCCTCACCGGGGCTGTCCCGACTTTACCAGGGCCGTTTCAACTTCACCGGGGTTGTCCCTACCACACCGGGGCCGTTTCAACCTTACCGGGGTTGTCCCTACCACACCGGGGCCGTTTCGACCTGACCGGGGTCGTCCCTACCTCACGGGGGCCGTTTCAACCTGACCGGGGTTGTCCCTACCACACCGGGGCCGTTTCAACCTGACCAGGGTCGTCCCTACCTCACGGGGGCCGTTTCAACCTCACCGGGGTCGTCCCTACCTCACGGGGGCCGTTTCAACCTGACCGGGGTTGTCCCTACGACACCGGGGCCGTTTCGACCTGACCAGGGTCGTCCCTACCTCACGGGGGCCGTTTCAACCTCACCAGGGTCGTCCCTGCCACACCGGGGCCGTTTCGACCTGACCGGGGTCGTCCCTACCTCACGGGGGCCGTTTCAACCTCACCGGGGTTGTCCCTACCACACCGGGGCTGTTTCAACCTGACGGGGGTTGTCCCTACCACACCGGGGCCGTTTCAACCTGACCGGGGTTGTCCCTACCACACCGGGGCCGTTTCGACCTGACCAGGGTCGTCCCTACCTCACGGGGGCCGTTTCAACCTCACCGGGGTCGTCCCTACCTCACGGGGGGCCGTTTCAACCTGACCGGGGTTGTCCCTACGACACCGGGGCCGTTTCGACCTGACCAGGGTCGTCCCTACCTCACGGGGGCCGTTTCAACCTCACCAGGGTCGTCCCTGCCACACCGGGGCCGTTTCGACCTGACCGGGGTCGTCCCTACCTCACGGGGGCCGTTTCAACCTCACCGGGGTTGTCCCTACCACACCGGGGCTGTTTCAACCTGACCGGGGTTGTCCCTACCACACCGGGGCCGTTTCAACCTGACCGGGGTTGTCCCTACCTCACGGGGGCCGTTTCAACCTGACCGGGGTTGTCCCTACCACACCGGGGCCGTTTCAACCTGACCAGGGTCGTCCCTACCTCACGGGGGCCGTTTCAACCTCACCGGGGTTGTCCCTACCACACCGGGGCTGTTTCGACCTGACCGGGGTTGTCCCTACCACACCGGGGCCGTTTCGACCTGACCAGGGTCGTCCCTACCTCACGGGGGCCGTTTCAACCTCACCGGGGTCGTCCCTACCTCACGGGGGCCGTTTCAACCTCACCGGGGTTGTCCCTACCACACCGGGGCCGTTTCAACCTGACCGGGGTTGTCCCTACCACACCGGGGCCGTTTCAACCTGACCGGGGTTGTCCCTACCACACCGGGGCCGTTTCAACCTGACCAGGGTCGTCCCTACCTCACGGGGGCCGTTTCAACCTCACCGGGGTTGTCCCTACCACACCGGGGCTGTTTCGACCTGACCGGGGTTGTCCCTACTTCACGGGGGCCGTTTCAACCTCACCGGGGTCGTCCCTACCACACCGGGGCCGTTTCGACCTGACTGGGGTCGGGGCTGTTTCAACCTCACCGGGGTCGTCCCTACCACACCGGGGCCGTTTTGACCTGACTGGGGTCGTCCCTACCTCACGGGGGCTGTTACAACCTGACCAGGGTCGTCCCTACCTCACGGGGGCCGTTTCAACCTCACCGGGGTTGTCCCTACCACACCGGGGCTGTTTCGACCTGACCGGGGTTGTCCCTACTTCACGGGGGCCGTTTCAACCTCACCGGGGTCGTCCCTACCTCACGGGGGCCGTTTCAACCTCACCGGGGTTGTCCCTACCACACCGGGGCCGTTTCAACCTCACCGGGGTCGTCCCTACCTCACGGGGGCCGTTTCAACCTCACCGGGGTTGTCCCTACCACACCGGGGCCGTTTCAACCTGACCGGGGTTGTCCCTACCACACCGGGGCCGTTTCAACCTGACCGGGGTTGTCCCTACCACACCGGGGCCGTTTCAACCTGACCAGGGTCGTCCCTACCTCACGGGGGCCGTTTCAACCTCACCGGGGTTGTCCCTACCACACCGGGGCTGTTTCGACCTGACCGGGGTTGTCCCTACTTCACGGGGGCCGTTTCAACCTCACCGGGGTCGTCCCTACCACACCGGGGCCGTTTCGACCTGACTGGGGTCGGGGCTGTTTCAACCTCACCGGGGTCGTCCCTACCACACCGGGGCCGTTTCGACCTGACTGGGGTCGTCCCTACCTCACGGGGGCTGTTACAACCTGACCAGGGTCGTCCCTACCTCACGGGGGCCGTTTCAACCTCACCGGGGTTGTCCCTACCACACCGGGGCTGTTTCAACCTGACCGGGGTTGTCCCTACCACACCGGGGCTGTTTCGACCTGACCGGGGTCGTCTCTACCTCACGGGGGCCGATTCAACCTCACCGGGGTTGTCCCTACCACACCGGGGCCGTTTCAACCTGACCGGGGTTGTCCCTACCACACCGGGGCCGTTTCGACCTGACCGGGTCGTCCTTACCTCACGGGGGCTGTTTCAACCTAACCTGGGTCGTCCCTACCACACCGGGACCGTTTCAACCTCACCGGGGCCATCCCGACCTCGCGGGGACCATCCCAGCCTTACCGGGGAAACAGGAAGTTTGGCCCTCTGTCCTCTGCCGGCGGCTCCCCACCAGACAAAATCTCCAGGCGTTCCTGGTGTTTGAACATCCAGCACTCCTGCCCTCCACCAAGTGCACAGACTGCCTGTCTGCTGTCCCCCAGCGCCCCACAAGAGACTGGGACCAGTGGGCATGTTTGTACGCTTGCTGGTACAGCAGTTCCACAGTGCCGGCCGAGTCAGGCCCAGCCCTGGCCGGCCCCGGACCCGACTCTGCCCCCCGATTGCGTCCCTCCCAGATGCAAGGAGCTGAAATCTGCAGCCTGCTGGGATGGGCTCTGTACTTGGTGCCTCTGCACATCCTACTGGATCTCAATGCGCTTCTTTCTATGCGAGGAGTTGAAATCTGCAGTTTGTTGGGTTGGGCTCTGTACTTGGTGTCACATCCTACTCAGTCTCAATGTTCTTTCTCTCCTTCCAGTTGTAGAGCTTCCACTGGGCCAACTTTCCCATGGTTCTGTATGATAGGTGTTTGTCTGATATTTGGTAGTTTCGATGTTGTTGTGTGAGGCAGCACGCACAGGTCTCTTCCTTATGCCGCCATCCTGGTTCTCCTGGGTCTGCTTCTTGAGTGTGTCTCCCATGGCTGCGAGCAGTTGAAGTCTGCAATTTGTTGGGATAGGCTGCAAAAGCGCAGGTGGGTCTTTTTGTGCACCTGGCACAGCTTGGATGGGGATGTAAATTGATTAAGGCTGAGACTCAGGGAGTCGCCATGGTGGAGCAAATAGCACTGGCTGAGTCTCCTCGGCCCCTTGAATCTCTGCCAGGGCTTTGTGTCCCCCAGTGCAGGCAAGCAGCTGTGCGACAGAGTCTCCCTCGCTTTCTGATGGCTGCAAGGCCGAGCTGCCTCTCCCTGTAGGGTCTGGTGCCTCATGATCCCGCCTGAACCAGCTCAGTGGATTTGGAAGTTTGCAGAAGCAAAGGCGTTTCTACTTGTGAGTCTGGCACAGCCCAGATGGGAATGTAAATTGCGTAGGGCGGGTTCACAGGGAGTCGCCAGGGCGGAGACTCAGCGGCCCCTTGCCTATCCAGGACTCCAGGATTTTGCGTCCCCCAGTGCCGGCGAGCAGCCGAGCGCCAGAGCCTCCCTCGCTTCCTGACCGCTGGAAGGCCGTGCCGTCTCTCGCCTTGGGGCCTGGGGCCTCAGAGACCCACCCGAACCAGCTCAGTGGATTTGAGAGTTTGTAAAAGCACAGTCATTCCCTCTTGTGCCTCTGGCACAGCCCTGAGGGTAGGGCGGGGTCACAGGGAGTCGCCAGCATGGAGGAAATAGCGATGGCGGTGTCTCCGCGCCCCTCGCCTCCCCGGGACACCAGGACTTCTTGTCCCTCAGTGCCAGCGAGCAGCCGTGTGTCAGAGCTTCCCTCGCTCTCCGACCACTGCAAGGCCGTGGCCGCCTCTCCCTGTGGGATCTGGGGCCTCAGAGACCCGCCCCGAGCAAGCCCAGAGGATTCGAGGGTTCGTAAAAAACCGAGAATCCATTTGCAGCCCGCGTGGCGTGTGACTGCGTACCTCTGGTTTTGGTGCCTCCGTAGCTCCCACTCAGTCTCACTGCGCTTCTTTCTTTTCCTCCAGTTGTAGATCTCCCACTGGGCCAACTTCCCCATGGTTCTGAGTGGCGGTTGTTTACTTCATAGTTGATAGTTTCAATGATGCTGTGAGAGAGCAGCACACACAGGTCCGCTCCCTACGCCGCCATCTTGGTTCCTCGAAACTTTGTAGCCTTGAGTGAAGCCGAGGGCCAGCCAAGGCAGGTGGGAAGCTTGTCTTCCTCCATCGCCAGGGACAACCCAAGCCTTCTCTAGTGTTTTATCTATACATATTTTCAGTGACGCCCCAAGGTCCCCCCTTCTCCAGAATATCCCACATGCTTGAATGCCTCAGTGTTTCAAATGCTAGTCATTAGTTCCTTCTTGGAGTTTAGGTCCCAGTGAAAGTAGAACATTGGTTTCAGGTTGGGACAATATTAACACCCTGCCATTAATACCTAACCTCATTCTTACTACTGATTAGCCATTTAGCTGTCCAGCGTGACCAGGATGTAGCTGGACCGTAACTACAGACCTCAGTGGTGGAGAGGGTGTTGGAATGTGCTGTTGGAGTTTGTTGCCTTCTGGCAGACTCGGTGGAAAGGCAGTTGGAGGTGGGAGGGAGCTGGGAAATGAAGGTGACCAATGAAAGATACAAAGAAACTTTGCCTACAGCTGTTTGTCCTCTGAAACAAAATTTGAAGGACTCTTGATTTTTAAAAACCAATTTACAGAATAAGACCTGAAGCAGAGAGGCATGGAACAGACTGACATACCTTGATGTGGGGTTGGGGGGATAAGAAGAGATAAACCAAAGAACTTACATACCTACAGGCATAGCCCATGGACATGGGCAAAAAATAGCATAGTGAAAACATGGTGGGGAGATAGGGGCTGGGAGGAGGGAGTAAAGTGGGGAAAAGGGGCGATATCTGTAATACTATCAACAATAAAAAGTACATTAAAAAATAAAAATAAAATGAAAACCAATTTACTTATATGTTGTACTTTGGATTTTTCCTTAGTTAGATAATATTGTAGATCAAATACTTACGAGAATGGTTTAGAATACATTCTAGATAAATTTGAACATTTTATATTATTTCACAATAATTGTTCATTATTACTGATGATAAGATTCAGGCCATTCCTGCATATAGCACACAGTAAAACCCAGAACTTATTTTTGTGATTTTTAATATATATAGTTGTAGTTACATGTGTCAGATTTGAAAACTCATTTAAAAATAGTACAAATAGACTGATGTTGACATGTTGTCGAAGCCAGCAGGCGACATGGAAGGTGAAAGGGTGATTATTCGAATAAGCAGTTACATGTTGTGGATTAGGAATAGAGAGGCTGCCCTGGCTGGTATGGCTCAGTTTGTTGGGTATTGTCCCATGCACTGAAAGGTTGCCGGTTTGACTCCCTGTCAGGACAATGCCTGGGTAGCAGGTTCAGTCCCAAACTGGGGTGTGTATAGGAGGCAACCCACTGATGTTGCTCTCACATTGATGTTTTGCTCTCTTCCTCTCCCCTCTTCTCTCTCTAAAAATCAAAGGAAAAAATACATAAAAAAGAAAAAAAAATAGAGTAGAAAGGTTGTTATCTAGAGAGGCAGTAATTGTTTTAAATTAATCTCCTAGCGTAAGTTGTTAGTGGAATATATCAACTTACCATGCTAGGTACCGCCTGGAATGGTAATCCTTTGCAGTGGTTCTCAACCTTCTGGCCCTTTAAATACAGTTCCTCATGTTGTGACCCAACCATAAAATTATTTTTGTTACTACTTCATAACTGTAATGTTGCTACTGTTATGAATCGTCATGTAAATATCTGATATGCAGGATGGTCTTAAGCGACCCCTGTGAAAGGGTCGTTCGACCGCCACAGGGGTTGCGACCCACAGGTTGAGAACCGCTGCTTTAGAGAGTAGGCACCGTGTCTGAATGCTCTGTGTCCACATGCAGAGGGGTGCGTACTGACCTTGTGGGGTGTTGCTTGCTCACCTGTAGGGCACACTGGCAGAGAGGATTCGTGCCGGCGGCGCTGGAGTTCCTGCCTTTTACACCAGCACAGGCTACGGGACGCTGGTGCAAGAAGGAGGGGCCCCGATCAAGTACAACAAGGATGGCAGCATCGCCATTGCCAGTAAGCCACGAGAGGTAGGACGCGGTCATCCAGGGGGCACCCGACCCCACCGTGAACACAGGGTTCTGGTGACTCGTTGGGGAAATCAGTATAAAGCCACCTCTATGTGAGAACAAGCACTGCCATTCATTAGCATAAATACGTTAGGTGTGATTTCCAGCTAAAGCTGAGCGTCTGCTATTCATTCAAATCAGACAGAGAAACCAGATTAAGTAAACGAGAAAAAACTGTAACTGTATAAGATGTGCGAGTTAAGATTAAATTTTTACCATTATAAAAGTCGTTATAATTGCTGATTATGCTTATGAGGAAAGTAGAGTAGCTACCTGATATAAATGCTATTAAAGGCTTCATGCTCAGGCCTCTTGTGCAATTGAAGGATGAGAAAAAGCCAAGGCAATCACAAGTTTATCCTCAATATTAAAATATGGAATTCTGTAGTGGAATGAATGGGGAGCTCACATTATCACCTTCATTTTGTATACTGGACACACTTGAGCTTTAGGCTGAATAGCTTCGTTTTGTTTAAAGTGCTGGATAGGGGGTAACTTCACACGCATACTAGGAAAGCATAGAACTCAAACAGGCTTAGTCCCTCAAGAAGTTAATAAACAAACAAATTAATAATAATAATAATTTAAAAATATGTTAAATAAGCTGATCATTAAATAAACTCTAGATATTTGAGGTGCCTTAGATTTGAGGCAACTTCTAAGCATACACAGGCCCATATTTCATGACTGGGCTTTTAGCATCTTTCCCGTCTCCCTGCTCCCCGCCTCTAGGAAGTGAGCACAGGTTGCAGAGATGCTCAGCTTGTCTCTAGAGAGTAAACACTTAGAAGCAAGGGATGACCTCTTATCAACTTTCTGCTCATGGAGATGTTAGCTCTGCACCCCCTTTCTGAGGGAAGATGCAAGGTCCTCGAACCTGTGCCCTGCTGTCCTCTGAGCAGGCCCTTCACCTGGAGCCTTGCCGTTCTGATCAAGGTGACCTTGGCTTTTGTTGACATTTTTGATATTCTATCTTTAATGCCTAATTAAACTTCAAAAGTTCTTGACCAAGTAAAAGGCAAGAGTCTAATTAATACCATGGATCTTAAGAATATAGGTAAAGATGGACAAAATTGGGTTGATACTTAAGGAGCTCGCTAGCATTAACTCACCCTGGGAAACACAGGATACACTAGACTCTGTCCTGAATATCTGGGTTCATTTCTGCCTTGAGTCAGGTGCATGAATCTAGTAGTTTTGTAATTTTGTCTTGAAACAACTCCTATTAGCTCTTTATTTCCCTTGCTTATTGTGGGAAGCGGAAGTGAGTGAATTCCTTAATTCAGTGACATTTTTGAGTTCCTCTTTCCCAGGAACTTTGGAAAAGGAGGGTCTAGACCAAGTCTCCCTGTGGTGGAGGAACTGACAGGGAATGAATAGACAAACACACATGTCAATCAAGTAGGGCCAGGACAGAGAGAGGGATCAGTGGCCACGAAGGCAGTGTTTCAGGTGGGGTTAGGGAAACCACTGTGAAGATGACATTGGTAGAAAGACCTGAATGAAATAGGAGAAAGAGCTGGGCAAAGATCACAGGGTTGTGATCTAGTCAGAAGGCAGAAGGAGGACAAGGTCCTGAGGCAGGCTTGCCCTTTGTGTGGAACAGCAGGGTGATGAGACTGGAACAGAGTTAGTGAGGCCGAGAGCAGTGGGATTGAAGGTTGAAGAGAGACAGGAGCCAGATCTTGTGAGTGTGGATTTTACTGAGAGTGGTGAGCGGCCAGCGGAAAGTTGGGGGCGAGTGATGTGATCTGAGCTACATTTTGGCAAGTTGTAGCTGTTGGGAAGTGAGGTTTTTTTTGCAGGGACCAAGAGCAGCAGCAGTGAAAGGGATTAAGAGGCTGTTGCATTAATCCGGGTGGGAAGGTAAAGTGGAATTGGTGAGGAGTGGTTGGGATAGGGATATATATTCATAGTAAAGCCAACAGGATTTACTGGTGGATTGGTGGTGGCTGGAAGAGAAGACAGAATCAAGTGTGCTGCTTGTTGAGAGGGGCCGGGCATGGGGGTCAGCGAAGAGCTCTGGCAGAGACCGGTGCGTTGAAGACGTCCACCATGCTCCAAGAGGAGGCGCGCAGTAGGCTCCACTCGGGATGGGAACTCAGAGGCATCGGTATATAGTATTCAAGTCTTTGGGACTAGATGAGTGGCTAGGGTTGGAGAGCAGAGAGAGAACACCTCGTTTGCATATAAGGGTAGGGAAGAGGGCTTGAAGGAGCAGGAAAGAAGAATGGGAAAGTGTCTAGTGAGTGAAGGGGAAACCCAGGCGATTTGAAAGATGGGACATTTTACGAAGGAGCGTGTGAGCAAATGTGTCAGCGTGTGCCGAGGTGGGGTAATAGCGTATTGGGAAGTGACCATCAGATCTGGACACAGAGGTCATTGGTGACTTTGAAGAGTCATTCTTTTAGAGTAGAGCGTTTTTCTGGAGTGATGAAAATTTGACTGGAGTGGATTCAAGAAAGGACTGGAAGATGGAGTTGAGGCCATGAAATGCACAAGTCTTTCAAGTGAGTATAGTGGCCAGTTAGACAAAACCAATTCCTTCCCTTTTTTAAAATTTTAGAATAATAACTAAAACTCACCAACTCCTAGTGCGTAGATCCGTCAGGAAATTATATAATTAAAATTTAAAAAGCTAATTTTAAAAAATTTACTTTTCCTGGGGTTAGCATATATTTAGATCTATATGTAGTTTTCTAGATCTGTATGTAAAATACTCCATATGTAAACATTATCATTGATGCTCACAGTAATGATTCTTAAATACATAATACCCTTTAAAAAAAAACTAGATATTGATGTGCAGCTTACAAATATCTTTTATATAACTTGCCTAAGTTTTTATTAAATGAGATCCTCATTCACCACTGATTCCATAAATTCAATATTTTCTAGAAGGAAGGTGGGATAATGTCTTTAAGGAAGCTGTTAAGAAAGAATTTAAAAAAAGAAAAGAAAGAATTTCAGTTTTAAACCATAGTATAGTTAAACAAGTTAATGTACCCAAACTTTCTACGGCAGCTTTCTATAAAACGCATGCTACTTGTCCACTAGGGGGTGCAGTGGTAATGGGAATGGAGTGCTGTGTGTAAATGGCTCCCATCCTCATGGTGATGGATGGAGCACAGCTTCCGCGTTGTACCCAGGGCCGGGACATAGTTTTGCTTTAAGCTTCTTCCCTTCTTCACCCCGACCCCGCCATTCATAGTAGAACTAACGGCAGTAAACATACACAAGTCAATAGCATTCCATTAGAACCAGGAGAGAAGGTATAATAGAATAAAATATCGCATTCATAGTAGCATCAGAAGCTATGAGGTACCTGTGACTAAATCCTAAAAACATATACAAAGCTTTTGGAGTGAAAATTGCAAAACGATTGAAAGAAGTAAAAGAGACTTCAAAAAATATTATGCTTCTGGGTGGGACCATATAGTGTGCCAGTTCTCTCTAAATTCCTCTACAAATTCTAGGAATTCCAATTAAAATTTCAACAGATGATTATATATGAATTAGGAGAGGTGAATGGACTTTTAAAACCATTTCATTTATTTTTTATTCTTTTAAAATATATTTTTATTGATTTCAGAAAGGAAGGAAGAGGGAGAGAGAGATTGAAACATCAATGATGAGAGAATCATTGATTGGCTGCCTCCTGCACACCCCCTACTGGGGATTGAGCCTGCAACCCAGGCATGTGCCCTTGACCAGAATCGAACCTGGGACTCTCCAGTCCACAGGCCAACGCTCTATCCACTGAGTCAAACCAGGTAGGGCAGAACCATTTCACTTATATAAACAGTACATTGTATAGTTTTTTCCTTGGGCAACGGGGAAAGAGGAACAGGTATTATGTTCAATGTGTAACCTATGGGCACAAGTAATAAAATGAACACTGACATACACAGTCATAGCTCAGTTCCTCAGGTTGACCGAGCTCTCGGTTGTCACTGAGCCTTTGCACATGCTGTTCCCTCAGTCCCCCCTTCCAGCATCTTTCACTCAGTCCCAGTTGCCCACCACACTTATTCTTCGGGTCTCCCTTTAGATTCTTCTCTCTCTGAGAAACCTTTCCCAGCTAAGCCTGTGCCCCTCTTATCCGCCTTATCAGAACTCGTATCACAACCAAACAGCAGCTGTGCAAATACCTGATAGCGCCCCCTTTGTCTCCTGCAGGTGAGGGAGTTCAACGGTCAACATTTTATTTTGGAGGAAGCGATTACAGGGGATTTTGCCTTGGTGAAAGCCTGGAAGGCAGACCGTGCAGGAAACATCATTTTCAGGTAGTGTGATGGCCTTAAGAAAGACTAATGTAGTGCATTTCAGCAACTTAATATTTCAATATTTCTTAAGTTATGATTACAAAATGGATATCTTAATGTGTTTGGTATTTAAAATTTATCTTAAAATGGCTGAAAATAAACAGCAGCATGTGTGTGTGTGCGTGTGCATGTATGTGTGTGTGTATAAACAGCGATCTCACTGGTATGGAGTACTGGCGGGTGTCTGTTCTGATTGGTGGGTGTCCACGTTGCTCTGCTTGCTAAGTATTTGCAACTATATACCCTTGAATTTAGTCCCATACAAATTATGTTTTCCTCCGTGTATTTTAGTTGCCAAGACCTGTTACAATATTGACATGCTTACAAAACGTGAGAAAAGCACACAATTACATTTTATTTTGATACTAGAGGCCTGATTCACGAAATTCATGAAAGAGTAGGCCTTCCTGCCCCTGGCTGCTGGCACCGGCTTCCCCCTGGTACCCAGAACCCGGGGCTTCCCTCACAGCCCAGGCTTCGTCTGGAAGGTTGTCCGGAAGGACATCTGGTCTAATTAGCATATTATGCTTTTATTATTAGATTGTTATTTACATGCACTGTCTTCAAATGCCCAAGTTACTTTGATGTTCTGGGAAGATATTGCCAGTAATTACTTAAGTCAGGCCTTTTCCCGGTCTTATTGCTGTCTACTAGAAGTCTAACCTTAATAGTGCTCAATTTCTATTCTCATTAACTGCATGGCCAAGATATGCTTAATAGACTTGAAGATCTTTTGATTATCATAAGCTTGCTTAATACTAAGTATTTAATATTTTGGATTTATAGATTATGTAGTTGTTTTTTTAAAATTATACCACCTTTCAATATATGCATAAAGTTAAAAGACTTTTTCAAAATGTTTGGTATTAAAAATTTCACCTATTAGATTATAGAAATCATTTTTTTCTCATCATATTGTGATTTACTGCTTTTAGTTTGCAATTTTTATCTTTATCAAATGCAGCTTTTGTGCGATCACAGCTAAATACTGAGTGACCACTCTCACACTGTTTTGTTCATTTCTGAAGAACTTATAATATTTATACTATGTTTGATTTCTTGAATTCAATGTTTTTGGAATTACAGCTACCTTTGGCCATTACAGAAGGCATTTTGCATCATATCTATCGCACTTGACACATTGGTGTATTGTTTGCGAAGTTCAATTGCTATTTTAAAAAAAAGTAATGAAATTGTATAGCAGCAAATGGAGATGAATTATTTAAAATATTTCCACGAATTTTCCCGTGCTCCATTGCCTGGCCCCGGTATCTAAGCACTGCACAGGGCTATTTTAAGCACAGGCTTTATGCTTGTTGTTCAAGTACACATTACGCTTTGATGTGAAATGAGAGCGCATATCACCCATGGTCAAGTCACTTCGATTCTTAAGATACTGACTTTAGAAGAGTGGACACCTGGTGCAGAGGTCTGTCTAGGCCGAGGTTAAAGTGGGGGTGCCCAGCACGCCCCCACCTCCCGCTACTCTGCCTTGGGAGCACACAAGGACACACCTGTCCTTACACCTGTCCTTGAATCCAAGTGAAATAGGCATCGGTGGCCTGAAAGCTCCAGTAAACCATAGTGTGACTTAGTGCCCTTTATCAAAGAAGATTTTCTATCAACATACACTCTCAGAAACAAACACATATATACATTTTTATGGTTAGAGGAAGTACATTGGTGTAGGAACTTGGGAATGTAAAACCATCAGCGAAATTGGCACTTTCTTGACATTTTCACACCTCTGTGTCTGATGTGGGTGTTGTACTTTCATTGGAAATTGGCTTCCCAGGATGACCTTTGCAGGTGACTCACAAGTTACCGATGAACGTTGTACGTAATTTCAGCAGCAGGCTTCTCCTTAATAGAGAATGGAAATACTGTACCCTCTCCTATAAAGTCCTTGCTACTTTCCCTGAATATTTTAATAGAGCAAGTTTAGTGAACTCTTCAACTATAGAAGTAAAGCAGCATCCCAATGAAAAGGTTTAGGGAAATTGGTTTCAAATAGATGTATTAATATCCATTTTATTTTTCTGTGTAAAATCTGCATGTTGAATATGAAAAATAGCCCCTCAGCCTTATAAAAAGCTATATTATTGAGTGAAGTGAAGTGGGTATCATATTGTTTTTACTTATGAAATAATTATAGAACTTTAATCGAAGGGAAACTATAATTGGAAGAAAAAATAAAAAGCAAGATAAAAGAGAACTTTGTCGACAGAAGAGATGATACACTCTTTCCGAAGAGATTCGCAGGTTCCTAGTTTATAGACATTCCTTTAGTCTGTAATTAAAGTTGATGGAGACACTTCTGACTTTTGATCTTCTTTCCCCATTTCCTTGTGTAGGAAAAGTGCCCGGAACTTCAACCTGCCCATGTGCAAAGCTGCGGGAACCACAGTGGTGGAGGTAAGCATGGGGGTGCTCGCCGATGTCCTGGTGTGCATTTTCAACTTGATGTTGTATTATTATTAGTTCTAGAAGAAGCACAACAGTTCATTTCATTTTTGGAGGACACACAATGACAGCCTTTCCGTTTGGGATGTGGGAGGATTCGATTTGAATATACGAGAGCTGAAATTTTGCTGTGATGGTTGCTTTCTGACTGTGAGAGTCTCACCAGAATATGATGGGACCAGCTCATGAACATCTCTGGTCCTTGGGTAAAATACAGCTTCTCGGGTGCAGTCCCAACATGACTTTTTATAGACAGAACCCCCGGAAAATAGTTATTTGTATCAGGAGAAGTTCATTCTTACTGTGTTAGAAACTGTGGATTCTCTAGGGAAGATGGCGGTGTTGTGCGTGACATTCTTTGATTCCTGCATACAGTGGCCAGAATGGTATCTCATGGAGGCAGTACAGTGGTATTTTTGACACAATCGAATGTTACAGTTCTATTCCTCTTTTAGAAAGTAAAGTGTATTGTTTTTAAAGTGCTGGGGGATGTGGTACTTTCAACTCAGGTCTTGTGGTTTCTTTAGCAATGGATTTGGTATAGTTTCTTCATTTAAAATAGATAATGTGGTTTACTCTCTCTGTGTAATTTTTTTTTTTATTACTTATTGAATCATTTTGATGACCTGTCATGCCACACATCTGTAAATTACTGAAGAAAGGCCTATAACGTAGCTGAAAATAATTGATGGTTTAACCCTCTTGATTTTATATACTTTTGTAAAACTGCCAAAAGTCAATATTCCTCCTCTAAGTACTGAGGGGCAAAGTCCTTTTCTTTTCTTTTTTTAAAAAATATATTTTATTGATTTTTTTACAGAGAGGAAGGGAGAGGGATAGAGAGTTAGAAACATCGATGAGAGAGACACATCGATCAGCTGCCTCCTGCACACCCCCTACTGGAAATGTGCCCGCAACCGAGGTACATGCCCTCGTCCGGAATCGAACACGGGACCCTTCAGTCCGCAGGTTGACGCTCTATCCCAGTGATGGCGAACCTTTTGAGCTCGGCGTGTCAGCATTTTGAAAAACCCTAACTTAACTCTGGTGCTGTGTCACATATAGAAATTTTTTGATATTTGCAACCATAGTAAAGACTTATATTTTTGATATTTATTTTATATATTTAAATGCCATTTAACAAAGAAAAATCAACCAAAAAAATGAGTTCGAGTGTCACCTCTGACACGCGTGTCATAGGTTCGCCATCACTGCTCTATCCACTGAGCCAAACCGGTCAGAAAGTCCTTTTTTCTTTCTTTCTTTTCTTTCTTTTCTTTTTTTTCTTTTCTTTTCTTTCTTTTCTTCCTTTGCTTTTCTTTCTTTCTTTCTTTCTTTCTTTCTTTCTTTCTTTCTTTCTTTCTTTCTTTCTTTCTTTCTTCCTTCCTTCCTTCCTTCCTTCCTTCCTTCCTTCCTTCCTTCCTTCCTTCTATCTTTCCTTCCTTCCTTCCTTCTTTCTTTCATAATCTGGTTCTATACAGCCAATTTTATTTCTTCCAAGAGCAGAAAATGACACTCAAGTATCTGAGAATCACTGCAGATGTTAGAAAGAGAGGTCCTCTTTGGTGAAAGGGAATAGGAGAGCAAATACTGTGACTGTGGCTGCAAATATGATTAAGGCCTATCCCTGGTCCTGAACACACGTCTGATCTATCATCTATAGCAGGGGTACTCAAATTACGGCCCGCGGGCCACATGCAAATACAAATATTGTATTTGTTCCCGTTTTGTTTTTTTACTTCAAAATAAGATATGTGCAGTGTGCATAGGAATTTGTTCATAGTTCTTTTTTAAACTATAGTCCGGCCTTCCAACCGTCTGAGGGACAGTGAACTGGCCCCCTGTTTAAAAAGTTTGAGGACCCCTGATCTATAGAAATAAAGCAGCATTGCAATGAAAAGGTTTATGGAAATTAGTTTGAAATAGATGTGTTAATAAATATCCATCTTATTTTTCCTGTCAGCGCCAGGCTGTCATTAGGATCCCTTTAATACAGTCCTACTGACAGCCACTCCCAGTGGACTAACCTGCACTGTCCAACATGGGAGCTCCTAGCCACATGTGACTCTACAATTTAAATGGATGACAATGAAATAAAGTAAAAATTTGGTGTCACTTCAGCAGCCACATATGGCTCCTGACTACTGTGTTGATCAGCGGAGAGAGATAAAGGTCTGTGGGACAGCACTTAATTAGAAGGATTAGGTGAACTCTAATGTGTCATGGTAGTTTAGGAATATAAGCAAAACAGCTCCCCAGACAGTAGATTGTTGTCGGCCTGGCCCTCTGCATGCTCATGGTAGAAGGTTCACGTGTCGGTAGGTTGAATTGTAAGAACTCGAAAGTAGGACATAGTTTGGAATCTGGAATGATGAGTAGATTTAAATTAGGTATTTTCTGATATGAAAAGTCTATTTTGACTTTGTGACTTTGGATTATTCTGAGTATAGTGGACAACCTGGACCCCAGCTCCTCTTGCTAAGTCCCGTGCACCCCAGGGTTGGCCTCCAGGGTTCCATAACCCTTCCCTCTAGCCCTGTCCTGCTCTCCTGTACAGTGGCCCCGGCACGACGGTGATTCTGACTTGGTCTCTGAAGTGTGGTATTTAAGAGGAGTCTTCAGAGAGCATCAATTATACACATGTTCTCCTGCCTGTGAAATATTAACAATAATAATAGCTACTATCAGCAAGTATTTAGTATAGATTAGTCATTGCTGTATTTTTGTGTACATTATTATTTGAATCCTCACAATAGTCCTGTGAGGTGAGATAGGAGCCATTATTATCCCCGTTTTACAGATGAGGACTTGAATACACAGAAAGATGAAGTTACACACCTGATGTCGCACAGCTACGTGGAGCTTGGTTGGAACCCTAGAAAGATTGATCCCAGGGTGTCTGCTTTTTCCCCATTACTTTATGAAATACTCTCAAATCATCATACATGGGTGATGTTTCAAACTTTTGAAAGATCAAAAATCTGGAGGTAGCCCATTTCTTTTCTTTTTTAAATATATTTTATTAATTTTTTACAGAGAAGAAGGGAGAGATAGAGAGCTAGAAACATCGATGAGAGAGAAACATCGATCAGCTGCCACCTGCACATCTCCTACTGGGGATGTGCCCACAACCCAGGTACATGCCCTTGACCGGAATCGAACCCGGGACCTTTCAGTCCGCAGGCCGACGCTCCATCCACCGAGCCAAACCGGTTTCGGCTGGAGGTAGCCCATTTCAATGCTAACTGTTGGAATCAAGCAGAGAGGGAGATTTTTTGACCAATATATTCCTCTATGCCATAGAGTCTATGGCTTCCTTCAGTCTTTCTCTTAGACTCTGTTTATTCTATTGTGGAGCCTCTTTAAACTTTGCAGTTTTCCACAAATTTCCCTAAGCATGGTGATTGACTGGCTATTCCGAGACGGCAGCATCGGAAGCAGTGGGAACTGCCAGTGACGACACCCTACGTCTCAGACAAGGCTTTGTTGTAGAACTCTGAGCGTATCTTCTTTCTCTTATAGATGAGGAAGGACATGGGGGACTTTCCAGTAGCAGGTCTCATTAGAGCCTGTCTCCTGAAGCCACTGCCACTCCACAGCGCTGCATCTTCCCACCTTTCCCCTGTCACGTCCTGTCACTTGAGACTTAAGGAGGTTAGAACTATAAATATATAAATATTAGTGATGATTCCCTTAGACATCTTAAAATGTTTTGGACTTAGAAGTAGGGTTGCAAAGGAATATACACTCTTTAATATACACGCTTTAAAAACATTGTTTTTATTGCCGAAACTGGTTTGGCTCGGTGGATAGAGTGTCAGCCTGCGGACTGGAGGGTCCCAGGTTCGATTCCGGTCGGGGGCATGTACCTTGGTTTCGGGCACATCCCCAGTGGGGGATGTGCAGGAGGCAGTTGATCGATGTTTCTCTCTCATCGATGTTTTTAACTCTCTATCCCTCTCCCTTCCTCTCTGTAAAAAATCAATAAAATATATTTAAAACAAAACATTGTTTTTATTGATTTTAGAGAAGGGAAGGGAGAGGGAGAGGGAGGGAGAGAGAGAGAAACATTGATGCGAGAGAGAAACATTGATCTGTTGCTTCCGATACTCACCTGGGCATGTGCTCTGCCAAGAATCGAACCAGCAACCTTTCAGTGCCTGGGACGTCACTTAACCTACTGAATCATACCAGCCAGGGCTGTCTCTTAAAACCCGTAGCCATCCGCACGCCTCACCACAAGGTTGTGACATAGCGGATGCTGGCTGTGTCGTTCTTCCCCTCTTAAGGAACCGGTAGTTACTTGGGAAAAATAAGTACAAGTGGGTGGACACACTGGCTCACATGCCAGAAAGATGCTTCTCTTTTTAGGCCAGACAGTGCTATTTCTGGACCTCCCTCTGAGTGGGTGAAGTCTGTGCTGATGAACTTCACAAGGCAGCCGGGAGCAGCTTGGGAGCGTCTGGGTGTGTAATAAGCAGAGCCAAACTGTCGAGTGTGCCCAGGGGAATTCATTTGGCTTCGGGAGGACTCCTGTTACCTACCCTCACTTCCTGCGCATCCTGCCCGTCTCCTGGGTGCATATTCCACCATCCTCGTTTTCTTGGAGAAGCGATCTGTTTCTACATTTTTTATTAAAAAAGCAACTTATAATAGAAAGCCTGCAGGGAGGGACGGGGTGCTTCACTCAGCAGACTGTTGACACTGTGTCTCTTGCGAGCAGCCCGTCCTGCCTTTGCTGTCAGCGGAGGTCGTCTGACTCTGCCATCTGACGCTGGCAGCGACCAAATCACCCAGCGACTTCATCCAGCTTGTGCCTGGCTGGTGGTAGAAGACAGCAATGTTTCCCCAAAGCCTTTTCATATCCTGGCTAATTTCCGCTTTTAGTTAAAATCAGGGTATTTATGATCACAACTTCAATAAAGTTATTTTATTTATGTTACTAGAGGCCCGGTGCATGAAAAGCGTGCATGGGAGGGGGTGTCCCTCAGCCCAGCCTGCACCCTCTCCAGTCCGGGACCCCTCAGGGGATGTCTGACTGCCAGTTTAGGCCTGATCCCGCATAAAGTTATTTTATTTATATTATGATATATTTATATATTTGCATATTTGCTTGTGAAAGCATGATTTCTGTGATATGTAACATACACACATGAGGTGCTTGATGCACACAACTAGTAAGTACATGGAGTCCGCGTGAGTTGGGAAGCATCATAATGAATTCAACACTGTGAACCCACCTGACGTGAGAAGGAGAGGATGGTCCGCACTCATTTTCATCTGCCTCCCCCCCGCAGAGATAACCACTAGCAGGAATATTGTGCTCATTGATCCCTTGCTTTAAAAAAAGAACTCTAAGTCATAAGGTCTGGATATATTTTCCATATTGATATCTTAAACTGTTTTTTTGTCATGAGAGTCAAGCCGTGGGAATGATGGCTTCTGTGTTCTGTACCAACGACTGCCACCTTTCTGTACGGATTAACCAGAGGGAAGGATTAGGGGGACATCTGCCGGCCTGCTGAGCAGAGATGTGTTGTTTCTGATTGGTGGGTGAGGTGAGAAGACAGTTAAATTATATTAAACCTTTTCTTTTTTTTCCTTTTTTTAAAATATATATTTTATTGTTTTTTTACAGAGAGGAAGGGAGAGGGATAGAGAGTTAGAAACATTGTTGAGAGAGAAACATCGATTCAGCTGCCTCCTGCACACTCCCTACTGGGGATGTGCCTGCAACCAAGGCACATGCCCTTGACTGGAATCGAACCTGGGACCCTTCAGTCTGCAGGCTGATGCTCTATCCACTGAGCCAAACTGGCTACAACATTAAACCTTTTCTTTATAATGTTTACTTGAAGGTTGGTGAACATCCACTGTAGAAATCAGGAGTGTAATGAACCCTCTTAGCTATCCCCCAGCAACGTTGTCTGTCAATCTGCAGTCACTCCTGCCCCATCTATAACCCTACCTCATTCTTTCTCCTCCTCTATTATTTTTTAAACTATGTTTCTTTTAATGGATTTCAGCGAGGAAGTGAGAGTGAGAGAGATATAGAAACATCAATGAAGAGTGAGTCATTGATCGACTGCCTCCTGCACCTCCCCCGCTCCTTACTGGGGGTTGAGCCCTCAACCCAGGAATGTTCCCTGACCAGGAATCAAACTGTGACCTCCTGGGTTCATGGGTTGTTGCTCGGGTTGTTGCTCAACCACTGAACCACACTGACGGGGCATCCTCTATTATTTTTTATCAAGCACCAGATGTTATAACTCAACGACTTTTTAAGGAAGGTTCAATGAAGCTCAGAGATTCTAGTGTGCCCGGCACTGTTCTGGGTTCTGCAGGTACAGCAGTGACCAAAACAGAGAAACATGACATTCTGCCGTGAGATACAATGAATAAGTAAGATATATGTGGATTAGATATTGATTAAATGTTAAACAAACAAAGCAGAAAGGGGGCTAGGAAATGTCAGGAGAAGAAACTGAAATTTTAGGCAGGGTGCTCAGTAACAGGGAATCAAGGAAGCCTGATGGAAACCTGAGACAGGCAGCCATCTGGCCAGTAGGACCGGGGAGGGTCGCAAGAGTAAAGATTGGGGCGGGAGCCTTCCTGGTGGGTTTGAAAAATCGGCCGACACCCTCCTTTCTTCAGTGCGAGGTGGTTGTCTGTGGATTCTTACGTGAGGGTAACTTCCTTGAGAGTTATGGCTACATCTTCTTCCGAGGCTATGTGAAATACAATTCATATTCTTAGTTCATTTTGCAGTTGTCCCCAAGAGATGGTTAGGCCTAGATCTGACTCTAAACCTGGATGAGTGAAGCATGTGAATATGAGATTGGAGTGTCCTGGCCTTTGTGCCTCTCTGGCCCTGTTTGGAGAACTTGACGTTGGTGACTCCTCATGAATAGTTCAGCAGAAGTGATGGAAGGGGCTGTCATTCCCCTCTCCAGTGGAAGGGGGAGCACAGTGGCTTTTCACCCCAGGACTCAGTCCGGTCAGTGGATTCTGTGAACGTTTAATCTCCACCAAGCAGGCCAATTACTGTTTGTGTTTTAGAGACTGGTTATCTGCCCTCCTGCTTTAGAGAAAATGACAATGCCTAAAGGATAAACATAATTCCTTCCCTCTTACATTTCTTTCATTTCTAATCTTCAGAGTGCTAATGCCTTATGATATTGCAGTTTCGGAAGCATGAAACTCAAAATTTTTCCAAGAGAGACAGTAAGAGGGGAAAAAAGTATAAACAGGAAAAAATTTAAAGCTTCTATACTCTTAAAAGAAATACTTCCAGCCATGTCAATAGACAGATTCAGTTTCAAGCACACACATCCATTTACAGGCAACTGCTGCTCATATCTGTATGGAATTTATTCACACACACGATTCTCTGATTGGCATGTGGAGACAAGATATTTATGAGAACTTGGCTGAAATGTCAAATTTGACACTCACGGGGTAAAGCCCAATATGTTAAATGCCCTTCACCGCACTTTTGTATTTACCTGGTAAAGCTCTCCCCTTCAGTTAGTTAGTTGGTTAGAATGAGGAAGACTGCCCAGAAACTGTTTATCCCAGTTCTCTTTACTTCATCCGTGTGGGCCTGCTGAGTTCAACACTCCCCAGTTTTGTTTTGTTTTTTAAGGGGTGAGAGCACTGTTTGATACAATACAAAAGGAAGGAACACCCTCTTCCCACCTACCTTGGGAGTCTTCCATCCTAAGACAGAATACAGTCACCTTTTCAAGTGTTAAATTTTGGGATGGATGTAGTGAGTGATGGATGTCATTTGTATTCACTGATTTTTAGATCTGTTAACGTATGTAACATCTTTAATTTACATTTCTTTGTCTTACCATTTTCCAGTTATAAGATTTTATTCATGCTTTTTAATTAATTACTCTGAAAAGGCAATCTATACATTGTTGTGCCTTAATGTTAGCCAGATATAGAATTGACAGATGATAATATCCTTATACAACCTAAAACTAAATGAAGTGATTGATTCTACTTATTTCAAAGTATTGAAGTATTTAAAAACTATTTATTTCCTTAAATTTTCATCACATGCAACATTGGTTTAAAACTATTTGAATGCTAATGAAGATGTATTTAATGAAGACACATTGTAGTTGAGTATTTTGGCAAAATGACCATATCAGTCATCATATTACTATTGTGTTGATATTTGCTATTTCTATCAAACAGCAGTAAATATAAAAAACATGGACTTGGTGAATGTCCAGTGTTAATTTGACTGCATTTTTGGTATACTCTTGTCGATTGCTCAATATAATTCTTAGCTTAGTGACCTTTTACATCCTGAATAATAGCAGAATAGAAATATGGTTATTGATGATAAAAGTCTATCAAATCAAGTACTAATCCTGACATTTTATTTCTTGTTGCTTGGTAACAATGCAGCAACTGTGTGAGAGAGTTCCATTATCTCAGGTACAATGGACTCATTGCGTTGTGAAGCAGAAATACCAATTACATCAAGTCATTTGTATGCCATTATCCTTACAGAATTTTGGTGGTGTTTTTCATTGTTAGTTCAGGGATCCTAAAAGAAAGTCTTTTTAATAACATACATCCCCCTCTTTTGATGGATTGGTGAATTTGATTCCAGCTATTTTTGGCTTTTGGGCTTTGTATCTATAATTTATGAGGTTTCACACATTGGTGTTTTGTCAACCCGAATTGTATTAATGGAGGCTTCTAAATTTCATTATAAATATGAACATTACAAGTGATGCTTCATTAGTTCTGAGCGAACATCTTTTATCCTTGACCACCAAGGGTTGGAGGAGGAAAAGTATCTGGGCAGAATTTTTTGCCTCATGAAAAATAAGGCCTGTTCTCCAGCCTCCTCTGATATAGGCATTCCTGGTTTTAGTGCCTGCTTCAGGGAGAGGAAGCCTGTGGAACCAGTGTGATTCATTTGGAATGAAAGGCTTTCATGTTGTATATTGCTATATGTTCTGTATGTACTGTTAGCTTACAGTTGTTATTTATGAAAATGTTGGTAAACTATACCCCATGGCCTGCTTTTGTACTGCTTAGGAGCTAAGACTGTGTCTCAGTGGTTGAGCATCAGCCCATGAACCAAGAGGTCGCTGGTTTGATTCCCAGTCAGGGCACATGCCTGAGTTGCGGACTCGATTCCCAGTAGGGGGCATGCAGGAGGTGGCCAAACAATGTTTTTTCCCTCTCATCGATGTTACTATCTCTCTATTTCTCTCTCTTCCTCTCTCTCTAAAAATCTATAAAAACATGATTTTTAAAGAGAAAAAAAATGTATATGTGACAAAGGCAAGCATGTAGCTCAGAGAGCCTAAAATATCATCTGGGCCTTTACATGAAATGTTTACAGGTCCTTGATTTAAAGCTTAATTTCCATTTCTGTAGTCTGAATAGATTAAATGTCAATGCAGTGTTATTTTTTTTTAAAAAAGAACCAATGGACTTAAGTAGAACCAAAATAAAATAAGTAGTTTGAAGAGAATGAAAAAACGAAACCAAATAATAAAAGAAGAAAGGGTGTAAAATAAGTGAAATGATTACAATTTGGCAGGCCTGTTTTGGGGGCAACCTTGAAGAAAGGAAGATTATAGATGGCAGTTGTTTGTGCACCCACAGTTTCTTTAACATCTCAGTGCCTTTGTTAGTCATTCTGATTTTAATATAATTGCCTAGTGATGGACATTTTATTGGGAGCAAATTGCTTTTCCTTGCCTATTGAACTGATCTCGTACTTGAGAGCCATTTTCCTGTACACAACTGCTCAGCCAGGTGAATGTGGGTTCCTGTGTGATGGCGTGAGTTCTCCAACCCGACCGGTGTCCAGCATGTGGCTGCAGTGCCCGCTGGCTGGCGGTTTCCTGGGTTGGCGTCATCCTAAGTCCCTGGGGTTTGGAAGGACGTTACAACCCCGGCTTTCATGTCCTCTGCAGCTGTCCTGTCCACATCCTGGAGAGAGGGAGGAGGAAGAGGAGTAGAGAGGCTTTGGGCCTGGTGAGGCGGATTTCTCAGCCTTCTCTAGACCGTGGCTTTTAGCGTCCTATTTTCTTTTAAGTCAGAAACACATTTGTAAGATTTATCTGGTTATTTTTTATTTGTTGTCACGGTAAAGCCTAAAATTAGGAAGTTAGCCGTGGTCCCCAGCCTAGCATGGTCCTCTTTTAGCATCAGTCCTCGTAAGCACTGCAAACCAGCAGGATGTGATGAGGAACCAAAGCTGATTATTTTGGCTAGATTCATTTAACTCCTCTTGTGAACAAAGGCTCAGAAAACTCCATACTTGAGCACCCTTTCTACGGTAGCATGCATTTCCTATTACTTTGTATGATGTGTTTCAAAGCACTTTTCGTATTTTATTAACTCATTTGATTCTCTTAATCATAAGGTGAGATGTGAGGAGAATCCGTTTTATCACAATATGACAAGTGAGAAAACTGAGACCTGGATGAGTTTCTGGGAATAGATCACTGGAAATTGAGTGGCTTAATGACAAGGACACCTGGAAGACCTGGTTAAGTCCTGGCTCCATCTGCCACTGACATGCCCAGACAACACCAGGGCTTTGTTGCTCGGATGCTCATCAGTAAGAATTGCAAAACTCTGAACATGCAGGCAGGTAGCTCTGTGGGCTGTTACAGAAGCTTGGACTTTTTTTAGTGCAAATGGAAGGGTCATGATTTTAGTTTCGGTGACTTGTGTGGAATGGGTTTTATGGTGGCATAAGGGAGGCCAGGTGGCCAGTGGTCCAGGCAAGCAGGAATGGTGGTTTGGACTCCAGTGGAATGGAGGTGAGGAAGGGGGGTGGGATTGAGGTAGAGGCAATATTTTGGAAGAGGACTCCATTAGACTTGGATGTGGGGTGTAGGGGTGGAGGAAGGGCAGAGATTAAAATGACTCCCAGGCCTGACTTGAGCAATGGAGTGTCACCTACTGAGACGGGACCTGGGAGGAAGAGGCTTGCAGGAGAAGGGCGGGGAAGGGGAGCTCTTAGGCACTCAAGTGATGATGTTGCAGGCCTAGGCAGACATGCGTGTGTAGTGCCTGGAAGAGAGGTCTGAAAGGGGTTATGTAATTGGGACTAATCCACATGTATTTGATATGTTAGAGTCACGGAAGGGAAAAGACCACTTAGAGCAGTGGTTCTCAACCTTCCTAATGCCGAGACCCTTTAATACAGTTCCTCATGTTGTGGTGACCCCCAACCATAAAATTCTTTTCGTTGCTACTTCATAACTGTAATGTTGCTACTGTTATGAATCATAATGTAAATATCCGATATATAGGATGTATTTTCATTGTTACAAATTGAACATAATTAAAGCACAGTGATTAATCACAAAGACAATATGTAATTATATATGTGTTTTCCAATGGTCTTAGGCGACCCCTGTGAAAGGGTCGTTCGACCCCCAAAGGGGTCGCGACCCACAGGTTGAGAACCACTGATATATGTGTTTTCTGATAGTCTTAGGCGACCCCTATGAAAGGGTCATTCGACCCCCAAAGGGGTCGAGACCCACAGGTAGGTGACCCACAGGTTGAGAACCGCTGACTTAGAGAAAGAGGTCCAGGAGTGAGTCTGGAGGTCAGTATATTTCTTTCTTTTTTTCTTTTTTGTGTGAATAGAACCTGAGATTAATAATAACATTTTTATCTCTCACTAGAATTGTGACCTTGGACAAAGTACTTTAGAATCCCAGCTTCTTTGTAGCACCTCCTACTTGCTTTTATTTCTCAGGCCTATTTTGAGCACCAGTGGGATAGGGCGTTTGAATGCATTTTTCTAAAGCTCTGGAGCACTGTGTTCTCACCTTGGTCCCTCCTGCTGCTTTGGTTAATAAACCTCAGAGGACTGCAGTTGTTCTCACTGACCCAATAATGATGCCTGCAGAACCATGTAAAGGGTGGCAGCTAGCAAGGCACACCCTCCCCAGCCTTCCCTGTCTTCTGAAGTTCTCCAGGTCCAAGGGAATGGAGATTCTACCCTCCCCACCCCAAGTTATAAAATTTACTGTTTTATATAAAAACTAACCTACGTGATGTTTTAATATATTGTCAGCTTTGTCAGTAAATTACCTAATATTTAAAGCCCATCAAAAGCAATCTAAATATTTGAACCCTTACATTATGCAAAACCTATGATGACTTTTGAGGGGAGCACTATGACATCTTGTTTTCTCTTAGATACTATTTTCTTATACTATCCATAAGCGTAATTAAAAATTTAATTTTTAAGTTAAGCACAGTAAGAGGTTATCAACAATAATAGCAAAATAGAAGTTATAACAATATACTGTAACAATATAATGTGAATATGTCATTATTAAGTAAAATAAGGGTGACTTGAACACAAGCAGTGCGATACTCGGACTGTAGAACTGATCACCAGGACAGTACTAAGTGACTAGCAGGCAGCCAGCATATAAGCTTCTAAGGTGTGGAGGTGCTCATGTCCCAGGCGGGATGGAGCCCGGCCGTGTGAGATTTCATCATGCTACTCAGAATGGCACACAATTTAAACTTAATAGTTGTTTATTTCTGGAATTTTCTATTGAATATTTTCAGACCATGTACCCTAAAACTTTGACGACCTCTCTCTGCTGTCATATTTTAAATGGACCACTAGTCAATTAGCTATGTGTTGTTGTTTTTTTGTTTTTTTTTGTACTTTGGTTTGAAAGATTCAGAGATTCTGGTTTGGGATGAAAACCAAAGTTTGTCCCCTAATGAAACCTGCTCCTGCTGAATATCCATCTTGACTTTATTGGAGTGAAAATAACATTTGTTACTCCTTTGGAAACAAGAGAAATGAAATGAACAAAGAGAGCCTCAGATATCCATTGATGATTTATGTTTAACCACGGGTATACCACTGCCTGCAAACAAAGAGTCTAAAAATAGATATTTTTCCGTATTTCCTTTGGATGAAGCACACTGTTACCCAGAAACACGATCAGTCTGCAGGTGTGTTTTCACTGCTTCCTTGCAAAGGCTTTGTCCCATTGAGTGTTCAGACTCATGAAAAAGGATGTCTTATTTTGTTTGTTTTTAGATGAAATAGTTTGAAATATTTGGTTAATTTGGGAAAAACAGTGAAAGATTAGAAACCAAGAATGACTTAACTGTTAGGAAGTCATAGTTTTTGACTCTGTGGTTCATTCCGTGAAGAACTCAAGACCATTCATATCCAGGAATATAGGTCACCTTTCCGATTTGGCTTCTGAAATTTACCATTAATGCACAATGTCTGTGTCACTGAATGACCAAGTCCACATTCAATTCCTTTGAAGAGAATCTTAAATCCAAGCCTCATAGAAGGGAAATTAAACAGAAATGTGAAGAAATCTAGTGCCTCTTCTGTGCTCTATGTGAAAAGGAGCTGGGTGGTTCAAAGAAAGAGGAGGAGGAGGAGTTTTAAAGAAATTATTTAGTTTTCTTAATAATTTGCTAAAGGGATTAAAGTTTTGCCTGGCATTGTAAAAAGGTTCTTTTCAATGTATAATTTCATTTTTAAAATTTTAAGCTTTGCTGGCACAGACAAAACTCAGGGAAGAAAAATTCATCATTACCAAACTCGGATGACTACAGGTTGACTCTAAAAAGCTATAGGATTAAAGCTGTTGAGTTTTTTTTCATATAATTTAAATTTCTCTCAAATTGAAGAATTTGCAAATCTAATTAATTTTGAGAATTGATAAAAAAGAAGTATTTTAGCTACTGTTTTATTTATAGATTTTTTTCTTAATGCTTTGGCAATATGTTTGTACCCAAGAAGTTTTCAGTTATTTTTCCTCTTTGTCGGCTCATGTTTTTAGTCTACCAACTATTTTATGTGTGTATTAAAGAGGACTCGGTTTTATAAGGAGATAGGAAAACTTTTCATGAAATTAATTCCCATAAAATAAGGGTAGTAAAATGCTCCAAGAATAATGGATACAACTAAAGTATACCCTGCACAGAGTGCAAGGGACTCTACAAATTGAAATATTGGCGAGGTGAAAGTATAGCCAGATTTAATGAAAATCACAACAACAATAGTGACAAGTACTATTTATACCATGCCTTTATGTGCAAAGCATTTTAAGTCACTAATTATAATAACCTATGAGGTAGTTTTTATCTTTTTTTAAAAGATTTTTTTAAAAATTGATTTTTAGAGACAGAGGAAGGGAGAGGGAGAGAGAAACATGGATTGGCTGCTCCATACATACCCCCTTCTGGGGTTGGAGCATGCGACCCAGGCATATGCCCTGACCGGGACTCAACTGGCCACCTTTTTGTGCCTAGGATGAAGCCCAACCAGCTGAGCCACACAAACCAGAGTTTTTTTTTTATCTTTACAAGGGAGGAAAGAAGAATATGTAAATGAAGCTAGCAAGAGGGAAAGTTAAGATCGAGACCCATTTCTTTCTGTCTGCAGAATCCAAGTTCTTAAGCACAAGAGAATAATGGTAGGTGCCTTTTGCTTTACACTTTTCAGTATTCATATTTTTAATATAATTTACTATCTCTTTACTGGCAGGGTCATAGACATCTAGCTAATTGAATTTTTCAGTCAACTAAGTGTAGCTCCAGGACAATGTTAATACTTCCATAAACACAAAATAAAAAGTCATTCAGTAATATTAACTTCTTAAAACTTATAAAATAAAATGATCTAGAAGCTATAAAATGAGAGCCTTCCTGCATAGAACCAAGGGCCTTGAGGGGAAAAAAAAATGGAATTGGGGGTGTCTCTTGTCTTTATTCCTTCAATTTGTTTTAAAAAAAATAAAATCTAGGGCCACAATGTATATATATTTTTTCATTAAGCAGAACCTTAAGGTTTTTTTTTGGAGTTTACTAAATATTCACCCAAAAGGATATTTTGGTAGTTATACTCAATTTATATTAACAGCTCTCTACTGTTGGACTTTTATGTTGTTTTTTATTTTTCACTATTATTAATAATGCTTTATTGAGAATCCTTATTCCTGTGCATGTCTATTTTCTGTGACAAAATTTCTAGAAGTGGATTTTGGGTTGTGTACATCAACATTTTACAAACTTTCAATAAATATTGCTAAATCGTTCCCTACAAAGGTAATTTCAATTATAACCCCGTAATAACATATGAAAGTAGATGGATATTATACTTAAATTTTTTTGATAATTTGCTAGGTGAAAAATACTGTCCTATCATTTTAATTTGCATATCTTTCATGACCAAGGAAGTTAAATATTGATTGGCTGTTTGTATTTCTTTTGTGGTTTTATATGTTTCTGTAAGTATTACTTTAGTTATTTTTAAAGGAATCAATGTCTCTAGTATTTCACTCCCAGGTGTTCTTGAGTCTTCCACGTAGATGAGGAGCTGTGTGAGGGGGAAGAGGAGGATGGTGGTGATGTGTGCTCTGGAGCTAGGCTCTCTGAGTTCAAACCCAGCCTCTTGGGGAATTCCCCACCCTGGGCCTGAACTTGATCGACTGTGCTAGTAGACTAGATAAGGAAGAGCATTTTGAAACCTGCAGCAGGACCCAGTTGAGGAAGTAAAGATGAGTGAGGCTCCCAGAGAGAAGGTAACCGTGATTGGCAGCTATCCCCACAGAACCCATTCCTAAAATAAGGTGTGAGTCAGTTGCTCTGTTGATTCACTGTTTTGAGACAGCTCTTTCAAACTTATGGTCACGATTTCCCACAAAATTGTCTCGTTGCAAATGGGGACATAGATTCTGTTGAAAAAGAGAAGGGAGGAAAGGGCCAGAGGCATCTGTAACATAATATAATGGTTTTGGATTCTTTATCTATGATATTCTCTCCGGAAAGGTTATTGGATAATAAGGCATAGTAGACTGACATAAACCGAGGGGAATGCTCTCAGAACAAAATTGTCTTATTGTAAAAAGGACAAAGATTCCATTTACTAATTTTGCTTTCTCCTTCAGTTTAACTGCCAACTTTTGACCCACTTATTGATTTATTTCAGGTTCGTGTTAAGAATTTACCTTGTGATTTTAAAGTCACTCCCATGAAAATAACAGTGGCTTTCCTCACTCCTTTCAGAGACCTTGTCAAAGTGTTATTTTTTCCACCTCAAATATAGAGCTAGTCTACAAATGCTGAAACGATAATTAAGGCTTATGTAAGATTGTTTCATTTTAAAAATTAGCTGCTATTTTTTTCTTTTCTAGGAGTTACTCTCTAAATCTTTCTGGCTCAAGACTATAACTTACAAAAATAAGGCATTTTCAGGTCCTGGCTTACATAGTGATTTAAAGAAGAAATGTGTGAGAGGAAAAATGATAAGCATTACTCATTGACCCTTTTTGTGTTTTTGGTTATATTTCTTTTAAATTTTTTTAAAAAATATATTTTTTATTGATTTCAGAGTGGAAGGGAGAGGGAGAGGGAGATAGAAACATCAATGATGAGAGAGAATCCTTGATCGGCTGCCTCCTGCATGTGATGATCTGGTTCATAGGCCAACACTCAACCACGCTGGCTGGGCTGGTTATATTTCTTATAAACACATTTCTGTAGTTGATCCTATAGCATATGGCAGCCTCCTAAAATTAGAATATATTCAAATTTCCCTGGGGCCTTTTATTAGGTCCCTAGAAAATCCAGGTGCACAACCAAATTAATAATAGTGAGAGGCTGTAATTGCCAAGCTGTTAATAGTGTTCTTTCTGGAGAGAAGCCACCATAATCAAAAGAAACTGCCCTGATAGCATTCGGGAAGGTGAACTCTCTTGGGAGTTTTTTGAAGAATGAAGGAAATCGAATCTCTTTTTTGTTCAGGGTAGCTGTTGCTATTTTGGATAGTTTTTCCAAAATTAGGTTCCTCGTGACATAACATAAAAAATTCTAACTTCTCTCTGCCCGCCCTGTTCCTGTGTATCCTAAATCCTCTCATGGGGGCCATCACTTTACCCTCCCCTATAGATCACATCCTTCCTTGACTCCAGGCCATTCCTGCTGCCTGGTATGCCCTCCCTACCCTTCTTATTTCATTTTCTGCTTAGTGGAAGCATTTATTACCATGTTATATTGTGATTAGCTGTTTACCTATCTTTTACCTATCTCTTCCATTCGACTGAGCACCTCATAGGACCTTGTTCCACTCAGCTTTGTATTCCCAGCCCCTGGCACAATGCCTGGGACATAATAGATGCCCAATAAATGATGTTGGAGTTATCGAGAGCTAGTAATTTTAAAATACAAGCATCACTTTGCAGGCTTAGAAATGTTCTGCCCATTCTAGTTGATTGACATCATTATCCTGCCGTGGTCTGAGAAAGCAAAAAATGCCTTGTGCTCAGTGGTTGTTCCTTTATATGTGAGGCTTTTGTTGGGCCCTGCATCGAGAGACTTGATAATCTGCCGCCAGCCGTTCTGTAATTCCCTTCCTCATTACTGTGCCTCGCTGCCTCTGACTTCTCCAGGATCCTTTTATCTCAAGGTGTGCCTTTGAATGCTGGCTGACATAGATAGTGTGTCTCATTTGGGAGGCTCTTATTACTCAGCTAGAGCAGAGCAAGCCGTGTGGTAGTTAACTAGACATGCAGAGGATTATAAAATTGGTGGCACATAAACTGGTTCAGTAAATGCAGTAGCCTGGTTAGCCAGGAGAGCATTAGCATAGCAAACGCACACGTTCAGAAGGGTAGTGAAGATACTGAGCGGCATGGAATTAAAATCATGTGTTTCATTTACCAGAATCCACCCAGCAGGAGGGAACTGGTCTAGCGGTCAACAACCTAGAATAATTAGAAAGACGCATCGATGTGCGGACTCTAAGGTCTTGTTATAAAACATGCAAGTGTTACCTGACCAAAGTCGGAGTGCCTGGTGCTGCGAAAGGCCAAGGCTCAAAACGGCAAAGTTTGGAGTTAGGAAAGGTTTAGTGATGGAGAAGGTGCCAACCATGAAGGTGGGAGAACTAATGGTCCCCCAGATCCATCTTGCTCACTGGACCAGGGTCTTTAAGGGGCTGGGGGAACAGGTAGTGGAAGTGCTGGCGGGCAAGGTTTAATCGGAGGACCTTGAAACTTGGCCACTACGGTAAAGGGATGTCAACAGCAGATCATCCTAGACAACAGACCCTTGGCTTCTGAAAGGGTTCGGGCGTGCCAGTTTCAATTATGTCCTGGTCCTTTTGTTCCTTTGGGGGAAGGGGGTACGAGACTTTGGTTTCCGGTGCAGCAGGAGGTCCAAGTTCTCTCCTTTGCACATTCTTCAGCTGCATGACTTGTGGTTTTGGTCTGTTGTCTCTGAAACGCAACTCAGTCTATTATTAAGCAGGACAAGGCCATTGTGAGCCGTTACACAAGGGCTGGGAAGAATATTGAGCATCATTTAAAGTTAAACTTGCACATTTTAGAGATGAAATGACTGTGATTCACATAAGAACACAGTTCTAGATGATAATTAGGGCTCAGCCCTAAATTTGCATCCTCTGACCCCAAATCCAGTTCTCTGAAGCATGCTCTGTTATCTCATTTTTTAAGTATGGAAGAAGTCAGTATGACATTAGATTCATAAGGACAGAAATTACTCTCTTACAGAGTATTGGCACCAATAAATTACTCTTTTCTATCAACCCCAGCCACTTTTCTGTGATGGGTAAATTCTGACTAAAAGATCAGGGCTCTTCTCTTAATTGTCATTCTTAATTTTTTTAAATATGGTGTTGAGTTTTGGGGAGGAGGTGTATATGGCAAGAAGACATTCTAGATTTGGGACCTCAATCAACTCTCTTCCCTGTAGGGTTCCATCATTGCTGTGAATGAGGGCCTTCAAATTAGGACTGATCCTGGTTTCCTAGTGAGGACTAGAGGCTGAAATTCAGTTTGTCTTGAAAATCAGGAACCAAGTGATTCCAGCCCGATTGTGTGTCTGCTGTTTGAATGATGGGAAGGGCCATTTTATCTCAATGCTAAAATCACAGCAGAGAATGTGATGATGTTTGAATTTCTTAGACTTAAAGGGCTAGTCTGTGAAACTGAAGCACAGACAGAAGAAAGAGGATATTTTGTTTAGAAGTTTATTCTTTTGTGTTATGCCTACCTTTCTTAGACTAAATCAGGGAAAACCAACATGGCATTTTAATTTGTAATGGAATAAATAGGGTTAGGATTCTGCTTTGCTTACTGCTTCATAGAATTGAAAACATATGGAGAACATTTAAAAGATGAAATGAAAAAGGAAGTTGTTATCTGTTGCACATGGGAAGTGATTTTAAATTTAGGAATTATTGAGTCATTCTCGAGCTGAATTTGAGTCAATTCTGTTAGATTAAACAGCCATTATCTGTGTTCTGGAGATGTTAGAGTTTAACCCAGTGGTTCTCAACCTGTAGGTCTCGACCCCTTTGGGGGTCGAACGACCCTTTCACAGGGGTCGCCTAAGATCATCTGAAAACACATATATAATTACATATTGTTTTTGTGATTAATCACTATGCTTTAATTATGTTCAATTTGTAACAATGAAAATACATCCTGCATATCAGATATTTACATTACGATTCATAACAGTAGCAAAATTACCGTTATGAAGTAGCAACGAAAATAATTTTATGGTTGGGGGTCACCACAACATGAGGAACTATATTAAAGGGTCGTGGCATTAGGAAGGTTGAGAACCACTGGTTTAACCCAATTCTCCCTTGCAGTTTGTGTTAAATACTGTGTTCTTGCATAATCAAGAACTCTGAGGATGATTAGCAGCCTAAAATGGAAGGAAGCAAGTCTTAGAGAGTAGTTGTAATGGGACTCAGGTTTGACTGCCTGAAGCAAGAAAAGCCAAACTCATGAGCTGGTGCTGGTAAGAAGGAAAGGAGATTATTCAAGTTGCTGGTGACTTGAGAAGATGTGTGGACTCCTGTCCTCAAAAACCTATCTTCACATCTCAGTGCAGGCAGAGGTTTCTATAGAGAGGGAGCGGGAACGCAGAACAAAGAGATCAGGTGGAGGGACTGTGGGTGTGCAGGCAGTGTCCTTGAGTTGGCCATCTGGTTTTTGTCGGTGAATTCCTGTGTCTTGGCCGTCTGTGCCAGCCAGGGACTTGAAGGTCAGGCTGCTCCTTAGGTTCACACAGGAACTGAAGTTGCTGGATTGTGATGTATACTAAAAAAACTTTTAACATGCAAGCTCTAGTTTTGAGAGAAAAAACAAGGTTGGAGTAACAAGCTGGTTTTAACATTTACTAAGATTAATATGGGTAGTTTTATATAAATAAGTATGGCATATTTATTCCCTGTTGTATAGTAACCTTTTAACATTTTAGTCAGCATCACTAATAGGCAAGGCAGTATAACCGAACACAAATTTCCTTTTTCTCCCTGTTTCTCCATAACTTTTCACTGAAAATGTTCCTAGTTTAATTCTATTAATTATATCATGTCTTCCTGCTTTCCTGGGGCATGTGATAATGGTATAGTTTTTTTTTCTTACTATTATAGATAAGACTGGTGCTTTGAATTAACATGTTAGAAGTATTTTAATTCATTCGGGTAGATGTAGTCACTTTAATTACTTCTCTGGATTTGCTACAGTTCTAATAAAATTTTTTTAAGGAAAATATATGACATAAAATTGTATATTTATAATACTTCCTGAATGTTATTTGAAGATTGGAATTTTTGGTCAAAGCGAATGTGTTAGCAAAATACTAGCATGGGCTGAACTGTTTGACTGTGGTATTAGAGTCAGTGGAAATGAAAACAATATTTACAATAAGCTGCTTTAAGTTTGTTTTTTTAAAAAAAAACAATTCTCCCACATTATGAAAACTATTGGGATAGTCTCTGAGTAAAGTAATATTTCTATTTTTTGGGGGGATCAATCTGTCCTACTTATTTTGCTGCTAGTCATAGTTTTAATAAATTGAGTTAGTTTAGGTAAAGCTTTTCTTCTAAAGAGTTTAAACTGCATCATCCATTTTCCTTCTTACTCAGGGTTTCTAAATGAGACAATGGAGGGAGGAAGAACTGTTTTTGCTTAGTAATGAGGGACATTTGGTTGAAGATGGTTATCGTGAACTCTGAGGTTGGACAGCAAGTGGAGAAAGGAAGGTTCTTTTGGAGTTTTGGGGGTATCCTCTACATCAGTGGTTCCCAACCTTCCTGATGCCTCGACCCTTTAATACAGTTCCTCATGTTGTGGTGACCCCCAATTTCATTGTTACAAATTGAACATAATCAAAGCATAGTGATTAATCACAAAAACAATATGTAATTATGTATGTGTTTTCCGATGGTCTTAGGCGACCCCTGTGAAAGGGTCGTTTGACCTCCAAAGGGGTCTCGACCCACAAGTTGAGAACCGCTGCTCTACAGTATAGTCTTTGAGCTGGTAGTTAGCTAAACCCTTTTATTTCCTTTTCAAAAAAAGGTATTAGGCCAGGTATTTATTTAATTACAACATTAACCTTGATCCCTAGTGAATTTCATTCACTTAGCATTGGCCTATCTTGTTCTCCTAGCCAGCAGAAACCATTTTCTACCTTCATTTGTTTCCACTTCGTTCTCTTCGTCACCAGGACGATCTGATTGCACATTGTCCGAGTGGGGTGTGAGCCTGGCAAGCCCCATTTGTCACTGAGAGTTTCTGACCACTTGAGCCTGCTTGTCTTTTTCTCTCAACTTTTTGAAATCTGCTTTTCTTCCAAGATCTGGATCCATTTCTATGTATGTCCAGGATTCAGTCCCTGGTCTCTTGCAAATTTCAATTTTACCTTGTCACTGTCTCTCAGGGTTTCCATCATTTCTACTTTACCAAGCAGTTATCCTCATTGGTTGGAAGTCCACAATTATGGTGTCTGTCTCACGGTTTCATTCTGAGAGATAGATCTTGTCAGAGGACAATAGAAGATTTATCAGCAGAATATCACGAATAGAAGGTGTTCAAAAATTAGTGTCTCTCATCATAGCACTGTCTTATTTCTGAGCCGATTTTATCATTCTATAAAAATATGTTATCTGCCTCTTTAGTTTAGTGAGCCCTCTGATTCCATAGCCATTAGTATGATATTCTTTCTTCTTTGAAATCACTTTAAATGCACTTTCTCACATTTCCATCCTAGGTCGTGGCTCCCCGGACGTGTGCCTAATTCCTTGTCCTTTCACACACGTGGGCAGCTTATTTTCACTGCACGTGGTGGAATGTCTGTGGGCCTCAGATCCAGTCAATCAGGTTTCAGTAACGATTGTGCCATCATAATTACCATCGTGTTTAAGGCTGCAGATTCTTTTTTAAAAAAATATATTTTATTGATTTTTTTCTTTTTTACAGAGAGGAAGGGAGAGGGATAGAGAGTCAGAAACATCAAAGAGAAAGAAACACCAATCAGCTGCCTCCTGCACACCCCCCACTGGGGATGTGCCCTTGACCGGAATCGAACCTGGGACCCTTCAGTCTGCAGGCCAACACTCTATCCACTGAGCCAAACCGGTTAGGGCAGGCTGCAGATTCTTTAATAGCCATTCATCTTTTCAGTCCCCGTGCCTTCCCATGTAGACCTTTAAGACCACATGCATGTGCTCCAAGCCTTTTTAGCTTTCATGTCATCTTCTCCCATGTTTTGTACCAGTCATCTCATTTCTTAGCACGAAGCTTAAGAAGATAGGGACTTTTCTGGATTAATGAAAAATTTGGATTAATGAAAAATTTTTCTTTTTCTTTGGGTTTTGGGGAAGGATGCCCTGCATGCTGACTGGCCTTTTCTCCACGTTTTCTTCATCTTACCTGTTCTCTGGCTTAACCTGACACCCAGAGCACCTCTGCATCCAGCGTGTGCCTGGTTCCGTTATTGCTCATTGCCTTCCTCTTCCATTTTTCTAGGCTTCAGCTTTTGCTAATTTGGGTTGGTGTTTCATAGGATTACAGACATTATTGCTGCTGCTTGTCTGCTTTTTTTATTTCTGGGCAAAAGATGAATGTTCATTCTGAACCTTTTTTAAAAAAATCCTCACCTGAGAATATGTTTATTGACTTTAGAGAGAGGAAGGAGAAAGAGAGAGGGAGAGAAACATCGATCCGTTGCCTCCCATATGCTCCCCAACCGGGCATTGAACCTGCAACCTTTTGGTGTATGAGACGATGCTCCAACCAACTGAACAACCCAGCCAGGGTCATTCTACACCTTGTTGAAAGTTAAAATGGCTCAGGGAAAAAGTCTGCCATGTGACTCCTGCCTCCTTCCCTCCCCCACAGCCCTCACTTTGCGTCATGAAACAGCCGGGTTTGCAGGTTCATAGCCTTCTCCACTAGCAGCCTCCGCGGTCGGGCCGTTTCTGTGGCTGTAATGGATGGAAGTTGTCACTAAAAAAAAAAAATAAAAATAAGGAAGTTATTGCCTGGCAGCTCCTCTGTTCCTTTGCCTGAGATATAAATAGTACTTGCCAAGTAAAAACAAAAACATTGTCACCCAAGGATGAATTCTGATCTCTCTCCGAGCTTTATTATACAACTTTTCAGAATTATAAAGTAGGATGCGTGCAGGGCAGAGAAAGCAACCTTGGAAAAGAGAGTTCAAATCAATAATAATTAACATTTCCTAGCCTCTATTTTCCTGCTAATGACTGAAGACAAGTACTAATTAGAGAAGCCTCAAGTGTCTGGATTTTTTAGATGGACCAGATGGTGCCACATAAGAACTATGCACAGCGCCAAGGAGAAGTCTGGGTGGTTCCTAGCTACCTTGCTTCCAACTTGACCTTGTCTGAGGACACCTGCGCATGCCCATTGCTTTGCACTGAGGCCTCTTCTTTGTTCCTTCTCTATCTCACCCACTTGTGACTTTAGGACGTGTGTCTCCGCCATCGTTTGTGAGTGCTCTTACACACTTTTATTATTACTTTTTCCTTAACAAGTGCATTTTATGCATCTTTTCTTTTCAGATTTCTTTGACTCTTATGTTATTGCCTGATCTCACTAGATGCCCCCCCAACACACACACACACACACACACACACACAAGTTCTTTCTCGTGATGACACAAAACCAGCCCAGAAGCCTCAGCTCCTTCAGTGGGTAGCATTGAGATGGTCCTGCCTCTTCAGTTTTTTAAAAACTCTTCTCACAGGTTGTTTGAAAACATGTTTTCTCCTGTTGGTTTGTACTTCACATTCTTTTCTTCCTTTGCTATGGAAGTCAGCCAACCAACTCGGAGAAAGCATTGATTTCTGTGTAGAAATTTTCCATACCGTTGAGTGTGGATGAAGTTTGAACAGATGCTGCATGTGCGCTTTACCACGTGCAACTCATCCTAACAGGAGAGCAAAGCGTGGGCCCGATGGGGTGTTACCCGACGCTGGGGTGTTACCCGCTGCGCGCTTTTCATCTGAGTTGTTTAACCAGTGTCTTCCACCCCTTTGCTGGGAAAGTCGTGATGCAGTTACTCTCAGTGAAGAAACTTTGTCTTAATTTGGTGTTGTTGTTTTTGTCGAAACTTTCTTCGGTGGAACCAGAGGAGAATAGTGATCGGTTGCCATCAGCATTTGTGGTTTAAGTGAGAAGTACTAGTTTCTGTCCCTTTCCCTTGTATTTCTTGCCCCTGCTGAAGCGTAATGTCAGGGAGAACAGTTAGGGAGCTGCTGCAATAATGCACGCAGGAGACAGAAGGCCCTGAGCTTTGGGAAGTGTTAGACATGGGGAATAACTCACATTATTTAAAAAAAATGGAAGCGAAAAGGATCTCCGAATACATTTCATAATCTTGTAAGTGCTTCAGAATTTAGAAACCACCGTTTTTCTTAGCGTTGCTGTTTTCTTTTTCACATGTGCTAGTTGGTACTTATCTAACTAATTAAGGAATATATCACATTTCTCACTTATGTACTTTCTTGTTTTGGAAATTACTTACTTGATGTCTATTGCATCTTTTTAAAAAAAAGCACATTGTAGGTTTCCTTCATTATAAAAGTAGAAGGGAAACAAAAATAACTTGTACTATCACCCGGACATGATATTTATTAGTATTTCAATGTATTCCCTTTCAGTCTTTGGTAGATAGAGAAATAATTTACACATAGGACCAAAGAGCCAGCATTGAATTATGAGCTGTCATTAACTATTCATTATGTGGATGCACCAGGTATATTTTACATTTGTCCTATCATTAACCATTTAGGTTGTTTCCAACTCCTTCATATTTATCAAATGCTGTGGTAGATATCTTCACGAATAGGAAGTCTTCATGCTTATCCCCAGGATGATGGATTCGTGTACACATGAATTTTTAAAGTCAGGACTGTCTTCGAAGAGTTGAATGGAATAAGTGTAAAGGTGGGAATGAGTCCTAATGACTGAGAGTTCTGTGGCTGGAGGAGGTGGCAGGTGCTCAGCTGCCCTGCCTGCCCCCACTGCACCACCTGGTCACCAGCTGGGGAGGAAATGCCGGAGCGTGGAGAGGTTCAGAGCACAGTGGTGGGGCCCCCTTGCCTCCCCCTCACTCATTCTCAGGTGAACGTTGGTGCACACCTGTACCCACTATTTCAGTTTAGATGCCCTCATGTTTCCTGACTCTTCCTGGGAGATTTGTTTGATTTGGGTCAAGATCCGTCTGTTTATCAAAGAAGATAGCTTTTGTCCTCCATGTCCTGTTCCTTTCCACCTGTTGGGGAGCAGGTACACCATCACTAAAATCCCTCTTGTAATCCCTGGTATAGGATTTTCCCACCCACCTGTGTGTGTGTGTGTGTGTGTGTGTATTATTACATTGTGTATACAACCCAAGTTGGAAGTGAAGATGCATATACTTCATTTTTTTTTTAAATAAAAAGGGTTCATTTTAAGCTTTCACTATTTAATTAAAATTTCTTTTTCTCTTTGTATAGGTTGAAGAAATTGTGGATGTTGGATCCTTTGCCCCAGAAGACATCCATATTCCTAAGATTTATGTACATCGCCTTATAAAGGGAGAAAAATATGAGAAAAGAATTGAGGTAGTTGACTTAGCTTCACTGTCAATATTTCCGCGTCTGATTATCAGAGACGTGTGTCCCTGGGTTCATTCCAGACAAGAAGGAATAAAAAAGCCGAGCAGGAAGCCTCGCTCTGGGTCTTAGTATGAGCTTCCCATGTACCCATCGTGAAGGGACATGTCACCTGTGTTGTTGTCCAGCCAAACAGTGCCTGGTGATCCTGATTTCCAGGCTTCTGTGAGTGTGCTGACTTAAGATGCATAGCGTTGCTTCTCCCCTGTCCCTCGGATAGAGAAGGATAAGCAGGTCTCCGAGGCTGCCCCCTGCTGGACTGTCCATGTTTGATCATGCAGAAACGTCTGTCTATCTTAAAGTTGCTTTATGGTTTACAGAGTCCGGGAAGAACGCCACTTCCCATTAGTGTTAGGCATTAGGCTCTAGGCAGCTGGTGGGTAGGAGATTGTGGCAAGGAGTGGCTTGCAGGAGCATTGGAGGTATTTCAAGTATACTCAGAGCTAGAAGAGTGACCATCTGGACCAGAATGGGTACCAAGATTCATAAGTGTCTAGGGATCAACAACAGAATAAACATGTATTGGGGGTATCGGGGAATCAGAGATAGGCTATAGCCTTTGGATGACAAAAAAAAAAAAAAAAAATGGCATTCTGCGATCCAAAACTGATGTCAGCCGGCTAGGGAGAAATGATGGAACATTTGCAAATAGGAACCAGAGTCTGTGATAGGAGATTTAGCTTTGGAAATACTTTCCTGGCTGGTTGCTGGATATGTCTGAGCCCTGTGATGTGCTGGTAGCAAAACCAGTCCAGACTCTGCAGGTGGAAATAGGCTGTTGAGAGAGCAACACCTGGTAAACACACTCTGGCAGCCCTGCAAAAGCAGAGTCCACGTCTGTTCCTGTTCCCTTCGTCCCGGCTCAGTGCCCGAGCTCTGGAGGAGAGTGCAGTTGTAGGAGTCGTGGGAGGTGGCAGCAGTAGCAGACAGTGTGACAGGAGCAGGGGGATTAATTGCTTCAAAGAGACAGAGCAAGTATACCTTGCCCTTCAAATAAATCTGACCTCAATCCCTTATTTTCTAAAGAATTATTTGTGCCCTGGCCAGGTGGCTCAATTGGTTGGAGTGTTGTCCTGTGCACCAAAAGGTTGTGGGTTCGATTTCTGGTCAGGGCACATTTCTGGTTTGATCCCTGGCCACGGTGCATATGGGAGGCAACCAATTGATGTTTCTCTCTCACATCAATGTTTCTCTTGTTCTCTCTCTCCCTTCCTCTCTAAAAAAATCAATGAGCATATCCTTGGGTGAGGATTAAAAAAAATTATTTCTGGGTATTCTCTTTTTTCTCTTTTTAACTCTATTACATTGCAGATTGGCCTCATAATAGTAGTAGGAGAGAGTTCAATTTTTTTCTAGTAAACTTTTGTGCTTTACAGTGATAAAAATCCAAGGTGTACCTCAATCACGAATAATTTATTTCTGTTTATCTTAAAGCGTTTATCAACCCGGAAACAGGAAGATGTAAAAGCCAAATCCGGAAAACCTGGAGATAATGTGAGGGAGCGCATCATCAAGCGGGCAGCTCTTGAATTTGAGGATGGCATGTATGGTATCCTTTATCTTTGTGCGACTGGCAAAGACGAGGCCTTGCTTTTCCCATGTTCTTCAGGCCACCAGGCCTGCTGCATGGCGATTCTTTTATAGGCCTTTGTAACTTTAAAAGCGGTTGATCAGTTTTTACAAAGTGTGGCATATAATCTACAGATATCAAGATATATGAAGTTGGCCTGCCCAAGTATCTGAGTTGGTTAAAGTGTCGTCCTGATATGCCAAGGTTGCGGGTTCGATCCCCAGTCAGGGCACACACAAGAAGCAACCAATGAATGCATAAAGTGGAACAACAAATTGATGTCTCTGTCTCTCTCCCAAACCAATAAATAAAAATTTAAAAAAGAAAGGATATATGAAATTGGAATTATAGTCTATTTGCCTTCTTGAACAAAATGGTGACCAGAAATTTGTTTAGCTATTTTCTCATATACTATAGACTTCAGTGCAATTTGGCATTTGGCTAAATGTTATTGGGACTGGAGCTTACCCAAGATGAGGGTTTTAAACCTCAGAAGTACTAGTTATAGCCAGTGCTATTGGCTTTCTCTGTATTCTGACATTTGCATACTCGTTGAAACATAAGATCCAACTTTTTTTAAAATTTATTTTTCAATTACAGTTTACATTCAGTATTATTTTATACTAGTTTCAGGTGTATAGCATAGTGGTAAGACAATCATATACTTTATGAAGTGTTTCCCTCTGATATTTCCAGTACCTACCTGGCACCATACATAGTGATTCCAGTATTATTGGCTATATTCCCTCTGCTGGACTTCATATCCCTGTGCCTATTTTGTAACAACCAATTTGTACTTCTTGAACCCTTTGCCTTTTTCACCCAGTCCCCTAGCCCCCTCCCAGCTGGCACCATCACTGTGTTCTTTGTGTCTATGAGTCTGCTTCTATTTTGTTTGTTCATTTATTTTGTTCTTTCGATTCCACATATAAGTGAATCATATGGTATTTGTCTTTCTCTGTAAGACCCAACTTCTTAACAGGCCCTTGTTTCCTCTGACAAAGTTCTCCTGAGTATCCTTTTTTATGTCTGATGTTTTATAAGGGTGTTTAGTAAATGACTCAAATTCTGCTTTATGTACTTTCTCTAATTTTTTTTTTGATGTATTTTAATTATGATGTGTCTGGGCATGGGCCTGTTTGGGTTCTTCTTGCTTGGAGTTCTCTGTGCCTCCTGAACTTGTGTGACTTTTTCCTTTACCAGGTTAGAGAAGTTTTCTGCCATTATTTCTTCAAACACATCCTCTATTCCTTTCTCCCTTTCTGCATCTTCCGGCACACCAGTTATTCTAATATTGTTACGTTTCACGTTGTCCCACAGCTCCCTTAAGCTGTCCTCCTGTTTTTTCATTATTTTTTCTTTTTGGTTCTCTGATTGATTTTTTTTCAACCCTGTCTTTGATCCTTAGCGTCCCCACTGCTGTGTATTCCTTCCAATGTGTTTTTTATTTGTGTTATGTCATTCTTTATCTCCAATTGTTCTTTTTTCATAGTTTCTGTATATTTTTTCTTGCTGTTAAGCATCTTTACCATCATTACTCTGAACTCTGTTTCAGATAACTTTCTTATCTTTGTTTCATTTATTTCTTCTGGAGAATTTTCTTGTTTTTTCATTTGGGGGTTGCTTCTTTGCCTCCTCATTTTGGCTGTCTGTTTGGATTTCTGATTATGTATTAGGTAGATCCTCTATACCTCTCAATCTCTAGTACAGGACAGTGTCAAACACTGTTTCTGACTAGTTAGAACAGGCAAAGACTCAAAGCCTCCAGAGACCGCTTCTGCCTACAGACTGATAGGATCCCCCACCCAGGTAATGTCCTAGGGAGTGGCAAGAGTTTTTTCAACAGGGCCGGGCAGTTGCTTCTGCCTGGAGGCTAGTAGTTATTTTTAGTCTCTTAAGTGGCCTCATGGCAAGGTGTTTTCCAGTAGGGTGCATCAACTGTCTTTCCCCCAGGCAAGGCCTCCTATATAGCAAATGTCTGTGTGGGAAAAATGTCGTCTGCTGTGTGAGGGAATGACTCAGCCTAGGAAACTTGGGGTGTCTGCCTTCTGAGCTCTAACCTCCGAGTCCCCAATCCTGGCTTCTGCTTACACAGCTCTAGTCCACTCTGCCCTCCCTCTGCCAGAGGGACTCTTATGAAGAAAAGAAGACATTTGGGGGGGGGGGGGGGTGAGATCAGCAGCCTGACTCTGTACTAGTTAATTAGTATCCCTAATGCACATTCCTGTTAGCCTGTAGTCTAGTCCAGGGGTGGGCAAACTTTTTGACTCGAGGGCCACAATGGGTTCTTAAATTGGACCGGAGGGCCGGAACAAAAGCATGGATGGAGTGTTTGTGTGAACTAATATAAATTCAAAGTAAACATCATTACATTCATTTCAAATGGGCCGGATCCGGCCTGCGGGCCGTAGTTTGCCCACGGCTGGCCTACAGTCTAGTCACTGCCCCTTCCTTAATTATCTGGTCTTGCCAGACCTGTTTACCTAAATACTCACATTTTACAGAGGCCATAAACCATGAACAATACACAATTCTTGGACGGGGTTATCAGTGCTGGCGCCAGGCCAGGCATTTAGGTGTGGTCTTCCAGCACCCATCCCAACACATGGGGCTTTTTGCAAAGCCCGAGAAAGGTCCAGAAGTCATATTTGGAAGACAAAGAAACCAAAGGGTATAAAGAGAAAGCTTCCTCTATATTGGTTTGCTCAGGATTTGGAAACAGGCTCCCCTGAGTCACGGTACTAGTACATCTGGAAATAAACGGGTTTTTCCTGTATCTCCAAGTACTCCTGTGTGTATTTCCCAGTTGCCTGGTAAATTCTGTAACAGCTCTACAGGGGATTTTGTGCATTGGCCCTTTAAGAGGGTGCCTGACTTTTCAGCTGTCACTCCCTGGCAGACAGCAACCCGGCTGCTTTTCACAGGGAGATGTTATGTGGGTACCCTTCTCAGTTCTGGTGCTCTCTGCTGCAGGGCCCAGCTTGGGGATTAGGCCCCAGAGTTCTCAGTGGCAACCCCCCACAGCTGAGATATCTCTCCGGAATTTCACTTGCTGCCTGTGGGCACCTGGCCAGCCCTTTCGCGCCTCCGCCCCTCTGCCCCTCTTACTAGTTTCTATGCAGCCTCCACTTTCAGTCCTCAGGTATCAGGGTTCTCTCCTGTGAGTCTCCTGTTGATGATTCAGGGAGTTTTGCTGTATTTTAATTGTAATTCCAATTTGTTCTTGGGAGCATGTCTGTGCTGCATCCACCTACTCTGCCGCCATTTTTAATCTTTTAAGTATTTTCTCAGAAAAGAGATAGGAAGAGGTAATTAGTACAATGAGTGTTTGGATTTTGACTGCATTTAAATAACAGTGAGTGTTTACCACTCTTGAGCAGTAGTGGACAGCATAGTCAGCAGTTCTGGGCAGCATATCTTTTTTATCCTTCTTTTTAAAATTAAATTTATTGGGGTGACATTAGTTAATAAAATTATATAGGTTTGAATTGTACAAGTCTATAATACATCATCTGTATATTGCATTGTGTGTTTACCACCCAAAGTCCAATCTCCTTCCGTCACCATATATTCCACCCTTTTACCCTTTACCACCCTCCCTCTTCTTCCCCTTCGGTAACCACAATACTGTTGTCTGTGTCTGTGAGTTTTAATCTACATATCGCTAATCTGTTCAGATTGCTGGTATTGAGAGGCAAGACTGAACCCACACCGTTTGGGTACATATTAGGATTTATCCTATTTTGATGTCTAAGCAAGAAGATTCAACACCCTCAGTTACTCTTTGATGCCTTAACCCAGCTACATTTAAAAATATATATATTTTATTGATTTTTTTACAGAGAGGAAGGAAGAGGGATAGAGAGTTAGAAACATTGATGAGAGAGAAACATTGATTCAGCTGCCTCCTGCACACTCTTTACTGGGGATGTGCCCACAACCAAGGTACATGCCCTTGACCGGAATCGAACCTGGGACCCTTCAGTCCGTAGGCCGACGCTCTACCCACTGAGCCAAACTGGTCAAGGCCCAGCTACTTTTTATATAGTGACAATTTTTTTCACTGAAACCTATGCCTCCTTTCCCCCTCGTGTTTTAGGGAAGACTCAGTCACCAGTGGATGCTATCCCAGTGACCCAAAGGAGGTGAAACACTTTCATGTGGACATTTTCGTATTGTCAGAAAATTTTTAAAATTTAGAAATGGTAGCCCTTTTTAAGAATGTTAAGTCATCCTTATTTTTAGTTGGAGTTTTGAAAAGTCAAAATTGGTTTTAAACAAAGGTCAATCCACATTTAATAATATTCTATCAGTCACAAGTCATAATACATCCGTCTAAATTTGCTGAGCATGTTAATGCAAACAGAATGTCTTACAGTGAACATGACCTCTTGGCTGGTCTTCTAAAGCCACCGCTTTGATATATTTATGGGAAAGCATATCAGCGTTATTGAAAGAGCTGTGATTAATTAGTGATTTTATTTTATTTTATTTTTTTTAATTACAAAAGTGCCTAGAGGGTGATCGGAGAATGTGTTCAGTAATTACATTTAGAGCAAGGGCCTTTGAAGAAGGCTTCTCTTCGGGTTGATGTATGTGGAAGATTTATGGCATAAATCTCTCTACCTTTTCCACGTTCTACCTTAACATCTTCTTTTCCAGCTAATTTGGGCATAGGAATCCCACTTCTGGCCAGCAACTTTATCAGCCCAAATATGACTATCCATCTGCAGAGTGAAAATGGAATCCTGGGTTTGGTAAGATAGAAATTAAAGTTTTATTTATGCAGTCTTTTTTCCCCCTGCTCATCTTTTTTTTTTTTTTTTGAATTTATCTTTATTGGTGAAAGTGTTATATATGTACCCTTCACTCCCCCCACCCGCCATTGACCCCCTGCCTACCCCCATGACCCCCTGCCCCCTGGCCTTCATCATTGTCTGTGTCCATGGGTTATGCATATATGCATACAAGTTTTTTTGGTTGACCTCTTCCTACCCACTCACCCACCCCTGCTTTCCCTCTGAGATTCCGCAGTCTGTTCCATGTTTCTATGTATTTAGGCAGTCTTGATGGAGAACTAGCTATTCCATGTAGTGAAATCTTCTAATAACTGAGAATTGTTAGCTTAAAGTTCCCAGCCTTCCTTTTCTGTTTGTTTATCATCACAATAAAATATTTAACTTTCCCATACAGTGGTGGTCACTGTGAGTATGTAGTGTTATATTTGCTGCAAGTTTTTTCACTGCTCCTCCTTTATCAGGTAGTGGGTTTCCATCTCCCTTGGTGGCTGCTTCAGAGGACTTCACAGTTTGCTCTTTAGTTAACTACTTTTAACTCTTGTGTGGCTGGACGTGAATGAAGGTTAACCAGTCTCTGTGAAATAAAATTCAGTAAGGCTCTGAGTGAACACTGGAGAATAAGGTTTCTATTTAGGGCAGGGACATTTTTTTGACAGTTGATTAATTAAAAAAGCCTTAGCAATTCTTCTCATCAATGTGTTTTAAGGTCCTGTTGTCCCAAAGGGTAGAATTTTCTTTTCCTCAGAATTAACGTTGCAGGTGAGCTCAGTATTCTCAGAGAATTTAACCACCGTTTTTCCTCAGTATTATAATGAGAAAAAGAAGCACATTTGCTTCCTGAATGACATTTTTAATTTAATTATTAACTATGGCAGAGATTATTTATAGTTTTCCAATTTATAATATTCCTAATCTTTATTGTTCCTCAGTGGATTATAACTGTTAATGCAATAAAAATTATATATGTAAAAATGTTTATCTGGTGTTTATAATATAAATAATGACTATAAGCATAGAGTCGATCCTGGTTGATAATGGCAATAATCATGACCATTTTCAAAGACGAAAATGATATGTGTTTGGATGAAATCAGATTCGTATTGAAGTCAGAGACTTAGGCCCTGGCTGGTTTGGCTCAGTTAGTGGAGTGTTGGCCCTTGGACTGAAGGTTTGCATGTTTGATTTTGGTCAAGGTCACGTACCTTGGTTGCAGGCTCCATCCCCGGCTCTGGTCTGGGCACTTATAGGAGGCAACCAATCGTTGTTTCTCTCTCTGTGTCTCTCCCCCTCCCTTCCACTCTCTTTAAAATCAATGGAAAAATATCCTCTGGTGAGGATTAACAAACAAACAAGTAATAAAACAAAAAAGAAGACGTGTATTGTTTGGGTACCTTAGGGATTATCTAGAGCAGGGGTGGGCAAACTTTTTGACTCGAGGGCCACAATGGGTTCTTAAACTGGACCGGAGGGCCGGAACAAAAGCATGGATGGAGTGTTTGTGTGAACTAATATAAATTCAAAGTAAACATCATTACATAAAAGGGTACGGGTTTTTTTTTTTTTTTTTAGTTTTATTCATTTCAAACGGGCCGGATCTGGCCCGCGGGCCGTAGTTTGCCCACAGCTGATCTAGAGTGACCAGTTCCTTCAGTTTGAAATAAGGGAAATAAATTTACCTGAATTACCCAGGGTCAATGTTTAAAAAGGAAATTTACATAGGTCTAAACATTAGTTACCACTTCAATTTACTTAAAAAATAGAATTTCGTTCCCTTAGAAAGTCTGTTAAAATTTTACAGTCAATATGTCCTCATTCTTGGTTCTATCTTATGCCTTTTTCTTTTTTCCCTTTTTGATTAACATATGTTATGTTACAGAACTCCTTGCCCCATTCAAGTAGAGATATCTTATAAAAATGCATACGGAATTTTTTAAAAACTTACTAAGAATAAGTGGGCAAAGGGAAAACAAAGGTAGCAAAACTCAGATGTTTTGAGCAATAAGGTTAGGACCCCAGATTTAAGCTTTTGACTTCTGCATACCAAAAAGCTGAAACGTGGCCTCTGTTGGTCTTTCTAGCCAAATAATGCAGCCATTTAGTTTATATTTGCTAAGAGGAAGGTTTATGAATAACATTGCTGTATAGTAGGCCGTGAATACTTTTTGTTTGATTGTCCTATATTTCTAATAATTTAATATTACTTTCAAACTTTGATCATATTTAGAAAATATTTTTCATTTACCTAGTCACAATTATTAGTGTAGGAAAGACTAATCAATATGAGAAACACAGCCATACAAATACCAGAATTAACTTTTGAAGATTTATCTCAAGTCTTCTGAAGACGATTTCCTGGAGTTTTTAGAGATGTTGTTTATATTACAGTATTAGTGTTCAGTTCAGTGAGAAACTTCTGTTACTAATTGACATTGGTTCATTTGTTTCATTTGACAGGGTCCATATCCATTCGAAAATGAAGTTGATGCAGATCTAATCAATGCAGGTAAACTCACTCATTACGGGTTTCCCAGTGTTTTCCTTGCTGTTGATTTAGTTCTATTCCAGATACCAGTAAGGAGGTGAGCTTGTTTCTTTGTCTTTTCTTAGAGAGCAGTCACTGTCTTTTTCATTGAGGAGGGGAGATGAGCGTTCAAGCCTCATCTTTGCCTGACTTCTTGTCAGAGGACTGTTATTAGTGAGACTAAGCTCAAGGCAAAATTCTAGGTGGAGCTACATCCCATGGTGAGAGCTCTGGTGGTTTAATCGGTCAGGGTCCTGGCTATAAATGGGGGTATTGAGGAGTCTGGGACAGTCGACAGGGGTGTGGACAGGATTAGGGAAACCAGGAAAGGATGGTAAGATACCATGGTACAGGGAGTTACTATTATTACCCCTAGGCAGGCCTTAAGGGGCAGCTGTCAGAGAGGGTCAGTCACCTAACAGGTAACAGGAACTATGGCCTTCGGTATGAAGAATTAGGACTGCTTAAACAAAATTCTTGCTGAATATATATATGCAACAAAGGTTAGGAAACATAGCCAAGGACATCTCCCAGAAAGAACAAAAATACAGAGAAGGGAAGGAGCACATGCAGGTTGAGGGTGAGGTGGGTCTCCTCCACTGGGCCTCCTGCTTGAGCCTCCCCTTGGATAATTCCAGGCTGAAATAGGTCTACACTCTCATGATGAGAAGAGTGTGGGTGTGGATCCATAGGGGCAAAAAGAAAAGATCTGGTGTCTGGTGCATGGAGGTTTCTGTTATAGGAGCCACTTCCTGTCTGCTAGTCCTCATCACAGTCAGAGAGCATCCTTCAGAGGTTCAAGGGTGGCGCTGAAGGGAGTGTCTGCCACTAAGTATGACCCAGTGATATGAGTAATATATAGAGTTTCTTTGAATTCGGGAGTCTGGTCTTGTCAGCTCCTTGTTCCCACACTCAGATGCTTTACCTCTTATCATGAGCTCTTTGTGCAACTAGAACCTAGAGTCCATGCAATAGCAACCTGAAGGAGGAGAGCCGGTTGGAGGCCCTGGCCAGTGTCCCTGCCCATGCTGGAGGCACCACTGCTGTCTCTGTGCTGGGGCCAATGATTATCCTTAGCCCATGAGAAGATAATTTTTATGCGATTCTTAGCCTGCTTGTCTGTACCCTTCTTTTACTCCTATTCACTCTATCCCTGAAAACGTATTATTCTTACTCCACCTTCAAAAATAGTAGGTGCCAATCTCAGAAGAGAAGGAAAATGAGCTGAGCTTAAAGGCCAGATGCCGAGAAGAATTGATGTTTGGTTCTTAGAGAATTTTTGGAAGTAAAACAGCTTCTGGTTGAATAGTTGAATTAGTTAACATGACTCAACGCTGAAAGGCCCACTGTGATCAAGCAATGACATTTAGCCAAGGCTGTAATTTAATTGTGCTGTACCCTTTAGCAGTCGTTCATTGATCTGTGAAAATATTTGCTTCTTGGCTTAATTAATTTATGATGTTAGTGAGTTATTTGCAAAATGAATAACTCCATTTTCTAAATTTCAGGCTTGAGTTCATGGAACCCACTTTCCTTAGAAAAATAGTTAATCTTTTCTAATGACATTGTTGGATGGTAGGCGTTTCTGATTGAGTTTAAAAGTAGCTCCATCCTAACGAAGCTACCAGTTTTGTATTTCAACTTCTGAAATGTCATGTATAATCTTCAACTGCTTTGTAAAACAGTAATTCAGTGCTTTGGGGAAGCCAAGCTGCAAATCAGTTTAATAATATTCTGACTCTTTCATCAAAGTCCTCTTTGGGATTTATGATGCTTTAGATTTTGGAGATGTCCAAATTAGGGAGGAAAAGCTTTGAGCTAGAGAACCCAGAATACAAATTGTCAGTTTCCTCAACTCCTCAAACTTGAAAATTACCTGAGAGATCAGCCCATTGTTTATGTTAAGTTGAAAGGAATTTTTTTTTAAAATACAACTTTCTTGAAATGAATATTGAATTAAGTGGGTAAAATCAGTGCATGAAATTTTAAAATAATAATAAAGCTATTTCTAAGGATCCCATTTTTCTAAGTAATAATCTCATATGACTATGTAAAAACAAATCACCACTTCTATAACACTAAATAATTTACAGCGTACTTTTTTAGATGTATGATATAGTGTGAGCCTCAGGTGAAACCTCATTATACAGATTGGGAAACAGCCCAGAAAAGTGAAGTAAGGTGCTCAAAATCACATTGCTAGGGACTGGACACACACAGTCTTCTAGGCTTGGTTTCTGGCCTTTGCCTCCTATACACTGAGCCCTTTTTCTTTAAGGTATTGATTGTATTATTAGTTATAGTTATTTTTTTGACCCTATTTGATATTGCACTTGAAAAGCATGGATTCAGCTTTAGAATATCTATTTCTGTTTAGTTACTGCATGTTTAAAAATGCTGAAAATTAACTTTGCTTCTGGAAAACATAATTTGTAAGAGACCAGAATGTATGGGCAGGGGCCTGGCAGCTCCCTGCATGAGAAGTGCTGTCCGGGCTCTTTAATAAAACTGTGCTTCATAAATCACATAGGGAGAGCTGAGGCTCCGCAGTGACCTCAGGGTTGCCTGTGACGTGGTAAATAGCCTGGCATGTCCGTCAGCCCGTGGAAATTGCCATTGCGAAGTCACTGTGATTTAACACAGAGACCAAAGGAACGGAGATGCTTATGTTCCTCTGCTTTACTGTCCTACCACATAGTCCTGCTTGCTCTCCACCTCACAGGATTGGTGAGGACCGGAATTTGCTGGACATGGAATTTGTGTCAGGATAAGGTTCAGTTGTATTAGGCCTGTCCTGAAACCTGGGGTCCACAGGCTGGCTGTATGACCCACCGTGACAGTCATGCTTGGTCCTGTAGGGGCGACAACATTGTTCAGAGAGAGAGGAATGACAAGGCTAATGTTTATGGAGTCCTTTCTCTGTGCCAGGCACTAGGCTAAGGACATTGCATGCATCATCTCATTTCATCCCTCAACTCTTATGTGCTGTCTAAAAGCTCCTACTAACCACACTAGAAAGTATTTTCTAAAGCTTTTCAGCTTTATGGTACTTTGAAAGATGTGAAAATGTTTTTGTTGTTTAGCATCCAAATCCTTTGGGGGATAAATATTTCAGCATGATATAAATAGTCTCCCTCTTTCTCCACATTCGAGCTCGGATGGGGAGGGATATAGATGGAGAAGTGCGCTTTTGGGCAAGACTTGAGAAGCTGGGTACTGCTGCGCTGCACGGCTGGCCATGGTCAGACCCCTCTGGTCCTGTTGTGTCCAGGATCCTTTCTCTATTCCTTCCCTTTCTTTTTCTCTGTCCTGTTATACCGGGGTAATGCATGGTAGGTCATACAGTTGACCTACCTTTGGCAAAGGGCCTGTGAATACTATTCTGGTCGAGACCAGAAGCTTCTGGGCACCCGAAGCTCCTGGACAGACAGGAAATAGATCACAAGAAGAAAGGAGCATAGATGTTAGTATTAGATGATAGTATTAGATGAAGATCTTGCGCAGTTCTGAACTCCTATTATGAGATGTAAGTTTTGAGAGCAGTCCTCTTGAGGGTTACATTAAATACATTGGCCAGTATTAGAATGTTATTTCCTAATTTTATCAAAGTCCTAGGGTCTTAATAGAAACTTTCAGGGTCAAGAGAGGAAAGATGAGAGGGGGAAAGAGATAGAGATTGAGATGGAAAGAGAAGATTCAATCCTAATGATGTTAAAGAATCTTTCTAGGTTATTCATTGGTTTTTTTAAAAAAAAATACCTGAGGTGCATCTCCTGTGGTATTCCCTTCAGAATTGCATTTCTTCACGGTTACTCCACAGTCTTTTTGCTCCAGCGACCACGGTAGCACTGGATTCTTTCTCCTCAGTCCTGTTAGCATATAGCACCTGCTGGTGAGGGGAGTGGGGCTGCTGGGGGGTCTGGAAGGGTATTGCATTGTCTGTAGAGAACTTCAGAACAATAATAAAATGAAAAATGGGATTGCTCTTTATTACCACCATGCAAGGGCAAATGTGAACAGTGTTAGTGACAATTCTGACCCCTCTCTCCACCACAGTACTCTTAGAAATCTAATAGCCTTTTTTCCCCTTTGTCGTGTGTGTGTGTGTGTGTGTGTTTAGGCAAGGAAACAGTTACTGTTCTTCCAGGAGCCTCTTACTTCTCCAGCGATGAGTCATTCGCGATGATTAGAGGGTATGTAATGACAAAGCCGCTCACGTTTCACAGTGTGGAAGGAGCTGAGTCACTGGCTGAGCGTGTCAGCCAGGCTCTGAACATAGACACGTCTCCCCGCCAGAAAACCATCCTGGGCTTGTTCGGCTGCACAGAGATGTGAAATTATTCACATCGGATGTCAGGAATGGGAACAGCCAGCCTGCTGTTATTAAAAGAGCCCCCCAAATGGAATTTATATCTGTGTGCCAGCTATCACGAAGCAAACATTTTTAAAAAGTTCTTTCTGAGGCCCCTGACATTTTCTACAAACTTTGTGTTCATTTTCTAGCTCATGTTTGCCTCCCAATCAAGCCACATGCTCCCTCACTGAAGGCAACAAACTCACTGTGTACAACTGTATTAATTTGTCTTTTGGAAGCGAAATGAGCTATAATTTTTAAAAAAGAACTCTTAATGGTTATTTCTCTACATCAGCTTGAGCTGATGTATTTGGAAATCAGGTGTTGGGTGGGGGAAAGCAATTGCATTTTGGGGAATACAGAGTTATTTATTTTAATTGCTGGCAATTTCCAGTGAAGGGACATGAAGCTTGTGAAGTTTGCCTGTTAATTCCTCTTTCTCTTTCTCAGAGGACATGTCAACCTGACCATGCTAGGAGCCATGCAGGTTTCCAAATACGGTGACCTGGCTAACTGGATGATCCCTGTAAGTGGACATTTTCCTTTTGAATTATGCTTGGGTCAGAATACTTATTTTTGAAACATTAAGGAAAATCCTGTCAGATTGCCACGAGAGTACAAAATAATTATTTTAACAATAAAGAAATATTGTATCGTGTTTTCTTATTTGAGTCAAATTTTAATTAAGCAAACCCTGAGAAATATTCAGCTTTGCCAGTTTATTATGTAGCTGGAACTAAAAATAGGCAAGATCTGGGCCAAAGTAGAATTTTCCATAAAGAAAGAGGTAGGGAAGATTTAAAAAATGGTATAATTATGTTCTATCATAAAAGTAAGAAATACAAATGTTTATTATAAGTAACTCCTTATAACTGGAAAGAGCACTGAACAAGTTTATAAATTTTATATTAATCCTATTATTTTCTTATTCACAGTGAGTGAGTAATGTCCTCTCCCTTTTTTTTAATATATATTTTTATTGATTTCAGAGAGGAAGGGAGAGGGAGAGAGAGATAGAAACATCAATGGTGAGAGAGAATCATTGATTGGCTGCCTCCTGCACGCCCTCTACTGAGGATTGAGCTGCAATCCGGGCATGTGCCCTTGACCAGAATCGAACCTGGGACCCTTCAGTCCGCAGGCCAACGCTCTATCCACTGAGCCAAAGCATCTAAAGTCCTTTCTTGATTGGTCACATGACCCCAGAAGTAATCAATCACATTGTCTTCTATTATGGAAAACAAAACCTGGGATGTTCCAACATGCTCGTGAAAAGCAAACGGTTTTCTTTTACTATTGACCTAAATGAGGGAAGAAACCTATCAGAATACACTTTGGAGAAAGGACTGCAATGAGCCGATTTAGGAATGTGGTTCATAGTATTCCAGTTGTCGCTTTCCAAAATGTGCACGGAGACCACAGTGAGCGTAGGGCCGGGATTATGAGCTCATTTGGTAGCTCAGGTTACTCTTCTGAGGTGTGTTATGTTTAAGGATTCCTGTGTGTTTCTCTGTAGCACCAGCTAAAAAGAATTGGGTTTAGGAATTGAGGTTCTTGTTCTATGATTTGAGAGTTTTTGGAAATCTCTTAGATTTTAGTGATTACAATGTGTAACCAGGTTTGGGAACCAGTGTATTCAAGAATGGTCAGAATCCATATTTACAATGTAAGGGAATATATGATTGACCCCTTAGTAGTGGAAACCCTTAGCTAATTACTGATTATATTGCTGTTTTCCTTTAAAAATGTTTGTCGTTCTATATCAGCCGTGGTCACAAGAGGCTTTTGGAGGCTTCAACGAATCAGAGAGGGCCTCTTGAGCACTGTGCAGTGATGATAGGCAGTTTATGGAAATCAGAATGTATTTCTATTTTCATATTTTAGAAAAAGGCCAGACGGGTAGTAGAAGGAACCTAGAAAAGTATACCCTGGGTATTAGCCCTGATGTACCAGTAATGAAGGTGTGACCTTGAACACGGCATGTAAGCTCTTTGGGTTAAATCCTCATCTATAAACTGAGGGTTTAAAATTTCAGGGGTCCCGTCTGGCTCTCATTGCTTAGCCGCTAAGAGCAAGGGCCTGGCAGTGAGACAGACCTGTGTTAAAATCCTATTTTTGTCACTTGCTGGCTGTGTAACATGAAGCAGTTGCTAGTACAACACACTCATCCTAAATTCATGTTCAATTACCCCAAATTAGACTCTTTGAGGACAGATTTCTTGCTCTGAATTGGATATGGATGAGGTACAGTTTACCCTCCTTACTCAGTTTCAGTGAGCAATCTATTTGCCCCAAAGATTTACTAGTATGTTGATTTATAAAATGTAGATATATTTTTATTGCAAGATATGGCAGTCAAGCATCTGCAAAGTTCAGCTTTATTATATCATTTTTCATTTACTTTTATCTTCTTACTGGGTTTAATAATCTTTCAGTGGTTGCAAAGCCTTGAGTTTTTCTGCATCGTGGCATGCCCATTAATCACTGCGATGTCAGATGCATTAAGTTTTAAGGCAGGCAAATGGTGTTGGATGCTCTTTGTCTTATTCTTTAGTAGCTTCTTAGTATGCAGCATTGGTCCCGTGTACACAGATTTTTAAAAAATTCTGCCCTGAGCATCTGAAGAGAGAAAATTGAACAAAACAGCAACTCGGCTTCTTCCAGTTCCCTGATTATTACGCTGATGGTAAAACCCAGGCAAGTTACGAAAATGTAGAAAGACGTGCAATCGTAGAATCTATATTCAGAACTGCTCTGGCTTTCCTAATGCCTATTTTTGAAAAACAGCTGCCATGGATTATTGACTTGTGAAGGGAAGCAGATGTGTATGATCAGCTCTGGGAACTGGTTATTGAAAGAATGCAGCTGTGGCCCATGGGATTGGGCTGCTGTATCTGAACCACGCAACAGCCAAGGGCCTGCTCCTTCTACGTGGAGAGCTGAAATGAGGGATTTGTAAGGCAAAGAAGAATAGGATGTTTTGGTGCTTGTTTTTTCCTTACATTTTTAAAAAAAGAATAAAAATTAATGTCATACTCATGTATGCTACATGTATGAGTGCACAACATTGATTTGGTCTTCTAGATATGATGTCTGTTCTAAAGAAGGTAGCTTTCTTGTCTTCCTACTTATATAATTAAAGGGTTTGTGACCAAGATTCAATCTAGGGGTTTTTTTGCATCAATTGTAATATAAATATTAAATCTTCAGATACAGATATAGAAATATAAAGATTATGAAATAAAGATATAAGCATATATGTATGTTTATATCTTTATATGTTTACGTATATATGGTTTTCACATTATGATACTTGTTCATTTGGTACCAATTCTGAGGAAACTACAAACTATGGATAAGGGAAAAGGATAGTTAGAGAATATGTATTTGACAGTATGATGCTTTTATAATTATTTAGTGACGCTTTTGCTGTATCAGTGTACTATAGGGGAAAGTGCACAGAACTTTGGAATTAGGCCTGTGCTTAATGCTGGTTCTGTCACTTATTGGTGGCATGACAAATTATTTCATTTTAGTATACGCTTCTGTAAAATGATAATACTTAACTCATATGCCTGTTCTGTAGGTTAGTTCATTCAACAGATATTTATTAGACATATATTAAAGGCCATGCACTGGTTGAAGATGCAGCAGGTAACAAAATGGATTAAATTTTCCACATTTATGAAGCTAATATTCTAATAGGGATCAGCAAATATGATCCATGTACCGAATCTAGCCCCACTGCCTGTTTTTGTAAATAAAGTTTTATTGAAATACAGCCACTTTATTACCCATAGCTGTTTTTATGCTACAACAGCAGAGTTGAGTAGTTGCAATGGAAACCATATGACCTGCAAAACCTAAAATATTTAGCTCTTTACAGAAAAGTTTGCCAATTTCTGCCATAGATCGTTGATTTGAAACCTTTATTTTCTAATATAACTTAGTAATGCTATAAGTTTCTCTGTTAGCACATATTAGTGACATCCCACCAATTTTTGCATGTTGTGTTTTCATGTTCATTCTCTTCCAAATATTTCTAAGTTCCCTTGTGAGTTTTTTTTTTTATAACCTATTTGTTATTTAGAAGTATGTCATTAAATTTCCAAATATTTGGTGATTTTTCCAAAAAAAACCTCTGTGTTTACAGAGCAGGCAATGTGCCTTCCTCCCCTGGAGGGTCCCTTAATCCTCTTCCCTTTTGTTCTGGAGACCTTGCTTTGGGCTCTTAGCAGTTATTATTTCTTATCAACATTGTTCCAGCGCTGCTATCTTTGGTCACTTTAAGAGACAGCATTGATGGAGACTTTTCTTTGTGTTAGTGGATGTCTTAAGAGACCAGCTGTTAACAAGCATGTGTGTGATCGTGTTTTCCGTATCCAATATGTTGAACAAGCTCCACGTGGGATGAAATCAAAACACAGCTATTTTTATCTCGTGTGGCGCCTTTAACTATGCAGTCAGGGAAGCTTTCCCTCTGCGTGGCATTTCAGCTCATTCTTAGATCATCAACTGTCACTGGGTCACTTTAATTCACAAACTCAGTCTTGATTCAAGAACTAATAAAGGGTCCAGTCCAAGGTAGTGAACCTGCTGTAATAGGCATTCCAAAGCAGTGCGTGTCCTCTCACTTACACTCCCCAGCCATGGTCAGGGCAGGCTGCCCACATTAGCGCCAGGTTGTATGGAGTTCTTTTGCTTTTTCTCTTCATTCACTGCCTCCTCCAACTCACTGTTTAGCACCCACCAGGGACAGAATTCAGGAGAATGGGAAGGTGAGGACATAGGACAGGAAAGTTCTTACATGGCTGGAGAGTGGTCATGGGATAAGCTGGCTCCATGCTCCCTGGTTCTTTCAGATGATGCTAGTCGAGCTGGAAGTTTGAAAGGTGCTGTTTGGACCATGTGCATGTTCTGCGTTTTATCATTTTTTAAGCTCTCAGATTCTAAAGTCTCCACTGCCTAATCAGGTATAATTTATATAATCTCATGTGTGAAGTATTTTAAACATTTTATTTATCCCTTTTTAAAAAAAAAAATGTTTTATTGATTTTTTTACAGAGAGGAAGGGAGAGGGATAGAGAGTTAGAAACATCGATGAGAGAGAAACATCGATCAGCTGCCTCCTGCACACTCCCTACTGGGGATGTGCCCGCAACCAAGGTACATGCCCTTGACCGGAATCGAACCTGGAACCCCTTGAGTCCGCAGGCTGATGCTGAGCCAAACCGGTTAGGGCTGTCCTTTTTTTTTTTTTTAAATAATTGACCAGCGGGAGAGTTCTTTGGGAGAGTTCATGTCCTCTACTAGAATTTTTTTTTTTTAAATATATTTTATTGATTTTTTACAGAGAGGAAAGGAGAGAGATAGAGAGTTAGAAACATCGATGAGAGAGAAACATCGATCAGCTGCCTCCTGCACATCTCCTACTGGGGATGTGCCCGCAACCCAGGTACATGCCCTTGACCGGAATCGAACCTGGGACCCCCCAGTCCGTAGGCCGACACTCTATCCACTGAGCCAAACCGGTTTCAGCTCTACTAGAATTTTTATATAATTAGCTTTCAATGCTTCTTAAGTGGAAAACAGTGAAACATAACTGTAGAAACATGGGAATCATTGCAAAGGAGGATGCTGAATTGAGGTTAAAAAAAAGATTAAAATTAAGATCAGAAAGAAACAATAGCAAATCCATTAGCAAGTCAGCTCACTCTGCCTAGGTTCCCACAAATGTTAATATTTTAGGTAGCAAAGGGATATGAGACAGTGAAATAGACTTTTTTTGTGTGTGGAATATCTCAGTTCTCAGCAATCTTAAAGAGCTCTGTCTTTTGATTGCTGTCTCAGTCTGTTTTTGCTCTGAAGGGAAGGAAATATTTTTCTCCTTGCTGGGCTTCATATGATGTGTTTGTGACCAACTGCTTAGCGCTACGAACTTTATCCACTGGAACTCATGTATCCAGACCCGAGACTGAAAGGAAGGTGACCTACACACCTGATTGACGCCCTGGCATGGCGCTGCATGCCCCCCAGCACACATGCTCTCCGTCTCCTCCTCGCTGTCAGAACAGACGAACAGACTTCTATGCATAGAATGGGCATTTGGTCATTTTTTAAAAAAAGCAAGCAGCCAATTAATCAGTTTCTTTATTTTCTCTTCCCTCCTTTCCCGTCATTCTTTCTCTTCTCTCCTCCTTTACAGAGAGAATGAGCACTGACTGCATTTGATGTTTTCAGTAACCATCCCTTTGGCTAATGATGTGTTTGTATGACAATAGCAGCTCCTTCTCATTAAAAGGAGGGGAGGAAACATTAAAAATGATAGATGAGGTCTCCTAGAAATCCATTATTAGCAATTTCACAAATAATGGTGCTGCTGGTGTGACTTAGCAGGGAATGAAGCCGAAGCACCAACGACAGTGTGACTCTGCAGCTAAAGGCTAATGCATCTTGAAGACCCAATCTTAAATGATGAAATCTGGCATTTCCAGTTGATGAAATCTTTACTTCTTCCTTTACTCCTTTGGTTTAGAAATAGTTTTTATTGATTGCTTTTAAAGAGAGACGAAGGGGGGGGGGAGGGAGAGAGGAGAAGCAACATCAATTGTTGTTCCACTTATTTATGAATTCACTAGTGGCCCGGTACATGAAGTTTGTGCACATTAAAAGGGAATTAATTAGAGGAAATATTTTAATATTGCTATTTGCCCTTTTTCTATAATAGAAGTGTCAGAGATGAAAGAAAATTAGTAAAATGTATATGAAAATCTCCCTCCTGTCAGAATCTGGGGCGCGCTACAGGACCCAGAGACAAGTCCCCGCCCACCTGCTTGTGCCTTGAAATCGCATGAGACCCAGACCCGGCCGGCCCCTCCCCCATCAAGCCCCACCGGGCGAGGGCATGATGACCGTTTGCATATTAGCTCTTTATTATAGTGGATTGGTTGATTCTTGAATGTGCCCTGACTGGGGATTGAACCCACAACCTTGGCATATCGGGCCAACGCTCTAACCAACTAAACTACCTGGCCAGGGCTAGAGATAATTTTTTTTTTTTAAGATCCCGGAGATCATTTATTTAATTCTATGTCTTTTAAAATTAGTGCAATCATATAACTTGTTGTCTAAACCAAATCATTTGGAGAACATGAAAGGTTGCCAATAATTATTACACCATGATAACAGATATACATCTAAATTCTAATAGAGAGAATTTGTATGCAGTTTGTATATCCAATTTACTTATAATACCAAATTCATATCACCATCAATAAGACTTGTTTTTTACTATAAAGAATCCCACACAGACATTTTTTGTCAAGGGATATCTAGTTCTTATTAGAAAAACTGGAAATAACAAACATTTTAAACGAGATGTCCCATCTTCAATATATATTGGAGGTTTAGGCAAATTCAACATTTCTTATTTCTTCCTAGCCAAGATCAATTCTGTTTTAAAGCTCATAGAATAAATCATAAAGTTCTATATGTATTATGCATATACATTTTTCTGTGCTAAGCACTGTGCTGTGAACTTCTCATCAATTATTATTATTATTTAATTCTTTATTGTTTAAAGTATTACATATGTCTCCTTTTCCCCCCCCATTGACATCTCCCCAGCTGGTCCCACCCCAGCACATGCCCTCACACCCCTACTGTCTGTGTCCATGGGTTATGCTTATATGTATGCATACAAGTCCTTTGGTTGATTTCTTACCCTCCCCTCCCCTCTTGCCCCTTCCCCCGCCTTCCCTCTGAGGTTTGACGATCTGTTCAATGCTTCTATGTCTCTAGATCTATTTTTTTGTTCATCAGTTTATGTTGTTCATTATATTCCACAAATGAGTGAGATCATGTGATACTTTTCTTTCACTGCCTGGCTTATTTCGCTTAGCATAATGCTCTCCAGTTCCATCGATGCATGCTGTTGCAAATGGTAGGAGTTCCTTTTTATAGCAGCATAGTATTCCATTGTGTAGATGTACTGCAGTTTTCTAATCCACTCATCTGCTGATGGGCACTTAGGCTGTTGTAAATCTTGGCTATTGTAAATTATGCTGCTATGAACATAGGGGTGCATATATCCTTTCTGATTGATGTTTCTAATTTCTTGGGATATATTCTTAGAAGTGGGATTACTATGTCAAATGGGAGTTCCATTTTTAATTTTTTGAGGAAACTCCATACTGTTTTCCACAGTGACTGCACCAGTCTGCATTCCCACCATCAGTGCAAGAGGGTTCCTTTTTCTCCACATCCTTGCCAGCACTTGTCATCTGTTGATTTGTTGATCATAGCCATTCTGACAGGTGTGAGATGGTACCTCATTGTCATTTTGATTTGCATCTCTCCGATGATTAGTGACTTTGAGCATGTTTTCATACATCTGGTGGCTTTTTGTATGTCCTCTTTCAAAAAGTGTCTATTTAGGTCCTTTGCCCATTTGTGATTAGATTGTTTATCTTCCTTTGTTAAGATGTTTGAGTTCCCTATACATTTTGGAGATTAAACTCTTATCAGATATAACATTGACAAATACGTTCTCCCATGCAGTGGGCTTTCTTATTTTTTTTTTGGTGGTTTCTTTTGCTGTGCAGAAGCTTTTTATTTTGATGTAGTCCCATTTGTTTATTTTCTCCTTATTTTCCATTGTCTTAGGAGCTGTATCAGTAAAGACATTGCTATGACATATGTCTGATGTTTTGCTGCCTGTGGATTCTTCTAAGATTTTTATGGTTTCCGTCTTATGTTTTAAGTCCTTTATCCATTGTGAGTTTATTTTTGTGTATGGTGTAAGTTGGAGTTCTAGTTTCACTTTTTTCCATGTATCTGTCCAATTTTCCCAACACCATTTATTGAAGAAACTGTCTTGACTCCATTGTATGCTTTTGCCTCCTTTGTCAAATATTAATTGAGCAGTATGGCTTGGGTCGATTTCTGGGTTCTCTGTTCTGTTCCATTGGTCTATATGTCTGTTTTTGTGCCAGTACCAGGCAGTTTTGAGAACAATAGCTTTGTAATATAGCTTGATATCTGGTATTGTCATCCCTCCAACTTTGTTCTTCTTTCTCAGGATTGCTGCAGCTATTCGTGGTCTTTTTTTATTCCATATGAATATTTGGAGAGTTTGTCCTAGGTCTGTGAAATATGCCGTTGGTATTTTAATGGGGAGTGCATTGAATCTATAGATTGCTTTGGGGAGAGAAGGAGAGTGAGAGAGGAAGGGGAATATTGATGTGAGAGAGACACATTGATTGGTTGCCTCCTTGAAAGTGCTCTGACTAGGGACAGTGATTAAACTGCAACTTAGGTATGTGCTCTTGATGAGGAATTGAACCTGTGATCCCATCAGTCACAGTGCTCAGGTTGACACTGTAACCACTGAGAAACACCAGCCAGGTGTAAGGCAGGTAGAATTTTTTACCTTGATTGTACCCAATAAATTTACCATTGCCCATTTTATCACGTGGTAACTCAATTAGATTATTGGAGTGTTTGAAATACTACTTCATATATAGAGAATATATTAGAAAATAAGATATTACTTATATATTATTTTTTCAGATTATCCTAATTTAGCTAAGTGCCAATTTCTCAGTATAATTTTGGATGGAAAACAAGATTACTCACCTTGTTACAACTGTGAATAAAAACAATAAATCTGTTTTTCGTGAAGGTCTAATACAGACCCCTGCAGGGGAGGCTCATATGCTTTAATTCAAGTACAAAAGATTTGATGTGTTTTAGCCACTTACCTGTTTTGCATATTTCTGAATCATAGTTTAGCCTAAAACATTTATAGTACAGGATAAGGGAATTTTTGATTGGGCAGCTATTTCTGTGATTTGGGTATTATCTCTGCTTTTGGAACTACCATCTTTTGGTAGAGATCATGTATTTATACTAATAAAAGCCTATGTGGTCGTCATACCCTCACGCCGTGATGCCCTCATGCTGTAACAACCCACCACCAGGAGGCTGTGTGCACAGCGGGCGTGCGTGGGTGGGCGGGGCTGCGTGTGCGGGGAGGTGTGCATGGGTGGGTGGGGACTTGATGCTGCGTGTGCCATGATGCTGGGGGTCCCAGCGGCTCCATGTGAAGCTGCAGAGGCAGGTCCTGGCCTGCCTCTTTGGGGCAATCCATCAAGGAGCCCCAGATGGGTGGCATGGCCTACCTGTTTGGGGAGATCGATCGTGGGGCTCCCGCACTGTGAGAGGGCACAAGCCAGGCTGAGGAACCCCCCTCCCTGAGTGCACGAATTTTGTGCACCGGACCTCTAGTTTATTATAAAATAATAAAGGGCCAAAAATGTATATAAGAATGGAGACAAATAAGCATAATATCTAAATAATCAGACCCTGAAAACCTAATCTATAAATAATATAGAAATAGCTTCCTTAAAAAAACAATATTTTTCTTATTGCTAGAATTTCTTATACAATAAACTTATTACTCTGACATGTAGAAGCTTTATCAGCTAACATATTTCTATCCTGAATGTAACTTCTGCTCATAATCATATCGTTTTTAGGAAATTTAATTTTCTTACATCATGGCTTCAGGTTGGTGAAAGATGCATGGTTTGTTGATAAGCACATTTGGAAAATTTTTGTAATTTTAGTCCTAGAGGATCTGACTGCATTTTTAGAAGTTGTCTAGACTGAAGCTACAGAAGACATCTGTAGGCTTACTGTTTGTCTCCCAACTAAATTAGCACCATCCAGCAGATCAGGAGCAATAATAAAGAAAAATGCTGCAATAAGTTCAACATAATGGACATTTAAAAATAGGAAGCATCTTCTTTGGAGATTCAATTACCTCTTTCTGGATACTAGGAAGAGACTTCATCCAATTGTTTTTCTGACTTGTTTTAGAACTTCAGGTAATATGCTTAGCTTTTCCTTGTATTTTCTTTTTCTTTTAAATAAAGGAAAGCTTATTATATCTACTTGCTCTCTGCAAGTAAGGTAGTATTTACCAGGTTTGTTCACCATAAAGTTACTATTTCCTTTCCCTACCTTATTCTTTAGAAGTAACTCAATAGATTTAGCCCAACCTCAAAAGTGCCTTATAGGAGGGATATTATTATCTGAAGTTCATGTAAGGAGAAGATTTATCTGGCATTTATTTATTTATTTATTTATTTATTTATTTAATCATTTGTTTAGCGGTATGGACTCATGTATATTTTATACTTTTAATTATAATCCAATACCATGTTAATTTATTTTCGTGCTCAAATTGTTCCAGCTGTAGCCATTGGGAGCTCTCTCAATTTGGCTCCTGTTCACTTCCATGAAAAAATTTATTTTGTTGAGTGTTTCTTACTTTGTTATTAAAAGATGCTTGTCTTATATTTTTCTTGCCACTAGAATCAGTTATTTCTGCAAGGAGCCCTGTTTGCTTTTATTTAAGGATACTATTTGAAACCTTGAGTGTTAGGTCTGCTTGTTGCTACTTATATATCATTACATGTAGGCCTGCTCAGTGGACAGAGCTAAGTATTGTGTGCGTACATACTAATCCACACCTATTCCGGTTTTTAAAAAATGAATTTTCAGTTAGTTTACATACAATATTATATTAGTTTCAGGTATACAACATACTGAGCATGTATATAACTTATGAAGCATCACCCCAATAACTCTAGTACCCATCTGATACCATACACAGTTATTACATTATCATTGACTATATTCCCTCTGCTGTACTTTATATCCCATGTCATTCAGTTTTGAATAATAAAAGTCAACAACTTCCTGTTTTAGATCTGCTCATGGAGGTTAGGGAAAACAGTAAGTCCTTTCTGAATAGCTTTGCCTCAAGGTGATTATCAAGGTAATCGTTTCCTTCTAAATATTAGGCCTACAAATGGCATTCTTGGGAGTAAAAGTAGCTCATTTTTAGTGTTTGCCATGCTTGAATGTCAAGAGAATGTGAGCGCAGCCATGTCTGCCACAGGGTGTTGTAGCAAAGAAAGGAACACATCCGTTCACTGCAGCTCTTGATCCTCGCCTGTGTAGGTATCAAGGTAAAATGTACCTTAACTTGGGCTCCATATGAAGTGGACCTGGAATTATCAAGTTTGTTTACTTAGACATTTACTTTTAATACTATTTTTCATGCATGTAACGTCCATCTCTGGTGTTATAGGCACTACATAAAGTTATTGAGAACTTCAAGTTCAGAAACTTAAATGATCACTTACAAAGTTTAGGGAGTTAGGACACTGGCAAATCAAGAAATGAATTAAAGTTTTATGTTTCTCTATATTTCTGCCTCTTCTGACCTTTGTCTTTTACTTCAAAACAATATCTTTTTATTTTTTCATTCTATCCTCAGTATTTTGATTTTTACATGACCAAGACCTTCACCATAAGTTTTTTTAGCTTGTTACTTTTCATTTTTATTCCCAACACTAGAGGCCCGGTGCACGAAAATTCACGCACTTGGGATTTGGGGGTGTCCCTCAGCCCGGCCTGCACCCTCTCAGAGTCTGGGAGCCCTCAGGGGATATCCAACTGATGGCTTAGTTCAGGGAGCGGGCCTAAGCCACAGTCTGTCCTCCCTCTGCAGCTCTGACCAGCAACCGGCCCCACCCCCTGATCGCCCCTCCACTGCCGCTGGTCACTGCCACCCCCCAATTGCTGTTCCCTCTTTCTGCCTGTTGGCACCTGTCTTGGCTGGCCTGGCACTGTCCGCTCGCTGGCCCCACCCCCTGCCGACCAGTTGTTCCACTGTTCGGTCGATTTGCATACTAGGCTTTTATTATATAGGATGGCTTTTTTTTTTTTTTTTTTTTTTTTTTTTTGCTATTCAAGAGCTTGCTCTGGTGGTACTGAATGGAAAAGATAACAAGAAAGAAATTAATATTCTCTCGATTTTCCTTGTTGTGTATCTTTCAAAAATATTAACTTTATGGCAAATTCTCTGAAATAATTATCCTAACCCATTTCAGTATTTGAAGAAGTTTGTCTCTTTACCTCATTCTCCCTCTGGGGGAGGAGCTATTGTACCTTCACTGCACTTTCAGCTTCCGCTCTTCAGAAGAGAGACTGATGCCTGTGCCCTGAGGACCCCCCACAGGGACATTGCCCTTAGTGGTCTCCATGGCTCCGGAGGTGGGTCATTGTCACCAGGAGGACCTGCTTCTCCCTCCTGGGCTCAGACCTCACACTGGTCCGGGATGTGAACCTCCATGGAAGGATACTGCTCATGGTTCTCTTAGTCCCCAAACTGACTTGTGCTTTTTTAGCAACCGGAGCTGGGACTGACTTCACATGGAGAGGCACTGGACCCCCTTTTACAAGTTAGGATGTGCGCAGGAGGGAACAAATCAAAACTCAAACAGTGACCAGAGTTGTCAATTCGCCATTAATGTTCATAGCTGTTAACCCCCCCATGGGAGGTACTTAGCAGTCATTAAACTTGGTCCTCAGTGAAGCCCAGAGGACACCTTGGGAATAAACAGTACTTATTAACAGTGTAGAATCAAAATGGTTTTTTTCCTTCCACCTCAGCCTCTGACACTTGCTCAGTAGGGCAACCACATTTGGTAGACTTACCATTCTTACACAGTTGTTCTTAAGTGAGTGCTTTGTTTGTGTGTTTTTACTTTTAAATTTTTTGCTGCATTATTTTTTGGTCTTTTCTATTGTGGATAAAAACACTAGTAATGATTTCAGTGTATTCCTTAATAATGTTCTCTCAGCCCCTGTGTCTCTCTGTGAAAATTCGATCCAGCTGTCAGAGATGGCAGCGTAATTATAATAATTCTGTCATTTGCTCTTTAGAGCTTTGCAGACGGTGGGAGGCAGTGATGGAGCAAGCATGCTCCTGCCTGTCATTCTAATCCTCACATCCCCTTCCTTCATTCCCACCAACCCTGCCCTCTTTAAAGAATCCGAAAGTCAAATTTCTGAGAACAACTATTTCCTGTGGGTTTTTTTTAAATAATAATTTAACATTCCATGTGAATGAGTTGTTGAGGGGATTGATCTATTTTAGTACATGGAGACATAACAATAATTGGTACCTTTCCATTTGTATTGTAGCTGTCATTTTTGTTGTGATTATCTAGGGATCTCCTAAAAATAATATAAACCTTAAACAAATTTTTATAATAACAAATGAGATCTGTTTTCCCACCATTAGAACATTAGTTCGATCCAACCATATGAAACTCCTGTGTTTGTAGGTCACACATGGTCACCTGTGGCCAACTTCATATAATTCTCATACATTTCTCAGTGACCAATGGAAGGGAGAGGTTATTAATGCAGAAAATAACTTACCCTGGGATTTTAAAAGATTGTACTTATTCTGTTTTGGATAATGGAAAAGACCAGAACCTTTAGTGTTTAGTTGTATTTCATAAACTCAATTAAGTAACTTAATTATTGTATCCTACTACTTAATCATATTAAGTTATGTGTCCTGGAGCGGTGCTTGATGTCTGGGCACAGGTACCGGAGGGGGCCTGATAAAGCAAGCTGAGGTTCCTGGGCCAGCTTGATCTGTTTCCTCTCTGCAGAATTATGAATAGACTCTGAAAACTGAAACTGCAGCTTCAGAACAGAGCTAAGAATAGCACAGAGTTTTCCCCCTGCTGTCCATTTCATTAACCCAGCAAATAGAAAGCTCAGGGTGTTGGACTCTTTGACCCTGTACAAAGAGGTTAACCTCTTTAAAGTGCCTCATTTATAAGCACAAACTTCATCATACATTGATTGTACCTTAGGAAAACACGAAAGTTTCATGCTTCTAACTATTAACTTAATAGATGCTTATTAATTTCCTGTACAAAGTAGAGTTAATGACCTATCATCAATTTTATGTACCCTGGGGCTTTTTCTTTACTTGGAGAGATGAGGGTTCATAAATGAACCAGGAAGACATTATTGAATGTATTTATACTTTTATAAAGGCGATAATCGGTGTTAATAGCCAGGAATAGAACTCATTTTGCTGTGTGACATTAACTGATTTCTTTGGGGCACAAGGACTGATGAGCCAGGTTAGATGTGATCAGTCAGCACAGATGTCAGTCGTGGCTGGAGGGGGCTTGGAGGCTCTGTGGTATTCTCAGCTTCCAGATGACGGCAGTGGGGGCAGGTTGATTACAGAGAGGATAGGGTGCCTCTCAAGAGGAGAATTTCAATTATAACTACCTGTGTGGCCTTGCCACTACCTGCTAGTGGCTGTCAGCCCTGATCTCAGACAAGTCAAGTGGTAAATTCTAAAATGGTGACAAGCAAAGATGCTGTGAGAGTAGCCAGAAGAGGTCTGATCTAATCTTGTTGCTGGGATCGAACAGGAGCACATGAGCTTCTCCTGGAAAAGTGGTCGTGGTTTGATACGTAAAAGATTATCTGGAAGACATGATGAAATGAGGGTGGGCGGGACTTTGTGACACAGCGAAGCCGTATGCCATGTACAAGCAACTTCTTGGCATAGAAGTGGGTGCTGGGCTGTAAGGAAAGAGCAGGTTGAGACCAGGTTCTCACAGACCTGTATTTGTCAGGCTGAGGCACTTGGACTTGACCCTGAAACACTAGGGAATGAGTGAAGGTTTTAAGCCAAGGAATGATGTGAAATGCTCATTTTACAGAGATTATTTTCATGGCTGTGGGTTGGAAAGATTTGAGAAGGACAAGGCTGGACAGAGGCTCCGTATTAGGGATGTTGTTATAATACTCTAGGGCAGCGGTTCTCAACCTGTGGGTCGCGACCATCGGAAAACACATATAGCATATCAGATATTTACATTATGATTCATAACAGTAGCAAAATTACAGTTACGAAGTAGCAACGAAAATAGTTTTATGGTTGGGGGTCACCACAATATGAGGAACTATATTAAAGGGTCACGGCCTTAGGAAGGTTGAGAACCACTGCTCTAGGGGGGAAATCACAAGGATCTTAGCTAGGGTGAGAAAAGGTCAAGTTCAAGAACTATTGGGAAAATTGGAGTTCTTTGTGATCGGATGACCGGTTGATTGTACATAGATAGCGACAGAGAGGCAAGAGACAGGAAGTTTCTGATTTGGAACTTGAGGTGGATAGATGGCCCCTAGGGGATGGGACATTAGGGATTAGATTAGCAAAAAAAAAGATGCTTAATTTGGTTTGGACCACACTGAGCTGAGCCACGTCATGATTAACACAATATTCCGGAAGTTTTTATTTCTCACTGACATGGACCAGCAGCGAGTGTCCCTGTCTGTCTGGCCGTTCTTCTCTGAGCAGTAACTTGGTGACCGCGATTCCTTTCATCCCATGGCTCTGCCATCTTCAACGTGTGGTTTGCAGAAAGGGGAGGAGCATGGAGCGTTGTTCTTGGGTAGTTTTATAGTCCAGCTCTGTCTTGTATCAGTTTCACCCACTTCCCCTCGGCCAGAGCTTATTCCTATGACTGTCTCCAACTGCAAGGGAGGCTGGAACATGTAGCCTCATATGTGCCCACCAGCAAGAAGGGGCAGCTGGGGAAGCAGCTAACCAACTGTGCTTCTGGGTGCCTGGGGAGGTTTTGAAAGTTGATATCTGAAACTTGGGAGCAGAGATCTGAGCTGGAAATGTGGCTTTAGGTATCATCAGAGACAGGGTAAGGTTATATTCTGAGAAGTTACTCTTCGAGAACAAGTAGAAACAAGAGCAGGAGGCCAAGAACAGAGCTTTTAAGTTGGCCGGCACACAAATGTGTGTGGAAGACGGATGCTAGGAGGCACCCGAGAGCCTCGAGGAGGGAGGTATTGTACCACGGCAGCCAGGAGTGGGCAGTTTCAAGGAGTTGGTGGAAAATAGTGCAGAAAGTAGTAGAAAGACTCACAAAGTGTCTACTGAATCAGATGATTAAATATGAGAGACCTGATTGAGTTGTCTTCACTTCAAGATCATGGTCAAGGCAGAAAGTGATTTCAGGGCGTTGGGAGATGAACAGAGAGGAGCTATGGAGACGGGGAGATGGAAAACCAGGAGGGAGGGGGTCATTGATGAAACAAGGTCCCCAAGAGAACAAGGACAAAGAACTTACTGAAATAAAATTCTGAGTTCACCCAAGTACTGCTTTTTTTGACACCTTTTGAGCCCACATTATGATTGATGACATATCTGTTATGAGCAATTTTGTTAACTTACCTAGCAGGAGACTATAATTATATTTCCAGTTCCCTATTAGTTAGTTTATGTTCTCAATGCACATCTCCTGGGAAATGCAATTCCTCTTTGAGTGGAAACTTGCGTTTTTCTTGGTTTCGAATGCAAAGTATAACAAAGAAAAAAGAAATAGTCCGCTGTAACTTTGTCATAACTTTGCTAAACTAAGGCAGATTGTACATCTTTTATTTTCCCTAATAAATGGAGTTATAACCTGTCTCTCTGTATTTCAATAAATGTTATGTGTCCTAGTTTCCCTCGTCCCTACTGTAGCTGGGAACGTGTTTAGAGGTCCTTTTCTCTCCTAGAGCATTTTTTAATAATGAGGAAGTGAGACGGAAATAAAGAGGCTTACATGTAGATTGTGGTGTGAAATATTGAGCAAGCCCTGGTTTTATTAATACATCACTGCATAGCTATCTTTCCATTTTACGTCCAGTCGATTCACATTTTCCAGTGAGGCACATAACATTAGTTTAAAATGCTTTAAAAATTGTTTCTATATTATAACTTGTTTCTAACTTAAGACTGGAATATTTAGAAGTAAAAAGAATCTTCATATAAGCTATTATTATTATTTATATACCAATGATAGAAGTGATGGGAAGAATGATTTTTGGTATGTTTATTTTAAACAGCACTTCACAGAACAGTTCGATTGTATTAAAACCTTAAAATGTCACCAAAGGTCATATTTAGAATTTGAGTGACTATTTCTTTGGAAGTACAATTTAATGTTTGTACTTTGGTGCTCTGAGGTTTTTGAATGTTATTGCTTTATCACCAGAGTCTCTTTTTTTAAAAAATTCTAATATTAGGAAGTAGTGTCAGATTAAGTAGAATATATTTAAAATAATGATTTTAATTTCTATTTTCTAGAAAAAGGTAGGTAATTATATTCGTTTTATCTTGGTACCTGGCTTATAATAAACCCTCAATAAATATTTATGATTTAAGGATGATACTTGAGTTAGTATTTTTTTTTTACAAAAGATGTGCATCTGTTATAATAGTGCATGCAACATTTCTAGCTTGCTCGCTCTCTCTCTCTCTCTCTCTCTCTCTCTCTCTCTTCTTTCTATCTTTCTATCCTTGATATCAGGGTCAGCCCTTAACTGCAAAAAGATGAGTTGGCTGTGAAATGAGTATCCAGCAATCATCTCTCCATTATTCTAGGCAGAATAAATTTTAGAACGAAAGTGGCACCATTTAGAGAAAACCACACTTTGTCTCACTCTGGTCCAGGGCTCCAAGCATGCCCCCAAAACCTCTTCATTATAGGCCTATTTTTCTCCAAGTGTCACTTTCTCTCTTGTGATTTATTTTAAGGCATGTTTTTACCTCCTTAACCCCACTGTTTTATCATCTTCTTGTTTTTTTATGTGGAATAGGGAGTTGGGTTTGGAGAAGGAAAATAAAGATGGAGGTGAGGCCAGCATCTCATGTGTGTACAGTGCCAAGCAGTGTGTTGGACATTTGAATAGAGGTGCATTACAGTGCCTCGCTCGGTACCTGGCGTATACCCACCTCCACATATCACCCTTAAGAGGCCTGCTCCAGGACCATGCTCTGTTGGATAGATGTAGCATTTGGTTTTCATTCTACACTGAATTCCCACCCTCCATAGAACTCATTTGGGCACCACATCATCATATCACTCATGCCGGCTGCTATAACAAACGAGCCTCTCAATTTCAGTGGCTTAGCACCCCTATATGTTTTTGTCCCTCCTTGCCCCGCCCCCCCTCATATTGAACAATGCAGTGTGGTTCTAAGGGGGCTCTGTGACACACAATCTTTTAAGGACTGAAACTGAAGAAAGCTCAGTATTTTCCAAGGTTACCTTGGAGGTCAAGTGTCCAGATTGCAGAAAGCAAAAAAGATTGAGGATTTTATGGGCCAGTGCCTGGAAGTCACTGTGAGTAGGGTACATGCTTCCATTTATTTGTGTCTTTTTCAGTTGCTTTTTTCTGCGTCTTATAATTTTTTTTTTTAGTACAGGTCTTTTACCTCCTTGGTTAAATTTATTCCTAGATGTTTTGTTGTTGTTTTTGTTTGTCAGTAAACTGATCTGACCGATGAAGATTTACGTCAACACATTTGCAGTTGTAAATAGGATTGTTTTTTTAGTTTCCTTTCCTGATAATTCATTGTGGTGTATAAAAATGCAACTGAGCCCCAGCCGGTTTGGCTGAGTGGATAGAGCATTGGCCTGCGGAGTGAAGGGTCCTGGTTTCAATTCCAGTCAAGGGCACGTACTTGGTTGAAGGCGGGAGGCAACCCATCCATGTATCTCTCTCACATCGATGTTTCTCTCTGTCTTTCCTCCTCCTTCCACTCTTCTCTAAAAATCAATGGGAAAATATCCTCGGGTGAGGATTAACACAACAACAATAACAATAGCAAAAGCAACTGATTCTGGGATATTTATTTTGTATCCTGCTACTTTACTGAATTTATCAGTTCCAGTAGTTTTTTTGGTGGAATTTTTAGGGTTCTCTCTACATAGTAATCATATCATCTGCAAATGACAGTTTTACTTCTTCCTTTCCTATTTGGATGCCTTTTACTTTTTCTGTCTGGTTGCCGTGTACTATGTTCAGTAAGAGTGGTGAAAGCGGACATCCCTGTCTTGTTCTTGATCTTGCTTTTAGTTTTTCCTCATTGAATATGATGTTAGCTATGGGTATGTCACTTGTGGCCTTTAAAAAAGTTCCCTCTATTTCTACTTTTCTGAGAGTTTTTATCATAAATGGGTGCTAGATTTTGTCAAAAGCTTTTTCTGCATTTATTGATATGATCACATGATTTTTATCCTTCATTTTGTTTATGTGATGTGTCATGCTAATTGATTTGTGGATGTTGTGCCAACCTTGCATCCCAGGAATAAATCCCACTTGATCATGGTGTGTGATCTTTTTAATGTATTGCTTGATTCAGTTTGCTAATGTTTTGTTGAGGATTTTAGCATTTTGTTCATCGGGAATATTGGCCTATAATTTTATTTTTTTGTAATGTGTTTATCTGGTTTTGGAATTAGGATAATGCTGGCCTCATAAAATAAGATTGGGAGCCTTCCCTCCTCTTGAATACTTTGGAATAATTTAAGAAGGATAGGTGTGAGTTCCTCTTTAAATGTTTGGTAAAATTCACCTGTGAAGCTGTCTGGTCTGGGACTTCTGTTTATTGGAAGTTTTTTGATTATTGCTCCAATTTCATTAGTTGTAATTGGTCTGCTCAGATTTTCTGATTCTTCTTGATTTGGTGTTGAAAGATGGTATGTTTCTAGAAATTTATTTGTTTTCTTTCAGATTCCCAATTTGTTGGTATATAGTTTTTGTATGGGAACAACAACCCTGTGTTGTTGTTTTTTCCCTGCTGGTATAAATAGAGTGAATTACTTCCCTTTAGTCATTGATTCTGTTTCAGAAATCATTTGAAAATCCAAATGGAGGGAAATGTTTTCTTTTCTTTTTCAAATACAATGAACATCCTGAAAGTAATAGAAAAACCAAATATTTGAAGGCTTTTCCTGGCAATGCTTTGGATGAAATGGTACCACTGTTCTCTTTCCCGTCCGGAAGACGACTTTTGTGAAATACCTTCTCTGGGAGTCCTCAGCCTCTTCCTCCCGTCTCTGTTTCCCAGCAGCTGCATTTCCTGTGTTCTGCCAGATGGGAACATACCTATGTTAGTTTAATCTGTGTGTCCATCCACTCATTCATCCAAGCACTGACAATGCAAAAAAAAAGGAAAAAGAAGAGGAAAGAGAAAAAGTTGAAATTTACTGTGATAGAATGACACACTGAATAGGACAAGGACCCAGGAGAAAGGCTCTTAGCTCTACCTTGTGGGTGAGGGAGAGGTGGGGTGTGCTTCTTTTTAAAAATTGTTTTTATTTTATTGACTTTTTACAGAGGAAGGGAGAGGGATAGAGAGTTAGAAACATCGATGAGAGAAACATCAATCAGCTGCCTCCTGCACACCCCCTACTGGGATGTGCCCGCAACCAAGGTGCATGCCCTTGACCGGAATCGAACCCAGGACCCTTCAGTACGCAGGCCGAAGCTCTATCCACTGAGCCAAACCAGTGAGGGCGGGTGTGCTTCTTTTAGGGGAAGGAAATTGGGTCCAAGTCTCTTGAATTACTCATGGATACTTCCCCTCCCTCAGGTAAGGTTTAGGAGGAAAAGAAACCTGTATTGATAATCTCTAACTCCAGCACCTCGTCCAGGGCCAGGCTCATACTAGACATTCAGTAAACTAATCTGACCGATGAAGATTTACGTCAACACATTTATAAACTTTACAAAGTACACAATTTTCTACACATTATCTCATGCACTCCTCTCAATAGCTCCGCCATAGGGCAGATATGCCTATTCCTGGCTTATAGATAACGAACCCAAAGTCAGAGAGATTTGGTGTTTTGCCAACATCACCCAGCGGGTTAGTAGGATAGACCTCAGGTCCTGCACCTAATCTTGACTGTTTTTCCCTCCTGGAAATCAGTATTTAAGTATGAAAATCATGCTTTGACATCTGTAGCATGTGTTTTGAGGTTAGGCATCAGACCACCTGACTCTCTGAGTAACGAGGGCTGTGCATTCACCTTGGGTCACACAAGAATTTATTTTTAACAGAAACAAAATATTTCTCCCACCATGTTTTAGAGCTCCTTGTACTCCTGCCAGCACAGTGTTTGTACCCAGTAGGCGCTCTGTAACTATTTCTGAAATAATGGACAACGGTTTAAAATGTGTAATTCAATTTCACCTAAATTGGCCAGAGTCTGAGGCTTTCATAAGTTTCTACTGTATTTATCGTGCCATGGGGGACAACATTTGCCTGTGGTATATTCGCATTCAGGAATGCTTCTTTTAAACGCAAGGACTTTTTAACACACTAGCTTGGTTTTCTGGGTTTTATTTATTATTAATTATTTTTGGCTTCATCATTCTTCTAGCACTTACACGCCTAGAGCCTGCCCAAGGACACAGTGTGTGGAAGCTGAGACTGGCCGAATGTTCTCAGCACAGCAGGTTGAGACATATGAAAATGGACTTACTTTTGTGTCATTTGATGCTTTGAAAGTCTCAAACTTCCTTAGTGTTGGAGTTTATGCTAGACATTTATTGCTTTCCTCTCTGACTTATCCATGAGTCATTCCACGAGGTATCAGTGTTGTCCGCAGAAATAGCATGACCTGGTGCCAAACACAGTAAAATTGCAGATGACTAGGGATGAAGGCATGGCTGATAGAAGTATAAAATTACACATTTCCACATGGATTCGGCTTCACTTCAAACTTACATGTGTGCGAAGACTCATTTTGTACCTTCTGCTCCTTTCCTGCTTCCCACCCCTCACGCCTTGCCAGCTGCTACCCATCTCATGCAGTGGTGGCTCCTAACCACGAAAACATCCCAACTGCTTGCTCCTCCCCTTTATGCTGCACATTTAATTCACATTCATGCCATGGTGCATTGACCTCAAAATATTTCTGAAAGCAGGGGATTGAGACTGTTTTAAAACCAGGTGTGAGTGCATTGCTGAATCTCCTTATAGCTACGAAATTATGGGAACAGAGCTGAGAGCCCTGGAAGTGTTTACTGTCAAATCAGCAAAAGCACTTGGAGTAAAAAATAAATAAAATATTAAGGAGTTTTCAATCTTAGAAGACATTCTCCTCTATATACTAGAGTGCAAATTTATTTCATCATCTCTGGAAACACTTGCTTTTTTCAAAACTCTGCAACCACGAGAGAGAAGACAGTGGGAATTATTCAGAGTGTGGCACATGCCAGGTGGTTGCGAAATGTTTAATGAATGAGGACATGGACAGATGGACAAAAATAGAGTGGTAATGGCGAAAGGACCCTGAACTCTGCGCCTGCTTTCTGTTTTTGCCGAGCAGGAATCTATTTTTCATTTCGCTTTGGTTTGCTTTTCTAAGAGCAAGATAAATGTCATTTTAGAAAGACAGACTCACCTTTAGTATTACTCATTACTAGGGAGACACCATAAGTGTCTCAGGCTACCACCGAATGGCATTTTATTCTACACACTATCCAAGGGAGAGCTTTGGAAAGGGTCTATAATTAAAGACTCAGTAGTGACGGTTATGTGTTTAAAATGAAAGAAAACCGGAATATTAAGGTTGTAAACCTTCATGTACTAAGCAATGAAGGTCAATGATATTTTTTTCCTCATTAATTATTCCAGTGGTTTATTCTTGCAAGTTACTTTTGTTCTGCCACATTCTAAAGAAATGAAAGTTAGCGAATTACTTCTTATTTTCTGTTTCCATTTTGCAGGGGAAGATGGTGAAAGGAATGGGAGGTGCTATGGATCTGGTGTCCAGTGCCAAAACCAAGGTGGTGGTCACCATGGAGCATTCTGCAAAGGTAATGCATGCAGCTTTTGGAAATTCTCAATACACCAGAATTCTATACACCCGGTCACCTGACCATGGCCTCTTTTTTTTTTTTTTTGGCTTATTCAAGTTGATAGCATTTATACTTTGAGGGGAAGATTATAAATAAAGGCAGTTACTTACTATCATTTACTACATGGTTGTTTAACTTTGAATGAAGCACAAATATCAGGACCTTCTTTGATTGTTTGCCTTGTAGACACATCCAAAGTAATAGCATCTTCAAAGCAATGAAAAGATGTCAAGGCAGATGTGTTGATTCAGTTTTAAAGATGATTATAGTGGTTGCTATCCATGTAAAAAATGAAAAAACAGCAGAATATAGGTCTTTTAACAACAGTTATTTTCAAATGGACAATATGGCCTCTTACCAAGGCTGTGAGGTGCCATTTGGAGAAGGTGTTAGAAAATTCTGGGCTAGGTGACAGAAAGCATCCTGATTCTGAAAAGTATCAGACTTTTATTTTAACAAATCATCAAATATTTATTGAGTGACTGTTAAGTACTGGGCACTGACCAAAAGTAGACAAAAATCATTGAATCATTGACCTCATGGAACTTACATTTGATGATGATGGCAGTGGTGGTGGTGTGATGATGATGATGGTGGTGATGATAAAGATGAAGATGATGGTGATGATAGTGATGATGATAGTTTCCATGTATTGAGCTCACTGAGTGCCAACAGCACACTAAGCACTTGTTGAGTGTACAAGCACATGAACTTGATCATAGGCATCTTTCATGGTTCCAGAAACAGCTTCAGACAAGTTAAGTAATTTGCCTGAGTTCTACATAAGTAGTGGAGCTGAGATTAGACTTGGGGGTCCCTGACTCTGAAGCCCAGTTTTCTAACTTCAAAGCAATCCATGTAACTTTCTTCCTCATTCCCAACTCAATGTGTTAGGACCAGCTGAGCATAACTGCTTTGCTGACCTGAATCCATGGACTTTGGATGACTTGAAATGTTGCTATTGGGTGGTACCCTCTTTGTTTTTTGTGCCCTTTGTCCATTTCCACTTATTCTTTAAAATTCTTAGTTTTAAAGCAAATGCTGCCTATTCCTACCTTGAGACCTGCTATTCTGAGTGGAAGTGGTAGTTGGCCCTGTTTTCATTGAGCGATGCAGCACAGGGGGAGATCATGGAGCTGCAAGATTGGCTTCTGACTTGCTTCCCATGGGGAGTTCTGTTACAGAGAGATGTGTGCTGTGAAATGGCTCTGTTGTAAAAACTGTAATAAATGTGGGATTATCATAAACTGTTTAGTAAACAGTGGGAAGTGAGCAGTGGAGCATAAATACGAAACATTGGAAATGAAACCAGCACAGGTTGCTTCTAAGAGATGCCTTGCAGAAGCATCCAAAGTACCTCGTTTCAGAGGCAGAAGGATGCCAAGCATGCAAATGAAGTCCAATTTTCTGGAACATTATGTCTATTTGGACAACACTTTTTTCTGACTTTCCTTTTGTTTTTACTTAAGTCCGACTCATTGTAAGTTATATTGGGGCAGTTGTTTTCAAAACATTAGGCCTGTATTTAGAAATTCTCTTTCTCTTTGTTTTAATTTTTTTTCACCTCAGCTGGAAATTTTGATAGAGGAAAAGAAATAGTACTTCAAATTTCTGATTAGAAATCCCTTCTAAAGCTTTGCACAGAAGCAAGATATTTTTTGTTACCGTTTCTTCGTTTTCTTCTCTCCATGGGAAATGGCCTTGAGTTTTTGAACAGAACTGAAGTTAGATATTTTTCCCTAGATACTTTCACTTGAATAAACTAACAAAAATATATTTATGATTAAAGTAACAACAGTGATTTGTTCACACATAAGATCTTGAAAACTAGCCAAGAGAGGTTTCTCTTCTTGCCAGCTTCACTTTCTATCCGTGGTCCAGGATGTGTGGTTGCTCCTGTCTATTGTTCACCTGGATTCATTGTTACTGGCCCGGCTCCAGGCAACACCAAGACCTCCTGCTTCTCTTCTGCATCTTTTACTCTGGCCAAACAGTTGGTCGAGGCTGGAGAGGAGGTGGAGGGGAGACAGGTTTTTCACTCCTGGTAGCCTCTCCAGGTAACCATCTGTTCTGGCAGACATGTCAGGTAACTTCTGCCTAATGATTAAGTGAACAGCTTAGGGGAGAAGTCCCGTGAGTTTTGTAAGACACAAGGGTGAAACATTTGCCACGAAGCATTAAAACTTTCATTGTCGTGAAAAGACATTTCATCTCGTATCCTGAGGCAGCATGTTTTTCTGAGATGGTGGGGCTGCTAGGTGGCTTTCAGGTACCACTTCCTCATAGGGGAGCAGATGCAGGTGGCTTATAAATATAGCATTACCTGACCTTTAGAAGCATGCCTGTGTTGTTGCTGCTCTAATGAGACAAAGGAAACTCTCTCCTTGCCAGCCTTTGCAAGCAGCCAGCAGCTGCTGGTGTTGGAACTGGGCTGCCTGCCAGGGCTGCTCTAGAGGAACCTTCCCAACTCTTCCCTGCCTTAAAGCTGCCTCTGGAGACCCCACGGGAGGCACCGGTGTGCACCTGGCATTGCGGCGTGATTTCCCTTTAAGCTTAGACATCAGGGTTGCAGGCAACGTGGTAAAGTAGGCCAAGTGTTGTGGTGTCCAGCCACCTTCTTTCTTGAGCTTCTTTTCATCTCTTGACATGTCCTTCTGCACTTGAAAAATGGGAAGAAACAAATGAAATGAGTATCAGTTTGAGTTCTCACTAGGTGCAGGGCCCTCTGCTTGGCATCGCACGTGCTGAATCTCGTGAGCCTCTCAGTGACCCTGTGAAGGAAGACTGGGACGGGGGCAGGTGAGAAACTTGCCTGGGTAAGTGGTGGGGGTAGGAGTCTCCCTCAGTGTCATCCAGCCTGTGTTCATCATAGCATACCTGTCACATCCTCACCAAAGCTACCTCTCCACCAGCATCCCGCCCACACCTGCCCTTTACTTGAAGCTGTAGGTTTCAGAATTTTCTCTTTTTCTTTTTCCATTTTAGCGAGTCAAAATACGCTTTGCTTTGGTGAGCTAGGTATCAGCAAAGTAGGTAACGCAATCTGAAAATCAAATTGTGTCTCTTAGGATCCATCTCCCCTTCTTCCCTTCTGTATTAGAAATCTCCAAGTTTTACCTGTGCACGTACATACTAGCCCAGGGACAGACTACATTTCCCAGAACCCCTTGCATGTAGATGCATCCATGTGAGCAAGTTTGGGTCAATGGCGTTTGAGTATTTGCAATGTGTGTAATTTTTGAGCCATGTCCTTAAGGGGAAAGCAGATTTCATTGGACTTTCTTTCCCCCGCTCTGGCTATCTGCAGCAGTAGTGTTGGGCCCAAGGTTGTAAAGCATATTGCTAGGCTCACAGAGCTGCCCCACCAGCCTGGATCCCTAGGTGCCCTGTCTCCTTCATGGGTTCCTGCCAGGATTCCTCATAACTCCATCCTTGCCTCTATGCTTTTCTCATCCTCTACACCTTTCTTGGCTGCTATCTAAATTTTTGGCACCAACTACTATTTTTCATTCTGGACTCCTTATTTTCACACTGAAATTGTACACTGGAACTCTGGTGAGCTCTAGAACTGTATTTTTTCCTTAGTAGACACCTCCACAACTCCACCTGCTTGTTCCACACCCACCTCAACAGCAGCACACACACAAGTGACATTCTCATTTCCCTGACACTCTCCTTTTGCATAGACCCCCTAGAGCAGAGACTCTCCCAGCCCCATTGGGAAAGGCAGGCACCCTTGGTATTTTCTGCTCCTACCCCTACACCAGGCACTGTCAATATTGTATCCACCATACCTCTGTAATCTTGTTTTCTGACTGACTCCTACTTCTGCACAGTCACACCCGAGTGAGCCAGTGTTTTATGAATTTATTGGGTTAGTGCCTCCCATCTCTAGATATTATGAATGACCAAAGGCATATTCTTTGATGCTTTGCTTGAAATTTGGTAGACTTACCTTGTATGAGTATGTTGATTTACCTATTTTTTCAGGCATCCAATATTTATGGAGGACCAGGCACCAGGTGCCAAGCATCATAATCGGGTCTGAGGAAATAAACATCGGAAAGATGTGGTCTTTCCTTTAGGCAGCTCAGAGTCTCATGGGGAGAGAGTCATTGAAATCAATACTTAAAATAGAAGAGGGTATAAAGTAGAGTGTGGTGTTGAGCACCCAGTTCCGCTATAAGGGAGCTGTCCATGGGATGCAGCATCTGCCTGGAGACCTGGAGGATGGGCCAGAGCTTGGTCCTAGTGTTGCAGGTTGAGGGACTGGGCACTGGGGTGCAGGAAGACAGTGCATGTTGAGGGATTAACAATTAGGTTCCTGTTGTCAAAGAGAAAACAGAAGAGCTGGGTGGAAACACACGTGCGCGTGCGTGGTCTGTTTTTCATACACTGCTCAGAGTGATGTTTTTAAAAATAGAAGTCAATCAAAGGGAATGGACTGACTATTCTGGGGGGGGGGAAAGGGGAATGGGAGATTCAGGAAGAGACTGGACAATAATCGTGCACCTATGGATGAGGACAGTGGGTGGGGAGTGAGGGCGGAGGGTGGGGCGGGAACTGGAAGGAGGGGAGTTATGGGGGGGGGGGGGGAAGAGGAACAAATGTAATCTGAACAATAAAAATTTAATTAAAAAAAAATAGAAGTCAATCACATTACTTCTTCCTCATCTCAGAAGCCCTCCATGGCTTTCCATCTCACTTAAATTCAAGTTCAAAGTCCTTACTGCTGTCTCTAAGGTCCTCCATGGTCTGTTGACTCCATCCCCCTCTTGGATTCTATCTACTACCATTCTTCCTCTCATCCTCTGAGCTCCAGCTATGCTCCCTCCCCGTAAGTTTCTGGAACATTCCAAACATCCTCTTGCCTCAGGGGCCTTGCCTTGTTGTTCTCTGTGCCTGGCACGCTCCTCCTTAGGTACCTGCGTGGCTTGCTCTCTCAGTTCACTCAGGTCTTTGCTCAAAACACCAGAGAAGCTTTTCCCAACCACCGTGTTATATAAAACAAGAGCCCCCACTTCGTCATCTGCCTTCTTCACTAGAATGTCAGTTCCATGAAGCCTGGGGACCTGTCTATCCTAACAACCAAGGAGAATCATGCCTGATGCACAGTAGGACTCAAAATACTTGTGGAACTCACTAATTCTTCAAATCCTAATGCCACTTTGAACATATAGGGCATTTTTCACTCTTTCCAAGCAATCATCTGCCTACTGCCTTTATGTTATCATGGCAGTACTCTTGTGAAATAGGTCTTATTGTTTTTCTTTCAAAGACAAACTGCATTTCATGGTTCTTAAATATTCTGATAAAAGTCAAGTGCAAAATTAAGAGTAAAACCAAGCTGAGAATCCATGTATTCTGCCTCTGGGCCTCCATTTTCTTTTGCTAAACGTTTCTGTCTGGCGAGTACCATCACCACTAACAGTGGAAAGGAAAGTATTCTGTTCTCAGCATCGGTGCTGGAGGTGTATTCCTAAGGGTATAGCTTTCCAAGCACAAAAGCAAAGAAGTTCAGTCATAGTTGTCATTTATTGGAAACAAGCAACGCTTGGGTACCTGTTTTAAAGAACATAAATGAGAGCTCTGTTTCTAAAACAGGTTTGGATTTTATTTTTATTACAGTAGGAGGTCTGCATTCTGAAGGGATCAAAAGAATTGTAATTATATTGTCATGAAAGTTGAGAATAAATCTTTGTGAACACTTTTTATGAAGCTCAATTTGTGTCTGATACTGAAGGTGTCATATGGAAATCTTGGATGCTGTTGTACTTGTCTTTACTTTTTGGGGATAGGAATTATAAAATATAAATGAGGTTTATTAATCCTATTAATTTTGGACCAAATGCATTACTAAAAGCCAACTTATATGAAGGATATTTTTAAGAAACGCTTTACTGGAAAACATTTTTGGGATAATTTTCAGCAACATTGAAAAGAATCCCCAGATAAACCTTCCTTTGTTAGGATAAATGATACTTAACATAGTTCCCGCTGGTTTAATTATTTTCCATTCATAAAAGCTTGTCAATATTTTATAATTTGTTAATAATTCATGGCTGGATCTGTTTGGAAAAGAATATTCACCTTTAAAAAATGCAAATGCCTTTTTATTTCTCCCGGAATGATGGAAATGCCTGCAAAACATGTTAAAATGTGGAAAAACAGCAGAACTCAGTCCAGCAACCAACAAGGCCCTTTAAAATGCCTTCTAGAATTTAATTAAACTAATACTTTAAATTCTATGACTGCGTGTGCACAGTTCTTAAAGGGAAAGGTGGTGCTAAGAGAAGCTTTCTCAGTTACCAGGACAGTTCATGAGTGGAAAGAGAAAATGATTCCTGTTCATCCCTGGGCTCTGCATCCTTAGGCCAGAGATTGTACCCTGCAGTAGTAGAGAGAACAAAAGGCCGTGATGAAAGTTTCTGTATTATATGGAAGAACAATGGCCTTCTATTCTAAGTCTCATAGCCCTGAAGAGTGTTTTCAGGGAAATGGCTCGCTGTGTGTGTTGTCTCATTTGGCGAGTCCTCCCCTTGAGAACGTGCCTGTAACCACAAGCAGTTATTACATCTGCCTTATAGAAACCATTTGTCAGAGCAACCGCCCTCCACGTTAGCGCCCGCCAAGTCTCTCTAGCGAAGTCCCATGTGGATTGCTGGAAACCCTACGAAATAGGGAGAAAGGCCACAGATACCCCATGAGGGTAAACTCAGCGTGAGTAACAGCACCCTCTTGTCCTTTTATTCTGTGTACCTTGATTTCCTTTATTTGGCAAATCCCACTTTTCTATGTAGCACATCAGTCACCACGGCGATTTGATTTCCTTTATTTGGCAAATCCCATTTTTCTATGTAGCACATCAGTCACCACAGCGATTTGACAGTCACGTGTTTGGTAATACAGCGGCCCCAATCTTTGATATCTGTTTTATATGTATGGGAGCTGTTTCACTTGGTTTAGGCATTGAGACCAGCAGGAAGAAGGAAGACTCCAGGGCGGTGACATCCAGGCTGCTGTCAGCGGATGTTGGCCAGCCCAGAGAGAGGCTGTGGTAGGTTTTGGTGTGCCACCAGACAGGGTACTGAGTCTTCTCTTGCCAAGTCCCACCGTTGTAGCCCCTCTTTTTAGGGGATGGATGCAGCCTTGATGCTTAGGAGGAGCAGCAGAGGCGGTGGAGGGACTGTCATTCTTTTCTCTCTTTGCGTGTAAAGCTGCATGTGTCATTCTGCAGTCATGAGATGTCTGTGCTTCTTCCCTTGATCATGCCTTTGTCTCTCAGTCTTACAAGCTTCCCCCCCCCCCCCCCCCCACACACACTCCTTCTAGCTGTGCTTTTCCTAGGTGCTGGGATGGTACAGACATGTGTTTCAGGACCAGAAAGCAGCCTCGAATGGTCTCTAAACCTCAGTCATATGGTGGTTTACATCTCAGATTCAGAGTTCCTCGAATCAAAATGACAATATTTAGACAGTAGTTTTGATCACTGTGGCTTGCTGGCACTCCGCTCATTGAGTAGCTGTGGACACAAATCATCTCAGTGTTCATTGAGCTGGAGTCTAGTGTTGGGGTGGGGATGTGAAGGGAAATTGACGGTGCCAGCATGTGCGGTGAGGGAAGGAAGCACTGGGGTGTCTGTGGACACTGGAGCAGGGGCATTGGAGAGGGAGCTGACACCTGAGCCAAGTCCTGAGGGTAGGCAGGTGTGGCCACTTGAATGTGGGGTGAAGGGCCACGGTGATGTGTGTTCCAGGTAGCATGCACAGAGGCTTCAAGACCTGGTCTCTTAAGGAACAACCAACTTCCAGAATTTACCTTCAGCTTGTCATGAGGGCATTCCCAAAGAAGGTGCCTCCAAGGGGACATATGCTGCAGCCACATTTAGGAAGCACCGAACAGAAAATGTGGGCATAAAATGGGGTTTGATGTAAAGCAGACTCTTACGGGTTGGGAATGCTCTGCTGCCTCAGGTGAATGAAATGTTGTCATCAAGTGCAAACATCATGTGAAAAGAGCTTGTTGTTCGGGACTAAGTTTATCGGGAAGCATGGAGCTTATTGCAGTGATAACAAGGGGCTCTATTGGAATTGTCTTCTACTAAAGTGTTAAACTGAGATCACCATGAAGCAAGTTATAGAAGGTACTGAGGCCCCAAGTTATTTAAAGTCAAGAGGGTGAACTCCTGGGTCTTGCCTGAGGCCTGTCAGTGACGAAGGGGGAGAAAGAGAAAAGCTGGAGAAGCAGGAGGAGGAAGGAGACTCCGCTCCTCACCGAGGTTATGAGGGAGCTGGCACACAGGGGCACATTGAGGTCAGGAGCCCTCAGCATTTTTAATGCTACACTTCACATCCGTTCCTCTGCCTCATCTGGCATCTCTTTGTGGGGAAAGAAGCAGAATGATTAGGATGAACAAGACCCCACTATCCTTAGGATTTTGCATGTAGCTCAACCCATCCTGCTTCCTGCCCTTTGAACACTTGCTAAGTGCTGGACACGTGCATCTATATCATCACACTAGATGTAGATTTTGCTCAAATAATGAGAATAGATTAAGAGCTCCCTGCAGAGAACATTCTTCAGAGGCTCACAGATTGTTCACTTCACTAACAGATAGACATGGATTTGTCGTGACAGGCCTTATTCCGCTACATTAAATGTAAGGAGACCTGCCTGGCCGGGGTGGCTCAGTGGTTGAGCATTGACCCATAAACCAAGAGGTCACTGGTTCGATTCCCAGACAGAGCACATGCCCCGGTTGCGGGCTCGATCCCCAGTAGGGGGCATTCGGGAGGCAGCCAATTGATGTTTCTTTCTCATCGATATTTCTATCTCTCTATCCCTCTCTCTAAAATCAATAAAAACATATTTTTAAAAAGTGTAAGGAGACCCGATAACTGTAGAAGTTCACACATTTATCGTTAACTTCAGCTCTTTAACTAAGCTTCTATGACATGTGCATACTTCCATTGAAATCGGGAAAGGAAAACAGATAATTAAGAATGAAGTGAAAATGAGGTTTTATTTCTACAGCTATAAATTTTCTTATACAGTAAGATCCACAAGCATGTAACTTGTTATTAAAGGTATAATGTCTAACCACTTTATATGTATTTAGCTCTAGTTTTGACTAAATTAAAGTAATAGAGCTTGTTGTTATTTTTTGAAATCCATCTAAGATTCCCAATAGACTTCCCTTTTCTATCTCCTTCATTCATTCAAAAGTATTGAATACCTTTTGTGCCACGCATTGGATTTAGTACACTAAAACCTGTTAATTACTGGTGTGTTGGTGCCTTGGCAGGTTATCACAAGGAGCCAAATCTTCTTAATTAAGCCCTTGCCTCTGAACAGCACATCCTTGGTCTGAGCTGTGTTCAGAGAGATGTAGACCAGGTAGCAGGTGCATGTTGAAGTAGGTAAACATTGAGATGGCTCAGGTTGCCGATGACATCATGTGTGGTGCTTTTAGACCCCCCAAAAAAGGAGTTTCCCCCATTGACCTCCCCCAGCCTCCCCCACCCCCCGGCACATACCCTCACCCCCCTAGTGTCTGTGTCCATTGGTTATGCTCATATGCATGCATACAAGTCCTTTGGTTGATCTCTAACCACCCCCCTCTCCCTTCCCACTGAAGTTGACAACCATTTTTAATAGATGTTCTAGGTCAGCCTTCAGCCTCAAGGAGAAGATTAGTCTGGGCTCCTGGTGCTTGCTACTTAGAAAGGAAACTGATATAATCAGAACAAAGTGATCTGAAGAGCAGATCATTGTCAAAGCTGTTGTTACAACTGTGCCCCACAGATGTGCCTCAGGGGCCACGGCGGGTGGGGGCGCTATAGGGGGGAAAGGGAGGTTAGGAATTGGGGGCAGGAAGGCTAATGGGAAAAACCTGCTTTCCACACTGAATCCCTCTTTTATTTTACGTTTGAAGAAAGCGTACTGTGGCTAAAGGAAATTTGGGGGGGAAATGTGGATTTGGCCAGTTCATGCATTTTACCAGTGAACAAAATGAGGCTCAGGAAAAGCAAATGGTTGTATAAGAAGGAGAATCTAATCATGGTTTACTACACTGCCTGGCCTAGCGATGGGCAGTTTCACTCGGTCGTTTCATCGGTGTGATGTAAATTCTGCCTATAAAGTTACCTACGATTTGCGATAGCTATGTAGGAACTGAATGAAGATGATGGATGTTGGGGGTTTGTGGGAGAGTTAAGTCTTCATATGCCCCAATAAGAAGTTAGTAGATAATAACTAATATTGATTAATCCATAAAAATTTCATGGCCAACATTATATTTTAAAATACAAGGTAAGAAGAAAATGTATAGAAGTATAAAAGACAATGCTAAAAATAATTGAAATTGATTTCTATTGAGAGCAGATCTAAGAGAACTGAACGAGATAAGGACTGCTGTTTTCTGCTGATATATTAATTTTTTTAACGAATAAAAATGTTTAAAGAGGATAACATGCATTTGCAATTCCGTGTATGCTTCCTACCTGCCGTTGGTCAATAAAGCTCATGTTTACAAGGAGACCATTCCCTGGAGGAGAAAAAGAAGCAGGATACGAGAAGTGAAATTTATTGCTCCACGATGTAAGGACTGGGGCGTGAGAAGTCAAGTTCATGCAGGGTGTTTCCCAAGGAAATGATTAGGCCTTTGGCTATTCGTTTGGTGTTGTCCCTGAATTATTTTAGGGACAGAAAAGAAAGTGGAAGCCTGAGAGTGCAGAGATGTGGAATCAGCCTGCACTTAGGGGACAGTTTCTGTTTGTCCTGCAGTTATATCAATTCTAGCTAAACATCAGTCCGTAACTTCTCTCTTTAATGTTTCTTTTTGAAAACAGGGAAATACACATAAAATCATGGAGAAATGTACATTGCCATTAACTGGAAAGCAGTGTGTCAACCGCATCATCACGGAAAAGGTAAATGCCTTCCTTTCTCCTTTTATTCCCTCTAATGTCTGCCTCCACCTTTTTTTTTAATAAGCATTTTTAGAGTTTTTTTGTTACGCTCTGAAAGTGTTTTACATTGGTAGTCATAGGATTAGTTTAATAGTATAGTCTGTGGGTAGACTAAATAGAGAAATTTAATGTTTCAAAATGTAGAATTCTTAATGTGCAACTCTCTGGAAATGGACAGAGGCGCACAGGATTGAACTGCTGCCCTTTGTAATTTTGACTGTGATGTAGTCCAAGAAGTGTTATTGCTCATTATGCTTGGACTGCTAAGATGGATGATATATACAAAGTTAAGACTATCCTTCCTACCTTTCCTCTATGCTTTCCCAAACCATGTACAAATTGTTGGGTTTTATTCTAGGAAGCTCAGGAAAAAACAGGTTTTAGTCATTTGGATGCACATCGCAGTACAGGCCCCACCGTGAACCCAGGAATCTTGTCTGTGGTTCCCTCGTGTCCCAGCCCCTGTCAGAGAGTAGACTGTCCGTGTTTCAGTGCCTCCTACATTGATTTCTTCTTAGATGGAGCATTGGCTGGTGGTGCCGCCACAAGCTGTTCCCATCAGAGGGCAGCCTCCTGGGCAGTTTGTCTGCCCTCCTCTTTCTGACCCAGAGTTGAACTGAGGGTGTGGGAAAGACATCATTCTCATAAGTGAGCGAGGAGGGTGTCATCTTCTCAATTCCGTGTCTTGATGAAGCCACCTTCTCTGAACCAGACTGTCCCCAGCATTAGCCTCAGAAAGCAGAGCATGGCCTCTGCAGTAGCAGCAGGTAGAATGTAAACCTGGAACACCGTGAGAGGTGCGTGCCAGATGCTGAGGAGGAAACATCCAGGAAGGCTGCCTGGCAGCCAGGGAGGGTGTCCACGAAAGCTTCTAGGTGGTGAAAATAAGCTGTAACGTGTTTTGCAAGGCATTTTACAGTTTGTACCTTTTCTCCTCCAGTTTCAGTTTCCCACTTTCTGCCTTAACATGGTCCCCACTTCAGCCACACTAAATGCTTCGAACTGTGTACATCCCCCCACCGTGTTCTTCTGGTACTTTGCACACCCTGACTCTGTCCTTGGAATGCTCTCTCCACCCCATCCCGCTGGCTCATTGCTGCTCATCTCTATGTCTCAGCTATTTCTTTCTTTCTCTGGCAAGTCTTCTCTGTCCCTCCCCAAGTCTTCCCGGAGCTTCTCCGAATCCCAGTACTTACTCTGACTTAGCACTGACCTCGAAGCTCTGCCATCTCCCTCGTCACTGTTTATTCAGCACTTAGTATGGTGCTTGCCGGACACAGTGAATGCTTGTTGCCTCAATGTATTATACTTTCCTTGCCGAGAAAACTGGTAGATTGAGTGGTGAGTCTTGAAAGATAACTAGGAGTTTTATAAGTGAGAATAAGACCAAAGAAGCTCCGCTAGGCAAAGGGAAGAAAGTAGGCAGAGCCTGGGAGGTGTTAAGAAAAAACAGCCTAGGCGAGGACCTGCAGGTGGAACAGCGTGGAACAGCCAGGTTCTGAGGCTAATGTTGAAAAGACAGCGAGGGGCCACATTATGAAAGAATGTGAATGCCTTGCTAGGAAATTTGGGTTTTATCTGGAAGGCAGTTGGGAGCCTTCCGGCGATTTTTAGTGTCTGGGGACACAGTTGATCAGGTTTGCATTTTAGAAAGAGCTCTGTAGCTTTCTAGTAGAGTAAGCGGAGAAGAGATGAGACAGAGGCCAGTGACAAGACCCCTCCACTGCTCTGGGCCAGAAATGAAGATCCTAAACCACAGGACAGGAACAGATCTGAGAGATTTATGATGATCTCAGCCTAACTCGATGATGTGGACATGGACACTAAAGCAGAGGAGATTTCTTTGTTTTCTGGCTGGAGCGGGTGGTTGACCTGTTGTACGCTTAGTGACATCTGGAACTATAGGAGGAGAAGTGGCAGAATGATGGGAGGCAGGAAAAGAAGAGGCTCAGGTAGGACATTCTCAAGTCAATATTCTTGAATAATTAGCATCCAGTCAGGTATTTCTGACAAACGATTGTAGATGTGGTTCTAGAGCACAGAAGAGAAATCACTATCTGAGCAGGTTTGTGGGAGTCATTAGCATGCAGGGATCATTGGAGCCTTAACTGTAGGTGACAGTGTGTAGCAGAAATGAGTTGAGTGACAGGCAGCCACGTATGGAATGTTTGGTACCTCAAGGAAGAGTGGTACATGTTTACCCCTGTGCTCTATACAGTAGTCACCCAGTAAATGTCCGTTGAATGAGTAAGTATGAGAATGCAATGCCATTGAGGACGATAAATGTGTACAGCCCTGCGGAGCAGACTTGGGACTAGAATTCCGTTTTCAGCTTTTATGGAAAATTCCATTCATTTGCCATTTGAAAGAGGCCATGGCGATGTTATGACCCTGATTTCCAAGTTTCCTGTTTCTAGAAGGAGATGATGAAAGGTGCCTTTCTCCCAGCGCCCAGACTGTGATTAACCGCTTTATCCATATGGAACCTTTTATGCTGGTGATAAAATAATTAATTTGTTCATATGCCACGTGAATAAAGCAGTTGCAGTATCATCCTTGGCACTTGAACAATTTATTGTATAGCTCTTGGGTTTTAGCCTCTTATTTTAATCAAATATATTGTTTTGTTTACACTTTATACCACTAGATGGGAATCTTCCTAAATCTTTCCAAAGTAAATTTTCCTCTTTTTAATAACAGATACTTGGTTTTTCAATATATGAACCCAAGAGCTAATTGGGGTTTGATGAAAGTTTTAATAAAAGTTTTTTAAAAGCAATAACTCACTTTACCATAATGTTTATCTGCCTGGTCACGATGCCTCAGTTATCTTCTCTTCCATCTCTCCCCTGCCTGTTCTCAATAACAACGCCATCCAGAGGCTTTGTTTCTCCGATTTCTTCCATGTGGATAAATTGACAGTTGTTCGTACTACAGGTAAAAGGGAATCCGTGCGAACAGCTCTCCAGACTCGGTTTCTGCAAAGGAAATCCATTACAATTTTTTAATTCTCAATTTGGAGTTAAATAAACTATTGCAGCACGCAGACATTCCTAAATGAGCATTTTCCTCTTCTCAAAACGAATATATTTTTTTTTAGAAACATAAAAATGAGTAAACAAAGAACAAGTCTGCTGAAATATTTCCTCTTAATTTAAACTATTTTTTCCAGCAAAATCAACTAGGTTATCTGTGAATTCATCACACAAATAGAGACTGTATCACTGGTTGCCTTGATGGTGTGCTCCTGGGGAGAAATGTCAATTAACTGGAGACAAATAAGGGTTTGGGGGTTTTGATTTGGGTTCACACATAGGTGACAATAAGGCGAGCTGTTAAGGAGAAAGGCCATTCCTGTAGCAGCCCCTGTGATGTCCTGCTGTGTCCAGGCAGCATGCCTGCTGTGCAGGGTGTGATTTGTTAGTATCTTTGACCTGTATGACTAACCCTGGGAAGCGGGGGGTTTTTGATATCCATCTTCAGTTGTGAAGGTAGCATCACCAAAGATTGCAAAGTTCTAAGCCAAGGTTCTTCCTTCTACACCCTGTGTGTTCAGATTAGCCTCCTAACCAGGAGCATGTTTCAAAGCGACAGCGTAGAGTTTACTTCCAAGCCAGCTGAAAGGAAAGATCCGAACCCTCAAATAATAGTTGAACTTAAGGTCAGTTTACAGAAGAGGAATGATCTGCGCAGCCTAATGCATAAGTCTGAGGAAGAGGAAGCTGACCATGAAAACCGCAAGAGGAAATGCCTGCTGGAGGGAGGCCAGCTTGGAGACACAGCACGCTGTAGTCGCAGGGAAGCAGCTTGGCTCTCCCGCTCAGAGCTTCCCATCCATAGACATCTACTGCCTTGAGCAGGTGACTTCCACTCAGAGCTTCCCATCCATAGACATCTACTGCCTTGAGCAGGTGACTTCTACTCAGAGCTTCCCATCCATAGACATCTACTGCCTTGAGCAGGTGACTTCTACTCAGAGCTTCCCATCCATAGACATCTACTGCCTTGAGCAGGTGACTTCTACTCAGAGCTTCCCATCCACAGGTATCTGCCTGAGCAGGTGACTTCCACTCAGTGCTTCCCATCCACAGGTATCTGCCTGAGCAGGTGACTTCTACTCAGAGCTTCCCATCCATAGGTGTCTGCCTGAGCAGGTGAGCCTCCTGCCACTGGAAGTTCCTAAGCAGAGCCCTGGCACCCATTTCAGAAGAACATTTTGAAGAATTCTTGGGTGGGAAGCTATAGTAAGTGCCTTTGTGGGCCTCTTCCACTCCAGTTGTCATAGAACTGAGTGTGACAGCATGTGTTTGAAATCAGATACAGCAGGTTGAGCCTACCTGCAGAGGTCAAGCTTTACCATCGGGCACTACCCTCACCTTGTGTTACCAACCAGAGTGTTGTAATGGAATGTTTAGAGTGAGCTTGGCCTTCTCTTGTTCTGAACATAAGCATCTTCACGTGATTTGCATTCTAGATGGAGATTCCCACACTATGCTGTCTATCCTCTTGGACCTGTGTGCTTTTACTAGGACTTACAGGGAATGGTTTAGTATTTACCTGGGGGTGGAGGTCTTTCAGGGCCAGGACAGTTCTTGCTTTGATTACTCTGAGCCATTTCCAAGCACCTTCTTTTGTTTCCTGTAACTCTTTACCCAGGAGCATTCACCAGCTTTTCCCTCTCATTCCTGTGCTTTCACCTTCCAAATATCTCCTCCCTCCTTACTTTGCCCCATTCCTTTCTTCCTTCAAATTATTATTAATCATTTAATTGAAAATTTGACCAGAACTGTTAGACCTAACCAAAGTAAAGTAATTATAAAAAAACACACACACACACAAAACAACAACAACCAAAAAAATGTGTTATGCCTGCCTGGCGTGGTTCAGTGGTTGAGCATTTATCAATGAGCCAGGAGGTCATGGTTCAATTCCAGGTCAGGGCATGTGCCCAGGTTGCAGGCTCAATCCCCAGTGGGGGGTATGCAGGAGGCAGCTGATAATAATTATCTCTCATTATTGATGTTTCTATCTCTCTTTCCCTCTCCCTTCCTCTTTGATCAATAAAATATATTTAAAACCAAACCAAACAAAAAACTGATTATAATCGTAGCAAATGGAATTAATAGTCAACACTTTTTTGGCTCCTGGCATCGATGGTGCTCCACAGCTAATTGCCAATTAGGGAGCTGGCATTTATTCTCCCCAAGATGTAAGAATTCGTTTGACATTTTTTCATGGCTGATTTTCAGAATCTTTGTCCTGGGTCTTGTCTCTCCTTTAAGAACTTGAGAGCTTGTTTCTGTTTTGTGCTATAAAATAATCACTGTAATAGCCATAGTCATTGTCATGTTCTTGGCCCCAACAGGCTGTGTTTGACGTGGACAGCAAGAAGGGGCTGACTCTGATTGAACTCTGGGAAGGCCTGACAGTGGACGACATCAAAAAGAGCACCGGGTGTGACTTCGCAGTAAGTGTTTCTGTGAACAATCCTGCCACTTACCCCATGTCACCAGCTTGATGAATGGGTGTTTATGGACATGAACCATTCATTTGTGATCATTTTTGGAGTTGACCTTTGCAGAGAACAGGAGTGGAGGGAAGGGGGCCTCCAGATGAGAGCAGGTTGGAGCAGGAATAGGCTGTGACTCATCTGCCAGAGTTTGGAGTCTGAAGTAGGAAGGGGAAGGATCACCCGGAGCTGCTGGAAACAGAAGGTTTAGCAAGCTTGAACTCTAAGCTACTCTCTGTAAAGTCCCCTGCAATTCTCCCTTCTTGGGTTACACATCAGCCGTAGCTGAACTTGATTGACTGAAAAATGTGAGCTGCACACAGAGAATTGGTACTTTCTTATTTTTAAGCCCATCTGTGGCTTATGAATTTCTCTTTGAGTAGTTTCTATGCCTGATTATTCCATCTGTTGAAGTTATTAGAATGTTGGGCTTCTGACACTGCCAGATTATAGTCACAAAATAGGCAGATCCTACATCTGAAGACAAGTTTAGTACATAAAATTCTGACCTACAAAGTAGATAAGTTCTTCAGGGAGTATCCATTTAAGAAATCTCCAAATCCCTTTTTGAAACAAAGAGAATAATACTGCAATATAAATAATTGCCCTTTAGTATAAGTGCTTATTTATCAATCACCTACCTAATGGGAGTTGAGGGGATGGATGGCTCTGAAGAAAATGAAGAAAATGAATTTTCTGCTTACATACCTTTTTAAGAACAGATCTACTAGTTAAAATGAAATATATTTATAATGAGGGGAAACGTCACAGCTACAGATCCTGAAGAAAGTAGTTTAACAAAACATATTTGATAAGTCATGCAGAGAGCTCATACATTTCTTCCTTGGGTGCTACATGCCTGGCCGGTACCTATCCATGCATAACTGTTTTCCATAAAAGCAATTTTGCTGCATAGTTAATTATCCACATTCACTTGCTTCTGCTACTGTATGAAGGTCTTTGTCTATTAACCTTTTCCAAATTTCTCTTGGGAGAAAAGAAGTCTGCCAGCAATGCCTTACACAAAAGGCACATGTTTAATTACCTTTTCAATAACCTCAGGGGGTAAAAATGGGATTTGCCTATACTTTAACTATTTAGAATGCCTTAATCTAGTGATAAAAGCAAACCATTCTTACTTAATGAACTTTTCTTCATGTTTTCCCACTGTGTGGATGAGTCAGCCACTGTTCAGTAGGTAGCATATTTGAGATCCATACAGTGTTCAGTTCTCTGCTGCCAAAGAGAGTATACAAAGAAAGAGCCTCATTGGAAGAGCCTATTTTTAAGTCCTGTCCATAAATCAGGAATGAAAAAGATGGATTTTTACTTTTGTCGTTTTTTTTTTTTTTAAGTGCCAGTTTCCATGTCTTTATACATTGAAAAATATATCAGGGGTTCCTCTTTTATTACAGTATCACCCCTCCTTCTCTTTTGACATTGGCATGTCATCTTGTGTCCTCCAAATTAGGCCGTTGAGATGAAATGTTAATTTTTATGTCAGTTTTGTCCTGAAAATGAAAAGGTGTAGCATAGCTGAACCACCCTGACAAAAGAACTAGCTTTTGAGGATCTGATGGTCAATGGCACGGTTTTAGACCCTGACAGATGAAATCACATGTAGTGGATTGTTTGTCTAGGGACCAGAACGCTCTGATTAAGAAAACATTCTGCTCAGTAGCTGGGTTATCAGTGAGATACTTTTAATAATAAAAGGACTCTGAGCATAGCATTACTTTATTTGATAATTCTGTGTTATAATTCACAAGCTAACCATGTGATTATGATGGTATAGGTAGCATTTTGGTCCACACGGGACTATGCATGTTAATAAAGGTTTCTGCTTGAGAGAAAACCCACTCAGCCTTCACTGTATAACTTAAAGTGAATATTCTAGAAGAGAATAGCCAAGTTGCTGCATAATAAAGGGAAAAAAGTAAAAACCAAGGTCAAAGTAATTATGAGGATGTGTTGCTAAAATGTCCCTTATATCTAAGAATATGGGCAAGTGAATGGCCAAATATACAGAATGTGGCTATAGGCTGATTGAGAAAATACTGAGAATTTCAAAGAAAAAGATAGTGTATGACAGCATCAGATAACAGGACATGACAAAATTGTAGTTTCCGGGTATTAAAAAATAATCATTATAATGAAATATTTGCCCATTTTAAAAAAAGTATTACTAAGGCCTTGCTGTATACCACAGTACAGTTAGCAGCACAGAAACTGTGGAAGAAAATCGCATCCTATCTGTTACCTGAAACAGATTTCATAAAAAATTTGTTAAACAGCAAAAAAATGTATAATGTGTTATATTCATGATATTGTCAGCTGAAAGGAGGAATTTGCTTTTCAATTGGAAGGAAAGCTTCTTATGAGTCATATATGTCTGGAGCTCTAAAGGAGGCTGTGGAAAGTTTGTCATAGAAATGCAAATAATTGGCTCTATTTCTGGAACTTTCATCACACTCCAAACATAATTCTGGTCAAGCGTGGTTCACAGCAAGAGAAGCCAATTTATAATGGACAGAGACCTTGTTCCATATGATCCCTCTCCTTCAAAATGCAGTTGTTATAAAGAAAGGGACTTCCCTCTGTGTTTCTTGGGGATTGAGCTCTGAATCTATTGAGAGAGAGAAAGAAAGGAGCCGGGCAGGGAGAGGTGAAAAGGCCACTGTTATGATAAAGGCTGGGATGGAGGGTATGGTTGAGGTGGACAGCCACACTGGCATTTAATATATATTATTGATTTCAGAAAGGAAGGGAGAGGGAGAGGGAGTGGGAGAGAGATGGAAACATCAATGAATCATTGATTGACTGCCTCCTGCCTGTCCCACACTGGGGATAGAGCCTGAAACCTGGGCATGTGCCCTGACCAGAATGGAACTGTGATCTCCTGGTTTTTAGGTCGATGCTCAACCACTGAGCCATTCCTTCCTGGCCACAGCAGGCTTTTCAGATAGGAACTCTAGAGGTGGGGGAGATGTCAGCTCCCAGCTACAGGCAGCCTTGGAAAACCGTAGGCTTTCTTCACAGATGTGAGCCTTTACTTCTGAGCTGCTTTCCATGTGGCCGAGAGCAAAGCAGTACATGGTCCCTGCCGAAGGCCATGACATGTGAATGAGACAGAACAAATTGGCGCAGTTCCGACTGCCAAGGGTCTTGGTTTTATTCTCCAGGCAGAATTTCACCGAAACCACCCGTGGCATGACATTACATGAGGATACTACTTACTTATATGTTTTCAATGGGATCTGAAAGAAGCCAGCTGCAGACAATCTTTGCCCCGTTGAATAAATTTATGCTCTTAATATCTATTATGAACTGGCCTTATACCAGCATTAAACAGTATGCTCTTGGGATTTCAGTGGACTGGGAAGACAAATCATTGGCTTATCTTCTGCACTGAAATCATGTAGTCTTATGCTTAGCCCGTAGATCACCGTGGCAGGACAATCTGCTTCAGCTTGCATGGGCTCCCAATGTTGATGAGACTGTGAGAGAACAGAATAAAAAATGGTTGTTTAGTAGATGTTTTCATTAAAAAAAAAAGAACACACCACAGAGGCTACGTCAGAGTGTATAAAGCTTCATCTTCTGATAAAAGTCAGTTTCCACATTGAGCATATAAATGAAATTAAGAGCTCAAAATAGGGCCAACATGACAAGAAAAAGGATGAGATGTTTAAGAAATTAAGGCATTGTGTGCTTTTAGAGGAAATTCTATAAAGACTCTCTTTCAAAAAAGCCAAAATTTTTATTGCATTAAATTATTTCCTCAGATGCTTTGTTGTTGTTTTAAAGGATTGTTTGTGAGAGACACTTTCTAAATACTCAGAGTCCTATGTCTTTTATTCTTTTCTGGAGAGTTGAAGTTCTGTGCAAATATGAGCTGTGACTTGTTAGATGTCTCCTATTTTGTCTATTATTATACATCTGTTCTTAGAACTGGCAAGTCTGAATGATCTCTCCTTTATTCTAAGCTCTCTATACCAAGGCACACTGATCCTTTTTATTCTGGCCGTGTCATTCTTTTGGTAGGAAAATAGGAAAGGGATATTAACTCTTGGCATTGTGACACGCTAACACAGAAATAATGTATAAATGAACTAAAAATATTTAACCTCATCAAGTCCAAACAATTGTCTACTCCTATTTTTAATACTGACTTAACCTCTGTTAGAAACCTTTCTTCCAGTTCTTTGAAGCTTACCTAGTCCACTCACTCATTCATTTCTTCATTTCTAAATTTAACAAAAATATTAACTATTTATTCTGGAAGGCAAAATGCTTTCCTTGGCCCCAATTCAAGGCCAGCCGGAATCCCTAATTTGGAGTGCTGCGAAGAAGGAAACTTTATTCAGTGCAAAATAGCTCAATTGTGAAACAGCAGGACCTGAGGCAGCCCTAAGGCCAGGTGGCCCTGGGGCCAGGCCCCTCTCCAGCTAGACAGCCTGGCTCTACTCCTTTATGGTCTGCTTTGTGCTGTGCTGCTCTGCTGTTCTTTGGTCTGCTCCATTCTGTGCTAGTCTGCTCTGGCCAGCGCTGGTCTGTTCTACTCTGCTCTGCTGAAACATCTTTCGTGTTTCAGCTCAGCTAGGGATACACAGCCTTAAGAAAGGGAAAATGCACTCCCAGAGCCAGAATGGAGCTGTCCTCATGCAAATGAGGACTCCAAATCCTTGCAGTTTGATTGGTCCAAAAGGCACTATCCTGATTGGTCAGAATAGAGCCACTCTGGTTGGTCAGAGCTGTGCAGCTCTGATTGGATGGGGAAAGCCTCAGTCCTGTTGGTTAAAATAGGAGTCTTTGAAAGAGGACATAAAGAAGGCCAAGAGACATATGAAAACATGCTCAAAGTCACTAAGCATCCAAGAGATGCAAATCAAAACGACAATGAGGTACCATCTCACACCTGTCAGAATGGCTATCATCAACAAATCAACAAACTACAAGTGCTGGAGAGGATGCGGAGAAAAAGGAACCCTCTTGCACTGCTGGTGGGAATGCAGACTGGTGCAACCACTGTGGAAAATAGTATGGAGGTTCCTCAAAAAATTAAAAATGGAACTCTCATTTGACCCAGTAATTCCACTTCTAGGAATATATCCCAAGAAATCAGAAACACCAATCAGAAAGGATATATGCACCCCTATGTTCATAGCAGCACAATTTACCATAGCTAAGATTTGGAAACAGCCTAAGTGCCCATCAACAGATGAGTGGATTAGAAAAGTGTGGTACATCTACACACTGGAATACTACGCTGCTGTAAAAAGGAAGGAACTCTTACCATTTGCAACAACATGGATGGACCTTGAGAGCATCATGCTAAGTGGAATAAGCCAGTCAGAGAAAGAAAAATATCACATGATCTCACTCATTTTTGGAATATAATGAACAACATAAACTGATGAACAAAAATAGAGCCAGAGGATGGAAAAATATTTTAGAATATAATAGAAGTAATCCTGTTATTTGCAGATTTTTTTTAATATATTTTATTGATTTTTTACAGAGAGGAAGAGAGAGGGATAGAAAGTTAGAAACATCGATGAGAGAGAAACATCGATCAGCTGCCTCCTGCACACTCCCCTCTGGGGATGTGCCTGCAACCAAGGTACATGCCCTTAACCGGAATCGAACCCGGGACCCTTCAGTCCGCAGGCTGACGCTCTATCCACTGAGCCAAACCGGTTAGGGCAATTTGCAGATTTTTAATATTTTTTACAACTTTTCTGATATCATAGTATGTTAGTACAGTTTTGATATTTTTATATTTAAAATCCTTTTTTTCTTGAAATATTAATGTTTATTGCATGTAATATTATTATATTTAAACCATAGCTGGTTTTGCTCAGTGGATAGAGCATCGGCCTGTGGACTGAAGGGTCCCAGGTTTAGTTTCAGTCAAGGGCACGTGCCCAGGTTGTGGGCTCGATCACCAGCAGGGGCCCGCGTGCAGGAGGCAGCTGATCAATGATTCCCTCGCATCATTGATATTTCTATCTCTCGCCCTTCTCCCGTCCTCTCTGAAAATCAATAAAAGTATATTTTTAAAAAATATTATTATATTTAAGATTGTTTTTTCTTGAATAAAAAAAACAATGGGAGTTCATGAACTCCTTTCTTTACAAGAGCTGGCTCAGATGGCAGGAGCACTGTGTGGGCAGACAATTCAGTGCAGAGGTGGGCAGTTTCGTGCGAGTTTCTCTCTAAAGGGCAGTTTGTGTGCTAGTGCCCTGTGTAGAAATGGCTGTTCGGCTCTGGATTTTTGGTTTTTGTTTTCTTTGAGCCCAGTTAGCCCACAGGAGCCCTTCTTAGGAGGCATCTTCTTTCTCAAGGTCCACATTAGTGAGGCCGGGGCTCAAAAAAGTCACGTAAATTTTAATATTTTCTACTGTGCGTCCCATGAGGACTGTTGTGTACTAGGACTTGGTGGGTATTTGCCAGATTGAATGGAGAAATCTGTACCTGGCATTGCTTCTTGAAAGATCTGTGAAAATGAAGCCAGGCCACAGCCACTGAGGTTTCTTCTTCCATCATTGAGTGTAGACCTGTGCTTATGTTTCTCTGCTTCAAGACTCCTAGGAATGCATTTGCTGTTCCGTACGTCGAACATAAATACAGTCAACATTTGATATTTTTAATGCTATTACCTCTTTTTTTGTAATAACTTGGAATTTTTTTTACTGCTTTTATGTCATTTCCATTCTGATTATGAACATTCTGATAAAACTTTTTCATTGACTGTACATCTCTTCATTAATACAAGGTGGGGCCAAAGTGGATTTACAGTTGTGAGTACACAAAACACAGTTTATTCTTACATTATTATTTATTAATTGTAGTATTTTCCATACGAACGACTGTAAACCTACTTTTGCCCCAACCCTGCGTGTATCCAGTTAATCAAAGACTACGTTAAGTATCTCTGAACAAATCTGTGGATTGACTGGACCTGTTCTGAGGATTTTGAGACGTGTGCCTGAATGTCAGTTTTGAGTGAGGTCTCAGAGACAGTAAGCTCAGAGCTCAGTGATTCATTCAGTACAGAGCTTGGTTATCTGGACCCTTTATTTGTCTCCCTCTGCTCCTCCTCCATCCCCTTGTTTTGATCTTAATGGTCCTTAATTTAGGAGCTATTGTGGAAGAATGTTAAGAACCACTATACACAACATGGGAGCAGAAAAGGAGTTCTCTGTCTCGGCTCAGGGTGGAAAATGAGGAAATTCCAGGTGCTGTTCCTGGAGAGGCGATGTTCAGTGTTGATATCCTTCACGTTTGGAAACTGAAAGGAAAGATGTGTATACTGTGAGGTTTTTCATAATTTGTTTTTTTCTCTCTCTTTCTTTTACCAGGTTTCACCAAAACTCATGCCAATGCAGCAGATCACAATTTGAAACGTGGAATAAACATTTATCACAGGCTGTGTGTTTTTCATTTTAACCACATAGAGTTTCAGTAATCATAACTGTATACTGAACAAGCAGCTTTTGACTAGGTTTTTCTAGCGTTTTATGCTTTATACAGCCTGTTCTCAAGCGTGCTATGACATTTTGATGAACAAAGAGAAAAAAATACATATATGATTATAATATTTGTTTTATAAGTGCTTAATTAGAAGGATGTCTTTACAACTGGTGCTAGCATTGAATTTTTCTCCATCTTCTGTGGTACGTACACAAGATGGGGCTGTAGGAAGAGTTTCATTGATGTACTCTCCCTCTTAAAGAAATTGTGAAGAAAAAGAGTGAGGGAGAAAAGTGACCCCTCCCCCAGGGTAACCAAGGCAGCACTGTACTGGGTCCTGAAGAGAACATGCAAGTGAATTTTGATTGGGAGGAATGCTGTCTTAACGACTGATTTTCCTTTGGCATCCTCTGACTTTTTTGGGGGGAGCCTCCGATTGTGTGATCCCATCTCGTTTTCCTAGAGCACCTCTCTTCCTCCCACACTTTCTGTAACTAAATAGATGCCTAAGAAGGGAGGCAGGGCCATGTCTGTGTGGGAGGAGTAACTGTGCAGGAGGGAGACTTGGTGCAGGGCCTGTTGGTGCTGCCATCCTGCCTAAGTTGCCTTGACCGACCAACCAACCAACCAACCAACCAACCAACCATCTGTGCTTTGCCAGTGCCTCACTCATCTAGTCAGTTTCCTCATTGTGAAGCAGTGCAGTATTCATATATATCCAGACGGTCCTTAAGAGTCTTTTTCTATGTTATTGAGGACCAGTGGGCAACTTGAACAATACCTGCTCTTCAGCCAAGAAGGGCTGTGGGATAACTTATCATGAATCCATAGTCACAGTGAACACACAGGTGTGTTTTTTGTTTTTTGTTTGTTTTTTATTCTTTTCAGGCTCTCCTATTTCTGGTCAGAAAAGTTTCTAAATTTGAGTGCCTTTTCCTACAGAACAATCTTTTCTTCTGACCAGACTACTTCCTTGAACAAAGTACCTTTAATTCAACTCTATGCAAATAGGGGAAGTAAGGATGAGCAAATCTAGGATTTGAAGAGCAGTGATTGAATTTCTATTGTTAAAAAATAAACATAGTGGATTAGGTTTTGTAAGGAATAACTTCTCAGAGGTATCCTCAGTACCAAACAGTTGCCCCAGGGGTAACCCAGCAATATATGGGGTGAGAAGTCTGGGCACCCTAAAGACAGGCCAGACTGCTGTTCGCCAGACAGAGGCAGGCATAGCAGAGGGCGCTGTGTTGTTCCTCTGGCTCCAGACATAGGGATTTATTCATGTTTTTTGGGTGATTGAAAGTCACTTTCTCTTCATATACAGCTATTGTTGTGTCATGCACAGTATTAGAGGGAGGAGAGAGGCTTTTTTTAAAAGAAGCAAACTCCATATATAAAATAGTCTTTTCTACCAGCTTCATGGTTGAAAGCATACTCTCCCAGTACTGGTAAAATGGATTCTTTAGAATTTGTGAGGCCTAGAGAATAATATATATCTATGTTAGAGTTATGATCAGGAAAAATGTGTGGTATTGATGATTGCTTTATTTGCAAGCTTATTTTCTTATCATTCCAGTCTGTTACTTTAAGACAATGTGTTTCTAAGAATGTTCTCAACTTTAAATGGCGAAACCTAAGTAGATGACTTTATATTCTTGATTAAAGAGTGCTATGGATATTAAGAAATGCAATAAGAAATACAATAAATATTTCAAATTTGTATTTATTGGTGTGATTGTCCTTTTTTCTCATTTGGGAATGGTGTGACTACACATGGGAACTATACAACAGAATTGGTAGAATCACCAACAAAAGTCAGCACACTTTTCTAATCAAGTTGTTGCTTTTCTTTTTTTTTTTTTCTTTTTTTTTAAATTATTTTTTTAAATATATATTTTTATTGATTTCAGAAAGGAAGGGGGAGGGAGAGAAAGATAGAAACATCAATGATGAGAGAGAATAATTGATCGGCTGCCTCCTGCACCCCCCCCCCCCCCCCCCCCCCCGCTACTGGGGATCAAGCCCAAAACCCAGGCACGTGCCCTTGACCATAATCGAACCCGGGACCCTTCAGTCCGCAGGCCGATGCTTTAGCCGCTGAGCCAAACCGGCTAGGGCCGTGTTGATTATTTGATGCTGATCAGAACCTCCTTGTCCTGAGGGTTCAATGCTTAATGGAGTGCACGTGCAAAGGAGAAGAGGCAGGTGAGGCAGGGTGCTGCTGGGCGAGGCCCGTGGGAATGGGCTCTCTGTCTCCGTTTCCCCATTCCACCTGCCAAAGCTTTCTCCTAATTGTTTACTCTCCTGCCTCACGGGGAGGAGAGCAATAGACAGAGAGAATCCGGGCATGTGAAAGAGTCTCCTTTAGGTACACAGCAGAGTACTGATCAGGACACGCTTGGGAAGAAACCGCCGGAGGCCCAGGGAAGACACTTCTGTAGAGACCCTCAGTCCCAGTGGGTGGTGCTCACACCTGTTGCTTTTCTTTAAAAAAATATATTGTTGAAGGAAAAATACCACATGATCTCACTCATTTATGGATAATAAGGACCATTACAAACTTTTGAACAATAATAGATACAGAGGCAGAGCTGCCTCAAACTGATTGTCAAACTGCAGTGGGAAGACCAGGGAGGGTTGGGGGGCAGAAGGGAGGGGGGTAAGAGATCAACTGAAGGACTTGTATGCATGCATATAAGCATAACTAATGGACATAAGACACTGGGGGGGTAAGGGAGGGCAGGGGATTGTCAAGGGCGGGGGGGGGGGGGCGGGAAGGACACATATGTAATACCCTTTGTAATACTTTTAGCAAAAAATAAAAATTAAAAAAAATATATTGTCTATTATGAAAGAACAATGAAATGTTTACCTAAATGAATTTTGCACTTTGTTTCTTATCAGAGCCAATCATTTGTCTATAAAAATTGGCTATCCCCGGCTTCATATGTTAATATATATATTTTTTGCTTTTATCTGACATTTCGTTAGGATACACATACATTGGTTAGTTTTCTAGTGGTGTCTTGAGTTTGCTTGCATTTTGCACTGGCTTCAGTGCTAGTCTGCTGAGCACCTGTGTTCTCCTCTAAAGAGGCTCTCCCCTAGCCAAGAACTGGGTGTGTGCCCGGGACATGTCATTTTGGGTACCTGTCTGGGTACACAGTGGTTATTCCCAGGGCTATATGACCCAGGATGTACCAGTCAGGTTGCTTCTCCCATGTTTAAAAACTGAAAATGAAAGAGAAGCCAATTTTCTTATTCCTTTCTAGTCACTAAGCCATGAGAATGTGAGTCTGATGCCAACACCCCTTCTCCCTTCTGCATCCCAATCCCCACACACACCCCACCAGCTGAGCTCCAGCTGGAGAGAAGGAAGCTGAGTACAAAGAGCAATGTATTTGGAGCAGTAAGGAGGGAGTTTCCTGATGGTGTTTGGGTGCCTGGGTCTGGATGTGCCTAAGACCAGCTTCCCTTTGTATGTGAGCCCTTTTCCCTGAGCTGGGTCTTTGTCACTTAAAACCAGAGTGTGAACTCAAACAACTTTTATAATTCCAGAGTCCTGGGAGGATGTGGTCTCCTGTAGGAGTTAGGCAGAATGTGAGCACAGCTGCTTATACCTGGGTCCAGAGATGATGTGTTAAGACCATTTCTAGGTGGGTAGTAAGGTTGTGGATAGAGGTTTTCTTTCTCTTGCAATTTCAGCATTGTAAGCACAGCTTTGAAAATTATTCCAATGGAAGTAAAAGAGAGATTTATCCAATGGATAGGTTTGTTTGCACTAACCTTCTCCCTTTCCTTACGGGCTGTGGTCTTGAGTTTCTTAAGCTTATTTTCAGATTCTCTATCTTATAATGGAGAGAGTATACTATTTTCCATCATGATTCTCTAAGATGTGATTAATATATCTGGTTGTAAAATACTGATAGGTCTTTAAAATGCTGTACCAGAATATTACCTTGGGCCAGAATTGTCAGTTTTTCTTGTCCTTTTAAAGGCAATCTTGAGCTCTAGTATTTCTGAAATATGATATTCAAGGAAATTGCTATTGGCTTGGTCATCTGGATTCTCTTTGCATATTTATGAACTCTCATTATCCCAAGAAATCTATTTGTGTGTGCTTGGCAAACTAGTTGTTCAATAAATTCTTAGTAAAGGAGTGAATAAATTAAAGAGCAGATAAATTAATTCAGTGGCACGGGATCATAGTCATACACAATTCAATTTTTCCTTTTTAATATGTAACTCTAGATAATAACAGCAAATAAACACAAAATTGGTTTGGTGATATGCCAGTAACCATTTACGTTCCTCCCCCCACCCCCTCTCAAATTGGTAAATAATATTTTTTTTAAAAAGAAATATTAATTATAATGGGATTGGAGTGATGAGGAATTGGAAAGTCAGAAAGCAAGAGAAGTTGAAATAACATGCATAGTGGGTGTAAGGACCAGCCACACCCTTAGTGTTGACATAGAGCATCCAAGGAAGAGGCCTCCAGGACCAAGATCCAGACCTGCGGGGAGGCGCACAGCAGCTGGGCTTGCTGGGTCGCAGAGAAGTCACGTGGTGCTGGGCCAGCAGAACTGCAGGAAGTCTGCCTCTGAGGTGCCAGAGAAAGCTGACCCCTGGGGGAGCCACATTTCAGTAGTTGCCACAAAGCCTCCTGGAATGATTCCAGGGAATCTGCTCACAGGGAGGTGTCTCTTGGGGATGCTCACTGCAGAGCCATCCCAGGGAGTGCTGGGGGGAGCTGCCGCCCCTGGGGCCTGTTGGCCACCAGGCACAGCAGGAGCCAGGACCTGGAGGGGCCTATTGGGCAACGGTTTCTGGATACTGGAGAAGCCGTGTGTGCTGCTGGGGTTGGACAATGGAGAAACCAAGAGCTGCAACATCCTTTTGAGAGAGCAACACCATCCAGGAGGAGAAACTTCCTCCTCCACTGTCTCTCCAGCACCTTCTACTGACAACCCTTAGCATCCTGCCAGGTGGCAGTGAAGGGCGGATTTGGAGCTGGAAGGCAATAAATTGATAGCTGGCATAAGCACCTGCTCTGAGCAAGCAGCATGCTAGGTGCCAGGGGTATGGAGTGGAGAGAAATAGCTCTTAAATAATTGCATTTAAGAGTAAACTCATAATTGTATTGAGTTTTCTTTTATGTGAAGGAAAGTATGTGTATCATGAAAGACTGTTCAGAGGGTCTTGAAATTAGATTTCATACTATCCTCTGCTTAGCACATTTTTAAATAGGCCACAGGTTGTTCAGTAAAATGTTAAGAAAAAAAAGCTTTTAAAATGAATCAAAAACAAACAAAAAAGCAAAACACGAAACATTGAGATCAAGTAATTTATGAATATTATGATCTGTACAAAATCCACAGGAATTCTACCATAAACAATGCCATACTCCTGGGAAGGACTGGTTGGAGGACAATCTCTTATCCGTGGTTTGAGAAAACCTGAAGTTTCCGTGAGAGAGAGTTCGGGAAAGGACACGAAGTAGAACAATCCTGGTCCAGAGAAAGGGGCACACCAATCAGAGGCCATTGTCATTTGAGTGTAGAAGTCTTATTGTGGAAGGCTATCACATAGATGCAATCTGTTCTGAAGGGGTCGATTGAAATACTGGGGTGACTCGGGAAATGCAGCCATGAGACTCGCTGACCAGACTGAGCCAGCTGTGTGTTTCAGAAAAGAAGCAAGTGGGACATGACCTCATTGTCGTCTACAGGATCCACGAGAGGCGGAACTGTTTCAGGGACACCGAGCTGGTGGTGGAACTGGACATGGTTACAGAAGTTAACTCGGGCATAAACTGAAAAGTCACTTCTTATGGTGGAAGGGAAAAAAATGAGGACTTAAAGTCAAAAAAATAACTGACCCATGTGTTTATCTCATATGACTTTTTTAAAAAGAAGGTAGCATCTTTCTCATCTTATGGAGACCATAGCACAGAAGGTCATTCTGCCTATCTGTAAAGTGACGTCTAGACCAGAAAGAGTAATTATGTTAAAAATAATTTGATAAAACGTTCTAAGAAGTACACCTGATCATGTTCTGCAAGCACTGATTTTTCCCCCCCAATATACAAAAAGGGACCATTTTTGAATCTTTGCTCCACATTCAATTTAAAGTCTTCAGGTTAGACAATTTCATGACTTGACCTTGTCAAGGAAAGGTATTGACTCATGGGTAAAGTTATATGATATAGGGATTTGCTTAAAAATACCCTGGAAAATAATAACAAAAATTGAGAAAAATAAATGAAATAATATTGACAAAATGTGGGTAATTATTGAAGCTGGGGGCAATGGGTACAAGAGAGTTCACTATACTATTCATTCTAGTTTATGTTTGAAATTTTTTATGTTACAAAGTTTTCAGAGGAAGTTTATAAATGCAATATCCATTTCAGCATCTTTATAATAACCACAGTTATGAATAAGGAGATTTGGTGATGGTCCATTGGATTTTGGATAAAAAATCTAGTTAAGAGGAACTGGAGTCTCAAAGGAGGAGAGACTAAGGGGATGGATTTTAAAAATCAAGTTTATTTTATTTTATTAATCATTAATAAGGTAAATATCAGTTTAGATAGGAGAATTAAAACAAGGGCCAAAAGTATGTAAAGACAACATCATTAGCCATTGGGGAAATGCAAATTAAAGCCACAATAAGATATCGCCACACACCCATCAGAATAAGTACAATAAAATATAGTGTCAATGCCAAATTCTGGATGTGGACACTAAATAAATCCCATATTACTGTTGGGAAGGTAAATGGTGTAGCCACTTGGGAGAACAGTAGGCAGTTTTGTTTTATTTTTTAAAACTAAACATGCAGTTACCATATGGCCTACCAAATACACCATTAGACATTTATCCCAGAAAAATTAAAACTTTTATTTATACACAAATATCTATAGTAATTTTATTCATAAAAGCCAAAGTCTGGAAGCTGGCCTGGATATTCTTCAATGAGTAAATGTTAAACCAAACTGCAGTAAATCTAAGACATGGAACACGACTCAGCAATAAAAAGGAATGAACTTTTGATACACATAACAGCGAAGATGAATCTCCAGGAAATTATGCTGAGTGGAAAAAGCCAAACCTAAAGATTACATGATGTATGATTTCACTTGTGTCATCTTTGAAATGACAAACTTTTAGGAATGGAGAACAGATGGTGGTTAGCAGGGGTTAGGGACCTGGGAGGGAGAGAGGAAGGCAGGTGGGTGTGGTGATAACAGGATCACGTGAGGGATCCTTGTGGTGATGGGACTGTCTTTATTGTAATTGTGGTGATAGATATATGTATGCACATGTGTGATAAAATTGTACAGAAATAAATATATAGGCATGTACACAAATGAGCACAAGTAAAGCTGGAGAAATGGGAATAAGATCGGTGGATTGTATGAATGTCATTGACCTGATCCTGATGTAGTATCGTTTAAATGTTTTTTATTTTTCAATTACTGTTGATGTACAATATTATCTTAGTATCAGGTGTATAACATAGTGACTAGGCATTTATATAACTTATGAAGCGATCACCCAGATAAATTAAGTACCCATCTAACACCATACATAGCTATATTGTAATATAGTTTTGCAAGATAATACCATTGGAGGAAAATAGGTAATAGGAAATTGGAGATCTCAGTATTATATATAGTATATTTCTTTCAGCTGCATGAAAATATAGAATTATCTCAATAAAAATGTAAATGAAAATAATATGTGTAAAAATAACCAAAAGTTCAAATACTGCTTTTAAGTCTGCTCAAAACCTTGGTGGATATTCTTGCTGACTTTTAAAAATACATATTTTTATTGATTTCAGGAGGAAGGGAGAGGGAGAGAGAGATAGAAACATCAATGATGAGAGAGAATCACTGATCAGCTGCCTACTGGAGATCAAGCCTGCAACCTGGGCATGTGCCCTGACCAGAATTGAACCGTAACCTCTTGGTTCATAGGTCAACACTCAACCACTGAGCCACACTGACTGGGTTTGCTGGACTTCTTTTTTCCACCTGTAATAAAAAAAAAGTTGTAATCTCTCCATTAATAATAGGAAGTAGTTTGCTTTGTTTTACCTAGGAATGCCACCACTACTATTAGGATGTCTCTGAACAAGTTTCTTAACCACACTGGCTCTGTTTTTTAATACGTTAAAGGGCTGTTGTTACTATTAAAAGTATATCTTAAGTGCCTGATACATGGTACCACTTAAAAATTCTCCTTCATATTAAAGATACTTTTTTCACTTGAAGATTTTTTTAGGACCCCTACCTGTCCACTTTTACTCTTTTGTCTTTGGAAATTTTATTATATATTTGTGTGTCCTCTGGAACATAAAAAATATTTATGTAAAGTAAGATCTCTAGTGAAAAAAAAATAATTCAGAGAGAAAGCTTGAAACTAATGGGCAAAAGAGATATTGGATTATCTGTGGTTTTTGATGATCTGTCCTCTTCCTGGCCAAGTGTAGCATACAAGATCAAGAATTACTGGCATTGGAATTAACGGCAGTTTAAACATGCTGAACCATTAGGCCATTAAAGATGAATATACATACCCCTGGTGGCCACTCACTAGTCCTCATTCACCCCCAGGGGCACCTGTTGATTTGAAACTTGAAAGTACTAGGTAAGTTATGAAAAACTTACATGCATTTCCAGATCCATCTGCTTCAGTGAAGCAAAGAGTATTTTTAAGGTAAAAGGAGAAAAATAACTCTTTTAAAAAAGCAAGCAGGAGTTGGGAAAAACCAAGATGGCGGCATAGGTAAACACCGGAGATTGCTGCCTCGCACAACCACTTCAAAAATACAACTAAAAGACATAACGGACATCATCCAGAACCACAGGAAGGCTGGCTGAGTGGAATTTCTACAACTAGAAAGAAAGAGAAAAGCATACCGAGACTCAGAGGAGGTGTGGTGCTGAAGTAAATACAAAGGTTTGGAGGTGCATGTGGAGAGGGCTGGAGGCTGAGGACACGATTGTCTTCTTCAATCGGGTGGGAGTCTCAGGCTCTGAGCTCCAGTTCCGGGCGAGTCTTTGGGGACCCAGACTCACACGGGAGAAATGGGACTGTCTGGCATCGGTCAGAACTCGAGGGCAGCTTTCTCTTGGAGGCACTCTCGGCGATTGCCAGGACCTCTGAAGGCAGGACTGAGAGCAGCCATACTGCTGCCTCGCTGGGCCCACCCTGCTGATCCCCTGGGACCCCGCCCCGCCCAAGCCGTGCATGGAGGCTTTTGCATATGAAAGGCCCGGCCCTTTGTAATCTGAAAATAACTTAATCTGCAGCTGCCCCAAGGCCCCAGGGCAACTTGCATTGCAGCTGGCTTCTGCTGGGTAGCCTTAGGCAAAGACCAGATTAGCACCTCCTTAGATCTAAGAGCCAGTGTACCCAGTGGTCAGAGTGGGACCATCAATTACAACTACTGAGATCTATAAGGGACACACTCAGGGGGCAGACTCAGTGAGCACCATAGCCCCACTGAAGCAAGTCTTGCCCCATAAGGGTGTCTTCAGCACAGAAGTTCTCCCACCATAGACACAGCTGATTCTCACAGCCAATTGGCCTGGAGGTCAAATCCTCCCAGCTTTACATACAACAATCAAGGCTTACCTACAACAAGACTGTGCACAAAGCCCAGAAAGGGGTGCACCAAGAGTGTCTACCTCAGGTAATTGGGACACTTAGCACAGAAAGCCACTCTATCAACACAGCAAAGCACAAAAATGCCAAGACAAAGAAACAGGACACAAATGACAGAAATGGAGGAAAGCAAACTGCTGGATATAGAGTTCAAAACCACACTTTTAAGGTCTCTCAAGAACTGTCTAGAAGCCGCCGATAAATTTAGTAAAGCCCTCGAAAAGACTGGTGAGACTGCTGATAAATGTAGTGAGATCCTCAAGAAATCTAGTGAGACCCTCGATGTTGTGATAAAGGACCAACTAGAAATTAAGCATACACTGACTGAAATAAAGAATATTATACAGACTCCCAACAGCAGACCAGAGGAGCGCAAGAATCAAGTCAAAGATTTGAAATACGAAGAAGCAAAAACACCCAACCGGAAAAGCAAAATGAAAAAAGAATCCCAAATACGAAGATAGTGTAAGGAGCCTCTGGGACAGCTTCAAACATACCAACATCAGAATTATAGGGGTGCCAGAAGAAGAGAGAGAGCAAGATATTGAAAACCTATTTGAAGAAATAATGACAGAAAACTTCCCCTACCTGGTGAAAGAAATAGACTTCCAAGTCCAGGAAGCGCATAGAACCCCAAACAAAAGGAATCCAAAGAGGACCACACCAAGACACATCATAATTAAAATGCCAAGAGCAAAAGACAGAGAGTATCCTAAAAGCAGCAAGAGAAAGAAAGTCAGTTACCTACAAGGGAATACTTATACGACTGTCAGCTGATTTCTCAACAGAAACTCGGCAGGCCAGAAGGGAGTGGCAAGAAATATTCAAAGGGATGAATGCCAAGAACCTACAACCAAGATGACTTTATCCAGCAAAGCTATCATTCAGAAGTGAAGGTCAGATAAAGAGCTTCACAGATAAGGAAAAGCTAAAGGAGTTCATCACCACCAAACCAGTATTATATGAAATGCTGAAAGGTATCCTTTAAGAAGAGGAAGAAGAAGAAAAAGGTAAAGATACAAATTATGAACAACAAATACACATCTATCAACAAGTGAATCTAAAAATCAAGTGAATAAATAATCTGATGAACAGTAAAAAAAAATAAAAAATAAAAAAGCAAGCAGGAGATTTTTCTACTTCCAGTAATGCTGGTGTAGACTGCTAATGATAAAACTAGCCACAGAAAGCACCAAGGAACGCTGGGTAGAAAACCCGCCCCTGCCCACCTCCACCACCACCACAAAGAAAATGTTAGAGGGTGTCAAACAGCACACAGTGAGGCTGCAACTTTCGGAGGTAAAAGAGAGGCACAGGAGGTTAGTCATATTTTTAAGCTTGAAATTCTATGGCATTTCCCCCTTGTGGTATTTGCTAATTTATAATATTTGTGAAGGCAAAACACTGGGAAAGTAAATATAAAGTGACAGCTAAGAGTCTGAAAGGCTTAGAAGAGCTTAAACTGCCATATGAATTTAGAGACAAAAATTAGAAATCAGGGCTAGCTGAAAAGAGAGGGTCCTAGTCAACAGCCTAGAAATGCAACTTGTTCCCCAGGAGAGCTATACCTGAGAAGTAAGGGTGGACCAGAAAGAGACAAGCTTCTGTAAAGATGAAAACATCTGTCCAAAACATGTCAGTTCCTGAGTGGATTAAGGTGATCTGTCTAAAACCTGACTCCTCAACAGGAAGAAAACAATAACTCCTTTCAAGCAGACCTCCAATTATTGCCACAGTTTTTAACAGACAGGTGATCCAGATGTTGGAATCATCAGATTTAAAAAAAAGATGAGTATATTCAAGAAAATAGATGAGGAGGTAGAATTTAACCAGAGAAACCCTAACCTATATTGAAATGAAGAACTCAGTGCAGCCTTCCTGGGACCACAGGAATCTCTGCTCCCAGGCACCAGACACAGCTGCAGGTCGGGACGAGATAAAACAATGCATTTCTTCAAGAGGCTCTAGATTTCCTCAGAGGCACCAAGCCTTGTTTGAAAGACTGTTGGCCTGAGAGGACCCACATTCCTCTCTTAGCTTCTGTGTGCCCATGATCACAGATAAATCACTGTCACCTCCAAAGACTGACTAATAATCTAAATCCTACCTACATTTTGGAGAATGCATTTGTAGAAAGAAATGGATTCCATTCTTTCTTCTATTCTTCTTCTTGCCCCCATTCACATCTTCTTCGCCTCTGGATGAGCCAAATCTACTCTGCTATAATAATTATTTCCATGTAGTGACTATCTATTATGTGTTAGATCTTGGTGAGAGGTGTCATGCCTATCTTGTTTCATATCTTTTCATTTACCCTACAAAATTGAAGAAACAGAGGCTTGGAGAAGTAGTGAAATTGCTGAAGGCTATCCAGTGAGTAAAAGGTAAAGATAGGCTTTTACTGTAGGGATATTTAGTTCCAAACCCTGTCGTAAGCTTGAGGAAAAACCAGGAGTTAAAGATGCCCTAAACAATTAAAACTATCACCTTGGTTGGCTATTCCTCAATGATGCCAATAGCATGCCACAATAGTGGGCAAGGATCTGGCTTCTTACAACTGTATGGGAGTTTCCATTGAAATACAGTTGTTATGAAGATTGCCTGATTTAGGAACAAAAAGCAAACAAAATCCCAAGCTTTAGCTGGAACTTTGAAGATAAAAAAGCTTTAGAAAAAAAAAAAAAAGAACTTATTGTTTAAAATGCTATTGAATGAGTTTCCGGGAATACCTATTGTTATTTTTTTTTTTAAACTTAGTGTTCTTTTAAAAGCATAGGACTGCTAGCAATTTCAGGAGGGATGGTAGAAGTCTTGTTCAATTAACTTTCCCAAATTGTGAGCAGAATTGTTATATGAAGCCCAAGGTAAGAGCTCTTCTGGAAAAGGCAATTGCCAATCAACAGCCATTGTTCATTTGTTTGTTGATTCATTCAATACTTTTCATTTTTAGTGTTGAAATACATAGAGGTGTGCATAAATCAAATGTAATGATTTTAAAGAATGGTTGTGAATCAAACACTCAAGTAACACAAGGAATATAACAATACCAGTTCATTAGAAGTTACCCTCCTCAGTGCCTTTCCCAATCAGGTCTCATGAAAAGGTACCTTTTGAGTGATGACTAAAGGAGGTGAGGGAGGGAGACATGTATTTCTGAGGGAAGAACATTCTAGACAGAGGGAGCAGAGCTTTAACAGCTGTGAGGCAGCAATCTCTCTGACGTGTTCAAGAACACTAGGAGTCCAATTCGACTTGAATAAAGATAATGAGGAAGAGTTTTATGAAATGAGGCCAGAGACAAAAGAGGCCTTATGCTGTAGCCTTGTAGGTCTTTCAGAACTTTGTTCTTCTTTCTTAAAATATATTTTTATTGGTTTCAGAGAGGAAGGGATGGGAAGAGAGAGATAGAAACATGAATGATGAGGGATTCACCAATCAGCTGCCTCCTGCACACCCCACACTGGGTATTGAGCGCAACCTGGGTATGTGACCTTACCTGACCGGGAATCAAAAGGTGACCTCCTGGTTCATAGGTTGATGCTCAACCACAGAGCCAGGAGCCACACCTGCCCGGCCAGGACTGTGTCTTTATTCTGATGGAAGTAAGAGCCATTGGTGTGTTTTGAGCAGAGCAGTCTCATGAACTGATTTACATGGGTAAGGGATCAATCTGGCTGAGGGCAGAAGCAGAAGATAGGTGAGAAAGACCATTGCAGCAATCCAAGCAAAAGATGATGTTGGTTTGGCATAAGTGGTGGCAATGCAAGTAGTGAGAAGAAGTCAGATCATCTGTGTAATTTGGACAGGATTGGCTTACATATCTATGATAACTTACATATGCTTCAGTATTATGTTCACTAATACGTGCTCACACTTACCACTTTATATGCTCTTTATTCCCTTTTGCATCATAGATCTATCTGTGATCATATTCCTTCTTCCTTTAGATTTTCCTTTTGAGAAGGTCTGCAGCTAGACAATTTTTCCTTTTTCTGAGACTGAGTTTTTTTCCCCCTTCCCTTGGTTGACAAGTATTTTCTCTCAGCAAATCAGAGCTATCACACCAATCTTCTACAGTGTCCATTTTGAGTCCAAATGTAACTTTGATAGTAATCATCTTTTTCTCTCCGACTGCCTTAAAATTCCCAGTGGGCTTTGTTGTTGAGCAATTTCTCTATAATAAGACTAGATAGGGATTGCTTTATATTCATCCTGCTTGGTATTCTTTAAGATTCCTAAATCTATGAATCAATATCTATTATCAGTCATGGAAAATGTCAGCCTTTATCTCTTCAAATGTTGCCTCAGTTTCTTCCTTCTTCTTCTCTTTCTGGATCTTCACTCTATCTTCTCTGTCTTTGGCTATTTATTCAGACTTTTCATCTCTTGTCTGTGCTGCATTTTGAAGTGTTTCCTTTGGCCTATTTTTCAGTTTACAATGTCTTTGTTCAGAAGTATCTTATCTGCTGATAAATCCATTTGTTGAGTTTTCTATTGCAGGTGTTATATTTATCATTTCTGAAAGTACTCTCTCATTGTCATTCAAATCTCTTACACTGTACTTTATGTTTCATATTTCCTGAAAATATTGTCAGTTTTGTATTTGATTTATTTTAAATTGTGGGTCTTATTACTTCAATATTTGAAAATGGAAGAGCTCCATTTCTGCTCAAATTTCTGCTCAATTTTACTCATGAAGACATGTTTCTTTGGATATTTTTGGGTTTTGACTATGTGCATTCTCCTTACAAAAGTATTGTTTAATGAATAGATTTTATAATTTAGAGCATTTTTAGGTTTGCAGTAAAACTGAATGAGAGCACAGAATTGTTAACATTCCCCTTGTGCCCCCATGCAAGAATCTCCCACCATCAATATCCTGTAGCAATGTAGCACATTTGTTACAGGTTTCTAGTGAATTTCAATTTAGTTTGCAAATCTGAATAATAACCAGCTTTTGTTTATAACTTGTCAGGGACATTTCTCCCTTTTTTGTTCAGCACCAAAGCAACTTTCCTTGAAGTGCCCTCCTGTTGAGAAAAGTAGTTTATATCTGGTCAGACTCACTCTGAAAATGAAGCTTCGAAGGAAAAGGTCTCCCATTAAACTCTCCACCTGACAGCTTTCTGTTCCTGTACCAGGGAGGCCATGAAAACTGAAGTTCAGATTTACAAGGCTTAGCAAATGTTCTCAGGGCAAGATTGGCTTCCTCCTATAAAAAAATAAACTTATCTGTGTTTTCTACCACAGGTAGAATTTGGCCTGAAAATCCCGCCCTACCCCCAACCTTGCAATGTCTTCAATGCAATTAACAAGGCTTCAAAAATATTTTCCTGTCTTTTTAGTTTTCGTTGGATACCTGACCACACATCTTATCAGAGACAGAAGTCTATTCCTTTATTTGCTCAGTCAGCAAACAATATCTGAACATCTCCATGGTGGTGGATATTTGGGGGAGGCAATGAAGTGTTAGTATTATTCCTGCCCTTGAGGTGTTTATTTTTTTTCTTTATTGATTAAGGCATTACATCCTTGAGGAGTTTATAATCAAGTATAAGAGGAAGTGCATAAAGACTACTCATGCAAAATTTTGCTGAACTGTTGAGAAGTTCAATATTATTTATAATTCAGTCTTCCTGTATTTTTCCCAAAGGCAATTGGAGTAATTAAGAACTCAGCTTTGTGGCAAGGGACCCATGAATCATTATTCTATACAAGCACCCCAGTTTTTCCCAGCTTCTAAGAGATAACAAAGCTCCAATAGAAAGGGACTGAGGGACAGAACTGGGGTGGAGATGGGGGTTCCAAGGATGTTGTTGCCAGCATAAACCCTGTTCTCTTGGGCCATTAAAATGCTAATATATGGTCTGCCTTCGCCTGTTATCTGAACCTGCTTCATTCATGTGAACCATGAGTTTGACCTTCCTGGGAAGCCTGGTCTCCCCAACATTGTCAAGGAGATCTTATGGGTGTCATTTCCCATACTAATCCTAACAATAGATGTCACTTTGTTGGGTCAATTATTTTAAAGTTTCATGTGATCATAGTTTTGGAGTTCTATGGACATTAAAAATCTGAATGGGACCTACACCAGTCATAAATGTTAGGGTTCATTTGATACTTTGGGATATATTTTTTAAACCCAGGAAAATACTTAATACATTTTTTTCATGATTAATAGAATCAATTTTATTTGTATAGCAGAGAAAAAAATCTAACAAATCAACTTTAAATGGTGAGTTACTTAATACCATATCTATATACACACCATTCTGGGAACAGCAGATCTGAAAGGCAAACCAAGGTTAATGTTCTGGCAATCAGCTAAAGGTAATTGATTGAGATATTTCAGAGGAAAATAAAATTATTTTGACAGTTTTCATTAGGATTACAACATGACAGTCAAAGGACTACCTAATTTGTCCCTAATCATGACAAATTGTTATTAATACCATCTTACAGATGCATTACACATCTGAGAGACAATCCCTGTACACATTAAAGCACAGATTAGAGAAATAACCTCCTCCCCACTAGCCAGACCTTAGCATTCTTAAAATAGAAATACAACAGTCATTTACTTCAAATAAAGTTCAAAGGCATGTTTAACGCCTTAAATTTAGACAATAAGCAAAGATCTAAAAATATAAGGACTATTGAAACGTAATGTTCTAGAAACTTCCACCAACTAATTGTAGCCCACATGAGTAATTTTTCTTTTTCTTTCTTTCTTTTTTTTGAGAGAATGACTCACTAATGAGAAAATGTTGTCTTGCTCACAGAAAATGCATTACATACTTGATGCAAATAAATCCTTTATCACTTTAGAATGGGTCATAAAGTCACAAGTTAAAGGGCAAGAAGGAAACTCTTCCCATTTGCACACACATCCTAAGGTAGATTTGGGAGAGGTTGCCCAGCATTCTAGTAAGACAGCTTTGACAGCTTTCACTTTCCTAGCCTTGAGATCGTGTGTCTGTGTATCTGTGAGTGCTGCAAAAAAAGCTCAGGGAAGAGAAAGTCCTGGGAGTGGGCTTGAGAAGCTGTATAACTTTGGGCCATTTTTATTTCCTTCTGAGAATCCAAGGAAACTCTAGAAAAGTAGTCTGGAGAGAGGAGCCTTGTGAGCCTCGTGAGAGGCCATCTAGGAAAGGAACACAAAATTGGGAAGTCTGTTTTTTGTTGTTCTTTTTTAAATTCTTTTTTTAAAAATTATTTTTTAATTACAGTTTACATTTAATATTATGTGGTATTGATTTCAGGTGTACAACATAGTGGTTAGACAATCATAAACTTTACGAAGTGTTCCCCCTGATGTTTTTAGTACCTAACTGGCAACCATACATAGTTATTACAATATTATTGACTACTTTCCCTAAGCTGTACTTGACATCTCCATGGTTATTTTGTAGCTACCAATTGTACTTCTTAATCCACCACCCTTTTCACCAAGTCCCACTGGCAACCATCAGTCTGTTTTTTGTGTCTACAAGTCTGTTTCAATTTTATTTGTCCATTTAGTTTGTTCTTTAGATTCCACAATAACTGAAATCATGTGGTATTTATCTTTCTCTGACTGACTTCTTTCACTTAGCATAATGCTCTTTAAGTCCATCCATGCCGTTGCAATTGGTAAGATTTCATTCTTTTTATGGCTGAGTAATATCCCATTGTATATATGTACCACAGCTTTTTTATCTATGTGTCTACTGATGGGCACTTGGGATGCTTCCATATCTTGACTATTGTCAGTAACACTGTAATAATCATAAGGGTGCATTTCTTTCAAAGTAGTGTCTTAGATTTCTTTGGATATATACCCAGAAGTAGAATTGCTGGGTCATAAGGTAAAATTGGGAATTCTTGACTAAAGGCAAAAAACAAGCCTGCTCCTAGCATTTGTGTACACTGGGCATTGATAATTATAAATCAATTGACAAACTTTTGAATAAAATATGTTGTATCTTCCTACCTTGAAATTTTACCTTCATAAATGACAAATTGAAAATTTTATGTAAAGCTATTATTCTTTTTTTGAGAGTTTTTGTATTTATTATACTAAACAGCCTAAGTGCCCATCAGAAGATGAGTGGATTAAAGCTATTATTCTTATACTAGAGGCCGGTGCACAAAAATTTGTGCACTCGGAGGGAAGAGGGGGTCCTTCAGCCCGGCCTGTGCCCTCTCGCAGTCTGGGACCACTTGGGAGATAATGACCTGCTGGCTTAGGCCCGCTCCCAGGTGGCAGAGGGCAGGCCCAATCCCTAGGTGCAACACCTGGTCGGGCTCAGAGCAGGGCCGATTGGGGAGTTGGGGCACCGCCCTCTGTCACACTCAAGGCAGGGTCGATAGGGAGGTTGCAGTGCCACCCTCTGTCATGCACAGAGCAGAGTCGATCAGGGGGTTGAGGCGCTCCCCCCTGTCACTCACAAAATAGGGCCGATAGGGGAGTTGGGGCACCACCCGCTGTCACACACAGAGGAGGGCAGATCAGGGGGTTGGGGCGCCACCCCCTGTCATGCTGATCCCGGTGCCGGGAGGCCTCGCGGCTCTGCTGATCCCGGTGCTGGAAGGCATGTTACCCTTTTACTATATAGGACAGAGGCCTGGTGCACGGGTTGGGGGCCAGCTGGTTTGCCCTGAAGAGTGTCCTGGATCAGGGTGGGGGTCCCCACTGGGGTGCCTGGCCAGCCTGGATGAGGGGATGATGGCTGTTTGCATCTGGTCACACCCCCTTCAGGGTGGGGGTCCCCACTGGGGTGCCTGGCCAGTTTGGGTGAGGGGCTGAGGGCCGTTTTCAGGCTGGCGGGTGACTGAAGCTCCCAACCACTCCTTTTTTCCTTTTTTTTTTAAATTCTGGGCCAGCTTTAGCTCTGAGGCTTGGCTCTAGCTATGAGGCCTTGGCTGCTGAAAGCAGCTTTCTGGCCTTTGTTTACCTTCTGTATTTGATACAATGTTGCGGTCTGGCTGGCTGAAGCCTGGCTGAGTAAAGCACGTTTCTGGGGTTTTGTTTAGCTTCTATATTTGCAACATAGTTGCTTAGAGTTGCAGCTGAGAGGTTGGCAAGTCAGGCGGGAAACGTTGGAGTCCACAGTCACTGGAGCAAGCAAGCCTCCCTGTTCACTTCAGTGCATTGCTGCCGGCCGCCATCTTGGTTGGCAGTTAATTTGCATATCTCAGTGATTAGCCAATGGGAAGGGTAGCGGCCATACAGCTAATTACCATGTTTCTCTTTTATTAGATAGGATAGCATTATAAAACTTAATATTGGTAATTACCAATTAAATTTAAAGGCAAAAATATAGACTGCAATGAATGAATATGACATTTTCAATAAGAAGAATTAAAACGAAGCTGATATTTAAATATATTGTTAAATGTTATTCCATTTTACTAAATATTCTTATAGAACTATTTGCAGTTCATCTTCCAATTAGTTGCCAACATAAAGAAATGGTATCATGCTTCTTGGTGTTATGCCTACATGCACACATTTAAGGGAAGAATGAATTGTTTGCAAAATATTCCTCTGCCAAGTCCAACTCTTATAAATATTGCACCAAGCCATGAATATCTCCAAAATCATGAATTGGAACACAAAGAAGAGCAAGAAAAATGATGTTCAGCCCTCCTGGGAAAAGATCCTTTGTTCTGCATGAAGCTATCACCTCCATGCTGAGGGTAAGGTTTGACAAATTAATTTGTCTTAAATATTTTTTTAACTTTAGTACATCTGCTGCCTACATCCCCCTCACTGTATCCATATTCACTATCAATAGGGGCATAACCCAGACCTTTATGGTATTTGGGTATCATGGCTTTGGTTTTTACCAGTAGGATATAGGGAAAGGGATGAGAAGAAACATTTCCCCAGGGCCTGAACCATGTCAGTTAGAAGCATGAATATTTAAAGTTAGAATTTGCATGTTGCCACAGTTGAGAAGCAGATTCCAACACAGAGGCACCCGTGTGCTTCATATCACTTTGTGTGTGTGCTTGTGATATTTGGGGCTCTCTTCAGCATGGAGCCCTGGACAGGACACCTTCCTGCTCAGGTCTAGGAGAGGTACTGACAAAAGAGGTTTATGGATTCCAGAGTCATTGTATCTGTTTTCAGAAGCCCCTGGGAAGCACACTCATATTGCATAAAGCACTTTCACAGATGTCCTGGGAGGCCGGCACCCCGGGAGACGGCCTCGGGAGGGCTTGTTCTCGATGGCTGGGGTGCAGGAGGGGGCAGAGAGGTAGACATGGGTGGGGACAGGAGGAGGGAAAAGCATCATGTGGAGTGTGACTCTCTTGTGAGAAGGTTTCCATAAAAACAAACTTTGAACTAGACCGGTGATTGTTCACATGGATGTCTCTAGATTCAAACAGTTTGGGATGTTTCCTGAAGTGTTTTTCCTTCATCAGTATCGGTCAGGATTCTTCAGATAACCCAGCAACTCTCTCAGCATCTATTAAGACTCCATTTCAGGAATGGAACGCTCTCCAGAGCCCCATTTCAGCTGCTACAATAAGGGAAGATGAAAGGAATGGAAACTACCCACCTCCATGGTAGGCTCGGCTTGGAAAGTATTTGTTATTTCTGGCTTCTCTCTCTCTCTCTTTTTTTTTTGCGAGGATACAGAGATTAAAGTCATGAGAAAGAATAGCACAAAGCTACGTGATTATGAAAAACTGGGCTTTTATTGAACATTCTATAATTTCTAGAAAAATAAGACCACTACGTTCTGCACATTTTTAATCAATTCCATTGGGGGGTGGTGCTGGTGGGGGGTCTGTGATTTATGCAACTAACCAACCAGCTGCTTTGCATTTTAAAATGACAATACTAAAAAACCGAAAAGAAGGAGGGTTGGTTGCTATGGAAATTATTCCATGTACTTATGATAGGTGAGTGTCTGGATTTGAAATGTGAGGTGGCCTCAGAAGAGTTTACACTGCAACCACAGTGAAAAAAAGGTCCACTACCTAAGTGAGAAGAACATTGTTTGTGTTGGGGAAACTCCCTGATATCCTTACACTTATCCAACCATGGGAATGTAACCCTTTATATTAACAGTGTGGTCGGAAACTGAAAATCCCCACCCTGTTATTTGTGTTTTATCAGCTGGCATGTCAGCACCGAGTGTGGAAGAAAATGAACACACGTGCCCTTTCAGGCCGGGAGTGGGGCTGGCTCGCTGATAAATATTCCAACACTGTTGTGATGGTGTGGATATGCCAAAATGCCACGGCCTGAAACAAAACCACTCTAATGAGCAAATGCGTAGTCTCTAAAGGGGTTTTCTAGACAAATTGAGAAGCCATCTGCTATGTTTAAAGGATTGAGCACAATGAACAACACTTTGAACACAAACGCCCCGTGCTACACGCTGGGTTCATGTTGGTGCTGGGATTCTCACAGCCCTGTGGGGGAAGTGGGGCTGGTTGGAAAACGTGAGGATCCTGCTGTCAGGACAGGGGGTGCTCGGGGTCTTTGTTTAGTAAGTTCTCACTGAGGAGAAGCTACCCCCAGACTGGCAATGTGATAGTTTCCATAGGTGTCTAAATAGTCTGCAAAGTCTAAAGACTTGACTTCTCCTGGTAGGCTTTGGGAAGGCGTTGGAGTTCTTTAAAATGTGTTTGCTGGAGCCCAGCTGGTGTGGCTCAGTGGTTGAGCGATGACCTATGAACCAGGAGGTCACAGTTCGATTCCTGGCCAGGACACAGGCCCGGGTTGCAGGCTTGATCCCTAGTGTGGGGCGCGCAAGAGGCAGCCAATCAATGATTCTGATCCATGATTCTCTCTCATCACTGATGTTTCTATCCCCTCTCCCTCTCCCTTCCTCTCCCTTTAGTGTGTGCTGTAGTTATCAGAGTCAAGAGACTCTGATTGCTAAGTCACAAGACTTTATTATGTAACAAGAACCATGGACTTAAGAACAAAAATCAAAGTTCTAGCTTGAATATGAGCGTGCTACAAAAACTCCCGAGGAAAAAATAAAACCTCAGCTGCTCACAAAGACTAGGACTATGGTTCCCTGTAACCGGTGTACAGATCAGGGTCACCATGTGTGTCTCTGTTTTATGGGACAGGGTTAGTATGTTGTCACTTGCACTGAACTCATGCTTTTGTGCCAAGCACTAAGAGACTGTTTCCAGCAGTGAGGTGTCACCAACAATACTGTTGTTGCTGTGCCCTGGAGACCTAAAATAGTTCATGACCCCCTGAGTGTCAGGAAGTAACCTAAGGCTCCACGAGAATGTAGACTTTCATTATTATATTTAGAGATAATGAGGATAAATGTGCACAGGCCACTGGTGCACGGTGGCTTCAAGAGTTCGCCAAGAGTGGACAACACTATTGGGCAGGACTACACATGGACACGCGGGGAGCAGCTGACAAGCTCCGAATGCTTTCATTCCTAAATCGATTTGGTTATATGGTGCCCATCCCCTATTCTTTATGACGATCTGCCGAACATTGGCTGAATCAAAATTGTTTTGTTAGGAGCTATTCATATCACCTTAGGGAGGCTGGCTAATATTACAGTTTAATCCCACTCATAAATTGGCGTTTTTATCTCTGTCATGACTGGTGGGAACAGGATTTTAATAATGTTAGAGCCACAAATCTCTTATGTCCAAGACTTTGGTCTCCTTGGTAGCTCTATTACCAGCATGGAAAAACAACGGATATTCCTTCTTAGTCATTGAGATGGCTATCACTGGTCATGTCAACAGGTTGCAGTTGGTTGAAAAGTGACATGGGACTTACCATGGAGAACTCTGGCTTCTCTTGTCACCAAAACTATTAATGGAGTGGTTCTTAATCAGGGATGATTTACCCCTCCTAACACAGGGGACATTTTCATGTCTGATTGTCATGACTGGGGAGATACTGCAGCCATCTGATAGGTAGAGATCAGGAATTCTACTAAACATCCTACAATGCACAGGACCTCCCACCCCCACAACAAAGACTTGGCAGGTAGAAGATGTCAACAGTGCTGAGACTGAGCAATGCTTTCCTTGAGAGTTTCTGAGTAAAGGGTTTCAAAGCTGCCAGGGATGGGGTAAAAAACCACAAGCCTGGGTCAGATCCACCCCCCATTGGCTGGGAAAAAGAATCGGGTTAATGGTGCTAAGGTGTGAGCCAGAGCGTTCTTGCTATGGGGAAGACAGAAGGCCCCACTCTCCTCTGGGAACCACATGCGTACCGCTCACACCTCACTGCTGATTCCCCAGCATAAAACGCATTCAGCGTGTACTTCCCTTCTTCCTGGTCATCCTGCTGGGAGGAAGGAAATCAGAGTAATTAACAGCATGCCACATCCCTGTTCACCTCCCATCCAAACATGCGAGGGGTTGTAGATGGCACATGTGTGGCAATTTGCATGTCAATCTTTAATGAGGAGGCTTTTCGGAACCGCACATCACCTGCACAACAACATATGCAGGTGGTGTGGCCGAGCAGCTGCAGAATAACTAATCAGGCTTCCAGGTTCCAACGGTTATGTCAAGATCCATTCATGTTAAGCCAGCCTGGGACCTGCAATCTACTGTAAACGAAGCTAATTTAATAAGGGCATCTGCTGGGCTCCCTTGTACATTGTGTTCAGCCGGCATTCCCTTCTTATCATGGGTGAGGTGTTTGTTTTTGTGTCTCCTGACAGCGGCTCTTCCCTCCATGAAGCCTGGAGCCTTTGCCAGCTTTCCAGCCACCTTCTGAATAAATCATCTCTGTTCCATCAGGTGGCAGAGAGGGCATTTTGGATTGTCTGTGGCAGATGGTATGACACACCTAATTGAAGTAATATATCTTTCAGGCAGTCTTGATATGCCATAAGGAAATGTACAGCATGTCACCTGGTGACAAATCTCCACTGGCTGAAACAGGAAATTTGGAGTGAATGTGTCGCACTCAACAGAGACACGGCGTTTTTCAAGGGAAAAAACCCATCTCTATTGCCACAGGAGCAACAACGAGCACCTCTATAACATTACATAATTGTCCTTCCTTTTTCTGTGGTGGGAACAATGAAGTTCCAGTCTCTTCTGCACATCCTTGCCAACACTGGTATCTGCTTGATGGTGGCCATTCTGGCAGGCGTGGGGTGGTGTCTCGTGGCGGTTTTTATTGCATTTCCCCGATGATTGGTGATGTTGAACATCTTTACATGTACCAAACAAATAGCAACATCACTAGACATTCAGCTTTACTGAGGCAGACATTTGTGCTGGTCACATCTAAGAAGGGCATCCCGAGCTCTATGAGCCAATTTAGGACTAATATTATACTACACTGGATAGAAAAGGCCACCTGCTCAAAATTAGGCACAACGCAGGAAAGGAATGGCTTTCAAAAGCCCAGATAGAGGTCCATCACTTAGAAAATCAACCTCCCTTCCTGACCCCAGGGTCCACAAGACGGGACTCCATCTTCTAATAGAGTCTCACTGAGGCCTCATGGGAGGGAAACACTGGCTTGGGAGCTGACTTCAGCCAGGGCTTCCAGGCACGCTCAGAACCAGCTGTGGAGAGGACAGTTCCAGGATGAAGATTCAGTCCCACCAAGTGGGGGCTTTTATATATTGAGTCTGGGTCTTCAGGTGGAAGGGGTTTTGCCAGAGGAGCGAATAGGTGGGACGAGACCGGCCCTTTTGCAGAGCTGGGGTGCAGTTTTCTTTAGCGTCATGGGGTGTTTTGGGGGGTTGGCGGTGCAGTGAGGAAACCACTCCCGAGAGAACTGCTATCACAGGGTGGTCGCAGGGCTGTGGTAAAGAGAAAACCGTATGATACTACATTAGAGAGAAATGAGACAGAAGAGGATAATGAGGGTAGGAGTGATCAGAGGCCTGCAGCATCCCGCACCCCACATCTCATCACCGTCCAGGCTGAGCTGATGGGTGGTGGGTGAGGGTGGCGTCAGCCCTTCATCCTGCCTGGGCCTCACAGACTCCATGGGCCTCACCCAGCCCAGACATGCATAGAGAGACAGAGCCCATCCCAGGGCCTTGCTACAATTTCTCTGAGGCCTGGTCCTTATCATTTATTATAAATAATGATCAATGTGGGAGGTATTTCCCCACCCAAGGATTTGCCAATCTATTCTTTTAAAGCTTGCAAGAGTCACTTACTTTAAGCCCCTCATGCCCGCACTCTCTGACTCTCCCTCCCTGCCTTGTCAAAGTCCCTGGCTGTTGTTAATACTCCTATAGTAGGTCTATGCGTCGTGTACTGTTGTAAGCCCCTTGTATATATTCACCCTTTTAATCCTTACAAGCACTTTGAATAGGTTACCTAGTTAGTCCTTACAACCTCCTTGTAGATAATTATTATTCCAGGTTTTCAGAAGAGGAAACTGACTTGTAAGCAGTTATACAATTATATTTGTATATGGGCTGTATCTCTCTATACATGTATGCACACATTACATAATAACACATTTTTATTCTTGGTTTTCCTTCAAAAATATATGTTTATTATAGAAAATTTGGAAATACAGACCCCCCTCTCTACCCAAAGAAAGTATTAATCAACCTCATCATCAGAAATCACCTCTATCAACATATTTGCATATCTATTCATGGTCTTTTATGTAACACATTTGTATTTTGTTTTATTTTGTTTTTCACTTTATTTTATTTCATGTTATATATGAAAGCATGTGTGATGATTTCAATGTGTCATGCACTGTTTTATATATTTTATAAATATTAACTCAGCAATTCTTATAACATTTTTATATAGGTGCTATTACTATGCCTGTCATATAAGTGAAAGAGATTAAGTAATTTGTCAAGAGTCTCATACTAGTGAATTGTGGAGCTCAGATTCAAACTCAGACAATCTGGTTTGAGTCCCATTTTTAATTATTCTGCCCTCCCAACTCTCATATGTACATAGATTGCAAAATTGGGATCGTGTTGCCTTCAGCATGCATTAATATAGCGGGTTTTATTTTTATTCTAATCTTAACTATTTATGGAAATAAAGATTTCATCAAGGAATAGGTCATGCCAGTAACAGCAGCTAAAAAATCAGGTAGAAAAAATGTACTCCTCAACAGACACGCGCGCACACAAACACACACACACACACACACACACACACACACTAAACCAAAGAAAAAAGGTTTGTATTTCTAGTCAAATATTGAATCATTTGACATGTAGAGTCGTGCTCACATGGGTCACTTAAATAACACCCAATGTATTTAATTGGCTCTGTGTGTTTGATTAGCTGCAGAGGGGCAGTGATAATTCTCTGGCCAGCAATCAGTTAACTGCTAGGGGCACGGGATATGGACAAGATGCTTGCGGGGTTTAGGGATATGTAGGACAAGTCATCAGAACTCTTGCTGATGATCTAGCTATGGAGGCAAGACACATATGCATAGAGGGTTGTTGTATATTGAATGCTTATGTCCTCCTCCCAAATTCATAGGTTGAGGTCTCTAGTCCCCAGTGTGATGACATTTTGAGATGGGGCCTTAAGGCGTTCATTAGGTTTGGATGAGGTCATGAAGGTATGATCCTCATAGTGTCCCTACAAGAAGAGACAGCAGAGAGCTCTCTCTCTCTCTCTCTCTCTCTCTCTCTCGCTTGCTCTCATTTTCGTTCTCTCTCTCTCTCTCTCTCTCTCTCTCTCTCTCTCTCTCCCTCCCTTTCCAGCCTTGAAGAAAAAGTCAAGTGGACACAGGGAGAGACGGTGGCCACCTACAGGCTGAGGGACTCTCTGAATAGAGCCTGCCTTGCCGGCACCTTGATCTTGGACTTTCCAGGCTCAGAACTGTGAAAGAGAAATTTCTGTTGTTTAGACCACCCAGTCTGTGGTCCTTTGTTGTCGCAGCCCGAGCAGACTAATACAGGAAGGGAATTTTAAAAAGCCGTTTAAGGCAGTAAGTGCTTAGCACTAAGAGTAGGATATAATCAATATTTTGGAACAAGGAGGGGGTCTGAGCAGCTGTGGTGGCCTGGTAAGGACTTGGGGGAGGGGGAGAAGCTGCAGACTCATGAGGCAGAGGATTCAATGACTGACCGTGCAGATTCTAAATGTGCTTACTCATGATTCACGTGACCAGTGTGAGCAAGCAGAGCTCCTACCAGGGCTCTTCTCTCTGAATTGTGTATTCTTCTCCCCTCTTTCCCTGGTCACCTTTCCACCTGCTCAGACTCAGGCTCAGCTTAAAAGTCTCATCCTCAGGAAACTCCTGGCTGACTCCCAGGCTTGGTTGTGGTCCCCCCTTTCAGAATTCGCTGACCTTTCTCTTCAAGGCACTTTCCATAGTGATATTTAAATTCTTGATTTGTGTGATTTTTTTTTTTGTAATGCTTGTCTGCCCATTAGACTGCAAACTCTGCAAGCACCCAGTTTGGGCTTGTTTCCCTATTATTATCCCGAATCCTGGCACAGTCTTCATACACATTAGGTTCTCAATAAACGTTTGTTGATTGATTACATGGACGAATGGCTATTACTCTCTAACAAGAGAACCCTTCCTTGCTGCAGCAGTGATATATTTTAAAGACTGCATCTTTTTTTTTAGGTTGGAGGGAAGGACCACAGATATAATCATGAGAAATACATTGTGGTCTCCTAGTCCATGTTTTAAAAATAAGCCAGTTGGCCCTGATCTGTCTGAGCCCTCTTTAGAGCTTCAGCTTGCTGCTGATTTATAGAACTAGAGGGAGGAAGCTCATGGCCAGATGACAAAATAGACTGGGTGGAATTGATAGCCATATAATAGCTCAGGTCGAGCTGGGCTGGGGTTCAGATAGTCCTTCAAACTTTTACAACCTGCCAACTTATTGGAACAGACTGAGAAGAGGGTTTTCTCAATTATCCTTTTCTTTTTTTAGGGCCTGCTTAAAAATACAGAGAGAATGGACTAACCTGCAGACATTTGCACTAGCAGCTTTTTCAGGTACTAAAGGTGAAACAAATTTAACTCTATTTCCGTTCGGGGCACCGAGCTCCTGAAGCATTTAGAAAGAGAGGAGGAAAACCAAACCAAGGGTGTTTTTCCTTTTCTGTTGGGTTCTCTGTGAATGTCCTTTGACTATACTCAGCTGCCCCAGTTCCCAGCTTCCTGTGGTATCACATGTTTCTCTCTCCCTCCGGCCTCCGCAAAGCGTGGCCATTCATGGCCTTTCCTGCAAATCACAGAAACCAGGAGGCGTGGCGTGGTCAAAGCTTTCTCCTTTGGTCTTCTGTGGAAGTGCAAACCCCAGGACATTAACAAGCCTTCCATCTCCAAGGCCTTTGTGTAGGAGCTAAAAATGGCCAAACCAATTTTGTCAGTGGTCCAATGATCAAAAACAAGACTCAGTATATTGACAGGCTAATAATGTTTAGGAGACCTTTCCTAATAGAGAAATACCTTCCAACATCTGCCTCACACTTATAATGGCTGGTGAACTCTGGTTTTACCAAAACTCTGCCATGAACAAATATGACTCCAAAGGCATGTCACATGTCTAAATGTTGGAACACTCCCCTTTTCCACTGGTCACTTATTATATTTGAAATGCAGCTGAGAAGCAGCTAGGAAGTAATATTTTATTTATTTATTTAAATATATTTTTATTGATTTTAGAGAGAGAGAGGGAGAGGAAGAGAGAAACATTGATGAGCGAGAACCATTGATTGGCTGCCTCCAGCATGACCCCTGCTGGGGATCAAACCCACAACCCCAACATATGCCCTGACCTGGAATCAAACCAGCAACCAACTGAGCCACACTGGTCAGGGCCAGAAAGTAATATTTGTAGAAATCAAATGGATTTTTCAATACTCACATATGAACTTCATGTTCTTTCTTTACATAGCCCCACTGATTCTCGCTCATTGATGTTTCTCTCTCCCTTTCCTTCCTCTCTCTCTTTCTAAAATCAATAAAAATATATTTAAATAAATAAGTAAGTAAATAATTACTTTCTGGCTATTTCTCAGCTGCATTTCACTTTGTGCCTATATATTCTGGCTGTATAAAAAATTGTAACAAGCTTAACCTGGGTTTCCTGCTCATAATATATTATAAACAATGCATCAGAAAAAAAAAAAAACCCATTAGAGTGAGCAAGAAGTCACAATTGATGGCCAAATTGTGCTGGAGGATGCAGATCAAGAAACAAACATCGCAGTAGCCCAAGGCCATTCTGTGTAGGGGAGGAGCCCTCTCCACCCTTATTGAAAAACATTTCTGTATTACAGTCCTGCAGGGCAATAGGATGTTTATAATGTTGACCCTGAATTGCAGAGCAAAATAAAGGCAAAATCATGACAAGTAACCTCTGTTTAAGAGGCAGAGAAGCATTCAATATGTTTTAGAAATATTTTCAAATAAAATAGTTCAAATAAGACACATTCAAGGGCTCTAATGGGCAAGTTACAGTTATCTAGAAAATTCATTTTTGTGAAACACCATATTTTATGATAATGTCAAATAAGTCAGGTATGTTATGTGGGGAGAGCTGAAGAGTACAGATGATACAATCTTGATTTGATAGACATACTGAAATATTCAAGAGACATTATTTCCTCAAATAAAATCTAACAATTGTATATTGTCTCAGTTTCTAACGTGTCTGGAGTTGGGAATTAGGGAGAGGGAGACAAAAATAGGACTCTATCTTATATACAAAATGTTTGCACCTACAATTGGGAGGCTCTGGGGAAGATAAATTCTCCAACCTGTGTAAAGTTCAGACAGTCTGATCAACAACAGATTGAAATAATTCAGTTAGCAAACATTTTCAGTAGAGTAAAGGAATTGCATTTAAACAACTGAAATCCGAGGAAGAAAACCTTAGCGTCCTGAAAAGCTTGGCTCCATGTCTCAGGATTGTATCTGGCAGACAGAAGGGCGCTCCAATCATGCTCACGCCCCTTCAGATTCACCTGGCGTCCCTGTAGGACACCGAGGACATTTCCTCCTCCCCTGTCATTAGATTTGTTTTTGTCTGCCTTCTCGGCTACTATGGAGATAAATGCTTTGAAATTACCCAGAGAGAAGTAGATTAGTGGTTTTGTTTTTCAAATATCTTAGGAAAAGATTTGAAAATTATTATTTGTAAGGTTGTAAGTAGATACTTAATGAAGCATGGCAAGTTGAATATCCCCTCCAGACATACCGAATTAGCACCGTAGACCAAAGACCCACAAAATAAAACTATTCTAAGCTAAAGGCAGAAATCCTCAGGGTACCTCACTTACCTCTGCTTCCCAAATTTCACTCCTGGGAAAGAGCCCTGTTGTCAGTTGAGCACATCGTACATCGTTTTGAGCTTCCTCTGTCTCACAGGGCCTGATGAAGGCTATGAGATGCTGAGCAGTGTCTTGTCTGTCATCAATTTGGAGACCTTCCCCATAGGCCGGTGGTCGGCAAACCGCAGCTCGCGAGCCACATATGGGTCTTTGGCCCCTTGAGTGTGGCCACGAAGTTTCAGTCGCACTGTACGTGTGCACCCGCATGTGGTATTTTGTGGAAGAGCCACACTCAAGGGGCCGCAGTTTGCTGACCACTGCCCTAGGCTATTCAGTCCCAGGGTCCCAGTCATTACACAACTTTTTCATGAATCCTGTGTGATAACCATCTATAGTGATGTGATCCATGAGAATGAGCAATGATGACTTGGGATCCTCTAAGGACTCAAAGAATCCTTGTAAGTTCTGTGATAAAGATTTGCCTATGGTAAAATGAACATCCAACTTAGAGATATCCCACCCCACTCCTATCTGTCCCAGGTCAGATGTATTTCCTTTATGTCTCTGTGCCACAAATTCAATAGATGCACCTTATTTTTAGGCCCAAGCCCCTACTAGTAATAATGGCTTCTCTTTACATCAGTTATTTTCCTAACTCTGACTCTATTGATGAAAGCCCAATTTTTTCACCTCTGGTTCACCTGCTTTGGAAGGGAGTGGACTCTTGAAGTTCAGTCCTGGTATGACTATGTAATAAATGCTTTGGAATTATCTGGAGAGAAGTAGATTAATGGTTCTCCCTACTCTAAGTCAATGACTGAATTGTCCTGGCGATGAACTTGGATTATTGTGTGCTACCTCACACTATACCCAGCTGGTTTCTACTCATAATTGATGGAGGACTATAGCTCAAAATGGTGAATGGAAATAACTAGTGAGTAATTTTTTAAAAAATATATTTTATTGGTTTTTTACAGAGAGGAAGGGAGAGGGATAGAGAGCTAGAAACACCGATGAGAGAGAAACATCCATCAGCTGCCCCCTGCACACCTCCCACTGGGGATGTGCCTGCAACCAACGTACATGCCCTTGACTGGAATCGAACCTGGGACCTCTCAGTCCACAGGCCGACGCTCTATCCACTGAGCCAAGCCGGTCAGGGCTTGAGTAATTTTTAAAGACATTATATTTGAAGCATGTCCATATGTTTGATCCATTGTGAAATTCAAAACAGTCTTGTGTAGAAGGTAGTACAGAGATTAGTTTTATCATCTTTATTTTACAGATGATGAAACTGAAGGAGAATGACTTACTCAAAGTCACATATCTAGGAACTGACAGAAAGAAAAATGGCCTGAGACCATCTGGACCCTTCATATTTCCTACTTCTGGCTGCCGCCTCTCGGCCATTCTAGAGTATCATGCGATGTGATATGCCAACAACCACCACCGCCAGCACCACAACAAATCGATGTTGTCCACTGGATGTGAAGGTGATGGTATGGATCTCAGGAAAGGCAGGTGTGAAACCATTCATCTTCTTGTCCCTTCTGTGACAATGACGGACATTTCCAAGTTGTTTGGGATTCATGAGTACAGAAGCCTTGAAATGAGTAAAACTAATTGGTCCCTCTGGCAATGAAGTCTTTGATTGGATGGCATCTGGGTCTATCTAATCAAGGGGACAATCATGGATAATGAATAGACTGATAGCCGCTTCCATTAAAGGGTAGAGAAAAGCAGAAAATGCCTACAAATGTATGACATACCAAATAAAAATATGTTATGTGCCCCTCCTTATTTTATTTATTTTTTGTTCTTTTTTTAACATTTTCAATTCTTTCAATTACAGTTGACATTTAACATTATTTTATATTAATTTCAAGTGTGCAGCATAGTGATTATATAATCATATACTTTACAAAGTGTTCCCCCTGATATTCCAGTACCCACTTGGCACCTTGCAGAGTACAATATTATTGATTACATTCCCTATGTTGTACTTTACATCCCCATGACTATTGTGTAACTACCAATCTATACTTCTCAATCCCTTCACCTTTTTCACCCAGTTCCCCAAACCCCTCCCCTCTGACATCCATCAGTCTGTTCTCTGTATCTATGAGTCTGTTTCTGTTTTTTTGTTTATTTGTTTGTTTATATTGTTCTTGAGCCCACATATGAGTGATATCATATGGTGTTTGTTTTTCTCCCTTCCTTACTTTAAATCTGATGAAACGAATGAGTTTATATATAGTATGTCTTCCCTCTAGAGTAGAAATTCTGGGATGAAACTGGCAAAGGCCAGGAGCAGATGACTGTGTTACTGACTCCGGCCTCCCCTGCTCACCCTCAGGTCAGAAGCACATTTCAAAGGAGTCTTAACTTCCCCACTCCTGTGCTCCTGCTAGCTCAATTAGAGGGGCCAGCCTGGCCTTTTCATCAAGCCCAGGGGGAATACCCTTTGATAACCGTGGGAAAGCTAAGGCTGCTGGAGAGAAAGAATGAGAAGCTGGCTGCAGCCGACTATTTGATCTCAGAGTTGGGTCATGGTGAGAGCAGACACCACCTGTGAGGATGGTTTCATGCCAGCTGTGGTGATCAGTCGTCAGTGCCTGCCAGGCTGACGGGTTCGAATGCAGGCATTTACCTTCGCTGCACCTTGAATGACGGCCTCTGGATCACAGTGGCGTACTCGGTGAGCCCGGAGATCCAGATAATCATGCCGGGGCTGCTTTCTAAAGCAGGAGGCTTGTTCAGGCTCTGTGTTCGGGCTTCCTGCTGCAAGTGTTACCGAGGAGAGATATGTTGTGAAACAGACCCCAGAACCTGACTTAGGCACTAAAGCCTTTCGATTGCTCAAGCCCACCCCATCCTTACCCCACTACCACTTCTCACTTAGATCCCGAGAGTACTGGCCTTTTCTCTGACTGTTTATTTTTAACCGAAAGAGAAGAAATAACCATGGAGAAATGAAGAGTAAAACAGGGCACCAAGGCAGATAGAAGAATGGAAAACCAGGCAGGTTTTTGAAGGGCTTGTATACGTGGGCAAAAACAAGTCTTAAAACCAGGCCCCATGTGAAACAAAAGCCTCTTCTTTCCTTTGTGCTCTTGACCTCAGACAACCAAGTTTCCTTCAGGACAGCCTCTACCCTCATCCACCAATATACACCCACAGTTGACCTCACAACCTCAGTGCTTGAACAGTACACTGAGGACAGTAGGTTCTCAGGAGTGCGTGGTGGAAAAGCAAAGTGCTCTCCCTCAGAGAGCAGCCAGGCACGCGGCCCCTTCCCCTGTGCTAATAAATGACCATTACAGTGTACACAGAGCCACCTCCCTTGGAGACATCATAGTCAAATGGAGCTGGCCTCCCTCTGATGTCCACAGTAGATACAGAGCCGGCCTCTTTTGAGGTACTTTTGTGGGGAGCAATAAGGGTACAGAATAAGGAATAAAGAAGGAGTCACCTAAAGTAGATCGACCTCTTCATCTCTATTTGGTCCAACTTTTCAGAAGCCAGAAGATTGAAATATGGGAGAAGTAAATAGACATCGTATTTGTCATAAAAATTAAGGAAATCATAACATTAGAGTTAGTGCTCAGTCCTTATAAATATGCCATATGATTCACAGTTGCCCCTAAGAAACCCCATATACGAAGATGCTAGAAGAAAGCAACAGATTACGGTTCATTTCAACTTGGGTTTATGCACACCACACGCATGGTGCCTGACCTCCCAGAAAAGAAACTTCGGAAATAGTTTTGGCTCTCCTGCTGGGAGGATTAGAGTTTTGCCTAAATCAAATGGCATTAGTGACAGTCAGATTGTATCATTCAGAACTACTACCAGGAGATAACAGGTCATCTCCAATGTGGTCTGCAAATATTTCAGAAACATTTGCTTCTGTAGCAATGCATGCTGCTCTGTGGGGTCCACATGAGTTGTTTGCATTTTCACAAGGTAGTACTCTGCTGGGACAGAAGTGGAGGAATAAATTATTTTTTTTCTGGTTAATGCCTCAGATCAGACACCTTCCTGAATCAAGCATTGTTGCTGGCAGGATTGCCTAAAAGCATAACACGTGACTCGTGGCATTTAAAACATGGCCTGGTGTGGAGTTCCATTTTTATCTACTGTGCTGTTTGCACTAATGAGAGCTTCACAAAGAAGACCAATTTGGCCTGGGTGGTTCTAGTCACACCGAAGGGAGGAAGGTGACAGCTATTAACAGGAAGCCATACCACTGGGTTCCTTTTATGAAAATAGAAAAACATAGTGTTAACTTTTTTAAAATACAGAAAAATATCAACTCAACATTGTTTACTGACTTGATTTTTTTAAACCATTCTCTGTTAGGACCAGGAGGGCTTGAGCACAAGACCTGCTGGGATGTGATTAAAACCTGGATTCAGAGAGGACCTCTGGGTGTGATCCAGGCTATAGAATTCATGAGGATGAGGTACATCAATTCCAGTGGGGCTGGAGTAGGGATGTCCTATTCAAGGAGAGGACACAGGGAATCCTCCAGGCTGTGCTTGAACACCCAGAAGTCAAGTGGACATCAACATGACCTTGGAGATGGGACCATGGGAAGGGAAGACACCTGTGCTCTGGAGAAGCCCATTAACAAGCTCCACTAAGGGGTGGGGCTTAGAGCCTCCATGAGCCGTCAGTGTCCCAAGGCTTCACCCCGATGCCTATTGCCCTCTCTATGTGCTTTTATTTTGCATCTGTCCCAGCCTATAGGATCAGGGAAGGATTGAACCTGAGCCAAAGAAAACTTTAGAATGTAATGTGACATCAAGACTGGGATTAAGATGAAATAAGTGAGGTGAGTCATGCAAATGAGGGATCAGATTTTATTTAATTTAACTTTATATTTTATTCATCATGGAGTCTGGGGGATCGCATTTCTAAAAATATCGCATAAAGTACTGTTTACTTAATTACTGAGTTTTAGTGAACACCCTTAAATTTTGTGCCTGAGGGGAGGGCCTCACTTGTATCACCTTAGCTCCATGTGTTGCCCCTTGCTTTGTTTTAAGATGTAATTTCAATAGCAACAGCCCAAACTGATGTTTCCTCATTGTATGCTCATGAAGTTTAGGGAATGGTATCTTCAGGTGGTGTGGGAATGAGATGGTAAGCAGTCAACAAATTTCTGTGGCTTTGGTTTCTATTAAGTATTGGCCATCTCTTTGAGGTCATTTTCACACCCGAAGTTTATTTAAAATCAATTGATTTCTTTAAAAGTAGAAACCGAGCACAGGCATGTTTCAATTTAGCACTGAAGAAAAAAGAAGAAAAAAAATAAAAGGAAAGGAAGAAAGAATACATTGATCTTAGATTGAAATGAATCTAGCAAGTGAATCCATTTGCTTGGCCTAGCAATGAAAAAAGCCTTTTTTTGAAACATAAACATGAGAAATGTTAAAAATTAAGAGCTCTTAAATGAGTTTACACCTAATAAAATAGGAACATGGCAGCAGAAACACTTTTCTGTGGAGAAATAGAAATTCTGTCCTGCAGGGAGGACTGCAGCTCCGAGTTGCTGCTTGCTGTGCGGCCTGTGCTCAGTGTCCACTGTGGTCGATAAATAGCCATCAGGCCTTCCAAGCACTGTGCTGAGTCTGGGACCAGTGTGAACACAGTCAAGAGTTTTCTTTTTTGTAATAACCTGCTACCTTTTCCATTTCTTTTCCCTGCCCCTTTTATACCCTGTTCTTATGACCCTATGTGCTCCAGCCAGCAACCTGTGCTCTGGGGGCTTCCTTTTTCTTCCATCTCTCCCTCCTTAAGTCAGCATTACAGTTGCTGTAGGTAAGAGAACCCCAGCTCTATTGGCTTGAGCAAAGACCGGTCTACTTTCTCACGTTCAGAGGCAGGGAGTTCATGCTAGCGAGGATTATTTTAATTCCGGGCCTATTTTCAACCTGAGCAAAGTTGGATTACTAAAAAGAGAGGAGGAAATTGACTGTTGGTTAGACAAATCTTAGTTTCTGCCCCACACTCCATTAAATCTGACTGTTCAATGCTCTGTTCTTAAAACAATAATAGGCATCATAAAGTCTGTTCTATATGCTTTAAAATATATCATCCCATTTAATCTTTACCATATTCTTGTAGTTATTATTTTTGTTTCACAGCTCAAGAACCCAAAGCCTAATGAAGTTAAATGGCTTTCATAATGCATGGTAGAGCAAGAATTCAAAGCCCACTCTTTGGCTTTAAGTCTAATACTCTTTCTATTACATCAGTGTGATAAACAGATGTGTGACATTGCATTAATGGTTTTTGGGGTAATAGCTGGAATTTTATGTCCTTCTTTTAGTGGTCACTACTTTATACCAGAGGAAAGATTCTAACCATGGAAACTGGGGAATTAGATAGGTTTTGATCAGCAGAATATAGGCCTCAGCTGATGCCGGAGGCCGTGAAAAGAATACTAAAATGGGTTTTGTGAGGGCTACTGACAAACATATTTTTGATGGAGCAAGATAAATCAGGACCAAAGGGAGTGTTTAAAAGCATTGCTTATTTAATCATTGGTTAAACCTGCAACTTCTGAAAAGCTATGAGGTCCAACCATTAGCAGAAAGAAAATGCATTTACAACTAGCTGATCACAAACTCACAAATGGGAAGGCATTCTGTGCTAATGAAATAAGCCAGACAGAGAAAGACAAAACTGCAGGGTATCACTTACATGTGGAATCTTAAAAAAAAAAAGTCAAACTCATAAAAACAGAGGGTAGAAAAGTCAGGTTGGTACAAGAATACAAACTTTCAGTTATAAGATGAATAGAGGCAATAAATATTTTTTATGGATTAATAACATACCATTGTATATATATACTAGAGGCCCGGTGCAAAAAAATTTGTGCACTGGGGGTGGGGGGGTCCCCCAGCCCAGCCTGTGCCCTCTCGCAGTCTGGGACCTCTTGGGAGATAACGACCTGCTGGCTTAGGCCTGCTCCCGGGTGGCAGAGGGCACGCCCAATCCCTAAGTGCAGCCCCTGGTCAGGCTCAGAGCAGGGCCGATTGGGGAGTTGGGGTGCCACCCCGTCATGCACAGAGCAGGGCGGATCGGGAGGTTGCGATGCCACCCTCAGTCACGCTCAGGGTAGGGCCAATCGGGGGGTTGGGGCACCACCCCCTGTCACACTCGGTGCAGGGCTGATGGAGAGGTTATGGCTCTACCCTGTCACACACAGAGCAGGGCCCGTGGGGGGTGGGGGGGTTGGGGCCCTGAACCCTGTCACACACAGAGCAGGGCCGATCAGGGGGTTGGTGCGCTGCACCCTGTCAAACACGGAGCCGCAGGGCAATCAGGGGATTGGGGAGCTCCCCTCTATCAGGCACAGAGCAGGGCTGATCAGGGGGTTGGGGCACCTTTCCCTGTCACACACAGAGCTGCAGGGCTGATCAGGGGGTTTGGGCGCTGCCCCCTGTCACGCTGATCCCGGTGCCGGGAGCCTCGCTGCTCCGCTGATCCCGGTGCCGGGAGGCATATTACCCTTTTACTATATAGCATAGAGGCCTGGTGCATGGGTGGGGGCCAGCTGGTTTGCCCTGAAGGGTGTCCTGGATCAGGGTGGGGGTCCCCACTAGGGTGCCTGGCCAGGCTGGCTGAGGGGCTGAGGGCTGTTTTCCGGCTGGCAGTTGACTAAAAGCTCCCAACCGCTCCTTGTTTTCTTTTTCTTTTTTTTTTAATTCTGGGCCAGCTTTAGCTCTGAGGCCTTGCTGCTGCAAACATCGATACAATGTTGCGGTCCAGGGCTGACTGACAGAGGTTTCTGGGGTTTTGTTTAGCTTCTTATTTGCAACATAGTACATAGTTTCTTAGAGTTGCAGCTGAGAGGCCGGGAAGTTAGGTGGGGAACGTTGGAGTCTGCAGTCTCTGGAGCAAGCAAGCCTCATGTTCACTTCCAGCTGCCTGGCTGCCGGCCGCCATCTTGGCTGACAGTTAATTTGCATAAAGATATGCTGATTAGCCAATGGGAAGGGTAGCGGTCATACGCTAATTACCATGTTTCTCTTTTATTAGTGTAGATTCCTTTTCCACTTAAAAAATCTGTTCATCGATAGATACTTAGGCTGTTTTCATATATTGGCTATTGTAAGTAATACTACAATGAAAATAATCATCTTCAAGATACTGACTTCATTTCCTTCAAATCGATACCCTTCTGGGATTGCTGAATCGTATGGTAGTTCCATTTTTAATATTTTAAGGAACCTCCCTATTGTTTTCCACAGTGGCTGCACCAATTTACATCCCACCAACAGGGCACAAGGCTTCGCTTTTCTCCATATCCTTGAAACGCATCTTGATTTTTCATCCTTTATTTTTATAAGTTAAATTCAGATATAAATAATTATATATATTGACAAAGGATGGCTACATTTCACTTAAATGAAAAGACAAAGGGGGAAAAGTAACTGAAAACAGCTGTCTACCTGAAAGCAATGACTCTTTCTCTTGGTCTCAATATTTAGGACTTGAATCAAGAGGCTGAGCTGCTCTCTCTGGATGCTGGTGATTCTCAGAGCAAAACCTTATCGACTGATGGTTTGGTAGACAAGCTCCTCATATCCTCCAAAAGTAGTTTAAATGTATGTGGGGATGAGTGTGAGTGTGTTATTACATTAGATAGCGGATGGCATGGTTTTATTAATGATACAAAGAGATCACACATGTCCCCCTAAAGGGAATTTATTGCCATTCTTCAGGGTAATGTTTTTAATATCAGAATATTTGTTCTTTCCAGGGAGGTAATATTTAAATAAATCAATTGTGCCACTTTATTACACAACTGTAATACAGTCTAGGCCTTCTCATGACCCTAGAGTTAAGTTCAGCTTTTAGAATTGGCTTTAAGTGTTTCACTGCCTGCCTTCTTTTCTGGCTTGATTCAGATAAATGAATGACATGGGCCTTGATAGGTGGGCTTGTCCTGGGAGCTGCCTGCTCATGTGGTGATGCCCTCTGCCATCGCTGATGAGGATTCTTCTTTTTCCTCGATGACTGGCTTCCTCAATATACACTTGGGCAGAACTGTCAAGTGACCCAGATCTTAAGTCCAAGTGGAGGGAGGCCAAGGAAGCACACAAGTGGTTCCCTCTGCTCACCTTCCTTGGAGTTTGAAATCCATGTACACTTCTCAGTCATTGAAAATGGATGCCTGTTTTTGGAAATGTGCATGGAGGCTAGAAGACTTTTTTTCCAAGATTAACCTGGAAAAAGTAAAGGTCAAAATGACTAAGTGTGTTTGTCCTGTTTATACAATGAAGGTTGATTGACTTGGGATCCAGGAGAACAAATAAAAATAAAAGTCATAAACTTGACATGTATTGGAAAGCAAGCAGTGTTCCCAGGGAGATCTGCTCCCTATAAAGGACCATTAACCAGAAAGTCCAGAGTACTTCCACCACAGACAACCTGTGGGACTAGTATACCCTGAGCCCAGGTACATTCCCAGTTTAATACAATCACCTAGGAGCCATGGAATAGAGAATTAAGTGGAAAAAAATGGGCGGATCACCCCATTCCTTTTCCTTGGAGGCATCTGGGCTTTATGGAGCTTAGAAAGATATTCTAATAGCAAAATTCCTTGATTCCAAATACCTCTAGAAAGAAAAGAGTCCCAGCACTCTCATTTATGTGATGAAGTACCTTTGCAAGAGGGAAGAGACGTCTCTTTGGATTTTGCCCTTCCCACTTTCGACATGGGTCCCACTTCCCAGGGAAGGCGGTCGGCATTTACAGAGCTCATCCACAATCCTGAAGGTGCGTCCTCATAGGCTGACATGAGCTATTTGAATGGCTCTCCTCCCATCACAAGGCCTGCACTCCCAGAACAAGGGAAGTTATCAGTCCTGCTCACAGTGCAAGCTCTGAGGATGAAAACAGGCTCCCCAGCCCTTTGAAATGTGCCTGCTTTCTATCTTCACTCTCTCAAACAGGAAGAAGAGAAATGAGTTACAAGGGAATTTGTGTTTATTAGTCTTTGGGAACCATTGTCTGTGGGGGCTGCCGCTGCAGCCTCCCCGACTATTTATTATCAACAGGCAGGAAGCTGGCATGGGGGGTGAACTGCCTGCAGTGGTCTGAGGCAGGACTGCTGGTGGGTGGGTTGGGGGGATGAGGAGGAGGAGAGGGGAGCACCAAAACAGCAGGGAAGCTCATTTAAATTCCAAAGATTTGTTACTTAACAACATTTGGCAACACAGTGGCAGTGGAGTCTCCAGTGGGGAAGATCTTTACATGACTCCCCCCTAGTTCCCAGTAGCAGCTAGTGCCCCTGTCCCCTCTTTATCCCAACCAGGGTGCTCTGAACACAAAGGAACCCTTGGATTACTCCGGGAAGTCGCTCAGTATTCCCAGTACTGAGACTGCTCTTTCCTGCTTCTGTGGAAGGACCTCAGCACCATCCACCTGCTGGTCTGCTGAGTGGAGACAACGGTGTTTGAGATGCCATGGTCCAGAGCTGGGCTGTCCTGGAGCCTGTTCAAAGCCAACTCCATAGACCTTCCACAGTGGGCTCGGTATCGCATCTCCTTGGATGGTGAAATTTTTCTTTTGCCTATTATAGGAAACTAGAGGCCCAGTGCAGGGATTCGTGCACCGGGGGGGTCCCTCAGCCTGGCCTGCGGGGATCGAGCAGAAACCGGCTCTCTGACATCCCCCGAGGGATCCTGGATTGTGAGAGGGTGCAGGTAAGGCCGAGGGACCCCACCAGTGCCTGGGGCTGGGGAAAGACCACGGGAGGGCTCCAGGGAGTGTCCAGCCACTCTCACCCAGTCCTGATCGGCAGATACCCAGCAGCAAGCTAACCTACCAGTCGGAGCATCTGCCCCCTGGTGATCAGTGCATGTCATATTGACTGGTTGAATGGTCCAATCGTTGGACACTTATCATATTTTATTATATAGGATTTTCTCTCAATTCTTTTCTTTCTTTATCAGGGCCTCAAATAACGTTGTTTCATTTAACACTGTCTTATTATAACATTGATGAGATGCCTAGACACTTAACTCCTGTTTACATTAATTAGCCTATAGTAAAGTTGGCTACACTATGGTTGTTTTGCCTCTGTTCCAAGAACTTAAAGATGATGTTAAGTGAGGACTTACTGTATTTCCTGCTTACTTCCTGGCCTCCATTCCAATGGACAGTCCAGGAGTTCTCAGTATTTTCAGTGTGAAGAGTCACATGGGTGATGAAAAACCAGTCTTGGTTCTTGGGAGCTGTCCTCAGAAGATCTGGAGTAAGGCCAGGAATTAGTATTTCTAATAAGAACCCAGAGATCTGTGATGCAGGAACTCTCAGCCTGTATTGTCATAGTGCCATTTTAGCCTTTGCTGCTCAGATTTGAGGAGTTACCAATGACAGTATAATATCTGAATCCATTTTCAGCTTTATTGCTCTTATGTACTTTATAGTTTCTATTTCAGGATTTTAAAGAACAAAAACAAAATGAATACAGAATGCCAGAAAATCTTGCCACTATCTATTTTATCACTGTATTTGAGTGAATTTTTAAGACATAAAAATATGTATCTAAATATTGCTTCACAAAGTCAAGTTCAAACCAGAACTTTCATTTCACCAAGATTGGATCTAAGCAAAACTTTCAGAAAAAAAGAACATTTGATCATGTTTACCCCTCTGATATTAAAAGCCTACAGAATGAAATATATTTGGAAATGGTAAAGATATAGATGGAATTCTTGTGAACTGTCAGACTTTCTTTCCAATCTATTAGGTTTGTCTCTGTCCCTCTGCGCCCCTGTCTCTCTGTATCTATCTCTCCTGTTTTAATTCAATGAGAGAGCAAACTCATTGTTCCTATTGGATTGGATTTTCTGCATTGAAAGTATAGATGAGTCTCATGGTAAAGTTTACTTTAAAGGACACTTTGAATATTATTACATAGCAGAGGACACATTTTGCTTTTAAAAAATATTATTCTGGTTAAAAACTTGATAGATTACTGGAAAATTATGTATTGGTTAGACCTAATTTCACATGTATGCAAAAGTTTGCCAAGCAAGGGACATTTTTAACCCTTTGTATGCCGTAAGCGTCTATAGACGCAAGCAGGATGGTCTCCGTTTTGGATGCGTGGCAGTTAACTGGTTAATACTCTGTGGTTTGGGGCTATCTTGAGGAAAACTTGTGGCTATTTTATTGATAAAATAAGCACCAATTTGGTAACATGGATAGCCATCCCCTAATTTAGCCTATGTACACATTTGGTCATCTGCACACTATACTCTATAAAGTCAGGTACACAGGCCGGTATGAATAACTGTGGTCACGAACAGTGAGACAATGATGAGCATGACTTACCTGGAGAATGGGAAGGAGGTGGATCTTGCTGGAGTAGACAGGGAAGGAGGGAGAAAGCTTATGTCAGTGTCAAGCACTGAGCTAAGTCTTTATGTCTGCTATTTTACTAATCTAATTATCAAACTCCGACCAGACAAGTTTTCTTATTGTCTTCACTTTATGGATATAAAACTTTTGAGTTTAATGAAGTTGCCTAAAGTCACGGAGATGGTAGGTAGCTGAACTTGGATTCCAGTCCAGATCTGATTCAGAACCCTAGGGTCATTCCATTGCCCAGGGTCTGCCTCTGACACGATGGAGAATGATCTGCAGGATCTCAAATGAGTAGGCTGAGGGTTCTCCTGTCTGTAGTCACAGACTACTCCCTAAATAATGTATGTTTGTTTCAACAACATTCATCATCAAATCTTGTGAGCTCTGGAAATCACCCACTTCATGAATCTCGTTTTTCCCCCATTGACCTCTCCCCAGCCACTCCCACCCCCAGCACATACCCGCCCCCCCACTGTCAGTATTCATTGGTTATGCTCATATGCATGCATACAAATCCTTTGGTTGATCTCCTCATAGGTTGGACAGTCTGTTCAATGCTTCTATGTCTCTGGTTCTATTTTTGTTCGTCAGTTTATGTTGTTCATTATATGCCACAAATGAGTGAGATCATGTGATATTTACCTTTCTCCAGCTGGCTTATTTTGCTTAGCATAATGCTCCCCAGTTCCATCCATGCTGTTGCAAATGGTAACAATTCCTTCTTTTTTACAGCAGAGTAGTATTCCATTGTGTAGATGTACCACACTTTTCTAATCCACTCATCTGCTGATGGGCACTTAGGCTGTTTCCAAATCTTAACTATTGTAAATTATGCTGCTATGAACATAGGGGTGCATATATCCTTTCTGATTGGTGTTTCTGTTTTCTTGGGATATATTCCTAGAAGTGGGGTTACTGGGTCAAATGGGAGTTCCATTTTTAATTTTTTGAGGAAACTTCATGCTGTTTTTCACAGTGGCTGCATCAGTCTGCATTCCCACCAGCAGTGCATGAGGGTTTCTTTTTCTCTGCATCCTCACCAGTACTTGTCATTTGTTGATTTGTTGATGACAGCTATTCTGACAGGTGTGAGATGGTACCTCATTGTTGTTTTGATTTGCATCTCTCGGATGATTAGTGACTTTGAGCATGTTTTCATATGTCTCTCGGCTTTCTGAATGTCCTCTTTTGAAAAGTGTCTATTTATGTCCTTTGCCCGTTTTTTTGTTTGGATTGTTTATCTTCCTTTTGAAATCACCCACTTTTATCCACCAAAATACATGGGGCCAGATCAGCTAGGCAAGAAAATGGAAGTCCATCCACTGCATTGCTTTAAAGTAGCTGAAAAAACTCTCAATGGATCAATGACATTATTTCATACTGCCTGTGGTCTCTGTATTTACTTTGCAATAGCTTTTTGAGGTATAATTGGCATATAAGATTCACTTATGAAAAATTCGCAATTTGACCATTCTCCCCCCTCCCTCTCTCTCACATACACACACATGAAATTATAATCAAAACCAAGATAGTAATCATATCCATCACCCCTTTGTAAGCACTCTCTCTACCCTTAGCTAGAAAGAGCTCAACCACGACTTGAACCAGTCAGCCTGGTTCAAAGTCTATGCTCTTACCCACAAAACTGTACTGCTTCTACTAGTACTGTTTGCTCTATAGATGCTATGCATGCTACTTTGATAAAAATAGAAAAGAGTAAAAGTACAGCAGGGTTTAAAAAAATGAACCCAGGGCCAGTCTTGGAATTAGAAAAATGCTTGCTCATCTTACTCTCTCTACCCATGTCTTGCATCAACTTTTAAAATGAATTCTTTGGCCGTGATTTTTCCCTCAGGAGATGGTATCAACAGGGGCTGTTTTTATTTGAACCTGGGAGGAATGGGCATTTTGAATGGTGCTTCTTCAATGTGTTCATCCCAAGTAGATGATGGACATCTTATCTTCACATTATCTTTCATGGACAATCCTGAAGATCGGTAACCATAGTTACCTTATATACAAGCTGCTTGAAGTGATTTGTTCAATGGAACAAAACCAGATTACACTTGGGAGAGAGTGCAGCAGGAGACTAAAAAGAAGGGAGGGAGGGAGTGGAGAGCTGCAGGAGTTGGGGAGGAGGGGAAGGGAGCTTCAGTAAACAGGAAAGGAGAGACAGAGAGGTCGACTAAGTAGGCTTGCCTTCAAGTCAAGGAAAAATCACCAAGACCTTCTTAACTGAATTCCACTTCTGATTTGGAGTTTCTGTACTCTGTAATTTCCATTAATTTTCAAGTTTGGATTTTTTTTCTTTTCTTTTTTACCTTTTGACCCCTTTCTCCCATCTACCCCATGCCCTACTCCTTGTCTCTGGAGACCACTAATCTGTTCTCTGCATCTACGAGCTTGGGTTTTGTTTGTTTGTTTTTAGATTCCACATATAAGGGAGATTGTGTGGTATTTGCCTTTTGTGTCTGATTTATTTCACTCAGCCCTTGAAGTCCATCCATGTTGTCACAAAAAGCAAGATTCCATTCCTTTTTTAATGATTGAATTGTATATAAACCGCAATTTCTTTATCCAGTCATCCATTAATGGGCACTTAGGTTGCTTCCATATCTTGGCTATTGTAAATAATGTTGTGCTGAACATGGGGGTGCATATAGCTTTTCAAGTTAGTGTTTTTGTTTTCTTTAGATAAACGCCCAGAAGTGAAATTGTTGGATGATATGGTAGTTTATTTTTAATTTTTTTGAGGAACCCCCCTACTGTGTTCCATAGTGGGTGCACCAATTCACAATCCCACTGACAGTGCACAAGGCACCCTTTTCTCCACATCCTCACCAGTGCTTATTTCTTGTCCTTTTGATAGACATTCTAAGAGGGGAGAGGTGATATCCCTTTGTGGTTTGGATTTGCATTTCCCCGGTGATTAGTGATATTGAGCATCCTTTCATGTACCTGTTGGCCATCTCTATGTTTTCTTTGGGAAAATGTCAGTTCAGATATGCCTATTTTTAAATCAGATTGTTTGTTTTTGTTCTTGACTGTATGACTTATTTCTATACTTAGAATAATAGCACCTCATCAGATATATACTTTTCAAATATTTTCTCCCATTCAGTAGGTTGCCTTTGCATTTTGTTGATGGTCTCCTTTGCTGTGCTTTTTATTTTGATGTGCTTTTTAGAAGTGTTTAGTTTGATGTAATCCCACTTGTTTATTCCTACTTTTGTTGCAGTTAGGATTTCTTATTTTTTAGTAAGGATTTTTTTAGGATTCTTATTCTAACATTTCTACTAACTTGGACTGGTTACCATCACCACCACCCGTAACTTTTACAAAGGTAAAATAATGCTTATTGCTTTGTATGGACTCACCTAGCATTTGACATGTGAATTATGCCTTATCCTTCATTTCTTATGCCAGGGACAGGATCATAGGTAAAAAGAAGCAGACTTTCTACCAGCTTTGAATGACTCTGGTAACATCCCAATGTAATCCTTTAAATCTATGACATACATAACTATAGGGACAGAAAAAGAACAAAACCACTGATAAGAACTCAAAGGAACCAGCGCTGCAGTAGAGAACAGTGTTTATTTTATTTTTTAATTGAATCTATTGGGGTGACATTGGTCAACAAAATCATATAGTGTACAAATCAACAAAATATCATCTGCATACTGCATGGTGCACTATATTCATCACCCAAAGTCAAGTCTCTTTCCGCCCTCATCTATCCCCCTTCGCCCACCTCCACCTTCCTCTACCCCCTTTCCCAATGAATAGTCTTTTGGAATTGCTCACATCTTCCCAAAGCTAACTCTGGGCTGTTTCTCTGACCCATGTGATCTCTTTCCTTGAATTACACAATAATTCTATAAAGTGCTTGTGTACTTTTTTTCAATATTCTTTTTTTTTTAGATCTTGAGGGCTGTCATATACCTTCAGGAACTCTGAGAAGACTTGTACTATCTAGACTTCCACAGATTAGAACTGGCTTGTCAATCAAATATAGCAGCACTGCTTTACTAACATCTTCTAGTCATTCCTGTCTGGTTGGAGCAGGCAGCCATACATGCCTTCAGGTAGGAGAAAGTTTCTCATTTTGAAGAAGCTTTTTTTTTTTTTTTTTTTAAAAAGTATATTTTATTGATTTTTTTACAGAGAGGAAGGGAGAGGGATAGAGAGTTAGAAACATTGTTGAGAGAGAAACATCGATTCAGCTGCCTCCTGCACACTCCCTAGTGGGGATGTGCCCGCAACCAAGGTACATGCCCTTGACCGGAATCAAACCTGGGATCCTTCAGTCTGCAGGCCGAGGCTTTATTCACTGAGCCAAACCAGTTAGGGCTCTCATTTGAATGGTCTATTCTAATTCCACACCAAACAAAATCATCCTAGTGGAATTAATCTTGTCAATAAGAAAGGTGATGCTACCTGAACCCATTATTTCCAAACTTTAATTGTGTCTTTTCCCCCAATTCATAAACTGCTTGATGATTAAGTACAATAGGATAGGGAGCATAATATAAAGAAGATACATTCTAACAGCAATATGGAGTTGGAGGAAACTGGCTCATGAGAGCTGATTGTAAATATTCAGGAACTTTGCCAGTTGTGAAAGCTGGTTCATAGCTTGAAATCAACCACTGTGGGAATATTTACACCATGGAAATGGGCAAACACTACAAATCAGAGCTTTTCCCCTCCTAGTCAGATGGTTTACCAGCACACCCTCTGAGGCTCAGCTATAATGTGTGTGTGTGTGTGACAGACTGGGTGAAGGAGGGGAGATGTCTCAAAGGAGGCATGTTCTCCAATTTCCCAAAGGAGAAAGCTTACAAATAAGACTGTCAAAAGTGCAAAAAAGGTCAGTAATACAAATTCAGAAACATGCCCCAGTTCAATTGGTCCTCATAAATATTAAAATATTTTAATCAAATACATCTTTTTATAAAAATGCCCAGGGTTCCTGAACTCAGTGTGCTTGCACGTGGGTCTGGCTAGGACAGCTATTGATCAGCCGATAATATATTCCGAAAGCCACCTGGCCATAATACTGATCTTCACAGCAGGATGTGAAGACATCCCCACTTTCTCTTGCCCAGTTATGAACCCCTCTGAGGTGCTAGTTTATCACACAACTATAGGGCTTTGCTTTTCAAGGGAATGGAGAAGATTTCCTGGCTTCAAAGAAGCATTATTATACCAATAACTCTCAATGCAAACGCGTGTTCTCCTTTCCTGGCCCCAGTCCCAGGGGTTTAACAAGTGTTGATATTTTAAGCCTGTTGCCATTTGAACTTGTAGCCCTTCCATTGCAATTTGCCATCATAGAGATGATACCTTTCCTTTCAATTACATTTTCCCGGTCTCTTTTAGTACATCAGCCTCTCTAGAGATTCCACTATGCTTCCAGAGTGTGTCCCTGAGATTTCCTTAGTAACAGACACCAAAAAAACAAACATATTGTTCTAAACCGTAACTTGAAGCACAAACACTGCAATTAGCAATTCATTGGATGCTTTGGCAACTGGTTCCCAAGGTGCCAATAATTCTGTGATTTTCTATGGACTCACAAGCTCCAGGAGCTACAGCTACTTGTCCCAAACCACTAATGGGCTATTAAGAACAAGAGCAAAAAAGTAAATGTAACACTTAACAAGATGTGAATCTCATGCTACTAGTTCATGCCATGCCCAGGATATAAAAATTAAAGGTAAACAATCTAAAGTTAGTCTCCTTCCACACCCTACATTTGTGCTTTCTCCTCTTGCCCTGTTAAGACATTTGATGACCTCAGATTTTATCTATTTTGTCCTTCTTGCTTAAAGAACTAGATCTTGAATTTATTAATTAGGACTATAATTTTCTGTTACCTAATTCATTAATTTTGCTACTATCTATATTAAACCTCTTTTGCTGTATTTAGATTTCTTTTGTTGAATACTTAATTTCACCAATCGTAGTCTTTTTTCTTCATTGGTATAAGAGTATAGGGATATGACTATAGCTTTAGTAGTATTCTTCAGTTCTATTTTCAATTTTATTACCTTATAGGTATTGCACAATTTCAGTTTTGATTTTCTTTGACCTACAAATAAGCTTTAAATGGACAAAATGAACATTTTCCAGTCCTTAGTAGGATTTCCAGCTTTGACTTGAGAAAGTAACAACTGATGTATATTAAGTGTTTACTATGGGCTAGGCACTATGCTCAATGCTTTACATGCACTATTTGCTTAACCTTCAAACCAAGCCTTTGAAATAGTTACTATTATATAGTTTATTATACAGCTATTGTTTCCCCAATATTAACAATAAAAAGGCTGAAAAACCTTAAAGGACTTGGACCAAGTTCACAACCTCCCCAGTGGAAAAGCCAGGATTGAAACCCAGACATTCGGAGCCCCGAGCTGGGGTCTTGCAGTTGTTGAAGGATGAGAGTGTCTGTTGTACTGACTTATCAGTTGGGAAGCTGGCTGCCTCTTTAATGAAAGGGACTCAAGGCTGCTGCCTGGAACGAGCGACTGTGCAAAGTCCCTTTTAGATGTAAGTCACATTCCAATCAGTAGGCAGAAGGAATCCTCCCTGAATCATTTCACCCAATGGTGCCTCACTTAGATGTGTTAATCACCACGAGCCTGTGATTCCATGGCACTTACACAGAACTGTGAATTGACATGGTCTTGGCTTTGGAGAGCCACGTGATCTGTATTGACACTGACAGGTACATTCCCTCTTGCAGTTCTCGACTTGTAAAAAGGGTATTGATAAGTATTTTAGAAGCATCCTCTTCCGTAGTGGTTTTCAAATGTGACTGCACATCAGGGTCACCTGGGAGCTTTCAAAAGTCTCAATGCCCAAGCCTCGTTCCAGACCAATTAAACCAGAAACCTCTCGAGGTGGGATGAGGCATCAGCTGCTATTTAAAATTGTGAGGTCTTTGACAATGGCAATGTTCATACTTTTTTTCCTGAAAAAAAAAAATAATGAAAGTATTTGTTCAACCAGCAAGTGCTTATTTTTTAAATAATTGTTTTCTCTTCCCAATGCAGAAGTAGTGAATCTTCACTGCCTAAAATGTAAAGAATAATAGCAAAAAAACTGTAGACCACCAAAATATCAATTAGCAAATTAATGATGTGGTAAAGTATAGGCATATTTATGCTCTGAAGGTATTCCTTAATAAGCCAATGTTGGTCATGTAATTATGCAAGTTTATAATGATTTACTGTGACAAGTGCCAGGAAGGGACTAGAGAGAGCTATTAGAACAAGGAAAACCTTTCAGTCTGGCACTCAGGGTACTTTCCCCTAAAAAATATAACTTTTGAGACTAACCTGTGTGGTTAAATTGTTGAGCATGGACCCAGGAACCAAGAGGTTGCCGGTTCGATTCCAGGTCAGGGCACATGCCCAGCTTGTGAGCTCGATCCCTGGTGGGAGTGTGTGTAGGAGGCAGCCAATGGATGATGTTTCTCTCTTATTGATGTTTCTATCTCTTTATCCTTCTCCCTTTCTCTCTCTCAAAATCAATAAAAACATATTTTAAAAAAAAACAACATAACGTAACCTTTGAGTTGAGAACTGAGATTTGCAGAATAAGAAAAGAGTAGAAATTAATTAGGCTGAAGAGGTAAGAGGAAAGTTAGGAGGATATGAAGAAAGTATAAAGAAGATGGTTGGAATTTTTAAAGGAGTTGTCAACAGTGCAAAATCCTGCTGGCCATTCACCTGAGATGAGGACTGAAAATGCCCATGCCTTTTAGCAGTGTTGAAGTAGGCCCAGGGTGACCTGAGCAAGAGCCATTCTGGTGAGAGGGTGGGTGCACACTGTAATCAGGTTAGAGTGGCCCGAGGAATGTGAGAAGTGAGGCAAGAGACATGAGGGAAGGAAATTACTTTTAAAAGTTTGGCAATGAATGGGAGATGAGAGAGAGTCTGACTCATGGCCTGTGGGCCACATGCCTCATTTATTTGGCCCATGTTAGCCTTTGAGTTTGACATGCTTGCTGTAGAGGGTTTGGTGGCTAAAGAGAGAATTTTGTGTTTTAAGATGGGTTAAACTTCTTTGAAACAATGATTCAAAAGAATATATGCACCCCTAAATTCATTACAGAGTTATTTACAATAGCCAAAATCTGGAAAGAGCCCTTGTGCCCATCAGTAGATGAGTGGGTAAAAAAGCTGTGGTTCATTTATACCGTGAACTACTACTCATCCATAAAAAAAGAAGGGAAGCTTACCTTTTGTGACAACATGGGTGGACCTGGAGATTATTATGCTAAGTGAAATAAGCCTGTCAGAGAAAGACAAATACCATAGGGTCTCACTTATATGTGGAATCTAATCAACAAAGCAATTTTACAAACAAAATGGAAACAGAAACATAGATACATATAACAAATTGATAGTTTCCAGAGGGAGGAGAAGAGGGGGGCTGGGTGATAAAAGGTATAAGCCAAAAAAGTGTATATATATATATATATATATATATATATATATATATATATATCACATACCTGGTAGATATGGGCAAAAGTATGGTGATAGCTAGAGGAAAAGGGGGATGGAAGGAGGTGGAAGTGGGCAAAGGGGGGATAGTAGAGTTGGAAAGAGACTTGACTTAGGGTGGTAAGTGCATAAAGTATGCAGATGACATTTTATTGAGTTGCCCATTTGAAACCTGTATGATTTTATTAGCCGATGTCACCCCAATACATTCAATAAAATAAAAAGTAAATATGTAAGAAGAGAAAAATTTACCTCCCTCTCCCCAAAAAAGAAGGTGGGATAGACTGGAAGCTATTTGAAAATTCAGAAAGTGCTATTTCCTGAGAAAGTAGGAGGAAAAAAAAAGAAGAGAAAGGACCAACTTATATAACAAGAGGAATTAGAAAAGTATGAGTATACAGATGGCAACGTATGTCATTTTTGTAACAGGGCATGTAGGGGTTTCTTGTCTGTGAGCATCTAAATCTCTATAAAGTAACAAGTAAGGTTGTCAGTTGTGAAGGACGATTGGTGGGTTGTGGGATATATAAATGAGTGTGTGTTTTGAGGAGGGGTTATGTGGAGAAGAGGGTCAGAGGTTTAAATTGAGTAGACGAGTTGAAATAATCGTTGTGTACAGTGACAGATTGAGTTGATTAGATGAAATAATGGAATTACCAGGGAATGTTGAAGCCTAGTTGAAGTTAGTGACCATGAATTTATAATAGTAAAAATATACTTGTTTCATTCACTTATCCATTCAACAAATATTTATTGTTAGTACTGTTCTAGGCTATAAGAGCAAACAAAACAAATTATATATCACTATAGAGTCTATGTTCCTGCAGAGGAAGATAAGAAAATGTCATAGAAATAAATATCATCTATATTATGTTAGGTGGTGATGGGTGCTGTACAGAAACACCATGTACATTTATGAAAGAACTAGAGGCCCGGTTCATGAAAATTCATGCACTGGAGGGGGGTCCCTCAGCCTGGCCTGCCCCCTCTCACAGTCCGGGAGCCCTCAGGGGCAGGAGGTAACCTGGTGATAGGGGAAGGCGATGCCCCATCTCACCTCTGTTGCTGCCACTGCTGGCAGTGCACACCTCAGCCGGCCCAGGTTACCTGAGCCTCAGGTGGCCCTCGGCAGCTGGGCAGCCACAATCTGAGGCTTGCCTGTGCCTCGGGCTGATCCTGGGTGGCTGGGGAGCTGGGAGACTGGGGGTTTCTGGAGGCAGGCACATGGAGCGGCTGGGCCTGCCTATGGGTGGGCCAGGCCTTGCCATGCGCCTGCCACCCCAGTGAGGCTGAGGGGACTGGGCACCACCATCTTGTGGCTGTGGCACCACCATCTTTGAGGGCGGCAGTCAATTAGCATATTCCCTCCTTATTGGCTGTGGGTGCCACCATCTTTGCGATGATGTGAGGGTCAATTAGCATATTCCTTCTTTATTAGATAGGATATCTGTTACACAGGGTAGTCAGGGAAAGAGACATTTGCACAGAGACTTTTAGATGTCTAGAAAGAGTGTTTTAGGTAAGGAAATACCCGATAAAGGCAAATCCAAGTGTCCTGAGGCAGGAAGAAGGATCAGCAATGAGATCAGAGTGCATCAGAGTGGCTGGGGTCACATGAGAAAAGACAAGGCTAGAATGGAAACAGTGGGGCAAATTACAGAGTGTTCTAGAGCATGGAAAGGATTTGGCTTTTACTCGGAATGATATGAGAAGCCACTGGAGGGTTCTGAGCAGAGCAGGGACATGATAAATATTGCATGTTGGGATCTGTCTCCAGCAAAGCTCAGCTGCCTGAGTGCAAGCTTGGAGCAAGTCCAGGACTTGGGCTGGCAAGTACCAAGAGAAGACAGAGCGGTACTGAGCATTGTTATTGAACTTGTTGACTCTAGATTCTAATTTGGGTAAGGAAGGACATAATGACAAGTAGAGGCCATTGGATATGGATAGGATAGAATTGTCAATGAACTTGAGGCTCATGAGGACAAAGAATGGTCAAACAAATTAGTGAGAAGGAAAGGAGACTTGTCAGAGGAGGATGTGTGATGTTATTTTAAAGAAAGTGTAGCTTCATGTGATGCCAAGATCTATGTGTAACATGGGAAAAGTGGCTGTTTGTTGAATTTGACATATTATTATATTTTATTATTTCTCTTAAGCTGAATTTTTTCATAATCAAACACTTCAAAATGTTCTGAGGTACATTGGAAACCTTGACAAGCACATAACTATAAGTAGGGCAGAGCTCAGAGTCCTGTTTAGAGTGTTTTAAAAAGAAGGTTTCCTTGAGTGGTACCCTATTGAAACAACATTGATGAGGGAGGTGTGTTTAGTGCCTTTGAAGTATGAGTGGGTGAGTTGGGAGATAGTGTTCTTGGCACTGCTTAAGTGGTTCACAGCTGGGAAGTTTAAGAATTGCTTAGTTATCTTATCACATTCACTTAAAAATGAACTAATTGAGACCATTTATTGATTCAGACTTAGACGATTACTGAATCATCTACAGAGCTTTTTCAAAATACAAGCATCCATTTCCCACCCTGGATCTAATGTTGAAGAATTTTTGAGGGATGAAGCCCATGTATGTTTGCATATTTATCTATAAAGCTCAATGGATTATGCATAGCTAGAACTGTAAAAGAAGCCAGTGGAATAATGCTTAATGGACAGTTATTGCTCTTGCCTGCACATGTCTATGCCCTCTTTTTCCGGTCATGGTGAAGTGCTGTGACTTTACCCTGGGACTTTATCCCTCACCCAGCCTGGTCTGTGTGCTTCCTGCAGAATGGATGCTGCTCTGGCTCCAGGTATAGCTGGTTATCCAGGAATGAGTGATCTGGGCATCGTTTTCTCTTTCTGTAGGGACTGGCTTAGCAATGTCACAGGGCCTATGTCAAGGTGAGTTTTTTCCAGTCAGAACTAATTCCAGGACGTTTGCTCTACTCATTGAGCTATCTCTTGACCATGGGTTTAGACCTGGGAAGATGCAAGCTTGGAGCTGCTGACAGGTGCCCTGCCAACATGAGCAAAGCTCTCTGATAGGGAGTAACACAGAGGAAGGCATAGGCAACATAAAGCCAGATACTGTTCCTGCAGACGATGCTGACTGAATGGAGCCATTTCTGTTTTTTATTACGAGAATCTACATTTCTCATTTGCTTATGTAGTATGAATGGGGTTTTCTATCCTTTGCAACTTAAGAGTTTGGTACCCAGAGGTTGGAGCTTTGCCCACAGGATTGCTTGTCTCACTCCAGGTCATACAATTTCATACTCTCTGGTAGCCTTTTTGCTACTCTGGCTTGGGAAATTTACCTGCTAAGAATCTGGCTCTCATGGCAAGGAGACAAGACAATGAAATCAGACCAAGATGGGAAGAAAATTGCTTCTCTATGTGACTGGTCTCTGGAGATCCCTAGACATGCAGAGACTTAGACATCCTTAACATGCTCAAAGGGTGAAGGAGCAAATGGTCCCTTTTCAAAAAAGAACTCGTTGGGATAGAGAATGCTAGAAGTAAGTGACTAGAACATTGTGATCTGAACCCAGGCTTAAAATATGACACAGCTGGACATTAAATATATTTCTGTGTTGGTGTGCTTCTCACAAGGCTCCTTTCTGCCTTTTCCCAGCGGATGCCCATAGGTTATTAACAGTTTCTGGGATAAAGTGCTGAGCACTCCATGTTGTCACAAGATGACTAATCACTTCAGTTGCTAAAGTAATTTTGAAGAAATCAAGCTTTTCTTGCAAGCAATATTGGGAACTATGATAATATCACCTCCTCCTTGACTTGCTTGCTTCTAGTTTGTTCTTGAACGCTTAGCCCCTGGAATACCAGGAGGACGTAGTTAGGGGACAAATTCGGTCTTCACCTCACACTGTAGGGGAAAAGAAGATTGGTGCACCCTCGTTTACCTCTGGTCTGCTAGCTATTAGGTAAATGGCGTCTCGTTTCCTTGAACTGCTGGATGCGATCACTGTAGTGTCTGTGAAAGAAGCCACTGTGACAAACTCTTTCCTGGACATTTCACGGTACAAAGTCCAACTGTCTCCTACTTGAGATGCTAGTCAGTAGATAAAATTTGAAAATGTAGTCCAAAAGAAGCCTTGGTTAATGCCCTTCTATTTCTCTTGAAAATGATCTGATCTTATGATTCCTGGTGAAGGTCACATTTAACTGTTTTTCTCAAATGTCACAATCATTTCAGAATATGGCATAAATACCATTTGGGTATCAGTTTTCTTCCATGAAACAATTTTCCCTAATAACCTGAAACTCCCTTTGAGCCTCCGTGTCTACCTTTCTTTAATATTAACAAGAAACTCCATTTTAGGGGCTAAAATAGCAAAGGAGAATTTGTGCACAGTTATGTGCTTCTTTTTCTTTGCTATTAGTTGTAGCTTAAAAGTAAAATAACTAACTAAAAAAAAAGGGAACAACAGAACACCCAAAATGTGCTAATATGGAAACACAGGAACACTTTACTTGCTTCCCGACTTAGTACTAAATGTACCCCAGTTAGGACAGAGCAGTCTGGTGAAGAGTGGAGACCGCTTTCATTTGTCACTGTCAATGGAGTCACACAGATTCTAGGGGACTCTGAGAGTACATCTCAGCACGATTAAAACCGTCCTGATTTAGCTTTTGTCTGTGCGCAATGAGACACTCTCAGCTGAAGGCTCAAGGTTATTTCTTGCATTTAAAAATCCAGTGCAGGGTAAGAATAAAGTTATAATACAACATTTGAAATGCAAAATGGTACATGGCCAGGCAACTAATAATATTTTAAAATCCAGTTTTTTCACCCTTAATAAGGATAGACTTGACTCTAAACACACACACACACACACACACACACACACACACCTGCACCTACTTTACATTGGTGTTCAACAGGAATACACACATAGACTTAGATGCATGTCTTTGGGAAAGAAAATACCGCATGTTGTCTAAACAAATAAATTAGGAGGTATTTTTGAGTATACCAGGGGCTCCACCTTGAGCTTCAGTAGTATTCTCACTGGGCCTCAGGCATCTCTGGTCGCATCTAGAGTTCTGCAGAGAAGGGCTTGCCTGGAAAAAGGGAAATGGGTAGACTCAAAAGGCATGCTTTTCAAGTATGTGGTAACACAAAGCTAATAAATTTAATGCAATGAGCATTTATTTTTTTAATTTTTTTTAATTTTAATTAAATTTTTATTGTTCAGATTACATTTGTTCCTCTTCACCCCCCCCCATAACTCCCCTCCTTCCAGTTCCCACCCCACCCTCTGCCCTCACTTCCCACCCACTGTCCTCATCCATAGGTGCACGATTTTTGTCCAGTCTCTTCCCGAATCTCCCATTCCCCTTTCCCAGCCAAGAATAGTCAATCCATTCCCTTTCTATGTCCCTGATTCATTATAATCACCAGTTCATTCTGTACATCAGATTATTTATTCACTTGATTCTTAGATTCACTTGTTGATAGATGCATGTTTGTTGTTCACAATTTGTATCTTTACCTTTTTCTTCTTCCTCTTCTTAAAGGATACCTTTCAGTATTTCGTGTAATACTGGTTTAGTGGTGATGAACTCCTTTAGCTTTTCCTTATCTGTGAAGCTCTTCATCTGACCTTCAATTCTGAATGATAGCTTTGCTGGATAAAGTAATCTTGGTTGTAGGTTCTTGGTATTCAGCACTTTGAATATTTCTTGCCATTCCCTTCTGGCCTGCAAAGTTTCTGTTGAGAAATCAGCTGACAGTCGTATGGGTATTCCCTTGTAGGTAATTGAGTCTCTTTCTCTTGCTGCTTTTAAGATTCTCTCTTTGTCTTTTGCTCTTGGCATTTTAATGATGATGTGTCTTGGTGTGGTCCTCTTTGGATTCCTTTTGTTTGGGGTTCTCTGCGCTTCTTGGACCTGTAAGTCCATTTCTTTCACCAGGTGGGGGAAGTTTTCTGCCATTATTTCTTCAAATAGGTTTTCAATATCTTGCTGTCTCTCATCTTCTGGCACTCCTATAATTCTGATATTAGTCCGCTTGAAGCTGTCCCAGAGGCTCCTTACACTATCTTCACACTTTCAGATTCTTTTTTCATTTTGCTTTTCCAGTTGGGTGTTCTTTGCTTCTTCGAAATTCAAATCTTTGGTTTGATTCTTGTGCTCCTCTGGTCTGCTATTGGGTATAATATTCTTTATTTCAGTCCGTGTATGCTTACTTTCTAATTTCTTTATCGTAGCATCGAGGGTCTCATTAGTTTTCGTGAGGCTCTGCTCAAGTTTATTGCAAGCCCTCAAAATTGCGATTTTTAGCTCCATATCCTCCATTTCTGTCATGTTTTTTTGTCTCCGCATCTTTTATGCTTTCTTGGTGCACCCCCTTGTGGTCTTTGTGCGCAGTCTTGTTCTAGTTAAGCCTTAATTGTTGTAGTTAATACTAGAGGGATTTGACCACCAGGCCGACTGGCTGTGGGAATCAGCTGTGTGGAAAACTTCAGTCCTCTGGGGAGGTGCTAATCTAGCCTTTGCCTGAGGCGATTGGCAAATGGCTCTGCGCAGGGCTTGGGCGGGGCAGGATCAACAGGGCGGGGGGAGGGAGCAGCTATGGCTGCTCTCAGTCCGTCCCCAGGGGCTCTGCCTCTCTGTCCCAGCAACCGCTGCAAACCTCAGAGGGACCGTAGCCAGACAGTCCCGCTTCTCCCGTTTGAGTCTGGGTCCCTAGAGACTCGCCCGGATCTGTAGCCCAGAGTCTGAGACTCCCTCCTGATTGAAAACGACAACCGCACCCTCAGCCACCAGCCCGCTTTGCGCGCGCACCACCGCACCACTGTACCTTTAAATTTTCCACACTGCGCCTCCTCTGAGCCTCGTAATGCTGTTGTTTTTCTTTCTAGTTGAAGAGTCTCTCCTCAGCCAGCCTTCCTGTGGTTCTGGTTGATGTCCGTTCTGTCTTTTAGTTGTATTTTTAAAGTGGTTGTTTGCGGCCGCAGTCTCCGGTGTTTACCTATGCCGCCATCTTCGATTCTCTCCTGCAATGAGCATTTAACCCTGGATTCAAAAATATCTTGCTCAACTACTGATGAGCTACATCTAATTATATCTATATCTATATCTATATATCTATATCTATCTCTATCTATCTATCTATCTATAGAGAGAGGTAATATGCAAATTAGCCAGGATGCCATAATGGGTCACGACTGAACCATTAGCATATTAGCTCTTTATTAGCTCCTATGTGCAACATGGGGCATTGCTCTGGGAGACGAGACAGAAGCTAGGAGTCACTGGGAGAAGGCAGGATCAGCCTGAGGCGACTTGAGGGTGGGCAGCGCCACGGGAGAAGGCAGAAGGGAGAAGGTGAGAAGGCTGGCACTGTGCATGAGAAGGCAGAAGGGAGAAGGTGAGAAGGCCAGTGCTTCTGGAGAAGGCAGAAGGGAGAAGGTGACAGTAGGCAGGGTGATCAGGCCAGGAGGGGAGAGCAGATAGGCAGTTAGGGGGATCAGGCCAGGAGGGGAGAGCTGATAGGCAATTAGGGGGATCAGGCCAGCAGGGGAGAGTAGTTAGGCAGTTTGGGGGATCAGGTCAGGATGAAAGAGCAGATAGGCAGTTAGGGGGATCAGACCAGCAGGGGAGAGCAGTTAGGCAGTTGGGGCGATCAGGCTGGCAGGGGAGAGCAGTTAGGGGCATCATGCAGGCAGGCAGGTGAGCGGTTAGGAGCCAGTGGTTCTGGATTACTAGAGGGATCCTGGATTGGAGAGGGTGCAGGCCGGGCTGAGGCCCTGTGCACCAGGCCTCTAGTGAAGTCTATAGGCAAAAAAAAAAAAAAAGTAAGTTACTGCATTTAGGTTTAAGAATTCAATCTGGTACATATATTTTTGAGAATGGAACCTACAATGATTCAGTCATAAAAAGAGTTAGGGGTTTTAAGTGGCTTGCTTTCTATAGAAACTAATGGTACATGGCCTGCAATAATAAAAGTCTGGGGTTCAAATTGTGGGATGTAGGGGTCTCTGTTTTCTTTGTATATTTCAATCCATAATGCTCTATTCCATTTGGCATGCTCAGTTCATTTACTTCTCACAAGGGAAGTGAAACATGGTACTGAGATTGGGCAAACATGTCCCATAAAGTGATTTTGAGAACCTGGAAATATTTAATGTAGAGAAGCAAATGAATTTAATAAAAACATGCTAATTGTTTACCTATCCTCTTCTCCCCTACATCTTATTACTGCTCAATTGTCACAGAGTTCGGTTCCTTGCTTTTCTCTTTTCCATCTATTCTAACTCCCTTGGTCATTGCATCTGTTCACATGGCTTCAAATACCATCTACATGCTGACAACTATCACATCTATATATTCAGTCTTGACCTCTCCCAGGAACTTTAGAGTCTCATATTCAACTATTTTCTTGACATTTACACATGGATGCATAATAGATGTTTCCAACATAATATGAACTCTGCTCTGCCACCCTGCCTCCCTTCCTCCTGAAACATGCTTCTCAGGCATTCTTCCCCCTCTAAGTTACGACAATTCCATCCTTCATTTGCTCAGGTCAAAACTACTAGAGTCGTGTTTCCCTCTGATCATTGCAAAGAGGTCATGAGGCCCGACAGATGTGTGGGAGGAAGATGGAGAACACACACAGATAAAGGAGGAGCCAATCTCATCTTGGCAGGTCCATAGGCAGCCTTGGAAGGTGTGTGTTGGAGGGGATATTTGCCAGTGCTTGAAGAGCCCTGTCATTCTGGACACCTGCCCTCCTCAGGTCTTTGGCTGAGGAAGAGAAAGGCATGATGAAAATTCTACAAGGGGTGGCCTCCTCCAAGAGAGGTTGTTTCAGGGTGTTTGGGGGAGTCTGACTCTGAACACACTGGGCTGGCAACTGTGAAATGCACAGCGGTGCCTGTATCTAGTGACACTGAGAACAAAGCTCTTAATGATGGCCTCACCCACAGAGTGCAATGCAAACGCAGCACCTGGGACTGCTCTGTCTTCTGTTATTGTGGAAGTAATTATACTCTTCATGGAACATGGGACTCTGTAATATTTCTCAGAGAGAAAAAGAACAAACGCTGCCTTTCCTGGTTCCATTTTCAGAGCAAAATCCAGCAGCTTTACTGTTCTGCAGGAAAAACAAAACTAAAAACAAAACACACTGACGACTCAGATGAACAGAGAACAGCTAGGGGTCTCCGCGAATGTATTTATTTTTAATTTCCCTCTCATTTGTCTTTTTTATAGATACAATGTATTTTAAAAGCTGGTATTCAACCTATTATAATTATTTATTTTGTCATGCATTTGATGATCATTCATTGCCCATGTATTGAGAGTGCCTTTGTATGAATATGCAATAATCAATGCAACAAAATTGAAATTTTCATTTGCCATGAGATTTAATAGTTAGACACTGCTGGACTATAGTATGTGTTAGAGTTTACTCGTGTCTAATATAAATGTGACTACATCAAGCAAAAGAACACAGGTGGCAATTTTTTGTATGTTACTTATTATATTAAGGGGGTTAAGCACTTTATTGTTTCACTAATCCTTAAAAATAAGCCTAAATAGGTACTACAGTTCCTGTTTTATATCTGAGGACAATAGGTGTCCTAGAAGTTTACATGATTTGCTTGAGCCAGAAATTTGAATCCAAGGCTTTTATTTTACTTCAAAGCCTACACGCATAGTTCCTATACTGTGGTGCTTCCCCATCACACACAAAAAAAGGGAAAGAATAAAAGAAAAGAGTGATATGGCCCAGCTGGCAAGGCTCAGTAGTTGAGTGTCAACCTATGGAACCAGGAGGTCACAGTTGGATTCCTCGTCAGGGCATATGCCCAGGTTGCAGGCTTGATCCCGTGTGGGGCGTGCGGGAGGCAGCTGATCAATGATTCTCTCTCATTGTTGATGTTTCTCTCTCTCCCTTCCTCTCTGAAATCAATAATAATAAAAATATATAAGGAACCTAAGATTATTTAAAGAAAAAAAAGTGTGCTCTAAAGAAACATAAAGAAAGATGAGCTATCCTCCTCTCTAAGGGGCTTAGAGAAGGCTCAGGATAGACAGAGGAGGGCTGGGGTGACAAAAAGTTGAAAGCATTCCCTTTCTCATTAGCATAGCATTAAACAAACAAAACAGATGGCCAGAGCAGGCAGAGGAAAGGGAGATGGTGCCCACCAGCCAGCAGCACTAGTTGTGGTAAACTAGATGCCTGCCCTCAGGCAGATGCTGGAAGATTAGGAAATGAGCCTCATTCCGATGAAGGCAGGGCCTCTCCATTGGCTGCCTCTGCCCTGGGCTCTGGGGCAGGTGTGTCCATGGCACAAACCCTTTAAGAGCTGTTTCAGATGCCATAATCTTGTAGGTCCTGGACATGAGCTGCATTGGTTTTCAAAGTTAGATGTTTTAGGGACTCCTTCCTCAGGTGCAGGTTGTAAAAGTTGAGGGTCCCATGTAGGGTTCAAACATTTCAGTCCTCAGGGAGAAGCTCATGCTTTAGTGTGTTCCCTTCTGACTCGCTCACTGCCCTGGGGCTGGGTTTTATGGCGAGATGGTGTCCATCCTCCTACCTGCTCTAATGTGAGTCTCTGTCGTTCACCCTACACGTAGGATCAGACTGTTTTTCGTTCTTTTTCAGAGGAATTTGTTCCAAAGTTTGTTGAAAATTCAGTGTGTTTGTGGGAAGAGGTGAGCCCAAGATACTCCTATGTCACCATCTTGACCCAGAACCCCAAGACACTCCATCTTAAAAGAAGAATATAAGGCAGGTAAGCAAGGAAGTATCAGTGAAGTATGTTTGCTTGTGGGCATCAGAATAAGCAAAGACATGGAGGATTTGGATATTTAGTTAAAGAGTAAATTGAAATGGGTTAACAGGGTAACTATTTCAGAGAATGGCTATCCTACCTTTTGCAGGGAGTTTTGGTAATTGAAAAATGTTCTGAAGAAAACCAAGCAACTCAAATTGTAAACTTCAGGGAACAACTTACTAAGCGACTGCTTGCTTACTGAGAACTTGGAGTGCAGGCAGGGAGACAATAGGGACAGGTGTGCCTGCTCCTGGATAGGTGGGAAGGTCAGACAGGCACACATGGAGGAATCTAAGGGCAATAGATAGAAGATAATGTAACAAAATGTAAGATTGTGTGGTTCATTTGTTCTGGCCATAGGACTATATAGAAAGGAGTGACTGATGCAGTCGGTTGATTATGCAGAGCCTGAGTGATAAAGCAGAGCAAACTAGAGATAAAATATAGAATTTGGAATTTAATGCAATTTATAATTATAAATTACATTACCTCAGTATAGGTTGCTATGGTGTAGTGGAATTACAAGTAAGTGAAAAGGAGATAGCTAGCTATTTAGACAACCTTTTCAAGAGTTCTTTATCTTCAGAGATCTGACATTTTCAGAAAAAGCAAGCCCCAAGTTTGTCAGATGTTCTGCTTTTGAACAAATGAGCTTCCTGTTGAGTTTCATTCTCCTTCTTTATAGAAAAATCAACTTGTAGCTTATAGATTAAGAGAGAGCCAGCGAGAAAAGTTCATTGAGGATTCCTATGGTTAATGGCCCTGAGCATTTGAGAAAGACATCCATTAAAATGTAGCCGAGAACAAAAACCAACTGGTGAGAATAAGAATAAGCAATGGATAATGAATCAAAGAGAAGGGACTATTGGCATTTGAAGGGATGGGGTGAAAGCAGTACAACATTAAAGAGCTAGAAAATGACAGTTGGTGCAGATTCACCATCATGCAGATTCTGTAGTTCTTGCTGACTCTTGTGTACTGTTTCTTAGATTTGTCCCTGCCTCTCCATACTCAATACCAAAGCTCCTGTTGGGATCACATCATCTTTCACCTGGACTATTGCAGCACTCGCAGCTTGGCTCTCTGCTTTATGCCTTGCCACTTGCAAGCTTGCTGCAATTCATTTTCCACTCTGCTACCAGTGATCTTTCTAAAATACTCACCCATTCATTCACAAACATTTGTGAAACACCTACTATGAGCTAGGTGCTCTACCGGGTGCTGATTAGACAATGATTAACTAAGCATACATGGCCTCTGTTTTCAGGGAGCCTAGGGACCTTCATGGACAGCTGCAAACAAGGGTTAGGGCTCTGAAGGAAAAATGTGGGGAGAATGAGAACCCCACCCAGGGTCATGGTGTAGTTGGGAACAGGAAAAAAGCAGGGATCTAAAAGAAGGATCCTTGAGAGGGTGATATCTGTGGGTCATGTTAGAGATTTTGGTTACTCGCTAAAAGCAATGGATAGGCTGGCCCAGGGAAGATTGTTGGCAAGAGGAGATCCGAGTTTTGTGAAGATCTTTCTGGCAGCATAATGGATAAAAGTTTGAAGGGTGCTAATTGAATTTCTTCATTCTCTCTTTTCAAAGGATCCCCTACTCTTCAGGTTTTAGCACTTGCTTGACTTTTCCTCACAGTTTATACTTATGGTTTCCAATCAGAATTACCTGGGGACATGTTAAAAATTCAGATTCACAAACTTCATCCCCAGGGATTTTGTTTTATTCTGTTTAGGGTCTGACTTGAAAATTAATATGTCTAAACCAATCTAGACCAGTTTCTGTCTAAGCAGAACTTCTTTTGATAATGGAATGTTTCTCTATCTGTGCTGTCCAATATCATAGCCATTTCCACATGCTGCTAGTGAGCACTTAAAATATGGGTAGTGCAACTGTGAAACTACATTGTAATTGCAATGTATTTAAATGAATTAAATTTAAATACCCCCCTGGGTACCAAACTGGAGAGTTCAGGTCTAGACTCTTCTTTGAGACACTTCCTATATGATAGCCATACTCAATGTGCTTGTCCCTGCCTCGGGGTCTAGGCACAAGCTCCCCACTTCTGGGTCCTGCTCTCCTAGTTACAACCCCTCCCTATACGGTCAACTTCCATGAAGTCTATAGGTCTTTCCTCTAAGAGGCCCCCCTTCAGGTCTGGATTAGATACCCCTCCCCTCCTTCGAAGTTACAAACTTATGCCTCTGTCTATCCCCAACACCTTAAGGATACAGTAATCTCTGCACATGCTTGTTGTATAAATAAATGAAGTTTGAGAACCATTGGTTTAATGGATATTAACAACTTAAAAATATTATGTAAGCTTCACAATAATCTTATGCAATAGGTCATATTAACCCTGTTTACTTAGAGAGGCAAATAGAGTTGCCCAAAGTCACACAGACAGTAAATGAAGGTATGAGGTTTCGAATCCACGCTCATCTGCATTGAAGCCCACCCTTCCCCACTATGCTATCCTGCCTCAAGCAACAACAGCAAAACATAAGTATGGATTAAATTCTCCTAGAACTTACCTAATTGTCACCATCTTGAAAAGATCTGAAATACTACTGAGGTCCAATTTGAAAAGGAAACATCTGAAGAGGAAGTATTTTGGATGGAGACTCAAGGACTACTGCGTAAGTGAAGGAGAAGCCGTTGTGTGACACCGCTGTGGTCACCGGGATTGATGGTGGCTTTGGACAGAAGAGGAGCTTCTCTAAAATGTGTCATATTTCTCTTTTCAATGAGAATATTTTGAGAGATTTTTCTGAGTTTTTTTCTGGAATCAATTGATGCAAGCTCTTTTTGCTTTGCAAGTTAATAAGCGAAAATTTACTCAAATGGGAGTGAGAGCCAGGTTGGCCCCTCCTGCAGCCATGTTGCCTCTTACTGACACATAACAAATTTAGTGTAATTATGTAGACCATTCCATTATTTCACGGAATTGTGTGTATTATATAGACCATGTTTCAGTTCAAATGAGATTTACTTACTGCCAATTGTTTCCAACTATTTGCTACCAGCACTTTGAACTGGGACTTCTTGCTCACTCCTCGGTCCAGGCCATCTCTGGACCAGTAGCCAGCTGGAAGCACCCTAAGCATTTCTATGTTTAGTCCTTCATCCAGCAGGGAGCTCTAAGACAGGGCTTGGTGAGATCCTTGAGCTGTGTATGCTTTTGATTACCAAGGGAACTGTGATCTATGTTAACTCTGCAAGAAAAAGTGACTATTCCGAACTCATTAAAGTACATTCAAATCAAAAGCATGAAACATTGTCAAAATTTAAGAAATGTTGAGAATAATTTTGACTATATGCAAATTTGGGTTTATGAGATACTCATTTGAAGGTCACCTTCCTGTGTGATTTGACTTCATTCTTCTGAAATTTATGCTGTATGTTGAATTGCACCATAATTAAGTTATCTTGTGTATTTTTTTGGTTAAAAGCGCAATCAGCACTTTATAAACTTTATGTGAATGTTTCACCAGAAATTTAAAGAATTATAGCTTTACTTTTCCTCAATACCCTCTCCTCTCTCCACAACACTGCTATATGCCCATTTACTACCAGTCTAGGCAAAGCATAGATAGAAAAAAAATCACATCCATTACAAAAAAAATTATCCATTATAATATGTTCTCCGGCTATTATCCATGTAGTATACTGTGTATTATCTATGCCAAGGCTCAGCTCCTTTTATCATGGAAAATTGAGAAAGGACCAGACAGCCAAAATTATGGTGTTTACAGTGGACAACTTTATGAGCCAAAAAGAAGCTGCCCTACATTCCTGCCAATGGCAGGAAGGAATGCCTTCCTCCAAAGCCCAGCCATGAGGTTCCATCTGCCAGGTGACACTGCAGAACCAGGGCAGATGATTCCATGGTCTGCCCCGATTTCCCCACCTGCAGGGAGCCTAATGTATAGGACAGAATAGGAGGAAAGGCTGAGAACTTCAGTCATGAATAAAACCAGTCTGTCCAAAGATATTGCAGGGTCAGTACCGCACTGACAAATGTCCTCTGAAAGAAGTAAGACACTTCACAGTACCTTCCTTAAGGGAACATACGAAAGAGCTGCCAGAATGATGGGAATGAGAACACTCTTGGCTAAAAACAGGTCTTGAGATTCCTTTGAACTCTTCTCAAGAAAACAATTCCTCTGTCACTTGTATATCCAACTTTGTGTCATTCTATATACAAGAGCAAGTGGCTCCTGCTGAGTAGGGGCAGTGGGAAGGAGAGTTGGTCTTTGCACTCAGTTAGAAACAAAATAAGCCAGGTCATAACAGGGGTCTTGGAACAACAGATCTCTACCAAATCGAGGAAGGAATGTAGACAGTTTTTCACAGTGGGAAGTTAAGCACCGTATCAGGGATGATTTGTAAGGAATAATAAGAGTTAGCATGACTGGGTACCATGCCATCTATACTGGGATTTGGGCCAGGACTTCAGATTTCAGGAGAATTTTTGGAAAAAAGATAAAAACCTCAGTACTAATGGAGCCAAGGTAGGGATCAGATACAGGGAAATAACACAATAATGTTTCCAAGGGCAGGACGAATAGCCTAGTCACGCTTAGGCTCCATTTTCTGTCTCAGTGCCTGGTGCATAGGGAGTGCATATGAAACTACTGCTCACTCTGCTCACTCTTTCTTGAACACTGACTACTGTGGTTCCGGTGGAATTGCCCTTTTTCTTTAACTCCTGTGACCATGCCTTTTTAATCTCCTTTGAAGGGTTTCTTCTTACTGTATATATGACATCTCTATTGTATGTCTCTATATATGTCTCATTGGTATGTCAAGTTCAATGCATCCAAACCAGACATTTCTCCTGTGTTCCCTGCCTCAGTGAATGGCACCATCATCTTCCCAAAAACTTAAATCATAAGCTGGTGGCAGCCTTTTTTCTTTCACCTCCTTCACCTTCTACATCCAGTCACCAGATCCAATCAATTTCTCCTGAATAACTTTCAAAACTAGACCCACTTCTTTCCTATACGGACTGTACTACCCTATTCAGGTCACCATGACCTTTCACCTGTATTCATGTGCTATCTGCTAAATATTCTTTCCTCCAACTTTGTTCCCATCCAGTGCATTCCCCCTACAGCAATCAAGCAGATCTTTCAAAAGCACAAGTCAAATCGTGTCTTTTCTCCTTTGAAATCCTTTAGTTCTCTATTATTCTTGGACTTCCATATTAAAAATAAAGTTCTATTTCTTACAATGATTACAAGGCTCTTCTTGATTTGGCTCCTGATAACTTCTCCAGCCTCCTCTTTCAATTATTTCTTCCTTTATAGACCCACCATCCCTTTCCGACTTGACTCTAGAAGCAGGTTGGCACCATGCTGTCTATAAAAACTTCAGTCCTTTGCACATTGCTCTCTCTGTTTTGAATACTCTTCCCCTCTTTGTCTGGCCTGCTCCCACTCAGCTTGTAGGTCCCCCTTTATAGGTCACCTCTTCTGGAACACGTTCCATGCCCCAAACACCCCATCATAGAACTTGTCAGAGGCTAAGGTGATTGAGTTTCACTTTCTTATATTACCCATCAGAGTGCAATCTATATAAGGGCAGAAATGATCTGTTTGCCTTGCTTATCATTGTAGTTCCAGGATCTGGCACTGGTCCTGGAATACTATTCTCTCCCAATGAGCAGTGAATAAATGACAACTCATTGAACTCATCTGAAGCAATTTGTAGAAATGGGATCTAAAGTAGAGTTTGAACATTAAAATAAGGCAAGACCCCAGGATTGTGGCCATTATGAGTGTGTGGCATTTTTAGGAGTCCTTGAGGAGCAGTGTGGTGAATAAAGAATGGCTGAGCATTCTTTGATGCTCCTCCCACAGAGAGAGGACGGTCTGTTTTCTCTCCCTTTGCATCTGGGCTGGCCTGTGTCAGTTTGACCGATAGACTATGGTATGAGCAATACTCTGCACATCTGGACCCGGCATTTGAGAGGACAGGCGGCTTTTACTTTATTCTCATGGAATCTGAGATGCCATGTCACCGAGGCTCTGAGGTCACATGGAGAGGTATGGGCCTGGTCTTGTAGCTGTTCTTGCAGAGATTTCAGGCATATGCGTAAAGGGCTCGGGATATTCTAGGTTTAAGGAACGAGACTATCAGGTATGAGTGATCCCAATAGACTGTAAGTGAGCAGAATTGCTAAGCAGATCCTTACCCAAATTCCTGACCCCAGATTTATGAAATACTTACATAATAAAATGGGTTAGGAGTGGTTTGTTATACAGCAATAGATAACTTGACCATCCAAGGCTTCCCTTGCACTGGCTGTTAGAGATGCAGGGCATGGAAAAGGTTTTCTCAATCCCACCTTGTTCTGTCTGCAGTAGTTGGGGTTTAAGCTGAAACTGGTTGCGGAGAAATGTGCTGAGTCCTGAGTCTCAGCTCAGAGTCCATTTCCCACTGCAACAATTTCCTTCATGGCTGGGTTTCTAGATCAGCCCTCAAAAAGCTACTAAACTCACATACATTTTGAAGAATTACTTTTTAAACTCACACAAACAAATATCAGTATTGGGAGCCTAATCTACAGTGGGGTCTTGACTTACGAGTGTCCCAACTAACGAGTTTTTTGAGATACGAGCCGTCTCTCGGCCGATTTTTTGCTTTGAGTTGCGAGCTAAAATTCGGGTTACGAGCCAGCTTCAGATACCCCACCGCTAGTTGGTGCAGCGAACGTCACAGTGAACACCACAACATCACTCGTTCACTTCATGATTTGACATATGAGTAATTTGAGTTACGAGCTCCATCACAGAACGAATTAGACTCGTAAGTCAAGGCCCCACTGTATTTGGAAACTTGGAATTAACTGGATTGAAAGAGCTTCCTACCTGTTAAGAAGAGTAAAATAGTGTATTCAGGGCTCTGACTTAAATGCAAGCCTGCAAAAAGACATTGACAATCGAAGTGGTTGTGTGGGGAGGAGTGGTTGAGGTTACAGATACCTGTGCCTGCAACTTATTTTATTCCACCCCAGATTCTGCGAGCAATCGACCCCCTGGGCATAGTGAATCTACTGGCTCAAGGAATCTTTATCAGTTGGCCTTTTGCTCAGGTTTACTAGGATTCTGAGGTACCAATTCCTAGTTACTTATGGCTTGTTTTCCTTTACCAAGTCATTCATTACCTGTCAGGTAGTTCCCAGAGGTCAAACCTGTGACACCTGCTGCCACACACCTCTTACTTGGCCTGGGCTCTGTACGTCCCCTGATACACAGGGCTCTGGAGATTGGCGATTTCTTGCCTTACCTCTACTTACAACAACATCCTACGCTTTGGACTTTCCCTCTCTTGTCCTTTATTTCCCTTTCCAGTCACTGCCACCAGCACCCCATCCCTCCAAAAGGGTAAATCTCTAGGTGGTCCCACTTGATAGTGTGCCTAAGGCTTATGCTCAACTTTGTTCCCAGAATCCCACCTTTTTACAATTATTCAGGAATCTTTCAGTTGTAAGAGGCACACAACCAACTAAATCCCATTTAATCTGAAAGAACAAAATGATTGATTTATTTTTGTATCCAGCAGAGGGAATGGGACCGTCCTCTGGGGCAGCTGGATCATGGGAGTGACTTATAGGATTATCTCCTGATCTCTGACATCTGCTTCCCTCACTCCTTTTTGCTGTGAATGTCAGGGAACAAAGCTGCCAGAGTTCAGGGTTTGTATCCGTTCAGTGGGAAACCAGAGAGAAAAGAAGGGTTTTCTTTCCCAGCACATGTCACTTGTCCAGACTGGAGTGGTCATTGTAGGGCACAGATGATGGCTCTCTCAGCCCGGCCTGTCTGCCCAGCCCTGTGACCAGGTCTGTTACCAAGTAGGGGCTGGACATGAGCAAGACCTCAAATGCAATGGGTGTGAGCTAAGGAGATGCCCCAAGTTGTATCTGCAACTCTTCTCTGATTCTCTGTGTCAAATGGGATTATCCAACTGGGAGTGATAGAGGAATGAACGTGGAAGATCAGGAAGAGAGCAAGGCAGTTTACTCACCTGAAGACATGCCTGAGATCAGGGAAATGGAGCAAAGAGGAAGAACAATGTGGGCTCTGCTCAGCCTCTCTTGACTATATGACCATTTCTGAGATTTGTTTAGAATGAAACAGCAAAAATATGCATTTGAGGACCGGACAAACTTGAGCTTGACCTGTTTGTTGCTGATATTAGAACAGTTATTTCCTACAGGAAATTTTGTGGTATCTGAATTGGGTTCATTTACTTACATTGTGCCCCAAGGATAATAGCTGTTAGCAGATTCAGGAAGGAGTCCTGAAATAGGGTGTGAATGATGATGATTGTGTTTTCTTTTTTTTCTGCCAAAAGTAGCTAAAGAGATGAGAAGGTGACTTAAAATAACTGTGTGAAATGATGAAGAGAAGGCAAACATTCTCTTTTTATAAGAAGGAAATTAATATTTTTAAATGGATAGCCTAATTGCCTAATTTAAGAATATCCTTTTTTAACTAAGAAAATAAAGTGAACATGTTTAAACAAATTAGGAGTTGAGAAGCTGCAAAAAAAAAGGTTTTAAAAGGCCTAAACAAGGATATTGCATTTTAGAGTGAATTAGAATACTTCTCTCTACTTTGTTGCTAAATTTGCTTATCACATTACTAAATTGGTTGTCTAGAATACCTTGCCACTCTATTGGCTAAAGCTTAAACATCTTTATAGGTCTTCACTGGTAAGATGATTATTTTGGAATTCATTTATTGAATCATGAAATAGTGCTTTCTTTGCACATATTAAGACAAACTATTTAAATATTTTGTACATATTAGGACAAATCTTGCTTTCTCACAGATTATCCTAAAATTCTAAAATTGAAGTGTCTTTTCCATTTTCTATCTTAATTTTTATTTTAAATCAGGTAAACAAAAGTTTGACATAAGAGAATATTCTTTCTTTTTATTTCATTTAAAAATTATTCTTGTTTTTCAGTTACAGTTGACATACATTATTATATTAGTTTTGGTGTATACCCCAGTGATTAGACATTACATTATTTACTCAATGATCTGCCAAAAGTAGCTAAAGAGATGAGAAGGTGACTTCTCATTCCAATAAATCTCACATCCATTTGACACCATACCTAGTCATTAAAATATTATTGACTATATTCCCTATGCTGTACATCCACAGGACAATTTGGTAACAACCAATTGGTATTTCTGAATCCCTTCACCTTTTTCACCCATACTCCCAACTTCCCTCCCACCTGGCAACCATCAAAAGGTTCTCTATATCTATAAAGTCTATTTCTGTTCTGCTTATTCATTTATTTTTTTTATACTCAATTGTTGGTAGATATGTATTTATTGCCACATTGTTGTTCATATTTTTAATCTTTTTCTTCTTCTTTTTAAAAAAGACTCTTTAATGTTTCATATAGTACTGGTTTGGTGGTGATGAAACCCTTTAGCTTTTTCTTGCCTGGAAACTCTTTATCTGTTCTTCAATTCTGAAAGATATTGATTTTAGAGAGAGGAAGAGGGAGAGGGAGAGAGAAACATCGATCAATTGCCTCCTGTACATGCCCCAACCCAGGATCAAACCCACAACCTAGGTATGTGTCCTGACTGGGAATCAAGCCTGAAACCTTTTGATGCACAGGATGACGCTTCAACCAACGGAACCACCCGGCCAGGGCTACTAGTAGTTTTGATGTGGTTGTGAGAGAAGGTGAGCACTGCATTTACCGATGCCATTATCTTGCCGGAAAGTTGAGAATATTCCTTTCTTGGAAATGTTTTTGTCTTCACAGAAGGCAATGGCACTGTAGTTGGATGTTTTCACAAAGCCTGGCTTAGTGTTTATTGAGACTCCTGTATTCATAACAAATTGACTTTGCAGAGAAGTTGAATTTCAAATATGGCATTCCAGTGAGTGCACACATCCAGGTTAGATCACGTGTCTGAGCTTAGTGTTCAGAAAACACGGACTTCACACTCAGGCAGCAAGAGTGGTGCAGATTTTACCAATTTTCCCATTTTCACTTGAAAAGCTTAGTTCAATTTGGCTGGAATGGAAAAACTGTCACACAGTGAAAAGTGACTTAAAGAACACCAGGAGCATGCTGAAAATAGGCACAACAGTCAGTACCTGAGCCACATCTAGAATTCAGTTTATTTAAATGCAGAGTGGGCATGAGAAAAATCATTCTAAACAGCAATTGTCAATGAGGGAGACACTCACAAATTAGTCAGTCTGAAGGAGGCACGGGTTGAAAGGTAATTTAAAGTACCCGTGAGTGTTCTGGGTGGTTTGGACATCTTAGAAACAGGCTCATGGAAACTGGTGATGAAAGGCAATAAAAAGGCAAAGTATTTGAGCTGCTCTGGAGGAGCCTCTTAGGCTGTCAACAAGCAGGTGAGGTCTAGCTGTCGCGATGCAAAGCCACCTCATGAAACAGGTAGATAGAGAAGCAGCAAGCCCCAAGAGGGCCCAGGGGAGCATTTGTCCTCCTTCAGCCTTCATTCTCCCCCTTTTGACTACGGAAAAGAGTGTAATAGGTCAAATAGGACCCCATCCCCCTTCATGTCCAGCCAGAGCTTCAGAATGTGATCTTTATTTAGAAATATGATCTTTGCAGATCTAATTAGGTAAGGATTTCAAGATGAAATCATCCTAGATTTAAGGTGAGCCCTAAATCCAATGACTGGTATCTTTATCAGAAGAGGAGAGGGCACAGACACAGGGAAGAAGGCCATGTGAAGACAAGGACAAAGATTGGATTCATGCTTTCACATGAAGCTGGAAGAGACAAGGAAGGACCCTCCCTTGGAGCCTTCAGAGCAAGTGTGGCCCTGGCCTCCAGAAGTGGGAGAGAATAATTTCTCTTGGTGTAAGCCACTACGTTTTTAGTAATTTGTTACAACAGTCTTAGGAGTCTGATACAAAGAGGGAGCAACACTGAGGAACTGTCAGACAATAGTGAATCCTCATTAGAACCCTGCGCCTGACTACATATGGATAGACTTTCTTAGTCATTGAAAACCCCTCATTGTTTTTTTTGTTTTGTTTTCAAATATGTTTTATTGACTTTTAGAGAGAGAGAGGAAGGGAGAGGGAAAGAAAGATAGAAACATCAATGATCAGAGAGAAACATCAATTAGCTGCCTCCTGCACACCTCTACTGGGGACCGAACCCACAACCCGGGCATGTTTCCTGACCGGGGATCGAACCAGTGATGTTCAGCCATTGAGCTACACTGGCAGGGCAAAACCCTTCGTTGTTAATACAGAAGGACCAAGAGCAGATAACCGCAGCATGGGTGGGGTGAAAATCTCATTACATGCAGCCACATTTTTTTCAAATTACACATATATGGGGAGTGGTAGGTATATGGGAACACTTTAATATATACATTGCGAATCAATTTTCTAGCTGGGCTCTGACCCACAGATAAATTTTGGTGGAGATTTAAAAAATCTGATATATGTCTGATGGCTTGAGTGTTGAGCGGATGAGAAATCTGGCATTGGGAGCATCACTACATAAACCTGGTGCAGCAGGAACATTTAACAGCAGCTAGAGGTTCTTATGGGTGGGCAGCTTTGAAAGTAAGATGAAGGAACCCAATGTGAGTTTTGAATGTCTAACAAAATGCCTGAAATGGGACAAATATGACAGGTGCTTGATAAATGTAAATGCCTATCTCTCTCCCTTTCCCATGTTGCTAAGCATGAATCTGCAGTACAGAATTATGTAATTCATGTATGAAGTCCTTTTGGAACTCTCTGCTGTCTGACTCACGATCAGAGCAGGTCATAGCTAAATGAGCCAAACCCAAACAGAAATTTTAATTTTTACTTGTCTTCCTCTCTCAATTAAAGGGCCCAAATACACATTTCATGGCAACTATATTAACTTCTCTTATCTGCTTCTGGTTTCCTCTACCCCCAAAAACTTTGTCATCCATGCTATCCAATCCCCATCATCTCAGTTCTAAAGCCAAGTCTTGTCTGTGCCATCTGTGGCCACAACATGTTCCGATACTTTCAATACCTCAGAGGTAGTCAGGCCTCCGGAAGTATAGTGCTTTCTTTTGCACTATTTTCTGAAGAAATTGAACATGGGGGAAATTTCATCCTTTCTCTCTTTGAGGAAGAGGAAAGGGAGAAGAAAATGACCAGGCAAATGAGGTCAGGGAAAGACTGTGAACCTCTTCACGCTGAAGCATTTTATTCCATTATGTACAATCTAATAAAATGATCTATACTTGACATTCCCGAGTAGCACATTTCTCTTACACTCTCAGGCCATTTCAATTAATATAGAGTCTTCATTTTCAACCTTTTAGCCAAAATTACCTGATGCTGTGTGGCAGGTGCTAAGAAATGAAAAACTCACCTAGAGAAGTAGCACCAAGACAGAAATAGATCTGTCTTGCTACATTTCCCTCTGCCCTCAGATACCATTGTTCTTGCTAAACCTAATCCACTCCTACTGATCCATTAAGGCCCCTTTCATATTGTACTTCTGCTGTGAACTCTCTTCTGTCTCCCCCAGAGATAATGTCTATCATTGTGACCTCACCTTAGTTATCACACAGTTATTTCTGTGCAAACACTTTGTAAATTGTTGCTGTATCTCTCTCTCCACAAAACTATTGGCCCATAGGTGAGGACCTTTATCCTTTCACTCAAGCACATACCTAGTAGGTATTGTCTAAATGCTGAATATAGTTATAATATTTCTATACTCAGTTTGTCTATACTTTTCCATGTACTTCCAACTGTTTATAATGAAGGCACTCGGACCTCTCTGATTCCAATAAGGGTAATATCTTACCTCACTGATTGTAGGTTTTGTCTTCAGTAGGTTTTAACATGTGGCCTTTGGAGAAAGTGTCCTTTGGGTGGTTGTTTCATTTCATGGTCCAAACGACCAGACCGTCATCATTTTAGTAGGGAAATTGAGTATCTGCCAGTGGCTTCTCCTCAGGAGACAAGAGAGGCTCAGAGGGGCTGAGGAGACTGTAGGGAGCACAGATTCAATAAGAGACCATGACAACAACCTCAAATGTGGCTGTTAGAAAAAACCAACAGCCTTTGGTCCCTTTCCACCTAACCCTCTGCCTTTTTCTTCTCAAGGACTGCTCACGTTTAGACTGAGACCAGTCATTTTTGGACCAAGAGCTTTTGATCGGCCTTCCAGGGCTCTGTTTCACCCCAAAGGCTGACCTTGTGAGAAGCACATGATGAAAACTGGTTATCTCCTCCCATGGGCGCAGGAGGCCGTCCTGAAGGGGAGTGACAGGAGCTGACCAAATGAAACACAGTCAAGTGAGAACCGTACAGAAGAACATCCAGCATATTTCCAGCTAGAATGCTCGCTGTTAATACACACAGCATGGATAACACAACCTTATACTGGAAAATTTGTAAGTTTGCTCAAACTATTATGCTCTTGAAAAAATCCTAAGTTGCCCTCCACTCTGTTATTTCCTTGGAGGAAGGCTACCCAATGACATATACAATTGAGTGGTTGGAAGTCCTGGCCTTTGAGGGACACACCCCAACCATTGCCACAGCAGCTGGTGTCCAGATGTGTTCTCTCACCTAAAATGATAACAATGGGTTGTTTTAAGTTTTGATGTCCTCCGGATGGCAGAATAACATAATAATGATAGCAATTATTGCTTCTGTGCACAGCAAGAATCTCCACAAGTTAAAAGGACTTGAAAAGCGAAATTTAGTTGAAGCTGAAGTTGCAGGAAGAAAAATTAAATGCAATACCATTTGCCTCCCTTTTAATCCTCCTCTGGAGGGAACAGAGAGGCCAGCATTTCAGGCCAAACCTTTTTGTATCAACAGTAGTTACACAAAAAGAACATCAAATCACTTCTCTTCTTTCCCTTAAGCCAAAAATCAGGGTGAAACTGTTGTGGATATTTTATCCCTTCAGAGAAGCAGACTCTCTGTTGCCTACGAAGCACCTTTGGAATCTATAGCTTTGCAAGAGAGATTAGATTAAAGGGAAACATTATTATCTGGCTTTACAGAGACTTTCAGCTTTACTTCAAGTCCTGTGGTTTTTGTTGTGTGTTTTTCTAAAAAATGTAAACAGAAAGGGCAGAAAAGTAGATATTTAGAAGGTCAAATGCATCGCTAAAGGCAGCATATGTGAACTTTCAGTCTGGGTTGCACATCTACCTCGGGATCTGCTGTTAGTATGCGGTATAGCAGGTAGGATAGGCATCGAGCAGGCGTTCTGGAGCTGATATCATGATATGAAATACAATGGGGCATGTTGTGGAGGAAGCTATTCTAGTCTGAGAGGCTATAAAAAGCTTCCCCATGAAATAATATGTGAGAAGAGATCTGAATGATGAGTAGGAGTTAATGTTTCAAGTGAGGAAACAAAATGTGTGAAGTATCTAGGCAGAGAAACGGAAAGAAAACCTATTTGGATAGAATGCATAGAGTGAGAAGAGAGGGCAGTTTGAGAGATACGCAGACCCCAAGGGACTCAGAGACATCCTAAGTGCTTTGGACTTTATTCAGTAGTAATAGAAAATGACGGAAGAGAAAAAACCATCAGTTTACATTTTGAAAAGATCACCCCAACTTAGTAATTGATGCTAAAAGATTGGGTAAAATGTTGTTGGGCATCAGAATATTAGCATGGTGCCCAATTAAAAAGGGAAAAAGTGCACAGTTACAATGAAGAAAGCAGAGAGCTATCAGTCAGCATCCCAACTAAGTGTTAAAATTTAGCATATCAGTTAATGAGGAAATAAGCCAACACATTGAGAAAGTGTAACATTCTACAATGCAACTATCTGGAACTTAACAAAAAGTCAATGTCATTAAAAAAAATGACTGGGGACAATTCTCAACTAAGATGTAAAAGAGATAACAATGGAATGCAGTGGGTTAACCCAGATGGAACCCTGATTGAAGATAAAGGGATCAACCATAGAAGACATTCTTGAGACAATTGGGGAATTGGGAATATGGACTGGATATTACAGGATATCATGGAATTACTGTTAATTTTCTTAGCTAGGTATTGTGGTCACCATATACAGGACAATCTTCATATTCTTAAGACACATATACTAAAGTCATAGGAATGAAGTGTCATATTTTGTACAACTTACTTTCAAATAGAATAGATAAAAATGTGACTATTTTTATATTCATAAAAGTACCTAAAAGAATGAAATAAAGTAAATGTACCGATACAATATTAACGATTGCAGAATATAAGTGGAGAGTACATGCTGTTTGTCGTTCATTGTAAAACTTTTTTTGAAGGTTTTCATAATTAGAGGTTAGCAATATGGAAGGTTAAATATTATGGGATAGAGAAGAATAAAGAAAGAGAATTTGGCACAGTGAGGAGATTGTTGCAATAGTTCAGGTAAGACCTGAAGCATAAACTAAGGGGTTGGTGAAGAAGATAATTTGACAAATTAGATTATTAGTTCAGTAAGAGAATGGATTCAACAGGATGGAGTAGAGATGATAGTTTGGAATAGTGCTTGGAACCTACTAGGCACTCAGTTGTCTAAACGCATAAAAAAATGAACGTGTAAATGGGATTAAAGAAGAGGGAGGAAAAAAGATGCCTTCCAGATTTTTTCCTTAGCAGCTGCATGCATAACATGACCATTAATTAAAAAACAAGAGAAGGAAAAACATATTTTGGAAGAAAGGAAAATGATAGGAGCAGTTCGAACTTGAAGTTTCTTACAGATCATCAAAGTGGAGGCATCAGGTTGACAGTTACATAGCGAGCTCGGAAGCAAGTGATTTCAGAATTATTGACCAATGAACTAATTGAAGTAAAACAATCTCCCAGAAAGAGTTTTATAGAGTGAAAGCTAAAGGAATAAAGGTCAAAGATACAGCCGGAGGCACTCTAACATTTGTGTGGGCAGAGATGGGCAGCTAGCCAAAACCACTGACACTGAGTGACCTGAGAAGCCGAAGAAAAGCTAAGAGAGAATGGCAACAAGGAAGTCCGGGGAGAGTACTTGAAGGGGGAAGTACTGGAACAGTGTCAGAAGCGATGAAAAGGTCAGGGGAGATGGGATTGGAAAGTGAACACATAGACTAGACTTGGATTGTTGGCGTGAGAGAACAAGTTTGGAAGAGTGATGATGATAGACATTAGACCACCTTGGGCTGTGAAGTTGAGGACCTGAGAAGAGTGCAGCTAACTCCTCTGAGAAACTGGACTACAAGAGGAAAGACATAGACTAGGAGTTGGAGGGAGTTATAGAGAACGGTGTTGTTGTTTTTTTTAAGGTAGAAGACATTTGAGCATATAAAATGCAAATTGGAAAGACAAGTTGTGAGGCAATATTGCAGTTATGGAGGAGCAAGGGGTTATGGATGATGCAAGGTCTCTGAGAAGCCTGGGATGGCGGGCTCCAGAGCAGAGACATGGATTATTGGTGAAACGAAGGGCATTGATGGCAAGATTTCCAAGGTTCTTTCCAGCTCTAACCAGTTATGTTTTGGGGTGTCTAGAGGAAGGGGAAAGACTTGGAGGGTGGATCCTGTTAGTGTAGACAGGCAACAGGACACCATCAAACTGCAGGGTCAGGAATGATAATCCTGGGGTGTCACCTGTAGGGAGCTGAAGAGAATGAATGGACGTGTCTGAAGATGACTTTAAACCCTGAAGTACTAGCTGTTGGAAACTTTCCCATCTAAGCAAAAGCAGGAGGAACCAGAAACCAAACTTTATTTCAGAGTTTTATCTATGGCTAGTTTTGCAACTGTCAAAGCTTTAGTCACTTTGAAGGTATTTTTTTCAACTGGTAGTTGAATATAAAATAGGTTTTTTTTAGAGATTGTTTTTTTACATGACATGTTACTAAAAGAGCTTGGACTTCTGGGATGACTGTGACTTTTATAAAGGTGTCATGGACACAGACTTGAAATAGGAATAGAGTAAAGAGAGGAATTGGAGACCAAGACATGAAGGTGGCCCTAACCGGTTTGGCTCAGTGGATAGAGCGTCAGCCTGCGGACTCAAGGGTCCAGGTTCGATTCCGGTCAAGGGCATATACCTTGGTTGTGGGCACATACCCAGTAGGGGGTGTGCAGGAAGCAGCTGATCGATGCTTCTCTCTCATCGATGTTTCTAACTCTCTATCCCTCTCCCTTCCTCTCTGTAAAAAATCAATAAACTATATTTAAAAAAAAAAGACATGAAGGTGATGACCATGCAGTGGAGCTGAGAGAGGTGATGAGTTTGGGAATGATGAGCAGTGATACTGGTTGTGATTCCTGTAGGGGTCTGAGTCAATTTTCATTAACGTTAATATGACTTATAACAATAATAATAAGCATTTGCTGAGCACTTTCTATGTGCCAGCCACGTGCAGACTGTTTATTACCTCATGTAATTCTCAAAGTGATCCCATGGGGTACTACTATTATTCCTGTGGTGTTTTTTTATTGTGATAAAATATATAGCACAGAAAACCTAACATTTTAAGCATTAGTAGCACTAAGTACATTAACATTGCTGTACAACCATGCCACCATCCATTCTCAGAACTTTTTCATCTCCTAAACTGAAACTCTGTGCCCACTGAACAAGGCCCAATCCCTCCACCCCTTCTGTTTAGAAGATGATCGTAAGACTTAAAGAAAGTAAAAAGTATTCCCTAAGAACATAGAGCTAGTATGTGTTCTTAATTTTAGATTCTGGAATTTATATGTCTAGAAGAGTTTGATTTTAAGTGAATATAGATCTCCAGACAGAATTGCCAGTCTATGCCTTAAGTTCCCAGGTCACTGAAAGAAGAAGGGTGTGCTAAGGACGGGTAAGTCTGAGTTCTGGAAGATCAGATACCCTTTAGAACAGTTAACATATTACTCTCAGAGTCCTGGCTGATGGCTTTCCTACTCCACAATCTTTCTTACTCATGATCAATGCTTTGGGCCTCTATGATTCTCTTCTACTCACCAAGGAAGTAGGTGGCCACCAGGAAACTTTCTCGAATTACCTTTCAGGCTAGCGTGGGTAGCTACAGAAGAATCTAGTAACATATTATTACTTAATGCAAACCTACAAATCCGCCAGAAATTAGCAATTTATTAAAAAAGTAATAGCCTGACCATCTTTTTTGTTTGTTTGAAGATTTTGTAGTGAAGATAAGAAAAATAAAACTGTATTACTTTTCCTTGTGACTTTATTTTACTTTGCTTCTTGTGCCTTTCTTTTCCCTCCCTCTTAACCTCTTTCGGTAAAATCCAGCTTACCTACAGACTCTACTATGTCAATTGGCAGCACGCTTTAATATGTTTCTTAGACACAGATGATTGGAAATACAGGACTGTAATTTATAACTGATTCTGTTACTAAGAAAACCAGGGCAGCTTTGGAATTTTCCTTTGGGAATGATCACAAACTGGAAAGAAATCTATTAAGAGTTTTAGAAGAAAAATGTATAAGACATGGTTTAATTGAACTCCTACATAACAAGTTAATATTTATAAGCTTCTGTAGCCTTTTCCTGCCTGTGGTATAAATATTGCTACATAAATCTTCCCCCCCATAAATTTGATCACATTATATGGTATGTGGGGGTGGCCAGGGTACTTAAATATAAATACAAACCACACTTGTAAAACATTCCTTTAAACAAGCTACAAATAAAATTACTGGTGCTTTAAGAGACCACACTTACAGGATTTTAGTTCTACAAGACTTTTTTTTCACAGTCAAAGCATGGAACTTGAAGGAGAAATTCTTTTTTTATGTCAGCCCTCTGGAAAATCATTTCAGGAAAAACAAACAAGAAGATAATTTGCAGAATCTATTGTTTTTCCAGCTACAAGGAAACATTCCTAGTATGCCTGTCTGAGATTTCTTTCCATCCAAACCCTGACAGGTTTCCTTAATATTATTGGGGCTGATGGGGGAGAGGTAATCTTAGTCTAGAGAAACACGCTACCTGCCCAGGCTAACTGATAGCACCTTCTAATACGTATATGCAGTCATGTGCTGAAACATAGCTACTCATGAAAGTGAGAACATTCTCTTCCAGATGGTGTCTTCGACTCAGTGTTGTTGTTACAGCCCAAGTCATCTTCTAAAAACTGCTGCAGCCCGACAGGAGGAAGTACCTTGTCTCTGAACACAGAGCCCAAGGAGTGCTAAAAAGGGAAATGGAACATATGGTAATAAGTGCTCTGAAGCTTTGATGCCGGCTTGCAATCAGCAACCAGGGCGAGAGCTGCATTGGCAACCGTGAACTTGCCCCCCCAGGGCCTCATTAACAAAGCCAACTGTGCCGCAATAGAGGAAAACAGGGCCACACACTTGAAGGAGATCGCAGCCTTTGGGGTGAACCCTTTGGCTGGACGGGGCATGAAATGGGTGGGAAGGAAGCTTCAACAAGTAGCTGAAGAAAAAACCACCACCCAAGTGGCCCCTTTGCCATAAGTGTCTCTGTGTATTTGGACATGAAAGTGGTGAGTTTTTGAAAGTTGACTTTCTCAAGTGTGGCATTTTGGGCACTGACTACAAAGTGCCAGATGTGCTCTCGGGCTACTCCTGGCTCTGACCTTAGTGGTGGGAGTCATTCTTCGCTTCAGCTTTCCCACAGGTGGGATGGGATAGGAGTGTTGGGCAGGCCGGGAGGGGATGAGGTCATTGGAGTGGGCTCGAACTCACATGACTTGTGTCTTTATGAGAAGAGACAGACACACAGAGAGATGCTATGTTATGACAGAGTCAGAGATGGGAGTGATGTAGCTACAAGCCAAGTGTTGATGTCTACCACCAGATTCAAGGAAGGGTTCTAGCCAGAGTTCTAGAGGGAACATGGACTGACCAACAACTTGACTTTGGACTTCTAGCCCCCAGACTATGAAAAGAAATAAATTCCTGTTGTTTTAAGCCACCCAACTTATGGTACATCATTATGGCAACTCTATCAAACTAATGTAGCGTGTATCACACTGATGTGCTCCATATTCTACATATTTGTTGTGTTTATTGTCTGTCTTCCCAACACTGTAATGTAAGCTCCAGGAAAGATGGACCAATCCTGACACTCTGTTCCACACTGCTCTGATCTCTGCTGGGTTCTACCCAATCTGACTTCTGCCTAAAGATTGAGTGGTCCTAAAGCATCATGGGTGAAACCTGCAATAGAATCTCATGAAGATAAGAACTGAACTTTAGACAGGAAGTGGAAATCCTAGCTTCCATCTAATGATAGTAGAAGAGTAATTTGGAATAAGATAGAATTTGGAGACTATACAGGCTATGATGCTACTATGTAGGAAGTCATCTAGTTGATCTCCCATCTAATGTTGACCTTGTGTCCAGACTGAGTGATGAAAAGAGTTATGCAAGTGTCTGAATATTAGATGAAAAAATGCTGGTGGATTGGTTGGACATAGAAGGACAGGTACCTCAGATAATTCCTGGAAATTATGAAACTATTTTGTAAAATATTTGTCTTTATTTTTCCTTCATACTGTTAGTTTTAACAGCTTTTAATTATTTTTTTTCACAGTCCTCAAAATGACTCAGTAACACTTTGCCCCAAAGGAAAATGTGTTACTTTTGTAATACAATATTATATGCATTATTGAATTCTGAAGCTAAACATATTAGAAAACAATGCATAATGTACAAAGAATTAGAGCATTCAGACTGACACCAAACAGTTGTCCATCACCAAGAAGATGCCCTATATTTTGTCCCTGGTCTGTATATATAAATAGAAAATGTTAGGAGGATAAAAGTAAGGAACTAAAAAAGAAAATGAGGACTCTCAGGGCAATATAGTGCAACAGTTGGGGGAATAGCTTATGGAATTAGAGCTGGATTTGAATTCTAATTTCAAGACTCAATAGCTGGTCACTAACTACTAATCCTAAATTTCCCAGCAACAACCCCTGTCTCCAAGTGTTGTTTAGGGTTGTAAATAAAATACACATGGAAAATACTTAGCTCAGTCCTCAGAAAATTGTGCCCATTATTGTTATGTCTCCCAACGCAAGTACTACCTGCAGATGAGATGTATTTTAATATCTTGTGAAAGAATATCAGGTGAGAGAGAGCCTCCGCTCACTGATATAGGGAGAGAATCTTCTTCCGGTCAACGATCTGAATGTACTTGTTGGCAATGACTATTATTGTGGGAAGGGAACCATTCACAGCCTCCGGATTAACTGCTATATCACTTCCCCTGATTACCCTTTTCATCTCACTTGACTATAAATGTATAATCCAATGATCCTTTCACTTAAATAGCTCCTTTGATGATAGGCTTCTTCAAAGTGCTTCCCAGCTATTCATTAATTAGGCAAATCCACCCATTTTTTCTAGAGCCTATCACTGAGACCCTTGAAGAACTTTGGGGAATAGAAAATCTCCCCTGACTTTCTAGAGAAGATGGACTCACAGATTTCACAGCATCACGTAGGAAGAGAAAGGTTATATTCCAATAGCTAATCTTACTACTGTTGCCTTACTAATTTTGTCACTTTGCAAGTTTCTTTGAAAAGCTTCCACCTTAGGTGTGAATTGACCAGACCTCTGTGACATGACAGGGCAGTAGGCTTCCTGCAACACTAATCATATTCTTTGCCTCCCTAATCATATTCCTCTTTAAAGTCTGATATCAGGAATTCTGACACCCCAGCATTAGCTTCATCTCTCTTATTTCATACCATGGCAGATAAAAATTATACAGCGGTTTGTTCAATTTCCCCCAGAACTGGGTGAAACTGGCTGTTAGATAACTGGATTTAAAACTGCCTGGCTAAAGTAACACATCAAATTGTAAGTGACCCGGGAACTTGATTGATCTGTGCTTTGGTTGGCCATCTGAGCAGGGAGCTTGGTTGTCAACAAATGAGGCATGTTTTAATTAAGAATTCTTCTTACGTCATTACAGACAGTAACACCAGTGTGGTTCTGAGATTGCACTACAGATGCTTAAGGGGGCTCTACTGCTGTGAGGCTCTGATCAGAATCTGACCTTTGCTAGTCTAGAAAATGATGGGAAAGAAAATGTGCGATTTTCCTAGGCTTGCAAAGTGGTTCAGAAAATAACTAGATTCTTCGAAATTGCAGAAAAAGTGCCTCTCTTCAGAAATACTTATTTTAGAAAAGGAGTTGAGACTATTACTTGCCCACTGCAGAGAATCCGTACTCGAGGATTACAGGGCGTGCTCCTCACATTGCTTAGGTCTCTCTACTCAACTATCCTCATATATATGTACTTTTGTGGCACATACCACAACCGTCTCATTGTATTCTATCAAAGTCTTTTGACTTTTACTCAACAATTATTGACTGGAATGGACTGGTGACCACTTCCAGTTCCTCCTCTTATAGAATTCACATTCCAGTGAGGAGACAGACAATTAAAAATTCCTATAAAAATATAAAATACAATGTGCATTCATATAATTCAGGAACTTTATTCTTAGTTACACAAGGAATAGAAATGTACACATATGTTCACCAAAACCTCTACAAGAATGTTAACAGAATTATTATTCATAATAGCTAAAAATAACGAAGAACAAACTATCTATAGAAGAATGGGTAAACAAGCATGGTGCATTTATACAATGGAATGCTGCAGACAATAAAAAAGAATCAACTACTGATTAATGGCATGCATGGACATCAAAATAATTATTCTCTAAGGAGCTAGACAAAGAAAGATTACATAGTTATGATTTTATTTAAATTAGGTTCAAGACAGGTAAAACCGATGTGTTTTTAACAGAAGTTGGAATAGTGTTTATCTCAGGGGAAGTGTAATTATTGGGAGAAGGTATGAGAGAAATTCCTCATGTGCTGGTGATATTCTATGCCTTAATTCAGTGCTGGTTACACAGGTATATGCATATGTAAAAGGACACATAGCTGTATGGTCAAAATTGCCAACACATATCCATCCTTAGTAATATTATCTTACTAGAGGCCCGATGCATGAAATTCATGCAAGGGGCTCGGCCCTCACAACCCCAGCTTCGACCGGCTGCCAAGCCTAATTAGCATATTATGCTTTTATCATTATAGATATTTATATGAGACTTAACAATTTAAACATGTTTCTGTACACATTGTCTCAGCTGACCTCAATTTTTATAAAATAGGTACTGTGTCTATTGAAGGATCAGTCAAAGTCACCAAGTAAGGGGAGGAGCTGGGAGTAGAACTCACATGTTTTAGTCACTACATGCCCCTTTCTGTGGTTGGCGAGACAGGACGTGCACAAGTGAAACCTGTTGCTTTTATTTTTTTTTTTGCAAAAAGCTTTATTGTTTCATTTGGTCCAATGCATGGGAGAGGGCTCCAGGTGGCTAAAAGAATGGCAGGAGTTTGGGGGAGAGGCTCAGGTAAAAGTCAGACACCAGGAGATGCAGAGGGGCCCCTCTAAGGCCTCTGGGCTCCAAAGGCTCCTGGTCGTGCTTGATTGCAGCGGTTCTCAACCTGTGGGTCGAGACCCTTTGGCGGTCGAACGACCCTTTCACAGGGGTCGCCTAAGACCATCCTGCATATCAGATATTTACATGACGACTCATAACAGTAGTAACATTACAGTTATGAAGTAGCAACGAAAATAATTTTATGGTTGGGTCACAACATGAGGAACCGTATTTAAAGGGCCAGAAGGTTGAGAACCACTGAGCTTGAGGGCCGCCTTTCAAAAAGATGCTCACCCAGCCCAGCCGGGGGCGGCAGCCTGTGGAGGGGAGGCAGGTGTCACCCATCTTCTTGATGCGTTTCACCTCCTCACCCGGAAGTGGTTCTGCAGGAAGTCACAGCGCTGAGTGCCTGCCCGGGAGAACCAGGGCCTGCAGCTCCAGGGGGCCTGGGTCAGGCCCCTCTCCAAGGCCAGGGCGGCTTCCATGGAGTCCTGAGTTTTGCCCGCTCAGCTTGTCCTGGGGAGAATGCAGCCACCACGCTGGTTTTGCTTCTTTCCTCCAACTCTCCGCCCTCCAGAGCCACATCGGGAGGAAATAGAAGCCCAGAGAGAGGTAGGTGTAGGCGGCGCAGAGGCAGGCTGGCCAGGCGGTGGACCGCAGCCTCCACCTGGGTGGGTGGAAAAATTCTGACCAATTTGGGAGCTTATGGTTGTTCGGCAATAAGGAATTTAAGGTATAAAAAAAAAATGGTGTGTTGGCTGGTCCCGGAGGTGGCTCTGAAGGTGGTGACAGGATAAGACCCAGGAGAATGGCCCGAGGCTGGAAGGGGTGTCCCTGGGTCTCTTCTGTTGAAGCAGGAGACAGATCCCGGAGGGCCAAGGGCACTGCCGAAACCTGTTGCTTTTGAGCTCTCAAGTCTGAGCGCTTGAACCAGCAAGTGTCCTTTTCTCCCATTTCGTACTGGCACAAAACTTTGCAATTTTTGACACTTATACAGGAGGTCTTCGTCACACCATTCTCTGAGGTAGGTCATGCAAGGAACAGGGAGATCTAGTAATAGTTCCTCAAATTAATACATAAAAGCGGGGAGTTTGTTAAGAAAGATAAACAAAGCTCCACATTTTGCTTTATGTTTAGAGAATGAGATGGTAACTCCTTTCCAACACCTGGGAAGTGACTATAACTTTATAAAGTACAAAATATGGGATTTAAGTCTAAGGAGGAAAATATTTTAAAAAACTAAGTTCTCTGTAAGTTCATTGAGCATCTGAAATGATGAATAACAGATATAATTAATTATCGCCATTTCCTACACCATCCACATTATCCTTCTCCATTGTTCTATTAAGGCAGTGGTTCTCAATCTTGGCTGCACATTAGAATCACCTGGGAATCTTTTTAAAATCCTGATGTCTGGGCCTCATCCTCCGGAAATTCTGTTTCTTTGTTACTAATGTTGTGGCCCCACCCCAAAACAAAGAAACAGAATTTCCGGAGGATGAGACTCAGAAATCAGGATTTTAAAAAGGTTCCCAGGTGATTCTAATGTGTAGCCAAGGTTGAGAACCACTGTATTAAGGCATGATTTATAGTCAGCAAAATTTCTCCTTTTTTAGTGTCCAGTTCTACAAATTTTGGCTAACACATTCAGTTGTGTAACCACCATCCGAATCAAGATATAGAACAGAACATGTCACCCCCTCAAAATCCTATATCATCTATTTTATATGACTTTCTAAAATTACCTAAAATGTTGACAGGCCATCGCATCCTGGAACACAGAGGTTAAGATATATATATATGTATATGCCCAAATATGTCTGTATTTTAGCATTATTTGTCCTTATTTGACAAACTGGGAAATCAGCGCTCAGAGAGGTCAATCATTTTCCAAAGTGGTGAAGCTGGGGCTGAAACCATACTCCCCAATTCATCCCTCTCCCAGGTACACACTTGAGAACTGCATAGAGAAGGCTAAGGAGTACCCCAGCGTATGTAGACAGACCTAAGAAAGACCCTCCATCAGGGAAGGGGACCTTCTGGAGTGAACTCCAACTTCTTGGCTACTTCGGGGGGGAAACATGTTTTTTCTTGGAAAACAATACAACCTCTCCTTTGTCAGTAATTTCTGACTGAGCCCAGAGTGAGACTTTTCTCCCCTGTATGAACACTGCTTGGCTTTTATAGTAGAAATCTGTTAGAGAACAGACTTCACAGGACTGTGCTGTACTTGCAGAAATGCTTCCTTCCACAATTCTCTGATTCTAGTGGTGACTTGGCCCTCAGGTAAGGGAGGGCTAGTTTATCAATGGGCAATGTTTCTGGACTGCAACCCCACCCAGAGGAAGGAGGGGTGATTGATCTGACGTTAAAAAATGTGCTGCTTATGGCAGCATCCAACTGTGCATGTAGCAAGCATCATTATATTCTCACATGCTGGGAACACTCGTCTTGATGGAAAGTTAGTCAATCAAAATTCCCTTTCAAAGGATCGCTGCTGTGGGGTCTGTTCTTGATTCCTGAAGCTGCAGAGACACACCGAGAATGGAAAGGAAAGCATACTGCACAGTATGCTTTCATGAGGCACTCTAACGGGCCAAGGAGGCACAGTTCCTTGTCCATCAAAAATGCAGTAAATTTCCTGAAAATTAGATTTAATGTGATATGTGCTTTTTCCTTAGTGGAACCACAGATTACTGAAATATTTCCTTTAGCTCCAAGACAGAGTGACATGAAAAAAAAAATGATGAAATGAAAAATTACGGTTATCTATTGGCTATCAGAAGGAAAAAGAGCTAGGGAGGTTTATAATAAAAGTGAAACTCAAAGGAATTCAAACTCATTCCATTTGCAATTAAAGCCCACGTTTAAATCATGAAATTATGCAGCCTTGGCAGACTGAGCTGAGCTAATTTATAGGCATTTAATTAACTCCACGGGGGAGAGCCCCCTGTTGTTGCTGTGTGAATATAATATTTATATTGATAATTATAAAACTAATTTGAAATATATTAAAGAAGACCTAGGTGGATACAGTACAGCCCATTCTCTCTGAAACTCCACATGGCCCATATCAGATTGAGAGAACTGACCCAAGGTCCAGCCAGAGCTGTACTTGAGACCTCAGTGGCAGGGGAACAAGGATGAAGAAGGAGAGAAGGAGATGCGGCAAGATTCCTTCTTTTTGTTTTCTAAAAAGTGTCCTGTTTTCTTTTTACCATCTCGGCTAAAAGTATCACAGGGCCAACCACGGAAATGCCGTCTCTAAAAGACAGACCACTGACAGGCCAGTCAATATTTATTCAATGAATTTTGTTTTTTAAAAATTTCTCATGCATTTCTCCCACTCTCTACACAGGCAATTTTCTTTTCAAAGTTACAGGCCATCACATGACTTTTCCTTCCTCTTTAAGAACTGACTATTCCAGCTTTTGCTCAAGGATCAGCCCACACAAGCTATAGAACTCAGGGCACTGTGGGCATGCTGCTCTCTCCACAGCAGGGGACAGCATTGTTGAATTGAGTTTGGTGGGCAGAACTTCTCTGGGGAAAAATCCATTAAACTGCAACTTCTCAGAGGAAGTAACGGAAACGTAAAGAGAGGTATTAGTTAGTTGTCAATATTTACTGAGCACTTTAGGGAGAGTGCCTTACAATTTTCTCTGAGCTTCTGTCTTTGGAGAGGAGAGTGGGAAGTGTTTCTCAATTGTCTTGAGTTAAAGCTCTGATTGATAACAAAAATATTAGGTTAAAATGTATAACAAAAATCCAACATTATGTCCACTCTGGAACAGTAACTTTATTTTTTGAAAATATATTTTATTGATTTTTTACAGAGAGGAGGGGAGGGGGATAGAGAGTTAGAAACATCGATCAGCTGCCTCCTGCACACTCCCCACCGGGGATGTGCCCACAACCAAGGTACATGCCCTTGACTGGAATTGAACCTGAGACCCTTCAGTCCACAGGCTGACGCTCTATCCACTGAGCCAAACTGGCTAGGGCTGGAACAGTAAATTTAAACCCCTCTCTCTCTCTTCTCTTCTGTCCCCGCCCCCTCCTCCCCTGACTCTGACCTTCCTGTCCTTCAGCCTCCCTCTGGTAAAGACTCTAGTAATTCCCTCAGATTCACTCAGATAATTCAGGATGATCTCCCTCTCTAGAGATTCCTAACATATTTACATCTGAAAAGCCTCTTTTTGCCACGTAAGGTAATATATACACAAGTTTCAGGGATTAGGATGTGGATAACACACAAGCCAGTTGCTAAGCTGTTTTCCCTTGGTGATAAATCCACTTTTCTTTATCTCCGATTTGAGATAAGGAAGTCTGCACACTGTTTCTGCTTTAGTAGCTGGTTTTCTGCTAGGTGATGCCAATAGGGGGCAGTAAAGGATACTGGAAGGCCAGATGACGAAGAAGGGAGTTCATCCTTTCTGTGCAGCTTGATGCTCTTATTGGCATTGCCCTAGCGAGGGTCTTCACTGGCAGCAGATCCCAGATTTTTTCCCATGTTCCAGAATGGCCACACTTCTGGCATCTGTCTCATTGCCCTCAGAGGTACCCTCAATGGGTTGGGCAATGGATCTCTTCGGAGGTCCGAGTCTCTACTCATCAGAACCCCTGCTCCAAGCACCTGGGATCTGATAACCTCAAATCATTTTCCTTGTTTCTCCAACCCTAGGGATGACAGCAGCTTCTTAAATAATTGTTATAGTGATCATTTTTAGATTTGTCAGTTATGATCAGTTTTTAATTCCCTCAACAAATAAGTATAAGATTAAAAAGTGATTGATAATAGCCTTAGAAGAAATAGGAGTTAGTGGTGAGGATAGAGAAATTATCTCAAGCCTGTCTGATGCTGGTTGTTTTGCAATAAATATGACGGTACAGAAAGACAAGTCTACCTTCCCAAGAGAGACATTTCAAAATTTTCTTCTTAATGTGAAGCAACCATAATCCAAAAGACATTCACACTCGCTATGATTTTTTTGAAGCAGAAAATTTATTCAAAGGAATATAATACAGGCTTATTAGAAAGTCTTAATCCATCTTAAAGTTAAAACTATTAGTTTGGCCAAGTTTAATTCAATACATATGTATTTTTTAATGCCAGTCATTTAAATAGTCCAACACAGTGAAGATCTTAATAAAATTTTACACACACATAAGTGTGCACACATGTACAAGAGAGATAAATATTCAGAGATTTATAAATTTATAGTCTTCAAATAAGCTGTCCAAAGAAACTATCCATTTGAATTTCTAGATGTATGCTGTAGTGAAACCACACTCGATTTATGACCTCATTAATGCGTGGTTGAACATTCTTTAGATTACACTCTTGCCAAAGATAAATGCACTTGGCATAATATAATGTTTCAATCATGGAAATGTGATCTTGATCACATTTAAACCTGCTGTTTATACTCTGACATTAATTACCAACCCAGAGCCCCTTCTAAAGCTGCACAGCCAGTCTTTGAAGAGGTTGTTCATCAGATAGGAGTGATGTTTGTCAAGCTATGCACTCTTTTTAATGGACTTAATGTAATCATTGTTAAATATCCAGATCCTCTTCCCCCCCATCTCCCACCTTCTCAACTTAATGGCCTATATGGCTCTTTAAAGTCATTGAGACACCCGGAGGAGCTGATGTGATACAAATCTACCAGAAGTCAAAGCAATGAAGTATATTCTCATTAAAAAGATAACACCTTGAGGTTTGAGTGGAAGAAGTTGGGGACACAGAGCAAATCACATTAAATCTTATAATTTATATGTATGTCTGAAATTAGATTATGTGAAAAATGGAGTTTATAGGGGAAAATAATTCATAAAAGGCAAAACTGAAGTGGTGTGTGTGTGTGTGTGTGTGTGTGTGCACTTAGAGTAGAAAGTGGATATTGTTGCATTCCAGTACAAGGTCTAGTGCTCACAGTAGGGAACCCAGGGAATGTAACAGAGGTTCACATGTGTAGATCCTTTTCTTATGGCTGCTTCTCTGAATCATTGCCCATCCTTCTGGGCACCCTGCTCCTCAAAGCACAGAGCCTCAGGATTACCACAGAGCTTTTCCTTTTCCTTAGAAAGGCGTGTTTACTGAGAACTTAGTGAGCTCTTATAATGAGACTAGAGGCCCAGTGCATGAATTTCGTGCACTGGTAGGGTCCCTAGCAGCTGCCAGCAGCCAGCCAGAGCCTCCCTTCATTCCACTCTGCCCCCTGGTGGTCAACACATGTCATAGCGAGTGATTGAATTCCTGGTCAGTCAAACTCCCAATGGGACACTTTGCATAATCTACACTAATAAAAGAGAAACATGGTAATTGGCGTACGACCGCTACCCTTTTCATTGGCTAATCAGTGAGTATATGCAAATTAACTGTCAGCCAAGATGGCGGCCGGCAGCCAGGCAGCTGGAAGCGAACATGAGGCTTGCTTGCTGCAGTGACTACAGACTCCAACGTTCCCCGCCTCACTTTCCGGCCTCTCAGTTGCAACTCTATGCAACTATATACTATGTTGCAAATAAGAAGCTAAACAAAAGCCCAGGAACTGGCTTTCAGTCAGCCGGGCTTTAGCAACATTGTATCGATGTTTTCAGCAGCGAGGCCTCAGAGCTAAAGCTGGCCCAGAATAAAAAATAAAAAAAAGAAAACAAGGAGCAGTTGGAAGCTTCAGTCACTCGCTTTCGGAAAACAGCCCTCAGCCCCCACCCAGACTGGCCAGGCACCCCAGTGGGGACCCCTACCCTGATCCAAGACACCCTTCAGGGCAAACCAGCCGGCTCCCACCCGTGCACCAGGCCGCTATCCTATATAGTAAAAGGGTAATATGCCTCCCGGCACCGGGATCAACGTGACAGGAGGCAGCTCCCAAACCCCCTGATCACCCTGCGGCTCTGTGTGTGACAGGGGGCGGGGTCACAACCTCCCTATCCGCCCTGCTCTGTGCCTGATAGCGGGGAGCTCCCCAATCCCCTGATTGCCCTGTGACTCTGTGTGTGACAGGGTGCAGCGCACCAACCCCCTGATCGGCCCTGCTCTGTGTGTGACAGGGTGCGGTGCCCCAACCCCTCCTCCCCCCCCAGGCCCTGCTCTGTGTGTGACAGGGTAGAGCCATAACCTCTCCATCGGCCCTGCCTGGAGTGTGACAGTGGCGGCGCCCCAACCCCCTGATCGGCCCTGCTCTGTGGGTGATAGAGGGTGGAGCCCCAACCCCCCTCCACGGGCCTTGCTCTGTGTGTGACAGGGTAGAGCCATAACCTCCCCATTGGCCCTGCCCTGAGTGTGACAGGATGCAGTGCCCCAACCCCCTGATCCGCCCTGCTCTGTGTATGAGAGGGGGCGGTGCCCCAACTCCCCTATCGGCCCTACTCTGTGAGTGACAGGGGGGAGCTCCTCAACCCCCTGATCGGCCCTGCTCTGTGAGTGACAGGGTACGGAGCCCCAACACCCCTGATGGGCCCTGCTCTGTGTGTGACAGGGGGCAGCACCCCAACCCCCTGATGGGCCCTGCTCTGTGTGTGACAGGGGGTGGCGCCGCAACCTCCCCATTGACCCTGCCTTGAGTGTGACAGGGGGCGGTGCCCCAATCCCCCAATCGGCCCTACCCTGAGCGTGACTGAGGGTGGCATTGCAACCTCCTGATCCGCCCTGCTCTGTGCATGATGGGGCGGCGCCACAACTCCCCAATCGGCCCTGCTCTGAGCCTGACCAGGGGCTGCACTTAGGAATTGGGCCTGCCCTCTGCCACCTGGGAGCAGGCGTAAGCCAGCAGGTCGTTATCTCCCGAGGGGTCCCAGACTTCGAGAGGGCACAGGCCGGGCTGGGGGACAACCCCCCCACCACCCTGAGTGCACAAATTTTTGTGCACCGGGCCTCTAGTCAACACTAATAAAAGAGAAACATGGTAATTAGCGTACGACCGCTACCCTTCCCATTGGCTAATCAGCATATCCTTATGCAAATTAACTGTCAGCCAAGATGGTGGCCTGCAGCTAGGCAGCTGGAAGCGAACATGAGGCTTGCTTGCTCCAGTGACTGCAGACTCCAACGTTTCCCGCCTGACTTGCAGGCCTCTGAGCTGCAACTCTAAGAAACTTTGTAACAAATATAGAAGCTAAACAAAACCCCAGAAACCAGCTTTCAGCCGGCGGGATCTCAGAGCTGGAGTTATACATTGTTTCGATTATAGAACCGAAACAAACCAGATACCTGGTTTCAGCAGCGGAAGCCTCAGAGCTAGAGCCAGAGCTAAAGCTGACCCAGAATAAAAAAGAAAAAGAAAAAAGAAAAAAAGGAGCGGTTGGGAGCTTCAGTCAACTGCCACCCTGAAAGCAGCCCTCAGCTCCTCACCCAGACTGGCCAGGCACCCCAGTGGGGACCCCCAACCTGAAGGGTGTGTGACCAGCTGCAAACAGCCATCATCACCTCATCCAGGCTGGCCAGGCACCGCAGTGGGGACCCCCACCCTGATCCAGGACACCCTTCAGGGCAAACCAGCCTGCCTCCAGGCCTCTATCCTATATACTAAAAGGGTAATATGCCTCCCAGCACCGGGATCAGTGGAGCCTCGAGGCCTCCTGGCACCGGATCAGCGTGACAGGGGGCAGTGCCCAAACCCCTGATCGCCCTGCAGCTCTGTGTGTGACAGGGTGCGGCTCCCCAACCCCCCGCCCACAGGCCCTGCTCTGTGTGTGACAGGGTAGAGCCATAACCTCCCCATCGGCCCTGCCCTGAGTGTGACAGTGGCGGTGTCCCAACTCCCTGATCGGCCCTGCTCTGTGGGTGATAGAGGGCGGCGCCCCAACCCCACCCCCCCACTCGGGCCCTGCTCTGTGTGTGACAGGGTAGAGCCATAACCTCCCCATTGGCCCTGCCCTGAGTGTGACAGTGGCGGCGCCCCAACCCCCTGATCTGCCCTGCTGTGTGTGTGACAGGGGGCGGTGCCCTAACTCCCCTATCGGCCCTGCTTTGTGCGTGACAGGGGGTAGCTCCTCAACCCCCTGTTCGGCCCTGCTCTGTGCATGACACGGGGTGGCGCCCCAACTCCCCAATCAGCCCTGCTCTGAGCCTGACCAGGGGCTGCACCTAGGGATTGGGCCTGCCCTCTGCCACCCAGGAGCAGGCCTAAGCCAGCAGGTCATTATCTCCTGAGGAATCCCAGACTGTGAGAGGGCACAGGCCGGGCTGAGGGACCCCCCCTTCCCCCCCGAGTGCACAAATTTTTGTGCACAGGGCCTCTAGTATATATATAATTAGTTATGCCATTGTTTAATATGTTGACCCATCATAGAAATGACCTGGACAGTCTGAATTATTGTACAACAGAAGAGATTCATAATGTATGCCAGTTAAAAAGGAAAGGAGAACTTTTATGGGATAATATTAATTTTGATTTGAAAATATAGAGGTAAGGACAAGAACTGTCCTTTGAATTTAAATTCTAGAGGAATAACATCAAACTTAAAGATATTTAGATTGAAAGGAAGATCATAGGAGGAATCAAGTGAAAGAAGAGCAAAAACCACCTACAAGTTAATTTTGTTTATAAATCAGATTCATGATCAAAACTATGAGCAAAGGGATAACAGACAATGTTGGTGTTATGCCCAGACTCCTTTATACCCTTCCCTTTAATATCATAGGATAGTGGGCACGGGAAAAGTTAAATTATTGAAAAAACGTAAGAAAGGCATATAGAGAGAAAGTTCGAGTATACTTATTACATCAGCAAAAGAAACATGTGGAATATGGCTACAGTGAGTCAAATGGCAAATAAGTTCAGGTGGATATATGCCTCAGTCTTTTTGCAGCAAGAGTTCAGGAATCTGGAAAAGAGGCTGACGCATAAATGGATACACTAGACAAGAAATATAAATTTGGAAGGCATGGGGGAAAGCCAGGTGGAAGCCTCATCCTCTAGTGAAGTGCTTTTTATTTATACATTTTGCCCTTTAGCAAAGCAAACATACATATCAAAGGTAAGGTCTGGTAAACAGTAAAAGGATTATCAGGTTAGGGCAGTGGTCGGCAAACTCATTAGTCAACAGAGCCAAATATCAACAGTACAACGATTGAAATTTCTTTTGAGAGCCAAATTTTTTAAACTTAAACTATATAGGTAGGCACATTGTTATTAACTTAATTAGGGTACTCCTAAACTGGCCTTTGCTAAAAACGTCCTCAGTCTGATTGAGGTACGTTCGCTGAGGTGGACCCCTTCCAACGCTCCCATCCACACTCCTCTTGTATACAGTGGGGCCTTGACTTACGAGTTTAATTCCTTCCGAGACCGAGCTCGTTAACTCAAATAACTCTATCAACTCAATGCAAAAAATCGGCCGAGAGACAGCTGGTATCTCAAAAAACTCGTTAGTCGGGACACTCGTAAATCAAGGCCCACTGTAGTTGTTTCGTATATCTCCTTTCGTTCATCCTCTCTATATGTCCAAACCATCTCAACATACCTTTCTCAATCCTCGACACTACATCTTCTTTCACTCCACAGTGTTCCCTAAAATTAACTTAATAAACTTTACTTAAAGTTTTAAGTCAACTTCGCACTGTACATGTGCGCCCGCACGTGGTATTTGGTGGAAGAGCCACACTCAAGGGGTCAAAGAGCCGCATGTGTCTTGTCGTGAGCGGCGGTTTGCCGACCACTGGACTTGTGTATAGGCTAATCTTAAAGTGGCTGATACATATCAATGACAGATACTTAAAATTCTCTTTTGTTGGTCTGAAGCCATTGTGTCATATTAATAATGAGCTGGCCTGCCAATATTGGTTTCACACACAATCTGTTCACATAATTTCCAAGTTGTTTGTAATATATTTTAATTATCTCTATAACTATTAACTTCAGGAGATTCCCTGACATCAAATCACATCTTTAAACACATTATTTGTAGAAATATGCTTATTTTACATAGCCTTATAATTGCTTCCAACAGCTGTTTTCTATAGTTCATTGTAAAATTATTTTTAATTAGGTGATAGCCTCCCAATTCCCTTAGCGCCGCTGTGATGAGCTGCAGTCAGTTCAAACCCATTCTTTTCAAACATTGAATGTTCCAAACCCTCCGTCTCTTAGGTATAAGCCTGTAGCCACATCTCAGCTCTTTCAAGGTTTGTGAAAGAAGAGCTGCATGAATAATCATAATAGATGTATTCTTTCTTAATCTCACTAATCAAAGTTAATAATGAGGTATAATGGCTAATATCTTTGTGGAAAATTATACCAACAATTGCCATGGATGAAGAATTCAAGTTTTCTAATTACATAAGGCATATGATCATGATGAATTATAATTATCTTGCTATAAATCAGTGGTTCTCAACCTTCTGGCCCTTTAAATACAGTTCCTCATGTTGTGACCCCCAACCATAAAATTATTTTCATTGCTACTTCATAACTGTAATGTTGCTACTGTTATGAATCATAATGTAAATATCTGATATGCAGGATGGTCTTAGGCGACCCCTGTGAAAGGGTCATTCGACCGCCAAAGGGGTTGTGACCCACAGGTTGAGAACCGCTGCTATAAATTATTTTAAATAGAAAATTACTTCCCCGTTATTAGCCAGTGAATACTGGGACATTCTTCTTCTGTTGCTCAAAGGTCCATAGATGGCCAAGTTACTTAACCATAACTTTAAGTACTGCATGTTTGAATTTCCATGTGAAATCAAGATCTGTCTTCTGACCCGCGTGTCTGTAAAGCAGCATCATTATTCACTTTGAGAAGTGTGTCCTTTTACAGCGCCCTGACCGCATTGGGTTTTCTGCCAATCTCATTAAAATGTAGAAGTTGCTTACTAATCTTCTGTGTTAGAAAGCAAGTTTCATGTTTTCCTCATCCGACAATGAATCTGTTTGTGGTCAGTTGGAGTTGTGGGTAGCTACTCTGAGCATCTACAGTTCATGGCTTAGCTGCAACATCCCCTAAGTCAGGGGTTGGGAACCTTTTTTTTCTACCAAGGGACATTTGAATATTAATAATATCATTCGAGGCCATATAAAATTATCAACTTAAAAATCAGCCTGCTCTGTTTGGCCAAATATTTAATGAACTCACCTCTAATGCCATGGCAGGGTCAGACACAATGATTTCTAGGGCCTTACATGGCCCGTGGGCTGGACGTTCCCCACCCCTGCCCTAAGTTTATGCATTTACTATGATAAATGCAGAGTCTGAACATTTTATTATATCTTTCTTTATTCTTATGTTTTTGAAAACATAAATGATTCACAGATAACTTTATTCATGGAATGAAAATAAATAAATGCATTCTACTTTGTTTCTTCCCATCCTACCCTCATCTTTATTTTGTTTTTCTTCTTGTCTAGTGCATGGTTAAGTGACAGAACAGTGGTGAGCCAGGCTGAGTGGTTGATGAATTATTCTCGATCCCATGGGTTCTGAGGATCACTCTCAGACAGAAATGAAGGTGGTGGTGTTGCTGGTGCCACAGGCTAATTGGGGAAGAGGACAAAGTCAGGTGGCTCTGAGCCTGTGTGGGACTTAGCAGGATGGAACTGTGCCTCTGTTCAGACCCAAGCCTGTTCCCCTGCTGCCTGAGGTCCATGGAAACCCTGATAGCAGGAGGTAAGGGATGAGGAATAGGAGAGGAAGCTAACATTTACTTAGCAACCCCTATTTGTCAGGCACTCTTAATAATTTTAAAAAGGTATCTTGTCCATAATAACCTTTGGAATACTATGCATTTTACTTACTTAATGGCTTAAGTCCCAAGGATGAGGAGGGTTAAATAACTCACTCAACTACCCTCATCTTCATAATCTTTTTTACAATAGTGGTGTGAGCAAGTATTACAATATTGATTTTAAAAAGTCAAGGCGCTATATATGGTGTGAAATAAACCTTTTCAAATAAAGGGAATTTGTTGACATTTCTTATAATGAATGGTTACATTTGAGCCATTGAGCTGAAGCATCTAAGAGTATTTGCAATCTTTTCATTGTTTGTCTATATGATAAAAACAAAAGGAAAAATTCAGGCTTAAGGAGAAGGGGTTGCATAAAGTTATAAAGAAAGATTTAGCACTGAATGAAGATGGCTGTCCAATCTTTAGAGTAAACCTTTATTAGAAAGGTATAGTCTTAAATGCCACTAGACTGGTAGCTAGGAAAACGAGTAAGTGCCATTTTTGCTAATTCAGTGTTAAGCGTTGCTTAACGCTCCCTCAACAGCTAGACATGGGTCTCCTCTCACAGTGCCCAGATTTCTGACACTCTTCCACAGCTGACCTGCAGTTCCAGGGCTAGGGTTAGACTGAGAACTCATTATCTGACCTTTCTTCTCAGAATCTCTTTCTTTAAGGTGTTAGTGGTGTCCCACAGCATTACCTGTGCCTGTCAGACAGCCCGAGATAGAGACAATTGCCTTTGTGGTTTGCGAGAAGAGACTGGAAAGAAATGCAAATTGAGTGATCCTCCAGCAGGGATCACCTTTGCTTCTGTGTACGGTGTAGCGGAGGGACCATCTGGAAGGGCAGGAGGATACAGCAGGTGTCCTAGGGCATGCCTGTGTAAGAACACGCATGAGCTTGTCATATACAAATTTGGCTTTATTGCATCAATCTGTGCCATAAAGCGTAAAATCTTACTCGTGGGGAGTCCATATCAAAGTTAATAATGACATCTGTCATTGACAGAGGTCTACTAGACAAGGACTTTTGGAACATCAGGTAATTAAATTGGGCTGTGTCCTTTCATTTACTGGCTAGAAAGAGGAAACTAGTCCCTGACACGGAGGAGTTCCTGTGGAACTACCAGCCAGGCCGTGGTGTTCACCTGCTGAACACAAATATGTTCACGAAACATTAAACAAGACCATTCCATGACTTCTATGAATCATAAAAAAGAACATAAGCCCTCTGTAATCAGGCCTGAAAATAGACAAAACATTAACATTGCCCATGCCCCCTGGTGATCCGACATCCCCCACTCTCATGAGTAACTGCTGCTTCTTTACTTATCACAGCTCTAGCCTTGGTCTAGTCTCCCCTGCTTCCAGATAAGACTTATGAAGATGCTCATTGAATTACCCTCCTCACCACTTCCTCACAGTATTCAAATCAGAACAAAGATCCACTTCCTAACCGCTCCCCGAATTACCTAACATAAGAGCAAATACCATCTGTTCTTACACCCCCAACTGAGATGTCTCAGGGTTTTCATGATGTACCTTCTCTCCCACTGCAAAAAGAAATAAACCAATTCATATAATTTCAGGTGTGTTCCTGGTAGTCACTGGCTGGAGGATATAGGATTGCTAAATGGTTATGATGGGGACTTTATAAATGATAAAATGAGTAGGGTACTTCTGTCTAACAGAATCACTGGTTATTTAGTTGTTTTTACTGTAATAAAATATACACAACATAAAAATTACCATTTTAATTTTTTAAGTGTACAGTTCAATGGCATTAAGTACATTTACCTTGTTGTGCAAGCTTCACTACTACCAGTCCTCCTCCAGACCTTTTTCATGACCTTAAACTGAACCTCTGTATCCGTTAAGTAAAGTCCTCATTCTCCACTCCCCCAGCCCCAACACCACTATTCTACTATCCGTCTCTATGAATTTAACTATTTGAGGTACCTCATGTAAGGGGAATCATATGATATTTTCCTTTGTGTCTGATTTTACTTAGCATATTGTCTTCCAAGTTCATCCATGATGTACAGGTATCAGAATTACCTTCCTTTTTAATGCTGAGTAATATTCCATTGTATGGTTATACCTCATTTTGTGTATTCACTCATCTGTTGATGGATATTTGGGTTGTTTTCACTTTTTGAATTGTGAATAATGCTGCTAAAAATATTGGTATAATTATGCTCATTTTTTTAAAGCAACAATGAATGTAATAGTTTTAGGATTTTTCTGAATCTGCATATGACCCTAAAACAGTCACCTTCCTTCCTTCCCTTCTGTCTTCCCCAACCCCCATGCATGAAGAAATCAAATTTTTTTCTAGGAATCTAGAAGAGCGCGACATGTTATGTCCAAGTTTCACCACTGACTTATCAACATAGTCCTAGGGAGGGGGAGAATCATGGAAACACAAGCCCAATGAGTTCAGGGACGTGCTGCTCCATCTTCTTTCACTGGAATAGAGCACATAATAGACACTCAATAGGTATTTATGAAGAGGCATTAGAGCAGTGGTTCTCAACCTTCTGGTCCTTTAAATTCAGTTCCTCATGTTGTGACCCAACCATAAAATTATTTTCATTGCTACTTCATAACTGTAATTTTGCTACTGTTATGAATCGTAATGTAAAATCTGATGGTCTTAGGCGACCCCTGTGAAAGGGTCGTTCGACCTCCAAAGGGGTCGCGACCCACAGGTTGAGAACCGCTGCATTAGAGGGTATCTAACACTATTTCTGTCCACATAACGCTTTAAGATCAGCTAGGAAATTAGAAACATATTACAAGATAGCTATAAAAAAAAACTGCAATGGGTTTGCAATGGGTGTACTTCTGGATAGTAAGGAAAATTGCAAAGGTGAGTTAGAATAGAAAGAATTTTGATATATGAAAGCATCAAACTGCACTCCATGTGGAGTTAACAGCATAAGAAAAGGCTTGGTGGGAGCAAGAAGCATCATGATGAATTGTAGCTTCTTGTGCTTCCATTCTGTTCAATAAACTTCAAATTCTTCAATTCATTTAAGCTTCATAGTGCCCTCCGTTTTCCCACGCCCAGGAAGAAATAATTCTTCTCCACACCCCAGTGAAGGGAACAAAAACACACAGAAATTAATTGGGAAAACCTGGATTTGAATCCCAGTCTTCAGATCCCATAACTTGTGATTGCAACCCCTAGACTGTATTCAGAGTGTTAATGAGCTTATTTGGGGCTGGCATATAAGGAGTATATGTAGGGGAAGAAAAGAGGAGAAGGACTGAAAACCCTAAAGGGTTAATATGGTTGTGCAAGTGGGGATTATCACTTTAAAAAAATCTTTAATGTATTTTTATTGATTTCAGAGAGGAAGAGGGAGAAAAAGATAGCAACATCAATGATGAGAGAGAATCATTGCTGGGGTGCCTCCTGCGCGCCCCCCACTGGGGATCAAACCCATGATCCAGACATGTGCCCTTGACCTGAATTCTATCCAGGACCCTTCAGTCTGCAGGCTGATGCTCTATCCACTGAGCCAAACCAGTTAGGGCTTAAATTTTGAATTTAAGTACAAAATCCATTTCTTGTAGTTAAATATAGTACATTTCTTTGAATGAGATATCCAGGTAGAGGTGGCAGAGAATGGTAAAATGCATTGATTATTAATTTTTAATTTTACAAAGGTTGTTTATTGTCCCTCTTTACATATTTTAAATTTGTGAAAGTATATTTCTGAACATTATATTGTTTTATTGATTTGGCTGAATTGTTTTAAACAAAGTTCCTCTTGTAAAATATTATTCAGCTGACCTGTAAGGAACCTTGTTTTTCAGAATATAACTCAGCATCAATTTAATTTGGAAAAAAAAACACATATATACTAGTAGCTCCAACAATTAAGAAATATTATGAACTAATGAAAGATAATACATACCAAAGAACCATGTATTTTTTTTGAGTGGAAGAAGATATAAAATAATAAAATATTCCAAATGAGTAGCAATGTTTATAAACTGTGCATGGTGTGATGTTGATGGACAGCTGAGGATTACATAAACTTTAATAACAGCATGAAACCACTGTGATATGTCATTTTTCTCTTTCCATTTATGCTTATCAGAGTCTTTTTAAAAATGGTTGGCTCCTATTGCACCACAATGAAAACTCATTAGTATTTTGTAGCGATAAAATGGTTGATCTATACCTTGAGTTGGTTGGATAGAATAAAAAAACTAAGGTTTGTTTTTTTGTTGTTGTTGTTGTTTTGCTATTTCCAGCAGCTATATGTGTGAGAAGTCATCACAAAGAAAAGATTATAGAATAATAGAGTCAAAAGGAGCTCTAGAGATCGATAACAAATTCTAGTTTAGTTTGTCAGTGGGTGTGATGGTTAATTATGTGTGTCAACTTGGCGAGGCTGTGATGCCCAGTAGTTTGGTCAAACACTAGTCTAGATGTTGTTGTGAAGGTATCTGTGGATATGATTAGCACACACAATCATTTGACTCTGAGTAAAGCAGATTACACTCTTTAATGTGGGTGGGCCTCATCCAAGCAGTTGAATGCCTTAGAGCAAAGACAGAGGTTTTCTGAAGAAGAAGAATTCTGCTTCAAGACTGAAACATAGAAATCCTACCTAAGTTACCAGTCTGCTGGCCTGCCATTCAGAGCTTCCAGTTCTCACAAATCAATTCCATAAAATCTCTCCTTGATCATATATGTATGCATGTATATGTATGTGTGTGTGTGTATATATATGTATATGTATGTATATATATACTAGAGGCCCGGTGTGCACAGATAGGGTCCCTAGGCCTGGCTGGCGATCAGGGCTGATCTGTGGGGTGACCAGCAGGGAGAACAGGGGCCGACTGGGATGATGGGGGGGTGGGCAGCACCGGTCCGCTCACTGGCCGGCCCCAACCCCTGATCGCCCCACCCCGCTGGTCACCTCCCTCTGTAGGAGGCAACTGGCAGGGCGATTGAGGGGTGGGTGGGGGGGCCCTGCTGGCACCCACCTTGGCTGGCCTAGGGCCTGCGGGCTGGAGGCAGCTCCTGCATTGAGCTTCTGCCCCATGGTGGTCAGTGCCTTTCCGTCGATTTGCATATTAGACTTTCATTATATAGGATTGCTCTCTCATAAAACTGATTCTGTTTCTCTGAAAAACCCTGATTAATACAGTGGGTAAAGCCAAGAGAAATTACATGCTTTTCCTAATATCACTTAGTAAGTAGTGGCAGAGCTGATAATAGAAAGACTGGGTATTTAGGTCACAAAATTATCTTAAAAGTCGATTATAAGCCTGGCTGGTGTCGCTTAGTGGTTGAGTGTTGACCTATGAACCAGGAGGTCATGGTTTGATTCCTGGTCAAGGCACATGACTGGGTTGCAGGCTCAATACCTAGTGTGGGGTGTGCAGGAGGCAGCCAATCAATGTTTCTCTCTCGTCATCGATGTTTCTATCTCCCTCTCCCTCTTCCTTCCTTTCTGAAATCAATAAAAATATACTTTAAAAATTGATTATAAGCCAAGAAAGAAATTCAGAACTATCGATTTCCAACCCTCTCTTTTCTAGTGAGTTGCATGCAGAGAAATGTAAGGTTTTATGCAAAATCCAATACATTAAAAATTCTAACACTCAAAGAAGATAAAACAGGGGAGGGATTACTTGTTTGCTTTACCAAAAGTTACAGTGTACAATTCTTTATAGAGGCAACTTTCCCCATCAGTTAAGGTGGCTTCATTTTTTAAAGAAAATGCTTTGTAACCTTTTAGAAATTCCTAAGTTCAACACTCAAACAAGGCATGACTTTAAAATGTCTCTTGTTAAAAATATTTCCTAGATTCAATAATTATTTCATCCTCTTGAAAACAAATATTTTATAAGAATAGAAAAGGCAACGAGAGGAAGAATATGCATATGTCATTGTCTCAATAAACATAAGTCTCATATTGTGTGTGAGGATTTGCTGATAACAAGCTCTTACATTCTTTCCAGGAAGCTTCACTGTGAATCTCTGAGTTACTATCATCGTTTTCTAATGGAGACAACAGGGCTGACAGAAACTCGAGGACCTGCCCAAACTCCTCAGAGCCAAAGCATTGGGTTCCCAGGGCTGAGCTCTCCTCATTGCCTTCTGTGATGCCCACAGAGAACCAGCATTAGCCAGAAGGGTGGTGTTTGTAGGTCTCTTGACCAATAATCCCACAGTGAGCCAAATTCTCACTCTCATCAAAAGGTATGTGGCTGCTAGTAAGAATATTAAGATTGACCTTGGAAAAAATCCCAGTACACCCCCTTTTCATTCTTAAAGATAACCCTACCATGACCTCTTTAAAAAAAAATACATTTTTATTGATTTCAGAGAGAAGGGAGAGGGAAAGAGAGATAGAAACATCAACAATGAGAAAGAATCATTGATCGGCTGCCTCCTGCACGTCTCCTACCTGGGATCAAGCCCACAACCCAGGCATGTGCCCTTGACTGGAATTGAACCTGGGACCCTTCAGTCCACAGGCTGATGCTCTATCCACTGAGCAAAACCAGCTAGGGCTACCATGACCTCTTGAAGCTATACATTGATTCTGTGGGACAATGGAAAATTTGATCACACGCATAAAGCATTATCTCTCCTTTCTCCATGTTTTCAAAGTGCTCCCACTGGGAAATATTCTTTGGGTTCTACATCCTTGTATTATAAGCAGGCTTTAGTTGTTGTTGTTAATGTTAATGGTTTACTGAAGTGAAATAGTCATCCCCATGCTTTACAGCAGCTCTCTTTCTTACCTTGGTTTTCATGTCCCCATCACATTGGTAAGACTTGATTTCTCTCCTTGTCTTGTCTGAGAGCCGGTGGACCAAGATAGTTCTTTGGAGGCACAATGAGTGATTTCTCTTGAGAGAGGCACAGCTCTCTAGTCTGCCAGGGAATGAAAATTTCGACAGTCACACAGATCATTTTGAATGGTGCCAAATACATTTCACCAAATGCTCCTGTCGATAATCACAGCATGTCCCTGGGAAATGTGGTCATTTTCTTCTGGCATCAGGCACTGGGCTTATCCTGAGTGGCTTGACAATGACAGAGAGGACACAGGTAGCTTCCTCCATAGAAATCACAAAGAGGTCTCGTGATCTATGAGCAATGAAGGGGTCAAAGGGCTTCTTTATCTTGAAATGTCAGAAACAGGATGCCAGGCATTAAGTAGGAACCACCTAGAACTTACTGCCCTTTGCCAACAGCACACTCTCGTCAACCATTCAAAAAATCAGGCGAAGTGGTGACTGCAGACCACCATTTTGTTATAAGCAGACCTGCAGGCTCCATCAGGCTGGGAGAAACATCACCTGTTGTAGCTTACAGAAAGGAAAGCTCTTTGGTAAGAATGCAAAGTCCTGAAAGCCAGTGTGTGAGTCACCTCGTGGGGAGAAGATAGCATCCCAAAGTCTACCAAGATTTTAGGCTCGACCACAAGACTGTTTTTTATAGAAATAGGACCAGGTGGTCACATCAAAGGGCCGAACAAGACCATGAACCACGATTTAAAAAGAAAAGAGGAGGGAAAAAAGCCAAAAAGAGCTGCAGGATGGCGAGAAAAGGCAGAGACGCAGAGGAGGGCCAGGGCGGGAGGAGGGAGTCTGGGAGGGAGGGGAGAGGAGAAAGCTGAGCGCGGACGTCAGGAGCCTCAGCTTGGGCAGAGTCTGGCGGAGGCACTGGGGAGCATGGGGCGTTTGGAATAATTACTGAAACCCGCGTGTGTCTGCGCCATCCTGTGGGTGTGGCGCAGAGCGGAGTGTAAACTCTAGCGGGGCTGGAGCACACACTGGATTAGCGGCAGCAGCCTGCCAGCCTGCCAGCGAGCAGAGCGGGACCCGCAGCGCAGCGCGCACGCCACCTGCACGATGGCCTCGTCTCAGGGGACGAACGAGCTCAAATTGGCCGACTGGATGGCAGCTCTCCCGGAGAGCATCCACAGCATCCCCCTCACCAATTTAGCCATCCCAGGTAGGGCGCACGGCGCGGGCGCCGCCACCTGCCCCGCCCTGCTTCTCTGCCGCTAGGTGCTAAGTTGCCAGGATGCCCGCGGGAGGGAACCGGGTCCCAGGGGTGGGTCTGGGGCCAGGCTAGAGCTGCCCGGGAACCTCCGGCCTCTGGCCTTTCCCTAACCTCTGGGGACCCTGGCGCGGGGATCAAGGTGACTGCTTTGCCGCCGGGCTCTTGCAGCGGGCGGTGGCAGAGGGCTGGGGAGGGAAAGGCTCGGCTGTGGGTTGGCCCCCGGTGCCCCCTCCCTCGTTTTTCTCAGCAGACTTGGAGGCTGGAGGCCGGGGTGGGGGGGGCATCTGGGTCGGTGGGGGACCGTGCGCTGTGAGAGCCGGCTGGTGTCCTGGGGGCGCCGTCCAGCGCCTGGACCTCCGACTCCATCCCTGGCACAGAATCCAGAGGATTTGGTAGATTTCTCCGGTAGAACCTACCTGAGCCATTTCTATTCGTGGTCCCCCGTCTCCTTTAAAGAGACAAAGCGCTTCCCCGAGAGGGATGAAAGTTGAGGGACCAGCGGCAGCGTGATCGCCGCCCTTGACCCGGGAGCTGACAGGGACGAGGGGCGGAGGGCTCCGGGTTGGAGTCTGGGAGGACCCGCGGGCCTGGCCCGGTGGCCACCGAGTGAACCGTGATCCCAGCGCTGTTAGCGACGATCAGCTCCCGGGTCACGAAAACGAGCCCCGGCGGACCCTGCGTTTGCTGCCCGGAGGGAGCCCTGAGCAGCGAGGCGGAGGGGTGGGATTACCAGGAGAGGTGATTGTCCCGGTGTCCCGGTGTCCCCACAGCCAGGAGAACGGGAGCAAGCCTGGCAAAGCCTGGAGAGGCGGGAGGCACCCAGAGGCTTCAGCATGGCGCGCGGCTGGGACCAGAGGTCTGGGCAGGTCTCCGGGTTGGTGCGCGTCCCAGCCCCTGGCTCAGGTGTGCGGTGGGGAGGACACTCCAGGACAGTGGGCCGCGGCGACAGCGGGACACGGCCGCACTTCCTTACCAATTGGACTTTCCACTTGGGCTGAAGGAGTGGATGCCTAATCCTCCTCGGGTCGGACCAGAGGACAAATTACACATTAGGCACAGGTGGCCCACACCTGCCCCTACTTGAGCCCGATTAGGTTCAACCTTCTGTTCTACCTCTTCTTGACTTGCTCCACCCAGCGCCCCCTCTCAGCCACTGAGGGGAAACATAATTTAAGACAAACAAAAAGCAAAAGAAGGGATCTCTTGGCAATCCCAGGGGGCTCTAAGCAGCAGTGCTGGGATGGATCTGTAGCCCAAGTCAGTGGTCCCCAGTCAAGTGGATGTCTGGCCGCTCTGATAGGCAGGCACAGGCCACACTCTGAACACCAGCTGGGAAGGGGAGAGGCTGTGTCCTTGTGTCCTTCTTTAGGAGGTAGCTTCCCCAGAGCCTACGTGTCTCCAACTTAAAGGGCAGCCCAGCCTCTCCACAATACAGTGCCTGCTACTGGGCGAGTCTGGTAGGAAATGGTAGAAAGTGCACAACTTTGTTGGCAGAATTCCACTCTCACTTCCACAGGAGTTCCTACCCTCTTTTTTCCTTCCTTTTTTTCTTTGGTTTTAAAGTTACTTCCACATGGCCTCTCCCCGAGCATTTCTGCACACATGGGAGGTGAGAGGGGCGAGCGATGTTTGTCTTCCGATGTGTGACTCTCCAGAGACACAGGGGTTAACCGCCTACATTCACGTTGCTGGTTCTGGTGGAAGCTATGACACTCTGTCTGAACCTCTTACATTTCTGTAATACTTCCCTTTTCAGAGCCCTGGTATGTAGACCAGATCACATGATCCTTCCCCAGACCCCAGGAAGCAGGCATTGCTGGGACTGTGAACTCCATCTCACAAATGTAAAAGTTGCAGCTCAGTGAAGGCAAATGGCCTAATATCAGTTCAGAGATCTGACCCTAAAGTGGTCCTCGGAGAAGAGCTTCTAGGAATTTTAGAGCAAAATGCTTTGGCGTTTGTATCTGGATAATTCAGTAGCAACAAGTACTGACCAGGATGAAGGAACGAGGAAACAGGCATTAACAAGAACAGGGCAATTTTCCTTTCTCCCATGGAACAAAGTCTCTGACTTTGATGTTCTGGTATACTTAGAGACAGAAGATGATGCAGCATTGGATGCAATGGGAATTTCCACCACTTTCCCAACCCCTGTTAGTATTATATTCCAAATGGACCCCCTGCAGAGCTTCTCTCATCCCCAATACATCTGAGAACTATTTCTTCAAATGTATACCCCCCAGTCCCCTCCCCCCCTAGTTTTCCATGAGTCTGTAATGTAGATTTGGTAGAACCATACACATAACCCCAGGTCTAAAAATGGATTACGGCACTTCTCTGCATTACTCAACTGTGAGAAGTTTTGGAGGAAAAAAAGACATTCAAACTTTGACAGTCAGAAAAGACTAATTGGAGACTATTAAACACTAATGGAATAATTGCCTTAAAATCATGCTAATAGCTTCCTGGCTGCTACATGTTTACTTGGCCGGTTGCTAGAGCTTGAATTAAGTAATTACCTCCACCATTGAAAGCCACTCCTGATGCCCCACACAAGTGTGCCTGTGGAAGGAACTGCTGCTCTGTCATCCTCAAAACTTCAGGTTTTCCCAGGTGACAGAATTGGAGCATGAAGAGCTGCCTAATTAGGAGGCCATCCACTTGGGGCAGTTAAACCAGATGACCCAGGAGGGGCCATGCTAAGAACAGTCTGCAAGTGTGAGATACTCCCCAGCATGAGTTCATTGCTGGCTTCTCTAAACATTTCTCAGTGTCTGCATCTGCATCTGGAATGTTTTCAGAACCAAATCTCTCAGTGGCTATTTTGCATCTAAATGGCCTCATGATTTGGTATAAACTGACCTAAGGAATCAAGTTAATAATTGGTGTTAGTAGTTTTCCTGTCATTTATCTTTCAAAGGGATGACACTGTCAGGACACAGGGACAGGTACTCAGATCTCAGTCTCATGTATCACTTTTTCTTCTCTCTGATGACACCAAACAAGGTTTTCATTCATTCAAACATGTTTGCTTAACAATCCCCTGGCAGTCTGGGTGATGAATGAAGCTTCCTCCCACCACAAGCAGTTGAGAGAGGATAAACAGGATGGCAGCAGGAAGCCAAAGTATAAAATGCAGGTGAAGGGGAGTCAGATGAATTTCTGGTGTGTCTGATGGACCTCTGGCATCTTTGAAGCAGAGTTTTTAATTCTATAGTCACAGTGGCTCCAGAACCATTGAGAAGAGATCCATCACAGGGCAAGCAAGCTGCTGCTTAATCTGACTAAGGTGTTGGTGGTCTAGGTCTGTGACAGGGGGTCATTCTGTCCAAAACCTAAATAATGAGGAAGGGGTTCTTTCCCATGGGAAGGTTTTGTTATGCATTTTCTGGTAAGTGCTCAAAGTCTTCTACACACAGTACAGTAAGTTGTGTTTTCTTGATGTTGGAGGAGTTCATACAGAGGATGTGACTGTCAGTTGACCCATGCGTAGGACTCAGGCAATTGGAGTCTCCTCACACCCTCCCCTGTGCTTGGAATATTCATTCTGCCCCTGTTCTGTTCCCACAGTGAGAGCCATTTTCAAGGTCATAACCTTTGAAGAGCGATGTGTTGTTGGGCCATCTGGATGGTATATGTGGCTGAACCCAGTTAAGGCCTCTGTACAAGCTTTTAAGAACCTGGCAGCCTAGTGTGGAGACTTCATCATGTGGCTGCCCAAGACAAGCCTGGTCTATAAGTTCCCTTGCTAGTGAAAGCTGCCACCTACCAATCTGGAGTGACCTGCCTCTTTCTTCGCTCTCTCCTTGTCCTCTGGGTTCCTTGGCCAATTTGTGAACCAGCATGTGAACAGGAATTGTGATTATACTTTACATAGAAACACAGAAATGCTCCAGAAATCAATAATTGTACCTGTCAATTTTACTCATTTCTTACAGAAAATGCCAACACTGATGAAAAAGAACAGCTATACTTAGGCGAGGAAATTAGACGTCCCTACAGCTTTGAATTCTATGTTATGTTTGCTTTTATTAGTTTTTAATTTCTTCCCTTGCAGCAATCTTTTCTCATCGTCAGTTTTCCTGGAGCCAACTGTCTTCTTCCTTTTCCGTGTAATTCACTATTTCTGTCTTGATTGGAGTGAGACGATCTACAGACAAATCTGGAACTGGATCTGATTGTGCAAATTTCTTTTAAAAAGCCGGATTTGGTCCCCCCCACCCACCGCCCCCCATCTTTTTGGTTAAGATGGTTATATGGAAGTTAATTTTTCAAAGCACTCACTAAGCAACAAAAATGTTTAGGATAAATATCTTTCTTGTTGGCCTTTCCAATTCCCAGTTTTGCTTTTGTTAAAGAGGAAAATTAGAAGAATATCTGGAACAGAATTTATTCTACTAGGACTTTTTTCCTGAGCAGTTGAATTGAATCACCAACTATTTTTAATCAATATAATAAGGTGATGCTTATGTCATTTTACATACAGTTCGTGAGGAGTTTTCTCGTGTACACATGTGCTTTGCTCATGTTCCATCAATAATAGAAGGCCTTGCTACTCAGAGTTGGGCCAGGGGCCAGCAGCAAGGGAGCTGGGTAGAAATACAGCCCCTCAGACCCCTCCCCTCAGGATGATTTAATCACAATCTGCATTCTAACAAGATTGCCAGGTGATTTACATACACGGTTAACATTCAGGAACTGCTGCTTGAGGTATCTCTCAGGGAATCCTTGTTGTAAGTGGCAGAGCCAAATTTAAATATGCATGTTTGACAAAGCTCTTCCTATTGGACCGTGCAGTCTCTCTGTGAGTGTTCAAATTCACCACCAGGCTTAGAGCCAGAGCACCCTGTTTGCTCAAGGCTAATGGCCCAGGTTGGGAACATTTCTGTTAACTGACATTACAGTTCATCATGCACCTTGAACAATAGATGTGATTCAGTTGCTACTTAAGTGTTCAAATTAGGTCCTGTGATAAATGTAAAACATTTCCCTTCATTTCCTTAAAGTCCTGCTGCTCATTGACATCAGCCATCAGCAGCACTTAACATCCATCCACCTGGTGATGCTAGTGGTCACTAATGACGATTCAGAAAACATCTCTGATCGTCCATTTGGTCTCATTCCTTGTTGAGATACTTGGATTATATTTATAGGGTGCAGATTCAGTCAATTTATCTGTAAGCTAGAACTTCTCACTATTGCTCTTAAGCAATAGTGACATCATGAATAAGTTAGTAATAAGTAGCATCAGAAAGCCTTCAAAAACAAGGTAATTAGTACATTTTGATGGAAAGAAAATGATCAATCTCGTTTGTATTTGTTAACCGTGCCTCATTTATTTCAAGCATGGTGTACATGGAATGGAAAGATGCTTAAATGTGGCTATAACTCACTTGTTTGAATTTTAATTATTTGGCATAATCAGTGTTCTAAAATAGTTTTAAAAATGTAAAAGTCATTTCAAATTGGAATCAAGAAATCCATTGGATCTCTTCTCAATGGATATTGCCATGTTTATATGTTAAAGCTCACATGCTTTGCTCATAGGAAAGTTTCTCATCTTCTAACTTAGAGTTTATTTTCTCTTATTAAATTCCAATACCACCCAAACAAAATAGAAAGAGTAAGTTTCAAAGAGAGGAATGAGACTGTTGAGTGCCATACATCAGCAATAACAACAGGGACTATTCATGAAGAAAGACTAACCAATGGAAACACAAAATGTAAAATCTTCTAAATCCTGACAGCCCAAAGGTAAAATCAATGTCATATTAATTGTCAAGTTTCAGCTACTCTGAGGCACCTTCTTAATGGACTTCCAAATAGTTCTAGAAATCTCTGGATAAGTTATTCAGTCTTTTATAAGCCAAGTGTGGGGGCTACCACATGGTATCTATCCTTTTCCTTCTTTCCTGTTTTGGATTATTGTCACTTTTGCTCCTTTGACCTCCAGAGGGACTGTGCTTCCATAGTTTTATACCCAATACATTACTGCTGCTGGCAGTCTCACCAGGGCCTGTACTATGTCTGCAGACGCCCAACATTGTAGATGTTAATGTGTAACAAGGGCCCTGCACTCCCTTGTGGTCAGAAGGTCCCAGAGCTGGTCCTCACTGTGGAAGCTGCTGATGCAGCTCCTACTCCTGCTGACCCTGTGTGTGTGCCATCACTACTGAGCTGGGAGTGCCAACAATGCCAAACTTGTAATCTATTGCCAAGCACAGATGCCAACAGAAGAACTCTTAGAACTTATATTGATTATTTTGTTATTGGCCCCTTGCCCTAAGACTTAAGTATGAGTTTATGAGAGCTGTGCAGAGGTCAATATACAGGATAGATTTTAATCTCTACTCTGCATCATTCTCAATGTTAGCTCTGTGTGTATGTGTGTTGACTTTCTCTTAAGTTAACTCTTTTTTCCAAGAAGCTTCTTGATTTTTCCTGTAAGTAGACCTCTGGTGGGTGCTACCTAATTACTTCTTCAGACAGATCCAGAAGTAGGGATACAGCTGGGCTCCCTATTGTTCCCAGTGAGCAGCCTTGGAAAATGTAAATAGAGCCAACTAATCTGATATACTTAAAGTCATCTCTAATAGCTCCATTTTTTAAAAGCACATTAGTAGCCGAAGCCGGTTTGGCTCAGTGGATGGAGCATCGGCCTGCGGACTGAAGGGTCCCAGGTTCAATTCTGGTCAAGGGCATGTACCTGGATTGCGGGCACATCCCCAGTAGGAGATGTGCAGGAGGCAGCTGGTCGATGTTTCTCTCTCATCGATGTTTCTGACTCTCTATCTCTCTCCCTTCCTCTCTGTAAAAAATCAATAAAATATATTTAAAAAAATAAAAAATAAAAAAAATAAAAGCACATTAGTAGAATAATTGCTCCAAGCCTTCAAGAAAAGGTTAAATTTTACACACGTGCACACATATGCACACATCTTAATTGTTGTTGGTTAAAGGTGTCAGCACTGATATAATGGAAATTTTACCAATTACCACCAATGAAGCTGGCCTCTTATCCACAAGCATTAGCTTTTGGAAAGAGAGAACATGTCTCCTTGATTGGCACTCAGGGAACTCCTCGAACTCAAACCATGGAATTAATACCCTCGAGAATCCTATATATTCTCTCAGGTCTCCTTGTCTAGGTAGCATTAGGATCAGTCTCAGAAGTTTGGAGACTGGAAAAGTATCTAAATTATATGTTCCAGAAGGCAGAGAAAAGCGAGAGAGAAATTTGCCATGGTTTAGACAGAATCAGAATTCTGCCACCAGAAGCTTTCTACAGCACCATATGCTTTTATTATGCTCTATTAAGAGAGGAAGCCAGGTCAGGAAGAGGGGCAGGAGGCAATGATTAAGCATTCTTGAGAAGCAGCCAGGATTAGTCACCTCCAGGGATCAGGTACTGAAACAGATGGGCAGTGACTTGCTAGCTGTGCTCTTCCATCCCCATGTTCCATACGGATCCTTGGGAGTGGACAGCCTGACACCACTCTATCCTAAACTCCAGCTAATCACCATGTTTCCCACAGAATTAGTTTTTATGAAGCAGCCATGTTTATCCTTAGTCAACATTATAAAGGATGGTTGGGTTCCTTCTTTCACTTGGAGAATTTTTATTTCATGAAGGATTACTATGATGAATGGCAATCCTAGCGGACTGCTAGGCTTTCCTGGAGCCCCTCTCTGGCTTGTTGGGGATCGAAGTAGACACACTTGAAGGAGTCCTGATGGGCAAATGGGAACTTACTTCAATGCACATCTCAAGTCATACTTCCCTGTAGTCATATGGAGGAGGAAGTGGAGGAGGACCACCAGGACTGCCTTAGCCCAGTTAGCCCTAAACACATTCCTGCCAGGACCTGGCCTGAGTTTCTCCCAGAAAAGAAAGGTGGTCAGGGGATGTAAAGGTCCTGTCTTAGATGTTGCTAGAAGGGAAGGCTGCAACTGTGAAATTTTGTTCAGTTTTTATTACTCCCTCACATCTTCCTTTCTCTTTATATCAGCTCAAATTCCTTGGGTCCAGCAGAAGAGTCCTACTTTTGAAAATATCTTTAATTCTCTTGTCTTTCTCTTTCTTCCTCTACTTACCTGGAAAAACTCTAACTCAGCTGAATTCAATTTTCTACCTATCCCAATCCCAGACAACTTCAGTGGCTAAACATTTCTGGAAAACAGTACACAGCCTGGATACCTTGGACTCACTAGAAATTTCTGATCATGAATCTTACTGCACATCCCTAGTAAATTTATTTTCCTGTTTTCTGAGATAATTTCATACCTCTTTATGCTCCTTAAATTCACATCTTCCCACCTCACTCTAAACTTATGAATTTACTTCTTATTTTATGTAGATGCAAATAAATAAGAACTTCCCGTTTCTCATTATTAATTCATCAGTGCTCCTGCACCTGGATATTCTGCTTTATTTTATTTTAGTTTATTTAAAAAAAAGCCTCCTTTGACTGCATACCTGTCTCTCTATACATTGCACTATTTCTCTGAATTTTGTAGAACTATCTCCTCTCTTCAGGTTGTTATTCCCCTTTCTATCCCTAGCCCATGCTAATTACATTATTTTCTCACCACTGCACTAAAATTGTTTTTATCAAGGCTGCCAACGATCTATATTTTGCCAAAGCTAATGGCTCATTCTCTATTATTTTATTTCACCTTTCAGCATCATTTGATGTGGCTGACCACACTTCTCTTCTTGAAACATGTTCTTCTTTTGCCTCCTTAATGCACTTTTAATTTATTACATAAAAAATACATAACACAAGATTAATCCTCTTAGCAATTTTTGAAGTGTATTGTTAGCTGTAAGCATAAGGGTGTCAGCAGTTCTCTAGAGCTTTTCATCTTGGATGACTTAAACTTCATACCCATTAAATAGCAACTCATCATTTCCCTTCCTACCAGCTCCTGGCAACCACCCTTTGACGTTTTGGTTTGATAAGTTTGACTACTTTAGATACCTCATATAAGTGGAATAATGAAGAATTTGTCTTTCTGTGACTAGTTCAGTGTCCTCAAGTTTTATCCATGTTGTAGCATAAGACAATTTCCTTCTTTTTTCATGGTTGAATAATAGTCCATAAAAGCTTAAAACAGTAAAGTAGGAATACATTTATCCTCGGAGGTGAAAGATCTGTACACTGAAAACTATAAGGCTTTGATGAAAGATTTTAAAGAAGATACAAATAAATGGAAGGATATTTTGTTTATGGATCAGAAGAATTAGTATTATTAAAGTATTCATACTACCCAAAGCCATTGACAGATTCAGTGTAATCCCTATCAAAATTCTAATGACATTTTACACAGAAATAGAAAAAACAATCCTAAATTTTGTATGAAACCACAAAAGACCCTGAATAGCCAAAGCAATTTTGAGAAAGAAAAACAAAGCTACAGTATCATAATTTGATTACCGTAGATTCATAATAACCATTAGGATGGTTATTATGAATCTACAGTAATTAAAATAGTGTGGTACTTGCATTAAAACAGGCACATTGACCAGTAGAACAGAACTAAGAACCCAGAAAAATCCATGTGTATATGGTCAACTAATATTTGAGAAGGGAGCCAAGAATTCTCAGTGGGGATAAGACAGTCTTTTCAATAAATGGTGTTGGGAAAACTGGTTATTCACATGCAAAAGAGTGAAATTGGGTCCCTATCTTATACCATATACAAATATCAGCTCAAAATGGATTTACTTAGATATATACCTGAAACTATAAAACTCCTAGGAGAAAACATAGGGGAAAAGCTTCTCGGTATTGGTTTTGGCAATGACACCAAAAGCACAAGCAACAAACGCAGAAATAAATAAGTGGGACTATATCAGACTAAAAAAATTCCCACGCAGCAACAATAAATAAATAAATCAACAAAATGAAGAAGCAACTTACAGAATGGTAGAAAATATTTGCAAATCATATATCTGATAAGGGGTTAATTTCCAAAATACATAAGGAACTCCAACAACTTAACAGCAAAAAATTAATAATAGTAATTGGATTTGATTGGCAAAGAGGACCTGAATAGACATTTTCCAAAGAGCATATACAAATGACAAATAAGTACCTGAGAAGATGCACAAAATCACTGACCAGGAAAGTGTAAATCAAAACCACAATGAGATATCACCTCACACATATTGGAGTGGTTATTATCAAAATGACATGATCGACCTGGCTACAGATTCTGGGGGGCGTCTCAAACCCCTGCTGGACTTGTGCTGGTGGACTCCTAATTAGAGGGCGTGGCCAGTTATTTCTTCAGGATCCCATAGCCTCTCATCCCTTCTGGTGTCTGTCATCATGCCACGCATCTACGTTTGTTCTCAGCAGCTTCCTGGCATTGATACCAGGTCTCATCAGAGCTCCAACACAGCAAGACTGCAGCCAGCTCCTTGGGCAGCCCCTGAAAAGCCAGAATGTTGGACACATGCCCTACTCTCTCTCCCCACCAAGGGACAGGCTGCCAAGCTCTACTGGCCTGTGTCTGGGGTATGGCAGGTCCTCTGGAGAAGCAACAGGCCACTCAGCGTTTCTGTCCCCAGTGGCCCCTGTCATCTGGAGGATGCTTGGTTTCATGTGTGCTCCAGACAGGCAAGACAGAAGCCAGTCCCTCAGGCAGTGCTGCCCATCCCCACCCCCCCACCCCCGCCCTGCCTCCAATCACATTACAAATATGGTCCAATCCTCCTCCCCAAAAGGAAGCTGGGAGCTGGCACTGGGAGTTTCCTCCCAATCATGTGGCTCTGTGCCAGGGGGAGGAACTCTGGTGAGATCGTGCTGCAGATTTTCCTCTCGGCTTCAATGTGGCTGGCTTCACACTTGTGTGGGTTTCTGGATCTCTCCTAAAGGGAAAGGCTCATGTATTGTTGAAGTCGTGTCTCCACGGGAGGAAGAAGTGTTTGGGGCTTTCTAGTCTGCCATCTTGCTAATGTCACTCCTTACTGAACTCTCTTGTGTTTCCAACTTCGTGGGTTGTTTCCTTTAGGTCATCTGCGCTAAGTATGTCTTCTTATCTTTATATATAAAGAAATGTTGGGGTACCCAGGGCTCAGGCCTTGATCCCTTTTTTCTATAACTATACTTTTCCCTTAAGTGACAACATCTAAACCTATGGCTTGACTCCCAAGTGTATGCCATTGGCCAAACCTCTCTGCTGAACCCTATTCTCATATATCCCACTGCCTCCCCATTGTTTTCCCTATAGAAATATCAGCTTTAACAGGACCCCAAAACTACTGAGTTCACCATTCATTGCCAAGTTTGTTTCTAATCAAGTTTTCCTCATCTAAGTATTTCGTATCACTATCCCTCAGTCTTTCAAGCCTGTGAATCCTTGGAGCCATTCTTCATTGCTTTATTCCCCCCATCAATCCCTCTAAAATCACCCTATCAGTAAATCCTATTGGATCTTTTCCCAAAATGTATCCTAAATCCTTTTTTTATTTCTCACTACTTCTCCATGACAACCCTATTCTAGTTACTGTCATCTCCCACATGCATTACTCCAAAAGCATAGTTTAGGGACATCATTTACCTGTTTAAACCTTCTGCATTTAGTCACTGAAATTACTGGTCCCCGTCTATCTCTGACCACAGCTCCTTCCCCTTTTCCTCCCTCACTAACTGCAGCCTTGCTTTCTGGCTCTCACACCCTCCAGACTTCTAGGCTCACAGATCTGCTTGGACTCTTCCTCCAGAGCATCGGCAGTTGGCCTCCCCCTACTTCTGGCCTCCACCTGATGCCTTTTCCTTGGGAGACACTCCCTGACTCTGTTAACCAGTGCAGTGTACGTCCATCCTCATCACTCTTTCTAACAATTGCTTCATTTATCTTCTTCATGGTGCTGGAGGAAGTAGCAACAACATTGTTTATACATTTGTTATCTGTCAACTGAGTAGATTATAAGCACCTTGAGTGCAGGACCTGGTCCCAGAATATGTGTCCTATAGTCAATGTGTAAAATATATTTGACTAACAGATGACAAGGCCAGTATAGAGGGACTCTGGTCTTGCTCAAAGGCCTTTCTTCTGTTGACTGAAAACAGGGCAACCCAAAGAAAGTGTTCCAAATCAGCTCCATTGTTCAATTTTTAAAAACAAGTCCTGACCAAAACCAAACTAATTTTAGCAAATGGATGATCCCAAGGAATTTTGATAAAGTGTAAACTGGACCCAATGATTTTTGAATGAGACACATGACAATTGAACAAAGTAAAACAGAAATATGTTTTATATAGCTGTTGTCAGTCATTATGGCACTACATGTTCAACCAATTTTCTTATAAATTCTTTGTTTATATGCTTAATGGTTATTGATCATAGTAACAACTTTGAAGAACTATCAGGTTGGATTGTGTTTTCCGAAAAAATAATGATGCTATCTTTAACACTGTTTTATTTTTTAAAGTATGTTTTCTAATTATTTGTAAGTTGGTAATTCAACTTGGTGACTTATTTAGCCAAAATATTCAACCCAGCAATTATATTGGATAATGCTTTACGATTTTGTTAGCACTATGTATTGGAATATGGGAAATTCTATTAAAATAGAACAAAACCGTACATGATAGCCGACAGGCAAAAAAAGAGGATTTATCTAAGAAACCAATATAATAGATTTAAAGTGCTGTTTACAAAAGATGTAAGAACTGGCATTTAATTTCAGAAATGTGTCAAGTTGGCTTAAGTCAAGAAAGGTCTGGGGCTACAACTAGGAAGAGAGTAAGTACCAAGGTCTCTTTTCGCTCTGTTGGGAGCTAGTACAAGGAAGGGCTGGAACATGACCTGGGGCAGGTAGTGTGAAATGAATGGGTGAGAACAAGAAATAAGTACTCTCTAATTCAGGCAGAAGAGGCATAGTTTAAAAATGTAGGCTCTGGTTTCAGATACAGGAGTTTGGAGCCCGTCTTTGCCATTTGTTAGCTCTGTGACTCAGGGGAAATTACTGAACTCTCTCTGCGCTTCAGTTTTCTCAGCTGAAATGTGGGGATAATAATAGTATTTCTTAGGTTGTTGTGAGGACTAAATGAGGATACATGCCAAGTGCTGAGCAGTGCCTGGCAGACAGGACTCTCTATTCATATTTTATCTGTGATTTTTTTCAGGATGGATAATCTTTAGTAGAAAAGTGAGCCGATAGTAAGGAAGAATGTTTTCAAATGTGGTCAAACTTTCATGCCAAGGCTATATATATATACATATATATATATCTTCAAGTACTAAAGGAAAATGATAAAATATCACAGAACCAAACAGCCATTTCTAGATTATAAAAACAGACTTTTCTCTCTAAGATTAAGTTCTGCCTGGAAATACCCACATCCTAGGATGAGAAGAGTTCTGTGTGATCCCTCCTGCCCAGTCCCAGAATGCCTTGCACCTAACTGAATGCTCTCTCGCTGTGATTTATGAGAAAACTCTAGTTTTGTGGTGTGTGTGTGTGTGTTTTCTTGATGGGATCATATCAGGTTCACTTTAATTGGGAACCTTTATGCTTTGAATGATATATGTAGAAACCGATCTTAAAATGAACTTGCCCAGTGGAGGAACCTTGAGATCATTAGGCTAGATGAAATAAACCAGTCACAAAAGGACAAATACTGCATGACTCCACTTATGTGAGGTATCTACAGTCATTGAACTTGTAGAGAGTGGGAATGGTGCTTATGAATATGGTTTCAGTTTTGCAAGATGAAAATGTTCTGTTGCACAGCAATATGAAACACTTAACACATTGAACTATACACTTGAGAGTGGTTAAGGTGGTACATTTTTTGTTATGTTTGCTGTTGTTTTTTTTTTTTAACCACAATTGAAAAAACAAACTTGCTCAGTCAGATCAAGATTTATGTTTTTAAAAATAAATATATTTATGTAGAGAGTGAAAGAGGGAGAGAGAGAAACATTGATTTGTTGTTGCAGTTATTTATGCATTCATGGGTTCATTCTTGTATGTGCCCTGACCACAGGATTGAACCCACAATCTTTATATAACAGAAGGATGCTCTAGCCAACTGAGCTACCCAGCTAGAACTTTTTTGTTGTTGTTGTTAGATTTATGGATTTTGACATAAGCACCTGGAGGCTTGCTCACAGTTTTCTGTAGTGTTTGTAATTCTTTGAGGCTCTAACACTAAGAAAGGGCTGCTTCTTTAGCTTTGTTCCCTGCCATCAGGCTAATAATCTTGTATTTCCTTCTTACTTCATTCATGATCTTACTCACTGAAGTTGGCGAAATCACATTACCTTCTTAGGTTTCTGTTTCTTTAATGTGATCTCACTAGTGTTCTTTGTCCTCTTAAGTATCCTGCTGGTAAGGGTTAATGCACTAATATGCAGGAAGCTTTCAAATTCCTTATATTGGGAACATCTTCTGGGTTTATATATATTTAGGATTCACATTGCCCACAGTTACCTCCCAAGAAGACTTTCTTTTCTTGGGTGGAGTTGGTGGCACCCTACTGCAACTTGGATAAGATCAGAATTCATTCATTCAGAAACTTCATACTAAACACTAAATGTATTTCAGGGTTAAATGGAGGTAAAACAAGCTACATTAGACAATTTCTGTCACTAGCAGGAAGGAAACCATAAACAACTACAGAAAAACAACAACAAAAACCTTTGGAAGAATTCACCTAAATCAGAGGGTCATGTTGATTTTTATTGAAATACCGGAGCTTCAGGTTAAACAAGTTCTTTGCATGTCTTTTCATTTCACATTCACATTTAGAACATGGGCACAGAGGTGGGGGCCTGTCATGTGTTCCCATAGCACTCTTAAGTCGTTATCCATGTGGCTTGGGTCCTGAAGAGCCAATGAAACAGTAGAAATTGCAGTCTTTCATCCCAATAATCCAGATGAAGGCCCTACCCTTCCACTTTCCCAGGGGAGTGTCTGTGGGCTCACTTCCTGTTCTTCCTGAAGGAAATTGGGAGAAGGGAGGGGAGCAGTGGCAGAGGTGCCCATCCTAGAAGCCTCCTGATCTTCCTCTGACCTTGTCCCACACATGACCTAGTTTCTTTTGCAGTCTCCTCCCAGGCCCGATGACAGTTGCATGCAATCATAGCATACTCTTTGTTTACCTGCATCCTCAACTTCAGACCTGAGCCAGGGTGATACTGAAAGCAAGTGTCTCTTCTTTTGCCTGGCCTTTTCAGAAGCTGTCCATCTAGTTGGAGAGCACTTGCTGAGTTTTATAATTTTAAAGAGAGGGGGAGGGCTAAAAATAGCACTCTACTTCTAAATAATTTGAGTTACTTTTGAGAAAGGTGGTATAATTCATAAGCAAATGGGCTTCTTAATACAGAATCCTAGCGGTCCACTGCTTTACCTTTAGGGACTCTAATTGTCACCACCTGGCCTTGAGGAAAGCAAACATAACACATTCTCTGGTGGAGCAGGATGCCTCTGAAGAGAGAGGCAAGTGGTTTAATTTATAAAGTCATTCCTACACCCTTAGTGGGAAGAACCAAGGAAGTTGGCAGAGAGGCTAGGGACCTCAGAAGTGAGGAAGGAATTTTCTCCCCTCAGATACTCTCTACTCAAGTTTCTACAGGACTTCAGCTTTGTCTTTCCCCATAATCCTCTGGAGGACTTAAGTTATGTCTTGAGTCATAGTTCCCATGATCAGTTCCGCCATCCAGTTGGACACAAGGATACTATTCATTCCTTCTATTCCTTCCTTCCTTCCTTCCTTCCTCCCTCCCTCCCTCCCTCTCTTCTTTTTTTTAAAAAAATATATTTTATTGATTTTTTACAGAGGAAGGGAGAGGGATAGAGAGTTAGAAACATTGATGAGAGAGAAACATCGATCAGCTGCCTCCTGCACACTTCCCACTGGGGATGTGCCCGCAACCAAGGTACATGCCCTTGATGGGAATTGAACCCGGGACCCTTGAGGCCACGGGCCGATGCTCTATCCACTGAGCCAAACCGGTTAGGGCCCTCCTTCTCTTCATTCTTCCCTCCCTTCTTTCTTTCTTTCTTTCTTTCTTTCTTTCTTTCTTTCTTTCTTTCTTTCTTTCTTTCTTTCTTTCTTTCGTTCTCTCTCTCTCTCTCTCTCTCTCTCTCTCTCTCTCTCTCTTTCTCTCTCTCTTTCTCTCTTTCTTTCTTCTTTCTTCTTTCTTTCTTTCTTTCTTTCTTTCTTTCTTTCTTTCTTTCTTTCTTTCTTTCTTTCTTTCTTTCTTTCTTTCTTTCTTTCTCTCCTATTTAAACTACCTCTAATTGCCTTCTGGGTTTGTCTCAGACCCATACTCTGTCAATAAAACTTCACAGCCAAGTATTGTTTATGATGGGTAATTCCACTCAATATGTCTAAGCTCCTATTCCTTTAGAGGGCCCATCATGGTGTATGTGACTCATCATGGTACAAAAATGGTTTTCTCTAGCTAGTTGTCATTTAACTTTTCTGGTACTCAGAGTCTTTGTCTTTAAAATTAAGGGGTTGAACTAGTTGATCCCTGGATTCCTATCTTACCCTATGACTCTGTAGTAAATTGAAATATTGGCCTACATTCTTTACCTCTTTACTAGTATACATCCACTTGGCATACTCTCATGCTGACCAGAAGATACTTCTCTGCCTCTGGACTTCAGAATTGACCACGCGACTTGCTGAGGATAGGACAGAAGGTAGAATATGCCAGTTCTGAGCCTACGCCTTAAAGAGGCCTCCCTCTTACACTTCTGCCGTTACTATTGAGCAGCTTTCCCTGGGCAGCCTGCCAGTCTGAAGAGGTGGATGAGAGACATGTGGAGCAGAGCCATGCAGGTCACTGCTGCCTGAAGTCGGGCCTTCTCAGCCTCTTCAGATCCGTATGGTTGTTGTCACTGAGATTTTGAAGTTCTTTGTCTACAGCATCATTATGGGAATACCCAACTGATATGGTCTCCATAGCTTTTGCACTTCATAACACTAGATAAACATTGGTTGAGTGATTTTATTATTGAGCATTGTTTCATTGTACTGCTTTTGCATGAAGCACAATGGTCAAAATAAAATAATCCCCCGAATTACTTGTCTTATTAATCAAAAGTGCAGTGACTAGGGGTGCTTAAAAAACTTTCTGTAAGGAAAAGGGGAGTAGTAGTTACCTTGTGCTATATTTTACAGGCGTTTCTTAAAGTACTTTCACCCCTACAACTACACCTAACCCCACTCCTAGCCAGGACATGCCTGCCACCAATCCTTAGAGACTCCACTCCCTGCAAGTTCCCTTGAGAAGGTTCTTGAGTGACTTTGTAATTTTGCCAGCTGGTTGTTTTGAGCTATTCTGACCTAGATCATTTGGGGTAGAAAAGAGAGGCTGCTAAAGAAAAGAAGACTTTTAATGAGACTATTTTCACTGGATTCTTTACAAATTAGGTCAGTTATAATCAGATAAGAGCAGGAGACTCTGTAGTGGATAAGTAGAAAATTGGGCTGTGATATAGAACAGCCTTTTCACAATAACTTCTAATACCTAGATGAGTTTTTCTGGAGCAAGCTGCAATGCTGAGAAATCCAGACTTTGGAAGTGAATTATGGTACAAGAGGGTTGGATCTTAAGGATCATGAAAGAGATATCTTGATCCTGAGTAGCATTTTATACCAGCTGTCTGAGAAAAGATGGGCCTGATCCTTTGAAGTGCTTTTCAAGTAGAACCAGGTAATGAGGATGCTGAAACTCAGAGAAGGTATGAAATTGGCCCAAATTTTCTCAACCACCCAGTGACATCCTGGTCAATGTCTATAATGCTGTGCTAATAATTTTTTAATTGATCAACTGCCATAAGCTCTTCAGTGTATTAAGAGATACAAAAACAAAACAAAACAAAAATGGCCTGACTGGTGTGGCTCAGTGGTTGATTCCTGGTCAGGGTACAAGCAAGGGTTGCAGGCTTAATCCCCAGTGGGGGCCATGCAGGCGGCAGCCAATCAATGATTCTCTCTCATCATTGATGTTTCTGTCTCTCTCTCCCTCTCCCTTCCTCTCTAAAACCAAATAAAAATATTTTCATTTTTAAAGAAAATGATTTAAAAAATAATCAGATATTATAGAAATGACAGCTACTAGTAGTACAAGTGCCATTTCCTGGGTTCTTACTTTGGACTAAATTATTTTTATCTATATAATTTAATTTAATTTTCATAATTATACTATAGCTAGGGACCCAGTGCACGAAATCATGCACCTTGAAAGGAACTGTGGGCCGCAAGGCTGCAGTGGGCACAGGGGCAGGTCTCAGCACCCCTGCCTGGCCCCTCCTCCACAGGCCCTGGTCCATCTGCTGGCAGCCCCGCTCCCACCGCTGCTGCTCCCATGTGCTGACAGCACTGGCCCTGCTTGTACCTGCTGATAGCGTTGGCCCCACTTGCACCCACTGATGGGCATGGAGTGATTGGGGCCGACGCCAGCAGCGGGTGCGAGCAGGGTTGGTGCTGTCAGCGGGTGCAAGCAGTGGCTGCTGCCTGATCGTCCCTCAGGATCAGGGGGAGGTGGAGAAGCCCTCGGGGGCAATCGGGCTGGCAGCCGCCGCTTGCACCTGCTGACGGCGCTGAGCAATTGGGACTGGCGCCGGGCGTTGGCTGCGGGTGCGAGCGGCAGCGCTGGCAGCAGGTACAAGTGGGGCCATTGCCAGTAGCCGGTGCGAGAGGTGGCTGCTGGCCCCAATTGCCCCTCAGGAGCAGGGGGAGGTGGAGAAGCCCTGAGGGGCCAGCAGCCACTGACAGCGCTGAGCGACTGGGGCTGGCGCTGGGCACCGGCAGAGGGTGCGAGTGCTGGGCAGGACCACAGCGTGTGGGAACAAAGAATTTTCAGTAACCACCAGAGGCTCGCTCCGATGACAGCAACTGGCGCCCCGCCTTGGTCTGGTGCCCCTGCTCACCTGCTCCACCATCCTGCCGTGGCTGATGTCTGCCATGTTCCGCGTGTATCCCGTGTGGTCAGTGCATGTTATAGCAACTGGTTGTTCTGTTGTTCCGCCATTCGGTCTATTTGAATATTAGCCTTTTATTATATAGGAAGTTCATAATATTATTCCCATTTTCTGATGAGGAAACTGAGGCTTAGAGGAAAGAAGTGAATTTTTTTCTCCAAGTACATAGGATCGGATATATAAGACATGGGCTCTGGCTTTTCAGAGGTTGAGGGAGTTTGCTCAGGATGACAGGGCTAGGAAAGTGAAGTGGGCCAGGTGTGTGTGTGAACAGTACCAGTGACATGAGGTTGGCTAAGAGAGAAGGCCTTGAACATGCAAGATGTAGAGAGGGGGTCTCAAGCTTGTCTGTAGAGAGCTTTGAGGTCCATATAGTCTTCGCATCTACTCACCTCTGCTGTTTTACATGAAAACAGCCATGGAAATTGGTAACCAATGAACATGGTAGTGTTCCAATAAAGCTTCATATAAGGACACTCCAATCTGAATTTCTCAAATCACAATGTATTATTCTTCTTTTGCCTTTTTTCAGCTATCTAAGAATATAAATTCATTCTTAGCATGTAGGGTGCCCCAAAACAGGTGGTAGACTGAATTTGGCTTGGAGTTTACGGACCCCTGGTCTAGTGTCCAGCAGGAAATGGGAAGAGCATTGTCATTGAATACTGTACAACAGGGAAATCTCTGGAAACTACATTGTATAATCTCAAAGCAGTGGAAGACTGGAGAGTTAAACACTGCTGTGTCACCTAGAATAATGTTTTATCCTTTAACAAGCCTGCATGAAAACTTTGGGATCTTTTAACCTTTCTGCCCTTCAGTTTCCCCCTCGGTGAAATGTGACCAATAAGGATACTTATTCTTGTGTCTGGTTTCCCAAGTTCAGCAATTCATTAGGCGGAATCCCAGAATTTAGCACATGGTCCTACTCAGAGTTATGACTTACTACAGTGAAAGAATACAAACCAAGGTCAGTAAAGGGAAAAGTCACATGGGCAAAGTCTAGGAAAATCAGGACAAGTTCCAATGGTCCTCTCCCAGGGACTCACATGGGACGTGCTTAATTCTCTTAGCAATGAGCATGACAACACATTTGAAATGTTGTACCTAGAGAGCACATTACAGATTCAACACCGAGGCTTTATGTTGGGGGCAGATCACACAGGCATCCTTTGCCTGGCATGTATCAAATTTCAGACATTCCACATAAACCACATGTCTGTACAGATAATTTAGGCAGAGTGAGCCACTCATCAGCTGAATTCTGGAAATGACGGAAACCTTCCTGAAATCCAAGTTCCTAGATGCCAGCCATGAGGGAAACTTGTAAGAAGGTCTTTCAAAGGATAGCAGATAACACTTTTCTGCACACTCTCACAAAGTGGCCAGGATTTGGGGATACCATATTATGCTTAATGCCTGGCAGAGAATGAACCTACAAAATTGTACGTGGGGCCTTGACTTATGAGTGTCCCGACTAACGAGTTTTTCGAGAGACAGGCCGATTTTTTGCTTTGAGTTGCAAGCTAAAATTCGGGTTATGAGCCAGCTTCAGATACTCCACCGCTAGTTGACGCAGCGAACGTTACAGTGAATGCCACAACATCAGCCCAGCATCACATGTCTCATTCGTTCACTTTTTGATTTGACATATGAGTAATTTGAGTTAAGAGCTCTGTCACGGAACGAATTAAACTCGTAAGTCAAGGTCCCACTGTACATGTTACTCTCAGCAGACTAACTAGGAGGCAAGGAGGGATAAAGAGAAAATCTCAGAGGGCTGCAGATATGATGCATTATTTTGTAGATATATTTGTGTTATGAGTCTTCACACACTCATATAACTACCTGGTATAATGTTATAATTTCACATGTCAAGCTGTGGCAATTAAGAATATGGTCTCTCTAGTAATTTCCTGAGTGTTCTGCCTTATTGGCCCAACAGATACTTAGAGAGAGCCACACACATGAGACAATGTCATTCTGATGGTCAGAATTCCTGTGATAGAGGAAGGATTCTCATGCTTATGGACTCCTGAAGATTTTCATATTTGTTTGAAATTAGCACAGAAGGGACTTTTTGCTGTAAGTTTCCAATGAAGGACCTGAGGGGACAGCCAAGTCATTGTGCAATAGTAGTTGACAAAGTTACCTCTGTGGACTGTTCCCCTATGTGTGTTTTTCTGTACTAAGGAAGCCCAAATATGGAATGGTTTACCAGTTCAGTCATTGAAGTGCTCACAATTGGCACCAAGAAAGGAGAATAAATGTACAATCATGTTATATGAGGGAACAAGTCATTACTTGGCTTTGTGCTGTAGAACTCCCAGTGGTCATAAATTGATTCATTAAAGGCCAGAGATGTCAGAGTTCCTCTTTTATTCTGTTGAGATACCGTTAATCCTCAATTACCCATGAATGCATTTTCTACTTCATGGCTAATTTAGATGCTAATTTTTAATACCAGGCAGAGTTTCCCCTGCCCTCTAGCATATTTTTCTTCATGTGCAGATTCTTTTTTTAGACAATAAAAATGCCTTATAAAGTAAAGTATTTCAAGTAAATTTTCTGCATAAAGTATCATGTGAAGTATTAAGGAGATAGGAGTGGCTTATAATCATATTTAATAATTTGGATTATCCACCATCTTGATGCTGACTTTTGAGTTAACCACGAGTTTTCTTTTTCTAAAAAAAATGTGTTCTTAAATGGAAGCCAAACATTTTATTATTTATGCATAATAAAAAATTATTCTTTTATAATGGAGATGTAATTTAGGATTTATATTAGTATCTACAAGGAGAACTTTTTTTCCTTTTCTGGTCAGCTAATGAATCTCCTGAGTACTAAGAAATTAATACCAAGCTAAAGATAATCCATTCTCTAATAATTCTTGCCCAACTCTTAAGCCATTACAATGTTATCTCTGAATTCAGGCAACCTGGCCTGCTTAGTCTGAGTTTCATGTTATCTTACTATATAGAAATTATGGCCTAGATTGTTTAATTATTTTCTTTTTATTGAATTTATTGGGGTGATACTGGTTAATGAAATTATACAGGTTTCAGGAGTACAATTCTATAATACATTACCTGCATATTGTATTGTATATTTACCACCCCAAGTCAAGTCTCCTTCGTTTACCATTTATCCCCCACTTACCCCTTAATTTTTTAAGGGCCTGCTTTAATTATTCAAGGACTTTAACAGAAATCCACTTGGTTGAAAACTTAATAGTGTAGCCATCTTCAGTTCTATCATGTACAATTTAATATAGTTAAATTGTTTGCTTCTTCATCACCTTGAATCTATTACTGAGTTTTGTAGTCCAGGACATCTTGAGTCATGAGAAAATGGTATTGAGGTAGACAATGAAGAGAAAGAATGATTTACCAATTCTTAGTCTATTGTCTACTTACCAAATGGTCCAGAAACCAGGGGGCAGATTGGATACAGCTACTGATGTTTACAGAATAAACAGCCTGTCCTGAAATGCATGAAATGGGAGAAGTATTGCAGTTTGAAAAATTAAGAAACACATTGCCTCAACAAAAATATTTTGTAACCACATTGAAAACAACCTAAATATCTATTAGTAGGGGTCTCGTGCAATGTAGTACTTTGTCAATTTGAAAATTTAAATTGTGAACTCGTTACATTTAGCAACTTGTCTTTTAAGTAAAAAATAGATCTAGATTTTAATTCTGTCGATTGTTCTGGGGCTGGGGCAGAGGCTTAGGGTCATCATTGTGTGAAGGAAATGTGATCATCGTTAAAACCCAGCTACATAGAGAGGGCAACAGGAAGTAAAGCAGTGTGAAAAGGGAAGTGTTGTTGGATGTAAGCAAATAAACTACAGTCATTCCACATCATGTATTTCTAAATGATGCCTTGGCTAGAAAAGCATTGGGCAGAGCTGTGGGTCTGGACCACACCAATGAGGGCTTTATTGAGTTCTTTCTAAACTGGCTCATGTCGGCCCATTATCACCATTCTCATTCTCTCTTTCATTCTCAATAACAGAAGCAAGATGTTTAAGAAGATAGAAACTGTGGATAAGCTCTGTTGGTACCTAAAACCTTTTGTTAGGGTAAAAAATACAGCCAGATGAATTTATGACTCACACCACTAAGAAAAGTAGTGAAAACAGCATATATGCTGATACAGAAAGAACATTTTCCTACCAAAATGATATAAAAGAGCCACCCTTTTTTCTCATTCATTATTTCATTGATGGTAAGTTTAAAAAACAAAACAAAGAAAGAATTTTTCTGTCTTGCCCTGGCTGGGTGGCTCAGTTGGTTGGAGCATCGTCCTGTATACCAAAAGGTTGCGGGTTCGATTTCAGGTGAGGGCACATACCTGGGTTGCAGGTTTGATCCCCAGTAGGAGCGCATTCATGAGGCAACCAATCAGTGTTTCTCTCTTCCTCTCTCTCCTTTTCGCTCTCACTAAAATCAATAAAAACATATTCTTGGGTGAGGATTAAATAAATAAATAATAAATAAATCACTGCGGTCTTATATAAATGTTACCATGATATAATTTTTATAGTACCTGTGATTTTTTCTCCCCACATCACTAGGTTCCATGATTGACTTTGTAAACATTTTTAGACGTGCTTTTTCTGTCCAGTGCTCAAATTTCTCACACATTTGAAGATACTTTTCAATGAAATCTTAAAACAATTTTGTGACCCTTAAAAATTTGTTTTTATTAAGCACTTACTTAGTATTTTAAGGTCAGATTCTTATAAGAATTACATTTGGGGACTCCAACACTTTCAGAGATTAGATACTATTTTTTTAAGTGTTGGTTAATGAAATCCAAGGAGAAAGATAAGGTTTTCTTTTGTGCCTGCAGTAGGACAAGGGGGGAAAAAAGGGGGTGGGGGGGGGGGGAAGGACTTAATTGGGTAGTTTTTTTTGTCTTATTCAAAATCTTGTTTTTGTGGTTTAGAAAAATTTGGGACTTAAAAACTCAGCTAATGTCATAGCAGAAGTTTATTTTCAAATTGAATCGAGGGGAATTCAATTTGAGAATAAATCTTTTGAGGTTAGTAAGAGGCAGGAGCTGAGACAGCAGCTTTTTCCTCAGGCTATTTCAAAAGTCAAGAGCACAGCTAAGAATAGATGTTTGCACTGGTCAGTCCAGTTTTCAGACCACAGACACATGTTTTCTGGTCCTCAGGCTTGCTTAGAGCATCATTTTGGAATATGCAGTGGTTGGCTGTCTCTAAAGAGACTCTGAGTCACTTTCCTACTCAACCTCAATTTTTAAAAGAAATTCTCCTGGTTGATTGTTGGACTGAAAGGAAAGGTGAGACAAGGACCAAGGATAAGGCTTCTGATTCCAGAGAATTCATTGAGATAGAACACATGCTAAAGCCTCTCCCATCTGCTCCAAACTCATAAAAAAAAAAATACCTACACAAGAAAACACAAATATTTCAAATGATAGGAAAGGGGAATCTCTAGGGTCCACAAATGAAAATGCTTTAGCCTGGCCAGTGTGGCTAGGTGGTTGAGCATTGACCTATGAACTAGGAGGTCATGGTTCAAATCTCTGTCAGGGCACATGCTGGGATTGCAGCCTCCATCCCTAGTAGAGGGTGTACAGGAGGAAGCCGATCAATGATTCTCTCTCATCATTGATTTTTCTATCTTTTTCTCCCTCTCTCTTGCTTTCTGAAATAAAATATATATATATATATATATATATATATATATATTAAATGCTTTAAAAGACAATCAAACAAACAAAAACAAGAATCCATGGGGTTAAGTAGGAACTGAAGATTAGGAATGTTCTTAAGTTGAGTTTCCTTAATAGGGCTTAAATTCTGGGCACGACACAGTCAGTGCTGGAGGTCTTCCATGACACTGTTGTGGATTTACACAAAAGATGATCTCCCTAAGTATATGAGAAAGTTAACACCATGAAAAACATGCAATAAATTCAACAAGCTTGGGAATCTCCATCCCCCAAAATAGGGGTCATTAAACAATCTGAAAATAATTTAAAATAAATACTTTTATATCCTTTAAAAGATAAAGAATGCAATGAAAACACCAATAAAAAAGTATAGGTTATACTACAACAAGAACAAGTGATCATAAAACAAGAAGTCACTGACATAAAAAGAAAACACAATTTCATACATTGACCAGGAGACAGGAAAGAGCTGAGGAGAGAATAATGTACTGGAAGAACACAGCACAAAGATAAAGAAATGGAAAATATGAAAGAAGAGTTAGGAGACATGGAAGATTTAGAAAGTCCAACACTCCTGTGTTGCAGACTCAGAAGAAAAGAGAATGGTAGAGAAACAATGTTTAAAGGTAATGGTTGAGAATTTCCCACAATATAAAACATAAGTCTTCAATTTAGAAACACCTTTTGACTTTCTGTTCATGTCCCTACTCAAATTCATCTGGCTGCTCACCATTCTACCAAAAATGCTCCTTCTAATTCACCAATAACCTGAGGATGGCAAAGCCAATGAACACTTTTTAACCATCATTTCAGCATCACTTCACAGAGTTGAGCACATCCTTTCTTTAAGAAAATACTTCATCCTGCAGGCTTCTGTTACATGGCACTCTCATGGATTTTCCTCCTACCACTTGAGTCACTCCCCCTCAGCCCTCCTCTATCAGATTTCTTAACATTTGATTTAGGCTCCTCTTCTCACTCCATAGTCTCACTCTAGATCATTGAATACCACCTATATGCAAATAACTCCCAAATTTATATTTCCAGTCAAGATCTCTCCGCTGAATTCTAGGATCACCCAACTGACCACATGCCATCCCCATAGGACTGTCTCACATATGCAAATATGTTCAAAACTGCACTTCTGCCCATACTCCATTTCCCTTGGTGTCAGAATCTGACCTTTGGTTAACCTGCTAGCTCTGTTGCCCTGGTAACCTGATCAGAGTAAAATATCAACCCTATTTTTAGGCAAAATTGCTCATGATGAAATGACCTGCATTTCTAAGCTGAATTGTGACTGGGAACAACCCTATGTACCTGAGTGGACAGCATGGCTTGGGTTCTCCTGAAAATGGTGACTCTTATAACTGGATCTGTCTGTTGTGGGGGTGTGACAGCTACTTCTGGGCTGAATGTCCTGCGGAGGAACTAGCCTGAGTGCTCATGTGACCCCGAGATCCTCAGGCTACTGGGTGCAGGTTTGTACACTTAGTTTCTCAGGGCTGCAGATAGAACAAAGTTGTTGATTATGAGCAACTTGCTTTCTCAATGGATTTTATACCTAAATTAAAATTGAGCTTGTTAATGGAAAACAGAAATATGGGATTATATTAGCACAACTGAATTTCTAAAGAGTTATCCCTGTGGTCAGAGAGGGAGGCTGACGTGTTGGTGTGGAACCGAGGTGGGTTCTGATCGCTGCACTGACTGGTCTGCTGTGATTCTGGGGAGAATAAGCTGCTTCATCCTCTCACATCTCAGCAATCGTGTGACTGGAGGTACCATCCCTTCCTCTTTCTCCATTGTCTTATCTCTTAATCATCTGAAAGATGATCAGACACCTCTGAAATACTGTAAAAAAGGCTGAAAGTAGAAGTATCAGTGTAGGTGTTTTAGTGAGTCAGTGATGGAAAATTCTCCTGTAACCCGGTGCCTTAGGAAGAAAGCACCCCAGTTTTGCAGCATACTTTATGGAGGAGGGAAAACGAAATTCTCAAGTGCACGTGAAACAGACTGCAGTGACTTGATGGAGACTTATTATTTCAAAAATATCACGTGATTTCTTCTCTTTTGCAGGTTTTTGAGGTGGGAGGGATAATTTCCTGATCTTTTGTAGGATACCAGGAAGAAAAGGAAATTGTTTTAGTCATGCGCTATCCACTGTTCCTGCAAGCTTCTCTAATTTAGGATTCCATTCCCTTCATTCTCAATACATAACATACTAATGTGCCCTTTCGGTGTTGTCTGTTGAAGAAGCTAATGGATTACAGGAAAGTCTGTTTCAATATCCAGAAGGAATATTTTGCTTCAGCCTATTTACCAATAAGCCAATATAATATCAAAGTGAATTGTGTAAGTGGGTTATCCATTTCAGTTTCTAGATGTGGTCCAGATAACTTCTGATCCTTTTCAGAAAATAACAAACTGATTGTTAGAGGATCAAGATTTGATGCTACAGGAATATTCTGAATGTATTTGTTGATAAAATAGAAATAATTAACTTTGTGCCAAGTTCAGAAGCTAGAATTTATTATAATTCCTTTGATAAAAAACAAAATATTTAGGCAAGGGCAATAACAACAGCAAGAAAAAACCTGAAAATTCCTAAACAATCAAAGAATAGTTCTAATAACTTTACACAATCACAAACAAGAATTTGAAATTACTTACAGAATGCAAACTGTAAGCCACTTGTTAGTGATAATACATGACATCTAATTTTCAAAGATTTCAAATGAAATTTCATTATATAAGTAGGTAACATAGCTGTCATCAATAGAGCAATGAGATCCTTCAATTCTTGCAGGGTAGTGAGGACCCACTAGGTAAAATTATTTGTGTGGAAACATGTTGAATTTCTTGGTTACCAGAGAACAGTGGCACTAAAGTGGAAGTTTATGTAAAGAGCTTGGTTTTTAAAGCGTGCCGGCCACTCTGTTCTAAGTATTGATGAGCTGCAATGAACCCTGGCATTTCTACTCTGGGAGTTGACAGCTTTTACTCCAAAATTTCTTCAACTTAAAAAAAAAAAACCCTGTAGATCTGATGATGTACATGTCTTAGTCCAGTGGTCAGCAAACTCATTAGTCAACAGAGCCAAATATCAACAGTACAACGATTGAAATTTCTTTTGAGAGCCAAATTTTTTAAACTTCAACTATATAGGTAGGTACATTGTTATTAACTTAATTAGGGTACTCCTAAGGCTTAGGAAGAGCCACACTCAAGGGGCCAAAGAGCCGCATGTGGCTCGCGAGCCGCAGTATGCCGGCCACTGTAGTCTGTTTGGGTTGCTCTAGACTGGGTGGCTTATAGACAATAGACATTTATTCCTCATAGTTCTGCAGGTTGAGAAATCCAAGATCAAGGTGCTGGCAGATGGGTGTCTGGTGAGAACCTGCTTCCTGGTTCATAGATGCCTGTCTTCTCAGTGTCCTCACATGGAAGAAAGGGAAGAGAGCTCCCTGAGGCCTTCCTTATAAGGGCACTAATCCTATTCATGGAGGCTCTGCACCTCCCCAGCATCCTATCTGCAAGTGCCTCTCATTGGGGATTAGTTTTCATCATGTGAATTTTGGGGGGACACAAACAGTGGTCTATAGCAGCATATATACCAACAAAAGACGAGGAACATATTTGTATTCCTTGTGCCTCTGAGCACTTCTATTTATCCACATTTTGAACGGTTTAAGTACAGTTGAACAGGAGCAAAGATGAGGTACATTAAAATTTAGCCCATATTATTGGGAACTAATTGCGTGGTCATCACTGTGGTAGGCACTGAAGTGCTAAAAATAAAAATTCCCTGTCTCTAAAGGTTTACGACCCAAGTGGGAAGATAGAGCACCCATAAAAAGCACCTTTTAGAGGAGACTTCAGACCATTACATTATATTTTATACACATATATCTTTATGGAAAATCTGAATTGTAGTTCCTTTTCTTTTTGCACTGCATAGTAAAACTCTTACGACCTTACATGGGACTGTTTCCTGAAGATAAACCTTGACCTTGAGCATTAGCTCCTTGTAAGATTTGTGTGTGTGTATCTAATTATTCCTCCTTCCTTTCTTCTCCATGATACCTTAGCTTTAAAGTAAACACAGAATAGATGGCCAGTTAATACTTGTCTCTTGTTTGATTATATGCATGATAGAGGTAAGCCTTAAGAGAGGCACAAAAGAAGTTAGTAAGAAGAGATCAGATTTGACAGGTAGATTGAGAGTGTTGACTAAAGATGTTGGCAGAGAAAGAACATAATGATAGACTGAGAAATTGTAGGGAGGTGTTTCTGATGGAATGGAGTGGACTATGTTAGGAAGCAGTAAGAAGAGATAAGGCCATCTAACCAGTTGGCAGTCTTGAAGCCAGGGCTATGAAATGTTCTTATTGACCTTAGAAACATGGTATTTTAGGAATATTGATTTGACTAAGGGTGTTTAAAGGGACTTGAGAAGTGTGATCCTAGTTGGACATGCCCCAGTTATTCAAATGAGTTTACCATTCTTTCAAAATTATAGAGATTAAATTGGATTTAGTGTATTTATTCATTGTGGTATTATTATTTTTTAAATACTAACTATAATTTATTATACAGTTCAAAGTCTATTACTTTTTTAAAAAATTAATGAGAGAGAGAGAGAGAGATGGAAACATTGATGTGAGAGAGAAACACCTATCGATTGGGCCTACCATAATCACCTCAACTAGGGATCAAACCTACAATCTGACTGGGAATCACACCCACCACCTTATGGAGTACGGGGTGACACTTCAACCAACTAAGCCACACCGACCAGGGTCTGTGGCATTATTTTTTGGTCCTAGGTTGTGGTGATTGATTTCTCACCTCCACTTCTAGCAATGGAACCTAATGGTAGGACTTTGCAGCAAGCTGCTCTGCCACAGTGCTGTGAGTGATTTTTATAGCATTTCTGAAATCCTGGAGACTAATTGTTTTCCTTTTGTGTAGTCTGAATGCCATTTACATTGGGGAGAAGCAAGACATGAAACCCTCCTAACATGCTCAAACATGAAAGTGGCTTAAAACATATCTTTGTCATTTGTCTTCTTAAGCCACATTTGTCTCTATAGTCTTGAACCTGAAGTGACTCAAAAAGAGAAGAGAATGTTTAATCAATAACTTTATTCTTTTATTTAGTTATTTAAAAAGGTACTTGGTATTTAAGGGACATATTTTCCTTAGAAAAAATAAATCAGAAAGAAAAAATAGCAGTACTCTATTGAAATGGCTAAACAAAAAATGTTTTTCATAAAGAAATAAGTTGTAGGAACAGACACTCTGAAAAAAATATAAACATGTCTTTTAAATATGAAAATGTATAGCTAAAATGTAGCATATGTTGCAAATGTTTGCATAACACCACCCAATGTTTCTTTGTAAATTATCTAACAGGTTCTGATAGGAAATTTCTCCATTAAATGTAAATGTAGTTCCTGAAATAAATGTAGATGCCTTTGAATGTTTTGAAATCCTTCTTTTTTACTTCACCCTGTTCTTCCTGCTTTAGCTTTCTTGGGCCTCATAGTGCAAACACAAGCATTCAGATTTCCGGGAAATTTAGCATTACTGTGAAATGGCCCAACCCTCCACCCTAGCCCTTTGCTTTAAATATACTGTTTTGTCCATCCTTTGTTCCCAGCACTTAGGACTGTGCCCAGCATAGGATTGGCATTCAATTAATGCTTATTGAATGAAATGCTTGAACTTCCTTTTATTTGCCTCAACTTTCTGTGTCATTGATAAATGTTTGCTCTTCAAGGTAAATGATGGTTTCTATTTCTTATTCTCCCTGGTCACGATTCTCCTTCCCTCTCCAGAATTATCTATTTTTTTTTACTTCTGGATTCATTTTGGGTTGTTTGTTTTCCTTCTGGGTTCATTTTGAACCTTTCCATTTCATGTCTAACCTTTCATTTCCACTGGAGATGCTCAGCTGCAGTCCAGTGAGTTCCCTGTTCCTTCTACACTCATTTCTTTAAATAGTAAATCCCTAAAGCTGCACCCACTTGGGTCACACCTGAATATGTTTTCTAAAGCATGACACTGACCACCCTCTACCCTCTCACCTCTGACCCGCTCCTCTTTAGCACGATGGACATTATCTAGAATGGGGAGAGGGAGGAGGAGAAACAGTGTATGTGTGCTGGTTAAACATCTTCCCAGTGACAGCTCACATTTGTTCTCTCCCTTTTAAAATGGTTGCATTTTAAACACTCTGTATAATGATGGTTGATTCCCCTGATTAAACATGCGACGCCTATTGGTTTTTTCCAGTCATATCTGCACACGTCTTCTTTGCAGCCATCTACAAACAGCCCTATGTCTCTGTGGTTTATGAACTGTTTTCTTTCTTAGAATTAAAGGACATCATTTGTGGTGGGTGGGGGAGAGTGAGCTGGAACACAGTGGTCTGTGGAGGAGGAGGGAAGACCAGTCTTCATCCATTTTCTCTGTGTTCTTCTCCACCCACTGCCCTGTCCCAGTGGGTGACTTCTTCTAGTATGAGCGTCCATGCACCTTCTAAGAGACCTGGTCCCTGAAACCAACGTAAGCAAAGGGAGTTTCCTTGTAAGATTGTAAAGGATCGCATTTGGAATATAGTCACACTTTTCTGGGAGCGAAGGTCACCTGAACACAGCTGCCTGGGAATAAATGTCTTGCCAGCATCATATCTCAGGCAGTGGTCTTAAGGTCAGGTTCCTCAGGAGTAGGTGGTGCTGGGAAAGGGGGAGATCCTGGAGCCAACTACTTGAGAGGACAACGGGCCCTCCCTGGACCAAGACTAAGCACTGGGGTCTGTTTCTCTTAGTGACCTGCAGTCGCCAAGCTACGTGAGCTTCATGTAGAGAACTGACTGTATCTATGACAGTCACTTTAATGTGTGAATATCTTCTTCTATTATTAGTAGGCTCTTGTCACAGTTGTACTTAATTTTCTTATAATTTAAAATAAAGCACAGTGTTTTGAGACAAAGATTTATGCCATCAACTGTTCAGTGGCCATTGATGGAGAGACAGGATGACTATCAGGTGCTTAAATTGGTTATTCAATGACATGGAATTCTATGTTTCAAGTGTTTGTGTTAGCTTGACTTTCTTTCATATTTATGATATAATAAAAGCATCCCTAAAACATGTTTTTGCAGAAAGGTCTTCCCATCAGGACACATGTATTCTCATAATACACCCAACAATAAATGGGAAAGTGAGCTTCCTTAATAAACCAGTAACTCCAGAGTTTGAGAACGGGTATCCTTTCTTTCAACATGAATAGCCATCTTATTTTTTGTTCATTCTTATAAAGATCTTTCCATCTTGAACTTATCTGCCTTAGAAAAAAAAATCAGTCATTGCATATACATATTTTATACTTAGGAACACCTAGAATATTTTGGAACAATAGGTCTTAATGAAGTAGGCTGGATATCTATGTATCTGTGATGTGGTTTTACAAAAATCATATACAGGATTCAGGTAGCTTCCATAGAGCTGGACAGAATTTAGGATTCCAGGAGAATTCCAGAATTATCGATGGTAACCATTGCCTATTATCTACATGAATAAATTCCATAATTCCTTCAGATCTCTGCTCAAATCTCACTTTCATTAGAAGGCCTCTCTGACCTTCCCTATGAAACTGAGCACTCTCACTCAGAATTTACCAATCCCATTTGTCCTATTCTGCATATCTTAGCAAGTGGACAGTAGGATTTGAATCTCTCTTTCCCTGACTCCAGACTCCATGTACCATGTTCCAGGTACCATTTGCCATGCTGTCTGGTTAGCTAGCGATGTAGACTGGACAGTAGCAGTAGTAACATCTTATATTTTCAATCTCTTTATAGTTTGCAACACATTTCCACATTTGAATAAGGAATGTACCAGTTAAGAGCACCTTGTCAAGTGCATTGATTTCACCTTTCCTATGAGAGGAAAGCAAGACTTGGCTGACGGTGTGGCAACCAAAATATCACTTTTTCTCAACATAGCCACACAATTGTCCTTCTCTGAGAGTTGGGTAAATATTATACTCCAAGTATCAGGCAGGCCTTGGGAAGCCTCCAAACCAACTAGAAAATGATATTTCATCTTACTGTTCAGTGAGTCGGTTGATTATATTGTTTACAGAAAATTACTACCTGAAAGCTCTAGAATAAAGTGACAAATGTAAAAAACAGAACAGCCCCGCGGAGAGCAGATTCTTAGGGCATAGTCTCTCTCCAGTGTCTTTCATTAGGTGAATTCATCTGGTCCTTTGCTGATAACAAGGATTAGGGGTAGACGCCCAATGGAAAATAAACAGAGCTCAGCTCGACTCTACAAAACAATCACGGTCCCTCTTCTGAGGTGTTTATCTCCAATGTTCCTGGCAGAGCAGTGCTTTTTCTCCCTGCGTAAGCATCTGGGACACATGACCTTTTCTTAAAAGTCATTGTGGTCTTCACGCATCTTTTATGCTAGACCAGTGATGACGAACCTTTTGAGCTCGGCGTGTCAGCATTTTGAAAAACCCTAACTTAACTCTGGTGCCGTGTCACATATAGAAATTTTTTGATATTTGCAACCATAGTAAAACAAAGATTTATATTTTTGATATTTATTTTATATATTTAAATGCCATTTAACAAAGAAAAATCAACCAAAAAAATGAGTTCGCGTGTCACCTCTGACACGCGTGTCATAGGTTCACCATCACTGTGCTAGACTGTGGCCTTGTTGACATCAGTGACAGTCTTGGGATCACAAATGTTGATCAAATTGAATTGTAAATACAGTTGTGCCATTTCCCTCCTCAAGCAGAGATCCTTTATAACATTCCCCAAAGATTATCACATGGCAAATAGTCTATACATTACTTCTATCAAGGAACTTACTGGCTTATACAATATTCCATATGTGTATCTCAGGAACCAAAAATTATAACAAAACAAATTTAGATGTACATTTCTGCTTTTACTTGAGATGTGTCAGGGTGCCTAAAGGTGGTTGGAACCCCTGAGCCTTCAGTATCTTATGAAGTCTCCTTTTTAAGCAACATGTCCCAAAAGAACAGCGATTCCCAGATGCCATGTATTCCGCCTGAAGTGTACTCCAGGACAACCTGCTGCTGACTTGGAGGCTCGTCTAGTCCAGAGCTGAGGACCCAGAGCTGCAGAGACAGCAGTCGGCTCCACCTCCAGCTCCAGGCCTGCTACTCCTCTTCCTTCATTTTTCTGCTTCTGTCCTTCCCACTCTCTATGCTGCAACCCATCTCCTCCTTTTCCCCTTCCTACCACCCCTCTTCTATTTGTTCTTCGCTGTCTGAGAAATCCCTTGAAAGAAGAGGAGAGAAGGAATTGATGCTGCTCCTCACAGTGTGTAGGTGTCAGAGGCTGCCCAAGGATTCGGGAGACCTGCATTTAGAAAGTGTACCTTTGATAAGGAACATCTAGAGCGGTGGTTCTCAACCTTGGCTGCACATTAGAATCACCTGGGAATCTTTTTAAAAATCCTGATGTCTGGGCCTCATCCTCCGGAAATTCTGTTTCTTTGTGATGGGGTGGGGCCACAACATTAGTAACAAAGAAACAGAATTTCCGGAGGATGAGGCCCAGAAATCAGGATTTTAAAAAGATTCCCAGGTGATTCTAATGTGCAGCCAAGGTTGAGAACCGCTGATCTAGAGAAAGTCTTAACAGGTAAAGCGTTCTTCCAAAGAGACGAGTTAAATGGGAAAACAGTCAATTAGCTTCTCTCTTTGCTGCTGGAGAGACCTAAAGTCAGCTGTGTCTTTGCAAAAGACTCTCAACCTACTTGTGTCAATGGCGACAGTCTTGTAAATTGCGTGTAAACTAGCAGCTGCTCTCACAGGGCCACTTTTCCCAGGAAGTGCCCAGAACTTCCTCTTTAAAATATTGGTGAATAGGAGGTGGAATTTTAATAATTCTCTGTGAATTGAAACTTGCTAATTAAAATTCCATGGTTCTTTTATCATAGAGACCTTTGAAAAATGGAGTACAGAAGCTTGTCTAGAGATGACATAAGTACCACCTGGCTTGAAGCTTTGGTGCCTAAGATGTTTTATTTTTTATTTTTTTAAAATATATTTTTATTGATTTTTTTTACAGAGAGGAAGGGAGAGGGATAGAGAGTTAGAAACATCGATGAGAGAGAAACATCGATCAGCTACCTCCTGCACATCTCCCACCGGGGATGTGCCCGCAACCCAGGTACATGCCCTTGACCAGAATCGAACCTGGGACCTTTCAGTGCGCAGGCCGACGCTCTACCCACTGAGCCAAACTGGTTTCGGCCCTAAGATGTTTTAAATGTTAATTTCCTATCCATTGCAAGAAAATCAGCAGTTTTCTGCTTTGCTTGCCTCAGTCTTCTAGACAGTGTCTTCCCAGGCCTCACCTTTACTGAACTCCTCAAAATCTTGAGGCTGGGAGGGAAATCAAGCTAAACCCCAGGGAAGCTTGGAAGATGGATTAGAGAAGCGAGTCCCTTTCTTTTCTTCAGTTTGTTTGCAGGGGACCGTTTCTGTATGTAGACCTATTTACTGTATTACTGATCTCCTGTGTATTCCTTTAAAGAATGCCATTGGTATCTCCTTTAGATTTACATTTATTAAGTATTTGGTGTCAATACCATTTCTCTGGTAAGGCTTATACTTATGCTTTAAGAAATATGATCTAGCAGATATTATTTGTGTTCTGCCTTTATCCCCTGGGCACCCCATTCTTGTGGCTTCCACATGCAACACTTCTTAATGCAAGGTGGATTGGGGGTGGGTGCAGGCAGAGCCTTAACTGATGACAAAAGGAAGTTGGTAGATAAATATTTCAGCCCTCCTGAACCCGCTATGAGACAGCTCTGAGGCATGTTGTATATAATATTCCAGATGTTCCCAGTGGTATTAAAATCCTAGGCTTAAGATCTGCTTTTGCACAATCCAAACTAAGCTGCAAACTGAGGTTGTATTTTATTCACTGAACATGAAAATCAGTGGTGTCATAGACAATAGTAGAAAATATGTAGTTCATTTAGAAAATTAGAATGTTATCTTGAAATTAGACCCGGTCTATGAGCTAAGATTTCTGCTTTACAATCTCAGCACAATCATTAGTTACTCATTTTAAAAAGTTTTTCTGAGCCCTGATATAAAAGGCATTAATGCAAATTGCTAGGAGGACATCAATAAGTATTTCTTTTCCTGTTTATAAGAATATTAGATAGTACACTGGAGGAGAATAGGGGAAAACATAACAAGTTAAAAGATAATAGATAAAATAATATGCAGAATGTGAACGTGTGAATGTTAAAAGTAACACGAAATTTGAGAGCCTACAGGAGTTCAGAGAGGAAGGCATGTGTAAGGTGGGAGGTATTCTGGAAAATATCACGAGAGAGAATCCCTCATGTAGAGCCATGGTCGGCAAACCACGGCTCGCGAGCCACATGTGGCTCTTTGGCCCTTTGATTGTGGCTCTTCCACAAAATACCACATGTGGGCATGCATGTACAGTGCGATTGAAACTTCGTGGCCCATGCGCAGAAGTCGGTATTTTGTGGAAGAGCCACACTGAAGGAGCCAAAGAGCTGCGTGTGGCTTGCGAGCCGCGGTTTGCCGAGCCGCAGTTTGCCGACCACTGGGCTAGAGGATTTATATGTAAGGAGGGAAAGTGCACGTGTGGCACTCTGGGTCTGGCTGAAATGGAAGATTCTTTTAGGGAAGTGATGAAGTTAAAGATACGTAGGCACATTGTCTCTTAAGTTATGAAGAACATGCATATCAGGCTTAGGAGTTTGGGAAGTGAATACTATATTTGTTTTTCTTTTTTCTTTTTTCTTTTTTTAACAAAGTACAAGCATTCATTCATTTACTCATTCATCTATTCATTGAACAAATACTGAAGTTCTGCTCTACTTAAAGGCATACACTGGGTTTTGTTACCTGGTGAAAAGAAGAGGAAGTAGAAAAGGGGCTCAGAGCTTGGGTGATTGGGAAGTTAGGAAAATTAAGGGAGAAGTGAGTTTGGTTTTAGACAAGTTTTGTATTTATTTAGTTATTCACTAATTTTTCCAGATAGATTCAAGGCAGGCCACACTGAACCTATGTACCAGTCTGGTGTGGTTTTGCAATGTGAAAAGTCTTGCCTATTTATCTTACTTTCTTATTCTACCCGTTCTCTCAGTTACTTTTGGAAGACCTAATTGGCACCATTCTCAAGGCACTTTTCAAAGGATTAAAGTGTTGGCTGGTGGCCAGTTCGGGATGTGGGAAGTAGGAAGACTCCAGCCACAGTAAATCTGCCCTCAGCTTGACCCCAGACCTCTCCTCATCAATTGCAGGTGGCTTTTTCATCTTTCTCAGCTGGTTGAGGTCAACAGGGGTCCTGGCTTGGATCAGGTCTGCAGGCTCCAGGAGTAATGGGAGGAATGGGCTCCAGGTACCAGTCAGGAGCACCTTGTCAAATACATCGATTTCACAAAGATTTTGATGTCCATTTGGTCTTGGATATCTGGAGAAATATGATCTATGGAGTCGATGTTGCAATTTTTATGGCATTTTAAGAGCTGTTATGAGGTAGTCAGTTACAGCTGCACCAGCATCTGACGGTAGGCTTCTCTCCTCCTTCTTCATCCCTCATAATATTGATGTGTGAATGCCTGGTGGTGTTTGTACTGTTGTATTGCATGTGAACCAACAGCAGCCATAATGCTTCTGAATCTGCATTTAATTTATTCACAGCACAGTGTGCATCCAGATGATGATGGCAAGTTAATGGGCTTTGACTTAATGAGATAAATGTTAGCCTCCCAGGTTTGGAGATTTATGCTACTTTTATTTGTCAGCCTTACCTAAGTGGATACAAGAAGAGGTTGTAGCTTTATGCTGACATATTATCAGGTCCATTTGCAAAGAGAGAGACAGATGTGATGACCTCCTCCTGCTGGTCTTGGAGCCATTTCAATCCCCCCCTATTCTAGGCAATTAAATGGGGCTCACCATGGCACTTAGATGGAGAGACTATTCAAGTTCCACATTCCCTGTAGTTGCATCTTAATTCCAATATGCTGTCACCACACAGGGTGCATAAATGTACTGTCTTTCTCTTCCTCTTTGCTTCCTCTCTTTTAATCCAGCAGGATCTAGGATCCTGGAAATAATCTATATATGTAAAAGGCTAAGTGTTTGTCCGTCTGTCCAACTGGTAGCTATGATGCATACTGACCACCAGGGGGCAGATGTTCAGCACAGGAGCTGCCATGATGCACATTGGCCATTTAAAAATAAATGGCACCATGGACCTGGCATCTACAAACCAACACTCAGCTTCCCCCAAGTGGGATACAGGACCCTCCACCACCCCAGAGAGACACCCCACCAAATCTCAGGCAACACTGCCAAGACCCCATGGCACAAAATGTGGCCCACAGCCCAGCCCAGCCGGAAATGGTCGCTGTGGGCTTTCGGTAATGACGTCTCGTAGCAACTCCCAGCTTCCTCCTAGCTTCCTTAGAGTTTCTTCAGCCCAGGAACCCGACTTGCTTTATAGCCAGTTGCAAGCAGTTCATAGTTTAATCAGATGTTTGTAAAGCATTTTCCTGTGCCTCATCTCACTTGACCCTCACAGAAATCCTGGAGTCGGTAGATAGGAGACTCGGTAGAATTCTATTTTCTGTTCATTAGCAAGATGTGAATAGCGATATTAAAATATTTCTTCTAATTAATTTCCTTTTAATGTGCATGAATCCGTGCACCAGGACACTAGTATTATAGGAAGACCTAACACCTCCCAAGGGAAGAGAAATTGATGAGATTCTTGGCCTTAGCTTTTTCAATATTTTGGCCTTGTCCTTTTCTTCTCAAATTCTTTTTCTCCATTAATTACAATTACTGAGTCTTTAACTCTACTAATGACCACATATTGCCCATTCTGCCTTTTTGGTAACTTATTAATGTTTAATAATGAGAAGAAAAGGGCAACAACTCTGTTAACCCAACCAAATTGATTCATGGTCAGACATGAACGAGGAACTGGGCAGGAGTTTTATAAGCATTAAAGGTTAATGGGATAGTTCTCTAGTCCATTTTCCAAACCAACCTTCCTGAATTTTTCTGACCTCCACCGCCCGTCACACAGCTATTGCATAAGAGCTTTTGGCATGGGTGGCATGTAGGTGGAAGTTACTTATAAACATTAATAGCTTTTTCAACTATTGAACAATTATTAGAGTGCCCCTACAAGTAGCTTTAGTTGGGTTTAAAATAAAGCAATTTTATAGTTAATTTAGCATTTATCTGAAAGAGTGGCTTCCAAATTAAAAAGCTTGTTCAATTGAAACTAGCACTTATTCATTCCATGGGGATTTTTAAGCAGGCTCTATTTGCCAGTATGAAACACCCATGTGAACCTTCTTTCAAATTGACTAGTTGAGTCAGATCACAGCCCAATCAATTTCAGAATGAACAGCCTGCTGGATAGAAGCCATACTTTCCATTACTGGTTAATTGCTTTGGTAGGGATGTGATTGACTAATCCATTCTCCAAAGCCAAGGAGGCTTTAAAATAGTTTGTATGTGGTAATTCACTGGGAGGAAGCCACCAACCAATGACACGCCTCCTCAACATTCCCCCATACATTGTTATCTGCTGGGTCTAAAAAATAGTTTCACCTTCCTCCCTCTCTCCCAAAATATGTTTTGTATAGCATTTTGGTTTTAGGACACAAAATTTCATTGGTCTTTTCCCCAAAGAGCACTCTGCTACAGTTTCAGAGAGGGTCTCATGGATGTCTTTCCTCACTGAATTTAATTCTCGCTTCCTAGTGAGAATCAGTGTTGTCATTGCCATGTCCCCATTGAAGGAGTCTTGAAGACTTTCATAATTCTTTACCTGCTGGGTGATGCACTGGTTGAAATTCTGCCATGCATTTGAGATATGTTATTAGTTTTCCTTTACTCACTGGGTAAAAGGTGGCATAATAAGGACACCCTGGTCATCGTAATTCCTGTGTTGGGAGTCTGATGATCTGATTTATGTACGCTTCCTTAACAAGAGACCCTGAACACTGGATATAAATAAATTGGTACTTGAAAATAGTCTGTCACCAGGAATTACTCCGCACAATGCAATAAATCAGCCTTGTTATTAATTTTGTTGGCAGGATCCTCAAAGTCACAAATCAAAATTGACCTTACCCGGGTTGTCTGTGCTCAGCACATTATTAGAAAGAAATGGGTTTCTCCTCAGGGCCATGGACTTAGATCCTCATCAGTGGAGAATTTTTTCCTGAGCTGGGTCCAGGGAGAGCATGCTACATATTTGCACATCGTTACTAGCTGTCTATGTCACAAAAGCTTATTGGATAAACTCTTTCTCTTCCTTTAGTTCAAGAATAGGAACCAGTTATTACTTCCTTCTCTCTCTTTTCCTTTTCAAAAATATAATACCCAAAGCTACTCTAGTAATCCTACTGCCAAAATGAATACCCATAGGAATAGCAGACTCTTCTATAGAGCTTACTCGCTGCTACCATAACCAGAAAGCCTACCGGGTGCTAATAAAATAATATGCAGTTTTGCAATGAGTCATTTACTTGTGTCTGTTTAGATGCACAGTTAATGGGCATCAGGCTATTGTACATATTTAAAATTGAATTGACCATTTGATTATTCATTTTTATTAATATTGTTACCTGCAGCTATAAAACCATTGTTTAAAACATGTCCTCCTTTATTATTCATGCGTTATTAATCACCCAGTGTGTATTGCAGCTTAACTGGTATTACAGGAACTGAGTCATTTGATTAAGTAATGAGGACAAAAAATTAGGCTTATATTTCAGCAGGAAGAATTTAGTTCAATTATAGAAAAACTGGCTATTCTTGGCAAAATTGATATGATTGCCCAGATGGAAGCTATTGGTGAATGCTACCTGAGAAGCACCCAATGAGGCCTTCTGACCCCACCCAAAATGAGACCCTTCTGTTTCTGCTGACACTGAAGTGCTGTCATTAGTATTTATTTCCTCTGATTGTAACTCTGCCATCCTCAGACAGAATGGCTACAGCATCGCTACTCCTTAGGAAGTTCGAGGAGTCTTGGGGACACATATGAAAGAAACCTTAACCATGTTCATGGGTAGATGAGGGGACACAATATTTAAAATACCAGACAAATAACCAAATGGTTGTTATGTGAGAAATATGGTTGTCACCACTGTTCACTTCTTCTTAAGGCCATCAATTACAGGATGAAACTTAATTAAAGATTCTGGCCTAGAGATGAGTAACAAAATCTGAGAAGAAAAATATCCATGGGTTGAATTGCACCTCACTAATTTTCCCATTTTACAGAATGGCTAAAATAATTTAACTAGGGGCAAAAAGCAGGTTCCAATTTTTACCAATAAAAATAGCTCAGGAAAAGTATCAAGACAGAATAGGGTTTAAAATAACCTAAAAGGTACGGAATAGTGTACATGGATTCTCAGGCAAATTTGTTATTTTTTAGCACCATCATAGGCTGTCCTAGTACTTACACCTAAGTCTGGTCTGTGTGTGCTTTACCCGGCCTGCCCTGAAATGCTTGTCAAAAAAGGTAATCATTTTGTTTCATCAACACACCCAAGTTTCCTAAAGGGAAGACTCGGTTCAGACTTCTTCCCTCAGACTGCTAACCATTTCAGCGTTCTTGGAAAAGGTCTGTACAATCTTACCACCCTCCACAACAATATACTGAATGCTTACTAAGTCCCAGTAAGTGATGCCTGCTCCTATCTATCTATCTATCTATCTATCTATCTATCTATCCCAACAAATATTTATGTGTGAGGGTTCCCTGGGCCTCCTCCTTCTCTGTCTCCTCCTCCTTCTCACAACAAGGAGAATTCTGTCTTTGCTTGTCTTTATTTTGTCATTTGTGCGGCTTGGAGTAAAGGGTGAAGGGGAGGACTAAAACAAATCATGACAAGTTGATTGAGTCACATTGGATGATAGAGAGATGGCGAGAGAAGGAGGGACAAGAAAGAAAAGAGTCATAGGGTCAGGTTGAATTTGAGGTGTTTGAGTGAGGGAGGGGCAGCTGATGAGATTGTGAAAAATATGCCATTTTCTCCAGTGCAGTGCATGGATCTTCCCTTTGGCATTGTTTTGCCACTGCAAGACAATTTTTAAAGTTTGCTTAGTTTAATTATTTTTGGATGTTGAGAAAGTGTTACTTCTCAGTGTGACTCTGTGCTCAGGCAAACCATAAAACACCGCAATGATATATACAGTTTTCATATTCATGATCTCATTGAATCCTTACAATGTTGACTTATTTTCCTTCCACTTAACAGATGAGAAAACGGTGGCTTAGAAAGATGCTGGCTTGGGCAGGTTGGCACTAGCTTAGTTCTCATGTATATTTATCATTATTTTAACGTGTGTCATGACATGTAGAGGGTTGAGATGCACTGACATACTAGAACATGTTTTGAACTATCTTAAGCAAAAGCCAAATAAAAGAAAGAGACAAAGGGAGGGAGGGAGGGAGGAAGGAAGAAAGGAAGGAAGGAAGGAAGAAAGGAAGAAAGAAAGGAAGAAAGGAAGGATCAATGAATAAACAAATGGACAGAATTAAGCTAGTAAGTGGTGGAAGCAGGAACTGAAACCAGGTGGTCTGGCTCCTGAATCTATACACTTAATCATCATCCTCAACTACTCTTTGTAAATAGTCATCATGCAAGCCAAGCCCATGTCTCACCTGTGTATGAATCCTCCTTCTTCTATCCCTGTCACAATTGACTTCTCCTTCCCACTTCTGAAAAGCCATAGTCACTTCGATCCAATTTAACATTAGTTACTGTTATTTTTTTACTCTTTTCTTCCCCTCTAAATTCTGCCTGCCCAACTAGCCAGGCTGAATTTATGAAGAGAGATAATGTTATATGTTTTTGTGTGTGTGTGTCCATGGAGAATGTAGTACTTGATAAAGAACCAATGTATAAGTCAATGTAAACTTGAGATACTGAAGGTTTTAGAAATTAGGTTTAAATATATGGAAGAATGTCAATTTAGGAGTAAGTTTCCTCTCATATAACAGGGGGAAAATCCAAGTAATAGTAGCTTAAACAAGATTATTTTTGTTTCACCTGAAGGGAGTTTGGAGGAAGTTGCTCTAGGGCTAAAATGGTAGCTCTAAGATATCTTCAGGGACCCAGGCTCCTATCTTTGTGCTCTGCCATCCTTAGTACTTGGTGCCCATCCTCAAGGCCACCTCTTGGTCAGATAGTACACATGTGTTACAGAGAGCGGAGAAGAGGAAGGGTACTCCCTAACGGGAAAACTTCATTTAAGGGAACTTTCTGAAGGTCTCAAATAATATTTTAGCTTACATCTCATTGGATGAAACTCTTCACATGGTTACTACCAGCTGCAAGGGAGGCTGGGAAATGTAGTCTTTCACTTAGCCCATAAATGTACTCACCCACAAATCAAGGTTTTAGTAATGAGTTGGAAGGGGAGAATGGGTGTTAATTAGATAACTAGTAAGTTTTGCCACAAGAATAAAAACAATCTATCAGTTACTTCTTAGTTACTTTCTATTTTTTTATGGAAAAATTTTTCCACCCATGACCCATATAAGGAATTAAAATGTATTCTGGGTGGCACCTGGGAGGTACAGGATACCTGGAAAGCAGCACGCTCTCCTTTTATATGGAAATGGTATACCAGGAAGTATCCCTGCGCACCACTGTGGCTCACCAGTGATGCTGTTTTTGTTTGCTTAGCTTGTTAAAGACAGGGGCACTCCTGCATTAAAACAAACAAAAAATCTTGAGATTTACTTTGATAAATGTAGTTTTATAATTTTAGGAATAAACACATGTAATGCTTTGTTTTCTTTGGCTCTGTTCCAAGGAGAAAAACATTTGGCTGATCACTTAGATTTTTTATGCTCTGATTCCAGTTGATAAAAATAGCTTGTAAAGTTGCTTTTCTAATCACAGGTTCAATACTAAACAGTCATTTCCAAAGCACACGGCCCAGATTAACAGCCTTGGCGATTTCTAAAGGAGAGACTTTCCCATGTTTCTGTGGCTGCTCTCATTGCTGTGTGCATTAATTAAGTTAAAATTATTAAGCTGCTGAAATAAGCCCACCAATGCCCTGAATTAAAAATAAGGAATTTAATTTCCCTCTCACATGAAAGTTGAATGTGAGGGTTCAAAGTTGGTGGCAGCTTTGCTCCACGTAGTCATTCAGGGACTCAGCAATGATATGTCTAGTAGTCCCTTTTCCAGTCAACTTCAGGCAGAACAAACAGAAGCCTAGGGCTAGGGGCTTCTTCCCAAACAAGTTATTTTCCTTACATTTCAATGATAAGCATTACCCATGGCTTCAGAGAAGTGGGAAAGGTTCTACAGTCTGTGTCCAGGAAGAAGGAAAGACAGGATCTGGGTGCATGGCTAGCAGGATTTATCAGACCTTGATGGACAGTAGTCTTCCTTCTTCCATTCTGAACCTCATAATCCAGTTTTCTCCGATACCAAGAGGGCTTTTGAAAAAGTAAATTATACCATACTCTTCTTATCCAATCTCTCCAATAACTACCCTAACAAGAACTCCAAACTTTTGCCAATATCTATGAGACATGATATCACAGGGTCAATGACGCTTACTGACCCCACCCTTTCCATGTTTGTATCAGTTGGGTCACAACTTGGCTACGTTGGCTTCTTTCTATTTTCGGACCTCACCAAGCTCTTCCCACATTAAAGCTTGTGAACGTGCTGTGTTGTGGGTCTGAGATGGAGCACCCCGAGAAGCTCACATTGCTGCTTCCTTTCATCATTCCAGCTTCTCTTCAATTGTCACCTCTGCAAGAAGGCCTTCCCCAACCATGTCCCACTGCCACCAGTTATCATCACAAGACTCTGTCATTATGGTCTTCTTTAAGAAATATTTTCTGAAATTGCCTTCTTTTACGCATTTACTTATTTGTAGTATTTGTTTATTTGTGAAGTGTTTGCCACCACTTAGTAGAATAGAAAGTTTACTGCAGCCAGAGCCTCTACCTGGCTGGCTCATAGCCCTTTCCAGTGGGCCTGATGTTGCAGTTTCTCATATTTCTATTAGTTTCATGTATTCTGTGCTGTCATTGTATTTAGATTATAAGCTCCACAGAGACAGGGGTGATATCTTCTGACTTAATTGTGTCTTTAAATTTCCACTAGAGTAAGTTCATTAAATGAAAGATAAAAGGGTGAAAATACAAGGTGTGTTTTTTTGTTTTTAAAGAAAATAAGTCAGGGACATAACATTTTAATCAGAAGGTAAGAGTTAACTTATCTTCCCTTTCTAACCTCATGAAATTCTGTGCCAAGCCTGGCCCATATAATGCTTAAGTAAAAGAGCTTTCAGAAAGAATTAACAAGCCACTTTCTTTTAAATTCATACTTTTTCCTGGACTATGCTAAACATAGAAAGGCGCAGAATCCTGGAAATAAAAGAACTGAACTTTAGTTGAATTCTACAGATAAATTACTTTACTTTTCAGTACTTTAAGTTCGGTTTTGAAAAATCTATTTTGAAGTAGGTTTTTCTCTCTTGTCCAGTGAAGCCCACATAAATGTGAAGTAGTTTGTTTTCTGCAAGTTCTGGATTTGGCCCTCTGTACCCCCTTGCTGTGTACCTGCTAAGTAAGTGCTTAGGAAGTGGTGATGGTATTGAACTCAAAGGTTTCCTGGCCGCTTGTCATAATATTCAAGAGTGACAATTTTTGATGCTTGGAATTTCTTAGCAGAGTGCCTGCTGGTGCTATTACAAAGTGATGCCTCATAAGAGTTTTTCATATAGTGCAGCAAAAGTAATAGCTAACATTTATTGAACATATAAAGTAGTGAACTCTGAACTTGTGAGTGTAATTAACTATTTAACCAAGTCTCTGTGTGGAGATGAGTCAGCCGAGGTTTAGAGACATTAAGTAACTTGCAAATGATGACACAGATGGTAAGAGATGAAGTCAGGATTTGAGTCCAACTTCGTCTAATAACTGATCCCATTCTTTTAAACAAAGCTAACTTGCCTTGTATTTATGGGGATAGTGTTCAGTGATATATTTCTTGGGACATGCCAGACTAGATCATTGCTAAGGCAGCTTTCAAGGTTGATATTTATGAGTCTCACCAGTTGTAATATTTAAAATATGTACCAGGCATCCAGTCAGAATGGATATCCAACTATCTGAGTGGATGCCAGCACATCTTACCTGGTGAATGCTTCCTGAACGTCGTTGCTGTTCCAACCACTCGATAGCTACACCCTCCTCAGGGGAAACACCAGCACCCTCTCATCCATGTGAGCCTCCAGCCAATGTGTTATGTTAGGACTGAGTGGTTTCCACAGCCCGGCTGCCAGGTGCAGAGATGCCATCCAACAGGTAGCACAGAGTGACTTCAAGGACCATGAGACCACAAGGGTTCTGTGCTGCCTGATGCTGAATGGTGGTTCCTGTTTCTTCATGGGAGAGTCTCCTTTCTCTGCTAAATTCTAAATAAGAACCTCTACTCCTTTAACCGGTCTTCATAAATCTCATTTTCCAAGCTGTGTCCAGTATTTTGAAACTTATGTTATAACGGAACCATGATATTTACCAAAGAACACCTATTGACTTTGCTCAGAATTAATATTTTGGGGAGTTCTATGTAATCTAAAGTGTCTTCTCCTACTACACATGCCCACCCACCCCAACCACCCTGTGTCTCATTTGCATATGAAAATTTTAGATTGTGACAGGCCAGGACACTTTTCTAAGATTTCTCAGGCAAGAACTGAGACTTAAGTTATCAAAATATTTACCATCTAGTCCAGTGAACTTTCCACTATCTCTCTGCCTGCACAGCACAGCTGATCAGTGTCCATGTGAGTGACACCCAATGAAGCTCAACTATTAGATAATAAAACAAGACACTAATCTGGGTTTTCAAAGGCAAGTTGACTTTTTTTTGCATATTCTGACTTCACTAAGGATACTTATCAGAAGGTTATTTACAATAGTCAAAACTTGTAAAATAATATCCTTCAAAATGGGACTAGTTGTGTGCATTGACATACAATCATATAGTGGCATCTATCATCTTCATAAAAATGATGACAAAGTTATATATCTGCTGAATTAGAGAAATGCCCAGGGCATATCAAAAAAGTGAAAAAGGCAGTTTACAAATTAGTATTCTCAATATGAGGCCATTTAAAATCATATGAGCCTTGTCTGTATGTATCGATACGAATGTGTATGCACAGAAAATTATCTAATATCCTATATGCCAAAAATAAAATAAAATAAAATCCTACATGCCAAAATACTAGTAGGCAGTTCTTTGAATAGTGGAATTAAATGTAATTTTTGTTTTTCTTCATGTACTTTTTGCACACCTGGACCTGTTTTATAATGAGTGTGTACTGCCATTACAATTAAGAGGAAAAGCTATGAAGAGATTGTCATTAAAAAACAACAACAACAATTTAAGACCCCTTTTCTCCCCTGTTTACCAATTCCAGCCTACCTGCTTTTTCCTAGTCCTTCACTGGACCTGTGAATACCAGCAACAGGCACACCTCAGGGGCCTCCTGAGACAATTCCTCTGACTTCACTCTCACTGGGCTCCCTTCCACCAGCTCCTTGATAATCCATTTCCCACTTTTTTTTTTTTACACAATGCCCATCTTTTCCCCTTTCGCCATAATATCCCCATCCACCAAAATTCTATCCACCTTTGAAAGCCCATTTCAAGAGTCACCCCTGGATAATTCAGACTCTTGGTGCCTTTGAAATCATTGCATCGATTGTGTTCTTATTCTGCTTTGAGAAGATTTGGTCTCACAGGACTGGGTAGAGTGCCCGTGTGTTCACTGTACCCTGAAGAAACGCACATGACTGAGTAGAGAACAAAATCCAGGCAGCAGTCCTATCACCCAGCTGGGCTCCCTGACCTCTTAACCAGGTCACATCCTCCTGTCATTAACCATTGTCCCCACGGCAATTATGAATTAGCGATACCCATCTCTTCATGGCTTGGTGAGAAGAGGTTCACTGTGTCAAGGGACTTGTCCAAAATCACACACAGAAATCTGTTACGGCCAAAAGGGGCCCTGAGTAGGGGGGTGAAAGGATTGAGAAAAGACAGACAAGAGAATGAAAGCTGGGTCTCGGTGGGACACTGCTCCCTGATGAGGAGACAATGACAGCGCCCACAAGCCGTGTCTTTATTTTATAGCAGATGCCACGAGGCAAAGTAGGGCCGTGATCATGTTGTTTACAGCAGAGTTTCAACCCTACTCAACTACATGCACCTGAACTCTAGCACAAGGCACGTGGGGCCACGTGTTTGGACCATAGGTTCAAGCTTACAACCACAGCTGTTGGCTATGATTGTGCTGGGAGGGCCCTGCCCTCCAGCTGGGACTTGCACGTGGCAATGAGAGGACCCTGTCCTTTCATTAGTCTGAGGCTTGAACCTGGCCAAAACACTGTAGCCGTGCCCCACAAAAATCAAATGTGGCAAGCTTTGTAATATGGTACCTTGGGTAGCAGCCACCAGGGCTCATGGAAGTAAGCAAAGAAAGATAAGTAGAAAATCGACCTAGGACCTTCCACAAGGGCTGTGTGAGCGCTCACTGCTGGTCCCTGTGCAGTGGGAGAGGATTCAATGGCTCTGGTGCTGCTGCTGTTTGCAATGTGTGCCCTCCCCCCCCCCCCGCCCCACACACACACACAAACGCTCCATCCAATGGCTCCAGTCAGGTCCTATCACACCACAGCTACATCAGTGACCCATCCTCTTCCCCTTTTCACCCCAGACTTGTGATGGAAGGAGATTAGAAGACATGGAAAGATGATCTCACCTCAAGGGAGAGGAGTCATTTCATGTTTTGTTTCTGTGGATGAAAGAATTGATTCTCAAGGCTTGAATGCATGGCCTGATATCACAGCAATGTTCTCCCCTACTGTGAGCGCACCTATTAGATCATCCGAGACAGCGAGGCTGCATTCACACCCCTTCAATCATTCTTAGGAGCATTTTATGTCCTAATTCCTACTGTCATCTCTGTGAGTCAGTAATCGAAGAAAAACACCTCGGCACCGGGAGCTCAAGTCTCGTCTCTCCTGCGCCTGAGCAAACATGGAAAAATCTATAACCTTGTCTTCAGAGGTTACTGAGAAATGAATCTGGCTGCCTCTGCCTGGGGACTGAGGAAAGGGGTGTGTTTGGCTATGGTGGAGTGGGGTACTTGGCAATAGGGAGGTTTTTGAGAGCCAAAATCAGTCCATTTTCTGACTTTCTCTTGAGCACTTCTTAGGTCCAGGGTAGGGGGTTAAAGGGAGCAAAGGAAGAGAGATGTCTCACTTCCCGACCACTGGGCGTGTCCCGGGTTATGAGCCTGAGGGACAGACTATCATGTAATCCTCCAACTGGGCGATGGGGCCGGTTGGATTGTTTTCACTTAGGGAGTGGATTCAGAGGCTCAGAGAGGCAAAGATCTGCCCAAGGTTACCTGGTTGGGAAGAAGCAGCGTCCTCATTCTCTGGGCTGATCCGAGTGGAGGAGCAGCCACAGAGAAGGCAGGTTGGCGTGGCCCTTCACTGCCAAATTCCAGGCCAGTGAAGGGGAGAGCTCTGCTATGGTCACTGGGCAGAGCAGGCCGGGCTGGCCCAGAGCGGCCTCAGCACCAGCTCACCGCTCCGGACTTTGAAAACAAGGTCAAGTTCCGTGACATAAAAAACAAACAAACAGGTCTGGGCTAAAACAGAACTGCAGGCAAGACAACTGTGCTGTGGACAGAGTAGGCAGCGCCCTCTCTCCTTTCACTGGCAAAGAAAAGCAGCAGCAGTTCCACCTGCAAGCAGTTCGGCTCCGCAAAAATGCCAAGAAAGCCACTGGAGCCCGGGCAGCTATTTGTTTGAGGCAAAACAACTGGTTGACGACATTTCCACCTCTTTTTCTCTGTTCGTTGCATTTATATGAAAATAAACAGGATCTTCTTGCCCCGTTGATTTACTCAACAAAGGTCAGTTATGCACTGACTGTTGCCCATTCTGCTGGGTGCTCAGGCCTTACAGACGCGGTCCCGACCCTGTGGAACTGGGCTCTCTCACTTGCTTCCCTCAGGCAGGCTGGGCTTGGAAAGGGGCCGTTTTCAAGTATTTTCTGGAGTAGACATTTAAAAGATGGCACGCAGTTTATCACTGAAAAATTTTAAGACCTTCTCAAATAAGTAAGGAGTAAGCAACCTCAGTTCAGGTCATCTTCCTCCTCTTCCTTCTGTTTCCTCCCCTCCCCTCCCCTCCCATCTCTCCTTACTTCCCTTCATCTTTTGAATAAACCCATGCCAGCCCCAGCGGGAGCAAAGAGAGTTTTCAGCTTTGATAAACGTATTCAAATTTCACAACTGAATGTTTAGAAAGAAACTCTTCAACTTTGAGCACCTGCATGAAAATTGCAATGTGTACATGAAAATTGTTTTTGTTTTGAGTTACATAGTAGGGGGGAGAGGGACTTGTAATATTATTCAGTCGATGGGGCGTTGCTCTAAACGTGGTAATCTGCTCTGGAGTATGAAGTCAATACAAACAATTTTACAGCCTCCAAAGACCAGAAACCAGGGAACCTCAGATCCTTCCTGGGTGGACACTGGCTTGTTGGGAGAAGTCCCTTTTGTCTGCCCCACAGGAATCTGTCAGCTCTGCTTGTCTTTCTGTCCCCTCCGGTCTCCTCCTCCCCTGACCAGCTCCTCTCTCTCACTCATCCTGCTCCATGTCCCATGTGACTGCCTTGGGTTCTTCATGCACAACAAACCTCATGGGCCCCGTACCGATCAGGCCACTTAGAAGACAGTGGTTTGAAATTGGAAGTAATCACATCACTTTTCCCCTCCTAAATTTCTAAAACAGTGTCCTCTGAATTCTGAAACTATCTGCTTCTCACCATCAAAAACCCCGTTTCTATTAGAGATTTGTAAGTCTCAGCAAGTCAGCCAGGTCAATGAGACCTCCCTCCGTGGATAAAATACTCCACACGTTGTCTGAAAAACAATCCAACAAAAAGGATGATTGGATTTTGCTCTGAGGTTTTCTTTCTGAGTGGAGAATAGGAAGGTGAAATATAAAAGCAGGCAGCCATTTAATGCAATGCCTAGTGAATAGTTCCCACCTAATTCATATTATATAATTTCTAGGACCTCACATTAAAATTATCCACCTTGACAAGGAAATTTAGGGCACACTTGTTTGAAAAATGATGGTGAGATATGAATAAATCTGTAACTTAATATGAAGTTACCATCAAGTAATGTATGATAATTTATAAGTCTAAATATCAAAAAATGTTATGGATATGCTTATAGCATAGATTGTGGTGATGGTTTTATGGATGTATCCTGATCTCCAAAATCACCTGGTTGTATACATTAAATATGGATGGCATTTTGTATGTCAATCAGAACTTAATAAAATGGTATGAAAAAGAAGTACTAACAATTTTATATACCTTTACAAACACTCAGTGGAGTATCTCATATACTCACAGGAATATACATAAAAAATGATTTTTCTCATTCCTATTCTACCCAGAGAATAAGCCAGTAGTTCTATCTATGGCTACTTTTTAATTCAATAAACATTTTTGTAGTAACTTCAAATCTACCCCATCAAAAAATGGGCAAAGGACCTAAATAGACACTTTTCAAAAGAGGACATACAGAAGGCCAAGAGACATATGAAAACATGCTCAAAGTCACTAATCCTTCAAGAGATGCAAATAAAAACAACAATGAGATACCATTTCATGCCTGTCAGAATAGCTATCACCAACAATCAACAAACGACAAGTGCTGGTGAGGATGTGGAGAAAAAGGAACCCTCATGCACTGCTGGTGGGAATGCAGGCTGGTGACGCCACTATGGAAAATAGTATGGAGTTTCCTCAAAAAGTTAAAGATGGAACTCCTATTCGACCCAGTAATCACACTTCTAGGAATATATCCCAAGAAACCAGAAACACCAACCAAAAAGGACATATACACCCCTGTGTTCATAGCAGCACAATTTACTAGTACAATAGCTAAGATTTGGAAACAGCCTAAGTGCCCATCAGCAGATGAGTGGATTAGCAAAGTGTGGTACATCTACACAACGGAATACTACGCTGCTATAAAAAAGAAGGAGCTTTTACCATTTGCAACAGCATGGATGGACCTGGAGAGCATTATCCTAAGCGAAATAAGCCAGTCCAAGAAAGTTAAATATCACATGATCTCACTCATTTGTGGAATATAATGAACAACATAAACTGATGAACAAAAACAGATCCAGAGACAGAGAAACACTGAACGGACTGTCAAACCTCAGAGGGAAGGCAGGGGAGGGCACGGGGGGCGGGGGGGGGGGGGAGGGTGTAAGAGATCAACCAAAGAACTTATATGCATACACATTAGCATAGCCAATGGACAGGGACACTGGGGCCATGAGGGCTTGTCCTGGGGGGTGAGAGTGGCCAGGGAGGGGTCGATGGGGGAAAAAGGAGACATATGTAATACTTTAAACAATTAAAAAGAGAAAAAAAATAACCCCAAATCTAGTGCTTGGAACTCAACATCTTGCCAGTGAGAGATGAAATTTCTACATGGAAAGAGATGGATGATTTCCAGCTGGGGAGCTGGCGTGGGTCTCCTCTCACTGTTGTTTCTGTGCACCTGCTCGCTGACTCTTGCCCACGGTCTAATGCGCTCCCCAGTAGAGAATGCCCTTTTTGCTTATTTCTGAGTGAAGGCAATTTGGTCAAATACCCATTAGAGGACAACCAACTGGTGAGCCAATGCTGAGAGGAAGAGAATTGTCCCTAGAGCCAGCTTGGATAAGCAGCAGATGGGAACTGTGTGCTGGGCTGCGGGACAGGCTCAGAGGCGCCAACATTTCATCCATCTTCCACGAAAACTTCTATTTCCTTTACACTTGACAACACTGTTTTAAAGCTGATTTCATTTAAACATTTTATTTCCCCTTTCAAAGCTTTTGGGTAATTTATAGCTTCAAATTAGGTGAGCCCCACATACTGTGAGCCCCCTTGAAGGCATCCTAAAGAGAAACAGGCATAGGTCGCTCAACAGATACATGAGTCTTTGCCTCCACATGCAGCACGCACCAGGCCAGAGGATTCTCTCGCTGGCTGGCCAAGGTAATGTTGGACAAGTGACGGCCTCAGCAGAGAGGCAGGTGAAAAGCCAACCATACTTGTGAAGCCTTTTGTGTCTTCCCTAAATATTCCTGCCTCACAAAATCCCATTATCAGAGGAGGATGTGGAAATTTTTGCTGCTTCAAGCTGCAGCTATTTTCAATAAATTGAATTACTGCCGTTTCCATATTTAACCTTGGAAAACTACAGACAGTCCAATTCTTTATGAGTTCACTATTTTGGTTTTATAATCTAATCCCACTGGAGTTCCAAGCAACTGTTTGGTTCACTTCAGTTCAGCAAAACTTCCTTGGGTTTATTGCTCTTATGGAAAACAAATTAATTAAATATGTGTACTTACTTTATTGACAAGCTGTATGTGAGGAACTGCTAAAGTGCTTTACAAGTATTAACTCATTTAATTCATAACAACTCTATAAGTTAAGTACTATTATTATTCCTATAATGTATGTGAGGCAACTAAAGCACAGACAGGTTAAGTAACGTGCTCAAGGCTGCACAGCTAGCAAGTGGCAGAGCTAAGATTCGAACTCAGACTTGCTTGCTCTAGAGTTTGCTCTCTTGCTTTGAGGCACTGTCACTGGGAGGTGCCTTGTCAACTTGGCATTAGGCCCCATCTTGATATTTGCTTTCCTCTGCTACATAAAAGTGTTTCCAGAGGCATCAAGGTTGCTGAGAAGCTAAATGTTTTTCTAACATTATGATTCTTGTAATTAATTGGTGCTGAATAAGGACATTAAGCAGAAGTTAAACTTTAACTTATCTGACTCCTCAAATGAATTTTATAGATTTTTGGATCAATTTGGATATGAATAGATGTTATCTATTACAGAAAGGTCTCAGAACTTCTTCCTTCCTCAATTTCTTTTTTTCCATCCTCCCTCCTCATCACATTTTCTGTTTCTCTTTTTCAAGGACATTTATTTCCCAAAGTGCCCACATATTCACAGCGTCCATTCACAATAAACCCAACTGTGCTTCCTTTTATTATTTGAAGTCATATTAACACATTCATGTTCAAGATGGTTGGGAGCCCAAATTCAGTGCCATAGAAGCCCCAGTCCTGTAAGATACAAATCCACAAGCTCTTTCTTAAGTCATTTGGCACATACTACCATTAAATCAGTCTGCAATTCAGTTTGACCAAGTAGTTGCTAAGGTCACACAAGATGACGTCATTAATGTTTTCTCTCATTCTCCCTTCCTCCCTCCCCCTTTTATGCCTCCTGATAGATTATATTCAGATTTTAAATGTGTCCATTCCCCCAAACACACACAACCAGTAGGAGTGTCTTCTTTGTCCTATTCCACTGAGATTTCAGTGTCATCCATTCCTGACTTCATTGGAGGATCATTTGGTCTTTCTTACGCAAGTCTTAGTAGAAAACAGGCCATATGTCCAGTGGCTTCTCTGAGTGGTGAAAGTTTTCGCTAGATAATCTTGCAATTTTTATTTTGGTAATTGACAGTATACCTAATGTGATAGAGAGAATGAGTTATTTCCCCTTTGAGGAAAATCCTATTTGGGCTGATTTCAGAAAGAAGGGTGAGAGAGAGAGAAACATCAGTGATGAGAGAGAATCATTGATCTGCTGCTTCCTGCATGCACGCCCCACTATATATAGTCAAAACACAGAGAATGCAGGGGGAAATGTCTCAATCTGTGAACTCAATGGCTAGTATGACTTGATTACGTGTAGCCTCACATAATGGACTTAACTGGTCACATGATTGCAGAGAGAAGCTGCCTGAGTTAATATAGTGGAAACAACCAATAACTTGCTGACAATGTGACAAAATTAGGGGGTGGGGGCAAGACCAACAAGACTAATAATGTCATTTTGTATCTGGGTTCCATGGCCTGGCCTGTTGTCTGTAATTATCCTGCTGTGTAAGTATAAATTCTCTCCTGAGAACTGCAAGGGCCGCTTGCCACAGAGGAGCAGCAGGGATTGGATTGCTAAGCACTGTAGGTTTGGCAGAAGCCCAGCCCCAGAGATCTAACCTGTTGGCTGACCAGCAAGGGAAGGAGTTTGGTAGGTAGGCACAGCCAGGTTAATTCCTTTGCATCTTCTCTTGTTATCCTTTATGTTCCTAAAAGAAAATGTGATTATCGTAACCTTGAAGTTGGCTGTTTAAGAGGATGAGGAACACTGAATTTGTGCCAATAGATCTGTAGATTGTTGCATAGCTTGGGCTAGGATTTCCATAGTAGCTATACCACGCTAAAAGATGTGTACATTCGCCTTGGCTGGTATGGCTCGATTGATTGGAGCATTGTCCTGTACACCAAAAGGTTCCAGGTTCCATCCCCAGTTGGGTCATGTGCAGGAGGCAACCAATTGATGTTTCTCTCTGTCTTTCTCCTTTCCTTTCTCTAAAAATCAATTAAAAAATAAATAAAAGATGTGTACATTGGGGTGAGGAAGACTCAGACAGACAATAGATTAAGCATGTCACATTTAGTGATACACACATTTTCTTCTATTCCCTTTTGTTATATCCTCTAATTAATATACATCCAAAAATTCCTTCTTGTTCTGTGGATAGAAATGAGATATAAAGAGAAGTCCATTTAAAAGCTCATAAATGAAATAATATAGGTATAATCATAGTCTTTATTTTTATTTATAATTTATACGCCACACACTTTTTGAAAAGATTTGGCATATTATAGCAACTACACATTTGAGACAGAATAATTAAAAGAAATAATTAAGGGGAAAAGAAAAAAGGAAGAACAGTTCCAGGTACTGCTAACTTGGAATTATTTAGCTGCTAAGGGGGTGTGCTAAGGAAGGGCAGAGAAATAATTTTCTGACTATAATCACAATAGTGAATTCTTTTGGCATGTTAGCACTGTGCCACATACTTTACAAGTATTACCACATTTAATTGAGTGAGGTTGGTTAATGGTATCTTCCCCATTTCACAGAGAAAGAAACTGAGGCACAAGAGGATGAAGTCATTTAACCTGTTGTCACTTAGCTGAGAAGTAGTGGAACAGGGCAATTTCATTCACTCGTGCCATTCTCTCCATACGACTGTCGATGTGGAATGATTTTGTGGATAATAAGATTATATTATATTTTTAAAAAGTGAGGATTTTGCTCTGGCTCTCTGATTCTAATATTCCAGGAAATTATTCTAAGCAATGAATGCACTGTATAGGACATAGGCCCTAATTTTTTGTGTTATTCTTTTGTTATCATTAAACCTGACAGTAGGGAGTTTTACCCCTGAGGACAGGGAGTTTTATCTGATTTGGGGGAGACTTGTGGCTGTAGAATCTTGAGCAGACTCGGGCAGGGAGGGACCCTTACTGCCAGCTGCATTTCCCCATTATTTCTCTCCCTAAGGACCCATCAGGGCATTTCTCTCAAAGTTATTACTTCCCAACTCTTCTTCTGCCAAACTTCCAACCTTTCTGTTTCTAGTCTACACAGGAGAGAAGAGGGAACTGCTCATGACATTAAGACCTACTGTCCACCCATCAAGGACTGTGGCCGGAGTCATTCCTCCGAGATGGCAGGGCCTAGAACGCTGTTGCCTGTGGCTCAGCCTTGGCCTCCTTCTGACGCTATCGCTCGCCTCACACAAGGAGTCTTTTATGATAAACAAACAGTGTAATCTTTGGGGGTGTAATGGTTTACCGTTTCATAGTGAATCATAGGGAATGACAAAATATTTGGGGGGTCATATTCTTTCAGAAAATGATGGCTGATTCATTGTCACTGCTGGAGTAACAAAAGGTTCGGATATTTTATGAGGGGGTGGTTTTCAGTTGGAAGCTGGGGTGGAAGATGTGTTTGGAGGGGGGCGTGGCAGGAAGAAGAAGGGGAATAAGGAGATGTTTCTTCTACTTGAGGAGTCATTAATCTAGTTTAATTCATAACATGGAGGACTTGTGAATGAGGTTATGTAGTATTCAACTTTGTGTTTGGCTCTGTGTCTAGGATGTTGCCTGGCACATGTTAAATATTGAGTAAATTTTACTAAAAAAATTAATGTAACACATGTATTTTTTGTCTTCAGCTTCTAGGTTTATAAAAGACCTTCTAAGTTCTTTTCACTGCCTGTTCCTTTGCTTCCACATAGGGCTGTACATAACCAGAATTCCTTAGAATTTTCTACCCAAGTAATTGCAATGGCTATATTTGCAGCACCCAAGCAGGGGTGCCTGGGTCTGTCCAGAGTCGCTTGCCACAGGGAGAAAGTCTTTGACTCCTCATGTTTTATCTTAAAATCAAAAGAAAAATTTGTCCTCTTCTCCTTTGCGTGTGTGGTATGAAAATAATCTCTTCCTCCTTCACATATCTGATAAAATTGATGTCCTAGAAACACATACCGTGCTTAAGAATTGGCTTCTAGAACACCACACTGTCATCTACCTACATTTCAGTTTGAAAAACTATTCCAAGCCATTCTGGACAATTTTTTTTTCATGATAAAGAGGCAATTACATTTATTGTCTAATTGTTCGACAGAGCGTAGATTCGGACACCATTTGAATTCTGAAAACCAATACACGAATACAGCAAATCATTAGAAAGTAGTGAGCTGAAACAACACCTGAGGAATTTTCTTTCCTCAATCCCACATATCCTGATCTCCAGAAACCTTCTCAGCCTGCTCAGCCAGTCTGACATGTGCACAAGATGAGGATGCATTGTGGGCAAGTTTCCTTGGCTATGCTTTCCAAGTATCCATGGTTACCTTACCCAGGTAGCCTGGCCTCCTCTGAGAAGTCCAGTTGTTGCAGGCTTATACAGCACAGGTCTGTGCCACAGCCTGACAACTCTCCGAATTGTCAGGGAAAAGGTCGGTAAACTCTTTTGCAACAATTAGCTGCTAATCAGAGAGTAGTTAATATTAATGTGTTTCTCTATTCCAGGATTTTTTTCCCTTCCCTTGGGATGTCTCCAAGGATTTCTCAGCGGCCTGATTGCCCCTTTCCTATTGATTCTTCAGCTATCAGCTCTGTCTTCTTGCCTCACCAGATAGAAAAGACAAGGGAGTACTTTTTTCAGTCTGACCAAACAGTACCCTGAGCCCCTCGCTTGGTATTGAGCCAAGTGTCATCATCTGGTTCTAGATACTGTTTCCTGGTTTGGGAAGGAGGAACCTGGCCAGATATTCAGCAGGGGGTCTTGATAAGACACACTCTATGACCGTATCCACCCACTGCAACAGGAAACTCTCTTTGTAATGCAGGCATTAGCTATGAAACCATCTCTCTGGATGGTAACCACTGGTGCAGGTCTAAGTCTGGTGAGAGAAAAGGAGATAATAGCATTGTGGTGGAAATGGGTATTCCTTCCTGGGACCCTTAGGTAGCCCACAGTGGGTAATAATAACTGTCATATGTAGAGAACCCTACAGTTTATAAAATGCTGTTTCACCGTTTCACTTGATTATCATAATTGCCCAGCAAGGTATGTCCACAAAGGAAAATGGACACCATTAGCCGTAACTACAGATTGGAGAAGGAAAGAGAGAAGTCTAGAAAACATTTCCTATTTCATCCTGAAATGTCCTCACTTTTGTTCTTGTCCTGTACATGCGTGTCAGTGTTCTCTGACTGATGATTTGTCCTAGGAAGGACCAATGGCTGTTGTTCATATTGGATTAGTTGGTATTTTGGGGATTTTGCTATATCGAAGGTTTAAGAGAGCTGCCTTCAAGCCCACAAAGAGGTGTGCATCTACTCTTTTCTTTTAGAGTTCAGTTCTACCTCTTACTGAGGCAGGGATCTTAGGTATGGACCAAAATACACAAACAGTTCTTGAACTTCTTCACCTGCCAGATCTCTCATGACATGGAGATATGCTTCACAGAGTTAACTCAAAAATTCTGAAAATGAGCATGTCTCTTTTAAACGAGACCAAGTCTGTCTTTGGCTATGGTACTACACTTCACAGAGTATCTGGTCTGCCATATGCTTGGCCGTGTCACTGTTTAGCAAAAGAGGATGCTGAATGGATCTTGTTGTTTGGAACGTTCTACTCACTTGGCCCTGGGCACTACTCTGGCTTCCCATCTGCTTCTGAGTACAGCTCTTGGATCTGATTCTAATTCTGAAAGGTCTGAGAACCACCCTCTTTGGGCCCTGACTCAACATTAGGTGCCCAGAGCTTCCTTCTTGTTGAGGAGTTTTCATTCCATTCAGTTGAACTCAACTCATTAGGCATTTTGAGCAATATGAGAAGAGTTATATTTTGGTTGATAGTGGACTTAGAAATAGGAGAACTCTACTCCAGCTAAAGCTGTATGTCCTAGATATTATTTCTTTTCCCTCCATATCTCCCCACTGTCCTTTACCTTGCCCTTGGCTCCAGGTGGCTGACTATTATAGAATTCATTAACGGGGTTCTGTGTTCTCAAACTTACACATGGGTTTGACCAATGGAGGTACCTTGAGCGGATATAGGAAAGTGATGTTGGAATGTATTGCCCAGGATCTCTCTCTGAGCTTGTTTTGGGATGGGTGAGTCCTTTCCCTAAAACTTCTTTATGTATCCTTATCCCTTGCTGTTACTAGTCTTGAGACACTATATCATAAACCATGGTCCCTTTATACCCCATCCACATGGTCTCATTAGAAATAAACCCTCCTTGAATTATCCCAATTGGATTGTGACATTGGTTTTCTGGTGATGCTCTGACAGCTAGTCACTTCATAGGACTAGTTGCCTCAAATGTAAATTGACAGGTTTAAAGCAGATAATATTCCTTCCAGCTGCAAATGTGCTTGACAGTGTAGGGACTGCAAAACAAATCTCTTATTTGGGAGCTTTGGGTCTCGTTGAAGTGATACTCTACATACCTATCAAATGCAGACTAGAACTAAGTGTGTGATTAGGGGGTAAACATGCTCTAAGAATTCAGAGATGGGTATGGTCAGTGCGAACTGAATGGTCAAAGGAAATATGGATCTGCCAATAAGTTCTGCCCCATCTCCAAAGAACCATTTGTTGATGGGTTTTCTGATTTAGAGCTAAGATGGATGTTGCCTTCAAGGTTGTGTCAAGTGGTCAGTGTGGCTCAGTGGTTGAGCATTGACCTATGAACCAGGAGTTCACGGTGGTTTGATTCTCAGTCAGGGCACATGCCTGGGTTGCAGGCTCAATCCCCAGTGTGGGTGTACAAGAGGCAGCCAATCAGTGATACTCTCTCATCATTGATGTTTCTTCCTCTCTCTCTCTCCCTCTCCCTTTCTCTCTGAAATCAATAAAAATATATATTTTTTTAAATGAACGTTTTTAAAAGTGGAAAGCCTGTTTTGGAGCTATTCCAAGGAGCCACACAATATTGGTTAATCTTAGCAAAGCATCCCGGGAATGATTTACTGAACTCAGCCACCTGCCATGATGAAATATATAACTTCTAGGATTTCTTGAATTGAAATATTCTTTTTTTTTAAGTGTAGAAAAAACAGGATTATAGTTCAATATGAGAGGTTGGAGTTCTTAATTGGCATTAGTTAGCCATACCTTAAATGTTTTATAATCTGAAAATAAAATCTTTTATTTGTTGTAGGCTACTTCTGTGTTTTCCCTTTGACTTAGAAATATTAAGGACATGAACACTGACAGAATAAAAATATAATAATCACCCTAATAACCACCATACAGATTTCATAAATCCCCCAAACAATTGAGTCCACAGTGTACCCTTTCCCAGTTGGATAATTTTCCCCACCAAAGGTAGTTCCTACTCCCTCTTTCCACCTTCCAGCCCCAATCTAGAGCCAGGCCAAGACAGAAAAATTGCTTTCCAACTCCCTTGGTGTAGAGAAGCCTCACTTTTATTGAGAGTAGGAGGTTATACTATAGCCCTTGGGGAGATCTTAGCTTTATGTGAACACTGCTTGTTCAGGCCAAAAAAATCTAAAGCCCTAGGTTTTTATATTGGTTATTATCCTCATGACATCCAAGGCTTCGGGGCTAACTTAGCCTACTGGGTTCTGTCTGCTCTTTGGTTACGTTTTGCATGTTGGAGATTTTCCTTATATTCTTACTAGCTCATCTGTGCATTTTTAAAATAAAATATTTTAAAGATATATGTTCATGTATTTTTTGTAGTAAGAGACTTTTTTAAAAAAATCTGTTTACCATGTTGTGAAGGGCAGAAGCAAATGCACTCTACTTAGACTCAAAGACTACTCATAGTGATGCTTATATTCTCCCACCCCAAAGGCAAGAGGACTATTGCCAGAACTAATTATAAAAATAGAAAGAGAGAGGCCAACCCAAAAACACTGCCACCCAGAGGTTGAGCCACAAACTGACTCTTAGGGGAATACAAATTAAGGCAGACTGGATCACAAATACGGCCTGCTTTAAAATCAGGACTGTGATTTACAACACGGAGGAACAGTGTAATGCAGGCAAATTCAACACTCTCCTAAATACCTGGCAGGACTAAGGCGAACCAGGCTGAAGAGTAGAAGAACCGAAAGACCATCACTACTGCAAATTTTTTCTTTTTCTTTTTCTTTTTAATTTTTTCACCTTTTTACTAAGAAACCAATTTTTTTTTTCTCTCTTTTTCTTCTTTTTCCATCACCTGATTTTACCCTTTCAATTACCACATTTTTATTTTTAACCAGTATTATTACTCCTACCATTTTACCATTTTTTAAAGTGCCATTTTATTTTCTCTTTATTTTCTTTTGGGATTAGTGTTCTCCATTCTATTTTCATCGTTCCTTTAGCATTAATTTTCCCTATCTCAATTCCACCTCTTTGCTAAAACCCTCTTCCTTACTTTTCCCCTTTTGGTGTCCTGTTTCTCTTACCCTATTCCTGCTCCAGACTTTCCCAATAACCTCTTTTTACCCCCTGTCTAATTCCACCCTACTTATATATCCTATTTCCAATCTACTGCTCTAAATCCTTATACACCTATTCTTTATCCTTCTTCACTTTCCAACCATTTTTTTTCTCTCTTATCTTTCTATTGTTTTCTTGATTGTTGAATATATTGGGCTTTTTTTTTTTTTTTTTTTTAATTTGTTTGTTTGTTTTGTTTTGTGTTTTTTCTTCTTTTTTAGGACTGGTTGTGAGGTTGTTTTTCTTTTTCTTTTTCTTTTTCTTTTTTTTTTCTGCTGGTTTTTCCCTTCCCTCCCCCAGCCCACCCCAGTTATTTTTGTGCTTCTGTTTTCCCTTACCCCTCTGGATATTATTGGTGGTTTGTAGTTTGCATTCATCTCCAGGGATCTGTTGCTGGAATTTGTTGAGATTAGTGGCAGTTCTATTGGAGTTTGCTCCTCATACGGGGAGTCTCTTCCCCACTTCTACTTCATTCTCTTTTTTCGCTCTCTTTTTTTCCCCCCTCTTTTTTCCCAATTCTATTTTTGCACTCCTTTTTTGTTTGTTTTTTTCTTATTTTTCTTTTCTGTTCTCTCTTTTATCTTCTTCTCTTCTTTCTCCCTTATCCCCTAATTCTCTTAATTCGGGTGGTCACCTTTATTTGGAGTTATTAATATTGTGAATATACTTGTGTTCAGTGCCTGGTACGTTGTGCCTTGCTCTGTTGTATTTTGTGCCTTTAAATCAACGCAGCAGATCCAAGCAACAGCAGCCCCCTGATCACCGCAGCCTCCTGATCACCACAGCCTCCTGATCACCACACCCTCTGTCTGTGGAACAGCAACTGTACGTGAAGCCTCCCCCCACCAGCCAGAAGAGCCAACACAGCTGTGAACAACACCCACCAGAGGAGCTGCTGCCAACTGGAAAGCAGCTGCTACCGCAACCGTCTGAGCAGCAACCACAACCCAAGGAGCCCCTGCCACCCAGGGAGCAGCCACTGAACACCTCAACATCTACATATGTCAGCGAGATCAAACATGGGTAGGCAAAGAAACCCCCAAAGGAAAGAAAAGGAGGACTCGCCAGAAAAACAGCTAAGTGAGACAGAGATATGCAACATGACGGAAAAAGAATTCAGAATAAGGTTCCTAGAGTACATGCACCACATGTTCAAGAAGCAAGAAGAAACAGATGAAAAACTCAACTACTTATGCAAGAAGCTAGAAGAAACAGATGAAAAAATCAACAACTTAAGTAAGTCCCAAGAAGAAATGAAGAGTGACATAGCTTCAATAAAAAACTCCATTGAAAGTATCAACAGTAGACTGGGAGAAGCGGAGGACCGAATTAGTGAATTAGAAGACAAGGAAGCAAAACACACTCAAACTGTACGGCAAATGGAGAAAAAAATTAAAAGACAGGAGGAGAGCCTAAGGGAGCTTTGGGACAACATGAAACGAAACAACATACGAATAATAGGGGTGCCAGAACAACAGAAAGATGAACATGGATTAGAAAACCTATTCGAAGAAATAATATCAGAAAACTTCCCTGAGGTGGGGAAGAAAAAAGTCACACAAGCCCAGAGAGTCCCAAACAAGGTGAACCCGAAAAGACCCACACCAAGACACATCATAATTACCATGGCAAATGTTCAGGATAAAGAGAGAATCTTACAGGCTGCAAGAGAGAGACGGAAAGTAACATACAAGGGATCTCCCATTAGATTATCAAATGATTTCTCAACAGAAACACATCAGGCCAGAAAAGAATGGACGGAAATCTACAAAGTGATGCAAAGCAAAGGACTGAATCCAAGAATACTCTATCCAGCAAGGCTATCATTCAAAATTGAAGGGGAAATAAGAAGCTTCACAGACAAAAAAGGGCTAAGGGAGTTTATCACCACCAAGCCAGCCATGCAAGAAATGCTAAAGGGACTGGTGTAAAAAGAAGAAATATCAAGCTCAGAAAGAAAACAGCCACACACACACACACAAAAAGAAATGGCTACAAACAAATACCTTTCAATAATAACTTTAAATGTAAATGGACTAAATGCTCCAACCAAAAGACATCGAGTGGCTGAATGGATAAAAAAACATGACCCATACATCTGCTGTCTACAAGAGACCCACCTCATTAGAAGGGACTCACACAGACTGAAAGTGAAGGGATGGAAAAATATCTTTCACGCAAATGGAAAGGAAAAGAAAGCTGGGGTAGCAATACTTATATCTGACAAAGTACATCTCAAAGTGAAGGCCATAACCAGAGATAAGGAAGGCCACTTCATAATACTAAAGGGATCAATACAACAAGAAGATATAACCCTGGTAAACATATATGCACCCAATGCAGGAGCACCCACATACATAAGAAAACTTCTGGAAGATATCAGGGGAGAGATCGACAACAATACAATCATAGTAGGGGACTTTAATACACCACTGACATCACTGGATAAATCCGCTAGACAAAAACTCAGCAAAGAAACAGCAATCCTAAATGACTCACTAGATCAGATGGACTTAATTGACATCTTCAGAACACTTCACCCCACAGCTGCGGAATATACATTCCTCTCAGGTGCTCATGGGACATATTCAAAAATAGACCACATATTGGGTCACAAGCAAAGTCTCCACAAATTCAAGAAGATTGAAATCATAAAAAGCTTCTTCACAGACCACGATGGCATAATGTTAGAAATAAACTACAATAAAAACAACCCAAAATACTCAAACACTTGGAAGCTGAATAGCATGTTATTAAATATTGATTGGGTTACCGATGACATCAAAGAAGAAATTAAAAACATCCTGGACACTAATGACAATGAAAACACAACAATCCAAAACCTCTGGGACACAATGAAAGCAGTCCTGAGAGGGAAGTTTATAGCTCTACAGGCCTATCTCAAAAAACAAGAAAAAATGGTAGTCAATCATCTAACTCTACAACTCAAAGAATTAGAAAGAGAGCAACAAGAAAACCCCAGAGTGAGCAGAAGGAAGGAGATAATAAAGATTAGAGCAGAAATCAATGAAATAGAGACCAAAAAAACAATACAGAAAATCAATGAAACCAAGAGCTGGTTCTTTGAAAGGATAAACAAGATTGACAAACCCCTAGCCAGGCTCACCAAGAAGCAAAGAGAGAGGTCCCAAATAAACCAAATCAGAAATGATAGAGGCGAAATAACAACAGACCCCACAGAAATACAAATGATTGTTAAACAATACTACGAGCAGCTCTACTCCAACAAACTGGACAACCTGGAGGAAATGGACAAATTCCTAGAAAAATACAACATTCCAAAACTCAATCAGGAAGAATCTAAAAACCTCAATAGGCCAATAACTATGGAAGAAATTGAAGCAGTCATCAGAAAGCTTCCAGCAAACAAAAGCCCAGGGCCAGACGGCTTCACAGGGGAGTTCTACCAAACATTCAAGGAAGAACTAAAACCTACCCTCCTCAGACTACTACAAAAAATTCAAGAGGAAGGAACGCTTCCAAGCTCATTCTATGAAGCCAGCATCACCCTAATACCAAAACCAGGTAAAGACATCACAATGAAAGAGAATTACAGGCCAATATCCCTCATGAACATAGATGCCAAAATCCTCAACAAAATCTTAGCAAATCGGATCCAGCAGTACATCAGAAGGATCATACACCATGACCAAGTAGGATTCATCCCAGAGATGCAAGGATGGTACAACATCCGTAAATCAATAAATGTGATACATCACATAAACAAATTGAAAGAAAAAAACCACATGGTCATATCAATTGATGCAGAAAAAGCATTCGACAAAATCCAACACCCATTTTTGATAAAAACTCTCAGAAAGGTGGGAATAGAAGGATCATACCTCAACATAATAAAAGCCATATATGACAGGCCCACTGCCAACATCATACTCAATGGACAAAAACTAACACCATTTCCCCTAAGAACAGGAACAAGACAGGGATGCCCACTCTCACCACTCCTGTTCAACATAGTACTGGAAGTATTAGCCATTGCAATTAGGCAAGAAGAAGGAATAAAAGGCATCCAAATTGGAAAAGAGGAAGTAAAACTGTCCTTATTTGCAGATGACATGATATTATACATACAAAACCCTAGAGACTCCATCAAAAAGCTACTAGACTTAATACATGAATTTGGCAATGTAGCAGGATACAAAATTAACCCCAAGAAATCTGAGGCATTTCTATACACCAACAGTGAACTTTCAGAAAGGGAGATCAGAAAAACAATCCCATTTACCATCGCACCAAAAAAATTAAGATACCTAGGAATAAACTTAACTAAAGAGGTTAAAGACCTCTACTCAGAAAACTACAGGACGTTGAAAAAGGAGATAGAGGAAGACATAAACAGATGGAAGAACATACCATGTTCTTGGATTGGTAGAATCAACATCATTAAAATGTCCATACTACCCAAAGCAATCTATACATTCAACGCGCTTCCCATTAAAATACCAATGGCCTTCTTCAAAGATCTAGAACGAACTCTCCAAAAATTCATCTGGAATAAAAAAAGACCCCGAATAGCTGCAACGATCCTGAGAAAGAACAAAGTAGGTGGGATCTCAATGCCAGATATCAAGCTGTATTACAAAGCCACTGTTCTCAAAACTGCCTGGTACTGGCACAAGAACAGACATATAGATCAGTGGAATAGAATAGAGAGTCCAGAAATTAGCCCGAACCAATATGCTCAATTAATTTTTGACAAAGGAGGCATGAACATACAATGGAGCCAAGATAGTCTCTTCAATAAATGGTGTTGGGAAAATTGGACAGACATATGCAAGAAAATGAAACTAGACCACCAACTTACACCATACACAAGAATAAACTCAAAATGGATAAAGGACTTAAATGTACGACAGGAAACCATAAAAATTCTAGAAGAATACAAAGGCAACAAAATCTCAGACTTATGCCAAAACAATTTCTTCACTGATACAGCTCCTAGGGCAGTTGAAACTAAAGAGAAACTGAACAAATGGGACTACATCAAAATAAAAAGCTTCTGCACAGCAAAAGAAACCATCAACAAAACAACAAGAAAACCCACCTCGTGGGAAAACATATTTGCCAACGTCATATCTGATAAGGGCTTAATCTCCAAAATTTATAGGGAACTCATACAACTTAACAAAAAGAAGATAAACAATCCAATCAAAAAATGGGCAAAGGATCTAAATAGACACCTTTCAAAAGAGGACATTCAGAAAGCCAAGAGACATATGAAAACATGCTCAAAGTCACTAATCATCCGAGAGATGCAAATCAAAACAACAATGAGGTACCATCTCACACCTGTCAGAATGGCCATCATCAACAAATCAACAAACGACAAGTGCTGGAGAGGATGTGGAGAAAAAGGAACACTTGTGCACTGCTGGTGGGAATGCAGACTGGTGCAGCCACTATGGAAGGCAGTATGGAGGTTCCTCAAAAAATTGGAAATGGAACTCCCATTTGACCCTGTGATCCCACTACTAGGAATATATCCCAAGAAACCAGAAACACCTATCAGAAAGGATATATGCACCCAGATGTTCATAGCAGCACAATTCACCATAGCTAAGATCTGGAAACAGCCTAAGTGCCCATCAGTAGATGAATGGATTAGAAAACTGTGGTACATCTACACGATGGAATACTATGCTGCTGTTAAAAAGAAGGAACTCCTACCATTTGCAACATCATGGATGGAACTGGAGAGCATTATGCTAAGTGAAACAAGCCAGTCAATGAAGGAAAAATACCACATGATCTCACTCATTCATGGATAATAAAGACCATTACAAACTTTTGAACAATAATAGATACAGAGGCAGAGCTGCCTCAAACTGATTGTCAAACTGCAGTGGGAAGGCCAGAGAGAGTTGGGGGGCAGGAGGGAGGGGAGTAAGAGATCAACCGAAGGACTTGTATGCATGCATATAAGCATAACTAATGGACATAAGACACTGGGGGGTAAGGGAGAGTAGTGGTTTGTCAAGGGCGGGGGGGGAGGGGGAAAGGATACTTATGTAATACCCTTTGTAATACTTTAAGAGGAAAATAAAAAAAAATAAAAAAATAAAAAATAAAAAAAAATAAAAAAAATAAAAATAAAAAAAAAATAGAAAGACATTTATAGCCAAGAAGCTAATTCAGCTAACCCACTAAGAATTTTTTAAAGAAGTAAAACGGCATTGCTGCCCGAGCACAGGAGTCAGTCCAGCTGCGGCCATAGCTCTTCCAACAGCCAACAGTGTCATCACATTTAATAGAGCAGCTGCCACCCCTGTGAGGAAGGGGCACAGCCTTGACCCTGCCAGCTGGCCTCACCATGAGCAGCAGCAATGGCAATGATCCTGGCAATGGGGGGAAGGGGAGGGGCTGGAACACCTCTGTTCCTCATCCTCTATCCACTTGGAGACACGGAGAAGATTCTTTTGGAAGAACAACAAGAATCAGGAAGAATAGTTCACAAGGCGGTTCTCACGGCGACAGCCCTTCCCCACAGGAGCATGGCAAATTGTGTTTGATGTGGAAATGCACAGCAGCAGGGACCACAGCTCCATCATAAGAGGTTGTAAAAGGACAGAAAGAAGGTGATGCTTTGAAGAAAAGTGTAGACTGGATGTCCGACCGGTCCAGTGAGCCTGGAGATGTTCTACCTAAGGAGTTCCACTGCAGGCCCCTTCAATGTTGTTTCTTTCAGCATGAGCCAAAGAGGAGCCATGAGAAAGGGGATTTTCTCTGCAGAATTGCTTAAGGTTTCCTTTCTCTCTCTTCCTCGCATGTTCTGGCTCTGAGAATTGGCATCTACTTTGGAAAATGACGGTGTGCATTTCTGTCAGCACCTGCTGAAGGAATGAGAGCCCCTGGAAGAGCGTGTGACCCTGGAAGTGATGTGTTGTCATCGTAGTTGATTTAAACTTGGGACCATTGTAAGCATGATCCACCCTACAACCCTATTTTTACATATCCAAGCTCCAGTAGCTCTCAAATCCAGGACTTTATTCAAACCTCATTCCCTTTTTGGCCTATAAGACACTTTAGAATTTTCTAACAGAGTTTATTGATGTTTAGACATTTGCAAGGGCTTCTTCTCTGCAAATGGCACCAGCAGATAATAATTCTGCCCACAATGCTATTGTCTCCTTTTACTCTCGCCAGACTTAGACCTGCACCAGTCATGGTAGAACTTTTGCTCTTGCAAGATAACTACATCTCTGTCTTAAAACAAGATCAGGTTAACAAATGATATGAAAACTTTGCTATTTTGTTTTGTTTTTTTTAAGGCAAAGGCAAGCTTCCCTAAGCTTAAATCTATACTTATTCAAAAATAAAACAAGACTGGAGAGCATTATGCTAAGTGAAATAAGCCAGTCAGAAAAAGATAAATATCACATGATCTCATTCATTTATGGAATATAATGAACAACATAAACTGATGAGCAAAAATAGATCCAGAGACAGAGAATCATCTATCAGAACATCAAACCTCAGAGGGAAGGTAGGGGAGGGTGGGGGTAAGGGGGAGAGGTCAACCAAAGGACTTGTATGCATGCATATAAGCCTAACCAATGAACACAGACAACAGGGTGGTGAGGGCATGAGTTGGGGGGGTGGTAATGAGGGGATAAGGACACATATGTAATACCTTAATCAATAAAGAAATTTAAAAAAATGAAAAAGAAAAATAAAACAAGGGAAAAAACACAAGACACAACAATGGAATTGTTAAAAAAAAATTATTAGCCTATACAATATAATGCAATAATTTAAACTGCAGACTATAATACTATAGAAAATCATTGATGATATAATTTAATTTGTTTGGTATATACTAATCTAACTATGTAAAATATGAATGCATATGGACCCAAACTCAAAGGATGTGTGGGTAAATAGATAGAGAGTATGAAAATTGCACATTTTTTATCTTTAAACTATCCCTCAATATTACCACATTTGTTTTGCAGCCAACAAAAACAACATATATGCTATAGTGTAGACAAGGGGGTAGGGTAAAGTTGGTGGAGAGCAAGACAACCAGTCCCTGAATGAGTCTGTGGTATCATTGCTCCCAACATTTCCTTTGCTGTCTTGGTTATACCATGAGAGACTAAAGAATGTCTTAAATGTCAGAGAATCACTGTCTTCTCTAACATCCAGGGCTAGCATAAGGCAGGATGTCAACTAGGTACTTATTAAATACTCAGTTAATTCTTACTCAAGTATTCAATTAATATATTTTAATATCAATGCATAACTTTTTACTCTCACAAACAACAACAGCCATTATCCCTTCTAGATACAATGTAGATCCATGGGTTTCTCATCTGAAAGTAAGAGAAATATCAGAGAGAGAGAGAGAGAGAGAGAATATGAGAGAATGAGAATCTCCATGATCAATGCTCTGTATCACCAATATACTAATAACTGCTAGAAGCAATTCTTTATATAAATGTGTACTTTGAGGTGAGTGGTTTGGGAATGTTTGTTTGAAATGTAATACATGTGCATGTTCTTGGATTTATGGGACACAATTTCCTGTAGTGTTAAGGTGATGCTATGCAGAATCTTTTAAGTCTAATAATTCTATTTTTTAGAAATGCATCTGTATGTGTGCCCCCAATCCACAGATATTGCTTATTATCCCAGCTTTGCCATGAGATTGAAAGAAAGAGGAGATAAGCTGTTCTCAGCATATACAGATCTCAAGTTCCAAGGCTGGAGGAAGTGAAAGAGAAATTGGAAGAAAGACCAAAGAGAGAAATAATCCCCATGCTGCAAACATTTGTTTGATAAAAAAAGATCCAGCTGTTGGCAAGAAGTGGTGTTTTGTGAGTGCATCATAGGATCAAAGGCTTATATTTCAAGTAGATGTTCTTTCTGTAGCACAAACATGATTAAGGGTAATGTAGTGTTATTTCAGATTTTCATTATTTATAAAAGGAAAGCCAATACTGCCAGACATGCAAGAACAAAGCTAAATCAGCTTCCGAGGCCTTCTGGCTCTTAAATCTAAGAGAATATAATAATTGAGCTGTTTATTTTCCATGTTTCATATGTTTTCTTCTTAGAGGAAAAACACAATAGAGGTTTTCTTTTTCTTTCAGAATAGTTGGTTTTAGTGATATGGATTTAGTTTTATCTAATCCGCCCCTTCTCTTCCCCAGGCCATTCATTCTGTCTGCCCAGAGAATCAGAGCTGTTCTTGTTTTTACAGATATTCAAGGCTGCCCCAAGCTTTGCATGCTGCCCCTACAGAGAGGTTCTAGTGGAGAAACCAGAGGAAGGAGGTGACATAAAAAAAACAATAAAATATATCAGCACCTTAAATACCACATGATTTTATTTACATGTGGAATCTAAAGAATAAATGAACAAACAAAATAGAAACAGATTCATAATACAAAGAACAGATTGATGGATGCCAAAGGGAAAGGAGGTTGAGGGCTGGATGAAAAATGTGGAGGGATTAAGAAGTATAAATTGGCAGTTATGAAATAGTCACAGGGATGTAAAGTACAGCATAGGCAATCCTATATAATAAAAGCCCAGTGACCAAAACGCTGGAAGGACCAGAATGACCAGAGACCAGAACGACCACGGCCCCTCACCCCGGCTGGCTGTCCCACAGCGAGTGGTTAGGGGTGACCAGGCAGACAGACAAGCTGTTAGGGGTGATCAGGGAGGCAGGCAGTATGGTTAGGGGCAATCAGACAGGCAGAGGAAGTTAAGGGTGATCAGGAAGGCAGTGCTTAGGGGCAATCAGGCAGGCAGAGGCAATCAGGGGTGATCAGGCAGGCAGAATGCTTAGGGGTGATCAGGCAAGCAGAGGTGGTTAGGGGCAATCAGGCAGGCAGATGTGGTTAGGGGCAATCAGGCAGGCAGAGCGCTTAGAGGCGATTAGGCAGGCAGAGTGGTTAGGGGTGATCAGGCAGGCTGGTGAGCGGTTAGGGGTGATCAGTCAGGCAGGCAAGCAGTTAGGGGCTAGTGGTCCCGGATTGCAAGAGGGATGTCCGACTGCCAGTTTAGGCCCAATCTGCAGTGGGATCAGGCCTAAACCGGCAGTCGGACAAACCCCAAGGGGTCCCAGCTTTCGAGAAGGTGCAGGCCAGACTGAGGGACCCCCTTCCCCGTGCATGAATTTCGTGCACCGGGCCTCTAGTATAGTCAATAGTATTGTAATAACTGTGTGTGTTGCCAGGTGGGTACTGGACATACTGAAGGGAACACCTTGTAACCTATATGATTGTCTATCCACTGTGTGGTACACCTAAAAGTAATACAAAATAGTATTGAATGCAAACTGTAATACTACTAATAAAATATCAGAGTCTTAAACCACTATCTTCTAAAGAGGGGTATGAAAGACTGGGCTGTGTGTCAACCACATCTCTTTAGTCAACTTTCTTTCCTTCCCCTCTGAGGCACCTTACCTGGGTATGACTGAGTCTCCTTGGCTTGTCACTGGCTGCCCTTGATGCTCAGTTTTTTGTAACCTGTCCCAGGGATAAAACTACCAGGAGAAGAGCTGTCCTACACTTGCTCCTCTTACAGGTGGCCTGGGTTGAGGGAAAGCTTTGGTACTCTGTCTGTCTCTGGATATCAGGACACCCTACAGTTGTGCTAAGAATCTGGAGTGACATGTGCATAACGAGCAAAGCCTTCCAGATGTGGTGGGTCTTGGTGTTGTTGCAATCTGGTACAGAAGAGGTAAGTTAGAGCCAGGGAATCAAAAAGAAAGAGGACTTCAAAACACTTTAGCTAAAGCACTGCTGTATACTATGGCAATATTTTCATTGAGTAATTCTCAGAAATTATGGAAACTATAGTGTTTATAACTTTCATTCAGCCAATATTTGGTGAGAACCTACTTTGTGTCAGGCAATTAGTGCTCAGAGTTAATAATGCAAAAATAATAATTAATAGTGATAATAAAAGCTAATATCAAGTATTTTCTGTGAAACTTATTTATTGCCTATTATAGATTTTATTTTATAATCTTTATATGTAGATAGCATTATCAGACCCATTTACAGATGAGGATATTGAAGTTTAGAGAGATGGAAAGGTATTATGTCCTACAGCAATATTTATTGAGCATCTTTTATATGCCAATCATTGTGCCTTTTGTTGGGAGTATGGTGGTAAGCAATAATTTGATCATAATTCTCATAGAATTTAAATTCTAGTGATAATAACCAATAAGCAATTAAATTAAATGAAAGTTGAAGCTAGAGATACATACCATGAAAAAAATAAAACTTGATCATGTGATAGGGACTGATAGACAGCCAGGGAGGATGGGACGAATTAGCTACGTTAGATACAGGAAGATTTACTTACGAAGGTGACATTCAAGCTGACACTTGAATGAAAAGGTGCCAGCCATGCAAACCACAAGGGGCAGAGCGTTGCTGGCAGTGGGAATAGCAAGCACAAGGGCTATGTTGGGATGAGCTTGGTGTAGTATTTGATAAGCAGAAAGAAGGCTGGTGTAGCTGGAGTCCAGCAAGCAAAGGGAGAGTGACACATCTTTAGCAGCCGTAGGACCCTGGGCCACACGCTGCTAAAGACTCTCGCGAGGCCTCTTCCTTCAAGCTCATTGAGCATCTTTGGGGGCAGCAAATGGGGAAGAACCAGACAGTCTGCTGTGCAAATCAGATTCCTTTGTTTTCTCCTATCAAGTGGTCGGCAAACTCATTAGTCAACAGAGCCAAATATCAACAGTACAACGATTGAAATTTCTTTTGAGAGCCAAATTTTTTAAACTTCAACTATATAGGTAGGTACATTGTTATTAACTTAATTAGGGGACTCCTAAGGCTTAGGAAGAGCCACACTCAAGGGGCCAAAGAGCCGCATGTGGCTCGCGAGCCGCAGTTTGCCGACCGTGGTCCTATACAAAGCACAATTCTCTCTTAGGTCTAGACTTGTCCTCTGCGTCTTGGGCTGTCCTGGCCCATTGGAAGTTGAGGCGGAGCCGAGTACCAGGAGGAGCATGGTCTTCTGGTTCTCTTCTGGATTATTCGTCAACAGACATGGACCTTTTGAGTTCCTCTCCAGGCTCTTTTAAAACAGCCCAGGCCAACATCGCTGACAAAATATGCCATTTTCTCACTAATCTTTGCCACATTGCTTTCATGGGCACCACCTTTCATTTTTCTTACTCAGCCATCCTTGATTCATCCTTCTCTCTGACTCACTGCCTCTGGTAGAATGGTCATTACGAATGTGGAAACACAGAGATTTGAAAGGTCCTCAAGTGATCCATAGGCACCTTAACGTTAAAAAAGTATAAATGTAATGATTGCATGTGTTTGGGCTTTTATTCTTGCTCTTCAGCTTTGGATATTGATGATCGCTAGAAGATCTTATTCAGCGCAGGATTGAACTACTGTTTTATCAAAAGGTATCACATACAATTTATCATAGCATTTTACACGTGTTCTGAGAGTGGTGGTTTTTCTTGCCTATTTCTCTCCACTATGATATAAGCTCCACAAGGACAGAGCCTAGATGAGTCTTGTATACTATTTTGTTTCCATATTCCTGACCCATAAAATAGATACTCCATAAATACCTACCAAATGCTTAATACTACAGAGAAGAAGGTAAGGCCTAAGAAATATTGATAGAAGGAAACTACCTTCCCTTCCTTACTTGGTAAGTGCTGTGATCTCAGTCTCCTTCACCCCCATCTCTTCTCACCACATACACATCTCTCTTCACAGTGTTTTGCACACAGTCAGTTTATTTAATAAGTGAAAGCTAGATAAATCTTGTCCCCATAAAACCTGTGCCACACAGGGGCTTCTGGAGTAGAGTGGGAGATCAATGAATAAAAGGTACCTATCTGGATGGCTTAATTTTAGCCTGAAAGATTTACCTTGAGAACTTGTCAGAACCAATGAAAGACATTTTGAAGTGAAAAATCAAGAGATTAGTAAAAACCAGTACCAAAGCCACGTATTCCATTGGGTTTTAAGCAAATTCAGAAGCAGTGCTTCATGTGTGATAATTTCCAGCTGCTATAAGTGTTGAAAATAGCTTCAGAGGAGAATGGCACCATGGGAAGTGTGAGAGGTGATTATAGGTGTGAGAAATGTGTGTACTACAGGTAGAGGGGGGCAATTCAGAGTGTGTGGTTTCTACCTTTGGAAATTACTTTATCTGCCTGCATAGTTTCCACTAGAACAGACTTTCTCAACCTTGTTCCTATAGATATTTGGGGCCGGTTGACTCTTTACTGTGGGAGCTGCCTGGTGCATTGTAGGATATTCACCAGCATCCCTGACCTCTACCCACTAGCTGCCAGCAGCCAGTCAGTGATAACAACACAAATGGTGTCCACATGTTGTCAAATGTCCCCTGGGTCAGAATTACCACTGGTTCAGTACCCCTGCTCTAGCGAAGCAGCTGGGTCTGCTGCTCTTTCTAATTACCCAACAAATGTTGCTGACCCACCGATTGTCCTCTTAAATCTGCACATGTTGGATATAGATTCTTCCCAGCTTCAGAACCTTTTGTTTTTGGAAGCTGCCCTCACCGATGTTGTGTTGCCAGGCTCAGAAGGCGGTGATGCTGTTGTCATTGGCTTAGCAGCATGGGGTGTACAATCTCGGATTCCATGGGACTATGCTGAGAAGGGTCCAATCGGACGGATGCCCAGAGAGGGAGAAGGCACAGTGAGGTGGTTTAGATAGTCACTTAGGACTGCTCCACTTCTTGGGGTCTCTTTTAATTATTTTTTTCTGGCATGGATATTGATTGTCCTTGAAAAGAATCTCATGTGAAAAGAAGGCTTAATAGTTTCAAAAAGATGGCCCTTGGAGCGAGCTCTCCTCTGCCCTCCTTGATGGGAACACCCACCGCTGCTCTTAAACTATTCACTGCCAGCTTATTCATTGGCCTAAGGAATCCACCCAGGAAATTTAAAGAAATTATGGTGAATATTGAGCTTCTCTACCCCTGGGAGGCATCGATGGAATCGGGCTTCTCAAATTTAGCCTCTGGGATGCCTGATCAAAAGACTTAAGCAAGGAAACCAACCTGCTTTCCTTCCTCTCACTGCCTCTGAGATGGGCTGAGGAGAAGGCTATTCACAATATGAAAGACACAGATTTGCCCAAAGAGAAATCACAGCATGACTATTTTGATTTTTTCTTTACGAAAGAATTCATCTCAGTGCTCCAATATAGTGAAATATATTGGGATTATTTAATATTTGAAAATGTATTTTCTACATGTTTTTTTATGTCAAGAGAAGTATACACATTAGATTGCAAGTATGTGGTTTTTAATATTCTGTTCAATTCTAGAAGAGTTTTGGCTTGTGGTTCATTGCATGCATTTTCTCTGATGACACAAAATTTCCTTTTTTTAAGATCTTTAAAAATATATATATACATATTTTCAGTTGATCAACAGCCTAGCCAGGTTATAGCCAGGTTCTCTAGCCAGGTTCCATCTTTTTTTTCTTCTTCTTCTTTTTTTAAAATTTCTTTATTGGTTAAGGTATTACAAATACCTTATCCCCCCATTAACCCCCCTCCACTCATGTTCTCATTCCCCTGTTGTCCATGTCCATTGGTTTGGCTTTTATGCATGCATACAAGTCCTTTGGTTGATCTCTTCCCCTTACCCCCACCCTCCACTACTTTCCCTCTGGGGATTGATAGTCTGATCGCTGTTTCTCTGCCTTTGGATCTGTCCCTGTTCGTCAGTCTATGTAGTTCTTTATATTCCACAAATGAGTGAGATCATGTGGTATTTATCTTTCTCTGACTGGCTAATTTCACTTAGCATAATGCTCTCCAGTTCCATCCGTGCTGTTGCAAATGGCAAGAGTTCCTTCTTTTTTACCGCAGCGTAGTATTCCATTGTGTAGATGTACCACACTTTTCTAATTCACTCATCTGCTGATGGGCACTTAGGCTGTTTCCAAATCTTAGCTATGATGAATTGTGCTGCTATGAACATAGGGGTGCATATATCCTTTCTGATTGGTGTTTCTGTTTTCTTGGGATATATTCCTAGAAGTGGGATCACTGGGTCAAATGGGAGCTCCATTTTTAGTTTTTTGAGGAACCTCCATACTGTCTTCCATAGTGGCTGCATGAGACTGCATTCCCACCAGCAGTTCAGAAGGGTTCCTTCTTCTCCACATCCTCTCCAACACTTGTTTGTTGATTTGTTGATGATAGCCATTCGGCAGGTGTGAGATGATACTACATTGTTGTTTTGATTTGCATCTCTCGTATAATTAGTGACTTTGAGCATGTTTTCATATGTCTTTCGGCCTTCTGTATGTCCTCTTTCGAAAAGTGTCTATCTAGGTCCGTTGCCCGTTTTTTGATTGGATTGTTTATCTTCCTATTGTTAAGTTGCATGAGTTCCCTGTAAATGTTGGAGATTAAACCCTTATCAGTGATATCGTTGGCAAATATGTTCTCCCATGCAGTGGGCCTTCTTGTTGTTTTGTAAAAAAATATTTTTTATTGATTTTAGAGAAGAAGGGAGAGGGGTAGAGAGAAAGAAACATCAGTGATGAGAGAGAATCATTGATTGGCTTCCTCCTGCATGCCCCCTACTGGGGATTGAGCCCACAACCCAGGCATGTGTCCTTGGCCAGAATTGATCCTGGGACCCTTCAGTCCACAGGCCTACACTCTAGCCACTGAGCCAAACCGGCTAGGGCCTCAAAATTTCTTATATTGTCCACAAAGACCTGGTCATGCCCTGGAGACTGAGGCATGATTATGTACCAGGAATAAGGTTTGGTCTTTGTCTCCAAAAAAATCCAAAAAGTTGATCAGTTTAGTCAGTGAGATAAACAAAAATTAATGAGATTAATCATATATTGTCACATAAGAACTAAGTAATTAATTTTAAAGGTTTTTTTTTTTCCTATCAGATTCAACACTATGTGTTTACAATTAGAAAAAACTGATTGACTTCCAAACCAAATAAAAGTGATTTGATAGGTCATTTCAAAGACAGCTGTGGGGCCAAAGCCAGTAGCTCTCAATGCTGTGACCTAAGATTGATCTGGAATGTAATAGACACTCAATTGTGCTATGCTTTCCCGAGGAGATATAAGATTTAGCTACTCATATCAGTGATTGGTAATGTGGAAAAGTAAATAAAATGTTTCCCAAGTCTTTTAAAAAAGTGATTTGAGAATTAATACTGTGTCCATAATTTGGGTATTTCTCTCCTTCATGACAGTTAGAAACGAAGAGTGGATTTCATTTATTTTCAGCGTGATCTGGAATGGGCCTGTTGGACTGAAAGCCTCAGTTCCTAGCTTGCTGGTGGCGGGAGGCCATTCCCAGTTCTTTGCTACATGGGACTCGCCAACATGGTGCTTTGCTTTGTCAAAGCCAGCAAGGCAGCCTTAGCCAGTTTTGCTCAGTGGATAGAGCATAAGCCTGCGGACCAAAGGGTCCCAGTTGGATTCCTGTTCAAAGGTATTTACCTTGGTTGCAGGCTCCTCCCCAGCCTAGTCAGGCAGAAGGCAATCAATCAATGTGATATGTGTTTCTCTCATATCGATATTTCTCTTTGTCTTTCCCTCTCCCACAAAAACAAAACAAAACAAAACAAACAAAAAACAGCAAGGCAGAGAGTAGCCAGATGGAGGTCACAATCATTTGTTATTTAATCTCAGAAATGGTGTCCCATTGTGTTGGTGTTACTTAATTCATTAGAAGCAAGTCACTGGATTGGGCCCATACTCCGGGAGGGATGTGAATGCCAGGAGGCGGGATTGTTGGGGTCCATCTTAGATGTGTGCCTATTGCCTCAGTGAGGGAAAAATCTAGCATACTGAGAAAAAATAAAAGTGCCTGTTTCTAAGAAATGAAAGAAAAGAACCTTTTCCATTCCATTCACTTATTCAGAGCCAAAACAAACGAACTTGATTGGCTGGGTTCACAATGGGAGTGGTCGGCTCTATTCTGAGTAGAGGTGCAAATCAAGCTCAAAGTTGAGAGGCTCAGTTCAGAATCAGAGGAACATCATTAAATAGCGGGTCCAAGGTATGCCTTTGGGGCTATGGACAAAAGAAGGATAAGAGGTCAGAAGCCCAGTAATACTCAACCAGTGTAGAAGCAAAATATTAGGCCAGATAACCAGAGAGGTTGTGGATGTAGCTAAGAACAGTAAAAATGATGCTTAGGCACTGTCTTACTGGTGGTCAGGGCTCCGTGGTTTTAAGGACACAGACTTTTTCTCTCTGTTATTAAAAGGTCATAAAGTACTGCTGTATTTTTGGTTTAAGTTCAAATAGAAAATTTAATGGTTTAGTAAAAATGATGAAAAGAGGGAGAAAGTACTATTCTGAATGAAATTAAAAGTCATGAAAATAGTACTTTTTGGGCCAACATTAGATATGTTTTTTTTGTCCTAAAATGCATAGTGTTTATATTGATTGATGATTTAGTTTTCCTCTCCAAATACTGTTTGTATCTGGGTACATAATTCTGCCTCAAACGCTGTACATGCACCTCAGGGTCATCTAGCTTAGAACAAATATTGATGGGGTACCAATGTCTTCTCCTGACCATTAGTTATTTTTAATTTTTATTTTGACCCTACCTTATTTTGACCTTAATAACACATTTTCCTTAAATGTCAACAAGTAATTTAATTTAGAAACTATAATATCCTTTCACAGGATTTTCAAAAGTGAGAAATTTCCTAGGCTTTGAAAAAATTAGCATATAGCCATATGATAGAATGTAGAAATTAAAGTCATATTGAAACAAAACCCCACTCATTTCTGGAAAAAGAAATCTAGTTATATTTAATTCCATGTCTACTTGGTTCCAGTGATATCTTCTATTAGATTACAAAAGGAACCAATTACTCTCATCCACCCTTTTTCATATACCTGGAAATTAACTTAAATTTAGCTCTTATATTGAGTGTTCATTTATTTATTTATACCTAGATTATTTAATTATAACACTTCTTAAACTCACCTTTGTATTCCTTTCTTTACACAGACTCTCTTTTATATTCAGCCATAGTACAGATTTAGTTTCTCAATTTATATTAGCAAATAACTGAATAGCAAATATTAATCAATATATAGCAATTTCAGTCCCTATTAAAATTTGCCAATACCAGATTCAAGCTGCCAGTTTTGCATATTTAGAAAGTGCTGACATTTTCTCCCCATACCATCTACTAAAGATAACTGTATCAGACAGTTCCAGATTAAATTAAACATGACATTTCTGTATTTGGGGGTTACCTTTCATTATTTGGAAAAAATCTTATAAGTCCAAGGAGTTATCTGTTCCAAATCTTAAAGGTTATGATTGGCAAGGCATCAAGGTATTTTTCAAAATATTTTCTCTAATCAACCTAGCATGGTGCCTGAAATCCATATTCTTATGATTTCTATGGACCATTTAATGCTAGACATAGATATATGCATATATAGATATAGATATAAATTAACATATATGTGGAATAAAATCAAAGGTAAATATTGAATCATTGAAAAAAATCACTTCAAATAGCTTATTAGACAAAAGCCATAAGGTGATAGATGATAAATTTAGAGGGCCATGAGTGTGCATGTGTGTGTGTATGTGTGCGTATGTGTGTTTGGGTGGTAGGAGTAATGACCTAGGAGAAGGTGTGCCCTAAGGAATATAGATCAGGAGTGGGCCACAAGGTGTGAGGAAGCATAAGGAACAGATGGGGAATGATGACATCTGCTAATGTGTGAAAAATCCAGGATACTTTCATTTTATTTAGTTATAGGTCACGCCCAAGAATTAAAGGTGTCTTTAAAAATAAAATTATGACTTGAAATAATTTTTCTTGATTGGGTCCAATAATATTTTAAGTGGTTATCTGTACTTACAGGCAAATCATATATTAGTTGCTATATCTCCGGAGTTATTTATTTCTGCTAGAAATAAATAAATAGGTTGTACTTATTCTTCCTAGAAAGAAATTCTTTTAAATTGGGAAGCCAACTCCCAAAAGAGACTTTGCTGTTAAGAGGCAATATCTGAAGAAAATGGCTTCTTAGTTAATTTTTGCTCAGTTGTGGTAACTTGCAACCTTATCTAAGATGACAGTTGCCCAAACGCAGAGTCAGAAATGATGTTAAACATGTCAGCATTGCACTGTCCTCTTGCCTTATTTCTCCTTTCTTCTACCCTTTGACCTCTTGTGTTTTCCAAAGGGTATGAGGTTGCCATTCTTACACTGACCATCTGCTGGTGGAAAGGAATTCTTTACTCATTGAAATAAGTAGACTGGGGGGTAGGGGAAGCCGGGGAATTGTCAAGGGTGGGGAAAAAAAGGACACATATGTAATACCCTTTGTAATACTTTAAGCAATAAAAAAATAATTAAAAAAAAAAGAAAAAGAAATAAGCAGAGCTTCTTTATTCATTGAAACAAGACTTCTAGGTTTCAAATCAACCCAAAATGAAGAACAGGGGCAACATTATAGACAAAGTATTTGGGAACTGGTAGGTCCCCATAAGTCCTGTTTTTGAATGGTCACTATATGGAAAACCAATCCTAATGAATACAGTAAATTCTTTGTTGACAGAAGTAGAAGATGATGATTTGAATTTGAAAATGTTGATCAGAAGGAATTTTTTATCACTTCAGAACCAATCTGCTCTGTTATTATACTAGGCTATAAAAAAAAACCTCCCTGAGGCATGAGAATAAACTTGGTAAATATTGCTTAGCGCTTCCTTTGGCTCATTTGAGGGAGAGATATAGACATGGCAAGAGGGAAAGAGGTTGGGGAGGACAAAGGTCTGAAATGTAACCACATTGTGCCTTGTTGTTCTTCTAGGATCTCACGATTCTTTCAGCTTCTACATCGACGAAGCCTCTCCAGTAGGGCCTGAACAGCCAGAAACTGTCCAGAATTTTGTCTCTGTTTTTGGAACTGTGGCCAAGAAGCTGATGCGGAAATGGTTAGCCACGCAAACGATGAACTTTACTGGTCAGCTAGGAGCTGGGATCCGTTATTTTGATCTTCGAATTTCCACCAAGCCCAGAGACCCCGACAATGAACTCTACTTTGCTCATGGTTTGTTCAGTGCCAAAGTCAATGAGGGCCTTGAGGAGATCAATGCATTCCTCACAGATCACCGTAAGGAGGTCGTGTTCTTGGACTTCAATCATTTTTATGGAATGCAGAAATATCACCATGAAAAGTTGGTCCAGATGCTGAAAGACATCTATGGAAATAAAATGTGCCCAGCAATTTTTGCACAGGAAGTGAGTCTAAAGTACCTGTGGGAGAAGGACTACCAGGTGCTGGTCTTCTACCACAGTCCCGTGGCTCTGGAGGTGCCCTTCCTCTGGCCTGGGCAGATGATGCCAGCCCCCTGGGCCAACACCACAGACCCGGAAAAACTGATTCAGTTCCTTCAGGCGTCCATCACTGAGAGAAGAAAGAAGGGCTCGTTTTTTATATCTCAGGTGGTGCTGACGCCCAAAGCTAGCACTGTGGTCAAAGGGGTGGCCAGTGGCCTCAGAGAAACAATCACAGAAAGGTAAGTGTCCTTAAAGTATCAGGGGGATAATGTTTAAATAATTCACAGAGCTACTAAGTGACAGAGCTAAAATTCACATCTAGGTATATTAATGTCCTACGGCAACCATAACTAAGTGCCACAAATTGAGTGGCTTAAAACTTATGCTCTAGTAGGACTAAAGTAGGACTTGCGGAGGAAAAATCAAATAAGTTACGGAAGTGTGGAAAATGCTTTTATATATTATATTTACACAGCTCTGCCAAGAGATTCACATTGCACATTAGCATGTAAAAGGCACTAACAAGTATTTTAGTGGTGAATTTTGTTTAAAGTTAACTAATTCAATGTTTTCTAAGCACATAATTTTTTTTAGACCACACTTATTAACAGCCCATGAAATTAATTTTGAAAACTGTCCTCAGCCCTAGCCAGTTTGACTCAGTGGATAGAGTGTCAACTTGGGGACTGAAAGGTCCTAGGTTTGATTTCCGTCAAGAGCACATGCCCAAGTTGTGGGCCTCATCCCTAGTAGGGGCGTGTAGGAGGCAGCCAATCAGTGATTTTCTCTCATCATTGATGTTTCTCTCTCTCTCTCTCTCTCTCTCTCCCCCTCTCTCTCCCTCTCTCTTTCCCTCCCTCTCCCTCTCCCTCCCTCTCTGAAATTAATAGAAGTGTATTAAAAAAAACAAAAACCATCCTCAGCCATCTGTTCTCATTGAGAACTTCCCACTGGCCTCTGGCTTTTATAGCTGGAATAGCAGAGCTGTGTCATTGAGAAGAGAAAAAGAAGTGGGTAACGAGAGAATTTTAAAAGCAGAAATGAAGACCCTCTCTGTAGAATCAACTTTCTTCTCTCTAGGCTTGTGCGAAATCCTTGCAGATATATCTAAACATGGCCGTGATGCTTGTGCTATAAGCATTCTAGAATGGAGCCTAGTCTCAGAAGAACTAGAAAGACCTCTTTTTAAATCTGTTGCAAAGCCTATATCTGAGTAGGGCGTTGATGTGAAACTCAAAGGTGTCGTTTCGTCCTGTGTCCATGTATTTCAGCTTTCTGGATGAGGTCTAGAGGGAAAGATCTTTGTTCGTGTTCATCCTAGTGTCTTGCAAAGGTAATCAACTTACCTCTGAGACAGTCAGTGAAAGAACCTTTAACTCCCCAAGACACATTACCTCTCTTCCCTCCTCAAGTGAAGAGGTCCACAAAGGAGACTCTGCCATTTTCCTCCTGAGATTGTACCACAGCTGCCCATTCAGAAATCCTATGTTAACACCAAAAAGTGTCATGAAATTCTCCTTTGCCACCAAAAGAGAAGCTGCTGGGCAATATGAAGTCCTTTCTGGACCTTAAGAATTTTCATCTGCAAAATTTGGAGTTTGAACTAGATCATTTCGAAAGTCCTTTTCTGTTCCTAATTCCCACAATCCTAAAATCCTGAATTTGACTAGCTTCTCTATAACTGTTTGATGATGTCTAACAGGGTTAGGAAAACTCTGAGCGCATGCATTTAGAAAACAGTGTTTGCAGGTGTGGGTGGCTCTCAGGGAAACTGATGTAGGTACCACAGCTTTCAATCTGGCCACTGGTTCCAAATACTGCAGATGCGTTTTCTACATTTGAGCGATGCCAAAAGACACAGGATTTTATTTCCTAAAGACCTATTTTTAATTTCTTTTTCATACACCAGTTTTTGCACCTCACCCCCACGGAATTCACACATTTTTAAAAAGAAGGTGTGCAACTTGAATCAACTCCTTCCCCAATTTGTGGAAGTTTATACATTCTAGGTGTTTGAGTGGTTGGCTTTTTTGTTGTTGTTGTTAAAAAAAAATTGTCAGACCACCTGTCAGAATTTTTAAGGAGCAATACATCTTTGCAAATAAATTGATGTTAAATTAATCTAGACAATATTTATATAGGTCAACAATGTAGATGATGATTATGAATACAACAAGCTATTTTAAAGTTTTCTCTATCTGTTCAGTCCTGTGCTAATTGCTTTATATGCATTGATTGATTTAATTTTCCCAAAACTTCCCCCAAATAGCATTGCCATCCCATCATAAATAAAAGAATGGACCCTTAGGAAGTTAAGCAACTTACCCAGATAACACAGTTCAGGAAAGGTGAATTCAAGAGTTAAATCCAAGTTGCTCCATTTTGTGTTTATTTATAAAACAAACATGTCTGGATGCCTACTCTTTTCAAGACCCTGTATTCAATGGTGCTTCACCGTGTGACCTCGGATATGGAGTTTTAAAACCATTGCATCATTCTATTTCCCAGCTACCTGTGAGCACCTCTAGTGGTGACTGCACATTTGTTTTCATCTTATTATATGACAACACCTAGATTAATGGTTCCCAACCTTCTTTTGGGCATGCCCCACCTAACCATTCTAAAATCCTGATGCCCGCACCCCACACCCCCATGACATATAATTCTTATTATTTAAAAAGTGAACTGCTGTTCACATAGAGAAAGCCTAAAAGGCCATTAACTTGGTCTAAACAAGCTTCCAAAGAACATGGCATCCACGAGAGAAAAATAAAAGAATGAATGGACAGTTGAAGTACTGAGAAAGAAATCACTAAGAAATTGTTAAAAAATAATAATAATATGAAGTGATATGAAAAGTAGCAAATAAAGTTTCAAAACATATAATAGAGAACTGAAATGCATAAATATGCCACAATATATATTTATATTCTGTGTATGAGGCTCCTAGAACTATAAGAAATGCAAAAAATTCACTGTTAATAACTCATTCTTGAATGGCCCCCCTTAAAAATCAAATTGCCCCCCTGTGGGACATGTGCCCACATTGGGAACCGTGGATCTAGAAGAAGTTGGCAGTATATTCAGCTAGAAGGTTCGATTTAGTATGCACCTGTCAAGTAGCTCCTGTGAGGGGCTCTGTATTGAGTGCTGTGAACATATTAAAATTAGTAAGATGCTATTGATCTTCTCAGGCATCAAGGATGTTTGAAAAGACAAAATCATACATGACCTAAATACAAATTGGAAAAAAGAAATTAAAGGCCAAGATCTATCTATAGTGATTTAAAAGCAGAGATACCTGGAAAGATTTTGGTCAGCTTTGAAGAGAGGACAGGCTTGTGATGGGCAGAAATGGGCAGAAATGGGCAGCGTGGCTTCCAACACTGAGGGAACAGCAAGAGAAAAACATGGAATTGGGAAATCTGGAGGAACAGAAGTTAGAGTTGGCCAGAGCAGAGTGAGATGTAAAGGAACACGAGAGATGAGCTTAGGAAAGGCCAAGGGGAACATTATGCAGGACTTTAAGTGTGGTCTGGGGACTCTGAGTTTAAACACCTATGTGCTAGACGTACTAGGAAGATATTGAAGGGCCCCAATCAGAACTGGGCCTCAGGGAATGACACTGAACTGACTGCATAGGTCGAATAAGAATAGAAGATACGGAAGATAACTCACCAGTCCACGGTTGGAAACAAAGTGAGACGTCAGGAAGTGACTGGGAGGCGAGAAAGGTAGAAGACGTGGACACTACTGACGCGCTCCCCATTGGAGCCCTGAGGGTACATTCTGTTGAATGACATCCTTGGAGGTGGACAATGTGCAGCCCTACCCATTGACTCTCAGGATTAGTCACTGCCTTGGAGGAAAGGCAGAATTTTCAGGGTGTGGTTGGTTGTAAAGAAGCACCAATATGACCCAGATGGGAAAGGAAGGCAAACATAGTTGTTGAGCTCACATTATGTGCCAGGCACTGTGCTTTATAGGAACTACGTTCATTTAATCCTCCCCACAGCCTGACAAGGTAGGTATTGGCAGATCCATTGTAGGTGGAAATGGGTCTGATAATACTAGAAGTTGAATATGTCTAGTACCTTGCTCAAAAAACCCCATGTTAATTTAGCAAAGCCAAGATTATAATTTGGGTCTGTTTGACTCCATGTTTCATGCTTACTCCTGCAAATTAGGGAAAATTTACATTTTCTAGGAGTGGGTACATGTTATACAGTATCACATCTTGGAGGGGAGAGTCACTCTAAGGATTTGGGAAGCTAAGTACGCTAGGCTGGGGGGTTGGGGGCGAGCTGTGAGAAGAGCAGGTCGTGGAGTGTATGGCTTTGTCTCAAGAAAGAAAACCAATGTAGGATGGTGGCATGAGGCCCCTATGGTAGCACTGCCATAGAATATGGATAGGAAGGGAACTTAGAGGTGATGGGGCTCAATTCCCCCCACTGTGTGCTTGCTGCCCATTTAACTGTTTTCCATTTAGTAAGAATCTGGGGCCAAAGGAATGCTAAATGTTTGCCCAAGTTACAGAGCTAACTGGCAGCAAAAATGGGATTAAAATCCAGGTCTCGTGACTTAAAGGCAGAATTTTGTCCTCCACACCCCAGGGAGGGATGAGGACAGAGGATGGGATGGACAGCAAGACCAAGCAGGGTCATAGAACAGGCTCAGGGACAAAGATGGAAGGTCTGCATCGTGCACAGCATACCGTGGTACCTGGGGCCCTGACTGGGGGTCAGAGGTCGGGCCTGGGTTTGGGCCATGAATTTTGTGCAGGGCCAACCTTCTCTGGGTTCTCTTCCTGCCTCACCAACACAATGGACTCTTTTTTTCCATCTAATCAGGACACACCGCAGCTCACACCAACACCCCAAACAGCATTACTGCTGCCCAATTTACCTGTCATTTCCTAAGCCCAGCAGGTACAGGGCTGGCCTCTGGGAAGTTGTTTACCTGCAACATCAGTCACCTCAACAGCTGTGGGGAGCGAGAGAAACCCGCTGAGAGGTGGGTTGGAAGGCAGGGTGACATGGGAGAGTTTCTGCCTCTGACCTCCCAGGCCCTGTCTCCTGGGATGTCAGCACTAGAGCAGCTGATTGTGGACCCGCTGGTTCAGGAAAATGGGAAGCTGCCTCCTTGGGCTCCATATGCCTGTTGAGAGAGAATAACAAGGAGACCGTGGAAAACCAGCATTAGAATAATCATTGTTTACCAGGCACTTTCTTCATGAGATTGTTTCTCCAACACATGCTTATCAGAGGCCTCGTTTGTTCAATACGTGTTATTTCCAACTTGCAGTTTAAGACACTGAAGATCGGAAAAGCTAAATAATGTGTTTAGTGGCGCTATGAGCCAGTGCTGGGATCAATTCAGAATCTAGGTTTTTGAACGTCTAGGAAGAGGAGTCTGGCTTGGAAATGGAAAGGAAACACCAGAAAGCAACCTTTTTCCTAGCCTGAGGCTTGGCCAGCTGGGAAGTACGTGTGGCGACTTTGTTAAAATGTGAGTTCCTAAATGCTGCTCCCCTGTGGTTCTGATTCAGGGGTCTGTGGCAGTAGTGCACATAAAAGTGTTCTCTCTCCTTTATTGTGCTGAAGTTGTAAGGTTAAAGGGCAGGCAAATCCAGGTAGGTACCTTTTATTATCTGCATCAGGAGAGTTGACTGGAGAGAGTTCTAAGCCTTTGGGAGGTCAGATACCCATTCAGTTCCTGGTATGTGTGTGTGTGTTTGTGTGTGTGTGTGTGTGTGTGTGTGTGTGTGAGAGAGAGAGAGAGAGAGAGAGAGAGAGAGAGAGAGAGAGAATATAAGCCTATTTTAGTGACTCTCTCTGGGTGTCAGTTGTCTTATGTGGAATTGCTGGGCAGATTGAATTTAATGTCTAAAAAGGAACTAGCCTAGTCTGTAGCCAGCACTCACAGAAAGATGAGAGTAGGTGGTTGATGGGGGTAGGGGGGAGACGGAGGGAATAAGGATGGAGTGCCCATGAAGCAGGGATGTTTAGTCAATCAGGTTGTGGCACAATAGTCTGGGGACATCAGCCAGCAAGTGAGGGGAGAAGAGGCTTGTTTGGGATTAGAAATGAACCAAAACATGAATTGTCAGTAGAAAAACAAGTAAGAGGTATCTGAGTCTAGAAGTAAAATGGGCCAGATCTGGACAGCTCAGGCCTTGCGCCATCTGCCCTCTGTAGACAGGGCTTCTTGGTGTGGAGAGCAAGGCCATTTATTCAAGGAGGAATTGCTCCACTCTGTAGAGACCTTCTGACTTTATGCTGGGGAGAAGGGCATAAATGTTCTGTGACCGCCAAATCATCAGACACAAGTGTATAATCAAACACCCTGAGTTCATTACTTGTTGCAGTGAGGTTGGACCCACACCATGGGAACCATGAGACTCCTAGTGAGCAGGTGATGGAAAGGACCTCTTGTGGAGCTGGGGCTTGGGGGGTCACTTGCGGAGGCTCAAGGAGGCAGAGATTCTCTCTAGATTGCATGCAGTCAGAAAGCAAGGACAATCTATAACTGGGTCTCTCAATAGGTCTTATTTATAGGGCTAAAGGGAGAATAGACAGTAATTGGTTAAAAAAAAGTCACAGTCATTCATTTAATCTAGACAGATAAATGTTTAGCTATTCTATGGGTGATTTTGTTGTTGTGCCTAGACAAAATTACAAAGTTTTTGTCTTTATCTTACTTTCCCCTTGATTTTGGGTAACCTCATAGGGAGGTTGGTGTTCTGGGAGACTGTCTATTTGCAACCAGAGAATATCATGGCCTATTTGTGAGTGTCAGGGTAGCTTCCAGGTGTCAGGGGTTGCTTTTGAATTTCTTTCCCCCATTTCTGTGCAATGTGAAGGAAAAAATAGCACTTATTTCCATTTGGTTTGAAAGCCTCTGATGTGAGTTAAGCTCTCCAAGTGCTTTTTCTTTGTGATTCTTTTTCTCATTGAAACAGTTGAGGCTGTGTCTGTGCAGAAGCCCAGACCATTGTGATAATGAGGCAAATCAGTTGGTGATACCCTAGTCCAGGGCTTGTTTACGGAAAACGTAGACTTCCAATGGAGTCATATTGATCATTAGATTCACATTTTCTTTTCTCTGTGATCCTAAGTTTCTTCCTGTGTCATGGGGCAAGGATTGGACGTGACTAACAAGTATAAAGAATCCCTGGTGGTGGCGGCTGAAGGGGTTGAAGGTGTGAAAGAAATGTGAGAACACAGCATCTTGTAAAGGGAATTAATTGTTTATTCTTTAATATCTGTGAGCATCCCAAAGTCTTTCCCAAGGTTTCACAACTCAGGGCACAGAGGAGCAGAGGGGCCAGTGGTCCCACTTTCAACTGAATTGTTCTCTTTCCCTTTGTGTCAGGGGAGGCATTTTTTTCTTGGCCTTGTTTGAACGGGCACCTTGAATGCTGGTTGTGTTGGGTGTACTTGGTAGACACGGCTTTGGGTGACTGACCTATTGATTAACAAAGTTGACTCTGACCAGTATAGATGCTTATTTAACTGAGGTGGTGTAAGCCGAATCCTCTCTGTCAAAGGGTAAAAGGGCAAGGAGTTGCTTTCAGTGTGCCCCACCTAACAAAATTGTAACAAAAATCTTCAGTAGTGTACACACACTGCTCTAGATCATGACATTTCAGCTTTTAATGTATGACATTCAGCTGATAAAAATGTTTTCTTCCATAATATTTTCAGTATAACAACAACAATAGCAAAAGCTGTGAATATGACATTTTCCCTGAATATCTGGCCTTGGAGGATTTCAGAAGAAAATGCTACATGCCCTGCCTGATATCTGGCTTCACTGTGTAGAACACAGGTCTCCTGGCTCTTGCTCTATTGTCTGAGATTGTAGCCTTTTGCTAATAAACTTATTGGAAAGTACAAAATATAATTAGACAGAATAGCTAGAGACTTGCCTGTCATCACTGATTTTTATCTACAGAAATCACAAGTATAGCTGGAATTTTTGCTTTAAAGTATCCCTGCCTCTCACCCCCTCATCACTCATTTTTCTGTGGCCTTGGCTATTAAGAGAAGCATCTTGCGAGTTGTTTCTGGATCTGTGACATCCTGTCCTGATGTCTGTGGCAGTGAGCCAGGGATGTGTGACTTCATTAGTGAAGGCTAAAAGCACAGGCTGCCCTTTGGAAATGTATGTGAGATTTGGCCAGGAGAAAACTGAGCAAATTCACCATGGAGTGACTGCTTATCTGAATACTAAACAGAAAAGCCAATGTGATTTAGCTCAGGTTTAAAAGTGAACCAGTCATGACATAAATAACACAATAATGTTATAAAGGGTTACTTGTGAAAATGCATCCTTAAGATTTTGGGGGTATATTTTTGGAGGTTTTCTTTTATATTGCCTATTTCTCCCAATAAACTACTTGTAATTTGAATAGCTTATCATGAATAGATGTAGAGAAACTTGGTTGAGTATATAGTTTAGTCTGAGTTTGTCTGTTAACAGAGACCATACGTGGACTCAGAGGAGACATGCTGAATCTATGGCTAAAAAGCAAAACCTGGACATTTCATTTTATTCTGATTTCCATTTTACATTTACTGGTGAGCAGCTAAGGGCTATTGAATAAACTTGACTCATGGTCATTCACAAGTAGAGCAGGCTGCCACGTGCATGTCTACATGGTTTTCTATGACAGAAGGAGAACTTCACATCTTTGCAATAACACATAGCTGGTTGCTGCTGGCTATGTGCTTACACTTCACTCCTGTGTTCCGGCAACCCCCAAACAGGGCATGGCAGAAGATCTTGTATCTGAGAGGCTCCTTGATGCCACAAATCATGAACAGGGACATTTCAATATCTCCATAGCATCAGCTGTGCATATAAAGGTTGTTTCAATGGTCCACCATTTTTGCTCCAAGGGAGCCAACTTTAAATTGAAAATGTATATGTGCCTGCGGTGTGTGTGTGTGTGTGTGTGTGTATGTGTGTGTGTGTGTTGAAAGGGGTGGAAGAAGTAAAGAAGTTAAGTAGTAACCTAGTCTTCACTCAGCACCTGGGAGAGTACATTGTTTTGCTCCTGCTCATGAAGGAAGGGTTTCCCAAGTAGTGTGTCTTTATCTTCCAACTGAGAGTAGAGGAAAAAGTGCTCATCTACCCAATGTGGTACTTTCTCTTTGGTGTTTTTCTTGAGGCCATTGTAGTTATGAAAGTGGGGTGTGTGTGTGTGTGTGTGTGTGTGTGTGTGTGTGTGTGTTTTCTGTCCCAGTGTTGCGTGACTTATCTCTGAGATATTTTGGGGCTTTTGTACCTCTGTAGCTCTTGATAAAAATTCATACAGAACTTAGATATGATGGGGTGGAGAGGGGAAGAAAGGAATATAACCCACTTGGTGTCTAGGATGTCACTTATGTTATGACTTCAGAGAATTTTAATTTCTCTTCAACAAAGTGGACCAAAGTAGTTTTCTCCAGTGTCCCATCATGAGAATTCATCCATGTATTGAGTTAGCCAGTCCCTCAATCATGGGACTCTGAAGACCATGCTGTGGGCTTTGAGTGGGGACAGGAGAGGGATGGTGTAGTGTCTTACAAGATCTTGCCTCATGACCCTTGTCTTGGGGTTACAGAGCAGTCTCCCTGGAATGTGACGTTTATGTAAGAGACAGTTAGGAATGGTACAAGATAGAATTTACAACTGAGAGTAACATGTTGACCTGCAGATTTAGTACCCATAAGTGGCTCAAAGGAAAGAAAGATGACAAAATTGACTTCTCCGATATCTCAGGACAACAATGCACTCGCCTTGGCTGCCCTTTCTTTCCTTACTACATTGTAATGTTTGGCTCAAATATCAAGAGCATGTCTTATTTTCTCTATTCAAACAAGATCTACTTTTGTGGTTGTCCAACCATTGGCCACTGAAAATGATAAACAGCATCTTTTCTAAGGTAGAAAATTATGCTTGGTTTGGGGAACCTTTCCAGACAATCAGGTTAAGATGAGGCCAACAAGTGAGAGTTCCGTGGAGGCTTGAAAGACCAGCCACAGACACTCCACACTCTGTGTGCTTGTTGGTGTTGTTGACAGCTATTTAGGTGGGGGGGGGGGGGGGGGGGGGCAAAACCATTATGTGAAAGGGTTCTCTTTTGACCATAAAATTCAACAAATCCTCTGAGAATATTTAATAACTGCATGGTATATATATTATTTTAAAAGTTTGAGGTGGAAAAGAAATGCTTTTAGGCTTAACTTTCTCTCCTACACAGTTTATACGCCAAGATCTATTCCTCTATTATCAAAAGTGCATATCAAATGAAGTACATTCCTTCCTTAATTGAATTAACTTCACAACAAGGGAGCCACGTTGGGGGCTTCTAAAGGACACAGAGGAGCAACCTTTAGACAAGTGTAGTTGGCCTTGGTACTGTTTTTTCCTCTCTTCTTTCTCAGTTTTGTAGTGAGAAGGGACAAATTTATAGCAACATGCCAAAACGATAGCGCAGGAAGTCCCAGCTGCTCTCGCCCCAGCTGTCTCTGGGAGGTAATAATATGGAGTGGGAATAGCACTTCGCCCCGAAGAGCACACACATTTTAAGTTGCTTTAATTTTCCTGCCAATTAGACTTTTAAGATGCCAAATGCATCTCCAGGCAACCTCTGTGACTGTTTAGTATCCTTTGGTAAAGGAGCCTAGGGCAAAGAGAGATATTCAAGTGGCAAAAATAGCATGGTAAAACTTTACTCTTTAATCCCCAAAGGAAAAAAAAATGTGGAAACGGGAGGACAGAGGGATAGTCACACTGACCTGAGTGAGGGCTACTAAACAGACTGAGAGTCAGAATTCTCAGCCTAGGACAGGAGTTCTCAACCTCAGAATAACTGGCATTTTGGACAAGGTATTTCCTCACTGTTGGGGGTTGCCCTGTACATTGTAGGTTGTTTGGCAGCATCCCTGGTCTTTACCACACGATTCCAGTAGCATGTCCCCCTTCTTGAGTCATGACAGTCAAAAGTGTCTCCAGTGGTTGAGTGTCAACCTTTGAACCAGGAGGTCAGGGTTCAATTCCCCGTCAGGGCACATGTCTGGGTTGCGTGCAGGAGGCAGCCAATCAATGATTCTCTTTCATCATTGATGTTTCTATCTCTATCTCCCTTTCACTTCCTCTCTAAAATCAATAAAAATACGTTTTTTTAAAAAATGCCTCCAGATATTATCAACTTGTCAATGAGAGAGAGAGAGAGAGAGAGAGAGAGAGAGAGAGAGAGAGAGAAATGCCCTTGGTTGAAAACCACTGGCCTAGGGCAGCCACTGCACAAAAGATCCTGTGACAGTCGCTTTTCCTGGATCTTCATTTGTTTTCTTGTTAGACAGATGATACCAACTGCCCAGGGATTAGGGAAACATGAAATGTTTCGTTATGTGGCTTGCTTTTTGGTTTAAATGAAGATGCCAAAACGTATACATTCCAGTGTCTGCTGCCTTCAGATTAGTCACCTTGGGGATTTCTTTATCCAGCCAAGTGATGCTGAAGCAATTGTAGGATAGTTTGAACAACCTGCACTCATTCAGAGCCAAGTTGAGTAAATAAGGTGGGGGAGCCAAGCTGATGAATGCTGTTTGGAGTCAAAATCCAAATGGAACAATAATGAGATCACTTTTTCTTATGTGTCTCATGAACATGCTCTGAAGGCAGTTTCAATAGAGGAGCCCTACAGAGATTTGGAGTCAGCCTACCATTGATGGGATGAGTGGACAGTCATCCCCAGGTAATTGTTCTGAGGGATAGCGTACTTTCAGCTTCTAAGTCTTGGGGTGTTTGTTATAAAAAGAACCCCCCCCCCCATAGAATAAGATAATCTATGAGAAAATATTATTGAACAGAGGCCCAGTGCATGAATTTGTGCACAGGTGTGGGGGGGGTCCCCTCAGGGTGGCCTGCGGAAATCGGGCCCCAGCTTGTGCCCCCAGCCTCGCAGCCCCGCAGCCCTGCCTGGCACTCTGCTTTGGCCTGACACTGCCCCCTCACCTGTTCCACCATCCCACCTGTGTGGCGATTGATTAGGGCCGGCGGGGGTGGGGGCATCTGGCTCCCTCAGTACCTGGGAGCTGGGTGGCAGCCCCAACCCCAACCCCCACCGCTGGGGGCCCGTCGGGGCCCATCAGGGCTAACAGTGCCTCCACTGCCACCTGCTGCCAGTGCCGCGTCATAGTGAGCGGTCAAACTACCAGTCTCCCAGTCGAACTCCTGCTCAAATGATCAACTGAGGGGACAATTTGCATATTAGGCTTTTATTATATAGAATTCTTGGAAAAACTCACATGGGATGTTTTCACTTCCATTTTATATGTGGAAAAACTTGTTAACAAAGAAAATCCACTGGCCCAGATTTGCACAGCTTCTATGGTTTCTAGAGTTTGGAGTCAAATACGACTGATTTCAGAGTGTGTTGCTTTTTCTTACCCCCTACACATTGCCCCTCCTTTAGAGTTGTATTTGGTTAAGTTCTGAAATTAGATGGTTCTTTTCAAAGCTAACCCAAAGCAGTAATATGAAAGTATCACATATTTATGAACATCTGCAAAATCAAAGAGAAGAAAATGTTTATATCTACTTCCAAATTGAGGGATTTCAAGTGACAAACAACTTCAGCTCTGTCAGAAGAGCAGCTTTCCTCAACGTGTGAAGACAGCTTCCAAGGCCTGTCACTGAGTCTCATCCAGAATATTTTAATTCCCAGCATTTCAGCGATGGAGGAAAAGGGAACCCCATTTTCAGAGGATCGCCCTTGTGGAGGCACTAACATGCTAATATGAAAATAAGTGTGGTGTTTGGTGGCTGGACCCAAGAGCAGCCTCCTCCATCCAGCTTTTAAACTTCAGCTGTGAGAGCTTTGGTGATTCAAGAGTTTGCATATTACAATCGTGATAATTAGTTTAAGATTGAAACAGCCAATTAAGTGAAATATCCATTTTAACTGTATTACTTTTGTATCTCGTAGCTCTTTTAAACAAAATTGTAGTGAATCATAGAGCTAAAATGCACAGCTGAGATGTGGCCTCCAGCAGAGTGGCAAAGCAGGCTGTCCACTCATTTCTTCCTTCCTTTACTTAGTCTCAGTTCTGGGCGTGAATGAGGTAGATTCTCTTATTCAGAATCCGTTAGGCATCTTGTTCATGTTTCTAATAGAGTTTTAGTGGCTCAAGCATTCACTTTGGAGGCAGAGCTGGGCTTGTCCTGATTCTGCCACTTGCCATTGTGTGATCTTAGGCAAGTTCCTTAAACTCTCTGAGCTTCAGTTCCTCCTCCATAAAATGGGAATAAAAATGCATGGATAGGGCTGCTGTGAAGCATAAGTTTGATAGTCACACAAAGTGTTTAGCTCGGTGTTTGGTCCATAGTGAATGATCAATAAATGTTGACTTTAATTATTATTATTAGCAACAACCATTTTGTAAGGATATTCAATGGTACTCTGCGAAATTAAAAGAGTAAATAATCCTCTTCAAGAAACTAATTTCCCAGGAATTTATTGAGACCAATTACATTTACTTTAAATAGAACCTTATTGTAATAAAGCTTATTATGATTTGGATTTTTTAATAGATGTAGTCACACATAACCATTCCATACACTAATTGCCAAAAGTTATATGGCCATCTTGCAACAGATATCTTGGGGTTTTGTTTTTCCTCTAACACTAATATTACAGATTTCTATTGTGTTTATTGTTATTTTCATTTTGTTGTAATCATTTTTAGAACTAAGCTAAAATTGGTCACAATGATTCTGTGCATCAGAATTACAAGGGGACTTTAGAATCTACATGTGTTCAAACCCCGTCTCTGGATCCCAAGATTATTTTGGTGTTTGGTCAGGATTGAAAACCACTGATTGACTTATACCACAAGCTCCTAGCAAATAAGGACCACAGCTCTTCAATTTTGTATCCCCTAAAATGCCTTATAATAGCTTGTAAGTATTTACTGAGCAGTTTTGAGAGTTAGAAACCGTGGAAGATAATAAAAGAAAAATAAATTCCATATTCAAACAGAAATCAAGTCTTGCATGTTTTAAGAAATGAATTCATATCAGACAATTTCATAATTGGCCAATGCCACCTTAAATTATGACAATAACAATTTTGAAATAAGATTGTTTTCTAAAATTCAACCTCTAGTATTTTTCTGACATCTATATTGGTTTATACCAAGGAGCAAAGGCTACCCACAATGGACAAATAGTTTAAGTACCTGTCCCTCAGGGATCTATTGACAAGCTGGGATACCTGGATAAGGTTGGAAGGCACTGTTCTGAGGTAGACGTGTGGTTGTCATTAGTCACATTTTCATTATTTGAATACATCAACCAACCCAGCAGGTTCTGTTTCAAATAAACATATGTCCATCTCAGGGTGAGGTCATGCGTGTCTATATATGCATGGTTGTTATAGTAAAACTAAAAATGGTTCATTAAGTTGCTTCTAGATCTCTGTCATCCTTGTTGTGACTGGGGTAATTGTGCAGCTAATTGCAGGAGCTAATGGTGGCCCCTGGGATGCAAGTTTCCCACACCCCATGCAGCCCTCCTTATTTGCCAGGTAGCTTGTGATAACAACATGCAAACCTCCAGATGGGCATGGCCTACTGCATCTTTCCCACTGTGGCTCCATCAGCAGAGACAAAGGAAGGGAGAAAGCAAGGGTTCTTAGCATATATTTCAAAATACATTAATAACAGAAAGGTTTGGTCAGACATGGTACTCTGTAAACTGGGTTATATGTAAGCTGAATTAAAATGAGAGGCCATTTTCATTTTTAAAAACAGGGATCAACATAGATTGGGAATTGTTGATACTCCTGATGATAATAAGCCTAACGTTTGTGTTAATGAAGGAACAATGACAAGGAGTCACCCAAAAGTGAGTTGATAATAGCACTCCACAATTTCTGGTGCCTATGCTCTTATATCCGCACACCTAAAATGACTTGCCCAAAATCACTAGCTAATTTTTACCCAGGTCAAAATCTCCTATTATCATGCCCAGTTTTCTCTCCACTAATGTAAGGCCATCTCCGGGTAGTAATGCTCATCATTGTAGTAAATTTCTCAGGATTATCAAGCTGCTCAGTAATTTTTGGAGGAGAAGGGGTTGGGTAGTAAAAATAAATGGCCTGGTTTTACAAACAGTCATTTCATACAAGTTAAAAATTGAAGCCAAAGGAAACCACTTGGTGTCCAGAGGAAAAAGAGACACCAGTGGGAAGGAAGTGAGTCCTGAAGCATAGTGAGCAGGGGTTATTTTCTTCTCCTGATATTATCCTCACTCATCCCAATCCAAACTTAAGCTTGCCCAACACTCTGCCATGCCCACTCTCTATGTCTTACATACAACCTACTCTTGAGGCTAGGGCAACGTGGATGGGGAGAAAGGCTCATTTGGTGAATAAAAACAACTCAAAGATACCCATTTCCTTTAAATGTCCATAATATTTCTCAAAGCAATTATAAAAAAATTTCTAGGCACAGTCTTCTAGCTGGCATCGACATCCTCTCCAGGGGAGGCAGAGAAAGCATTTGGAAGAAGGGTAAATGGACATTGACAGTCATGGCTCTGGTAAGAGTTCAGAATAAGGTGGGGCTTCTGGCTGAAGCAGGAGCATGCAGGTTGAAGGAGACGTGGATTGTGGTGTTATTACTGCAGACAGGTGCCTCGCTGCCTAGAAAGATTATTATGCAGCTGAAAAGTGTTCGAGAGAGCATCTTCCCTGTTCTGGTTTGAAAGGTGTTGCTACAGGTTATATGTGGCTCTTTGTAGCTCTGTAACTTTTAAAATATAATCTCCAAAGACAGAAGAGTTATATGCATCACATAAGCAAATGTTGGGTTAGAAGTTGTGATACATAGAACTCCAGGGGCACTTTCTAGGTCTAAGGGGCTGCCTGCTTGTCCACTGTCAGTAGATGGATGCCTGGTGCCAGTGTTAGGGGAGGGAAGAAATGATAGTACAATGAGGTTTGTCTTGGAGTAAATATGGACACAGTTGGAGTATCAGAAGCTTGGTATGTGTCTGTCTATATTTTGTTGGGAGCTTTTTCTTTAGACACATTGAACTGCATGCTTCTGGATGTAAGAAAATACACACTGCATTAGGGAAATTTCAAGGGGTTCCCATACAGCAATTGGGAATAGAGTAAGAGATAAATCTAGGGAAAGAAAAACAGTGCCCCTTATGCAGGACATTCCTTGTATTTCATACTAAGAAATTTGAGGAATCTTTGAGAACTGATTGAACTAAGGGAAGTAATAGATCAGAACTGGATTTAGACAAATCACTCTCTCTACAGCAGAGGAAATGGATGTGAGTGGGACAATGCTATAGGCAGGACGGCCAGAGAGGAATTACAAGACCAAAATCCCGATGGAGCAGGGACTTTGTCTATTTTTGCTCCTCTGGATCTAGGTATATAATAGGTAGTCAATAGATGTTTGTTGTTGAAGCTGTAGTAGGAATTTAGATACCTATGGTGACGGACTAATTTGATGGCTGTAGGGAATAAAAGAGAGGAGGTGGACAGAGATTCTAAAAGTGTTAGCGAGGTAGAATCTACAGGATTTGGACAACTGACTTGTCATAGGGAGAGAAGGGAGAGGAGTTGGAGGAATAAAAATAAAAACACAGGTTTCTAGCTTGGGTCACTCAGGACCCCATTCAGTGAGGTCCGAAACATTGGATGTAGAACAGGCGGAATAAGGGACAATGAGAGTCTGCTTCAAATGTGTAGGCTTCGAGAGGTCCATGTCCAGCTAATCAAAAGGCAGCCTGGATCGAAGGGTCTGGCGCTTTGAAAAGTGATCTGGGTGTAAAAGTGTGTGGGAGGTTTCCATCATATTGGAAATAAATGAATAATGTATCATTGAGAGAGGGGATGAAAACCCAAAAGAACTGGACAAACTCTTAAGAACCACCAACATTTTAGGCTTGGGCAGAAAAAAAGTGGTTGCAGGAAAACTGAGGAAGGACCAAAAGCTGGGGAAAAAGACCTCATGGGGTATAGCATCCAGAGGCCAAACAAGGAGATTTCAAGTAGGAGGGCACATATTCTAGCACTGAAGACACAAGGATAAAAAAAAAACATATTCTTCTTTGGACAAGTTCAAATTCTGGTGAAAGAGGAGACAAGTAAGTAGATAATTCAGAGCCACTAATCCTCACAGTAGAGAAACAGGAGCCCAGAGGAAAGTTCTTCTACCAACCTTTTTGCTCCTAAGTCTACAACCAAACAGACCCAGAAACAGAAGAATCATGAACAATTGCTCACCTGGTGCGTGGTTTCATAGCACAGCATAACTCTATATGTTACCTAATAATTTTCAGTAAAATTGAAACTCCACAAAGGCATGGATTTTTATTTCTTTTGCTCACTTCTGTGTCCCCAACATCTATAGCAGTGACTGGCATGTGGTAGATGCTCAATAAATATTTGTTGAATAAAATAAAATGTCAATCATATATATGAACCAGATGTGTACTGACCTAGACCATATCCAGGAAAGCCTATTTATATAGAGTTCCTAGTATGAATTCATTTTCTTGTGTTTGGTTTTTTCTCTTAAAAGCTAAGACTTCAAAATATTGGTTCTGGCTGAAGTTTTCAGTGTGCCATGCTTCAGTTAACCAAGAAATCAGTGTCATAAGAACTAGTAAACACTGCTAGTGAAATTCCTTAGCATGATGTGCACGGTCTTTGATTCATATGAGAAAATCCTCATTATTTTCTTGCTCTTTACAGTTTTTTTTTCTGAGTTTCTCTTACAGATAGGTCCAACTCTGGGAAGTATTCTCTGGCCAGTGATGAGTATGGGGACTTTTTTCAAATTAATTTCACTTACGTAGAACTCTTTTAGAAAATTACCTGAAACCTAAAAAAAAAAAAAATTCTCATGGCTCCAAAAGAATGACTTGCTATAAAACCATTTGTCTCATTTTAAACTCGCTCGCTCTCTCTCGCTCTCTCTCTGTCTCTCAAAAAAAAGCATTTTTTTAAAAAAGAGACACCAGCAAAACAACCAAAAAAAGGCATTTTTTAGCTGTCAAGAATTATTCAGATGTATGTTTGTTTTTTGCTTGAATAACTGAAAGAAAACTAGGTCTTAAAATTTTCAGACTTCCTAGTGCAGAATGCTGAGTAGAGAAAGGGGGTTTGATAATAGATTGCTACCTTCATTCCAACCAAGTACATGAAGAAAAACAGGTAGAGATTTAAGAGTAGGCTAATCAGCATTCATTCATATCTCAAGCACTTGCTTTTGCCAGCATTTGCACAATATCATTCATTTAAAGTTAGATGAGATGCTGTCACTGCCCTCATGAACCCAGAGGTTTCCAGGAAAACTACTCAGAGAAAGTGATATTTGATCTTAGCATTATAATGAGTAGGAATTTTCCTGATGAGTCTGGGAAGAACGAACTTTTGAGGCAGGAGGAATACTAATACAAATCATGGGAGGTGTCAACTAGGCAAGGATGTTTATGTTCAAGATGGACAAGGTCTTTAATGGGTCTTGAACCTGAGTTCATGTGGGAAAGAAGCAGAGAAAATAACCCAGAGACCAGACAATGGGGGGAGTCCCTTATGTGCAGAGCCTTTTGATTGGTAAAGGAGACAGGGTCCTTTCTTTTACAATTTTAAGCGCATATATGTGTAGGGAGGCTATATGGCTACAGTCCACACTGTGACCAGTTTTATCATCAGCCAAGCTCATTGGTTAGAATTATCAGGATCTGGCCATTCTTGGGAACAGGCTATTTCTGGCCTCATTAAGCCCACATGACTTAATGCTGCAGTAAATAGGTTAGGAAAAAATGACCGAGTTCTGAAATGTAATAATCCCCATGAAATTTAATATTCACCAGGCCAGAATGCTGCATTATTTTGTTCCCTTTTTCAAGTACCTTCAAAAATTAATAAATGACATATTTTCACATGTTTCAAAGCAGCAAAGTGAAGCGAGGAAGTTGAGTGATATAATTTAAATGAAAAATAATATAGACTCAACATCTTGAGATCAAGATCTATTTAGTCCTTCAAGTGTAATGGGCAGTAGTAACACTGACATTGCTTATTCATTGAATGAATGAAGAACCATTTATTGCACGGGCAGCAGTGAGAACCTGGAATTTGAAAACTGGAAGGATCTTTACTGCTTTCCCTATCACAACTTCATTTTAAACATGAAAGCTGAGGGCTACAAGTCAAAGAGAGGTAGGCTTTGACTCAGAGTTGGCCGTAAATTCCAGGCTCTTGGACTGGGAGTCCAGTGGTTCCTTTATGCTATTTGTGTCCCCTCATCGCTGAGGTTAGGTTTGACCTGTCTCTCTTCTCCAAGGGGCCTGTGTAGGAAGCTGGGTGAGAGCCTCACTTCCCTTGTAAGCTTTGAAGTCCATTCTATGCTCAGACCTCCTGCCAGGTGCTGGAGAAACAAGGATGGTTAAGAGGAAACAGGGTCCCTACTAGCCCATAGCTCATGCTTCAGTGAGAATAAGTATTAGTGTGATATTAATCAAGTCACATTGGTGTGAAATGACACGCTGGAAGAAATGCTAAGTGGGAAGGTATATGGTCCAATGTAAGCACATATCAGAGGGTATTTGCTGATATTTTTATTGTCTTAAAAATCCTAGCAATCCAGCTCAGTCCATTGAGCATCGACCTATGAAGTTCAAGGTCATGGTTCAAGTCCCTGTCAGGGAGCATGCCTGGGTTGTGGACTCAATTCTCCCCAGAAGAGGGCGTGCAGGAGGCAGCTGATCAATGATTCTCTTTCATCATTGATGTTTCTCTCTCACCCTCTCCTTTCCTCTCTGAAATCAATAAAAATAAATTATTTTTTAAATTCTAGCAAAGGTTAGAGCAAGTTTGCCTTGAAAAAGTATCTGCTCTGAGGACTTGGAATTCTTTTATAGTGTATGAAACAGATCATCACCTAATTTAAAATTTTTCTAGTCCTTGCCATAATATTATGAAGGATAGTCTGGTGAATTCTGCCCACTGTAAGAACAGAAACCAGTCCTTTGCAGGGCTTTTTATTTCAAGGTGCTGGTAAAGGCATAAAATTGTCTGAACTAGTCACCAGTCCCAAATTCCAAAACACAAAAAGCAAAGAGGATCTAACAAGAACTTCAAGTAACAAATAAGAGATTTTGATTTGTTTGTGCAATATATTTGTCGGATTTTAAGAGGCAATTTTCTGGGTGAAATAATATTGTCTATAATTGATCTACTTTATGAATATCCGGGAAAATTTTCTTGTTTTGGGATAAGATTGTGCACCTGACTTTTCTGATCTATATTACATGCTTAGATCAACCTTATTGTGTCCCTTTAAGCATGATTGAAGAGAGAAGAACTTTTATCTTAGTTACCCAGTTCTCCATTCCCTGACAGTTCTTCTATTGGATTACATATGTAAGCCCTAAGATTGAGATGGAATCCCATGAAAATTCATAGTACCCTCTGCATAAAGGAGATAGGATCTAATATGCTGAGATTCATTCCCTTACTTAAGTGTTAGGTGCAGATAAAGGAAAAATGGAGGAAAAGAGCAAGTGAAGAGGGAGTCTCAAAAAGAGATGGGGTAAGCAGTGGCCAAGGGGTCGGGTGGTGGGAACCATAGCAAACAGCTCACCCAGAGCTTCCGTTATGAGATCTGCTGTCAATTGGGCTGAAATCAAACACACCCCCTTCATTTTCAGTGAGCAAACAGAGAGAAGAAACTAAAGAGTCAAGAGAACTGGGCTCTTGCTGGGTGGGGGGCAGTGGGGGTAGCCTCAGCCAGGTTTGGGATGCTTCAAGCGCAGTTATTTCTAGAATCCTCATTGTGGAAATGACCTTGAATCTTTTAAAGCAAGGGTACTCAACCAGCATGTTGCAAACTGCACACTGAGCTGTCAAATTGTGATCAATGTGCAGAATGCATTTAGACTTGGTTGGGAGCACGAAGAAGCAGGCTGCCCAGGATATTTACCGCATGAAGAAAAGACGGCAGATATTTAGCTCAGAGGAGAGTGATTCAGCTCCCCCAGCTTTTTGGTCCCTTGAGGTTAAAACTGTTCTATCAAAACCTTGAGGAAGTGGGAGCTTGTGACACGGGGGTGGGGGGACAGTGGGAGCCTCCGACTCTGGATGCATAAGTGGGGTCTTCACCAACCTCAACCGTGGTGGTGTCTGCAGACAGATCTCTGCTCAACTGAGTACACTGGGCATTACAGGGTGGAGCTGGGCCTATTTTCTACAACAAAAGGGTGTGAAGCACTAAGGGCAACCCACATCCTGCATGTTTGCTGGGACGTTCCAGACCTCTGCCTAGATGTGTATGGGTGCAATCAGGGCAGCATACAGAGGAAGCACAGTGCTAAAGGACAACGAAGGGACGAGTGCTCCGTAACTGTAGGATGGCTTATAGACACCCCGATATGTGGGATTGTGATGGAATAAATATTCACTTGCTTCGTGCTGTTTTGCCTTTGAATCTCCCCAAGTGTGCAGCAAAACCTCCAGCATTTTTTAGTATTTAAATCTGTAAAGTACAAGAAGCGCTTCTTTACGCCCTTGGACCATTTATGTAGAAAAGGTGACAACCCCTCACCTCCAACTACCACCTCCCTGCCCCCAGGGATTCAGCATATGCTCTAGTTGCCACAGTTTAAGGCAGCCCTGGGCAAACTACAGCCCGAGGGCCGGATCCGGCCCGTTTGAAATGAATAAAACTAAAAACAAAAAAGACCGTACCCTTTTATGTAATGATGTTTACTTTGAATTTATATTAGTTCACACAAACACTCCATCCATGCTTTTGTTCCGGCCCTCCGGTCCAGTTTGAGAACCCATTGTGGCCCTCGAGTCAAAAAGTTTGCCCACCCCTGGTTAAAGGGAATGTTGATTTCTCAGGTATAATGTACTTTTAACACCCTCTGTGGCAGAATTTAATATAAAGACTCCGTACACTTTCTCCAACATGAGTACTTGATTTCTCTGAATTCGGGAGGAGTTATTTGCCTGAGAATGACAGTCCTTCATAGAATAGAAGCTGATTATCAGGTTGACATTTCTCATGCAGACATGATACCACTTTGAACTTCTGATTGCTCCTTTGTTGCTGGCATCATGCTTAGTATCCTAAGTCTCCAGGGAGCCCAGCCATCCTTTTAAAAAGTAAATCTTGAATTGCAGACAAAAGAACAAACATGAGAACCATGTTCAGGGCACACGAACAATTCCTGGGTATAAATTGAGGTCTTCATCTCACACATGCAGAACTGGTAACATATCAGTGTGCAAATGAAATCCTTCTCATATTTTTGCACTAACAGCCATCATGGATGTTAATAAATCATAGGAAAGATTAGCAAATCATGTTACAATCAGCCTAGGGATTTTGCATTATTGTGTTTTAGATAAAGTTACTGGATAATTCGAGCAAGTCCTGGGATGTGTGATGAGTACTTGACCTTGTTCATTACCCTTGGCAGACTTTCCGGAGCTCAGTATGTCCATATTCTCTCTGGCAGTGGTGGCCTGTTCTCATCCTCATTCAGTTTAAAAGTCACCCTTCTTCTTTGCCAAGCGTCATGGGCCACCACAGGTCTTGCTCTCTCCCAAAGCCGTTTACTTAGTGAGGCTGCATTTGCGAGCTGGCCAAGCACCAAATGTATTCAGCACTGCCTCTGGCCCAATGCTCTGTGGATCTAACACAAACCCGAGACCCCAGGCATTTGCTCTATTTGTAAGTTGTCATTTTATATGACGGTTATAGCATTTCTGAGGGACTGTCCGTTACAAAGTTGGAAGACCTTTTGTCATAATATTTGCAAAAGCCTCTTTGTCTTGCCCTGGCCAGTTTCTCAATGGTTAGAGCGTCAGCCCTCAGACCAAAGGGTCTCAGGTTTGGTTGCTGGTCAAGGGCACGTACCTCAGTTGCAGGTTCAATCCCTGCCCCAGTCAGGGTGCAAGTGGGAGACAACTAATCGATGTGTCCCTCTCACATCGATGTTTCTCTCTCTCTCTTTCTCTGTCTCTCTCTCTCCCCCTCCCCTTCTTTTCCACTCTCTCTAAAAATCAATGGAAAGATATCCTCACTTTTTTTTAAAAGCCTCCTTGCCTTATTAGCTAGTTAAGCTCTAGCGATGGATGGTGACCTTGCAAAGGTTCCCAGGAATAGCTGGATCCCTCTCTTCCCCCGGTTTCTCACACCGACTCATTCTTGTGACATCAGATGAAAAGATACAAAAAACTGAGTTTCCTAGGATTTCTCAGCCATCCTGTGATTATCTCTTTTCATCCTCCTGCGTATATTTAAGGTGATGAGACACTGGGGTCCCTTTGACACCCTCATTAGGGCCATAATATCACACAAGCAGTCATGCCTTTGTTTTGAAAATAGTACCCAAAACAGCAGCTCCCTTAACTCATTTAGGAAATGAGGCTGATGCTATTAACTTACCTCGCAAAGTGAGAAGCACTTTGCAATAGAGAATCCCATGACGTGTTAAACAACCATTTGGGGAAAGTATTTGTTTCTCCAAATACCCAATCGAGCTGCCAGAGAGCATTTCTAAATATCTCCAGGGCACCAGTTCTAGTGCTTCCAGGGAGCCCTGCGTAGTACAGCAGGGTCCCCACCATCCCTGACAGGGTGTCGTCCACAACAGAGGCTGTGTCCTCACCACTGGGAGGTGGAAGCAAGGAGTGATAAAGCCAGCTACTTCCGTTTTTATGGACTAGTTACTCATCTGGGGACTCTTTGTTTTTCTCTCTCAGTGTTTTCTTTCTGTCCCCTACTTCGTGATTCTTTTAGTCGATGAGATGTTAGAACAGGGAAAGCCTGGGATGATTGCAGCTCAGGGTCAGATGAGTAGAGAGAAGACGGTGAACCTGAGGCCAGGATGAGTTTGAGGTGGTCTCGCATGTCCTCCATTAACACCTGTCCTAACCAGGAACCACTCTCAGCTGCTCACTGGTCACCACCGCATAGACTCTGTGCTAGGCCCAGGGATGTAGGGCCAGAGACATCGAGCTTCCTGCCTTTAGGACCTCAAAGTCCAGTGAGAAAGCCTGGCAGAGCAGTAAACTGTTACAGTGCCGTGTGATACGTAAGCAATAGAAATATGAACAAGGGGCTGTAAGAATCCAGACATCAATAATGTTGCCTTGGAGTGAACAGTCCAACTATGCGGAGCACAGGGCAAGCTTTGCTGATAGTGGACCAGGGGTCATTGCAATAGTGAAGATTTTGTTTTCCTGTGCTGAGACATCTCTTCAACCTTTTAATTTGGAAAGTTCTAGAATACCCATTCAGTAACACAATGAGAAACCACTACTCACCTATTGGAATGACTAAGATCTGAAACAATGACATCACCAAATATAAAGCAACAGGAGCCCTCCTTCTTTCCTGGTGGGAGTGCAAAATGAAACTGCTATTTGGAAAGACAGTTTGGCAGTTTCTTAGAAAGCTAGACCTTGTCTTTATGTATGATCCATCAATCTCACTTTTAGATAGTTACTTTTATTTTTTATTTATTTTTATTTTTTTATTTTTTATTTTTTTTATTTTTCGCTTAAAGTATTACAAAGGGTATTACATAAGTGTCCTTTTTTCCCCCCCGCCCTTGACAAGCCCCTGCCCTCCCTTACCCCCCAGTAGATAGTTACTTAAATGAGTGGAAAGCTTATGTTCACACAAAAACCTACACATGGATATTTATAGAAGCTTTATTCATAATTGGCAAAAATTGGCAACCACCAGCAGAACGCCCTTCAATAGGGGAATGGATAAGCAATTTGTAATTACACTTATTTTTATAATTTCCTTGATACATCCATACAAGGTAATATTATTCAAAGATAAAAATGAATGAGCCCTGAAAAGGCATGGAGGAAGCATGCATGCATATTTTTACATGAAAGAGGCCATTCTGAAAAGGCTACATATTCTATAATTTCAACAACACGACCTTTTGGGAAAGGCAAAACTATACATATAGACAGTTGGATAGTAGTGATGGTTGCATAACTATGTGAAAGTATTAATATCCACTGAGCTGTACACTTAAAATGATTAAAATTGAAATTGTTATTGTATGCGTATTTCACACATAACTATAGAGAGAGTAAGAGATCAGTGGTTGCACAAGGTTTAGGGGAAAGAAAGGTGGGTTGGCTAGGTGGAGCACAGAGCATGTTTAGGGCAGTGAATCTGTAACTATGACATTGTAATAGTGGATTCAGGACATTGCTCATCAGTCAAAACCCATAGAACTGTACAGCACAAAGAATGGGTCAATGTAAACTATGGACTTGAGTTAATAATCATGTATCACTATTGGTTCAATGATTATAGCAAATGTACCACGCTCATTCAAGATGTTAATAATAAGATAAACTGTAGGTGGGAAGGTAGGAAATAGTGTATATATGGGGACTCTGTCCTTTCTGTGTAACTTTTCTGTAAACTTAAAACTTCTCTAAAAAAATAGTTATTAGAAAATATTTCACATGGATAAAGTCAAATAAGTATACAGCAAAAATTAAATATGGAGTTGCCCATGAGTTAAAGGCAATTTTGATTTAAACAGAAGAGTCTAAATCTATAAAAGTTAGTGTTTAAAAAACTGAGTATATGTTCAGTACTCATATGCAGTTGAGGGGAAGTAATGAAACATAGTATTTGGTGTACGCATTGTTATTTTTTTTTCTTGAGCTGAATGTCAGGTTGTGCTTAGAAAACAATCATTGCTTCATGAATATTCTCATTCTCTAGTGCATCAGAGTAGATAACATCAGCTAAAGCAGGCCCAGATGGTACAGTGAGAGAGATGCACTGTGGACAGGATTTTAGCGTAATGGGGCTACCATTTCATCTCTGCTGCCGAGTGGGAACAATGCAAGGGCAGGCTGCTCACCCCTCCTCATGCTACGTTTCCAATAGCAGGGTTGGACTATGCAATGTCCAAGCTTCATTCTTGCTGGAAAGTTCTTTTGTCTTGTCTGATTAAATTGAAGGAAAACATAGTTTTGAAAATCTCAAAGAAAACCTATGTCTGGGGAGATCATTTTATTTTGAGACAAATTGAACATTAACTTACCTCATCAATTACTATCTAAACTTCTAAAAAGAAATTTCCCACATGGGTACCTTGACTACCCTGATTGGGTCACTATATACTTTTATAGGACCATTTAACTTTCTTTCATATCTATCACCGATTTGTAATTACACTTATTTTTATGATTACCTTGTTAATTGCTCACACACACACACACACACACACATACACACATATCACTACATTGTGAGCTATGTGAGAGCAGGGGATGAATTTATTTTATTCACCATTAACTCCCCAGTACCTAGAGCCCAGAGTAGGTGAGCAATACATATGTCTTGAATTGAATGAATGAATTATTATATTAGCTTAATGCATAAATATAATTTTTAATCATATGAAGTAAAAGAGAATGTGTGGCTTACTCTGCATGAATCAGAAAGTTTTTCCTAAATGATAGCTAACATAGGTTGCAATTGAGCTGAAATTTTTCTAATAGAAACTTAGGAAGTTTAAGTTTTAGTAATCAATACTAGTTTCTTTTACATAAATGACCTGCTATTAATGGTTGTAACCCACAAGCATCAGTCACATTTACATATTTCTCATCTAAAATAATTCCTAGGCAAACTAATGAATTTAAATAAACTTACAAGAGAAAATTAACAGGAGCTATGCTGAGCATGAAACTTATACCAAAAATAGCTATTTCCTTAAGTGGCAAAATGGAAATAGATTTTTCAGTTTAGATTCAAATATTTCTTCAATTAATCATTTGGAGTTCGTGTTTTCATTCTGCTGTGGAAAAAGAAGCTGAAAAAATGTGAAATATCTTACCTGTTATTCAAATAAGAGCTGAAGAAATCTGAAGCCTCCATTATTGAGCCTATTCTTTTTAAAAATAAGTTACATTTCTGGATGGTTGACTTGGCATTTATTCTTCTAGTCAAATATGTCAATAAACTATTGGGCACATTTGCCTACTTCTATCCTGTGTTCATGGAGATGATTCTAAATGCCAGCTTAATGCTTGTCCTTTATGACCAATTTATTATTCATGTTTTAGAAGTCCATCTGAAATCATTCCTTTTAAACATGCCCATTAATTCAGAGCATCAGTTTAGAAAGATTATTTCTTCAGTCCAAGATAATGTTTTATGGCAAATATAGAATCATAGAAGCCATTTAAGACTTAGAACAAATACAAGATGGTAAAAAGCAATAGTTTTTTGTTACTTATATGAAATTGAAAGAGATGCCTAAGGTGTAAAGGAGAAATTTTCTTTTCAAACAAATGAGCCATTCAGTTCAGCTTAAGCAAGTAAATAACACAATTCATGAAAACGTTTGCCTTGTGTATAGCAAATATATGCTTGGGCTTTAGGGGAAAATGTTTTAACATGACTGTAACTTGACATTGAAAAACGTTTTCATTAAGATCAGGAAAATGTCAGAATTCACTATTAGCTGATATCATTCTTTATTTTCTCCAGGTTTAAGCATATTGGATTTTCATTGTGACTAAAAATATTCTTAGTCTAGACCTGTGTTATGTTTTTAAATTATTTAAATCCAATGCCCAGGGTGTAGATACATACCGAGTTTAGTGATTTCGGGGATTTTATAAACATGAAGCCACCTACTGGGATTAGAAATTTTGACTTTAGAACTGAATTGACCATTTATTTCAGCCAAAAGGAAAGCATGTACTTTGCATATAAACAAAGCTAATTTTCCTTTTGCCCAATAGCAATTCATTTTTAAAATATTCATTGGGTACTTGGAAATATTTCGTTTAGGCTTTGAATTTGCTTTTTCTATTTATGTAAAAGATTTTGAGCCAAAATAACTAGTAAACAAAAATGTTCAGATTGTGTAATAAAGAATGATTCCTTCATTTGAAGGGAAAAACATGCTCTTAATATCTTTAGTTCAATTTCCCTATATCACTGTGGTGCATAAAGTGGTCTCCACATACTCAAACCCTTAGAGGCCAGTAAATAGGAATGGATAGGAAGGGTAGAGCTACCTGGGCCTGAGGACCCTACAGTTTGTGTGAAGTGGGAGTAGCTTGGACAGTACAGGTGTTTTGACGGTAACGAATTCATTATCATTCAACTTTTAATGCTTCTGATGAAGAGAAAATCTATCCCCAGTCTGTACTTACATTCAGGTAAGTATAGCTTTTTGAAGCTGCTGATCATTCACTTTTGAGAACATACAAACTTCTAGGACCCATCCAGCCATCCACCATTATTCTTACTTTTGTCCAGAAATCATCCTTCTTAGTAAAATGCAATAACAAAAAACAAAAACAGAAGCACCATTGCTCATGATTTTCTATATCTGAAGCAAGGATTTTAGCTTATTGAAATAGCTAAGTACATTATAAAATCTTATATATTTGAATTTTAAAATCAATCATCTCCTCTTTTTCTATTGATTTACATTTATTTTTATGCCACACTTGGGAGTTTTGCTTCTGCTTTGAAATTTTTCCTACAACAGTTGCTATTGATATATTAAGTCAATACAGAGAATGAAATGCTGGAGCTGATAATAGAATATCCATGTTAAATATTCAAACATGGAGCATTCTGGACATCTTATTTAGTATGTTCAATAAGATAGTGTGAGTGAACCTTTATCTTAATCATCAAACTGCCTTTTGGCATCAGCTCTATGGGGCCCAAACATCCTATACCATTGATAGAGCATTTGGTGGACAGAGTCAATAATATCTAGCTACTGCACATCTGGTGAAACTGAGGCCGTTTTCCTGAGTACATGCTTAGGTTTTCTGGCTTAAACTAGAAACTTTAAGGTCTTATTTTTACATGCTTTTCTGAGCTCTCCGTTCACACCTGGGATAGCACCTCCATTGCCTAGCACAGTGCCTGACATGCAGTTGTGTTTGGTTTAACGGGATCAAATGGAAGCTATGGCATCACTCACCAGAAGGATCCCAGAGTGGGATTCTCTGCTTGAGCTGTTGCTACCATGGCTTGATTCATTCGAGAATGGATGGAACACCCTGTCGGGGACAGTGCTCTCAAAATCACAGCCACATGCTGCTGTGCTCATTTCCAAAGGGGGCAGGTCCCTTTCTGGCTTCCCAGATTTATTGCATAGATAGATGAGAAGACCAGGGTTCACCAGACCTCAAACCCCTAATCAAGTCCCATTTACTACAGTCATTGGAACAAAGCCCTCTTGTGGATGGTGGAAACTCCAACCAGAGAGGGCTGTGGACTCTCTTGATCGAGAAAGCATGGCTAAAATAAAAAAATCATACACCTATGGATGAGGACAGTAGGGTGGGGGGGGGGGGGTAAGGGCAGAGGGTGGGGTGGGAACTGGGTGGAGGGGAGGAAGAGGAACAACTGTAATAATCTGAACAATAAAGATTTAATTAAAAAATTAAAAAAATAAAATCAGCTCCTTTGCAACTTAGTCGAGCTGTTTGGTCCCAAAGCAGTAGGCTGGCATCTCAATTTATAATCTATAGGTGCATAGTAACTAGATGGCTACCATCTAAACTTTAGATTCAAGTTATTTGAGATTAGTAACATGCAGGAGATTCTAAAAGAAATGGAAACAGAACGTGTGCTAGAAACTCTTTTCTACCGTGGCCTTGACTCTTTCTCCACCACCCTCCCTGGCCTCAGAATAAGGTCAGAGAACTGATGCTCAGCCAAGGCAGGTTGAGTGCGCAAACATGGAAAAGCCGAAGGCAGTCCAACCCTTTTACAAGCGAAGAGGTCAGCCGAGGGCCAGGAGGAGTTCCAGTTCACATAATTCCCAATAATTTATTTAACAACTTAAATTGGCAGGGCACTTTGCAGTTCTCAAGGCTGTTCACCGTCATGATTGTATCTGAGCTTCCTAATAACCCTGAGTGGGAGTGATGCGTTTTCATCCTGCACTTTGCACAGAGAGCCAGTGCCTTGCAGACATGGTTCAAGTGGGGTCACAGTACGGTTTCGAGAATGACTTTATAGTCACGAAGGAAGCTGCTCATTTGGACGTAGCCCGTGTAGAAATGTGGTGTCGATGGTCTTGTCCTCTAGGGACAGCTTGTTAGGAGCAGAGCCAGCTGGAGAGTCAAGGATTCGAGATTCTCAAGCCAACCTTACTGATGCTGTTGTCCATTCAGTTCCACCAGATGTAACAGTATGATGTAGCTAAGAAAAGCATTATGAACCTTTCTTTATTTGCCAACAGAAATAGTAACGAGCCACATTCCAACATGGTATTTTCGCAGCCACATCTTTACATGTACTTAAAATACCTTACTTCAGTGGGATGTTACCAAGATTTTTGTTTGTTTGTTTAATGCCAAACCCTTTTTACCCCCTATAATGAAACTGCACACCAGGAATAAGACCTGTTATAAAACTCCTGCTATTATTAGTAGCTAAGAGAGCCACACTTCCAAGCGATTTCTGGTTAACGACTTCCAGTGGGACACGGGTTCCTAATACAATGAGCAGTAACGTTGTTGAAGTTCCCTCCTGCTAATTGGTTGAAAATAGCGCTGTCCCTCTGAAACAGGTCGCTGGTGGAGACTGGCACCTGGGAGAAGGTTCCTCCGTGGCCTCGCCTCTCCCGGGAGCAGCCGCCTGCACAGTCCAGAGATGGTGCCCATCACCAGTGCCACTGTCTGATTCCCCAGCCACTTCCCTTTGTAAATTCCTTTTCAAATGTGAACTGGGCTTGTTTGAGGCTTCCCAGTCCACGGTGGTGAAGGACAGATGAGATCTCTGTCGTTGTACTTCTAGTCTAGAGCAGAGGAACTGCGAACCCCTGACCTTCACGTCATTTTACAACTTTGGTTTAGTGAATATATTGTGTCAATTATATAGAAAACACATTTTGTTGCCTCTAGGATAGTTTTGATGTTTTAGTATTTTAGTTATTTCCTTTCTTAGTGTCATATTCCAAGTTTTTCAGAGACACTGTGTGCAGTCAAGTTCAAATTCAGTTACAGGCAAATGCGCTGGTATAAGGCAGATTGTGGTGTGCACTGGTCACCCCATCCCCGGGATGAAACTGCTGCTTCATTGTCTCCCAGCAGTGCTGTGGAGGGAAGGGCCCAGGAGAGCAGCACCTGTGTAAAACCAGGCAGTTAATGGGATTGTAGGTGTGACTAAAGAACTTTGGAAGTTAATTAAGATTCCAACACACACACACACACACACACACACACACTCTCTCTCTCTCTCTCTCTCTCTCTCTCTCACACACACACACACACACACACACACACACACACGACCCTCTTTTCTGAATTTTCAACAACTCTTCATGCCGCCACCAGAAGGCTCCTCTGCCTTCTCTATGCCAGTGTCTTTTCTTCTTCCAGCCTGAATAAATGTTGTAACAACTTTCAAACACTCAGCCCTGCAGACCTCCCCTGAGATAACCCAGGACTGGTCTGTCATGAGAAAGCATTTTATTTTACCTTTTTTGTTTTGTGGTGGAGTAATTTTTTTCCTTTTTACTGAATTTATTGGTGTGACACTGATTAACAAAATTATACAGGTCGCAGGTACACAATTCTACAACACATTATCTATACATTGTACTGTATGTTCACCACCCCAAGTCTAGTCTCCACCCATCACCATTTATTCCCCCAATACCCTCTTCCACATCCCCCTACCCCAGCAATCACCACACTGTAGTCCATGTCTGTGAGGTTTTTCTGTTTTTTTCCCAAACTCTATACCCCCCACCCCCCCCCCCCCCATGGAGAGACACTTCTATAGCATTATAGATTAATGTAAAGGAGATTAGGTGAAAAACATGAAGAGATTAAGCAAAAAAAAACCACAAAACAACTACAAAACGCAGACAAAAGTATGGTGACTGGCAGAGGGAAAGGGGAGGGAGAGGAAGAAAACGGTAAAGGGGGATAGAAGGTGAAGGAAGGAGACTTGACTCTGGGTGGTGAATGCACGATGCAGTACACATGTGATGTTTTATAGAGCTGTACACTTGGAGCCTGTATAATTTTATTAATCAACGTCATCCCAATAAACTCAACAATAAATAAATAGATAGGTAAATAAATAGAAAAAGGTGTAGCAAGGGTTCTTTTAGGACCACATTTTCAAACCCTTCCCTAAAATACAACCAGACACAGTTACTAACAATGCTCCTCTTTCATATAGCACATTCTAGGTTCAGGGACTCCTAGACTCGATAGCTAGTTAATTAATGACTTAATTAAAGCTAGAGTGAGCACCAGCCCTGAGGAAGGACAGCATTATTGTCATTATGTCACCTCACCAAACCCTGCTTCTGCAACATGCCAAGTGCAAACTCAATCAAGTAGGCAGATGATTCACACGGCCAGGTATTCACATGCATATGAGATTACACATGTTGAGGGAGAAATTGTATAACTTAAAACATTTCTTTGTATCTGCACAATTGTTCTGATGTTGAGATATTAACTCTAAAACAACCCACCAGAGACTTACCTGGATGGCTAACATTCTCTGACAATACCATTGCTTTGCCTCCTAGAGGATCAAAACTTCCATGTTTCTCATCTGCTCCCACTTCCCAGTCTTCAGCCCCTCTCCAGCCTCAGGCCACTCTCGAGGGCTGTGCTACAGTTCAGGGACCTCAGCTCCTGCATGCTCTGTGTCTTCTTGGGCAGCAGAGAGAAGATTCCCTAAGCTGAAAGGAAAAGACAAGTGTGTTGACTCTTGTAGTAATAGAGTTGATTTCCCTCCATGGATCCTGCTTGCTGCAGAAGAAGCTGTTAAAGAATTTCAGGGGAAAGGTGACGATGGAATTACTTTGGTGGTAACAACAGAGAAATAGTCGGAATGCTCTTTGGCCATAATAAGAGAACAGCAGTACCCAGAATGAAGGTGGAGACGCTCTCATACTCTGCACCCAAGTTAGAAAAGTGCATTATTGTTCAGGCACCTCTTTCGGAAGAAGCATAGATGACATGGAGTGTTTAGAAGAGAGTGACAAGGACAGGAAGAGGGTTCCAAACGGAATGATCTAAGGAAAGGAAATGGGTATTTGAGATGGAGAAGGGGTGATGCAGATGGTGGGGTAGGAGAGTCCCAATTATTGTCAAATATTTAAGGGAATACCATGTTGAAGAGGGATAGACTAGTGGGTGGTCAGAAAACTTCTAGTAGTGGGAATAGTTCAAAGACGAGAGAGTCTGCCTCGGGGGGCTTGTGAGAACTTCAGGTCCCTGAAACAAATGGCAGAGTGAAAAGGACCCTGAATGACAACAGTTCCAGACAGCGTTCTGTAGAACATCAGGTCCTCTACATGTCTATTGGTCTCTAAGATGAAAAAAGAAGACTGTGTGTGTGTGTGTGTGTGTGTGCGCGTGCGCGTGTGTGTGTGTGTGTGTTTACATGTGTTGGTCGTTGTGAGACTCTTCTTGGGAACAGATAAGTTTTAAAACAGGGAAATAAGTTCTTAACTTATTCCAATAACATCTCAATGTCCTTAATATGATAATATACTATCATGAATATTGTGAACATCAAAGAGGCTTCAATATTACCTAAATGTATTTGACCAAAGGAATATTTATTTGTTTTGAGAAAATCTTTCAATATCCCATGAGGCATTATTCCATGGAAACATTTAGGAAACATTTTTACACAGAATGTGGTGACTGTTTATAAACATCTGAAGGGCATTTTCAAACCTGATGTCCTTTGACACTTTTGTAAAGGTGGCAAGGAGGACACATACAAGGAAGAGGGAGGATGTATTAACAAATAAGATACACATAGGGCACCTATATGGTTTGGCAATACTTATTGCATGTTATTAAGTTCCTAGGAATTTTCTATGTTGTCAAAGCATGCCGAAGTGGGCAATTTAAATAAGCGTCAGGTAACATGATTTCCCAAAGATAAAAGCAACAGATAACACAATGGAAAACACTCTTCTCAGATGAATTGACTGAAAATTTTGTACTCTTTTGGTACTAATAAAAGACGCTGACTTTGTAAGACCACTGTCAGGAGGAAATTATAGAATTAAGAGCTTAACGTGTATTATTATCTTACAGAGAAGATGTCATACTCCTCTACCCTTTGCACCTGCTGTTGTCACTGATTAAAGGGGAAAAGGCCAAATAAATCACTTCTGATGACTCTGCAGGATTACTTTGGCCCACAGACGCAGGAACACATTTGCACCTGGGATATTATGATCAAATTTAATTCTATTTGTGTTCATTCTGCCTGTTAGCATTTTCTCTAAGGAATGTGAAATTTCTGAATTTGGCTCTTTGGAAATTGAACATCTACTTTGGATGTTATAGCCACACTCTCTTTGAAAGCACACGTCACAGACATGGAAGTGTGCAAAGTACTTAGGCCAAAGGCTGCAAATGAGTAAATACAGGGACTGGAAAAGTCTCCCATCAGAGTGACCATAATTTCTTTAGAAGTAGGTGTAGGCCTTCCGTGAGCCTCTGATCCATGATTCAAAGCCTCCTTACAGAGGAAGATGCTAACAGGAAACCACAGGAAGACTGTGTGGTCACTGTTTTTAGGTGGTCCTGTTTGGGTGGCCTTTCTGCTTTGCCAGAGGAGGTGGAGGCCCCCAATGAGTCTGCACAGTGCATAGCACTAAACATAAGTGCAGTTTTTCTCAGGTGATTCCTTTCTCCACCCTTAACAACAACAAGGAAAACACCCTTAAACCAGCCTACAACCTACCTTACATTTTTGAAATGGAAATATGGTTTTAATTTTCTTATCTCACTAAGGTTGCCAAAGGCCACTTTTGATTTTCAGGGCAGGGAGAGAAAGGCAAGTCGGGGGGAGGGGGTGGACAATAGAGGGTGGGGCTGGAGGATGAAAGAGAATCTACTGATCACAACTTCCTGACATCAAATAATAAACTTGGCCCAGCCAGCATGGCTCAGTGATCGAGCGGCAACCTATAACCAAGAAATCACTGTTCGATTCCCAATCAGGACACATGCCTCCTTGTGGACTCGATCCCCAGTAGGGGGTGTACAGAAGGCAGCCAATCAATGATTCTCTCTCATCATTGATGTTTCTATCTCTCTCTCTCCCTCTCCTTTCCTTTCCTCTCTGAAATCAATAAAAAATATTTTTTAAAAAAATGGTACACCTGCAGGTTGGGTTTCCCCAAAAGCAATCTCTGGGATGCTGAGATTTGTGTGCAGAGTTTTATTCCGAGTTCCCTTGGGATCAGGGTCTAAAGGGAGAGTGAAGAAAGGGGGCAGCAGGCTGCGATGCAGTCACTACAAAAGTTTTGCCCAGGCCTACAGGACTAACTATTTAGTCTCTTAAAGTAATGGAAAACTAGGAATAATGAAGGCAACTAACATATTTACTGTCTACTGTGTGATAAGCACTTTAAGCATTAACACTGAAAGGAAGTAGCAGCTAAGATCTATTGAGTTCTTATCTCTCAGGTAGTGTGTTACATTTTATATGCATGTTAGTCCATTTAATCTTCACATGAATTTACTCTTTTTATTCTCTTTCACGAGTGAGGAAACCAAATCTAGAAGAAGTTAAATGACTTCTTAAAGTCACGCAAGTCCATAGAACTGAGTGCAGGGATCTGAACTCCAACAGTCTGCCCCAAAGTCCTCATTCCTAACTTCTGTGTTGTACTGCCTACCTCTACGGTGCTGTTTTGTGTCATTCTTGCAAGAACACTACGGAACGTGTGCCATTATCATCCCCATTTACAATGAGGAAAATGAGCAGCAAGGAGGTGAAGTACCCCTCCCGGGGTCATGCATTGTTAGTAACCCAAAGGAGGCCCTCCCACTGCTCCTGTATCGATTGTAGACAGTCCATTAAAACCGATAAATACTCCTTAACTTACAAGTCCTTGGAGAGTAGACTTTATTTAGCCTCATAAATTTATAAAAGTCCATGGAATCATTCCATAGGAATTGAATCATGTGCCAGGAAAGAGGCCAGCAGCTAGTGCATGACCCAAAGGAGGCTTCATGGACATCATTTTTCAATGTTTTCAGGCAAAGCTATTCTGAGCAGTCCAGCAATTTCTATTTGCAACAGTTCAGGTAATTCTGGAATTAGTTCCATCATTAAGGCAAGAACCATGCCTGATTCATCCCTGTGTCTGCCCCAGGCACCGCCACCTGGTAGGTGCTCAGTAAACATTTCTACATTATGAGGGGATAGATGAATGTGATGGAGAACAATAGCTCCCAGGATTTCACCATCCAGGACCATTTTCGTACCCCATTTCCCCTCACAGAGCCTTTCTCCTCTTCATAATGTACATAAGCAATAACTCATTTCCCCGTGGTTACAATAAAGGCAGACGGAATTCCACTTGAACCTCCCATAAGCAATAGGTAGTCAACACTAAAACTGAATTGACAAAATGATCCTGCCAGCAGGAAACCAAAGTGGCATTTCCATTCACTGGTGTGACCACACTTCCTGGGTGCCTGATTTCTGTCATGGCTTCCAACACTGGTACCTCTGATAGCCAGGTCCAGGGCCCCAAGCTGGGAACCACTGCAAGCCCAGGGACACAGCTCGATTGTCCTCCAGATGTTTGTCCCAAGCAGAAGCAGATGTGCAAACTTTGAGCCCAGTTTAGCAGCAGCTCTTTCTTTGCAAATGGAAATCTTTCCAAAGAGGAGGAGGGCAGGGCAGGCGCCAGCAGACAGAAACTTTAGGATTTGAATAAAGTAAATTGCTTCTGAACTTTAAATACCCAAACTCCCCGAGCATCTGCGCTGAGTGGGGGCTATTTTACTGAGGAAGAGAGTGAGGTGGGGACCCCTGATCCCACACCAAAGTGTTCATTGTATTGAGACTCCACTCCAGAAAAACCCATTGTCTGCCTCCGGGAAATCTAAATCCGAATGTACTGAAGGGTCTCTTTGTCTAGAATTTGCAAAGCTGCCTTTCTTCCTGGGCTCCCTTAGAAATTAGCAGACAGAACTGTCTGCGCGGCGGGAGGCCGTGGGAGGGCTGGCTCAGAGCACACACTGTCTCCTCACCGTCTAGGGCTTATTCTGCAACACTGGCTGGGAGCACAGGATGCGCGCTAGGGCACAGGACATCTTATGAATGCTAAACACCATTTTTCCTGGAGTTTAGGTGATCTTATTTTAATTGAAAGTGGATTTTTAACGGTTTTCTTCCATGCCTCAGTCAAAAGGGCTCGTGTTGCCAGCACCAAAGGAGAGGGACAGTGTCTTTTGTTCCCATTTTGATTTGACTGCATTGCTTTTTGTTAAACAAACACAGAAATAAAATAGACTAAAGCCTGCCAGGCATGGGAAGGAGGTGAAACAGCGCCTGTGGGCTTCTGAGGATTTGAAATGTATCCCTTTGCCAACCTAAAGCAGCTGGCATGGTGAGGGTGATGGCGAAGGTTAGTCATTCCCGTGCCCAGTAATCCTGGTGGGACAGCAGCTCTTGTGACTCCCGGGACGTGTCTGCACTCAAGGCTCTGGCCAAGCCTTTATGATGAACTCTGGACCTGACATGTGAATAATACCCAGATATCAGTGCTTTCTGTGTGGCCATGTCCACCGCTGAGTGTTGTTATTTCTAATTTTACTTTAGGGGACATTGGGACTCAGGATCACAAATAAAACCCATTGCTACAGCCGGGACCAGATTCTCCCTCAGCACCAATAAAACTGATGTGAGAGTTTTGGTTGTTTTAACAAATTTCTCTCTCCCCTCCTGGACTGCAGGTACCAGGAGGTCAAGGGCTTCATCTGTTTCTGCGCTCCATCGTGTCCTCAGCACACAGAACACTGTGCAGCACAGAGAGGTGCCTTATAAACACGTGTTCAGTAGATGTCTTTATCAAGCTCCACATGGAGTTGGAACTTGATTGGAGCAGAGAATCTAGGAAAGTCAAGCAGAGAAGGATTTCTCTCCCTCACAGCTACAGAGTGAAAATTCAGATTGACTGTAGGTCACTGGCGCCTTTCATGCTTTTCTGTTTTACACCTAAATAGTTGTAGTGATTTAGTTTTGAAAGCACATGGCGCAGGTCATAGGAAGTCTTGGGAGGGCTTTAGTTTCCTTTCAGGAGAGCACAGGTCTTCTAAAATCTCCACAGTTGCTGGTTAGGCCATTGTTTTGCAGATATTTCATGACTTAATTCTTTGTCTAAGGGCAATTTGAGGGGGGAAAGATATTTATTTTTAAATGAGCTTTTTTTCATCAAACATGAATCAGATATACCGCTTCCTGAACAGAAACAGTGTTAGCAAAACTTGATAGGCTATGTTTGCAGAAATTATGATTTCTGACATAATGTGCCTGTCTACTGAGGTTATTGTGAAGCCCCTCCAGGGTTAAACCTACAGGTGCAACGGCACTGCTTTTTTATTGCTGGATGTGTCGGTGCATGAAATGCCAATCTTTGGGACAAGAGTTCCTTTTCATTTTGTCTTTTTCTTCATTTTCTGGTGAAAGTTCCCAACTTTCAGAAATGGCCAGATTGACAGGAAATCACATTTTAAAATATGTCAGGTTTGGTTTCAATTAGTTGCTCCTGGCTGACTCAGTTGTTCAGGGGTAAGAAAGATCTGTGGTCATTATTTTAAACTTTCTTGATCAATGAAGTCTCCATTTCGCAGGAGAGGCTGGGTTCAGGACAAGTAGTAACAAGGCTCTGATGCTTTCATAGTCATCTTTATCCCCAGTGCATCAAGGAGGTCGGTAAAAATTAATGAGTTGATTTTGAAGAGTCTATTTCATTCACTAAAAAAATGAATGCTTTCAGCTCAGTGGTTGAGTGTCAACCTATGAACCAAGAGGTCACTGGTTCAATTCCCTGTCAGGGCATATGCCTGGGTTTTGAGCTCAATCCCCAGTAGGGTGTGTGTAGGAGGCAACAGATCAATGTTCCCCTCTTGCATCAATGTTTCTATCTCTCTATCCTTCTCCTTTCCCCTCTCTCTCTCAAAAATCAATTTAAAAATCATATTTTAAAAAACAAGTAAGTGCGTTCAAATAAAATTTGCTAAAAGATGTTTTATTATCTACAATTGTTTTTTCATTACTACAAAACGTAAGTGTAAGGAAGTTAGAAAAGTAGCATATATAAAATGCATTCATTGTAAAAGTGTTATGTATACCACAGGCACACCTAAATATGAATTTCACATGGATTCCTTATTAGTGTCTAATACATGTAAATATAATTGAATTATGTAATGATATTTAATAATTAAAATTAATAATACATTGATAACAACTAAATTAAATAAATCTGATTAATTAAGTTTAAGTCTAATAAACTTTATTTTTATGAAGGTGATGAAAATGCCATCATTATCATTAACACATAATCTCATAGCACTAGATGTGTAATGTGGGGAAAGTTGCTTTGCATATTGTTTGGTGAATTCAAAAATTTGCAAGTGAAACCTGCCAAATATAGAAAAGTTAAAATGTTTCAAGTTAGTTTAAAAACAAACAAACATTTTTTTTCAAACAAATAGCAGTGAATTCACAAACAGAAATCTATGGCAGTAGCCACAGTAAGGAAAACAGAGTAGCCTTTTCATGAATTATATTACTGCATATATTCTATTCTGAAAATAAAGCTTTTTTCTCTAACAGTAAACCCTGTTCATGTATTCAACATGTATTCATTGAGTGCTTAGTGTGCCAGGCACTATGCTAAGGACTGGGAATAGACCGGTGAGAGAGTACACAGCCTGGTGCTCAAAGAGATTGCAGTCTAGCTGATGAACAGATATCTGTCAAACACATCAATGTAATTACAATTCTGACTAGTGTTTTGAAGAAGTGACATTTAAAATATCACCTGAAAGATGAGTGAGTGGTCCAGTGAAAGGGCGAGGAAGAAAACCACTCTTTATGAGTAAACAGAAAGCAAAGCAAACAAATAACAGCAGCATTTACAAAGTTCCCTGAGGAAAATTAGGCTGCTCAAGATGAGCAAGACTGGGGTGTGACTAGAACTTGGTAATAGAGAGAGTGACTGGAGACGACACAAGAGAAGCCACTGGTAACCATTATTCAGAGCCCTATAGGTTAGTTAAGGCTTTTTGTTTTCATCCTAAAAGCACTGAGAGGTGATTGAAGCATTCTGGGTAGAAGACTGAATTAATCTCATGACCCTGACATGAATTAATCAGTCAAGGTCAGCACATTGAGGGCTACTGATCTCAGCACTTCCAACTCCTAAATCTTTTCAAAGCCAGTTCTCAAAGCCAGAACATTAGAAGATCTCTGGCTCCCACATCTCTCACCTCCTGTTGCTTTCTTGGAGGGAGATTTTCTGACTCCTGTAGACTTACTTGTTTCTCTTCTAAGAGGCCTGGAATCTACTTGAAGATGCCTTTCCTCAGGTGAGTTCCACATTCCAGAGGAGGGCTTTGAGGCTTTGTGTACCAAGTTTATTCCCCAGCCCCCTTTCTGACTTTGACTGGAATTGTGAAAACTGGATAGAAAAACATCACAACTAAGTATAATTTCAACTTGTCAGTTTGCTCTAAATCATGCATTCTCAATGTCACTGTTGCCCCCAACAGGGCAAAACTTGTGAGGGCAAACAAAAAATTTACACCCGGCCAGCGTGGCTCAATGGTTGAACATCAACCTATGAACCAGGGCACATGCCCAGGTTGTAGGCTCAATCCCCTGGGTGGGGCATGCAGGAGGCAGCTGGTCAATGATTCTCATCATCAATGTTTCTATCTCCCTCTCCCTCTCCCTACCTCTCTGAAATCAATAGCCATTATTCAGGGTCGTATAGGTTAAGTAAGGATTTTTATTTTCATCCTAAAAAGCACTGAGAGGTGATTGAAGCATTCTGGGCAGGAGATTTTTTTATTGTTGATATTACAGATGTCTCCCCCCCGCTTCTTCACCCTCCTCCAAAATAAGATCTGAAGCAGGGAGGCATGGAACAGACTGACATACCTTGATGTTGGGTTGAGGGAACGAGAAGAGATAAACCAAATAACTTATATGCATAGCCCATGGCCACGGGCAATAGGGTGGTGAAGAGAAATGGTATTTTAAATGTAAAACTTGTATTTCATGTGAGGACTACAAGCTATTCCAAAAGGATGTTTCATCAATCCTCAAAGCAATCTATTTTATCTAGAAACATGGAAGAGCACTCTTGTGTTCTAATGTCTCTCCATGGGGATAACAATTAATTGTTTTCAATTCAGGCCCAGGAGCCCTAATCTTTGAGTAGCAGAGGGATCTGAGAAGGTGTTTCTGTGATGATCATGGTTCTAAGGTGGGAGTTTGGTTGCTCAGGAACCTCCCCTGGCCTGGTACCCCAGCACCTAAGGAACTGATGAGCCAGATACTCAGTTAAGGTTAATACAGAATCAGCGTTGGCCTCAGCATCACTCCTACCCACCCCTTCCTCTCACCTCTCAACCTGAGCATATCTGTTGAACAACCATTCTTTCCAAAGACTATCTGCCTTTCCTAAAACGCCAACGTCATGCTACATTTGCAACAGGAATATGTCATCTGCTCTAGCAAATCCAGAGAGAAAGTAATGGACTTCAAACCCGAGTGGCTGCACACACATTGCCACAGCATCTGTCTTTCTAATGACTTGAATATGCTTGCGTCTCTGCTCTAAGGATTCAGATTTTTCATTTTAATAGAATTCTCTTCTGAAACTATTGCTATGAGGGACCAGATTTCTCCACCTGCCAGTCTATTGTCTGAAGGCATTGGGCACTTTAGATCCATTAAATGCTCCTTTAGAAGGAGCTGGATCCTTCTCTATGCATAAAACAGAAAAAAATGTGTATCAGAAAATATGGATCAGAATTTTTATGGTATTTTACTCATAAGATTAATGTAGTTCAAGTCCGTCGATCCAGTTTTGCCTCAGCGGGTTGAGTTCATAGACTAGATATACTTCCCGAGACCCAGGGAAATACACATGTATTTCATTCCATGCTTTAACCTCAAGAACCCACAACTTCTCTTTTTCTTTCCTTTCTCAGGGCTCTTCCCGCCATGATGCAGTGGGTCAGCACACAGAAACCAGGAGAGAGCGGCATCAACATTGTCACTGCGGATTTTGTAGAACTTGGTGATTTTATCAGCACTGTCATAAAGCTCAACTATGTCTTTGATGAAGGAGAAGCCAACACTTGATAGTACCATTTTGAGCATTCATGAATAAGATAGAGAAGACTCATTGTATTAGGCATATTATCTAGAAACACTCTGATCTTCCTATTCCACTGAGTGAGGGAATTAGGGCTGGCAGTGGGTGGGAAAAGGGGAAATCCATTTCTTGAGTGGTTATTGTCATAGTCTGCATTAGTATAAATATTTCATTTCCCATTTGATGAGCAAAATCTACTTCTAGTGTTAGAGATTTAAAAAAAAAAAAAGACCAGTGACATTTGTTTTTCAGAATTAGTCTTTGTAATGTATAACTCACAAGTGTTGACTTGATTGTGTTTCTGATTTCAACCTAGATCTGCTATGCTCTCTGTATCTTCTAATTGAAACTTTTCACCCCACCCCCTTACTCACTCTTCTTAATCAGATGCTGTATGGGACTCAAAACAATTGACTGTCCCAACAGAATGTGTATTGCATTGTTGTAGTGAAATTTATTTGTTGTGTGGGACATGGTATAATATTCTGTTGTCATCTGCAATTGGGCAATCATTGCTAACTCTTTGTCATAGAAAATATGCATCAAAACAGTTTCCCTGCATCAGTAATATTGAAGGCCATAATCAGTGATTTTTTGTGTCATACAAAAATAATAGTGTTTCACTGTATTTCTATTTAAGGCAGCTATAAATATAGAGTAAATAATTCTTTGGAAGAACTACTTGTGCCAACTTTAAATGGGGGGACTGGGAAGAGATGGTTGCTAATTTAATTCAAGAATCCCCTAGTAACATTGCCCTACAAATGCTGAGTAAATGAAAAATTATGAATGAAGAGTGTGTTAAAATCAGAGAACTCTGCAAAGAACTCTTACAAAAGCTCTCCTGACAATTCTCTTGATTGAAAAGGGGTTGGGGGGGTAGGGAGAGAAAAGGAAGAAGAAAGAAATGAAAGATTGTTCAAGCTTTCCTATCAAATTAGGATTTCTAAATACGTAATTCTAAATCCCAGATTTTGAGGACCATATTTCAAGAAGCTTTACTTGGAGGTTTTTTTAAAATTAAAGTTGAAAAAGGAGGAAGGGTGGCAGAAGGACTCAAAGCAATGCTTTTGAAACTCTGTCCATGAAGTTTCAAGAATCCATGAACCATCTTTAGCAGATTCTCAAATATGTGTGACCTGAGCAGACTCTACTGAAAACTAACACAGACTCACCCCTCTGGGTTCCATCCTCCCCTAGGGTTGAGAATGAGACAGAGATAAGAGTTTCTGTGTCCAGCATTTGACAGTCCGTTTCTACAGAGAAGAAAAAAGATAATGCAACTATGAGTATTGCTTTCTCCTTGTTGTCTTTATGATATCTGACAACGCTAAAATCGTCTTAAAAGAGCACAATAATCTTTATATGCCTCACAGGAATATAGTGAGGCATTTATAAAAATTTATAAAATTTGCTGAAATTCTTAGGATTATGAATTATTGTATCTAAATGTTTAGAAATAATCATGCATCAATCGTTTCCTGGGAAAACACAGCCCACAGAAATAGAAGCGTTCTCTCAGCTTCTAATTAATCTAAATGTAAGGCATGTGGTTAAATCTCTGAGACCTAGGTAAGGTAGTTGATTCTAGGATTATGTATGTCCAGATTATAAATAATGAAGAGTTGTTTACATGGTTATAAATATTCATTATCAGAAAATAGTATTTACTAGCAATTTCAGGAAAGATAAATTGTTTGTACTGAAGAGAATGATTATGAGAAGTATGTAAGTAGATGTGATAGACCAAGTACCATGCAAATACACGCAGCAGATCTGATCTACATTCCACTTGTGTATGTTTTTCCCTACACAATATATCAATACACACCCACTCCTATGCAGAGAGATTAAAATACACACAAACACAGGCATGGACAGACACAATCAAATTCTTTTTTTCAAGTGAAAATATTGATAATATAAAATAATTTAATTGTAAGACTGTGAAACCCTTAACAATGTATAAAAAAGAATGATAAGTCCTTTGAAAGTAGAGTAGCTGATCATATTCAAGTATTTTTGTAAAGATAAACCAGCTTGGGACTTAATTATTTGCAAATATAGTTTTCTTTCTGCTTTGCAGTTGTATTGTCTTCCTGTGACTTTCACCTGTTCCTTACGTGCAATTGAATATGAATCCTTTTTCAAGGACTATGGATTATTGAAATTTATGTCCTGTAAATTTGCTTTTGGGGCAAGTTTTCTCGCTGACTATCCATTGTTCATCCCTCAGGAAGATCTTTAGCCAAGCACACTTGAAATGACACAGGATTTAACTTATAAATATGACAGGAAACAGATCTTTCAACATATACATGAAAATTAGTAAAAGAGGTAATGATGTTGTATTTTCTTGAAGTTAGATGCTTTCCTATAAAGTTTGCTTAGAGTAAGCTTTGCTGTATTTGTCATTTTGGTGCTGGAAAAAAAAAAACACCTGCTGAAGGATTAGACTAATTGTGCAATTTCTTAACTGGGAGAAAGTTCTCTATTGCTACTAATGATATACTTGACAAAAGGTATCTTCAAGCCACTGTTACTGTTTCCACGTGGACACAATGCTATGTAGCAGGCACTGAGAGAAAAGGGAGTTGCCTTAATTTCTAAAGGAGGGAGCAGATAGAAGTGAACTGTGGTCTTCCAACTGGGTAGAGAGCCCACTAGAAGGGATTTCTTTGAAAGGTGGGGAAAGAGAAGGTGCCTTTGGCTGTCTTCCGTTTATTGGCCCTGCCCTGAGCACTTAGGGAGCATGCTGGGGGGGAGGGGGGGCGGGCTTGTGACATGCAATCAGAACTTACCCTCAGCCTGTGCTTCTTTGTCTTAGCTGGGCAGTGTCTTTCTAGACAAGCTACGAGTAAAGGGCTACAAAGAGGCCCCAAGATGGTAGGCGATACATCTTGGTGTACTTTGTGTTCTGCTTTTTTCTTAAGACTTTATGTCACAAATTCTGCAAGGCAAAAAATACAGAAACAAATTCTGCAAGGCAAAAAAAGTTGCATCTAATGCAACTTCCATCTAATCTACAGCAGGAAGTCAAAGGAGTGGGTGGGATGGATGAGGGAACTTATGCAGAGAGTCATTTTTGGTTTGCTCTCCTGTCTGTAATTTTGAAGGACCAAAATGGGATGCTCCTGCCATTATCATTTATGTCTCCCTTATTACTACACAATCATGTGAATGCAGAGAATGAGGAGGCATTGTTTCAAGGCCTTAGGATATTCTGTATGATGACCTCAATATTCACTTTCAGCCATATTGGAAAAAGTCACTTTCATGAAGTGCCACCTATCAGTGAATGTATTAGTGCATAAAGCGTTCGGCATGTATATGCTGTGTGTCTCCACACATGCAAACACACACATACACACACACACACACACACACACAGACATTATTCAAATTGAAACTGTACTCTAATCACTCAACCTAATTCTATTGCCATTTTAACTCTTAAAATCAACATCTCCTAAATGAGTAGGCATAAACATAATTCAAATATTTAAATATTCAAGAGAAAAAAATCACTAGGGAACCAATGAAAAATGAGAATATCATAAATAAGAAATGCCCAGCAGTCCTAGTCTAACTACACTGTCAATTATACTTCAAGCTAGAGAGTGGAATAGGGATTTGAATATAAATTACAAACAAGTCCTCATGTTAAAGTTGTTTTAAGTTCTGACCCGTTCAGGTTCTCCCCTGTTAGAATTTTAGTCTGGAAAGTTGGAAGCTTCAGGAAATGCATGTTTTTGTGAATTTTTCAGTCCTACAGTTTTTCAAATCCAATGACACAAATCTTCTAACCTTTGGCCACTCAACTCAATAAGAGCTCTATAGGTAGAATACTCGCCCTTTGAACTGCTCATAGAAAATGAAGCACAGTGTCCCTCAGGATATGCTAAACAAGGTTTTTTAAAAGTATTTTATTTTACAGCATTTTAGTCTTTTCAAATAGACTTTAGTGACACAATGGTGTAAATGCTATATTTGCCATAACTCATTGGTGGCTCCTGTGTTACATGCGGTTTTAAATAATGCTCTAAATTGTTTGTTTCCCCAACGACAATGATAAAGTGTTCTGTAGAATTTGTAAAATGTGTTGATTGAGTCTGTTGATAATTGTGTAATTTCTATTTCATTTGTGAGACTATTTTTAGGTATAAGTTCTAAATATATATTTGTATGAGTCAAAAGTATTTGCTGGTATGTGGTATGTGTGTGGAAATGTATTATATCTTATAAAGAAAATCAAAGTTATCCTAAAGAAAAGGGCACATTATGACCAGCCTTAATCCATTGCCATTTTGTTGTTGTTGCTGCAATTTGGGATTAAAATTTAAAGAGAAATTATGTCTTTGTTAAAAACGGCTTTAAAAAAAAATGATATGAGAAATGTACTTTAGAACTTACCTGAGTTCCCACAACTTGTGGAGCACCTGATACTTCTCAAAAGTTGCAAACGTCCATTAACTGATTAAGCTCATAGTCATACAATGAGATTACATTCCCGTTTGTTTCTATCACCAACAGAACCGGTTCACCTCTAGAGCTGTTCTATGCATCGAACCCATTTTGCTTTTAAGTTTCCCATGAAAAATTGTTTCGCCAAAGCTTTACTTTTTAAAATGGGATCTTCTTGAGTCAGATGAACTGCCATGGCTCCCTGAGGGTCGCTCAAGACCCATCAGCATTCAGTGATCCCAACGTGGCTTCCTTTTCAAAAGCATGTGACACTCTCACCCTTTTGCTATCTACCCTTGTGTGGTCTCACATTAGGAAACTCATGTCGAACCCGAGGATCTGCACAGGTTCTCATGCTCAAAGCAAAAAATCCGTAATCTTCCTTTGGCTGGGATCTGAGTATGGAATATTAATCTTCTTATTTCCTCTCTTTCTTCATCCTCAATTACCTTTTTTTTTTTCATATTTAGGGTTGCCATATAAAATGCAGAACACCCAAAGTTTCTTTGTATCCAGTGGAAAACCTAATAAAGTTCTAGTACCAGAACATAGGAGATATTGATTTTCCGATAAACAATAACTATTTTTAATATAAGAATGTCCCAAATATTTCATGAGACATACTTAAAAATTATTCACTATTTATCTGAAATTGAAATTTAACTGGGTGTCCTGTAATTTATTTTTCCCCCTTATCTAGTAACACCATCCATCCTGGCTCTCTTTTTCAGCTAGGCTACCCAAAAGGAGTGAAATCCTACCTCCTTCCACATCCCCATGTTCAGATACCTCATGAAATTCAGTAGTCCTAATGCCCTCCATTCAGGAAAATCCTGATTCATGCCAAGTCCCACAAATACTTTATGAAGGACCAACTCGAAAATAGATAAAATAATTAAGTATGTACCTTTCTAAGTTTAACGCCACCACTTTCAAAATTTCCCTTCACTGGCCTGTTGTGAGGTGCAGAGTGTTTCCCATTACGCCCTTAAATAACACTCCCCAGTAATTGGGACAACAACACCAACAAAAACACCCACACAGGAAAATGCCTCTGGGAAGTGGTGTCACCTTCTAACTCAGTACCAGGATTTCTTTGAAAATTCAATCTCTCTCTCCTCTTCTTTTTTCTTCTTTTTTTAAAAGAGAGAGAGGTCACACTTTCTTGACTATTGGAAGAAGAGAGAGGGTCTGCGAGATGGACACAGTCCTGTTGGCGCCTCCTCAGGAGATTGGGTGGGGGTTGGGCAGCGGATGGGTGACCAGGACAATGATGTTAGCACTCAACAAAGAGACTTGCCAAAGCAAATTATAACAACTAGCGCTTTTTCTGAGGAATTGAAAACCCAAGAATCCCCAGAGTAAAAACAGGGAGATCTTGGGCCCATTGCAGAGAATAAAACCGTAGTGGAATCCTAAAATAGAGTTTTCAAATACTGTTGTATCCAACAGCAAATCCTTGGCATGGTCTGAAGGTGGATGGAATTTTGGAACAGTTTTAGTACCTACCTCCTCTCTTGAAATTCCCATAAGTGGTAAGAAAAATCCAATCCTATAATACAACATTTCCACCCATGGCCCCACCTGCAACATTTGTGTGGGTTTGCTTCATTTCCAAAGGACGGGGATTTGCAGAGCTGGTGACATTTCCTCCACTGGATACCAGAAATTCACCAGAGGGAGACGGATCCGTGCCTTCTCTTTTTAGGGTCTGGTCATTGATACTTGGATAAATGTGGTGTAAAGAAACTACATGCCAACAATTCTGTTTAGCAAATGTGATTTTTTAAAATAAGATCATATTCTTAATGTAAGAAAAAGTTTCTTTGTATCTAGTGAAATGCTGAATAAAGTCCTGGTACCAGTTCTACTTATATTTTTATTTCATATTGATCAGTGCTTCATTATAAGCACAAGTGTGATCTCTTAAATAGGACATGACTCAACATCAGAAAATATAATTCTGTTTAGAAATTATAAGTCACTGTGTTAGGATTTCCTTAGTGAAAGAATACATTCTCCACCAACAGAAGCAAGGCCATGAGCATTTTCATTACATCAAAGTCAGGTGTGTCTGCACTCTGATGCTCTTTGATTCTAACATTACCACAAGAAAGCCAATGTCAATATAGCAATATTATATTAATACTAGTGCCTGGTGCACAGATTCATGCACATCGAAAGGAAATTAATTAGAAGGTGGCTGGCGGGACAGGACCGGTGAGACAGGCCGGACACGCCCTGGAGCAAACCTCCTGCAGTCCCTCCCCAGCGGGCAGCACCAGGAGAGGCACTTGGCTCGCAGGGCGTCTGCGGAGTGAGCGGGGGTCCCTCTGGCAGGTGGGGTCCCTCTGCCTGGCCTGCGGGGATCAGGCCAAAACTGGTTCTTCAACATCCCCCAAGGGGTCCCGGATTGCAAGAGGGCAGTTCTTGGATGATGCACCCCAGAATTGGGCTCCCTCCTCTCTGGTTCTGGGGTGCATCACTCAAAAACTACTGCTGCCAAGTCACCGCACCTTTGCAGCTCCTGTGTTGAGTGTCTGCCCCCTGTTGGTCAGTGCACATCATAGCTACTGGTCAGAGCATCTGTCCCTGGTGGTCATTGCATGTCATAGCTACCAGTTGGATGGTCGGACAGTCGCTTAGCCATTTAGATAGATGATAGATAGATAGATAGATAGATAGATAGATAGATAGATAGATAGATAGATAGTCTTGATATTATAAAACACCATCTTGAGGTAAAAGCTTAGGGTGAAGAAGTCAACTTTTGCTGAACCTCAATCATGCACAGTACATGAGACTTTTCAGGAGTAAAGTTGCCTTTGTATTTCACCAAATAAATCCTATGTTCAAATCATTCTTAAAACAAACAAAAGCATTGTGATAGTATTATAAAGCTAATCCAGCGAGAAAAGGTGTGGTCCAAGGTTATATTTGAAGTTGAACTTGGACATAAATCTTCCAAAAGGCTTTGTTTATTATATACACTAGTAGGTTTATGACATTAGAGGATTTCTATTTATAAAGCTGTAATGATCTTACATTTATGAAAGAGTCTATATAAATAATGCTCCACATAATCATATTTTTCCTTAACATACCATTGCTATCATTTCTTCAGAGCCATTATGTATTTCTTCATTCATTCAGCAAAAATTTGTTGAATGCCTGCTAAGCACTACAGATATTTCTAAAATGTTTTTTAGGAAAATGGATGAAATCCATCTTTGCTAGTTTCTCACTAGAGCTAGTAGGTGGCACCACTTTGTCCTCAACCAAATACACATAAATTCATTCTCAATTACCTTTATCCCCAGATAGTGAAACTGAACAGTTATTCCCTAAAGCCTGAGAAGAAAAGAACAATTTCTATCATTCCAAGAATAATTGGGAAAAGTTTGTTCATGGCCACATATAATACAGAGTAGGTCCCTCCCCTCTTCAGGCCACAATCGGGCCACTGTGGGCAGGACACGAGTGAAGGACACTGTGCAAGCTCAGATGCCACATGCCATTGGAGCTCACCTCCAGGGTTTCTGATGAAACTCCTTTTCTTTACACCCAGTGTGAACATGACCCAATTGGGCATCCCAGATCGAGAGGGAAAACATCATCTGGAACTGGAGGAAATAGTTGTTTTGAAGTGAAAGTGACACTGTGGCTTACTGTGATATGATGGTGGTTTTGACATTGGCTCTCTACATGTGGGCCAATATATGACCTTGGTAATGTGCCCTAATAATGGCTGCACTGGAGTCAAGAGGCAGAAAGTGAACTTAAACGTAACAAGGCACCTTCTACCATATTCAGCCTTTAGTCCTGTGGATAGAAGTGTTCCTAGAACCATGTGGAGCCACTTAGCAAGGTGAACCACATCACATTCTAGAATCTAGATGGTGGGATTGAGTGCCCTCAGTGCCAGGAAGACGGGGTGGGGAGATGCAGTGCCTGAGACATTTCTTGGAAGAGTGCTGTTCTCCACTCACACTCTGTCCCCCACAGGAATGTGTAAGCTTGACCGCCTGGGGTTTGCTGAGAAATGATTAAGAAAAACATCTTTGCCTCAACACAACTGCTCAGCTACTGTTAAATTGTATTCTTTTATTTGGGGGAAAATGTGCCTGCAGATTGGTCTCTATTTTGGCACAGGGAAAAGGCAGGAAACAATAATTTAGAACCAATGATTATTTTTTAATTGGACTATAAGATTACTCATCTCTTAAGCTGTGAAGATAAGAAGCACATCTTGGCAATTTCTGTATTCCCGAGGCATGGCAATTATTAAAAGATGTTCAGAAACAATGAAATGAAAGGGTGAGGCTTGTGACCCAATCAAATGGTGGACAAGGGCTTGATAAGGGCCGTGAATATGCTGAGCACCAGGTGGTTACGAAGGTTCAGAAAGTCCCAGTCCTCCACCTCCTGTGTTCCTTGGAGAAATACTGACAATACCGAGAGACTTGAGGGGAAATGCACTGCATGACATTCTCCCCAAGAGCAGAAAGACCAGGTTTTTTAGCTATTAAGTCAACACAAACTCTGCAAAGGGTATTTACCCAGGGGAGCTTGGCTTCTGATGCTACTTAAAAGGAGCTGAGAAAGCGTGTGGGAAGGTATTATATTTTGAGACTCAACACAATCTCTTGTTGAATTTTTCATTCCTCATCTACTTCACAGCCCTGCCTACTAGCTACTGTTATTTTCTCATGTTGATGTCCACACAGTCCCTGGCCTGGGTGCCCCTTCTCCATCAGACTCAGCTGCCGGCCCAGTTGGTACTGCTCATCCCAGCTCCGCATCACTTCAAAGGGCAATCCTCATGAAAGGGGTGAGTGTTCTGTGGGCACATGAAGGTTTCTCTCCCTCCACGTTACATTCTAATAGAAGGGCTCTTGTGTCCCAATAATCACCCATATCAAGGGCTAAAGCTAATTTAACTTTTATATACAGCCCCGTCCCCTTCTTCTTATCTCTGTCTCTCTCTTATCTATGAGCTCAGGACAGAAGTTAATTCCAGGGAAAGCCAGCATGTTGTCCTCAAAGTCACTCTCCTCTCTGAGCACCGAGGCTTTCTTCCTGGTCAAATTTATCTTCCTGAATGTTTCTTCTTTCAAGAAATTATCAAATAGGCCTCTGGTGGACCCACCCTCCAACTTTATTACTTAGGCCCATTCTAGAATCCCAGATGCATGTGCCTAAAAGAACGAGCATCTCCTGCCAGCAGCCATCTTCATGCATGGACAAATGACAAAACTGGGGAGGGGACTTTGTGTTCAAGTTCCCAACTTCTCCTTAGTAGGAGTCTCTCTTCCCCTACCCACCCCAAACAAAACCTGTTCCCTCACAAACAACGGGATGAGCTCAGTCACCATGAAGTGTTAATAGGGCTATGAGAGTGGTCTTCCAATGTTTCTTCCTTTAAGGAGCATTTGCAGAAAATGGAAACTCACAGAAGAATATGTTGCAGGACGCCTTTTATAAGGGAAAGGCCAGTAGCTTTGTGTCCCCCTTCCCTACCGTGACGTTTTCCTGGGGAGCCCTATGGAAACGCCTAAGACTTCCTGGGGCTCACTTTTTAAACTTATTGTGAACACAGTTATCAGAATCTTACTAAAATGCAGATTCTGATCCAGCAAGTCAGGGATGGGGCCCCGTATTCTGCCTTTCAGACAAGCTCCCAAATGATGCTACTGCTGCTGCACAGGCATCCCACTCCCCGTAGCTAGGCTATGCAGCCCCGCCTAATGCAACTGCTTCACACTACTGACTTTCCCACAAGACATTTGGTCGGGGAAAGAGAATAAGTGAGAAGATATCTCACTATGAACCAATTTGCGTGGTGGGATTATTATAGGAAAGAAAGCTATCATACTTAAAACATTTTTGTTTCCCAAACCTAGTCAACCTATAACCACCAGCAGCTACTCGTGGTCTGATGAAGTCAGGTATATGAGAGGTCACCCAGAAAATGAAATACAGGTCACCTCACCAAACACGGGAAAGCCTAGAGTCGCTATAGGGTCCTGTGAACGGGTAAAGTCTGGATGAAATGCAAGCACAATGCTATTTTAATGGGCTTGAAGCAAGCTAGGGCTGTCAGGGTCTGGACTGCAAAGCCAGCCAAGGTCCTGTTCCCTTTGGCCCCACAAAGCTGAGGCAGCTGTGGAGTGCTGCAGGCAGAGACCCTCGTCGGAAGCTCTGCTGCCGGGTTGTGAATTGAGGCTGCCTTCCTGGGTCAAAGTGACTTAGATCCCGCGTGTAGAGCGGGATGTTTCCTTCTAACTGGCCTCCTTTCAAATAGCCGTAGTCACTCAAGACGGGGTTATGATGACACAGAGCTGCAGCGCGTCCTTGGGAGAAAGAGCGTTTCCTGTTCCCTGTGCAGAGCTGCCTTTGTTTGTGCCGTTATTCCAGCCTGGTGCGTGGCCAGGCAGATTCCACTTTCTCAGTCCAGTTCACTTTACCTTCTTAGTAGGTGATAGAAATCCAGCCCAAATTAATTTAAGCCAAAAATCGGGGACATATTTTTCAAGCTAATTGAATCTGAAAAAGAAGTAGCTTGGGGGATGGCAGGATCTGGGGTCTCACACATCATTGGGCTTGATTTCTGCCATCTCTCAGTTTTACTTCCTTCTGTGTGGAGTATATGTAAGTAGGATTTTCCCACACTGAGTCAAGATGACCAAAGAGTACTTCTTTTCCCAATAGTTTCAACCAAGAAAAAAGATTTGAGTCTTCCCTGATCTGATTTGGGCCTGAACTCAATTTCCCAAGCAAACACTGCACCCATGAGAATGGCCTGAGAATGGGAAATGGTGATTTACAAGGAAAAGCAAAACTCTGCTACTGAAAGAAGTAAGAAGGTGCTCCGATCAGGCACAGATACAAATGTCCTCCACAAAGGTTTCCTACACCCCAGAACTCGTGCCCTGGAGGGCCATTGGCTTTATTTACCCATCAGGTTGGCTTGACTGCTTTGACGTCAGTTCTGAATCCCAAGGATGAGAAAGAATTCAGGGAGGGGCATCACAGTGGGCAGAACCTGGTGAGGTGAGCCACTCTGCCTGGTCACTTCCTCTATTTTCCATGGGTCCCTTGGGAGGGGCCAAGCATGGGATCTGTCTTTACCACTTAAAATCTTTTTAGCAACAATTCCTCCATCTTCATGTCTAGTCCCTGGTCCAGATCAGTTGTGTGTAAGGAGTCAGGCAAAGTTTCTTTTCTTGCTTAGAACGCCTGCCCGAGAAAAAGGGGAACCAATGTGCTCTGGTAGGCATCAGGAGATTCTGGATATTTCCATGATGCAGGAGGAGTCCAAGGAGTTCTTCCTCCCCTCCAGGGCACCCACCAGAAAAGTATGGGTTAGAACTTCTATGCCCCAGGGAATCCTAAGGTTTGAACAAATATTGATCTCCCTCCCCTCGCTCTGCTGCCATGGGCTGGCCTTCACTACATTCTTTCCCAGATACAGTCTGTGCCTCTTCCCCAGGTGCCAAAGAAGGCCTTCTATTGGGAACCACACTTTGCCTTCTCTTATGAAAAAAAAAAACAATTACAACACTTACAATGCTTCCCCTGTTAAAATAAACTTTACACATGCATTCTCTCATTTAATACGCACAAAACCCTACCAGAAAATATCTCATTTTATAAATGAAGGAAGTGGGTTCGGAGATGTTAAATGACCTATTCAGGTTTACATGGCTGTTGAGCATAGGATGATTTTTACTCATATTCTCTTACTATAGATCTCATGGTTTTTCACTAGGCTATGTTATAATTGCCTGCCTTTCTGCCATTTACCTTCCTCCCTACCACAGTTATACACTATACCAACCCAATGAGATTCCAGATGAACTCAGCTAATCTAAGCTGACACTCCCCAACAATAAATTGATTAACTGTGGACATAGCACATAGTGAAGAAAAATCCTAAACTCTTCAGCCGATATAAACAGATACTTCATCAGAAAAAAATGGAGAAGTAGAATTTTTTGCTAGTTACCAAATGTGCTTAAGGAAGGCTTAAATTTCTCTAAACTCACAGGATTCTGAAGAATCTGAAAGCTAATATTCTAGCTAGCCAATATCCTGGGGATTAAAGAAAGTCACCGTACCTGGTTGGTATGGCTCAATGGGTGAGCATTGACTTATGCACCAAGAGGTACTGGTTCAATCCCCAATCAGGGTACATGTCCAGGTTGTGAAAGAGAGAAAGACTTCACTGAAGGTCTGAATTAGGGCCGTGTCCATGGGCTGGAGTAGTTTAATCAAGAAAGGGGATATGATATGATGCTAGTGTAGTTGAGCAAAATGACAGGATCACTTGCAGGACGGGTAGAATTTAGCCGGATGGTGAGGAATAGGGAAGGGACTCTAGATCTAGATCGGTGAAAGGGCAGCAGATTGGGCAAACTCCCGAGCCTGAACCCATCTGGTACTTTGCTACTCACCCCTGCTGCCAGATATGAGTCCCACCTCCTGGAAAGAATTGTGAGCCTCAGTACCATATTGCTTACTATCCCGTGTTTCCTACGTCAGTGCCTTCTAGAAGTTTCAGCACAAATGACTATAGTTGGAAACAAAAACAATCAGAGCTAGTCTGTGGGCTTGCATTTGTTTGAATCTACTGAGAAATTTCCAAAGGCCCTCCACTGTCCATTCCCTCCACGTTCACAGGATATGAACGCTCCTCAGATGTGGCTGACCTTTAGAACAGGGTTACGTGCCATGATTTAGTGAAAGAAAACCTTGAGCCTTGGCCCCATATTAGCTAAACGATTGATGAAAATTACCTTGCAATGGAAAAAGATGGCTGTCTGTCAAAAAGAAAAATGATATGTCTTCAGTATCTGCACATTGAGCTTCAATCGCTTCCCTGGAGACATTCTGCAGGCCGGTCACTGCTTTTTAATGATTCCATTGACGTCAGTGTCTAGTGCAACCAGCTATTTTTATATATCAATTGAAAATGCAGCAGCTATCTCTCCTCAGAATTAAATCATAGAGCGGCAACGAAGCATGTGCCTCCGCCACAAGGTAGATGAACAGGCACTTCTGGGTTATGTTAGAGAGAATATGAGTTTTTCTCAATCTGCCCTGAAGCCATGGCTGCACTTGTCAATTGTACAAATCACTGGGTGCTTTTCCTTGAAGTGTTTATAAGGAAGGAAGAAAGGGAATGTTTTGCTCTGCTGATCATCTGCAAGAAAGTTGAGCACAGTACACCGACTAAACCAGTCTTAGGAGAGCTGCAAGATTTTCAGGACAAGGCAAGGAGAGGAGTGGGCATAAAATGGTAGTGTGCTTTGCTCCATCTCAATGGTGATTCCTTTCATGAAAAAGAAAGTGGCTGATTAGGTACAGGGCCAGGGAGATTATCTGGGCCTCAAGGCACCTTCTGTGACTTTTGCGACTCTGGTTGCCTAAGAATTTCTCCAATTGGATGTATTCTAATGCAGATGTTACTGAAAATACCTCCTGGTGTTTACCAGAGAGGAATCTCTGGACTAGAAAACCTTATGCATAAACACACAACAGCATCAAGACTGTGATTGATATTCTGAGCAGAATCCCCAGAGTAGCTTTGAAAAAGTTTTCACGTGCTTTCACATTTTGATTAAAAATAAAGCAAATAAATGATCAACAAACAGCACATGATACACGTTCAAGAAACATTCCCTAACTGTGATGGCAAAGGCCATTTCATAAATTTTTTTAATCCCCCTATATAAAATCAATTTCTTGTACATACAATTTTGTTTGCTGCCAATTCAAAACCATCAGCTTCTTGTGACTCCCTGTTGTCTTCCCAGGTAAGTACAGAGGTTTCAGCGTGACCCTTTGTTTGCTGGGCTGTGTTATGTGACTGCACTTTATAAATTCTGAATTTTAAATCGCAGACGATAATATCAGCTCCCAAATGTCATATCATAATGAATTGGCTTTTCAGCTTTTCAAGACATTTGCTTTCCTTGCTTCTGAAATGTCAAAGGTAAGGCTCCTGATAACAAAGCTGTGCAAACCGTGTTATATATTTTTTTTTGCAACAATCATAATACTTAATGGACAATTCTTCCAACGCTTGTTTGGTATGTAAAACCTGTGTTCTTTGTTTGATATTCTAATTGTTCAGACCAAGTTAGCTTTTAAGTAATTAATCAATTAAATCAAAACCTCCCAATACAGCACATTTGACATGATTGATGTCACTACTTCTAGTACTGAAATTTGTGGTTTAAAAAAATATCAATTTAATGCTTAATTAATCTCTTATTTTTAATTCGTCTTTTGTTCCAGACATACAGCTGTACAGTTGCCCTTTTGAAAGTGAAGGTTCAGTAGCTAAAAAAAGAATTTCAAGGCTCATTGAATTTTTCTTCATTAACATCTTAATCTAGCACAGCTGACATAAGAATTGCACCTTGTATCTCATGCAATGTTGCTATAAAGCAATATTAAAAATGGACTGTTATGCCTTTTTTCTATTTTCATCAACACTCAAATGGAAATATGCATTATTGAAAGTACAGAAATTAAACCAAAGATTGTTTAATGGCTTGGCTGGTTTATTTATACATGTACTCACTTACTCACTTATTCACTACATATTTATAGAGTACCTACCTGGTAAGACAGAGCTTGGTAGGGAATATAAGAATAAATAAAGCTGAGTTTCTGGCTTCAAAATGTTAGAATTTAAGGTGGGAAGAGACTATACCATTGCCGTAGGTAATAATTCAATAGGCCAAAAACCATTCATTTCTTCTTTCTGGACATGCCTTTGAAATTAAGTTTCTAAAATTCTGAAAATGAATATTACATGGCAATTCTTGAAAAACTTACTTAAACTATGATCTAACATAGGTCTACCAGCATATGCCTCCTTTGCTTAGGTCACTTACCATTCAACTTTCATCCTGTAACCCACTGTCTCCTCTATTGTAATATGTCCAATAACATGAGGCAGGCACAATGCCTTAATGTATTCCATAATACACACACATACAGATTTCTAACAGTGACCATCATCAAAATAGCTGTATGTATTGCTCCATTTTCAGCAAATTATTTCTTTTTTCTCTCTCAGGAAAGCTAGTTGGTTTCTAATGCATTCTGATGATCATGAGCTAGCCTGCTACTACAGAGGAAGCACATAGTTTTCAGGTTTAACTCATAATCAATGCTGTTCACTTGGACTCAAAACCCCTTCCTCCATATTGACAAAGGAAGTGAGTAAATATAGTCATGTGACACATGCAACAAATATCCCTGGAAGGATGCTCAAGAAGCTGGTCACTTTGGTTGCCTCCAGGATTGAGCCATGGGTAGCTTAGAGAAAGTGATTGCCGGAACATTTTCACTATATGTCTTTGTGAGCCTTTTGAACATTTATAATGTGCATATATTACCTATTTAAGCACACACATGCACATATACTTACACAACTATGCTTGAGATTTGAAACTTCTCAGACCCGCTTAATAGTAGACTCACACTTTGCTTCAAGCCCCTTCAGTGATCTGCTCTTCTATAAACCAGAGGTCCTGAAATTCTATTTCCTCTCCCCATCAAGCCAGCATTCTGTTCCTCATTCTATTTATTTATTTCTTTTTCACCATTTTTCTCAGCATCTTAAATGCCTACCACCTCCAGCTCACCCATTTACCCTCTCTCCTTATGGTCCACTGCTCACCATGAAGAAATAAATCTTTTTATAAAATTAATTAATATCCAAATGAATATCCAAAAAACATATGAAACAGAGTCTATTCATATCTGTCTCTCTCCACACTGACCTGTGATCTCAGGTGAGGCCAGATCCGTGAGTGTCTCAGATGCAAAGATGACATTAAAAACACATATTGTCGCCTTAGCTGGTTTTGCTCAGTGGATAGAGTGTCGGTCTGAAGACTGAAGGGTCCCAGGTTTGTTTCCAGTCGAGAGCACATGCCCAGGTTGCAGGTTTGGTCCCCAGTGTGGGGGCGTGCAGGAGGCAGCCAATCAATGATTCTTTCTCATCATTGACTTGAAACCCAGTACACGAATTTGTGCATGGGTGGGATCCCTCAGCCTGGGTGGTGATTGGGGCCAATCGGGGCTGTCTTGCCCAGTCCTGATCAGGGCTGATCTGGCTGATTGAGGCCAGATGGCCAGGGGGAGGGACCGTGGGAGGTTGGCCAGCCATGAGAGGTTGGCTGTGGGAGCGCACTCACCACCAGGGGGCAGCTCCTGCATTGAGCATCTGCCCCCTGGTGTTCAGTGCACATCATAGCGACCAGTTGACTGGTCATTCGTTGTTCTGTTGCTTAGGCTTTTATATATATACTAGAGGCCCGGTGCACAAAAATTTGTGCACTGGGGGGGTGGGGGGGGAGGTCCCCCAGCCTGCCTGTGCCCTCTCGCAGTCTGGGACCCCTCGGGAGATAATGACCTGCTGGCTTAGGCCTGCTCCCGGGTGGCAGAGGGCAGGCCCAATCCCTAGGTGCAGCCCCTGGTCGGGCTCAGAGCAGGGCCGATTGGGAGGTTGCAATGCCACCCTCAGTCACGCTCAGGGTAGGGCTGATTGGGGGGTTGGGGCACTGCCCCCTGTCACACTCAAGGCAGGGTCGATGGGGAGGTTGTGGCGCCACTCCCTGTCACTCACAGAGCAGGGCCCATCAGGGGGGTTGGGGCTCCATATCCTGTGACGCAAAGAGCAGGGTCAATCAGGGGGTTGGGGAGCTCCCCCCTGTCATGCACAGAGCAGGGCCCATCAGGGGTTGGGGAGCTCCCCCTGTCACACACAGAGCAAGGCCGATCAGGGGGTTGAGGAGCTCCCCCCTGTCACTCACAGAGTAGGGCCGATAGGGGAGTTGGGGCACCACCCCCTGTCACACACAGAGCAGGGCGGATCAGGGGGTTGGGGCGCTGCATCCTGTCACACTCAGGGCAGGGCCGATGGGATGTTATGGCTCTACCCTGTCACATACAGAGCAGGGCCCGTGGGGGGGGGGGGGCGCCCCACCCTGTCACACACAGAGCAGGGCCGATCAGGGGGTTGGGGCGCTGCACCCTGTCACACACAGAGCCGCAGGGCAATCAGGGGGTTGGGGAGCTCCCCCCTATCAGGCACAGAGCAGGGCTGATCAGGGGGTTGGGGCACCTTCCCCTGTCACGAACAGAGCAGGGCAGATAGGGAGATTGTGGCCCCGCCCCCTGTCACACAGAGCCGCAGGACGATCACGGGGTTTGGGCACTGCCCCCTGTCACACTGATCCCGTTGCTGGGAGGCCTCGCGGCTCCACTGATCCCGGTGCTGGGAGGCATATTACCCTTTTAGTATATAGGATAGAGGCCTGGTGCATGGGTGGGGGCCAGCTGGTTTGCCCTGAAGGGTGTCCTGGATCATGGTGGGGGTCCCCACTGGGGTGCCTGGCCAGCCTGGATGAGGGGATGATGGCTGTTTGCAGCTGGTCACACACCCTTCAGGGTGGGGGTCCCCACTGGGGTGCCTGGCCAGTCTGGGTGAGGGGCTGAGGGCTGTTTTCAGGCTGGCGGGTGACTGAAGCTCCCAACCTGTCCTTTTTTTCTTTTTTTTTTATTCTGGGCCAGCTTTAGCTCTGAGGCTTGGCTCCAGCTCTTAGGCCTCGGCTGCTGAAAGCAGGTATCTGGTTTGTTTGGGTTCTATAATTGAAACACTGTTTCAACTCCAGCTCTGAGATCCCGGCTGGCTGAAAGCAGGTTTCTGGGGTTTTGTTTAGCTTCTATATTTGTAACAATGTTTCAAACTGCAAGCTCAGAGGCCGGCAGCTACAGGCGGGGAACGTTGGAGTCCTCCGTCACTGAAGTAAGCAAGCCTCTTGTTCGCTTCAAGCTGCCTGGCTGCTGGCCGCCATCTTGGCTAGCAGTTAATTTGCATATCACCCTGATTAGCCAATGGGAAGGGTAGCGGAGTGATACCAATTTGCATGTTTCTCTTTTATTAGTGTAGATAGATGTTTCTATCTCTCTCTCCCTCTTCCTTCCTCTCTGAAATCAATAAAAATATATTTTAAAAAATAATAATAAAAGCACATATTGTCTTAGCACTAAAGGTGGTCAGCCTCTTTCACCTGTCCCAGAGATGTCAACAAGAATGGCTGCTCTCTATTTTTCCTGATTAAGGACTTCTTGGACCACACAGTTTATTCCCCATCTCAGACAATCGGTAAGTAACCTAAGAAAGTATTTTTTTCAACCTGACTTTTAAAAAAAGTAGCTGCTTTTTTTTTTTTTTTTTTTACCTGACATTTCTTTCATAGAGAATGCTGCTATCTTTGCCTGATTGAGTCCAGGGACTGAACTATTACATCTAAAATGACATTTTTAAATGAAATATTAGTAATATATTTTAGGAGAGAAGTGCCTTTCTTTTAAGTGGTACTCTATTTTGAGTGAGTTCCAGAGATAATGAGTCTAGAATATGGAGTAAACCTATTGTAATAATCTTAGGAAAAGATAAAATAACACTGCTTAATAGAATCCATGACTGTATTACCTTTCCAGATCTCATTCTAAAAGAAAATAAGTATACTTATTGCTTTCCTTTAAAAGAGATTTGGGAGATGTCTTTTATTAGGAACTAGTCTGCTTCTAGGAAAGTAAGAACAATATCATTATATCACTAAATTGGGTCTGTTGTATTTGACTTTTAAACCTCTCCACAGAACACACAGTAGGAACTCATTTAAATTATATATTGTGTAGCTTTATGTCTTGTCTTTTCAAATATAATGCATGTTCTTTAAGAAAAGGAACCAAATATTATTTAATCCATAGCATCAGTCTCAGTGTCTGACAGATGTTAAATCTGCAAGAAATGGTTGTTAAATAACTTGACTAGAGTTCAGAAGCTGTAGGGAGTTAGCAATAGATATAGCCTGGAGGAGAAACAGTGGGGCCAATAAGAATAAGCCATTTCCTTAAGGAATAGTATCTGTCAAAGAAAATCAATTGAGAGTAAAAAAACAACAACAAGGTTTGCTTTGTTTACAAAGGAAAATATTCAATCTACCAGCCTTTAAAAGTGAAAATGGTTATTTATTAAATGTGTAATACACTTGAAGGAAAAGTAAGCTACTATATATAGTTTTCAAAACATGATCAATTAAAGCAAGAAGGCTAGTGAAGCAGAAGAATAAAAAAAAAATAGAATATGGGGAAAGCAGGGCAGGTTAGGGGAGGAAATTAATGATGAGAATAAGAGGCAGGAGTGTGCAGGGCAGAAGTGATGGTACAAGGAGATAGAGATTTCCAAGATGTTGGTTGGTTGTACATTTTTATTGTTTATTTGGGTTGTGAAGCTCAGAAGGACTCTCATTAATCAGCTTAGTTGGGTACTTAATATTTTACATAATAGTTATTACATATCCTTGTTGAAGAATTAGTTAATTAACCACTGTTCAGCACTCACTTACTTGACTCTGGCATAATTGCCTGCTGCATTCCACCACTGCATTAGGGTAACAGAGAAATAGCAGCCCGTGTTCCCACTAAATTGCCCCAGAACCAACCTTTCCTGAGAACTGGCTGGCCATCACCCCTGACTCATTCCCCAAATTCAGATTCTGGAGGCCTCTCTATTCAAATTAAAACTATTCTGCATCAGGAGAACAGAAAGACTCAACATTTTCCTCAATAAGAATAGCGGTATCAGTCAAAGATTGTTAGTTTGATAGCTACCACTCATTAAAAGATGACCGGATTACAATGCACTTACTTCCAGGTTCTGTGATTTGCCTTTTGCATTCATCATCTAATTTCATCCTCAGAAGGGCTCTCATTTTCATCTCTACAATCCTGAACATAAGGCCATGGGCCAAAGGTGCCTGATGAAGGTATGCCCTCCACAACGCTGTTAAATGTAGTCCTTGTGGGATGTAATGACTCTTGCCCTTGGCTGGTGATATAATGATTTCCATCCCTTCCCCCACCTGCAACCTGACCCATTCCCACATCTTCTGGTAGGTTACATCCATTTGAATAGTCCCGTTCCAGAAAGCATTACACACACACACACACACACACACACACACACACACACACCCATCCACAGATTTAGTATAACCTGCTACTTAGGGGATTTATTGCATTTTAGAAAAAAATAGTACGGAAAAGGGGAACTGTGACTTAAATCACTGACATTTACATCCTACTACTGCTAGTCCCCCTTCGTGGAAGGAGAGTCTACTCACCAAACAAAGTCAAATGAGACCCACGTACATTCATAAAAACAATTCAGATCACAAATCAATAAAGTTCTTATGCTGTTGCTTCCTTTATATACACAGAACTCAGGAACCTAAAACATGACTATTTACAGGGACAAATTAATTGGTGTTGGATAATGACTTTTTATAACAGCAAGTGGCAGAGTCAGCATACTGACTCTGAGATGCAGAAAATAATTATTTATACAGCACAGTCAAAACAAAACAAAACAAAATGCTAATCTGCTAACAGCCATTACCTCCTCTCCCCATCAGATATTGTTTAATTAGAAAGAACAGGTAACAGAAAATAAACTTATACAAGCTCTACAGTTGCACCTCCCCCTCCTGGTCTCAGGTGCTGGTGTCTTGAAATCTGTGACCTCACATTGATTTGCCTCAGTCCCTCCCCTACCTGTTCTCCTCTTGATTCCTCCAAGGCTGGAAATTTCCCAGGTCTTCAGGGACTTCTTACAGGTATAAGTATATTGGAGAAGAGTGTGGGGTGATTTTTACCATATTATACCAAAAAATGCCGCCTCATTTTCACTTGAACATAGTTCTGACTGTGATCTCTGTGACTGGATAAAGTTGTGCTCACAGGAGATGATTTTGATAAACTTGCTGCCAATAGAAGAATAAAGTTATATTTCCTTCAGGCAATCTCTTCTTAAATACAAAGATTTTCTTAAGCAGCTTATTTGGAAAACAAAACTGAATAGAGCAATGAAGAGTATTTTTTTCCCTAAGAAATATCCTGAAAGCCCAGAGTGAGAAATGGCCTAACTTTTGGACAATAGTTCCAGTTTCCAGAACTGTCCCTCTACCCACGTCTCGGTCAGCACTTGCCTTAGGTAATGATGTCACGTTCGTATCAGTATCCCCCACTGTTGACTCTCTAGGGTGGGAACTGCAGCCCAGTGCCAGGAGCACACATGTATAGAGGACTCACCAAATGCCAAAATGACACGAGTTTCTAATTTAAGTCCCTCTTGCCAGTTCCCCGTTCTTCACAGAGAGATCTCTTATACCCATACTCAATTTATTCTTTTACTTGAAGATTTACAATCCCATGTACATTCTCCTCTCCTAGCCACTCATGTTTATTTAATTTATTATGCTATCCTAGTTTGACGTGGTTCTTGGTCTTTTGATTGCCCCCCTCCTTTTGTATGAGTGGGGAACTAAATTACTCCGTTATTGACAAACTAAAAGTAGTTCCAACAGCAATAAAAATAGGGCATGCTACCATGGATACAGACAATAGAGTGGTGAACGCCTGGGAGGGGCCTGTGGGGGTAGAGGGAGTCAATAGGGAAAACAACAAACAAAGGGGACATCTGTAATACTTTCAACAATAAAGATAATTTTTTAAAAAATAGGGCATGCTAATTAAATGTTGAAGACTCCACAGGCTGGTGTGAATGGCCATCTCCCACAAGACCTGGTCTCATCACTGAGCCTTCGGGGCCTAAAAATCAGTTCTACAATGCACTTGCCATCCTGTTACATGGAGCATATAAGGCATGAGTTTTTGTTATTAATCTATTGTTCTAATTAAGAAAGATTAGTCCTTATATAGATTGCCAATTTCAAAAGAATTTAAACACAATAAAAATACATTGTGCAAATATTTTTTTCAAAACCTGAAAGTATTTCCTGATTGCATGTAGAATATTTTGCCCATCTCTGGAACGTAATGTTTTCAAATTTAACTGGAATCCCTTTTACATTATAATGAGAATTATGTTCAGACAAACCAGTAAACAAAGACATACAGATAAAGAACTCATATTTATCCAGCCTTAAAAGATGTAAATATAAGTATATATATGGAAGGAAGAGGCTGAGGGATGAATGACTAAAGCATGATGAGGTAGGTATCTATGTTTAAGGGATTCATTCAATAACAATCTATTCATATTAAACTACTAGGACATCCAAGTAGAGACTCTGCAGGAATAACAAGATATAATATCTGAATTCTACCCTAAAAAGTCTTGAGTGATAAGCAACTTATAAAAGAACAGTTAATTATCAAAATAAGACAAAACATACAAGCAAAATTATAGCAACAACCAGAAATTCTATAGTTCAGATGCAGAAGAGGCTTCTTCTCAGAGCAAAACTATTAGGCCACCAAGGAAGGTTAAATAATTCTAACTGAGGCCAAAGCCTCAAGGAGTCAGTCCATCCTCTAACTCAAGTTACAGTTCCCACCTCCATCCCCAAACCCAATCTTACTCCCTTACTGTGCTCACTAGACCAACCACATTTAATTTCCCAAGTAGCATCCAGAACCCAGTGGATAACAGAGCAAGCAAATTGATTTCCCTGACTGATATAGAGGGCTTATGTCACAGAATCTGAGATGAGATTAATAGGTTGGAAGTTTATTAAGGAGTGTTCCTGGCATCAACAGTGGGGAGAAGGAATCAGTATTGAATAGAGGGAACATTCAATTCAAGGTCTCAGCCATTTCAATTTAGCTAGGAGTCCTTAAGAGTTATTTAAAGTTGAATCAATAATCCTGGGCCATTACTTTCCCAATTCAACTAGTCAGTGGGTCAAGCTGCCCTGGGAAAGGGTTGTGACCTTGGGTGAGGTTGGCTATCTTGAGTCAAGGGCAGACAGCGCTCCACATCTGAGGTATTACCAAACCAAAGTCCATGTACCGGGCACTTCAAAAGGCCAGGACTCAAAACATCAGGGTTTGGAATAAGAAAAGGATTATTGATGGAGAAGGCACCAATTGAGAAGATGGGAGACCTAATGGTGCCTGGTCTATCTTGCTTGCTGGACCAGGCCAAGAGTTTTAAAGGGGTTGGGGGAACAGGTATGCGGAAGTGCTGGTGGGCAAGTTTCAATTGGAGGATCTTGGAACTAGGCTATTTATGGTAAAGAGACATCAACACCAGATCTTCCTGGACAAGACAAGAGGCCCTTGGCTTCTGGAAGGGTTCCGGTGTTCAAGTTCCAGTTATGTCCTGGTGGGTTCCCTGGGGTTGGTGGTGTGGGCTAGGGCAAGACTTTGGTTCTGTTGCAGCTGGAGGTCAAAGTTCTCTCCTCTGCGTATGCTTCGGCTGCATGACTTTCGGTTTGGGTCTGTGGTCTTTGAAAATCAATTCAGCATCTCATCAAACTGAGCTGGTTCTGCATTGACAGGGGGAATCAGTCTTTCAGTCCTGGAGGGGGATTGGTGTGGCACAGACCAGCATTCAAATCGGTTACACATTTTTCCATTTAAGTTTCCCCAAGTTGATCAGTACTTTTGGAATTATCTTTACTCACCTTATGCCTGTACTCAATATATTGATGTCTCCTAATCCTATATAATAAAAGGCTAATATGCAAATTGTCCCCACAGGCAGGAGTTCAATCGACTGGGAGTTAGACACGTGCTGACCACCAGGGGGCAACACGGAACATGGTGGGCGTCAGTGATGCAGCGCTGGCAGTGGGTGGCAGTGGAGGCACTGCTGGCCCTGATGGGCCCCAATGAGAGCCGACCACAGCAGGATGGTGGAGCAGGTGAGCAGGCTGTGCCAGGCCAAGGTGGGTGTGAAGGGAGGCTCCGGCTGGCAGCCAGCAGCTGCTAGGGACCCTACCCATGCACAGATTTTGTGCACTGGGCCTCTAGTTAGTATTATAATTAACAATTCTAAGTAATAAAGAAATACTATAACTTTGTGGACGATAAAACTTGAAAGCACCGAATCGTTATGCTCAGATCTTCTTTTTTTCCAATAGAATAGCTCTTCCTTCTCTGTTGCCCAGCTGTTGTTAAGTAATTTACAACTAAAGGCTAATGGTGGTATAAACAATGCACAGATGTCTCTGATTCCTTTACTGTGCTCCTCTGGGAGATGTTATGAAAATCATTCCTCAGCTTTGCCAGAGTTCCTGGAGGAGGTGGATGGTGATGGAAATGAACAAGCGTGTGGGAACAGAGAGCAGTCCTGCCCTTCCCGCCAGGGAAGGCGATCGGAGATGCTATGCCCAGATGCTGGAAGCCGGTCCATCCTTGCTGCTTGACACAGTCGCTGCAGGAAAGAAACATCTGCACAGCATATGTTTCAAGGGACCTGGCATATATAGCATATTGTTCTTAATATGTTTGCTCTCCTTAGTGCCATGTGTTTTAACCAAGGTCACCTCTCTGAGAAAGGTTGTTTCCCCAGGTGGGGATTTTTCCCTGAGGTTAGGGAGGAGATACAACCCCTTAACTAAGTGCCAGGCGGGTAGTTAATCACTTTAACTACAAACAATCACGCTTAAGCTACATAATCTTTACTCCCTGGAATGGAGATAAGAAACGCCCTAACCTTTGTAATAGAAATTGACAGGATTAAAATCGGCTGGTATAAATACGGATGTAACAAGACAATAAACATCAGATCCTAACCAGAACTTGGCCAGAACTTCGCTGGAGATCCTGACCAGAACTTGGCTGGAGTTCCTGGCTAGAGGTCCTGACTAGGCTGCTGATCAACTGAAGGCTGTCTCTGTGTCATTCCTTCTTTGCCAACTCCGTCCACACCTTTGGGGACCCCTGGACCTGCTGGGGTTGGACCCCAACACCCAGATGCCATCAGAAGCTGACTTCTAGAAAATTGTTTCATAGAGAATTTTTTAAAAATATATTGTATTGATTTTTTTTTTTTTTTTTTTAGAGAGAGGAAGGGAGAGGGATAGAGAGTTAGAAACATCAATGAGAGAGAAGCATCAATCAGCTGCCTCCTGCATGCCCCCCACTGGGGATGTGCCCGCAACCAAGGCACATGCCCTTGGCCGGAATCGAACCTGGGACCCTTCAGTCCGCAGGCCAACGCTCTATCCACTGAGCCAAACCGGTTAGGGCATAGAGAATTTAACTGTGACATACACTGAGTGGCCAGATTATTATGACCACCCCATCAGTATTTCATTGACACTTCGAAAAATACTGAATATTGAAAACTTTCTAAGAAAATACTCTTAAGGTTTTATTATTATTATTATTATTATTATTATTTGCATAACTAATTCACTTCATTGTACTGATGGGGTGGTCATAATAATCTGGCCACTCAGTGTATAAGCAACCATTTCTACCATAGACTATGCACAAATATGAGAGTAGCTGGTTGAGTTTCTCACTTAATAGCTTTATTTCTTTATCAACAGTTTGACTAAGAAAATACAAGTAAGTCCACAGTGTCACAGGAGTATATGCAGAAATGACATTCACTAATAAACTGAAACCTGAAAAATGAGTAAGATTTAGACCTTCAAAGAGGTCAGGGGAAAGTGTTCTAAGTAAAGCGGATAGCATGTGCAAAGGTCCAAAGGAAAAAATAAGAATGGTATAGTTTAGAAAATGACCAAAAGAACATTGCTTGTCCAAGGACAATAGTGACGGGGAGGAGTTGGAAGTCAATGGGGAAAGAGGAATAAATCATACTAAGGGATCTGGACTTGATTGTCTGAGGAACATAGAGAAGTCATCAAAAGAATTCATGCAGAGAAAAGATGTGACCATACTTTAATTTTATAAAAATTACTTTGGTACCAGTGTAGAGAGTAAACTAGGGAGAGCAAAACCATGAATAAAAATCAGGAAGGAGGAAAGAGATGAGGATGGACTTTACTAGTGTATGATATTGGAGATGGAGAAGAATGATTATAGTTAAGAGATAACTGGTAATTGCAATCATGAGTGCTTAATGATTGATGGAATGCTGAGGAGAAAGGGAGGGAAGTGAGGAAGCGCTCCAGGGTTTGATGACGTAAAGTCGTGGAGACTAGGGCCTGTTACTGTGTCAGGGACGGCTGGAAAGAGAAAGGATGCGGGATGGAGCTGACAAGTTCATTTTGCACATTTGAGGTTGAGATATCTTTGAGACATCGAGGGCTAGCTTTTCAGTAGCAATTGGATGTTGTTCTGGGGACTCCCTAGACTAAAGATGTACATGAAGACCATGTGAAAGAATGAAACTGACCAGGGAAAGTTTGAAAACCCCAAAGAATAGCAGACTTAGAACAGAGCCCTGAAGAAAATCAATGTTCTAAGATTAGGTAGAGAACCAAGAGTCACAAATGCAACTGAGAAAGAGCATGCAAAGAGGTAGGAAGAACACGAGGAGAGTTAATCTGGCAGACATTATTAGCTGAGCACCAACCTGCTTCTTTTTTTCTAGTTTTTTTCCAGCCTCTCAGGCCGTCCAGTATTGCCTTATGATTGGGTTCTCACTCATGCAATGGCAGCAAAAGCGATGAAGGCCGCTTTCAAAGCTGATACGTAAAAATCTCCCCTAATGATCTGTCTTTTTTCCATCCAATGGCTCAGTGCTAACTCTTAGAGCAGCGGTTCTCAACCTTCCTAATGCCGTGACCCTTTAATACAGTTCCTCATGTGGTGGTGACCCCCAATTTCATTGTTACAAATTGAACATAATTAAAGCATAGTGATGAATCACAAAAACAATATGTAATTATATATGTGTTTTCTGATGGTCTTAGGCGACCCCTGTGAAAGGGTCGTTCGACCCCCAAAGGGGTGGCGACCCACAGGTTGAGAACCGCTGTCTTAGAGGAAGCCAGAAACCTTCCTCACCCCTTAGGAGAAAACACTGGACTTTAGAAGAGTGAGAAATAAACTTTTGTTAAGCCACCAAGATTTGGGGGGTTATCTGCTACAAGAAAAACAGCCTTCATGTATACAGTGTGGAATCAAAGAAGACAAAAAAAGAGACTATTTCAAAAAGGAGGAAGTACTGTATGCAACAATTAAATGACAGCTGAGAAGTCAAGCAATTGAGTACTGAAAAGAGTCTCTTAAGTTTAGCAACACATAGGTCCTGAGTGACCGGCATGTATCAATATTTGCAACTGAAGAATTTTAGGATAAAATGAAACATATCTATGATCTTGATGGTGGTGGTTGTTGTAAGGCTGTTTCTGCATTCATAAACTAGTTTGGTTATTTTGACAAACTTTGTGTCTGGGATGATTTAAATGTCACCTTTCAATCAAATAAGACTTCTGAGGGTGGTTACCCAATTGGATTTCTGTTCATTGACTTGGTCCTCAGTTTTTGACTGACCAAGTATAGTACTTAACTCTTTTGAGTCAGCTGGATGGAAGAAACAAAGCCTATCCAATCTGGCAGAGAAAACCCTGAAATCTATAGTAATCAATCAATCAATCAATCAATGGCTGGTGTGCCTGACTACAACCACCACACCTATTGTGAATTCTCTGAATTTTCTAAATCAGTGATTTAAACCTAAATTTAACACACACCAAACCTTAGTGTGTTTAACAGACATAGGGACCTGTTAAAAATGTAGAGAACTAGACTCCCACGTCCAAATATTCTAATTCAATAAATAGAATTCACATTTTTTAACAAGCACTTCAGCTAATTCTGATTGGCATAGTCCTTAGCCCCCACTCTGCTAATCACTGATCTGCATCTATTGGAATGCTTTAAAATCCAAATTTGTTCTCAAAAGAGAAACTATCACTGAGCCTCGGGCACCTGGCACCAAAATGGAAAACTTGAAAAAAAATATCAGAAAAGCATTTTTGTTATAATAAATGGAAGGGAGAATTGTAAAAGGCAATGTCACATCTCCTGCTCTTATACATTCACAGCATTATTTTCTCCATTCTTATACATCATTCCCTCATTGTAAAATTGTAAAGTGATAATTCCATGATGACACTTCCTCTTTTCAGAGTCTGGAGTACAATTAGCAGGTGATGCGACAAGCTTCTTATTACTTGATGCCCTATGTGCTCAGTGTGAAAGCAAGGACGGATTTTACTAATCTTCAGATGTACAGAAAAGCAGCTAAGGACAATATCCCCAATCACATGCTGCTGGTGCCTGAAGCCTGTGCCTTAGGCAGCTCACTCAAATGCCTGTTTACGATTAAAGCTTCATTTATTCCCATTAAACCAATTTCTGAAAGAATTTCTCTACCCACAGAAATGTCATATGTAGAGAAGTAAGCAGCTGAGCCTTTTAGAAACTTGTATACAAAAGGTTTATGCAAAAAGTGTCCATAGTCCATGCTTGGCCTGATTTTGTGTGGAATTTAGCTCAATAGCTAATCCAATCTGGAAAAGAAAGGAAGGCAAGAAGTGAAGAGAGGGAGGAAGGAAGGGAGGGAGGTTTCAGTTAATCAATTTCAAGTGACCAGAATAACTAATTTTAGTGACTCGAGTCAGTGCAATGACTATAATGCATCCCACCCAGCCTTGCTTCATGTAGACTATCTATTGACGACTTTATCAAATGCTTGAAAATAGTGTAAGCACCTGATTAAATTAGAAAGGGAAATTGGCCATGAATTTAAACTTATGTGGCAAAACTTGAAAGCCAGTTTTTATCAAGTGAGGTTGTATGCTCCTCCCTTTTACATGATAGCCTCATTCATGTTTAAAATTAAATCTTTATTGTTGGAAGTATTACATATGGCCCCCTATTTCCCCTATTGATCCCTTCTAGCCTGCACCCCCTACTCTTCCCCCCTCTGCCCCCACCCCAGGCCTTCACCACCCTATTTCCCATGGGTTATGCATATAGGCATACAAGTTCTCTGGTTGATCTATGATAGCCTCATTCTAACAGAATCTTACTTCTCAGCAAACTCGCCTTTTAAGATAGCCCGCCCTCTGGTATGACTTAGGGTAGGACCCCCCCATCCCACACCATCCAAAGGGGTCTCCACTTGAAGCCCCACTGCCTGCTCTCCATTAGTCCCTCTGGCTCCTGGTTCCTTCATTTGTAAAACAGGATAGGAATAGAACCAACCTCACTAAGTTCTGAGAATTAAATGAGACGATGTATGTAAAATGTGTAGGAAAATGCCTGGCAATTTGTAAGTCTTACACAATTGTTGCTCAAGAGAAATACATCCTAGGCACAGGGGTTTCTGCCTACCATTATGCCGATGGGCATTCTTAACTGTTTGCAAAATCATACACTGAACACAACAGCGCTCATGGGGAATCGGCATCAGGAGCAGATCCCTCAAAATCTTTGGCACCTTTAAACCAGGGCACTAACAAAGCACTGAGAACCCTGAAGGTGATGCTAACAGAATGGAGTCTCCGCGGGCCTTTGCCCTGAGAACCTGAGTCCTCTACCCTTGGATGTCTCACAGCCTGAGACTCACTCAGGCTCCCCCTTGGGAGATGTGGGTCTTTAGCATCAGTCACTTTAATAAAGACAGTTATGTCCAGAATAAAAATAGAATTCAGAAGTTTGTTCTTTTTTGTTGTTATTGTCATCCCCTAATTACCAATCGCATCTGAGTTGATTTGCATTTAAAATACATGCTGTAGTGGAACAGACAGTAGGTGTAATGTTAAAAAATTCAGAGGACGTGAGAATGGTGCTGTGATAAACAGTGTATCAGAGGTCCAACCCTCCCCTCTCCGCCGTCCCCTCAGTATTCTTTTAAAAGTGGCTTGGTTGAGCTCCATTATTAAGTGCTAAAAACGCTGATCTTGTTAGGCGTTTGGAATAGTGTGTGCATGGGTGCACCCTGGTGGTAAGCAAATGCCAGTCAGACTTGATGTGCTTGGCAAATATATTAACCAGAGAAAGCAGCTCTATTGTTTTAGCTCCCTTGACTTCTCAGCCAGTAATAAACAAAGGAAACTCAACTCTGAGCTTTCTCAAAGGACATTCTTTCACTGTTGCGGGTTTTTTCCCTTCCTTTGGTCCTCACTTGTTCCTTGTTTTTTTCTCTTTTCATTTCTCCTTTAAAACTGGATTTAAAAAAATAAAGATTTCTACTGTTTTAAAAGCAAGAGCTGTTTTCCTGAAAGATTTTACGTCCAAGATCCTTTGAGGGAACTAATGGGAATGTGATAATACAGCAAACAACAGTTTCAAGTGGCTTGTAGTCCCTCTTTATTATTTTTTTAAGCCAACTTTTTTTAATCTTCACCGGAGAACCGGATGGAACCCTCAATCTTTTTGGTGTACAGGACGACACTCAACCAACTGAGCCACCCGGCCAGGCTTCAGTTAAATTTTTATTGAAGCCTAACATACATATAAAAAAGTGCACATGTCCAAAGAGTATAACTCAATAAATTTTCACAAGCTAAATACACCTGCATAACCAGCACCCAGATGAATATTATCAGCTCTCAGAGCCCCCTTGGACCCGTACAAGCCGTCCCCACACCCTAAAGGTGATGACACCCTGACTTCTAACACCACACCATGAATGTACTTGTTAATGCCTTTGCAGTAGTCCATGAATAGACCATCTTTCATGTAACCATTCCCCATCTTTCTAATATTGGACCTTGAGGATGCTTTTATATTTTTAACTGTGAAACCTTCTGCTCATATATCTTTGTTGTGGACCCTCTTAAACATAGTGGATGCTCCTATAGACCGCTTGTCATTTCCACGCTTCCTGCTCATCATTGGGAAGTCATATCACCAAATAAAAGAGAAACCAAGGACTGCTGTGAGTAAGGCATCAACTGCTGTGCCAGCAACAAGGAAATACGTCTTGTTATGTTTTTGGCATTTGTTCTGCTACCTATGCAGCCGCAGCCTACATGGAGCTTAGCCACACTCTGAGGGTCCCATGGTAGAAAAGTCGCAATGCAAAACCTAGCTCACCTCACTCCCTCCATCTCTCCTCAGCTGGAGGCTACACATGTTTCTTTGAAAGAGACAGTTTTCTGAGGCCCTGCATCCAATCTTTCAGTATGCAGGGTGGGGCAAAAGTAGGTTTGCAGTTGTTAGTATGGAAAATAATACAATGATTAATAAATAATAGTACAACAATAAGCTCTGCTTTGTGACCTCACAACTGTAAACCTACTTTTGCCCCACCCTGTGTGAATAGGATGTAGTTAGATTAAGTGGGCACTTGCTGAGTTGTACATGGGCGGACTCGATGGGACATTACCAGTGTTAGTTGTGATCGCTAGTGAAAGGGAAGGTAACAGACCTCAGAAGGATGCAGAGCTCAATTCCTCCTCAAATGAGGGGAAATCGAGTGGAGGAAAGGAGAGATCATCCCGCCATGATATACTCAGAGGGGGATGGCCCGTTTGAACACGTTTTGAATCCTCTCATCCTTGCAGCCATTTGCTACGGCCTCACCACTTGACAGGTGAAGTATTCACATCCAGATTTCATTTACCTTTTGTCACAGACACTCCAGTGCACTCAGACTCCAAATAATCATGTCAAGACTCTGGCCACATGTGCCCTGAGACTGCATTCTTTTTGAGGCCATTTATAATTGTCAAATCTGATGGTGAAACCAAGTCCTCATCTGGCTGATGGCTCTACTACATTTGGCCTAATTGTCGACTCTCACACGCTCCTCTCAGAAATGATCCCCTTGCATTTCCTTCTGTGGCTCTCATCTACACGTCTCTCTCTCTCTCTCTCTCTCTCTGATTTCGTGTTCCTTCATTGCCACCTCTATCAGCACGACAGCTCTGTTTTCTTGTCCACAGACTCTGCAAGACCCATAGCATTTCTGCTGCTCTGTAGCATTAACTTACTTGTGGCTTTGGCTTGCCATGAGGTCAGAGTTTGCATGACCATGTGGTCCAGCCTACAATAATATATGGTCAGACAGTCACCAACCATACCTCTTAAGGCAAAGGTCTGAGGAAAATCTGGCTGGTCACAATCAAGCCAAAAGATGGGATGACTTTGGGCCAGGTATACACCTCTGGTCTAATCAGTTGTAGATGGTGGTGGGCATGCTACCCAATCAGTAGGCCCCACAGGGAGCATTGGGTGAAGGCCAATTGACTGTAAGCTTATGGTAGAGTTCTTCACTCTGTAACAAGGAAATACATCTTGTCTACATACAACCCCATCTCTACTAGAACCATTATTTATCTCTCCTTAGTCTCCTGTCCTTCCCTTTGCTACATCCACAATGGAAGTTTTGCCATTTTTTTTCTTATCTTTTCATGCCTTTGCCAATGTCCTTCTCTCTGTCTGAAATGTCCTTTACCATTTCTTTGTCTGCAAAATTTATCTTTTAAGACCTAACTTCACCTTCTCTGGAATAACTTTCCCTACTTTTATAAGCACAGTTTGCTCACCTCTAAGTTCCCATTCCCCTTTGTACTCACTTTCAGTTTAGTAGTTACTATACCCTATGGGCGCTATCTTTTCATACAGCTACCACAAAATCAGACATATGATTTTATCCTTTTAAGAAGGTTTAAGTCATCTGGTGAACAGTTATTGAGTGTTTACTGGATGCTTTACTGTCTGCTCAGTTTTATTTGGCCTGCCTTAACATCCTCTGAAGCCTGTTTGCATGAGAAAGATGGCCTTGCTGATGACTTTTTTATTGAAAAAATGATCTCAATTGGCCTTAAAGAACCATCCTTCCCTAATTGGGTCTCCTGGGGGCAGAAGCTCCATTCCAGCTGCTTGTGTGGCTTTGGGCAGCTTAGCTGGCCTCCTCAGGGTTTTTGTTTTTTTAGCTGCAAAATTTATTGAGTTAATCTTTACTTAGTACCTACTCTATACTTGTACTGGTCTCAGTACTATTATTCAAAAGCATTCAGAAGACTGTTTATGCCCTGAAAGAACTCACAAATAAAGGGGGACATTCACAAGTAACTAGGACGCAGTTTTATAACAGCTATTACTGATTGCTAAGATCTCTTTCATGTCTAAAGGAATGCGACTCTGTGAGTTTTAATTAACTTATAAATAGTTGATATGTAAATGAGTGTCTTTGAAGAACTGATTCTCTTAAGGATTTAAAATATGCATCTGTACAATTTGTTTACATTTTCAATTTGTAATTGACTGTATTAGAATTTCTTCTTACAGAGTCATAAGGCTCTAAAACTGTAAGAGATTAGGAATGCATCCAAAATCAAAACAACAATGAGGTACCATCTCACACCTGTCAGAATGGCCATCATCAACAAATCAACAAACGACAAGTGCTGGAGAGGATGTGGAGAAAAAGGAACACTTGTGCACTGCTGGTGGGAATGCAGACTGGTGCAGCCACTATGGAAGGCAGTATGGAGGTTCCTCAAAAAATTGGAAATGGAACTCCCATTTGACCCTGTGATCCCACTACTAGGAATATATCCCAAGAAACCAGAAACACCAATCAGAAAGGATATATGCACCCAGATGTTCATAGCAGCACAATTCACCATAGCTAAGATCTGGAAACAGCCTAAGTGCCCATCAGTAGATGAATGGATTAGAAAACTGTGGTACATCTACACGATGGAATACTATGCTGCTGTTAAAAAGAAGGAACTCTTACCATTTGCAACAGCATGGATGGAACTGAAGAGCATTATGCTAAGTGAAACAAGCCAGTCAATGAAGGAAAAATACCACATGATCTCACTCTTTCATGGATAATTAAGACCATTACAAACTTTTGAACAATAATAAATACAGAGGCAGAGCTGCCTCACACAGATTGTCAGACTTCAGTGGTAAGGCCAGGGAGGGTTGGGGGACAGGAGGGAGGGGAGTAAGAGATCAACCGAAGGACTTGTATGCATCCATATAACCATAACTATCGGACATAAGACACTGGGGGGTAAGGGAGGGCAGGGGCTTGTCAAGGGTGGGGGGGGGGGGTGGAAAAGGACACTTATGTAATACCCTTTGTAATACTTTTAGCGAAAAAAAAAAAAAAGGAATGGATCCAGTCCAATCCCTTCTTCTACAGGCGAGGAAACTGAGACACAGAGAAGCTAAGGGACCTGCCTCGTATCAGACAGCTTGTTACTAGCAAGTCAGGCCAGGCTGACGTGTTCCTCACCTCACACACAGGTTTGCCTAGAAAGACATTTAGTCCAGTGTCTCTTTGCCCACTGAGGTGCTTAATTCCTGAGCCCTGTCAGTTCGGTTGCACCTTGTCTGCCTTCTCCAGAATTGTGCTGTTCTGAAGGATAGAACTTTCAGCCCAGCTGGTGTGGGTCAGCAGTTGAGCATAGACCTATAAACCAGAAGGTCACAGTTCAATTCCTGGTCAGGGCACATTCCCAGGTTTCAGGCTCGATCCCCAGTAGGGGGTGTGCAGGAGGCAGCCAATCAGTGATTCTCTCTCACCATTGATGTTTTTTTCTCTCTCTCTCCTTTCCTTTCTGAAATCAATAAAAATATATTTGAAAAAAAAAAAAGAACTTTCATCTCTCTACTTCACAACTTTTGAAAATTATATAGTGATATTTTGACACATACTTCTTTAGCTATGGAGGAAGGTCCGTAACTATATACACACTGACACATACAGTTACAAATTCCATTTCCATCGGCTCTATAATTCCTCATTGGAGTGAGCTTAGAAAACACGGTTGTTCCCAAATACAAAAATTTCTTCATTACTCAAACCAGCGTGTTATCCTAATTTTTTTATTCCTCATAATCAAGGCATGCTAGAGACATGGTTTCCATGAGTCCTTTTTCTGAGCTGTCGTGGAGAAGTGTAAATTTCCGGAGTCTTGGCACTGGAAGGGATCTTAGAAGGCATGTAGGTTAATCTCCACATTTTATGGATGTGAAAGCTACAGCCAGAGGGTCAGCAGCCTTTAATAAGCTCCCATAGACAATCACCGAAGCTTAAACCAGAGTCCAGTTTCCTGATTCCCAGGCAGTGCCCGTGTCTGAATGGAAAAGTTCTGCTGGCACCCTCTCAGAAAACCGTACTCTCATTTTGGATGAATGCAAACATGCAATTAAAGCTATTTTCTTCAGCGGCAACACAAGTGCTACTATCCGCTATGCATCAGAGACAAGCTTTGGAAATCTCTCCGGCCTCCCAGTCACATGTTTCTCAGGTGGTTCCGTTGGCCTATATAGACTTGCCCTGGCTAATAGGTAAACATCCCATTTGTCTTGATGAAAGTAGGAGAAAAAGGATGAAATTTCCACCTGCCTGAAGGATTGTTTTGTTGATATGGAAATGGTTTGTTGTGGAAATTCCTTGAGCCATTGTTTTCTGCCCACAGATGGTTTCCTCAAATTTTTCCACACTGAGGAATTGTTGACAGTATATCTTAAGGATAAATATTTGCACAAATTAGATCTTCCTTTAACTTCAGCCATGAACCAGAGCAGCCTAGTGGGAGACGGCCCTCATCCCAGTAGGTGTGAGTATTTTTGTGCTCAGACCTGGCCTATTTGGTCTTTTTGCTGTTTCTCTTCATTTAGCCCCAAAAGGCCATCCTGTCTTCCTGTCTAAGTTTTCTTCCTCTCTTCCTCACTCTTCTTTGTAACATCTTCCCCTCATCCTACTGTGGTCTTTCTCATGTTCTCTTTTTCACAGGTATCAGTACAAACCCTATCCCATTAGTATTTATGTCACATAAACTAATCATCTGAAAGCATGAATATTTCACTTTTATTCTCTATGTATTAATGTTAAATAGACATAAACTGGGTGTCCCTGTATTTTGAGTTGGATAGTAAGCCTTTATTTTAAAAAGAGGATCCCAGCCCGGCTGGTGTGGCTCAGTAATTGCCAACCCATGAACCAGTAGGTCAGGGTTTGATTTCTGGTCAGGACACATGCCTGGGTTGCAGCCTCGATCCCCGGGGGGGGGTGGAGGGGGGGTGGAGGGGGGGTGGGGGGGGGTGGCGCGTGCAGAAGGCAGCCAAATGATGATTCTCTTTCATCAGTGATGTTTCTAACTCCCTCTCCCTCCCTTCCTCTCTCTGAAATCAATAAGAAATCATCTTAAAAAAAAAAAAAGAGGGTCCCAGCGGCCCTGACCAGGTAGTGCAGTGGTTACAGCATCATCCTCATAAGCCAAGGTTGCAGGTTTGGTCCCAGGTTTCGGTCAGAGCACATGCAGGAGCTTACCAATAAATGCATAAATATGCAAATCGCTGTTTCTCTCTCCCTGCCTCTCTCTCTCTCTCTCTCTAAGCAATAATAATTTTTTTTAAAAAGTTAAAAATTGGCTCTCAGTGAGTGGGCTTTTTTGTCTTTAGACCTGATCATGAAGAAAACACCCAGCCCTTCCAAAAACATCCTGCTTCTGACTCCCCAACAGAAATGCTATTGGATTCAATCCGATCTTTGGGCACAAACCCCTGAGGCTGTTCACTCAGTCTTCTCGGGGGGGATTTTATCTGCTGATGTTTTCCTCTGGTTCTAATGTAGCCTGAAGTCCTACCTTTAAGACGGCTCTTAAAAAATTAGAGACAGAAAGCAAAAAGCTAGCCACCAGGACACAGGCAAACAGAGGCCAGACCCAGTCCTGGCAGGCTGCGGCATCTCCACTTGGCTGTGGCAGCAAGCCTAATGAGAAGAAAACCATTAATGAAATAAACAAAACACTTCTGCTTGATCAGAGGAGGCAATATGGGCAGCAGCACATTTGCCAACTCCTGGCCCTTTTCTAGAAGAGAACTACACGTGTTCCAAGGAGTTGGTTTGTTTTAATCTACTATGGTCACTTCCAGAAAAAGCAATTCAGAGTATATGCCCCTGAATGTCAAGTTCATCCTGCATTTTGCCTTTACCTTAGAGCAGTGGTTCTCAACCTTCCTAATGCCGCAACCCTTTAATATAGTTCCTCATGTGGTGGTGACCCTCAATTTCATTGTTACAAATTGAACATAATTAAAGCATAGTGATTAATCACAAAAACAATATGTAATTATATATGTGTTTTCTGATGGTCTTAAGCAACTCCTGTGAAAGGGTCGTTCAACCCCCAAAGGGGTCGCAACCCAGAGGTTGAGAACCACTGCTTAAGAGGCTCAAAAGTAACTGGACTATCTTGGTTGCATCCCTCCCACATGAGGAGAGACTAAAAGACAGACCAATCCCGGTTTTCGGGTTTTAGGAGATATCTGAGCCAGCACAGTTATTGTGGTTCTTTTCTTAGATAACTTCACTTGCTGGCTCCCATACCCCGGGTGTCTCATGGCCGACCTTGGGAAGTTGGGACCACCTCACTTTGGGCCCTATCTTCTCTCCACTGCACTATTCCTGGTGGCGATGGATGGTGTGAAAAGCCCTGATGGTGTTCTTTCTCTGGTATCTGGTCCCTAGCACAGCTGTGGTACCTCACTGGAACCTGGCCTAATGGTCTTATGCAGTCAGATAATTATTCACCGATTATCTTCATTGAGCACATGCTGGGGAGAAAAATAATAGTAGGAGACAGAAAACATTATCTGCTCAGATTCAAAATTGGCTTCCAACGACTTGATTCTGGTTCATGTTATGAAAGGAAAATGAATAGTCTGCCTTTTATTGCTATGAATGGTTTTGCTGAGCCCTTCCCCCATCACAATCTCACATCAGAAAATGCAGGTGTTTCATACTCTTTTCCAGGAATGAGGGTGGATAATAGAACCATCTGTATTGCTTCTGTTGGTCCTTGTTGAGACCAATAACATGTATTTGTGCCATGATATTGGAAGAGAGGAGTCCCATCTGTTTGAGTTTCTATGTTATGGCTCCAGGTAACTTTTGTTAAAACATAGGAATGACACCTGGAAAGTTCTGCAGATCCACTGAGCACTTTAGCAGGATTGGTTAAGATTAGGTAGCTTAAGCCCAACCTGTGTGGCTCAGTGGTTGAGCGTCGGCCCATGCACCAAGAGGTCGCTGGTTCTATTCCAGGTCAGAACACATACTCAGGCTGTGGGCTCAATCCCCAGTAGGAGGCGTGTAGGAGGTAGCCAATCAATGATTCTCTCATCATTCATGTTTCTCTCTCTCTCTCTCTCTCTCTCTCTCCCTCTCCCTTAAAACATATTTTTAATAAAAGATTAGGTAGCTTGAATATCCAAAGCTCTAAAAAGAAGCAAGGTTTTACGAGAGAGGAGGGAGTTAAAAGATTTCTTGGAAGTTTAGATCTTCGTAGGTTGTAAAATTAAGGACACTATATATTTAGGGGCTAACACACAAGGTCTGGGCACCTAAGCAATTTTTAGAGAGAAACAACTGAGGGGTGCAGGAGGAGGGATACTGTGGGGAAAGTTGGAAGGGATGATGGTGATGAGAGAGAAGGTAAAATAGCCCCAAAGGGAAGCCCTGAGGGAAGCTCACCTTTTACTGAATATGAACTTCGAGGAAATCAAATGACGTAAGGAGGAGTAAATATTATTCAGGTGTACTACTTGAAATTTATAGTTAGGCTTTTTTCAAATGCCAAATAAACTTAAAACAGCAAATACCTTGCAGCCAACTTTTCCGAAGCTTTGATTCATCCTTTCCACATGAAACAGTGGGTCTGTTGGCCATGAATGACCAGCACGTGGCCGCTTAGATTGGTCACTGTGAGAAATGCCAGCACTTCCCATGGTCCATGTTGGCGAGCCCCTCCCAGGAAGAGCTCCTGCTGCCCTGCTCACTGTCCAGATTGGTCACTGTGCGCCCTTGGTCCTGACTTCACGCCTCAGTCCAATCCCCGTTACAAAAACAAAAGCAAAAGACCCGCCAGCAATGACTCGTTTTATATTGAAATCACTTCTTCCTCAGGAGCCAAGAAAGGATGAAAACACTTTAGCCGACGTGATCTGAAAAGTAAAACCGGTTCTTTTACCTCCTGATCCCTGGGTAAAGGCTTATGAACTCAGCAAATCCCTCTGTTCAAAGGGAGGCTTTGAGATAGCGAGTTAAACTCATTTGCTTTGTGTTTGTACCTGCTGTTGGAGGTCCAAACACATCACCCAGGTAATTAAGTCTTTTCAGAATATTCTAAGGCCTGTTTTCAGAGCGACTCCAAACAGCAGGGACATGAGAGGTTCAGTCATGACAGTACGCAGAAAAGTGAAGTTTCTAATAACCTCAATTTTCTTAAATCCAAGAATGCCTCCAACCCTTTTGGTGATTACTAAGAATGGAAACATTTATCTTCACATTGGCACATGCGTTATGCGTTATGCAGGCCCCGTCCACACACACGCACAGTCTTAAAATGGTGTTTTAAATGGTCGCAGGAAAACTAGAACTTCCCTGCTGGCTCTCCGGCCTAGAAGGCCTCCAGGAGAGGGAAGTAATGGGCAGAGGCCCTCCCTGGGGGGAACCAGCCCGCAGCAGAATGTGGGAGGGGAAGGCAAATTGGTTTCAGGTGGCGATTCCTCCCCACCCACCCGCCACCACAGTATGCACCTGGCGCCTGCTTCCTTTTAAATGGCTTTCAGCAGCTTCTCCCGCCCAGGAGTTGACTGGATTTGTAAATTGTCTGTTGGCTACAATTTTAGCTCTGTATTTTCTGTTTGTATTTCCCCCTCCTCCCCGCCCTCCTTAGTTCTTCAGTTCCAATTTTGAGGGGGGGAAAAAGTGGATTTTGCAAGGAAGAAAGGATAAAAGAAGAAAACAAGGAAGGGAGGAAAGAAGAAAAGAGGTACTGAGGGAGGGAGGGGTGGAGGGAGGGAAAGAAAAAGAAAAGGAAGGGAAAGAAAGAATTTACTTGCTCCCTTACATAGTGACAAGATGTTTTTATCACAATTTTTCTCCCTATGAAAGAATGTCCATATTGGCCACTGTACACCCTTGTATAGCATTTAGCGTATTTCATTCCATAGAAAGTTTTAAATTCCATTCCTGCGGATTCTAAAAGCCTGTCCGAAACATAGAATTTGAAGAGTATTTTGAAAGCAGGAAAAACCACCTTCTGGTGTAGGAATACTGCTATTTTAAAAATCTCATTCAATATGAAATGAAAGATGATAATAATTTGTGGGTTGACGAGTGACCATTAAACAATGTAGAAATGACTGCTTTCACCAGTTGAATGTTTTATTAACTTTATTGGGGTGACATAGTTCAAATGAACATACAAGTTGCAGGTGTGGGTTTCTGTCACAAGATCTGTATATTGCACCACAACCCAAAGTAAAATCTTCTCCTGTCACCATATATTAGCACCTCCCTTCCCCCCTTCCATCTGGCAACCCTTAATGGTAGATTTTAAATGTTCAGATGCAACTCCAATATTATTTTTCCTGGATTTGTGATTTTTAAAAATAAAATAGAAAGTTATTTCATTTTTAATTGATACTTTATTTTAAATTAATGGGAAGAAGAAACTTAACATAGTTATGCCTTTGTTTTGCTCTGCCAATTTCTTTTGGGAAAAAAAAACAACACAAAACTTAGTTTAAATTCGGTTTAGCATATATAGAAATTTCTCCCTAAAATAAATTTGAGTTTCTCTTAATTTTATCTGCAGCTTAACACTTACTAAATTTTATTCTGAAACTAAGACTTAAACTCTAGAATGCTTTTGCGATGCTCCTGACCTCAATATTTCAGTATAGACTGAGATTCCTGCTGAGAGCCCATCAGAAGAAATATGCAGTCCGTTACTCCGGGCCTGGCTGGTGTGCTGCAGTGCCTGCTGGGATTTCTTCCAGTCGGAGGTATGTTTTCCACTTTTTTATTAGTTTCTTTCCTTGGTTAGTAGCATGCATGTGAGGTTTGTGTTTCTGGTTTTGAAAAGATTTCTAGATGAAAGTTGGCTAAGTTGTTTCGACCCTGTTTTATAAATACGAAGTATCCTGTACGATCTGTGATTGCTAGGTGACAAGGTCAGGGTGAGGTGATGGATATTTCATTTGCTCATTTGAAAAGCAAGCTGTTGTGTAGTGTGTTACTAATTGAAGTGGGACCTTGTCAATCTAACTGGTTAATGTTTCCTTTTATTAATTCTGTTCTTCCTATTCAATGTTCATCTTTAAGACTAGCGTTTGAGCCCTAACCAGTGTTCTCAGTGGTTAGAGCGTTGGCCCGAGGACCGAAGGGTCATGGGTTCGATTCCAGTCAAGGGCATATACTTTGTTTTGAGGCTCAATCCACGGCCCTGGTTGGGGCATGTGCAGGAAGCAACTAATCACTGTGTCTTTCTCACATTGATGTTTCTCTCCCTCTCCACCCCCCCCCCCCCCCCCCCCCCGCTTCCTTTCTACTCTCTCTAAAAATCAATGGGGAAAAAATATATCCTCCTGTGAAGATTAACCAAAAACAAACAAACAAAACCAGTGTCTGAGACTAGAGAGGTTGTGGGTTATTGCTTCATTTCAGGGAAGTATTCGGGAAGTCTGGGAGTACTGTTGAGGTTAGACATTTTATGTTTGAAACTCAGCTTCTCAACAGTTTGCAGTGTGTGCTTTCCCTGCTCGGTTATGCGACTGAGTCGCAGCTGCTCTGAGCGGCTGCCAGCTCAGTTCACCACTAGGCAACCACTTCGTTTGCCCAGACTGAGGAGGTAATGTGCTAGGGTGAGGGACTGCGGCATGGAAGGGTTACAGAATGTTACAGAATGTGCTGGGAGGAGGAAATCAGACATGAGAAATTGAATGTGCTCGGAGGGAGGGGGATGTATGAGGAAGAATTGTTTTGCCAGGATATGAGGATTGTGTATGTGCTGGGAGGAGGGACTGACGTATGGAGGGGGGTTGCAGGGTTAGGAACCATGGAAGAAAAATTGCTAGATTGTCTTAGACCAGTCAGGTGTGACTCTGTTTACCCCCTCCCCCTTTGTGCTTATGAACTTTCTGTGAGCTTCTAAGGTAACACTGTTTTGCTTCTAAGGTAACACTGTTTTGCTATAAAAATCATAATGCACACTTGCTCTTTGCCACATGCCGAGAGGCTTCCCAGAGGGGGAAGGTATGGGCTGTGGTCAGCTGGCCAGCTTAATAAAAGGCTTTCAAATTTAAATTCTGAGTCGGTGGTCTATCTCATTGAGCCAACCCATAACAGTAAAAGATATTTGAGTTTTGGAGCTTATATGAAGTTGGTGGTGGAATAAAAATGAAATGTGGGTCTAAATAAATTTTGAAAAAAAAAAATTGACCAACAGGAAACTTTGGCTATGATTGGTGAATAATCTAGAAGTCATCATCTGTATATGAATAATAAACACATACATTAAAAAATAAATGAGTTCTTCCTGCTCTGAGGTTAGGGGTTCCAGCCGGGGGTGGTTGGCTCCCTAGGGGACTTTTGGAGGTTTTAGATTGTCACAATGACTGGGGACAGCCCCAGGCAGTTAGTGTGCAGGCTGGAAGTACCAAGAAACCCTCCATGCACACAGGCATTCTGGCTTCAGGAAGAACTGTCACAGCCTAACACCAGCAGCACCCTCACTGAGGACCGAGGTAGCCCTAGTCTTAACAGGTATCACATGTCAGGAGACACTAGCAAACTAGAATGGATCTTCTATTATTCACCAATTATAGCCAAGGCATTCTTTTTCTGTGCAGCCTCAGGCCAATAATATAAACTAATTAGGAAACAAAAACTCCCCTCTTCCAGTGAACAGCCACTGTAAGCAATTGGCAACTGAAATTCTCAGTGGTTGTGCCACGGGGGTTGATGGTTTTATGTAAGGCCGTAATGTGCTGGAAAGGGTTTAAATCTCACTGTAGACCGATAGTGCTATTGTCTCAGAAAACAAAAGATTTCCTGTGATTTCCAGTGCTCAAAATTGGGACAACTGTGGAGGTTTGATAGTGTTGGACCTGCAAAAACAGGATTTAAAATTCAAGTGAGCCCTTTTAAGAGCCCAGACATCATTGCTTACATTGACATGACAGAAACTGAAGAGACTCTAGAAACCCATGCGTACATCCAGGACCTGAAGGTAATATAAGCTATGTATTTGGTTCATCCTTAGCCAGTTAACATTTTTTTAAAAATTTATCTTTATTGTTGGAAGTTATACAGATGTACTCTTTTTTTCCCCCATTTATCCCCTCCTGCCCCCAGGCCTTCACCATACTATTGTCTGTGTTCATGGGTTATGTATATATGCATACAAGTTCCTTGGCTAATCTCTTTCTTCCCACTCACCCACCCACCCATGCTTTCCCTTTGAGATTCATCGGTCTGTTCCATGTTTCTGTTTTTATAATGCTCATCAAATGTTTGACTTTGAAATATTTCTTTCAAGTCCATTAGACTAGAGCAATATCCCCTAAAGACAACACCAACTTATCACATCAGTTTTAATTAAGCTCTTAAGATGTAACTTTGCATCTGTGCTTGTGACCCAGAATTCAGTTCTTTATAACTGAACTCTGGGTAACTCTGGGTCACATGGACATCTTGGTTAATCTCATTGTATACATGGAGATGCAGTTACTTTCATTCAACAAGTCTCTGCCTTTAAAACCCATTTACTATAAAGAGATCCCTTGTGAGCTTCCAAAACCATTTTTTGTAACCTTTATAAAGTTGAGTTTTAGCTGTGTTTTTCTCTGTTCTCCATTTTTTGAGCTATTGCTGAAAAACAAAGTGGGTAATAAAATTATTTGAGTTGGGACTGAGTTTAGGCTGTTACATTACAATGAGTTGAACTGTGCTTTAGTTGTGTGTTAGAAAACTGCCATTCTCCTAAATTATCCTCACAACAACCATCGGGTTCAGTGGTATTACCACCAAACCACAGCATCGGAGCACCTGTGTGACTGGGTCCTGAGGTGTAAGGTTTGGAAAGGGGCAGATCTGCCTTCCAGCTTGCAGCTTGCAGCTTTTCCTGTAATATTATATAACCTTCCCATTTTTAAAAATATATATATTTTATTGATTTTTTTACAGAGAGGAAGGGAGAGGGATAGAGAGTCAGAAACATCGATGAGAGAGAAACATCGATCAGCTGCCTCCTGCACACCCACTACTGGGGATGTGCCCGCAACCAAGGTACATGCCCTTGACCTGAATCGAACCTGGGACCCTTCATTCCGTAGGCTGACGCTACACTGAGCCAAACCAGTTAGGGCTAACCTTCCCATTTTTATTTAGATGGGATTGCCTCATGATTTAGCTAATAAAAACGTTCAATAAAACCATGAAAGTACTACAGTGCAGGCACCTCGACCTAAAAAGGAAATTATTTTTGTTGTCTTCCATATGGCTAAGCCTGAGAGAACACAGGTTTTATTCAAACACAACGCTTCAACTTACCTATTAGAGAAGGCTGAGCCAACGCAGTCACACAAAAGGTCAATGCGGTGTATTCTATGGTGTCAAGAAAGGGTATTTTGAGCTCTCTTTTCCTGAAGGGTGGGGCTATGAAGGTACCATGTCCACACCGTCTTCAGTGTTTTGCTTGGTAACTTGGCATCTGAGGTTGCTCGTTCGCCCAGCCTGTTGTATAATTGTTGTTCCCCACTGATTTTCTTTACAATCACAGGAAAGAAGAGCAGGAAAAAGCACTTGGATTCAAGCACAGTTTCATTCAACCATCTAGTCCCTTGTAGAATAATGAATTTATCATAATTTCATGGCTGATTTGCCGCTGCTCTATTTGTTTTCTTGCCTCCTCTGACATGTATCTCTCTTTGGAGTAATAGTACCTATTAATTACTAAATGTCAGAAATAGGAGAAACCATAAAAATCAAAGCTTTTGTTTATTTCAGTAGTACCTGAGGCAAGTTCAGCTTTGAGCTGAATATACACCTCTCCCTCGCATTCTCATAAATGATATTTTTTATATCTGTGATAGAAATGGATCAGAAAGCACAATTTTCAGTAGAATATCAAAAGGATTTATGCATATTCAAGTTTCTGAAGATGAGGGGAAATAATAGGGAAAGTAACTAATTAAATGAATATGGTTAAGAGATTACATTTATTCCCATTTAAAAGGCTACATGAATTTCAATGGAACAAATCGATGGGTCATAATGGGGTCATTTCAACCATCTCTCATTATAATAGGAAAGAAATAAAGTGTTGTAAACCCAAAAAGGACAAGGAGACTAGAGGAGATATTAGTAGACAAACTGGGTATTTGAATAAGGTTTGGAAAACAGAAAGCAGATGGGAGACTAGTACCTGACTTAGAGCAGAGGGAGCGATGTGTTGAAAGGCACACAGAGGTGAATAGCAGAGAAGAGAGTGGGTTTCCATCTGCACCCCTGTGCAGGCAAAGGACTTCGAGGCACCAGGTTACCTCTCTCAAGATAAGCAACCACCTCCCACTTTTCCCCAGAGAGAGACTCTTACACATGGAATGGAGAACATCAGAAGTGACACATATGTGAACATACATAAACATAGACTCTTTCTCTTCAGTTCTCTGAAATACATATGAGAGTTTAAAGTACTTTCCCAAACTTTCTTTTTATTATCTCCCCCTAGGAACCTTTTTAAACTTTTTTCTCCCTAATCACTCACTCCCCAACCAAATAAAATGTTAATATTTGAGATATATTGAATACTTGTTTATATGTTGTATGTATATCTGTGCTTTATACACAAAAAGAAGAAATAGTACAGTTTATTCTTTTTGCTTAATGCAGTGTTCAGAGTTGCTAAACTTTTGTAAGTTAAAAGTTAAATTTAAAAATTAAAAGGCTATTAATATGTAACTTTAAACTGCATGATTTTTGCTAAGTAATTTTTCATGTAATTATTTAGTTCTATAAGTTTTAATTTGTAAAGTTAATAGCAAATTAGCAACAGAGATAATAAATAGCAAAGAAGAGCTTATGTAACTATTAATTGTAGAAAAAGTAATATAATTTAAACATTAGATTCTTAAAATTTATTTTTAATGAACTTACTTTTTAATCTTGGATTGATATGAAAAAATAAATAGCTAAAGATGTTCATTTAGACACAGTCAACAATTTTTTTTCAGCACTTGACCTGATGGGTTGAATCATTTGTATAGAATTAATAATAAAATATGAACTCTTTTTATTTAATTCTCAAAGTCTAAGTCACAAACAAAAACAATGAGGATCAAGCAAACAATATCTATGAGGCAGCCAACAGCAGCCAATGGACATGAGTAGGTCACCTCTTGCCTCAAAATAGACCAATCAAAAGAAAGAAGCCATCTACCCCCCAGAGTTAATTCGCACCGATCTTGTATACATTATGTCTATCTTCCACGAACTCGGTGTCAATGCTGCTTATGTGACATGCAAGAAAACCCAAAAAAATAAGTTAAATTCTTAGGAATAAGGTTCTGTTGGGTAGGCTTAAGCTTTGTAGGGCCACAGACTACTGTAATACTTAAGAGTCTTTCATCACCCAGCAACAGCTAGTTTTCATCCTCATGAGGGCGATGTTATTCCTATTGTAAATGCGTAGTTTAAAGCCAACAGTATATTATGGGGTTTACATGAAAACTATAGCATAAAAACCTGGTCTCAGGATAAATGGAGTTAAAGAGGTACTAGCACTAAGAAATATGGAGATAAAAACGGAACAAGACAAAAACCCAGCTCTAAATTGAAGTTGACTGGTACTGGAGAGAAGACTGAAGAAGTGGGAAAAGGTGAAGTCATGGCTTTGGTTTCTCATTTAAGACGTTTGTTTCTATTTTTTAATGATGTAAATTATAAAATGTTCAAATTAAACTACCAAGAATGTTTATTATATCCTTGCCCTTTTAAAAAATTTAGTTTATAAAAAAATGCCTTTTTTTCCTAATTACACTCAAAATATTCGTAAGTCTATTAAAGGTAAAAAAGTATAGCAGAATGATTCGAGTGGCCATGGGAATCCTGCAGGACAACAGAAAACAAAGTAAATCAAGTTCCACTAGAGAGCAGCAGACCTCTAATTCCCCTTTCACCATTGATTTTTTGCATTAACTTGGATAATCACTAAAGTTCCCAGTTCTCCTTTATTAATAATACTTTACTTACATAAAAATGAGGCTGTCCAAATGGCCAACTGGCACAGGAAAAGGTGCTCCGTGTCACTAATCACAAGTAAACGGTGAATTGAAACCACAGTGAGATATCTCCTCATGCCCCTTAGAACGACTGTCATAAAGAAAGTGAGATAGCAAGTGTTGACAAGAATGTGGAGAAAGCACTGTTGGTGGGGAATGTCAACTGGTGCAGCCATTATGCAAAACAATATGGAGGTTCCTCAAAAAATTAAAAATAGAACTACCATACAATCCAACAACCTCATTTCTGGTTATATCCAAGGGAAATGAAAGCAGGATATTGAAGAGAGAGATGCATTCCCGTGTTCATTGCAGCATTGTTCACAACAGCCAAGACATGGAAAGAGCTTGTGTCCCTCGAAGGATGAATGGACAAAAGATGTAGTATAGATGCAATGGGATATTAATCAGCTGTGACAAAGAAGGGAAACCTGCCATTTGTAACAACACAGATGAACCTTGAAGGCATTGAGCAAGTGAAAGAAGCCAGACAGAAGGACAAGTACTGTGTGATGGTGTCGCTTATCTAAAGTAAATGTAAAATAAAAAACAATAGAGTCTAACTCTTAGAAACAGAAAGTAGAAAAGTGTAGCTTGGAGCTGGGGGGTTAGGGAAATATGGAGAGATTGGTAAAAGGGTACAAACTTGCAGCTACCAGATGAATAAGGCCTGAGGATCTAATGTAAAATATGCTAACTACAGTTGATAACACTGAATTATATAACTGAAGTTTCCTAAGAGAGTAGAACTTAAATATCTCACCAAAAAAATAAAGAAACATAGGAGGTGATGAATGTGTTCATTAACTAGATGGTGGGAATCCTTTCATTATGTATATCATCAAACCACCATAATTAATACTTAAAAATAACATGATTTTATTTGTTGGTTGTACCTCAAAAAGGCTGATAAAAAGAGGGCTGTCACAGTGAAGATTACAACCTCTTTTTAAGTCTGAAGGAAAAAAATTCTATAACTCTTTCTCTGTTTCCCTCTGTTCTACTTACTAAATTCTTTTCATCTAATAAAATCTCAGCTCAAATGTTTGTCCTCCATCCTTTCCTGACCTCCAAATCTAAATTTCATATTCTTTATATTTTCTTATAACATCCCATTATTTTTATGGCACTTACCATATTTTAATGGATACTTTTAAAGTTATGCTTAAAATGTTATATACTTTAAGATATTATATACTTTTTGTGTGTGTTCATTTGTTTTATATCACTTTTACTTAATATACTATAAGTAAGTTCATGAGAGCAAGAATCATATCTGTTTTATTCACAGTTAATTGGGATTCACACTAAATTAAGGGTTTAATCAATTCCTTCATGTAAAGGAGAACCTCTATGAATACTTAAAAAATGAACCTGGACCCAGCTGGCATGTCTCAGTGGTTGAGTGTCGACCTATAAATCAGGAGGTCATGGTTCAACTCTTGGTTAGGGCACATGCCTGGGTTTCAGGCTCAATCCCCAGTGTGTGTGTGGGGGGAGAAGGGGGGTGAAGGAGGAAGCCAATCAATGATTCTCTCTCATCACTGAAGTTTCTATCTCTCTCTCTATCTCCCTTCCTCTCTGAAATCAATCAAAATATTTTGTTTTTAAAAATGAACCTGGAACAGCCTTTTAAAATAATTTCAACCAAAGGGTGGGTTGGGAAATGGTTTGAGTTCATTACGTACTCTCTTAAGAAAACATTTTTATAGATTTATAAGAAAAAGTTGCTTTTTATCAAGTCATAAAAAGAATAAACACAGCTAAATAATCCCATTTTTGCAAATGTTTATAAAAAATGTCAAGAAATCAAGAAACTCTGTCCATGTCAGTAGAAGTTGAGTTTTTCATTAACTGTAAGACTGTCTCATCATCGTTTATAGAAAATGCAGCTATTCGTCAGAATTTGGTTATTTTAAAATGTGACCTCGCCAAACACTTCAATTTGTTCCATTCCTTTTGTTTTACTCTGCGTTGGCCACAGACCTAGTGATGCCTAGCAGATGATTGGGAACTGCTGGCTTCCACTGCGGGTTAAATACGCTGGCCATGTGCTGTTAATGGGCTTGTTAGGCTTCCAAGCATTTAACTGAAACAACTTTCTCCTTGCAGAACTTGGAAAAAATGGATATTTACGTATGTGAGCCAAGTCTCACTGCCTCTTACTCTGACTGCTGTTACAACTTGGACTCGTCTACGTGCTTCAACACAACACTTCTTTCTTTGCCGTAGCCACAAACCTACCCATGACCCCAGTGATATCTGACCTGGACCTATGTCACCCTCCGTTCCATGCTTCAGGTGGTGCTCTTTGCCCAGAGGATCAAATCACTGCTATCGTTAGCTTTGCGGTAGTTTCCCCCCAGCCAGAATTCAGAATAAATGTTTTTCCTCCAGGTGCTTTGCCAGATCTATCTCAAGGACCTCCCATCTGCCTTCATTGCTTTATTGCCTCACTTATTAGCTATTCACATCCCAGAGAATAAACAGAGCTTAATGCAGCCCATTCAAAGCTTTCTCAACGGCCATACCTGAACTTGGGATGACCTTCCTTTCCCACCCTCTTCCCATCCATCTTATCAACTGATCTTCGATGATCTACCACCAGGAAGCTGTCCTGATTTGGAAGCACAATTTCTACCTTCCACTTTCCGCACTGTCTTAGGAGACAGGATAAAGCATTTTTAGTCAATATTTAACTGATTCATTCATTTCTGCAATTGCTGGTGGCTGCATGTAGCTCAGAGAAAGCAGGCGCTATGCACCATTCACTTCATTGTGGACAGGGCTTCATGCTGACATCCACTGGGACACAGGGCTTGGATGAATTGGATAGGCCTCATTCTGATTGAGCAGTGCGATATCATACCACTGTGTAGGTGTTTGAATTCTCTTTTGAAATTGCAACTATTTGAAAATCACAAAATGTATCTTAGTTAAGGATCATTTGTAAGTAACATTCAAAGTATCATAAGCAAAAAATAAAAAAGAAGAAGAAAATTTATCCACAGGAAGTGGTGTACTTTATGAAAATCAAGGAAAGTGCACTGGGCCTTATGAGGAACAACATTGACACTTTCTGGGACCACATGATTCACATCTATAAATTTCTTTAAGTTTCCACCTCACTTTTCTTTCTGCAGAAAGGCATCCTCCCCTTTGCCTGGCATATAAGTAGCTTCACATCAAATCTAACTAGAACCTCTGAGTCCCCATCCCCAGCCTTGGCACATGAAATTGGCTTATATCTAATCCTGGCCCACAGCCTTGTCTAACAGACAGAATCACAAGACCTACAGGCAACTCAGCAGGCTCCATAGGATTAGATTTTCTGAGACAAGACTAGACACATTTTCCTCCAAGAAAGCCAAGGAGCATGAAAAAATAGAGACAAAAAGAATGGCCTGCATTTTTAGAAGATACAATATTTTAATAAATATTAAATAAATGCTCCTAAAAAGCTATGTAACTTGCATATTTATTTTGTTTTGTTTTCTCTCTCCCATACGCAATAGATTGTAAATTCCACAGTCAGGATAGTTTTCTCTGTTTTATTCACTGTTCAAGTGCCTAGAATACTGCCTTGCAGTAAACGTTTGCTGAATGAGTGAATAAAAGGCCTTGGGTAATGATACTGGTGATAGTTATAGTGAATCTGACCCAAAGACAAGAGAATAAGTGACTGCATGCACAAGAGAGCTTATGATTTCTGTGAGAGACATAATTTTCAGTACTTCTCACATTCACATTTTCTTTCTATTATTACCTTTTAAATAAAGTTCTTGAAAGAACTAACCAAACTTATTTATCATTTTATCTTTAAGTTTCAACATAATGTCTGATGCTCAGTGAATAACTATAAATTGATCAGAATGGGTGAATATATACTATTGCTCCTTTGAACAGTATAATGCATGCCATGAAATGCTACCCAAATATTAAATTGTCACCATAGTAAGTTTAGGAAAATGCTATATATTAAATGTTTATGTCCCCTCAAAATGTATATGTTGAAACTAGTCCCCAGTGTGATGGTACTTGGAAGTGATTAGCTTGTGAGAGTGGAGCCCTCCTGAATGAATGGGATTTGTGCCTTTTCATAAAATAGACCTCAGAGAGCACTCTGGCCCTTTCCACTATGTGAAGTTATAGAGAGAAAACGGCTGTCTATGAATGAGGGGGTGGGCTCTCACCTGACACTGAATCTGCCAGCACCTTGATCTTGGATTATGTAGCCTCTAAGACTGTGAGAAATAAATTTCTGTTGTTGATAAGCCACCCAGTTTATGGAACTTCTGATTCAGCCGCCTGAATGAGACAGAAAAGTACCTTGGTAATAGTGGTCAAGATGCATGGGACAATTAGAGATTCAAAAGCAAACTAGGAATTTGACTCAAGAGTTTTGGTAAGGCCTAACTGGTTTGGCTCAGTGGATAGAGTGTCAGCCTGGGGACTGCTGGGTCCCGGGTTCAATTCCAGTCAAGGGCACATGCCTGGGATAGTGGGCTGATCCCCTGCAGGCATGCAGGAGGCAGCCAATCAATGATTCTCTCTAATCACTGATGTTTCTATCTCTCTCTCCCTCTCCCTTCCTCTCTGAAATCAATACATATATATATATATATATTTTAAAAAGAGTTTAGGTAAGACCCATTTGACCTCAATCAGTGTGGTTTTGTTTGTTTTGTTGTTGCCTTTTCCCATAAGGTCCTGAGTTAAAATCTAATCCAGGTTTCTCTATCATCTTAGAAGGGGCAAAACCTTGCAGCAGTTGGACTTGTTTTATCACAAAGTAGATTTTTATGACACAGATGTTTCTGTTCACTCGGTTTTAGATTAGGAGTGTAAGTAACAGAGCATTCTCTTTTCCTTACAAACAATCATCAAAGGGTTTATTCAATTTAATATCATCTTTATGCATTACTCAACAATTCAGCAAATATCTAAATATAAACAATTCTTGGAGCACTTTGCTAAAGAAAAGATTGTTGCCTCTTATGCCAAATTAGTGAGAAACTACATGAAATTTTATCTATGGGCATGTGTGTAAGGGCATATGTAAAATTCAGCAATTTTCTTGTAAATTTATTGTGTATACACAACTCAATTCAATTAGCATTTATTTAACTTCTATGTTAATTAATTATAAAGATGAATATTATTTAGGTCCTGTCATTAGGAACTTTGAATATATTAAATGGAGTAAGAGATATTAGGTAATAATATAACATACCAATATTCATAATACATGGCAATTTCATGTGAGCTCCATGTAAGAGGTAAAAGCTATGTAAATTTCAAGGATGGGTGAATCATATAGTGTCTGATCTTAAGAGTGAAAGTGTTGCCAAGACCGGTTTGGCTCAGTGGATAGAGCGTCGGCCTGCGGACTGAAGGGTCCCAGGTTCGATTCCGGTCGAGGGCATGTACCTTGGTTGCGGGCACATCCCCGGTGGGAGGTGTGCAGGAGGCAGCTGATCGATGTTTCTCTCTCATCGATGTTTCTGACTCTCTATCTCTCTCCCTTCCTCTCTGTAAAAAATCAATAAAAATATATTTTTTAAAAAAGAGTGAAAGTGTTTATAAAATACAGGAAGATTTAAGAAGGAAATACATTTGGAAGGGCCCTTGAAGAACAGATATACAATGCACTAATATTTCAGAATCTGAAATTAGGGGAGAAGCAGTTTTAGGAAAGAATTACATTGGCAGGAGAAACAGTAGCCCAATTTGATGAACAGCCAGTTATCCAATTTGGCTGGATGATGAATTATGCAAAAGGAAGGAGAGAAAATAAGTGTAAAGAGGTCATATAGGATCAGATTGCTCATATAGGATCAGATTGCTCAGTTTCAAATGTCAGATAATTGAATTCTGGTCCTAATTGGATGGTGTTCTGAAAAGAGCAACATTGAGATTTTGAGTAAAGTTGTATCACGGAGAAGTAAGTTCTAGAAGGAGTAACCTTGCAGAATATTTCAGGAGGAATTCTAGGACCAGTGATGTCATTGATGCAATCTTTAACTTGTGAGTTCATTGGGGCTGGAAAGGGAGCTATAGCCATAGACATGGTGAAGACATGAAGAAGATGAGAAGTACAGAGATAAGAGGCACTTCAGAGACAAGAGCCACCAGATTTAGCAGCTAGTAGAATAGAGGACTTGTGGGAGAGAATATGCCACCACTGGAGATGGTGTTCTATTTGGATCCTATTAATAAACATTTAAGACAGAGGTTGGTGGAGTAGGAAGCAATGAACCCAAATGTGATGGATAAGTCCACGGAAGTAGATAAAATATCTGATGAAAGGAAAGATGCTGAGGATAGACTTCCACATGGGAAGAGAATCGTAGTGGGAGGAAAGAGAAATTTCCTGAGAGCCCTAGCTGGTTTGGCTCAGTAGCTAGAGCATCAGCCTGCAGACTCAAGGGTCCTGGGTTTGATTCTGGTCAAGGGCACATGCCGGGGTTGCAGGCTAGCTCCCCAGTGGGGGGGCATGTAGGAGGCAGCTGATCAATGATTCTCGCTCACATTAATGTTTCTATCTCTCTCTCCCCCTCTCCTTTCCTCTCTGAAATCAATAAAAATATATATTTTTTAAATTTTCCTGAGAGTTCAGGAAAAAGAAACAAAAACATGCTTCCTCCGTCCAAGAAGCCAATAGTGGATTGAGAAAAGGCCATTCCATTTGGCAATTAAGTTACTTGTGGTCATTGAGAAAATAGGACTTGTCGGCTAGTTGTATTTATAACCCAGATGGCAAAGAGTGACGTTAGTGAGGAGTGGATGGTAAGAAATCAAATGCAGCCAATTTAGACTAGCCTAACAGTTTTAGTAGTAAAGGAAAAGAGAAAAAGAGCATGGTATCCTGAGATCCAATGCAACCTTCTATTTCCTCCATTTGAGAATTTTGATCTATGAATCACCATGTGAAAAAACTCAATTTGGAATTTGATCTACTCACCCATTGACAAAGTACATGCTAAAGGACCTGTAAAATAGATGGGGTCATTAGCCTTGGCTCTAATGAGAAATACAGTATTTTTGCTGTAATGATCAGTTGGCATGTGAATACTTAAGCATATGAAAAAGCCTTCAGGTAATCAGCAGCTTCCACTATTCATTATCTTATGTTTGGGGTCGTTTTCTTGGCAGAAAATACCATTTAGCTGTAAAATCTATCATCATTCAGAGAGGAATAAAGATTTTGAACAAAATACATATTCTCCTTCTGGAAAAATTATAATTGCTCCATTTTAACTTTCCATGTCCTAGCTCTAATTGCTTCCTACTCCCTTCTGTTCCTTTGCAATTAAAGGCTTTTTCTACTGGTCAGTGTACATGTGAGCTCACTAGAAGCTTTCTACATTATGAAAATGTAGAATATTTTATGTGAAAGTTGCATTGCATGTCACCAGCTGTTTAGAAGGCCTGCCTTTGCTGAAAAAGCTAGGCTGGCGAACTTCGTAGTATGCTATGTTTCTCAGGGGCATGTATCCAAATATTGCTTAGGAAGCACTCATATTCTTGCACAGAGGCATACCTGAGCATAACTGCACACAAGCCTTCGATTGCTAGCTCTGCAACAATCACCCATTCATCCGTTTCAAGTAAGACTACTTTTACTTCCTAGAATTTGACACTGGGGTTATATTGCTTAGAAAATCTCCCAAGTTTCAGGGTTAAAAATTTTTTTCCTTTAAAGGGCCAAATAGAAAATATTTTTGGCTTTACAGGTTATACAATCTCTGTTACAACTACTCAACTCTACTGTCCTATATAATAAAAGGCTAATATGCAAATTGATCGAAAAGTGGAACAACCGGTTGCTATGATATGCACTGACCACCAGGGGGCAGACGCTCAATGCAGGAGCTGGCCCCTAGTGGTCAGTGTGCTCCCACAAGGGGAGCACCACTCAGCCAGAAGCCCTGAGCCAAGCTCATGGCTGACAAGTGCAGCGATGGTGGTGGGAGCCTCTCCCTGACTCTGCAGCAGTGCTAAGGACCCCTCTGGGGATGTTCGACTGCTGGCTTAGGCCCACTCCCCAGGCCTCTAGTTGTAATATAAAAGCTGTAGTTTGCCAACCCCTGCTCTAGAAAAGGACCCTGAGTAGATATGTTGTTTGATCATCCATAAGGACCCAAGATGGGGAACCCAAACATACATGATTGAAAAGATGCTCAATTCTCAGTTGATACCAGATCAGTTCTGGTGTTTGGATCACAGACATTTGCACTCCATCTGAAGAATTCCTCCATACTACCTTCACCTCTCTCCACCTGTGTTTTTCCTGTGCCATGGCACATGGCCTTCTCACTCCTCTGTCCTATAGCCCACATTGCTTAACAACCCTATTTAGGTTAACTTATTGGCTCCTGACTTTCATCTCTTTAGGTTATGACTTCTAAGAATTTGCCTTTAGTTCCAAACACCAAGGCCTATAAAAAGTGTATTTAATTTTAGGGCCTCAAACAACCAACTAAAAAAGAAGTGTATATATTTAAATGATATATTTCATTACTAGTCACCAAATATCTTCCCTTCTATTTATCATGTCATACACTCACAGTGAAGCTGCTACACCAGCCTAAAGTATCTTCAACACACCACTCGCTCTGCTTTCCTTCTTGGCCTGAAATTTCCATCTGTAAAGTCTCCATATAGTGTAGGAGAAAGAAAACATACTAGTAATATAAATCAGACACCTGTTTTCTGGTTCTGACTAACACTGGTTTGGGGCACATTACTACCCCGCATGTTAAAGTGTGTTGCTTCAGAGGATCTGCTGAGAGCATCATTCCCCTCCACATGGTGAAAATGTAAGTTATTTGAGGAATATTTTTAGCTCTATTCCATATTGAGAATATAACTACTATTTCTAAAGAAACTTTCTATTGTTTTTAAAAAAGTGTGAAAAACATTTATTTTACAAATGAGGAAACTGTTTTAATAAAGTAAAGTGACTTATTGAAGATTACACAACTGGTTATTGCAGAATCAAAAGTAAAATATAAGCCTCCATGTTCTCAATCCCTATAATTTTCTTTTTTTCTATTGCACTATTTTGTTCCACTTTACCTTAGTGTAATATCCATGTTAGCCAGTCTCAACCTCTACTGTGAGCCTTTCATAGAAGCATAATCATCATTAGATGTAAAAAAAAAAACCTGCTTTACCATTATTTAAACCTTTCCAAATTAAACATCCTATTTGGTTTTGCTGGTATTTAGAAACAGTTTTTTTCCACAATAAACTTATATCCAGCAATCTTACTAAAATCTTACTAAATTAATTTATAATCTTAATATGTGTATGTGAGTTCTTTGGGATTTTCTACATACACAATCAAGTTGTCTACAAGAAATACCACTTACTTTCTTTTCAATGTTATGTCTTTTATTTCTCTTCTTTCCTATTGCACTGGATAGGAACTCCAGCACAGGATTGAATAAAAGGGAGATAGCAGGCATTCTTATCTCTCTTCTGATCTTACGAAGAAAGGGTTCAATATTTTTCCATTAACTATGAGGGTAGCCTCAAATTTTGGGTACTCTGTCAGATTAAAAAAGTTGTCATCTGTTCCTAATTTGATGAAAGGTCTTATCAGGAATATATTTTGAGTTTTAATAAATGCCTTTCTGCATTTATTAAGTGATAGGTTTTGAGGTTTTATTCACTTTATTCTACCTCAAACCATTTATAAGACATAGTGTAACAGCAGAGGATTAAAGAACACCTTAGAAAATATAAAACTATAATTTCTTAAACAAAATAATTTCATAAAACCTATCCAAAGCAAAAACTATCAGAGGAAAATAAACATATTAGATTACATCAAAATTAAGATTTTTCTCTTTAGTAATAGACACCACAGATGAAATGAACACATGGGTAAAAGAAGAAATCTGCAAACTCCAAAGTTTATAAGACATTAGTATCTAGTATGTATTACTAGACATTAGTATTACTAATGTAATACTAAGACATTAGTATTAGTATGTATGGGGCATACCTGAAAATCAGACAACAAAAATAAGTAAAGAAATATAGTAGAAAAATAATCAGGAAATGTGAGTTCTTAATTCACAGATAGAAAATTAGAATGTCTGGAGGCAATAAAAGGATGCTGAAGTTCACTACTGATCACAGACAAGCTATTTAAATAACCATGAGATACTACCATGAGATAACATCAGTAGGTTGGCTAAAGGCAAAGGCTGCTAAGAACTCGCTAGTGAGAAGCCCCCATAGGTGCTGGTAAGAGTGCAAAGATACGTAGTTTTCTAAAGGGCAACCCGGAAGTCTTTAGACATTTTCTCACAGGTCCACAGGAAAGAGTTCCCTGGGTTTCTAGTTGTGGGAGCTGCAGGCCAGAGAAGTGCACACTAAGAGAGTGAGTAAACTATGGTTGGCACGATGAATGTCTATGCTCCCATGGTTCAACTAAGGCTCAGAACCATGACGTTGAATGAAGAAAGTAAGAAATCAAAGAAGACTTTTAGCAAAATGCCATTTCTGTAAATTACAAAAAATACACATGGGAAATGAGACTTTGTCGTTTTGAAGGTTACACATATCTACACTAATAAAAGAGAAACATGGTAATTAGCGTACGACCGCTACCCTTTTCATTGGCTAATCAGTGAGTATATGCAAATTAACTGTCAGCCAAGATGGCGGCTAATTTGCATATGTCGGCTCCAAGCCACAGACTGAGGTTTTAGGCCTGGGTAATGGAGGAGCCAGCCAGTGATCGTTGAGCCAGCGATGGTTGATGGCGGCGATGCCGGGGGGAACCAGGGTGGAGCTAGCCAGCGATCATAGATGGCGGCGGCAGAGGGGAGTTGGGGGTGCCCTGGCCCAGGCCTAAAACCTTGGCCAGAGGCTTTAGGCTTAGGTCAGGGAGGAGCCAGCCAGCGATTGTTGATGGCAGCGGAGGTGGGGAACCAGGGCGGAGCTAGCCAGCGATCATAGATGGCAGCGGCGGAGGGGAGTTGGGGGTGCCCTGGCCCAGGCCTAAAACCTTGGCCAGAGGCTTTAGGCTTGGGCCAGTGAGGAGCCAGCCAGCGATCGTAGATGGCGGCGGCGGAGGGGAGCTGGGGGTGACCCGGCCCAGGCCTAAAACCTCGGCCTGAGGCTTTAGGCCTGGGTCAGGGAGGAGCCAGCCAGCAATCGGCTGCGGCGGGAGCTGGGGATGCCCCGGCCCAGGCCTAAAGGCTCAGCCTGAGGCTTTAGGCTTGGGCCGGGGAGGAGCCAGCCAGCGATTGTTGTGGCGGCGGAGGCAGGAAACCAGGGTAGAGCCAGCCAGCAGTCGTTGATGGCAGCGGCGGGCAGCTGGGGGTGCCCCGGCTCAGGCCTAAAACCTCAGCCTGAGTCTTTAGGCCTGGGTCAGGGAGGAGCCAGCCAGGGATCGTTGATGGCTGCGGTGGCGGGGACCTGGGGGTGCCCCGGCCCAGGCCTAATGCCTCGGCCAGAGATGTTAGGCCTGGGCAGGGGCCAAACCAGCAATTGGTGTGAACTACAGAGGAAACACCTTTTCTGACTGCTGATTGGTTAAGCACCTTTTCTGACTGCTGATTGGTTAAGCTCCCTGTATGCCACTGGTAATATTCTTAGTAATTTGGGTAATAAGAGTCCAAAAAGTGATCTAGGTTTTTTTTACCACACTCCTGGAGAAAAAAATGAAAGTCTGCTGCTGGAGGGTTAAGAAATGTCATATCCTGTCCTAGCCAATTTGGCTCAGTGGATAATGCCTCGGCCTGCCCAACGCAGATTCTGGGTTCAATTCTGACCAAGGGCATGTACCTAGGTTGCAGGTTCCTCCCTGGCTCCGGCCCAGGTCAGCGCTCATGCAGGAGGCAACCAATCAAAGTGTTCCTCTCACTTTGATGTTTCTCTCTGTCTTTCCCTTTCTCTTCCACATTCTCTAAAAATCAATGGAAACATATCCCCAGGTGAGGATAAAGAAAGAAAGAAATGTCATATCCTATGAAAGACACTTCTTGAAAATGCCTAAAGAAAGTTGTCATTTTTTCATGGTAAAGGGACTGGAGTCCGTGTTGATGAAAACACCTTGGTGGCTGCGGTGACTGGCAGTGGCTGCAGCAGCAGGGTGATGGGGCTGGTGCCTTCCCCTGATCAGCCTGGTCGACTCCCACAAAGGGAGGCCAGACTATGGCTTAGGCCCACTCCCCAAGGGGAGCAGGGAGCAGGTAGTAGGACATCCCCTAGAGCTCCCAGTATGTGATAGGGGGCAAGCTGGGCTGAGGGAACCCCCTCCCCAGTGCACAAATTTTTGTGCACCGGGCCCCTAGTATCTAAATAATCATGTGAGGACAAACACCAAATACGTTAATACATGTAACTAATCTGGGAAAAGAAATGACACAAGATCTTGGGGATAAATAGTGAAATAAAATAAAATAGAAGATTTTGCACAGGTCAATCATGATGTGGTTCTATAAACTGTGGAATGAGATCAATTCTGTACATTTAAATCTTTAAATAAGTGTGTGATGGCATTTAAAAATTATATATATGTGTATTCATGTGTATACTTATACAGAGACACATAGACTTATACTTTATATGACCAGAAATATATATATATATGTGTGTATATATATAAATATATACACACATATATATATGCTCATATGTATACTTCCATAGAGAGACAATACACTTATACATTATATGACCAGAAGTATCTATTTCAAATATTAATAGTGGTTTTGTCTTGCCGAAACCAGTTTGGCTCAGTGGATAGAGCGTCGGCCTGCGGACTGGGGGGGTCCCGGGTTCGATTCTGGTCAGAGGCATGTGCCTGGGTTGCGGGCACATCTCCAGTGGGAGGTGTGCAGGGGGCAGCTAATCGATGTTTCTCTCTCATTGATCTTTCTAACTCTCTATCTCTCTCCCTTCCTCTCTGTAAAAAATCAATAAAATATATTTTTAAAAAAATAGTGGTTTTGTCTGGTTATTAAAAATGATTTTCCTTTTCCTTTTCACACTTTTTCCTATTTTCTAAATCTCCCTCAACAAATATTCTATAATCAGAAAAAACGTAAGAATCTATACATATTTTAATGAAATGAACATTCCTAAAGGAGAAGGGAAAGGAAACTTTAAGCAATGTATTCTCAAGAGTTTTTAAAATAGAGTCAGAGATTTCTTTTCTCTGCAGTAGCAATACTTATCGCAATATCCCTTGACTGGGAAAACCATTGAAAATTCAGGTCCCCGTGGGATATCTCACTCTTAAGTTTCCAGGTAACTGCCGACTGAAGCAATCATTTACAAAGTCCAGAGTCTCCACGGGATGTTTGTGTAACACACTGCAGGTGAGTTAGGTCCCTGCCATATGATGGCATTCCCTCCTGCTGGTTTGTCTGGATTATCATTCCCACCCTTTTTGTTGTGAGCACCTATTGTGTCCTCGGGCATTTGCAGATTCGATCCCTGGCCACCACAAGCTCTGTTTAAAGGTGAGTGCTATAATGATTTCATTTGTAATCTTAATATTTCAACATTGTAGATTGTGTTTCCAACAAACTTATCCTTTCGTGTGTAAAAATTACATAACTCAGATTGTAGGCATTTCTCTTTCTTTTTAAAACATAAGCAATAGCTACTTTGCTTAAATATCAAAAGAACCAAAGGTTCATGTTTCTTAAGGAAATTTTCTTCCAGAAACTACTTTGTGGTTTGCGATTAAAAGCAAAGCAAACATACCCTTTGGCGAGTGATCAGTCTTGTGCCTGGGCTCCTGGGTCTCCACTAGCAGGGGTAAATAGCATGTCTCGAGCCCCTGCGGTATACACAGAAGAAAGAAAAACAAGAAATAAGGGATTTTAAAAGTTTACATGGAGATGGAAAGGAAGAAGCTGTACTTGAGAGCAAACTAGCTTATCCTCTGAACCTGTTGGGTAAGAGGCACTGAGCTGCCTTACAGACAAATCAGTCAAGGGAGGGTAAACAGGTCAAAATCAGATGGACTTCACGCTACACTAAAATTCTTTAAATGCTCACAAAGCCATTTCCATTGATTCAGTGGGATCACAGATGCTGAGAGTTCAGGAATGGATGCCAGTGGTGAGAAACCTGCAGAATCGCTGCCCTTCTCCCAGGGTCCTGCAGTGGGAGATTTTTCCTCACTGTCTTCCTCTACCTCTGAGCATTCTTTTGTTCTGAGTTTATATAACAATTGTGTGGTAATGGGTAAGTAAAATGTTCTTACATCATCTTAGATAGCCCCCACGTGCCTAGAGTTGGTGAAAGTTAACAAATAAGGAAGCATTGGATATTATATGCTGGGCCATAAATAAAAAAAATTCATAAAGTAATTACCTTTATTTGAATAAAAATGATATTTTTAACATAAAGTAATTTCTCTTTATAACAACAGAATGTTAAAAAAGGAGACACTACCAATTAGCTCTTTTATGAGCATCTCCTCAAATAAGAAGCTCTTTTTTTAAATCCTCATCCAAGGAGTAAGGATATTTTTTTCCATTGATTTTTAGAGAGAGTGGAAGGGAAGGAGTAGGGAGAGAAAGAGAATGACTCATCCATATGAGAGACTCATCGATTGGTTGCCTCCCACATGTGCCCTGACTGGAGGTGGGAATCGAACCTGCAATCCAGATAGGTGACCTTGACTGGGAACTGAATCCACAATCCATGCATAGGCCAATGCTCTAATGACTGAGCTTCCGGCCAGGGCTCAAATAAGAAGCTTTGACATACCATCTTAATTTAGAGCAGTTTCCAAATTGCTTCAGAACAGTTATAGCCAAAGAGGAGATAAGACTATTTTTATCTTTGTGCAGCTTTCAATGAGAACTGATATGAAATCCACCTATACTGTTCCAGCTTTGGGAAGTTCAAACAGATAGTGGGTGCTGTGGATGGAGAATTGGAAACCTCTTATACTTCAACTTCTCCCAGTCACACACTGATCACACAAAGTGCTTTAAGAAGTTCTCTTCTGTACAGTTAAGAGAATTATTCTGGAAGAAATCTATTTCTTCCAAACCCAGTAAGAAAGACAAATAAGCAAACAGCAGCAACAATAGCCACCCCGTGTGTGTAGGTTCCCTTGTTGAAGCAGTCCTGTGTAAGAAGACCCCAAATGGGGGATGGGCAGGGGATGGGGTAGTGGTCTGTCTAGTGGTCTGTCAGCTCCTCAGGGCCTTTTATTTACTTATTAGAGGCCCGGTGCATGAAATTTGTGCATGGGGGACAGGTTCCCTCAGCCCAGCCTGTACCCTCTCCAATCTGGGACCCCTCGGAGGATGTCCAACTGCCGGTTTAAGCCTGATTCCAGCCTAAACCGGCAGTCGGACATCCCTCTCACAATCCTGGACTGCTGGCTCCTAATTTCTCACCTGCCTGCCTGCCTGGTCACTCCTAACTGCCCCCCCCGCCCCCCCCCGCCAGCCTGATCACCCCTCACTGCCTCTGCGTGCCGGCCTGATCGCCCCTAACTGCCCCCCCTGCTGGCCTGGTTGCCCCATGCAGCCTGCTTCTTCAGTCCTTTGGTCATCCCTCACTAACCCCCCTGCTGGCCTGGTTGTAGGCAGCCATCTTGTGAGGGTGTGAGGGTTAATTTGCATATTGCCTCTTTATTATATAGGATTTTAAAACATTTATCTTTATTGTTGAAAGTATTACAGATGTCCTCTTTTCTTCCCGCATTGAACCCTCTGCCCAGCACCCAGTCTGGAGCTCGGGTCTGATGTGACAGAATGGCCTCACACCATTCTGTCTGATCACAGCCTAAATTCTGTCTGAGCACTCTAGTCCTACTGTCCCCGGTTCTGTGCTGCTGAGGGAAACCAGGAGAGCTGAGCTACTCTACCAGTGAACTAAAGTAGGCAGGCAAGTGCAGAGACCAGCTTAGTCGCTGACATCCTGGGCCTACAGCAGCTTACCTATGAGTTAGATACAAAAGCTTAGGTGAAAATCATGGGAAGCATCTTCAATCTCTGTCTACTGTACCCAGACAGTGACCATGAATTATATTGCTTTGTCTCTCACTCACAGCCCAGTAGCACACAATGGATACTCAACTGTGCAGATTCCATTTGAAATTGAAGGACATATTTAGTCATATGCCAATGAATTTGGTTGTTTTTATTCCAGCATTCTTCTCTGAGTTTGTAGGAAAATTCAAAGGCTTACTGATATATTAAGAAGAAATGTTCTCATTTTTTAACATATTGGAGACACAATTTTTATATCTGATCTCAAGCTTTTGGCTTGAACAAAAATTTATGAAACAAGGAGCCCTATTTTTTTTTATATTTTATTGATTTTTTACAGAGAAGAAGGGAGAGGAATAGAGAGTTAAAAACATCAATGAAAGAGAAACATTGATCAGCTGCTTCCTGCAAACCCCCTACTGGGGATTGCCTGCAACCAAGGTACATGCCCTTGATTAGAATTGAACCTGAGACCCTTCAGTCTGTAGGCCGACGCTCTATCCACTGAACCAAACCAGTTAGGGCGAGCCCTATTTTTTTTAACTGACATATTCTTTCATCACAACTAAGAAATGTAAAATAACCTGGCCGGTGTGGCTCAGTGGATGAGCATCGGCCTACGAACCAGGATGTCATGGTTCGATTCCTAGTCAGGGCACATGCCCAGGGCTCAATCCCCAGTAGGAGGCATGCAGCAGGCAGTTGATCTCTCATCATTGATGTTTATATCTCGCTATCCTTCTCCCTTCCTCTCTCTGAAATCAATAAAAACAATTTTTAAAAATTGGAGTTAAAAACAAATGAATGTCTACATTGCTTTGAATATTTAATATCAAAACATATTTTAATCTTCACATGATCCTTGATGTAATTCAAAGAGCCCCTAGTTTTGAAAAATACATGACTGACAGCTACAACAAAATTTGCAACACTCGTAAGTATTATTACTAATTTTAAAAGCGAACACTGAGCAGTGATCCTATGCCAAGGGTTGTTTTAAGCACTTTACATTAATTTCCTTACTGAATCCTAACAAAAGCCTTATGAAGAAGGAAAAATATTATTCCTTTTTTATCGATAATAAAACTAAGGTGGAGAAACAAGGGGAAGGGGATTTTATTTCTTTAAATGTGAGTCACTATATTAGTTGCAGCAGTATTTTCTCTATATTTAATCTCGTTGCATGTTTTGTTAGAGATATAAAGATCAACATGGCAATATGGGAAGGCAAAAATGGTTTTGAAAATTCCCTTCAATAATTCCCAGAACCTCAGCACACGGGTGGGAACTACTGGTCAAGGTTTTCTCCGACATTCAGCCGCATCTGGATACATCCTCTCGTGGTCTGGGTGTAGAGCTCCAGGCATCAAGAGATGCTCCAGTAACACAATAATTAGTGCTACTACAGATTCAGTGAAGGATGCATAGTATCAAAGAATGAAGAGTCCTGGGCTCTTACTTGTCATGTAGCCTCAATGTTAATGCACCTCCTTAAGCTTCAGTTTCATCACCTATAAAATGAGGGTGTTTAAGCTGCAGATTTCAAAGATCTGTTTCAGCTCAAACTTCTATGCTCTAAAGGTAGAGGTAATTGGACAGTGAACTCTCTCTCTAGCTATTTTTATTGAATATATTGGGGTGACATTGGTTAATAAAATTATATAGGTTTCAGATGTACAATTATATAACACATCATCTATATTTGTATTGTGTGTTCACCATCCAAAGTCAAGACTCCTTCCATCACCATTTATCCCCACTTTACACTCTTCTACTTCCCCCACGCCCTTTCCCTCTGGTAATCAGCATACTTTTGTCTGTGTCTATGAGACTTTTTGCGGGTTTTTCTTGGGGGGGCGGGGGGACTTGCTTTAGCAGGTTTCCAGGATGTCCGGAAACTGAATAGAACTTCCAGCAGAATGGTCCTAGCTCATTCCCCAGATCTAGAAAAGTAGGAAAATTTGAAGTGTACTTGAGGGTCCTGCCCACACAAAATGAGCAATTGTTTTGAAAAGGATAAGTTTATACAAGCATTCCCATTTTGGAATGGGAATGGGTTACAAATATATATTACATACTTTGCTTTGTAGCCTACCACTAACAATTCAGAGAAACGTCCTCCTACTGGGGATTGTAACCACAGAAATATATACCTTAAAAATCTTTAGAAATAGGATTTATACTCATGAACATGTAAATTTATGTGTTAACTTGCCTAAAGCAAGACGAGGAGACACCAGTGTTTTCTAAGATGATATCTGAGTCTCTAACAGAATGATTTGTAAAGTTTACCCCCCGGTGAGTCTTTGATATGCACTCTATCACTGCTTTTCAGGGCCTGGGGGCTCTCAGAGCATGGCCAGACACTCTGTCTTGTGTTTCATCCTGCTGAGTGCCCTGATTGACAAGAGCCACGCCTGCTTCTGTGATCATTTCCCATGGACTGAGTGGTCCAGCTGCTCCAAAACCTGCAATACTGGAACCCAAATCAGATCAAGGTGGGTGCGAGCTGTGCAGCTTTGCTGTGTGCCCTGGGAAACCTCAAGGGCAGACTTAGCAATATCCAAAGGGCCATAGGAAGCAATGGGACAATAGATGTGTTAATAAGAACTCATGAATTTGGAAGGAACTTGCGGTCTTTTCCACATAAGGTTGAATGGAAGTCTACTCTTGTTCTCTCCATAACATTGAGGAGTTTCAAAGAAATTTAATTAAGAATCTGTGCAATATTTTCAGTTGACCAATTTACTTAGAATTGCTACTCAAGCTTTTTATTCAATCAGCATATAACTGCTCACCACCAGTGAGTGAGTTAATTACAGAGAATTTTCTGCTCATTAAACAGTCTAACAGGAGCTTAACTGCACAGCAATGCTAGCTGCTACCTTGATTGTTGGCATGTACAAGAAGCAAGAAAACTGTGTCACATTTAGTAATTCAGTCTTTTTGCCAATTCAGACTACTTGTCCCAGTGGGTTTTTTTTTTTTTTAAATCTACGAGGTGTTTCTGTTCCCTGCAGATGCTCACATGACTTGTGGGAGAAAGGCATGTGTTTAATGTGCTTTAGCTATGATGACACTTTTTAGAAACTTTATTTTAGAAAACTCTTTTTTGCATATGTATAGTGTGAGTCTCATTAAAAATAACCAATTCGCCGAAACCGGTTTGGCTCAGTGGATAGAGCGTCGGCCTGCGGACTCAAGGGTCCCAGGTTCGATTCCAGTCAAGGGCATGTACCTGGGTTGCGGGCACATCCCCAGTGGGAGATGTGCAGGAGGCAGCTGATCGATGTTTCTCTCTCATTGATGTTTCTAACTCTCTATCTCTCTCCCTTCCTCTCTGTAAAAAATCAATAAAATATATTTAAAAAAAATAACCAATTGACTTCTACAATAAACCATCCACCAAGTATGTGAAGACAGATTTGTTTAGAATATTCTTCTACTGAAGAGTCCCTCAGTGGCTTTCTCACCGTCCACCTAGTGAAGTTCAACAACAAATTCCTTTCTTCCCAACTGTGCCCTTCTCTAGCCCATGTCACGGGCTCCTCCGGGGACATGCCGTGCTCCTCCGCCTGTCCTCTTTGCACAGCCCTTCCCTCCACATGCCCTTCCCTTCATTGCCAGGAGAATTCACATGAGCTTTTCAAGATGTAGCTCTCCTGTCACTTCCTGTATCTCTCCTGTCACTTCCTCTTTGACTGACTGGCCCCACACCACTCTGATTCCACCTCGACCATTGTACTTATTACACTGAGATCTTTTAAGCAATTTTCAGGAACTTTCTCTTTTCCTTTCTTTCCCAATCAGTCTCTTCCAGGAATGCCATCGGTGCCCGCTTCATAGTGAGTGACCTAACACTTAAAAGGACCATGCTTGGCTTAATACTCTATCGTCACTGTTTTAAATTCTTAATTTTTAAATGAGAACAGTCTCATCCGCCCTTTTTTATTCTGCCTTGGGCCCCATGAATTATGTGCTTGGTCCTGAGTTCCACGAAATGATTTTTCACGAAAGCCTTCTTTCCTTCTATTCACTACAGTCAGTTCTCAGTGATATTTCCTTATTGGGCTGGAGTCACAGTGATTAGACTAATTCTAAGCAGGTTTTTTCTTCACTATTGCAGACAAGTAACAATAAATGAATACTATCTGAAGAATTCCTGTCACCGCCTCTGTGTCTTACGGGAAGCCAGAGATTGTAACTGGCAAGCTTGTCCGATCAACTGCCTCCTGGGGGATTATGGACCATGGTCAGACTGTGACCCTTGTGTCGAAAAGCAGGTGGGTGACACGTGGACATATTCAGGAAATCAGAATCCCAGTAAAAAGACGGGTTTCCAAAGGCTCAACCATCACCGAAATGCTGAATTTCTTCAAATAAACCTTCCCACCTTCTATTGAGGAAAAATTTTATTGAACAATTATTAAGGGCCAGGGGGTTCATTTCACATGTTTCACTGTTGTATGACCACCAAGAGGAAATTCTGCCCCCAGTACCTGTGTCGAAACTGCCCAGTTCTGTGCCCTCTGAGAACACGGGAAACAAATGCAGGCCCTAGAAAATGAGGATTTCAGTCCATGGTTTAAAATCAGACAGAAATCTGAAACATTAGCCAGAAGCCTGATTCCTTGCCCTTCCTCTTAATTCCCTCTCCCTATGGGAAAGTCCCTCCATTTGTTTACTGTTCCCGCTGCAATATTTACCCTCCACGAGCTTGTTCCTGTAAGGACATTGCCCGTGTGGACCCGTCAGGGCAGATGCTGAGCATTCACATATAAGAGAAAAAAAAGAAACTCAGCCCCCTCCCTGCGCTGAACTGTCCTCGGTCCTTCCCATGCATCACCTTATTCACACTTCACCCCACATTGTGCTTTTCTCCCCGTGTTACAGATGAGGAAGTGGTGGCTCTTTAGGAGCTAAGTAATTTGCCCAAGAATACATCCCTAGTGGATACAGGAGCTGCATTCTGAACTCAAACTTTCCTGACATCCAAGTCAGTACTTTTCAATGCTGTCATAATTCTGTCCTTCCCTGACTCTGTTCCACTTCCTACTCACCATTTAAAGCTGTTTAACTTTAAAGCGTAGCCCAGCCAGTGTGGCTCAGTTGGTTGAAGGAGGCGTGATGCATCTCACGCTCAGGAGTTTGCCAGTTTGATTTTGGGTCAGGGCACATGCCCAGGTTGCAGGTTCGAGCCCTAGTAGGGGGTGTGCAGGAGGCAGCTGATTGATGTTTCTATCTTTCTCTCCCTCTCCCTTCCTCTCTCTGAAATCAATAAAACATATATATATATATATATATATATATATATATATATATATATACTTTAAATCTTTTAAAGTGTAGAGAATGTGTCACCCTTGGTTTCCATGGTGACTTCCTTGTGCAAAAGAACCCCCAAATCCTTTCACATGTATCATTCACGTCACACTCTCTTTGAGATACTGAAGGACTATTATTATTTCCCGGAAGAATATGCACTCAGGAGACACTCAGTAAATAATTGTGCATTGAATTTCTGTTTAACTTAGAATCATATGATTTTAGAGTTAGAAGCCTTAGAAACCTTTTTGCCCACTTCCTCCTTTTAGGAAACTGGGGCCCAGAGACTTCCTGAAGGACACACAGTAATGGAATTAGAAAAATCATTAGCTAATTCGGGCAGCACCACTATAGTAACAATCACTACTGTGATTGAGAAGCCTAGATTTCTGAGATTCAGTTTGGCTTCAACCCTGCCTCATAGTTACTTAGCCTTCTCTCTCTTTCTTTCAGTTTAAGGTTAGATCTATTTTGCGCCCCAGTCAGTTTGGAGGACAAAAGTGTACGGAGCCCCTGGTGAATTTTCAACCATGCATTCCAACTAAACTCTGCAAAATCGAAGAGATTGACTGCAAGAATAAATTCCGTTGTGACAGTGGTAATGTACTTTTGGAAAATGTTCATCCTCCACTAAAAATGACTTGACTAGCACAAAGTTTTCCCAATTGACTCCAGTAAAAGCTGTGATAGAGGAATCCCACCATATTTTAAGCATGGGGAGGCGGAGGGGTTATGCTACCAATTACCAAGCTATTTACGTGTGAAGTTATTGCTCTCAAACTATAACCATCTTGACCACCTACCTGATTCATTTGCTCATCAAGTATTGATGCCCTGTTATAAAGCACGAGGAAGGAAAAGGAGGATGAGGAAAAGAAGGAGGCAGCTACTTTTAAAAGTTAACTATTAATAAGCACAAATCTATAATCAGAATAAACAATAGAAAGGGAGCAATAGATTTAAAAGATTTTCATATGGTTTATTACACCAAGGATATTAATATTAAGATATGTCAGGGAGGGGGATGATTAGAGATGATGTGACAAATTTTCTCAGTGGTCCATTGATTGCCTCCAAAAGAAATTCCAAAAGAGGCAACTCAAAATGATTTAAACAATGGTAACATTTTCTCTAAGCCCTCATTCAGATTTATAAATTTGGTTAAGTTTAACTAGGTTATAAACAAGCTCTGAATATACTATTTAATCTATGCATTGTCTTGCATAATTAATAGCTCTTCAACACTCACCGTTTTTGAATAGTCTATCAGGGGTCCTCAAACTACGGCCCGCGGGCCACATGCAAATACAAATATTGTATTTGTTCCCGTTTTGTTTTTTTACTTCAAAATAAGATATGTGCAGTGTGCATAGGAATTTGTTCATAGTTTTTTTTTTTTTTAACTATAGTCCGGCCCTCCAACGGTCTAAGGGACAGTGAACTGGACCCCTGTTTAAAAAGTTTGAGGACCCCTGGAGATTTCTGCAAATTTTTTTCAGTAAAATTCCAGATAGTAAATATTTTAGGCTTTGCAGTTCATAGGTCTATGTTGCAACTAATCAGCTCTGGCATCTTAGCATCAAAACTGCCATAGATATATCTATATAGACAAATGAGCATGGCTGTGTTCCAATGAAGTTTTATTTATGAAAACAAGCAGCAGGTCGGTTTTAGTCCAATGGCCATAGTTCACTGACCTTTCATCTAAATCATCCATTTGAAGTTGAATTTAGAGTTCAGATGAATGCAATTTACATCATTTCTGTGTACTCTGGAATGCACTGAAAAATAAAGTATTTATAACTAGATAGGAGATTTCAAATTCCATAGAAAATCGACCCCAGACCTTGGGCCTAAGGTTTTTCTCCTTTTAATCCTTGCTTCCTGCCTTCAGCTTTGCCAGTCTTTTCCAAGTGTCAGACAGAAATGTTGGTGTCAGGGTTTCCCTCTGTGCCCTGGAATAAGAGGGTGGGATGAGGGCAGGTAGATATACAGCATACCTATATGAATAAGGTCCTGTGAGCTATTGACAAAAGAGGGAATAGGAGAATAACCTAAGCATTATATTCAGAATATTAAGATAAAGAAGTGAAGTGTAATTATTTGAAGCTTGAAGGAGGGTTTTCAGAACAAATTACCAGAAAAAACTCCTTTATTTAATAGATGATAAATTCTATAAAATTTATTACAAAGTGCCTTCTTTAGGACAAAAATGTTCACAAGTTTAAGAGGTCTTTAAATACATCAATAGGCCACCAATTCATAATGAGTGATTTCAGGAAAGTTAGTGGTATTAGAATAGCTGATCAGCAATATGGCCATGGCCATTGATAAAATCTAAACTATTGAAATGCATCTGCAATGGTTAGTAAGCAGCTACTTCCTGAGTGCCCCCTGCCCTGTTGTCCATATTCCTTCACAGGAAACCCTAGATTTTCCCAAGATTCAGCTATTCACTGGTTAATCCCTGGCATGGATTTGGTTGGCAACCATTTTGATTGGGTAATGCCATGGCTTATTGGTTAAATATTCTACCAAAGATCTATACTACTATACTCTCCTGAAAACATTATTGGTGTCACTCTGAAAGGGAATAAAATGTTGGATGCATCATCTTTTGTCTGACTCAGGATGATATTTGGCCCTCAAAGAACTGTCTATCCTAAAGAGAGCTTCCTTCTTTTCTTTCCTCCATCATAGTTTCTGTTCAGAGTCCTCCAAGTGTCCCCAAGACTAAGCATATTCATTTAATGAGTCTTTGAGAATTACCCATGAGGCTAACCTTCATGCACTGTGCCAACTCCTTTCCCAAAGTCCTCATTTTACGCATAGAAGACTAAAGAATTTGCAGCTGGTTATAAAAATAATAGAGGCCCAGCACCAGTGGGGTCCCTCAGCCTGGCCTACACCCTCTCGCAATCCGGGACCCCTTGGGGGATATCAGACTGTTGGTTTTAGTCTGATCCCCTTGGGCCAGGTCGAGGGAACCCACCAGTGCACAAATCTGTGCACCGGGCCTCTAGTATACATATAAGATCTTTGGTTAATCTCTTCCCACCCACCCCCTCCCCCATTTCCTCTGAGATTCATCAGTCTGTTCCATGTTTCCATGCCTGTGTGTTGAGCGTCTTCTGGCCCCTGGTGGTCAATACATGTCATATGTACTGGTCGAATGGTCGCTTAGGCTTTTATATATATAGATATGTAACAATAACAAAAATCAGTTCAAGTACATAGGAAAAAACATGTACAATTTCTAAATGACTACATGACTTCAGGTGTGAGTGTATATGTATTATGTATATGTGCTGGCTAATTGCTGACTTCTGCAAAGTCTGCACTATCCAAACTGCCCTTCAACTTCCCCGCCCCTTCTTTGGTAGAGGATATATGTGTGGCTTACAATATCTCTTCTCTGGTGCTTCCTACTCCATTGAGTTTTTGTGGCCTGGAACCATTCTTAGCTGTGTCCCATCAGAGCTATATCACACCTGCCACTCATTCCTAAACATCACTCAAGGGATGTCCTTTTGCTTTCATCTCTACCCTTGTTAATAGGTCTTCTCCAATATCTCTAGAAGTACATATGGATAGAAGTTCTTGTGTTCTAACAAATCTGGTACCCTGCTCACGAAGCTAGACTAATGAGAACTGTATCCTGCATGTGTACCCCTACCTCGGTTCAATAAAATAGGATTTTTTTAGTGTAACCATATCAAAAATTAGCTTTTGCTCAAATTTGTAAGTGCCGGGTTCAAAACATTAAAAATTATAATATTTGGGTTTTTTTCCTTTAGTAAAAGCATCTCTATTTAAAACTAAATTACCTACTCTGTTCTTCCCTGAAAATAAACAAACAAATAAAACCTAGAAATGTGCTCTTTTAAAACCAGAGCATCTTTCAGGTTATATCCTGGGGTTGATAGAAATTCTATTCTCTCTATATTTTCACTCTTGTATGATGCTGGAGTGTGTAGCTATAATTCTTTATAATGCTGGTCTAGATATAATACAAGGTTTTGAATAATCAAAGAAGGACTTAATTACTTTCTAACATTCTACCTTCTTAGTGAAAGTTATTAACCAAAAGAGATGAAACTAAGTGCTTTCTGGGAAGCTCTCCATTAATAAAAAAAAAATGCATTCAACAGAATACCCACTTTCCCCAAGCATTCAGTGAGTCCAAATAGTCACACATAGCAATGGTGAGATGCTGATCACAACCTAGAATAGTTAACTAGGTAACCTGGAGTAAAACATTGAATCGTTGTCAGTGAGGCCTGTAGGACACCAGCTCCCCTGATTATAGGCAGGAGAGGGGCTGTGTATAAGGCATTTCAATTTCTGTAATATATGCTTACAGAAATTGAAATGCCTTATGCACAAGGATCCTCATGAAATTCAGCAAGTTTAAAAGGAAAAGGAATTATTTAAGTACATGAAGCTTGTCCCATTTCCTAAACTCACTAATTTAACCTGCTACCGAATGTGATAGCACCTAGGCATTTAACTTGTCCAAAAATAATTAGGTAGAATAAAGTATCTAGTAAAGCAATTATATTATGTAGTTATATATGACTACATAATAAAAATGTACTAATTATGTCTAGTAAAATAATTACCTAGTGTAAAATGCACAGATAATAAGTGTGAAATTTTATTTTGATGAGTATATACATACATGTACATGACCCTCAATCAAGATATAGAAAATATCCATAATCCTGAAGAAGTTTCTGTTTTCCTCTTTCCAGTTAATCCCTCTCCTTCTTCTTCTTCTCATTCTTCTTCTTTCCTCTCCTTATTCTTGAATATCATATGAACGAATCCCATGGCATCACTCTTGTGTGTCTGGCTTTGTTTGCTCAACATAAAATTTGGAGATACAGCCATGTTACCATCCTTACGTGTGTGTGTGTGTGTGTGTGTGTGTAAAATTGGTTTTTAATAATAAAACAGTGACCTTGAGTCTGCTATCCTGAGTCAGAACAAAATTCTAAACCTTCAATTCATTTTCTGCTACAGAGCAGGATTTCTGCAGAAAGCTTACTGAAATGAGAATGGGATTCTAGATCTCATTCTCTTACTTAAGCCAATCAGCCCCATGGTGACTAAATAATCTATGGTGAGTCTTTTAATCCTAAAAAGAAATGGGGGAAAATATAAGTCTATCATTCCATTTCCATATGTTCCTAAATCTTTATGAAAAATAATGAAAACTTAGGTGGGTACTAGACTTATTGGGTGATCACTTTATGAATTATATAAATGTGTAACAACTATGCTGTACACCTAAAACTAATATAATATTAAATATCACTGAAATTGAAAAATTTTTTAAATTTAAAAGAGTAAAACATGATCTTGGATGAGTCATTGTTAGAAAACCTGCTTTTAGCTTTTTCTTGAGATTTAAATCACTAATATTTCAGATTAATAAATGCCTTAAATAATCATTTGTGGTCATCGTTGTTTGCTTTTCTTGATAGGTCGTTGCATTGCCAGCAAATTAGAATGCAATGGAGAAAATGACTGTGGTGACAACTCAGATGAAAGGGATTGTGGGAGAAAAAAATCAGTCTGCTTACGGAAGTACAACCCCATCCCTAATGTATACAGGATGGGCACTGGGTATGTAAAATCTTCTTATCATTTGGGGGAATAACAGCATCTCAGAACTGAGTTGGAAGCAGCAATGAAGCAATGAGACACCTTGTCTGCTTCCTCATGCACCTCTTTCTACTCTTACCAGCCCTGCCTCTGGCACTTGGCTACCATAGTGGGGCAGCATGTGGCCATGATCCTCACTCCTAGGGAATGAAATTATTTAGCATTTTCACATTTACCTTGTGCCAAACAATGTTGTGGGCCCTTTTTACTTGTTGTTTGTTTTCATCCCCATATATACTTTCAACAGTTCTGGAGCAGATCAGGGCAAACTGGTGGGAGGCCAACCAAGCTGGGTGGTGCCCAGGTGGATTTGGGGGGCTAGATCTTAGTGGCTGAGTAACCACTAAGAAATGCCAGGAGCAAATGGAGAATGAGTCTTATGCCTATGACTGTGTCGAAAGTCAGAATACTAGAGAATTAAAACCAGTCTTCAAGGGTTATAGTCCAGCCCTGAGTCAATGATAGGAGACCAAGCCAGAGGAAAGGGGTTAGCCAAACATAGAAAAAAGGGGTGATAAGAAACAATGGTGTGAAAAAGTTAAGAGAATTAGCGGTGAAATGAACATGGCTAGGGTGTCCAAAACTTTTCTCACATAAACTATATGATGCATGGAAAGGCCAGTACAGTTTAAAGGCCAAAGGTCAGACCTGCATTAACAGGTGGTTTGTATTCAAGTCATGAGGTCATTGGAGGTTTGGCAAGGGATTCTAAATTCATTACACAGAGCCAATGACTTAGAAAACTTTAGAAAATGTAAATGAAGTCAATGGAAAGAGAAGAACTGAGCCTTAGTTGGAAGCGTAAGAAAAATCAGTACAGATAACCTCCTGTTCCCATAATAAAGAAATCTCCCTTCAATTTTTTTGGCCAGAAGGCAGATAGTTTGCTATAGACTTTTATTGCTTTGTATTGGACTTTTTTTAAGTTTTCACTTACACTGCCAGACTTGCATAATATGAAGCCTTGAGGCATCAAAGAGAAACAGCAGCCACTGCAAGTACAACCTCACTTGATGAGAATGGATACCAGAAGCTATTGAACCAAACTCAAGGACAGCAGTGAAATGGAAGGGCCATTAGCTTGGAAGTCAGGGAGCCAGGTACAGGGCCGAGTTCTGCACTAACTCCCTACACCATTGCCAAGTTATTGGACATCTCTCAGCCGCAGTTTCCTCACTGGTGTGGCCAGTGACCAAAGACTTTTCTGAGGTTCTGTCCTAAGAATTTCTAACTTGAGTTGATTTCGATGAGAGCGTTTCAACAGCATCTTGTTAATGTGCAGAAATGGTTTCCTTTTTATTTTTCCTCTCTCTGGGAGAAAAACTCAGCCCAAACTCCCACTTAGTAGTCATGTTTTCTAATGTTCTGATTGATGAAGGGTGACATTCCAGTCTCACCTCTGGCTCAGTTGATCTAGATCGACAGTGCAGATGGGAAGACCACACGCTATGTGTACTCTGACAGAAGGACTGTGTGGCGTCTGCCCAAGCACAGCTGCTGTCCCAAGGATTCTCAGAAATGAGCAAAACCTGCCGGCTGAGGACAGCCAGTCCTCTCCTCGCTCCCCAAGAAGTTTGAGAGCTGCTTATTGGAATCTCTTTCTGCTGGCCCGAGAATCTCTGCCCCCCCCCCCCCCCCCCACACACACACACATTTCTCTCCACAGGAAGTAGCTTCCTGGATGCCTGTACCTCTTTTTAAATGGCATCTCCCCAAGGAAGAATTTAACAAGACAGAACAGCATTCTTTCGTTGCTAACATCAGTCACCAGGTCTTAACCCTGAAGCAAGAATCAGGCAATATTAGCATGCTGTTTATTTTCTTCACAGGTTCAGCCAAGGCACAAACATACCCACACACATGCACGCACGCACGCACACATGCACACACAAGCATATATACATAATTTTAAAATAAATATTAAAAGTTACAAAATATGACACACTAATCCAAATAAGATAAAATTCCTTTAAAAACCTATAATATCAGCCCTAACTGGTTTGGCTCAGTGGACAGAGCGTCGGCCTGCTGACTAAAAGGTCCCAGGTGCAATTCCGGTCAAGGGTATATACCTTGGTTGCCGGCACATCCCCAGTAGGAGGTGTGCAGGAAGCAGCTGATCAATGTCTCTCTCTCATCTATGTTTCTAACTTTCTATCCCTCTCTCTTCCTATCTGTAAAAAATCAATAAAATATATATTTTTTAAAAACACCTACAATATAAAAAACCATGATATATTTGAAACACCAAAGTATTTAAAGTCAATTTAAATACCACAGAGGGGAGGAGAAAGAATAGGGCTGAAAATGGCTGCACAGTTGACTTAACTCATAAAAGGTTCAAGCCTGAGAGAGCCACCTCCGTGAAGTCCTATCTGCAGGCTCTCTGCAAGCAGCTGCCATCTTCAGAGCTTCTCATGACCTAGGAGCCACTTTTGTTAAGCCCTTTGTTTGTGGCAAACTTACAAGTGCGTAGCATAAAGCAGTATAAAGTGAGTGTTATGGGTTCACTCAGCAAGATAGACCACCGACTCAGAACTTAAATTTAAGAGCCTTTATTAAGCTGGCCAGCTGACCACAGTTATAGCACCCTGCCGAAGCAGAGGCTGAACTGCAGCCCAGACTACAGGAGTTACATTTTATTATTAAATTTTGTGGAGGCCCAGAGAAAAATGTGTCTTTCAAATTCTGGGCCCCCCAGTATGGAGGAAACTCTCTTTATTTATACTTTTTCCAGTTCTTTGTCTCCCAAATTTGGAATGAGACTTCCGGGCCCTCTGAGAAAGAAGGCCTGCGTGCTGGGAAGGGGTCATGAGACCATATCTCAAGGCCTGGCCTGATGTCAGTACCTTCCTATCTGTGTGTTTTAGGAACAGACAGCACAGCATGACCAGTCTGGCCGAAGCACCAGATATGCAGCCCAGCACAGTGAGCAGTTCCTTTTTCCTCATTGATCCCTCTTAAGTCAGAAAACAAAAATGAATGAGTGTGAAACACCTATGTTTGTCATTCTAACTTGAGTAGTTTGGAAATTTCTTCCCAGACCAGCTCCTCATACTTCCTCCCTCAAGTACCCATTTTGATAGAACTTCAAATATGAATGAGGACACACCTCAAATTGTGCTCACAGCGATTGGGGTATGAGAAGCCACAGGAACCACTCCCTTTTTTTAGCAGCTTCATTGAGCTGTAACTCATGCACCAGCCCTCCTCCTGTGTACCTGCTTTACTCTCACACCACTACCACACTCACACTTCTGACACTAGGTGTGTGGGTGCTCTCCCCCATGAAGCAATTCTCTGTGACACCAGTTGGGTGTCCTACAATTTAATTCAATCATGACACTATCTGCCTGGATTTAGTGCCGATGCCACAGGTTAAGGACTCAGTCCCACGAGACTGCCCCCGACTTCCCATGCCACTTTACCCGGGCTTCTGATACATTGAAGGTTCCCACTGGCCCACTGCTTGGGTTTGATTAATTTGCTGGAGGGGCTCACAGAACCCAGAAAAACAATCTACTTACTGTTTACCAGCTTATTATATGCTCACATCTTAAAAGATGCAGATGAACATCCAGTTGGGAGGCATGAGTAGAGCAAGGTGTGTGGGAAAGGGCTCTGAGCTCTCATGCCCTGTCTGTGTGTACCACACTACCTGCACCTCCACGTATTCACCAACATGAGAGCTCTCTGAACCCTATCCTTTGGGGATTTGGGGTGGGGGGGAGGCTTGATCACGTAGGCATGATTGATCCTTAACTCCATTCCCAGCCCCTCTCCTCTCTCTGGAGAATGAAAGGTGAAACTAAAAACTCTAAGGTTCTAATGAAGGTTTGATTTTTTTGGTTACCAGTCCCCATCCAGGTGCCCTCCAAGAGTCACCCAGTTAGAAAAAAAAAGACACTGCACGCATATATACGAGATTTGTCGGGGTGTTCACTTTGTACTAGTAAGTTTTATAAATGCCTAATCACTATGTTGTATACCTGAAACTAATATAATATTGTATGTCGGCTACAATTGAACCATAAATATTAAAACAAGAAAAAAGTCAAAAGACACCGCTATCACCCAGGAAATTCCAAGGGATTTAAGAGCCCTGTGTCATAAACCAGGGTCAAAAACTAAATACTAGAACAAAAGACGCTTTCAGTGCTCTTATCACTTAGGAGATTACAAGGGCTTTAGGAGCCCTGTGCCAGGAACTGGGGACAAAGACCATTATATATTTGTTTTATTATTTCACCATATGTAATCCATCAATACCAAACTTTTTGACACAAAACTTCTTCTTTTCCCACAAGACACATGTTAATATCTGTAAGAATTTGGAAAATTATTAGCATCTTGGAGGACTTTTTGATCTCCCAGAAAACAATTTCTTAAATACTTGATTTGTGCTAAGCTAACTAATCTCTGTATTTCAATTTCCTCATTTGTAAAATGGTTATAATAATTATATCTACATCACATGCTTATCATAAGTATTAAATAAATATAATATTAAACATAGATCAAACAGTGCTTGACTTATAGTACATAATATGCAAGCATTTGTTAAATAAATTTTAAATATTATTATTGCTTGATAAAACAATGTTACTAGAATTCTATTAAAATATTGCTATTAACTATTTTAGTATTCGCTCTCTGTAAGAATTCCTTTACTGTATCCTTCTGAAAGAAGTGGGCCTAGACTGGCATTAGTTATGTAGTAATTTATCTCATAATTGGCTTCCAAAATTTGTGCTTGTTTCCTAAGTCATGAAATAATTATCAACCTGAATTTTATTTCATGTTGAAAGCCCAAAACAACTATGTGAGTGGAATAAGGAAACCCTGACAGAACCGGAGGGGCTGAGTTTTGGTTTCTAGCCCTTTCTGGATGTTTCACCACAGACTAGAAAAAAAAAATGGGCTTTCCTCCAAGTCATTTGTCATGAGTCAAAAATGTCCACGAGAGGAATTTCTTTCATATAAGATAGGTAAATTTTCTAGATTGCTCTGCATCTATTGAATTCTTGCAAACTCCTTTATTTCTAGGTTTAATTTTCTGGCAGGAGAGCCCAGAGGAGAAGTCCTTGATAACTCTTTCACTGGAGGAATGTGTAAAACTGTCAAAAGCATTAAAGCAAGTAATCCTTACCGGGTTCCAGCCAATCTGGAAAATGTCAACTTTGAGGTATGACAGCCTATCACAGTGGCAGACCAGCACCAATGGTGATTTAAACTAAATTCCCAATGAAAGATTAGTGATAAATGAAGGGACAGAATAAAAAGGTAATGAACATTTTTAATGACGTGTTAGGTGTTAGTGTTTAATCCTTCCACAACCCAGTAAGGTCAGTGTTATTATCATCAATTTACAGATTAAAAAACACACACACACACAAAAAAACTAAGGTAATTAATTTGCCCAAAGTCAAACAGCTAGTAAGTAGCAGATTAGAGATTTGATCCCAGGTTTCCCAAACTCCAGAGTTCATGCTGTTCCCAGCGAACATACAGCTATAACATATCCCCACACAGAAAAATGACTATTTATTCAGAATTTTCTTCTACCATAGCTCTCTCCCTCAAGTAACCACAAAATTTAGACATAAAAGAGTGACTGCCTTCTAAAAAATCAAATAAACCTAAATATAATAGCGGTAGTTCTGCCCCTTCCCTTCCTATGTTATTAGTTGATTTGATTTTCTGTGCGTTTCCCTAAGAGGTAATGAGCATCATACTACATACTCCCAGAATCTGGCCCAGTGCCTTACACATGATAAGTGCTCCATACTTGTTAAACAAAATGATCTGTTACTTTTAATTTATAATAAGAGAAACAGAAAAGACATTATTTTAATGGTAACATCTACTTTCTTGGAGTTGTGCAGCAAGTAAAAGGCAGAGCAAATTAGAATCCTGCTCCTGCTGCAGTGCTGCCTGTACTAGATGAGACCTTGATGGTTATGTCAAGAAAGACATTAACAGCCTGGCCAGTGTGGGTTAGTGGTTAAGTGTCGACCTAGGAACCAAGAGGTCAATTTCTGGTCAGAGTTCCATCCCCACTTGGCTTATTACAATAGTTTTTAAACCACTCTCCTTGCCTCCACTTTAGTTAACTATACTCCATGTGATCTTGGCAAAACACAAATGTAATGGTAACACTCCCAATTTTTCATTCATTCAGTTAATATTTTTAAAGATCTTATATGTAAAAGCTTGCCTTTGGAATCCAATCCCAGTATTTTAGAGGGCCTACAAGACCTGGCTGTTTCCCAGTTCTATCTAATTTTTCCGCACTGCTTGTCTGTGAGCCTACCCTCCCACCAAGCTAATGAATGTGGTCAGATTTTCTCTGAACTTCTGCCAGGGTACCCAAGCCCCCTTCCTTACACGACAACATCTTTTTCTTTAAGCTGACACATCTTCTCTTGTGTGAGAGCTAGTTCATGAAATAAAATATTTGTAATCTAAGTTTTTTAGAGGCATGGTGCAGAAATGTCAACAACTATAGCTAAATATGATTGCATTGCTTCAGCGTTAAGAGCTTTATTCCTGGACATTTTAAATGCTAAGTGGTGTGCAATGCAATATCTGAAAGTAACATTGAACTTTTGACTATATTTTACTGTTGAGCAAGAACTTTTTGCAGTGGAGTTATTTTATCTTTCCTTGAATAATTGTGCAAGCTATTTAATTGTGACATATGGTTTGCCTCACAGTGTATTTGAATACTGAATATTTTAAAACAAGAAGAAATTTTTCCATTGCAAACCAGACAAGCATCTTTCACATAAACAAGTACTCTTCAATTTGCTTTGCAACCTTTTTTTTTTTTTTTAATATATTTTATTGATTTTTCACAGAGAGGAAGGGAGAGAGATAGAGAGTCAGAAACATCGATGTGAGAGAACCATTGATCAGCTGCCTCCTGCACATCTCCCACTGGGGATGTGCCCGCAACCCAAGTACATGCCCTTGACCGGAATCGAACCTGGGACCTTTCAGTTCGCAGGCCGACGCTCCATCCACTGAGCCAAACCGGTTTTGGCTTTGCAACCTTTTTTTAATTTATCTATTATTCTCTTCTTACTGGTATAAACATAACAAGTATTTAGCTATTTTTAAAATTAGTTCCATAAGAGATCAACCAAAGGACTTGTATGCATGCATATAAGCATAACCCATGGACACAGACAGTTGGGGGTGAGGGCATGTGCTGGGGGGTGGGCGCAGCCAGGGAGAAGACAATGGGGAGGGGAAAAGGAGACATATGTAATATTTTAAACAATAAAAAGTAAATTAATTAATTAATTAATTAGTCAATTTAAAAAATCAGCTCCACTAGATTTTTCTCTTCTTCTCAGACCAAGCTAGTGAAGACTCATAACCACCCACCAGGCAGAACCAATTGATCATTTGTCCTCTGCCTTGCAGACATGGCCAGTAGAGTGCTGATGCCCAACACTGAATAAGGCTAGAAGGGATGGGGATGATTCCAGAGCATGATCACACAGGACCTGCCCTCTCCTTTTCTAGGCCTTAATATTCTGAAAGATATCTGAAATCAGATTGCAAACTACATCAAATTCACAGGCAGAATGAAAATAGTCCTTGTTGCTTATTAGCCCATTACATCTCAGCTTGAGTCATTTCCGTGAGCTAGACTTTCCTGGTATTATCCCTCTGGATTTTATAGTTATTTGTGACAATTCCCTGGGCAGCAAAATCTTCATATATTGAATTAAGTATTTGTGATGGTCTTTCTCCCTAGCTAAACTACCGACTCCCTGCGGGCAGGAGCTAATATTATTCCGTGTTCTCTAGCAAAATGAGTCCTCAGTAAAGATTCATTGAATGCATAAATGAATGATCATTGCATTAGATCTTTACAAGTAGCTCCAGCATTTCCTACATTCTGTTATATTTCATATGGACTTTTCTCCAGGTGGAAATTAAAGAAGATGATTTGAAAACAGAGTTCTATACAGATTTAACTCCTTTTGGAAAGAATAAAGATCAAAAAAGCTCAGCTTTGAACGAAGATAACAGCGGTTTTCATGTGCCAATTTTTTATTCCTCAACACACAGTCAGTCCTCCACCCAAAATTCTGCTTTCAAGGAAGCCATTCAAGCTTCCCACAAAAAGGTAAAAAAAAAAAAAAAAAAAATGGTTCCTGGTCTTTTTATTCTTTCCTGAAAATTAATGCCAATTCCAGCAATCATGGGACAAGAAGTGGTGGTCGGGGGGGGGGGGGGGTTTGATATCCAATCAGTAGGATTTCAAACTCATATTTAAATAGCTTTAGTGTTTTTTCATGGTTGTTTTATCCCACTTCAAAAATTATGGAGGTCATATGTATAATGATGCTTCCTTTTTGCATGTGTTTGGCTATGTTTATGGTTGTATTCTTGGTCTTACTGGTTTAAGTGTATGTATTTCTTGAAAACCACATGTCACAGAACTTTACTTTTTGAATGTAATCTGGTGGTGTCAGGCTTTTGCTAGGGAAATTCGGCCAACTTACATTTAGTGTTCTCACTGAGATACTTGCTTGCTTTCCTCCCATTTTGAATTTTTTTCTTTTTCATTTCTTTTGGCTGCTGTCTCCTGTTTCTTCTGCCATCTTTTTCATAATTGGGCTTATAATCTGTTTCAAAGTCAAAATGCCAGTTTTCTCATTAAGAGTTAGTGCTTTTCCAATTTGCTTTACAAAAAAAGATCTCACCGAATGTTGAACTGGATCGTATGTGGTTAATAACTTATTGTCACGTAACCTTTTGGCCTATGACAGCCAATTCAAGCCACCAGGACTGACAAATGCACTGACAGGTGGAGGGCCCCGGAGGTGCTCCTGCTCAGCTGAATTACCAGTTTCACTTCTATTTCCCACAATTTAGTTCTTACTGCTGCCTGGAAGTTTTGAACCATTCATTTCAATGGCCAAATCTCAACAGGTCTTACAGATCTCCAGGGAGTGAGTACGCCCCTTACTAAAAGCAAAATGCCCCTCCTACTTTCAAAAGCCAGGGTTCTATGACAAAAATCAGGTTTTCAACTTAAAAATAGACTTACTGCACCTACAAAATGGAAGCTCCACAAAGGCAAGACCTTGGCCTTGTTCACTTCCGTGGTCTTAGCGCTGGAGGCAGGAAGGTAGAGAGGAGGGAGGAAAAGAGAAGGGAAGTGGGGAAGGGGATGGTGACTCCTTTTCAATCCTGGGATTATTGTTTTCCTTTTGTGTAAGCAGTTATTGTGTGCCATGATTATAGCGCACAGGAAGATAGCTGTTTAATACTTTAAGGTTATTATGAAGTTCTTTTGCTAAAATGTACTCTTCTTTCTGTGTGTTTTTTTTCTCAAACACTACAATTTGGTAAATTGAGAAATTAGATAAAGTGTATAAAAATGTTTTAAAAGAGCAGTTACATGAATACACTTACAAAACTCAGTGGCTGTGTAGAAGAACAATTTAATGGAATGAAGTTTGGAGCATAATAACTAACCACCTAATCCTAAACCAACCTGACATAGCAAGAAATGATTTTTTTTTAAACCTTCAAACAAATATTTTTGCTTTTGGGTGGAGGAGAGAGAATATAGATAATTTGGGTTAATTTTGCCTCTTTATTTTGAAGAATGATTTTGAATCATAGCATTTGGGTTGATGTAAAGCTGAAGGGTGTGAAAAGTCACAGGGCACAGCCCTCATCTGCACACCAGATGACATTTCGTGGGTAACAGGCGTAGAGAATTTAAAATCTTTTTCCCAGTTAGTGACAAAGCTGGGACTTGAGTCTCAGTTGCATAACTGCAATTGAAAATTCATTGCATAATCCCTTTTCAATTATTTGCACTGGCAAGGCTTTCTAAATAAAAACTCAGTAGGGATGCAGCCATGATTGACGATCGAGAGAAAAAGATTTGCTTTTCTGAGAATTGCTCTCTTTGGTAGGGAACATAAGCCTCACTCACACGGTGTACATTGTTGAGATCATCTCATCTTGTCTAGCGCTTTCTACATCTCAGGAAAAGGAACTGGACAATAACGTGAAAATTATAATTTTGCATGTGAGAACATGCAATAGCGAGTTAAAATTGTAATATTAGATTGAAATGAAGTGAATGATAAACAGATGACAGTTAAGTGCTTGGTACCTAACAACAAGCTTTCATTATGTTTAATCATCTTTCCTTTTCACTGTTTTCTCCTCTTCCATTTAGGATTCCAGTTTTATTAGGATCCATATGGTTATAAAAGTCTTAAACTTCACAATGAAAAGTAAAGACCTGCAGCTTTCAGATGTCTTTTTAAAAGCCCTTAACCAACTGCCTCTGGACTACAACTATGCCCTGTACAGCCGGATCTTTGAGAACTTTGGGACTCACTACTTCACCTCTGGCTCCCTGGGAGGCGTGTATGACCTCCTCTACCAGTACAGCCGTGAGGAGCTGAAGAACTCAGGTATGCTTACCTCGCGCCCCGCCCCCCCCCACCCCTTTTCATAAGCTGATCTGGTCACAGGTGATGTCTTTTTCTCTTATTGTATCATTTTAATCCTTTTCAATGAACCTTAATTAGGCCCATCTTTTTTTCAAAATGACATGAAGAACAGCCAAAAGTACAAAGTCAAGGAAATAAAACAAAAATAGTAATTAGGACCAACAAAGAAGGGAAACTAAATATGCGTAGCATCTTTGATGGGGCATCAGATTTGTCTCTGAATTTTCTGACATTTAAGAAGATCACAAGCGACTCAGTAGCGGTGACCTAAAGAGCGTGCCCTTTCCCCAAGGCCAACAGGATTTGTCCTGGAACTAAATCCTAAAGGATCATTGACTTACAGCATTTTTATAGGCGATAATGATTTTATGGAACAATAAGTATAGCAAATTCACTAGCAGCCAGTGGTGTTTTCCTGCCTACATATAAAATAATAATATACACCTTAGCCTATAAATAAATCTTGGTTTCTTAAGTATTATCTTAAATTGCAAATATTAATTATTAGTACAGCTTAAGCACCTTTGAAATCATTTGTTTTCATACCCCTGTGGGAAATGGCACAGGGTCCTGTGATGATTCTACCACGTGTCTCTTGAGAACATGGTTAAGACACTGAATGGTAACAAGAATTCAACTGACCAATTCCCCCAAAGAAGTCACAATTCTTGATCATGTAACTTTATAAAAAAAGAACAAGGGATTTGTTGAAAAATACAACACTGGTGTCAATGGAGTATCAATTCCTCCGTTCTTACATCTCATATCGCAAATACTGTTTCCTGGGGCTGCCCTGAGTTCTTTCGATCCTTAGGTGACCAGAGATCCCTCCTGGTCAGCTTCCTAAGAGAGGAGATGGGACAAATGTCTTTGAGAAATACTTTCACTAAAAGTTCTAAAAAATTTCACCTGATGGAGTTACTGAAATCGAAAAGGTTTATGTTGTGATGCACCCTCCACACCGCCTAACCTCCTGTTTTGTCAGCTCTCCTTCCCACCAGAGCGATGCTTGCATGATAAATGTGATGTCTCCTGCCACGGAGACTAGCATCAACATTAATGCTGGCAAAAATCGGGGGGGGAAATCTCCGGCCCTTGACTTGTTTTCATTCACCCTTGAGATGATTTTATTCTAGTTACCGCGGCTATGGCTCAGAGAATAATTTCTCGCCTGATGAGCTGGCCTCATCACCCATTCAGAGCAAAGCCTCCAAAGGCTTAGAGATCAGGGCAGGTAAAGAACTATGTGAATCTTTAATCAACCTTCCAGCGTTTTAATAGCTGAAGCCCCATAACCAAAATGAAGAGTGATGAACTATCTTTCCCTATTGGAACATTCTCAACTTCCGTCTCTTTCTCTGTAAATGGAGATAGAGAGTGACACCTAATAAGGGAAAGAAAGGGAGTTTGAGATGTGGTAGGAAACTGGAAATATATAATCATACACACCTGTGTACACATACACAAACACATACATACACACACACACTATATATATATATATATATATATATATATGCATATGTACACTTAATATAGTCAATAAAACATATTCTTATATTCAATGTTCTTAGACATAATATATATTCTTATGTTCAATTAGTATATATACTTATTTATTTCTCTGAGTCACAATAACACTATTGGTGCACAATTTTAATTGTGGTTAAGTTGAAGCACACCAAGACAGAAACAAAATTTAATGAAATAGAATTCTCTAGGGGTTGTGCTTACCTGGTTTTGCCCATTGTCTAGATAAATATCTATTCTGGCCTCTTCCCTTTTCTCTCTTTCTATTTGTTCTCCCTTGAGTTAGCCATGACATGATACTAGAGTACAGGCTTAGTCTTTGTTTGCTTTATTCAATAAGAATCATAACCCTTGTCATTCATTTCAAAACACCACGACTTGAATATTTCATAGCACTTTGTCTCCCTCAGGAAAAAATAAACAAAATTTAATTGCTTTTTAGTTGCATCCTTTGATTTATTCTCCTATTGTTCAGGGTCCCATAGTCAATTTAAAACCTTGAATAAAAGTTGACATTGCTTCAGTGTGCAAGGTGAAAAGAATTTCAGGAATTCAGTGAAACATTAAACAATTAAAATATCATAATATGCAAGATGGTAATTTTAAACTCCCTGTGTTGAGAAGTCATTTTCTGCTTTTAATTTGAGCAGAAAAATTAATTGCCTCACTACTTATTGGTATGACATATTCAAGTAGCACTATTGGCCTTTGTCCAGTCTAAGTAGCTGAGGACATTTCTAAAATACTCATCCCCACACCCCAGCAGAGGGACACTCGGGTTTGAGGGGCCAAATGCTACAGCATCAAGTTGCCTCTTGGTCATTGTGGGTAGAGGTCAGGCAGCAAGCTCTAGGATATGCTACAGGGAAGAAAAGGCTTATACAGAAATTCACTGATGAAGCCTTGATGTTTTAATCACTGTATGACCAACACCATGGCTCATAAGAGGGATTCTTCATTCAAATCTTCAAGGATTCTCCTCTAACCCTCAGAAAATGGATTTAACTAAGCTTATGGTTAATTAATTTTGTTATCATTAATGAATTGTACACATAACATTTAATTTTGACTTACAAATAATCAAAACCTAACAAAAAATAAGAAAAGATGGGAGTTGTTGCTATAGGGGCATTAAATTCCTAATGTTGCCTAAACATTTGACTCACCCACTTATAGGAACAATACTATCAGGAGAAAAGTGACATGTTTATTCAGCTTGATCAAAATAGCAGTCTTTTCTTTCTAAAGTTAAAGATACAAGGTAAGCATGGGGACTTCAAATCAAGAACTTACAACTTCTAATGCATCTCTTCCAATGTGTCAAACTACTGAGAAAACTGAAGTGGGCACTCCCCATGCTCCTCCACTCAGCCTCATTCCTCAGTGATCTCTCCTTCAGGTTTCAGGTTTACCATCTCACCAACTGTGCCTCAAGCTCTAAACACACTCCTTCCTGCCTATGGTGACCTGCAACCCTAAATATCAGTATTTGATAAACAACTTTGCTTTAAGGTGCTTAAGGGCTGATATTAACAGCTTTATCTCTAGTGTGCTTATGTTTTGCAAGGCAATGTTTAACTACACATCAAAAAACCTGGATTCTAAAATTGATGTTTCGGGTAGCAGGTCAGGTGGCTTGGGAAACAGTTAACAAAAAGGAAACATAGATTCTCCTCAAATGACCCCAGGGAGGCGGTTCCACACAAGTGTACAAATGGCAAGATCTGTTTCCCTGCACTGTGCCCGTCAACCCCTGACACCCACATCGATGGTGAAGACATGGAGGATCATGGCAAGCTTTGTGGTGGGAAAGAGTGGTTCCGGTGACACAATCTTCAATTAATGATGCTTGGAAGTTTGGTGAAAGACAAGGACCATGAGGACTGAGAGTATTAGAACTGGGTGGCCTCAGCCTCAGCCTCAGAGATCGGAATTTTTATAAGACATAAACAATGGTGCAGAGGCATCCCATGGAAGCAGCAGTGGGGAATGAGGAAGATGTGGTCACCCCAGCTCCCACAGCTGAAGGGGCTGGGGATGGGGCAGTACCAACCTCCCTTAGAGACAACGAGAAACATATCAAATGGCTTGAGTTCAGATAAGGAGAGCAAGAGAAGAGTCAGGGAGGACAAGAATTGACAAGAGTTCCTAGGTCAGAAGTCAGAATTTCCGAGAGCAAACAGAAAGGTTTTGGAGGTAGAGGTGAAGCGAGCAGCCAAGTCAGAGAGGAAGCACAGGTGAGTATGAGAATGGGCATCGAGGGAAGGAGAGGGTGACCAACAGGATTCACATTTTTGATGATGAACAAGGAAAAGTGAAGTGGACGGAGGTTTCACAGAGTCAGCCATGGCCCCGCAAAATCCGACAGCAGGGCCCAGACACAGTGTGTGTTTATCTTCTGATGTGCAGGGCTGCACAGTGGCATCGGCCAGTAGGATGGCAAGCTTAGAGGTTCATTCTATGTAAGCAACAGGGAGAGGCCAACATGGTCCCTGGGCTGGGCCACGATGACCCCATATGTGCTTCTCCGGGCTAGGGTGGAAGGGAGAGGTAGCAGGGACTCATAAATACCTCTCCTGTTCAGGTTCCTCTCAGGGTCTGTGAAGGATTGGATCTGTAGGTGAGAACTGTCGTTCATTCGCACTCACGGGAATTAGAGACGATGGTGGCTGATGCAGACCCTCATGCTCTTCTCTGAATGCTCAGGAGGTTTTGTTTGTGCTCCATTTCCTAGGCTTAACGGAGTCAGAAGTTCAAAATTGTATCCGGATTGAAACAACGAAACGCTTTCTTTTCTTTAAAAAAAAAAAAGTGGAACACCGGTGCACCACCAACAAGATGTCAGAGAAATATGAAGGTGACAGCCCTCTCCCTTAGCTCCCCAGTGCACCCCGCGGCTGACAGTAACCTAGGACCAGTTGCACAGGACTGTGGGATTTTTCAATTTGCACTTATTTCGGTTATTACCTCAGAGCCCTGTGTGTGGTGGGGAGAGAGTGCAAATACAGCATCATTAGCACTACTTAAAGGGGGAAATGGCTAAGGTTTTCTTTATCTTATACTTAAGTTGTTTAATTTAATTAATATTTATTGATTCTTCCCATGGGCTGAACCCAATATTAGCCATTATGATGTAAAGATGGGTGGGAATCAGGCCTTCCTATCAAGAAGCTTACAAAGTAATGATATGTATAACCAGCCATTAAAAATACAGAGGGATATGCCATGGTGGCTCCATTGTTTTTGGGCATCATCCCATACACCAAAAAGGTTGCGGGGTCAATTCTCATCAGGGCACAGACCTAGGTTGCGGGTTCCATCTCCAGTGGGGGCACATACAGGAAGCAACTTATCAATGTTCCTCTCACATCGATGTTTCTCTCTCTCTCTCTCTCTCTCTCTCTCTCTCTCTCCTCACTGTAAAACATATCCTCAGTTGAGGATTTTTTTTTTAAATATATTTTATTGATTTTTTACAGAGAGGAAGGGAGAGAGATAGAGAGTTAGAAACATCGATGAGAGAGAAACATCGATCAGCTGCCTCCTGCACATCTCCCACTGGGGATGTGCCCACAACCCAGGTACATGCCCTTGACCGGAACTGAACCCGGGACCTTTCAGTCCGCAGGCCAACGCTCTATCCACTGAGCCAAACCGGTTTCAACAATTGAGGATTTTTTAAAAAGGCTCAGACAGCCAAGCCAGACACCTGAGTGCTGTATCTTGTAGAGGTTCTGTTCAGCTAGTCTTCAGGTGGTTCTCCAGGTTGATTGTTCTGCACTTAGTTGTAATTTTGATGTGGTCCTGGGAGGGGCGAGCACAGTGTTCACCTCTGCCCTCGTGCCCTCTTAGCTTTCAATTCTCCCTCTTTCTAGCCTCTGCATCCACTGAGTGATCACGTTACCTCCCTGATATTTCTCCTCGTTGTCCCCATCTCTTTATTTCCATGGCACACACTCCATTCATTTCCCACCTGGATCACCACAGAAGCCTCCTAACTGGCCCCCGGCCTCTAGCCTTGCCTTCTTTCAGTCTGTCCACACATTTTCTGAGAGGAGTCTTCTCTGAGGCAATTCTAACCATGAAGCTCTCACGCCTCAAGCATGTCATGCTTTCACAAAGCCCGAAAGGGAAGTCCCTGCCGCTTTGTCTTTGACTAGCTGGAGTGTGGGCAGTCCCCTGACTCAGGCATGCTCTCTTCTGTGCCGTGCCTTTGTAAAGAACTCCTTTCTCCGTGTAAAGTTCTCCAGTTCCCTTACTTCCCCTGACAGGTTGCAACTCATTCCGCTCAGGACAAGGGGAAGCAAAATCACAGAAACTTCCAAAAGGTGAAGCTTATCTTCTCATGGGGAGACAGATAGGGAACAAATAAAAATATAATATGTACTATCATAACTAGATAGTTTAAAATATCAGCGTATAGATGGTCTCCTTGCAGATGCCCATGTGAAGCATGAGCAAAATGAGAACTGGTTTGACAACCGTGCATTCGTATTATATCAGAAGAAAAGAAAAAAGAGGGAAAAGGAGAGCAGCATGCATAACCCAGTAGAAGAGGGAAGCAGTTTCCATGCCAGTTTTTCATGCAATGGAATAACTTAATCAGAATGTAAATTCAATAAATTAAGAGATCAGAGACAAAAAAGACTAAATATAAGAATTGACTGAAAAGGGAGATTTCAAAACTAAGGTACAAAGACAAATAAACACTGGAAACTATCACCATTGTAGTTTGAAACAAATGACACACTGCAAAGACAAAATATAATTGCCTATTTTTAAGGACACTAATTCCCACATCTTAAATTCTATTTGTCATTCCATTTCCATTAGGTTTTTTTGTAATAATTATTAAGGTTTGGGTGTTTTTCTCTGCATTTATTAGGTATTACTTTAAATATTTTCTGCATGCAATTAACTTTATTAATTTTATTTTCAGACAATTATATTTTGTCAGTGTCAATTGGTATAAGATATATTGGCAAATACTGATTTCTTAACCATTCTTTATATGGAAAATAAATACAAAAATTTCTAAAATTTTCTTTTTTTATACCCTTCTGTATTATTTCACATGCCTCACTTTGAAAAAGATCAGACTACTCTTCATAGGGAGAGCATTTCCCCCATAGTTCTAGTCATTCTAGACTGTTTTACAGTGGGGGCAAGGCTAATCCTTCCTGGCCCTGAAGAATCGACATCAAATTAATGGCATTAACTCTCACCCATATCACAGGCCTCCTTTTCATTTGATTGTATTTCTTTCTACAATTTCCTATTCCTCAGTTCCGATTCTTATTAGTTAGAGACACCATTAGTTAATAGAGATTGTTTTGCAAATTTATATAGAAATCTGTGCTATGTATAGTAAATATCATCGCTTCTAAAGAAACATTGTGCCAACTCTTCACTTGAAGTTTAATTTCTTTTTCTTTTCCTTTGGTTAGTTGTGCTTTTACTCCTGTCTTTATGCTTAAAAGCACTCTATCAACTTTGTTCTGTAGTCGGAAGTCTCCAGTGTGGCCGTCAACACATTGGAAAACAGGAGCCAGGGGTCTATATCATCCCGGGGGCCAGACATATACTAATACGTATCAAAAGTGGGGGGTTGGAATCAGAGAGCAGGGAGCAGAGTAGTCAGGACTTGGGCTGCATTTGCATCCAGCCCCCTAGTCCTCCCTAGTAACCACACTTTGGGGGCCAATGCACTTCTAGCTTTATTGTCCAGGTTTACAATAGCACCTATTTCTCAGGATTGTTGTGAGCACTGCACGAGATAACGTGTGCAGCTTATTATATACAAGCTGCTTAATACACGGCAGCTGTTGGCACTGTTGGCACTGCTATTCATGAACTGCCTGTGGGGATGAGGAGCGGGGCTCTCTCGCTCTTCACTTAGCTCACTTAATGGAGCTACATGCCTCTACCATCCACTTCTGTGCAAACAGGCTTTTCTTTAAAGGTTGAATTTGCAATAAAATTAAATGAATAATTATTTTTAAAACACCTTGCAGGTTCGATGATGCAGGGAGCAGAGAAAGCCATCTCGTTGGTTCAAGGCGGGAGGACTGAGTACTCCGCGGCTTTGGTGTGGGAGAAGGGGACCTCGGGCCCTGACGAGAATGTCTTTTCTCAGTGGGTAGAATCGCTGAAGGACAATCCTGTTGTGATTGACTTTAAGGTAAGAATGAAAAGTATGATGGGTGAGAGAGCTGAAGTAGTTCTCTGGCAGCCCAAAGGAATTGCCACACAACGCCTTTTCCATTTTGCTCCGAGATGATAAAGGAAATGTCTTTCTTTAGTGTGCATGCACAATGGGCCTCGTTTTCAATGTGAAATTACACGTCTATTGCTTTTGCTATTCAAACAGGCATTCTCTAATACATAGTTAGAATTTGCAGCATACGTAGAATATCAGGAAAGGGGATTTAGTGAATAAAACTGCTCAAACTTGCCTTGAGTCGTATTCTTCATCTCTCCAAGGTGTGCAAAGAATTTGGTCTCTGTAATTTCTTGCAACTCTCTATTTAGTGAGCTCTCCTAAGCCTTCACAGAAAGCTCTGTGGGATAAGTGGGATTTTATGTCCATGGGGCTCTCTGGTTCTATAAACTTTGATTAAATGTACCAGTCTTATATTTGTTGTCATTACATAAGAAGGTGATTTTTATTAGCCATGGAACACTTTGCCCACATATCAGTCCTAGACCATTTGGAACCAGTGTTTGCCTAAAACATAAGCACATTTTAAAATGCCCACTCACAGGCTGCCCTGCTCATTTGGCTCAAATGACGGCAGGAGTGCAGTCACTATGAACGTAGATTAACGCGCACGCTCTCCGAGTTGTGGTAGGAAAGTGAGAACCAGCCACCCGCCTGGGCACCTGTGAGTCACCCATGGCACCAAATAGTCATCCCTTTGGGGTTTTAAAATGTTAATAAGATGAGCCCTGGTTTTGTGCAAGCCCCGTTATTTCTCGCTGCAACTCTTTACTCATCCTACCAGTGAGTTCATTTCTCCGTTTTCTCCCATTCTGCACTTTCTCCTCTGGTTCCCCCAAACGCCAGATTTGCCCCTGGGAGAACAAAGAACCCAGAGAGGCTCTCTTCATCCTCTGGACCTTTCACCTGGGGTCAAACTCAGCAGAACATTCCTGCGCTGCCAGCGCTGCCTCGCTCCTGCTCACCTAGCTCACTATTTTCATGCGTGCATTTGACGCTTAACATGTAACATGATGCAGGTCCAGGTAAGGGACATCTCCAGAGCAGAATTTCCAGGGAACCTAAGCTCCAGGCACATCACACCTGCCATACTTTAGGGACAACAGAAGCAAGCGAATCTTGCTGAGAGCGGCTGTGAGAAAGAAACTCATCCCTTTCTCCACGGGTGCAACTGGCATAGATACTATATTCTGCAATAACCCCCGTGTGACGGGTGGGATTTCCCATGCCTTGGGAACTGGGCGGTGATGGCAACCTAGGCAAAGGGACGTGACCGTGACTAGCCCCCCTCTCTAGCTCGCTCCCATCACGGACCTGGTGAGAAACATCTCCTGTGCGGTGACACGACGGAACAACCTCAGGAGAGCTTTCCAGGAATACGCAGCCAAGTTCGACCCTTGCCAGTGCGCTCCGTGTCCTAACAACGGCCGCCCCACTCTCTCGGGGACCGAATGCGTGTGCGTGTGCCAGAGCGGCACCTACGGCGAGAACTGCGAGAGGCGCGCCCCGGACTTTAAATCGGGTAAGTGTCAGGAACTCATCATGAGGGAGGCTAGGCGGGTCACTGAAAACAGACCAACTTCCATTAGCACCTCCCACCTTACGCAAACTCACAAGGAAGATAAGCCTGTAAAAAGTTCGACTCCAAAGTCCAACAGCCCTGGGAGGAGCCTATCGTGACCTACCAGCTCTGTGGCCTTGGGGAAGTTGCCTGGCCTCTCTGTGCCTCCATCTGTTCATCCAGAGAATGGGGATAATGTCAGCTTGTATCCAAAGATTAATATACACACAAAGGATGCACAGCACAATGCCTGTAATATGGCATAAATAAAATAATAGAAAATACTAGAAAATACAACGTGTGTGATAAGCTTTTGTGTGTTGTAATGTAGAATGAAGACAGCTTTGTAATAGGGATAAATTAAACCATGGCTGAAGTTTTCATTCAAGGCTAAGTAATGTTCAAGGTTACCTGATCCTCCTTAGAAGGGGGATGTGTCATAGGAGTAGGAAAATATTCCATTACCTGTAAACACACGGTTTTATATATATTCCACTCAGAAGAAGTTTGTATTTATACATGTATGTACGCAAATACCTATGTGTGAGGTAGGTTGCAGGTCGTTGAAAATGATTCACAACTGTGGCCATTTTATCCAGCCATGGGGACCGGGAAAGGAAATCAGGTGGTGGGTAAGGCCCTAACTTCCTCTTAACCTCACAACAACTCTGTGATATTCCACAAAGGACCACACAGCAGAAAAGTGGGAAACCAGGTTGGCCTGGCTTCTAAGCCCCCGTTCCCTGGGGTTCACCATCACCGTGGGCGGGTCTGCCTGCCTTCCAGATGCGGTGGATGGGAACTGGGGCTGCTGGTCTTCCTGGAGCCAGTGCGACGTCACCTACAAGAGATCAAGAACCCGAGTGTGCAACAACCCCAGCCCGCTGCTAGGAGGGAAGCCCTGCGAGGGGGAGAGTCGGCAAGAGGAGCACTGCTCCATCTCAATCATGCAGAACGAGTAAGGAGGTTGGAGGGGTGGGCCAGGGACCCCCAGCACAGTGAAGGCATGATTTCCTTCCTGCTAAGCAAAGAAAGAACTAGAATCTTCCCTCTTCCAACACAGCATATTAGTGAGGCATTTTACCTGCTGTGACCCTTTTCATATATATATATATATACACACACACACACACACACACACACACACACATACTAGTGGCCCGATGCACAAAATTTGTGCACGGGAGGGGCATGTCCCTCAGCCCTGCCTGCACCCTCTCCAATCTGGAACCCCTCAGGGGATGTCCAATTGCCAGTTTTGTCTTAATTGTTTTTGGAGCCCACAGGGATCGGGCCTAAACCAACAGTTGGACATCCTTCTCCCAATACGGGACCACTGGCTCCTAACCACTCACCTGCCTGCCTGCCCGATCACCCCTAACCACTCTGCCTGCTGGCCTGCTCGCCCCCAACTGCCCTCCCCAGCTGGTCTCCCAGAAGGTCTAATTAGCATATTATCCTTTTATTAGTATATATATATATATATATGCCACTCTATGCATAAATATACATTAAATATATGTGTGTATGTATATACATGTTTATTATATGCACATATGTATTGTTCCCTTTTAGTGGGCAAGCATGCATCAATGACGATGAATATAGGAGAGAAACAGACCTCCCTGACCTAGAATCAGACACAGGGTGTCCTCGGCCAGTTCCTCCGGAAAATGGATTTATCCGAGTAAGCATCCTGACCTTCCCTTCAGGTTTGGAGTTTAAAAAAAAAAGAGAGATCGAACTTAAAAAGTATGCTTTTTCAAAAGTTAGAGTTATTGTGTTCCTAGTTTAATAATCTTCTGTTGACCCAAAAAGTGAAAAAAGTGATATTTAGAAACACTTTGCCACTCTTCCACCTGAATTCCCTGGAGATGCCTTTACACCTGATTGTTAGACCAAAGGATAGCAGTCTTCTTGTGTTACTTGGTTCCACCAATTGATATGCTACCAGTGCATTTATGTGGGTGGAGAATGGAACTGGAGCATCATGAGGGTTGGGGTAGCCGGTAAGAACCTGCCCCTATTTAATTATGATTGTAAGATGGAGATCTGGTCGTGGAAGGGCCACTCGGGGTCTGGGTGGCGCTGATAAAAGTGATGACACTATGAAAATAGAGCTTTGTGCATGTTTTCCCCACAACTGAAAGGTGTGCTCCTCGTGAAGCTAGGACATACAGGACCTTTGCACAGAGGACTTTCTACTTGAGTTGGGTCTTGAGAGAAGGGAAGAAAGTGTTGGGCATAGAGAGGAATTAGCCAGGCAGCCAGGTAAAGACAGGGAGACATGAAAGAGAATACATGTTATATTCAAAGAACGGCAGGTGTTTTGTTTTGCTAGAAGACAGGTTTTACAGGAAGAAATGGCAAGAGGTGAGGAGGGTAATATTCCAAACCAAGTAAGACCCATTATATCTTGAAAATTTTAGTGAATCTCTCTCTCTCTCTCTCTCTCTCTCTCTCTCTCTCTCTCTCTCTCTCTCTCACACACACACACACACACACACACACACACACACACACACGGAAAAGGGACCAGTTAGAAAGTTGTCCTTGTAAGAGATTATAAATGCCATAAACAAAGGCAGTGGTGGTGGCAGAGGAAAGGGGACTTGGGGAGAGATTTAAAAGGTGACATGGAAAGGACTCTGTAACTGAGTTGATACAGGAGTGAAGGAATCGAAAGAAACCAGATGCCCCCGAGGCGATGAGAAGTCTTCTTCATAGCGCTAATAATGTGCCGGTTTCGGTGTTAATTCTAGAATGAGAAGAAACTGTACTCCGTTGGGGAAGATGCTGAAATCGCATGCTACACCGGATTCAAGCTGGTTGGGTACCAGTACTTCAGCTGCTTGCCAGACAGGACCTGGAGACAGCTCGATGTGGAATGCCAGCGTGAGGCCCGCCCTTTCTCGTGGCCCCTCTAAAGAATAAATGCGCCCAAAATAAACAAAGCAAAATCACCATAGACCAGGACATTTTACTACTTGCTAATAACTCTGGTGAAAAGGTTTAGTGAAGCAGAAAATAGGACGCATCTGCTAACATTAGATTTCAAAGCATCTTCAGGTTTCAGTTCTGGCCCTGCGTGTTGGCCTCATACACACAGGATGGCGAAACACGTGCTTAAAGAGAAGCCCGGGAGGTCTGCTCACTGCTTCTAACCACAGACAGCGGCCTAGTCTGATGTCCAAATTGATGCAGATGGATGGGTCCCGGGAAGATGCTGCTTACACCCTTAGTGTATCGGCGATGTAGCTGCATGGGAAAGGCAGTTTCCTCCTTGGAGCACTTCCCATCCTTTCCTGAGGAGGAGTTTGAAGGCTCCACACATAGCTGTGCTCCAGTAAAGTCAAAATGAGAATCAGACAAGGCTCACAGGGGGACTCCAAAGAGCTACCATGGGTCCCCGTGAGGCAGCGTTGAGAGCAGCCTCAGTTAGAATGTCCTGCCTCTGTCGCTCACAATGTGGCGACTGCCTTTTGGGCACAGGAGAGGGAAGAAGTGCTGGGGTTCTTGTCCCAGCATCAAGAAGGGTTCAGGAATCTGGAGAAGGCCGTGTTTAGATGACACAGGAATCCAGGGACTAATAAAGAGTCCGGAGACAAAATATAATTTTGAAAGGCATTGGGTGTCAGAGGAGCTTAACTAAAGGAGCTAAGATCCAAGATCTTAAGTCTAAGGTCTTAGGTTCTCTCCGTCCCCAGGACCCCATGCTTTTTGTTAACACAACTTGTCCTGAGGCGAGGCAGAGATATACACTTCAAAGGGTCAGGGTTTGGTACAGAGTCTATTGTCAGAATGGGGGAATTAGCCTTCGGCTGTTCAGGTGTTTGGCCAGTAGGAGGCAATAACATGTAGATTAAGATGCCTTTTAGCTGTCTGGCAGTCACAATCAATTTAATGTATCCTATTCAGGTTTGGGGAAATGCCCTCAGCCATTCCCAACAGGTGACTACATGTGTGACTCAACCCTGTTGAGTCCCCAAGTCTCATCAACCTTTTGATGAAACTCTTGAAATTATGACATGCTGGAATTGGTCACCGGCAAAGAAGAAGAGGGTCCTGTAATAAAATGAAAGGTGGAAGTGCCTGGAACCTGATTAGAAGGGAACCTCAGACGATGGAGCTATAGGAAGGCTCTCGGGGAAAGCCTGGGATCCTCAACCCCCAAGTTCTCTGATGACAAGGGGGCATTAAAACAGAGAAAATGGGATGAATCACATTAAAATCACCTCTTGGGTTGTATAAAATTGGCCCACGTCTAGTGTGTATTCCGCTCCACTGACGCCTCTAAAATTTTTCTGCCGCAGTGACCCAGTGCCTCAAACCAGTTGTGCAGGAAGTTCTGACGATTTCACCATTTCAGAGATCGTATGAAATTGGAAAATCCATTGAGCTAACCTGTCCCAAAGGCTTTGTGGTTTCCGGGCCATCGAGGTACACATGCACTGAGGATTCCTGGACACCGCCCATTTCAAACTCACTCACCTGTGAAAATGGTGAGTAGCAGCTCAGGATTCCCTTTTCTCTCATCTACACACATGTGTGCATATATACACATTAAATATATGTGTGTGATGCCGAAACCGGTTTGGCTCAGTGGATAGAGCATCGGCCTGCGGACTGAAAGGTCCCAGGTTCGATTCCAGTCAAGGGCATGTACCTGGGTTGTGGGCACATCCCCAGTAGGAGATGTGCAGGAGTCAGCTAATTGATGTTTCTCTCTCATTGATGTTTCTAACTCTCTATCTCTCTCCCTTACTCTCTGTAAAAAATCAATAAAATCTATTTTAAAAAATAAATAAATAGATAGATAGATAGATAGATAAATAAATAAATAAATAAATGTGTGTGCCTAGGGGAGGGGTCTCCCAAAGTTGGTAGCATCGCATCTACCATGCTGCTATTTCTTGAGTGTGTTCTGGGAGGGCAAAGCAGGTTGTGTAGAGGAGGAGGTCAGGCAGAAATGAGAAGTTATTGGCCAAGTGGATATCTTTAAATTTTAGAGATTGAGGTTATGTTTCTTTTTCAATATACTTCAACATTTTGAGGGAGTGCAAGCTCACTCATAAAATCAGAATTGATAGCTAACTGAACATTTGGTTAAAGTGAAGGGTCATTTAAAAAGCAGTACATACTACTTTTAAATTATTTAAGCATTTTATTTTAACTTGAAACATAGGAATACACATTTATTCACCAAGTTTCTGATGTACAACCACTTTTTATTTTCAATGAGTCATTTATTTTATCTGCCAACTATGCCTCAAGCATCCACTTCTCTCCATTTCTACCTTGGGGACTTTGATCAAAATCACCATCTTCTTTCACCTGAACTACTACAATAACCCCCTACATTGTCTACCCACAGTTCTCTTGACCACTCCCCTCACTGAAGCCAGAATTAATTTCTTTTCCAACATCCAGATCAGGGAATTATTTTGTCACACCACTGCTGCTTAAAACCCATCAAAGACTTTTCACTGCTTATAAAGTAAGGATGAAAGTCCTTCTGTAGCCATCCTTGTTCCATGCGCTTGTTTTGTGCACTTCAATTACCCTGGTCTTCAGTTCCCGGAAAGTCACATGCTGCCTCGCTTTTTAGCAATTTCATGTCTGGTGTTTCCTTCCCCTTTTCTCTTTTCATTTCACCATTTCTAATCTTCTCAGCTACATCAGTTTCCTTGTTTATATGCTTTCTCTTTAATAGAACTAAGAAGGACGGCAATTCTATTTGTATTAATGTGTTTGTTTGATTCATGTTTATCTACCTCCATAAGACTCTAAGCTCTGTGAGCAGATGATCTGGGTCAAATTTTGCTCAATACACTACCCTCAAAACCTAATGTGGTGCTGGGAATACCATAATTTCTCAATAAATATTTAAGAAACAACTGAACAGAAATCTCACCAACTCCATTTTCTTTAGTTATCTGGCCTTAACAGCAATTTTAGGTTGGAAAATGACTGCCCATGAGAGCTAGAAAGGACCTTTGTGATGGAATATTTCATGACAGCTTATGTGGAAAAGCTAAAATGAATGTTCTAACTGAAAGAGATAAATGAGAATCTTTAACCATTGCCTTTGCTCCTAAATTCAAGTTTTCACTTGGAATCTATTCTATGCACTGGACTTCAATCCTTTTTCTCTTCTTTCAGATTTTCTGGGCAAATTAAAGGGCCGTTGTCAACTAGGACAAAAGGAATCGGGATCTGAATGCATCTGTATGTCTCCAGAAGAAGACTGTAGGTAAGAGGTGCTCTATGGCCCTAACTGGTTTGGCTCAGTGGATAGAGCGTCAGCCTGAGGACTGAAAGGTCTCAGGTTTGATTCCAGTCAAGGGCATGTACCTTGGTTGTGGGCACATCCCCAGTGAGGGGTGTGCAGGAGGCTGCTGATCGATTGTTTCTCTCTTATTGATGTTTCTAACTCTCTATCACTCTCCCTTCCTCTCTGTAAAAAATCAATAATAAAAAAAAGAAAGAAAAAGCATTCAAAAAAAAAAAACAAAACCAGAGGTGCTCTGTAAAGCATGTTTGGGAATTGGGAAGGCCAGTCTAGTATAGCCAGCTTGATGAGCTTCTTGAAGCACAAACATGAAACATTAATTTTTCAAATAATTCCCCCCTGTGCTCAGCTGAATTCCTCCTTTCCTACTGGTTGCAAGCTTTCTCGTCATCTCTCAGCCCAGTTCCCAAGTTTTCATGGCTTTTGTTCATTAAAACAGTCTCATTTTTATTATAAATACTTATTCTTGTCTACTTTTAAACTGCATATTCAGTTATCTATCTCAAAGCTTTCCTCTTTCCCGAAGTATAGGGCAAAGTTGTGACTCCAAAAGCTTAGAGTAGAGAAAGTGTTGTGAGCATGGAGTTCACACTCACATACACACACACACACACACCTACCTTTGTCAGTCTATTTTTTCATGTAGGGGCAGAGCATAAACATTATATATCTTCCTGTGACTGCCACAAATAGTTAGCTATCTCTTCTTTGTTGTTATAACTGTCTTTTCTTTGCATGAAAAAAAAACACCAGTGTCGAGGAGTGTCAAGGTCACTTTGATTGAAGATCTACTTTCCGCTGAAATTAATCCAAAGTAGCATTGGTTTCAGATAAAATTTTGTTTCTCTATCTCACACAATAAATCCAGAGGTAGGCGATCTAGGGCCAGTGCGGTGACTTGCCTATTTCAGATAGCAACGAGGTCCCTCCTCTCTCTGCTCTGCCCTCCTCAAGCTGCCTCATGGTCCGAGTTGCTCTGCTGGACCAGGACCAAAGGAAAGCCGAAAACACACACATTCTCTCCTCTTAAGGAGAATTCCTGAAAGACCCATCATTCGATATCATCTCCTTAATCTTCTCCTATTCATGTGGCCACATGGCTCCGCAAGGGAGGCTGGAAATGCCGTTCTTTGGCTGGATGCGCAGGCGTTTTTTAATAAAGTTAGATCACTGGGGAGGAGAAAGAATGAATGCTGGGGTAAGAAGCCAACAGACCGTGCCCAACTGTTACACTTTAAACACTGAATAGCTCTCATGTTCCTCTGTGCTGTAGGTGCACAAATGCTTATTCATTCATTCATTCATTCATTCAAACACTACAGCATCTTTTTCTGTATAATTCAGCCCAAAGGTGGCTCTATCTACCCTCTTCAGTGTCCACCACAGTGGTCCACCACGCAGCTTCTTGCTGCTGGAGTCCCCTCTGGGTAGTACTTGAAGCATTCATACTGCCCATTGAATCCAGGGGAAACTTCTTTCTCTGTCTTTGCAATAGCAAACCATGAGAGTACAGACTGTACTCTGGAACTGTCTGAAGTTCTTCCCTACCCCTCTAGCCTCTTTCTGTGGTCTCAGTTCTCTTTTCTATGGCATTGAGGGTGTCTGTGGGAGTGGCTGGCCCCAGCCTAGGTGTTCCGAACTTAGTGAGTGGCCTTTTCTTCTCAGCTAGGGACTCTAGTCCCTAGAAACAGTCTTACGTGCTGGTGAACTGACTGTAAATTCTAAAATTGACCTCGGAATAGAGGCTCAGATTTGGCGTGACCAAGGGGTTCTTGACTTCTCAGTGAGACAAGGGCTACGGCCACTGGTTACTTCTCAGTAGCAGGATCCATCACCTATTTGGAGAGATTACGCAAGTTAACAAAGAATAACTTAAAAGGGCGTGCTCTTTTTTTAAAATATATTTTGTTGATTTTTTACAGAGAGGAAGGGAAAGAGAGTTAGAAACATCAATCAGCTGCTTCCTGCACACCCTTTGCTGGGGATGTGCCTGCAACCATGGTATATGCCCTTGACCAGAATCGAACCTGGGACCCTTCAGTCTGCAGACCGACACTCTATCCACTGAGCCAATCATAATACAAACCCACTTGCAAAGCCATGTAATGATATATGACTCTGGTGTTGCAATTAATGAGTGTTACTGAGCTCAGAAGAGGTACAATGGACTACCGTGGGCTAGGTCAATCAGGGTTAGTTCCAAAGTATAAGCAGGAATTGAGCTGGACACAGATGGGCAGAGAGGAGAGACAGCACAATGCTGATTGAGCAAGGCATGGGATGACAGCAAAGGAAGAATAATCTTACCAATTTAGAAGATGATCAATACAACTTTCAGGTGATATAGAAGGATTAAGGGGATGGAAAAATAACTCCAGAAAGGCAAGTGGATTTGAATAAAAATATGGAAGATCTTTTTAAGAATTTAAAATTCACTTAATTCAAAGGCAGTTGAGAGTAATAGCAAGATTAAGATGAAATTTTTGAAAAATGAATCCCAGAGCATGCAAGGGGATGAAATGAAGAGACATTGGAGGGTGGGGAGAGCAGGGGAAAGATACCTGGGCAGTAAGTTAACATGTTAAATTGGCTGGATGCCATTTCTTGTCTTCTGGTCTTCATGTGTAAATGCTTGCTTTCCTCTCTCGGGCAGCCAATATTCAGAAGATCTCTGTGTGTTTGACTCGGACTCCAACAGTCACTTTACTTCACCAGCTTGCAACTTTATGGCCAAGAAATGTTTAAATAACCAGCAATTCCATTTTCTACATATTGGTTCCTGCCAAGACGGTCCACAGTTAGAATGGGGTCTTGAAAGAACAAAGCTTTCATTCAACAGCACCAAGAGAGAAGCCTGTGGCTATGACACCTGCTACGACTGGGAAAAATGTTCAGGTAAGTGCCGGTGGTGACCACATACTAGAAATGCTCTCACCTAAACTTCATCTCAGCTGGTTTATCTTGTTTACATTCATACACTCTCTCTTAAAATGAACCTTGCCTTAATCAGAAATCATTCCATTTTATTGTAAAAATATTTATAAAGTGATTTAAACCGAAAAGAAAAACATAACCCACCTACTATTAGAAATAACTGCTTTAACAGTTCTGGTGTAAATCTTTCGCATCTTTGTGCTATGCATATATAATCAGCACTACCCTCAGACCCCAGTGAGAAGAGCATACATCCTGATTTCATGCTTCAGGCGCCCTTCCCCTCTCCCAGCTTTAGAGAGCGTGTATCTGAATTGTCTGAGATTTCCTTTGGCGTTTGGGATCAGCTGGGGCCAGTAGAGGTAGAGTACTCTGTGCCTGGACTGGGCTCCTCGTGGACACCAATGGCTGAAGCAGATTCCTCAAATTTTTTCTGTCCAATTGTAGTGCCTGGAACCAGCCAAGGCTGGCTGTATTATTCGGGCAGGACACCCTGAACCCAGACAGGGACCCTCATAGACTCAGGCACTGTTTCTCTGACCCTCCCTTCCACCATGAATGGGGTCAACCAGATGTTCCCAGACTATAGAGTCATCTCTGGTTCAAAGCTAAACCCATTCCCAGAGCAGGCTGATGACCCGCAGGGTAGTCTCTCTCAAGATTGCTTGGAAATGGACTGCTGGTATGGTGCTGACACTCGAATTTGGAGTGACTTTAATCATTTATACAGAGAAGCATTCCATAAAAAATTTTTCTCCAGGGGTTGCCCTGATTATATTATAAATTTACCCAAAAAAAAGATCATACTCTAAATCTTATTTTACATATTGCTGCTTTTCACTTATAAAACTATTTCCATGTCATCATATATTATTCTGCCACATAATTTTTAATGTCTGCAAAAGCCTATATGGACATTTTGCGATTCATTTAACCAATCTTCTGTTAGGCATTTAGATTTTTCCCAATGTTTTGCTATTACAAACAGTGCTGTGATAAACAAATCTATCACAGATAAATCTATAATGTTAAATTATTTTCTTAGGCTATACCATAAAAAATGGAATTTCTAGTTAAATATTGTTTTAAATTATTAAGTTTCTTGTATCAACTTGCTTTCCAGAAATGTTTTTACCATATTGTATTCCTATCTACAATGGATGATAAAGACTGTCCTCCCATACTCTCACCAAACCTAGAGTTATCACTCCTTGATATCTTTGCCAATTTGATGTTTAAAAAGTGGTGTTACATTTCTATTTTCTTTAAAGTGTATTGACTATTGCCATTTTTTTTGTTAATTGCTCGGAAGCAGAATTTCACAGCAGTCCATATGCTCTAAGATGAAGTTTGACCCTGAAATAGCCCACCTGAGCTATATAAAAGCCTACGTGACCATCTGACCGTTTGGCTGTCACCTGATAGCTATGATGCACAATGACCATTAGAGGACAGACGCTCCAACCAGTAGAGGAGGGAGCCAGATTCCTCGCGGAATCGGCTGGGGGTTAGGTTGCTGTTGGGGCATTGTCATCCCAAATCTGCTTCACCTGCACTCCGGACCCAGAAAGGAGGGAGCCCAATTCTGGGGTGCATCACCTGAGAACTGCCCTCTCGCAATCCGGGACCCCTTGGGGGATGTCAGAGAGCTGGTTTTGGCCCAATCCCCACAGGCCAAGCCGAGGGACCCCACTGGTGCACGAATCCGTGCACCGGGACTCTAGTATACCTATAAATATAGGATTTGAAGAATAGGATTTAACAGAACTCAAAATGGCAGCCAGATATCACATGTGTCACTCTTCAAAGGCTTATTTTAAAATGAGGCATGAAGTATGCAATAGAAACTTGTTGAATTGTTACATCTAATTTTTACTAAAACCACCTTACTTTTGGAAAAACCTTACTGTTCTCATTGACTCCTCTTTCACTTTCCAGTCCCATGTTCTTCAAATCAGTCCTAGAAAAGGGGAGAGGGCTTATTTCCTAAATAAGGTTTCATCCTGTTCTACTTAAAGCTGATTGTCAAGATCCAGCTCCCTGGGCAGGTAGCAGGATGGTACTCATGACAAAGGGTAGACACTGGAGCCATGGTCAATGGACCATCTGATGGCAGCAACTCAGGAAGTCAATGTCTGGGGCTTCCAACCTTTCAGCCATGTTGGAATAAAGCAATTCACTGTGAGAGACACCAAACCAGGGCCCCATATGTACACTGCCTAATTCTAAACACTATTAAGTCATCTTCTAGATGAACACTGTTATTCATCCTTTCACTGCCTGACCAACACCATTATCCAACTGACATCTCTCTCAGAAACAATAATTTGTGGTAGGAAAAAAAACTGACAGTGTTATACAGCATCATTTTAAAACCTAAATATTTTCTTTGAAATTTGTAGTGTAAGAACATTATTGTCAAAAATACATACAGAAAATAGAAGGAATTTGGACAGAAGATCAAATCAAAATGGTAGCTCAGGCATGCTAGGGATGTGTTTAGTGTTAACTTTCATCCCTCCTTACCTATCATGGAGAAATGGTCTTTATAAAATTCTGCTATTGCAAAGAACTGTGGGGGCGGGGGGTTGCTACTTTTCCACAAATTATTATTTTTAAATCTGTCTGAATAACAAATAAGCTGCAGCTTACAGTTTCATAAAAATCGGTCTTTATTGTTAGGTCTTTGTTGTACATATATCCAAATTCCACGGTCCCCAGGAGTCAAAGTTTATCAAACAAGAAGAAAATAAACAGTAAAATATTTGAATACCCGAATGTTGCTCAAGTTAATCACACTAAAACATAAATATTTCTTAATAGGAGATTGACATTGTTTAAAGTATTCTTTGGTCCTGCACACAATCAGAAAACGGAAGCACACCCCCCCACCCAGTAGATATGGTCTGCCTCTGGCAGCTCTTTAATTGCTAAGCAAAAGTCAATGTCACAGAGAATTCGGGTCAAAAGGCACTATAGGCCGGCATCAGTGTATAAACCACAGTGTTTATAAAGAAAGAGAAAGTCAAACATGTATTCTATACCCCACCCCACTCGCAGCAAGGTGGGAGATTATTAATCCTGAGTTGAACTGAATGTCACCGTGATTAAATTGTGTACTTTGCTACTCATTTCCTTCTCTTTCTAAAACAAAACAAGAAAAAGTTTAAAATGGAACTTCAAAGTGACATGAAGTTCACTTTTCAAAAGTTAGAACACAAATGATTTTGCAATGGCCCGGTTTTTATGCATATTAAGTGTTTTGCCTGAACTTCAAAAATAATCCCACCTTCACTAAAAAGAGGGGGAGACTTAGTCAGCAAACAGCCATTTGGTATCTAACAGAAGGAAGTCACCGTACAAAGTACGATGAGATGTCTGAAGATAAAAGGCCTTTCTACACTTGCACTGTTCACCGTAATTGGAGGCATGACTTTACCCAATTCTTGCATGAATAATTTTAATGCAAGGCCATAGGCGATGAGAGTTGTAGGAGAGATCAGTATCTTCTGGCCTGGGAGGATTTCATAAGGTTGAAAGCATGAGAACTGAGTGTTGAAGGATGAATTAAGGAAGGATGAGTGATGGGGAAGGGCTCTGGTACTGGTGCTCTGCAAACAACCTTGCTAAGAGCGTTTCAGCCGTAACTAGACTGAGTGGTGACTGTGGCCTTTCCAGAAGCCCAGGGAACTGACTTTCTCTTCGGAGATGGAACAGCCTCCTGTCCTTCACCAGACCCCATCCTTCCCGACAATGGACAAGACTTTCCACAACTAGAATCTTCTCCAGCGGGTTGACAGAGGCATAGGAGGGAAAGTGTGCTTTTTCATGAAATGTTCCTACCAAGGGCAGAAAGCCTGAACCTTTGAATATCTCCCCACTTCCTTGCCCTGTTTTCTCCCATCAGCTGAGACACACGGGATAGAATTGACATCTGCCTTGAAAATGCTGCTCTGTTAATGAAATCGCTGCTGGGTCTCAGACTGACTCAGATATGGTAGCAGCAGTCATTTAGGTTTTAAAACCTCCCTTCGCCACTTACTAATTGTGGGACCATGGACAAATCACTTAATGCCTCTGAGCTCCATTTTCTCATCTGTGTAATTAGTATGCTAACAGATATTTCATGTTTGTTGTGAGGATTAAATGAAATAAAGCATTCAAAGTGCTTGGCCTATTAAATGGGTTTTATAGTACATGCTCAATAAATTATAAAGCTAAATGTACTTGGGCAGTGCCAATGAGAAAAGAACAGAAGGGACTAACTGATGACACTGTGGAAATGGACTGGCAGGATGGAGCTGACTGCGTGGGAAGAGTGAGCGAGAAGGAGGTGTCAGAGATGACCCAATGCTGCGTCTGGTCTTACTGGCTTACTATGCGTTCTTCTCTCTTACACGCAGGCCACGCCCTTCAGCCACAGTTGCGTATTGGGTCATTGCCTTTGTTTCAGTGTTCTCAATTATTGCTAACCAAGGAGCTCACCACTCTGGGGGCAAGTTAGGTAAAATCCAACCCTGAGAACTGTGGTGGTCACATTGTCTCTCTCATTGCAGCCTCTACTTCCAAGTGTATCTGCATGTTGCCCAACCAGTGCATCAAGGGTGGGGACCAACTCTACTGCGTCAGAATGGGGTCATCGACGAGTAGCAAGACAGTGAACATCTGTGAAGTAGGAACTGTAAGATGTGCCAACAGGAAAGTGGAAATACTGCATCCTGGAAAGTGTTTGGCCTAACACAGTTACTGATGAACAGAGTGACTGTCCAAAAATAACCCCTACAAAAGGGCATCTGGTACAAACAGCAGACTGGCAAGCTCAGAAGCTATTGACAAACTTTTGTATTAGTTTCTTATAATTATTCTTCCTGTCTTTCCTGTCTTAGCTTCCCCTCCAGCCCATGACACCCTGCAGCATATCTCTAGAAAATACCTTGCATATTGATCTAGTAAACTCATCTGTTCACGTTGAATTAAAATGATGAAATTTCGGAGGACCTTTGAAGCTTGTGATATTAAGCATCCTCACAAGTAGAAATAAGAACAAATGCATCATTTTCTTCTATGAATCAATAAACGTAGAAATCTACAACTTGTAAAACACATTTTTTTCATTGATTTTAGAGAGGAAGGGAGAGGGAAAGTGAGATAGAAACATCAGTGCTGAGAGAATCATTGATCAGCTGCCTCCTGCTCCTCCCCACACCGGAGATCAAGTCCACAACCCGGGCATGTGCTCTGACCGAGAATTGAACCATGAACCCCCAGTTCATAGGTCAACACTCAGCCACGGGGCCACATCGGCCAGGTGTAAAACACATTCTTGAAAACCAACCTTCATGCATCCATTCAACAAACAGTTCTGAATGTCTACAAGGTGCCAAGTACTAGGGGGCAGCCTGCCAGAGGAGATCCTGGAAGGCGTGGGTCCGCACTGGGGAGTTCTCCCTGACAGGCGCTCAAGACCGCTTCCTGCTCAGAGCATCCTGAGTGCAGGATGCTTGGGAGAGCAGCCAGCGCTCTTGGCAGAGTGAGAAGGAAAAAGATAGGTGCAGCGCTTTCTCCATCTGAGTCCCAAGGTGCAGGGAAGAAATAACTCTGGTTCTCCTGGCTCTGCAGGAAGGAGCACAGAGAAGAGGAGAGGCAGGCGCTCTGAGGCCACCCTGAATCTTGGATGTGAACCTATAGAAAACACCAAAAGGAGACTCAGCTGCCTCTCGCAGGCAGTTCTGGGGCAGAGGGGGTAGGAGAAAAGCAAAACATCCCCCCAAGGACCCACACAGACCACCAGTAACATGGAACTAGATTTAGTAATAACAAGTCCAGAAGTGACGCCCATCACGGACTGTCCATCAGACAACTCCGAGCATCTCGCCGAGTCCACTTCCTTGCTTCCAACACCAGAGGACCAGGCCCAGCAGCTGCAGGGGAGGGCAGTGTCCTGGAATGAGACCTGCCCCTCCTCCTACTTCCATGAGGCTGGAGGGCTTGGAAACTTGCCAGAGCAACCCTCTTCCCTCCCCTACCCCAAGTCCTCTGACCCACAAGCCTCATTGATGCTGGAGGCAAGGAAGGTGATGAGGTGTAAATTGGAAATGCCAGTGGAGCCTTAAACTGAACCAAGTTCTAAAAACAGAAACTGGCCAGAAATGTGCATGATGTGTCCCAGATTTATTTGAGGCAAGAGAAAAATGGAATTGGACAGAGCATAGAAAAGCCGTGTTTGTTTGCTAGGGCTACCATAATGAGGTACCACAAACTGGGTGGCTTAAAATAATGAACATGTATTGTCTCACGGTTCTGGAGGCCAGGAATCTGAAATTGGTGTCTCAGCAGTTCCCCCTGACCCTGTAGGACAGAACCCTTCCTGCCTTTCCTGGCTTTTGGTGTTTGTCAGAAACCTTTAGCACTTCTTGGCTTGCAGGTGCATCCATCACTCGGTCTCTGCCTCCATCATCACGTGGTTGTCCTCTTCCTCTTCCTTCTGTGCGTGGCTGTCCACCCACACTCGCATTGTATTAGGGAAGAGGTTCTCAACCTGTGGGTCTCGACCCCTTTGGTGGTAGAACGACCCTTTCACAGGGGTCGCCTAAGACCATCCTGCATATCAGATATTTACATTACGATTCATCACAGTAGCAACATAACAGTTATGAAGTAGCAACGAAAATAATTTTATGGTTGGGTCACAACATGAGGAACTGTATTTAAAGGGCCAGAAGGTTGAGAACCACTGTCTTAGGGGATGGCAGTCCTGTTGGATTAGGCCCACTCCAATGACCAGATCTTATTTAGATCACAACTGTAAAAACCCTATTTCTAAATAGAGTCACATTCACAGGCACCAGGGCTGGGACTTTATTTAACATATCCTTTTTTGCAGGCAACATTCAATCCATAGCACTATGATTGAAAAAAAAGAAAATGTTTTCTCTTTGTGCCTCACAATATAATCAAGTCCTTATACGAGCTGTTACATTCATATTGCTTGATTAAAGTACATTGCTTTAAAGTATTTTATTCTTTTACTTGTAACAATCTTCCTTAAGGATTTTTTTAGTGCATTAATCCATTAAAGTTTGCATTAGGTTACTTTGCATACACCACTTACCAGTTGAATTTTTCACAGTTGAATATTAATATTAATATAGCAATTTAGTACAAGAAGTGTTAAGAGCTAGCGATAAAACCATCATCATAAAGCAAAGAGCAAAACTGAAACATTAAATTCCTAAAATTTGGGCCTAAAAACTCCACCACTATCCTAGAAGATTAAATAAATTCTAGATCAAAGGTAAAAGTTTTATTCTCTTAGGCTACTAGAAATGAATACGAAGCATTCACGCTTGTTTCTTAAGCAACAGGAAACTATTTCAGGCCCTTTTTTCAATATGGATTTTAATTTTTGTTTATTCTGCAAGATACTGACAAAATAAAGGAGACCCAAGTTTAAAGAGCTTTATAAATCATCATGCGCTACATCTCAGACGTCCCTGAAGCAGAATCCTAAGACTATGAGTGAGTTCCTCTTTGAGGCAGTCTTCAACAAAGCTCTCTGCATTTCAGAATATTTCACTGCTTTTTCTCTTTCTGCAAAAACCTGCAACTCGCACAAACAAGATTCCTTCCGTTTAAAGAGTGTGTCTCTCCTGCAATTTGCAGAAGAGCACCCAAGAGCTAACCCTAATCCACACCTTCCTAAGTTCCATTTCTGAGTAGCGAGAGTCTGACAGGTCCTAGTGTGTCTGGTTGGCGTCGGACACCACCTCCCTGCAGCTTGATTAATTGGATTCTAAATGGCTGGCTGTCTCTGAGGTCACCTTCATTCTTTTGGAATATATCATCTGTGGAATCAATGAGGCATCAAGCTTCTAACCAAATAAGTGGCCTGCGAAATTAGACCTGTATCTATTTTATGTGATGGGAGTGAGGCAGCCACTGCCGCTCTATTTGTCTTCTTGACAAGTTCTAGCTGTACAGCTTCAGTTCCACCTGTCAAATGTCAGTTGGTCGAGGTGTGTGTCACCAACTAAAGGACTCCAAGGAACAGATGGTGCCTTGAAAGTCATGCTCACAGTGATCTATGGAGAAAGATGATCATGCCAACATTATTTATAATGGCAAAAAATGACACAGCCTAAATATCCAGTGATAAATGATGGCCCCTCCATATGGAAATAGTACAAGACCATTGACCAACACCTCTTTAAAAAGATATTTAAAGGACATAGTAAAAGGTGAAAAAACAGGCTATCATACTGTATATGCTTAAACTATGTAAATTGTGTGTGTGATGCTTTTAAAAACAATGACTGGGAGAACAAATCTCTGGGATTTGGGGTTATCTTCATTTTCTTCATTCTCTAGAATTAAACAGGTACAGATAGCATGTTTTGGAAATTAAAAACTGGAAAATTAATCAAATCAAGCCTAAATTCTCAAAGATTGATAACAATTGGAGATACTCAGTAGCTGTTTGAACTCAGAAAAACTCCTCTGAGGCTCAGTTTCCTCATGTGAAAATGGAGACAATAGCAGCCAACTCACTCTATTTGTTCTGAGCATTGGTTGGAGTGTATGTATATTAAAACTACTGAGTCTAAAGTGAATTGTGCATTCAACTATCTTGGTTTATTATTATTATTATTATCATTATTATTATTATTATTTAGCATCAGTGGAGAAAATGTTTGGACTTCATCCTTTATTTCCTATCACACAAGACACTTTTACTGCCAACCTTGCCTTTGAAGCCTGATTTATTAAGGAGCCCACAGGCTGACTTAGAATGTTACTTGGAGAAATGGCTGGAGAATTCAGACTTTATATCTACCTAAGCTGATGAAAGGTGTTTGTTCACTGGGCTCACACAGGCGTGACGATGATGATTAATTTCAGCAAGGAAGGTTGAAAGTTCTCTTTGGAATGAATCACCCTTCATGTCAAAACAGTGGAAAGATCAAAATAATCCAATTTTCATTTGCACAAGCAGGACCAAGGACACTATTAAAGCAGCTATAACTCTAATCCAGGCGAGAGATAATAGTGGTTTGGACTGAGGGTGTTATAGGGCATATGGGGAGAGGCAGCTAGGTTCAAGCTATGTTTTAGAGGTGGAATCAATAGGACTTGCTGATGGTTTGAATACAATTGATCATAGGAAGATACCGACGACAACTCTTAGGTTTCTGACTTGAGCAAAATTGGGTAGCATGACAGTGGGATAGGTTAGGGAGCTGAGAGAAGCCACAGAGGAGTTGAGAAGCTTTGCTGAGATCACCAACTAGATAGGAGCAAAACAAGGACTAGTATCCAAGTCTCCTGATTCTGATTGAATTGCTCTCTTCCACATTAAATTAACTTTCCTTGGGGATTTTTTCAGTAACATTATGCCATTTTACAGCACAGAAAAATTTTGTGTGTAGAAGTCCAGTTTCCAGGGGTAGTCAGATATTAATTTTGAGGCTTTAGACATGGCTGTCAAATGCACATGTCTTCAGAGCCAGGAAACATAGGTGAATATCAGGTTGATGGCTACAGAGAATGGGAAAGGGGGTGTTCTTTTTGATGAACCTGCAGCTTATATACCACATAACGGCATTCAAATCAAATTCAAATTGAAAAGAATTTCTAATCGCTCTCCTGCCAATTAAAACAGATTTATATGCAGTGTACCAACTCCTGCTAATTAAATGCAAATATGTTTGGTAACACCTTATTTTGCCTTTGAACACAAGCAAAAAAGAAATAAGTTCTGTTCAAGGACACAACTCTTGTTGGTCCACTTATTGGAAATAACAATGCGTTTCTAACTCTGTGGATATTTATATGTGAAATATAAATATAAATTTTATTCCATTTACAGAGAACTAAAAGAAAGACATGCCCAAACCAATGAGGATAATGAATTGTGATCCAGTGATTACGGTTAATCCAACCTTTCACAACTAAAATTCAAATAAATTAATTGGGTTATTTTACCTGATGCACTTATTGTTCCCTTGAAATATGATGCCAAGAACCCTCAACCTCATCATTTAGAAATAGACAACAGAAAGAGGAAAAAAGAGCAATTCAAAGTAGAAGCTATCATACAAAGTGATGTATGATCATGTGGGTATTCAACAAGAAACCATGGGGGGGGGGGGGGGGGGGAAATGTGGCATAGAAAGAACTGTTTTCCACCTGCCTCATGAAATCACTTAATGTTTAGAAAAATGTTTAATTTGTATATTTTTAAATTGGGAAGCCATTCAGCCTACATGTTTCTTGCCAGTTTTGTAATTTCTAAATGCATTAATATAGAACCAAATTTGGCAGAATATCAGTGTAGTGTATCTTTGACAAGACGCCTGAATGTCTTTTCTAGGCATAATTTAAAAAAAAAAAAATTTAATGAAAGGTCAAAAATTTAATCCATTATGTAGCTCACAAAACAAAATAATTAAATAGCAATGAAATATCTTGAAAGAATATGACCCAAGGATTGTCGCTATCAGCTAACATTTTAGAATTTTTATTATCACTTTGTACCTGTTTTTTCATAATATTTATTTATTTATTTTTGGTTCTCAAAATATCTGTTCTGACTTTATTTTCTTTCCTACTCCTTAAAAAAGGTGGGCAATTGATTGATTTCTTCTGCTAGGAGGTTATAAACACAGGATAATGAATTGTGATCCAGTGATTACAGTTAATCCAACCGTTCACAACTAAAATCAACCTTTCACAAATAACGTCCACAACTGTATGGACATGACTGTTTCTTTCATCTGCTTACAGACACATATGCATGGAAAGCCCAGGTGCCTAGCACAGAGCAATTATAGAGTGGGACCTCACCCCCAGGGTGCCTTTTCCTCCCCTAGGGTATCACTGGTCTTGCAGTTTGGACCCCCTGGCCTTTCCTCTCTAGAGATAACACTAGGCCTCAGTTGTATTTCAGCTCCAGGCCCAGATAAGCAACAAAACCAGCCACAGCTGACATCAGGACCAGCTACATTAAAAAATGACCCCCTGCTCTGATGCTGGCCAATCAATCAGTGGAGACCACAACCCTGAAAGGACACCCCTGGAAATTGCTGAATATTCCATTGAGATCTTCCCCTGGAAGATCCCTAAAATCTCCACCCTTGAAACCTTTAGGAGGGCAGGACCCAGTGCGATTCTCCTGCCTTTCCCTTGCCCCTCCCTGTCCCAGGCACTTTACCATTGGCTTCCTCACTCCCAAGCTCCTAGGGCCCTTCCTTTCCCTCTATAACTTGTTTCCTAAGCCCATTTCTTCTAGAAATTACTTCTACCTCTGTGATTTACTAAATAAATATTCTCTTACAGTTTGGCTCTTGGCTTTAAATTCTTTCCTAGCCAGAACCCAAGTACTGAGGTTACTGAACCCAGGTTTGGTTTGACCACATCCACCAGTCAGACACCTGGTGCCATTCCCGCCACCCTCAACAAGTGCATGCGAATTTATAAGAAAATCTGTGTCTATGTATGCTTCTTTAATAAAAACTATCTTTCCCCCTTTCTTTTATTATGTAAACATTGAAGAAAGATAGTTAAATAAATAAATTTAAAACAGGATCATACCTGGGGAGGGGGTCAATGGGGGGAAAACGTGGACATCTGTAATACTTTCAACAATAAAGATAAATTTTTTTTAAAAAGCAGGACCATAATTTTTGGTCAGAGGATTAAATCTAGCCTTTTCCTTAATTGACATGGAGTAAACTTCATTCTGAAATGAAAGGGGTGGATTTCACAAAGGATACTCCGGCCGGTGACCTGTATTTGTTCATTGGTGGTTTAGATGATGTATTTATTGAAAGACAACATGCCGATGCACTGTGCTGGGCATGGGGGATACACATGGATGGCAAAGCACACGTGGTCTTTTGTCTTCATGGAGAGAAGACAGACGTCAATCACATCGTCACACAAATAGAAGCATGATTACCGATTGCAAGTGCAATTAAAGACCATACGAAGTACAGGGCAGGATGTGGGCAACGGGGACATGAAGACAAACAAGCCCTTAGAGAGCACAGAATGCTCCTCCTCTCACACTCAGGCATCAGCTCTAGTTCTCTGTGTGTCTTTGGTTTTGAGGGGAAACCTAAGGGATTCCTTAAGAATATGCCACCCAAAAATTAGGAGTGCTCTATTGATGTAGCAATTAATTTTTAGTCTAGTTTTCTATTCCTCCCCCCCAAAAAAACTTTGTAGTCTGTATAAATAATAAATAATAGCGCAGGGATATGATTGTCCCGAGCCATATTGTCTTATTCTGTCACAGAAGTCTTGTGGAGCTGCTGAAATGATAATCGACCTCATTAAAATCATCCCAACAGTCAGTGCTCCGCAGAAATTGGGGAGTATGCTGGGAAATCACCATTGCTCTGCCAAGGTGCTAAGTTTCAATTAAAAGGAGCAGGTTTTCCCTGACAGGAGAGTAAGGTCCAAAATAAAGTAGTGCTTTCGGGATTCCATGTTATCCAGGATATTTTAGAGATCCATAGTTTTTGTTGTTAGGGATTTTTGTTGTGCATTCTAATCATTTTATTTTATTATTACGGTCTTATGACTATTGCTTGTACAAAATCCCACCAATAGCCCTGCCTCCTGAGCTAGTTGCCCCCTCTCTTCACTGCTGCCTCCTCATGACATTCACTCAACTCTCATCTCTGCCTGAAAGCCCAGAAGTGCCCTGATCCTGTTTAGCCAAATAACAACATTTTAAAATACCCAATAATTCCATTTTCCAGCACACACCGAGCATCCACTGCTTCAACAGGAAAACAGGAAAGGGACTCATTCCTGACGTCAGGAGACGTCAGCAAGTTGCCAGGTCCGGGGAAGCCTTGGTCGGCTCAACAATATATAATGCAGTTATGAATCGCTGCCCTCCTTTACCTGTGGGGCTTGGATGAGATGAAATATATGCAAGGTGATATAATCAAAGCTTGACAAAGGCCTGAGGTTCATGAGTGCACACTTTCTCTCTCTGCCCCAGGCACCATTGGGCCTTGGCGACTTACTGATGGGGAAACGAGGCACAGAAGTCTGCCTCTCTGGGTCCTGGCCCTCCTGGATCTGACAGGTGAGGGTGCCGGTCTGAGGCCCCAGAGCCTGGGCTTCTGCAGCAGTCGGAGCTGAGCCACCTGGTGGTGGGTGAGACAAAGGGCACCTGGGGGCAGTCCTTTGTTTTCGCTCCAGTAAATCTTGCCTGTGTTGCTCACATCCTCCTATGGGTGAGTCCCTGAAATGCTTTTCTCACGACTCCGTGGAAGAATCCTATTTCTACTCACAGCAGAATGGCCCCCGTGAGAATTGATAATTCAGTCACTTAAATAAAACTGTCTAAATTTAGATGTGCATATGGTACTCATTGAATAAATCTTAAAGGTGACACTTCTTGACAGGCAAGGGAAATATTTGAGTGCCATCTTCAGAACCACAAACCTTTCTAAATACTATAACTTGTCAGATACTTGGCCAATTTGCAATGCAAATATATATGCAGACACAAACACACACACACACACACACACACACACACACTTCTCAAAGTATTCCTTCATATATTGTATATGTTTGTCTTTATAGGGCAGATGTTTATAGCTGAAATTGGATGGTATCGCTGTCTTTAAGTTTATTTTCTCTTTGTTTTCTTAATATTATTCTTTTCTACTACACCAGTGCATTGTAAATAAAGAAAACAATTATTCTGATTCTAGAGGCCCGGTGCATGAAATGCATGCATGAGTAGGGTCCCTAGGCCTGGCCAGCGATCAGAGCTGATTGGGGCTTTCCAGCTGCCGGCCAGGGCCTTCCTTCCCCAGCTTCAGGCTGCTGGCTGGGGCCTTCCTTTGTTCCATGCCACCCCCCGTTGGTCAGTAAACGTCATAGCAGGCGATCGAACTCCCAATCTCCCAGTTGAACTCCCATGGGGATAATTTGCACATTAGCCTTTTATATATAGATAGATAGATAGATAGATAGATAGCCCATGTGTTGAGCCACAGTAAGCAGTGGTACATTTTGTTCATGTTAACCTTCAAGACATGACATATGCAATATTGTGATATATTTATGTATAAAGTTGGTCTTCATCCAGAGTTATTGGCTCACAGCTTCCAAAACACTCATAATGTCCTTCAGTGTTGAGAGTGATAAATATGTCTTCTGCTAAGTTAATAAGATGACTTTTGGAAAACTCTAAAGAATGGAGGCTGTTTGCCAGTGGACCTGACTATGTGACTAAGCAATTGGAACTTCCAGTCCTAGCCTCTGACCTTCATCTGAGAGAAGGGGAGAGGGCTGGAGACTGAGCTCAATCACCAATGGTCAATGATTTAATCATCCATGCCTGTGTCATGCAGCTTCCATAAAAACCCAAAATAGCAGGTTCAGAGAGCTTCCAGATGGTGCTCGTGGAGACTGGGGAGAGTGGTGGGTGTGTCTAAGGTCTTGGCAGCTCCTTGCCCTTTCCCCATCCCTTGCCTGATGCATTTCTTCCACCTGTTGTTCCTGGGTTACACCTTTTCATAATAAACTGCTAAGCCAGTAGGCCAGATGTTTCTCTGAGTTCTGTGAGCTGCTCTAGCAAGTTAATTGGACCTGAGGAGGATTTCACAGGAACCTCCAATCTATAGCTGATCTCTTGCCAGTAAGTGATTTCGTATTTGTTTCATTCCACCAAAAATAAATATATTCCAAACAGCACAAGTAAACTATGCAGATTTTATTGACTGTTTAGATTGGAAACGGAGAATTTACATCGTTCTTTACATACATACAAAATATTTTAAGTCACAATTAAAATCTATGGCTTGAGAGAGACATAATGACTAATTGCAATTGATGGATCACAATTGGGTTGTATTCAAACAAGTGTATTCTTTAAAAATATAATGATACTATGAGGAAATTGAACTGACTAAATATTTGATGATAGTAAGAAATTACTGCTAAATTTTTAAAGTATAATAATGGTATTATGCTTATGTTTTCTTCCAGCACTTTTTTTCTGTTATTGTTCATCCTCACCCAAGGATTTTTTTCATTGATTTTTAGAAAGAATGGAAGGGTGGGAGGGGGAGAGATAGAGAGAAATATCACTGTGAGAGACACATTGATTGGTTGCCTCCCACACACACCCCAACCAAGGCTGTGGATCAACCAGAATCAAACCCTTTAGTCTGAGGGTCAATGCTCAATCCATTGAGCCAAACTGGTGAGGGTTTCAAGGACTCTTTCGAATCCTTAACTTGTAGAGAAATATTCTAATATATTTGTGAATGAAATTATATAATGTCTTGGATTTACTTCAAAACAATCCATAAATGGGGGAAACAAAAGAAGATGTACATGGGAGGGAAAAAAATGGCGGAGGCTTAGACGGACGTGTTGGTGCTTTATCCCGGAGCAGATAGGGGCGAGCAGCTGAAACGGGTAACAATCAGCCCGATCAAGCTGGGGAGGTTCAGCTGAGAGACAGTCTGCAGCCAGGAAAGACAGAGAACTCCTAAAAAATGCGGATGGTTAGAGATTGAGGCTGAAACCTCCCCCTGGGCGCCAGCGCAGCGGCGAGACCGCGCCATCTTAGGTAGCTGGTACCGGCATCCAGAGATCGGCTACTAACCCGGTGGCTACTAACCCGGAGGCAACGACTCGCAAGCAACGCGACTGTAAGAGCCCAGAGGAGACCGGCACCCCTCCACGGAAAGGTTAGACTTACCCCAAAGGTGCGGTTTGCAGTTCAGGTTGGAGGGAGGAACGCGCACGGGCGCAGGGGGAAATCTACCCCCTCCAAAATTCCTGCCCATAGAGGCCAGCGTGACCCGCAAGTGGGGAGGGCTCCCGCAGGGCTGCTGCCAGAAGGTAACACTATAAATGAGCCCATAGTTCGACTGGATGCAAAAGGGCGGCCTCAGAGTTTCCCTGATAGCCGGCTACTTGTCACCAGGGGCTTGAGCGCGCGCAGACACTCCGCGCAGACACCCCGCGCAGTTCTGGAGGGTGGAACCCTGTGAGTTCAAACAGCTTCCCAGGCTCTTGTTTGCACACTTCCTCTTACTTCTGTGAGTTTGATTGTTGGCCCAGTGCATGTGATTGCCCAGTTGGGGTCACTAGCAGAGCTTGTAGGGGAAGATTGTTTTTGGGGAGCCTGGGAAACAGAGCTGGGAGTGGCGCCTGGGGAACCAACTCTGGGCGGAGCTGGTTCAGGTACAATAGAGAGCTTCTGGACAGAGAGAACTTTTAGCCTCGGAGGTCAATCCAGACACACTGCCACCCAGAGGCAGAGCCACAAACTGACTCTTCTGTAAATACAGATAAGGCAATAAGGGGATTTTACGGCCTGCCTTAAAATCAGGACTGTGGCTTACACCACGGAGGAACAGTGTAACAGAGGAAAATTCAACATTCTCCTGAATTCCGGGCGTGCCAATAAGAAGAGTAGAAGATCTGAAGCACCTGCATTACTGCACATTTTTATTTTTATTTTTTTAAATTACTTTTTCTCCTTTTAACTAAGAAAACATTTTTTTTCTTTTTTTCTTTTTTCTTTTTCTCCATCACCTGATTTTGCCCTTTCAGCTACTACATTTTTATTTTTAACTAGTATTATTAGCGCTACCATTTTACCATTTTTTAAAGTGTCATTTTATTTTGTCTTTATTTTATTTTGGGACTAATGTTCTCCATTCTATTTTCATCGTTCCTTTAGCAACATTTTTCTCTACCTCAATTTGCCTCTGTGCTAAACAATCTCCCCCACTTTTTCCCTTTTGCTGTCCTGTTTCTCTTACCCTACTCCAGCTTTTGATTTTCCCTACTCTTTTTACCCCCTGTCAAAATTTAACCCTGCTTATATATCCTACGTCCAATCCCCTGTTCTAAATCCTTATACACCTTTCCCTTATCTTCCTTCACTATCCAATTTTTTTTTCTTTTTTTCTCTTCTTCTTCTTCTTCTCTTCTCTCTCCATTGTTTTATTGTTGTTTGCTTGATTGACGAGTATATTGGGGTTTTGTTTTGTTTTTTTTGTTTTTTAGGATTGTTAGTGAGGTTAGACTGCTTATTCTTTTTATTTTCCTGCCCCTCCCTCTCCGCCCCCCCCCCCCCCCGGTTATTTCTGTGCTTCTGTTTCCCCTTGCGTCGCTTGATATTATTGGTTGTTTGTAGTTTGTATTCATCTCCAGGAATCTGTTGCTGTAATTTGTTGGTATTAGTGGCGGACCTATAGGAGTTTTCTCCTCATATAAATAGTCTCTTCCCCTTTTATACTTCATTCTCTTTTCTCTCTTACTTTCTTTTTTTTTTCCTCCTCTTTTTCCCCTCCCTTTTTCCAATTTCATTTTTGCACTCATTTTTTTCTTTCTTTCTTTTTTCTCTTCTACCTTTTTCTCTTCTTTCCTCCTTATCTCCCAACTCTCTTAGCTCGGGTGGCCACCTTTATTTGGGGTTAGTAATATCGTAAATACAATAGTGTTAAGTGCCTGGTACGTTGTGCCTTGTTGTGTTGTATTTTGTGCCTTTAAATCAACGCAGCAGATTCAAGCAACAGCGGCCTCCTGATCACCACACGCTCTGCCTGGGGAACAGTTGCTGTGTGTGAAGCCTCCCTCCACCAGCCAGAAGAGCCACCACAGCTATGAACAGCACCCACCAGAGGCCCTGCTATCAACAGAGGAGCCACTGCTACCACAACCACCCAAGGAGCAACCACAACCCGAGGAGCCACTGCCACCCAGGGAGCAGCCACTGCCACCCAGGGTCCAGCCACTGAACGACTCAACAACTAGTCATGTCAGTGAGATCAAACATGGGTAGACAAAGAAACCCCCAAAGGAAAGAAAAGGAGGACTCGCCAGAAAAGCAGCTAAGTGAGACAGAGATATGCAACATGACGGAAAAAGAATTCAGAATAAGGTTCCTAGAGTACATGCACCAGATGTTCAAGAAGCAAGAAGAAACAGATGAGAAACTCAACTACTTATGCAAGAAGCTAGAAGAAACAGATGAAAAAATCAACAACTTAAGTAAGTCCCAAGAAGAAATGAAGAGCGACATAGCTGCAATAAAAAACACCATTGAAAGTATCAACAGTAGACTGGGAGAAGCGGAGGACCGAATTAGTGAATTAGAAGACAAGGAAGCAAAACACACCCAAACTGTACTGCAAATGGAGAAAAAAATTAAAAGACAGGAGGAGAGCCTAAGGGAGCTTTGGGACAACATGAAACGAAACAACATACGAATAATAGGGGTGCCAGAACAACAGAAAGATGAACATGGATTAGAAAACCTATTCGAAGAAATAATATCAGAAAACTTCCCTGAGGTGGGGAAGAAAAAAGTCACACAAGCCCAGAGAGTCCCAAACAAGGTGAACCCGAAAAGACCCACACCAAGACACATCATAATTACCATGGCAAATGTTCAGGACAAAGAGAGAATCTTACAGGCTGCAAGAGAGAGACGGAAAGTAACATACAAGGGATCTCCCATTAGATTATCAAATGATTTCTCAACAGAAACACATCAGGCCAGAAAAGAATGGACGGAAATCTACAAAGTGATGCAAAGCAAAGGCCTGAATCCAAGAATACTCTATCCAGCAAGGCTATCATTCAAAATTGAAGGGGAAATAAGAAGCTTCGCAGACAAAAAAGGGCTAAGGGAGTTTATCACCACCAAGCCAGCCATGCAAGAAATGCTAAAGGGACTGGTGTAAAAAGAAGAAATATCAAACTCAGAAAGAAAACAGCCACACACACACACACAAAAAGAAATGGCTACAAACAAGTACCTTTCAATAATAACTTTAAATGTAAATGGACTAAATGCTCCAACCAAAAGACATCGAGTGGCTGAATGGATAAAAAAACATGACCCATACATCTGCTGTCTACAAGAGACCCACCTCATTAGAAGGGACTCACACAGACTGAAAGTGAAGGGATGGAAAAATATCTTTCACGCAAATGGAAAGGAAAAGAAAGCTGGGGTAGCAATACTTATATCTGACAAAATACATCTCAAAGTGAAGGCCATAACCAGAGATAAGGAAGGCCACTTCATAATACTAAAGGGATCAATACAACAAGAAGATATAACCCTGGTAAACATATATGCACCCAATGCAGGAGCACCCACATACATAAGAAAACTCCTGGAAGGTATCAGGGGAGAGATCGACAACAATACAATCATAGTAGGGGACTTTAATACACCACTGACATCACTGGATAAATCCGCTAGACAAAAACTCAGCAAAGAAACAGCAATCCTAAATGACTCACTAGATCAGATGGATTTAATTGACATCTTCAGAACACTTCACCCCACAGCTGCGGAATATACATTCCTCTCAGGTGCTCATGGGACATATTCAAAAATAGACCACATATTGGGTCACAAGCAAAGTCTCCACAAATTCAAGAAGATTGAAATCATAAAAAGCATCTTCGCAGACCACGATGGCATAATGTTAGAAATAAACTACAATAAAAACAACCCAAAATACTCAAACACTTGGAAGCTGAATAGCATGTTATTAAATATTGATTGGGTTACCGATGACATCAAAGAAGAAATTAAAAACATCCTGGACACTAATGACAATGAAAACACAACAATCCAAAACCTCTGGGACACAATGAAAGCAGTCCTGAGAGGAAAGTTTATAGCTCTACAGGCCTATCTCAAAAAACAAGAAAAAATGGTAGTCAATCATCTAACTCTACAACTCAAAGAATTAGAAAGAGAGCAACAAGAAAACCGCAGAGTGAGCAGAAGGAAGGAGATAATAAAGATTAGAGCAGAAATCAATGAAATAGAGACCAAAAAAACAATACAGAAAATCAATGAAACCAAGAGCTGGTTCTTTGAAAGGATAAACAAGATTGACAAACCCCTAGCCAGGCTCACCAAGAAGCAAAGAGAGAGGTCCCAAATAAACCAAATCAGAAATGATAGAGGCGAAATAACAACAGACCCCACAGAAATACAAATGATTGTTAAACAATATTACGGGCAACTCTACTCCAACAAACTAGACAACCTGGAGGAAATGGACAAATTCCTAGAAAAATACAACATTCCAAAACTCAATCAGGAAGAATCTAAAAACCTCAATAGGCCAATAACTATGGAAGAAATTGAAGCAGTCATCAGAAAGCTTCCAGCAAACAAAAGCCCAGGGCCAGACGGCTTCACAGGGGAGTTCTACCAAACATTCAAGGAAGAACTAAAACCTACCCTCCTCAGACTACTACAAAAAATTCAAGAGGAAGGAACACTTCCAAGCTCATTCTATGAAGCCAGCATCACCCTAATACCAAAACCAGGTAAAGACATCACAATGAAAGAAAATTACAGGCCAATATCCCTCATGAACATAGATGCCAAAATCCTCAACAAAATATTAGCAAATCGGATCCAGCAGTACATCAGAAGGATCATACACCATGACCAAGTAGGATTTATCCCAGAGATGCAAGGATGGTACAACATCCGTAAATCAATAAATGTGATACATCACATAAACAAATTGAAAGAAAAAAACCACATGGTCATATCAATTGATGCAGAAAAAGCATTCGACAAAATCCAACACCCATTTTTGATAAAAACTCTCAGAAAGGTGGGAATAGAAGGATCATACCTCAACATAATAAAAGCCATATATGACAGGCCCACAGCCAACATCATACTCAATGGACAAAAACTAACACCATTTCCCCTAAGAACAGGAACAAGACAGGGATGCCCACTCTCACCACTCCTGTTCAACATAGTACTGGAAGTATTAGCCATTGCAATTAGGCAAGAAGAAGAAATAAAAGGCATCCAAATTGGAAAAGAGGAAGTAAAACTGTCCTTATTTGCAGATGACATGATATTATACATACAAAACCCTAGAGACTCCATCAAAAAACTACTAGACTTAATACATGAATTTGGCAATGTAGCAGGATACAAAATTAACCCCAAGAAATCTGAGGCATTTCTATACACCAATAGTGAATTTTCAGAAAGAGAGATTAGAAAAACAATCCCATTTACCATCGCACCAAAAAAATTAAGATACCTAGGAATAAACTTAACTAAAGAGGTTAAAGACCTCTACTCAGAAAACTACAGGACGTTGAAAAAAGAGATAGAGGAAGACATAAACAGATGGAAGAACATACCATGTTCTTGGATTGGTAGAATCAACATCATTAAAATGTCCATACTACCCAAAGCAATCTATACATTCAACGCACTTCCCATTAAAATACCAATGGCCTTCTTCAAAGATCTAGAACGAACTCTCCAAAAATTCATCTGGAATAAAAAAAGACCCCGAATAGCTGCAACGATCCTGAGAAAGAACAAAGTAGGTGGGATCTCAATGCCAGATATCAAGCTGTGTTACAAAGCCACTGTTCTCAAAACTGCCTGGTACTGGCACAAGAACAGACATATAGATCAGTGGAATAGAATAGAGAGTCCAGAAATTAGCCCGAACCAATATGCTCAATTAATTTTTGACAAAGGAGGCATGAACATACAATGGAGCCAAGATAGTCTCTTCAATAAATGGTGTTGGGAAAATTGGACAGATATATGCAAGAAAATGAAACTAGACAACCAACTTACACCATACACAAGAATAAACTCAAAATGGATAAAGGACTTAAATGTACGACAGGAAACCATAAAAATTCTAGAAGAATACAAAGGCAACAAAATCTCAGACATATGCCAAAACAATTTCTTCACTGATACAGCTCCTAGGGCAGTTGAAACTAAAGAGAAACTGAACAAATGGGACTACATCAAAATAAAAAGCTTCTGCACAGCAAAAGAAACCATCAACAGAACAAGAAAACCCACCTCGTGGGAAAACATATTTGCCAATGTCATATCTGATAAGGGCTTAATCTCCAAAATTTATAGGGAACTCATACAACTTAACAAAAAGAAGATAAACAATCCAATCAAAAAATGGGCAAAGGATGTAAATAGACACCTTTCAAAAGAGGACATTCAGAAAGCCAAGAGACATATGAAAACATGCTCAAAGTCACTAATCATCCGAGAGATGCAAATCAAAACAACAATGAGGTACCATCTCACACCTGTCAGAATGGCCATCATCAACAAATCAACAAACGACAAGTGCTGGAGAGGATGTGGAGAAAAAGGAACACTTGTGCACTGCTGGTGGGAATGCAGACTAGTGCAGCCACTATGGAAGGCAGTATGGAGGTTCCTCAAAAAATTGGAAATGGAACTCCCATTTGACCCTGTGATCCCACTTCTAGGAATATATCCCAAGAAACCAGAAACACCAATCAGAAAGGATATATGCACCCAGATGTTCATAGCAGCACAATTCACCATAGCTAAGATCTGGAAACAGCCTAAGTGCCCATCAGTAGATGAATGGATTAGAAAACTGTGGTACATCTACACGATGGAATACTATGCTGCTGTTAAAAAGAAGGAACTCTTACCATTTGCAACAGCATGGATGGAACTGGAGAGCATTATGCTAAGTGAAACAAGCCAGTCAATGAAGGAAAAATACCACATGATCTCACTCTTTCATGGATAATTAAGACCATTACAAACTTTTGAACAATAATAAATACAGTGGCAGAGCTGCCTCAAACCGATTGTCGGACTGCAGTGGGAAGGCCAGGGAGGGTTGGGGGACAGGAGTGAGGGGAGTAAGAGATCAACTGAAGGACTTGTATGCATCCATATAACCATAACTAATGGACATAAGACACTGGGGAGTAAGGGAGGGCAGGGGCTTGTCAAGGGTGGGGGGGAAAAAAGGACACTTATGTAATACCCTTTGTAATACTTTTAGGGAAAAATAAAAAAAATTAAAAAAAAAGAAGACGTACATGAAAGAAGATGGGCTATGACTTCATAATTATTGATATATGAGCATTTATTATACAACCATCTCTCTCTCTCTCTCTCTTTCTCTCTCTCTCTCTCTCTCTCTATATATATATATATATATATATAATTGATTTTTTACAGAGAGGAAGGGAGAGGAATAGAGAGTTAGAAACATCGATGGAGAGAAACATCGATCAGCTGCCTCCCCTACTGGGGATGTACCCGCAACCAAGGTACATGCCCTTGACTGGAATCAAACCTGGGACCCTTCAGTCCACAGGCCGACGCTCTATCCACTGAGCCAAACCAGTTAGGGCACCATCTCTACTCTTGTAAATGTTTGATATTTGCCATATTTTACAAAATAAAATAAAATAAAATTTAGACATTCTCTTCTCTTCCAAAGTCTTTCTTCAACCACCACTCATCAAAATTTCCCATTTCACTACATTTTTTCGCAAACTCCTGTTTTCTCAAGCAAGTCAACTCTCTCCTTACACTTACAATCTTATATAATAAAAACCCTAATATGCAAATCGATTGAGTAGCAGAATGACTGGTCGTTATGATGTGCACTGACCACCAGGGGACAGACACTCAATTCAGGAGCTGCCCCCTGATGATCAGTGTGCTCCCACATGGGGAGAGCTGCTGAGCCAGAAGCCGGGCTCACAGCTGGCAAGCGCAACAGCAGTGGCAGAAGCCTCTCCCGCCTCCATGGCAGCATATATGTTTGTCTTTATAGGGCAGGTGTTTATAGCTGAAATTGGATGGTATTGCTGTCTTTAAGTTTATTTTCTCTTTGTTTTCTTAATATTATTCTTTTCTACTACTCCAGTGTTTTGTAAATAGGGAAAACAATTATTCTGATACTAGAGGCCCAGTGCATGGGTAGGGTCCCCAAGCTAAGGAGCAGCGAGCCGAGTGTAGAGAGCAGTGAGCAGGTGGGAGGTAAGGAGCGAGGGGTCCTGGAATGCAAGAGGGATTCCGGACTGTGAAAGGATGCAAGCTGGGCTGAGGGACCCCTCTGCCCTGCCACTAAGTGAACGAATTTTGTGCACCAGGCCTCTAGTCCTCAAATAGAAAAACAAAAGCCTCGAAGCTAACCATGCCCAACCTTTAAAAGACACAGTAAAGATGATTAATATGCTTAAAGCCTATCCCTTGAGATCTTGCTTCTCATGCCAAAGCATCTGTTTAATCATTTAACCAAATCACAACACTCCTTGTGAATTATTACACTGGAATTTTTAAAACAAAGAAAATGTATTCTCATGAATTTTATCAACTCAGCAGCATCAAAATTTATATGTGTGCCTGTGTGTGCACATATACACTTGGATAGCTTGGTTTATGTATGTGATCAAGAGGCATAAAAGCCTAAGTGAGAGATGAAAAATTAATGTTGAGAGCTTGAGTTAAATAAAATAATAAACAAGTCAGAATAGGGTAAACCTAACAACTTAGGACAATGCTATGAGGTATAGTCTCCATTTGAATTGATCTTTTATACTCTAATCTAATTTTATAGTCTTGCCTTTACTCTTATTCACTATTGATGATTCATATAAGGCCAACTGAGAAACACAGAAGGAAAATGTGATCAAGCATAGGAACTAAGTGACCATATCTGGTCCCCACAGATCTCTAGTCATATTTAGGCTTATGACAATCCATAATGTTTGGAACATAACAGCATTATTGTTCTGGAAGACACTAGACTATCTACTCAAAAGATCCTCATAACACCTTTCTTCCATACTCCCTCTACTGAGAGGCATAGAAGCTAAAATACATGTTTTCCCAGAATCCACTGCAGTGAAGAGCAACCATGTGATCAAATTCTTTTGTTGCTCTTGTTCCCATCCCATGAAATGTGCATGAAATTCACCGTGGCTGTCTTCTCCTCCAAATTAAGAATGCCAATACCACACACGGAGAAAGCTTTGTACTTTTCTACCTCCTTCCTTCCTGGAATGCAAGCGTGAGGTCTACATGATGGTATGGCAATCTTCTTGCAACTAGGAAGTCAAAGCCACACTCCAAAGATAGCAAAGCCGACAAAGAGAACAGCAATTCCTCAACAGCTGCTTTAGCTCCAGCTGCCTGTCTCCAGATGGGATTTTATATAAGAATAATAAAATAATATGTTTAAGCCATGTTAAAAGTGTTTTCTGGGTTTGGGGTTGGGATTTGTTGTTTTTGTTGTTGTTTTGCTTCTATTTTGCAAGGAAACATTTCTGACTCTCACACTAGTGTTCCTGGCAGCAATCTAGGTGGCAGAAGTTCACAAGACAGAAACAACATCAATATATACAACAATGTTGCAGGCATCTGCTCCTGGCAAGTATGAAACAACAGGGATTGGATTCATCCTTCCACACAAAATAACTAAAACAACAGACACGATATTAAAAAAAAAATGACAGCGTTCAGACACTGAACACCAGTTAATTCAGGATATTGATCTCTAAGGGTGGAGAAAACATGAGGCTGGCCCCAGTGACTGCCCCAACCTTACTCCTGGGGAAGAGTGTAGGAAATCTCCTATCCACAAAAGGCCCAGTACAAAAAAAATAATTCAAAGTGTGCTGCTTAGGCATTAAAAGCAACATTACAAATGATTTGGCATTGCCAAGAAAATGAAAACAAAGTTGCTGTAGGCAGGAAATAACAACTCTTAGGTCAACTAATTGGAACTTCAGACTTTTACAATTAAGAAGCAAACTCAGTCCAGGGAGGTCTATTTTTCCAGAGTAATACAACTAGTTTGAAGCAGAACTTCAATGCAATTCAAGTTTCTGAACTCCCGGTTCCATGTTGTTTTTTTCTTTTTCCTTTTATTTCATACATAAATTCTGCTCTCGGGGCAGGGGGTATTTCAAATATATATTTTATCATAACAATATAGCTGAACACTATATAATTGTCCAACTCTTGGAAAATAAATAGAAAAAAAAAATCAGTCATCTCCTAACATTTCCAATTGCTGTGAAATCAAGGAATTCTTTGGTATAGACAGTCACAAACATTATCTGCCACCACTTACAAAAAGAGTAAGAAATTGATTATAACAGTACCTAAACGACCACCTTTCTTCCTATTGATTCTATTGCATATTGTTCTTTAAGTGCAAGTAATTTCCAACGTTTTTTATTTCTCTACTAGAGGCCCAATGCACGAAATTCATGCAAGAGTAGGCCTTCGCAGCCCCGGCTGCCTCAGCCCTTGCAGCCCTGGCTTCATCCGGAAGGTTGTCTGGATGGTCGTTCTGCTGTTCTGCCATTTGGTCAATTTACATATTATGCTTTTATTATTATTATTTTCGTCACTCAGTACCTTTCTGATCCACCGATTCCTGGCGCTTCTCCAATGGGTAGGTGAGTCATGGTGGTCAGGATGAGCAGCTGTGTTCTTGCCCAACCCAATGAACACCTTTCAAGTAACTGGTGATTGGTCAAGGATCTTGGCCAGTGCTCGGGCTTCAGCAAACCTAGGAATTACCAGAGGCACTCTTTGAAAGTACAGATTTCTGCCTCTCATTCTAATTAACTAGGTCTGTGGCAGGCCTGGGAAGGGACATCTACACTAATAAAAGAGAAACATGGTAATTAGCATATGACCACTACCCTTTTCATTGGCTAATCAGTGAGTATATGCAAATTAACTGTCAGCCAAGATGGCGGCCGGCAGCCAGGCACTGAAGCGAGCATGAGGCTTGCTTGCTGCGGACTCCAACGTTCCCTGCCTCACTTGCTGGCCTCTCAGCTGCAAGTCTAAGCAACTATGTACTATGTTGCAAATAAGAAGCTAAACAAAACCCCAGAAGTCAGCCAGACTGAAATCCAGCCGGACCAAAACATTGTATCAATGTTTTCTGCAGTGAGGCCTCAGAGCTAAAGCTGGCCCAGAATAAAAAAAAAGAAAAGAAAAGAAAAGAAAACAAGGAGCAGTTGGAAGCTTCAGTCACTCGCCAGCCAGAAAGCAGCCCTCAGCCCCTCACCCAGACTGGCCAGGCACCCCAGTGGGGACCCCGACCCTGATCCAGGACACCCTTCAGGGCAAACCAGCCAGCCCCTACCCATGCACCAGGCCTCTATTCTATAAAGTAAAAGGATAATATGCCTCCCAGCACTGGGATCAGCAGAGCAGCAAGGCTCCCGGCACCAGGATCAGCATGACAGGGAGCAGCGCCCAAACCCCCTGATCACCCTGTGGCTCTGTGTGTGACAGGGGGTGGGGCCACAACCTCCCTATCCACCCTGCTCTGTTCATGACAAGGAAAGGCACCCCAACCCCCTGATCAGCCCTGCTCTGTGCCTGATAGGGGGGAGCTCCCCAATCCCCTGATTGCCCTGCGGCTCTGTGTTTGACAGGGTGCAGCACACCAACCCCCTGATCGGCCCTGCTCTGTGTGTGACAGGGTGCGGTTTCCCACCCCCCACCCCCCACGGGCCCTGCTCTGTGTGTGACAGGGTAGAGCCATAACCTCTCCATCGACCCTGCCTTGAGTGTGACAGGGGGCGGTGCCCCAACCCCCCAATTGGCCCTACCCTGAGCGTGACTGAGGGTGGCATTGCAACCTCCCGATCCGCCCTGCTCTGTGCATGACGGGGTGGCGCCCCAACTCCCCAATCGGCCCTGCTTTGAGCCTGACCAGGGGCTGCACTTAGGGATTGGGCCTGCCCTCTGCCACCTGGGAGCAGGCCTAAGCCAGCAGGTCGTTATCTCCCGAGGGTCCCAGACTCCGAGAGGGCTCAGGTCAGGCTGGGGAACCCCCCTCCCCCTGCCCCCGAGTGCACAAATTTTTGTGCACCAGGCCTCTAGTCCTATATAATAAAAGCCTAATATGCTAAGTGCCTGGTCGTCCGGTTGTGCACTCAGCCAATCAAAGTATAATATGCTAATGATTTGCTAAGGTGGCTCAACCGCTCACTATGACATGCACTGACCACCAGGAGGCAGACAGTCAACCAGTTGACCAGTCACTATGATGTGCACTGACCACCAGGGGGCAGAGACTCCACCGGTAGGTTAGGCTAGCTTGCTGCTGGGGTCCAGCTTATCAGGACTGAGCAAGATGGGCCAGACACACCCTGGAGCCCTCCTGTGGTCCCTCCCCAGCTGGCCAACCTCCCGCATCCCTCCCAGGCCGCGATCATGCACCGGTGGGGTCCCTCGGCCTAGCCTGCACCCTCTCACAATCCAGGACCCCTTGGGGGATGTTGGAGAGCCGGTTTCAGCCAGATCCCTCTCAATGCAGGAGCTGCCCCCTGGTGGTCAGTGCGTTCCCACAGGGGGAGTGCCACTCAGCCAGAAGCTGGGCTCATGGCTGGCGAGTGCAGCGGTGGTGGCGAGAGCCTCTCCCACCTCCACGGCAGCGCAAAGGATATCCGACTGCTGGCTTAGGCCCGCTACCCCCAGGGAACGGACCTAAGCTGTCAGTCGGACATACCTTGAGGGCTCCCAGACTGCGAGAGGGCGCAGGCCAGGCTGAGAGACACACCCCCCCCCCCCCCGCGCATGAATTTCATGCACCGGGCCTCTAGTCTGCAATAATAAAAGCATAATATGCTAATTAGACCAGACAGCAGAAGGACCTTCCGGACATCATTCCGGATGTCCTTCCAGATGAAGTCGTGGTGGTGGACCTGAGGCAGAGGTAATTAGGGGCGATCAGGCAGGCAAGCAGAGTGGTTAGGGGCAATCAGGCAGGCAGACAAGTGGTTAGGAGCCAGCAGTCTCAGATTGTGAGAGGGATGTCCCGGATTATGAGAGGATGCCGGCTGGGCTGAGGGACTCTAAGGAAACCACGTGAGTCCTGCTACTTGTGGACAGATCAGAAAAGGGTGATGCTGAATTGGGAAACTGAACTTGTTCTTCACTCAGCTTGCTGAGGCCTTCTACAATAAATACAGTGCAGAATACCTGCCTATGAAAAGAAAGATGCATTCAAAGATTTAGTTGTAAGCATTTTACCTTTGAATCTGAGCTAAATGTCATTAATGAATAGAAGTTAGCCAGAGACGCAACAGAAGCTGAGAACTGTTCTGAGCCCCTCCCCTCAGCCCCTTTTCCATGCAGACCTGTAGACTGCTGAGACCCCCTTCCCACTCTCTCTAACATCTACCACATTAACATACCATCTGGACACACCTTTGAAATTGTGGTCATATAGAGTTAGGGTTAGGGGAGCATGGGAACCAGATTTAGGTCCATACTAGTAAAATTGAAATCATTATAGCCAACAGATCTGTATTAAAAAATGATTTGAAAATCAGAAAAGATGCTCTGGCCGGTTGTTCAGTGGTTAGAGCATCAGCCCATGAACTGAAGGGTCATGGGCTTGATTCCTGATCAAGGGCATGTACTTGGGTTGTAGGTTCCATCCCTGTCCCAGTCGGGGGCAAGTGCAGCAGGAAACCAATCAATGTGTCTCTCTCACATTGACGTTTCTCTCTCTCTCTCTCTCTCTCTCTCTCTCTCCCCCCCCCCCCCAGCTCTCTGTCTCTCTCCCCCCCCCCCCAGCTCTCTCTCTCTCTCTTTCTCTCTTTTCCCCTTCTCTCCCCCTTCCATTCTCTCTAAAAATCAATGAGAAAAATATCCTGGGATGAGGATTAACAAAAAAGAAGACCAGAAGGAAGAATGGAGTCAAGAGAAAAAGCCTGAGCCTGGAATGAGGTCAAGTCCATGAAGGGGGTGGGACGGGGAGAGGAGGAAGGAGGCAGAGAAGGCTCTTTGCTCGATGCTGTCAGTTGGACATTCCACTCAACTGCCCCTGGCAGGGATTCCAGTCCACTGAGCATGCCCAGTAGGTGTGAGTGACTCACCAAGTAGAACCATCACCAAGATCACCACACAGGCCTTACCAACACCAAGCCTGTAAAGTGACCCCTGAAAACCGTTCCCGGATTTGTGATCCATGGACCCAACTCTAGGGAGAGGAGCTCCTTTGGTCTACAAAAATGGTTTGAGTTCCAGCTTCTAATTTCTCCCTTCTCGGACACTGGTCTCCACCAAAGGGACATCATTCGGGGAGATGCTGCCATCTTGTTGGTCAGCAGGAGGTCAGAAGCAAGAAAATGTCAAGGTGGTAGAACACAGCATCCTCCTCAACAGCAGCCCATCGCTGGGAGCTTCCAGATCAGTTTGCCAGTCAAGTCAAGGAGGGACTTGCATGTAGAGAACCCGATGTGAGCCTTGTATGAGAAACCTGCCGCTCTGCTTCTTGGACCTTTTAGCCTCACTGTTTCTGATACTTAGGTGCTATCTCTTAGCCTGAAATAGCGGCAATATGTCTCAGGGCCCGGAGGAAACTGTAGGTAAGCATCGCGGTCTTCTGAGGAGTTAGGGGTGTTGTGTCTGTGTGACCATGTGCATACGTGGGGCTGAGGGTGGAATGTGTCATGCTGGGAGGTTATGTACCTTAAAGGTTTTCTGAAAAGCTATGCTGGAGTAAGATTGCTTCTCTCTACTCTCCCTCAATTCCAAAATAATAAAACTGCCTTCGTTGTAAACCACCGATGATAGGCCCGGAGCCTGAGAGATGACCATGGCTTATCTTCTTTGAAAATGCATAGTCTACCTGAGGAGAAAGTGGCTATAATACAAAGAAAGACAATTGCTTTTTGTCGCTGTAAGAAACACCCAAACATGTACATAAATTTTATAAAAGTTCCTTTGAGCCAAACTGATGCCATATGCTGGGAGCAAGCTCTCAAATGCTCGGCGGAATAAGTCTAACGGCGGCTTTTCTGCTTTTGAGATTAAGGAGGGCACATAAGGAAGATTACTTGGAGGTGGGAGGAAGCAAGGTGGGTTGGATTACAGGGTAAAGATTAGGTGCTCTCTTGAGGGTGGTTATGTCTTTTTTAAAAATATATATTTTATTGATTTTTTACAGAGAGGAAGGGAGAGGGATAGAGAGTTAGAAACATTGATGAGAGAGAAACATCGATCAGCTGCTTCCTGCACACCCCCTACTGGGGATGTGCCCGCAACCAAGGTACATGCTCTTGACCAGAATCGAACCTGGGACCTTTCAGTCTGCAGGCCGATGCTCTATCCACTGAGCAAAACCGGCTACGGCTGGTTATGTCTTTTTTAAAAAAATCTTTATTGTTGAAAGTGTTACAAATGTTTCCCTCCTTCCCCCATTGAACCCTTCTAGCCCGCCCCCAGCCCTCCACCCTAGGCCTTCACCACCCTATTGCCTGTGTCCACGGGGTATGCATATATGCAGACAGGTTCTGCGGTTGATCATCTTCCACCCACCACCCCCACCTTCCCTCTGAGCTTCCACAGTCTGTCCCATGCGGAGGGTGGTTATGTCATATTTCAAAGGTGTGTTAACCTGGTTGCACAGAAACAATGAACAGGGCTTGCTTAAAGCAAAGAGAAACCTTTTACTAAAGGAAAAAAACAAACAAAGAAACACCTTTTACTAAAAAGTTATAGGCTTGAGGTGTGACCTGCCCATTTTAAATTGTATGATCAGATGACCCCGGGAGGTTACTCTCCCTTTTATTCTGGTCCATGCTGTTTGATTTTAAATACTGGAAGAATCCTGTGGAAATATTTTCCCCAGTTTTCAAGTGTGGCTGCCTTTCTGCGTTGCCCAAAGAGACTGTGCTAAGGGCTCTGTCGGAGCTGGAGGCTTGTGGGAACTCACCACCCCCAAAAGCATCTCATCTACCAACGTGCCCTGCGGCCTAAAATGGCTCGTTTTCTTTGACTCGGTTTTTATTATTATTTTATTATTTTTAGTTTTTAGTTTTCCAGAGAGCTTTCTTCAAATACAAATATTGTTGGAGAGTGCAAGTCAAAAACTTTTAGATTATTGTCAGAAAAGAGCGAGGTTCCATGAGATGGGACCATAAGGGGACCTAATAGGGCCCAGAGGGGAGAGGGGGTGGGAAGGGAGCGAGAAGATGGGCTGAGGGAAGAGAACTGCATCACGCCACTGCCTTCTCGTGCTCACATCAGCTGTAAGGGATTCAGCTCATGCACTCTGGGAGCTGAGCCTTGCGAGAGGGGCTACAGGTGATGCCTATGGGACTGGAGGGATACATAGGAACTTAGCATCTTTTATCTTTCCCTCCACATTTAATTTAGGTTTTGGGGGAAATATACTCAGCATCAGCTCGTTTCAAGTGTGTCAAGTACAGGACATATGAATAATAAGACATAGTTTCTGCCAACCGGGAGCTGACAGTTAAGGAGAAGAGGGAGAGAGGGGGTGGGGAGAGAAAGACAGAGGAAGAGAGAGGAGAGAGAAAGTGAGAAAGTGAAATCTTTGGGGGACTATTGATTGTGATTAACAGGAGGGCATTTTAGCACACACTTAATTCTTTCTCCATGCATTGTAGAGACTTTTGGATATATCAATCTCACCATCGACATGCTGAGCAAGGACGATAATATCAGCAAGGTAAGGAGGAGAGAGAAAAATCTCTTTCCCATTGACCTTTTCTAGCCTGGTTATTGCAACATCTCACATATGCCCTTCTTTGCCTAGGCCTCCTCTTTTCTCTCGGGCTTCTCATGTGGTAATCAATTTTTCAGGAAATACACTTACAATGACGATCATTACAATGTCTAACCAATTCCATTTGGCATTTAAGGAATCAGAGTATCCAGTTCTAGAAGTTTGCCAAAGACTGCCTCTTTCCGTAACCTTTTGCAGGAAGATGTGGAAAGTGGGGGATGTTGGACTCACAACCGTGTAGATTACAGCTGTAGAATTTGAGGCGCCTCTGAAAATCCCAAAACACCTCCCCTAATCATCTGTAATGCCAATTCACAATTAGAGGTTCTTTCCTCTGAAGCCTATTCTGGCTTCATTAACCTTTTATAAAATAACCCTATTGCTTTCCAAACAATAGTGCATCATATTATATTCCCTCCTCACAACTTTATAAGGTCTTTATTGAGATTTTCATTTGACAACTGAGAAAAGGGAAGCACAGAGAAGTGACGTGAGTTGCCTGAGAACAGCAGGACTACATCCAAACACAAGCCTGTCTGACTCCAAAGTAATTAATGGCCCTAGTGATTATTCAATGCAGCTTCCCTGGGAAGGGCAACACCCTTTTCTTCACCTCTTAATCCAGTGGTTCTCAGCCCTGACAATATGTTAGAGTCTGTATGCAAAGAGGGTTCTTTCACTTTTAAATGTGGGGGCATTACCTCGAGGTAACATGCTTGAGGCTGTGGGAGATTTCAGAACACCAGTCTTTCATCTTCCAGAGGCCATGGGGCCACCCAGGTGATGTGGAAGAGCCTTCACGTGCTGCATCTGGTCAAGCCATACAATTCCCAGAGTCTGTAGCTCTATTTAAAAAAAAAAAAAATCACAACTTTCTCCCCACAAAGACATGAAAGAAGCAAGGGCCTAGCAAAGACATGAATGAAGCAAAGGCCTAGAAATCTCCCTTAGGAACAAGTTTTGTAGCCTAGTGGCCTCTTTGGAGTCACATTTGTTCCTTAACACTAGTCACTCCCTGGTAATAAGAGCAACAATGAGGTTGATGGGCATTTCCATTCCCCTGAGTGCCCTACAGGAAAGATTTCCAAGAGACTTTGGTCGTCAGGTAGCCAACCCCTGCCTTCAGTTAGATTTTGCCATAGAAATGTAGTCATGTTAATTAAAACAGTTTTTAGAATGAACTTGGGTCTACCTAAAAGCCTTCCATTCCTGAAGATGGGGATCATGTTCAGGAAGCCCCAATGAAGATACATAACATCCCTAGTGATGCATTGTGTACTTTAATGGTGTCATTCATTTGCATTTCATGAAATTCCTTTAGTTCTGCAACTCAAATTTCTGTGTATCCCTTGTACGTTCACAGGAAGATATTTATAGTCATCTCACTTCCGTCATTCAGAATACTGACATCTTGGATAATGCCATTGTCCAAAAGTTGATTTATTATGCTTCTAAGGACATGAGAGACAACAACGTAAGTTTGATTGTTGATGATGAGTCCATGTCGCCGCCAGCAACAGGTCTCTAAGTGGCCTCGCTGCACCCATGCAGACATCCGTAAGCTTTTTGTACATCGCTGCCTGGACTGCACATCCCTTTTATTTGTTCTTCGTGGTAACCTGTCTACAGTATCCGTGTCTGTTATTTACCCTTTCACAGATGAGGAAACTCGGGCAAAACTAAGAAAGACTTTAGAGGAAATATTACCCAACACACTTTTATATGAGGTAGTTGATGTTGAGAGAGGTGTTTTTTCCAAAGTGACAAACTATGTATTAACAGAGCAAATGACTAGAATCCAGTGTCTTTGGGCTCCCATATAAATTTTTATTTCTTTGTGTGCCTACTTATCTATGTACATAAGCATTGAATCTGAAAATTATTTGAAGAAATTATGTTGAGGCCATAGGATAATGGTATTTTCTCCCAGAAAGGATTTTTATTTGTTTACCTGCCAAGGGAATGAACAACCTATGATTACTTTTAGAGCTTGAGATTTTTTTAGGCAACTTCCCAGTGGTAGGTTTGATAAAATTTACCTACTTCATATAGAGAGGATAAATGGCGATGAAAGGAGACTTGACTTGGGTGGTGAACACACAATACAGTGTACAGATGATGGGCTGTAGAACTGTGCACCTAAACCGGTATAATTTTGTTAACCAGTGTCACCCCAATAAATTCAATAAAAAGGAAAAAAAATTGCCTAGTTCACTATTCCCAAAAGCAGAAGACTCTTCAAATATCTCCAATATCAAAGATATTATTAGATCAGAACAGTACTAAGACACAAAGCTCTGGCCTCTTACTCCCAGTTTCCTCTCCTTGTGACCTTTCCACCCCAGTAATTCAACCACAATAATTCATATCACTCGGACATAAAACGTAAATCCTGTTTCTGGTGCCTGATCCACCAGCAAGAAAATATGTATTGACCCCAAGTTTACAAGGTTCCTGTGAAAATCTAGCTTGAAAGTGAACTAAAATCACCTCCTCTTTCCCAGCTACTGGCACCTACCCTGTGGCTTTCGCCCTGGGTTTATAAACAACCTCTTCTCCCTCTCTCCCAAAGCCAGGGGGACTTAGAAATGTTATGTATTCTATTTTCCCTCTGCAGATTCACTCTGCTCTTTCTCTGCTCATTGTTGCTGTTTTCCTTTTCTCCCTCAGGTCCTCAGAGAAATCAGAATGCTGGCTGGCGAGGTTTTGGTGTCTCTTGCTGCACATGATTTCAACTCTGTCATGTATGAATTACAAAGTAACTTCAGGATCCTGGAGCTGCCCAATGAATTCGTTGTGCTTGCCCTGGCCGAGCTGGCAACCAGCTATGGTATAGAGGGAATAGTCTCCACATTTTCCTGGGACACAGCCCCCCTGATTAACTGTTGAAAACCCCAGTGGGAGCAAACAGCAGAGGGGAGAGCATCTCTACCTTATGCCAAGCCAAACATTATTGTCAGAGGGATTTGGGCAGCTGTGTAAGTTACAGGCAGAGATGAGCCTGCCGACTGCCATTGGTTGGTCCGTGCTGCTCTGAATGTGGCTGGATTATCAGCCACCCTCACCTTCCCTTTCATCCAGCATTGTGTTTGCAGAAGCACATTTTTCACATGGCGTATTCTGCAAACCAATGGACATTTATAGGCAGGATGGGTTTCTTAAGATTGTTGTCTATACCACTTTATTTAACAGATACTTATTGAGCACCTATTATCTGTGCTAGGCCCTTAGGGATATAGGCCAGTTCTGATGGAAGGGATGAGCATTAATGGTATCATTATCCAAATAAGTAATTGCTACTAAACATAGGTGGCCAGATAACTAGTGCCATTCCTTAATCCTCTAACTACGACCTGGATGGTGGTGGGGCGGGATGAGAGCATCCTCCTCCAGCCTCCTGCGCCTGCCCGTGGCAGCCTGGGAACGCTTGTGTGGACAGTGTTGATATGAGGAGGGAGGCGTGGTGGGACGCCCCAGTGTGAGAAGATAATGCCTTTCTCCTCTTGCCCCACGGCAGCGTCCCAGAGCATTCCCTTCATGATGATGACCCTGCTCACCATGCAAACCATGCTCAGGCTGGCCGAGGAGGAAAGCATGAAGGGAGCGTTCTGTGTCGGTGGGTACCCTGTGCTTTCCCCTTTAAGACCAGTCTTGTCCTCTCCAACACCTGCCATTTATCCAGTGCCCACCGTAGGGAGGGCCCCGGCAGAGATTTCTCTCTCTCTATCCTCATGACAGTTCTGCAAAGTAAGTGCTTATTAGACCATTTTACAGACAAGAATGTGAGAGCCATGGAAGTTAGGCAATTATCCCAAGGTGGCGACCCAGTCGATGAGATGCAGAGGCGGCATCCAAGCCCAGGTCTATGTAACCACCCAATCCATACTCTTTCCACTGCGCCGTATGGCCTCCACTTCCAGCCTCCTCTTTAATTGGATCACAATTTCTCTACAAGGATAATGAGGGCTTACCTGCTCTTTCCAGTTGGCTGAATTTTAGCATCTCTTTGTAATGCAATATCGTAACAGTGATAAGTAAACAATCTAATCAAATATAAGCAATCACAAAATCAAGTAAAATAGGTAAACAGCCGTAACCGGTTTGGCTCAGTGGATAGAGCACCGGCCTGAGGACTGAAAGGTCCCAGGTTCGATTCTGGTCAGGGCCATGTACCTTGGTTGCGGGCACATCCCCAGTGCAGGGTGTGCAGGAGGCGGCTGATCGATGTTTCTCTCTCATCGATGTTTCTGACTCTCTATATCCCTCTCCTTTCCTCTCTGTAGAAAATCAATAAAATATATTTTTAAAAAAATAGGTAAACAAATTATGGCCATAAATCTCCCCTCCCCACCCCCCACGCACACACTTTCAAGCTGAAATTCATCTACAGTAATCAAGGGTCTACAAAGAGCAACATGCCCTGGAATTCCTAGGGGACAGTGAGGGGCTTTCCGGATGGTTCTAGAGGCCTAGACTCTTAACTCCGACCTGCCACAGAGCCATCAGCTGCCTCCGCCCTTCACTCAATCTCAGTTTCACCCCAAAAAACATCAAATAAAGATTCCTCCACCCTTAACATCCCCAATATTATTATATTGTATTATTTGAAAGCCCATACTGTCAGGAATGTCTTCTTTACCTATCAGCCAAGACTATTTTACTCTACGTTGCCCTTTTCCTCTTGTTCTGTCCTCAATGAAGGTAATTTTTGTCATTGTTGTTTTTATTTATTTTGATATTTATTTATTAAATTAATTGGGGTGACACTGGTCAACATGAACATATAGGTCTCAGGTGTGGGAGAAGGTAATATTTATATCTGAAATATACTGAAAATTGACTATGTGCCTGGGCACTGCCTTGGGTATTTCATTTAACCTTCACAGTAATTCCATTAAGTAGATAACATTTTCCTCCATTTTGACGGTGAGAAAATTCAGGTTTTGGGAGGGTAGGCAGCTTGCCTGAGGTCGTATAGCTAGTATCTGGCAGAGCTATTATTTGAACTATAACAGCCTGACTCAAGGACTTCTCAATACTTCTTGCTATGCCTGCGTACTATGACAGCTAATACTGTGTTCTGCAAATAAACTTTGGAACCTCTACTTGCAAAATTAGCAACCAAGTAAGTAAGAGAAACTAAAATCAGAAATCATAATGGTAATGAATAAGGGAATTCTCTGTCTTTGTGTTATCAAGTCATTTAGTGCTCTTTGGTCCTAGAGCAACTTCTGCCTGACTGCCACCAAAGAAAAGGTATAAAGTTCAACAGCCATCCATCCACCCATCTATTCACTCAGTCAACCAGCAAATAAGTAGACCCTGTATCCATTGTGTCGAATACCATCAACAGACAAAACATCAGGCCTTCTCTCATGTTACTTACAGGCCAGTGTGAGACACAAACACACACAAGCACAAACACACACATGCACAAAAGATTATGATAAAGTGTAGTAGGAGATTATCATAAAGAGTTCAGAGGGAATGTGAATGAGCCAATAAGTGGCCAGCTGTAAAGCTAAGATACTTGGCATCTTTACTATAGTTTTCTTTGCATAGGGAATACCCTGGAGAGAGTAAACTATGATTTTTCTTTTTCATCAATGAAAGGGGTAGAATGAGGGCTAAAGGAAAAGATAATATTATTTCATGCACTTGATACAAATTCATATGGGTTAGTGGCCCAAATGGACATTTTTGTAGGCCAAAGGTCTTTTCAAATTTTATTCAGGTAAAACAGACACACAGGAAGGCATACAAATCAGAAGTCGATGAGCTGTAACAAAATGACCATATCCATTTGACCATCACTCACATCAAGAAGTAGGACGTTATTAACACCCCAGATGTCCTCTTTGTCTTTTTCCCCAATCATCTTCCTCTCCATTCTCTCACAATCTTGACTTCTAATATCATAAATTAGTTTTGCCCATTTGTGAGGTTCATACATGTCATTTTGTGTAGTGTAGTCTATTTTTATTTCTATATACAATTACATGTCTATACTACAATTTAATTTTCCATTCTATCTGCTGGCAAATATTTGGACTGTTTTCTGTTTGAGGCTCTGACAGCCCCCTCAAAAAACACACCCTCATATGAACATTCTTGTACAGTTTCTAGTGCCTATATGTATGCATATCTAATTACTAGAGGCCCGATGCACGAAGATTCATGCAAGAATAGGCCTTCCTTCCCCTGGCTGCCGGCACTGCCTTTGCTCTGGCCTGGAGCTGCCTTCCACCTCCGTGCATGGGGCAGGGCACGGAGCGGCTGGGGCAGGGCAGAACGCTTGCATCGTCGCCATGGTGTCGCAAGCGTCCCAGCCTGGCCGCTGCCATCTTTGTTGCATCAATTTGTATATTCCCTCCTTATTGGCTGTGGGCACCACCGTCTTTGTTGCAAAGTGACAGTCAATTTGCATATTTCATCTTTATTAGATAGGAGGGTTACATTCCTAGAAGTGGAATTTCTTTTTTTTTTTTATTGCTTAAAGTATTACAAAGGGTATTACATATGTGTCCTTTTTTTCCCCGCCCTTGACAATTCCCCGGCTTCCCCTACCCTCCAGTGTCTTATGTCCATTGGTTATGCTCATATGCATGCATACAAGTCCTTCAGTTGATCTCTTACCCCCCTCCCTCCTGCCCCCCAACCCTCCCCGGCCTTCCCGCTGCAGTTTGACAATCTGTGTGAGGCAGCTCTGCCTCTGTATCTATTATTGTTCAAAAGTTTATAATGGTCTCTATTATCCATGAATGAGTGAGATCATGTGGTATTTTTCCTTCATTGACTGGCTTATTTCACTTAGCATAATGCTCTCCAGCTCCATCCATGCCGTTGCAAATTGTAAGAGTTCCTTCTTTTTTACAGCAGCATAGTATTCCATCGTGTAGATGTACCACAGTTTTCTATGCCATTCATCTACTGATGGGCACTTAGGCTGTTTCCAGATCTTAGCTATGGTGAATTGTGCTGCTATGAACATATGGATGCACATATCCTTTCTGATTGGTGTTTCTGGTTTCTTGGGATATATTCCTAGAAGTGGGATCACAGGGTCAAATGGGAGTTCCATTTTTAGTTTTTTGAGGAAACTCCATACTGTCTTCCATAGTGGCTGCACCAGTCTGCATTCCCACCAGCAGTGCAAGAGGGTTCCTTTTTCTCCACATCCTCTCCAGCACTTGTCGTTTGTTGATTTGTTGATGATAGCCATTCTGACAGGTGTGAGATGGTACCTCATTGTTATTTTGATTTGCATCTCTCGGATGATTAGTGACTTTGAGCATGTTTTCATATGTCTCTTGGCTTTCTGAATGTCCTCTTTTGAAAGGTGTCTATTTAGATCCTTTAGAAGTAGCATTTCTGGGTCACCAAGATCACATAGTCAACCGTGGTAGATAGTGTCAAATAGTTTTTCAAAGTATCTGTATCTGTTCATACTCCCACCAGCAGTATGTGAAAATACCAGTGGTACCTTAGTCTTGTCAACACTGGATATTGTCTTAGATTTTAGCCATTCCGTGTGATATATAATAGTATCTCATTATGGTTTTAATTCACATTTTACCAGTGTGGCTGGACACTTTTTATATGTTTATTTGGTATAGTCATAAGATTTTATAGAAACTACTAGAGGCCCAGTGCATGAACTCATGCACGGGTGGGGTCCCTTGGGGTGGCCTGCGGGGATTGGGTCCCAGCTCATGTCCCCAGGCTCGCAGCCCCAGCTTGTGCCCCCAGTCCTGCCTGGCACCCCACTGTGGCCTGGCACCACCCTTTCACTTGCTCCATCTTCCCACCATGGTCCCGCTCTCATTGCGGCCCATCGGGGTGGGCAGAGCCTCCACTGCTGCCCACCATGTCACTGATGCCTGCTGTGTTCCGTGCTGCCCCCTGGTGGTCAGAACATGTCATAGTGAGCAGCCAAACTCCAGAGGGGACAATTAATTTTCATATTAGGCTTTTATATATATAGATTACACTATATTTGCTAATCATTAGTACTCTTCAATTATTTTGTGGTTCTTCCCACCATAATATTTTTCTCAGTCTGTGGTTTTTTTAAAATGCAGCCCTTGAGAAGTTCAGCAAGGCCATTTACAAGTACGTCAACCACTGGAGAGATTTCCCCTATCCCAGACTGGACGCCAAACGACTATCTGACAAGATCTTCATGCTGTTCCGGTTTATCATGGAGAAGTGGGCGCCCATGACCTCACCCATACAAGTGAGTGGAGCCCCAGACTGGCTCTCCTCCATGCTGGGTGAACTTCCTCTCTTCACATGATTGCTCATCTCAATTTTTTTTTAAAGCTATGGGTTGTGTGCCCCAAATGTGTTTGTTATTCACTTGATTTTCTTATCTTGATTAATGGCCACACTATCAGCTTATCAAACCTTTTTTTTTCCTATTTCAAATTCATATTTATTCATTCTGACTTTCAACTAATATATATTGAGTCTGCAGGACACGCCAGACACTGTTTTGCATGCTGGGAATACAGAGATATTAAACAGACCAGAATCCCCACAGACAAGATAAAATGAAAAGAATATATAGAATGTTAGCTATTTCATGTCTTAGATACCATAACCCATATTTGGGCTGAGTCCCTGGTTAGGAAAACCAACAGTCCCCAGAAATTTCCTGTGTATATGGATATCACATTGAAATAACATCTAAAGAATTTGCTTGGCTGCTTCAAAATACTGTAATTCTTTGTAGAGAATAGATCACACACTGCACATTTATAATCCCATTCTTGCCTTGCTTAATTGCTATAATTTTTTTTAAAGTGGGCTAAATTATATGCTACTTAATCTCCTATTGCTCTATTATAAAAGGTTTAACATGTAGCTACCTTCTGGAGTTTAGTTCCTTTTCTGTACTTTAAGCTATTAAGGCATTTATTTTTTAACATGCTGGGTTACTTTAAACCATTAGCAAACATGGGATTTTTAAAAATGTCCTACAGAAGTTTTTTCTTTAAGACACCTGAAAAACAAAATTCAATACAAATTTGATGACTACTTTCCTAACTTCCCACAAGAGTTAGGCAAGTGACAAGAAGGTTCATAAAGTAATAAGGGGGCATAGAGAGAGAAGCACCTAACTCCAGTGATGAGCACGAGAAAGGCTGTGGCATTGAGATTGAACTTTTAACCTCTGAAGTCATTTAACACAGGGAAGGTCCATGCCCTAAGGAGGGAATAAAATTACTAAAGCATAGGTCGGGGATGGGATTACATGCATACTTGAGTGAATCTGGTGGGAGAAGGCAAAGGAGACAGGGGAAAAGGGATAGAGAAGCAGGAAGAAATGAAACTGGAAAGGTCTTAGCCCAGCGGTTCTCAACCTGTGGGTCGCGACGACCCTTTCACAGGGGTCGCCTAAGACCATCCTGCATACCAGATATTTACATTATGATTCATAACAGTAGCAGCATTACAGTTATGAAGTAGCAACGAAAATAATTTTATGGTTGGGTCACAACATGAGGAAATGTATTTAAAGGGCCAGAAAGTTGAGAACCACTGTTAGCCACACAATGAAGAGCCTTGAATACTATTCAGGAACTTGGACTTTTTTTTTTTTTTGAGAAATGAGACACCTTTAAAGATTTTAAACAAGAATTTGAGTGCCAGAGAAATCATCGTACTATCAATGCTAAAGATGAATGGGGTATAGGGATGGAATAGGACAAGACTATTGGGAGGCTATGGAAACATTCCAGGTCATGAATGCTAATGGATCGGTAGATGTAGTGTCGGTATACAGATCTAAGGCTTCACAAGCTGAAAAATAGGGTCTACAGGACTGGCATCAATTAGGTGTTTACAAGGAGGGAAAAGAAGGCATCCGGGATGGTTCTTACATTTCCAACTTGAATGATCTTGGGCCATTAATCAAGATGAGAAAAACAAGAAAAATATCAAACACATTTGGGGCAGTAAGAAAAATGTGTTTAATTTTAGACATTTTGACTTGAATGCCTATGAGACATCCAAGTGGAGAGAGTAGTAGGTTTGGGGATATTCAGGGTTGGTGTTAAGACAAAAAGTAAAAACTAGATACACAGATTTAGATATCAGCTTTATATACGTGACAATTGAATAAGGGTTGTGGATAGAAGAGTACCTATTGAATTATCAGAGGGAACACTTTAGAACCTAGAATGAATGTCTATCCACTGTGCTTTACACCCGAAACTAATACAAAATAGTGTTGAATTAAAATGATAATTGAAAAATAAAATTTTAAAAAAGAGTATCTAGAGTGGAAAAGTGCCAAAAATAGAGTTTGGGGAGGGAGAGAGAGATTTTTAAAGGAAAGCAAAGGAAGAAAGACTCACAATGAAGAATTGAGAATGTGCTGCTGAAGAAGTGGGTGAACCAAGTGGAATGAGATCTTACAATCTAAGAAAGAAGGTATTGGAGCAAAGAGAAATATAGACTCCACTGGCATAGTGCCCAAGCGAGAAAACTCTTGAAAGGGATTCATTTCACAGAAATCTGCTGCAAGAACCATCTTAGCTGACACACAGTCTTGAGTGAAAATAACGGGGGTTGTTATTAGCCATTAAATTTGAAGTGGTTTTCATCCAGAAAAATTTAGCTAATAGAAAACCGTTCATAATATAATAGTACAGTAGAAAAGGCAGAATGTAAAACTATATATTTAAAAAATGTTAATTTTTAAAATTTTTAAATCCATAGAAAAAAGTTTTAAAGGTCAAATAAAGACCATATTAAAAATACACCAAGCTGTGATTATCTATGAGTATTGTGGGTGCAATGTTTTCTTCATCATAACTTGGGGAATTTCTGAACTTTTATAATCAATACACATTACATTTATATTTCATATTTGTTCATTTTTATGTCAATGGAAACCAGATTATAGTGAATTGAGGGATAAATGGGAGGAGGGAAGAGGAAATCAAAAATATAAACTCCTTCAAAAAGCTTTGCTTGAAGTGTAAGAAAAGAGAAAGAACTGGGTGAGAATGATAGTTGGTAAAAGTAATATAGAATCAAAGAACTTTTTAATATGAGGGAAATTTTAAACTTATTAACATAGTGAAAGAAAGTGACTATTAGAGAGAAGTTAAAGAAATAAGAGGGGTCAGGTATTGAAATGAGAATCAATGTAGATACAGGTATAGATATAAATATAAATAAAAATATAACTGCCTCATACAATGCTCTTAACCTAAACATTGTTTTTTAAGTTTTTAAGAAATATGTCTTGGTTGAAAGCAGTGAGGAAGTTTCGGGGCAGGAGATCTAAATCACCTGGTGTTCTGAGAAATGTACAAAAAGCATAATGAAGAACTATCAGTGCTATTTCTTTGCTGCCTCTGCAGACTTTGTCCATCGTTAAGGCCCATGGCCCCTCAGTGAGCCTGCTGCTCCATCGGGAAGACCTCTGTGAATATGCCCTGGGCCAGGTACCCTGGCTCCTGAACCAGTATAGTGACAAAGAGATTGATTTCCATGTCACCCAGGTAAGAATCACACCCTAAAGAGCTCATTCAGAGAGTCCACTGGCAACCATCCTAGAGCATACAAGGCTCAGGAGGCCCCAGGGAACCTGAATTCCTGTTCTGGCAGCTGAGAAATATGATAGCAAGAAGTTGGCATAGCTGGATGTGGAAACTCCAGGAAGGGATTACAGATTTTTTTTTTCAAGCTGATGAAGCAGTGAACGAGGTAAAAGGGCCCAAATCACCAAAAAACAAACAAACAAACAAAAACATGCACACAAAAAACCTGGTAGCTGCAGGAAAGTTATGGGTTTGTTCTCATAAGACATGCTCTGCCTTCCACATCCCGTGTTTGTTGTGTCACGGGCAGCCTCCAACCAACCTTTGATTCTAGAGCCTGAAGCAAATACTGACTGCGGCCGCCCTGTATGAGGTCGCCTTTCCCAAGGACTTGAAGAGAAGAATCTTCGTCAACCTCCTCCACCAGGTAAGCAGAGCATGCTGTCCAGGCGGATTGTTTGGTTTGCACCGGTTTTCTGTTTTTAACATCTACCACCTGCTTCCTCCCCCTCGTTCAGGTGTGCAGAGGTCCAGAGCCTCCAGAGAAGGAAAACGAAATGGAAGCTTCAAGCTGTTTCCTCATTCTAGGTAGGACCAAGCAGCCAGAGGGTTTTTCATCAAAATGTCTCCAAGTGATGATGATGATGGCGATGATGAAGGGTGTGCAACCTGTCGCATTAGTTACTTTCACACAGACACGCACAACATGTTTCTTCAACTCGCAGTATTCTGGGTCTTTCCCTATCTTACCTGTTCCCCCAAAGAGCGTAATATATAGGGTGACAAATCCTCCCAAGAGATAAAACTTTCAGTTCTAAAAGCAGAAAAGTCCCAGGTATATTTTGGACCTTAATCCCTTATTGAATATATCATTAGCAATTGTGGGGTTTTTCCCCCCATTTCATACATGGCCTTTTCATTTTGTTGATGGTTTCCTATGCTGAGCTGAAGCTTTTTAGCTTAATGTAGTCCCATTTGTTCATTTTTTGTTTTGTTGCCTCTGTCTTTGGTGTCAAATTTAAAAACTCATTGCTAAGCTCTGGCCAGGTGGTTCAGTTGGTTGGAGCGTCATCCCATGCACTGAAGGGTCATGGGTTTGATACCTGTCAGGGTACATACTCAGGTTTCAGGTTCGATCCCCAGTCAGGGCATGTGGGGAGCAACTGACTGATGTTTCTCTCTCTCTCTCCCTCTTTATCTAAATAAATGATGATGATAATAATAATAAAGTTTACTGCTTAAAAATTAATAAAATAAATAAAAACTTATTGCCAAGACTCATGTCAAGGAGCTTGGTCCCTATGTTTTCTTCAAGGAGTTTCATGGTTTCAGATATTACCTTCAACTCTTCATCCCATTTCTATTGTGTTTTTGTATGGTGTAAAGTAGAGATCCAGCTCCATTTTTTTTTGCATGTTGCTGTCCAGTTTTCCCAGCACCATTTACTGATGAGACTATCCTTTTCCTACTGAATAATCTTGGCTACTTTGTCAAAAATTAATTGACCATATATGCATGGTCATATATTATTTAGAAGCGAACCTAGGTGAGTTGGTAACCTCTTGATATTTGAGATTATTTCAAACTGTGTCAAACCCAAAGTCATGCTTTTTTCCCACTGGTCATCTCTCAATATCTATTCCTGTCTCTCTCCTACTTCACTCTTCTTTTCTTCTTGCTCTCACATCACGGTCTCAGCCATCTCCTGGTTAGAGGAGGCACCAAGGTCTCAGGGTCAGGATACAAAACTGTGTTCCTTCCAACATAGTCCCTGAAGACAAAAGACAAGAATAACCTATACCTCCCATACCTCCACCCTCCCCAAAACATGTCATTTCTACTACTTCATTGATACCTTTTTATTATGTTCAAGTTTTCTTTTGATTTTCTGTTTCTATACTCCTCTCTGCTCTATGCCCCAACCTAATTAACTTTCACTTTATCTCTAACAATTTTGAACCCAAACTGCTTTACCCTAACCAGGCCTTTCTTCACTGTTCCCTGCTTCCTGCCCTCCCCATGTTTCTCTTTATCTCCAAAGCTGGTGAGCATCACTCCTACCTCTGCCTCTGTGTTCACAAGGTGTTCTGGTGTCTCCGTGTCTCTTCTCCTTTTCTTATAAAGGCATCAGCCACATTCAACTAGGACCCACCCTAATGACTTCTGCCAATGAAGTTTAACTTGATTTCATCTGCAAAGAACCTATTTTTCAAAATAAAGTCACATTCACAGATCTGAGCAGGAGTGGGCCCAGGTCAAGACAGCTCTCTTAGTAATCAAGCTGCCTCATTATTTCTGTGATACCATAGAAGCAAGAACATCATAAAATCTAACTACCAACCTAACAGTGACTTTGACAATCCTCACAGAATTCCCCTCTTCCCACTCACAAACATTTCACTTGTGCCTGGATGGCGTGGCTCAGTGGTTGAGCATTTACCTATGAACCAGGAAATCATGGTTCGATTCCCTGTCAGGGCATGTGTCTGGGTTGTGAGCTCAACCCTCAGTGTGGGGCGTGCAGGAGGCAGCCAGTCAATGATTCTCTCTCAACACTGATGTTTCTGTCTCTCCCTCTCCCTTCCTCTCTGAAATCAATAAAAATATATTTTTTAAAAAAAGGAAAGAAAGAAAATGAGTTCTTGTGATGCCAGTATTTCTTAAACCTGCAGCCCATTCCAATCCTGCAGACCTGATGGAATTTTTTGATGAACAACTAAGAAGTAATAATGAAGTCACTCGAAGGGGGATCTTGATTTTGTTACGATTGGTTATCAAAGCTGAAGGTAAGTAATAGGGATGAAGCCAGAGTAGTTTATTTTGTACCAGGAAGAAAATTGAACCCGATGCATGTTCTAATCCTATCCTACTTCTTTGGGATATTTATAGAACATTATATTCTGTCTTCCTCAATGTCTATAATCTATTATTTTTAAACAGGTATTTTTCAATTACCTCTCTTCTTTTATTATATTTAATGAGTTGAGAAGGATGAGTAGAATACTTGGGAATTTAATTTAGAAGATCTAGTAAACTGTTTAAGTCGCCCAATAAACAAGTGTGGGTAAGAAGAATGCATAATATTCTAGAGATTAGTCCATTTAGAAAAGAGCGGAATTTAATAAATTATCATATTTTTTAATTCTAAGAAGCAAATATTTTTATGATATTGTAACATAGCTTATAATTGACAGCATTTTAAATAATAATCAGCCACTATCGTTTTTTAATGCAATATAAAATAATCGTGCTTCATAAAGTTAATGGTATCTTGGATTTATAAAATATGATAATTATTTCTGCACTACATCATAATAGTTTTTAAAATTCAGTTATCATTGGGATTTATTGAAAAGTCAAACAAGAAATATAAAATAGTTTCACAAAATTTAAAGCTGATCCATTGGGCCTGATGGATTGAATTCACTTTGGACTCTAACTTAATTTTAAACAAGATGAAACCAAATATAATAGGGAGCAAAGAAAGCAATCAACATCTTTAAAGAGTGAGAAGAAGAGATAGGAGGGAACTGAATAACCTAACATGCTAAGGACAAGAGACTTTACAAATACGTACCATAGTGGGTTTTCATCAATCCTTGAACATACTATACTCCTACTAGATCATGCCCTCAATGTCACCTCTGTCTTTCAGAGCCCAAGTTGAGGAGTCACATCACTTCAATCGAAAGAACAGTCAAAGTTGTCATGGGTGACCTCAGTATAAAAGTAAGAGAATTAATGGGGACTTTTATTCGGTTGGTGGTAGCTTTAGGAGTAAACAAAACAGTTTTGACTGTTTAAGGTTTTACTTATGACATTGCTTTATAAAGAACTTTGATCAATTCTATTTTTCAAAGAATTCTATTTTTCCACCAAAAGATAAACCAAATCAAGATACAGTTCTAAAAATAGTTATAATATATCTTCCTCCAAAAAATAATAACCCCTGAGCATTGTTCTGCGCATAGACATCCTATTTCCCAAGCAGGGAGTACCTAGAGCAAGTCTTGCACTAAAGAGGTTGCTCAATATTTCCAGATTATTTCATCAAAGTAGTTCATGTTAGGAAAGATATAGAACTTATGCTGACACAAATGTTTGAAAATTATCAATTGTAATTTTTGTATGAAAATCGTATTTGATTTGGATTAGAGCCCTACATAGAAACCAATGGAGAAAATTCCCCTAAGAATCTTTGATTGACTGTGACTGTGTTCAAAATAGAAGTTATGCAAAAATGGAGTGGTTAGATGGAAAAACCTGACCTAGTAATTGTCCAGGCCAATTAAAGAATGACTAGATTTTAGGGTAGAAGAAAAGAGCACAGAAACTTTAAGGAAGGCCAGCTCCTCAGGCAAAAACAGAAAGAAGATGAACCTCTTTTTTCTTCGCTTGGGGAGACTAGTGGGTGACCTTTTTGCTAATTGCCACCGTGTAGCTCTGCCTCCCTGTTCCGAATCATTCTTTTCTTCCCACCCTCCATTAAAAGACCCGTTCACTAAGGAATTAGATCTGAGCTCTCCATCCTCCAGGAAAGCGATCCAATAAACTAAGGGAGCCAAATTACTGAAAACTTGTAACACGGGTTCATAATCCCCCATTCCCGTCTCTGATGCCAGACACATTTCAGGATTTAGAATTTTCAGGTTTTAGAAAAAGATTACCATGACAATAGCCCATATAGTCAAACCCATTAGTATTCCTGCAGGAAAATGTGTAGACAGCCACACTACGTAAACTAAGTAAAGATACAAATAGCTTTAAAACAGTTCAGTTTGGGTTTTGCTGCTAATGAGTTGGCACCAAATTAAAAAAATAAAATCTCACTTTTCCGAGTTTTTTGAATTTTCAATTGGATGAGGGATTGTGGAGCTTGCCTTCGATGTGCTATCTTTTATTGAGGATTTTAAAAGCGAGGCAGTGTTTTAGCCCCAAGTTACCAATATTCTATAATGTATCAAAAAAATGGATATGTCTTGGGAGCTAGGAAGAACGGATTTTGGTTAAATTATAGTAACATTGTTCACTTCATACCCCCTTTTTAAAAAATAAAAAATAAAAAAGATTTCCACTAACTGATCTATGAAGGTTAAAGAATAAGAGAAGCTAACTTTCCATTCTGCCCAACATAGTAAAGTGTTGCAAATGCGTTTTTCTGACTCCAGGTAAGAAATTCCACCCTCCTCCTCATCCAAAGCATGTGTGAGAAATGCTACATCGAAGCGCAGGAAGGCTGGCCACTCATCGAATATGTCTTCTCCCAGTTTGTAATCTCCACCCGGAATCTGGTAGGGAGAGGGTGCGGTTTTGAGCGCCGCCTTGTAACAAGTTCGGTTGACCCAACTGGGTTTTGGAAGAAATGCCTGGGGTTTGACTCAGTACCTGATTTAGAAGCTATGTTTCACTCTCGTCGCTTCTAGTGATGCGTTTCTCAGCCTCTAGGGTTGTCAGTTCCCTTTCACTGACATCACTTCGGACTTACCTGAAACAAGTAATTAAATCACAGTGTTCCCTAAGGAGGGGGCAACCTGGCCTCCAGGGCCCGGGGTGGTGTGGAGAGAGGCAGAGCAAAGGAGTTGTTTCGAGAACATCAGACACAACTATACTTGCTGCCCTGGAGTTGCCTTCTTCTGCATGAACAGTGGGGAAAGCACATGTGTAAGATCTCAGAGATCTTTTTTTTTAATTTTTTTATTGTTTAAAGTATTACAAATAGTAGTACATATGTCTCCTTTTTTCCCCCATTGACCTTCCCCCGGCCTCCCCTACCCTGGGCACAATGGAATACTTGCTGCTATAAAAAAGATCTCAGAGTTCTTAGCAAGTTAGTCACAACTAAAACTGAAGTCCACTAGAAAGCATTGTATTTGAAATTTTTTGTCCCAGAGAAAATGGCAAAGGCCTGAGAGAGAGAGAGAGAGAGAGAGAGAGAGAAGAAGGAGGAGGAGGAGGAGGAGGAGGAGGAGGAGGAGGAAGAGGAGGAAGAGGAGGAGGAGGAGGAAGAGGGGGAGTATCTGTAGCTCAGAGGTCCTCACAATTTTTGCTTTTCTGCTTCAGTCAGAGGTGTTTTTCCCAACCCATTCCTCCAAGAAGCATTTTAAAACAGGGATTAGATGCTGAAGACGGAGCCGGCCAGGCTCCATGAGCCCCTTAGGTTGAGTGGCTGCGTCCTCCACCCGAGTCTGAGCACTCAACCCGTGCAGTCAGAGGGGCCCACGGCAGGGATTCTGAACACGTCGCCTGTTTCATGTCTCTTGAAGGAGAAACCAGCGAAACCTACCTCCCATGAGGACGAAGAGGGAGAGAAATCTGTCCAAGCAACAAGCCTTGAGGTCTTAAGAAGGCTGGACCCACTGGTCATTGGGATGCCTCAGGTAAGGGGTCTTTGTCGCCACCAACAGTTACTTCCATCGCCTTTCTAAAGCTCTGCCCATTTCAAAGTGAAGACACGGATGTGGCCACCATGTGTCATCAGCTTTCTGATGCTCTGACTAGCAGTGATGGCGAACCTATGACACGCGTGTCAGAGGTGACACGCAAACTCATTTTTTTGGTTGATTTTTCTTTGTTAAATGGCATTTAAATATATAAAATAAATATCAAAAATATAAATCTTTGTTTTACTATGGTTGCAAATATCAAAAATTTTCTATATCTGACTCAGCACCAGAGTTAAGTTAGGGTTTTTCAAAATGCTGACACAATGCTGACACGCCGAGCTCAAAAGGTTCACCATCACTGAACTAGAGCAGTGGTTCTCAACCTTCTGGCCCTTTAAATACAGTTCCTCATGTTGTGACCCAACCATAAAATTATTTTTGTTGCTACTTCATAACTGTATGTTGCTACTGTTATAAATCGTAATGTAAATATCTGATATGCAGGATAGTCTTAGGCAACCCCTGTGAAAGGGTCGTTCGACCGCCAAAGGGGTCGTGACCCACAGGTTGAGAACCACTGGACTAGAGCAAGGTGATTGTGAGCCGAGTGCACAGCACATAGTAGTTCCGCAAAGATAGTTATCAAATTCATTCATTAAATAATGTCTCCTATCTGGATAGCAAATGGCCATTTATCAGCACCTTAATATATCATTTCTCTTCTTCCCCTAACATGCCTAGATAAGCTGTTATGTAGTGAATGGTGGTCCAATGCAGTGGCTGCTAAACATCCCCGTTCATCTGGGGAGCTAGTCAAAGCATACATTCTCAGGCCTCCCTTGAAGCCTAAGAGAATCTGAACCTCAGGGCATGCGCCTTGGAATCTGTATTTTCTGTGAGCTAAATGATCACAAAAGTCAGGATTTCATGGCCCAGAAATACCTGGTGCACCCAGGAGTCCATCAAAGACCAGTGTAAGCGGGTCAGAGGCTATTCCCAGAGGGAGCGCTTGAGTGGGGAGCCCAGGGATGCGGTGCCCACAACACTTCCTGACATTGAAGAATCCACCGACCTGCCCCAATTCCAGCGACAACCCTGTGGAGAGACGCTGACCAACACTCATGGCAACCAGCAGCTGAAGGTGAATGTGCTGTGCAGAGGTCTTGTTCAATGATTTCATCTTGACTTGTCCTGTAGAGCAAAATAACAAGAGGGGGGAAATTTTTCTAAATCAGCGAGAACCAAGGAGAAATTTATGGAAAAGAATAAGCCACCCTGCATCTTGGCCTGTTTCCCACAGGTGCTATGGCCACGCATCCTGACTTTTGTGATACCTGCCGAATACACAGGGACGCTGGACTCCCTGTTCAACATCATCCGAAGCCTGATTATGGCAGAGGAGAGAAAGAAGAAGAATGCCTCGGAGTCAACAGCCCTTGTCATTTCTACAGGAGTTGGTTTGTACATTCAAAAACAAAGCAAGCCCTGGCCAGTGTGGCTCGGTTGGTTGGTTGAGCCTCGTCCCAGGCACCAAAAGGTCGCTGGTTCCATTCCTAGTCAGGGCACATGCCTGGGTTGCAGGCTGGATCCCCAGTGGTGGGCGTGCAGGAGGCAGCCAAGCAATGTTTCTCTCTCACATTAATATTTCTCTTTCTCTCTCCCTCTCTCAAAATCTTCCTCTCTCTATAAAAATCAATAAAAACATATTTTTTAACAAGTAAAACATTTCTCTTATCTGAGACTCATTTCCAGAAAGGCTATAGGGCTTTGATGATATACCCAACCCCAATCTGGAATTTGCTAACCCCTGCAGCAATAATGAACCTTACCTTCTCTTTCTAGTGAGACTTCCTTCACCACAGCAGCTCCTGGCCAGACTTCTGGTGAGTGAAGTAGGAAAAACCAATGTGGGATAAGTGGAAGCCAATATCAGCGACTCAGGTCCAAGCAAATGCTAATAAACATTACATAGACTCCCAACCAAAAGAAACACTAAAGGCATAATAAATGTTCTGCTGTACTAATGACACTCGTGACACTTTATACTTGGCTACATTATCTTCTCACTCTGAAATGCTTGTTAAACTTTTTGATTTTAAAATAATCATAGAGTGAATCTGATCCATAAGTGCCATTGGAATGACTTCCACATCTATTACTTAGATTGCATATGTACCATTTACTCAAGCACTCGTTCCACATGCCCTTATTTAATTAACAAATATGTCTACAGTGTCGGTACCTTTCATTGATTTCTGCTCTAGAATCGGTGAGAACAGACTGGTGTGATTTATCAAAAGATTAGCTAATGTAGGAATCAAGGGAATCCAGGACAATTGTAAAAAAGGAAAAGGTCAGTGGCCTTTCAAATACCCCTGAGTTGACCAGCATTTTCTCTTCTATCTCACAGGTGATAGCTATGCTCGCCAGTCTAGGGAAATTAAGTGGGGTTGGTGCAATAGGACTTCTGAAGCTACTGCCCGAGATAATTCACCCCAAATTGATAAACCTGTGGAAAGCACGCCTGCCTGAGCTCCTGCAGCCTCTGGAAGGTACAGGGAGGGGGACCCGGTCTTGATCCGAGGAGGCTAAAAACACTGAGAAATGAGGCACCACTTCTCTGGTTGTTCATTTTAGGCAGTAAAAGCAATGAACTTGATATACAAGGAGACACCTGTATTTTTCCCTTGATTGCTCATGTTCTATTTCTCTACAAAACACTGTGCTAGAAGCACTTGTTGCTGACCAACTGGGCAACATCCTTCCCAGGAACGTTTACTTCTGCCCTGGTCTTCCTCTGGTCTTAGAGAAACTCTGTTTGGTATTGTTCTAAAAAGTTATTATTCCTCCATGTTGAAATATTGAAATCTGGTCATTTCAGTAGTTACTGTTGAAATTGGCAAAAAGCCTAGATTTCGTCATGGATTGAAGACCCTCTGCCCACCTGACTAGCACCTGAAAGCTGGCAGTATGTTAAATTTCATCTGAAATAATCCTCGTGTGTAAAGACAAAGCTTGACATGGAACTGCAGCATCCACTGGGGACCTTGCAAGGGAGAAACTGAGTCTTCATTTCTGGGGCAGTTATTGCACCCTTTCTTTTTTTAGGAAAGAATGCCAGCATCGCGCTATGGGAAGCCATGCTGCTTCAGGTAAGGGTGGCGGCTAGATTCATTGTGGACGATGGGGTGAAAAAATCAGCTGAAGTTACCCATCTTGACCAAAAAGAACTGGATTCCACAGGGCAGTAATCATCATTTCCTTTTCTTAGGAAAAGGACTAGGATGTTAGAAGTAATCACTTAAGAATTACCGTCTTTAAATCACCATAATCTGAGCAGCAATCTTTAGCCTCCAATTTGATTAAGAGTTTAAGACAGTTTTGAATATTGTACTTAAAATATTGTTCTCTGGGTCTTTCTTAAATCTTCTCCAATTTTCAGGGTTGTTCTCTCTCTCTCTCTCTCTCTCCCTCTCTCTCCCTCTCTCTCTCTCTCTCTCTCTCTCTCTCTCTCTCTCTCTCTCTCTCCTTGCAATTGCATTCTTTTACCATCATATAAAGAAACCGATCCCAGCAGGCATGGTTCACTGGTTGAGCATTGATCCATGTGGTCATGGTTCGATTCCCAGTTAGGTCACTTGCCCAGGCTGCAGGCTTGATCCCCAGTAGAGGGTGTGCAGGAGGCAGCCAATCAATGTTTCTCATCATGGATGTTTCTGTCTCTCTCTCCTTCTCCCTTCCTCTCTCTGAAATCAATAAAAATATATTTTTTAAAAAAATAAGAAAGAAACTGAGAGTAGCATAATTTCCACTTCTAAATACAATTCCACTTTCCTCTCTATCTGCTTCTCACTTTTTCCTGATTTCTAACAACCAAAGGGCCACATTGTGCCCTTTTTCAGAAAAAAACCCTCTTCCTTATGCCCCAAATGATGCCAAATTCCGCAAATTGGAATTTCCACCAAGAGCTGTGCATTGGCTTTCCAAGGAGGGTTTTGGTTTCAGGAGCCTGCAGAAGGTCAAGGCGACCATGAGCAGGGAGCTTTGATCTAGCAGGATTTCAGTTTACAAAGTGCCTACAGAGCAATTACATACAGTTTCCTTTATTTTTTATTTTTTTGGAATATTTTTTCAATTACAGTTTACTTCCAGTATTTTTTTGTGTTATTTCAGGTGTACAGCACCGCGGTTAGACAATCATATACTTTACAGAGTGTACCTCCCGATATTTCCTGACATCATTCATAGTTATTACAATATTATTGACCAAATGCCCTATGCTGGACTTTACATGTCATGACTATTTGGTAACTAACATACGGCTTCTTTTAAAATGTCAATTTTCAGCCCTAGCTGGCTTGGCTCAGTGAATAGAGTGTTGGCCTGCGGACAGAAAGGTCCCAGGTTCGATTCCCGGTCAAGGGCACATGCCTGAGTTGCGGGCTTAATCCCTAGTGTGGGGCATGCAGAAGGCAGCCAATCAATGATCCTCTTTCATCATTGATGTTTCTATCATTCTCTCCCTCTCCCTTCCTCTCTGAAATCAATAAAAATATATTTTAAAAAATGTCAATTTTCAGTGACTTCTCCCAAGCACCTCCACCTCCCATCACCACCTCTTCCAAACGGTACTTGAGAATTGATGCCCTTTAAAGACTCCCACAGTGATTCTTAACCAATAGGAGATGTGAGAGCCACTGTCTACTCTCCTGGTCCTTAATTCTAGCAGCCACCTCTTCTCCTTACTCCTGTTTCTTTTATCTCCCCCACCTCCATCAAAATTCCTACCTTATGTTCTCCTGCTACCATTTTACAGTAACTGTTCTTACCAGGAAAGAAAGTTTTCTCTCTAGAGAGACGCCTTGGGGCAGTTTCTTTCCCTCTTGCAGTCTTGAGTATGCTTCTAGCCTTCTTCCAAAACTGTTCGCATGTGCCTTCTTCCCTCAAATTTCCAAGGCTGTTTCATTTTTCCCCTTCAAAGGACCCACTCGCTGAATGAGTTCCTATTTAGAAAATGCATACAAAGTTTTTCATTGGCTGTGACATTGTGGCCTTCTCTAAGCTTAAAGTAGAGAACAATGGTTTTCAGAAAATGTAATGGACGCTGCCCTCCAAAAAGACAAGAACACCTTTGTATGCATTGTTCAATGAAGAAAAACATGGATTCAGACGGCTGGTCATGGCCTTGGCTCAGAACAATTGGTGAAGCTAGGAATGTGTAGTTACTAGAGTTGAAGTTAGCAAAAAGTGCCTGTATATGTAATTAGTTCGTAAAGACATTCATTTCTTAGCTCCAAAAATGTCCTTTTTTTTAGTATATAATAAAGCAAACTAACATTGTGGAGTTTTTATAAATCTATTCACACCTTGAAAAATGTTAACTTCAATTAAGTTTCAGAATAGATTACTTTCTTTTAAGTCTTTAAGCAATTTTTACTTACGAAGCAAAAGAAAGGAAAAAGCACTTACCTATAGTGACTACCACTGTGTGATTTGTTCCTGATTGAAATTCAGAACATAAGAGAATATAGCTTTTAAAATAAAACAAGATACAAAGTAACTCATTTTTATATGGGAAATGGAATAATCCCATTTAATATATATTTATACTTTTGAAAAATAAAGTACTAAGTATCAAGAAAGCACACTAAACAGTCACATCTATATCTGACTTCTACTTCCTACCACAGTTGCTCAAAGAGTCTTTATGGGAGATCAGTGACATAGCCTGGACCATTCAGCTGAGTCTGGATTTCAGTCAGCAAATGAGCAGTTACAACAACACCTCCATTGAGAAGGTTGGTGTCCAGTTAAGGGGCCTTAGCTCTACCTTATAATGTGAAATGGCTGCTCAGGTTCCAATTCACCTGTACTGCAACCACAAAGCGGGAGGAGCCCAGCCTGTGTGTTTCAGTGGTTGAGCATCGACCTATGAACCAGGGGGTCATGGTTTGATTCCCAATCAGGGCACATGCCCGGGTTGCAGGCTTAATCCTCAGTAGAGGGCATGCAGGAGGCAGCCAACCAATGATTCTCTCTCACCACTGATGTTTCTATCTTTCCCTCTCCCTTCCTCTCTGTAATCAACATTTTTTTTAAAAAAAAGAAGGATGTGGAATATAATGAACAACATAAACTAATGAGCTAAAATAGATCCAGAGACATAGAAGCATCGAACAGACTATTCAACCTCAGAGGGAGGGTAGGGGGTAGGGGCGGGGGGAGAGGGGTGGGGGATGTATGTGAGAGATCAACCAAAGGACTTGTATACATGCTATACATGCATATAAGCATAACCCATGAACACAGTCAGTGGGGGCGGGGGGTGAGGGCATGTGCTGGCGGGGGAGGGGGACGAGCAGGGAGAGGTCAATGGGGGGGAAAGGATTCATATGTAATACTTTAAACAATAAAAATTTTTTAAAAATAAAATAAATAGAGAAGTACAGAGGGGGAAAAAATAAAATAAAAAGAGGGAGGACTTGTTAGAGAAATGCTACCTTCTCTTCACCTCGCATTTGACCACATGTTACAGGGCCACAGCTGACTGAGAGGAACAATGAGAAGCATAGTGTCTTCAAGATAGACATGCTCCTGACTGAAATCCAGAGGTTCTGTTCTAGAGAAGGGAGACGAATGGCTACTGGAAGGCCAATTGCAGCCCCACCCTAGCACTTAGCACAGCCGTGGGCAAACTACGGCCCGCAGGCTGGATCCGGCCGTTTGAGATGAATAAAACTAAAAAAAAAAAAAAAGACCATACCCTTTTATGTAATGATGTTTTCTTTGAATTTATATTAGTTCACACAAACACTCCATCCATGCTTTTGTTCCTCCGGTCAAGTTTAAGAACCCATTGTGGCCCTCGAGTCAAAAAGTTTGCCCACCCTGACTTAGCATGTAGCTTGTGTCTTAGTTTCCACTGGGCCAGTTGTGTGAGGCTGGCGGTCAGAAAAGAATCTACTACAGTTTTAAAAACTAGAAGCTAAAAGAATGCTCAAAGGCGTGTTCTTTCATTCCTCTGTCTCCAACTGGCCTTTACTTAATCCTCCTCATTGTATGAGTCCACTTTCTGCTACTTGCTACTTATGCAGCTGTAGGCAAATTACTTACCCTGCCTGGAGTCTCAATACACTGACCAAAGAAACAGAGTTGATACTCACCTCTGAGGACTGAGGTGTTATGAGGGTTCCCTGGTGTAAAGTATATTAAGTCATCCGAGTCTTGCTTAACATTCTTTTGCTTGTCGTTTCTTTTGCAGAAATTCCTTTGGAAGGCCTTGGGAACCACCTTAGCATCCTGCCAAGATACAAACTTTGTAAGCTCACAGATTAAGGAATTTCTGATTGCTCCCAACCAACTTGGGGATCAACGACAGGTGGGAGCCCTTTCTCTCAATTTCCTCTTATGACAATGACAATTAATTCCATCTGGCAGTCTTATGATAATGTCTTACTTATCCAGAGTTATCCAGGAATACAGTCAAAGTAGCCCAAAAGAATTTTTCAGAAAAATGGCACAACCTTGTTTAAATATCAGCATTTCATTATTTAACCAGGTTTGTAAAAATCTTGAAAAATGAATTTTAATCATTCTTACTTAACAAGAGTAGCTTCGATATATTTTGACATTGGCTTTATAACTTGAGTATGATCATAAACATCAAAACCATTGAGTTTACAAGCTGAAAGTAATGTTATATACCAATGGTTTTCAACCTAGAGAGAAAATAAGTATAACCTGGAGAGCTTTTGCAAAGCATTTTGACCTATTCCCTACCCTAGTCTAGGCTGGAGAGCATATATGAATGTGGAAGAACAAGAGGATGTGTATTTATTTATTTATTTATTTTTTTATAATTAAATCTTTATTGTTCAGATTATTACATTTGTTCCTCTTTTTCCCCCCCATAACTCCCCTCCTCCCAGTTCCCACTCCACCCTCCGCCCTCACTCCCCACCCACTGTCCTCATCCATAGGTGCGTGATTTTTGTCCAGTCTCTTCCCGCATCTCCCACACCCCTTTCCCCCCCAAGTATAGTCAGTCCATTCCCTTTCTATGTCCCTGATTCTATTATAATCACCAGTTCATTCTGTACATCAGGTTATTTATTCACTTGATTCTTAGATTCACTTGTTGATAGATGCGTATTTGTTGTTCATAATTTGTATCTTTACCTTTTTCTTCTTCTTCCTCTTCTTAAAGGATACCTTTCAGCATTTCATATAATACTGGTTTGGTGGTGATGAACTCCTTTAGCTTTTCCTTATCTGTGAAGCTCTTTATCTGACCTTCAATTCTGAATGATAGCTTTGCTAGATAAAGTACTCTTGGTTGTAGGTTCTTGGTATTCATCACTTTGAATATTTCTTGCCACTCCCTTCTGGCCTGCAAAGTTTCTGTTGAGAAATCAGCTGACAGTCGTATGGGTATTCCCTTGTAGGTAACTGAGTTTCTTTCTCTTGCTGCTTTTAAGATTCTCTCTTTGTCTTTTGCTCTTGGCATTTTAATTATGATGTGTCTTGGTGTGGTCCTCTTTGGATTCCTTTTTTTTGGGGTTCTCTGCGCTTCCTGGACTTGTAAATCTATTTCTTTCACCAAGTAGGGGAAGATTTCTGCCATTATTTCTTCAAATAGGTTTTCAATATCTTGCTGTCTCTCATCTTCTGGCACCCCTATAATTCCGATGTTGGTATGCTTGTAGCTGTCCCAGAGGCTCCTTACACTATCTTCACACTTTCGGATTCTTTTTTCACTTTGCTTTTCCGGTTGGGTGTTTTTTGCTTCCTCGAATTTCAAATCTTTGACTTGATTCTTGCACTCCTCTGGTCTGCTGTTGGGAGTCTGTATAATATTCTTTATTTCAGTCAGTGTATGCTTACTTTCTAGTTGGTCCTTTATCACACCATCGAGGGTCTCATTCGATTTCCTGTACATCTCATCAAGTTTATCGACAGCCTCTAGAAGCCTCTTGAGAGACCTCAAAAGTGTGGTTTTGAATTCTATATCCAGTAGCCTGCTTTCCTTCGGTTCTGTCCTTTGTGGCCTGTTTCTTTGTCTTGGCATTTTTTTATGCTTCGCTGTGTCGATAGAGTGGCTTTCCGTGTTAAGTGTCCCAATTACCTGAGGTAGACACTCTTGGTGCACCCCCTTGTGGTCTCTGTGAGCAGTCTTGTAGGCAAGCCTTGATTGTTGTAGGTAATTACTACTTGACCTCCAGGCCAACTGGCTGTGAGAATCAGCTGTGTTTGCAGTGGGAGAACTTCTGTCCTCTAGGGAGGTGCTAATCTAGCCTTTGCCTGAGGCTATCCGGCAAATGGCTCTGTGCAGGGCTTGGGCAGGGCGGGTCCCACAGGATCAACAGGGTGGGCGGAGGGAGCAGTTATGGCTGCTCTCAGTCCCGTTCCCAGAGGCTCTGCTTCTCAGAACCCCAGCAACCGCTGCAAACCTCGGAGGGACCGAAGCCAGACAATCCCGCTTCTCCTGTTTGAGTCTGGGTCCCTAGAGACTCGCCCGGATCTGGAGCTCAGAGTCTGAGGCTCCCTCCGGATTGAAACAGACAACCATGCCCTCAGCCACCAGCCCGTGCCACGCGCACTCCGCACCTTCATATTTTACTTCAGCACTGCGCCTCCTCTGATTCTCGGTTCCTCCTAGTTGTAGAACTTCCACTCAGCCAGCCTTCCTGTGGTTCTGGATGATGTCCGTTCCGTCTTTTAGTTGTATTTTTGAAGTGGTTGTTCAAGGCAGCAAACTCCAGCGTTAACCTATGCTGCCATCTTGGTTTCTCCCGAGGATGTGTATTTAAAAGAAAAAAAAAACTCCCCAGGTTAATTAATAAGACCACCTAGTATAAAATAATTATTGGGTTGTGTTATATACTCTCCTCTCAGAAATTCCATGGTGTTTAGGTTCTTTCTCCCATATTAAATGTCCAGATACCACCAGGTCAGAGCACATACTAAGGGTGAGGGTTAAGTCCCTAGTTGGGATGAGTATGAGAGGCAACTGATTGATGTTTCTTCTCTCCTCTCTTTCTCTCTCTCTCTCTCTCTCTCTCTCGTGCGTTCGCGCTTTCCCTCTCTAAAGTCAATGAACATATCCTTGGGTGAGGGCTTAAAAAATAATAAGCAAATTACAAACTCCCCCCAAACTGCAGCCCTTTTTCTCTTTCTCCTTTCTCTGTAGCATGTATTGCCATCAAAATACTATATATTTACATTAACGGAATTTTGTTTGTCTAATATCACTTCGCTTGGTTGTAAAATCCACAAGGACAAGGAGTTTTGTCTGTATCCTTTTACTTTTGCATGTCCAGGACCTAGAAAAGTGCCTGACACATAATTGATGCTCAATAAATATTTATTGAATAAGTGGATGGTTAAACTCCAAACATATCTTCTCTGATTTTAGGGAATAACATCTATTTTAGGATACTGTGCCGAGAACCACTTGGATATTGTCTTAAAAGTTCTGAAAACATTCCAAGATCGGGAAAAGCGTTTCATGAATCGATGTAAGGTAAAAAGAACACACACAGTCTTCTCCAGAGCTTTTGGTCATATCATACTTGCTCCTATCCCCAAGACTTTAGCCCAGGTCAGGACTGTGGGACAGCAGGCCCTGTAGAATGACCAGCCAGATAACAACACTACTCTATTTTCTGTCACTAATGCTGACCCAGGAGGCCCCAAGGAGCTCTGTGTGTGCCCAGGTTTGTCCCTACCAGCTGTTCAGGCCTCATAGACAGTTTCCATTGTGAATGCCCTGCTTCCCCTGACGGAGATAAATTTCATAAGTAAGCATTAACACAAGCCTCTCACAGGTAGCTCTAGTAAAGCCTGATATATCCACAGCACAATCCAGGGTGTTTAAATTTGGACAAACAAGAGTACCCATTTTAGTCAGATTTTAATTATCCCAGGCTCGTTTCTTAGCCCCTACGGTCATCCATAGGATTAGGAAAAGACATGAGAGAAAGGAAACTCCTTCAGTCAGATTTTTCATATTTCTCCTTGTCTTCAGGGTCTTTTTTGTGGGAAAAGGAGCCTGAGCAAGACTGATGTCATGGTGGTCTATGGGGCTGTGGCCCTCCATGCTCCCAAGGGTCAGCTCCTCACCAGGCTTGATCAAGACATCGTATCCCAAGTCCTGTTTCTCTATGGCCAATGCTGTCAGGTAACAACCCTGACAGGCTGCCTCAATTTCCAGGCTGGGGTTCCCAAACTTTGGGGGGCTCAGTCCCTGGGAATCTTCATGCTCAAAGGAACAGGCCAAACCAAGGTAGGGTCTAATATGTTTGGAAGATGAGGATGTGTGGGAACAGAAAAGTCTACTGTGAAACAGGGCCAGGTAAATTACCTCTTTCCTATGATCTTGGGACATTCATGTCATACCACTCCCGTGATGCCTCCCAGATCAGTTATACCCACAGTGGTCTCACCTATTTTTGAACTTCAAACAATTACTCCCATTCTACTTCAGGGCAGCTGGCTTATTAGTTCCATTTAATAGCCTCTGAAGTATTGCTAATAATAGTTGTTTAAACTTTTATATGGTAATATTTGTAGACCACATAAAACGGTGCTCACAAATAAATGCCATATGTGTACCTTTAAGTGAATAAAGTATGTCACCCATCAACTACCCAATCCACCTCATGTTGTACTGTTTTCCCCTCCACATTCATCCCAGCCACCCAACCGTCCCCGGTGCTCCTCAAACATGCCAAAAGTGTTCTACTTCTAATGCAGAGCCACCGAACTGAGTTAGAATTCATCCCATTATTTCTGCCTCCAACGCATTTTTTATCTTTCATAAAGTGCTTTCTGCATATTGTCAATTCAATCCTTTTGCTGACTAGTCCCAAGTTGCCACCTAATAGTCAGCTAGGGATCAAGTTTAAAGTAGCTTCCCAGACCCATTTTCCAGGCAGGTTGGTTCAGTCAGTCTGGGTAGAGTTAGGCATCTGTATTTTTAAAGTTTTATGAATGATTCTTATCCACAGCCAGATTTGGGGGGCTTTCATTGACTATGTATCCATCTGCTTCTCCCATTAGATTGTTAGTACCTTGATGTTAGGGATTGTACCGTATGCTCCTTTATCTCCTCTTCTGTGCCCTCCACAAACCCCCTGGCTGACATTTATGCATGCATGAGTGTGGTAAGCATGGAACCATGGGGACCTCATGATATGTAGATGTAAGCAGATGCCAGTGGAAGGGCATATAGGGTCAAGATTCTCACACCTCAGTTGCATGAGAACAGAGAACCTGTTGTAAATAGAGATCCCTAGTGGACCACGGTCTTCTGGGATAGATCGTTGAACCTGTATGTATAACATGATCCCCAAAAGATGGTTCTGACGGACCCAAAATTTGATACACAATGACAAGAACAGAAAACATAACAAAAAAAACATTTTATGTTACATTAGTTTTTAGTCCATCAGTGAGGAAAATTTTGATAAAAATGAAAGAGGAAAGGAATTAAAGATGTTTTAGATAATGATGACTATACGTTTTCAAGGTACAATCAATTTTGCTATAACACACCAAACGCACTGACTAGTATAAGAAAAAGCTCAGAGATGATGAGGAAAATGGGCTGAGGGGCACAACATTCAAAAAATCCATCAATGGCACATTTTTAAAAAAACAGCTATCTATTTTTTAATATATTTTTAAATAAATTTTTTCCTTGAAAAACACCTGAAGTCAATTATGACAGTTATGAAATAGCATGGCATGGCGGCAAAGAGAGGTTATCTGAAATCTGACGGACCGTTGCAATGCCAGATTTGGATGAGGAGTGCCCGTAACCCAATAAACCGAGGACGCAAACACAAAGCCCAACACCCACAACTACTCCCTCACGCACCCATCGCATGGGAACCAGTTCGCATTTTCAATGCAAACATTAGAGCAGAGCTGACTGTATCCGGCTCCAAGGTGAGCTGCCCTATCGCCTGTACCTGTCCTTTCAGGAGTTTTCACTGCTCTTCCTGCCATGTGCCTTCCCCTATTTTCCTGCCCAGGTCTAGGACAGCCTCTTCCAACTGAGAAGCCTGAAATCTCTGTAGCATAGTCCCAGCTCACCCGAGGGACAGTTCCTGCCAGTGTATCAGGCCTCGCTTTGAGAAATTGGGGAGGAAGTGGGCACTTTGGCAAGAACGGAGGTCCTGCTTCACTGTGTCCTTCAGGTTGAGGGGCGGGGCTTCTTGTTGGGGCGCTGGAGCTCTCTTGCTGCTGCTCCAGTATCTGCTTTTGCCTTTGAATTTTCAGGTTCTGGGCATGTCTGTGATGAACAAGGTATGTGATATATTTGAACTTACATATTTGAACACAAATCAGGCTCCCTGGAAGTGCAGTAAGCATAGGTGTCCTCTGGATTTGATTCCAGAGGAAAGGATCCCAATATAACTAATCAACCCAGTTCTGAAGCCAGGATCCCAGAGCCTAATCTAGGACAGAGCAAGTTGCCGTATTTGGTTACAAATGGTTTGGAAGTTAGGCTGCAAACTACAGCAGGGTCATTAGAACTGTGGGTTGTGACCCACCAGTAGATCATGAAATTCATTTAATAAATCACAACCAGCAATGTTTTTGTACTTAAATAAATGAGAAATACATTGCATATAGTAATAACTATCCTAAAACTTTTATTTCAGATAGATGATGATGATAGATAGATAGATAGATAGATAGATGATAGGTGTAGATATTGTGTGTGTAAATATTGGGTGGAATTGTAAACTGTTTCCTACTGTGATTTATGGTCAAAGAAGTTTGAAAGCCATTACTTTAGAGGAACTTCAATTTATGGGTCAGATGGGGGTCAGGGGAGGAAGTGGAAGTTGACCTGTTTTTCCATTTCCCTGCATGTCCTGAGGTAGACACGGCAAAGGGAGCGGAGAGTCTCGCTCCTTCTGGGTACACGTTTCAACCCCAGGTCACACGTTTACAGAACCAGGAGAGCTGCCTAAGACCCCTGCTTGTACCTTGAATCGTTTTGCTTTAGGACATGGATCTGCAAATGAGTTTCACAAGAAGTATCACAGAGATTGGCATTGCTGTCCAGGATGCTGAGGACCAGGGGTTCAAGTTTTCCTACAAGGAGTTGCTGCTTGGTTACATGCTGGTGAGTGAGCAGAGAGGGCTCAGGCAAGGCCCTGAGAAGTCCATTACCAAGGTTGCGGGGCTGTCTCCCTAAAAGTGGGTAAAACTGCCCAGTCTCAAGGAACAGACCTCCGCTGTATTTCTGCCCGAGGGCACCCACAGGTCCAGTGAGGTTGCAGCTGCGTCCGTGATGAAGGGAAACTCCCTTGATTGCCGGGGTCCAGCCCCAGGGGTCCAGGGGTTCCCAAAGGTGTGGACGGAGTCAGCGAAGAATGTTTTACACAAAGACAGCGTTCAAAACTCAGCTAGTCTCCGTGGATCTTCCTGGGCCTGGCTGAGGCCACAGAGAAAGATCCTGAGGCAAGCTGAGCCTTTGTTTTATAGTCAGAGGTAATCAAGGAAGTGGTTGCCAAAGTTACACTGTTCTTGTGAGTTTCACTTGTTTACACTGTTCTTGTGAGTTTCACTTGTTTACACTGTTCTTGTGAGTTTCACTTGTTTTTGTTCTTGTTGCACTTCCCTCAGCCCATTAGCTTCCCAGGTAAGATCTAGGGAGCGCCATAAGGTCAAGCCTAATTATGCTAAGAGGACTGTGCCCTCTAAGCTGGGACTTGTTTGTGACTTTGCCAACAGGTCAGTCCGAGGTTTAACCCTATAGTGGCTCCCCACACTTGATCTTTTCTGAAACATTTCACCTCCTTGTTTGTGGCAGGACTTCATCAGGGAGGAGCCTCTGGATTCCTTAGCTACCCCTGTTCGGTGGAAAGCCTTAATCGCCATCAGATACCTCAGGTAGAGAAATTTTTGCTGTTCTCATTGAAAAAATGGTTCCTCCTCCATGTCCTTCTTCTGACATATAGATCAGTGCAGACTCCAGGGCACCCTCCCCAAAACGAACACAGTTCCTCAGTGAACTGTGGGGCCCTTCAAACAGGGCCCTTTTCTCTCTCCGGAGTTGCCAAACTGACAGATCGGTCACTTGATGCTGACAGAGAGAAGGGCTGCTTAGAGGAGTCGGATGTATTGATATATGAAGACTGAAATTTTGTGCAAAATGACATTTTTCTTCCTAGATCTTGACCTGTAGTAAAACTTTAATCTTCCCATTAAAAAATTGTGAAAGCCTTAATCAATTCCAGTTGGTTAGTAACAATAGGCCTGAAGAAGAAAAATAAAGTTAAGCAAATTTTTAAAATAGCATTCCCCCCTGCAGTATAAGAAATTCAAGTTCACTGATAAAACTTGGAAACCATAGAAAGTTTTAAAAAACAATAAAATTACCCCTATTTTTACTTTATTTTATTATTTTATTATTATTGATTTATTTATTTGCCTAATAGCCCTGGCTAAGACTTCTAGCACCATATTAAATAGAAGCAGCATCCTGTTCACTCCTGATCTTAGAGGGAAAGTTTTCAGTTTTCACCCTTGAGTATGATGTTACCGGCAGGCTTTATATATGGCTTTTATTATGTTGAGGTGACAAAAATCATTATTTTTCTTTTTTTTTTTTCTTCTCTGTGGGATAGTTGTTCTTGAGGCTGCAGGGAGCAAGCTGGCTCCAGACTTCTCCAAGTCCACGTTTCTTTGCCTCCAATTCTTACGTGTCCAAAGTCAGGGACCCACAGACACGCCTTTGTTGGGCGGTACAGAAATCATTTTCAATGGCCTCCTAATAGCTTATTATTTAGATGTGCCTTATATTACTTAACCAACCTCCTCTTGCTTTTTTTGACTGTGGCCTGTTTTTAAGAACTACAAATAATATTTTGGTGAACACCTTTATGCAAAAAGTGTTCCCTGAACTTCTAACGATAAAAGTTGACAATTTGATTTAATAAATATGCTTAAGTGTCATCCTTGTATCAGGCACTGAGCTGGGTTCAAAAAAGACAGTAATAAACAAAATGTGGCCTTGCCCTGGAAGGGTTTTAGCCTCCCGGGAAAGCAGATACAAAGCACACCTATGGGATGTCTTAAACGTAAGGGAAGGCACAAGTTGCCATGTTTACAGACAGGAGGGAAATCTGAAGACAGCTCTCATACATAAACCTTGAACATGAGTAAGAATTAACTAGGTTCTAGAACAGTGTTGTGAAGTAGAAATATAATGTAGGTCACGTGTATCATTTAAAAATTTCTAGTAGCCACTTTTTAAGAGTTCAAAGAAACAAGTTCAATTGATTTTCATCATGTTCTTATTTAACCCAATATATTCAGTTATATGATCATTTTAACATGTATTCACGTGGCTCTCACTCCAGTAAACTGAAACCTCGGCTCTCACTGAATGACAATCTGAACATTCTGGAAGAGAACATCCGAAGGCTGCTGCCCCTTCCGCCTCTGGAAAGTCTCAGAAATGAGGGCGAGACAGACAAGGACAAGGAGCACATCATTGTACGTGGGGTGAGGCCCGGGTGGAAGGAAGAGCCCAGTGGGGCCTTGCCCTCTCGCCTCGGCCTCACCTCCCACTCACCTTGGATTTCAGTTTCTCTACGAACGGTCCATGGATGCTCTAGGAAAGCTGCTGCGGACCATGATGTGGGACAATGTGCGTGCCGAAGACTGCCAGGAAATGTTTAATGTGAGTAGGGCCGCTGCTCAGACTGATCCCCAGGCCCCCTAATCTGTGCGCCGGTGCACCTCTCAACCTGGACCTCCTCCTCCTCGCAGGGAGACGTCCAACCCAACCCACTCAACCCCAAGTGGAGGGCCCATTCTGTGGTTCTGTTATCCTGTCCACTGAGCAATAGTGTGCAGGGTGGTCAGCCCCTGTCACTGCAGTGGCTGGCGGGGGAGGGGGAGAGAGAGAGAATGCGAACGCATGGATCAGCAGGACGCTATGGAAAGGATGCTTATCCTTTGACCAACAGCTTCTCCGAATGTGGCTTGTTTCACAAAAAGAGTGGGAAAGGGAAAGAGCCTTCCAGATCACCGCCAAAGTGCTGACCAACGATGTGGAGGTGAGTCCCCCCCTGGAATGAGTAGGTTTCGTTGCTTGCTAACAGCAGGGATCTCCGAGGCCTCTGGAGTCCAAACCTGTCTCCAGTCCCCGATGGAGTGCTTTCCGGGGTGGCACGCCCACAGGACCAGCCACGTGGTTGTCTGTGAGCTGCTTGCTTACTTTCCACCTCCCTGAGAGGGTAAGTCCAAGATCCCCTTTCATTCGAAGGACCAGCAGGGAGGAATCAAGGGACTTACTCTCTCTCTCCAGTGTTGGGAATGTCGGGAGGCATTATCCAGCCACCCCATCACCTTGGGGGCCCCTTTGTCCTGCAGGCACCGGAAAACTTTAAAATCAGCTCGCTGCTCGGCCTTCTGGCCCCGCACTCCTGTGACACCCTGCCCTCCATCCGCCAGGCCGCAGCCAGCTCGGCCATTGCTCTGTTCTATATACAAGGTGAGCGAAAGACAAATGGAGAGAAAAATACTTGCTTTCTTCCCAGTTTTCCTCCTTGTACATCTGTTTCTCTGCTCCTTCTCTCTTTCTCCCTCTCTCTTCCCCTCACTTCCTCAGTTCAGCCATTTCTGAGTTCTAATACCCTAATTATGTCACAGAATTTGCCTCTTGGGTCTTTCTTCCTCCATGGTTCTATTATTCTTTTTTAGAAATAAAGATAATGACACCAAAGCATCTTAAGGAGCCATGAAAGTGGGTGGAATGTTTGAGAGTAGCCCTCTCACATGGTCTTCCAGGAAGAAGTGATGCTTTCATTCTGTTTCTCTAGGAGAGAATTTGGGGAAGGTTTCCCAGTTGGCATCTCAGGCCCTTGGTCCACTCTCTGAGTCCATGTGAATAACTGGCAATGTCAGTCAATGTAAGGAATTTAAAACCCCAGTGTCGGGCGGAACCCAGCAATCAGGACCCCTGTCCAAGCTACATCGGTGGGCGTTTTGTGGAGCACAGCCCTGCAGTGGGTGTGCTCAGCTGTGTGTAGGCCAGGGAGGCCAGGCACACTGGTCTCAGTTCAGTGCCATCCACCTTTAGTTCACTCTCACAGGCACTCAGAAACTATTTCCCCAACGCCTTCCCAGGTGTCAAGCACTGTTCTGATGCTGGAGACGCAGAGATATTACAAGTCAAAAGCTGGGATTTGGTGGGAGGGGATGGGTGAGGGCACAGTCAGTCAAAAAGAAAAAAAAAACAGCAGAAACAGAATAGGTATGAAAGTCCCTTGGAACGTGGGAGGATAATTCATTAAGTATATATGCTCTTACCAAACCAGAAATAAAAATGAACTAAGGAAGTGCATTCTATTACCGTTCTACCTATTCTTCCTCCAGCCCCCTTTATTTCCCTGAAACTTGCAAAGTTCAGGTCTTCAAACACTCTTTGTTAAGAAGAAATCCCATAATCTGTTATTCACTTTAACTCTCTTTCTTGATTGATCAAATGAGCATGGTAGAGAGAAAGAACATGAGTATTAATTAAACACCTACTAGACACCAGTAACAAGTGTAATACTAAATTAAATACCCACTTGATACTCATGGATGCTGCTCAGTCAGTTTTGAGATGAGGGATCCGGGGTTAAAAATGTACCAGTAGCTTGGACCGCTGATCTCGTCGGGGTGGGCTTTGAGCCCAGGTCTGCGTGACTCCAAAGTCTGTGTGAGTTTTGCTGGATGGGTGGCCTTCCACAGAATCATTCAGGTGTGTGTTTCCACAACTACCATTCATTCAAACAGCAAACTATTTAGGTCTACTTCTATAAACTGAGATCAACAAGCACCTACTCAGTGCTGACGTTCCCATTGCACTAGCTTCCCGTTCCCCCCACAGCAGCTCACCGCGGAATGGAAGTCCAACAGAGTCAGCAGCATGGTAGGGTAGTAAGAGCCTGGGCTTCAGTGTCAGAGTGTCAGACAGACCGGGGCACAAGTTCTGACTTTCCTATTTTTACTCACCATCACGTGGCCAAATGGCTTCATATCTCTGCCTCAGCTTTCTCATCTGCAAGAGGGGGACAATAGCAGGAGGAGATCACTGTATGCGAGTATTTAACATGGTGCCTGGCAGGTGGAAACTACTCAATATGTGTCTGTTCTTATGCTCACTGTCTCATCGGGCAGTGTGTTTGTTGAAAGTGTCCAGCAGCTGAATTCATGTCTCATCACAATCTAGCCAGCCTCCGCCATGTCTATCAAGTCTTTGACCTGCTACCTGTGTCTCCTGTGGTTGGTTTCAGGTGCTCACCTGGAAGCGGAAAGACTGCAGGGATGGCAGGAAGGCCTGCAGTCTGATGACGTGCAGGTCCAGCTCAAGATTTCTTCTAAAATAGCAAAGGTAATAGACATGGAGGACTGACCAAGGGCTGTAAAGATGATTCCAGATTGACTTTCAAATGAGTAAGCTGTGTACAGCTCACTACCAAAGAGGGCAGCAGCATAGCCATTCAAGTAGAATGAAAGACCTTTGTCCTGTCGTTTATGAACTCTGGGTTGACATGTGTACAGCTGAGGCCTGCTACTGCTCATTTCATGCTCTGGGAAACCTTGTCAATCAAGCGGCCCTCTCCAGGCTGAGGGAGGCAGTGGATGGAGTAGAAGGAATGAGGGCTATAGAGTTGATCAGGTATATTCTGTGTGCACTGCTCAAAGCTCAGAATCCTCAGCTTCAAAATAATGACCTAACCTACCTCTCAGAGATGTTGTGAGGACTGGTTGATCAATTCATTCATTTATTCAATCATTCATTTACTCACCTAATATGCCCTGGGCACCTACCATATGCCAGACTTGGTCCAAGCTCTAAGCACAGAAAAAGACAAAATGCCTGCCTTCATTGAGCTTGCATCCCAGTAGATGGAGTCCGGCAAATAAATATCAGGTCAGGTAGTGATCACTGAGAAAAATAAAGTCCAGTAAAGAAAGGGTAATCCCTTAGAGAAGGTCACCCTGAAAACGGGAAGCATGCAGACATCTGGAAAGATCATTCCAGGCAGAGGGAAAACAGCAAGTGCAAACGCCCTGCCCTGGAGAAAGACGTAGATAATGAGATCCCAGAGATAGTCTGGGGCTGATCCAGGAACCCTGCAGGCCTTGTTAAGGACCTTGGCTTTTACTGCGATTGAAATGTAAAGCCAGCAGAGGGTTCTGAGCAGAAGAGTCGGGCCCACTACCTGCCATTGTGCCAGTTGTGAAAAACGCACAAGTGCACCCCCGTGTGAGGCGGCATCACTCCTAAAGTAGACATTGTAGAGTTGTATGTATTATGGCAATTAGCCCCAGATGTCGGTGAAGGGTCCAACAAAGTCCATCAGAATAGAGGGCAGAACACCTTTACCTCATTTGCAAAAACCTTGTATGGACTAGTGATGGTTCTGTGAGGGGAAACATGACTGAATGTATGTTTCTGAAGGGTTATCTGGCTGCTATGTTTAGATTAGAACATAGGCTGGCAAGAGTGAAATTGTGCCAGTTGTGAAAAGCTTTGGAGGAAACTACAAGAATCTAGGAGACTTGGACTAAGGAGACAGAAGTGGTGACAAAAAGAAAGTGATCAGAATATGGGAGAAAAGCAAAATGGAGACTTGGCGGGGGGGGGGGGAGGGGGACATATGTCACATGGCTAAGAGTGTCTGAAGCATGATAGGTACTCAACAACATGAGTTTCCTTCCTTCCTTTCTTTGTAAACCAACACCCATCACAATGTGATTTAAAAAAAAAAAAAAAGGAGAAGAAGAAGAAAGAAAAAAGATGGCCATTGAGCTTGGACCCCAAGCAAGCATTTGGTGCTACATAGAACAGGCTAGTCTAGCCCTCTGTTGTGGGAACCATAACTCACAACCTGGGAGACACACTGCTCATGAAAAGGAACCTTTTCCTCGCAAGGATGGTCCCACCAAACATCACCGGGCCGTGTAATAGAGGGGAAGCCGGTTGTGAAGAGGAATGTGCTCATACCTACAGATTCATGATTATGACCACGTGGTTGGTTAAAGCCCTAGATGATGCTCCTGGAATTCATTCAGACTGCTCGCTTTTCACACACGCACTCACCCTCACACACTGCTATCAACCAGCTTCCTGTATAGTTCTTGTAGAGATCAAAACTGCAAAGTTTCAATTTTCTTGACCTTTTGTTGACTACTCTTAATATTGAGACTGGGAAGAGGAAAACACAGGTCTCATAAAAGTTCAGACTCTGCGTGTGTACGGAGGCACCTGGTGTTCAGCATGGCACTGAGTATACAGTGATAGATTTTCCTGAACTCTCAAGTCTTAGCTATTCTTTGGCAGATGTGAGACTTACTTCTGTGCTATATGAAATGTGCGTGAAGTACTGCGAATCATATAAATTACTATGTAGGCATCATGCGTCATTTTTCCCTTATGAAATATACTATATCACTTTAGTTTGGAGAGAAAATTGCATCAGCAGACCTGGAATGGTGTAAACTGACAAAAAAGGCAACTCCAGGGAAAGTTTGCTTAGAGGCCAAAGGTCATGTCTATGTCCTATTTTAGTATTTTCCCTGGTGTCTAAGGCCCCAGTCTTATGCTCACTGTTTGCCACGCCCATCGGTCTCCAACATCCTAGGACAAGGAGTAACTGCATATGGTGGGTGCCCAGGCGTGAAGCGAGGTGGTGACTAGCGTGCATTTCTCTGGTTGTGCGTATCCTCAGGTTGTGAGTAAGCTCATCCCAAGTGGAGAGATTCTCATGTTCCTGGAGGAGACCTTGGATGGTCTGGAGACCCTCAGCGGCCCCTGTGCCACGGCCTGCGGCCTGTGGATGGTCGCCGCCCTGAAGGAGCAGGGAGCTGCCTTGGAAGATCAGGTACACTGACTGCCCGGCTGACAGCCCAGCACAATTCTCACCCTTCTGAGCAAGATGTTTTCCCACCGGCTCCGCTTTGCCTTTTGAAATTGCTGTATATCCTGTGAGATCCAGACCAGATGTCCCTCCAAAGCGGCGCCAGTTACTCGTGGATCCACGCCCCACGCGCCCCGTCAGTCGTGTACCTCTCACATACCATCGGCCGTGCACTGGCCCCTGGCTCGCACACAAGCCTTTGAGTACATGCCCAACAGCCTTTAGCAGACACCCCTTTCTTTTGAGAGAGTTCTGCATCGTATCCACCTCGGTTAAATTTCTCCCGGCGCTTAGCTTCGCACAGCACCTGGCCAAAAGCAGCCTTTCGCTAAATTGATTTAAGGAAAAAGACCCAGGGCATCAACAATTCTCCTGAATAAGAGAAAGGCCATGTGTAGACTCGAGGATCATTTTTAACATCTTTTATAATTCACCAACCACCGATAGGCTGACCATACCCGCCCTGAGCCTTTCACGTCCTAGAGGGAAAACGACGACGTAATGCTGGCTTTGGCTTTTTCTTTTTAGCTGTTGGAGATCTTGGGCATAATTTACTATCACCTGCCAATCCTCAGGCAGAAGGAGGAAAGTTTTCAGTTCATTCTGGAAGCCATCTCCCAGATAGCCAGCTTTCACACGGAGGCAGTTGTCGCGAACCTTTTACAGAAGCCTCTGCCCTTTGACAGGTAGATTCTGACTGAACTGGTCCCCCCTCCCAGGAAAGGCCACCCTGCAGGGCGTCGGGGAAGGGCTTACTGTTTGAAAGGTAGCGAACAAAGCTTGGAAATATCTCATTAATTTAAAAATGAATGTTTCCCCTGCTGTGTGTGTATATATATATATATACATATACATATATATATATACACTCATTGAGCAATGATGAGATTTTTTTTTTTCTTAAATACACCATAGGAATAAGTGAATATTAGAAAGTGAATATTTCTCTTCTTTTTGGTTGCCCAGAATTCACCTTTTTGAGAGGCTTCTGTCTTGGTGGACATTAGCAAACCTCAGTAACCCAAGGCCAGAGTGCAGGATTGTTAAGTAACAGCCTTATTGCCCCCAGACATGCTAACATGTCCCTCTGCCTCACAATGCTGGCTAGACATAACGTGGTTTTAGAGTGAATCCGATGGACACGCTCCTACTCCACGGAGTCGTGCCTTCTCCACTTGCTGCCCTGCTGCCCTAGGGACACGAAGACGCTGTGGAGGGCTCTGGCTGAGAACCCCGCCTCCAGCAGCAAGCTCTTGCGAGCCTTGACCGTCAAACTGGACAGCGGGTTAGAGGACGACCTGGCGGGCATGGATGCCATCTCAGTGAGTGAGACCCCCCCTGCCCACCACAGGCCTGTTCCAACCTGGAACTTGATGATGTATCGTTTGTCACACTTCTCCTCTCCTGCCCTGATTTTAAATCAACTCCAATTTATAACAGACAAATGAGCAATCATTGTGTCTGTGGCTATCATTTTCAGAAGCAAATTCCTCAGTAGCCCAAAGAAAATCTGTGTTTCCGCATTTCCAAATTTGTCTTCAGGATAGCTGAAGAGCCCCTCTTTTTTTTGAAAGACCCCACTGCTGGAGCACATGTCACTTCACCTGCCATGTGGAGCCGCCCAACATGGCAGCCCAGAGAGAGAAATATAGTCTGAGCTGAGAAGTTTTCAGACCAAGCCTTCCTTTTTTAAAAATTTTTTATACATTTTATATTGATTTCAGAGAGGAAGGGAGAGGGAAAGAAAGATAGGAACATCAATGATGAGAGAGAATCACTGATCAGTTGCCTCCTACATGCCCCCTACTGGGGATTGAGCCGCAACCTGGGCATGTGCCCTTGCCCAGAATCGAACCCAGGACTCTTCAGTCCACAGGCTGACGCTCTATCTACTGAGTTCAACCAGGGAGGGCCCAAGCCTTTCTTTTCTATGTTTTTTTACCATGAGCATGACCAGCCTGGGAGGCAGTTGTTTGGGGAGAAACAAACTTGCTGATCAGCCCAGTGAGCGAGTGTCCTAGGAAGAAAGGAGCCTGTCTGACCAGGGATCCTTCTCTCCTCAGGTGGCCTGTGCTATCCAGGAAGTGGTATCCATAGGCACCCCTGTGACCAGCTTGTACCCACAGCTGTTCACTCTCCTCCTGAAGCTGGTCAGCTGCACCCTGGGCCAGAAGATGCCCACTGCTGCCTGGAGCTACAGGCGGCGGGTGATGCAGCAGGGGGAGCGGCAGCAGATCTTGGACCCCTGCAGGCAAGTAGCCAGGCAGGGAGGGCCTTCTAGAGCTGTCCTGATCGCAGGTTGCAGGGCCAGGACTGCAGAAGTCAAGGCCAGTGCCTTCTGGCACAGCCTCAACTACCCATGATGATATAGGAGCTTACCATGGAGCAAATCTTCCCTGAGCCCATACCCAGCGGAATTGCCCAAAGCAGTCACAGAACGAATGAGCAGCTGTCTTCTTCCCAAATGGCCCACTCTGTTTCCTTTAGTTGAGACCTTTATATATATATATATATATATATATATATATGTATATATATATATATATACACACACACACACACATATATATATATATATACACACACACACACATACATATACATATATATGTATATATATATAATCTTATTTTTTTTAATTGATTTCAGAGAGGGAGGGAGAGAGAGAATCATTGATTGGCTGCCTCCTGCATGCCCCCTACTGGAGATCGAGTCCACAACTGGGCATGTGCCCTGACCTAGAATTGAACCATGACCTCCTGGTTCATAGGTCAACAACCACTGGGCAACAATGGTCACACAACTAGTCATTGCAAGATGCATCCTGACTTCTGAACTGCTGTTTCAGAATCAGTGAAATATGGTCTTTTTTCAGTTTCCATCCTTTAGTGCTTCATTTTCTCATGAGAGGTTGGCCAGATTGTGTGGCATTATTTACCAGCTCAAATCATCTCGATGTTCCCTTTGATCCCAAAACTAAAGTATGAGGTCAAGCTGCCTGTGTTTCCCTGGCCCAATATCCATTAATGCAGGAGTGAAGGAGCATTGTGGGAAAGAGGAAGAGTGAACCTGGGACATCTCAGTGCACTGTACGGGGTTGACTTACTCTTGTGATGCCAACTGGCCTCCCACCCCTCAGGCTCTCAACCACAACTCTGAAGTGCGTGCAAACCCAAGCCATGAGAGAAGGCCTGGCCAAGGAGTCTGACGAAGGGGACAACTTATGGACGCTGCTCCACGGTCCCAGCACCCACCACATGGGAGTGTGTGCACTGGCCAGGTAACCTGCCAAGGTCTGAGAACTGCATACAAAGGAGAAAACTCAGAACAGGCAGCTTCACTGAGAGCAGTTGACCCACCAAGGGCTTATATACAGTCAAGGAGAAGAAACAAGGAAGGAGCAAAGGGGGTTGGGAAGAGATGGTAGGATCAGCTCAGAACTCACCACCCCCTCAAAAAAACAGGGTTACATTGAACAGTTCTAGGCACGTTGCATTTATTAGTACATTGGGCTCTTGGTAGGCAATCTCTTTCCTTGCACATTCCTTCTTAGAGGACTTATTTTCCTGCTAGAGAAATAGACTAAAACTTCCTCCATTGTTTAGCAATAAACACGCCTTTGCTACAGCTGGAAGCTTGCGTTTTCTAGGAGCATGGCCGTGTGGCACCATGGAGTCACAGTGGACATCATGGGGCAGCTCCTCCCATCGCTCACCTCCTCCTCGGAGAACTACCGCATAACCGGCACGGCATTCTTCTCTGAGGCAAGGCCAGCTGCCCGCACAGCAGGCTTGCGGGGCCCCTGCGGTATTTCTCTCAGGGACCTGCAAGGGGACCTTTGGTAGTGGAGGGATCCGGCCACTTCCAGAGACATGGCACCTGAGCAACGAGTGAGAAAAACATAGAGTCCACCCTCAACCTCCTCCTTCCCTCTGGTCTTCAAAAGCCAACCTCCCAGGACAGAGGAGGGTGGAGAACAAATACGAGAGGGATAAAACCAAAAGGCATATTTCTGTTCCCCAGACTCTGGAATAAAGGCCGTCCCGGCTGGTCCAGAGAAGGGGCATTGTCAGTAACTCCTGTTTTCCCGTTTAGTGTAATTAGAAGCATCTTCTCCACTGGGTATTCTGTTGTCATCACCACATAACCTTGACCTGTGGGCTGCTCACATCTAGAGCTTAGCTTCTGCAAGACTTGCTTGTTCACCAAGGGCCCTTCCCCCTCTGCTCCACGAGCAGCTGGGCCTCCTCTTCAGCTGTAGTTCTGGTGCCTTTGCCACTCTCCTGAAGGGAAGCCACGCCCTGAACTAAAGGGGGGGAGTGTGTTGGTTTCAGCTCATGAAGGAGCCGATCCTTTGGCGGCACTGGAATCTCCGCGACGTGCTGATCTTGATGGATCAGAGCGCCTGGGACTCCAATGCCACTTTGAGGCAAATGGCCATCCGAGGGCTCGGTAATACAGCTTCTGGAGCCCCGCAAAAGGTAACAGAAGGGTTGGGGGTGGGGGTGATATTTTATTTAAGTAGAGTTTGAAATACTTATTTACAAACCCACTTGTGGTGGCAAGAAATTAAGGGCAAATCCCCATAAACTGCTGAAGTTGTAGCTCTTGATTTGCAGTACCTGTGACCCTAACAAACATTCAGTCCCCTTGTCTGGGGTTTTCTACCCTATTCCAGATACACATACAACAGTTTTTGAGATTGAACGACTCTATTTCAAAATAGGTGCGGAAGCATAAGCAGCTAATGTTAGAATCTGTCATCAGAGGTCTGTACCACCTGGCCCGCACCGAGGTCGTCTGTGAGAGCTTGAAGGCTCTAAGGAAGATCCTGGAGCTGCTCACAGACCGAGACGTGAGCTTCTACTTCAAAGAAATAGTGCTGCAAACAAGAACCTTCTTTGAAGACGTAAGTGAGCCTGTTCAGGAATCTTCCCTCCCCAGAAGAAGTGAGTGAACGCAAAGAGGTCCGGGTACTGCTTGTAGCAGACAATGCTGGTGTCCCATCCATATTCCTTGGCCTGCCCAGAGGTCACCTGCCTCAGAGGTCACCTGCACAGAGGTCACCTGAACAATTCCTCTGCAGGCTGTTAGCTTCCTGTGTCTCTCTGTGTAAGGGGACACTCTGACCCGGGCATCATAATTGGTCTGAGCAGGGTGGGCTGGACATTAGGAAAGGACCCTCAAATGATAAGAAACAGGAGTTTGTAGAAAAACTCCCCAGCTTCCTCACCCCTCGGGATTGAGCTCCACCTTCTCACAAGGGTAACACACTCAGTTATATTCCCTGTTGTAGCGTTTGTCTCTTCCCTATCGCATTCCCCCTCCACATTATGCTTCCTGGCCTCACTTCCTAAATCAATTACTTACGTCTAAATCCTTATCTCAAAGTGTGTTTTGGGGGAATGCAAGTTATGACAATACTCAGTACCGGACGAGGGCCCCCATAAGACATTGTCACCTCCAACACTATCTTTTCCACATCCAGGAGTCAGAGACTCAAAACACTTATGTGGTTCATTTCATCCAGGAGTCAGTAGGAACCAGCTCTTGGGCCACATCGGGCCCAGAGCATCTTTTTGTGAATTGGGTTTCACTGGAACACAGCCACGCCGGCTGTGTGGAGCACGCTCCCTGGTTGCATAATGTCTGTGGCAGCTTTCCCACTTCGTTTGCGGAGTTGATTAGTTGTTACAGAAACCAGATGCCCCACAACGTCCAAATGGATTTACTGTCTGGTCGTTTAGGGCAAAGTTTCTCAAACCCCTGATCTTATAACCCGAATCTCAGAAAAACACCAGGCAGCCATCCTGGGCGGGGGAAGGACATTTTCCTTTCTAACTTCTGGGAAATTTGATTTTATGATGTGTTTTTGGTGTATTCACTGTCATCAGTGTAAAAATCTATTTCACATCTAACTTAAATTGATATTTTTGTGATCTAAATCTGTTTTTTCCATGTTGTGTTGTCAGAGGAGATGGAAGACTGCTCGCTGCCTCCTTCTGAAACATTAAGGCTTTATTCAATTACCTATTTACCTCCAGTCTCCAGCCTGGAAAGTCTTTGTTTCCTTCATTATTCATCTTAACCTAATTTTTCAGCTCCTGCAGTATTTTACGAGCCAGTGACTGTGTTGTACTTCTCAATGAGGCCAGAGAAATATCAAATGTTATCTAATGAAAAAGTACCTCAGATCTCCTCTTTTCCTAGTCATTCACTCCTTTTTTAAAAAATCTTGCCCTTTCTTCGTGACTCTTTGGCAATATATTAACCATACAGACCTCCAGGTTTTAGCTTGCAAATGATGCCCGAGTCCGGAATTCTCCAGTTTCGTATTGGTCAGTGTCCCTGTTTACTTACCTGCTAGCCGCAACCTGACCTTTGCAAGGAGCTTTCTGCTCATTTCCAACTACTTTCTCCAATGTGTCAGGATTACTCTTAATTCCCATCTGGTTCTCAAAAATGTTTACTTGGCTCCCACTCAGGTCAGTATCTTCTGTAAAATAACAACTGTGCTCTCTTTTTCCATTACACAGACAGTTGATGACCATCTTTAACAACAAAGGTCTGAACTGCCCCCTGCAGAGCCCCATCTGTTTGTTAGGTTTCCTGGGGTGGTTGTTGACCCAGCGATCATAATTCTCTTAGATCTGAGCCTCCAAAAGTCACACATTCACCTGTGACATTAGTGGTCAAGATCATCTTTTTCCATCTTATTGCAGAAGAAAAACAATCGAAAATCTTGCTGGTTAAATTAGACCTTTTTCATTTCTACTATGGATCAATTCCATTGCATTTGCATAAAAGTTTGATAAAACTTGGGTCATAGCAATGACATGCAAATTATTCTCCCGTAAAGCTCTCTTTCTGCAAACATATTTAGCTGTACTTTATGATACTTTGCCCCTATAGTTTCTACAGATTAAACATACAATTTTGTGATCTCCAAATCCCCCTCACCTTTTTTTTTCAATATTTAAGTATTTTCCAGGACTTTGCAGAACATGGAGACACTTGGATGAAATGGTAGAACAGAAAATAAGGCTGTGGTCCCTCCCAGCTCCAGGCCCAGCTTGCTGCTATTTCCCACACTGTCACCCTGAGCAATCACCTTACTCTCTGTGACTCGTCTTCTCCATTAACGTCTCTCCCAGCACCCAAAACCCTGTGCTACTTCTCTTCTCTGCTTTTTCATCATCCCAATTAGCTGATCCTTCCTTAAACTATCATGAGGTCATCAATTTTGGAAAATTCAAAAGATTCATTTAAGTAAATATCTCTCTACTTTTTGGGCACTCCTTTATTAATTAGTCTGCTTTCTTTTTTAAAAGAATACCTTTTGAAAATACATCCTGATCACATTCCTAGGACATTTAAAGAATATTTCTATTACACTGAGTCACATCTCATATATTCATTTAACTTTGCCGGCCCTTTCACACAGACCAGCGTTATGTTTTCTGGACGATCTTTATTAACTTCCTTTTTATGGCATTTTGTTTGTGTGTCCACTTATGCATTCAATTTGCTTTCAGAATTAACTCCTCTACCTTCTCTTTCTTTCTCGTATTCATGGGAATGCTTTTTGTTGGCCTTGTTTATTGCTAATCTAAATATTATTCTGCTACTCAGGACGACTTTTTCTTTCATTCCTCTGCCCCAACATGGGTATTTTAATCTAATTTTCTAGACCTGGGGTTTGGAGACAAGCACTCCGGAAAATTCCTCCAGGTTTGTTAGAACTCTGAATCATATCAGCAAAGTATCTGAGGTAATAGAAGGCATCTTTCTCCACCACTATACTCTATGATAGTTAAAAAATCATTGCCTACCATTCAGGACAACAAGCAAAGAAGTTCCAGAATCTCACATATGCAAGAATAGAGCTAAGCACTTCTTTGTTTGTCCTCTCTCTTTGAGACCCAAAGCTCAAATTTCTAAGCTGCTTGTAATTTCATTAGAAAGTATTTGCACCCAGTCGGCATGGCTCAGTGATTGAGCGTCAACCTAAGAGCCAGGAGGTCACCGGTTCGATTCCTGGTCAGGGCACATGCCCAGATTATGGGCTCAATCCCCAGTGTGGGGTGTGCAGGAGGCGGCCAATGAATGACTGTCCCTCATCATTGATGTTTCTATCTCTCACTCCCTCTCCCTTCCTCTCTGAAGTCAATAAAAATATTTTCTAAAGAAAGTATTTGGGAACTTGGAGAAGGGTCCTGGGCCTTGGACAGTTAAGATTAGAAATGCCATAACCCTAGGCTCCAGATGCAGTCAGGCTGATCTGTGTAAATACAAAATAAACAGGAACTCTCCCTGGCCTTCTGCTTCCTGCTTCTCATTCCTGTGGTCACATTTCCCCATCAGCCACTCAGAGGCAGCAACCAAGTCTCCGAGTCTGTGGTGTCCCTTAAACCCTTGACCCAGAGTCATTTAAACTTTGGTCATGTGGGTTAGTGAGCTGCTGGGAAGGGAACATCTGGGGGCTGTGACCGGTCGGTGGCCATGCATGGGTTCCAGCCGTCCTTTGTGAAATGGGGCCAGGCAGGGTGGGGGTGAGGAGGGGGTTCTGGCTGGAAATGGCCAGAAAGGGGGCTCACCGATGACTTGCATCTGTCGCCACAGGAGCAGGACGATGTGAGACTGACTGCCATTGCCTTATTTGAGAATCTGGCATCCCTAACAGGAAGAAGGTGGAAGATTTTTTTTGCGGAAGAAATTAAAAAGAGCATGATTTCATTCCTTCTCCACCTCTGGGACCCCAATCCCAAGGTTGGAGCTGTAAGTGGCCCCGGCACAGACCCCTGCGCCTTCTCCTCTCCTGTGGCCGAGAGTGCCCGCACGCCCAGTGGCTGGGCTGGAGTCAGAACTGAAGTCCCCACTCGCAACTGAACCTGAAAACCACTTCTCCAACCCTGGATTCTCTTGTGCCACCTCTTCCCAAGCTTGCTCTTCCATCCTTGAAACCGGGAAGGTGCCAACCCTGACTAGGAAGCCCTTCAAGTCCCTGACTTCTGCTCCTTGCCCAACACTAGTTGACATGTCTTCCTTCTGGGAGGGGGTGCAGCACTATGGACTGTGACGCAGAAAACTCTGTCTTTCAGGCTTGCCGTGATGTCCTGGTGGTCTCCATTCCTTTCCTGGGCCTCCAGGATCTCTATGGGGTATTAGACCGTCTTCTGGACGGTCAGGATCCACCAAGGGCCAGGGATTTCTATAGGCAATTCTGTGTGAAACTGGTGAGTGTGCAGTCAATGTTGCCTGGAAAAATCACAGGCAAGAGTCCCGGCAAATCCCAGAAAGACAAACAACAGGGCAAGGGATCTCTGGCCAGACGCAGAACTGTCTTGGAAAGACAGCAGTGATTCTTGGTATTCTGCCCTATTTCCCGAGTCCTGGCTAGAATCTGTTCTAGATTCCTGTAACACGCCTGTCGATTAGACCCATAAGCCCAGTACCTTTCCGATTAAATTTAGGTTGGAATAGCCATAAGACATCTTCCAATAGAATAAGTAATGGCTGTGTGAGTTTCGCTGGCCTTTATTTTTTTCCTTCTTATGACCTCTCAGTTGCTGATTTTGAGAAAAAGATCTCTTTCTGGTTGCCCACTTTGCAATACGTATCTTTTCTAGGCCAAGAAAAATCAGGAAATCCTGTGGATCCTCCACACACACTCATTCACCTTCTTCAGCAGCAACTGGGAGATGATCAGGAGTACAGCCGTCAAACTCACAGGTGAGGGCACCTCCACATTCCCCCCTCAGGTATGTCTGCTCTTTGCACCTAGTTGTGCTTTGACTGCAATTTTACTCCAACTTGAAAACTGGTATAATGAGTATGACAAGAAAGAAGGAGAGGAGAAAGAAAGAAAAGAAAAGAAAGGAAGGGAGGGAGGGGTGGGGGGAGAGAGGGAGGGAAGAAGGAAGGAGGAAGGAAGGAAGGAAGAAAGGAAAGAAGGAAGGAAGGGAGGGAGGGAGGGAGGGAGGGAGGGAGGAAGGAAGGAAAAATGTCTTGCAACATCTCCCTTCAAAGGTACCTGTTCTCTTTGGGGAATGAACACTTACATCTCCTGACTTTCCAACACTCACTCTGCATTCTGGGCCCTTTGTGCTTCTTTTGGTTCCAAGTCATTGCTCCTTCTTTTCTCCAAGATTTTGCTTCAAGCCTGCTGCCCCTGCCTAAATGTTTTCCTTTGCATCACTTCTTAACATAAACCATAACACACCTAAGTTCAGTCAAGCTGAGAGCTTTAACAGCAGCTGGATGCGAGTGCAAAGTGTGTTGGTGTGGGGCCAGCAGACCTTGGCTCTGCTGTGTGACTCTGGACAATACACTTAACTTCTCTGTGTTGCCTCTTTGTCTGGTCTATAAAAGAGGATGCAGGTGAATCTCTGAGAACCCTTCTAGTATGTAATTCTAAGTCTGTTCCAACTGATCAAGCCCACAGTGAACAGACCCACTAGCTTGGCCACTTTGAAGAAGAAGGATTCTTTATTTGATCATGTATATGGTCCCACAACTATACTGTAAACTTTTTGAGGACAGGGACCATGTCTTACACACATTTGAAACCCTGACAACCACTGGCACAGCCCCGGGGAGGACACAGTACGAGCTTTCTCAAATGCACATCGAGTGTGTGACGACACTCCAGACCCAATAGTCACGATCCTCGCATCATCCTGGGGGTGCGTGGAGTGCTGTATAGTTTGTTCATTCGCTAGCCAGACCATTTAACCTCTGACCAGGTTCAGAGTCTGGCCTGACCCCTCGCATGGCCTCTTCCTCTCTAATGAAGTCAGCATCTTTTTCTCCTGTTGATTTTAGATGCCATTGTTCTCAATCTGACCAACCAATATGTGGAGTTATTAGACAAAGAACAACTGATCACACGTGAGTACCAGCCCCAGTTTCCGCCCAGGGTATGGTATTCTCAGAGAGAGAGAAACGAATGCTGCTCCAAGTTGCATGCCAGCCCAGAAACTGAAAATCCTAGTGCCCCATTGTTGTCTCATTGCTCCCCGGATGCTGGTATATCTCTGGGGTATAAACCAAGCCCAGCCCCACCCTTTCCTAGCCAACAGTTTCCCAGTTGTCTATTGATCGTAAGGTCAGGATCGTCTCTTACCTCATTTCAGTGTTAAAACACATTCTCAGCTTGTGGCTCCAAATCCTACCTTTTAGGGTAAGCTGAGAGCTTGGGATCTGGAGCCCACCTAGGCCTGACCTTCAGTGGGGGGCCCGCAGTGCTGCACATCCTGGGCCTTGACTTTCCTTCCCCACCGGACTCTGCTATTCTCTCCATCTCAGGGCTCCAAGCACTTCGGCAAGACCCCTGTATCAGTGTCCAGAGAGCAGCCGAGGCTACCTTGCAGACCCTCCTGAGAAGGTGTAAAGAGATGAACATCCTTCCATAAACCATCAGGAAATAAACTGCTGTTCCCATAACTGACTGCTGTCTTCCTCCTGGTAACCCACAGGCCTGCAGCATCCTAAGGAAAGACACGGTGCCCGGGTGGGGTCTGGAAGCCGTGTAATCCTCACCCGCTGGGGTCTCCCTGGTGGCTTCCACGAGGGAAAAGTCACTCTCACAAATTCACAGCCACACAGCTTGGCCACAGGTTAGCCCTCTCTCTCGGGAAACTCAAATCCCAGCAGATACCAAAACATGACAGAACTGGAAACCATTCCACCGTCATTAAGAAGAGGGCCCCTGCTATTTCCGCACACAACCCTTTTTCCTTCTGTCTTAGCCATCTGTGAATTGCTACCCACACTCTTCTCTTTCTAATAACCAACTTGACAGTAAACTCTAACCTGTCTGTTCTTTCTGGGTAATAATTGATGTGTCAGGACTCTGACGGTACCTCTCTACAAAAGACCCTTTCTTTTTACTTTTTTTTAGATATATTTTATTGATTTTTTTACAGAGAGGAAAGGAGAGGGATAGAGAGTTAGAAACATCAGTGAGAGAGAAACATCGATCAGCTGCCTCCTGCACACTCCCCACTGGGTATGTGCCCGCAACCAAGGTACATGCCCTTGACCTGAATTGAACCTGGGACCCTTGGGTCCGTAGGCTGATGCTCTATCCACTGAGCCAAACTGGTTAGGGCCAAAAGACCCTTTCTGACATTATGTTAAATCTCATGGTCTCCTCTCCATTTTCATCCCAGAGCATTCCTCCCCTTAAATTGTGTGTGTGTGCGTGCGCATGTGCATGCGTGCATGTGTGTGTGTGCACGTGTATGTGTGCGTGCGTGTGTGTGCGTGTGTGTACTCATTTAACACCACCACCATCCTGATAATTTATCAGCAACATTATCCAATTGAAGTATCCCTTTACACACTCCTGTTACTTCCATTCTGATCTCTTCATCCGCAGACTCTTTGAGGAAGCATCTTTTGTTCTTGTGAAACTTTCTTAGGACCGAAGGAATCTTCTAGGTCAGAGATTTTAGGCCAGAGTTCAGTTATTCAATAAGTTAGCCAATATTTATTGAGTGCCTACAATGTATAAGGCATTTTTGTAGCCACTGGGGCTACAACTATGAAGAAAATGTATTTAAAAATTCTACCCTCATAGAGCATATTCCATGAAATCTGTGTATCAATTCTAGAGGCAGGAGCCAGCCTCCAAGGCAGTATGACCCTTGCCTCCTGGGGTCCAAGTGGTCTCCTCCCGTGATGAGTAGAGAAATGAAAATGGCCTGTGCAATCAGTACAATATTTCAGAAATGACAAAGTGTGACTTCCTAGGCAAGGCCATCAATGGCGTTGCACTCTCTGGAGTCACTCGCTTTGGCGGAAGCAAGCTGCCATGTCATGAGGACCCCCAAGCAACCCAGAAAGAGTTCCAGAGCAAAGGACAGACGCCTCCTGCCAACACCCAGGGCTAGCTTCCTAGACATTTTAATACTCCATCTTGGGAATAAATCCGAGCCCCCGTGAAAGTCTTCAGATGATTGAAGCCTCAGATGACACATGGCCCGGGTGATGAAATAAAATACAGAATGCCCAGTTAAATCTGAATTTCAGGTAAACAATATTTTTTTTTAGTAAAAGTATGTCCCGATTATTGCATGGGACCTACTTAAAGCATTATTTATGGTTTATCTAAAATTCAAATTTAACTGAGCATCTTGTATTTTATTTGCTAAATCTGACAACCCTACTGCAACCTAATGACAGCCCCAAGCCAACATCACTAATCTAACCTCCTGAATTCCTGAACCACAAAACTGTACGAGATAATAAATCTGTTGCTTGAGCCACTGGGTTTTGAGGTAATTTGCTATGCACCAGCGGGCAACTGTCACACAGAGGGCTCATGATCCCACCAAAGTTGTATGCAAATGTCTGAGTATAATTGCATAGGTGCATTTTCTGGGTAACGGCTTTCATTAAATTCTTAATGGAGCCGGAAGTTGTTCCCAATCCTAACATGTGAAACGGAGCAAGGAAAGAAGGCAAGGAACATGGGTTGAGTTGACCTTTTTGGGCAGTTCAAGAAAAGTGGCTTTGTGAAGCAGCTCTGCTCAGAGCTTTCTGCGGAGACGGATCTCTGTGCTGCACTGACCAGTGTGGGCCACGAACCACATGTGGCAACTGAGCACTTGAGATGCGGTTTGTCTGGCTGAGGAACTGAATTTTCATTTTTAAGTTTAATTAAATATAAGTGGTCAATGTAGCTAGTAGGTGCAAGATTGCACAGGACAGTTTCAGAACATGGGACCAAGAGTTGTAATAGAATCTGGGCCAAACCACCTGAGAACCACAGGACATTCTGAACAGATGTATAAATTCACTGACATGGGACCCTGACCAATCCTCTTTATAAATCCCCATGATTCCTCTCCACCCCTCTTAGCACCCAACAGAGTCTTCCTCATCATCGATTTCTGGGAATTCAGTAGAATGGCCACATGAAGTACACATCGCCACTGAGCCTTTATCTGTCTAAACCTGAATCTTAGAAAACTTCACCCTGACAAGAATTTCCAAGACTTTTTTTTCAATCATATCCCAGCTCCACCTCTTAGAACCATGTTACTCGGGGAAATCATGTGACCTCTCTGTACTCCCATTGCAACATCTGTAAAATTAGGGTAATAATTATCTTCATCAAGGAGCTATTGTGAGGATTAAATGCATTAATGTACAGGTACAGCAGTTAGAAACATGGCCCAGAGTCATTGTTAAGCAAATGTTAACTATGCAATATAAATATTAATAATATTAACAAACGTATCATTAGAATCACAGACATCAACATAAACTCAGTGACTGGTTTAGAAAGCCAGCTGATTATGCAACCCCCAGGGGGCCATGTTCCTGACCTTGGGAGGCTGACGATGAAGCAGCCCCTCCCTCCATTCAGTCCAGCCCAGCAGCAGGCACTCCTTTCTCTGGCTGCCTCTTAGTCTCCGCAATACCCCATCGAAGCCTTATAACTCCTCTCACAGCCGACAGAGTGAGCCACAGTCAGGCTGTGTGACAGGAGAAATTTAGATCTATTTGCTCTCCCCAACAATTATGTCTCTTAATTCCAACGACTACTATTCACTGCCACCAGCCCTCCCTGCCGCCTGCCTTCCCTGTGGGGCCTCCCTCGGCCTCTGCACTTCCTCTCCAGGGACCAAACAGGCCTATTCCCCAAGTGAGAGAGACTTCTGGAGGGTCTCGGGGAAATGGAATTACAGAGCAAGCACATGCTCAAGTGCTGTTGAAGAAATTACCGAATCTGTCCAGCCTCGCTCCTGCGGCCTCCCTCGTTATTGTTAGCGCGTGTAATCATTTCTCAACTCGTGTTTACTAGAGGCTGGAGAGACTGCGATGTTCACAGGCCGCCTAACGGGCCAGCGCTGCTTTGCAAGGCACTGAATCACATTGTTTTGCAATTCAGTGCTCTGCCCTTTAACCCAACAGTGAGAGCCAGCGTTTTGCTGGTAAATCGGGGCCGTTGAGCTTGGCTGACCCTGCTAAGAAGGCAGTTTCACCAGAAAAGAGGAGAGCAAAGATCACAGATGGGAAGAAAGAACAGGCTCCCAGAGACAGAAGCCAGGGGAATTGCTTAATTGGAACTGTCCCTGCATGACCATAGTTTTAAAGGATAAAATACTAGACCAGCCACTTCTTCTGAAGCCCTCAAGATACTCTGAGATTATAGCAACGATTTTCTAATAGCGTTTTATTATGACTTGATTTAGTCCTCAATCCCGCCATTATCCTTCATATTACCTAAGTATAGAGTGGACAGCACATAGTCGGTCAGGTATGGGGCATCCTGGGAGCTAAGCAGGAGCTTTGATCTAGGCCCCTGCCAGAGAGTACCTTTCTGCCAAGCAGTTTTATGCAGCTGCAGCTGGGAGTGAGCACTTCCTGCAGTTTCTCTGTTTTACTCATTTATTGCAGGTATCCTTAAACTGGGACAGTACAAAACATGGCGGGGAGTCAAGAGCAACATGAGGAAAAGATAGTGTGTTTTATTACCAAAATGTGTGTGTGTGTGTGTGTGTGTGTGTGTGGGTGTGTGTGTAAAATCACCAAGTCATGGCCTGAGAAATGGTATTTGCTTCTTACCTCTAGTTTGTCAAACTATTTATTCAACAAAACATCCTTACTATTTGCACTCCTTTTGAACAAACTTTCCTGGATTTTATTTATTGAATTATGTGGTTATCCTGAAAGAAGATAAATTTTATGAACATCCATGACTCATATCTCCTTTTTCCGTTTGAGAGTCAAAAAAAAAAAAAACACACAAGATAAGAAATCCATCCCTCTGCATTACCTACCACTTCCTCCCCGTAGTCTCAGCGGTAAATCCGGAGGATTAAGTTGGCCAGTGCTCTAACACCTTCTTACCTGCGCAGTGGTCAGAAAGAGGCTCTGTCTTGGAGATAGGGAGCCTGGGGAATTGCTCATCAGCCTGCAGAACAGGTCAACCAGGATTTTACTTTCAGAGAAAGGAGCGGGGAGCTGGAGTTTACCTTTACCTTGACCCCAGTGGAACATCAGAAAATCATTAATTACCCCACATCCAACTCTCAAAGCTCTGCTCAGAGTTGGGATCATGAGACTGTGCCAGGCCTGTGGGCAGAGGTAGACAGGCCTGTGGGCAGGACCCGTGGGATGGCCATTTTCCAGTCTGTAACATTCTATAGAAGATAGAATGAACAGAAAGGTTTTTTTAAGAGATAAAGATGGCTAACTAGCAGGGCACAAATATGGAATGACACATCGAGTTATGCTGTATCTAGAAGACAGTGGGAAGCCAAAAGAAGTTATTGACCAAAGTAGTGGAATTATCAAGTCAATGCGTTAGCATGTGACTAACAGAGTAGATAAACTGGTACATCAGAGAGTAGGTGATGGGCTTTTGGACTAAGAAAATATTATAAGAAGAAATGGCAGGACTGATTACTAGTAAGGAGATTGAAACAGTAATCAAAAACCTCCCAACAAACAAAAGTCCAGGACCAGATGGCTTCACTGGTGAATGCTACCAAACATTTAAAGACTGTCTCATTAGCAGCACATTAACTCTGCCCTGTCCAGGAAGACAGAGCTCAAAGGTGACATCCACAGGGAAGAAACGAGGCCAGCGCTATCGTGAAGAGGGCGAGCACTCCCCTGGCAGGCACCAGAGCCATCTTCGGGTTAGGTCTTCTGCTACCCAGCTGAGCGACTATGGACATGGGCATTTTATTGGGTATATACAGGCAGCATACTGAGCAAGAGACCCTCACCAGTCTAGAGGAGGTTTGGGTCCAGATCTCCACAAAGGTGCCTTCCTCTCACTTTTAATGAATCTGTGCACCATGTCCATACTAAACAGCCAATCACTGCACTAAGATTTTTTTATTGATTTTTTTTAGAGAGAGAGGTGGGAGAGAGAGACATCAGTGTGAGAGTGAAATACCCATCAGCTGCCTCTTTCAAATCCCCTCCTGGGGGGATCGAGCCCACAATCCCGGGCATCTGCCCTGACCTGGAATCGAACAGGCAACATTTCAGTTCACGGGATGATGCTCAACCAACTGAGCCACAACAGCCAGGGCCAATCATTGTCCTTTTAAGAGACTCAAGATCCTTTGAAAGCCTTATCATTACAGCAAAGTATTTAATCCTATAGGGCTGCAATCATCCAGTTAATGGGCCTGTCCACAGGTTTCCATCACACTGATTTCAGGAGTTCCTCTTGGTGCTCAGTTAGGGCTCTTGATTAAATACTCCTCTTGTACATTTGGGTTGCACATGGTCTAACACTGCACCAATACGGAGTCTTTCATATTAATCACTTTCTTTGGAGGATGTCTGATAAAACTTTCCTTTGATGAGAAAATTCCACCTCACTAATATATTTTTTAAAATATATTATTATTGATTTCAGAGAGGAAGGGAGAGGGGGAGAGAGATAGAAACATAAATGATGAGATAATCATTGACTGGCTGCTTCTTGCATTCCCCCCACTGGGGATTAAGCCTGGAGCCCTGACTGGGAATCAAACTGTGACCTCCTGGTTCATAGGTTGACACTCAACCACGCCTGCCGGGCTCCACTTCACTATTACAGAAAATTCCTTTGACCTTTCTGCTCCCAGCCCACCTGGCCAGCTGATTGCTACATAATGGACACTCATTCAGTGTCACCCAAACTTTATTCTTCCAGCCATTCCTCTCTGTCTCAAACCTCATTGGTCTGTTTTACCCCTAAGCCCCCTCCCCTAGATTCAGAACAAGCCTCCTCTCCCAGGGATGCATGGGAATAACAGTGACAACAGTGCAGTCCTTTCTATTTGTCCATCACAGGAAATTGACCACAGCCTGTCCATCACAGGGAACATTTTATTGTTTTTCTCCTCCTGCCCACCCTCTCACCTTCAGCCCATTCCTTGTGAAACCATAGTCTCTCCATCTGGTCTGGTTGACCCTTGGCTGAAAAAGCCAATCTTCCTACATGATTGATGTTCTGACTGTAGATCTGGAGCTTTGCTTGACAAGAACAAATAAAAGACAAATTGTAGGTGCTTTGGTTGTCGCGGCAGGGACTCCTATCATGCCATCATCTCTCTTGTCCCCAAATGTGCGGAATGCCTGAAAGACCGAGGTAATTGAAAGTGGTGCATATACCTCTGGTTGCTCAGATGTTAACGGAAATTGCCTCCTACTGTGGTTGCTTTCTGGCTCGGTGTTCTGAAAGAGAAACAGGTCATTCTATTCCTGGCACAGTATTGAATACACTGTAACTAGTCGAACAAGGAGAAAATTCTCAGTGGACTGGTGGACAGTGGACTATGGCTGCTCAGTTCTGCTAATACTATTCTAAGAACGGCCCAATCTCCCCCCACCCTCTCCTCTTCTTCTCATTTCTTCATTGTCTTCTCTTCTCTTGCCTCTCCTCCCTTCCCTCTCCTACTTCTGAGAGAAAGGTAGATACACCTGAACACACAGTTCATCTGGTACCCAAAGTATGTAACCTCTTAGTTTATGTTCTTTCTAGAGGCCCAGTGCAAGAATTCATGCATGGGTGCAATCCAGCTGGCCCACTCTGATTGGGCCAATCCGGCCAGGCTGGCTGGGGGGGAGGGGATGCAAGAGGTTGGCCAGCCGGCCCCGCCCCCAAGGGGGGGCAATTGGGGGCAGGGCCGCCAGGGGAGGGGCCTCAGGTGATTAGCCAACTGGCCCCATCCCCTGGTCGAACTCCTGGTCGAGGGGACAATTTGCATATTAACCTTTTATTATATACTAGAGGCCCGGTGCACAAAAATTTGTGCACTCGGGAGGGGAGGGGGGTCCCCCAGCCCGGCCTGTGCCCTCTCACAGTCTGGGACTCCTCGGGAGATAACGACCTGCTGGCTTAGGCCTGCTCCCAGGTGGCAGAGGGCAGGCCCAATCCCTAGGTGCAGCCTCTGGTGGGGCTCAGAGCAGGGCCGATTGGGAGTTGGGGTGCCGCCCCATCATGCACAGAGCAGGGCGGATCGGGAGGTTGTGATGCCACCCTCAGTCATGCTCAGGGTAGGGCCGATTGGGGGGTTGGGGCACCGCCCCCTGTCACACTCAAGGCAGGGTCGATGGGGAGGTTACGGCACCACCCCCTGTCACGCACAGAGCAGGGCCGATCACGGGGTTGGGACGCTGCCCCCTGTCACTCACAGAGCAGGGCCCATCAGGGGGGTTGGGGCTCCATACCCTGTCACACACAGAGCAGGTTTGATCAGGGGGTTGGGGAGCTCCCCCTGTCATGTACAGAGTAGGGCCGATAGGGGAGTTGGGGCACCACCCCCTGTCACACACAGAGCAGGGCGGATCAGGGGGTTGGGACGCTGCACCCTGTCACACTCAGGGCAGGGCTGATGGAGAGGTTATGGCTCTACCCTGTCACACACAGAGCAGGGCCCTTGGGGGGGGGGGGGGGGTGGCGCCGCATCCTGTCACACACAGAGCAGGGCCGATCAAGGGGTTGGGGCGCCGCACCCTGTCAAACACAGAGCCGCATGGCGATCAGGGGGTTGGGGAACTCCCCCCTATCAGGCACAGAGCAGGACTGATCAGGGGGTTGGGGCGCCTTCCCCTGTCACGAACAGAGCAGGGCGGATAGGGAGGTTGTGGCCCCACCCCCATCACTCACAGAGCCACAGGGGGATCAGGGGGTTTGGGCGCTGCCCCCTGTCACGCTGATCCTGGTGCCGGGAGGCCTCACGGCTGGGAGGCATATTACCCTTTTACTATATAGAATAGAGGCCTGGTGCACGGGTGGGGGCTGGCTGGTTTGCCCTGAAGGGTGTCCTGGATCAGGGTGGGGGTCCCCACTGGGGTGCCTGGCCAGTCTGGGTGAGGGGCTGAGGGCCGTTTTCCGGCTGGCAGGTGACTAAAGCTCCCAACTGCTCCTTTTTTTTTTTTTTTTTTTATTCTGGGCCAGCTTTAGCTCTGAGGCCTCAGCTGCTGAAAGCTGGTTTCTGGCCTTTGTTTTTCCTTCTGTATTTGATACAATGTTGCGATCTGGCTGGCTGAACCTGGCTGACTGAAAGCCGGTTTCTGGGGTTTTGTTTAGCTTCTTATTTGCAACATAGTACATAGTTACTTAGAGTTGCAGCTGAGAGGCCGGCAACTCAGGCGGGGAACGTTCGAGTCAGCCATCACTGGAGCAAGCAAGCCTCCCTGTTCACTTCAGTGCATGGCTGCCGGCCGCCATCTTGGCTGACAGTTAATTTGCATAAGGATATGCTGATTAGCCAATGGGAAGGGTAGCGGTCGTACGCTAATTCTCTTTTATTAGTGTAGATAGAATGATGACCACTTCCACTAGCTATTATACTTCTCGTAACATATGATCCAAATGCTTATGGTGGGTTAGTATGTGTCTGTGAGTTTGTGGGTATAAGAAATTTTGGTGGGTATAGAGCAAATCATAAATTGTGGGGTTCAAAAATATTTATTAATACTTATCTTAATCAAAAGGAAAAGTGATTGGTATTTATGTGCAGACACATAATCAGCTGTTTCAGGGGATGCTGGATAAGCTAGCTGCTCAGCCTCCACAGCTCTGAGTGGCCACTTACCAGCAGGAAGGGTTCACAATTCCCATATGAAGCTGAGATTAGCCGTGACCTACCCAGTGGAGAGGGGGCCTCAATCAAGCCAGTTGCCTAGTCTAGCTAGTCACTGAGCAGAGTTTGTCATTTGTCAGATATTTCTGCTTGCCATTCTGTACCCCCAACATACCCCACCTGAACACCAAGAACCTTCCCTCCGTTTCAAGGGGATTACAAGGGCCTTGGGCTGGTAGGTTCAAGGGCACTACAAGGGCCTTAGGCTGGTAGGCGTGGGAGGAAAGTTCTGCACAGAGCTGATGGGATGAGGCTCACTGAATCTCAGGGCGTTGACAAGCAGCACGCCTGTCGGTCCATGATTAGGAAGTTGGTGCTGTGTCACGGGAGGCACTGGCCAATGCAATTAGGAGGTCATCCAAAGCAGCTTCTGTGCCCAGGCAACTTGCAGGGCCACTTCTACTGAGTGATGATCTGTAGGATATGGCTGGGCTCCCATGTACCTCTCTGAAGCTGGTGATGGTTAATGCACCAGCCAATCCCCTGCCCCCCTCTGTCCCTTCCCCCTCCACCACCTAAGGTCCAGGTGATTTTTAATCTCAGCACTTTCTACCTTCTCCTCCAAGACTCTATCCCAGTGGTTCTCAACCTTGGCTGCACATTAGAATCACCTGGGAATCTTTTTAAAATCCTGATTTTTGAGCCAGAACCGGTTTGGCTCAGTGGATAGAGCGTCGGCCTGCAGACTCAAGGGTCCCGGGTTCGATTCCGGGCAAGGGTATGTACCTTGGTTGCGGGCACATCCCCTGTGGGGGGTGTGCAGGAGGCAGTTGATCAATGTTTCTCTCTCATTGATGTTTCTGGCTCTCTATCCCTCTCCCTTCCTCTCTGTGAAAAATCAATAAAATATATTTAAAAAAAAAAAATCCTGATTTTTGGGCCTCCTCCTCCAGAAATTCTGTTTCTTTGCTATGGGGTGAGGCCACAACATTAGTAACAAAGAAACAGAATTTCCAGAGGTTGAGGCCCAGAAATCAGGATTTTAAAAAGATTCCCAGGTGATTCTAATGTGCAGCCAAGGTTGAGAACCACTGCTCTATCCCATCCTCATCCAGATGGCCCTCACCTGGCCTGAGGCAGAGGGAAGGGCAGACAAGAAAATTCTCACATTCCCTCTAGTTTCTTTTTTTTTTTAATTTATTGTTTAAAGTATTACATGAGTCTTCCCTCTATTTTCTTTGTGATCAGTTTTCATGGCATAAATAGTCCTTCTAGCTTCCTTCAAAGCCCTCTCTTTAGCTATTTAAGACTTTATTTTGGAAATCTCAAACATTTTTAAAGATTTAACATTGTAAGTTACTTTCTCCTTGCAAACCCACTGCCTCAAACCTAATTCTCTTATAGACAACTAGAGGCTCAATGCACGAAATTCATGCAAGAGTAGGCCTTTCTTCCCCCAACTGCCGGCACTGGCTTCCCTCCAACACCCAGGACCCGGGCTTCCTTCACAGCCCCAGCTTCGATGGGAAGGACATTCGGTCTAATTTGCATATTATCTTTTATTATAAATTGTGAATGTCTCTAACTAGAGGAAAGGTCAAATATAAGAATGTTCAGGTGAAAAAAGGTATGAAATTACATATTTCAAGACAGCATTTCACTACAACCCAATTCACTGCTCCCCTCCTTCTCCAACTGCTCATTAATCCCTTACTTCTCCTTCACTAACTCTGTGAAACATCTTTCTCAAACTTTAGCTGTCAAATCTTCTAGTTCCTTTTTACAGGCCTCTCTCCTGTAGCATTTGACAGTGCCAACTATGTCCTCTGCCTCAGTTAGGAAAGGGGTGGGGGAGCATAAGTAGTAGACACCTAACTCCAAGTTAGCTTAAGACAAGAGAAGAAATTACTGGAAAAATACTGATCTCTCTTCTACCAAATAAAGGACTTGTTCAACTCTTTGTTTTGAGATCTGCACCTGGGTCTGGCATTTTCAAGTCTATCCCCCTATCCAGGGCAGAAATTAACTTCATAATAAACTCTAACAAATGTAGTTGGCCTCAGACATTTCTGAATATTATTGTTTTCAATGAATGTAAACCTACCTCCCTTAACTTGCACATATTAATCTGAGTTGTCACTCGAGGACTATTTGGTATACAAAGCTGGACCTAGGTGAGACCTGGGTACAGCCATTATGGAATACTATATGGAGGTTCCTCAAAAAGTTATAAGTAAAACTACCATATGATCCAGCAATCCCCCACTTGTGGGTGTATATCCAAAGGAATTGAATTCGGGATCTTGAAGAGATACCTGCACCCTCATGTTCACTGCAGCATTGTTCACAATAATAAAGATGTGGAAACAACCTAAGTGTTTGACCATTGATAAATGGACAAAGACAATGTGGTATTGATATACACTGGGATGCTACGCAGCCTTTTAAAAAAGGAGAAGAAGGAAGCCCTGGCCAATGTGGCTTAGTTGGTGGAACATCATCCTGTGCATTGGGAGGTTGCCAGTTTGATCCCCAGTCAAAGACCCTTGACCAGGCTAGGGGCTCAATCTCCTAGTAGGGGGTGTGCAGGAGGCAGCTGATCAATGCTGTGCTCTCACATCCATGTTTCTCTCTCTCCCTCTCCCTTCCTCTCTCTCTGAAAATCAATAAACTATTATTTTAAATCAAAAGAAGAAGTAAATGAAGAAAAAGGAGAAAGAAGAGAAAGAGGAAGAGGAGGAGGAGGAAGGGTAAATGAGAAGGAGAAGAAGAAGAAGAAGAAGAAGAAGAAGAAGAAGAAGAAGAAGAAGGAGGAGGAGGAAGAGGAGGAGGAGGAGGAAGAGGAGGAGAACAAAAGAACAACAACCAGCCACCCAGCCGGTGTTGCTCAGTGGTTGAACATTGAACTATGAACCAAGAGGTCACAGTTCGATTCCTGGTTAGGGCATGTGCCCAGGTTGCAGGCTTGGTCCCCAATGGGGGGCGTGCAGGAGGCAGGCAATCAATGATTCTCTCTCACCATTGATGTTCTATCTCTTTCTCCTATCCCTTCTCTCTCTGAAATAAATAAATTATTTTAAAGAAGAAGAAGGAAACCCTTCTTTGTGACAATGTGGGTGGACTGGGAGGGCATCATGCTAAATGAAATAAGCCAAAAAAAACACCCTGTATTATCTTACTTACATGTGGAATCTAAAATAATCAAGTTGATAGAAGCAGAAGTTACAATGGTGGTTGCCAGGAGCTCAGGGGGACAAATGGGGAAATGATGGTCAAGGGTAGCAAGTGTCAGTTATGTAAAATGACTGAGTTCTAGGATCCACTCTACAGCATAGCTGTAGCCATGTGCAAGATATAGTGCCGCTGGCTAACAATACTGTAATGGATGCTTAAATTTTTCTAAAAAGGAAGATCTTAGATTGTCTTCCTACAATAATAATAATGGGAGTAGGAGGAGACTTTGGGAAGTGTTGGATATATTTATGGCCTCGATGGGAGTATGCTTCTCCTCAAAGTCATCAAGTTGTGGTATTCATGACACATGCACAGCTTTTTATTTTTTATATGCTTTTATTGATTTTTTTTTTGGAGAGAGGGGAAGAGAGAGGGATAGAGAGATAGAAACATCAATGAGAGAGAATCATCAATAGGCTGCCTCCTGCACACACACACACACACACACACACACACACACACACACCACTGAGGACCGAGCCCGAAACCCAGGCATGTGCCCTGATCAGGAATCAAATTGATGACCTCTTGGTCCTGGGTCGATGCTCAACCACTGAGCCACACTAACTGGGCATGCACTGCTTTTTATATGTCAATCATACCTCACAAAGTAGCTTAAAAATAAAAACATATTTTAAAAGAACTCATTAACCATTCTTCATGGGAACATTCTTTAAAGTTAAACATAACACAGATCAAAAATTTCCAAAGGATAGTATCTTCAATTAGTATTTTAATCATTGTCATTTTACATTGTTGCAATGTATTTATCAGTATCAGAAAAATACAGAAATATTATTTGCATATAAAAAGCATATTTTAAATTCCATTTAAGCCTACTCATTTCATTCCCACAGCTATTTTCTTTTTGTTTTGTTTTGATAAGGAATAAATTGAATGCCAATGCTTCAAATTGATCTACCTCTACGGCTCCCTGAAAAATCTCGGTGTGTACCCACATCAGAGAAACCTGTTCTCTTTAACATGCAAGCATGCCATACAGGCATGAACGTGATGCTTCCCACCAAGGAAAAGGGGTGAGAGGGCAAATTGCAGGTCTTGTGTTTGACTCATACTAAAAAAAAAAAAAAAAAAAAAAAAAGAAGACTGAGTTGTATGTGTTCTCAGACAAAAAGGCAGAAGTTGCCCATGCATAGAGCATGTTGTGTTTGGCACCGACAATTCCTATTTCAATCTCCTGAAAGGACTGCTACATGAGCCAATAGGGTGAAGCACAGGTGTGCTTCTTGGGATGGAATGATTGCACCTGCCTTTTCCCATTCAAGGTCCCCTTTGTATTTGGTTTCACTGGGGGAGGCCCACCTCTCTAATCTTCCTGTTTCCTAATCAATTTGCAGAGTGTGTTGGGGCCCCTGGGTGGGGCCAATCAGACTGGAAAGAATCATAGGCTTGAAGGGAGCAACCCTTTAATTTTCCCATTGAAAGTTAAGGTCCGGAGAAGTTAGCAACGTTTCCAAGAACATGCAGAGGCGCATGGCTATTCTCCATCCTGACTGATGTTTTAGGAAGAAGAGAACGAGGATCTGAGTCGGGTTTGGCTTAGGCAGGTGGCGGGGAGCCACGGGGAGCAAGGGGCCCTGGTGGGATGGAGAGAGAATGCGCCTCCACCGGAGAGACACTGTCTGAAGTGCTCAGTGACCTGATGTCTCAGTGCAGCCACAGCCATGGCTGATCCCGAGCGAGCCAACAGCAGCCCGGCGCCTACTGGGGTCCCCCCTCGCAGGGCTCTATGCTGGTGACGGAGACGCTCTGTCCTCGACACATCAGGACACCAGCCTGGCACTCGGTCATCGTCCGCTTGGCGCCGTCCACGTCCACGCAGACCGTGCTGCCTTCCTCCTGGCACTCCGAGGCTTCTCTGCATTCACACGCGCTGCTCTGGGCTGGGAAAGAAGGAAGACGGGCCCATGGGCACATCGTGGCGATGGCAAGTCGGGGCGCTCCCTCCATGTGGTGGTTAGCGACCCATGGGAGCTCCTGCTTCCAGCGATGGAACCCACCACCCGCTGGCATAGGACCAGGGAAGCCAGGCAGTTTGCTCCGCTCAGCATAGGCAGGTTTGGAAACTGGTGCTAAGCTTGCTGTTACTATCTGGAGCACATGGGGCAATTCTCCCAAGGCAAGAGCTGTCCAGCTCTGTCCTAGTCCAGGGGGCCATGCAGGGGAGTCAGAACCTGAGTAGGACCTTCAAGATCCCCAACCAAATGAGGAGACCTCAGCAAAGAACTGGGTAGCAAGGCTCAAACAGAGACAAAGAACCAAAGAATTCAACTGGCGTTGAGAGAGAGGGCAGGCAGCACCAAAGGCTGCATATCCCCCCCTCCTCCCAAAGCAGAAACAAGCTGTGCAGGGGGCTCTGAGTGCTCGACGTGTCAAGGCTGGACTACACCAGCCAGGCGTCTCCAGAGGAGAGTGACAAGGTCAGCCAGCCAACCGTGGTGACTGCCAAACCCAAAGAGACCCAGACATGGCTAGAGTTACAAATGTCATTGTCTGTGCTGCGAACCCCAACTGGCAGACACCTTACAGGTCCCACAGTCCAGCTCCCACACTTACAGTTGGGGAAGCTGAGGACAGGGACCCAGCCCACCCCCCTTGGTGGTACAGCTGAAACCCTGCAAGGCAGGCCATGCCAGTGGTCATGGTCAAGGTCACTGTAAGTGCCTCTTGGACATAGCACTAAAAATATTGAATCACAACCTCTCAATTCCTTCCAGGAGAAAGTGTCAGCGTGGCACTGTGGGTCTTTAACACTCAACTCCTTTTCCCAAAGAAACAGCCTACCTCAGGCTCCCAGCGCCACTGGCAAGACTCTACGACCTCATGTGGTTTCGTCATACATAGTTTGATAGTCACCTGTGCTTAGTGGCAAGTCAGACTTCCTTTTAAGAAAGTGATATAAAATTTCTTTTTTTTTTTGAAAATAGTTATTTTTATGAGGCTATTTTTTTATGAAATTGAGACACGCAGATGTGCTTTAGTTATGTTTCTACAAAAAGGTTTTAGACACAATAGAGAATTCCTAGCATGAAGTCATAAGATGTTAAAAATAGTTCAACACACTGGGGGTAGGGGAGGCCTGGGGTAGGTCAAGGGGGGAAAAAAAGGAGACATATGTAATACTCTTTGTAATACCTTAAGCAATAAAACAAAATTAAATTAAAAAAATAGGTCAACACAGTAAATACACCTATGCCCGCCCCAGCCCCAGCTACAGAGAGGAGGAGGCAGCTAGCAGGCCTGGAGGGAGCTGTGCTCTGAGATGGCCTTCCCAGCTGACAAGAAGGCAGAGCGCCACCCAGGAAGAGGGTGTGGGGCGAGTCTATGCCATCAAAACATCTATACCCACCCTAACCGGTTTGGCTCAGTGGATAGAGCGTAGGCCTGCGGACTCAAGGGTCCCAGGTTCGATTCCGGTCAAGGGCATGTACCTTGGTTGCGGGCACATCCTCAGTTAGGGGGTGTGCAGGAAGCAGCTGATCGATGTTTCTCTCTCATCGATGTTTCTAACTATCCCTCTCCCTTCCTCTCTGTAAAAAATCAATAAAATATATTTTTAAAAAAATCTATACCCGACGCCAGGTTCTGCTTCCCCAGCCTCACCTCTTCCTGAGCCCCCCCCCCCCGCCCCCCACCACCACCTCCAGCCCGGGGCCAGCAACCCACTTCTCCTCCCAGTCCTCCCTGAACCCTCGTCAATGGATTGGATCATGACAGGCTCTGTCTCTATGCAGAACACGGGACATGCACACTATGCAGCTTCTGCAATGACCTCAAGGCTGGGGCCCTGCATCCGTGTCTCCTCTGCCTAGAGGGCCATCCAGTGACCTCTAGAATGGACTGGACACTCACCAGATAGGCTGGGATAGGAAGGCATGTTTCCTTCAGGAAATGGCCCACGAGAGAAGTGACCAGGGACCTGAAAGACCATGAGGTGTTTGAAGGCACCTAGACTCAGCTGGGCCTAGGAGAGACCAGTGGCCTTGCTGGCTGTTTGTCGCAGGTATAGCCTTGTTGGCCTGGATTATCCCTAGAAGCCAACAGCATCATGAGACACTAGATAGGGTCGTGTGGCTCTTATGCCGGAGTGGACCCTGGGGCTGGGGAAAGCACAGTGAGAGGTCATTCATGGAAGGTCATGGGTGAGCTCTGAGGCAGATGTCAGCACTGCAGATGCTGACCCAGCCCTGGACCCTGAAGGTCCTACACTGATACCACGTCCAGAGCTTAGGAGCAGCCTGGACTGTGGATCTCACCAGCTTCTTGCTCAAAATGGAGAGGGAACTGGCCAGATTCAGTTCAGCTCTCAGCACCTGACCCAGACGTGCCTCTTAGGGATGGAGAAGGCTCCCTGCCAGCCCAGCACCATGGGGCTCAGTGGGACTTGCAATGGCCCCGGAGGACCCCCTGGCACAAAAAGCTCAGGGCTGAGCCCTTGCCACAGGCCACCTAGCTGCAGCATTGGGTACAGCACCCCTAGAGTTCACTGCACAGGTGCCTGGCTGCATGGGGGCAGGGCTGGGGGGAGGGGGGAGGGGAAGGGCAACTCTGCTCTAGCTCTTCTCTCCTGGCAAAGCCCAAACTCCAAGTACATAAGGTGGATAATACAGGGACAGAGCAAAAAGCATGAAGGTAGAATGGGACTCAGCGAGGCCTGGGAGGACATGCAGACCATTGGGAAGGGTTCTTGGCCTCCAGGTACTTGACCCAACCTGCTTCCCAGGGGAGCCAGTGCGGGCGAGTGGTTTGCTCTCAGACCAGTCTGAGTCGTTGACATCCTCGGGGGTCCTCTCTGGTCTGCTGCTAGGCTAGAAAACTACATTTTCTAAAACCTCGGCACTGTCGCTTTAGCATGTTTACAGTTACAAATCAGAACTTCCCCTTGCTGTTCTCACTTCAGCAGCATAAACCAAATTCGTGAAGCATCAAATTCTTAAAAAGAAAAGAAACAAAGGAGAAACGCCCTCACCATCGCATTTCTCCCACAGTGGACACGCGCCGCACGCCTTCTTGGCGGAGGCCGGGGGAGCACAGCTCTCTGAGCCCATCAGGGAGAAGTTTTTACCCTGACATTGGAGGGCATGCACCTTGCAAACCGTCAGAGGCAGTATCCTTCCGTTTTTCTCGTCCCGAGCACACACACCCAAGGAGGACCTGAAACGAATTTTTTTTAATCATATTATTTACCAGCTTTTCATTCTTAAAAGCGGAGGGTGAGATGTGGCAGGTGAGGCTCTGAGCTCAGGGTCTTGGGTGTCGTGGCTCACAGCAAAGAGATAGAAAGGAAACTCACACCCCCTCCCTCACCAGGGCCCAGCCCTCCCCTCTCCCCCAGATCTTCTCAGGGAACATATTTTGCTCTCTATTTGCTCACAACTTCTAGAAGCTTAGATAGTCTGGATCAAGTTTCATCTAGATCACAGCAGAGACAGCAGATGAGAAGAGAAGGCAGCTCTGCAGGGACAGCTGGGGGACTGACCACAGGGAGGGACAGAGAGCACGCCAAGATCCAGCCCCAGAGGCTCTGGCGGGACTGGACCACCGGCTGCAGGACACTCACACTCTCCCAGCCCCGAGACCTTGAGAGTCCCGACTGAAGCCTCCGGGAAGATGAAACTGTTTTATTGCTAATTGTTGGTGTCTATGTTTACAAAATACTTTAGAAACATTTCCATAAGTAATTGTTATTTTTTTTCTTAAGCATTGGTGTCAAAATGATGAGACCCAACTTAGGAGAAATGCCACTTGGGAGAAATATAAACAAGCACATCTCACCCGGCCTGCATGGCTCAGTAGTTGAGCATTGACCTATGAACCAGGAAATCATGGTTCGAATCCCGGTCAGGGCACATGCCCAGATTGTGGGTTCAATCCCCAGTGTGGGGCATGCAGGAGGCAGCCAATCAGTGATTTTCTCTCATCATTGATGTTTCTACTTCACTCTCCCGCTCCCTTTCTCTCTGAAATCAATAAAAATGTATTTAAAGAAATAAATAATAAACAAGTGCATATCTGAGTGTTGATGGGTAAGGAAGGCTTTACTGTAGTGAAACCTGGAACAGCAAAGCATTTTTGTATAGTAGACCAAGTTTATCTTCACTTTTATATACATTTAGTTCTAATATTTTCCTCTCTGACCAAGTAGTAAGTTTACCTAAGATTTGTTTGCGCCAGGAAAACAAATCCTGGTGTATCTCCTTTTCTGCTTCTTTAGACTTTAAATAGAACTACTCAGAGCAGCTTCAGAGGCAGAGACTCTGCAAGGCCACCTTGTGTCGGGATCTGATATGTAATCTCTCACACACCACCTCTATAAACAGCAGGCTGCTGATAAAGGAATGAATCGGAGAATTTGGAAAGACAATGAAAGTGAATCAAAGTAAACAATGATTAATAGAAAATAACAGCCCCCTCAGAATATTCGGGGCCCAAGCACCGTTGCCATCCACACTATTTCACTGTGTTCTCTCCTTCACAGGGGAAGTTCCTTCCTGTAAGGTGCCACCAAGACCACACTAACCACTGCAGGTATTTGTGGACTTGGATGTGCACGTGGATAGTGATACTAACTGAAAGCCATGGAAGCGCCCAGTTAATGTGTGTTCTGAGTAAGTCCGGGGCCTGGATATCTCCCACATGCCTCTTCAGAGTCACTCTCTCTCTTCTCCACGCTGCCCGGAGGACTGACGGGTAAGACACATCCCCAGACCTCCTTGTCCTCTAGCTTTGGGGGCATTTCATCCATGGGGAGCGATGGCAGGAGACTGGAAGGGGAAGAGAGTGCAGATCCCCTGGCTCCTTCCTGGGGGGATTTCTGAGGTCTTTCCTCCGCTGCCATCTCCACACCTCCCTCTGTCTCTAGGTTTTCCTAAATGCTCCTCTCTTGATCCTCCAGGCTTGGGCATGGAGATATACCCGAGCTGTGACCCATCAGGACCCCGCCTGTGGCTTGCAGTGTCCTTTCCTCTCCCACACTTCAGTTCATTTGGAAAGACGATGACAGTGAATCAAAGTAAACTCCCTCTGTCCTCATCCAATCCTGCCATCTGAACCTGCCGAGGACCATGGCACAGACATCTAGCAACTCTTCAGGTCTCCTCCTACCATGGGCTGGTTTCCCGTTGGCTGGCATCTTTTGTTTTGTTAATCCTCACCCAAGGGTATGTTTCCATTGATTTTTAGGGAGAATGAAAGAGAGAGGGAAAGACAGAGAGAAACATTGATGAGAGAGAAACACATCGATTGGTTGCCTTCTGCACGAGTCCTGACAATGGCCCGGGCCAGGGAGGAGCCTACAACTGAGGTACCTGTCCTTGACCAGAATCAAACCTGGGGCCCTTTGGTCCACAGGCCAACTCTCTAACCATTGAGCCAAACCGGCTAAGGCCAGTTAGGTGGCATCTTATAAAGCAATCTAGAGACAGACATTTCCAGAATCAGAAAAGCAGCTGCTTTTTTTCCCTGTCGGCATTGCTTGGAGAGTTTATGTCTCAGGAGGATTTCAGTCCTAATCCTCTCAAATTCGAAACGCTCAGGTGACAGCTTGTCCTTTTGCACCACTTTATAGAGAGAACAAGTAGCCCCTCAGCCTCACTAGCCAGGTGAGAGCACTGCTGATGCCCCAGTTGTCAGCCCAGGTGACAACTTGCCAGGCAAGTAACAGGCAGCAGGTGGACAGTTGAAAAGGCACAGAGCCTTAGCCCTGGTAAGCAGCACCTTCCACCTAACAGAGACTAGCCTCTAAGAAATCATTCTCTTAATCTTGAGGGAAATAAAACAGAGAAGTGAGCGAAGACAGGGCTTACCGACATTCGTAGGGCATTTTACAAACACATCTGGAATTCTTCACTTTCTCCCAGGGCTGACACCGAGGCACTGCCTGTGTCACAGGGCCATCTAAAAGGCAAGAGACACGAGAGTCGTTGGGAGAAGAGCCCCTTTGTGGTAAGCAACGCATCATTTTCAGGGTGAAACTGGCTCTATAATGTTCTCAACACATTGGCACAATAAAAAAAATAAAGCTGGGCCCTAACCGGTTTGGCTCAGTGGATAGAGCATTGGCCTGCGGACTGAAGGGTCCCAGGTTCGATTCTGGTCAAGGGCATGTACCTTGGTTGTGGGCACATACCCCAGTAGGGAGTGTGCAGGAGGCAGCTGATCAACATTTCTCTCTCATCGATGTTTCTAACTCTCTATCCCCTCCCTTCCTCTCTGTAAAAAATCAATAAAATATATTTAAAAAATTTTTTAATATATATATAAAGCTGGAAAGCATTTTATAAGGGATAGAACATTCCTCGGAGCACCCTACAAATAGCGTCATTGGTCCCAGCAGCTATCGTTCCTCGAGCATTTACTATCAGCTATGCACTTCTTATACACTGCGGTGTCTAACCCTCCCTAACAAATGCCCATTTAAGAGATAAGGATAGTAAAGGTCAGAGAAGTTACGAAATTGGTTCTAGTTCACAGATTTAATAGGTTGGCCAGGCCAGGATTCGAGTTCATGCTTGTCTGAATCCAAGGCCAGTAGAGCAGGCTGCTTTTTATCAGGAAGTTGGTGTTCAGGGCTCACTTTGGCAGCACATATACTAAAATAGGAACGATTCAAGGAAGGTCAGCTTAGGCCCTGCTCGAGGGTGGCATGCAAATTCGTCATAGACACAGACCACAGAGCGGTCCGGAGACATTTTGGGTTGTTACACTAGAGGACGCTACCGACGTCCAGTGGTGGAGATCAGGGGTGCTGCTAGCTACTTCACAACGTGTAGGACAGGCTCCCACCTGGGATGAATTACCAGGCCCATCATTCCAATCATGTTGGGGCTGAGAAATGCTCACCTAAATGTACCAAAACTAAAGTTCAGTGCTAAAGCCATGTAAATTATTTATGCATTTTGATTAGAACATCGTTTGGTAACCATTCTTAAGGATGAAATTTCAGATTTTAAATATTTTCTAAACTTTATTATAATGTCTTTGTGAAAATTACTTATAGAATTACCTAGACCAGAACTTTTACATTTAAAAAGAGCATAACTTTGTTTTCTTTGTAGCTCAATTAACCAAATAAGCATGCTCTTAGGACTCACGTAGAGTATGTACCTTTACTATTTTAAAGCCAGATTGTCTCCACATCAAGACTAAACCCTGACTGGGCAGGGAGTAAGGGTTTAGTGTTTAATAGGTACAGAGTTTCCGTTTGGAGGATGAAAAAGTTCTGGAGACGGTGGGTGGTGATGGTTTCAACAATAAAGGGAATGAACTCAATGCCACTGAACTGTACATATTTAAAAATGGTTAAAATAGTAAATTTTATGGTATGTATAGTTTACCACAATAAAAAAGACTAAGTATGGATTCAGCAGGTATTTTAAAACATTAACTTTAGCCCAGCCGATGTGGCTCAGTGGATGAGCACTGACCTATGACCAGGTTTGATTCCTGGTCAGGGTACATGCCCAGATAGCAGTCTCGATCCCCAGTGTGGGGTGTGCAGGAGGCAGCCAATCAGTGATTCTCTCTCATCATTGATGCCTCTCTCTCTCTCTCTCTCTCTCTCTCTCTCTCTTTCTCTTTCTCCCCCCCGCTTTATCTCTGAAATGAATAAAAATTAAAATAAACATTAATTATGGAGGCTGACAAACCTGGAATTTTTTACTTATTATCGGCTTATTTTAAGGGAAGTTATTATTGTCATCAACATCTTCCCAAAAACATGCAGGTCTGAAAAACACCCTTCATTCAAACTGCAATAGAATGTGCTACTGAGTGGGAGAAATTTTATACCAAATTGTGCTATAACAGGGCTGAGGCAGACATTTGAGAAAGACAAGTATATAATCTCCTTTGGAATGAAGGTGCAACCTCATCAACCCTACATTGTTCTCTTTAATTTTAGAATCACCCGTCTATTGCATGGATATCCCAAATAAATTTGTATTTCTGCTTCAGTGCATATAGGAGAAAAAACACCCCTACCCAGCTTGGCTCAGTGGATAGAGCGTTGACCTGCAGACGAAGGGTGCCAGGTTCGATTCCGATCAAGGGCACATACTTCGGTTGCAGGCTCCATCCCCAGTAGAGGGCATGCAGGAGGCAGCCAATCAATGATTCCCTTACATCTTTGATCTTTCTCTCTTTCTCTCTCCCTCTCCCTTCCTCTCTCTGAAATCAATAAAAATATGTTGGTTTTTTTTTAAAAAAATACCTGTCTCTGATATGGGCCTTTGGCAGCCAAAGAGCAGGTGGTAGCTGGGGGGGTGGGCATTCCATTAGACAGGCTGCCCTGCTGTCCTGTCGTCTATGATCTACTTAAACAGTGGTTCTCAACCTGTGGGTTGCAACCCCTTTGGCGGTCGAATGACCCTTTCACAGGGGTCGCCTAAGACCATCCTGCATATCAGATATTTACATGACGATTCATCACAGTAGCAACATTATAGTTATGAAGTAGCAACGAAAATAATTTTATGGTTGGCTCACAACATGAGGAACTGTATTTAAAGGGCCAGAAGGTTGAGAACCACTGACTTAACACCACAGCTGTGGCTGCATCAGTCTCAGGGGGCTCCATGCAGCCTGCTCTTTGTTGTTGTGACCATCTAAGTCACCTAATAGTGTCACTCATGGACTCTAGTACTTCATTCTCACTGGCAAAGACAAATTTCAGCACTGAGCTCAAAATCATACACTGGGGAAATAAGAATACCATATAAAATGGAATGCAAAATAGTGTTTCTTCTTTCCTGTTTTTAATTATTCCAAACACATTTTTTATTTATTTAAAAAATGCAAACAAGAAATAAGAGGTTCTTTTAAAAACAAATCCATCTCATCTACAATATCTCTAAAAAACAAAATAGTTTGGCTTTCCAAATCTCTTCCTCCGTTAATTTCTTTGAAAAACCATTTTAATTTGCCTAATGTTCAAAATAATAGTCTTTTGGTTTTACACTATTAAAAACAACTTTGCAAACCACAACACGTTTTCTTCAATAACCTCTGCTTTGTAAAATGCTTTTAATTTTCTATTTCAATAATACTAATAAATTCTCTGAAAGCCCATAAATAAAACATACAAAATGTTATATAACTTATTATCTCGACTTTGGACTACATTAAAGTACATTTAAAAATCAGAAGGAAACCAAAAATAAGCTTTTAAAAATATTTTTCCTTGGCACTGTAAGTGATACAAAGCTAAACTTTGATATAAAGGATTTCAGTTCAAATTTAAGAATCACCAGGGGTATCCTTGCCTTTCTTTGCATTCCATGAATCTATCTGTGCCATGTAAAAAAATCTGCTATTTGTTCTATTAACTGACTGCCTTCTCATGGCAGGCAGAGGCAAAGGCTATGATTCGACAATTATGGTGACTCAAGGCCTTAAAGGACCGCCACAAAAACTGTCACGTACTTGGGTGCAGGTGTCCTTGAACCGACCTGGGACTGCTCACCTCTATGGACACATTGGACATCCTTTATCTCAGGACTCCACTTAAGGCTGGATCCACAGATAAATGTCGAAGGACCTTCTAATGACATGCCATGCGAACAGGAAAAGGTCACCTTCTCGCCAATTGCGTAGGAAGGTTTCTGGGGATGACTCTGTACGCCATCCATCAGTGTTGGTAGAACACAGACAATTCCTAAAGATGAAAAAAAGAAGAAGAGCAGAATACAAGGGCCATTGATTTCTTAAACCATCTTTGTAAAAACATGACCTCCTTGAATGCCACTGTTATACTTGCTCTGCTTTTTCACCTTGGAAGACAAGAAAGAAGAGGTGAGCTCACTCTTAGGGTGCCCACAAAGACATGTCCCACCGGGACCCACATGTAATTGACCAATGAAAGACTGAAGACCAAAACAGTCCCCACCCACAAAGCAATGTGACAACTTAAAATACATGAGCCTTATAAACAGAGACCCGAAGTCCAGCCTGCTGTCCAAACCAGACTTTTCACAGCCACCACGAATCTCTCCAGTCTGGTAGAACTTCCGCAGGAACTGTGTTTATTTATGTGTCATTAGCATGTATCCAGTTGCATATTTCACTAGCTGAAATTTTTTAAAAACTGCCTTTAACCTTGCAACCATAAGAGTGTTAAATGTTATTTGGTTTCCAATCTCTATTCTTTCTTGCTTGGTGATGCTTATTAGTTCAAACTTCCTACTTGAAAAAGCAGCAAAGAGAAAACTGAGAAGCATACATTTTTATGGAAAGCAAGTCATATTTCACAATTTTTAATTTTTTTTATTTTTTAAATATATTTTATTGATTTTTTACAGAGAGGAAGGGAGAGAGATAGTTAGAAACATCGATGAGAGAGAAACATCGATCAGCTGCCTCCTGCACATCTCTTATTGGGGATGTGCCCGCAACCCAAGTACATGCCCTTGACCGGAATCGAACCTGGGACCTTTCAGTCCACAGGCCGATGCTCTATCCACTGAGCCAAACCGGTTTCGGCAAATATTTCACAATTTTTTAAAAAAATTTTGGCAATCTCTCTAATGGACCTTGGACAATAGTCTACAAACTACTGCTCTATTTCTGCACCATTTTCATCAGAAAATCCATTTATTCATTCATTCAAAACAGCATCTATTGAGTGCCTCTATTTTGCCAAGAATGTTGTGTGCTGCTGGGGATACAAGTTATGAGTCAGGTTTTGAAGGCCTAAGATTCCAGAGAGAAAGGAAGACTAAATGGTTACAGCATTTTGTGATGCCTTTCTCCTTGAGTATTTGTAAACTTGGTGGGGAAACATGCTGAAAGGCTGCTAAACAGAGAAAGCTGCAGCTCAGAGGCTGGGAGACAGACATGAAGACAATGATTCAACAACTGGAGTTTTGGGGCTAGGAGAGCAGAAACTAGAGTCCAGTCCTGCTAAGAAGTAGAAATTCCATGTCAAAATTCCCACTGGGATGCGTTCACTAATGGCCACGCACTAGGAACAAAGGTAAGCTGGGCAGGAACCAGCCTCACTGCTTGCCAGGCACAGAACTGAATCTCCTCTCCAGGAAGATAACATCGCCCAGAGCCTCAAGTCATTTCTCTAATTTTCACACATAAAGTCTGGCATTCAACCAAAACTAATCTAACATTTAAAAAGATAAGAATTCCCAGTTCGCTCTCCCTCCTGGGAGCCCACCCCCTTTTCCCCTTTCCCTTTGCCTTGCTCTCTCCTGAGCTCCAAGGTTCCTTCTTATTCTTGTCTAACTTTTCTCCTGATTCCATGCCCAGCTGGCTCACTTTTCCTACCTCTGTAAATTTCTAAATAAACTTTCTCTTATAAATAAATAAATAAATAAATAAATAAATAAATAAGATTTGACCAAAATTTTAAAAGACTATAGAAGCAGACCCACAGCAGATCCAGATAAGGGGATTAACGAACATGGTCCTTGAAATAACTATGATTAACATGTCAAGGGGGGAAATAAATGACAATATGGGTGATTTCAACAGAGAATTAGAAAGTATAAAAAAAGTAGATAAATGGAATATCTAGAATTGGGAAAAAAACTAAGAACTCAATAGGCTTCTTAAAAGCACGTAATATATAACTGTACAGAGAATTAACAAACTTTAAGATAGGTCAATAGAAAATATTTAGAATGAAACAGGAAGAAGGAAAATGATATAAAACAAAGAAAATAACATACATAATATATATAGCCTAAAAATGTATCATTTGTGTCTCAAGAGGAGAGATGAGCAAGACTGGGAAAGAGGCAATATTTTAGGACACATGGTCAAGAATTTTCTAAAATTGTCAGAGAACATTATAGCACAGGTTCAAGAACTGCTTTGAGTATCATCCAGCATGAGACAAAGAAAATCATACCAAAACACATGGGAACAGAGTTGCTTCTAAAAAACAAAGACCAAAAAAAATCTTAAAAGCAGACAGAGAGAAAAAATATGATTTCAAAGGAGAAACAGTAAATCTAAGAACTGACTTATCACTAGGAAACAGTGAAGTTAGAGGCAATGTAATGAAATCTTCAAAGGGTTTAAAGAAAATAAGTGCTAACTTATAATTCCTTACCCAATAAAAATACCCTTCAAAAATGAAGATAAAATGAAGGCATTTTAAGATGAACAAAGACTGGAATGGTTTTTTTCCCAGTAAACTCACAATAAAGGAAAAGAAGCTCTTCAAGCATAAGTATTGGATTAATCTTTTCATAGAACCAATTTGGGGCTTTATTACTCCTAACTGGGAATATTTATATTTATTTGCAGTAATTTCTGCTCAAGGACTTCAGAGACAAACAGAAATGAGAGGTCCTACAAACCAATAAGACCAAGACAGACAAATCTTAAAAAATGGACAAAAGATTAGATAGTCCCTTCACCAAAGAGGATATCCAAATGGCCAATAAACATGTGAAAACAGGCTTAACACATCACTATGCCTCAAAAAAATATTTAAAAATACAAGTTAAAAAATAAGATATCACTATATACCAGTATAGCTAAAAAGAATTTAAGGATAAATGCTACCAAGTGTGGATGACGATACAGAGCAACCTTAACTTCTCAGATTCTGGTAGGGACATAAACTATATGATTACATGGAAAATGGTAGCATATTTTAAATTTAAAGTAGAAATTGCACTATATACCCAAGAGAAAAAATGTGCATGTGCTCACTAAAGTGTTCCTTGCTTTGCACAGACCAATTGATACAGAAAAATTATAACCCTACACTATGTCCATGCATCTGAGAACAAACTAATATGGCAGCACAACTGAGATGGAGGCCAGAGTAATGTTAAGGTGACAAGATGCCTATATCTGAACGGAATAGGATTCAAAGCATCTAAGGAAGTAGATTGATTGTGGTACACTCCTAGTCATTGAACTTCACAGGATGTCCTGATGGTCTTAGCCAGATCTGAGCTTCCTGGCCAATTCCAATGTCCCAGAAAATTTAAAATCACAAAATGAGCCATACCTACCAGGAGCTCCATCAGCTAGAGAAGGCTGAGGGCTCTTTTAAAGCACTCCTGAAACTTAGACAGGGTCATAGGAGCCTTTCAGAAAAGGGAGGTCAAGAGCCCTAACAGGTTTGGCTCAGTGGATAGAGCGTCAGCCTGTGGACTCAAGGGTCCCAGGTTTGATTCTGGTCAAGGGCATGTACCTTGGTTGCGGGTACATCCCCAGTAGCGGGTGTGCAGGAGGCAGCTGATCGATGTTTCTTTCTCATCGATGTTTCTAACTCTCTCTCCCTCTCCCTTCCTCTCTGTAAAAAATCAATAAAATATATATATTAAAAAAAAAAGAAAAGGGAGGTCAAGACATGGCACACATGGTAAGCGATTATCTTGATTCATTCTCTTGCACATTATTATCTCCTCTTAAATTTTATACAATGGCTGAGGTCACTCACTCTGACAATGCCTTTCCCCAGTGAGCCACTGTAAGTCATCTCCACATCTGGCAACGGGGTCTCCAACCAGAGAGTATCCTTCCCTGCAGGTATAGACTATGTTTTTCCCAACAGGAAATGTGGTATCTTCATTCTAGACAGAAATACGACAGAGAGAAAGAGTATGCCCAGTTTGCAATAACACAATGTTTCTTTAGATATATTTGGTCTATAAACCATGCCTTCTTTTAATCATTAGGCAACCTTCATTCAAATAGCTGATTTAAAAATTGTCTATAAAAGCATTTTCTTGTTTATAGTTCTAGCCAACAACACTGATCCCATCATCAATGGAAATAAAGCCAGTAATGCCACTGTACTATGACTTATTGATTGTTCTCTGTAGTAAAAACTTGACTAAAAGTACTTTAGTACACACTGCCCAAGTAAGTTCTTTCCCTTAAACTTTCAGTTAAAGTCAGTTTCCTATCAGATTTGGGAAACATCCTTGTCAGTCAACCCTTCGTAGAAAGGTGTTAAGGGCTTTTCATGGGCAATACGGCCTGACGAATGCTGGTGTGAACTGACAGGTTGAAATCCCTTTAGCGTGTTTGTGAAAGTTTAAGTTTCTTCCAAAAATCAACATGGGAAGCATAATGTTGGCCTTCTCCCACCCCATCCTGTAAGGAAAGTGCTGCTGGGCTGGGGCAGACACAGGGCATGTCGTTAGCCTAGAATGCCCGGAGGTGAGCTTTGTTGGTAAAGCACAGGAGGATTTGAAGTCTGAGCTTCAGGTGGGCAGTCATGCTTGTTTAGGGTCTCTCTGGGTTCCTTTTCTTATCCTGCTAATCTCTTCTACCCAAAGGTACTGTAAAGAAACCAGCCTGGGAGAGGGCTTGGAACTGGGCCAACTATGCTGTAGGCATAAGAATAAGATTCCTTGGTGCCTCCTTCTTCTCATTGCCAGGCCTGGCCCAGTTTGGCTCCATCATGGACGTTGGTAGGAAACAGAGGCCCAGCTTGGTGTGGAGGTTTGAAGAAAATGGGGATGGACACTGGATCTGCTTTTCCCTACAAATGGGAATCCCATATAGCAAAGTCAAGCTCAACACTGTGTAAACCTGGCTCTATTTCAGAACTGTTAGTAGCAATTTAGAAAAATATAGACTCTGGGGATCTACCCTAAACCTACAGAATGCAAAAAAATTGGAAGACAGGGGCAAGCAGCCATCTCTATCATTATGGTTCTGGGTGGCTGTGACGTAGCCCATCCACGGGGCAGTGTTCGCAACCACCACCTCCTTACAGGGCAGACCATGTATTGGAGTTTGGGACAGCCGCCTCAGCATTTGCTAAAGGAAAATAGTCTGCTTGGCCTCATTCTCTGAGCATGTGCTACCTTCAGGAACTTCATGGACTATGGTAACTGCAGTGGGACAAAATGAGTGTCAGTCATACTAGATCCCTCTCTCTCTACATAAACACACACACACACACACACACACACACACACACACACACACTGCTCTTCCACCTCCCAATATTGCCTACATTTGGGAAAATTTGAGCAAAATCTCAGTGTATGTATGTTCTAGGGTCTGGGCCCTGCGAGGCAAAATCGTTCGTGGAGAACGCAAGACTGGCCACAGAGAACGCTGATGAACATCTCCTGTGTGAGCCAAGAGGAGGCTTCACTGAGTCTGAGGCCCAAGCCTCATCATGACAAGGAGTGAGAAGGGCACAAATTCACAGAGGCCCCAAGCCAGGAAGATCCCCGAGAATGACAAGTAGCAACTGACTCGTGTTCCTTCCTGAACAAGAAAATTGCTTAAAGAACAATGGCCCATATCTCACCAACACTCACTAATTTGTCTGATTGGCTGCTGGAATAAACCTAATACTTCATCCTAGACTCTATATGTATGAGACTTTTTTTCAAAGACTTCTTTCAGTGCAAGAACAAGGGAAGTCCTCATGTTGAAGAACTTGCTTATAGATTCCTATTTTAGTGAGAATGGAAATGTTTAGCCGCCCTCTGGCATGACTGCATTTCTAATTCATTGGGTGGCAAATATTGATTTACCTTGCCACAGAAGATGTACTGACTTCTGCAGAATTCTAAATGCCTTCGGCCAAAGAACAAAAGTCTAAAACTCTCATCACTAAAACTAAGATGCACACATAAAATGTTTACAGCTCTGTTTCCTTGTGGAAGAAGGACATGGACTATGACAACAGTGGAGATGCAGAACTTGACACAAAGAGTATGTGTAAAGAAAGAAATATATATATCTCATAACCAACTTGAACAAATCCGTTGTCCAAGGCAGGGGGTGGTGGACAGAATTCCGTTGGACCCGAAGGCAAAGGAAAACAATGGGGTTCAAGCAATCTGGAAGAGAAAGAAAACAAAATGTAATTAATGTGATGAATTTCCACAGTATAATCAATATTTTGCACCACAGCAAATTTTTTATTTGCATCTGAAAAGATTGTGTTCATGTAAGTAGGTTAATGTGATATTTTTGTCTTTGTCAGGATCAAATATCTGATCACAGCCTGCAATAGAAAACTCAAACATAAACTCAGGCTTGCAAAAGGTAGTTAAGTGGTCAGTAGTAGGAGAAAAATAACAGCAGAAAGGAAAGTCATTCTTTGGGCAACACACCTACTTATGAAACTTTCAGAGGTCACCTGTCTCAGGCCTACTGTTTCTCCTGCTGGCTTGTTCTGAAATTCTTTTAACACAGAATTAATTCAGTATTAAAAATAAAGTACCCAGCCTTAGCCGGTTTGGTTCAGTGGATAGAGCATCAGCCTGCAGACTGAAGGGTCCCAGGTTTGATTCTGGTCAAGGGCACATGCCCTGGTTGTGGGCTTGATCCTCAGTAGTGAGCATGCAGGAAGCGCCAATCCATGATTCTCTCTCATCATGGATGTTTCTAACTCTCTAGCCCTCTCCCTTCCTCTCTGAAATCAATAAAAATATATATTTTTTTAAATAAAATGAAAATAAAAACCAATGGAAAAAATATCCTTTGATGAGGATTAAATGAAAGAATGAATGATAAATAAATAAGAGGATACTATACATATATATATATTGCAGAATTGATCCCCAGTGTGGGGCATGTAGGAGGCAGCTGATCTATGATTCTCTCTCATAACTGCTGTTTCTCTCTCTCTCTCTCTCTCTCTCTCTCTCTCTCTCCCTCTCCCTTACTCTCTGAAATCAATAAAAATATATTTTTAAAAAATAAAAATAAGGTAATTAGAGTTAGTGATCCTGCAAAAGAAGTAAGACAAAATAACGACATTTCTACCTATGTAATACTTTCAACAATAAAGATTTAAAAAAACACTTCTGACTGAGGATGCGCTATGTGTCTGGGCTCTTGGCAGTCACTCTATGTCCAAGGTCATAGAGTAAAAGATATCAAGGCTGGATTCACGTCTAATTAGTCAGGCTCTTAAAATCATGCTCTCTCTACTTCTCACAAGGCAAACTCTAGAGGGAGCTCATAATAGTGATAGCAATGACAGCCACCTGGAAGCAGCGTTTTCAATAGTGCCTCTGAGGCTCTCGTATCGCCACTATGGCCTGCACTCCAGGGACACGGAATCTGAGGGAAAGCATTAGACATGGCCTGAGGGTGGCCTCCTTCTGGACTCAAATGCTCAGGCTCTCGCCACCTTCTGAGGAGACAGAAATGTGACGTTTTCATCATTTTCCTCTTCATACTGAAGAGGAGGACATTTTTCCTCCTCTGAGCATCAAGAAGAGTGAAAATCCCTGCAGTGCCTTCCTTAGGGTGCCCCTTCCCATCAAGCTTTGTGTCTAAAGGCAGGGGAAGCGACCCAGCGGGCAGCGGCCTCCGGAGAGACCTCCTCTTCCCAGAGGCATCCACCCTGAGGCCAGTGCTCTCTGCTCACCAAAATCCCACATGCTTCCCACCTTCCTCCGTCAGGAGGCATTGCTTATGTCAGATGAGAACGCAGCGAAGACCTGGGAACAAGGCATCACACCTCCAGACACCCAAGGGTCACCCTTTTTTCCACTCCCATGACCTTCCTATTATTTGACTAGAACTTGTTGCCAATCCCCGACTGGAAGAGGTTAGTAAGGACAGTGAACACAGTGGGGGGTGGCATGAAAAAACCACTGACCCAGGGGTATGATTCATCAACTAGACATCTTTGAGAGAGTATTTGCAAGGTCCTGGCAACAGGAAGTGAGTGTGAAATGACAGTCGAGATGTTCACCTTCTCTGGTGCCGACATGGAGACACAGGTCATGCTCTTTTATTGCAGTGGTGACCCTGAGAACTCATGAGTAAAAACTGGAGGTAAGATGTTTTGATATCAGAAACTATTGAGATTTTAGATCCTTTGCCAAAACGGTGATATATTTCCCACAATTTAACTTCTAGGAACTTAAACTGCTTAAAGAAACTGGATCCTGAAGATTACGGGTGGAGGATTTTTAAAGTATGTCCCTGTTCAAGTGGAGATCAGAGAATCCCAACTAAAGGAATCCTGGGCTGACGGAGAAGACAGGTGCATTGAGCAAAGGGGCTAACTTGAAGATTCTGACTCCAACCCAGGAGGGACTAAGACAGTGGAAGGAATCACAACGTGCTATTCCCTCAATAAAAAATGTTTGACTTTTTTAAAAAAGATATTAGCCATCTTAAGCATCTGGCCTTATGGTTCATCCTAAATAAAAAAAATAAATGAGGAGTGGTATGTCTGAAAAATCATACAACTATTATTGAGTACTTACTCCATGCCAGGCTTAATCTCACTTATAGCCTATTATCACTTTATCTACTATGAAGATCTTAACTTTAGAGGTGTGGCAAGGACCTTGCCCAGGTCACACAGCACAGAGGTGGCCAATCTACTTGATGTCAACACCACCGCTCGTATCTATGGGACCACACTGCCTCCTAGCTCCCCAGCCTTTTATAACGATGAATCAGGAAAACTTGAAACATGAGTGCAAGGTGGCCAGGCCAGGTCTCCATCCTTCAACTGACCCCTGTGCTAAAGAGCAAGGCAGTCATTGATAAAAAAAAATAAAATAAAATAAATGACTGTTTCACGTCCAAATCATCTAGTAGCAGCCATCGTGTAGTTCACGCGAACTGCAGGGACACTGTGTCCTATGTGATGGCCAGGAGGTCTGGTCCCCCTCACCGCAGATTCTTCAGCTCCTCGTCTTCCTCTCCGCACTGCCTGCTCTCCGATGGTTCTCCAATACAGGACTCCCCGCCCCCACTGGGAGGTGGGTTATTGCATTCACGGCGCCTTGTTCTCCTTCCTTCAACACAGGGGCTCCAAGAGGACCAGCAGTTCCAACCTCCGTCCACCTTTCCTGTAAGAGAAGAGGAAGGTCAGAAAGTACTTGCAGATGGGGGATTGCAGAGCTCACTGGGCAGCTCCCTGCTCCGTGGTCCTTGGGGGAGGGGACGTCAGGGGATTTATTATGTTGGGCATTCACTGAGGTCCTCTACAATGGCCAACGGTCTCTGCACACTGACCAGGCCTGTCTATACCATGGCTGCATTAACAAACTTCTTGCAATAATATCTTAAGTGTGTTTATCATTTTACAACTGTTTCAAAGCACCACGTACATTCCATCATTTATTTACTTCTCACAAGAATGAGGCCAGGTGGGCAGGAGGTCAGTCACCGTTTTTGTGTGAAAGGTATGGACTCTGACACAAAGTGGTTAAATGCCATGCCGGATGCTATACTGGCTGCCAAGGGCCACGTCCAGACTGTAACTGTGTCTTACAACTGAGTTCCGTCTCTCAATAAAGCGAATAAGTTGCTCTTGTTAAAGCAGTGATAGGGCATGAGAAGGACATAATGTACTGGTACCCCAGCTGCCAAGCCCAGGGCTGGCACTGTGCAAAGCCGGGAAGTGTGTAAGCAGATGAACTGCTTTTCCTTCCTATTAGCATCCTTCCCCAGTTCTACACTAGGCACTTCCTCAACCCAACCCTGGCACCTTCCACCTCCGGGCTGATGCACGACTCACAGTCTTTTAGTATTTCCCCCATCATATTCCGTGGGGGAGCCAGGGGAGAGCTGGCACCATCTTCTAAGAACTTTGCTTTACTAGTTAGAGACTACTCTCAGACACCATTCCCCAAAGCATTATTTTCCGATAATAAGTGGGTATGTATACTGGTCCTTAGCTATTACTACTGTGCAACCTATATCCCTCTTTGCCCGGTATCCCATGCCCCACTCCTCGGTACCACACACCAAAACTAAACTAATTTGTATAATAGTTTCCCATGATCTTCCTTATGCTTTCTTCCATCATTAAAAACTGAGTTAATAAAGTAGTCCCCTGAGTATATTAATAAGGGGTAATAATAGCTTGATATATTATGATTGCTACTCCATTCGTCACCAGCAGGGGAAGCTCCCATTTTTATCAAATGACTGGAAATCCAAGCCACAAAGGGGAGAGTCAGGGGTGGAATTTCAATTTACCAGGAAGGTAGGCAGGGGAGGCATTTGAAGGCAAGGATGCCTTCCTGGTGCTTGTCTATAAGGAAGCATCGTTCAGTCATGTATGTATTCATGTATCAAACACTTAATAAGTGACTTCTATAAAATCAAGCTCTGTGTCAGGCTCTGGAAATAAAGAAAAAAATCAAGTCCTGATCTTAAGAAACGATCTTTCTAGAGCAGCGGTCGCCAGCCGGTGGTCCGTGAGGTCCGAAAGGTTGAGGGCTGCTGCTCTAGAGAGACAGACACACGTAAGTAAATATGAGGACAAATGTACATAGTTGTCTCATGGTGGCCTCCTCATGAAGTAACGTCACGGAGCCCCGTTCCCAGTGCTTAAAGCACCAAGCACACTGCCAGGCACACAGCAGGTGCTCAACAAGCACCCATGCATAACTGATGGGCGGGACATAATACAAACAGAAGCGGAGATGTTTCAAGGAGCTGGCCAGCAGAGAGGTTAGGCAGTGCAAGCCCACGCCCCACAGACCTGGGCTAGGACGGAAACTTTCTGAGATGACAACAGAAGGATGGGAGGTGTTTGGGGCACGAAGCTAGTCTAATGGCGGATGGGGAGTGGCAGCAGGCACGTGGGCCTGTGACCTCAGACAGAAAAACAGAGACAAAGGGCCTTGGCCCCAGGGTCCGCCATCCGGACATGGAGCATGGGAGAAACTGAATTAAAATGCGCGGTGAGCCCTACCGGTGTGGCTCAGTGGTTGAGCATCGACCTATGAACCAGGAGGTCACAGTTTGATTCCCAGTCAGGGCACATCCCGGGTTATGGACTCAATCTCCAGTGTGGGGCTTGCAGGAGTCGTCAGATAGATGATTCTCTCTCATCTTTGATGTTTCTAGCTCTCTCTCCCTCTCCCTTCCTTTCTGAAATCAATAAAAATATATTTTTTTAAATGCCCAGTGAGATTTCCTACCCTCCATGCACCAAGAAGCGCAATCTCAGGGCCTGGAGGGAAGGGGTTCCCCTTTTCGATGGGTCCAGCATAACTAGCGAAGAGTCCGCGCACTGACCTGCTTCGTCCCCGACAAGGACTCCATACTCGCAGGCCGCCCCAAACGTGTACGGCTTGCAGTGGCACTGGCACATGGTGCCCTCCACCGCGGCGAGGCCCCCGTTCTGGCAGGGCCGGCAGTGGCAGGGGTCGGTCTCATCCAGGTATTCCTCCAGAGCCCGTCTCAGGTAGAGTCTCTTCACTGCGGCACAGGGGACCTCCTTTACCAGCTCATACAAAGGTGTCAGCTGCACAGGGAAAGACATCCCAGGCAGAAGCCAGGGTTTTAGGCGACAGTATTTTTTTTTTGACAGTTAAGCTCAAACCCCGTGGAAACACTTATGGTAATTCCAATCATTGCTTGTTCAAATAAAAAGAGAAAATAATTCACTTTCCTTGCAAGAGAAATCTAGGAAATAATTGACCAGCTAGAGAAGGAATATTTTTTTGTACCTTGTGTGCAGGTATAAAATTCTTAAAACCAACAGGACATCTATTTTCTAGTTATTGAAAGGTTGTTTTGAAGATAACACATTTTCACCCTCGCAGAGGACAGAGGAAAAGGGGGTGCACTTATGTTACAGGAAGAACACGTGCAATTCAAGTTAAATGTCCTGCCGCAGAGAGGAGACCATCACTCTTTCTCCCTGAAGAAATTTAAAACAGGTTTGCATTGTTGCTCTGTGTTGGATATGTCCAATGCTTCGAGACCACAGGGGTGCTGGCTAAGTCTTAACAATCTGCTCGCTCAGGAATAAGAAGGCTCTGATTTGTGGAATCAGGGTAACTACCGTCACCACAGCTCATGCCAGGCTACCTCCATGACGTCACAGAGCACAGAACTGGGAAGAGATGCATATCACTGGCTTTGGAGAGTCAATACAATCTACATGCAGCGCACAACTAAGATTGACGCAGAGAATTGGTCACATTTCCTCCACCTCTGCCCAAGCTCTTTGGAACTGGATGGCACCATACAGCCGTATAGCTGGAACATGCCTCTACTCTCTCTGTTCCTGTCCTGTGCGGCTAATAAATTAGCACAGCTAACTGTGACAGCTACCATCCTATTGGAAAAGTGCAGAGCTGTGAATGAAAAAGAATCTCTGTTCTTTCCTAATCAACTATTCAGGATTTTTGACAATTTGTATGGGATACTGACAATGAAAATAGGCCACGTTGACTCTTAATGAGTGACACTTCAAGATGAGAGTTCTGCCAAGATCGGTTTGGCTCAGTGGATAGAGCGTCGGCCTGCAGACTAAAAGGTCCCAGGTTCGATTCCGGTCAAGGGCATTTACCTTGGTTGCGGGCACATCCCCAGTGGGAGGTGTGCAGGAGGCAGCTGGTCGATGTTTCTCTCTCATTGATGTTTCTGACTCTCTATCTCTCTCCCTTCCTCTCTGTAAAAAATCAATAAAAATATATTTTTTAAAAAAAGATGAGAGTTCTTGGGGAAACTTCCCCCTCCCCCATCACGCTTATTAGGAGGCAAGTGGGTACACTATGGTGTTGGGGGGCAACCTGAGAAGCGATTGTAGTTTTTGAGTGTATAACATGTGTCCAGGTTTCTTCATCTCTGAAGGTCAATTTCACCTGCAATTGCTTGACTCCCATGGCAGGGAACAGCTCATAGAATCAATTCTGCTATAGCATTTGTTTCGAAAATATAAATTTGTTCTGTTGAGATGGTCATAATGAGGAATAATACAAGCATACCACACACACATTTTGCTTTTTGCTTACGTACCGTTTTGTCCACAAGAAACACGAGGTGAGCACAGAAAACTGGACATGACTGAACCAAACCACACAGGAATACATAAAACGCACAAACACACGCCTCGAACATCCATCCAGTTCACTGCCTACGTGGTACACTACACCCCTCCACATCCCGTGTCACAGCTGGCTGTCACTTCTGATTGTTCTTTCACTTTACAACAATTCACAAGCTGTAACTGCTCCGTCACCCAGCCACATTTTCCTAGTTAATGTGCCACATTCATTACAGCAAATGCATTTCTTAACAATTGAACGTGTATAAAACTGTGCTACTGGCTTTTGTTTTGTTTTTTATTTTTGGTGTCTATTTTTTTTTTAAATGAGTGTCACAGATTAAATTTTTAGTGTTGTATCCCTAACCCCATTTCCCCCCATAAACCCTGTAGTCTTTCTATTGTGCAATTTTGCGTAGCTCCCTGATTTTTAGGAACACATTGGTTGCATTATAAAAGAACTGACTGTATCAATAAAACATCCTAAACCTCCACCAGCCCAAACAGTTTTGGTCTTAATTTACACGCCTCTGGGCGCTTACAGGCCATGACCACAGGGAGAAGGTGATCTGACGAATATAATGAGCCTGAATGCCTTCCTCTTTCGAGAATCTATAGCTCCTCTGAATGAGGGAACAAGAAAACAATCCAATTTAGGGCAAAAGTTTAAAATACAAATTTTTTCATTAATTTCTCTTGGGATTGACAAGACATTTTACTGTCACAACTGAAATATGGACAACAAGATAACAAACCTTCTGTTTTTTATGATTATGCATGCATTCCTTTTCTCATACAGAACATAAACTGAACTTCAGAAACTGCTAACCACAGCCTTTCCTGTTTAACCAGCTTGACTTAATCTCACTTTCCCAGTGCAAAGCAACAGGACCGCTCTCTGCTGCATGTAAGCGGGGCATCACGCACCTTCTGCTTTATGACCGCGGGAAGATCGGGCACAGAGCCCGCCCAGGAGGAATACCGCTTCTGGTTCCCAGCAGGATTGTCCAGCTCCAGGAAACTAAGGCCAGACACCAAGCCTGGACGGCCCCCTCTGACAAATGGGTCCCCTCGCAACACGTTGCTCTGGGTTCCTGCACAAGGAGAAATCCAATGAAGGAAGTCAGGATCCACAAATGAAAATGAGAACCTAAGCGTGAAACATCCATCAAGTATGAAAAAACAACCCATCCAACTGTATGATATTCTGGAAAAGGCAAAACCATAGAAACTGTAAAAAAAAAAAAAAAAAATCAGTGGTTGCCAGGGGTGGGCAGTGGGAGGGAGGGATAGGTGGAGCACAGAGGGGTTTTAGGGCAGTGGCGTTATTATCTAGGACACTCTAGTGGTGGATACATGTCATTATACATTTGTTCAAAGCCATAGAAGGCACTACAGCAGGAATGAACCCTCCGGGGAACTGTGGACTTTGAGTGATAATAGTGTGTCAATGTAGGTTCATCCGTTATGACCAATGTCCCTTATGGGACACTTGCTAAAATGTCAAAGGACTTTGGCGACCAAGAATTAACCAAAGAGAGAGGGTTGGAGGTGAACCTTGCAGTGCATACTGCCGCCTTCTCATTTACCTGAAGCCCATTTTAAAGCATTTTCCAGCTCCTTGCATTTGCTTGAAGAATATTGAACAAACAAAAAGTTGGCACTTTTGGATGAACATCCCTTCATACTTATTGATGAAACACCTGTTGGGAAAAATTAAAAGGTGCTGAGTTTCTGTATTTGTTGAAGACCTTTGAGATGTAGCCAGGTCTGATGAGAGTGAGGACCAGAGGATGTTTCCGACTACTGAGCCCGTCTAATCAAGAGTGACATGATACAGGCATTTCCAAGTGCTCTACAAGAGTGAAGGGTCAAAAAGAGGATATTTGACGTATGTTGGATATTAAACAAAGGAACAGATACTACACTTACTTTCAAATGGTTGAGCCAATATTGGCTCCTGTTCATTTTGACCAGAGAGAGAATGAGGTGCTGGTGATTTCTACATGAAACAGCAGACAGAGCAGAAGTTAAATACCCCGAGGAGGGATATGTTTCACCCTCCATAGTCAGCTTTTCAGGCATAAAGCAAATAGACGAAAGTAGCCTGCGATGGCCCCCAGCCATCTACCAGAGAAATGCTGGGTTCTGGTTCTTCAGCAATTAATTCTTAACACCCTAGTTCTACAGCCTCTGTCTCTCCATCTTTAACATCGCTGGTTTCTAACGTGTCCTTCCCCTGACGCAGGACCTCAGTATGTGAAAATGACTACTCATTATCCAATGCCTTTATTTCTTGTAAAATAGATTTTATTGATTTTTTACAGAGAGGAAGGGAGAGGGATAGAGGTTAGAAACATCGATCAGCTGCCTCCTGCACACCCCTTACTGGGGATATGCCCGCAACTAAGGTACATGCCCTTGACCAGAATCAAACCTGGGACCCTTCAGTCCACAGGCCAACGTTCTATCCACTGAGGCAAACCGGTTTGGGCTATTTTTTTAAAATGAGGATCTATAATAAAGTGTGGAAAGATATTTTTCTTACATAATTTTATTAATCATAATAACCTTAATATTTCTTAAAGAACAATTGGGGGCATATACAGGGTGGGGCAAAAGTAAGGTTACAGTTGTTTACATGGAAAATAATACAATAACTAATAAATAATAATATAAGAATAAACTCTGTGTTTTATGTACTCACAACTGTAAACCTACTTTTGCCCCCACCCTGTATCATATCCCAGGAGAGTTTACTCAAAAGAATGCTTTTACCAACTTGAAAAGCTTTTAAAAAAAATTCTCTCCATTTCTTTTAAGTGCTAAAAAGAAATAAAGGCAGTAAACCTGATTTTAGATCAAGTCAGTTTCTAGATTAATTTTCCAAGGAAATATTGTCTCTGTCGCTGCTACAAAAACCTGTGCTTGTGCAATTTATTTCGAACCTGTGAAATCAGGAAGGTTCAAATATTACTTAAATGTTATTTGGGAAAAACCAAGCCCAAAGGAAAAAACCAGGCAACAGAAACAGAAAAATATGGCAGTTCACCCACAAGAGAAACTACAAGACCTCCTCTGAACTCATGAAGAAGTCTTACCCTCACTCACTCTGAAACTTACCATGGAAGCAACCACTGTAAGTCTGGGAAACTACCTTGCATTCTCTCCAGTAAAAATATAATGAGCCAATCGGGGACGTTTCCACCTGATTTCCTAATGACGGGTATTTCAAGTAGACACCTGACCTGAATCCTGCAGTATCAAATTTCAAACCTATTGTTCTAATTTTACCATCACAGTTAGTAGCAGCTATTTATTAATTATTTCTTGTTATAGAATAGTAAACAAACAGTGCTGCCTAACTTTTTTAAAATGCTGCTTTAATGAAATATTTAAACATGTTTTTTTAAGAAAAGGAGTCTTACTGTCCTCCAAGGTTGTAAGGGCATCTTGACTGATAAGGAGCATCCTGAGGAGCATCCTGAGGAGATGACTTGGAATGAAGAAGCAGGTGTGGGCATCAGCTTAAGGGCAAAGTTGTGAAGGGACAGGTTTTCCTGGAAACATTAGTAAACCAAGGCCAGAAGGTCTCTGAGAGGAAGAGTGGATACTAAGACACCACTCTCTCCCTTCCCACATTGGGGCAGCTGGTGAGGATCTACAAAATGCGAACTCAGTGGCATGCTCTGATTCTAGCAAAAACAAGGCGTTCCTATCAGACACGTAGCAGAAGGAAAAAACTGAGCTGGGTCTAGAGCCAGTTGGACATTCTTATGACCTATGTATGTACTCTTCCATAGGTCTCCATTTCTCAGTCTGTGGGACAAGAAGTACAGTAGCTGTCTCACTGGGTAACAGTGAGAGTCATTGCTAAAACATGTAACTTGGCCCAGCCAGCGTGGCTCAGTGGTTGAGCACTGACCTATGAAATAGGTCACGGTTCAATTCCCGGTCAGGGCACATGCCTGGTTGCAGGCTGGCTCCCCAGTGTGGGGCATGCAGGAGGCAGCCGATCAATGATTCTCTCTCATCATTGATGTTTCTATCTCTCTCTCCCTCTCTCTCTTTTCCTCTCTGAAATCAATAGAAATATATTTTAAAAAACCAACCAAAAAATTCCACATTTAAAAAACTATAAAACAAAACGCATTGATTTCTGCAATAATGGCCAATTCCTCATTAGCTTCCCCTGAGGAATAATATTTAATCTGAGAAATGGGAAAGGTTGAAAGGTGTTCTAAAAACCCAGTCAACACCCTATCTAGATAACCAATGATGATACTGGATTAACTCACATTTCAGGGCACTAAAAGAGTAGGCAGGCTTTTCTTCAAGCCTGTAAGATTTTGAGTAAAATGTAATGGATTCTTGCCATTTGGGATGCCTTTGTAATTTAATTTCTATTTGTCTTATTTTAGAGCTTTAAAGTTTAACTCCATGTTATTCCCCATTTCAATCCCCGCAATGCTTGTACATAAAATTTTTAAAAATACTCTTACCACTTTGTTTCATTTTTTCTGTGTCCACGTAAAAGAGAACTTGGTACTCTCCTCCTAAGGATCCAGACTGCAGAAAATGTGTCCCATACTTTTCGATTAATTGTCGGTAGGCGCTGTAGTCGTACAGAGAGGGGAGGTAGGAGAGTTCCCTCCAGAACGGCTCAGCGAGTTGTAAAAATTCCGGATTGTTATTGATGAACTGAGCCACTTCCACAGTGTTCTGAAGAACCAGCAATTGATAACTCTATGGGAAGAGGAAACAGTAAAAGGAGTTTTAGGTGGAAGATGAAAAGGTAATGGTGACAGTTCCTGTCCAATGTCTCCCTCAACTGCCTCTTCCTCAGCTGCCACCTTCCACCCAGCCTATATAAAGTTTAATTCTGCTGCATGACAAGGTCTGTTCCGGGCCCACTCATTTGAAGCAATCCAGGGAATTTTTGGAATCCCAAGTAGAAACAATATCTGAGGGACGTCATGGTAACTTCTTTTAAAACCCCTGACCAAGTTGTTAATGTAGTTTGTCAACTACAAAAAGAGAACCAACTTCATTAAATGCTAGATAATTTCACAAATAAGTATATAAAATAATGTGTCCTTAGGGTCCACATCGTTGGGCGGCCATATAATGATCTCCCATACTGAAGCATTTATAAGTTAAGCCACTTCATAATGAGTTTTTTAACTACTTCTTAAGCATCTTTTGACGATGTTCAAGAACGATTTATCTTATACCAAATCCTCACTTGTGTGAACAATATGGATATGGCCAATGTTTCTATAGCTCATATTTCCACAGTATAAAACCAATAAAATATACTTTTATATCTCTCTTGTGTGATTGATTTATTAATCAAGTTACTTACTTTAAGAATGAGATAAAATATGCAGATTATAAATGATGATCACCCTGACATTTTTTTCAGCAATAAGTGTGTATCAAGTAGTACAATTCATGTCAACTGTTTAGATTGCCTGAGATGAAAGTTTTAACATTTCAAAACAACAAAGTATCTTAAGTCTTTTAACTTCCTTATGTGAAAATTTTGGTATCTCAAAAGTATTAAAGTATTTTAAATCTTTTCTATCATTAGCATTTAGGGAGTATATATCAATTGGATTTTTAAAATTATAACACTTAAAATAGTATCATCAGTAATCATGGATGAGAAATTTAGGAAAGTTTTAACTAGAAGATTTGAAGGTAAGCTCTTTTTTTAGATTTTTAAATAAGTACAAATACTTTAATGAAAAAATGAAAGTATAAATAAATATACCAAAGAGAATTAACAAGAGGAGATCATACCCTTTAAAGAAATATATTTTCTCTTTGAGGAAGATACTATTGCCCTATTTAAAAAATGAAAGCTGATCCTTTTGTCAATGTTACAAATAGCTAAACCAGTAAAATATGGAAAAGTTAACAATACATAGTAACCTTTTTCTTCTGATTTTCCTGGTAATTTGAATTCCTATTGTATGAAGAAGATGATGATGAAAATCCGAAAAAGGAGCGTCCTCTTGTAGATGATGAAGTCACTGTGGATGTTTGTTTTACATAAGACCAGCTACTGTTGTAAAATTCATAATTAAAATCATTATTTATTTTCACCTGTAAAGAAAATGAAAAATTTTGCTGTAACCAAATTAAGACCTTGGACATAATCAAGAACCTTTTATCATAGATCCTTTAATATGGATACTTGCTTCCTACAATCTTCTAAAGACAAAGCTCTTTATTGACACAAAACAACTGTGCCTTGCCCTGGACAGTGTGGCTCAGTTGGTTGAATGTTGTCTTGTGCGCTGAAAGGTCACTGGTTCAATTCCTAGTCAGGGCACATACCAAGGTTGCAGACTCTATCCCAGGGCAGGGTACATACAGAAGGCAACTGATCAATGTTTCCCTCTCTCTCCCTCTCCTTTCTTCTCTCTATAAAATCAATAAAAACATATAAAAAATAAACAACAACTATGCTTCTCATTAAGACCAGGCCTGCATGAATATAAGGAATCAAGTTCATTCTGTAATTACTCTTTGTTAAGCCAGAAACATGGTATCAATAATGGCAATCCCAAGCGCTTCTCAAAATACATCTGTGGGATCCCCAGTAGGGGGGCGTGCTGAAGGCAGCTGATCAATGATTCTCTCTCATCATTGATGTTTCTGTCTCTCCCTCTCCCTCCCTCTCTGAAATCAATAAAAATATATTTTTTAAAAATATACATCTGTGTACAAACATCTTCCATTTTCCTTTACAGTCAACATTTAGCTCAGAATTAAGCAAATTAACAAAACTACACTAAAAAAGAACTACAAAGCATTTGGTTCTTGATATATTTTTTTGTCTAACAGAGAGGGACAGAGATGTAAATAGGTTACATCATGCAATCTAATTACTTGGATTTTGTTTTGGAACATTCTATGTGATTCCATAGTATATTTAACTTTCCAATTCTATACAATTTATGCAAGTAAGCCTCTTAGCTCCTTAGTTCAGCCATCTCCTTACTCCTTAGTTCAGCCATCTACTCTACACATAACTAACTGCAAGAATCATCTTTTTTCAATGCAATATGATCTTCTTAAACTTTCCTTAATTACATAAGAAACAGTTGGGAACAGCAATAAAGATGCCACCTACATCAGCATGAATGAAATTCAAAACCATAATTTTGAGTAAAAAAGACAATCCATGGAAGAACATATACCATATGCACCATTTATATAAAACTACAAAACAGTCAAAATGAAAACGAAACAGTCAAAACGAAACTACAAATTTTTATTTGGAGACAAAGACATAGGAAATACACATAATCAGAAAAACAAGGAAATGATTAATACACAAGGCGAGAGAGTGATGGCCTAGGGAGTTGAGGAGAGGAGGACTGAGCAGAGAGGGGTAAGCGAGAACCTTTAAGTCATTGGTAATCTATTTCTTTAGGTGGGTGATGGGCATATATGGGTACTTGATCTATTAGTTTTTCCCCAACTGCACATATATATTATTCACACTCTTTTGTACATATGAAATCTTTCACAGTTTGAAAATAAAAACATGTTTCTGAGGAAATGATCATACCAGGGCCTTGACTTTTAACACCCATGCTGGGACAGACCAGGTGGTCCTGGGCCCATACAGAGCAGAGGCCAAATGAAAAGGAGGCAAAAGGAGATTTCAGCTCAAATGACACAAGTTAAAGTACCCTTGCCCCATGCTCTAGGTTACATAAGGGGTATTCTTTATAGACATATTTGTTTTTATTGATTTTATAGAGAGAGGAAGGGAACGAGCAGAGAGATAGAAATATCAATAAGAGAGAAACATCAGTTAGCTGCCTCTTGCACAGCCCATACTGGGGATCGAGCCCACAACTCGGGCATATGCCCTGACTGGGAATAAAATCATGACCTCTTGGTTCATAGGTTGACACTCAACCACTAAGCCACCCCAGCCAGGTTGGGTATTCTTTTTTAAGTCCATATAAAACATTTATAAGAATTGACCACAGCCCTGACCAGTTTGGCTCAGTGGATAGAGTGTTGGCCTGCGGACCGAGCGGTCCCGTGTTCAATTCCAGTCAAGGGCATGTACCTTGGTTGTGGGCACATCCCCAGCGGGAGGTGTGCAGGAGGCAGCTGATGGATGTTTCTCTCTCATCAATATTTCTAACTCTCTATCCCTCTCCCTTCCTCTCTGTAAAAAATCAATGATATATTTTTTTTTTTAAATTGACCACATAGTAGGCACAAGTAAGCTCTCCACAAATAGCCACCAAAAATATATATCATGTAAATAATGATTTCTGGCAACAACTCACAGGTGGGAAATAAGTAAAGTCAATGCAATTCAGTACCTCAAATGTGTAGGAGAGGACATTGGCGCTCAGCCGGTAGTAGTCTGGTTTATCCCCACTGAACACCTTTCTGCACTGGCCTCCGAAACTCTTCGTGTTGATGACTCTGCTCCGGAACTCGCCGGTGAGTGCATTGTAACTGTTGTGGGTGTTTTTTTTAACAAGAAGAACAGATGGTTAAAAATCAGAAATAGCACTTGCTGGAAACGGCATCATTAGAGAACTCTAGAAATACATTACAGTTAAGTGTGTCTTCGAAAGAGAGCTCAGATAAGGAGAACAGAATTCTAGTGAATACCCTACGTTCTCCAGCCTCCCATGCTTGGTATGGTAATTAAAACTAATATCTGGGAAAAGCCAACCTCTTTCAGCCTAAGCACATGTTTGGGAAATATACATCCTTGTGTAGCTATGGCAACAGCTGGCTTTGAATTGAATCTACAGATAAAACCAATACAATTACGATTACCTTCGAGGACAGAGCGCACTCTACAAAGAATTTCAACTGATTGCCTCTTAGCATGTTGCCTGGTGTCCTCTTTAGGGTAATTTTATCACATCTCTATGAATGCATTTTGAAATATCATAGAAAAAAATCACATCTATCATTCTATAATAGATTTTTTAAATATATTTTGTTGATTTTTTACAAAGAGGAAGGGAGAGAGATAGAGAGCTAGAAACATCGATCAGCTGCCTCCTGCACATCTCCCACTGGGGATGTGCCCACAACCAAGGTACATGCCCTTGACCGGAACCGAACCTGGGACCTTTCAGTCCGCAGGCCGATGCTCTATCCACTGAGCCAAACCGGTTTCAGCAATATAATAGATTATTTTAAAACCTTGAAATCTTAACTTGGGTCTGACCCTTAAAAATTCTTCAGAATTCTTTTTGAAAAGACAAACACAGGATTTTCTCAACTTTACTTGGAAATAAAAGTCTCCAGCTCATCTGAGCAATTACTTTTTAGCCTGCATATTTCAATATACTGCTCTCTCGATCTCTCTCTCTCCCTCTTTCTCCATCTCTCTCTCTCTCTCTCTAACAGGGTGACCGACTATGTGGATTTTTCCAGGTCTGTGAGGTTTCCTTGGATGCAAGACTTTCGGTGCTTAAACCAGGACAGTCCTGGGACAATTGGTCACTCCATATTTTACTGCATATGTATTTATGGGTATGCAGATAGTAATTTAAAAATTGTTTTTAGAATGTAGCAAAGAGCTCTGAGCCAAAGGCTTGGCTATTAGGTGATTTGCTATTAAACTTACCAAAAAATAATAACAAAACAAAACAAAATGAAGAATTATAACCCACCAATATGCACAGGTGACTGCCCAGCCCCTTACCCATTTCCAGTAAGTTCAATGTTGGGAGGAGGTTTATCGAGGTCACAGGAACGTCTGCTGTCTGTGTCCTCACATCCATCCTCATCGGCGCCATCTTCATCACAGTCAGAATCCCCGTTGCAAACCAGTGACTTGCTGATGCATTGGCCTGACCACGAGAAAAGCACCCACACAAAAATAAAGGAGGGCAGAAAGGGAACACCACGTGGGATCAAATCGTCCGCCCGCAGCCCCAGCATGCACTGGCCTTTCAGTGTGAATTTAACATCCATGTCCCGGAAGGACTGGTGATTATTTTGGTCCTCATTTTGTAACACACAGAATTGACTCTGACCTTGGCCAGACACAAAACTGAAACTAAAGCCTGAATTCCGATTCCAGGCTTTCACTCATGAGCATCAAGAAGTTTGCCTGAATCCTCCAAAACCAGACCATGCCAACCACTGGGAGGACAGATTGACCTCTTGCCCTTGAACTTTCAGTTTCTTTTCTGGAATCACTGACCAAGATGCCAAGTCCTGCTTTTCTTGGTGACTTAGATGTGTGAGCTTTGAGAACATGGCAACCGAGCCACAAGGTTACAGCTCAACATTAACACCTACTCTGTTTGAGAGACTCTTCTGGATATGGGGATACAAGTATGAATAAAAATGGTATCTGTTAGGTTTTTAATACATTTTACAATGTCACAGGAAAGATATAAAGACATAGACCATTACAATTCAACAACATGATTGTCACAGTAGACATACGCGCAGGGTTCCCAGGATGCACTGGAGGGTACAAATGATCCAACCCCCGCCAACTTCTCCAGCATCCTCTGCAGCCACTCAGCCAGTTTCCCATGCCCTAGTCATCCTGGATCACTTCCATGAATAAAGGCCAGGCTTTCCCTCGTCTCCACTGACCTTGCACTTACAGTTCTCTCAGCCTAGAAGGGTTTCCTCTACCTACCACCTGCTTGTCTTCAATAATCAAATGACACATGGTCTCCTTGCAGAAACCATCTCTACCCCACAGGCTGCGATGCACGTCTTTCCACTTGTCGTCCCACGCTGTCCTGACGGGATAGCACACACCCGCTATGCTGTCCCTCAAGCCCATGCAGCAAACATTGGTTGAGAGTGTACCAGGCACTCCAGATGCAAAAACCACGTGGGGCACAGGCCCGGGCAAAAGTCGGTTTACAGTTGTTCATATGGAAAATACAATAATTAATAAATAAATAATAATGCAAGAACAAACTCCTTGCTTTGAGTACTCATAACTCAAAACCTACTTTTGACCACCCTGAATGTCTTCAAAGAGTGCAGTCTGCCAAGAGACATCCAGGCCAACCAATAGTCCAGAATGCAGATGTACATAGGAAACACGGAAGTGATTTGTCAATTAGTTCTCTTGGTTAGAGGTTCAGGGAAGGCTTCTCAAAGGAGGTGTCATGTAATTTGGGCTTTGAAAGTAAAATAGGAGTTTGACAAGTATTTCTAAAGAACACTTCAAACACAGGGATTATTTATGTACTATTCTGACCATAAAACTTTAAAAAAATTTTTTGAGGGAAGAGGCTATGTGTTTTATTTCTAATTCCACAACCCTTATCACTATATCTGGAACATAAGGAAGAAGAATAAATGCTTGCTGAAGGTTGTTGAATCAATCTGATTCTATAAATGCAACATAGACAATAAATCAAATAATAATGGAAAAACTTTGTTTCAATCACCCATGCATAAGGGTGACTTGTATTGCTCCTCGATTAGCTATTAAAGTTGCTTTTCTTATAAACATAATAATGATTTTGGTTGCCGAAACCGGTTTGGCTCAGTGGATAGAGCGTCGGCCTGGGGACTGGAGGGACCCGGGTTCGATTCCAGTCGGCGGCATGTGCCTGGGTTGTGGGCACATCCTCGGTGGGGGGTGTGCAGGAGGCAGCTGATCGATGTTTCTAACTCTCTATCTCTCTCCATTCCTCTCTGTAAAAAATCAATAAAATATATTTAAAAAATAAAAAATAAAAAAAATAATGATTTTGGTAGTAACATTTTTTCCCAGTCTCAGTGCAATGTCAAGAACTATTTTGTGTGTTTTTTCAAAGAGGCAAAGAATCTTCCCACTTTTATTACCATATGCCTCCCTTTACATTTAAAAGAATAATAGCTGAGTGTGACTATTGTGCCAATGAAAATGATACTGATGTTTGAGGAAAATTAATTTATAGGTCAGTATAAATTCAGTAAAATTCAACAAATATATACCGAACAATTCAAACAAATAACATTTGAGTTTACACTCCGCCTATGGAAAACCAGTACCTGAAAAACACCTGAAACGCTGTCCACATCCCTCTTCCGCTGGACATCCTTGTGTAGGTTTACACGCTTGTGTCTGAAAAGCACTTCCGGCACAAGGGTGACCGCCATACTGTGCATAAACATCAATCACCCGCCTGCGAGTCTAAACAAAGAACAGGTAGTGCTTATCGATACCTCCAGATTCCTTTATCTGAGAAATAACATCTGAGAAACATTAATTCAATTGGAGAAGCAATGTCTGGGAAATGGTCCTGGATCCCACAGAAGTAAAACCTACAAAATCAATGAACCCAAAGACCCACTTATCCTTGAGCCCAGTGACACTTGGGTTATTATTACAGATAATCTACACTAATAAAAGACAAAGATGCTAATTTACTATACCTTCGCTACACCCACCAGCCAATCAGAGTGACTATATGCAAATTAACCCAACCAAGATGTTAGTTGATTTGCATATACCAGCTGGGAGGGAAGACTGAAAACAAGGTGGAAGTGAAGCGCTACAGAAGGGAGCAAAGTAGAGGCGGCAGAGACAGCAACGGAGCCACAGAGCCACGGCAGCGGAGGCGGGAGGCGGGAGGCAGGAGGGAAACCAGCTGTGCGGCGGAGCAGGAGGGAAAACAAACCAGGCGCGCAGCAGAGCGGGAGCGAAGCCTGCCTCAGAGGGTTTTGCTTCCTCCTCTGCTTCGCTCCAGCCACAGGAAGCCCTATTCTTGCAGGAATCTTCCTGCAACGGGCCTCTAGTATATTATATTTATATATGTGTATGTATATATTTACTCTCAGGAGTGAGTACTAAAAAATATATTATAGACTCTTTAAGAAAATAACCTGAAAGAATTAGCTGGGTAAACATGTATGCAAATAGACTGCAATATAGAAGATTAATGCCAAAGCTTTGTACCAAGAGCTAATTAGAAGGGCGACAATGAATTTGACTGGAGAGGGGGTAATGGTTTTGGGAAGAGGGTTGAGATGAAGTGGAGTTATGGAAAACTTTGGAAACGTGGTGGCAATTGATTTGAACTGAATGTTGATCCTTTGTCAGGAAGGCAAGTCAAGGCAAAACAATCCAGAGAGAAATGTGAACACATAGAAGTCAAATTTACAAAACAGAAGACTGGCCTGTGTGGCTAAGTTGTTGAGCATTGACCTCTGAACCAGGAGGTCACTGTTCGATTCCCGGTCAGGGCACATGCCGGGATTGCAGGTGGGGGGCTTGCAGGAGGCAGCCAATCAATGTTTCTCTTTCATTGATGTGTCTATCTCTCTCTCCCTCTCCCTTCCTCTCTGAAATCAATAAAAAATATATTTTAAACAATTTTACAAAATAGAAGCCTTAGTAGTCCAAAGGTGAAGCTGCATCTACAATAGGATGTTAGGAAACAATCAAAATCCTTGATGTCTAAAATGGAAACTAGCTCAAAAGCAAACCTCTAAGGAAGGGGCGGGGGGAGGGGGGGCAGGAGGGGAAAATTTAGAAAATCATCAAGCAAATTGAGAAACAACTAATCATCCTAAAATGCAACAATCAACATGTATCCAATGTTTAAACAAAAAAGAAAGATCTACAAAACCCTTTCCCTCCCCAAAGGTGCATCATCAAAGCCTCTTCCTATACTCAGCTCTTCCCCATTAATAAAAACGAGTAAAATTTGACATTCCAGAGCATGTAACCTTGAGCAAAGACCAACAGGGAAAACCAGATATGTTGAGTCTATTCATCCATCTTACACTGGTTAGAAGTGGGGATTTCTTGGGACAAAGGGTCACAGGAATGTGATATGAACTCTGAGCAGTTTTACATCAGCCTGGGGCTGGCTCTGGCATTTCTCAGTGGGGAATGGAACTCAGTACAGTTTCATTATTATTATTATTATTATTATTATTATATTTTTATTGATTTCAGAGAGAGAGGAAGGGAGAGAGAGAGATAGAAACATCAATGATGGTAGAATCAGTGATCAGCTGCCTCCTGCACGCCCCCAACTGGGGATCGAGCCTGCAACCTGGGCATGTGCCCTGACTAAGAATCGTGACCTTAGTTCATAGGTTGACACTCAACCACTGAGCTACACCAGCTGGGCTCAGTACAGTTTCTTTCTTTTTTTTTTTTAAATATATTTTATTGATTTTTTACAGAGAAGAAGGGAGAGGGATAGAGAGTTAGAAACATTGATGAGAGAGATCGATCAGCTGCCTCCTGCACGCCCCCCACTGGGGATGTGCTCGCAACCCAGGTGCATGCCCTTGACCGGAATCGAACCCGGGACCCTTGAGTCCACAGGCCAACGCTCTATCCACTGAGCCAAACCGGTTCAGCCAGTACAGTTTCTTAATAAGTTTTAGTTTCTTTATTTAATTGATGAAGACACCTCTCATGTGTGGCTGATTAATTTGTCATTCTCTGAAGTTCAAAGCATGGATTGTGTTGTTGTATAAGTGATGTTTTCCCTCCCTGTCTGTCAGGAGGACCTTGATGGCTGCCTACGCTCAGCAGTCTCATTCTCACCTGTCAGATTCTGATCTTATGACCCCTTTTTAATTTTCACTTGTCTCTTTCTGGATGAAAATTTTGATTGTATAAGCTAGGATGTATCCATTGCATCATGACCTTCTCTCAACGAGAAAAAATTGCTAATATGAAAAATACCTTCTATCTACTTCTATTTAGTGCTCTTTCTTAACATTTTTTAAATTATAAAAATGTTTTCTGTGGTAGGTGTTTGTCTGATGTTCGCCTTGTTATTCACGTATTTTTTTGCCTATAATCAGAGTTGTCATCTATTATATTTGCCAGAAGCCAAATTCTGCAATTGTGTAAGTTATTTTGTAAATACCACTCACAGAGGTACTAAATAAATGCTTGAAGAAAATGATGATTATGATGATGCTTCAAAATTATGTTCTGCAATATGTTTCTGTTGTTCTAATAACTTAAAAAATAAATTTTAAATACATATTTTTATCCAAACAGCACTACTTCTAAAATAGTTTACAAATATCGAATAATATTGTGCACCTGAAACTATTAGAATGTTACATGTCAATAATATTTCAATGAAAAATATTTGAACATTCAAATGTTCAGAAATTTTAAAACAAATATTATAGCCCTGGCTGGTTTGGCTCAGTGGATAGAGCATCAGCCTGTGAACGGAAGGGTCCCAGGTTTGATTCCTGTCAAGGGCACATGCCCAGGTTGCAGGCTTGATCCCCAGTAGGGGGCGTGCAGGAGGCAGCTGATCAGTGATTCTCTCTCATTAATGTTTCTCTCTCTCTCTCCCTCTCCCTTCTTTTCTAAAATCAATAAAAATATATTTTAAAAAATAAAATAAAACAAACATTATATTTTTCAAATTCATCCTAAAGAATTATCAGAAAAGAGGATATATGCCTATGTATAAAAATGTTCATTAAATTTTTATTTATAATAACCAAAAATGTAAATAATCTAAAATATCAAACAATAGGAAAATAGATAAATAAGTTTAATATATTTATATACAGCTATCAAAATTCATGCTGATATATATACATAGCCCATGGACATAGACAATAGTGCGGAGAAGGACTAGGGTGGGGTGGGAGCTGGGTGGAGTGGGACAAAGGAGGGGGAATGGAGCACATGTGTAATACTCTCAACAAAAAAATTCTTTTTTAATTTATGCTGACAGTATGTTATGTTAAAATAGTAGAATACAAAACTATGATCAAATGATCTTAATTTTAAAAATCATAAACACACAGGAAGAAAACAAAAGAAATAACCAATGCTGTTATATCGGTTTCTTCTAAATGGTGGAATTATAAGTAGTGTTTTCTTTATGTATACTTTTCTGTTTTTTTCTCCAATGAGTAATTTATAATAAGAAAAAAAAAGCATACATTTCTAGAAGGACTCTATAATCTCCAGAGCAGGTCTGTTCTTTTATTTGTATTAACTTAAAAATGAAACTTCAGGTGCACTTTCCCTCTGAGGAGCACGCCCGTGCCATTCCCCCACAGGCAGACACGTATTCCCCAACCTCTAAGGGGCCATGAGACTTGCAACCGGGGAGCAAGGGCGGCAGCAGCTCAAGCCGGGCTAACCCCCTGAACCTCTTACAAGGCCCCTTTTCTTTGTTTAGCCCTTCCCTTTGGATAGCCACATCTCCCATACCCCTTTCCTTAAATAAATTCAATTTTCTTTTAAGAAATGGAACTTTAAAACATTGCAAAATGTTTGACTTTTCATGGTCATCCACTACTTGCCAGGCAAAACAAAGCGGTAATTTTGCCACTTGTTAGTGTTTATTTCAAATAAGAAGACAAGTTGAATCCATTAAACTTGAATCGGGTTTTGAATTGTCTACTGACTTCATTTCATGCTCTTCTTGTTTCTCTAGTAGCTCAGGAATTAGTGAGCTGCTTTTCATGGTTAGCCTACGTATATTTCTGGTAAGATTCAGAAAAGATTTAGAAAAGTCCTGTGAGGAAAAGCTAGAATGCAGACAATACTTTATTACAATATTAATTATTATACAAGTTATACTTCTTTTCCTTTAAAATGACTAATTGCATTTCAAAAAACATTAAAAAATAGCATTCAAACGTGAATGCCCTTTTGTCCACGCCTCAGCGATTTCAGCAGATAAGCAATAAATACAAAGTTTCTACAAGGGCCCACCTGAGACTTGGTGCAGCCATTGCATTCCGACCAAGGGCCGAAGGAGCCCCACTGGCAATTGACCGGAGAAGAGGCGCTGTCCAACGGTTCATCAACACAGGTGGGAAGGTAAGAGAGAGGGGACACAGAGAACAGTCAAAAACTGCTTCACAAATTTACTTCCAAAGAGCAACCAAAAGTATCCCAAAATATATTTTGTAAATCTGTAAAAGGGACCCACTTTTTGAGAGATTAACATTTGTTAAACATCTATCATGTACCGGGCACTATGGAAACACTACAGCTGTAGGCATATTAAAAGAGATAGGTCAATAACCATTGACAAAGGGGAGGACAAAGACACAGATGCATCAGCAAGTGATCACAGTACAATAATACAACCGTAACCCGTGATGCAATAAAGCCAGTCTAAAAGACTTCACAATAGGAATGTGTACAGGATGATGTTATGGAAATAGAGACAGGGGCGTGGTCAGAGTCGGGAGAGATAAGTGAGAACATCTAGGAGGAAGGTACTGTAGCCTTCGGAAGGATTCTGAGTGGTAAATGAAAAAGTTACTCAAAACCTCTCGAACCCGGGAGACCAGGAGAGTGGGATACTGAAGACGAGCAAGGGCTAAATGGACAGGAATTCACTTTTAAATGCTCCCCTGTTCATTTAGGTCCCTTCTTAAGCCCACACTCTTAGAGGGGACATCGGAGCCTAAACAAGTGCACTCAAAATATGTGGAAATGGGGAGTTGGCGCTCACACCATGCTTAGCACCAGCTGTGTGGAGGTCACGTGGCTTAGCCCTCAGACATTCCCCTCGCAAAGGGTGAAGGAATGGAGACTCCCGATTTCTGGATTTTGAGCACATTTCTAGCCTTGAAAACACCTGCGGGTGACCTGCCTCCTCTTCGGGCCCTGGGTGACCTTGACAGTAAGGAGCCGGTGCTGCAGTGTGTGTGTCTCGGGTGCTTTGATGGAGCCAAAAGTCTTGATGTGGCACCAAGGGTCCCAATGCCTTAGAATTATTGACCCTCAAACAATGTGAACTTGCTATGTTCCTATTTGGGGTCCCAGGGACAGGCTCAGCCTCCCCCACAGCGCGAGGCTTAGGGAGGGAAGCGCGCTCGGCCTCACCTCCTCTGGGCTCCCGCTGCGCCCTGTCCAGGCCTCTGGCAGAGGGAGCATGTGTGTATGGAAATCAACTGTTTCCAGTTCCCAATCACGCAGCCGAGGAGCAGGGTCCCCAGTCACCAGCACGGCGCCTGACACATATTCTGATAGTTTCCTAGTGAACTGACCTGGTCCCGTCCTGCCAAACTGACCGCGAAAGCAAAACAAGGCCGCGGGTAAATGAGCCCGCCGTTCTCCAGGCCGCGAGGGCCACTAAAACTATGTCTGCAAAGACTCTCGACCTTTAAAATCCGAAGAATGTTTTGCCATGACTACATTTAAAGATCAATTTCTGCTCTGGACTGTGTAAGGCAGCTGCGATTCTCCGAAAGGGGGTAAAACCACAGCTGGGACAGGCAGAAAACCTGGAGGTATTTTTCAACTGTAGGCTTCTTCCTTGCAGCAAGTAAAATAAGAATAAAACAAGCTTTTGCCATCGTTGCCTTTTCTCAAGATGTGGAAAGATACCGCATTGAAGAGAAACATGCTCAGGCTGCACTAAAATATTTCCTAAAAACAAACAAACAAAAAAAAACATTTTAATTATTTCCACACACAATCCAAACAATTCTCACCTTGAAAAAACTGGGAACTCTGCTATAAATCCCACCAAGATGAAGAAACTTAGAGCCTGGAGGGAAATAAAAGCATTATTTTCATTTGCATTTCTTAAATGAGTTGAAAACCAATTCATTTGTACAAGTCAAGATTTGTGATTTAGGAATATAAAGTGAAAGGACCAGGGAGAAGGCTTGGTGACTCTACTTGTCTTTTTTAAGTTTCCATTTGAAACAAGAGTCGAATATAATTCTGTTAAGCTCACCTCCTACTGTTCATTTGTGTGTGTTTGTATTTTTATTTATTTCAGAGAGAAAGGGAAAGGGAGAGAGAGAGAGAAGCATCAATGATGAGAGAGAATCATTGATTGATTGCCTTCTGCACACCTGCCCCCTGACTGGAAATAGAAGCGGGACCTCCTAACTCATAGGTCGATGCTCAACCACTGGGCCACACCGGCTGGGCCTACTCTTCATTTCTGTAAAAACAACTAGCGGATGGGCGATGTCGTGGACAAATAAATAATGCTCACTGGAGTTAAATTGTCCCAAGCATTTCTGTAAGGTCCCATCATCTTTTAGTTCCTTTCTCCACTGTCCTTCTCTCTAAGTTCTGCACCCATGAGGACACCCAGAGAGGAAAGGCCTGGAAGAAAGAGCAGAGCCGAGAGCGGAGGAGTTAAAGGGAAATAAGCTTCATAAATGAAGACTCAGAGGTTGAGACACATCCCTGGCTAGGGAGGCGGTGATGTGCGTCGCACTCCTTAGTTCTGTGGGTGGCTCCTGCGGTCTCTGAAGAGCCTCGGAGGCCTTTGACCCCTCCTTACCTGCAACACCAGCCAGGTGTGGGGTTGTGACACGTGACAGAATTGTGTGTAGAATGTAATTACGTTTTGTTTGAAAAATCAAATGTGTATTGAAAACCTATGAAGAAGTATAACAGTTTATTTCTGGTTGTAAAATCATAGGTGATTTTTATTATCTTCCTACATTACCTGACAACTGAAGGTGTAGGGCATATAATTCAAATCTTTACTGGAGATGCTCGAAGAACATCCAATGCATTCCATTCATAACCCAGAATAAACGTCTTTAAAATCATCTGAGCCCTCATGCTAGCAGGCCAGTATTCTTCCTCTTCTGCCCCAAACCTCCCTTCTCTCAGTGTCGCTGTGGAGTGGCTTCCCAACCCTTTTTCCAGACTCTCCCACTCCCCTCCGAGATCCCCTGTCCTCATATTAGTTATCTCCCCTCGGTTATAAAATCCTTCTTGCCTGCCTCTGTCTTTTAAACTTGCACAAATCCTTCTGCCTCTTATTCTGACCAGCACAACCAAGGAGCTGTGGGCCACGTGGAAATGAGTAAACAATGGTGGCGGAGCTAGGACGCTTCCTGAGTTTCCAACAGACACATGAAGCATATAATGGAAAGCAACACCTTCTAAAGGTTTTATTTGTTAATTATAAACAAGATGTTTCTCTTTCCTTTTTCAACACGTCTCTCAGCTCCCATTTTTCCTGCCCCAGGGGAAAGCCTATATCAGAGCTGTGTTAGTCACTCCCAGGCATTAGCAAATTTTCAGAAAATAAAATTCTGGAACAAGTTAACAGTCAAATTTTAATTTATCATCTGATTTCAACTGTCTCTCCTGCTCCCAGTTCCTGGATGCTCACGACAGGGGAGGGGTGTTCCCCGTCTTCTCTCCCACTTCCCTCCCCAAAGCTGCCTCTTATCTTTTTCCAAGTCAGAGCAGCAGGAGTGAAAGAGGAAAGAGCCAAAAAGGACATTTTTTAAAAATTATTATTAAATGTATTGAGGTGCCCTAGCCTGATTGGCTCAGTGGATAGAGTGTCGGCCTAAGGACTTAAGGGTCCTAGGTTTGATTCCACTCAAGGGCACATGTCTGGTTGTGGGCTCTGTCCCCCAGTGCGGGGCGTGCAGGAGGCAGACGATTGATGGTTCTCTCTCATCACTGATGTTTCTATCTCTCTCTCCCTCTCCCTCTCTGAAATCAATAAAAATATATTTTAAAAAATGTATGGGGGTAAAAAAAATGCATGGGGGTGACATTGCTTGACTCATTCAGCAGGATTCTGGTGATGGTAAATCGGAGTGTGTTGGATGATTGATGCCAATTCTTTATCTCTCACAGAGTTTTTGTGGTTCTTTGGATGCCCCCCACCCCCACCCATTGGGGATCTACAACTACTCTTCTCTTGGACAAATGACTCATCTTTTTGCCTATCACTCCTGACTCTCATCAGAGCCCTACCCATACTGATGCTGTCCGTTTCATTGCTTTATCTGAGAGACAGTCCCTCGGGCAGAGCATCTGACAACACAAAGGCCACGTCTAGTCCATGGGATACTGTGGCACATTCTGTTCTCTCAAACCCTGATGTCCCGGTGCAACTGATCCTGCTGGGTCGATTTGTCCTGCTAAAGGCAGGCCAGTCAACCAGCCTATGCCCTTAGATATTCTCACATGTGAGAAAGGTCATTCTCTATCCCCAAAGGGACACAATCTTGCATATTCCTGAGGATGGAGATGGCCATGGACACTGGACAGGTTTAGGGCTTTTCTCTCTGTAATACTGTATTGAATGTCAACATTCCACCATTAGCATGTGGGGCACTGAGCACCTGCTCATGGCCTTTGACTCCCAGCCAAATCAGGCATCATGCACACATCATTTTTAACACTCTATTATTACATGCATTTTTTTAAAAAATTTCAACTACATTTTAGGGATTTTTTTTCACCAGAAGTACCTTTGACACCACCTTCCCCTTGTACAAACTCCTTATTCTAGCCCATGAAGATCTGCTTATTACAAAGCCAGTTCTGTTCATGAGTTATGCAAGCTGAATCTAATAACCAAAATAATTTCTTAAGAATTTGTTAGTTGGATACCTAAAAAAGAAGCAGCTCTCATATCTTGCCTTTGGAAAGACTATCTTATCAAGAAGGCAAGGTAGAATAATCACAAATTAAGAAACAGTCACATTAATGACAGAGACAGACAGACATCTGGGTTGACTCTATAAAAGAATTCCTTAGTTGAAAAGATACGGTGTCCCCCTGTTTGGCTCAGTGGAGAGCATCAGCCTGTACTGAAGGGTCTTGAGTTCCATTCCTGTCAAGGGCACAGGCCCCACTTGCAGGCTCGATCCCCAGTAGGGGGCGTGCAAGAGGCAGCCAATCAATGATTCTCTCTCATCATTGATGTTTCTATCTTTCTCTCCCTCTTCCTCTCTGAAATCAATAAAAATACATTAAAAAAAGAAGAACTAGTGTCTCCTGTATCATCTTTCATTAATAAAAAAGAGATATGGTGTCTTCATATTGTGTGATACAGCTAAGCTGGAACTACATTTCCCAGAATTCTTTTCTCTTCTTTCTGAATAAACATTAGTGCTACCTCCTTCTCCTAATATGTTCCAGCTGCAATTTCTTCTGTCTTCCATGCTTCTAATTTCTTCAGGTCTGGTCATTTGTGTTTGTCTATTGAGCCATGAGCTCATTTCAGGGTAAAAAATAAAATATTAATTTCTGTAGAATACTGGGTTCCAGTATCCAAAATTTTTTAAATAGGACATTTAAATGAATCAAATTTAATTCATTGGCATTTTCTAATTAATATCTTGATCAATGAATTTCGAACATAGAACATCATACAAATGAAGAAGTTAGATTTCGAAATCAATTTACTTACATCTGTATTTGCAACATTTCTAACAATATAGAAATGCACAATGGTAAAATAATATGATAAATACTTTGTAGTCATTAGAAGGATGTTATAGGTTCCAATGACAAAAGAAAGTGCTTATGATATAGTGAGTAAAAATATTCAGATAGTGTGATAGCAATTTAATAAAGTATATTTTGTACATGTTCCTATAAAAGTCTGAAAAGATTAAAATGTTAATAGTGGTTATCAAAAGGGTGGAGAAATAATAGCTATTATCTTCTTTTTGAACTTATTTTTCCCAAGAAGGTAGTATTGTAATCTGGAAAAGGACATGTTTTTTTAATGGCACAAATACCCACACAGTATCATTGATAGAAGACAGCTGGTAATACCAGATCAGCTCTGGGTGTAGTGAAAACGCAGAGGCCCTGACCTGAGACATCAATGTGCCTGAGGAGCCCGTGTTGTAGATTCACCGACCCCAGGTTCATCTCAGTCCAGGGAAGACAGAGTGAAAGGCTGGACCACAGCCGGATCAGAGGGAAGCCCTTTCTGCTCTGAAATCCTTCTGAAAAACTTCAGACCCAAGTTATCTCCCAACCAAGGGATACAGAGAGAACCAAAGAGCTTCTGGGAGCCTCCCTCTGAATTTAGTTCACATGAATGGAGGGGGCGGGGACGAAAGCATACTCCCCCTTAAACGGCCAGACCTGGGAATCATCTTTGCCATTGTCTTCATAACCCAAGTTTTTCTTCTCTGAAACGTATCACAAAAGTATTCCCTTCAGGTTTCATGTAAAAATATGAACATCTACTTTGAACTAGAGAGCCCTGCATGCAATGTTCAAAAAAATAACTTCTCTGTTTTCAATCAGCCAATTGAAGGAGAAATGTATATTTTTATCATGGTAAAATAATACTGTAATAATCAATGAGAGTGAGCAAATTTTTAAGTACAAAACAATTATTAAGATGTCTCATTACAAAATAAATAAGGAAATTGGTTGATGGTTAACACAAATATTAGGGCTAGATGGCCCTAAGAAAAGCATCATTATTTTTGAACTAACAAACGTTCTAATATTTTTTTCTTTTTATTGAATTTATTGGGGTGACACTGGTTAAATTTTAAAATAAAAATACAAGACAGGGTAACAAACATTAGATTATATCATAACTCTACTTTTGTAGGGTTACTTGGTGCCCTAGTAATTGTGATTTGTGTTTAATTTGAATTATTTCATTTTGTGCATGAGTCATTCGAGACCCATGTCTTACTCCTCCAACCACATTGGAAACTGAACATAGATTCAATATCACAAATGGACAGCACAGCAACCACAAAGGCCTTCTTAGCAGCTGACAGGACTAAGAAATTGTTGTTTCAGCATTATTATGCGGAATTTTTAACATTAAATACCAAAATTTTCAATAATAAAATTGTGGTAGCAATTTCAAGTTATTTTTGCACCCCAGAAATATAGTTTATGACAGTGTTTGCTGTCTTTGGTCCTGTCTTTGGGTGAATAGTAACTTTTTTTTGTCATCTGGCCATTTTCCATTGGGCCAACATGTGTATTTGCTAAACCTTTAGTTTCGTTTCAACTACCTGCACCTTCCAAGTCACAATGCTAACCTCCTAAAGCCCAAGTCTCTGAACTCTTTGTTTTTCATAAAGCTCTTAGGTAAATCAGACCACAGGGTGCCCATTGCTCAGCTCCAAATCAAACACACAAAAATACACTGGAGGGAATTTTTTCTTAAGAAAAAACAATAGTACCAGTGTATTTCTTAGAGGCTTTCTCAGGACTTTCATAAACATTGTCTCCAATTTCGGATTCCCACCCCTGAACCAATATTTTAACTGTAGGATAAGAAAAAGGAATTCACTTTAGCAGAACTGTTAAATATTTAAGTAAGGATTTAAAAAGTCACCCTCATCATCACTATTTCCCATGTCCTCTCCTTAGTTGAGTTATTTCCATTTAGCCTTCCTTACCCTCATTTGAGATAGCTGTGTTTACAAAAGTAATGAAATAATTCTCTTACCTCCATGTTGGGGAGCACATTCAGGGCGGAAGAGAGGGTGAAAGTTTCTGCTGAGCACCTGGGCAGCTCACCAGCTGAGGAGCCCAGCAGTCTGCATCCCCCAGGCTCTGCCTGGGGCTTTGCTTGGCTCTCTTATATAGAGGGAGGGTTCCTGAGACGCAGCTCTTACCCCAACCAGATCCTCTAGGGATTGGCCTACCCCGTGACTAATCTGTGTCTTCAAGCCAGATGCATCTTATCAATCCACACAGCCAACGGGGACTGTTTGGAAGTGTAGCTATGAAGAAACATCTATAAATCAAGAAAGGCAGAGAATGTTCTCAGTTCAATGTTTAAGTGATTTTCAACCACAGGAGGCTGTGTAAGATAAGGAATAAGCCTTCATCCTGTCTCAATCTATTAAACCAGCTATTTTCTTTTTTTTTTTTTTTAATATATTTTATTGATCCTTCCACAGAGAGGAAGGGAGAGGGACAGAGAGCCAGAAACATAGATGAGAGAGAAACATCGATCAGCCGCCTCCTGCACACTCCCCACTGGAGATGTGCCCGCAACCAAGGCACGTGCCCTTGACCGGAATCGAACCTGGGACCCCCAAGTCCGCAGGCTGATGCTCCATCCACTGAGCCAAACTGGTTAGGGCCCAGCTATTTAAAAAAAAAAAAAAAAAAAATATATATATATATATATATATATATATATATATATTTCATTGTTAATAATATTACAAATATCTCCCATTTCCCCCTTCTTTCCCCCCCTCCTCCCAGTCCCTAACCACCCCTCATATTTTCACTAACCTATTGTCCATGACCATGGGCTATGCATATATAATAAAACCCTAATATGCAAATTGACCGAATGGCTAAACAACTGGTCGCTATGATGCACACTGACCACTGGGGGCAGACGCTCAACACAGGTGCTGCTCCCTGGTGGTCAGTGTGCTCCCACAGGGGGAGCACCACTCAGCCAGAAGACTGGGCTCACTGCTGGCAAGTGCAGCAGTGGTGGTGCAAGCCTCTCCTACCTCCGCAGTAGCGCTAAGGATGTCCGACTGCCAGCTTAGGCCTGCTCCCCATGGAGCTGTCATTCAGACAACCCCTAAGGGCTCCAGGACTGTGAGAAAGCACAAGCCGGGCTGAGGGACTCCCCTGAGTGCACAAATTTTGTGCACCGGGCCTCTAGTAAGTAGATAAATTCTTTGGTTTATCTCTTCTTATCCCCTCAACCCCACATTGAGGTATGTCAGCCTGTTCCATGCCTCCATGTTAATATATTTTTATTGATTTCAGAGAGGAAGGAAGAGGGAGAGAGCGATATAGAAATATCAATTATAAGAAAAAATCATTAATCAGCTGCCTCCTGCACACCCCCTACTGGGGATTGAGCCCAAAAGCTGGTCATGTGCCCTGACTGGGAATCAAACTATGATCTCCTAGTATAGGTCAATGCTCAACCACTGAGGGACACTGGTTAGGCCTAAACCAGCTATTTTCAACCTTTTTTTTTTTTTTTATCTCAGGGCACATATAAACTAATTATTAAAATTCTGCAGCACACCAAAAAATATATTTTTGCCCATCTGACAAAAAAATAGGAATAATTTTGATTCATTCACATCAAACGGCTATTGTGTTGGCTGTTGTCATTTTTTTACTTGACAACCTAAGGAAAAAGACATCAGTGCTTCTGACTAAATAGGTATTGCATGTTTTAAAATTTTTTACAGCACATTGGCTGAAAATCACTGTACTAAACTCAGTGAATGTTTTCATAGTGTTTTTTAAAGATTTATAGATGAGATTTAGAGACTAAACACTTTGTGGGAGAAAAAATCTAAATGCAATTCTGTCACTCAAAAGGTAAATGGAACATTCTGGAGGGAAGACCACACTATATCTATACGGCCTAAAACAATATGATACCCAACCCTTCATGCTTGACTTTCATAGCATGATCAAAAAGAACATCATTTTTTTTTTTTGGCAAACATATTTAAAGGCATCACTAATCTTCCTAAGAACTTCCCTTAATCCTTTGATATCCAGATCACTTCGTTGGAAAAGTCTTATCATGGTTATCATCCTTGTCCATTTTCTCTTCTTCAGTTGTTGCCTTGTCTTTTTCTTTCTTTTTTTTTTTTTTAAATATATTTTTATTGATTTTTTACAGAGAGGTAGAGAGTTAGAAACATCGATGAGAGAGAAACACCGATCAGCTGCCTCCTGCACATCTCCCACTGGGGATGTGCCCGCAACCAAGGTACATGCCCTTGACCGGAATCGAACCTGGGACCTTTCAGTCCGCAGGCCGACGCTCTATCCACTGAGCCAAACCGGTTTCGGCTGCCTTGTCTTTTTCTGCCAGATCCTCATTTTCCCTGGCTTGGCATTGATTCTAGCAGTTCTTCAATATCACTGTCATTGATTTCATAAAACACTGTTTTTGGTAAGACTTTTAGGTTTTCTATGAAGTTGAGCTACAGTTTTCTTTGCATTAGGGCACTATGAGTAGGAGACATAAGTGTTAAGTGGGAGAAAACATCCAATGTAGGGCTGAAAATGTAGAAATCTTTGGGAGGACACATCTTGGAATGGGTTATAGGTAAAGCCACGGGCCTGAGCAAACAATGGAAGTCATGGAGACTGATCAAATATAAAACCACAAGAAATGCTCCTATTCAGGGAGCAAAGAAGATGAAGAAAAGCTAAAAAGGAGAGAGAAAGGTTACTGAGGAGAAAGAAAATGAAGACAATGCATATCAAGCCAACTGAGGAGAATCTCAAAACAAGGTCCGTCAACAATGACAAGCACCATTTGGAGGTCAAGGAGACAGAGTACTGATGAAGACCACACCACCCGGCAACTCAAACATTGTGGCTCAACTGAGGTCATATTTCTGACATAGTCTCTGCTCCAGGCCTTGCAAAATAATGTTGAGGTTAAGTAAGTGTAAGAGATTGTATAAATTATAGAGCAGAGTTTCTCGGCAGCTGGATTACTGACCTTTTGGGCCTGATAGCTCTTTGCTGGTGGAGGGAGTGGAGAGGGAGCTGTGCTGTTAATCAGAGGACATCCGGCAGGTCCCTGGTCTCTACCCACTACATGACAGTAACGCCCTTCCCAGTCATGACAATCAAAACCCTGTCCAGCCCTAGCCATTTTAGCTCAGTGGTTAGAGCGTCGGCCCACGGACCTAAGCGTCTTGGGTTCAATTCCAGTCAAGGGCATGTACCTCGGTTGCAGGCTCGATCCCTGGCCTAGGTCAGGGCTCAAGAGGAAGGCAACCAATCAATGTGTCTCTCTCATATCTATGTTTCTCTCTCTCCCACTCCTTCCTTCCTTCCACTCTCTTTAAAAATCAATGGGCCCTGACTAGTTTGGCTCAGTGAATAGAGCCTCAGCCTGCGGACTCAAGGGTCCCAGGTTCGATTCCGGTCAAGGGCATGTACCTTGGTTGCGGGCACATACCCAGTGGGGAGTGTGTAGGAGGCAGCTGATAGATATTTCTCTCTCACCGATGTTTCTAACTCTCTATCCCTCTCCCTTCCTCTCTGTAAAAAGTCAATAAAATATATTTTAAAAATAAATAAATAAAATCCTTTCAACTTTGCTGTATGCTTGGAATTTAAATAAATAAATAAATAAATAAATATAGATATCAATGGAAAAATATCCTCGGGTGAGGATTTAAAAAAATAATAACAAAAAAAGAATATGTCCAGACATTGCCAAACATCCCCTGGGGACAAAAGTCACACACACACACCCTCCTTTGAGAAGCAGTGGAATAATGTCTACTCCTAGCAAATGCACAGTGCACAATGCATTACCAATTAAACGTTCTGAGAGTTCTACCCAACTAATACTTCTTCTTAACTGTTTTCAAACCAGAGTTTCCCAAGTTCATGTGACCACAGAACTTGCATTTCTAACAATCCCCCAAACTGGTATGTGACATGCTTTGGCAACTGGTGTCTGAACCAAAACTGAATGGGTAGAGGGGCAAAGCAGATTTCTGCCAGACGGGGACGGTTCCACTAGAGCCTAGCCCTTTCCCCATCTCCTGCTATGACCCACCCCCTTTTCCCCATCAGTCCTCACTCCGCTTGGTGGCACCTCAACAGCCGTTAGCATCCCCAGACCCTAATAAAACTATTAGGCCGCTGATGACATGAAGGAGCTGTTGTGGCTCAACTAGGGGAGGTATTTGAAAACATTTTAACAAGCCTATTTCATTGACTAGCCACTTGGTTTTGTTCTGAGTTGTTCGAACAGATTCCATTGACTCTGGAGGCGGAGAAGAAATGAACCCACTGGGAAAGGATAAAGCCTCATTGTCTCTCTTCTGCTGAGACTGGTAAGGTCAGACTTGAAACTGTCCGGGGTTGGAGAAAGAAGCAACAGCACCCCCTAGTGGCAGGCGTACTCCAGTTCCTCGAGTAAAAGGAATAGCATTAGGCTCTGGAGTGAAATCGCTTGGATTCCCTGAGAAACATTGACTCTTCTTAGGCTCCAGATCAAGTGCTTGTTAAGCTAATCAAGACTCCAGGTGGTATCTCTTTTTTCCACTAAAGTGTCACTGTGTGAACAGTGCAAAATGACTACTAGGCAATGCCTTATCCAAAGGTAGTTTTCAGCAAAATAATGATTGTTACATGTTTTATCATTACACCTAATAAGATTCTGCCCATCTCCGCTGGTGGCACTGCACTAAATACTGGAATCTGTGCATTCAAGCGCTGGCCTTCAGGTCTTCCTATGAATGCTGTTTAGGGTTTAATTAGAGTAAGAAATGCTTACGGGGCTTCACACTGCCCTTTTAGGCAGATGCCATGGCCCCTTACAGCCCTGCACAGGCCTTTGCCGTGGGTTCTGATGGCTGCAGAGGGCAAGGATCCAATTACCACCAGGAGGGGATTAGATACTTTGTCATTTTGCTGTTATGATTTTTCAATAGGGGCAGGCACTTGCTAAATTTAGGAGAAGGCCGGTTTGCTTGGGTTTCTAACTGGCATCTGGGTTTTTCCATTATCTGCAATGCGCATAGTAGCAGCAGCCTGCAAGTGCAAGATACATTTCATTTGGTTCACACTTGAATGAAGTCAAACAGCTCTGAGAAGGAAGACACAAAATGCAAAGTTTCCATGGTTCCCTGACTGCATTAGGTAAAGTCTAGAGGAAGGGCAAATATCAAAAGGCGAGGTCATTTATTTATTCTACACTTTAAACTTCCGGTGCCTACAAACAAAGTTGGGTTTGTCTCTTTGTTTGATGTTGGCTGTTGTGTTTTTTTCAGATCAAGATTTCAGCATATTATAGCCCTAAAATAAAAATTAATCACTCTCAGATAATGTCCATCTATCCCATAATTTTAGGCTTTTCCTCCTTAAACTCCCTCTAACAGATATCGTTTGGTATCAGATTTATCGTTACATACCCTATGGCCCCCAAAAATAAAGCATGGGCGGTAGAAAGAAGTAAAATCCTGAATTGTACAAACTCTTCAAATATTTGTAAAAAAAAAAAAAAAATCTTGGAAACAAGCGAAGAACAACCACAAACACATAACTGGAAACTTCTTAAAGGAAAAAAAAATTCTAAAATTAAAAAAGGGTACTAATTTATGTTTCACTAGTATACAAACATGCTCTAAAAGCAGACAGTCCAGGTTCAAGTCTTAGGCAAGTTGCTTAGCGACCTTTGATCCTTTTGCTTCCTTATCCAGAAAAATGGAAATAATATTAACTAACTTAGAGAGTTGTTTCATAAAATGAATCCAAGTAAAGCAGTTAGCTCTGGGCCTGAACTAGAGTAAGCTTAGTTCAATAAATGTGAGCTATTGTGCAAAAGACTAGAAACAACCCAAATATTCATCAATCATGCATTGGTTAAGTCAATTATAGTATGCACATTGTATAGTTCTAAAACATTGAAGTTTTCTATGCATTGATATGAAAATATTTGCAAAATACACTTTTAAGGAGAAAAAAGAAAGCTAAAGAATGGTAAGTTACTTTGGGGTTAAAAGGAGGAAGAATAAGAAAAATATATATTATTAATGTTTGTTTATATTTCCATGAAAGAACTCTGGAAGGATACCCAAGAAACTAATAAAAATTATAACCTGACTGGGGATGCGTATGAGAAGGGACAGAGTGAGAAGGTTAAAACAGGGTAAGTAGAAAAAGAGATGTGACTAAGACTTTTTACCTTGTACTGGTTTATCTTTTTAATACATTAGTGAACATATTACCTATTCAAAGGTAAAATTCAAAATTATTCCATTTAAATTTGTTAGCTCTGTTATTTTATTGCTCAGAGTGCAATGGAATAAGCATCCTAAAGATTCTCTGTCCTATACTTACTTGTTCATTCATTTGTTTAGAGGAACTGGGGTATTTTGTAAGCAAATGCAACAACAGATTTCACTGAAGGCTTCATGGACGCCAGGTGGTCTGGATGCAAGGGAGACCGAGTGATTCATAGATCTTCACTCTAACACAGTTCCTAGGTTTTTATGTGACCATGTTTCCAAATGTACATTCTTTCCTAGTGAGCATATAAGAAGAGAGCAGTAATTACATGCATTTAAATACACATGAAGATGTGTTGAGTTATCCATTCTCATAAAGAGATCACACTCTCCTCTTGTGTGCACGTGCTTCTTGGGAGAAAATGTGACTTGCCGGAAAGAGCATCAGGCAAGTCTTATCTCAAATCCAGGCCTTATCATTTACTATCTACGTTATTCTTTTAAGCCTCAATTTTCTTACTTAAAATAAAAATAATGAGGTAGAAGAGGGTAGAGGGGGGACAAATGGTGATGGAAGGAGACTTGACTTTGGGTGGTGAACACACAATACAGTATACAGATGATGTGTAATGGAATTGTGCACCTGAGATCTATTTAATGTTATTCACCAATGTCACCAGAAAAATTCAATAAAAATTAAAATTTAAAAATAATAATAAAGTTTGAAGTTAAAGAAAGCCATTTACTTTCCATGACTCATGAGTGCCATCTAGTGACCATGCAGGCACTTGACGAACAAGAGGCATTCCATCAGATTAAAATAGAGAAAATAAATTTTATTTTTATACTGTAAAACAAACAAACAAAAAGGAAACCTTTCTATAGGGTTTATGAAATCCAAGATATATATACTGCAGTATCTTGAAAACATCTACTTCTCCACACCCTCCACACCCATGAAGAATAAATGAGTTTTTCAAAAAATAGCATAAGCAAAGGTGAGCCAAAGAAAAACTTTAGCAAAATAGTTTATCCTAAGATATACCTCCAATGATACACACTTTGGGTGACAAACTTTCTGAGATCAATAAAATCAGCTTGCAAACACTCAGTCCAGAATGAACCTGGTTAATAATTAATGGAAGACTATGTGACATTAGAGTCTTATGGCCTGGGAAGATGGTCACTGGGGAATTGAGTTATTTTAGTGATCTAAATTTACATGATCTAAAATGAGAATGTACAGACCTATCCAAGTGTCAAGATCCTTTTTCACATTGAAAGTTTATCAACCAGCACTGTGGTAGTGGTGGGACAGCTCACACCAAGGAGAAGGTCCAATTGACAGTTGCATTATTATAACTTCGACAAAAAGGGAAACCAAATATGTTGATTGTGTCTCTGTAGAAAATCAATAAAATATATATAAAAAATAAAGCAGTGTGCAAATATGTTGATTGTGAGGAAGCACAGGACTTGGTTGGAAAGTCTGTAAGGAGGATTCTCCGAAAGGTCGGAGGCCTCTAGGGGATTCTTGCTGAAGCCTGCAGACCCTGCCTTGACTTTTCCAAACAAATCTGAGCCCCTGGGTGTTCTACTGGAATCTTTATGTTTAGACTTCAAACATCCTCGTTTTAAAGACACTACAGATACATGTGTTTTCTCAAGGATACTTACCCTGCTGATAGTATCTAGAGGTTAATTTCAGTTCAAGCTGTTGCTACAATAAAAGCCTAAGGAGGCGGGTGAACGGGGCTGTCTGGTTCCTTTAGCCAGGCAGCCCCTTAGCCGTCTCGTTCACAGAAACATGTGTCAGAGTAATCATTCATCCATCACTCAGGGTCTGCTGGTCAGCCTTGGCAGTTGATAAATGATTTTATTGCCAAAAAAATATATTTCAAAACATGTGGCCTCAATTCAGGATGAAAGGAAGAGGGCACCTCATCTGCAGAACATTGAACACTTACTATAGAGTGGATAGAGATTCATGGCCTCTCTAATGGGGAAACCTCAAGATGGGAAGTAAACTTGCAAAACTGTCCAAACACAGGGAGTGACCTCTCTATTCACACGGGAAACTGAGCAATTGAATTGTATAAAATAGACCCATGCCTTAGCCCGGTGGTCAGCAAACTGCGGCTCGCGAGCCACGTGCGGCTCTTTGGCCCCTTGAGTGTAGCTCTTCCACAAAAAACTGACTTCTGCGCATGGGCCACAAAGTTTCAATCGCACTGTATGTGTGCGCCCGCACGTGATATTTTGTGGAAGAGCCACACTTAAGGGGCCAAAGAGCCGCATGTGACTCGTGAGCTGCAGTTTGCCAACCACTGTGCTAGCCGGTTGGGCTCAGTGGATAGAGCATCAGCCTGCAGACTGAAGGGTCCCAGGTTTGATTCCAGTCAAGGGCATATACCCAGTTGCAGGCTCAATCTCCAGTAGGGGGTGTGCGGGAGGCAGCCAATCAATGAGTCTCTCTCATCATTTATGTTTTTATCTCTCTCTCCCTCTCTCTTCCTCTCTGAAATCAACAAAAATATATTTTTTAAAAAAACAGACCCATGAAAATGGACATACTTGATGTTTTACCTGACGTGTATCTAAAATGGCCACCTATCCTCCGCCCACAATAGGCCCTATATTTTTAGCCAATGTATGTTGAGGGACATAGATGCTAATGGGGTGGGCAAATACATACTAAATCAAGAGAATACTAAGTGATAAGGCACCTCTGAATCATTTTTGAGTCTTTCACTCATCTCACTGCCTCCCACACACAATCAGTCAGGTTCTATAGAATATACCTCTGTTTATACCTCTCTCCATTGTACCGACTGTTAGTGGATAGCCAGGCCATCCATATCATTTGCTCCCTTATCCCCTGTCTAGTTATTTGATTATTGGGATATAATTCACACATCATAAAATCACCCTTTTAAACATTCACATGAGTGTGAAACCATCACCACCATCCAGAGTATGTTCATCATTTCCAAAAGAAACTCCATCCCCATTAGCAGTCAATCTTCATGTCCCCTAGCTCCTGGAAACCACTAACCTACTTCCTGTCTCCATGGATTTGTGTCTTCTGGACATTTCATATAAATAGATTCATCCAATATGTCGGTTTTTGTGTCTGACTTCTTCACGTAGCATAATGTTTCCAAGATTCATCTATGTTATAGCATGTATAGGTACTCTTTTTTTTTAAGGGAGAACAATATTCCATGGATAAACCACATTTTATTTATCCATTCATTAGCTGATGGACATCTGAGTTGCTTTACTCTTTTGACTATTATATATAATGCTGCTATGAACATTCACATAAGGTTTTTGTATGGACATGTCTTCAATTCTTTTGAGAATATAGCTAAGAAGTCTTTGCTTAACATTTTGAGGAACTCTACCAAATTACTTTCAAAATCAGCTGCACCATTTAACATTTCCACTAAGAGTGTATGAGAGCTTTAATTTCTCCACATCCTCTCTGATATTTCTTGCTGTCCATCTTTTTAATTATAGCCACCAGAGAAAGTGCGAAGGAATATCTCATTGTGGCTTTGATTTTCATTCTCCTAGTAATACTCTTGAGCATCTTTTCATGTGCCTTTTGGCTATTTCATTGATAAAATGGAATCTATATTATAAAAAGCCAGTGACCGTAACGCCGTAACAATCAAATGACTGGTCACCAGCAGGTGCATTGATGGGTTCACAGCATGGTGGGCCTGGAGTCCCGTGTGATTTTGTGTGCTGGGCCTCTAGTCCATTATAAGAAGACTTCCACACTCTCATTGTGTATCCACCCACCTACCAGCATCTGCGCCCCAATAATCCACCTTACCCTTTGTTACCACAAGTGACCTCTACTCACTCCTAACTGAGGCCAACTCCTCCACTTGTTAACCAGCTGCTGTCCTGTCCACTCACAGTTGGAACCTGAAGAGCCAGCCTTCATCACCCTGAAAAACTCTGCTGAGAAACAACCCTGCACTTAATCACATGGGGTTCTCCACTCCCTTCATGATTGAGCATTGCATGATGGGCTGATTACGTGACCCCCTACTCCAGCAGAGATATTTAAATGTTTCCCCAGACGCTCTGCATTTGAGCCCATGGTGGGAGCTCAGAGCATTTTGCAGAATGAATAACATTCGTAGTCACAGCCCCAGATCCCAGGTGCACGAGTTTCCAACCCTCTCAGGAAAAGTTTTGCCTCATGTTTGCTACATTTCTGGTGAACGCCCTGATAAAATACAATCAAGTATATTGATTGGGCCTCTTTCAGGAAAGAAAGCTTATTATGCTTTCGAACCCAACAGGTTCACCTTATACTGAGGGGACTTTTTTCACTCCCATAATCACTAAGTACTCTGCTGACTGATGGGCCCCTTCTGGTTAAAAAGAGAAAAAAGACAAAATTGACCTTCTGTTCACCCTAAGTCCCTCCGACAAGAGTATAAAATATATGGCGCTGCTATAACTCAAATGGGTTTGTAAAGCATTTTCTATCCCATCTGAGAGCAGCCTTCAAAAGATATATGAGGAGAATGCTGCCAATGAATTAAGGTCCTGGGGGGGGAGAGGCTATTAAGCCTGACCCTTCTGGTTGGACTCAGCACAGGAGAGCAGTGTCTCAGGGTCAGGCCCACACGATGCATTGCAGACTTCTCACGTGCCCCTGCCTCTGTTTTCTGCTTTTTTTCACTCTTCTTTCAACCAAGAAAATCCCCCATGCCAGTTTTCATGCACTTATTCAGGGCACATTTTCCAGATACCCTTACCCCAAAGGTTGATCTGTCATGAGGCCTGAAAGGACAAGCACTAACAATTTATCCCTTGCTTCACACAGCCCTCCAGGCTGGGCAAAGGAAGTCCGCTTGGAAAGAGTGCTGACTGTGTGAAGGGAAAAAAAAAAGAACGGTAAGGAAAAGATATAAGAAATAAATTAAGTGACCTGGTTGGTGTGGCTCAGTGATTGAGCCTCGACCCATGAAGCAGAAGGTCATGGTTCAATTCCAGGTCAGGTCACATGCCCAGATTGTGCGCTCGATCCCCAGTAGGGGGCATGCAGGAGGCAGCCGATCAATGATTCTCTCTCATTGTTGTATCCCTCTCTCCCTCTCCCTTCCCCTCTCTGAAATCAATAAAAACATATTTAAAAAAAATAAAAGGAAAGAAATTAAGCGGCATATTAGCCTTTCAGTCCATGGTAGGACCCCACCAGCAAAGCCAGTCCTCCTGGCCACCAAAGCTCCCCTCAGGCCTTGCCCCTCCTCCAGCCCACTCTGCTGCCAGGACCACACAGGTCATGGGACTTCAGAGGACGTCTCCACCTCAGCCTCATCACTGCCATCTCCATCTGAGACTGCAGTGGCTGACGGAGTGGGTGAAGCTGCTGTGGCACAGGCAGCATGCGCGCAAGCAGGCGGCTGCTGACTCCTTGTACCAGGCAGAGTAGGCAGCATGTTCTGTCTTTCTGAAGAGCAGTGAGAGTTATAGCGACTGATCGAATGGTCAGACACTTAGCATATTAGGCTTCTATATATATACACTAGAGGCCCGGTGCACGAAATTTAGTGCAAGGGGCTCGGCCCCCGCTGCCATGGCAGCGGCCTCTGTCTTGGTCCCCGCACACTACGGCTTCATCTGGAAGGTCGTCCAGAAGGGCGTCTGGTCTAATTAGCATATGACATTTTTTTTGTTATAGTCGATATAAGTACATGATGTTGCACTGTAAATTTAGCCTCATGGCATGGATTTCATAGACCATTAAGCGTTCCTTCCTGTCAGTTTAAATTTTTCTTGAGTAGAAGCCATGCAGTACAGCTTACACTCAAATTATTTATATCTTATTGTATCATAGATTATGAAGCTAAAAGTATATTTTAATGCCTCATGTTCCATTTTTTAAAATTGGAGTGTATCACTCTACTAGTGACGAAAATCCAAATGTAGTTTTTCCTACATAAACATGTGCTAGTAAAAAGTATAAAAAGAGTACTTATTTTGCATAGTATCTTCCAGATGTAGGCCAAAATATTTAAATCAAGCCTTTTATAATTTCAGTTATTATTAACAGCATGTTTAGAACTACACCATTATTTTTCATCAACTTCAGAGAACTACATTGCACAGGTCTAGTACCATCACTTACTTCAGCATTCTGGGTTTTTCTAGTCCTTCATAAACAAGGTAAGATTGCACATTTTTTGACACTCCACCTATCTCACTCACATCCTGACCGTCTGCTCTATTTCCTCCTTATCTACCATCGTCCCTCCTCGCGGCCCTTACCCTAAACTGCCTGATCCTGTCTAACTCCTCCGTTCCTGCCCGCATCCAGCGTCCAGCTGCACTTCTTTTAACATTCTTCTCCCGTAGTCCCACCCCTGACTGCCCAGCCGCTTCTAACTCCTCAAGGCACGCAGATGGCAGGATGTCCCCATGGAGAGGAGTCCATCTGACTGGGCGGAGTGAGTCCATCCTCCCTGTGACTGGCCACCATGGGGATCATTGTTGTACTTCAGCTCCAGGCCCAGATAAGCGACAAAATCAGCCTCGGGACTAGCAACATGGAGTAATGACCTGCCCTGGTGCCGGCCAATCAATCAGTGGAGACCACAACCCTGCAAGGACACACCTGGAAAACTGCTGAATATTCTATTGAGATCTTTCCCTGGGACCTTCCATAAAATCTCTGCCCTTAAAACCCTTAGGATGGAGGACCCAGCACACTCTCCCTCCTGGGAGCAGGCCTGTGCCTTTCCTTTTCCCTTCCCCTTCACACCCTTGTCTCCCCCCCCCCCCCCCCCCCCCCCCCCCGCCACCACCGCTCTCCCCTCACCAGGCACGTGACCATTAGCTTCCAAGGGCCCTTCCTTTACCTCTAGAACTTGTTTCCTAAGCCCATTCTTCTAGGAATTACTTTTTCTACCTCTAACTTACCCAATAAGTGTTCTCTTTTAAGAAAAAGATTGTATATTTTTACACTATACATCTTTGCATACATTAACAGGAACATATGTAGAATGAATTCATAAAATAAATTTACTGGACCAAAAGTTACAGGTATTTTATTTTATTTTTATACATGCAGTCAAATTGCCTTCCCAAAGGACTGTACTAGCTTATGCTCCCACCAGCAATGGAAATGCTTTTATACCCAACACCTCTATTAACATTAATCTCAAAAACTGTCATTGGAAGTTTGACATTAATGGCCAAAGGTGGCTGCTAAATTACTTGTGAAGTTTAACCATGTATGTTTGTCTCCATCTTCTACAAACAAAAATAGCTGACCTCTGAATACATTTGAAATCAATAAAAAATAATAATAATAACAACTCTAACATTATAAACTTAAGTATAGTCCTAGCTGGTTTGGCTCTGTGGATAGAGCATCGGCCCACAGACTGAAGGGTCCCGGGTTCGATTTCAGTCAAGGGCATGTACCTTGGTTGCAGGTCCCCCGGCAACCAATTGATGTGTCTCTCACATCGATGTCTCTCTCTGTCTCTCCCTCTCCCTTCCACTCTCTCTAAAAATCGATGGAAAAATATCCTTGGGTGAGGATTAACAAAAAACAAACAAACGAATAAAAAACAAACTTGCCGAAACCGGTTTGGCTCAGTGGATAGAGCGTCGGCCTGCGGACTGAGAGGTCCCAGGTTCGATTCCGGTCAAGGGCATGTACCTGGGTTGCGGGCACATCCCCAGTGGGGGATGTGCAGGAGGCAGCTGATCAATGTTTCTCTCTCATCGATGTTTCTGACTCTCTATCTCTCTCCCTTCCTCTCTGTAAAAAAATCAATAAAATATATTTAAAAAAAAAAAAAAAAAAAAAAACTTAAGTATACATTTTAAGCTGAAATTGTGAGGTTAATGTATCAGATCCTCTATGATTAAGCCAGATTATCTCACCTACTACAAATATTTAAAATAATGAAACATACACAGATCGCTATTAAAGTTAATGAAAAATAATTTTATTGGTTGATAGTTCATTATTTCTATATATAAGGGTCAAATGAGAGAGTTTTATCATCTAAGCAAATTGGGGCTGTTACCACAAGCCAATTGATTACCCTAAACAAACAGGGTTATCTGGTTAGTGCCTGATATTAAAACAAAAATTTTGACCAAAACACCCCTGGAGCAGACAACACCTAAGGCAATTTTATTTGCAACACTGAGGCAACCCCAGCCCTAGTTTATGATCTCTTTGCAACTGGAGACTCCAACCTCATTCTTCCCCAAGTGGGGCTGCCTCATAAACCCATCCCCTGGATTCAGGTTATCCATTACCTAAAACTCAAGGCTGGATTCAATTAATTTATTTACTGCTTTATACTATTCTTGATTCTTTTCATATTTTCCCTCTTTCTTAGGGACACAATTCTTACAGTTTAATGGTAACAATTAGGCTGTGCATATCTCCCCTTCCGTGTCATGCTAATAGTAGTGGTCTCTCACCATCACTGCCACTCTTCTTTAGGTTACTATTCTGTGATCAGAATGGCCTGGGTAAAGGATACATTTCATAGGTCTCTGGAGTAGGCACTTTAATGCTTCCCTCCCCTCTTGGGCCCTGCTCTGGAGTAGGATGCCCTAGCCTGTGAAGCACTGGCTCCTGATGACTTGGATTGAGTAGGTCTGGGCTGAGAAGGCCTAGGTTGGGCAGGCTTAGGCTGAGCAGGTTTGGATGAAGAGCTTCTAGCTGGGGTGGGCTGGGGGTGAGTGGGTTTGGACGAAGAGCTTCTAGCTGGGGAGGGCTGGGGATGAGTGGGTTTGGACGAAGAGCTTCTGGCTGGGGAGGGCTGGGGATGAGTGGGTTTGGACGAAGAGCTTCTGGCTGGGGAGGGCTGGGGATGTGCGGGTTTTGTTTGGGTGGGTTTGGGTTGAGACGCCATGGGTTGGAAGGGTTTGGGCTGGGAATGTTTGCCCTGGGATGGTGTGGGCTGACGGAACAGAGAGTTGGGTACAAATCTGTTGTTGGACATAGGATGGGATCCCATTTGGCCAGCTGGATTTGAAGGCCCACCTGGTGTCTTTAGCTTGAATCCCTGCTGAAAAGCGGGTCTTAGGGGTCTATGTAGGACTCCTGCCGGCTGAAAGTTCCGAGGGTGAGGAGTCACCATGTGGGACGATGTTCTCACCAGTTTTTCAGTTGCCTCAGGTGGCTGTGTTCCCCGGGTGTGGGCTTGCCTAGGCGCTGGCTTCCCAACTGGTCCTGCTGGCTGTGAGTGGAAGTGACCTACTGGGGAGACCACCATGGCAGACCTCGCACAAGCTCCCGTGGTCTGTGGTCTGCCCAGCCAGGTCTTCACATGCCGCCAAATGGGCCTTGGTGGTCTCCCAAATGGTCCATCCATGTGACGTCCCCGAGCAGGTCTCGGAAATTTCATAAAACTTTCAACTGAACAAAATCTCTGGGGTTGGAAGTACTGAACCCCAAAACTTCTACCTTGACCATGGAACCTTGAGTTATGAAAGGGTGGAGGACGGAACCACTTAGACTTCTGCTCTGACCCAAGGTGGAAGCCCGTAACCCGAGGGGCTTTCACAGGAGCACGGTTAAAGTGGCCTCCAATTCCGACTGGGAACGGACAGAGGTTTTGCACGTAAGGCATGAATACTGGGGTGAGGTGGAAACTCTGAAGAGCCTGGGTGACCTCGCCTTCAGCTCCAGGCTCTTTCACAGGCATCTCAGCGGGGCGTTCAGAAGAGCTTTCTGGCTGACTATGTCTTTGTGGCCTCTCATCTTCAACTGTTCCAGCCAAGTGTTCACCAGGGGAAACTTGGATTCCTTGAACGTCCTCAAAGTCTTGGTCTACCTGGATCCCCAACTCCCTGGCCAGGGAGGCCATGTCCTCCACAGACACACGTCTGAGTGATGAGGACATCACTTCTTGGAGGGCAGCTTGGAGGCCCTTCAAGTTCCTCCCTTTCTCCCCAGCTTCCTCCTCCTCCCAGAACAGTAGCTGGGATGGCTTCAAGTTCAGAATCCTCTGGAAAATCTGAGCCTCTTCACTCTCCCTGGCCTGGGGACTGAGGATAAAGTAGCATCTTTCAATGGCATCTTCTCCTAAAAACATGAGCAGGTCCCATTCCTTTTCACCGAGGCAGTCCGTGAAGAAAAACACAGCTGAGGAAACTTCCATCAAGAAACCAAATTGTGTCCAAAAACTTTCTAGATCTCCATGAAGGTTGGCCACAGCAACAGGCTCTTGGCAAAAGGCAGGGTTTCCCCTTAGACCGTCGCTATCTGGACAGCACCACGCTATTTCCACCAGGCCATCCGAGATCTGCCGGGGAAGCACCGGAACGGGCAAATCGTGATGGAGGAAGACTTTGTGTGGTTTGGGCTGGGCAGGGCTGAGCAGCGTGTTGAGGATTCTGGACTTGGAGAAGCTACAGTCTCCTAGACGCACAAAAGAGATGACGGGCATCTTTGCGAGAGTCAGAGACCTGTCGGTTTCCCCCACTGGCCCTCCTGAACACGGTGCCGGCTGCTCCTTCACAAGGCCTGTCATGGCCCCCAGCATTAAGATGCTTTTGTTGTTCTCCGCATCCGGCAGGAGCAGAGGAAGAGCAAACCGGCATCGATACATGCTTGCCATGACTGCACGCTGCAGGGAGCTGTCGGCACACAGCAGAGAGGCACAGAGCACATCCAGGGGATGCAGGGCTGGTGTGTCCCTCATTTCCAGATTCTCTGCTCCGCTTGGCGACTCCCCTTGGGTCTCCTCACGCTGAACCTCGTGTCTAAGGATTGAATCCCTAGCCGTCACATCCAGGGCTTGAACTTTCATCAGGAAATTCCAGGCCAGGTCTCCCGGCGTCTCGGGTGTCCACTTACATCCTCGATCTAAGGAGAACTGTTTAACAACATCCGGCAGGAGCTTTCTGCTCCTATCCAAGTTCAAACAGGACAGGACATCTTTAAACACCTTTTTTCTTTCTGCGGGAAAGAAGACACTCCGTGAATGTCACTTTCAAATTGAAAGTCCCTCGCTGACTTTTAAAACTAAGTAATTGCCGTTTTCACTGTAAAAAGATGAAATGACTCTGCCAATTTTCTTCCCTTCTAAGAGACGACCCTATGTTTGCTTCCCACCCTTTTCCTATGCAAGTCCCAGAAGTCTGCATGGATATATAGAAATACAACGTTTGGTTTAATGGGTGCTAGTTTATTTGTACATAAATGATAAGGTACTAAACAAATGATTCTTCAACCTGTTTTCATTTCATGGTACTCCTTACTAATTCTCCCCAGTCAGTATTTATAGAGATCTACTTAATTCATTTTAGCTAATCCATTGTATTTCATGGTCTGGAAATTTTTTGGCTAATGTTTATAGGCAGAAAATTAAAACCTTGTTAATGTTTCATTATACACATGTAGGAGGAATTCTCTGATATTGATTCCTTTCCCAAGTGCATCTCTTGCTAAAGTTTGGAGAAAAGGAAGAGGCCATTGCCATTTAGCTTTTCTCCAAATGTCCATGTTGCACCTAATTTCTCCTGGTCTCCCATTTCCTAATGTACCTTCTAGCTACTTCTTAGGAATAGAGAGAGAATAGAGAGATAGTGCTTAGTACAGAAAGAAGATCTGACAGCATTTATTGCTCCTGATGAATGGCAAATTAGCATAAACTTCTTGAATCCGATACAAAAAAAAAATACAAAAAAAAACAACCTTAGAATAAACAATAGAAGTGAGAGAAAAGTATACATTTTAAGGATTAACAAACGTAACTCTAAAAAATCCTTTGGGTTGCCTGAAAGTTGCCAAAGATTTCCAGCAAGCCAGCAAAGCTAGAAACAGGTTTTCTCTGCAGCCTTTAGAAGGAACCAACACTGTAGACATCTTGATTTCAGACTTCTAGCCTCCAAACTGTTGAGACAATACATTTCTGTTGTTTATTGTCTAAGCTACCCAATTTGTGGTACCTCCCGAGGGCAGCCCTGGCAGGCGGATACCGGGCCTGGTGAGGAGGAAAGAACTCTTTCCCAACCCAGAACTGGATTCGAAATCCCCCAGGATTTGGACGGAATGGGAGATGGTAATCATCTTTCCCTTCTCTACTCAGAACTTGGTGATGTTTATTTTCTTAGGCAAGATCTCCCCAAATAAAGCATTTGTCATATTTTGAAATTTCAAAAAGCTGTGGCACATTTACACAATGGAATAGTTCTCGGCCATAAAAAAAAGAAGGAAATCTTACCTTTTGTGGATGGACCCAGAGAGTGTTATGCTAAATGAAATAAGCCAGTCAGAGAAACACAAATACCATATGATTTCACTTATGTGTGGAATCTAATGAACAAACTGACAAATAAAATAGAAACAGACTTATAGAAGAGAACTGACTGATAGCTATCAGAGGGCATGGGGTAGGGGGACAGGGTGAAAAAGGTAAAGGGATTAAGGGAGGGGGGAATAAACCTCACAGACACAGATAACAGCATGTGATTACCAGAGGGAAAGAGGCGTGGGGAGCTAGGAGAGGGCATAGGGGGGATACATGGTGGCAGAAGGAAACTTGACTTGGGGTGATGAACACACTACAATATACAGATGGCATAGAATTGTACACCTGACATTTATATAGTTTTATTAAACAGTGTCACTCCAATAAATTCCATAAAAATAAATATTTTTTAAAAAAGAAAAAAATATTCTAATTGAAGATGCCAGTATAGTTTCCCAAGATGGCAATATATGGACTGGATCAAGCCAAGTAACAGTATTTTGCGATTTTATCCATTCATCATAAACTCCTCTCCTGCTTTCACTTCAATAACTAGGCCCATAAGCACCATAGCCCAGTGGTTCTCAACCTGTGGGTCACGATCCCTTTGGCGGTTGAACGATCCTTTCACAGGGGTCGCCTAAGACTATCCTGCATATCAGATATTTACATTACAATTCATAACATTAGCAAAATTACAGTTATGAAGTAGTAACGAAAATAATTTTATGATTGGGGTCACAACATGAGGAACTGTATTTAAAGGGCCAGAAGGTTGAGAATCACTGCCATAGCCCATTGGTTACAAAGCCCTAAAATAACTAAAGAGACTTAATTTAAGGAATAGAAGATAACACCTAAAATGGGTGTGTAGCAGCCCTAGCCGGTCTGGCTCAGTGGATAGAGCGTCAACCTACGGATTGAAGGGTTCCAGGTTCAATTCTGATCAAGGGCACATGCCCAGATTGTGGGCTCGATCCCCAGTAGGGGACATGCAGGAGGCAGCAGATCAGTGATTTTCTCTCATCATTGATGTTTCTCTCTCTCTCTCCCTCTCCCTCTCTGAAATCAATAAAAAATATATTTAAAACAATAAAAAATAAATACAATAAAATGAGTGTCTAGCAACTCTCATATGTGTGACAGAGGTGACAGCAGAAACCTACACCTGCACTTCATATCATATTCACTTTGGCTTATCCTGTTCAGCGTTTCCTAGGTGCTGCGTCTCCCTCCCTGTCAACGCCACCTCTGAGGACAGTCCAGGCTAGAGAGGCACAAGGAATTTCTGAGAGGCTGCTCTTCGACTGACGTCTGGTGCCCTCCCTCATCCTGCCTCTCCATTATGTGACGGCAACCTAAAAATATGCTGTTGCCTAACGATCACAGGTCATTTCATACCTTCCATACTTTCCTCCTCCTCTTCCTCCAGCGGCATGCCGGGTTCTGAATCACCATAATGCTCATCGTCACCAGAGAACTCTGCGGTTTCTGAATACACAGGGTCCTCTTCCCCACCATAGACAAGGTACTCTGGGTCGTCATGATCTTCTCCTTCCAGGGTGTTTTCTGCATCTTCAGAGAATACAGCCGACTCTAGATATTCCTCTTCTCCTAAGTACAAAGAATCATCGGGCTCATCGTACCTCTGTTGGTCCTGTGAATAATCAGTAGTTCCTGAAACTTCAGACTCAACATTCTCTGCTGAATGCGGCATCGTGGTGGTTGGCGGGTCATATGCCTTCTCGTTTTCCCGTGAGGGCCACGCCATCTCGCCATCACAACTTTCCTTGTCCCTGAACATCTCAGAGGTTTCCACATCCAAGTGCTCTTTCTCTTTAAAGGACACGGTGATCTCAGAACTCTCAGGCTGTTTCTTTCCCGGGGAAAATGGATCTTCCGAATTCTTGCTTACCCCTGTAGATTGAGGAGATTCTGTATGTTCATGTTTTAAAGATTCTGAAAAGAACAAGAAAGTTATGGGGTTTTTCACTTTGTTTTCCAAATTCACAAAAAGAAGTTTTCTATTTACTTGTGTTTCCGAGACCTCGAAGCATTATCTCTCTTCTTTATGTCACTGGAGGATAGGAATACCTACCCCTTCCAACACAAATGGCAATAAGTCAACCGTCAGAACCTGCTTTTCCCACTGGAAAAAGATCAGAACGCACTCCAGCCTTGCTCAAAATTCCAAGTCTTTCACAGCAAACTCAAGTGTCAAACAAACAGAACAAAATGTGAATCTTATGAACAGTGCTAACTTGTGGATTTACTGTGACCCCAAACCAGCTCCGAACTCCCAGGGCTGTTGGTAATGAAGTCTGATCCTAATAATTTCTAATCAGGAAGCAAAGAGCTCTAATTTGGAATATTAAATCATAGAAATAAATAGTAAGACCCATTTCTTTAAGCGAACGGGTCTTGTCCCACATTAGGGACCATTAACATAAACCTTTTACCGGAGACTGCATCTCTGTAACACCTCTTAAAGTAATCCTCAATAGCCTTAGGTTCCCATAAAAGGAGCTACACTAGCCCCTGGCGGTAACCTACAAAATTGCTAACCAATCCATTCCGGAAGGATTGCTCCCTCGTTTGTCTGATTATCTCTGCACATTGGAAAATTAGGATTGGAATTACTTCAGAGGGTTCCCCAGAAAAGAAAGTGACTGATCCACCATGCAAGGGGATTATTTTCCAAATGGTTACACGAGGCTGTGGTTTGGGGATTGCTTATATTCAGGAATTCACTTACTAGACAAAGAAATCCCCGATATGACCCCTGTCGTCTCTTTCCAGCTGTAAATATTTGGGGATGTCTATCATAATAATGAGGAGTCTATACCAGCACTAAAACCATTGCTAATTTTGGATACAGTTTAAAGAAAAAATTATCAATCCCCTAAACTGATAAAATACATTATTCCCTGCTTTTTAACTGCTGGCCACTTCCTCTTTGTCATATTTCAGTGAAAAATTATCTCTGGGAGAAAGACAAATAAAAATAAAGGTGATCAGTTTCTTTTTTTCTTTTCTTTTTCCAGGAAATTTGCCTCATTTCTTTCATTCCCCTACCCACCCCACCCCCACCCACCCACCACCCACCACCAAAAAAAAAAGTGTAGAAATTCAACTTACCGTGCCTTAAGCCCCAAGTGGTAGCTGACTCTGGAAAAGTACTAAATAAACATTTGAGGAAATGCTGACAACTGTCTTCTCCCTTTTTCTGCACCAAGATCAACAGCTTCCGACTTTTCTTCAGAGGGTCTGGGATGTCCTCCAGCGCCTCATACTCGTCCTCAGAAATCAGCCTCCGAGAGGTTAGTGAATCTAGGATGGAGTCCAGGTCTTGCTGGAGGATTTCCAGTAACTTCTTTCGCTCTCTTTCTATAATCTCGGAGGGAGCACTCCCGGTGGCCATAGCTCTAGCTTTCTCTAGAGCAGGAACTGGATTACCAAACCCGTCCAATGGATTAACAAATGGAGGCGGGTCCCAGCAGCAAATTGTTGCCACATGCTCCAGAGGAAGGTCCGCTCCCGAGGGCGGCAGAGGAGCTGCCTCAGAGGAGGTCGGTGAGGTTGTCACTAAACCTGCTCCTGCCAAAGAGGAAACCGAGCCAAAAAAGTGGCAGGAAAGGCTGATCTGCAGACAAGGAAGTGCAAACAAAGGGCAAAGCAACGCAGAGGTAAAGCAGGCTGAATTGGCTAACCACTCACTATCTCACGGCAGGAAACAGAGAAACCAAAAGGGCGAGCGGAGTCCAGCTTCGGAGGAAGCAGGAGAGAAGGAAGACAAGTCTGATTAATATTGATACGGAAATTCCGGACTGGAACACACAGTGCCTCCCCCGCTCCCGCCCCCAGGGCAGGATGGCTTCCCAGGGCTCTTTGTCCTTCGGAGTCCACGTGCAGGTGGCAGCCAATCACTGCTTCTCTCTCATCATAGATGTTTATCTCTCTCCCCTTCTCCCTCCCTCTCTCTGAAATCAATAAACATGTGGGTTTTTTTTTAATTGAGAAAAAAAATGCATACAAGTCCTTCGGTTGATCTCTTACCCCCCTCCCTCCTGCCCCCCAACCCTCCCTGGCCTTCCCACTACAGTTTGACAATCAGTTTGAGGCAGCTCTGCCTCTGTATCTATTATTGTTCAAAAGTTTGTAATGGTCTTAATTATCCATGAATGAGTGAGATCATGTGGTATTTTTCCTTCATTGACTGGCTTATTTCACTTAGCATAATGCTCTCCAGTTCCATCCATGCTGTTGCAAATGGTAAGAGTTCCTTCTTTTTTACAGCAGCATAGTATTCCATCGTGTAGATGTACCACAGTTTTCTAATCCATTCATCTACTGATGGGCACTTAGGCTGAATAAACATGTTTTTAAAAATATTTTTTAAAGGACAAATTGAAATGTCTGTGTACTTATCCTCAGAACAAGCAATAAAATCTCAAGAAAGAAAAATAATTTTTTAAAAAGGGAAAGATTAATTCTATTTGACAAAGATTAAATATGGCAACGCTGCCTACTGTTGGAGGAGCAGATACAAACAAGGCAAGGCAGTGGGAGAATCCAGCCCAGAGCGCTCCCAGCCCCTGCCTTCCGGTGGGTTATTTATCTGCTCTTTCGATCACTTGACTCAGTCTCAGCATGACCAGGCCCCAGGGTCAAATCCTGAGAAGTCTCTCTCTCTCTCTCTCTCTTTTTTTTTTTTAAAGGTCCAGGTCTTTTTTTTTTTTTTTAAATATATTTTATTGATTTTTTACAGGGAGGAAGGGAGAGAGATAGAGAGTTAGAAACATCGATGAGAGAGAAACATCGATCAGCTGCCTCCTGCACATCTCCCACTGGGGATGTGCCCGCAACCCAGGTACATGCCCTTGACCGGAATCAAACCCGGGACCCTTCAGTCCGCAGGCTGACGCTCTATCCACTGAGCCAAACCGGTTTCGGCTCTCTCTCTTTTTTAAAAAATATGTATTTTTACTAATTTCAGAGAGGAGTTGTTTCAGGCCAATGCCCAAAAAAATGTATGTACAATGTCTGCATTACAAACTTTTTATAACAGAAAATTAGGAATAACCAAAATTTATCAAAATAACCAAAATTTCCATAAATTGTGGAATACATGTTGATACATTAACAATGAAGCACCAAAAAGTGGTTAAAAAGATTAAGTAAATCTGTACATATTGACAAGTAGTGGTACACAGGATATATTGTTACAGAAAACAAGGTATAGATCCCATTTTTGTTTAAAAATTAATGTGTATAGTGTACATATGTGTACATAGAGATTTAAAAGAACACAGCTACAAAAGATACCCAATTGTAACACTGGTGTGTGATTACAGAGGGGGCCAAACTTTCTACTTTAAAAATTACTATATATTTTTTTTGTTTGTTTTTATTACCAGACTTTGATTTTTTTAAAAAATTTAGTTGGGCCCTGGCTGGTTTGGCTCCATGGATAGAGCGTTGGCCTGCGGACTGAAGGGTCCCAGGTTCAATTCCAGTCAAGGGCATATGCCTGGGTTGCAGGCTTGGTCCCCAGTAGGGGGCGTGCAGGAAGCAGTTGATCCATGATTCTCTCTCATCATGGATGTTTCTATCTCTCTCTCTCCCTCTCCTTTCCTCTCTGAAATCAATAAAAAAACAACAACAAAAAAACACATTTAGTTGGGCCCTGGCGGGTTTGGCTCAGTGGATAGAGCTTCAGCCTTCGGACTCAGGGGTCCCAGGTTCGATTCCGGTCAAGGGCGTGTGCCTTGGTTGCGGGCACATCCCCAGTGGGGAGTGTGCAGGAGGCACTGATAGGTTTCTCTCTCATCGATGTTTCTGGCTCTCTATCCCTCTCCCTTCTTCTCTGTAAAAAATCAATAAAATATATTAAAAAACAAACAAACAATTTAGTTGGTCTTTTTTTACAGTGATGCAGTTCATAAGAACCTGAAAACCTCACACAGTTATCTGATCCTAAATTCCTAACTAGGCAGGTCAAGGTGGGTGGTCATGCCCGAGCATGTAACTTTTTAGTAAAATGTTTCTCTTTGCTTTTTTCCCCAGCACCTAGAAAAGAGCCTGGTCGTTATGTTAACATAAAAACATTCAAACCTGTATGTAATTTTTGTGAGTTTATTTGAGCCAAACTGTCGATAATTGCCTGGAAGCAGATTCCCAATGGATTGGGATAATGCTCTGGAGAATGGCCGTTTTTCACCTTGTTTCATACACTACAATCCAAAGAGGAGACATAAGGAGGTTACATGAAATCTGCTGGTGATAGATTACGGAGGCGGGAGAAAGCAAAGGCGGGAAGGAGGGGAGAAATTCTGGGATTGGATAAGAAGTGAAACGATAGCCCTAGCTGGCTTGGCTCAGTGAATAGAACATTGGCCTGCCGGCCTGCTGGACTGAAGGGTCCCGGGTTCGATTCCAGCCAAGGGCACATGCCCAGGTTTCGGGCTCACCCCCAGTAAGGGGTGTGCAGGAGGCAGCTGATCAATGATTCTCATTATTAATGTTTCTATCTCTCTCGTTCCCCCTTCCTCTCTGAAATCAATAAAAGTATATTTTGAAAAATAAGTAAAATGATAGACACATACTTCTGGTACTCAGGTGAGTACTGGATAGTTAACAGTCACAATTAAGAAGAGAACAATAACAATGAAGGAATTCATGGTCTCTGTCCTGGCACCCAGGTGGGTTTGGTTGTGCCCTGAGGGCTCAGGAAAAAGGGAAGCTACAAGTTACCCTGACATTTCATAGGTATATGTTATCTTTGCTGCAACAAGACCAGAGGCTCAGCTACGGTAGAAATGGACCTTGTCAGGGAAAACACTGGCCTAGGACATGACTACCCACCATAAATGCTTTTACTTAGTTTTCCTTTCAGACAACCCTTTGTGGTTACGTTAGGTCTTTGAGTTTGCAAGACCGCCACGCAGCCTTCCCTGAGCTTGTCAGGTTAGCATGTGGCCTCCCGCTCCCCCGTGATTAGGCTGAGCCTGTGGGCACCCATCAACTGTTCACCCTCAAAATTAAGCCTGATTCCTAGGTTCATCTTGTTCTGCTAGCGGTCAGTCTCGCTTGCTGGTATTTCACATGGGACAGGTTCTTGGTTTGCTTTAGAAGGCACATTCTATGGTTATTTGGGATCTTTTTCCCCTGTGATTTTTAAATGTTTGGATCGTTTATACCGTTTTGTTTTGTTTTTTTGCCAGGGTTGGGGCTTTGTTGCATAAGAGGTTACAACTGGATTCACGCTTGTCGAGGTCTGGGGGCCACCAAGTTAGAAACTATTTGGAAAGCGTTCCCTCAGTACGGACTTCCAGACCCCAAGCTGCTGACCCGGCTTCTTCACGCCTCTACGCGGGGCCCCCGCCCACGTGGCTCGAGGGCTGAGCCTCCACCTATGAGCCGGGAGGTCCTGGTTGGGTTCCCGGGTGCGGGCTCGATCCCCAATGTGGGGTGCGCAGGAGGGAGATGATCCACGATTCTCTCTTCATTGATGTTTCTATTTTCCTCCCCCTCTCCCTGTCTCTCTGTGAAATAAATAAAACATTTTTTCTTTAAAAAAAAACAAACAAACAAACCCAGGTGTGATTCCTGGGCACAATGCAATTCGGAAACAAAATTGTGCCTCTAAACTACTAGTTATAAAACACACGATTTGCCGAAACCGGTTTGGCTCAGTGGATAGAGCGTCGGCCTGCGGACTGAAAGGTCCCAGGTTCGATTCTGGTCAAGGGCATGTACCTGGGTTGCGGGCACATCCCCAGTAGGAGGTGTGCAGGAGGCAGCTGATCGATGTTTCTCTCTCATCGATGTTTCTAACTCTCTATCCCTCTCCCTTCCTCTCTGTAAAAAATCAATAAAATATATTTAAAAAATAAAAATAAAAATAAAAAATAAAACACACGATTTGCTTGGGTTTTCCGATTCTGAGTCTCGGTCCACGCAGCGACTTCAGCTCAGCACCCGGGCGAGTGGGGAGCAACCTGGGGAACCCGGCTTCTCCGCGTCGGGGTCCCAGTCCGACCCGCGCCCCCTGCACACGCCCCGCGCGGATTCGCGGCGCGGGGACCCCCGCAGGCGTCTCACTACAGCTTCCCCAGCAGCTCTGCGGGGAACCCGCGATGGGGTCTCAACTCTGACAAATTCACGCGAAGGCCCAGGAGCAGGTCCAGAAGCAGGAGTAGAGGGAGGAGCAGCAGCACCTAGAGCCCAGTCTTGGTCCCGCCCGCCTGACCAAATCGGGAGCTAAACTCCTATTGGCCCCGTCTCGCTCCGGAACCTCCTTTCCACCCAGCTCACCGCGGCGACGGACACTTGAGAACGACGCACCGCGCCCTCCGGAAGTACTTCCCTGAGCGGAAGCTTCTCTGCGCGATATAGCGGAAGTGTCTTCTCTTCCGGCCTCTTTGGTCTCGGCGGCAGAGGCAAGATGGTGAGTTGGTTGCAAGGGCTGTTCTAATCGCCTTCCATCCTCGTCCCCTGCGTCTCGCTCCTCGCTCTCCGTGGGGGTCCTGGCAAGGTCCCCGATAAGGGCAGCGGATGGACAGGAAAGGGACTCGCTGGGGCCCTCAAGACCCAGAAGAATGTCTCCTGACTGTACCTGGGGTGCTGAGCCTGTAGTCGTGGAACCGGAGCCGCTTTAGGTCCGTTGCTGCGATCCGAGCTTTGGGGTCCCGCACCGCCCTGCCCGCGGGTGGGCACTGAAGGAAGCAGCAGCTTGGTTTGGAGTGTTGGGCGCTGTAAGCAAAGGAATTAGTTGGTGGCGGGGCCGGGCAGGCTGCCTAAGGTTCTAGGATGAGGGTAGGTAGGAAAAACACACTTATCCCCCCCCCCCCCCCTCAAATGTAGCAGATTTCAAAGCACAGCACCTCTTGCGGAAAGCTTGAGATGACGTGAAAGGCCGGTGGTGACATTTTTTTCCGGTTAAAGGTTTTTATTGATAGAATCTCTGGTCCGGTTACTGCCTTTACCCACCAGCCGAGACGTGTCGGGTAGTGGTTTCTGATCGAGCCTTTCAGGAAAGCCCCGAACTCCCCCCGCGGCTCCAGCCCTTGGGACGGTCCCGTCTCCTCTAGTGTCCCGGCCCGAGGCGACCCGTGGCTGAGTTGTTTGCCCCTCCGTTTGCAGACGAAGGGGACGTCCTCGTTCGGCAAGCGCCGCAACAAGACGCACACGCTGTGCCGCCGCTGCGGCTCCAAGGCCTACCACCTGCAGAAGTCCACGTGCGGCAAGTGCGGCTACCCCGCCAAGCGCAAGAGGAAGTGTGAGTGCGGGGCCCGCGGGGGGCCCGAGGGGGGCGGCCTGGAGCTGGGCGAGGGTTAACGCCAATGACGAACCCGGGGGAGGCTCTGGCCTGATGGGCCAGCGGGGCCGGCCCGGGGCCCGGGGGGAGCCCGGCAGGCGCCTGACCCGCGTCTGTGTTGCAGACAACTGGAGTGCCAAGGCCAAGCGGCGGAACACCACCGGGACGGGCCGCATGCGGCACCTGAAAATCGTGTACCGCAGGTTCAGGTACAGCTTCATGGGCGGTGTGAGCGCGGAGGGGGGCCGGCTCGGTCACGTGCGGGTGTAAAATAGGGGTGCTGTCCCGACGAGGGGGAGGGGGTGTTGGAAGGTGTTTCCTGCCATCCAGGTTTTATTCATCTTCCAGTGAACTGTAGTGTGAGTTGTAAACGTCAGGGCGTGATTTGAGCTACAGTCTCAAAACGTGATGGCATTTACTAGTCGTGGCTACTCTCCCCGTTCGTGCCTAAACTCGCCATGGCAGTGGGTGTGTGAATGGGGTCTGGGGCCCGGCCTGGGGTTGCGTGGCTTTGGGCACGGCCGCTGGAGAGAACTTGTCAGTTGCTATTGCAGTTGTACAGAGAGAAATCTTCAGTCTTGTTACTGAAAGTCAGGCTTTAAAAGTTCGTTAGAAATGCAGGGATTTCAGCCTCAGCCTAGACTCATAAGCTGCATCTTAATGGTAGGTTTTTAAGCATTAACTGACCGAAGGCCTCAACTGAGGTGAATCCCTTGCTGTGAGCAGCTGCCCTGTGCAGTGTAGGATTTTGGCAGAATCCTTGGCTTTTCCGCCCACTCCGCTCCACATTTCCTAATTTCAAAAGACCAGGAAGCCGGGGCTTTGTAAGCAGTGGCCTTAGCTGTGTCTGTCCCTGTGCGGAGGTGATCGTTATTGTGCACAGTGGAGTGGACTTCTTGTCCAGTGGTCTGCTGGTGGCCCACGATGCAGGGCTTAAGAGCACGAACTGAACCAGACGTGGCCCTTTCTGTGCCTCAATCACAGTCTTCCTGGGGGGTAACAGCACTTGCCTTAGAGCAGGTGTGAATAGTGAATGAGTTAGAACAGGGGTGGGCAAACTTTGTGACTCGAGGGACACAGTGGATTCTTAAACTGGACCTGAGGGCTGGAACAAAAGCATGGATGGAGTGTTTGTGTGAACTAATATAAATTCAAAGTAAACATCATTACATAAAAGGGTACGGTCTTTTTTTGTTTGTTTGGTTGGTTTTTTTTTTTTAGTTTTATTCACTTCAAACAGGCCGGATCCTGCCCGTGGGCCGTAGTTTGCCCACGGCTGAGTTAGAATGTTGGGCACTGTCCAGCGTTTAGAAAATACCTGCATTTAATGTGCTCTTTGTGCTTCCTTGGCTAGGGGAAGGTAGTTAATACCTCTGCCTCAGCATAGGGATCCGTTTTCACAAGTACCTTGGGTCTCTTAACAGGTGGTGGGGAAATACTAGTCCAGTGCTCAGCACAACCTAGTGCATTGTTGAGTTTACTTTTCACGTGCAGTTACCTATATCCCTGAAATAGATACCTGGAAGCAGAAGGACACAAACTGTTGGAGCTTATCAGTGATGCTGTACAAATAAATGTCTGAACATATGAATTCAATATTGATTTCAACATATAACTGAGATAAGCTCATTAAAATCTGTTTTAGGAAAAAATAAGATGTATGTGTGGCGTTGCTGAGGTAACGGTTCTTGTTTTTAACTTCGTGCAGGCATGGATTCCGTGAAGGAACAACTCCTAAACCCAAGAGGGCAGCTGTTGCCGCATCCAGTTCATCTTAAGGATTTCAGTGATTAGTCTCGCAATAAATCTCGGTTTTCAAAAATATCTTGCGTGCTAAGGTATTTTTAATAGGCTTGTAGTGTTAACGAACTACATTTGGTGTGGGACAACTTACTATCAGATGTACTTGTTCAGTGGTGGCTTGGGAGTAATAACTTTTGTGCTGGGTTTCGATGCTGCTTAAGAGGATGAGAGCCAAGTGGAATTCCAGGTTCCTTCAAGCAGACAACACTGGAAGATGTAAAGAATATAGTAAGCCCTTGCTGGATTGGCTCAGTGGATAGAGCGTGTGGACTGAAGGGTCCTGGGTTCAAGTCCAGGTCAGGGCACATACAAATACATTTTTAAAAAAGAATATAGTAAGAGGTCTGGCTGGCTTGTCACAGTGGTTGAGCATCAACCTATGAACCAGGAGGTCATGGTTGGATTACTGGTCAAGGCACATGGGTGGGTTTTGGGCTGGATCCCCACTGTGGGGCGTGCAGGAGGCAGCCAATCAATGAGACTTATGATGGATGTTCTATCTCTCCCTCTCTGAAATCAATAGAAATATATTTTTTAAAAAATAGTAAGCGGTAAAGTTACACAGTTTATGTGGCTTATGGATGTTTAACATGTTAAGAGTAAATTAAAGCATACATTCCTTTTAGCAACATTCATTTGCTATAGAGCAGTGGTTCTCAACCTTGGCTGCACATTAGAATCACCTGGGAATCAAGGTTGAGAACCACTGCTATAGGGTAATGACTTTGGGGAGTGGTTGTCAATCCTATACAATAGGGCTTAGAGCACTGATGGTGAACCTTTTGAGCTCGGCGTGTCACGTAGAAATTTTTTGATATTTGCAACCATAGTAAAACAAACATTTTTGATATTTTACATATTTAAATGCCATTTAACAGAAAAATCAACCAGAAAAATGAATTCGTGTGTCACCTCTGACATGCGTGTCACAGGTTTGCCATCAGAGTACCAGTGAGATAGGAAGGTTAGGGGTCAAATGAATTTTTTAAATATGTTGTGGGTTTTTGCTTGGTTTGTTTTTAAAGAGTAAGGGAGAGGGGTAGAGAGATGGCAATATCCATGAGAGGAACATCATCGATCCACTGCCAACTGCATGACCCTACTGGGGATTGAGCCTGCACCCTGGGCATGTTCCCTGACCAGGAACAGAACCGGCTACCTCTTGTTTGCTAGGTCATTGCTCAACTGCTGAGCCACACCAGCCCAGCTAGAGGTCAAATGAATTCTATTTTAACTCATTCCAGTATCCAAAATGCTTTAACTCAATCCAGTACCTAACATTGTCAATGGGGTTTAAGTGAAAAACTAAAGCAACCAGCTAGGTGTGTGGAATTTGCCAGGGCCATATGCAAATGCAGTGGATTGAGTAGGAAAGGAACGCCAAGTATAAACTTACTGTAGACTAAAGGCAATGATAGATTGATCCCTGGTAGAACTTTGTTAACCTTCAACTGTGGGCGATCAAGGGTTTTTCTGTGTTAAAGTGCTCTGGGATATTGTGCCATGCTTTCCCAGTTTGGTGGCTTATTGCCAGAGTTCGGAAATGAGACAACTTTGTTGGACTGCTGAGTGAGGACAGATTACACAGCACAAGTGTTGTTGGAACAGTCACCATAAAATAGTTAAGTGCTGAGCTGCTGTCTAACTTGTAGCTTCTCATTTTAGGGTAGCATCCTTAATGTGACCTTCAGTGGGTTCTTGCGATCTTCATTGCCTCACCAGCTTGGTCTTACGGTGCTCTAGAATGCTTTCCCGAGATACTGATTACTGCCCTCGGCCTGCTTTTCCCTCAACTTATATTCACTTGTATAGAAGCCCCTGCTGATGGGAATCTCCATTGGGCTGCCTCCCAATATATGAAATAGTATTTTGGCTTGCTGAACTGAAATCTGACTTGTTCTCCAGACCTTTCTGAAGTTTCAGTATTACTAATGGCTGATTACTGAGTGATGGAGGGCCCATTAAGAGAGGTAGCACTCAGTATGGAGTAAATGATGGTAGTTCCCTGAGGCAAGAAAAGCCCTGTTCTGATAGTGTTAGACTTACATGGCTTTGCAAATAGATACTGAGCAAATGAAAAAAGTATTTGCTCTCCAAAATGTGTAGTGATTTGAACTCCTGAGTTATGTAGAGAAAATAAGTCCTTTAAGGGAAAGATCTTTGATAAAACAGGGTATTGGAGAAAGGTCTAGCTTCCTCAAGTTGGGGCAGGTGGTAGGAGTGACTGGGAAGGTAGCAAATATACCAGGTGACAAATGGTATTTCAGAAACAGCCACCTTGGGCAAACTGGGGGAAGAAAGAGTTGGTTGTATATGGTTCAGCCACCTCGGTAGAGAAGGTGAAGTCAGCGAAAACTGATTATGGTCCCTGTGTCCCAGGGGAGCAGCCCTCAGAAGTAAGCAGCTTCTCCAGGGAGGACAGGCAGGAAGCAGGAGGCCTCAGGGAAGTGCTGTCCAATTAGGGATGGCTCTGGAGAGCTCTGGGAACAGCTCAAGGAGGCGCAGCATGGCGCAGTGCTTCTAGGGCTGCAAGGGACTCCCGGTGGTGGGAGCAAGCTCCTTTCCTTAGGAGAGGAGACAGCTAAGGCACAGGGCACCTGTTAAAGGTGTACATTTGCTGGTAATAAAGATTTGGACAACAGTGAATGTTGTTGGAATGCATTCCTTTAATTAGGACCTATGGTACAATGTAGAATTAGTTTCGTAGCAAATTTGTCTTCATAATAGAATCCTTACTCATCTATGGCCTGGACACAGAATCTTAGTGCTAATCATACCTTGCAATATATAGAGGTCAAGATATCACTGAAATAATTTTATCACTGGATTAAATTTTTATGAGGTAATAGCAAGCCATTTTCCAATCATATTGATCAGAGTGAATCTGCCCTTTCCTGATACCCTCCCTCAAAAAAAAAATCTATATGAGGACATATTATGGAATAAAGTCTTCAATAGTTTTACATTTTGAGAACAGTTTTCAATTTTGAATGAATTTTTTTCATCAAAGAGACAACTCTTAGACTCTAAATAGATGAACTAATAGACTAAAGGCAGTATCACATTCTGTCTCATGGTATTTATCATTGTCTTGAGTTTAGACCAGGCGTGGGGAAAGTCCGGCCCATTGGCTGGCCTATCATTTGGTCTGGCCCTGTCCAGGCATTACGGGGGAGTGAGACTCAACCTGCATAAATCTGACCTGGCCAATACAAGTGTCTGTAAAATGTGCCAAACGAGCATTGTTTAACAAATACATGAGCCACAAATGCAAACTGCTTATGTAGTTGTAAATATTCCAGTAGCCACATTTAAAAATGTAAAAAAGTGAAGCTAATTTTAATGTGCTATTTCAACAGTATTTCCAATATATCATTTACTGTGTAATCAGTATAAAGAAATTACTGAGATCTTTTACATTCTCTTTCATATCAAGTCTTCAATACACAGTGTATATTATACTCAACACATCTCCATTCAAACTAGTCGTATTTCAAATGCTCAGTAGCTATATGTGGCTAGTGGTTCCCCTGCTGGGTAGCACAAGCCTACACAGTAACAAGTTTATTTTGGGGTTGAGTGGTCATATGGTAAAGTTGTCTTCATCACAAATAATGGTGCATTCACTAAGAATATAGGTACAATCAAAACAAAAGTTACTAGCTTTTAGGTCAGTTATTAATTGAAACCCAGTGTTTTACCTATAAAATGGTTGTATCTACCTCATAATGTTGATTGTGAAATGTTGCTCTGAGAACAAAATAAGATGGTGCATACAAAGTGCTCAGCATGGTTCCTTGCACTTGATAAGAGTTTGATAAGTGTTAGCAATTATTATCTTATATAATAAAAGCCTTAATATGCAAATTGTCCCCTCGGGTGGTCATTCGACCAGTTCAACTGCTTGCTATGATGTGTGCTGACCACCTGGGGCGGCAGCGAAGGCGGAGGCGCTGCTGGCCTCAGTGTGCCCCAATGAGAGTGGGACCACCTCAGGATGGAGCAGGTGAGCAGGCAGCACCAGGTCAAAGCAGGTGTGAGCGTGGGCTCAATCGCCCCTCAGATGGTGACCACCAGGGGGTGGGGCTGCTGCCTGCCCCCTCACTCCCCCCACAGCTCCCAGACGTTGGGGGGTGGAGGGGGAAGATTGCCCTCGCAGGCAGGATGGTGGAGCAGGTGAGGGTTGGCATCAGGCCAAGACGGGTGCCTGCAGGGGGGCAGGGGCCCGATCTCTGCAGGCCACCCCGAGGGACCCCACTGTGCACAAATTTGTGCACCGGGCCTCTAGTTACTATATAGATATCATTCCTTGATGAGGGGTATCATATTAGTCCAGATCTGAAACGACCCAATTACTAGGGGAAAATGGGAAACACTGACCCAGCATTTCCAATTCTAAACATGTATCCCACACAAGCACTATAGCATGGGCGCATACTTACATGCCAGTGGGCATTTGTTGTATTTGTAGTATTAAATAGAAACAACTAAATCCTCTAAGTAGAGGTTGTATTAAATAAGTTACAGTACATCCTTACAATGGAATTGTAATAGGTTTTTTAAAAAAACAAAAAGAACAGGCCTTTGTATAAAGCTATAATATAGTTTAGTATTGGTATAAGAATAAACAAAGCCCAGCCTGTGTGGCTCAGTGGTTGAGTATCAACCTATGAACCAAGAGGTCACAGTTCAATTATTGGTCAGGGCTGAATCCCCAGTAGGGGGCATACAGGAGGCAGCTGGTCAGTGATTCTCATCATTGATGTTTCCATCTCTCCCTTTCCCTTCCTTTCTGAAATCTACACTAATAAAAGAGAAATATGTAAATTGGTCATCACTCTGCTATACACCAGCCAATCAGGATGCATATGCAAATTAACCCAACAAAGATGGTGGGTTAATTTGCATATGCAGGTGCAGAGCAAAGACTGAAGGCTACTGCCCTAGGGAAAACGAAAGATGACTGAAGACTGAAGAGGCTTGGCTTATCCGCTGCAGCTAGACCAAAGGCTGGGTCCCGGGTGCTGGAGGAAAACCAGTGCTGGCAGCCAGGGGAAGGAAGGCCTATTGTGCGAATCTTCGTGTAACGGGCCTCTAGTAAAAAATAAGAATAGACATAAATCTGTGGGACATAATTGCATCCTGAAATAAACCCAAACACATATAATAGAGTGATTTTTAACAAAGATGCCAAGGTAATTCCATGGAGAAAGAAGTCTTTTCAACAAACGGTCCTGAAACAATTAGATAATTGTAGTGTGGGCGTGTGTGTAGGAGGGTAGTGGGTGGTGGTAGTGGGGACCCCCACACACCAGTAAGCAATTCTCAGACATCAGCAGGGTGTCCTTTAATTCCAGTCAATTCCCACACTACCTGGAGACAGCATTGAACCCTACAGGTTCAGTCTATAAGATTGCCCTTACCCCCACATCACTTCAGAACCAGCTGCAAACCCACTAGTTATGACCCACTAGTTAAAAACAGAAGTTCTCACAATCCCCCTCCTGGGGGCTCTTTCCATGAACTTGATAGAGTGGCTCACAGAACTCACCAAGATTTAGGAGTCACCTACACTAGTTAACAAGGGACAGTTACCCACAAACTAATTTTAATCACTGTCATTTCCTAGGGAGATTCTAATATAAATTGACTATCGATATTCTTTAAGTCAGGGGTCCTCAAACTTTTTAAACAGGGGGCCAGTTCACTGTCCCTCAGACCATTGGAGGGCCAAACTATAGTTTAAAAGAAAACTATGAACAAATTCCTATGCACACTGCACATACCTTATTTTGAAGTAAAAAAACAAATGTTTTCGGCGGGCTGCATGTGGCCCGCGGGCCGTAGTTTGAGGACCCCTGCTCTAAGTGTTTGGTCCCTGGAACCCTTAACTCTGCAAACCGGGGAAATGTCATCCATGATCATTGATCCACTTGTTTGGTGAGGATGCCCAATCTTTGCAGCAATACGCCTGTGTTACAGGCATATTCCTGGCTATCTTTACCTGAATGTCTCTTAGGTACCCCTTTGAGGGTATGTATCACAATCTAGCAAAGTGCCTAATACCTACCTAGTTATGTTTAATAAATATTGGGTATTAGTTATCATGTAAGTACGGCTCAGCTAAGGGAATATTCGGCTGCATTAACAGCAGTGGAGTGCTCAGAATGTGTAGTTCTGGTCGCCATGTTTAGAGGTGGACATTGAGGTATAATGTCCACCGGTCAGTGTCAGGTGCACTAACACCGAGACGTCCTTAGGAAGAGAAGTCTGCGTGCTCAGCTCCCTAGGAACCTCTGAGGGGCTACAGAGGAAGCAGCTGACAGTGCCTGCTGAGACCCGAGGTCTCGGCCAGCGTTGGGTCACTGGTATGTCTTCATCAGCGCTGACAATTTGCTTTGCTAGGGGCAGAGTTAAAACTGAAGCGCCTGGAAACGGTAGAAGCCACAGTCTACCTTATCTTTGTCTCTACACCGGAAGATGCCGAACAAGAGTATTATCTATTCTGGGGGGAGAGGGGGTTCAGAGAACTGCCATCTGAGATTAGGAGCTCCTCCTGAGCAGGGAACATGACCCTCATTCCCTATCTATCCACAGTGTCTGTGGGCAGGTGTCAGATGCCTGAAGAAAAGAAGAGAGTGAAGGTTTGGGGAACAGATCAATGGGAGAATGAAAGGAAGGGAGAGTGGAAGAAAATGTGACAATTTTTTTTAAAAAAAGGAATGAAGGAAAGAGAAAAGTAAATAAGGCTTATTGCTTCTTAGAAACTGTAAATTGGATTCAGTTTTTAATGGGACAAAATAAAACAGCAGTAAAAGCTACTTAGGCTAGACTGGGAGACCGGACAGGATGACTTCTAATCAATTCAATTATTTGATCTATGATTTTAGGTTTAATTTCTCCAACAATGCTTTTGAGTGCATAGTGGCATTTAATAAATACTTATTAAATAGAATCATAGTCCAAAATAACGCCAAAGGGCCCAGCCAGTGTGGCTCAGTGGATTGATCGCTGTCCCATGCACTGAAAGGTTGCTGGTTTGATTCCCGGTCAGTGCACATGCCAGGATTTTGAATTTCAGGGCTCAACCCCAGCCAGGGGCATGCATCGATGTTCCATCCCTCTCTCCCTCTCCTCTCTCTCTAAAATAAATAAAAACATATTTTAAAGTAACACCAAAGTGGAAGCAAACTGATGTTTCCACTAAAAATAAGTTTGTATTACTTTTCTTTTCCCCCCTGTAATTTTGTAACATACTTTTAAAAAATATAATTCTTTATTGTTGAAAGTATTACATATATCCCCTTTCCCCCCTTATTTTCTTAATTGGGTCTTTATAGTTTCAAGAAGAGATTGGCAGTGGGTTTGCAAAATTCCGCTTCAGTTTGTTCCCTGGTAAGATGCTCTGTGGCTTAGTTGGCACTGTACACAGCTGAGGTAACTTGTGATTTTTTTTTCTTTTAAAGAAATAACAAACTTGCTGGGCTAAATTCTAGACATGATACACATTTAAAGTATTTTAAGATGCTATTTGGGGGCGGGGAGATTAAAGTGTTTTTTGTTTGTTCGTTTTTTCTCTAAGAGAATCTAGAGAGCTCTTTTTACTTAGTGGAGATCCAAAAAGCTTTGAGCTGCAGAAACTCACAGGCAAACCACGGAAGGTGGAGAAATCAGCAAAAATCACAGCAGTAACCACTGCCCTGCCCCCCAAATATCTCAGTAATCAAAGATTTCTCAACTTTTTGGCCCTTCAAAATAGGAGCAGTCCATAGTAAAGCGGGAACTGGTGATCTCTCCAAGGCTAGCTGTAACTGCTCTCTGCTTAGCCGATGTAATTCTAAGCTCCAAGGCTTTTGCTGCCCCCATCGCTACCTTGCTGGAAACAAAACAGTGCTCCGTGCATGCCACTTTGATTTCCTAAACAAGGAGCATAGAAAAATCAGGACAGGTTGGTAACTTTCACTGGAAGAAAATAACATTTTTAGTCTTTTCCTTTTTAAATAATATTTTCATGAAGAGCCCAACTCTTTGCCCATTGACACTGGCCCAAATGCTATGACACTGCAAAACTGAGATCATATAAACAGTGTTGTTGTTTTTTACACTTGATTTTGCCCAAGTTGGAGAAACATAATTGAGTAACAGACGCACTTACCTTTTTTTTTTTTTTTTACAAATAAAGTGTATTTATTAAAAATGAGTATACTTTCTCTACTTCCCCTGTGATATGGCATGATCCCATTTGTATAGGAAACAGTCTACATCTTACTCTCTCCAAGTACAATAAATATTTGTCCATCCCTGTCCGCCTCCTGCTGGGACCTCTGAAGAGGACAGTCACCGCGCTGGTGGCCAGGATTTTGCACTCGGTGGTGCAGAGGCCCCCAGGCAGACCACATGCTGTGACCAAAGGTGTGGAGTGTCTCTCCTGTCCAGATAGGACTTGTCATAAAGTTACCAAGTCAAGAATTCCAGAAAAAGTGTTTCACCCTTCACCTGCAGACCATGAAACATATGGTGGGATCCTCTAAACTGCATAGCGCGACCAGAATAAAAAGTACAAAAAGACGTCCATGTTGGGGAAAAGATGTAATAAAGATGCCTGGATTAGAAAGAGTGCCTACTCCTCAATTCCCAGGAACATCCCTCTGGTGAAGGCAACAGTGAAAGAGGTTACACATTAAGAATCAAGCCCCCAGGTGGTCGCAAGGAGCAGGTCACGGCTCACCTGCCCCCAGGAGCACTGGGGGGGTGAGTGCAGGGGTATGTGAGCCCCCCGGACCAGGAAGCAATGCGGTCCTAACGCCACAGCTGTTTCCATCATTTTTTGTTAAAGATGGTGCGAAAGTGTTCTCACTAAAACAGCATATTATAAAGGCTAGTCGTTTCTACTGACTGAAAACAAATTGTCGACTGCTCTGATGCACGCAACCCTAAGTCTTGTTTTCCCTTCAGTGAAAGCCTACATTTGACGGGTCATCTTAAACATGAATTCCTAGACCTCAGAACGTCGGGGTAATAAGTACCCGGGCCTGGAACACAAATACAGCCCCTCATCGCCCCTCCCCACCTTGCCCTTCCCGCAGAGCGGCTTGCAGGAGGGGATATCTGGAAAGGGTCCGGGGGAGGCGGACCCACACGCTCCCGGGGCTGTCGCGGTGCCCAGGCGCAACTCACTGGCCCAAAGTCAAAGCCGAGCGGCGGGGGCGGGGGTTGAGCAACTCCCTCCCGGCAGCAAGTGACAAGCCCCGGGGGGCTCCGGGCTCCACCCCCGCAGGGAGCGTGCGAGGTGAGGAGGCAGCGGCCGGGCGGCGTCCCAGCCGCGTTTCAGTTCAGACTGCGCTCCGACCGCGCCGCGCGTGTGCGCTCCCGGGCGCGCTCGCACCGGACCGCCGTCCCCGCCGGCGGCGATCGCCCGGGGCCCCGCGGCGGGCGCGGGCTCGGGCTCGGCGGGAGCGGGCAGCCCGCGAGAGGCCGCCCTGCCCGGCGGCCGGCGAGCCCTCCCGCGCGCAGGTGGGCGGAGGGCGCGGGCGGAGGGCGCGGCGCGCGGGGACGGCCCGGACCGCCAGGGGGAGCGTCGGCGCCGACGGCGGCGGGGCGGCGGCGGGCTGGGCTGGGCGGCGGCTGCGGCGGGCTCCCTCCCGCGTCCCCACCCTCCTCCCGTCCGCCCGGGCTGCCCGCCCCCTCCGCCCCCTGCCGGCGCCATGCGCAGGCTCAGTTCCTGGAGAAAGATGGCGACAGCCGAGAAGCAGAAACACGACGGGAGGGTGAAGATCGGCCACTACATCCTGGGGGACACGCTGGGCGTGGGCACCTTCGGCAAAGTGAAGGGTGAGGACCCGGGGCGAGGCGGAGCCCCGGGCGGGACCGGCCGCAGGGCTGCTGGCTCCGCTGCATCCCCCGCCCCGGCGATACCCGGCTCCGGGCTCGCCGTGCGCCCGGCGGGAGCGGGGCCCGGGGCGGCGGGACTGCGGCGCGGCCAGCGGGCCGGGTGGGGGCGGGTGGGGCCGGTCGCCATGGCGACGGCGCCGCGGCCGGGCGGGTGCGCGCGGGGGGCGGCGGTGCCCGGGGCCCCGGGGGGGCGCGGCCGCGGCGCGGGGTCCCGGCGCGGGGCCCGGGGAGGCGGCCCCGTCCTCCGGCCGCGCTCCCTGGGCTCGGGGCCAGCCCATCGCGCCCGGGGCAGCCCTCGGCATTGTCCGCATTTCCGTCCTCTCCGTGCGGCTGGCGACCTACCTGCTCTGGCGGGTTCCCAAGTGTGAGGTGTGTTCCTGCCCAAGTCAGGGTGCGTTGGGGGTGGCTGACAGAATTGAGACAGACAGACAGACAGGCCATCTGGTCGGAAAGGACGCCTCGGTTTTCGGAGGAGCCAATGAATAATGAACTGTCCTGCATTTGCGATGCGCGGTTTCTGTTCTGAATGCAGACTCCATGCCTCCAGGGTTCCCGCAGGACCAGGTCCGCAGTCTCTGTGCCAAACCTGGTAGGTCGTGCGGGTGTGGCGTCCAGATCGGACTCGCTAGTTCATTCATGCAGTTCCTTTCCATTCATTTGCACGGGGCCTTTACATTTTAATAAGCAATTTAGTGTGCATCATTAGGAAACATTTTTTAGAAATGAAACGTCTGGACTCTCTTTCCCATGTGTTTCAACACGGTGTTCTGGAAATAGAAACTTGCTCTCCAAGCCCACCAGTTCTGGCACAAGAAGTTTAATTGCAAACTTTGTGAGGCATAATTTCCTTTTTTTTTTTTTCATTAAGACATTTGACTGTGTTATGAGGGATGCAGAGGAAAATAGTATGAAACGCATACTAATTCATGCATTGGCTTTGGATAAATAATAGCCTATGACTTGCATATCAAGATTTGACTTGAAAGAAAGGAAAGTTTGTGAAAGTCTGTACAGCGAATGAACTAACCGAGTCTTGCTCTCCCAGAGCTAAATAAACATTTTCTGATTTTATCTAGGGATGGAAGAGGAGAACCCTTCCTTCTCTTGCCCTTTCTGAGTCATAGAACTGGAAAAGTGCTGTGTAGCCCACAGGGAACCAGCTGCCTAAACCTTCTTATGAGAATCAGCAAGGCCAACAATGTAAGAAAGTAAGAAGCAAATGCCAGGCTAGGGTGATAGCGGCCGGTAGGGTGGGTCTGCATTCGGTCAGTGAGGCGGTTTGGTGCCCTTGACGTTATCTATTTATTTTGGCTGTGCTGTCTCTCGTTAGCAATTGCAGACTGACTGGAGTTTACAAGTATCGCTCAGAAGTGCTCATTAGTGACCCCCAAGTAGTGATGACAATAGTGATGTGCTCACCTCCCCCACCGTCCTGCTTGGGATGCTCATCATTCTCCTAATATAGACCTGAGCAGTCAGGTCCCTCTCTCTCTCTCTCTCTAATTTGCTAGGAGGCTTTTGGCATGGCAGACAGGAAAGCAAGAGGAAATCTTCCGTTTTCCGGATTTGTTCTGTGATGTGGTTGTGTGCCATGAGCAACAGCGGCTGCTGTTCCTTAACCTTCACTCGTCCCCATGTGCCTCACGCTGTCAAAGTCAACAGCATACAATAAGTCAGCAGCTTCACCAAATATAGAAGGGCCACGATTAGCCAAGGGAACGTAGGTTTTATAGGTATGGTTCAGTTTGTTCATAAATACAGTAGTCGATGTTGGTCAGAATCCTCAACCAGTGCATTTTTTTTTTTTTTTTAATCATCACCAGAGGACATGTTTACTGATTTTATAGGGAGAGGAGGGGAGAGAGAGCGAGAGAAAGAAAAACAAACATTGGAGTGAGAAACATTCATCAGCTGCCTTTCGTAGGGGCCCCATTGGGGACCGAAACCACAACCTAGGTATGTACCCTGACCTGTAATTGAACCCATGACAGTGTTCTAACCAAATGAGCCACCTGGCCAGGGCTCAACCAGTACATTTTTATTTATTTTTTTTATTTATTTTAAAATATATTTTATTGATTTTTTACAGAGAGGAAGGGAGAGGGATAGAGAGTTAGAAACATTGATGAGGGAGAAACATCGATCAGCTGCCCCCTGCACACTCCCCACTGGGGATGTGCCCGGAACCAAGGTACTTGCCCTTGACCGGAATCGAACCTGGGACCCTTGAGTCCGCAGGCCGACACTCTATCCGCTGAGCCAAACCGGTTAGGGCAACCAGTACATTTTTAAGTTGTTAAACAGTTGGGATACTTTTTATCCTAAGTTATAGAAACTCCAACTCAACTTAGCCAAGAACATCTTTTCCTGTCGTGCTCTCTCCAGAGGAAGTGCCAGCATACCTGTCATGAATCTCCTTGGCTCATCCAGTCCCTCAGGCCAGGAATGCCTTGTGCCAACTGGCTTAGGCTGTGTTCCTGAGTAGGCACTAGCAGGGGAGATGGAATTACCCTTGGAGGGAGATGGCCACTCTTGGGGGTGTGTGTGTGTAGGGGTGGGGAGGGGAATCTTATGAAGTGCTTGGATAGTGTGGGGGAGCAGGGAGATATCTATACAGAAGTGGGTATTGGGAGAAAGTGGGATATAGCTGCTCAGTGGGCAGGCAAAGATAGCTACTGTAGAGGTGACGTTGGTAACTTACACTAGCTTTAATCTGGCAAGAATTCTTATGAATACTATTAGCCATATATAGGGTGTCCCAAAAAATGTACACACATTCATTTCCGTAGATTCTTTTAAATTTTGAAAATGAACAGTATGTTAATAAACACTGACTTATAATCATTCCAAGTATATACATTTTGGGGGGACATCTTGTATTTCAGTGGAGACAATTTGGAGTAGATAGAGCTTTTAAAGTTAGTTAAACACATTGGTAAATTTAACCTAGAAAAGGAACCTAATTTTTCTGATATGCAGAACAATTTCCAATATCATATTCCATGCTTAGATGAAATTTAATTTTTGGGAAGGAGGGGACTGTAAATTTATAGTGATTATTTTGTTTCCTAATACAAGATAAAAAAACTTAATGGTAACATTTTGAGGGGACAATTTAAACAGACAACAGGGTTCAGGGTTAATTTGAAAATATGCTTGAATTATCTTTTATTACTTCCAAGGTTTTTCTTTTTTTCCTGGTTGTTAAGGTGTTAGTCTAAGGTGTTAGTCTCCACTCCCTTGCTGGTCCACTCTCCTTCCCTCCCAGGTAGAATAATTATAAAAGCATGAATGAACAAAGAGTCATGTGACTATTGCTTGATTAAACTGGCAGTTTTTGTTAGTTTTCCAAGAGAAGGCTGCCTTTTTAGTGGGCTGGGTGTGTCTTTGGCAAATGAGTAGTTTATACATAGAATCTATTAAGTTGGCAAGTATTTCTACATAAAACTGCAATTTCAGGTTAATAGGTGACGGTTCTCTTTGTGAATGAATCATAGTGGAAGTTATTTAAACATTTCTTTAAGTAAAAAATCTTATGTATGAACAAGAGCTATATATATTAGCATGAATGAATCACAAATATGTAAGACTAGGTCACTAAAACAGAAGTAGAAGGATATGTACACTCATTTATTTAAAGTCTAGAAATTTATCCTATAGTTGCACTCATGTGTGAAATAATGAGTTATTTATTGCCATATTTTTTGTAAATGCAAAAGATTGGAAGTAAGTTCTAATAGGATAAAAGTTATGGTTTATCCATACAGTGATATGCCTTGCAAACATGAAAAAAAAAAAGCAAGAGACTTTATGCAATTTAGGGAACAATTTTTAGGTGTAGTTTTAAGAGGAAAAACAAGGGGATAGTAGAACAATGTGTATAATATACCTACCATCTATCTATATATATAAAAGCCTAAGCAACCGTCTGGTAGCTATGACACGCAATGACCACCAGGGAGCAGACGCTCAACGCAGGAGCTGCTGAACTGCAATGACTTGGCAGCTGCAGTTCTCGGGTGACATACCCAGAATCAGAGAGGAGGGAGCCCAATTCTGGGGTGCGTCACCCAGGAACCACCCTTCTGCAATCCAGGACCCCTCAGGGGATGTTGGAGAGCCAGTTTCGGCCGGATCCCTGCAGGCCAGGCCGAGGAACCCCACCGGTGCATGAATCTGTGCACCGGGCCTCTAGTCCAAATGTATAAAGAGCCAGGGTCCGTCAAGACCTAAACGTCCAGATGGATGACCGAACACCAGGCTAGGGTCTCGGCCTGCGCAGTGGAAGTCAGTCCTGGGTCCCGGCCGCTCGTGGCGTGGTGGCGGGAGGGAGATGTGGGAACAGAGCCATGTTGTGATCTGACTGGCCTCTTGGTCCCTCCCCCCAAGCCCGCAGATCCTGGGGAACCAAAGCCATGCTACAATGGGACTGTACCCTACTCGAGGGGTCCTGGATTGTGAGAGCATGCAGGCTGAGCTGAGAGACCACCCCCCCCCCCCCCCCCCCCCCCCGCCCCTGAGTGCACGAATTTTTGTGCATCGGGCCTCTAGTTTATATATAAGGTGTCCGAAAATTCACACAAGATTTGAATTTTGCGTGAGCATTAACAACAACAACAAATAAAAGCCTAATTTTACTTGGTTTATTGAATCAGATTCTAATATCTGTTGCCCTTTGATTTCAATCCCTTCAATTTGATAAGCATTACCAAGTACCAATGATGGCCCAGGAGCAGGGACAATGAAGACCAGTGAAGACCATGGCTTTGCATATGTGCCAGCAAAGCCGTGGAGGCCATTTACCCGATGTGCTATTCCATACATAACCCTATACTGTATACTTTATGAATCAATCAAAAATGTACAATTTTTAATTATAAACCTGTGTTTTCTATCAAAATTACTCCTTGCGTGAATTTTGGGACACCCTATATAAAAAGCAGGGCAAGTATTTGCTTATGTATAAAGTATCTTTTAAAGATGCACATGAAACTGTTACAGTAGTTACTCAGGGAGGGGAACTAGGTAGTAGGAGACATTTCACTGTGTATCCTTTTGTACTTTTGAATTGTGTGCTGTAGGTATTGTGTGTTCAAAACATTTTTCAAAATTAAATTTGCAAGGTAAGCATAGGAAGACAATGCTGCTATATTGTCTATGGATTCATACTTGTGGGAAAGACAAACACCACATTCAAGATAGTGGTTATCTCGGGAGAGAGGAAGGAGAAAGATCTGTGAGGAGTCGTACTGGACTTCACTTGCACTGTTTACTGCTTAAGCTTGTGGTGGGTGAGACGTGGGTATTTGGTATGCCTCTTGGGATGTCTGAAGTGTTTTATTAAAAGGTAGCTTTCTCATCCTGGCTGGGTGGCTCAGTTGGTTAGAACGTCATCCATACACCAAGAAGGCTGCGGGTTCGAGGTTGGGGCACATACGGGAAGCAACTAATCAACATTTCTCACATCGGTGTTTCTCTCTCTCTCTCTCTCTCTCTCTCTCTCTCTCTCTCTCTCTCTCAAATCAACGAACATATCCTCAGGTGAGTATTAAAAAAATAAAGGTAGCTACCCTAGCTGGTTTGGCTCAGTGGATAGAGCGTCAGCCTGTGGACTGAAGGGTCTCAGGTTCGATTCCGCCCAGGGGCACATGCCTGAGTTTCGAGGTGTGCAGGAGGCAGCCGATCAGTGATTCTCTCTCATCATTGATGTTTCTATCTCTCTCTCCTCCCTTCCTCTCTGAAATCAATAACGAAATATATTTTTAAAAAGTTAAAAAAATAAATAAAGGTAGCTTTCTGAAATTTTCACATATAGCTTTTAAAGCTTACCCCTCTCCAGGATTTTTATCTTTTGATAATATTTTTAGAAGTGAGATTTTTTTTATTCTTTTAATTTTAGAGTGGGGATGAAATCGTTAGGTGATTAGAATATCTTCAGTAGATATTTCTAACTTTGTGGGTGGTATCTCTTTCCTATTTAAAATCCTCTCTTTCAAAGTATGATCCTGTTTCACTTCAGGATTACATATCTGATTAGAAGAGCATTTGTTGCAATGTTCCACAGTTAGACAAAGTTCCCTTAGAGAGCAAGAACAGGTTGTTAGCTCATATTTAGTTGACTAATCTGTTCTGTGAGGAAGATGTGAATTCCGGTAACGTTTGCTGTGAATGATATGCAAGTCTTCCATTTTGTTCAAAAGCAACACCTTAGCACTACTGCCAAACAGTGAGAGTCTGAAGAGTAGAATTTTGCGCTTTGGAAAAGGGGGACATCTCTTAGTAACGCATACCCCGACAAAGCCCATGTATGACATTCATCGATTATGGAGCAGCAGTTAAGCAACTGAGCTTAGTCAGTGGAGAATCTTTAGACTGCTTTGGAGAAAACTAGGTTTCTTGTGAGGCTAAATGTGACAATGTGTGTTTCCTAAGCTATAGGACACTCTAGTTTTAGAAGTATTATGCTACTGGCATTGAAGTATTTTGGTAACTGGGTTCAAGGCAAATCCTTCTGTTCCTATATGTAAAGAAAATACACAGGTAATCATCTGATGGCCTTAAATTGCCAAGATTTGCTGGTTAGTGGGGACACTGCCTTCTCTGATAGAGGAAATACTTTAGAGTCATAAGTGTTGGGACATTATTTGAAAACCTTGAAAGGAAAAACCTATGTCCAGTTAAGACTGGGAAATGCCAAGTTAAACACACCTCACAGGTTTCTTTACTAAAGGGCTTTTCAGAGCCTTTGCATTGTTAATATGCATAATGAGCCGAAACCGGTTTGGCTCAGTGGATAGAGCGTCGGCCTGCGGACTGAGGGGTCCCAGGTTCGATTCCGGTCAAGGGCATGTGCCTTGGTTGCGGGCATATCCCCAGGAGGAGATGTGCAGGAGGCAGCTGATCGATGTTTCTCTCTCATCGATGTTTCTAGCTCTCTATCCCTCTCCCTTCCTCTCTGTAAAAAATCAATAAAATATATTTAAAAAAAAAATGCATAATGAGTTTCTTTTTTTTTTTTTAATATGAGAACATCTGATTTTTAAAAAAAGATTTATTGATTGATTTTAGAGAGAGAGGGGGCGGGAGGGAAAGAGAAACATCAATTTGTTGTTCCACTTACTTGTGCATTCATTGGTTGCTGCTTGAATGTGCCCTGACCAGAGATTGAACCTGCAACCTTGGCATATCGAGATGACATGCTAACCACCTGAGCTACCTGGAGAGAGTTTTGAAAATGGAGAATAGACTTCCTTGAGTATGAAATCTCTTTCTGTGGAGAGTCTCCAGTCCTAGTGTTTTGTAGAGCATATTTTATAACATCTATTATACTGACTTTAGTTTTATGATTTTTCCAGTCCATAGACAATTAGAATCTCTTCATTAGAGCATTGGAAGGGGGCTGTAAGAGCTGGCTCTTGATAGTCTGTGAAGGATGAGACACGACTTCAAAAAGCAGAAAACCTCAGGAACTGGAACATACAGTCTAGGAGTAAGAAGGCCTGTCCTTTGGACAGCATGGCGGGACCTGGAGAGCATTGTGCTAAGTGAAATAAGCCAGTCAGAGGACGACAGGTACCCTATGATTTCACTCAGATGTGGAATCTAATGAACTCACTGAACCACCAAGCTAAATAGAGACAGACTCATAGATAGAGAGCAGGCAGACAGCTCTGGTTGGCGGTGTTGAGGGTGATGGAGGGACTGAGAAAAAAAAGAGAGAGAGAAAGAGCTCATGGACATGGACAACAGGGTGGTGAGTGTGGGGTGGAGGGGGCTGGGTGAGGTGGTAGAGGGCATAGAGGGGATAAAAGGTGATGGGGGGAAAAAAAGTCCTATCCGGCCAAGTAACTCCTACGGGTGTCACTGAGGGCATAGGGAGTGACTGCTGTTCTCACGCTGACCGTCTGCTTGGGTCCTAGTCCTGTACAGTGCGCTCCGTTGAAGAGTACATGAGCATGTGCAGTAGCTCAGAAACCTGTTTTCTAAAGAGATTATTTCTGTTAGCTTGTTCATGTTATTGGTGAATATCATTCTGGAAAATTGACTTATAAACTGATAAACTTACTGTATCAGTTTCCCAGGGCTGTAGTGACAAAGTGCCACAAACCGGGCAGCTTAAAACAACAAAGGTGTAAGGTATTCTTCACAGTTCCGGAGGCCAGAAGCCCAGAAGCAAGGGGTAGGAGGGCCACAGCCCTTTTGAAAGCGGGGCGGGGTGGGAGACGGGGGTGGGAGGGTGGTGGTGGCGGGGCTTGTCCCTTGCCTCCTCCAGCTTCTGGTGGCTGCTGGCCTTCCTCCGCAGCAAGGCTACAAATCCCTGCCTCACATGGCCGCCACCTGTATGTGTGAGTTGGTGTGTTGTTTCTTTCTGAGTCTCTCCTTTTCTTATAAGGACACCAGACACTAGATCTAGAGTTCACTAATTACATCTGCAAAGACTATTTCCAAATAAGATTACTTGCTGAGCTTCCAGGTGGACTTGAATTTGGGGAGGAGGAATACTATTTAACCCACTACAACAACACTTGCATTATATTTTATGTGCCTATAGTTTTATGCTCTTCATTTGTCCTTAATGATACCCTAATTTTTTTTAATGACTTTTAAATTGGTGTGATAGAGTAAATAAAATATCTTCTTGGCATCTTGTCTTAAAACATTGAAATTGACATAAGACAAGTTTTTGGTAGACTGGATTCATTTTCTCATACAGGAAAAGGTCACAGTAGCAGTGCCTGGCATATGGTAGTTGCAGGCATTCATTAACTATTTCTTTTTCTTTTTTTAAATATATAGTTTATTGATTTTTTACAGAGAGGAAGGGAGAGGGAATAGAGAGTTAGAAACATCGATGGGAGAGAAACATTGATCAGCTGCCTCCTGCACACCTCCTTCTGGGGATGTGCCCACAACCAAGGTACATGCCCTCGATTGGAATCGAACCTGGGACCCTCCAGTCCGCAGGCCAATGCTCTATCCACCAAGCCAAACCGGTTAGGGCTCATTAACTATTTCTTAAATGAACAAATGAATGTTTAGAATAATTATTACTCAGTCTATTCTTTTTAAAACTATAAGACTATAAATTAAGGAGTCCTCTGATATCTTAATTTCTACTATTTGTGTTTTATTAAAAGGATATCTATATATTATTATACCAAGTAATGTCCATTTGAGGATTTTTTTTTTAATTTATCACTTTTCACTTATCATTTTTGGAAAATGCACAACATTTTGAGACACACCTGGGTTCATGTTTTGGCTTTGCAAGCCACTTGCTGTGTCATTTCATCTTCCGGTGATGCGTTAGCTGTGAAGTGTTGCTAATAACACAGATCTTCCAGGGTTGGTGAGAGAGTCAGTATATCCGGGGACAAAGTGGGGATGCCATGAATATTAGCTAGTAAATTGTATACCTAAATTACTTTACATATTAACTAGATTTATATTTTTAAACATAGTGTTCATTTAAAGAATCTGATTTACACTGAAGCCAGATGAGCCTGTTTTTTTTGCCTCTGTGCTCTTCTGTGACTGAGTCAGGCAGGGTGCCTGTAGTTTTCAGATGGTGGGCAGAGTCCCCACCAGGGACTTGGTGCTATGTGAATACAGTAAACCCTCGACTTAATGGACAAAACTTCCGGTCCATATGTCATATTTGAAAATTAACACCCTCTTAATTTTAAAATGCTTTTAACCAAGATTTGCTTCCAATTAAATTAACAGGTGCAGTGATCCTCCCCAGTTACTCATGAGTTGAATTTTACTTGGTTCCCTAGTCCCTTCCCTCTAATTATTGCTAATTTCTTTCTTATTTTCTGGTGTGTGTTACATAAATGTTTCTGTCACATTTCTGCTATAACTTACTGCTTTCGAAATGTTTTTTCTCTGTTGCAAGAGCCATCTTGCTCTGCTCTTATTTCATAACTTCTGCATTCTCTTAACTATCGCTCTGAAATAGTTAATGATTTGTCCATTTCTGGGGTGATCTTCATGTGTATTCTCCTCCCCCCCTCCCCTTTTATCCTTTTGCACTCTAATTTTTTTTTACCTTGCCGTTACTTTGGTCGCCTTCAGTGGCGAGGTCGGTCCCAGGAGCCCAGGTCGCTTTGGGTCAGGACTTTTCCCTGGCGCATCACCTGGCACACGGATGCTCCGTGCGTGATGCCAGCGGGACAAGTCTGAGGGTGCTTGGGATCTCCTCTTGCAGCGCCTCGTTTACTGACAGAAAACTAAGTGTGGGGTTTGGGATAAACCCGGTTGTTTTCTTAAACTGCACTGAGCAGGGGGTGATATGCGAAGAGACTGGCTGACTTGTGCTAAGGGTCAGACTGAAGTGGGTTCTGCTCTCATAGCCTTTCCAGCTCTCAGTCGGCCAGTATTCCCACTGTGGTGCCTGTTTCCAGGCTGTGTCAGCTGTGCAGTTACTGGGGAAGGTTCCTGGTCAGCAGGGGAGGGGGGTTGGGGAGTCTGCAGCTGAGACAGATGAGATTCCTTCTTCGGGTATCAACGAACTAGGTCTAGAAAGAAAACGCTTCCCGAGAGCCGTATCAGAAATAAGAATGTGCGGGACTCCCACGGTTCATTTCAGCTGTGACTGTCGGGTTTTCTTCCTCGCTCAGCTCGGCATGTTTTCGTGAGGTTTTGGTGGAAGCATGTCCAGTGCCGTCTGTGACTGCCCTCTTTCAGGAGCTGCTGTCACTCCGTGGCCAGGGATGGTTCTGAGATTAGTTGGGCTATATAAAGGGTGGTTAAATTTAGAGATTCCTTTTGCATTGTGGTGATTCTAAAATGGCATTTTACCTCCTGATCCTGTGCTAATCCTCCGGGTGACAGTGGGCTGCGCTCCGTCCCACGGCGGCTCTTTGCTGGGAGGGTTTCACTGTAGAGGTTTTGTGAAGGTTACAGGGTCGGGCAGCGTGGAGGTTGAACTTGGGTGGGCTTTTTCTCCCTTGTGAAATATCCGTATGACCTGACCTGCGTTTTATATTACTAATGAAAACAGTTAAGCAAACAGCTTTAACATTTCAATACACTGAGGACTGCCCGTGCCTTGTCCTGGCCTCCCAATTGCAGGGGCTGTGGGGGCGGAGGAGCCCCTCACTCGCTGTCTGGGTTAGCCTGGTGGGGACGATGCCGACCTGTAGAAAACCATTGGACCCCGTGATCTGTAAGGTTCTCACTCGTGGTTTGTTTGTTTTTTAATCCTCACCCGAGGAGATGTTTCATTGATTTGAGAGAGAGAGAGAGAGAGAGAGAGAGAGAGAGACATTGATGTGAGAGAGAAACATTGGTTGCCTTCTCATAAGAGCCCAACCAGGGATCAAACCCGAAACCTTTCGGTGTGCAGGACGAGAGGACGTTCCAACCAACTGAGCCACACCAACAGGCTCCCTCTTGTTTCTATACATGTGTATGTACAGTTGGTTTCAGAGGGGAAGGGCGGGGGAGAAAGAGAAAACATAAGTGATGAAAGTCATTGCTTGGCTGCCTCCTGCACGCCCCCTACTGGGGATCGAGCCCAAAACTGGGCATGTGCCCTGACTGGGAATTGAACAGTGGCTTCCTGGTTCATAGGTGGGCTCTTGGGGGTTTTTAAAGGATAATGAGGCTCAGCTTTATCCCACATCCCATTGTATGAATCTGCTTGGGCTGCCACAACAAAATACAGCTGACCGGTCTGGCTTTAACAACAGAAATTTGCTTTCTTGCTGCCTGGAGGCTAGCGCCTGAGGGCAAGGTTTCTGAAGGTTTGTTTTCTTCTGAGGCCTCTCTCCTAGATGGCTGCCTTCTCCCCTGTGCTCACACGGCTTCCTGTGTGTGCCCTGCGGTCTCTGTGTCCACATTTCCTCTCATAGGGACACCAGTCAGGTGGGATGAGGGCCAACCTGTACTGACTCATTTTAACGTAGTCACCTCTCTGAAGGCCCTGTCTCCAAGTTTACTGTCATATTCCAGGGGACTGGGGGTCAGGGCCTCAATATATAAAATTTTGGGGGAGGCGTAATTCAGCCCATAGCAAATACAAAAAACTTAGAAGGGATTCCCTGTTACCATGAGTCTTGATTTTCAGCTGATGAGGATCACGATTGTCAGGGACAGCTCTCTAATAGCATCTTACAAACTGTTCTAATTGAGAGGAGAATGTCTTCCTCTTGTAAAGCTAAAACCTAAATTACTTAACATTTTTGGGGGGGTAAAGTAATACATGTATATTTTAAAAGGTCCCCTTGGTGGTCAGAGGTGTATTTATAAAATAGAATTCCCCATCTCTACTTCGGACTCTTATCTGTTTCTTTTTGTATTTATCTTTTTTTTTAAAGCCTCCACATGTCTAGTGGATATATGCATGCATATAAGTGCTCTTTTACTTCCTACGGACAGGCTTCTTTGGTTGACTGTCTATTATGGTAGATGAGGGTATGAGTTCTCTTGTACCTTTTCCTCTATACCTTCATTCTCCTAATAAAATTATATACTCTTTAAAAATCCATATGTGGTGTTTTCATAATTGTGACTGTATAAAAACTCTTTGGTAAGTCAATACTATGACAGTATTTGTCTTACTTTTAATTTTCCTTGAGTTTTTAACTCATTTTTTTTTCCATTTGCTTTGTTCTCTTTGGACCTAAGTTTAAATTTCCCACGTCTTCAAATGTCTTTGTAAAATCTGTCAGTACAATATTCTATTCTTTCAAACTTGCAAGACAATTTACTCTCTTTCTTTCCCCACAGAAATAACCCTCTTGGATCCCCTGTAGCACTTCTGTCGGGATTTGTTGCCTTCTGGGCCTCCACACACCTGTTACCTGGGGCTATGCTTCATTCTCTATGGGGGTCACCCTTAGCTTTCTCCTGTATTGGATGCCATCTTCATGCTGATTTTGATGGACTGTGTATTCTCCAGTAGATTTTTGAGAAAGGGTGGACATTTTGGAGATTTTGTCTCTATAAACATGTCTAAATTCTGTCGCCATTGAATATCAGGGCATTGCATTCAAAACTAAAAAATAATCACTTAATTTTTTTCTTATTTTTAAAAATAGATATGACATTCTCACGAACCAAATTTTATTTTATTTTTAAAATATATTTTATTGATTTTTCACAGAGAGGAAGGGAGAGGGATAGAGAGTTAGAAACATGGATGAGAGAGAAACATCAATCAGCTGCCTCTTGCATACCCTGGACTGGGGATGTGCCCGCAACCAAGGTACATGCCCTTGGCCGGAATCGAACCCGGACCCTTCAGCCCACAGGGCGACGCTCTATTCACTGAGCCAAACCGGTGAGGGCACGAACCAAATTTTAAAAGATTCTGGGAGTTACAGATAGGGGAAGTTTGTTTGTAGCATGAGGGAGTTCTTGGGGATGGTGAAACTGTTCTGCATCTGATTATGATGGTGGTTACACCAGTTTCTACCCATGTTAAAACCTATAGAGCTGTGCACCAAAAGAAAAACGTTCCATTTGAATGTCTGGTAGTTTAAGAAGAGAATTTAAAAGTGCAAAAAGGAAGTCTCTTTTCTTTCTCTTTCCCTAGCCTTCCGGCCTTCTTGGTGGAAGGAACCACTGTTATCATTCGCTTATGTATTCTCCCGCTTAGTCACTCATACAGACATTCTCGGGTAAATCAGGCAGAATGGAAGGAAGTTAAATTTGCTCAAGTATTTTCTGAGACTGCTAAGATTAGTGCTCTTAGAATATGTGTAAGTATGTAGTTAATCAAGCCAGGCACTAATCCATTACAATGGTTTCTCCTACAGTTGGCAAACACGAATTGACTGGGCATAAAGTTGCTGTGAAGATACTCAATCGACAGAAGATTCGAAGCCTTGATGTGGTAGGAAAAATCCGCAGAGAAATTCAGAACCTCAAGCTTTTCAGGCATCCTCATATTATTAAACTGTAAGATCTGCTTATATTCCTAATATAATCCTGCCACTTTTTCGTCATTGTTGTTAACCTAATTAACACGCGCAGGGAGAAAGATGACTGACATTTCTTTGGTCTGTTCTTGAGGGATTTGAAGTGTCTTCCTGTTCCTGTGTTAACCTAGCCTCTTTCAAGGTCACTTAAGCCTGTGTTCCTGTATTGCCCTTGTGCTTATCAGCAGTTACCTTCCTCATTCTTTCTTGTCTTCTGGATCTGTGCCCTTCGGATAGAATGTTCAGGGCCCTACTTGCTGCAGGACCAGCAATGAAATAATGTGCTAGTCCAAACCCTTAACCCCCAAATTTCCACGTGTCAGCCTCACTAGAGACGTGCAGCAAATAGGGCTTTCCCCCCAATGCTGCTTACTTCTGATAAAACAAATGACAGAGAATAGAATATCAGGAACCCACTATTGCAAAAGGGCAGTAACTTACCGTTGTTTTACAGTTGCCACTTGTAGGGGTGTTAGATCATTTGTCTACTGCTCAGCTTCATTCTACTGGCTATAAGTTAAAGCTGCTTAGGCTTTGGTACTGAACTAGCTGACTCCAAATTGGATTCCTTCTCACCTCTTCTCATTTGATGAGGTGCCCTGGGGTTCAGTACTGTGCACATGCTCATGACCCCTAAACATCCTGTTCTGAAGCCTCTCCCAGACTCCTGCCCACTGCCTGCTCTCCATCTCCAAGTGGCTGTCCGAGTAGCATGCTTCACTCCCCGCTGCTGAAACAACTCGCTATCACTCTCCCCAACTTGCTCTTCCCACAGTTGTCCCCATCCCAGTGAATACCCAGTTCCTCCCGGCAGGAACTGTGGAGCCATCCTTCACCTCCCCCTTGCTCTCACTTCCTCCCATCCATCCCATTGCTTCCTTCCCAGCTCCTTCATCGCCATCAACCTGGGCTGCGCGCCCTTCATCTCGCTCATGGTCTGTGGCAGCAGCTCCTGCCTCCATCTCTACTGCGCACGGTCACTTCTTCACGTTGCTGCCACAGGTAACCTGTGAATAGGCCAGATCACATGACTACTCTGCTTGAAACCTTCATCTTGGAGTAAATACCAAAGCTCCATCACAGCTTGTAAGGTTCTGTGTCCTTGGGCTTCTACTCCCCTCTGTGACAACATCCCGTTTCTTTCTCCCAGCTCACTGTTCGAGCCTTCTCACCATCCTTGAACATGCCAGGCAGGCTTCCACATGGGGGGCCTTTGCACTTGCTGCTCCCTCTGCTGGGTTCACCTCCTTCCTAGACAGTGGCACACTTCATCTCTCACTTCCATTACTTAGGCTCTGCTCACATGCTGCTTTCTCAGAGAGGCCTCCCTCGAACACTCCATATGAAAGGGTCCCCTCAGTTCATTTATTTCTTTCTCTTCAGAGCCTGTTCCACCACCTGAGATAATTAATGCTCATTTAGTTCATGCTTGTTGCCCGACTCCTAGGACATGAACCCCCCAGGAGGGCAGCGAAGTTTCGTTCCCTGCAGTTTTCTCAGCTCCTAGCACAGTACCTGGACTATTATAGTCATATTAATAACTATTGATTGAATGAATGAATATGCATGTTTTAATATTGGTAGATAATGTTTTCTCTCACCAGGTACCAGGTCATCAGTACCCCATCTGATATTTTCATGGTGATGGAGTATGTCTCAGGAGGAGAGCTATTTGATTATATCTGTAAAAATGGAAGGGTAAGCAGTTCTGATTTAATCCTGTACCTGTTTGTAACTCTCCTTACCCCTTACCAGCTTCAGGACACTGGGAGGGAAGCGATTTTGTTAAGAGGTCTGTTTAATACCCATTTCCCTTAGTCATTTGTTTGTCCAGAACCAGACAGTGTTTAGAGCTAGTAAGGACCTTACGGACGGGTTTCTCAGCCTATTTACACAGATGTGGAAACTGAGACTCAGTTTATGTATTTCCTCAAGGTCACATGACTTATTAATGACAGAACTGGAAGGAGACCACAGAACTCATGATTCTCAGACAATGCTTTGGGGGCATACAGATACTTTTAGTATATGTCGTAAAGTATTTATTTAATCCTTACGAAATATATTATTAAATCTAGGCCTTGCTAGTGAACCTAGCCATATTTAAATTGCATTCACTTTTCTGTTTCCGAAATCTGATGTGCCTGGAGTAGTAAGAACAGGCTGCATGAAGGACTTAAGTAGACTTAGAGAATTTAGAGTTGGAAGGAACTTCAGAAGATATTTTGAATAGTATCTTTAGTTACAGTTACAAAAACTGAACTCTGACCCCTGCCCATACTTTTTCTCACATCCAGGTTGTCAGTATGCAAAAGTCTCTACTATAAGAGCCATATCTAGCACCGAGAATCCATTCCCCCCGCTCCTAATCTAAAGTTCTTTATGTCATTCACTTGTTCTCTATAGCATATGTTTATTTTCATCACACTCAACTCATTAACCAAGTTAATTTTCATTTGCCATTTCTTAACATGGTTCATGTAAATTTGAGGCATTCCACTTCTCTGTTCACTGTATCTCCCCACACCCCCTTTTCTGCCTACAGTTATGGAAGTTGAATTGGCATCTAGTTTGCTTTTCCATTTCTTTGTCAGTTTGCTTAACATTATGGGAGTTTTCTTCTGTGTTTATCTGTTGCATATTAACATTTCAGTTGTCATCGTTTCTATTTCAAAGGTCTTCCTTGTTTTCTGAAATTTTCTTTTCTATAAGTAGCCTATTTTTTCTCCACGGATATAATATTCTTATCTGAAGAAGACAAGTAGTTAAATTTTTTCTTGTGTTCCCTGCATTGTTTCTGGACAGTCTGTGTGCCCTGCTCCCTGGTTTTTTTAAATTCACTTTATTAGTCTTTCTTCGTCTCCTGTGCATTGGCCCTTCCTTACTGGATGTCCACTCATTGACAGTGAGGTAGTAAAGGCTTGGCTCATGTGAGTGGGACTGACTGATGGTGGGCCTCCGCACAGGTTGGTTAGGTAGGGACTTACCATTTTATTGGGGTTCTCCAAAGGTCAGTAACAGCAAGCAGCTTTCTTTGGATCAGATAGTCGCTCCAGAAGAAACCTTCCCGTTTCCCCCAGGGCATCAGCTCAGCTGCCAGCACCTGGAAGCTGAAAGGGGAAGAGGCTGCAGGTGACACGAGTCAGTATGTTGACTTTCACGTACTCCCCATGTTTTCCGTCTGGGGCCTCAGCCCTGCCTTGCTGTCCTTGAGGACAGAGCTGGGTCAGCCTTACTGAGAAGCAAATGGTGGGTCTGACTCCCTAGCAGAGGAGTTTAGAACTTCATTCTTCAGCCAGTTGTTCTGTTTTTAGCCCACCTCTCACCTCCACCTTCAAAAATTCCCAGGACTCCCCGTTTCTGAGCCTTCCCAGGGTCCTCTGTACAGACAGGTTATTACTGGCTGCCATGCCTATAGGCGTGGGTTTTGGCCTCCTCTGGCTGGCGAAGTCTCTCACTTTCACCCACTCTCCAGCTGGGTGGCGCCTCTCAATTCTTGCTGTCTCTCCTCTGGTTTTTTGTCTTTATATGCAAATGTCCTTTCAGTAATATCTCAGGGAGTGGAGACCAAAGGTTCAGACTGCCATGAATGACTGGAAATATGCTTTGACCTTTCTAATCTTCCTTTGTAAATTTCCCCTCCTTCATCCTTTGTGCTGTATTTATTATTAATATAGTGTAATCTTCATTTTTTTGTAGCCTATCTAGTTATTTTACCTCTTATATTTTGTTTAATCAAGTTTTCTTCTCTTTCACATTTAGAACACATTCTTTTTTCATTTAGTATATTTGATATGATTGGTTAAAAAAAAACGAACCTACATTTCTTCTAGAAATAAAGGTGTTAGATTGCTAAATCATTAGCATTATTTTTAGAGGGAAGGGTATCTCATAGTTCTTTGATAACTTTTTTAAAAAATATTTTTTTATTGATTTTAGAGGAATGGAGAGGGATAGAGAGATGGATGAGAGAGAAACATTGATTTGCTGTCTCCTGCATGCCCCACACTGGGGATTGAGCCCCAAACCTGGGCATGTACCCTGACCAGGAATTGAACCCTGACCTCCTGGTTCATAGGTCAACAATCAAGGACTGAGCAACACAGTCCAGTCGTACTTGATAGTTTTAATTTTGCTTTCAAAAATATTACTATTTCATCTTTTCTCCCAATTTATCTATGCCATTTAAGGTATAAAAATCTCATTTTTAGAATGCTAATTTGTGACCTGTGTTAGAGAATTGCATATTAGAGTTCTTCACCTTAAGTATTAATAGCTTATTAGTTTGCCTGACCGGTTTGGCTCAGTGGATAGAGCATTGGCCTACGAACTGAAAGGTCCCAGGTTCGATTCCGGTCAGGGGCATGTACCTAGGTTGCGTGCACATCCCCAGTGAGGGGTGTGCAGGAGGCAGCTGGTCGATGTTTCTCTCTCATCGATGTTTCTGGCTCTCTATTCCTCTCCCTTCCTCTCTGTAAAAAATCAATAAAATATATTTAAAAAAAATAGCTTATTAGTTAAATGCCTCTTCTTGGGAGCAAGCATGTCAAAGTAATGATTATGAAAAAAAAAACACAAAATAAGAAAATATGGAAAATTGGAAAGAGAATTTTTAAAAGAATATTTTAAAAAAATGTAGTTGCAGCAAAAGATAATCTTTTCAGTAAGTAAAGATAAATGCTTTTATATTTTATAAAATAAATGGAATTAAAGTTTTTCTTCTGTTAAAACGAAAATGTCTTTTATTTCAGGACATAAAGTGAGGTGATTGCTTGTTAATTCATTGACAATGCTGTAAATGTCACTCCCTCACATAGTCTGACATAGTATCCCCGTCACAGCATAACTGTGTCCTTGTCCTTTATTTTTCTTCAAAGCACTATCACTCGTTTATTTTAATGTCTATTTTCTCAACTGTATTAGTCCCTCTGTTGCTACATAGTATTCAACAGTACATGAGGTTTTCAATAAATATTTGTTAAAGGAATGAAAGATGAAATGTTTTGAATTTATAGGAGAAAACATATCTAGTTTTAGGCAGAAATTGAAACTGTCTGAAATAGCTCCTGAGATATAAAGGAAAGCAAGCTATAGCAATGGAGTCATGAAAGTGGTCACATTAGAAAGTTGAGTTACTGATTTGGGTTCCAAGATCCTCCTCGAATTTTCATTTGTGCTGCATAGCTCTCCTCTGCATTTCAAAAGTATCTTGTAAGTGAGGTCCATGCATTCATACAGTTATATAGATTGGAGAATTAATTTCTGTTGAAAGACACACCTTTAAGATGCCTCTCTACTCTTCTTAGCTGGATGAAAAAGAAAGCCGACGTCTGTTCCAACAAATCCTTTCTGGAGTGGACTACTGCCACAGGCACATGGTGGTCCACAGAGACCTGAAACCGGAAAACGTCCTGCTGGACGCGCACATGAATGCCAAGATAGCCGATTTCGGTAAGGAGGTTCTTACGGTTTCACGCTCATCACGTTCAATGGACATGGGTAGCATTCTTCAGATAACTCTTACTTTTATGTCATAGACTGAGGATTCCAAAGTAGCATATCTTCACCATTTTGTTCATGAGCATGCAAAAGGGAGGAGAGATCTAGGAATTCTCTTTTCTTAGCTTTATGTCTTTAAAATTGAGTTTTGTGACAGTAGGTAAACAGTGGTAGTAGAGACATCATTTGAAGGAACCCATTATGTGTGAAGGAGAAGTTAGTGACCTGTTTCCAGTATATTCTTTTAATCCATTATGGAGCAAGAGGTAGGAGACTGGGATGCAGTTATTCAAACTTTGGAAGCCAGAAGATGAATTATATGAACAAAATTATTTAGGGGAAAAAAAAGGGAAGATGTTTTATTTATTTATTTATTTTTTAAATATATTTTATTGATTTTTTACAGAGAGGAAGGGAGAGAGACAGAGAGCCAGAAACATCAATGAGAGAGAAACATCGATCAGCTGCCTCCTGCACACCCTCCACTGGGGATGTGCTTGCAACCCAGGTACATGCCCTTGACCGGAATCGAACCTGGGACCTTTCAGTCCACAGGCTGACGCTCTATCCACTAAGCAAAACTGGTTTCGGCAAGGGAAGATGTTTTAAATGATAGAAAAACAATTTCAACTTGAGAAAAATGTAATCTCAGCCAGAAAATACAAATTTTGACAGATTATTAAAAATGAATTTAAGTTTCTTTTATTTCCTATAGAAATTGCTATTACCATTGTTAAATCTAACAGAAAAATGAATCGAATACATTTTTGAGAAGATATAGGGTCTTTTTGTAGTAAAACTATGAGGGAACTTCGATTTTCAAAATTATTATATTTTATTAAAGAATCAGAACAGGGATTAAAAGAAACTTTCAATTTTAATTCTTCTCTGTTCTACATTTTTTTCTAGTAATTTCTGTACTAATAAAATTTAAACATGCCAAGTTTATTTTAGTAAGCACAGTGACTAATAGCTTAATACATGCTCATTAAATTGAAAAAATGCACTAACTTTAAATGTTGAAATAGATTACAGATTTTAGGGCATAGTGGCAAAATATTTGGGAATAGTAAAGACTATAGGATTTTGTTGGAGTAAAGAATAAAATGATGTTTTACTTTAATGCAAACTCAATGGTATTGTTTAATGGAGTTTTGCTTTTATTTTTATCCTTGGGAAATCTTGAGTAGTGGATTTTGTGCATTTTCAGGTCTTTCAAACATGATGTCAGATGGTGAATTCTTAAGAACAAGTTGTGGCTCACCCAACTATGCTGCACCAGAAGTAATTTCAGGAAGGTAGTATTTGACGCTCCCTGCCCTCAGTACATCTGTAATTGTCTTTTTCTCCTAGATTTTGTTACTATGTACGTAGTGCCTATAGTGTTTAATTTAGTGAAAGGATTGGAACTTAAGGCTTACTCTTTTCTTATCCAGAAAGTGTTCTGTTTTAAGAATAAAACATTGTAGTTAAGGTCTCCATTTATAGAGGAGAATGTTGGTATGCAAAGTCAATGTTACATTAAAGTAATTAGATGAGAGTACTTAACATTTTTGCTCCTGGTGGAAGAAATTGGAGGTTTAAAAGTAGTGAGTTTTAAAGGTAGGTAAGACTTTAAAAACTTGGTTAATACAGAAATATCTAGTAGTTACAAGTGACTTACTGTTTACTTAGGTCAGGGGTGGGGAACCGTTTTTCTGCCAATGGCCATTTGGATAGTTATGATTCACTTAATAGAAATTTATGTTGCTATGAAAAAAGCTCCTAGATTTATTGAACTTCAAGTCCCGCCTGCAGTTGCCCTGGCAGGGGCAGCCCAAATGCTTTCATGGGCCTTATAAGGTCTGTGTGCTGGATGTTTCCCACCCCTGATTTAGATGAAGAATTAAAATTGTAATGTGCAGCTTTAATTTTTCAAATAGATAGTATTTTGTAGTAGCTTAAGGTTTTATGATAAAGTGTTTTTGGAGAATTGGACTCAAATATTAATAAAATCTTCAGACTTCATTTATTTTGAATTGTCATAAAAAAGTTTTTTTGGAGACTGCAATACTGTAAGAATGCTAACCTCTCAAATTACTAAGTTAATGTTTGAAACAATGAGAATCTTTGTAAGGTGCGCCTTTTTGAATAGTTTAGATGACAGGGAAGTTTGGAAGTTTAATTTTTTTTAAAAGAGTAATTGTTCTTCACTGTATCACTGAAATTCAAAACAGAAGGTTGATTTTGTTTACTAGTTTTTATAGTTAACTTATTTTAAAAATATAAATTGTAATTGATTTCAGAGAGAAAGGGAGAGAGAGAGAAACATCAATGATAGAAAGAATCATTGACTGGCTGCCTCCTGCATGCCCCACGCTGGGGATTGAGCCTGCAACCCGGGCACGTGCCCTGACCAGGAATTGAACTGTGACCTCCTAGTTCATGGGTTGATACTCAATCACTGAGCCATGCTGACCGGGCTACAGTTAATTTTTAAGAACTTTTATTCAAACCAATTGTCTTTGTTTGAATGTTTCAGATCCTGATTAATTTGTAATGCAGAAATATTATTGTACTTTCTTCATATTTTCATAGGCTTGCTTGCCTAACCTGTTCAGAGAAATTATATTTCTATAAAGTCATGGCTATGAATAAGGCAGAAGTATCCTAATTTTAGATTTAGCAAGTTTTATCATTTTATATTAACTTAGTGTCCAAAATTCTTTTAAAAATTTCATTTGTGCTATCTAAATTCTTTTGGGAAGAAAATTTAGCATCTAGATACTGGGGGCAGGGTTAAATAAATAAAAATAAATGTATTGTAATTATGCATATGTGCAATGGGCCATGACTGAAGTCTGATTTTCCTAGTTTGCATAAGGTCTTTCTGTGAGATCTGGATGAATGGAAACTTTTACTTTCAAAACAGTGTTTATAGTGGGAAGAGATCAACCAAAGAACTTGTATGCATATATGCATAACCCATGAACACAGACAATAGGGTGGTGAAGGCCTGGGTTAGGGGTGTAGGGGCGGCTAGGAGAGGTCAGTGGGGGGAAAGGGGACATATGTAATACTTTCAACAATAAAGATTTAAAAAACAAAAACAGTGTTTATCGATCAGTTCAACAATTTCTTTGACTGATTTAAAGAAATCCTTTCTCCGAAGCCAGACTTTGCATGGGGTATCTGACCGGTCTGCAGCTAGGCTGGTCAGCTGGACACAGTGCACTGCGAACAGAATCGTCTGTGAACCAGTAGCGTGGCTTCCTTCCAGGCTCAGGCCCCGTTACCGTGAGGAGGCCTTGGGTTACTGGGGAGACTGGGTGTAGAGTCCGTCACTAGAGAATATTCTCAGTTGATGAAAGATCATTTCCTCTCTCCTCTGTAACCAAATAACGGTGGCTTTAAATTCACCGATGATATATTTGCTCAAGGTTTGGGACTATTGGTTGAATCTCATGAGGGCCATAGTTGGTGGTAAGAACAGAATTTTAGCTCTAGTCTGTAAATTAAAAAACAAACTCCTGACTTTTGTTTTCATAGAAAGTACGGATAGAATTAGTACAAAATCTTAATATGTAGTATACAGCACTGATTACACAAACTATAATAATAAAAGCGTAATATGCTAATGAGACCGGACAGCCAAACGACCTTCCGGACGTCCTTCTGGACAACCTTCCGGATGAAGCTGGGGCTGTGAGGGCCAAACCCTTGCACAAATTTCGTGCATTGGGCCTCTAGTCTATAATAATAAAAGCGTAATATGCTAATTAAACTGGACAGCCGAATGACTTGGACGAAGCTGCAGTGGTGGAGGCCGAGGCAAAGGCAGTTAGGGGCGATTAGGCAGGCAGGCAGGCAGAGTAGTTAGGGGTGATCAGGCAAGCAGGTAATTGGTTAGGGGTGATCAGATAGGCAGGCAGAGGGGTTAGGGGCAATCAGGCAGGCAGGTGAGTGGTTAGGGGCATCAGGCAGGCAAGAGAGTGGTTAGGGGCGATCAGGCAGGCAGGCGAATGGTTAGGGGCAATCAGGCAGGCAGGCAGGCAGAGTGGTTAGGGGCGATCAGGCAAGCAGACAGGTGAGTGGTTAGGAGTCAGCGGTCCCAGATTGCGAGAGGGATGTCTGACTGCCAGTTTAAACCAGCAGTCAGACATCCCTGAGGGGTCCTGGATTACGAGAGGGTGCAGGCTGGGCTTAGGCACCCCCTTCCCTCCCACCCCCCCCTGCACAAAATTCATGCACTGGGCCTCTAGTATTCTAATAACTATTTATGAACTATCCATACTTAACATTTTTAAAAAATACATATATTTTTATTGATTTCAGAGAGGAAGGGAGAGGGGGAGAGATAGAAACATCAATGATGAGAGAGAATCACTGATAGGCTGCCTCCTGCCCGCCTCATACTGAGGATCGAGCCCGCAACCTGGGCATATGCCCCAACTGGGAATCGAACTGTGATATCCTGGTTCATAGGTGGACACTCAACCACTGAGCCACGCCAGCCAGGCCGTACTTAACATTTTTGGTTAAATGACTGACTCTTAAGTTGCTAACCCAGTGGGTGTTTCCTGTTGCAGACTGTATGCAGGTCCGGAGGTGGACATATGGAGCAGTGGGGTTATTCTCTATGCTTTGTTATGTGGAACCCTCCCATTCGACGATGATCACGTGCCAACCCTTTTTAAGAAGATATGTGATGGAATCTTTTATACCCCTCAGTATTTAAATCCTTCTGTGATCAGCCTATTGAAACATATGCTGCAGGTGGATCCCATGAAGAGGGCCACAATCAAAGACATCAGGTAATAAAGCAACTTGCACATGATCAGGTCTAATAGTATCAGTGATGTAAGGTAAGTGAAAGGAAAAGTTGCAGGACAGTATGTACTGTTTTTATGTTAAAAATAGCGTATGGGCACATTAATTTATTGTGTTATTTAAAAATACACACTATACTGTGAGATTGGTAGGAGGGGGGATTTTCACTTTTTACTTGTGCATCTTTATTTGTTTTGAAATTGTAATAGTGAGCATTATATTACTTTTAAAAAAAATATATTTTTTATTGATTTTTTACAGAGAGGAAGGGAGAGGGATAGAGAGCTAGAAACATCGATGAGAGAGAAACATCGATCAGCTGTCTCCTGCACATCCCCCACTGGGGATGTGCCCGCAACTAAGGTACATGCCCTCGATTGGAATCGAACCTGGGACCCTTCAGTCTGCAGGCCAATGCTCTATCCACTGAGCCAAACCGGTCAGGGCTATATTTCTTTTTAAATAAATAAAAAAAAAAAAATAGCTAATGAAAAATAAAAGGGCCGAAACCGGTTTGGCTCAGTGGATAGAGCGTCGGCCTGCGGACTGAAAGGTCCCGGGTTCGATTCCGGTCAAGGGCATGTACCTGGGTTGTGGGCATATCCCCAGTAGGAGATGTGCAGGAGGCAGCTGATCGATGTTTCTCTCTCATCGATGTTTCTAGCTCTCTATCTCTCTCCCTTCCTCTCTGTAAAAAATCAATAAAATATATTTAAAAAAAAAATAAAAATAAAGAAATAAAAAAAATAAAAAGTAAAAGGACCCTAATAGGGTCCTTTTTATAGTGCTTCTATGAGATTTTCTACAGTATGCTTCATTTTTGACATTTAAGTATTCTTATTAGGATTAAAACTTTTTAGTAGTTAATTTATGTGTAGTTATTTGAGTTCTGATCTCATGAATTATTCTTTTTCCTTTTGTTCATCTCAAGGAATGGAAACATTTTAGTGTAATCCATGACAAACTTTTTGAAGTAGTAGATATTGAAGTTGCTATTTTGTAGGCACATAATCCATCAATATTGCCAGTTTCTTACAGTTTAACCTAATAGTTTAAGTAAGACAAAGGTGATGGTGACAAATCTACTTCTCAAATTTGGGCAAGCCTTTTCTGATGGAGGCTTAAAATTCACTGCAAAGTATGTTTCTTCTACTGCTATGTTTCCTTTTTTTTTTTTTCTCCCTCCTATGGGAATTTCTCTTTGGTCTTATAATAAATGGCTAGACAGCACAGTTCTCTGATGATGGAGGGACAAGGAAGAAAGAAAGAGGTGCAGATCTGGGATTAGCAAACGAGATGCATCAGGGCAACGAAGAAGAAGGGAAGATCATAGGTGGAACTTAGAGCTTGATTCCTTCCATGTACTCCGTGTGCTGTAGACCAGCCAGAAAGACCACAGAGGTCAGCGTGTGACTCCACCGGCTGATGAAAAAGACAAATCATTTTCTAAAGTTTATTTTTTTAAACTAAGTGGGAGATGCTTCTTCTTATTTTATGTGTTTTTTTTCCAATTTAAATGTAATCTAAAGTATACACATTTCTTTTCCTGTAACTACAGCAATCCTTTCTCCCTCTTAAAATCAGAGGGAGGCCACAGCATTTCCCTTTTTTAAAAAAAGTATATTTTATTGATTTTTTACAGAGAGGAAGGGAGAGGGATAGAGAATTAGAAACATCAATGATAGAGAAACATCCATCAGCTGCCTCCTGCACACCCCCTACTGGGGATGTGCCTGCAACGAAGGTACATGCCCTTGACTGGAATCGAACCTGGGACCCTTCAGTTCGCAGGCCGACGCTCTATCCACTGAGCCAAACCGGTTAGGGCAATTTCCCTTGATAGATACAATGAAATGTGAGCCAGAAGAGGAAAATCTCAGTTTAAAAAAAAAAAAAATGATGCTACAGTATAATATATATAAATGAATTGATATCCTAAATTCCCCAACTGTTACTTTCAGTCTCATCTCTACTCAAAATCCCTTCTCCTGGCCCTGCCTTTTTCTCTCAGGGAAGATGAATGGTTTAAACAGGACCTTCCAAAATACCTCTTTCCTGAGGACCCATCCTATAGTTCAACCATGATTGATGATGAAGCCTTGAAAGAAGTATGTGAGAAATTCGAATGCTCAGAAGAAGAGGTTCTCAGCTGCCTTTACAGCAGAAATCACCAGGACCCGCTGGCAGTCGCCTACCACCTCATCATCGATAACAGGAGAATAATGAATGAGGCCAAAGATTTTTACTTGGCGACAAGCCCACCTGACTCTTTTCTCGATGACCACCATTTGAGTCGGCCCCACCCTGAGAGGGTGCCCTTCCTGGTTGCTGAAACTCCAAGGGCTCGCCATACCCTCGATGAATTAAACCCACAGAAATCCAAACACCAAGGGGTAAGGAAAGCAAAATGGCACTTGGGAATTAGAAGTCAAAGTCGGCCGAGTGACATCATGGCAGAAGTTTGTAGAGCCATTAAACAGCTGGATTATGAGTGGAAGGTAGGAAAGCAAGAGCATTCTGATTATGGGCACATTTGGCAAAGCTGTAGTGTTTCATAGACGAGCTGCTTGTGACTTTGTTTTTGTCCATGCCGTACGCCAGGTTGTGAACCCATATTATTTGCGCGTTCGAAGGAAGAATCCTGTGACAAGTACATACTCCAAAATGAGTCTACAGCTATACCAAGTGGATAGTAGAACGTATTTATTGGATTTCCGAAGTATTGATGGTATGTACATCCCCAAACACCAGAGATGGCATATGAGACCTATTATCTAACTTGGCTTTTTTGTCTTTGATTCTTTTGATGCGTCTTGAATTGTTCCTCGTAACTCAATAGAAAAAAAAATGTAATAATATGAGATTTTGTGCTTTTGTGATGTCAACATTTGTAAATCTTGGTATTCTTGTAGTCTTAGACTATATTGTCCTTTTAAGATTATGTTGTAGAATTCTTAAAGCCAGACGCAGTCTCGTCCTAAAGCAATAGTTTCTGCCACATTTCTGTTTTTTTGAAGTGGCTCATTCTGGTAAGATAAATGTTTTATTTGGAAATAATTGCTGACTTTTCTGTAAGTTTATTAAATAATTTCTTACCTGATACTTAATAAGATTTTTACTTTTCACTTGAGGGTTAGGTGATAGTTCGTAGCTTTTAGAGTTGAGTGACAAGGCACTGTGAATAGATTTGATGAGTAGCTCCAGAGGACAAGGCATTATTGGCTGGGTCGGGTTTCTTGCAGGGCCCTTGAGAAATGTTTTGTAGGGATTTCTGGTTATTTTTCTCCTCGGAACCAGCCTTTTCCTCCACGCTTGACACTACAGACATAATCAGAGACGGGCATCTTTTGTCATTTTTGTGAGAGTTCCATGTTTCCAGTATCCTTTACTTTTCAATAAGTGTGCTTAAATAATAGGTCACTTTTGTGTGAAATGCACTGTAGAAGGATTCCTGAGACTAGAACATTTTGCCCCTGGTAACTATCATAGTTAGCCAACAGTGACATTAACCTTATACCTAGACAGTTGAACATTTCTAGTTACCAGCTATTATAAACAGTCAATGACAACCTGATGATCAAATCACTGAAATATTTAGAATTTTAAATTAGGTCTTTTAGTTGGTCATTAAATTAATTACTCTATTGCTCTGTAAGATCTTAAAGTACCTTCTTGAATTTTATTAAAGAAACATTAATTATGTTGAGTATTGTTTTACTGTTTTAATAGTTTGAAAATGAAAATCTCTACTTAGAAAATACATCTTTGATTACCATTATGTATGGTTTGCCAGAATATCTCCTTTTCAAATATTTAGATTAGTTAACTTGAAGAAAATTGCAGAAAGCACATGCTTGTTTTTTGTTGTTGGTTTTATTTTTAAATGGGAAAAAAATGTCTTAAATGCCAAGGTATATCTATGATAGACTATAATACTATAGTAAATGTACAATAATCTTGACGTTGTTTGAAATTTACATTAACTCGGATTTCCCAAGTGTATATGCTATTAAAACTAATTTACCTTATCTATTAAAAAACCTGTTGGAACACATTTGACTCATAATTCAGGTAAATATTCTTTCTCTACTCCATCATTATAAAAGGGTATAGCTCTATATATAAAAATTCTCTCATAAACAAAGCCTATAATTAGGTAAATGTTTATGGCAATTCTTTATTGGCCAAATTAATTGAGTTAAGATGTGTTGCTATTTTTCTTCATCTAAGATTGTATGGAATAGTCAGGTGAGACGACTCACCTCTGAATTCTTTTGTCTTTAAACACTCAAAGACACAGGTTTGAGCTGTGAGATGCTGTCCAAGCTTTTCTGCTTATCTTTATGTCCAAAGAGTGCTTATCTGTTAACACATACTAAGTCAGTCAGAGATGTGGAGTGGGTTTTACTTTTCTCACTGTTTTTGGATCAAATTCTCAACTTTTGCACGTGGGTTTACCAATGCACTGACCATTTATTGTTTTTGTATTGTGTTCCCAACTTCGTTTTTGTCCTGCTTTTGTTCATTTTTGCTCGTTTATGAGATCTTAGATCAAATATGAAGAGAAAATGGGTGAGTGAAAACACTGAGATGAGAGTTAGGAGACGGATTCTAGACTCACTTCCCTGTTCATTGGTTACCAGTGGCAGGTCAGTTAACTTGTGGGCGTTTGTTTTCGTATTGATGAAACAAAGAGTTGGATGAGATATCTTCCAAAAGTACATTTATTCTATGATTTCATTATGGAGGGATTAAGTTCTATTGCTAAGGAATGATATTCATTAAGCCTCAAGTTATTAGTTTATTGGGCTCTTATTCTTGGATTGCAAGATTGATGAGTAGCTACATACTGTACCCAACCTTTTCTTCCTTCCTTCCTTCCTTCCTTCCTTCCTTCCTTCCTTCCTTCCTCCCTCCCTCCCTCCCTCCCTCCCTCCCTCCCTCCCTCCCTCCCTCCCTTCCTTCCTTCCTTTCTCTTCCTTTCATTCCTTTCTTTTCTCCCTTCCTTCCTTCCTTCCTTCCTTCCTTCCTTCCTTCCTTCCATCCATCCATCCATTTATTTACTTACTTATTTTGTGCCCAAACTTGATGAGCCATCAGGAGAATGCATGCTATGTGTAAAAAAGGTGAGTAATTTAATACGGATGCTTTGCTTCTGTTTGAGAAGGGATTCAAAATAGACATGCTCTTGATAGCTGGTCAGTGATTGCACTCAAAAAAGAGAGTGAAATACCATTGAAATGTGGGGGTGTGTAATGGATTCTACTAAGTTGCGTTGTGTTTTACCCAGATGAAATTACGGAAGCCAAATCAGGGACTGCGACGCCGCAGAGATCGGGGTCAGTTAGCAACTATCGATCTTGCCAAAGGAGTGATTCGGATGCGGAGGCTCAAGGAAAATGCGCAGAAGCTTCCCTTACCTCATCTGTGACCTCACTTGACTCTTCCCCTGTTGACTTAACTCCAAGACCTGGAAGTCACACCATAGAATTTTTTGAGATGTGTGCGAATTTAATTAAAATTCTTGCACAATAAACCTAAAACTTTGCTTATTTCTCTGATAGCAATAAGCATGCATAATAAATTATAGCCAAATGCTTCCATTTATAATCAAGTTATACATAATTATAACTGAGGATTAGCCTTTTGGAATGCATTTTGCACAGGGATTGGAACCTGATTTAGTTAAAAGCCTAATGTGCAGAAATGAATTAAGGTAATTTTGTTCCCTGTTTCAGTAGGCATATAGCATCATAAAATATACACAATGAATTCTAGGTCTCTCAGGCTCACTTGATTTTTGGCTCTTTTATATTTAGTATACACAGGGCTTTGTAGAATATTAATTTACCATAAAGGCCTTCATTTGTTATTACATGTTGTGTTATATATTTGCTTCATAAATTTATTCAATAAATACTTGCCTAGAATCCCCAGAGAACTTTATGGGTGATTTTGTTTTCTGGGCTCCTGAACTTCTTAGGTAGCAAGTATCTTCCAACAGTAGGGACAGCATGGAGGACTCTTCCATATCCCCCCCTTAATATTCTCTAGTATTTGGTGAGTCACATCAAAGATTTGACACATGCAAGTTTTCTCTTTAGTTTGGTTAAGTCCAGAAACACATACAACATTGAAATTTCTAGGCACTGAGTTTAATTTTAACAATTTGTCCCTATATTCTGTACATAAATTGCTCTTTTTGTCGCAAGAGCTGAGTTGCATATACTGTGAATACATCATGTTGTTTTTGCCAATCTTACCTGTTCCTTCGCTCCTCCTGTCAGTATTGAATGTATGCAAACACTTCTTGTTGTTCGGTCATATATCTTTTAAATTGATTCACTGCACAGAAAGAACACCTCTTACAAACTATTTAAAGGTTCAGATGTGACTTTTGCTTCCAGATTTCATTATAAACATTTATACATGTGTGTCTACCACTTGGGTTCAACACTTGTTAACTTGTTGCCATATTTGCTTTATACTTGTGTACATGGATATAGTTATACATATATTTTTGTATATATGATATGCTCTTCCCTGAACCGTTTGGATGTTGTAGACCTACCCATTACCCCTCAACACTTCAAGCATGTTCTAAAAATAATTATTTAAAAAAATAATATTTTAAACCATAATCCTGTTACAAAAATAATTCCCTAATGTAATTTAATCATGCATATTTAGATTTTCCCAGTTCTCCAAATTTCTTTTATAGCTGGTTTTTCAAACCAGATCCAATTAAAGTTTACACATTGCATTTGGTAATGTTCTCTTAGGTATAACACTATTTTAGTAAAATACAGAAATAATTGGATAGTTCTAAATGGTCACATTTGTTTTGCATTTTAATTACTTTTAGAAAGGTAGTATTATGGGAATGGCCTAAAGATGCTTAATCTTCCTAAGATTTCTGATTTATAGTCTTTTTCTTGCTCTTAGCAATAGCATTACAAGTATAAATGAAGATTTAAAGTCACCTCAGATAAAACTGCTATCATGTGTATGTTAATAAAAAATAAAAGTATTACCCGTATTCGCCTTATACAATTTTAACTTCAAGAAATGGATATTTTTTGCTGTTAATCATTTTTCCATTGTAAAAGCTCCCCCCCCCCCCCCCCCCCCCCCCCGTTTAAGACTGTTAATGTAGGGTTTGTTGGGTTTTTTTGTGTGTGTTTTTGCAAATACAGTGAGCACCTGTGTAATTGGACAGTAACGTACTCAGATGTCATGATAGCTTGCATAGTACTGTCGTTGATTTGCCTCCAGCGCCCCTAGAAACATGCACTGAATCCAAAAGAAAAATCTGGGCTTCTTTTTGTCCAGGGCTTGTTCTATTCAATTTAGAATCTGAAAGCTGTATAAAATAGTAGGAGTTCCTTTTAGGTATACGTTCAAAACTATATTTTAAATTGTACGTGGCCCTCTGTTTAGAAGATACTGATTTACTATGTAGGCTCTCTAAATGCAGCATTGTTCCTGATGTTAAGAACAGAGACTGTATTTTTAAAGTTACACATCTGTATATAGAACTAAGACATTGCTGTCATGTCTCTGTAAGCTGTTATGGGGCAGGGGAGGTGGGGGGAACAAAGGGAGGAACCAATTAAATAGGACCTTCTAAAAGTTGTTACTCTTGTAAACTTTGCTTCTTTTTAAGTTATTGTGATTCCTTTTAGTTACTGAGTTTTATTTTGAAGATATTTAAATATTGCACTTGTACAGATAGTATGATAAATGCATAGACTATTGCGGTAAGTTCTTTTTTAAGCTGGGACATTTGAAATGACAGCTTTTCGTTGAGTATGTAAAGGTTGCATCAGAATTTTCACGAATTTATTGTAGTTTGCAAATTCTTACTAATTGAAGATGTAAAGGAGTCAATGCAAATTATTTTTTATCTTTTTTTATCTTCAGCAATTTATATTTTTTTGTGATTTTATGCAACCATATTTTTACTTTGTTTTGACAACTGAAAGATGTATAAGGTTTTTTGCCAGAAATGTACTATATAGTTTTAAATATAACAGATTTTACTGATATGTAAAAATTTTGCCATTAAAATAAATGATTTCTCACCAAGAGGAACTTTTCTACCACGTTGGGGGATATGGGAGCTTAATATATCATATCTAACTTAAAATAATTTCACTGAAATAAAATCCATTGCTTTTACTTTGATTATATATTCTCTTAAGATGCTTTTATAGTTTTTTTTCAGAGTTTTCAATGATTTTATACAAAAAGTCCTGCCCTCTCTTACCCCTGCCCCACCCTTTTTGACCTTGTAGTGATAACATTCACATTGAATACCTGCTTGCTGGACTGTGGCTATGCGTAGAACTTTATGCATCTATGTGCTCTGACTGGCACCTTTGGAATGAAAGAAAAATATGTATTGTTTAAATCTTTTCCCCTTAAACTCCTATTGCCCACCTCCACAGTAGAAATCTCTTTTTCATTGTGAGTTCTGGCCAGATGAATGGAATTCCACACACAACATAATAGTAGTACAGTAGACATCAGTCTTAATGGTGCAATATTCGGAGACACGTCCATGTTTGTTTTGAATGGAGTATATTTAAGTATAACGTTTAAAATGCTTTGATTTAGAAATGGGTAATAAAAACCCATCATTTTTCATGTTTTACAATGTGCTTAACTTTTATAGCCTCTGGGAAAACGAAATGGGGGAAAAACCCACTTTTTTTTTTATAGCTGACCATCTGCACCCTCCTTTTAAAAACAATGTACCTAAATATAATTGCAGTGCTTGGACAAACATTAACTCTTGTCTCAACTCTATAGAGAGATGTCACAGCGTAAGTCCAGGCAGGTTTGAGAGAACATTGATTAAAGCTGGGAACAGGGACGCAGGAAGGAATTAGGGTAGAAGCAGCAACAGGGGGAAAGTTACAGGGAAGAAGCTAGCCACGAGGGGCTGCTGTGAGCTCTCCAGGAAGTCGGAGAAAAAGGGGGCTTTGGAGACAGCACCAGGGGGTGAGCTTGCAATGAGCTCCCGCTGGCCACTGCTCCCCTGGTTGCAAGTCTCCTGGGGACCCCTAGAGTTTAGGAAGAAATTAAAAGTTCATGCCCTGGGAGGGGCGGGGGTGTGCTTCTATAGCGAGTGAGCCCTCACTGAGCCTTTGTCCCGAGGGCTTTTTTTTCTGCAGGTGAAAATCTCAGGGGAGGGTTTCAGTAAAATAGTCATCCGGTTTCCAGGTGCGTTTTAAATATGATGATGCATCAAAATGAGTGTGCACTGGAGTTATTCTTTGGTCGGTTTTACTTTCACCTTAGGTCTGTCTGGCTTTAACGGGGTTTTTGTTCTGTGTTCCCTGACTTCACCTGTCCCTGGGGTAGCGGGTCCAGATGGCATTAATCGGTTCTTTGTTCTCCATTTCCCCGGCCGGGTGACTTCAAGTCCCCTGGTTAGGGTGGGGAGGTGTGAACACCTGCTCTCGGGTGTCCTTGGCTGGGAAGATCAGGTCTTGCGATTCCCCAGCTGGCTGTAATTGTCCGAACTGCTTGGCCCTGTTGGATTTTCTTGTGTGCTCCGCTCCGCTTGCTGCGGAGTTTCCCTAGTTTCTTACTGTCCTGCCGCCGGAAGCTCACCCTGCAGGAGCACTGGCGGGCACCGGGGGCTTTCAACCGGGCCTCAATGGCAGAGCGACCTTTCTTCAGGGGATGCTGGGCCTCCGGAGGCGATTCCATTGGTGGCCACAGTGGGTGGGGAAGCGCAGGGCGCCGTGGGCGGGGCCGGGGCTGCGCACCGCGCACCCGGGAGCCCACCACTCACAGGGGAACCCACCGCGCACACAGGGGAGCCCACCGCGCACACAGGGGAGCCCACCGCGCACACAGGGGAGCCCCGGCGCACAGGGGAGCCCACCGCGCACCGGGGAGCCGCGCGCACCGGGGAGCCCACCGCGCACCGGGGAGCCCCGCGCACAGGGGAGCCCCCGCACACAGGGGAGCCCACCGCGCACCGGGGAGCCCCCGCGCACCGGGGAGCCCCCGCGCACCGGGGAGCCCCGGCGCACAGGGGAGCCCCGCGCACCGGGGAGCCCACCGCGTACCACCGCGCACCGGGGAGCCCTCGCGCACAGGGGAGCCCCCGCGCACCGGGGAGCCCACCGCGCACCGGGGAGCCGCGCGCACCGGGGAGCCCCGGCGCACAGGGGAGCCCACCGCGCACCGGGGAGCCCCGCGCACCTGGGAGTCCCTCCCCACCGGGTCACAGCCCTGGGGCCGCGGAAGCCGGGTCCACAGCAATGGCCTGCCTTCACACGGCACAGCTGCAGTGACGACAACCTCAAGTTCCCAGGTGCCCGAACACTCCGCCGCACTTATTCTCAAGTCGGGAACCACAGCTTGTTTAGACCGTAATTCCCCCTCCTCTGTCAAACGTGTGTCTTCCGAAGTCCACAGCGGACGCTCCCCGGCCTGCTTCCCTGGCCCTTTTTCAGTGAGTCCGCCTCTGGCCCCTGCGTGGGGCCGGCCTCCACAGCGAGAGCGGACACTCTTCAGAGCAGGGCCATACCTTTCTGCAATAAACCGCCCACACCGCTCTCCCCACGCCGCCCGGCTTCACCGCTGGCCGGCCGGGTCGCGCAGCCGCAGTTTCCCACCCCCTCCCGCCGGCGTCGGCGCACTCGATACTTCCGCCTGCTGCTAGAGGGCGCGCCCAGCTCGGGTGGCTGGACTACAAGTCCCAGAGGGTAAAGGAGTGGGGGGCGGCCGCCATGACTTCTGGGATTTGTGGTCCAGGGGAAGGATTGGCGGATGAGAAAAGCTTTGAGAAGCGTCTCTTCCCTGCAGGTTTCTCTGGACGCTTCCGACGCCGCGGGTCGGCCAACCCGGTATCTTGGATTTTAAAAAGTAGGCAGGTCGGAGGTCGGGCATGGTGATTTCCGCTTCCTGTGGGCAAAGGGCAAGCGGAATGTAAACACGGGAGCGGGGCAGTGGTGCTCAAGTAACTGGCTCCCTGGTCGGTGCTGGGAACCGGAGGAAGAGCAGCAAAAGCAGGCGAGTGGGTCTGTGGTTGGGCGAGAAGGGAGCTTCCGAAGGGGGAGCTGAGGCGCCCGGGCTGTGGCGAAGCCGGGACGCCGAGGCTGGTGTCCAGGGGCGGGCAGGGCTGGGAGTCGGGCCCTCCCCTGCAGCGGCGCCCGGGCGGCCCTCTGCCGCCGGCCGGTGTGCGCGGCTTTGACCTTCCCCGAGCGGCGCGAGGAGCGGGACCCGGGGCCGGTGCCCGCGGCTGAGGGCGGGGCTGGGAGCTCGCGGGGACGTTCGGGGCAGCTTCGAAGAATTTCTCACATTTAAAAGGTGAAGAACGAAGGGAAGCCGCTAATGCCGGTTTCAGCCTCGCGGTGACGTTTTCGGGCGCCTGGTTTCTGGACCGCCTCATCGCCGGGTGCATCCCGGTACCGGGAGGGTCTGTTTCCATTTCCTGCCCGTGTTCTCCGCGGTTCTGGCCTGGGGTGTCGCATCCCGGACAGGGCGGGGACCGGCCTCTCCAGTGAGGGCTGGGCTCTGTCAGGCGCCGCGGGAACCCAGGGCGGCTGCAGGGACCTGCGCCAGCGAAAGAGCTCGGAACACAGCGTCGCTGTTTAGAATTTCCATGGCATCAATCCTATATAATAAAAAGCTAATACAGTGGGGCCTTGACTTACGAGTTTAATTCGTTCCGTGACGGAGCTCTTAACTCAAATTACTCGTATGTCAAATCAATTTTCACCATTACAATGAATTGAAATGCCATTAGTCCCTTCCAGACACCCAAAAACCAAAGTTTTGCAAAATAACTGCAAGCACAAATGCGAGCACAACACTGATGCTTCAACTAAGAGCTAACCGCTTCAAGTGAACCAGTGAGACACGTGATGCTGGGCTGATGTGGCGTTCACTGTGACGTTCGCTGCGCCAACTAGCGGTGGGGTATCTGAAGCTGGCTCGTATCTAGAAAAACTCGTTAGCTGGGACACTGCTAAGTCAAGGCCCCACTGTATGCAAATGGACCAGCAGAAGACAGGTGGAAGATTGGTCGCTATGACACACACTGACCACCAGGGGGAAGATGCTCAACACAGGAGCTGCCCCCAGCCCGAAGGCCCCAGGCCAGCCAAGGCAGGTGCCAGCAAGGCCCCTCTTCCGGCCACGCCCCGCCCCCCATCGCTCTGCCTGTCGCCCCACAGATTGGCCCTGATTGCCAGCCAGGCCTAAGGACCCTAACCGTGCATGAATTTTGTGCACCGGGCCTCTAGTTAAGTATAATTCTGCATAAAATGAACTTATGTGGTTTCATGAGTTTAACAGAAACCCACTTGATTATAATGTACCTATTATGTGATGTGTTTTGTTTTGTTTTTTATCCTGGTGGAAAATGTAACTACAGATTTAAGAAAGCTTTCTGTATAATAAGTTTTAATTTAATGTTCAGATAGCCTTAGAACGGGAAACTCGTACTCTTTAAGATACCCAAATCAACTTGGAGAGTTACATTTTCCAAAGCAGACAGTGTGTTGTATCCGTCCTGGGACTCACCCTTCTTTTAAGCCTGCCTATTCTTATTCTCCTCTGACATCATGACATCCTTTGTCTTCTCTCTTCTAGCACTTATCCTGTATTGTAATTAACTTTATCTTGGGGTCTCCAGACAATCGTGGAGAAAATACAAAGCTTACCACGGTGTTGGTAAGAGATCTGCACTTTTTAACCTCTGGGCACCCTTGATGCTTTGTGGTGTCTCAGCCCTTATTGTTGCTGTGTCTATTCTTCCTAGTGGCTGTTTCAGGTCTTTTTTGTTCTCCTGGCTCAGGTTCATCTCTTTTCCCTTTGCTTGGAGCAGAGGACCAGCCTTCTGTTTCTCTGAAAAAAATGTGAAGCTTGCGGGTATGAAATTTGTCATTTCCTTTTCCCTCTACTTCTGAACTTGCCTAAACTTTTCATTCAATATTAGTTCTTGTCTGAGAGGAATGTATTCTTGTCCCCCTCTGCAAGGCTAAACTTGTCAGTTGATAGGGGTCATCAGGCTGTTGATACGCCTAAAACCGAATTGTGTCCTGACCTCCCTAGCTTCTGGTCTCTTGGGATCTTAAAGGATTTATGGAGGAGAAGGGCAAAACACCTGAGGCAGCAGGGTGTGTGGCTTCTTTATTCCTGGTTGAAAACCACCATTGGGGCCTTGACCTATATCTGTCTTCATTAGGAGGATGGGGATGGGGAGTGGTAATGGGAGTCTAAATGAAGTATTAACTTTTAAAAAATATGTATTTATTGATTTTTAGAGAGAGGAATGGAGAGGGATAGAGAGAAACATCGATGAGAGAGAAGCACCATTGATTGGCTGCCTACTGCATACCCCCTACTGGAGATGGAGCCCACAAAGCCAGGCATGTGCCCTGACTGGGAATTGAACTGGTGACCTCTTGGTTCATGGGTTGACGCTCCACCACTGAGCCACACTAGCTGGGCTGAAGAATTAATTTAAAAAAATACATATAGGTCTGTCCCTTTTTTCTTTCCTCCAACCCTAAACCCTGCTCCCAGTAATCTACAGATCTGACCAATGAATTATAATGTAATTTGCCTTTAGTAACCACAGCAGATATCCATCAGTATTAATAAGGTTCCCACCCATTAAAAGAATGCCTCACAAAGTTGCATTTGGAAACTGGAAACCAGAAAACTAAGTCATCCTCATTCTAGTCACCTTTAGAAACAGTCGTACACACGAGACTTCTTTCTTTTTTAAAAAAAATATATTTTTATTGATTTCGTAGAAGGAGAGAGAGATAGAAACATCGATGATGATGAGAAAATAATTGATCGGCTGCCTCCTGCATGCCCCCTACTGGAGATTGAGCCTGCAACCCGGGCATTTGGTTAACCCTTATCAACGTGTACATTTCTTTCTTTTTTTTTTTTTTTAAATATATTTTATTGATTTTTCACAGACAGGAAGGGAGAGAGATAGAGAGAGTTAGAAACATCGATGAGAGAGAAACATTGATCAGCTGCCTCTTGCACATCCCCCACTGGGGATGTGCCCGCAACCCAGGTACATGCCCTTGACCGGAATCGAACCCAGGACCTCTCAGTCCGCAGGCCGACGCTCTATCCACTGAGCCAAACCGGATTCGGCACCTGTACATTTCTTTAAAAAAAAGGAAAAATCTGCTAAACTCATTCAATATTTATTGAACTGTGAACTGTTGTAAACATAGCTGAAACCTGATTCTACACATTTCTTGATTGTTATAACTTATTGGCACTGACTCATATTCATTAAGAACTTAGGCATGTAACACACAATTCTCTTACCCCTTCAATTTCTGCCGATATCTTGGGCCTTTCCATGTAAAGGGCCTCACTTTTTCTGTCCCTTTCCTTCTAGTGACTACTTATACTTTACTTCAGCCATGTGCCTCAGATGTGAAGACCGTGGTATCTTCTAGAACTTACTATTTCATTTCTTATTCCCACAATGCCCATTCTTGGATAGTTTTATGAAGACTTCTGGTTCATCGCTTTTCCTATCTTAAGTTGATCAGTCAGTTCATCATAATCTTTTTGGGGTCATAGATTCCTTTAAGAATGCACACACAAACAGGCACATAAAAATTGATATGAAAAATTTAGAGGTTTCTCAGTATTTTTAAGCACATACATATAATTAATAAAGAGTTCTTGGATCCCTCAGTAAATCTCTTCTCTAAATAAATATTTGTTGAATTCTTCTGGGCTTTCCTTTAACTTTATTTCATCAATTATCCTTTTATTCTTTCTTATCCTTTATTTTTATATATCATTGCAGATTTACAAAACAACTTAACATTTGTTATCTTTTTGATTCACCCACTGTGAATTTGCCAAATGAATCTTTGAAAAACTTTTTATTATGGAAAATTTCAAGCATTTATGAAAAGAGAGAAAAGTATAAGGGATCTTATGTTCTCATCACCTAACTTCCTCAACTGTCAGCTCAGCAATCTTTTCATCTATATTTCTCCTCTGCTGCACCCCTACCCTCACTGGCTACATTGAAACAGTTCCTAGTTAGCTTATAATTTCATGTGAAATAGTTTATTATGTATGCCTAAAAGATAAAGGTTTTTTAATAAATGTAATCATAATACTATTTTTCATACCTAAAAAATAATTAGTTATTTCTTAATGTCATCAAATACCAAATTGTTATGCCCAGATTTCAGGATCCCCAAAAGACCACCAGGGAGCCAGCCGAGTCTGATGCAAAAGCAAAGAGTCTTTATTCGAGCTAGCTCGGCTCCCCGACCACACTCACCGACGCAGAGGCAAGCGGCAGAGAGAGTGAGCTCTGTGGGGAGAGGGGTTTTATAGGGGGGTTGGAATAAGGGGAGGAGAGAGGACTGTGGGCCCTGCTGATTGGCCAGGTGCAAGTCGGTGTCTTGTTACACAGGATGTGGTTGTATCTATGGTGCACACTTCCCTTGATTATCATTGGTTAGTTTAAAGAAATCCTAGGTGTGGCTAGCAGAGGCTTGGGCTTCCGGGAAGAAGCTCCTTGCCGAGCACATGGCTAAGGCTGCTGCCCAAAAATGGAGGATCTGGGGTAAGATGGAGGGTGTAGCCCTCGCCCTGGGGCAAGATGGAGGGCGTAGCCCTCGCCCTTTCACAAATCAGTGTTCTGATTTCCCCTTTTTCCTCCCCATTGCCTTGTTTGAACTTAGAGCTAACAAGATCCACAAATTCTATTTGGTTAGTATGTCTTTTCGTCTCTCTTAATCTAGAGGTTACCTCCCACCTTTCTCTCCTCCTTTCACCCCTGGCAGTTTTTAAAAATATATATATATTTTATTGATTTTTCATAGAGAAGAAGGGAGAGGGATAGAGAGTTAGAAACATCGATGAGAGGGAAACATCGATCAGCTGCCTCCTGCACACCCCCTACTGGGGATGTGCCCACAACCAAGGTACATGCCCTTGACCAGAATCGAACCTGGGACCTTGCAGTCTTCAGGCCGATGCTCTATCCACTGAGCCAAACCAGTTAGGGCACCCCTGGCAGTTTGTTTCTTGAAGAAACTAGCTTTATTTTTATGATTTTGCTGTCTGCATCTTTGTCATGTTATTGTGCATGCTCATCCAGATCTCATGTTTTTTATAAACTATAGACTGTTATGATTTAGGATTAATTTTAGTTAAGAATATATCATGGCTAGTGTGTCCCTTCCATCAGGCGATGAATAATGTCCACTTGTCTTTCCTGATGTTACTTGATGATTATTTCTGAGGACCACTGTTTAATTAGGAGTTAAGAAATGATGATAGTCGCCCAGCTGGTGTGGCTCAGTGGTTGAGCATCAGCTCATGAACCAGGAGGTTACAGTTCTATTCCCAGTCAGGGCCTGTCCGGGTTGTGGGCTCGGTCCCCAGTGGGACATGCAGAAGGCAGCCAGTCAGCGACTCCTTCTCATCGTTGATATTTCTATCTCTTGCTCCCTCTCCCTTCCTCTCTGAAATTAAAAAAAAAAAAATTAAGAAAATGATGATAGCCGAAACCGGTTTGGCTCAGTGGATAGAGCGTCGGCCTGCGGACTGAGGGGTCCCAGGTTCGATTCCGGTCAAGGGCATGTACCTGGGTTGCGGGCACATCCCCAGTAGGGAGTGTGCAGGAGGCAGCTGATCGATGTTTCTAACTCTCTATCTCTCTCCCTTCCTCTCTGTAAAAAATCAATAAAATATATATTTAAAAATAAATAAATAAAAAAAAAATAAATCATTCCTTCTACCCCGCCCCCCCCCTCCACATTTAAAAAAAAAAAAAGAAAGATATTCTGATTCTGTTATTCCTTTATTCCTTTATTCCTTTTCACTTATTTGGAATATGTCTATAAAGGGCCAAGTTTGACATTTAAAGCTGTTTTTTTGTGATTCTCCAGAATGGCTTCCTTCGGATGGAAGAGGAAGATTGGTGAGAAGGTCTCAAAGGTCACTTCCCAGCAGTTTGAAGCTGAAGCTGCCGATGAAAAGGATGCAGTTGAGAGTGATGAAGGGAACGGGCTTCATGCCACCAAACGCAGGAAAGAAAGTCTCCTGGAAGGCTGTGCCAGGAAAAGCAAGCAGCTGAAGGATGAAGGAGCCAGCCTGGCTGAAAACAAAAGGTATGTTTTAGGGCAGTGGTCGGCCAACTCGTTAGTCAACAGAGCCAAATATCAGCGGTACGATTGAAATTTCTTTTGAGAGCCAAATTTTTTAAACTTAAACTATATAGGTAGGTACATTCAACTTTAATTCAACTTTAAATTCACGGTTTTCGTCTTCTGTTTTTCTTTGCTTCTTTGTAGCCATCTCAAACAGGGCACCTAAAAAAATGTTTCATTTTATAATAATAAAGCCACCAACACAAAAGAATTACAATTCTTAAATTGATGACAAAAATACCTGTAGGATTTGCAGCTGGTTGGAAAAATACAGGTAACTTTATGCTTCGAGTAGGTACTTTTGTCACCCACACATGACTTGCGGACTCGACTAGCACTAACCACTGCACAGTGAGACTGCTGGCTGACTGGCTCACTCAACTCGTGCATGAATCGCGCGCGCCTTCCCCACTGCGTATCCCACGGCTGCCTGCACTGGGTCTCCCATAGCCCGACTGACCGACACCCCCCACTTCTAACGCCACTTCCTCAAAATAGACTTGCCCAGGCCGAAAACTGACTTCTGTGCATGGGCCACAAAGTTTCAATTGCACTGTACGTGTGCTCCCGCACGTGGTATTTTGTGGAAGAGCCACACTCAAGGGGCCCAAGAGCCGCTTGTGGCTCACGAGCCTCGGTTTGCCAACCATTGTTTTAGGGTTTTCCTTTAGAACAGCGGTTCTCAATCTGTGGGTCGTGACCCCTTTGGCTGTCGAACAACTCTTTCACGGGGGTCACCTAAGACCATCCTGCATATCAGATATTTACATTATAATTCATAACAGTAGCAATATTACAGTTATGAAGTAGCAACGAAAATAATTTTATGGTTGGGTCACAACTTGAGGAACTGTATTTAAAGGGCCAGAAGGTTGAGAACCACTGCTTTAGAACATTTATGTTTTCCGACCTGCTGTCAGTAGTGGGATGAAGAGTTATGAATTCTATAAATTTATGTTTTATTTTTTAAAATATATTTTATTGATTTTCTTACAGAGAGGAAGGGGGAGGGATAGAGAGTTAGAAACATGGATGGGAGAGAAACATTGATCAGCTGCCTCCTGCACACCCCCTACTGGGGATGTGCCTACAACCAAGGTACATACCCTTGACCGGAATTGAGCCTGGGAACCTTCATAGGCCAACGCTCCATCCACTGAGCCAAACCGATTAGGAGTAGTTTATGTTTTAAAATCTGATCTAGGTGCTAAATTAAAGAAATAGGTTTTAAAGTCACCTTGAAACACTTCCCATGGAATCTGAAAGTTTGTAAAAAAGCCTTCAAGATTCTTAAAATGTCTCTGCTCTGCCAGCCTTTCTGTTCTGTCTAAAGTAGAGTAAAGGCTCTGGTCGTGGCTCAGTGGGTGAGCATTGACTTATGAACCAGGAGGTCACGGTCCTATCCCAGGCACATTCCTGGGTAGGGGCTGTGCTGGAGGCAGCTGATGGATGATTCTGTCTCTCTCCTTTTCTTTTCTCTGAAATCAATACAAATATTAAAAAATATATATATATATATATATATATTAAAAAATATAGAGTAAAAACTCAGTAAAATGTAATCCAACTTACTGGTTGGTAGCAGATGGTGTAATTCCTGGAAATGTTCTCTGTGATATGGTGGACCAGATAAATTAGACGTTTTCCTGAATAACTTTGAGGGGGTGTGTGTGTATATAAATATGTAATAGGTGCTCAGTTATTTTTTCCGACTGACTTCTTATATACTTTAGTAAATATGGAGTTTGATAATAGTTTCATTTATTCTTAGCCCTTCCTCAGCTAAACTCTTATACTTTACTTATATGCACCTTTTTTTTCTTTCCCCTTTGCTGTTTCTTCTACTTTTCTTATTCCTTTTCCCCTTCTTCTCCTTAGCCCTTTCAGTGGAATCAAAATTCATTCTTCCACAGATCAGTGGGGAAAGGACACATTGTTTAATAGGTTGTGTAGAGAAAGTTGGAACTTTGTCTAGAAGAAGAAAAAAGGATCTGTATCTCATACCACATACAGAATGAACTCCAGAGGAATCAAAAATCTTAGTGTGAGTAAAAGAAAATATATAAAGCTATCTCTATAACCTAGGAGTGCAGAAGGACTTTTTTATTTTTAAAAATTTCAAATCTATGTTAAAGTTGAAAGAATAGTTGAATCTCCCATATTGCTCTGACTAGACTCAAAATGTTATTTTTTTAAATTAAATTTTATTTATTCTTAAATTAATTTTATTTTAATTTTATTAAATTTAATTTATTTTTAAATTATATTTTTATTGATTTCAGAGAGGAAGGGAGAGGGAGAGAGATAGAAACATCACTGATGAGAGAGAATCATTGATCTTTCTCATGCCCCATACTGGGGATTGAGCCCACAACCCTGGCGTGTGACCTGACTGGGAATCGAACTGTGACCTTCTGGTTCATAGATTGACACTCAACCACCGAGCCACACCAGCCAGGCTTAATTTAATTTTTAAATTACATTTTACATTCAGTATTTTTTGAATTAGTTTCAGGTGCATAGCATAGTGGCTAGACCAGTGGTTGGCAAACCCATTAGTCAACAGAGCCAAATATCAACAGTACAATGATTGAAATTTCTTTTGAGAGCCAAATTTTTTAAACTTAAACTATATAGGTAGGTACATTGCTATTAACTTAATTAGGGTACTCCTAAGGCTTAGGAAGAGCCACACTCAAGGGGCCAAAGAGGAGCTGCATGTGGCTCGCGAGCCGTAGTTTGCTGACCATGGGGCTAGACTATCATATACTTTACAGAGTGATCCCCCCAATACTTCAAGTACCCAGCTGGCACCATACATAGTTATTACAATACTAGAGGCCCGGTGCACGAAATTCACGCACGCGGCAGGGGATGTCCCTCAGCCAGCCTGCACCCTCTCTAATCTGGGACCCTTCTCACAGTCTGGGACCTCTGGCTCCTAAATGCTCGCCTGCCTGCCTGCCTACCTGATTGCCCCCAACCGCTTCTGCCTGCCAGCCTGATTGCTCCCTAACCGCTCCCCTGCGGGTCTGATCACCCACAACTGCCCTCCCCTGCCGAGACCCGCCTCCTCTGCCAGAACCCACCTCCTCCCCGTGCGAGACAGCGGAGATGGAGATGCTGGACCAGTCTCCTCCGTCCCGTATATAGCTGTGGGACTCAGTGGCCACCAGGCACCGCCTCTGCTGTGTGCGCGGCGATGTCACACGAGGCCTCACGCGAGGCTTTTATTATATAAAATTATTGACTATATTTTCTATGTACTTTACATTAGATTAAAAAACTCTTAATAATTGCTTTATTTATCTTCCTATGCACATATATACACTTAACTGTTGATCAGAATTTTTTTGCTGATTTATTTGAAAGTAAGTTGCAGGCATTATGACCCCTGGTTCCTAATTCAGCATGCTTCTCCTAAGTGTAAGGATGGTCTTTTACCAAACACAAGAGCTGTCAAACCTATGAAAAGGAACTGTAATCTGGTATCTAGTCCACATTTAGATTTCTCCAACTTTCACCTAATTCAACTTTAAATAATTTTTTTGTTTTTTTTGTTTGTAAATTAGGATCCAAACAAAGTCCACAGCCTGCATTTGGTTATTGTATCTCTTTAGTGTCTCCTTGGGTCCCCTACTTTTATCCCCCATGTGACACTGAAGAGTCCAGACCAATTTTCTGTTTGATTGTTTCCTTACCATGTTCCTCTATCTCATGCATTTCTTGTAAACGGACAGTTGGGTTGAGGTTTGATTTAGATTCTGATTAAACGTTTTGGGTAAGAAAACTTCATGTGATGTTTATGCTTTCCACCGCCTCGTGTTGGAGGTAAATGACATCAGGTTATTAGTGCAGCCTCTGATAGGAATGCCTATGTCGGTCTGTTTGCTGTGTGTAATATTTGCTGAAAGCCATATTTTTATAAAAATCTTGAAACATTTATCTTTGGTGAAGGAAATATACTAGGAAAAGTACACTTGACATCATGAGGACTGTTGGTTTATTTGCCCTTAAGATACAATTTTTTGAAGACATATGTGTGATGAGCAGGAATAGTCTCTGAGCAGGTTATTGGTCGGACAGAATACTCCCAGACCATCCAGAGATCTAAAACTAGGCCCCGTGCTTGTGACTGCTGTCTGCTATGTGGTAATGAAGAGTCAGAGAAATTAAAAGCAGTAGTGCTCAACAAGTACTAGGTCTTTCCTGTGTTTTTCTGCTCTTTTTTTTTTTAATTTTTTCTAATCGGTAAGGGTGGTTAAAAGATTTGTTTATCATTTTTGTCATAAATGAGTCAAAGTTCAAAAAGCAAACAGTTTAGTTTCTAGGTCTGTTACTATTTTTCATTCTGGGTGTAATCTTTTATTAATATGTTTTAATATAAAACATAAAATGTTGCTTAAGCTCTAATATATCAGTACCTCAAATTGGGAAAGAATGGTAGAAAATAAATAGCAATCAAGGACAGTTAGCAGCTTAACAGCCTAATGTTAGATTGTGAATTCTCATTTGTGGTATTTTAGGCACAAAGATTTTTTTATCTTTTATAACTTGGTGAGATTGATCACTCTGTTCTTAGTCAGAAGAAAACCAAGTGTAAATTTCCTACACTTATGAAATCACTTTCAGAACACCCATAAAACATCTTTAGAAATTCCTGCAAATGTCTGTTCAAAGTTCATTAACGTTGTTTTTGCCTTTTTTCTGGACCACACTAATGAGTGGAAGGGAAAAGCTATTAAGTTATTGCCATGGTATTCCCTCTGAATTTCCTGTGCCGAGGAGGGATATCAACTTTGTCGATAAACAAAATAACTCTTGTTTTTTGCTTGCATGTCAAAACATTGAGTCATTTCATTAAAATCAGCTGGAATAGATGCTCTATTTGAACGAAGGACAATGAGATCAGTAAGTTTTTTTGCTCATTAGTATTTGTTTTAGAATAGTGTACACACAGCTTTAGGAAATAACTAAACAGAATTAAAGGCATCTAGGGGAATCAAGCAGTTTGGTGATTCTATGCCCAAAATAAGTAGAAATAATAGTTTAAAATATCTAAGAGAATATTAAACTTGGTAGAAAATAAGTAGAAAATAATAGAAGCAGAAATAGTGAAGTTAAATTTTAAAAAGAAAGCTCAGCCCCTGTTAGTACTCGCATGTGGATTTTGAAGTTATTTTACCTCCGTTCAGATCCTAGCTTTAGCGTTTCTACCTGCACAAACTTGGCAGGTTACTAGCTTTTTAAGTTTCAGTTTCCAGTTTCCTCAGCTGCACAATGGAGAGATTTATCTCATAGCCCCTGGGGAATTAAAGAGCAAGTGCATACAAAAGCTGAGCATGCCACCTGGCACCCAGCACCCTCCGTCCCTGTACTTCAGATATTACATTTTAGGATGTTATGCACGATTGGTATATTTCATGTAGTGTTAACGTTCTTTGTAAGATGTTGTTCAGACATTTTTTTTCTAGAATTATTACTAACTAGGATATACCTTCTCAGTAGTTACAGTGTGTCCTAACTTCAATATGTTGGCTTTTATGGTTTCAACCACTAGATGGTGATATTTGATTGTGTAGCTAAGTAGTCTGTTTTTTCTTTGAGAATTAGTGCGTATGTGTGTGAAGCAGGACTAGGATTAGAATTTACCATGAACTTGTCTCGTCTAGAAAGGTATACCCATCAAAGTGAACTCGAGGGTGACTTGGCCATGTAACCCACATGGTCTTGAGTGCCAGCGTGGCTGTGTCTCATGACAGTGATCTTCATCTTGATGTCATTTGTTCCTCTCTCTTGGCTCCTTCTCACTGGGATACAAGCATAATCTAACAGCATCCATTTAAAAGCTTTGGTTTTCTCAGTGCTTAGAGCACCACTCCCCCCACCCTCACCCCCACCCCAACTCCTGCCCGGACTGAAGGGTCTCAGGTTCCATTCTGGTCAAGGGCATGTACCTCGGTTGCAGTTTTGATCCCTGGCTCTGGTTAGGGCATGTGTGGGAGGCAAACTGTTGATGTGTCACTTTCACATCGATGTTTCTCTTTCTCCCTCTCCTTCTCCTTCTCCCTCATCCCTCCCTTTGACTCTCTAAAGATCAATGGAAAAAAATATCCTCTGGTGAGGATTAAAAAAAAGAAAAAAAGCTTCCCTTGACTCATATGCCCTACAATTTCTCTGCTTTCCTTCTCCACAAACTCCATTGATTGATGGATTCTTCTCTCAGTCCATTCCACTCAGGTTTCTGTCCCCACTCATCCGCTGACCCGCTCTTACAAAGATACACCTCTGTTCTCATTACTGTGCCTCGCACGGTCCAGCACAGCTGACCCCTCCCTCCCTAAACGCACTGCTCCCTAATCTACAGCACTGCGTGCCTGTCCTTGTTTCAACGTCCATACCTTCATTTTCTTGGCTTGGTCTTTTCTATTGCTCATTTTCTAAATATTGGTGGGCCACAGTATTTAGAAAGTGCTTCTTGTCCTTTCCAAATACAGTCTTTGCCTTCTTAAACTTCCATGGCCTCCTGCTCTCACCAACATCTCTAGTCTTCCCACCTGAGTCCTGGACTTTCTAATATTCGATGCTTGCTTTATACCCACTTGGGTGTCTAGTCAGTATCTCAAACGTAACATGTACAGAGCAGAACTCTTGATTTTTCTCCCAAACATCTGCTCCTTTCTAGTCTTCACTATGTCAGTGAAAGGCCCCACCCTTTACCTAGTAATTGAAGCCCAAATGCCAGGAGTCAACTCTGCTGGCTTCTGTGCTGACCAGAGCTCATCTTCCCCAGTCACCCCAGCTTCCTGCCTTTGAGACCATAAGGCCCTGGCAGCTGCTGTCCTCACAGACCAAAGAGCCCCACGTGTGGTGCTAACTGACAATGAAAGGCCTCGGTGCTGGCCAGCTGGACCTGTGGATCCTCTGGAGGGACGGATCGCACACCAAGAGTAAGCAGGTTAAAGCTTGTGGGGAAGACTTCGACGATGGGAGGCAGGCAGAGCTTTTCCTTCTTCCACCACCGGACTGCTTCCAAGACACACGGTTCATCCAGTCTCTCCGAGGATGTTCTACAGGAAAAGCGATCATCAGAGTTGGTTTTTGAAGCTGTTGCCAGCTTAACATACACCTTGTGTTTATTCTCCTGCTTTCCTGCCTCACTCTGGCTTCCCTGGGATCCTGCTCCCACAGAGTTAGTTCCCTTAGGCCTCAGACTCTCTTTCCCAGGCAACCCAAACTAAGACACCATCTTGGGTTCCTTTCCTTTTTGTTTTCTTTTTTTTTTTCTCACTTCCAAATCCAATCCATGTTGAGTTGACCTGTTTTTCAACAGTCTAACTCTCTTTTATCTTCCCCTCTGTTTTCACCTTGTCTAGTCTGCGGTCATCTCTTTCCTAGATGACTCCTCGTGTAGCTTCCTAACTGGTCTGTGCTCATTCTCACTCCCCCACGGTCCATTCTCCCCGGGGCCCCCATCACACATAGAGTGAAACCCATCTCATAACCACTGGCCTGCTGGTCCCTACGTGACTGTGGCCGTGGCTACTTTCCCTCCCCTTCCTCCTGCTATAGCCAGACTGGTGTTCTTTCTTTTCCTCAGGACACGGATGCTTAGTCCTGCCTTGGGCTCCTTCTGCCCTTTGTCTGGAATGCACTTTCTGCAGCTCTCCAGTTGCCTGAGGACTTTTTCACATTCAGATCTCGTCTCAAATGTCTGCGTAAAGGCCTTTCCTGACCATGCATCCTGAGCGGCCACCTGGTCACTACCTACCATATCACTCCAGTTGCTTTTCATCATGGCATTTATCATATTCTAACTTGTGTTTGTTATCTTTTTCTCTCCACATGCAGATGTTCTAGCATGTAAGATCTAGAAGAGTAGGGTCCATTTATATCTTTTAAAAAAATTTTAAAAATTGAATTTATTGGGGTGAAATTGGTTAATAAAATTACAGGTTCGAAATGTACAATGCTCTGACACATCATCCGTATATTGTATTGTGTGCTCAACACTCAGAGAGTTAAGTCTCCTTCCGTCACCATTTATCCCCCCTTTACCCTCTTCCACCTGTTCCACCTTCAGGCCCTTTTATATCTTGTTGAATGCTGCATCCTCAGTTCTTAGACTCCTACCTGGCCCAGAGGAGGTGCTCAATAAATATTTATGAAGTGAATAAGCTGATAACTATAGAGCTCATTAAACTCGAAACGATAGTAAATGAGAAATTTAATTAGGAACAAAGTAGCTAAACACTGATACTTCTATCTGGTGGATGAGTGTGCTATCCACTGCCTGGCCTGGGCACCAGCTGGCCCGTGCCTCATGGAGGTGTTATCTTCCCGGCCCTTGTGCAACCCTGGGCTGTTCCTTTGCTTCCTTCCTTGTGCTGTTCAGTTGGATACTGTGAAGGTTGCCTATAAACTGGCTGAATCAGACTTGGGTCACTTATTAACCATAGTGACTCTAAACCACATTTTTATCTTTTAATGCCTCCTATCCAACAGCTGCAGTAGGGCTGTGCCTGCTCAGTGTGTTCCAAACTGAAGTTGAGTTAGTAGATACTCGGTGGAGCGTATCTGCATCATGCTCTGTGAGAGCATAATAAGGGAGACGGTTGGTGTATTAGGTGCCAAGTGTCCCATGACCTGCAAGTGGTGTTACCCTTTACTCGTAGGCCAGCAGAAGGGAAGCACTCATTGGTGGTCTTGCCTGCATCTGTTATTTCATGAATGATAATTTTAAAAATGGTAATATTCCTGTCACATTTATCATCTATTTTTTGCCTATAGAGAATTTTCCCTCATAAACATTTCTTTACAGTTTATTTCTGAAGGAAGATTGTTCTATCTTTGTCCCTTACAAAGGTTTTGCACATAGTGGTCTCTGCAGTAGATCTGGCAGGCGTCTCTGCACATTCAGATGTGCTGCCTGCATGGACCACCAGCCTTGGTGGGGTGAGTCTTCAGCTTCGTCACACACAGTCTGCTGCTGCGAGATAACAGCAGCCACTGCCACACCTACAGTGGCCGGTGAGGCAGGCTGAGCAAAGCTTGCTCCCTCCGGGGGCCTCCCTGCTGCTGGCCATGGCAGACTGATTCTCAGCTGACTGTCACCCATTTGCATGTGCCCAGGTGGCATCAGACCCTGGAAATGGTGTTGCCCATTTGTGTTATTTCCTAATAAAGGAACTATTCTATAGCAAAGTGAGTACAGAGAGAATGTACTTTTATGTTCTTCGACTTTGTATTTTCTGCCAAATTCTGCCTCTTTTTTTTTTTTTTTTTTTTCGTTCTCTGCCCCCTGCTTACAAATCAGTACATTTTTAGTTATGTTTGGTTTGGATCTTCTCATGCTGGGTAGGGAATTATACTCAAGAACACATACAGAGGACATGAGGGAACTGGAAAATAGGCAACAAGAATTGATTCAAGAGAAGATAGAACATGATGGGGCTTGATGTACTATGAGAGATATTAAAATCGGCTCATCCCCCCTGGTTTTCATTAGCATTAGCTGAGGACTTTGAAAAAATACAGATGCCTGAATCCTACTCTGAGAATTTCTGTTTTAATTGATCTGAGGCAGGGACCAGCTTGTGTGTGTGTGTGTGTGTGTGTGTGTGTGTGTGTGTGTGTGTTTCCTCCATAATCTCCATAGATCATTCTGTATGTAGCCAGGAATGAAAACTGGTGGGTTATATATTTTCTATTTAGCTCTAGAAACGAGAACCAGTAGCATTGGGAGAAAGGTACAAGACAAAAAGGTACAATGAAAAATGTTCTGGTAATTAAAACTTTCTCCTCCTAGGAATACTCAAGTATACATGAGTTAACTTTCGTGAAGGATGCTGTGAAGGTGACTGCTTTGGGTAACATGTAGGACTTGCTCATTCCTTACATTTATTTGTAGAAAGGAAGAGTGCTTCTGTGCTGCTGCAGGTTTGGCCTGGGGTGTGCAGAGATCAGTTTTGGGCACGTGGAGTTTGAGATGTTTTGGGGATATCTAGATGGAGATGCTAGTTGACTACGTGGCTTTGGAGCTCAACAGAGACGTGATGAAGAGAACATCAGTGAAAGGTGTGGTGGAAGTGACTTCCAATCTTGCTTCATTTATTCAGCCAACATCTTATCCACGTGCCTGTGTTCATAGTGATGGACAGGACAGTGCTTCTGTGTTCATGGTCCTCATAGGCAAGGTCACTGAACACTGAAGGGTCTTTACACAATTCCCGGCAGCTTCTGGCCGTCTGTCAGCTAGACGGCTGCAGTCTAGAGCCCAGGGCTGCACCTGGATTGTAAAGTCCTCAGAAAAGTTCTCTGTAAGACATCTAAAATGACTGACAACATGTGCCGACATTGAGGTTGATGAGAAAAAGAGAAATTCTTGTGATGATTGCTCAGCCCAGGAAATAAAATCTTGGAGAAAGCTTTTCAAAATCTTTTTTATTTATATTTTGCTTTTTTTTTTTTCTCTCTTTTGGTCTCCTTTCCCTTTATCTCTTAAATTTTCCTACTTTTCGTAACATCATTGCTATCAGTTCTCGAATAGAGATATTGCTTGATAAACAATTATTCCTTAGTATCTGGTTTTTAAATTTGGTCATGTGCTCTCAAGGACTCATTAGAAATATGATACAAATGTAACTTTAACAACCACAGATATCGAGAGGCGATTCAGAAGTGGGATGAAGCACTACAGTTAACCCCAGATGATGCTACCCTATACGAGATGAAGTCACAGGTAAGGGCTGTGAAGAAGGCCACTTTCATTATGAAATTGCACTGTGTTTGTTTGATGAGCTTGATGAACCAAAATAGCATTTCCTGCTATTTTCTTTTTACTACTAAAGTACAGTTTATTTGGGGAGAAATTGTTACGATGTTATTTATGACTTTTTCTTATGTATCAAATTAGAAATTTGTTTACCTTCATAATGCAGTTAACTGCTATTTCAACCTGACTATGATATGAACAGATGGGCATCTTTTAAAAAGTCTCTGGTAATCTCGTAAATAAATGAAATGTGTTTGCTTTCCTTGGAAATTAATTGCAGTGGATTTTGCAATAACTTTCTTCTAGTGGATTGGATTCTAGATGATGATATTTCTCTGAAAAATGGCCTAGTCCTTAGCAAAACGTCAGAATAGGCTCAATTCATTAATAGTTTAAAAATAACACTTGTACTTAAAAATACATTTTTAATATTTTGTGGGGAAGTTTATAAAGAAAACCTCTGAGCACTTAGATTAAATTATCTAAGAGAACTTCAAATCTCAAAGCACTGATCATATTTTTGACAGGAAATAGTTGCAATGCCGCCTTCATCCATGTGCCTAACATCTTTTCTGATGATGAGCTCAAACATAGGGTACATACTTTATCAGTTGTGATTTTAGTTTATCCAGGAAAAACCCAAATTATGTCTACTAAATAAAAGTGGTATGAGGACCATCATTTGGATAAATAATTTTCTTTTTAAAAAAGTGTTTTTATTGATTGGGGGAGAGGGGGAAGAAAAGGGAGAGGGATAGAGAGAGAGAAACATCAATTGGCTGCCTCCTGCATGCACCCTACTGGGGATTGAGCCCGCAACCCAGGTGGGTGTGTGCTCTTACTGGGAATCGAACCAGTGACCTCTTGGTTCATGGGTCAGTGCTCAACCACTGAGCCACTCTGGCCAGGCTAGATAAGTCATTTTCAATCTTGAATCTGTATATACATATTAAAGGCAGGATTTGTGGTGAATTGTATGAAATGAGTTGTTTAATTTGGAACTTGATAATGATGATTGTTTCACAAATTTTGTGAAATGCATGTGGTCCCAAAGATTATTGATAATATGCAGCCCCCTTTTTTTTAAAGGTGAGGGGTTCAGGAACACCCTGGTTTTTCTGGTGTGTAGTGTGAAAAACCCAGTTGTGGGGAGGCCTGTGGAATGTTTGCATGGCTTTTATAGCAGGAAGGTGTTCACTGGGGTTAGGGTGGGTGGTTGAACACATTTAAATTTACTTAGTTTGACAGCAAGACCTGGGGTACCCTAAAATCCACATTGTAAGTGGAATAAATAGAAGTGGAATTGAGAGATCAAATAGTTGTGAGCTACCATGGCGAGAGTATGACGGCATGGTTCTGACTGATGGACAACAGTGTTCAATAATTGGAAAGGGAATGGTTTACATTTTTATAGTATTTCAGGAGAAGGGAGAAGAATGTGATTCCTGACCCTGAAAGGCAGTGGAGGAGTCAAAACCACTGAAATACTATGTTTACCAGACTGAAAATATGTTTTTAAAAATGGAAAGAGTTACTTATGTATGGTTATCTATTAGTAGTTTGCTAGTTTATGAATATTACTGACAGGTTTTGTTTCTTTTTTTAACTATAGGTCCTAATGTCACTTCATGAAATGTTCCCTGCAGTTCATGCAGCAGAAATGGCTGTGCAGAGAAATCCACATTCGTGGGAGTCTTGGCAAACTCTGGGGCGTGCTCAGCTTGGATTAGGAGAGATAGTGTTGGTAAGGAAGTCAGATATCTGATTATAATGCTAAAATTTTGTTTTTTTAATGTTTGCTTATTTATTTTTAAAGATTTTTTTTTAATTGAATTTTAAAAAGAAAGGAAGGGAGAGGGAGAGATGTGATGGAGAAACATGGATCAGCTGACCGGGAATTGAACCGGCAACTTTTTGGTGCATTGGACAACTTCCAACCAACTGAGCCACACTGGCCAGGGCTATGATGCTAAAATTTTATTTTGACATGTTTTGATCAGCTCAACCCAAACGTTAGTCATTTATCAAATCTATGCAAAAAATAAATAGCCAATCAACCTTAAAGGTATTAAACCACAAACACAGGTCAGAGTTAGTATTGTTATTTACATCATAAACACCAAGTCAATCGGTCAGCATATTTTTCAGGTAATTTGAATCATGAAAGTTAATAAAAAAATTTCACATAGCCTGAACGCATCCTGACCAGGATCGAAACCGAAACCTAGGTCTATGCCCTGACTGAAAATTGAACCTGCAACCTTTTGGTGTATGGGGTGACACTCCAACCAACTGAGCCATCTGGCCAGGGCAAAATTTTAAGTTTTTTAAATAAGAGTACTCATTGTTTAACTGTTTTATTTTTTTTCTATTTATATGGTTTTGCCCATTATATTGTGAAGTTCTTGGAGGAATTAAAACTTATTTTGTCCTCCTTTAATGTTTTTTAGGGCTCTATTTGAAAAAATCCTAAATTTGTAATATTTATGTAAACTTAACCTGTTCTTTTGAAAGACTGGAATGGTTAAAAATTACTCAATGTCATGATGAAGGGATACTGTGAAAAATATTTTGAAAGCAAGCTAAAATTTCAGACATAACAATTCTTATTACAGGGGTGGGCAAAAGTAGGTTTATAGTTATTTGTATGAAAAATAATACAATAATAGCCGAAACCGGTTTGGCTCAGTGGATAGAGCATCGGCCTGTGGACTGAAGGGTCCCAGGTTCGATTCCGGTCAAGTGCATGTACCTGGGTTGCGGGTACATCCCCAGTAGGAGATGTGCAGGAGGCAGCTGATCGATGTTTCTCTCTCATCGATGTTTCTAACTCTCTATCTCTCTCCCTTCCTCTCTGTAAAAAATCAATAAAATATATTTTTAAAAAAAGAAAAAAAAAAAGAAAAATAATACAATAATAAATAATAATACAAAAATAAACTATTTTGTGCACTCACAACTATAAATCTACTTTGCCCCACCCACATATATAAACATAAGAAAATACACAGTTAAATAGAACGGATAATAAATTAAAAGTCAATAGTTGGTAGATCTCTATAAGTAATTATTTATATTTTTATACAGAATTGGGTGTATATGTTGGAAAATGAATATAGGCTTGGTTCTTCATTTTATAATTTGTTGAGGTGTAAAGGTAGGTGCTTTTGGTTTGTTTGTTTTTAGTTGAGATTTTTCTTTTTTAACAGGCATTTAGTGCTATAAACTTTTCCTTTTCTGCTTTTGCTGCATCTCATAATTTTAGTGTATTTTTATTTTCATTTGTGTCAAGATCTTTCTTAATTTCTCTTTGATTTCTTTTTGAACTTACTGATTGTTCAGGAGTGCGTTAATGTCTGCATATTTGTGAATTTTCCCATTATCCTTTTGCTATTGATTTGTAGTTTATTCCATTTTGGTCAGAAAAGATGGTTGACATGCCTTTTTAAATTTGTTAAGACTTGTTTTGTGGTATAACATGTTTTCTGTCCTAGAAAATGTTCCATGTGTACTCGCCAAGATGTCTGTTCTGCTGCTGTTGGGTGAAAGGTTCTGTGTAGGTCTGTGTGGTCCGTTGCTCAAATCTTCTGTTTCCTTATTGATGTTTCTCCCTTCAGTTCTGTCCGTGTTGACTTTATATACACAGGTGTTCTGATGTTGGGTGCGTATGTTTTGATAAGTGTTATATAATTATGGGGAGTCGGCCATTTGTCCTTATGCAGCCTCTGCCTTGATCTCCTGTGACACTCAGTGCATGTTAGCATTACTGTGATCTAAACTCTTGGCTTCAATGTTGTGCGTTTCTGGTACCTTCCCGACCCTGATTTAGCCCTGGAAATCACTGGATTCATGTATTAGCTGATCTGCAGAAGCTGAAAATGTGCTTGCCTTGTTTTGAGCTATAATATCAGTACCTCTATTTTGATGGACTTTTAATCCTCATCAGCAATTTGTCAGTCCCTTTCACAGTTTTATAACCTTTGTGTTTTTCTTCATAGTCATCATCCATGGTTAGGGCACTGCCCTAACTTCCATCCTTACATTTATATACTATATTATATATATATATATATATATATATATATATATATATATATATATATATATATATATGCAGATATTGTGGATTTTGCTAAACACATTCATTTTTTTTTTTAAAACAATGCAAGCAGAAAAACCTGGCCTTTTCTTTCCCTAGGCAATTCGAAGTTTTCAAGTAGCCCTTCATATCTATCCAATGAACCCTGAAATATGGAAAGAAGACCTTTCTTGGGCAAGAAAGCTCCAGGAGCAGCAAAAGGTAGCCCAGAGGATTAAAAAAAATGAAGCACCAGCGGAGGTCACACATGTCTCACCAAAGTCCATTCCCGACTATGACTTTGAAAGTGATGAGATTGTTGCTGTTTGTGCAGCTATCGCTGAGAAACAAAAGCCAGTTTCAGATAATAAAACCATGGTTATTGTGTCAGCTTCTGGGACCGTGGAGACTGTAAGTGAGAAGGAAGATGGGGCCACGGCCCCAGATGGCTCCGTTTTTATCAAAGCCCGATGAAGCTTAGCAGGAGCTACTTGAATCCACCTGTTTGATTGCCACAAAGTTTTAGGCAAACAGGCATTTACTCTGGAGAAACAGGGTCACACTCCTGTTTGTAAAATCAGTTTTTCAGATGAGGCATATACAAACTAAAGGGTAGGATTATTATAGAGTGTTTGGACTCTGCTTTGATAAGTTATGATTTAAACTTAAGATTAGAATTCTGACTACAATGGTTTTTGATGAATAAACTTAATCCGAATGTATGAGTGAATACATTTTAAAGACAAAACTTGGAAGTGAATGCTCCAGTAGTCAATAACTTGATGGCCAGTGTTATTAAAATATTGACTTTTTTATGACAAAAGAAGTGGGTGATTTCTCTCCCTCCAAAAAAATATACTGCTATTACTGTTCACTCTTCTATTTTGCTTGTTTTATTAGAGTAACTTCGTCATGAAGCTTGAGTATTTTGCTGTTCATGTTTGATTCAAAATTGTCATTTGGTTATAGGTAGATTCTTTGCAAGTTCAGCTGGAAATGCATGCAACTGTGTGTGTTCTGGACATTTTCTGTAGAGACTCTTACATCAGATTTATGCTTGTTTTGACTTTAAAATTACTATCACCATGGTAGTTGCCACCTTCAGTATTTTATGGATGTGGGAATTACTGATACATTGTCAGAATGATGGTTTTAATTTTTTAATTGTTAAAGTAGACAGTCCTTAACACAAGCGAGCCATTTTTGAGATGTGCATTATTTAAATGAATGGCTCTTATAGCTATATCATAAATTGTACGGCAATGTTGTCCTAGTCAAAAGCAGTATTTCCTTTATTTTTAAAAGCTTAAAAACCTTGTCCTGGTCGGTGTGGCTGAGTTGGTTGAGTGTTCTCCCACGCACCAATAGGTTGCTGGTTTGGTTCCCAGTCAGGGCACATGCCCAGGTTGTGGGCTTGATCCCCAGAAGGGTGTGCAGGAGACAGCCGATCAATGTTTCTATCTCTCCCTTCTCCCTCTCTTTTCCTCTCCCTCTAAAAATCAATAAAAACATTAAAAGAATAAAAGCTTAAAAACCTTGAAAATAACTTATCTTTTGCTTATAACTGTTCAACTGATGCTTTGGAATTCTTTTTCTAGACAACTTGTTCGGAACTGCTCAGTAAAATGAGAAATAACCACAATTTTAAATAACTAAATTATATCTTTCTAAACAGAAAACAAACGTAGTGATGTTATTAGAAATCCAATGAGTTAATAACATAGGCACAGCACACATGGAGACTGAAATGTGATTTGTGATAGGATCTCGTGAATAGAGAAAGGTATATTGAAGAAGTAGTTCATTGAAACAACACAGGTATAGCCCCAGTATTGTCATTGCTAATGTGAACTGTTGTTTTTATAGCACACCCGTTGTAGTACAGTTACATAGAGCTGCTGGGCACTGATACTTCTCGTGTGAAATTACTTTTATCCTTGGTGGAGATGAAAGTAAGTTACTCTGTTTGAAGAAATCTTCTGTTGGAGCATTTGTTGGATGCATGTAAGTACTGGTTTCTATTTTTCTGAGATGATTTAAGGTTTTCTTTTAGTAGAATGTTTACCTCTTTTTTTTTTCAGAGTCTGAGAAGTCAGCACTTGCCTTGAAAGGTATTACATTTCCCCCCAAAGTTATATTAGAAATTTATTTCTGGTTGGAGAGGTTAATTTTAGAATGATCCAAAAAACAAATATCAACTATATTTTATTTTATGAAAAATATTCTCAAAGGGTGGGTAGTTGGGTGTTTAGAGAAGTTGCTATGTTGTTTTGAGTTAATGGGTATTTGTTTATTATATAATTGGTGAATAAGTCATTTTTTTCTGTATTTTAAAGATTTGCCTATTATTTTGTGTTGTTAGCTTTTGGAAAATTAGGTTTTTTCTTTCTTATGTGAAAATGAAATATGTAAAGAACTTTGTATGTTAAGTTGCATATGAAGTACTTGGTAAATGCTAGCTTTTTCTATGAAGAGGTGGAATTAGTTTGGAGATATTTAACCTCAGTTTTTCCTGATCTTAAGAAAGGAGGAGAACTTCTTTGTGATTTTTTTTTATCTGAAAGTGAGGAGTCACTACTTTTGATAGTATAGGACAGATGGTCATCAGTTGGGGGTTGTTCCAGAAGAGACAAGACCCAGGATGGGGTGCAGGTTGTCACTAGATGCTGCTGAAGAATCCGTGTTCCCTTTGAAGTGACATCTGTAGGCCAGGCTCGTCTCCTTCTCACTCACATAAAGGACATAGGATGGTTTACACATGAGATGGAGGAGGAAGAGAAATCCTGAATTATGGAGAAGAAAGGCAGCTCATTTCTCCAGGCCCCAAAAGATGCTTAGCTAACACTCTTTTGTGCATGAAGAGAAAATGGCAAACATTATTTTATAGGGAGGTGAATACTGAAATGCTGACATTTACTAAACTTAACTGACTGAAATAAATTCTTTTGAATCTAAAAGAAAAATAATTGATGTTCATGGTAGGATATAAAGATGTTTAATATACTTCCTGAAACAGCACTACACATTAAAATTATATGGAATACAATTTGTATTTTTCTTGGTGGAAAATTGTATGGCATAGACACTCATTAGTCGGAACACTGTACATCCAGACCATGCCTGCTAATTTGAGAGTCATGTATTATTCTCTAGACAATAGGTTCTTGTCTTGTTTTTCATCTGAAATCTAAGAAATGCTACATAAACATTGAAAAGTCATGCAATGTATAGATCACAGAACCTAAATCTCTTGTAATTCGGGTCTATGTACAGTATTTTATGGTAGTTTTAAGTTGATGTCATATGGCAAAACTATAATGAAGACTTACATCAAAAAGGTTTGTCTCAGAAAGCTGGAGTTTCCATGATTATAACTTATCAGTACAGCCTTTTGAATTTGAAAATAAAGTTATGCTTTATGTCATGTTGTCAAAAGCTAGTTTCATTGCCTTTCCCAGCAGTAGGAAAACGGTCAGTCATTTCTTAATTTCAGGCTTCATGAGTCAGAAGCCCTTCCAAATTGACTTTGGACTTTTATTTCATGACATAATGTATCCAAATGAGTTGTGAGTTGACACAGGAACCAAAGTTTCATAATTATCTTCAAATCAATGATAATATTAAATTTTTTTTTCTGAGAGATTATTAAACTGATAGTGGATTTTGTAATTGATGGCATTTTAGGATTGAAAAGGTAATGTGTTGTTTTTAAAGCCAGTAATATAGAAAGGATGCGAACTTCTTTTACCAAAGTAAATTGAAATATGTCACTTTAGTCATTTGCAATTCAATAGGCCCACTTGAATGGAAGAGAAGGGGCAGCCCTATAGCTAGCCTACCGTGAATCGTGCCTTAATGTGTGTTGTGTGTGAACTTCACCTGTTGTGTGTGCCAAGGTGGAAGAAAGGTTGAGAAACGTTGGTCTTCACTTTGTTGGGAGGCAGAGGGTAGAGATGGCTTCTTTTCACAGTGCTTCTTTGGACGTCTATTAGCCAAGGGATCCTGATCTCTCTCCCCTCCCCCCGCCCTCCCCCTCAGGAGAGGGAATGTAGGATAAATAACTGGACATAAAAGCTCCTCTCTCTCCTTCATTTGGATTCATCTTGCCTGCAGAGAGCCAAGCTTAACAGATACGTAAGCTTGGCAGTGAAGGCTCCCTGCCTCTGTGGTTGGGCAGGACTGCCCACGCTGGGTGAGTAGGTCTGTCTAATTCTGGGTTTGATATTAGGCGGCCGTTGTTGGCATGAATCTAAATTACATCCTTTAACCTAGACTTCTTCAGCAATACGTCCGCCATACTGGTTCCCCACCTGCCTGACTCCTTTTGTCTCTCAAATGTTTCAGAAGTCGGGAGGGGGCATGGGTACTATATGCCCCCTCCTAACCCCCAACAAAAAATGGGTGCAGATTATATTTCAAAGTAAGCACGAGACAAAAACCAAATTAGGAAATTTTTTCTAATTCTAGATTTTTGTGGTAAACCATGGAAATTCTATTGAAATGGGTAATGTTAATTACAAGGTAACATGTAAACATTTGTTCAGGATATTTAAAAGGTCTACTGACTTGGAATTGTGATAGACCACAATGTTGACTTTAGTTTTAATTGGAAGGAAAGAATGTGAGACGAACCATGATATCCTCTGTGAACACGGTCAACTTTCTTACATATAATAAAACACACCCATTATAAACTTACAGTTTGAGGAGTTTAGACATGTGAATGCCTATGCAATCACCATTACCATCAAGATACAGAATATTTCCATCGCCAAAAAGTTCTCTTGGGCTCATTTGCAGTCATTCTTTTCCACCCCAACAACCAGTACTGTTCTGTTCCCTGTGACTATACATGAGATTTAACTTATCTAGAATTTCAAATACAGTATGTACTTTGTGTCTGACATTTTTTGCTCAGTATAATACTTTTGTGAACCATCCATGTTGAGATTTATCCATGTTACTGTGCATGTCAGCAATATGTTCCTTTTTATTGTGGAGTAGTATTCTGTTGTGTGAATATACCACAATTTGTAGCTTTTCATGTTATTGATGGACATCTAGGTTGTTGATGAATATCTTGAGTTTTCATCTGTTATGAATAAAGCTGCTATGTATACTAGTATGTGTTACAAGTTAGTGTGTGGATATGTTTTCACTTCTCTTGGGTTAACTACTTGGGGGTGGATTTGCTGAGTTTTATGGTAAATATATATGTGACTGTAGAAGAAACTGTGACATTTTTCCAATTTGTTTCGTACCAACAATGTATTAAAAAGTTTCAGTTGCTCCATCTCCTTGCCAGTGCTTGGTATTGCCATTGTTTTTTATTTGAGTCACTTTAGTGGATCTGTAGTGTATCTCATTGTGTGTTTTTTAAAAAAATTTCTTTATTGTTTAAGGTATTACATATGTGTCTTCATCCCCCCAAACCCCCCCCCCCCCATGCCCTCAACCCCCCTGTTTTTCATTGTGGTTTTCATATACATTTCCCTGATGATGTTGGCATCTTTTCATTTGTTTATTTGACATTTGTATCTTCTTTTGGGAAGCACTTGTGCAGATCTTTTGCACAATTTTTATTTGGGTTATCTTTATATTGAGCTGTAAGAAATTTTCTATATTCTGGTTAAAAATCCTTTATGAGATCTATGGATTGTAAATATTTTGTCCCTATCAGTGACTTGCCTTTTTGTTTTCTCTTTAAAATATTTTTATTGATTTTTAGAGAGAGAGGAAGGAAGAGGGAGAGATAGAAGCATCAATGATGAGAGAGAATCAATGATTGGGTGCCTCCTGCACACCCCCTGCTGGGAATTGAACCTGCAACTTGGGCATGTGCCCTTGACTGGAATCGAATCCAGGACCCTTCAGTCCACAGGCCGCCGCTCTATCCACTGAGCTAAACCAGCTAGGGCCCTTTTTGTTTTCTTAATGTCCTTTGAAGAGCAGAAGCTTTACATTTTGATGGAGTCCAATTTTCATTTGTTTTCTTTTATGTTGTAGTTTCTTTGGGCTGAGAATCTGCTTACTCCAAAGTCAAGACAGAGTTTCTATGTTCTGCTAGAAGTTTTGCAGTTTTAGCTTTTATAGTTAGTTAGGTCTGTGATCCACTTCAAGTTAATTGTATGTATGGTTGGAGGTAAAGGTTGAGTTTTTGTTTTGTTTTTATATCCAGTTATTCAAGCACTATTCATTGAAAAACTTTGTTGAAAATCAATACATTGAAGGTTTGTCTGAGCTCTGTATTCTGTTACACTGGTGTATATGTCTATTCTTATGCCAGTAACACACTGTCTTGATCACTAGCTTCAAAATTGTAGTCTTAAAAAAATCAGTGTGTTTTTTTTTTCCAATAATACCCCTATAGCCCCACTTAGTTCATCACTTAATTTTGTTCATTAGGTTCCACATATTAGTGAGATCATATGGTATTTGTCTTTCACTGACTGGCTTATTTCACTTAGCGTAATACTCTCCAGGTCCATTCATGCTGTCGCAAAGTGTAAGATTTCCTTCTTTTCTACAGCTGTGTAGTATTCCATTGTGAAAATGTACCACAGCCTTTTTATCCAGTTATCTGCTGATGGGCTCTTGGGCTCTTTCCAGATGTTGGCTATTATAAATAACGCTGCAATGAACATAGAGGTATATACATTATTTCTGATTGGTGTTTTTGGATTCTTGGGCTATCTTCCCAGAAGTGGGATTGCAGGGTCAAAAGGCTATTCTCTTAAGAGTGAGCCAGAACCAACAATAAAGACATTGTTATGGACTGGATTGTGCTTCCACCTCCCAATTCATATGGTGAAGCTCTATCCCCAAAGTTATTATTTGAAGAATAGAGGCCCAGTGCACGAAATTTCTAGGGCCCTTCTCACTCAGTCCCAATTAGCTGGACCCCAGCAGCAAGCTAACCTACTAGAGTGTCTGCCCCCTGGTGGTCAGTGCATGTCATAGCGAGTGGTTGAGTAGCCTTAGCATATCATTAGCATATTACGCTTTAATTGGTTGAACAGATGACTGGACACTTAGCATATTAGGCTTTTATTATATAGGATAGGGCCTTTCAGGAGATGGTTAAAGTTAAATGAGGTTATAAGGGTTGCACCCTAATTCAATATGACCAGTGTCTTTATAAGAGAGACACCAGAGTATTTTGTTATGGCAGCCCTAGCAAACTAATATAGCCATATAACCCAATTAAAATGATTTGAATAGATCAAATCAAATTTGTATGTTTTTCCAGATAAGACATACAAATGGCCAATAAGCATATGAAGAGATTCTTAACATCATTAGTCAACAGGAGAAATGCAAATCAAAACTACTGTGTGACTACTTTACACCCTTTAGGGTGGCTATAATCAGAAACATGGACAATAACAAATATTGATAAGGACGTGGAGAAATTGGAACTCTTGTACATTGCTGGTGGGAATGTAAAATGGTGCAGCCACTTGGGAAAATTTGCAGGTCCTCAAAAAATTAAATATAGTTACCATATGATTCAGCAATACCACTCCAAATATATAGAATTAAAAACATGTTAACACAAAAACTTGTATGGCATTATTAATAAAAGCGAAAAAGTGGGAACAACCTCAATGTCTATCAGCTGATGCATGGATAATCAAAATGTGGTATTTATACTAAGAAAAGGGTAATATGCTAATTAGAGTCGAAAGGACATTTTCCGAATGTCTGACTTCCTTCTGGACAAAGCCACGGTGGTGGGGGCCAAGGCAAAGGCAGTTAGGGGCGATCAGGCCAGCAGGGGAGCAGTTAGGGGGCGATGAGGGTGGCAGGGGAACAGTTAGGGAGTGGCCAGGCCCGCAGGGGGGCAGTTAAGGGGCAGTTAGGGGGTGACCAGGCTGACAAGCAGAGGCAGTTAGGGGCAATCAGGCTGGCAAGCAGAGGTGGTTAGGAGTGATCAGGCAGGCAGGTAGAGTGGTTAGGGGCCATCATGCAGGCAAGTAGGTGAGTGGTTAGGAGCCAGTGGTTCCAAATTGCGAGAGGGATGTCTTACCCCGAAGGGTCCCAGATTGGAGAGGGTGCAGGCCTGACTGAGGGACCCCATCCCCCCTCACCCCCCCCCCCCCCCGCACGAATTTCATGCACCGGGCCTCTAGTATCCATATAATGAAATATTACTCAGCCATAAAAAGGAATGGGGTACTGACTCATGCTTTAATATGGATGAACCTTGTAAACATGCTAAGTGAAGAAAGCCAGACAGTGAAGGCCACACACATATATTGTATGATTCCATTAATGCCTAGAATAGGCAAATCCATATGGTAGCTGCCAGGGGTTGGGGTTAGAGATTAGAGAGCGAATGCAAATGGGTACGTGGTTTCTTTCTGGGATGATGACTATGTTCTGGAATTAGATAGCAGCGATGGTTGCACTTGGTGAACATACTAAAATACAAGGCAAATTATAAAATATGTGAATGATATTTCAATTAAAAATAATCCAGAATCAGTGTTCTGGATGGTGAATCTGAAGAAAAGGATGAATGATTTTATGCTTTGATATATTAGTAATGCTAACTTTTGAATGTGGCTTTAGTTTTTCCTCCATGAATGTGGGTGATGAATATATACATTATATATTCATTTACATATAAATTTAGGTGTTTCATTGTGTACATGGGAGAAAAAAGCCTCTTTCACAAGTAAAATATTCTCTGAAAACATTTCTTAGGCACTGATTAGTATAAATTGAGGAAACAGAACTATTTTCATTGGTAAAATAGGACATTTTAGAAATTTGAGCTGGATTCTCTCTCTCTCTCTCTCTCTCTCTCTCTCTGTGTGTGTGTGTGTGTGTGTGTGTATGTATGTATATATAAATAATTTCAGAGAGGAAGGGAGAGATAGTAGAAACATCAGTGATGGGAGAGAATCATCCATCGGCTGCCTCCTGCACACCCTCTACTGGGGATCGTGCCTGCAACCCAGGCATGTGCCCTTGACTGGAATTGAACCTGGGACCCTTCAGTCCACAGGCTAACGCTTTATCCACTGAGCCAAACCAGCTAGGGCTGGATGCCCTCTTTTTGAGCCATCCCTGCCTCAGCTGAGAATCACTGTTCCATCACGTCTGTGAAAATGAGTCGTTTTGCTGTCATCATCCAAAAATACATTTAAAAACTTGCGAATTGCAAATCATACTTTGCTCCTGGGGACTGTTGCTCCTTGAAGTGTGTCATTCAGGCAGAGTCAGCATCGCCTAGGAGCTTCTCAGACATGTGCATCCTCCTGCCCCTCTCCCCGCCAAGACCTCCCGGATCAGAACTGTGTTTTCAAGCTCTCCAGGTGACATACATGCTGAAGTGTGAGAACCGCTGAGAATTTAAAAGCAGGAAGTCATACTGTCTCTCCCACCACCCATTCAAACAGGTGAGTTAGGTACCTAGATCTTGGTTTCTAAATACCATTCTCCACTAAGTCTATCCAAGATTTTCTACTATTCTTGTAACTTTTCTGTAAATTTGATATCGTATCAAAATAAAAATTTTAAAAAATATTCCAATTGAAAAAGATAGAAGATAACCTAAAACAAACAAAAAAAGCACACTGTTCTCTCCAAAACCGAGGATATGGAACTCAGAGTGAGTGTATTTATTTATTATAATCTCCAAAATAATTTCAGTTGGTACAACTGCTTCTTTAAACCATATCACTATCAGGCTCAGAATTTAATTACAACCAGGCAATTCACAAAAACACTTGTAAGCAACAAAACATGCTTAATATTTCTTTGAGAAGGTTTCCTTCATATGTGTATAGCATTACAGGGCATGACACAAAACTGTTAGAAGGTGACCTCACGTGCCCACGCACTGCACCTGTTGTCTGGTTAGACTTCTAACATCTGTGAAAGGTTAACCAATCCTTTCACGTTGCAAAGTAAAAATTATGGTGCATGCAATCTGTCTTCCTCTTAAGTTTTCAAGGAGGTTCTAGATCATTTCTTAGGAAAGTAAAACTATACACAATTTTAGGGGGAAAACAAGCTGCTTAAACTTTTTACTTTTATATTGTACACTTCAACTATGAGTTGTTTATTAAAGACTTTTAAAATTTTATGTTACATTTTAAAAGTACCAGTTTGTGGGGACAAAAGTAGAAAATACTGGCCAGTATGTTAGGTTCTCCTGAAATCACAGATTTTTGGATAAATACATGTAGCCAGCATTAAACATTTCTCACTATGAAGTACACATAGGTTGGGAAGGAACTTTAATAGTTTGGACTGTAATTTTCATGTCTTAAAATAGTATTTTTCTTTATTCTTTTAATAGTACTAAACTCTTCCTTTTTAAAAAATCTATATCCATTTTATAGGTGTTAGTTTCTCTGTGAATTTTCAACACCTCAGCCTGAACTTACTTATGAAAATAAAATCTAACATCTCTAACTTCAGCTTGTTATACTGGGGAGGAGAGCGGTGACCATACACTTATACCTTGTATTAACAATAAACCTTCTCACAGAGAAGAAAATACTTTAAATACCTTAAATCATATTTACAACGATAAAATTCACATTTCATGCTTTAGTGAGAAACTTCAATCATCCCTAAGACAGATAGCCCTCGTAGTTCACTGGCCTGCAGCCCCTCAGTCCCGCCTGCTGTGTGCAGGTATAACGCTCCGCTCCAAATGTTCTGACAAGAGCAAAACTTGGCCGTCTTCCTGTGAAGCAGGAAACTGAGGGTAGATCTCTGCAATCGAGTTCTGGCCCAAATCCACCCCTACACGTGCGACCAAGAGTTTCAGGCCTCAGGAGCCATGTGAATCGGCTTGATTGTGTGAAACGTGCTCAAAACCCAGATGTCCCTCATGGGAGTCCCAGGACAAAACAGCCCTTCCAGCACAGCTCAATAAATGCTTCACCACGTGTTTGTTGCACAGGATGTTGTGAGCTTCCAGACACAGCTGTACTCCTTTCTTAGCCACTATATACACTTTTCTGACAAGTTCAGTGTTTCAGTGGGGAATGTGACTTGCAGGGAGCTGCCCTTGGGGGCAGGCCCAGCAGTGCCCCCAACCTCGTCCACCAGTAAGACGCTCTCTGAGTCCTGCCCCTGCGAGGAGTCCGAGGTCTCTGAGATTCGCAAAGTCCTCAGGGAGGTGGTGTCTGCTTGGGGCAGGCTCATGCCAGGCACCCCCGGCAGCAAATTCCTGCCCGCCAGGCCCGTGTCACCGAGGTCTGGCATGTACAGGAGAGTCTGTGACGTGCTGCTGATCTCCCTCAGCTCCCGGGACAGGACGGAGCGCGAGTGGCCGGACAGGGCGGAGGATGTCCGTCTGCTCTCTGAGCAGTGCTGCCCCGAGGGGTCTCTGCCGGACCCGCCGATGCGGCAGAAGAGGCATTTGATCTTCTCCATGGCTTTTCTGAGCACTGTCTTCCGCAGGAGGATGTAGATCCAGGGGTCGAGGATGGGGTTCACAGAGGCGATTCGGATGGCCTGCAAGTCTGGGTTTTTGCTGATCTCTTTCACTGAGTCCGGCTGATATAACTGGTTGATGAACACTCGCACCTGCACAAACGAGATGGCCACGATCAGATTGTATTTTTGGTCAACCGGGAAACGTTTGCTGCAGCGTTTAATTTAGCAACAGTAGGGAGCTGCCCTCTTTTCTGGTAATAAGTGCCAAAGAAAGAGTATAAGCGTCAGGAACACCATTCGCTGTGCAATTGCAGTTATGTTTCGAGTCCGTGTAACTTCAAATATTTTTGTAACATGCCTTTCCTAGATCAAAGATGCCATACAAGAATGCAACATGTGAACAGGTAACAGTGCATAAAGTTCCCTTGAAAAGCATTTTATTAACTTCTTTTCTATGTGCTTTTAAGGTTTGGTAATTCTAATGAAGTATTTTTAAAAAATTTTTATTGATTGATTTTAGAGAAGCAGAAGAAGGTAGAGAGAGAGAGAGTGTGTGTGTGTGTGTGTGTGAGAGAGAGAGAGAGAAGAGAGAGAGAGAGATCTGTTTGTTGTTCCATTTACTTATGCATTCATTGGTTGACTCCTGCATGTGCCCTGACTGGGGACTGAACCTGTAACTTTAGATCCCACAACCTTGGTGTATTGGGACTATGCTCTAATCAACTGAGCCCCCCTGGCCAGGGCAGGAATTCTTTTTCTCCAATAGCCTTTTATTTTCCTTATTCCAGCTGCCACTTATATTGAAGTGAAACTCATTTTGTAAGTCAGCTAACCATCTAGTCATCACAGACAAGCCCAGAGATTCCTTTATTTTAGAGTCTAGAAAGAATATACTGTAACTGTTGAGCCAATGTCTGAATCTGCTGTCATCCAGAATGACCAGAGAAGTTTTTATTTTTTTCTGAGTCTGTTCCCCAGTCATAATAAACTCTTCCTCTAAAAACCCGTTCCAATCTTTTCCCTAACTGCATTTCTCACCGGGATTATTGCGTCAGCCACGAAACTAGAGTTCCCGCCACCAAAAGCTCTCCTCTCCACTTCATCCTCCAAACTGCCACCAGAAGATTATTTCTAAAATGCAGATCTGATCATGCTACTTAGCTCCCTGTGGCTTTTGAACTCTTGTTCTGCTCTGCAACTCTGCTCAATGACTCCACCCTGAAACTCCAATCAGGATCTTGCCTTTGTGCCTGTCCAGCATTTGAGCTGGTAAGTAGCCAAGAGCTAAAAGAACACTCTGGATGCACCATCCCTACGATGACAGGCCATTCTAGTGCAGATGGAGCTGTTTAGGGGAAGAAGCACTGGGCCAGCCCACATACCCACAGGCCAGGTATGGCTTAAATGAAAGAAACACAAGGAGACCCTAACAACCTGCTTGCTGTTTTGGAGCCTTATTTTTGGCAGTTAGAAAAGTTTTCTCTTACTATAGTCACTTATTTACTCACTTTTTTTTTTTTGAGGCGGGGGGCGGGGGGGGGGGGGGGGGGGGTGAGGGTAATGTTCACCCCAGAATGTAAAGTTTGTCTGGACAGATTCACCTCCCTTACATCTACGGGCCTCTTCTTGGATGAAATGTTGCTGAGATCTAGAGGTTTAGAGGAACTTATCCAGGTCTCCACTCTGTGGGTGGCCAACTCTGGTCTGGGCCCCAGGTCTCCAGATGACTGACCTCCGTGTTGCTTTTTCTGTTCTACCAGGCTGGCTGGCTTTCTGTTTAACAGTTATTTCCCAGCAATGGAATTATTGCTAAAAAGAATGGGGTTTACATTTTACTCATATCATACTATTGTTCCTAAAAAGAAAAGAAACGATGGATTAAATCAGGGGCACTCTGGGTGTATACAGACTCCAGGAAAAAGGAAGACCTATGGCAGGGTTTATAGAACTTGAGACTTGCAGCCTCTAGGTGACAGTGTTGTTCCACTTGGGACTCTGGTCCCACAGAGCATTCCTAGGAAGCATTTTGCCCAGCCAACTCTAAAGACTTTTCAGAACAGAATTTTGGTGAAGTCTGAATTTAGCATTTCTGATATTTTTAACATTTAAATGTTTTGTTGCTGGTTGCTTCTCCCACTACAACCTCAAAGAAAACATGGTTACTAATGAAAGGCAGTTAAAATGGATATAAAAGGAATGAAATTTGTAGCTATTTAAGGGAATGTATTAGGGGTTAGCATTTTATTTTTAAATTTCTATGATCTTTTAGAAAGATCAGAGTTTTGTAAAAAAAAAAAATTAATAATGGGCTTTCATAATCAAAGGTGATGATAGGCAAGGAAAGAATTATTTCTAAGCCGCCCTTCATCCCCAGCAGTAATTAATTTTGACTACTATAGAGGAAATGAAAGGAAACCCTATTTATTTATTTTAATAGGAGAAAAGATATACAAATTTATTAATATTTTTTAATGTGCACAGGCATTCACAAAAAAAGTAAAAGAAGCGTATGTATCCTTTTTAACAAAGAAAAGAGGGTTTGGGCTTCCAGAGAGGTCAAATGTGGAGCAGTAACTAGGGGATATATGGGGGACTAATGGAAGATAAGAGGTTTTTTAAGGAGGTTTTGTGCAGGCTCATCTTGGTGCTGGCTGGTTCTGTCTCCCGTGATAAGGGTCACTCTACTCACCCTGGTCCTGGGAGGGAGGGGGGAAATTTATGCCACCTTCATGAAGGGAAATTCATGCCATGCTTTTAGTCAGATAAGGGCAGGAAACTAAGGAAGCCCAATTTTAGAGTTCCATTTCGGGAGTGGGAGGGAAGCTTACAATTAACACAAGGCACTGAGCCTGGTCATTTAGCATTGTTTCAGTAAGGGGGAGTTGACAGAGTGGGAAAAGATAAATAGAAAAAGCAAAATGCCAAAGTCAGGTAAGAGCATTCTCAAAAGTCAGTTAAATTATTTTAAAAGAAGACGAGTGAGTTTGCCTTTGCAGCATGTTCTCAATGACACTGACTTGAAGTACAACAACAACAAAAAAAGAAGACAAAAACGAACACGAACTCCATGCACTCCATGACACTCGAAAATTATAGCAATGTCTGCCTCACTTTCAAGGCTACTTGATTTGCTCTTCCCAAAGGGGGAAACCCCAAATTAAGATGGGAATATCCACAGCAATGTCACGTGGGTAGGTAGATGAAAGCACTTTTCTGGAGTTTTCTCTCATTAGGCCATGTATGTAACACAAATAAACATGTTCAGGCAGTTTTCAGTGTTGGAAGAGTGTGCTGATGATAAAAACAGAACCTCTGACTCAGGAGGGAAAAACACCATAAAAAAAAAATCACCGAATACAAACATACATAACCTCTTGCAACTTTACAAGTTAGCCTATTTTTTAGTAGCTGCAGATTTGTGCATGTAGTTAATTGTTAGTATTGGCATACCTTACAATAATCTCAACTTCCTGAAGATGACTACAGTGTAGGGTGAAGGAGAAAATATGACACATTCAATGGAATATGTGACTACAGCAAAGTTATGAGGAGGCTGTTTGCTATAGAGGTAAATGCCTGAGCATTGGAATCAAACCTCTATTCTGGCTCTGCTCCTTCTAATTTATGTACAAATTATGGAAGCACTTAGTAAAAATGGCTAACAGTTCAGCTGGTGTGGCTTGGTGGTTGAGCCTTGACCCATGAACCAAGTGAACACCAGTTCGATTTCGGGTCAGGGCACATGCCCTGTTGTAGGCTCATGCCCGAGTGGGGGGCGAGCAGGAGGCAGCTGATGGATGTTTCTCTCATTGATGTTTCTATCTCTCTATCCCTCTCCTTTCTTCTCTAAATCAATAAAAAATATTAAAAGTGGCTAACATATATCTCTAGGCTCTTCTCACTCTTTTGGTAACCCATATGTAGAAGTTTGGCCACTGTGGAATCTATCAGTAATTTGAAAACTGCAGCTTAGACATAGCTTTTGGGTACAGCTAATGACACGGTATCAAAAACATGTACTTCCTGTTTAAGAAGAACCTGTTGGCAGGGGATGTCTAATTGGAAAAGAACGCTCAAGTCTTGATTGAACCGATGTTTAGTCATCGACTGTCAAGGTAGAAATGCTTTCCAATAAAGGACAAGATCCCGAAGGTGGATCTGTGCATGTGTCTACTTGTTTGTGCCAGGCACATCGAAGGCATGTCCCGTGTGTGCTCAGCTATCCTACTGCCCCACATTGATACAGCTGTTACTAGAAATTATTACCTTTTTTTGTGTGTGTGTGACAAAAACCCACTTTACATAAAGAATAATGAAAAGAGTTCTTGCCTGGGTGGCTGGAACTCAGTTCCCCCTCCCTTTGGGTCACTAACTGGCCACATACTGCAGGCAGATTGCCTAATCCTACAGGCAGGCTCTACACCGAAAATTTTATTTCAGCATCCTACTAGGAGTCTATAGGAGTCACTCCTGCTCTGGGGAAAATAAATCTTGTAGATGTTTAATAAAACCCAGCCTAGACAGGCAGCACAGCATGGTGGGAAGAGCCTTAGAGGAGGACTCATCCACCACCACCCGGTTAGCTGCGTAATAATGTAAATTCTTCGTCTGCAGTTGAGGAAACAGGTGCAGAAAGAGTGAAAATGTTGGCCAGCCCTGAATTCTCAGAGCTTTTGTCAACAAGATACCAGATGCAGTCTTCAAGGTACAAGTCCTGGCTCTGCAATGTGAGGCTATAACTAAACAACTGCCTTGAGGAATTGTTATTTTTTTTTCTTTTTTTTTTTCGTTTTTAATTGTTAATTTAAAGAAAAAACTCAGCTCAATTTATTTGAATAAAAAAATCCTCATTTCCTTCAGGTTCTGCTGTAATCACACTCAAATCTATGGGTCTCTTGGACCTAGAGAAGGGAATTTTACTCAAGTGAAATCCCAGTAGGTGTTTTCTGACTCTACTTCCTGTTTGCCTAAGGGAAACAAGTGTCTCTCTCTATGTAGTTCCCATCTGCCCTAATAATCAGAAACACTCACAGGACACTATTTACCTAAAGACCTAAATTTCAGGCAAAAGACTAACCAAATTGGCCATGCTACCCCTTAACAGATGAATACTTATTACTTCAGAGTAAGAAGAGAGGAAATACAAGGAACTGTAAACAATAAACACGGCGGTGCTTGAGTGGGGAAAATGCCTCTCCCTGTCCTACAGTGTAACTGTTTAGTTCCGTGGCAGAGATTTGGTTGTAATTGTTCCCTTCACACCAGTGACGGCAAACTTAGGCACCGGGGTTGATCCAGCTACGCATTCACACTGGACCTTAGCAGGCTGTCTTGCTTGCATATTTCTAAAGAATACAATCCCTTTTATTTATCTTTCATTTCTTCAGCTTCTCCTGTGTTTCAAAAAACCAGAGGCTGGTTGACAAGAAGCACCTTCCCACTCTATCCTGTCATGTGCCATCCCTTGTCGGTTACATGCACAACTGCAGTTAGTTGAGTATGACTCACTTTAGAAAATCTGGCAAGTTCAGCACACTTCTTCATGGCCACAACTAACGTCCCAACCTCCCTCACATTTCCAATCCCAGCCCCACTTGTGAGCCACGCTCCTGTTGGATAACAATATTTACTTTGCATCCTGGACTCTGTGTCAACCGCCCTGTAAGAGCCACCCGGGCTGCTGCTTCCCCTTTTCCCCCAAAAGACAAAAACTTGGCTTTTCAGTGGCTGTGCCAGGCTCCCTGAAATTCTAAGTAAACCGTATGAGCTCTATGAGCCTTGCCGGAGCTTTTCAGTGTTTTGAAGGATTTGATTTTCCTCAAATAGAATTAGCAACCAACTTGATTTGATAAAGTTTTTTAAAAAAGATGCTTCATTCGTTTTTTCTTTGGGACTGAAGATAGGTCCGGCTGCTTTAAATGTCAGAGAAACATCAAAACAAAACAAGAAAGTTGCAAACAGATGCCAAAGAAGGCTGTAGTTGTGGATAAGTTTCCATTTGAATTCTTCGGGTAATTGCAAAGCTGTGGGTGGGTGGGGAGTATGCATGTCATTGTTTGCGTGTCATTAATTTACGATTAAACTGACTCTGAAATTCGATTTTCAGGGTGAAATTACTTAATATCTACTACACGTTAATGACTTTCTATAGAGTGGACAGGATTCATTACCTAAAATGTGGTTAATCTGCAAACCACGAATAGAGCGCCTGTAATTTCTTGCCTCTGGCTTCTCCAGTAGTTTCAAAAAGGTTTTGTAATAAACCGTCCTGCACCACAGGGCGCCGTCGGCCCCTTCAGCTGGAAGGAAGCAATTCACCTGGGACTGTGCAGTAGTTGGTAGCTTCACAGGCTCACTCCAACCACAACACAATTAAAAAGTAGTGCAGGCTGCTAGCCTTCTAGCTCCAGCGCCTCTGTTCTTGCGAGTGGAAGTGCGGGGCCCTCCCTTTGTCCTGTATGGCTCTGCAACACGTCAGGCAGAGGCCCAGGAAGGGGGCCCCAGCCAGAGCTGCGTTGCCTCTTCCCAAATCTCCCTTTTTTCTGAGCTGCCACTGCGCACACTAAAATATATGTATCTGGCTCAAGTGAGACTTAACTCCCTAAATTATAGCGGGTCCTGGAATGGTTTAAAGGCCCCTTTGGCCAATTATATTTACTTCTGTTTATACAAACTGGCAAGAAGCTACTACTGTGTGCTGGCTCTCAGCCCCCTCCAAGTTCCTTCCTCTACAGTCACTTTTATGAGAGATATACTATTCTACATCAAAATCGCTGGGCAGTTTTAGGAAGGGGAAGAAAGGAATAATACGTTACATTTATTTGCTCTTGCTCCCAATCAGCATAAGAAAGAGAAGTCCTCTCCTCTTGAGTTTGTAGTTTAGAATATCCAGGCATGCAGTGTTTTGAGAGATGAAAAAACTCAGAAGTAGTTGCTTTTAAGGGAAACTCTAGGTAAAGCATTATGTAATCTGCCCATGGGTTTCTGGTGCGTTCCATTTTAACGACACGCAAAGCAGAGGAGAGCTAGGTAGGTCTTCAACATTTCTGCTTATAACGTTTTAAAAGTTAACCCAGAGGCCATTTTAAAAAAGGTGATGCCCTAAAAACGAAGTGTATGGAAACCCAAGCACACACTGGCAGAAAGGCCAAAATTAGAAGCGTCTGTAAGGGCAGGACTGGGGGTCACCAGCTGCAGAGTGGGGGCCCACAGTACATAAGCACCTTTTCCCTAGAATGGTCCTGCACCCCTCACAGTTGCTGAGATTCCAATCCAGCACCCATGGCCCTCAGCCTGCCGGGAATAGGTCCCCTGAGGAACCCTGCTTTCCTAACCCCGAGAGAATGCCAGACCTGCATGCCGGACGCCGCGCCCCTGTAGCACCTGTCCCCACAGTGCACCCAGGCACTGCGGGTAGAGCAGGGAGTTCTCTAGATTATTGTAAGCAAGTCACTTCGCAGGTAACCTGAGGGAGTTGGGTTCCAGCCCTAAAATTCTGGAGTCTCCCCCCAAACCCTACATAAATCAACACCCCCTAGTCCCCCACCGCTATAAGACACGGTGTACGCCAGAGACCAGCACCCTGATGTTTCCGATTCTGCTGTTCTCAGTCACCCTACAGCGGTTTCCCCTCCACATTTGACAGAGGCGGGGTTCCGGGAAGGCTCGAGGCCAATGTCAGGCAGCCGCGGGTAGGGGCTGTCCCAGGGGAGAGAGGAAGCACCTGCTGCAGGCACCTCCTTAGCGATGCGGCCTGAAGGGAGATCGGGCTGCTCTGAGCCGAGGGTGGGATCCCAGCCCGACCTGGCGGGGATACCTGGAGGAGACCTGCCTGCTGCCCCGGAATGAGAAGGAAAGGAGGGGGGCGGGAGGGGCGAGAGGGAGGGAGGTGGACGGGAGAGACGGCCGGAGCGGGGCCCCAGGCCGGCCACTCACCACGAGCGGGATGGAGCAGATGAGCACCACCAGGGAGGTGGCGATGAGTAAGATGACCATCTGGATCTCGGCGCCCGCGATGCGGCGGAAGCTCCGGCGGCGGCGAAAGTCGTTGAGGCGCGGCAGGGCGGGGGAGGCGGCCGGGGACCCCAGGCGGGCGGCCGCGGCGGAGGCGAAGGCGGAGACCGCGTGGTGCGCCTCGGTGCCCAGCGAGGTGCGGCGCATGAACTGGCGGTGCATGCGGAGCAGCGCGACGCACACCAGCACGTTGCAGAGCACGGTGGCGAGGATGAGGAAGGAGCTGAAGCCCGCGTACATGTAGGAGAAGGCGGCGTGCACCGTCACGTTGGTGGTCCAGTCGATGAAGCACCAGGTGTCCGGGTACTGCCGCCGCGAGCTGCCCAGGCCCATGTTGGGCAGCGCGCAGAACAGCACGTTGGACGCATAGACGGCGAAGAGCGTGAGGCCCGCCAGCCGCTTGTCCACGTAGTGGCTGTAGAAATAGGCGTGGTTGATGGCCAGGTAGCGCTCGATGCTCATGGCGCAGATGATGCTGAGGCCCGACAGGCCGAAGAAGAGCAGGATGAAGGTGCTGTACTCGCACAGCGCCGCGCCGCCGGGCCACTCGCCCTTCATGTACGTGGCGATGGTCACCGGGCTCACCAGCAGCGTGCCCAGCAGGTCGGTGACGGCCAGCCCGCACACCAGCGTGTAGAAGGTCGTCTCCTTCTGCTCCTTGCGCGATTTGCACAGCACCACGATGGCCACCAGGTTGCCCACCACCCCGAAGATGAACATCACCGCCGGGATGGTCACCGGGTTGGGGATCGCGGAGGTGGAGGCATTGGCCGCAGGGGCGGACATGGTGGTGGCCGGCACGGCGCGGCCTGGAAGTGCGAGGCTGGGTCTGGGGAGGGGAGGAGAGACACAGGAGCTGTGAGATGCTGTCACTACCAGCCAGGGGTCCGATCCGCGCCCCACAAACAGTATGTAGAGGAGACGGAGAACGGCTCGATCCTACTTTGTGAACTGTAGCCACTTGCCAGCTGCGGCTCCCCAACTCTCCCGGCTCCCGATGCGTCCTGCCGGCGGCACCACTCCACGCGCATTAATATTTATAAGTGGGTGCAGCCATTCTCTCCTCCCCTCTCCCCCCCACCTCAACTTCACTCCACTGCCAAGATGAACAAGGCCTATCTCAAGGGAAAAGTGGTTCGCTCTAATTCCTGACAGATTCTGAGTCAATAAAATCCTCACTGAAAACAGTTAGGAAAGACAATTTGGAGAGCGCGCGCTCTCCTCCCCCGCTCCACTCTGGGGGCGCCCGCCCTCCGCTCTCTGCCCAGTGCCCCCCCCCACCCCATCTCACCTGTGGTGGCGGCGAGAGCCCCCAGAGTCAAGCCTCCGATGTGCTGGACACGCCTCCAACCTGCCCTCAGCCTCGCCCCGCGCAACGGGGAGCCTGTCCAGCCCTCGCCTCCTCCGAGCCGGGTCTCCGGTGGCTGCCAAGTTTCTGGAAGTGGGATCGGCGTGGCCAGCTTTCAGAAACGCGGGGAGGGGGTCTGTGAAGCCGGCTCCGGGGTCTCGTCCCTTCTATGTTTCCGGCCCTTCACCGATGATCCCTGCTTGGCGGGCTCCGTGGGCGGAGAGCCCGAGGGGCGCGGCCGCGCGCGCAGGTGGCACTGAGCGCCGGTGCCCGGCTCGGCCCCCTCCTCCGCGGTCCCGGCAGCGCGGGCGGCTACCGGGGCTGGCGGCTGCCGCGGAGGCCGCCTCTGGCTCCCTGGGGGCGGCGTGAGGTCCACTGGGCCTGAGGCTCTGACCTGGGACCGCTCATCTTCTCCTCTCGGGCCGCCGCGCTCCGCGCTCCACGGGTGCGCTTCCAGCCGGTCTCTGGGCAAACTTTTCTCCGGCTTCAAGTTTCCCTGCGGAGGCGGGGCCCCGGTGCGCGGCCCGGGCGCCCATTGGCCGGGCGGGAGGGGGCGGGGCGGGGCGGGTGGGCGGGGCTCGGGCCGTGCGGGTCCCACCGCGCCGCGTGGGGACGCTGTCCGTGGCTTCCCCTCGTCGCCAGGGCGGGAAGGTCGCGGGGTCAGGCTCCCGCGCCTCGCGCTGACGGTGCGGAGAGACCGCCATAGGCGGGGAGTCTGGGAAGCCGGCCGCGCTCGCGGGCCCTCTCGTAGCCCCTCTGGACTCGGCATCCCGGCGGCCAGCGCTGGAACCCGCATTTCTGACTCGCTGCCTCCCGCTCCCGGGGGCTCCTTCTCGCACCTCTACACGCGGGTCGCAAATTCGATTGCTGGGAGGTGCGGTCCGCTGCTCTAGGACTCGCCCTGGCGCGGCCCCAGGTTGGAAGTAGGGTGCGCGCCCGGGGCGGGTGGGTCCCAGGCTTGGCGGGGAAGCCACGAAGTCATCCTCTCCCCGAGAATGGGGTTAGTTGGCAGTTCCCACGCTGTAGGCTGCGCTCCGGAGGGTAGCCCCGGGCAAAAAAGAGAAAAAAAAGAAAAGAAAAAGGGAGCCGGGATAGAAAGCTCTCCCAGAGCAGGCAGGTGGCAGCGCCCAGCAGCTTGGAGAGGTGGCCCGCGGGTACCACGTGGGAGAGGAGAGAGCATGGGAGGGCTGTCTAACCGCGGAGACCTTTCTCCTCCAGGCACTCCGCCCTGCAGGAACGGTTACCCTGAGGTTTGGGCCTTTGCCCTGTTACACTCACGTTCGAGACCTTTACCATGAATCCCGGGACAGGCTGATGCAGGGTGAGACAGGAATGGGAAGTCCTGAGAGTAAAGGAATTCTCCAGGCATGACCTCCACGATTAACTCTTGGAAAAGCCAATCTGCTCTACCTTTTTTTGAAGTAGAGTTTGATTTCTTTTAAGGTGGGAACAGTTTTTCTGTATACTCATTATTCACTTCTTTCTACTCTATTTCCTAAATTCAGAACTGAAAACTAAAAAAAGAAAAAGATTGTGAAACTTCATGGTGTGATTATAACCGTTTTACCGTTTTTTTAAACCATAAAGTGAGACGTGTGGGCCTTCACAGAATTTAAATTCCTAGAAAAACCTCTCTCCTTGTGCCCCCTTATGCATTTTAACGTATTGCATTTCCTCACAGTTAGTGAATAACTCTATTTTTTTTATATCTGATAAGCAGTCACTGAGTCCTTAAATGTTATTTTATGAATGAACAAACCTAAGACTTTATCTGGTTCTCCAGTTATTCTCAAATGGCACAGTAACAACTGAGCAATATAAACAAAGAGGGCATTGCAGGTTTCAATGACAGGACATTAACTGTCTAGACTTACGTTGACTGTGGAAGGCACCATGTGGATGTATTACTACAGTATCATTCTATTTATACTATTTCCTCATGAATATCAGGGATTCAAAAACGGAAACATTTGTTATCCAGCAAAAAAGAATTGATGGCTATTGGTCCATCCCTTAGAGTCCTTGCTTAATCACCACTATGATCACTTCTTTTGCCCATGCTTCTTTTGAGTAGGAACTTCTATGATTGTGTCAGCACTGAAAACACAACAACACTAAAAATAGGAAACCGCGCATTCTACCCCATCCTTCTCTAACCACATTGCATCACTGTCACCCTGTCAGGTGGTTGTCAGTCAGTATGTGAAGGTGAGGTGGGAAGTCCCACCTCTTTCACTTTCTGCTGATAAAAGCATCTTTCCATCTGAAGTTCCAAAAATGGAAAGCAATCAAGACTGGTACATGTTATTTTTTTCATGATAGAGTATATTAAATATAAAAATTTAGGCACACGGCAGAGATGATTACATAGTAATCAGAGATAACAGATATTACAGGTTTTAGCATGTCATTGATAACTTGGGCTTGTTATCAATGGAGCTGTTTTTCTTTCTAGTCCTTAAAAGTTTTTTTCCACAGTAGCTTTAGGAAGATGAAACTAAATAAGAATCCTGGACACAAAACTAAAAAAAAAAAATGTAATGAGGTTTACTGGTTTACCTGTACCCCTGTTGGTGCATGATTCTTACAGGTTAAGTTTAGCCTTCAGAAGTAGAAGTTAAAGATTTGGGAAACAAATCATAATTTGAAAAACTGGGATAGTATAGTTCTATTTCCCACACACTCTGCCAGGAAACCACATTGCAAAATGAAGAATTGTCATGTGTAGGTGGATACTGTTTGTCACTGTTTGTGTATTTCCAATGAAGAGATTTTTATTTTAAACATTGTTTTCTATCCTCCCCTGCAGTTTCTGCTGGAATCCCACTTCTCTGCACTGGGAGACCTTGGCTCAGCTCTTTAGAACTGTCTTGAGTTCCTCTCTGAAGGTTTGAACTAGTGCAAGAATGGCCTGCCTGACCAGTTCCATTGCTCTCTCTGGGCTAATTATTTGACTACTCTTTTGAGTAAACACCATAGGTGAGAACCCAAAAGTGAAGACTGCCTGGGGCTGCCAACCACATCCTCTTGGACTCGGTTGAATTGTCCTTGGGTCAAAGAAAGGGGATACTTGCTGGGAGGAAGGCAGCAAGATGAATCCGATCTGGCCTGAGCCCCTTAGTCTACTAGGCCAAAGCTGGCCAGGTCTGACTTAGAGCATTTCTGCAGCACTAGTGTTCATGGAGCAAAGCCTGTGCAAATTGTGTTTGCTCTCTGTCTTCCATGACAGGCCATGCAGATACTCCAAACAGAGTGAAAAAGGCATCTATCTGGTATAAATAACACAGTGGCCTCGGCCACCTTCGCCTTCCACATGCTCACCCAGGTGGTTCGGTGGATTACAAGCATGCCAAGCACTGACCTTGGGCATGAGAAGAGGTCCTGGATGGTGTTTGTGGTCCCGATGACCGCCCTCCCATGCTAGTGGTGCGTGTCAAATGTGTGGTCTCCAAATAATTTTCATTTTCTAAGCATGAATTTTATGCTGAATCTAGTGCGTGGATTTGTTTCACACGTGGGTACTAGGACGAACTCCCCAACACCTTCATGTGGTGATGAATTGCTGCTGGGGAGGCTGGTTGCCACCAAATGATGGCTTCGGGCTGCCTCCTTCTCTGGCAGTTACACTCCTCCAAGTGATGGCTCTCTTCCCTTTTATTCTTTCCCCCATTTTGCTCCAAATAAATATTTTCACTGTACACCCCTTGTAGATTGAGCTAATGAACAAAGAAAGGGGATTGTTTACTTACTGTTGCTCATTTTTGAAGATACAGTGGAGAGATAAAGCCTTATGAGTTCAGGTGTCTCATCTACAGGATGATGGACACTCTGATTATATTTCAGTTTCCTCTCATCCCTTCCCCCCCACCTCCCCCACGTCCCCCACCTCCCGCCCAGAATTGCTGTGTATTTTAGCACTTCAAAAAATACAGAGTCTCCCTGGTTGAATCAACCACACTACACACTACCATAATCTGTAGCTTGTTAGTCACTTTCCACAGCATTTTCACACTTGCTATGATCTTATTAGTCACCTCCTGAGGATGTTTGGCAGGTGTGATGCAGATTGTCACGTTTCACCAAATGCCGCTTCCCTTTCTTCTGGAACCTGTGGCTGGATGATATTTCTCATACTTCTGTGGTTACGTGTAGCCGGGTGACTGGCCTCCAGCCAGTGGAATACAGGTAGAAGTGATGTGTGCCACTTCTAGGCCTGGTCCTTAAAGACCCCCAATCCTCAGAGGTGCTGTCTTCCTTCTGCCAACAACATACAAGGCCCTGGTGTATCGCAAAGCCATTAGGTAGAAGGTGACTGGGTCACTGAATGCCTGCATGGAGTGGGGACCTCATTCCAATCCCAGTGGCTCTCATGGGACAATGAGGTGAGAGAGGAACAAGCCATTGGACTTGAGGGGCTGCCTGTTTCAGCAGTTAGCCTATGCTTCATACAGCATGACTGGAATCATCTCGTTTTACTGATAACAATGTAGGTAGGCATAGAAAAGCCATGTAACTTGCTCAAAGGCTTGAGTGGGAAGACCAGCTGAAATGTATCCAACAGTTAGTCTGTGTGAGACACTGTGCCGAATGCTTTATGCATGTGCTTTATATACCTAATTCTCACAACAAAGCTACGAGGAAGGTAATATTCCCATTTTATAGATGAGAAGACTGAAGTTTGATTATTTTTAAAAAGACCGCAGAGCCTTTGGGGATGATGGTGCTGAGGTTCTGCAGTAAAAGTGGCTGCCGGCGGAGGCATCCTGACCACCCGTGTGCTACTGCCAGGCTTCCCATTGACCCTGTGTGATTGGTTGTCTTTCCAATAAATTCCTTTCCTGCTTAAAGAGAACAAACTCAGTTTCTGTTGCTTGTGAATCATAACCCCACCCAGTACAAGGAGGCTGAGTGAATTACAGATCGCATTGTTGACAAATGACAGGGCAAAAAATTTAATCTAGACCTGTCTGATCCCCAAACCTGCGCCCCTAACCTCTGTATTTCTGGAACTCCAGCCATATGACTCTTACATCTCTTTCTTCCTCAGTGTCATGGGCTTTGAGATAAAGAAAATCAGAGTTCAAGGCCATAGTAGGTAAATTGCCATAGTGAAAAGTAGTTTTTATTAAGTTGGTTCTTTTTAAAATATATTTTTGATTTCAGAGAGGAAGGGAGAGAGAGATAGAAAATTAATGATTAGAGAGAATCATTGATCTGCTGCCTCCTCAACCCCCCTCCCCTCCCCACCACACACACACAAACACTGGGGATTGAGCCCGCAACCCGGACATGTGGCCTGACTGGGAATCGAACCGTGACCTCTCGGTTCATGGGTCACTGCTCAACCACTGAGCCATGCATGTCAGGTTCTAAGTTGGTTCTTTTGAAGTTTAAATAATATAATAATGAATACAAATAAAATGTCATTTCCATATTAAAAACAAATATTAGCCTATGGTTGTATTTATTATATACAATTACATCTCCAAAATTGACTTCTAATGATTGTATGATTAGTTGTTGGGCATAATTGTTTAGAGGGTGTTGTGGTAAGTTGAGAATATATAACTTTGATAGAACTTATTTTTGCCTGGGACTAACCCAAAACACCCAAGACTGGTTTTGTGTATAATCTCAAAAGAGGTAATTAAGGTAATTATTCAGATAATTTAGGCAGTCCCTATCCCTGTCTTTTGATGAGAAGGAAATAATTACTTTCAATGAGATGATTTCTATTGCCTACTGATACCGCTGCACTGCATTAGCTAATTGCTCAGGAGTACATTTAATATTGATTATGTAATCACTGTGTTAATTAAAGAGATATTAGTGAATTTTACCCCAGACACCTGATTCTTTTCCAGGTGAATTTTTTTTTTTTTTTTGAGATATTTGTAAGAAAAACAGACACATTTGTTTGGGAGAGATGAGTACAAATCTGTCTGGAAACAAGGAGTCAATGTGATGACCATCTGCTTCCCCTTCCCCAGGGCCCACTTGGAAACACCTCTCCCAGTCTGGTCTTTTACAAAACCAAAGACTGCCCTAGCCGGTTTGGCTCAGTGAATAGAGCGCCAGCCTGTGGACTGAAGGGTCCCAGGTTCCATTCAAGTCAAAGGTACATGCCCGGGGTTGTGGGCTCGAGCCCCAGTGTGGGGTGTGCAGGAGGCAGCCGATCAATGATTCTCTCTCATCATTGATGTTTCTTTCTCTCTCTCTCTCTCTCTTTCGCTCTCTCTCTCCCTTTCCCTTCCTCTCTGAAATAATAAAAATATATTTAACAAACAAACAAACAAAAACACCAAAGACCAAAGCCACCACATCCCAATAAAAGATAAGTTAAAACTATGACTAATAATGGTATATTCATCTAGCAACTCACCACCCATCACTGCACTCCTAGGAAGAAAGTGCCAAAAGCAAGAAGCAGAGAATCCTTTACAATGTGCTTATAACCACTTAATTTAATTTTCTATTTCGTGTGAAGTAGTTTACAACTCCTGCAGCCACCAAAGGGACAGACAACAACTTCTGTGATATGTTGTTTTGTTTTGTTTTGTTTTTGACCACCACACAGCTTTATTGGGACAACCTACATGAGATGCTGCTGGCCCGTCCTAGGGAGGACAAACAAGCCTTTTCTCTCCTCCTGTTACTGAAATGTAAGGTTAACACCATTGCAAAGCAAACTTAACACATTCTTGGCAAACGATTCTTAGCCCCTGTTTTAATTATGATCATATGATCATTGGGGGGAGGGGGGGAAGGGAGGAGAACGCCTGTTCTCAAGACACGTAGCTGCAGAGGGCAGGTGTGGCCGTGTCCCTCAGTGGTCCCGCACCTTTCTAGAAAAGATGCTTTCAGGCTCCTTCCCGTCCTCCAAGACAGCAGCAAATCCTCCCTTTCGCCTCCTTCTGGACAAAGCAGCCAAGGATTTAAAAGTCTTGGGTTCATCAATGGCCAGATCAGCCAGCACTTTCCTGTTGAGCTCCACCTGGCACTTAATTAAATTGCCAATGAACGCTGGGTAATGCAGCCATGTTCCTGGGAGGCAGCTGTAATTCGATTAATCAAGAGCGTCCTCAGGATCCTCCTCTTCCGTCTCCGGGCTTTCGTGCATTTCACAAATGCTCTGATCACAGACAGAGGGCCAGCCGGTAGCAGCAGTTCTTCAGCACCTCCCGTACCTGCCAGTAGCGGTTTGTGACATGGCTCCACAGTCAGAGCTGCGTCGTGAGAAAGACCATGGCGCCCAGGTGGTGTCCCTGCATTTTTTGTCTGTGTTTTTTTAAAGTGGAATCAAACAGCATTTGTCTTTTAAAAAAAATCTTTATTGCGATTATTACAGATATCCCTCTTTTTTCCCCCCATTGCCCTGCCCCAGGCCTTCGCCATCCTCTTGTGTGTGTTCATAGGTAATGCATATATGCATATAAGATCTTTGTTTAATCTTCCCAACCCCTCACCCCACTTCCCTCTGAGAATCCTCAGTCTGTTCCATTTCCATGCCTCTGATTCTATTTTATTCACCAGTTTATTCTGTTCATTAGATTTCTTATTTATTTTGATTTTTAGTTTCAATTGTTGATAGGTATGTATTTGTTGCCATTTTGTTGTTCATATTTTTTTTTATCTTTTTCTTTTTCTTCTTCCTCTTCTTAAAGAATACCCTTCAAAATTTCATGTAATACTGGTTTGGTGGTGATGAACTCCTTTAGCTTTTCCTTGTCCATGAAGCTCTTTATCTGACCTTTAATTCTGAATTATAGCTTTGCTGGGTAGAGTAATCTTGGTTGTAGGTCCTTGCTATTCATCACTTTGAATATTTCTTGCCACTCCCTTCTGGCTTGCATAGTTTCTGTTGAGAAATCAGCTGACAGTCATATTGGCATTCCCTTGTAGGTAACAAACTGCTTTTCTCTTGCTACTTTTAAGATTCTCTTTTTGTCTTCAGCCCTTGGCATTTTAATTATGATGTGTCTTGGTGTGGCCCTCTTTGGGTTCCTCTTGTTTGGGGTTCTCTGTGCTTCCTGGACTTGTAAGTCTATATCTTACACCAGATAGGGGAAGTTTTCTGTCATTTCTTCAAATAGGTTTTCAATATCTTGCTCTCTCTCTCTTCTTCTGACACTTCCATAATGTGAATGTTGGTAGGCTTGAAGTTGTCCCAGAGGCTCCTTACACATCTTCATATTTTTGGATTCTTTTTTCTTTTTTGCTCTTCTGGCTGGGTGTTTATGCTTCCTCATGTTTCAAATTGTTGATTTGATTCTCAGAATCCTCTAGTCTACTGTTGAATCCCTGTATATTCTTTTTTTTTTTTTTAATATATTCTATTGATTTTCTACAGAGAGGAAGGGAGAGAGACAGAAAGCTAGAAACATCGATGAGAGAGAAACATCGATCAGCTGCCTCCTGCACATCTCCTACATGGGATGTGCCCACAACCCAGGCACATGCCCCCGACCGGAATCGAACCTGGGACCCTTCAGTCCGCAGGCCGACGCTCCATCCACTGAGCCAAACCGGTTTCGGCTATTCTTCTTTTTAAAAAAATTTTTTTATTAAGTTATTACATATGTGTCCTTATCCCCACATTACCCCCCATATTATTCTTTTTTTATGATATTTTATATCAACAAACATTTGAAATATAAATATTCACCAATAGGGGAATTTTAGCTAAATTATTTTTTAAAATTTTCTCTTTCTCTCTTTCTTCCTTTCTTGTCTAAAGTTTTACATATGTCTCCTTTTTCCCCGATTGACCCCCACCTCCAGCCATTCCCACTCTGGGCAAGCCCCCACAGTGTCTGTATCCATTGGTTATGCTAATATGCATGCATGCAAATCCTTTGGTTGCTCTCTAACCACCCCTTCCCCTATCATTTGTCTCTGGATCTATTCTTGTTTATCAGATTATGTTGGTCATTATATCCCACATAGGAGTGAGATCATGTGATATTTATCTTTCTCCGAGTGGCTTATTTCACTTAGCATAATGCTCTCCAGTTCCATCCATGCTGTTGCAAACAGTAAGAATTCCTTTTTTTTTTTACAGCAATGTAGTAGTCCATTGTGTAGATGTACTACAGCTTTTTATCCACTCATCTGCTGATGGGCACTTAGGCTGTTTCCTAATCTTAGCTATTGTAAATTGTGCTGCTATGAACATAGGGGTACATATATCTTTTCTGATTGGTGTTTCTGGTTTCTTGGGATATAGTCCTAGAAGTGGGATTACTGAGTCAAATGGGAGTTCCATTTTTAACTTTTTGAGAAAACTCCATACTGTCTTCCACAGTGGCTGCACCAGTCTGCATTCCCACCAGCAGTGCACAAGGATTCCTTTTTCTCCACATCCTTGCCACCACTTGTCGTTTGTTGATTTGTTGATGACAGCCATTCTGACAGGTGTGAGATGCTATCTCATTATTGTTTTGATTTGCATCTCTCGGATGATTAGTGACTTTGAGCATGTTTTCATTTGTCTCTTGGCCTTCAGTATGTCCTCTTTCAAAAAGTGTCTATTTAGGTCCTTTGCCCATTTTTTTGATTGGATCGTTTATATTCCTTGTGTTAAGTTGTATGAGTTCTCTGTAAATTTTGGAGATTAAACCCTTATCTGAAATAGCATTGGCAAATATGTTCTTCCATGCAGTGGGCTTTCTTGTTGTTTTGTTGATGGTTTCTTTTGCTGTGCAGAAGCTTTTTATTTTGATGTAGTCCCATTTGTTTATTTTCTCCTTAGTCTCATTGCCCTAGGAGCTGTGTCAGTAAAGATATTGCTACAACATATGTCTGCTATTTTGCTGCCTATGGAGTCTTGTAGGATTTTTATGGTTTCCTGTCTTATATTTAAGTCCTTTAGCCATTTTGAGTTTGTTTTTGTGTATGGTGTAAGTTGGTGATCTGATTTCATTTTTTTGCATGTATCTGACAAATTTCCCAGCACCATTTATTGAAGAGACTCTCTTGACTCCATTGTGTACTCTTGCCTCCTTTGTCAAATATTAATTGAGCATAATGGAGTCAATTTCTGGGTTCTCTGTTTGTATATTATTCTTTATTTCAGTCAGTGTATGCTTAAATTCTGACTGGTGTTTTTCCATTTTTTGGAGGTTTCTAGAAGATTCTTGAGTAACCTTATAACCATGGTTTTGAACTCTATATTCAGTAGTTTTCTTTCTTCCATTCCTTTCACTTGTGACATGTTTCTTTGTCTCCACATTTTGACTGCTTCCCTGTATTTGTTTCTATATATTGGGTAGAGCTGCTATGTCTCCTTGAGTTGGTAGAGTGGCCTTGTGTAGTAGGTGGCTCAGCCTCCCCAGTCATCTGAGCTGAGTTCTAGGTGTACCCTTTTGTTGGCTGTGAGCACAGTCTTGTTGTAGTTGAGACTTGATTGCCATTGGTGTTACTGGGAGAAATTGACCTTCAGGCCAATTGGCTGTGAAGGCCAGCTGCAACTATAGTGGGAGAGCTGCTATGCAGGAGACACCCTTATGGAGCAGGACTTGCTTCAGTGGGGCTTTGGTGCTCATTGAGTCTTCCCCTTGAGTGTGTTGCTTATGGATGTGCAGAGTTGTAATCTTGTATGATCTGACACTGACCACTGGGAATACTGGCTCTGGGTCTCCAGGGAGGTGCAAAATGAGCAGAAGCTATAGAGAGATCTGCAGATTCCTCCTCTTTGTATCAGGTTTAGAAGTGCCCAGATGAGGTCCAGCTGTGAAGCAAGGCAGGCTGGTGGTGGTGCCAGGTCTTGGGCCTTTTCTTGATAGGTTTGGGGCTCCCTGAACCAGCTGCAGCTTGTTTGAGATATTTTAGCCTGAGTAAGGACAGGCCATTCATATGCAAAAGTCGCTGCACACAGCTTAAGTGGGGTCTTAAGGAATCACCAGGGTGGAGCAAACAGAAATGGCTGCCAGTCAGCCCTGTGACTGGGGAGGTCCAAGTATAGGAACAATGACCCCTGTAAGCACCTCCATCTGGGAGAAAGCCGCCCCCAAGTTCCTGCCCTGAGGCCAGACAATCCAGTTCCTCCTCACATGTAGCTGTGTTCTCCAGAGCCTCATCCTGGTGCTGGAGCTCAGAGGAAGTGGGACCTTGTAAGTTCAGTTCATGGTGCTGGCAATTTAAGAGAAACAGTTGGGTCTCCAGCAGCCTCTATGTCACTGAGCCCTAATAGCACTGGTTTTTACTGCCCATAGGAACTTCTTTTCTCAGCTCTGGGACCCTGGGCTGGGGCTGGAACCCCCTGCTCCTCTGGGTGGCCTCTGCAGAGACGCTCTTCCTCCTGATTAAAAATAGCGGCACATGTTGGTGCCAGACCAGCCGGTTCCATACCCCTGCACCTCCTATCAGTCTCAGTGTGCTTTCGTATTTACTTCTATAGTTGTGGGACTTCAATTCAGCCAGCTTTTCAGTGATTGCGGATTATGGTTGTTCTGTATTTTAGTTGTAATTTTGATGTGTTTGTGGGAGACAGTGAATACAGGCGTTTACCTATGCTGTCATCTTCTTCTCTCTAGGATGTTTAAATGATGAAATACTTCCTTATGAAGTCCTGGCTTATTCTGTTCACAAACACACAGCTAAAAGCAACTTCCTTGCTTGTTTTGAGCCAATGAACAATAATAAAGTGGAGAGTGTTGTCAGTAACATGAAAAAACACCAATAAAGTATAATCTATGTTCCAGGGATTATACTAAGCCCTTTATCTTTATCTTAGATAAGCCTATGGAATGAATACCTTCAAAGGAGGTGACATTATTGCACTTGCAGCTCTATCAGGGTATAAAGGCACTGAGAAAATCTGTGTTCATTTGGTGCATCTCTTTTATGGAGATGGTGTGGGGATGGGCATAAACAAGGCTTAGTGTAAATTTTGGGATGCAAGTAAGGGAAGCGGGAGATGATCACCTATCCCTTTTTGTCTTTCTCTACTCATTATAGACCTTGCTAATCAATAATATCCTCACTTCCTTCAGGGGCCCAACACCAATCTACGAGCGATGGCAGAAGAAAGGAAACTTCTTTGCTCATTTGATCTAGCATATAATGTGTGCAGAACTGATTCAAAGAGATCTAATATTGTGCTTTTGTAAACCTGCATAGGTAGGTGTGGGGTCCTCCTTGCCTGGGAAGTTCTGGAAGGGCTGTGAGAAAATTTTATCAAAGTTTTGTGTGTGTGTGTGTGTTGGAGGGCAAACTTTCTGCCAAGAGAATATGAAAGGGGTATATAGCAGGAGAGAGATAATGATCTTTAAATATATAACTAGAAAAAAAATCTAATCTAGGATAAAGGGTCCTGCAAAGTATATGCACCTATAAAAGAGGAACTTCAAGGATGCCCAGCAAATATCTTCATGCAGAATACCCACATTTACAATTTGGGGAGCAGCAGGACACAAACTGAAGAGGCAGGGATGGATTGTACTTGGGTCAAACTGTGACATTTCAGTCTGAATGTCTTCAGCTCTTAATGAACTAGCTAAATCTTTCAATAACTCATATACAATGTGGGGAGCCAAGCAGGGAGTAAATGACTGAAAAAGATGAATTGTAACCATTAAAACCTAGATTTGTGTGATTCAGTAAATACTTTATGATGTTTCAACACACGTAAAATGAATATTTGGGAAATGGATTCATTTAAAACCAATGGCATACAGTTTCCTATAATAATGGAGTCCTTTGGGTATTATTTCCCTAAAGGATCAAAAATTTATTACTTATATCTATTTTATCTTTTGTTCCTGATGCTTGTACAGTACAATAATTCTTACTTGTGTAAAGTGGAATAGATACATGAAAATATATGTATATGTAATTTTAAAAAATTTCTACCAGAGGATATTTTTCCATTGATTTTTAGGGAGAGTGCGAGAGAGAGGGAAAGACAGAGAAAAACATGGATGTGAGAGAAACACATTGATTGGTTGCCTCTTGCACAAGCCCTGACCAGGGAGGAGCCTGCAACCAAGGTACGTGCCTTTGACTAGAATTGAAACCGGGACCCTTTGGTCCACAGGCCCACTTTCTGCTGAGCCAAACTGGCTAGAGCTAGAATACATATTTTTAGTTATATTTATACAAGGTGAACTCTTGCTGATCTCCTTTGCCAAAAGGATAGAATTTTATTCATTTCTTGTATTAGGAATGTAGTGCAGTGCTCAGTTGACTATGACCAGAGAGAGGAGAAAACTCAATGTTTAGTCTCAGTTTGTATCTACCTTAAATATTTCAAATAACTGAGCTCATTTGGGCTGATCTCTTTGCATCAGTGTTCAACATGGACACTTGCAAGAGCTGAGTCATTTTCTTAAATGTTTTCTGACCACCAGTGTTTGGTAAGGACCCTCAGAAGAACACAGCTTTCCAGTAAAATAAACATTTTTGAATAAAAAGTGTTATTGGTGGGGTGTTTTCTGTGTCCCCACCTGTTGCTGACAGAAGTAGGCTTCTTTCGGTGCCATGGGAATGAGACTTTCCTGAGGCCCCACGGGAGGATGAGGTGTTGCGGAAAGCTTTATTGGTGATGTAACATGAAGGGGGTTGCCCTTCAAGGCCCTGTTTCCCTCTGTCTCTCCATGGAAGAAGTCCCATTTTGTCTTCAGCATGGCTAAGATCAAAGCTATTGCCCAGGGTTTCCGCTCCATATTTGCACAATGCAGTCCAGCACCCGATAGCTTAGCTTGTGTTCCCATCTGCAGTCGTTGTGTGTGGGGTCTGCATGGCCTATGCTAGTGTCACATGGCTATGGAGGGAGCACGGACGAGTGCAAGGAAGCAGGAGTGAAGCAAACTGAATAAGAAAAAGAGGATTCCTTTGTCTGGGGATTATGTATTTCTAAATTTTCATGGGTTTGCATTGGCTCTACCCCTCTAGCCAATCCATGGTTCCTCGGGCTGCTAGACCGACAGGCAAGCATCTATCCTATGTCACCCTGACTTCACTGCACAGACATCCATTTCTCCCTTTGGTGGGCCCCTTCCCCAGGTGGTTTGCAGGGAACAGCCGGTGGTTCCTTGTGGAGCATAAATGTGCAGCTTCCTGGTGAAGCTGCCCAGATGACCATGCTTATAATGTCTGGCCTTCCCTTGGCCTTCTTCCTATTATTAATATTATTAAACTGACTAGTTATGATGGTAACACAAGCATTCTATAGAATAAAAATTAACCATATAACTTGATAACTGTTGTAAGGAATGGAGGAAGAATATAGTGAAATCTTGATTGTTGGGAAAAATAAGTAAAAGTAATATACTCAAGAAGGTCTGTGAATTGGTGCATGGTTGGGTGAGGAAACACCTTGTTCTTTTTTTTTTTTTTAAATATATTTTATTGATTTTTTACAGAGAGGAAGGGAGAGAGATAGATAGTTAGAAACATCGATGGGAGAGAAACATCGATCAGCTGCCTCCTGCACATCTCCCACTGGGGATGTGCCCGCAACCCAGGTACATGCCCTTGACAGGGATCGAACCTGGGACCTTTCAGTCCGCAGGCCGACGCTCTATCCACTGAGCCAAACCGGTTTTGGCCTTGTTCTTTTTTAAAAAAATATATTTTTATTGATTTTAGAGAGAAAGGGAGAGGGGGAGAGAGATAGAAACATCAATAATGAGAATCATTGATTGGTTGCCTTCTGCATGCTCCCTACTGGGGATCGAGCCGCAACCTGGGCATGTGCCCTGAACAGGAACCAAACTGGCTGGTCAAGGAACTCCTTGTTCTTAATACATAAGCATTCTTCCTTACTAATGTGATACTTAATTTTATTAACATGAATACTGAAGGTATTATAGCATTTCTTTTTGCTTTGAGTCTTAGTTCTTAATTTTATTTGAACATGCAATAGAAAGAGATATTAATATACTTTGGCTTTAAAGCATTAATTTAGTAACTATGGGATGTTTTCTTACGATAACACAAATACTTAAAGGTAAAAATGCTAAAGATGAAGCATTTGAAAGGTAGGAGACCTGGAAAGAGAGAAAGGAAGGAGGAAGGCAGGGAAGAACCCAGGAGGGAGGAAAGGAGGAAGTTAGGGAAAGAGGCGGAGGGAGAGGGAGAGAAAGTGACTGGATGGTAAATCAGTTCTACATTTTCTCACAGGTACACCCACAGATCTCAGGTGGTATGGAGGTCCACCTAGAAGTCTTCAATGCAGCAAAGAAAAATCCGGAAAGGAAACCCTGTATGTCATCAACTACTAATAAGGTAGGAGCCCAACTGGTGTGGTTCAAGGGTTGAATGTCAACCTATGAACCAGGAGGTCGCAGTTCGATTTCTGCTGAGGGCACATGCTTGGGTTGTGTGCTGGATCCCCAGTACAGGGCATGCAGGAAGCAGCCAATCAATGGCTCTCTCATCCTTGATGTTTCTATCCCTCTCTCCCCCTCTCTGTTCCTCTCTGAAATCAATAAAAAGTATATAGAAAGAAAATCATACAGTAATTAATATATAATAATACAAGAATAACCTGCTTTGCATGCTCACAACTGTAAACCTGTTAGCATAGCGAGGTAGTTAGTGTTAATAAAGCAAGGGAGCAAATGAATCAAACGTTAAGCCTAATAAACTAGGAGCTGAATTGGACATTAAACCTGATTTACTGGGAAGCTGTAACATTCACAAGTTCCTCAAGGGACGGTTGCATCATCTGCCCTTGGGACTTAATCCCTGAGCAATTCGCAATTCGCTAGCAGGCAGGGTAGGTACAGGGATTATTGATGGTGGTGGAGAGAACACGTGTGGGAAAATTCCTCTGCTAGGCTCATGAGCAGAAGCCAAGATGGCAACCATAAAGGGGAGATATCTAAGTGGGGAAATAATCAGATTAGATAAGGGCATGGAAGGTCCAGGGAAGGAACTGGTTGAGGGAGGGCCTTCCCTTTGCAAGCAGGTTGGATAGTTTGAAAGAAAGCCTGCTCATTCCTGAAAACCAAGAAGATGTATGGAGGAGTATCAGGGATCTCAGAGCAGTTGCTACTAGAGCCTGCTCCCCCTCTACATTCTTGAGGGCATATTATTTCCCTTCACCCCAATAAATCTCGCCACTACACTTTAACTTCTCTCACGCGTGTGCACTTTAAAATTCCTTTCTCATGACCCCCCAAGAACCCCTTTTCACCAGCATCAAGCCTGCCCACCCCTGTATGTGCAGTAATTCAGATGTATATATTCAGAGGGGTCATCAGGAAACTAAAGAAAGGCAGGTAGTTAACTTTCTAGTTGTGGCTTAAAATGATTTTGTGACCTAGGAGGAGAAGCCTGTTCCAGACCTCACTTTTCTTATCTGTAAATAGAGAGGGATTGGAGAGCATCTATGGTGATGTCTGCTCACTAGTGTAGATGTGACTGGGAGGTTACTGTGGTGGTCGGATCTGCACTCTGGGACTCGGGGAAGGCTCTTGCATTTCTGCAGACTGGATAATTGTAAGGTCTATCGCTGTCTTTGCCAGGAAGACAGTGGGTGAGTGTTGCAGTGACCGCACCTTAGTGAATGTTGACCAGGCTGTCATGCTAGTACTTTGTTCCTGGGTGTCAATGAAGCAGCACGTTTCATTGCTTGGCATGTCATTATTTGGGATTACCTTAAACCCTTTTCTCAATCTAGCTGAACCGGATCCAGGATTTGAGCTACTTCTGTGTGAATGGGGCACCTTGCTCTAGGCAGACCCTAGGTGTCTGTCCAGAGGGCCAAACTGCCCTCTGAATGGACCCCAAGGCTTACTCTCCTTTTGTTCACCCCCACAAAGTTTTTTCTTATTTTGGAGAATTGACATTCATATAATACAATATTTAGTCTTCTAGTCTGCTTTTGTTTTAAAATTTTAAAAATATGACTTTTTTTGTTAAATTTATCCCTTTTGGTTTTGACTTTTGTTTCTTTATTTTTTTAAAATACATTTTTATTGTCTTCAGAGAGGAAGGGAGAGGGAGAGAGAGGTAGAAACATCAATGATGAGAGAGAATCATTGATTGGCAACCGGCATGGTCCAACTGACCAGGAATCGAACCTTGATCTCCTGATTCATAGGTCGACATTCAACCACTGAGCCACGCCAGCTGGGTGACTTTTGCTTCTTTTAAATTATTCTTGGTTGTTGTTTGAATGGGATCCTGTGTCCTGTTACATTTTCCACCTGTTTAGTGCTAGGGCAGTATAATGTAATGGTTTTGTGCACAAACTCTGCTAGGCTCTGTCACTTACTGGCTGTGTGGCCTTACACAAGGTTCTTGACCTATCTGTCCCTTACAGCATTTTTAATTTTTGAGAACAATATAATAATACTAAACCCTTTCAGGATTAAATGAGTAAATACATTAAGAAGCATTTAATACAGTGTCTGATACATAGCCCTCAAAAATTGTTAGCTGTTATTATGGCTGGTGACTAGCACAATGTTTGATCAGATTGCTGAACTATTTATTCATGTTGGTACATTGTGTGTTAATTGTCTTGGAAGTTTTAGATCCATAATTATATCAGATGAAGAGAATATGGAGTTAGGTGGTGTGTTTTCCTTTCTTTCAATTTTCTACAGGAATTGAAAGATCTTCAGTACATCGTCACGTAGTAGTTGGATGATTTCTGTGTCTTTGTAGTAATGACCCCAGCCTTCTTTTACATAATATGTATACCATTGTTTGTAATCAGTTTTATGTCTTTTTTTTTTTTTTACTCTGTTTTGAGATGAACATTTTTCATGTTGATACCCATTATTTATTCTGGATTACAATGAAAATTGCATACTGTAAAATACAACAATATTAGGAAATAAAACATATGTAAAGTTTAAATAATGATGATAGTAGGAATACCTGTGTATGCCCAAGCTTAAATAGAATATTAGTAGGCTCTTAGGAGCCCCTTATCCCTTTCCCCAATTGTATGGAGAATTTTTATTAGTTACTTCACTGCATTTGTTTCTCCTTTTACCACCAGTGTATACATATTACCATATAGATGTATTACAATTTGCTGAATAGTTCCCTTATTGTGATTATTTGGGTGTGTTTATATTTTGGATGTTAGGAATAGAGCTTTTTCCCCATTGAAGATTATTTCCTTGGCATAGATTCTGAGAAGTGGAGTTACTAGGTTAATGGGTATGATTGTTTTAAAAGCTTTGAACAAATATTGATCATCAAATTGCTTTTCAAAAGGCTTGCATTAGGCCCTAGCTGGTTTGGCTCAGTGGATAGAACGTTGGCCTGTGGACCCTTCAGTCCCGGGTTCGATGCCGGTCAAGGGTACGTACCTCAGTTGCTGGCTCCTCCCTGGTTGGGGCACATGCAGGAAGCAACCAATCAATGTGTTTCTCTCACATCGATATTTCTGACTTTCCCTTTCTCTTCCATTCTCTCTAAAAATCAATGGAAAAATATCCTTGGGTGAAGATTAAAAAGAAAGAAAGACTTGCATCAGTTTATATTTCCAAAAAGCAATGTATATGAGAATGACCATTGCAGTTCAATAGCTGTCAACATAGAGGGTTATTCACGTGAAAGGCAAGAGATATACTCCTTATGAGTTGGAATTAAAAAAACACACAACAGTTTAATCTTTTGAAAGATACTCTGTACACAGAAATGTTCATATATCACAAGGGTTTAACTTGCTAAATTTTTGTAAAGAGAACCTTTGTAAATAACAAGTTAGATCAAGAAACAGAACATCACAACATAAACCGATGAACAAAAACAGATCAAGAGACAGAGAAGCATCGATCAGATGCTCAAACCTCAGAGGGAAGGTAGGGGAGAGTGGGGGTAAGGGGGAGAGATCAACCACAGGACTTGTATGCATGCATATAAGTATAAGCGATGGACACAGACAACAGAAGGTGAGGGTAAGGGCAGGACTGGAGGGATGAGAGGACAATGGGGGGAGGATAAAGACATATTTGTAATACCTTAATCAATAAAAACAAAGAAACAGAACATCATCTGCACCCCAGATACTGTCCTTGTGCTCACTTCCAGTCTAAAGACCACGATCTATGATAAACCCCCTGAAAAGAGAAAACAGACTTTGCTTTGACCACTTTAGGTTGTTTTTTTTCAGATGGGGACCCCCACCCCCCCACCCCCCCCACCCCCCCACCCCCGCTCCCATTCAGAGGCTGCCTGGTGCGTCTCCTGAGAACCAAGAAAAGACTTTATATACAGACGCCAACAGCAGGAGAGGATTTTCCTGGACCACTTTAGTTTTTTTTTTTTTTTTTTTAATTGTTTATTGTTTTTTAGAGAGAGAGGAAGGGATAGGGAGAGAGAGAAACATCGGTCAGCTACCTCTTGCCTGGCCCTCACCAGGATTGAATCTGCAACCTGGGCCTGTGCCCTGACCAGGAATCAAATTGATGACCTCTTGGTGCATGTGTTGATGCTCAACCACTGAGCAACACAGTCTGGGATGACCGCTTTAGTTTTGACAGCCAGCAGTAAGTTTTTAAATTATGAAGGCTGGAAGATTTTAAATGTTTATGTGTTTTGAACCCTGTTACTCTCCTCATAAAGTAGTGGATTTGTAATTCTACTGAAAATCTCTTTTATGGGGGCAATGATTTTATGTCTGTCTATCAAACTAGATAATGTTGCATTTACTCAGAAATTTTATTCAAGCCATGATAGTGTATTTTCTGTGGTGCCAGTACTTAAGTTCTAGTGTATAGAAGTAGGGACTACTTCGGGGGCTTAAGACAGAGTTTAAGGGGCTGAGCTAGAACTCACTGAAATAGCATCTTCATTCCATGCGCACCTTGGGTGATGTTGATGCATGCAGATGGCCCCCAGACCACACTTTTAGGAACATTGCTCTGGAGGATAAATGTCTTTTTTTGACAAATGAAATTCTGAAGCAGTTACCTTAGAAAACTCTCCTCAATTGCCTGACCTCAGTTTCAAAAATGTGCAATCAAATCATCGTTGTCCTTTAGTCCTGTCTAGGCTGTCTCACTGTAGTCCTAGATGCTTGGTGTTTCATGTGGGAGAGGTGCAATTAGTGTAACCAGAACAGGAAGCATCTAACTCAGAACACACCCCTTCACTGCACCGGCCTTGGAACCAACCTGGGGGAAAGGGCCAAAAGGATCACCCGTAGCTTATTTATATCAGCAGTCTTATGGGTCTGTTATCTGTATTATCGCGGTAGCCAGGCAAAACACTATAACTTAAGGTTTGACATGACTATCCAGTAGCAATAAAATGGAAACACACAACTGACTCGCCTAAATAGTATTTTATATGCTGTAAGTTCATCTTGGGTGCTGCAGTTATGTAACTGGATTATTTTATAAAAGCAATTCAAATTTCTAGTGAAAAAAAAAAGTTCAGAAAATGACCCGTCTGTTTCCTTTCTCTAGACATTGAATAACACCAGGATGCATATATTTTTGGAGAGTAATTTTAGAAAAAGTAGAGTCATGACTAAATAGTCAAATGTTAGGTAATCACTCAGAAAAATTTTAATGGGGTTTGGCTTTTGTGTTCAGTGATCTTAATAAGAGGTTTGCCTTGTTCTGCTGGACTCAGTGGATTAAAGTCTGATTGACTATATACCTCTCAATATTGTTTAAATTCATGTACATCCCTCCATCTCTACCCCCACCTGGGCCCAGTCCACCCTCTGTTCCACAGCCAGAGGCTCTTGGGGGGGCTCCCCTTCTGTTCCTGCTCTTCCAGTCAGTTCTCCACATGACTTTCAGAGTGGTCTTTGAAATAAAGTATATTCAATCATGCCATTCTTCTGCCTCAGATCCTTCCCAGGCTCTGAAAATCCTCATGATGGCCCACAGGTTCCTGCATGACCTGCTTCTGGCCTCCCTTTCCAACTGGGACTAACTCCTCTTGCTCATCACGCCCACGTCGCATTGCCTCCCTCGCCCTCTTGGTTCTTTGACCCATCAAGCCCTTCCCTCACTCAGGGTCTTTGTGCAGGTTATTTCCTCTGCTTGGAGGTCTCTTCCCACAACTCTCACCTGGCTAACCACCACCCTCTTTTAGATCTACACTTAAAGGACCCATCCTTAGACGGAGCCTCCAACTCTGAATTCTGTCTCTCCTTTCTCTCCTCACTGCATGTTCTTTTCTCTTAGTACTTACCTCAATCTATAAATATAAATGTTGGTGTTTATTAATATCTGCCTTTCCCGTTAGTTGGTCTCGAGAGAAAGGATTACAGCTGTGTTGGTCATCACTATATCCTCAGTGCCTAGCATAACACCTGGCCCTGTTGTTGGCTACAAAATGAGGTCCAAGGGTGGAGTCTCCTGGGGTGTGGTGCCTTAAGTAGAGCTGCTTTAATCCAATTCCTCTAGATCCTAAGACCTACAAACTGAAGAGACAAGTTATCTCGTCTTCCCACAGCCAGCCTACAGTGGGGGTCTGGGGCTAGCCTAACCACTGTAGACCAGGTTGTTAACTAGGGAGAATGGAATGTGCATAGGAGTCCTGGGTTCATGGCAATTCTGAAATCCAGCTGGGCACAGGTTATAGTTCTTGATTAGGAATCAAGGCCTGGAAATAATTTTTCATGCCTCTTGGCTACACTCTCTGCTCTTATTTCCAACCTCTGAACCATTATTATTTTTTTTTTTCATGAAAAATAGTATGTATTTGCACCCAAGCAGGTGTTTTTTTTTTTTTTTGCAGCCTACTTCCTGCTTGCAGAAGTTTCTTTTCATTTTGTATTCTCTCTGTCCCTCTCAGTCCCAGCTGGCAGTATCTCTGCCAATGTGGTATATGTAAAAATATAAGTGTTAACTGGCACAGAAATTATATGGAGAAAGAGATTAGTTCTGCTATGGGCAAGGAAGGACTGGGAAGGATCTTAGCAGCATTCCCAAGAATGACTAGAAATCCATTAGGAAGAACACACATAGAGGAGCGATCTGAACGCAGGGAAGAGCATTTGCAGAAGTATGATGGACTAAAACTGTAATGTAGCCCTAGCTGGTCTGGCTCAGTGGCTAGAGCGTCAGCCCGGGGACTGAAGGGCTCTGGGCTCCATTCTGATCATGTACCTAGGTTGCAAACTTGATCTCTGGCCCTGGTCAGGGAGCATATAGGAGGCAACCAATTGATGTGTCTCTTTCACATTGATGTTTCTCCCTCTCTGTATCTCTCCCTCCCTTCCACTCTCTCTAAAAATCAATGGGAAAATATCCTCATGTGAGAATTAACAACAACAAAAACACACAAACAAACACCAAAAAACAAAACTAAAAAAACCCTGTAATGTATATTTAGGTACATACACATAATTTGGTAATAATAGAATATATGACATGCCAAGACTGGTGTGTGTGTGTGTGTGTGTGTTACTTTGCAAAATCTCTACCTCAGGATGAGCTTGGGACTTGGAGCCAGATGGCCAACTCATCAACTTCACAAACATTTGTTAATGATGTGATTTGGGGCAAGTCACTTAGCATTTTTAGACCTTGATTTTCCTCATCAGTAAAATGGGGACAATAATAGAACCTACCTCACAGGGTTGTGGTGGAATTAAATGAGTTAATATATGTAAAGCACTCAGTAATGCCTGGTGTGTAGTTAGCACCCAATAAATATCTGCTGTGTTATTATAGTCCTTAGGAATGTGTCCTTCCTACTCCATGAAACATGTAATCCATCTCTTCTTTGTACACAACCTTACAAATATTTTCACACTCATTATCTAAGTACTTACTTTAAATTATCTTGTTTGGGACTGTATATAGCCACAGTCACCTTTCCCATTTATATGTTTGACTCTGCAAACAAAATTTAGCAGCTATAAAATTTGCATTTCCTCCTCATCTACTTATTAATTCTACTTCCCATTTCTTTAGTGTCATTTCCAGCAAGTTTTATTTTTTTTTTTTTATTTTTATTTTTATTTTTTTTTTTAATTCTTTTTTTTTTTATTTTTTTATTTTTTTAAATTAAATCTTTATTGTTCAGATTATTACATTTGTTCCTCTTTTTTCCCCCCATAACTCCCCTCCTTCCAGCACCCACCCCACCCTCCACCCTCACTCCCCACCCACTGTGTTCATCCATAGGTGCATGATTTTTGTCCAGTCACTTCCCGCATCTCCCACACCCCTTTTTCCCCCAAGAATAGTCAGTCTATTCCCTTTCTATGTCCCTGATTCTATTATAATCACCAGTTCATTCTGTACATCAGGTTATTTATTCACTTGATTCTTAGATTCATTTGTTGATAGATGCATGTTTGTTGTTCATAATTTGTATCTTTACCTTTTTCTTCTTCTTCCTCTTCTTAAAGGATACCTTTCAGCATTTCATATAATACTGGTTTGGCGGTGATGAACTCCTTTAGCTTTTCCTTATCTGTGAAGCTCTTTATCTGACCTTCAATTCTGAATGATAGCTTTGCTGGATAAAGTAATCTTGGTTGTAGGTTCTTGGTATTCAGCACTTTGAATATTTCTTGCCATTCCCTTCTGGCCTGCAAAGTTTCTGTTGAGAAATCAGCTGACAGTCGTATGGGTATTCCCTTGTAGGTAATTGAGCCTCTTTCTCTTGCTGCTTTTAAGATTTTCTCTTTGTCTTTTGCTCTTGGCATTTTAATGATGATGTGTCTTGGTGTGGTCCTCTTTGGATTCCTTTTGTTTGGGGTTCTCTGCGCTTCTTGGACCTGTAAGTCCATTTCTTTCACCAGGTGGGGGAAGTTTTCTGCCATTATTTCTTGAAATAGGTTTTCAATATCTTGCTGTCTCTCATCTTCTGGGACTCCAATGACTCTGATATTAGACCGCTTAAAACTGTCCCTGAGGCTCCTTACACTATCTTCACACTTTCGGATTCTTTTTTCATTTTGCTTTTCCAATTGGGTGTTTTTTGTCGAATCTTTGGTTTGATTATTGTACTCCTCTGGTCTGCTATTGGGTATAATATTCTTTATTTCAGTCCGTGTATGCTTACTTTCTAATTTCTTTATCGTAGCATCGAGGGTCTCATTAGTTTTCGTGAGGCTCTGCACAAATTTATGGCAAGCCCTCAAAATTGCGATTCTTAGCTCCATATCCTCCATTTCTGTCATGTTTTTTTGTCTCCGCATCTTTTATGCTTTCTTGGTGCACCCCCTTGTGGTCTCTGTGCGCAGTCTTGTTCTAGCCAAGCCTTAATTGTTGTAGTTAACACTAGAGGGATTTGACCCCCAGGTCGACTGGCTGTGGAAATCAGCTGTGTGGAAAACGTCTGCCTTCTGGGGAGGCGCTAATCCAGCCTTTGCCTGAGGCGATCGGCAAATGGCTGTGCGCAGGGCCTGGGCGGGGCGGGATCAACAGGGCGGGCGGAGGGAGCAGTTATGGCCGGCCGCGCTCAGTCCCGTTCCCAGAGGCTCTGCTTCTCAGAACCCCGGCAGCCGCTGCAAACCTCGGAGAGAAAGCTGCCCTCAGGTTCCAACTGATGCCGGATAATCCCGCTTCTCCCGTTTGAGTCTGGGTCCCTAGAGACTCGCCCGGATCTGGAGCCCAGAGTCTGAGACTCACTCCCGACCGAAAACGACAACCGCGCCCTCAGCCACCAGCCCGCTTTGCGCGCGCACCTCGGTACCTTTGTATTTTCCACACTGCGCCGCCTCTGAGCCTCGGTTTGCTGTTCTCTTTCCTTCTAGTTGTAGAGTCTCTCTTCAGCCAGCCTTCCTGTGGTTCTGGGTGATGTCCGTTCAGTCTTTTAGTTGTATTTTTGAAATGGTTGTTTGCGGCAGTGGTCTCCGGTGTTTACCTACGCCGCCATCTTGGTCTCCCTCTCCCCAGCAAGTTTTAAAATAGGCTCAGCTATAACATGATTATGGGAATGAACACAGAGATTTCAAACACAGAAGACACATACACACATATACAAAGCAATTCTCATGAGAAATAACCTAAAAATTATATATATCTTCATGTTTAAAGAGACAGAATTTTATTTTCTTAATGGCTTTGCATCTTTTTCCTGAGGCCTGTCTTCATTTCTTTCAGTTCCTGGTAGTACGACCTACATTAATTTGCATGACTGTATAAAATGTTATCAGAGATCTTTAATGGAGCAAAGTAGATTATAACATAGTAGTCTTTTGATTCCCAAAACTATAGCTCTTGGCTACACAAAAAAAGGTGGCTAATATGGTATCTATTACTTCCTACGTGTTTTCTGGGATCTGGCTGGCCCCCTTGGCTTTACGGAGACTGAACTTGCCCTTACATTGTTGGGAATCACGGCTAAAGTTTATTAGCTTTGCCTTAATTAAGCCGGTGCCTTACAGCAGGAGCAAGGATATCGTTGCCCTGTTGTTACCCTTGGCAATCCTCCCTCTTCTTTTGTGATAAATCACCTACCCTTTGGCCTCTGGTTATGTACCAGGGAAACAGGTTATTGCTTTATGGAACAGAAAGGGAAGTGTCTTATTGTTTAATTTTCAACTGCAAGGGTTGGCATGTTGTATCAGGAACAAATAAATCTGACTAGTTACTTATCTAATGTTTAAGCAATTCTGGGCTTCTTTTATTAGCACTTTATAGAAGGCTGTCTGTAAGGGCTGGCGTTCTGCTCTGGCTGGCAGATATGTAGGGGAGGGAGGCACCACTGTGTCTCCAGCTCTAGAAGCCAGGGAGGTATTTTTCCTCCCAGGGAGTGAGACCTTTGCTAGAGCAGTGCTCACAGAACTAAAAGCAGGCATTCTACACACTAAATGGCCCTTGGTGGCTGTTTCTTTGGAGAAGGATTTGGCGGATGGTCAGCATGCAGGGGTAGCTTCTCTTTTTAACTTTATATAATCAGATTGTTTAATATTTAAAAAATAATGAATGCAAATTAACATTTGTAATAAAAACGACCTGTGACCAAAGCTTCTGGCTCTGAAATGCTTCTGATTTTGGAGAGCCACTCCGACCCTTTATCCTGACCTTGCTAAAAAGAAAAAAGTTGTCAGCATTTATGCGTATCTTTTAGAAATGATCCTCTCCCCAGAGCAGTAGATGGCATTTTAAAACTCGGCATGATTGAGTAGAGAAGAGGAGGAGCAATTTGACATGCGGAGGGAAGGTAAAGAAGGAGATGACGTGGACAAACCAGAGTTCTAGAAGCATGACTGTAAGGACTGGACATTGTGGGAGAGGAGAGCCAGTGTCTCCATGGCTGTATTCGTTTCCTAGGGCCACCGTAATCAAATACCAGGCGGGTGTCTGAAACGACAGACATTTACTTTCTCGCGGTTCTGGAGGGTGGAAGGTGAAGGTGAAGGTGAAGATAGCAGCGGATTCTGTTTTTGTCAAGCGCTCATTTCTTGCTTGCAGATGGCTGCCCTCCCACTGTCATTACACGATCTTTCCTCATGGCTACACATCCCCGATGTGTCCTAATCTCTTCTTATAAGGACACCCATCGGATGGCATTAGGACACACCCCAGCAGCCTCATTTTAACTTACTTACCCCTTAAAGGTCTTATCTCCAAATGCAGTCGCATTCTGAGGTTCAGGCTTGGACATATGAGTTTTGGGAGTCACAGTTTAGTCCACAACAATACATACATTCCCCTAGAACTTTTTATGATTATTACAGATTTCAGTGAGAATGAGTTGGGAATGAAAATGACTATAAACATTAAACTCAAACTACCTGATTATACTTTACTGAAGAACATCAGATAATCATCAATGCATTGTGCATCTTATATCCCCAAAGACTTTAACCTGAATTGCTTATAAAATGGACATTAAAAGTTTGTTTTAATTTCTTTTCTCAGATTATCTGTGTTAGGTGTAGCATGGTGGTAAAAATATGTGCGCTGCATTCATCATCTTGGCAATGCCATTACTAGCTGCCTGACAATGAGCAAGTCACCTGCTGATTCTGTGCCTGGTTTCTCATATAAAGTGAGGTAACTAACACCTACCTCTTAGGGGTTTTCTCAAGATGAAGTGAGTTGATCAGTGTAGAGCTCATAGAAGTGTGCCTGGTGCATCATAAGTGCCGTATGTGTTTGCTTTTCCAGATGTTTCATCAGCTCCAGGAAATGGCTGTGTAGACACTCCTTGACCCCCAACCCAGTTACTTTTTCTGTCTCTTGTGCTTGGTGATGTCACTCAATTAAACAAACAAAACAAAATTATTTCACCGATAAGTGTATCCCACAAGCAAAGTACATGTTAACCAGCTTCCCAGGCCAGCTCTGAGGGAGTCTACCAGTCAAGAACAAAGGGGTCCTTCTGAAAGTCCCCGATCTCTGGAGTGTTCTACAGGGAGTGCTGTGCATGGCAAATGCTCAGGAAATGAGCCGATGAAAGGGAAGTCCAGACGGGATTGATCTGAGTTTCCCACAAAGGAATCACTTCAGAATTTTTTTAAATGTATATTTTTTTTATTGATTTCAGTGAGGAAGGGAGAGGGAAAGAGAGATAGAAACATCAATGATGAGAGAGAATCGATTGTCTGCCTCCTGCACCGCCCCCCAGTAGGGATCGAGTTCACAACCCGGACATCTGCCCTTGATGGGAATTGAACCTGGGACCCTTCAGTCTGCAGTCCAACGCTCCATCTACTGAGCCAAACCAGCTAGGGCTCATTTCAGAATTTGATTGGAGAACAGAGTGAGCTTTTCTCAGAGCTCCACGGGCAGGTGGGCCTTCCATGTTGTGAGTTACCTAACAGAGAGGGTGGAGGACTTGGTAGGACCCCGGGGGCACCCACTTGGCAGCCTCTCTGGGGCCAGCAGGGCAAGGTCAAGCCATTAAAAATTACATTCATCCAAATAGGTTGTGGGACCACAGGGAAGCTGTGTCCATGGGTCTTGATTGTAGCACCTGAGAGTCACGGGCAGCCTGCAGGCAGCCTGTGGGTCTCTTGTACTCGGATGCCCTTGGTACAGTCCTGAAGGTAACCATCCAGACATTGTTAGAGGTCCTGACACTGGCTGCATGGCTTCGGGCTGGTCACTTAGCCACTCTGGACTTCAGTGTCCTCATGGGTAAGTGAGAGGGTAGAGCAGGGTGTTCTTCAACTTCTTTTCCAAACCCAATGGCCTGCGATTTGCAGTGGAAATGGAAGCCAATAAGATATCCTGCCCTGACCAGTTTGGCTCAGTGGATAGAGCGTCAGCCTGGGGACTGAAGGGTCCCAGGTTCGATTCCAGTCAAGGGCATGTACCTTGGTTGCGGGCACATCCCCAGTGGGGGGTGTGCAGGAGGCAACTAATCGGTGTTTCTCTCTCATTGATGTTTCTGACTCTCTGTCCCTCTCCCTTCCCCTCTGTAAAAAAAAAAAAAAAAAAAAAAAGATATCCTTCACCAGTCACAGACAGCTCTTCATGAACACAAGACTGGAGTTTCTGCAATGATATAGTTACTTACTATTTAAAAAAACACAGCCCTGTTTTGTGATGATAAAATGAGAACTGGAAATGAACTAATTTGCACTTCTAATTTAATTTTTTAAAGCATCTTGACTTTTCAGAGAAAGCAAATCCAAAGAAAAAAATTGATTATAAAAACCAAGTATCCTCAAAATCCATTGTCAATAACCTTGTGGTTATTGATCCATGGAATCTTGTTTTGCTCACTGCTGCACTCCCAAGGTCCAGCTTTGTGGCCATCACACAGTAAATGCTTGAATCACTGAGTGAATATGCGCCAAGCATTTTGCATGCAGTATCTCATTTAATCCTTACAACAACCCTATAAAGCACATTGTATTATTAATCTAATTTTACAGATAAGGCAAGATATCTGACCCAAAGTCACACAACTGCTATGTAGCAAGACTGGACCTTGAATTCTGGTTTCTCTGAATCCAAAGTTGGGATTTTAAATTTCTGGGCTATTTAGCCTCTGCCGGATGATTAAATATATAGGAGCCGAGGGGCATGAGAACAACTGTAAGAAGATGGAATGGAGGAGATATAAAAGAAAGAGTAGGGAGTTTTAGGGAAATGGAGGTATTTGAATTTGAAGGACTCGTAAAGTCCACAGAAACCAACCCTTCATTGCACAGGTAAAGAAAAGCAGTGCCGGAGCTTAGATGCCCGTGCCAAAGCCACACAATTGGTCATTGTTTTATTTTAGCTTCTGGCTCTGTGCCCTTCCTATAGACAGGGCGGATGGGGACAAGTTGTCTGGGGCCAACGAGTAGGCAAGTCACTTCACTCTAAGCCCCAAGTTGAAGGCAGAAGGAAAAGAAATTAGGAAGGAACTGAAATGTGTGCTGTGGGTAAATGAAGTGTTTTATGGAACCGTGTGTGGCTCTGATGACACCATAACCATCCTTTGTTGTAACAACAGACTGAGTTTGCCTTTGCTTTTGGTGCCTCAGGTTCCTTGCACTTTAGTCACCACACTTTGCCAGGATGACTGGGCTAGGGAGCTAATAGGTATGCCTTTGCCTCATGAAAAAGGGTGGGGCTTCTCGAATACTCAGGCTTGTTGTTGCCTAAAAGTAGTCCCTGTTCGACTCCCAATTGACCCCCAACTTTGCCTATGAGGAAATGAAAATATAAAGAGGTGAAATGACTTGTCACCTTTGGGTAATAAAGTGGGGTAGCTAAGAAGTAATAAAGAGGAAAAAGGGAGATATGTGAACTTGTTACCAGAATTAAATTTGGGATATAGGTCCTATTTTTTATAGGTCTGGGGTGACATAAACTTGTTAATTTGACATAAGTGAATGAATTTCATGTTCTCAAGAGCACCTGCCTGGTCACCTTGCTTCGCACTTTCCCTAGGGTCAGACCGTGTCTCCAGAGCTCCTTTATTGAACTTGAGACATCTAGGATTAGGCAGGATAAACCTCCCCTGGGGAAGAAGGGAGGTGGTGCTTCCTTTTCGGGGACAGTGTCGGGGCTGCCACATACCTGCTTCCATCACTGCCAAGCCCAGAGCAGAGGGGGCATTAGAAACCAGAAGGGGAAGGTTCCGTGCCCTGACCTGAACTTTATTTATATAACTACAAACAATGTGGACTGCTTTTACTTCAGCTATCTTCAAGGTTATTCCCTATATTTAAAACTTGGCTGCTCCTGCGGGCATTTCCCTGACATAACAGTCGTGTGCCGCCATTTTCCCCGAGAGGTTCCCTCCTTGTCCACTTTCTCAGCACTGCTGTGGGTGGGAGTCAAGCTCCTGTATTATTACTGCTACGTGTATTCGATGGAAGCTGAAGGCTAGATCAGGATAATTCCCCCGAAGTTCTGACCAGGGAGAAATTCTCCCACAGCCTGATCTTTGTGACAGTTCTCTAACAAAGCCAGGAACTGATTTGGCATCTGTTTCTCTGGAAATCAAAATGATTAGCAGATGTGATCCAATTATCCTCCTAAGTCCCCAGACCTGCCTGCTAAACCTGTGGGGGCACCCGGATGGAGGCGAAAGGTTCCCCCCAGGTCATGTGCTTATTTGGGGTAGAAACCCGAGATTTCTTGCCTTTCAGTGGAGCTTCTTAGTGGCCTTGTCTTCACAGAGGAAGGTGGGCTTGTGGTTCTGCTTAGTCTCCCAAAGACAAACTTTCCCTCCAAGGGTCTGTAGTCCTCCATAAAACCATGATAAAAATGGAACAGGGATATAGTCCTCAAGGTCTGCACTTATCCTATTTGCTCATAGAGTAAAATAAATTCAGGATCTGAGCCAGAATGTTCTAGAATTCCTTACCTTAAAAGTTGCCAAAAAGTAGAGTGAACATGACAAAGGCTTTTGATTAGAGCAAAGGTATGATTTCTCTTGCCAAACATGACCCTTTGGGAATGGAGGAGATTACTATTACCTTACAACAGGCTTAAGCTGGGGCTGTCCTGAGTGAGCCAGGATTGTGTAGCCACTCTCCTTATGATGGTGCTGGCAGGGGGGTACTCTCTGTCAGAGTTGGGTGCTTGGCACATTCCATACATTAAGTTAATGTGGAATAAAGTCTTATTGTAGGTGCTGTGAGAGAAATCTATATATATAAAAGGCTAATATGCAAAGTGTCTCCTTGGGAGTTTGACTGGGAGACCAGGAGTTCAGTTGCTCACTATGAAGTGTGCTGACCACAGGAGGCAGCGTAGAAAGAAGGAAGGCCCAGGCTGGCAGCTGGAAGGCCCCGATCAGCCCTGATCACCAACCAGGTTAGGGACCCTACCTGTGCATGAATTTCATGTACAGGACCTCTAGTAGATTTATAATAGATATATGCCTCCTGTCCACAAGGAGATTACAGTATTGGGAAAGATAGCCATTACTAAAAATCAGAACAATACTGGTATGTTTTTTTCCCCATCAGTCGTCTATGCTCTCAAGATTTTAATCTCACAGATGATCAGCACTTCCTTATTTGAAAGGAAATGTTGTCATATCTTTCTTAACTTCATTAAGTGAGATATACATATTACGGAAATTCAGTTCTCTTTATCAAGTGTTTTACTTTTGCTGTTGCTTATACAGATGTTTTTAACTATCTTCTTTTTATGGATCATAACAATAGTAGGCCTGTTAGAAAAATTTTAATGGTAAATATGAAATTATTTTTTATGAAACTGTATTCACTTAACATAAGTAAGCATAGTGCCTTGTGTAGCACTTTATATATTTTCTTGATTTTTTACAGAGAGGGAGAGGGATAGAGAGTTAGAAACATCGATGAGAGAGAAACATCGATCAGCTGCCTCCTGCACACCCCCCACTGGGGATGTGCCCGCAACCAAGGTACATGCCCTTGACCAGAATCGAACCTGGGACCCTTGCATCTGCAGGCCGACGTTCTATCCACTGAGCCAAACCGGTCAGGGCCTGTGTAGCACTTTTAAGTTTACAAATTACTTTAACATAAATACTCACTCAAATATTTGCCTGGTAGTGGGTTTGATCCCCTGTTGGGGTGCATACGGGATGCAACCAATTGCTGTTTTTCTCTCACATCAATGTTTCTCTTCTCTCTCTCTCCTTCTCTCTCTCTCTTTCTCCCTTCTTCTCTCTCTAAAATCAATAAAAAATTATTTAAAAAGCCAGGTACAGAAGTCTTCATATTGTATAACATTAATTATATGAAATTCTAGAAAAGGAAAACCCATTATGATAGAAAACAGATCACTATTTGCCAAAGACCAGGGACTGGGGTGACAAGACTACAAAGATGTGTGAGAGAACTTGCTGAGATAATGAAATTGTTCTTTGTCATGATTGTGGGAGTGGTCACACAACTGTGTCCATTTGTCAATGCTCTTTAAATTGTATACTTAAAACTCATATTTTTTTCTGTATGGAAACTGTACATCACTTTAATAAAAAAGTAAAGTAAAAATTATGGTATCCTATATTTTAGGAAATTTGGATTTTCATTTTTATTTTAAAACTATTGTAGAGAATATCAAAGGCAGAAAGAAGGAGAAATTACTTAGAGTTGCACTACACAAAAATAACCATTTTAAAATGTTATATTTTTTTCCCTACTAATCTACTTTTACATCCCCCCCCCCCCCCCCCCCCCCGCATAGTTATATCATAAATGACATTCCTAACTATTTTCCTTGCGGCATTAACATTAGACACTGTACGGATGGAATGAGGTTTCCTTGCCTTCATGGTTGTTGACCTTAATTAGGCTAAAGTATCCAAAGGTTCTTCATGTTTAGGTTCCTATAACGTCTCTCTGTGGAATGTGACTCAAGGAATTGGAAATATTTATAATACTTATTTTATTTTTTTAAAAAATATATTTTTATTGATTTCAGAGAGGAAGGGAGAGAGATAGAAACATTAATGATGAGAGAGAATCATTGATTAGCTGCCTCCTGTATACCCCACACTGGGGATTGAGCCCACAACCCTGGCATGTGCCCTGATTGGGAATCGAGCCGTGACCTCCTGGTTCATAGGTTGATGCTCAACCACTGAGCCATGCCAGTCAGGCTATGATACTTATTTTAAATCATCTCCCCAAAGGATATTGGTTTTTGATCATTGAGAAAGAACTCTAGTACAGAACAAAAAATATATTATTTAGAGGGGATTTTAGAACTAAGGCCTAAATATGATTCAATTGTATATATGATTGAATCATTAGGTACAATCATATATACAATACTAGTGACCTGGTGCACAGATTCATGCACATTGAAAGGAAATTAATTAGAAGGTGGCAGGCGGGATGAGACTGGGTGAGATGGGCTGGATGTGCTGGAGGCGCCCTGGAGCCAACCTCCCATGGTCCCTCCCAGGCCAGCCACACCTGGGGTGGCACCAAGGCTTGAAAGGTGTCTGTGGAGTGAGTGGGGCCCCTCTGGCAGGTGGGGTCCCTCAGCTTGGCCTGTGGGGATCGGGCTGAAACTGGCTCTCTGACATCCCCCGAGAAGTCCCAGAGTGTGAGAGGGCACTTTACAAAGTTGCTGTTATACAGGGTGTGGAACGCAAATGCAAGTGTGCGGTAAACCAGATTCAGGGCCGACAGTGCCCCAGTAACAACCTAACCCACGGCTGAAGATGGAATCACGTGGTCCAATGAGGAATCAGGCTCCCTCCTCTCTGGTTTTGGGGTGCCTCACCCAAGAACCGCTGCTGCCAAGTCACTGCAGCTCAGCAGCTCCTGCGTTGAGCATTTGCCCCCTGGTGGTCAGTGTGTGTCATAGCGACTGGTCAGATAGTTGGATACTTAGCATATTAGCCTTTTATATGTATAGATATATATAATAGTTGGGTGATGAGTGAACCTTTTTGAGTTGCTTCTTGGAAACTTTCAGTTTAATTTTTACTTGCTTAAAAAAGTTATGTAACCGATTCTATAGCTTTTCTTCAGCAATACAGGGATTTGCCATGGCATATACAGAATTATTTCCTTCTTTGACTCCCTGCTCATACCTACCTGATAGACTTATATAAGGGGAGATGGCTTCAGCATGTTTGCATTTATCTCATGGTTGTGAGCTCAGGCCCGTCAAGGGTTGGGGTGAGGAAGTTTAAAGGAAGAGAAGATTGTTGTCCTTGGGAGACAAAGCTATCTGACATTGAATTTTTGATGCACCTTGTTTTGTATAATGAACTGTGTTTCACAGGTGGTCCTGTGACTGTGAATGGGGCGCAGGGAAGGCTTATGTAGGATCAGGTGACTTGTTCCTAAGAGCCAGGAGAAGGGAAGTGTTCCTGGGATGGGGCATGGGCGGGGACAGTGGGTCCAGCCCCTTCTGGTGCTGACAGGGGCCAGTAGCTTCTGACTGTGGAGACTGAGTTATTCCAAGACTAAAGGCTTCTGAATTCCAGTTTCTGAGGCCAGGACTCTCTCTTCCATTGATGATTTGGTATAGTTTCTTTTATTCCCAATTTTTTTCTTTAGTGACAACTACATAGGCTTTTCATAGGTTATCTCATTTAACCCTCACCACCAACTCAAGAGACAAGTCTTTCTCATTTCCGTGTTATTCATTCTTACCTGAGGATATTTTTCCATTGATATTTAGAGATAGTGGAAGAGAGAGAGAGGGAGAGAGAGAGAGAGAGAGAGAGAGAGAGAGAGAGAGAGAAGTGTATCGATGTGAGAGAGACACATTGATTGGTTGCCTTTGCACAATGCCCTGATCAGATCCAGGGATTGAGCCTGCAACCAAGGTACATGCCCTTGACCAGAATAGAACCCAGGACCCTTCAAATCCTCATAAAATAACATGTTTAAAGACTAATATTCAAATTACTAACATCTCTTATTTGACGCTCTGTCCACTGAGCAGAACAGGATAGGGTCTTCTTTCCATTTTAGAGAGAAAAAAGTTGAGACCCAAGATGGCTTTAGATCCCGCCGACAGCCACACCATTGGTCAATGAAAATGGGCTCCCTTTCCCATCACCCAGGGGCTTCTTTCTGTTTGATGTGTGAAAAGGAGTCAATACCTTTCAACTGGGAGGAGAGGAAGGAATCTGATCTTGCCACCCACGCTTCCATGTAAATTAATTTTCTTAGCATCATTTTCCTCAAAATTTTAAAGTGGACCAATCCTCTCTCTTTCATTTTCTTATGGTGTGAAATTTTGGGCAAGTCTCTCTTCCCCCTTTTCTATAAGAAGAAAGAAAAAAGTTGCCAGAAGAAACTTGAGTAAGTTGCTTTACTTCTTTAAGCCTCAGTTTCTCTATCTGTAAAATGGGGATAACAAGACTGATCTCGTATAGTTGTTCTGGAAGTTAGATGAGATAATGTGTGTAAAGCTTTGAGCAAAATTGGAATTTCAGATTGCTGTTACTATCACTACTGTTTTCAGAGAATGTTTTGCATGCAAAGGGAAGTGGGGACAGATACTTGTATGTGGAAATATTCCCCTTACTTTTGTACTTAACCTCAATGGTCAGAGAACTTGAGATATAGTATTTTTGACCTGAAAAACTTCTCCTGACTTCCTTACTTTCTTTTTGTGATAAGAAAATGAACTTAGAAAAATTTAGTAAGAAGATTATTAACTGAAGGTGCTATGGAAAATTATGTTCAGTTTTCTCTCAATTTGGCTTGGTTAAAAAATTAAAGGAAAGTCTTTGGCTGTCATTCAGGGTGAAAGAGAAACTGTAACTAAAGTTTTGAAGTAGAAAGAGTGGTAATATTTATGAACACCTAAAGTGATTTTTTTGTCATGCAGAATTGCCAAATTCCTCCCTTGCCCCACTTTTTCTGATATTAGAATAAGAAGAAAAGGCTTTGAAATACCAACTTTAACGACTAATATTCAAATTACTGACATATATTACTTGAGTGCTATACATAAAACAGGCTTAAAACTTGACATCCAAACCATCAATTTGTTGCAAGAAGTTCCCACATAGTAGCCATGCAGAGCTGGTCTGTATGTGTAGAAACAGGTCATCCCATTAGTGTACTTGCAGTGAAAAGAGCTGTGTTGGTAGAACAGGCTCCATTTAGAACTTTTAATCCAACAGGCACTTATTGCAAAGCACTGCATGACAGTGAAAGAAAGAAGACTAAAACCTAGCCTCCGTGGAAAGCAGTAAGTTGAGAAAGGGAAAGGGAAAGGAAGAACGTCTTGTGTGCACAACTGGTTGGGAAAGGAAAAATCTGGGCTGTGTGTTGGGCACAGAGCTTTGCATGTTGTGGTCTGCAGATGGCAGGACCTCGGCCTCAGCCTCCTCTAGATATTAAGGGCAATGGCCACAGGGACCCGCCTGTGGGATCAACTCCTGGCCTGGCTCTCTTCCCCCAAATACTTTCATTTCCATGCACCAAACTTAGACGAAGACCTTGCCTCTCTTGGTGGTGTTTTTCTCCATTTGGGGTTTGGTGGTTTCACTGTAGCAACTTGTTTTATGGTTTGAGTTCTGCCTTTGATTATGTAACCTTCACACTGTTTTATCATTGTTCACTTCCCCCTTTTTTCATTTTGAAATGAAAAATAGGACACAGCGTGAATGATGATGAGAAGTGTAGGGAGTGAAAATGGAAAGAAATGGAATTTATGGCTATGATGTAAAGTGACAGTCCCTGTCCCTTGCCAGGAAGATTTCTGTGTCTCCTCCACGCAACCCTGACGAGGCCTTTATCTTTCTCAGAGCAGCCCTCCTAGGCTGACCTATGGAGAAGCCCCAATCTTACATGCTATATGGTAGAAAGACCCTTCCACTCTCAAAGTACCCTTCCAGGTAATCCGAGAGACCCCGAGGGTAAGTGTCCCTGCCAAAGGGCAGTCAGTTAGTGCTAATGTGAGCTCAGATGCTGCTGTTTTCTTTGAGACTGTCACAAGAGCATCGCCGAGTGTCCCCAGCGCAAAAAGGGAGCTCCCAATTTGAGTATTGAAGCTTGGATGCCAGTTATAAACAAAGTAGAGGCCTGGTGCACAGATTCATGCACCGGTGGGTCCCTCAGCCTGGCCTGTGCCTTCTTGCAATGCAGAACCCCTCAAGGGATGTTGGACTGCTGGTTTTGGCCCAGTCTCCACAGGCCAGGCCAAGGGACCTCACCGGTGCACTAATCTGTGCATCGGGCCTCTAGTTTGCATGTGAGATCTTTGGTTAATCTCTTCCAACTCTCCCCTCTTCCCTCTGAGATTCATCAGTCTGATCCATGTTTCCATGCCTGTGCATTAAGCATCTGCTCCCTGGTGGTGAGCATCATAGCTACTGGTAGAATGGTTGAACGGTCGAATGGTCGCTCAGGCTTTTATATATATAGGTGGTGCCCTTTATAATAGAAAGAGGGACACTAAAAGCTTGTTATTTAAAAAGATGAGCACATTTCATTAATGAATGAATGAACATTTCAGAGAGAGTAATTACTGAGATCGAGCTTAAACTGTTAACAGGGAATTCAAGGTTTTCAAGTGATAAGATTATTAATACAAAAAGGAGGTAGAGTGGAAAGTGTGCAAAGGTTGTATGTGTTTTTGTGGTTGAAGTCACAAAGTTGAAGTGTTTTAGAAGAGAAGCGCTTGGCTGTGTTTCCATTGGTAATATATTGCAAATGTGGTTCATGTAAATTGGCTCCTGCTTATACCTAAACACAGAGCCTCTCAAAAGATCCTGTTTCTGGTTCCCCAAAGAATCACAGAGCAGCCGAAACCGGTTTGGCTCAGTGGATAGAGTGTCGGCCTGCGGACTGAAGGGTCCCAGGTTCGATTCCGGTCAAGGGCATATACCTGGGTTGTGGGCACATCCCCAGTTAGGAGTTGTGCAGGAGGCAGCTGATCGATGTTTCTCTCTCATCGATGTTTCTAACTCTCTATCTCTCTCCCTTCCTCTCTGTAAAAAATCAATAAAATATATTAAAAAAAAAGAATCACAGAGCAATTAATGTGCTTAACTTGTTTATATCAATATTGCTCAATGCTGATAGGATGCTTTCCCATCTTCCTCCTTTGGATGGCTAAGTTTTCTATTTTTTAAATTGGAGTCTTTTATTTATCCTTGGTAGGGGATAATATTAACTAATATGTCCTCAGTTTTAGTTAATTTTAAAGCAAACTTACTGTTTTGAGTGGCTGGTTCTCTTGTAGTTCCCAGTGTAAGGTCATCCAGAGCAACCTGTTGAATTCAATCATAACCTTTAACAAATGAGTGTGAGGAATCCTCCAGATTAGTAACTTATTTTTTCCATTGATGTGCAGTCCTGCTGTTCTAGGTAATACCCAGCACCAGGTAGAGTGGAGATATTTCTTTTCGGATGAGCTCTGAAAGGATGAAAGGAAAACGTTTCTTTACATGTGAACAGAGAAACAATGGCTGGTAAACAGTTGCCCCTAAGTTATAGAGCAATGATATTTCCTATTTCAAAGCAAAGTGCAATGGGACGTTTTATTTCCTATGACATTTCTAACAGAATCCTATTTGAGAAGGATCAAAGCCATAGAAATGGTTTTCTAGAAACACCAGATGTTGACCCACCTGCCTGATTACTCTTAAGAGCTCTAATCTTGTAGTTAGGTAAACACCTTAATTAAATCACATGCCACTTCTGCATCATTAGATTAGGTCAGAAGCTGGAACTCTGTTTGGAAATTTGAGCCTCTGTTGGTTTGTATACTGTTTGCTTATATCCAGTTAGGCACCCACCATAATCATTACGTCATTCTTACGAAGCCAGATTCCAGCTTTGCTGTTCATCAACAATGAATGATTTTGGGCCTCAGTTCTCTCAATAGAGAGAGTAATGTGTACTTAATTGACTGGGTTGAGTATAAAACAACACGCAGCATGTGAAGAGCCTGGTACATAGAGAGCACTCAGTAGATAGTAGTCACTGCCTATCTCTCTTGCCTTCTGTGTAATATTGAAGTCATCTCTCTGAAACATTGTCATTGTCTTATCCATTGGCTCAAGTGCCTACAGTGATTTTTTTAACTTATTGTATTTATTCATTTATCCAACCATTTATTCAAAAATATTAATTTAATATTATCTTTGTACAGAAATGAATCAAAATGTGACCCCTGCTTCTGAGGAATTCATAGTCTAATGAGCTAAATTAATTATGGAACTTAAACTCTCTTTTAACTACGTTGCAAATATGTTTCCCATTTCAAGCACATTATTTCCCCTTTTTCAGTTACAAGGTCTCTTTACCCAAGTGCCCTCAACATTGGCTGAACACCAGATATGTTGGCTAATTTTCTTAAAAATATGGATGCCTGGGCCCTGCCCAGATCAATGAAGTCATAATCTCTGGGTGTGGGTATATTTTAAAAGCTAGAGTCATTGCACACTCAATCTCCTGGCTTTATTCTGCGCATCCCTTTTTATTTTCCTCCCATCAAGCGCCATTCCTTTCTTTTCTCTCTGTCAATGTCCCTCATTACCTGCAGAATGCAGCTTCAAATACATCTTTTCAGTGAATGTTCCATGATTATGCTCCCTGCTCTATATGGTGCCCTCTTTATTCCCATGTATTATTGTTCCATTTGAATTTATTGACAAGTGAAATTTATACTAGTTTTCTTCATCTATTTGTTTTGTTTCCCAAATCAGTGCAGAATCTTATTGTGGGAGAAGATTGGATGTTCTTTGTGCACTTTTTAATTGTTGACACTATTACAGATGTCCCCCACTTCCGCCCTCTTTGTCCACTCCACCCAGTCCCACCATCTCCCTCCCCTGGCTTTCAACACACTGTAGTCTATGTACATGGGCTATGCATATATGTTCTTTGGCTACAGTAGACGCTCAGCAAATGGCTGTGGCCAACTGATTCACTTCTGGTAAGCTGACTTCTTCCTCCAGCCTGTGTTGGTGTTAGCAGCTGTGGGATCTCTGCATGAAATATTGACTTTCTAACTCCAAATGTTAATCTCTTTTATCAGCCAGTCTTTGGAATTTAATTTTCTTTCCTTCCTACTAATCCAAATGAAATACTTGAAAATTCCTTATCTTTAGGCAGTTTTGGGGAAGGGACCCGCTTTAGTTAAATCCAGATAGAACAAAAGCCATAGCACTGAGCCACACTCTGCTAAGCTTCTAGAAGGCAGGGACCATGTCATATCTATCTTTGTGTCCCAGACACATGGACAAGTACCTGGCATACAGCAGGTCCTCAATAAAGATTTGTTGTCTTAATTTAATTAGTCTTTTGGTTAAATTCATCTATAGTGCAGAGTATTTAGCAAATGAGAGGCACTTTGAATAGCACATTTTCTCTGTATTTATCTTTTTATTACTCATAAGTTCTGGGAATCCAGTGTTCCTGTTTTATGTCACTGTGCCTCCCTCTGCTTTTCAGTTCACTGACATCTTTTTGGGTTTTGTGTTGGCTCATGTTGGTCATCGATCTGTCTGGCTGTCTGTGGATCTGTGAATATCTAATGTCACACCTAAACACAGCCATTCCAAGTTATTGGATTCAATGCACTTAATTTTATTTCTCGAACTTCATTAGAGAAAACATGGGAAATATTAAAAGTAAAATAATATAAATGTCAGTCAATTAATTGCACTCAAAGACAACCACTGAGAGGTTTTTTTGTTTGTTTTGTTTTTTGCTGTATTTCCTGCCAATCTTTTTAAAATTTAATTTAAATTTTTATTGTTTAAAGTATTACATATGTCTCCTTTCTCCCCCATTGACTTCTCCGCAGCTGCTCCCACTCCCTAGAACATGCCCTCACCCCCCTACTGTCTGTGTCTGCCAATCTTTTTAAAAAATATGCATTTTTAAAGCATGGTTGTGATCTAAAATTCAACTGTTTATTCAATTTTGCATTTTGGTTTATTCCTTTACTATTGCAAGCTATGTGTTTTTCAAGGGTTTATAAATCCTTTGTTAAGTTTTACTTAATGGATCGATTGTATACTAAGATATAATTTTAGTAAGCCATTCTATTGTTAAACTTTTTGATTTTACAGCATTATTTTCTTTTACCATAAACTACCTTATGATGATCTCTTCATGCATAAAGATTTTCCTATAAGTGAGATTACATACTAGAAGCTGTGTCCAAGAGTATGAGCATTTTTAAGTTCTTGATACAGGTGAATAAATTACTTTCCAAAGGGTTGCAATCTTCCACAGCCCTGCCAACCGTGCATAAGAACTCCCACTTTGAATGAACTCTTGTCAGATGTAAGGATTTTTCATATGAAAAGACTACTTTTCATTTTACCTAAGATCCCACTGGAGGGGCTCATTGTGCACGTCTTTAAGGTTTTACTCCATTCACTTTGGCATATTGCCACACCAACCTGTGACTCCACAACAATGCTCTCCTGATGCAGTTGTTGCTATGAAGAAACTGGTGAGTTGGCTTGGATTGAATACACTGCTATGGGTCTACTGATAGAGAAGGCTGGTTGGAATGTGCTGCTATGGATGTCCTAATAGAATTGCTGGAGCCACCATGTCACATGAGTGTCAGTACATGTCCTTATAGGTTGAGAATATCCCCAAAGAGAAATGGAAGTTTAATTATTTTGGCTAGAATTCCTTATTTAGAAGTTTGGGTATGTAAACTATAAAGTCACAGGGCATTGACAGACTTCTAAAAAAGGAGTTTGCTAATGAGACAGGGGGCTTTTTGGATGGCATCAGTTAACTCTATTTATATCTTCAGGCCACTTCTATATTCTGTTTCATTTAATCTTTCAAACTCATTCTCAAACCAAGAGATGAAATGTGGTTTTTACTTTGTCAACTTGTCAGTGGTAAATTTTATTTCTGGCCATGGTTGGAGCACTGTTTTTTATTTATTTTATTTTATTTTTAAAAATTTATTTCAGAGAAGAAGGGAGAGGAGAGAGAGATAAAAAGATCAATGATGAGAGAGAATCATTCATTAACTGCCTCTTGCATACCCCCTATTGGAGATTGAGCCAGCAACCTGGGAATGTGCCCTTGAATGGAATCAAACCTGGGACCCTCCAGTCCTCGGGCCAACACTCTATCCACTGAGCCAAACAAGTCAGGGCTGGAGCACTGGTTTTTAAAAATGTCATGAAAGAAGACCAAAGAACTATTAAAGTAGTGGTGGGTGGAAAGAAGGACAATATTATGCAAATATATAAAATATCCACCTTTAAAGGCACTAACCAAATGTCACATCCTCTCTGAAGTCTTTTCTGATCACCCTAATTCTTTTGATTGTTGTCCTGTAGCACTTGGGCCCTCTCCCTGTTACAGCAACGATAATATTGCATTAGAGTTACTTGTTTACTGTTCTTGCACCCAGTTGTGGTCTTGTAGAAGACAATAGAAATGTTTTCTGCAAATTGTATCCCTAGTACTTAGCAGGGTGTGACATTAGGTGGGTGTGTCTGATCATTGATTATTAGGTGATGGGAAGATGAAGATTTAAAAAAAGTGGGAAACATTTTTAAATAGATGATCAGTGGCATGTATATACTAACTTCACTTTTTCAGTCAAGACAGACAATAAGAAATGTGCTCCTCATTTTATAGATGAGGAAGTGGGCCATAGAGGGGTTACGTGACTTCCCTAAGGGACACAGCTGGCCCAAACCAGGTTCAGCATTCAGGTGTTTTAATGCTCAGTTCCATGTTCTTTCTAATCTTCTTCAATGTAATTAGCTTGAAAACAATTGATGGAAATAAGTTATCATCTAATTATATGGAGAAAACAGCCAGAAAGATATATTTCCTTATGTCAGGGTGCATTTGGATTCCTTCTGGCATATTTTCTTAATCCTCACCCAAGGATATTTTTCCATTGATTTTTAGAAAGCATGGAAAGGAGGAAGAGAGAAGAGAGAGAAACATTGATGTGAGAGAGACACATTGTTTGGTTGCCTTCTGCATGCCCCAACCAGGGCCAGGGATTGAGCCTGCAACCGTGGTATGTGCCCTTGACCAGGATCGAACCTGGGACCCTTTAGTCCACGGTCCAATGCTCTATCCACTGAGCCAAACTGGCTAGGGCCCTTCTGGCACATTTTAGAATAATACAAATGGAGAAATGCTTTTACATTCAGTGTTAGATTCATGATATTAAGGCTTTTGCCAGGCCCTAGCTGGTTTGGCTCAGCAGATAGAGCATCAGCCTGCGGACTCAAGGGTCCCAGGTTCGATTCCAGCCAAGGGCATGTACCTGAGTTGCGGGCACATCTCCAGTAGGGGGCGTGCAAGAGGCAGCTGAATCGATGTTTCTCTCTCATCGATGTTTCTAACTCGCTATCCCTCTCCCTCTCCTTTCCTCTCTGTAAAAAAATCAGTAAAATATATTTTTTAAAAAGGCTTTTGCCAGGAAGATTAAAGAACTGAATTCTTTGGAAAACACTATAAAAAAGGTAATGTTTTAGTGTTAATATCACATAATGATGACTTTTACTATGTGCCATTTTGGACAACTGTCACACCTATATTTATACTTCATAATTTTTTGTGAGTTAATTACATGATTAAATTTACATAATATAAATTAAACTGTGTTTTGCCCATAGTGTGTTAAGTGCTCAGTATGCTTTTTTTCCTTAACATTCTATAACCAGATTCTTTTCTGTTGCGAGACATGCAGAGGAGGCAAATGAAGTGCTTATTATGGTAGCTGGAAGACTCAATTGACAAGTTAAAATAAGTTATTCTGAGTAAAGGATAATTAATATGGACCAGTCAGTTCATACTCATGACAGGTTGAATAGAATTTCACTGGATCTTATATGGGCAAGAGCCATGAAATAAACCCTCCCTTTCTCTCCTTTCCTTTCAAGAGCAGCCACTGGAAGCAGTCACTGGGCGGTGCTCCTGGGTTCCCCGCAATTCAAAGGCAACAGGTATATGCCATGGAAGCAAAAGAGGCAAAACCAAAAAACAAAAATGAACTTTTGACCATTTGAGAACAGGGACATGACATTCTGAGAATGCCAATGGAAAGGGACAAAGGGAAAGAACATGGGGACTGGGTGGGAGCACAGACCCTACAGATAAACTCAGGGTCCACCTGGGTTTCAGTCTGCTACATCTTCCATGTTTCCCACCCAGAGAGCTTCCACACCCCTGCATCTTCCCATTAGTAAAAAGAGTGTGAATGATAAAAGAAGGTTCCCTGGTCTTGAATAAGATAAAGGAATGAATGTACTGGCTAAGATGACAATTTAATCACCGCCCTAGTTCTAGCTTATGGTTTTAATTAGCATTATTTTTTTGATTATGTTTAATTACCCTTATAGCCCCTACGCACTTGGGCAGGGTTGTGGTAGGGAAAGTTACTACACACCAAATTATGAATTTTATTGCTCTAATTGGAGTTGAAACCCATGGCATCAATTAAATTGTTGTTTCTTATTCCCTTGGTTCATGTGCCGATCATCACTGTAGGTAGGTATAAAAACTCCTCGATGTGAAATAAGTAAGTAATTCCTTCAGCAACACAGTCCTAGTACATTAGTAACACCCTGGTTAGGAGAGGCAGGAGTCTAAAACCTTAACTGGGGACATTACTGGGAGCATAGTGAGAGCTTAAACGGTGTCTTTTCCCTTCTCGTCTCTCCACATCACGTGACTCAGGCCAGAACATAGGAGATTAATAAGACACTGGTGCTTGATCTGCAGCATGACCTCCATGTTCAGTTGCTGATGGTCTATCACAACTTGTCAGGCAGTTTCAAGTCTGCATTCAAGGCTGCAAATAGCATTGAAGTCACAGAGTGTTTGAAGGAACAAGAGTTCCAAAATGTACTAGGATGATTGGACCTGGCTGCCAAGACAGATAAGACCTTGAAATCACATAGACTTACCAAATAGAATGCTTATCTCTTGCTTACTTCCCAGTCCATCTCGCAGCTGTGGAATCTGGAACGTGTGACGTCTGTGCTTGTTGTGGGTGGGAAAAGAGAGGTGGCAGAAGAGCCTTAGCCTGGAAGTGACATGATTTCTACTCAGAGTTGTTAGGCTAGAGTTAGTCACATGACTCCAAATGTACCTGCAATAGAGGCGATGAAATAGAGAAGTGCTCATGGGCTATTTGATGAGCGTTAACAGTCTTTGACACATTAGGATTTCTGTAGAGCCCCGGGGATTCCACTGTAGCTTTAGTACAGATGAGCAAGTCAGTTAGTTCTGTGGGGAGTTCTTTTATTAAAATAAATTAAACATGCAAGGCAATTACAAAAAGAGCAAGTTGTCCTTTTGCAATGTCATGATTCTCCAGGATCTTTAACTGGACTCTTCCATGAAAGCCCAATTAAAAAAAAAACCCCAAAAAAACTATACAATCAGGTTCTGTTGCAGATTTTGGGTTGCGAATATTCTTTTGTCATATGGTTCTCATCAAACCAGTAGAATACGTTCTTTTTAATTTGGTATCTGTATTAGTCTTCTGAGGCTGCCATGAAAAAATATCACAGAGTGGGACTTAAACAACAGAAATTTATTTTCTCATAGTTCTGGAGGCTGGGAAGTAAAAAATCAAGGTGCCAGCTGATTTGGTTTCTGTGCAGGCAGATGGCCACCTGTATCTCTTATGAGGACATTAATCCTGTCAGATCAAGGCTCTACCCTATGACCTCATTTAACTTTAGTTACTTCCATAAAGGCCCTATCTTCAAATGCACATTGGAGGTTAGACATTCAGCATATGTGCTTTGGGGGGACATAATCATTCAGTCTGTTACAGTGTCTTAGAATTCCTGATGAGAGATGAGTTCCACTTGGCCAAGGGAAGAATAAGAACAGAGAAGTTACTAGAATACCAATTCATCATCTTCTTGAAGCCAAGGGGGGAACAATGCTCCATACTAGGTTTTTGCTATTGTTTAGGTCATTGAAATAACTAAACCTTAAGGAGACTGGTTCAAATTGTCCTTGCAATGTTTTTAAGGCCCATTCATCTGTTAAGAGATATGTTGGCTGAATTTTGTCTCTTTGTTTATTTCCTCTGACAGAGGTGATTTCTTGAAAGTTGCATGTAGTCACACTTCTTCACAAAATTCTATTGAGTTTGGAGTACACTTGTGTGTCTGTCAGCTCTAGGAACCCAAGGAAGGTCTCATGTATTTCTCTAGAGTCAGTTTCAAAGTTGTGCCCCTGAGAGACCAAGTTTTCCTGCAAATAATGGTGATCTGGAAATCCTTAAAGGAAGTCTTCAAAAAATAGATAAATTAATAGTACATGTTATACTATTTAATTATTAGAACATGTTACAATAAAACAATAGGTGATATTGGCCATGGTTCCATATAGATGCCAGGACAGAACCAGAGAACTATTTTTAATAAAAATATATTTTTATTGATTTCAGAGAGGAAGGGAGAGGGAGCAAGAGATAGAAACATTAATGATGAGAGAGAACCACTGATTGACTGCTTCCTGCACATCCCCCATTGGAGATTGGGACCCCAACCAGGGTATGTGCTCTGACCAGAAATCGAAATATGACCTCCTGGTTCAGAGGTCGACACTCAACCATTGAGCCATGCTGGCCAGGCCTGGAGAACTATTATTTGGTCATCGGAAGCATGGGGGCAAGCCCTCTCCGTTGTGGAGGGATGGTTGGCAGCAAACTCACACATGTGTTTACTCTTAGCTTAGTCTTTTATCCACTGTGAGTCAACTCTTGTTTATAACAGTTCACGAGATTTCAGCTTTCCCTTACATCATATACCACATCTTTGTAATTGATGGAAGCCACCTTTTAAAATAGCAACTTTTATGGCTGAAGGAACATCTTATCAAAACAAGTGCCTTGTGAGCTGCATGGCTACTAGATGGGAAGATTCCCATAAACTTCCAGCCTTGGTTCCCCCTTTACTTTCTGCTCTGTCCTCATTGTGTTTAGGAGGCTGCTCCCCACAAATGAGAGTCAGAACCCCCTGTGCTATCAGGCAAGGGTCAGAATTGCTTTACTTTATGACACATTTGCTTCCAAAGGTTAAAAGACATTTAATATTATATTAAAGCACCAACTAGTTAATAGTTACAAAGTTCTTTGAGAAGGAAAAGCAGCCATTGTATGAGTTTAAGGAGTTATTGTGTTTTTTAACATTTATGAAACACCTCAAAGTAAAATTATCCTTGTTTTAAAAATATATTGTTTTTTAACAGAAATTTTGTTAGAACTCAGCAGGATGTCTGAATTAGTGAGTCTTCTAAGAGCTCCAGTTGGAGTATGGAAACCAGCGGAGGATGGGATAGATCAGAGGCTTGGCCAAGGGCCCGGATTTGGGAAGAGGTCCGTGCAGGGTACGACCTCGGTCTGGAGTCAATGATTGTGGTGGCTTTCTTCCTTCCACCTGCTCTAGAGGGCTAACTCTATAACTTTGTCATAGCTGTGGCCCTCTTCTGGTCTTCAGTATTACAAGTAGGGAAGGAACTTGGGCTTTGGCTTCAGACAGCTCTGGTTGGAATCTTGACTTTGTTTCTGAGGAGCGATGTGACCTTGGAGAAATCACCTAACCCCATTGATCTCAGCTTCCTAATCCATGAAATGGGAAAAGTATTACTTTGTAGTGTTGTATCAGCATTAGAAATAACGTGTGTCAAGGACTAACTAGTGGGCCCAATTTGTTATGGGTGCTTAAAAATGATATGGATAATTATGACCATTATTACTAATAGTAACATGAGAAAAAGATGAGGAAGGTAAGCCCAATCAACAGCGACCATTGTTTATTTAGAGTTGGACCTTGTAGTATAATGGTTTAATCAGGTTAAACCATTGATTCTAACAGGTTAATTGGTTAATCCTTTAAGAAAACTGCTGGGGTCCAACCCCAGCGGGTTCGGGGGTCCCCAAAGGTGTGGACGGAGTCGGCGAAGAAGGAATGACACGAAGACAGCCTTCAGTTGATCAGCAGCCTAGTCAGGACCTCTAGCCAGGATCTCCAGCCAAGTTCTGGTCAGGATCTCCAGCGAAGTTCTGTGTCCAGGTTCTGTCTTGGATCTCCAGCCAAGTCCTGTCTCTAGGTTCTGTCTCTCTCTAGGTTCTGTGTCTAGGTTCTGAGTCTAGGTTCTGTGTTTTGTTGTTTTGTTACATCTGTATTTATACCAGTTGATTTTAATCCTGTCAATTTCTATTACAAAGGTTAGGGCGTTTCTTATCTCCATTCCAGGGAGTAAAGATTATGTAGCTTAACTACCCGCCTGGCACTTAATTAAGGGGTTGTATCCCCTCCCTAACCTCAGGGAAAGATCCCTACCTGGGGAAACAACCTTTCTCGGAGAGGTGACCTTGGTTAAAACACATGGCGCTAAGGGGAGCAAACATATCAAGAACAGTATGCCACATACGCCAGGTCGCCCGAAACATACGCTGTGCAGATGTTTCTTCTCTGCAGCGACTGTGTCAAGCAGCAAGGATGGACCGGCTCCCGGCAGAAAATCACTATTTGTACTTTGAAGAGGTTTCCTGAAGGCATTACAACATTTTAATCCAATGAATGATTTTTGTAGAAATGTCAAGCACAGAGTCAGGATAGTAGGGAAGACATTCAGGGATCATGCCTGACTTTTGCCTTTTAGATCACATTTTATGGGGGATAGTTGATATTACAAAAAAATGCTACATTTTACATTATTTAGTTTAAGAGTTTGGTGTTTGATGTGGGATTAATGCAGAGCCCAGAAAAGGGCATGATGTATTTATACTAGTGCATTTACAAATCAATCTTGTTACATTAAGATAAAGCATGACAATATTAGCCCTCTGTTGACATATATAATGGGCTTTTCTACCCCTATTATGGCACCTCTGACTTATGCAATCACTGTTCCAGGAAGAAGGAAAAAAATTGACATGGATGTTTTAGAAATGATTTAATTATTCTGCTGATCATATGTGTATTTTTAATTACTCAAATAACACCTTTATTCTAAAAAGCTCCCAACAATTCAGAAGTACATATAATAAAATAGAATATTTTTTACCCCAAAGAAATTCATACCATTTTAACTTTGAAAAGTTTATGGAAAAAAATTAAATCAACATTTCACTTTTCCGTGACATTTGAAAGATAATGAGGGGTCTAGTGTCATTCTGGGGAAAGTTTTCAGGCTCCAAGCATTTGAAACAAGCACAGTGTAATCTGTTTATTCCTGGATTCTTTCAGGATGGCCCCTCAGCATAGGGGGCAAGGTTAGGACACAGCCTTCTGACCTGGGGCTCTCCACACAGGTGTCAGCAATTTGTCACCCAGGAATACATGACAGAGGAATTTGAAATCCCTCTAGGAATAACCAACCTCAACACCAACTAATAAAAGTATGCAGAATAAGCCTTATGGCCACAGTGTGATGCATTTTGTTGTTGGGAAGAGTGACCTAGGGTTTCAATGCTCTTTGAAATCAGAAGGATGCTATTAGGCGTTCAAAGTGGACTTTCTCTCAGAGGTTCCATTCTAGACTTCTCAGTGTGGAAAAGTAGCAAGACTTAGGGAAAACGGCGCTGAGCACTGTTGAAGTCCTCTGCTGAAATTATTAAGGCGGAAAAGCCTTTATGAGAGACCTAGTAGAGCTCTCGGCGCCTGTGCAGCAGTGGCTTACAATTCATGACTGCATGGATGGACAGGCATGAAGGACATGTGCACAGTTGAGTAAGTGTTGAACAAACTTGTGGATGTGCCATTGTATAAGGGAAGGAGTAAGTGTACGTTGGAGTGTGGAATGACTGTCATACTAATTTAGGAACTTCATAAAAATTATTTTAATTGTTATCCGTTCCTTCTTTGTTCAAAGGAAGGATTAGACCAGCTTTTAGAGATGTTTTTCAGTTATCTATTGCAGTATAACAAACCACTCTGAAACTTAATGAATTTAAATAATAACAATTTAGGGATTGGGCTTAGTTGGGTGGTTCTTCTGCAGGTCTTGTCTGGGGTTATTCATGCATTTGCCATTATCTGGAGGCTTTCTAGGGCTGGAAATCCAAAATGGCTTTACTCACATGTCTGATACCTCAGCGGAAATGCCTGGAATAGGTGGGGGCTGGTTGGAAGTCAATCAATCTCTCTGTCTCTGTCTCTCTCTTTATATAGGATGTCCCACAGATGCATACACACACTTTGAATAATTATAAAGGCAGTGTATTTTTTAAATACATTTCATTTTCAAAATTGAACTATTAGATGCTAAAGTGTGTACACATTTTTGGGACACTCTGTATATACATATGAATATATGAATATAACTATGACTATGACTAGACTATAAATAAATCCAAATATAAATATAAATATAAATAATATTGCTCCCTCCATGCCTCCTTCCATGTAGTCAACTAGTACCTCTTTAGTTTACAGAGTGGCTGAGGGCTCCAAAGAGGATCAGATCAGAAGTTTCCATGCCTTTAGGGTCTAGGCCAGAACTGGCAAAGTGTCACTTCCACCATATTCTATTGATTAAAGAAAGTCACAAAGATTTTATGTCAGAGGGAAAGATAGACTAATCTATATATATAAAAGCCAAGTAACTGGAATGATGGAACGACAGAAAATGACTGGTCGCTATGACTCGTACTGTGGTGGCCCCAATTGCCCCCCCCAACCTCCCATGGCCTTCCCCCCGGTCGTCCCCCCTTTGTTGCCCCCCACCTCCATCATGGGTGGAGCTGGACAGTCAACTGCCCGTGTCCCCTCCCTCCCCGGCTGGCCCGGCCCTGATTGGCCCCCACTGGGGCACACCAGCGGGACCCCACCCGTGAATGAATTCATGCACCAGGCTTCTAGTTTCTTGATAAGAGGAATCACAGATAATTTGGGTCATCTTCAGTTCACCACAGGGTATATAATATACAGTAAGGCATACAATAATAACCTCTAAAAATTGCTATCAGACTTTTTGATTAAAGGGCAACTATCAGATCTGACATGTTCACACCCAATAGCAACGATGCAAATGGTCTAATCCAAGGGAACCCAAAGGTCAACTTGCCAACTAGCTTGGCCCAAGGTTTAAAATTTTTCTGATTGGAATTACCTATAAAATTTTATGTTAGAGCTGGGGAAGAACTTGAAGATTACCTAGCCTGATCAAATGTCTTTTGACAAAAACAAGCATTTAAACAACATTAAAATCCAGCTGGTGTGGCTCAGTGGTTGAGTGTTTACCTGTGAACCAGGAGGTTATGATTTGATTCCTAGTCAGGGCACATGCCCGGGTTGTGGGCTTGCTCCCCAGTGTGGGGCATGCCGAAGGCAACTGATCAATGATTCTCTCTCATCGTTGATGTTTCTATTTCTCTCTCCCTCTCTGAAATCAATAAAAAATACATTTTAAAAAATTATGAAAAAAGAACAAAAATCATTACAGATATTAAGCTGTGACACATCAGTGTACCACATCTGCTAGCTAATTTGTTTATATAACTAATTTATTGTAACTTTGGTTGAGAACAGGATCTAGGGACATAGAACATAGGACAAAAGGGAAAAGGTAGGAAAATATTTAGAGTATGAGGTGTGTTCACACCCTAGTAAGGTCCTAGGAGTAGAGACGTGAGTGGTTAGTTATAGAAATACACAGGGCTTAGTCTTGAGGAGGGATCAGAAAATCTGTAAGAGTGTTTTACCAAGATTACAATCTTGCCTGAGAGAGGAACTTTAGAAGTGACTTGATAACGAGTCTCTTCCCATTAGTCAGAGGGAAGACTTCTTGGAAGAAGTGTTTCAACATCATTGGAAATGAGAAGCAGCTTTTCTGTGAACTGACCCGCTCTTGTAGAGAAGTGCTTAATTTTCCTCCCAGAGAGTGTCTTTTTCATATCCTCATATTAGCTCAAGGATGACCAAAAATTAGATATTTGCTTGATCCTCACCTCTGCCTTTCTATAGTACCTCCTTATCGTCCAGGAAGAGGAGGGTGGTAATTGAGTGATCTGAGAGTGCGCTGCTCCCTGGCCTCCTCTGTTATTTTCAGAATGTATTGTCTTTGGTGTAGGTTAGCGTTCTAGAGTGTGTGTTTATCACAATAGGGCCCAGGGAAGCCCAGCCTGCTGGCCTTTGGCCCTGGGCTTGTTGAAATACATTTCCTATGCCATTCTGCAGTTGTCCCTGCAAGCTGGGTGGACCAGCTTTTCTGAAAATCATGGGAAAGCTCTGAGGTATGAATATGCCTCAACATTCTCTTAAGGAAACTTCAAGAGGAGCTGGGGTCCCTGGGAAGCCAATACGTTTTGGCTGGAGAAGGAAAACTCTGTAAAAGAGAAAATAATAGGCAAGGGATATCCCCCTGAAAATGATAAAGCCAGGGATTCCCTCCACCTCCCAGCCCTGCCCCTGAACTGGCTGATGGCATTGAGTTCTTCCCACAGTTTCTGGCATCTGTCTCCTTGTTGACCAGCACAGTATCCATAGCAGGAGTTCCTAAGGGGGATAGAGTTCCTTTTCATAAAATTAGCTATGTTCTTTTTGCAACTATTTTTTTCTTTACTTTTAAAAATTTAAATTCTTTATTGTTTAAAGCAGTGGTCGGCAAACCGCGGCTCGCAAGCCACATGCGGCTCTTTGGCCCCTTGAGTGTGGCTCTTCCGCAAAATACCACGTGCGGGCACGCACGTACAGTGCTATTGAAACTTCGTGGCCCATGTGCAGAAGTCAGTTTTCAGAAAGGAGATAGACGAAACAAGTATACAAGACGAGTGTGGATGGGAGAGTTGGAAGGGGTTGACCTCAGCGAACGTACCTCAACCAGATTGAGGGCATTTTTAGCAAAGGCCAGCTTAGGAGTACCCTAATGAAGTTAATAGCAATGTACCTACCTATATAGTTTAAGTTTAAAAAATTTGGCTCTCAAAAGAAATTTCAATCGTTGTACTGTTGATATTTGGCTCTGTTGACTAATGAGTTTGCCGACCACTGGTTTAAAGTATTACATATGTCTTCTTTTTCCTCCATTGTTCTCTCCCCAGCCACTCCCACCCCCCAGCACATGCCCTCACCCTCCTACTGTCTGTGTCCATTGGTTAGGCTTATTATGCATGCATACACGTCCTTTGATTGATCTCCTACCCTCCCTAACCCCCCAGCTTTCCCTCTGAGATCTGAAGGTCTGTTTGATGTCTCTGTCTCTGGATCTATTTTTGTTCATCAGTTTACGTTGTTCATTATAGTCCACAAATGAGTGAGATCATGTGATACTTATTACTTATCCTTCTCTGACTGGCTTAGCATAATGCTCTCCAGGTCCATCCACGCTGTTGTGAATGGTAAGAATTCCTTCGTTTTTACAGCATAGTATTCCATTGTGTAGATGTACCATGTTTTTTAATCCACTCAGCTGCTGATGGGCACTTAGGCTGTTTCCAAATCTTAGTTATTGTAAATTGTGCTGCTATGAACATAGGGGTGCATATATCCTTTCTGATTGGTGTTTCTGGTTTCTCGGGATATATTCCTAGAAGTGGGATTACTGGGACAAATGGGAGTTCCATTTTTAATTTTTTAGGAAACTCCATACTGTTTTCCATAGTGGCTGCACCAGTTTGCATTCCCACCAGCAGTGCACGAGTGTTCCTTTTCCTCCGCATCAATCTTTAATTTTTATTGTTTTCAGAGAGGAAGGGAAAGAGAGTAGGGGGATAGAAACATCTATGGTGAGAGAGCTGCCTCCTGCATAATCCCCCACTGGGAGTTGAGCCCACAACCCAGGTATGTGCCCCAAACAGGAATCGAACCTCAACCTCCTGGTTTATAGGTCATCGCTCAATCACTGAGCTACAGCGGCTGGGCAGTAATTTTTTTTCTTATTAGTATACTAGCACTGTAATCTCTGAGCTTATTTAAAGAGAATTTAATAATATAGAGGGTATACAACCCCCCCACCCTGATTCAATTACACATTTTTTCTTAGATACAGAATAATTTCAAATGATCCTGAAGTATGTAAAATATCATAGTATTTTGGGGCGAAATTGTAAAATGTCATAGTATTTTGGGGCAAAAATGTTTCTTAATGTAAAAAGATTTATGGAACTTGGAGCTAATTCACAGCTCTGGCTCTGCTTCAGCTGGTCCCTTATTATTGAATTTGCTAAAATAGGAACTATTTAATGAACAGAAAAGACAAATTTCCTGATCAGACATGTTATATTTGCAAAAACTTTAGATTTCTATTTCAACAAAGCTTACACAGAAACATCACTCCAATTCTATGCAATTATTTCATGGGACTCTTGATGGACCTTCCCCAGAAAGCTGGCCACTGTAGATATGTGTCTCTATTGGGGTATAATTTTTCTTTTGAAACTTCATTAAAGCACAATAGGGGTGAATCAATACCTATTGACTCACAGTTTTTGGTTTCTCATTTGTTCCTCTGATCTGATGAGATGGCTTTTTAACCCATTTAGCTCCATCAGAAAAGACACCTCTGGCTACAAATGTTCCTGGCTGTTTGCAACATCTCTAAATTTGCCTTTGTTTCTTTATTCACCCTTCTTCTTTCTACCTGATGCCTGGAGGACAGATTTCTCAGCTACATTCTAATCTGGTCAATACCAGGAAATCTAGGTGGTCATCAGAAAAAGTGATATCACAGAGTTCTGAGCCTCAGAGAAATGTCAGTGACTCCAAAACAATTTAGCCAAAGGGCCAAAACACATCTACCAAGGTTTGCTTTTCAGATTCCATGGGACCCTGATCTGGCATGGGCCTGCCATGAGTGGTTTCTGACATTGATTCACTTACACGGACCTAAGTAAGCTTGAAAGAGAGGGGGTGTGGCATTCTTAAAATGGCTGAGGACTCCCACACTTTTCTTTATGGGAAACTGAGAGAAGAGGTAACTTCTCCCCTTGTTACCAGAGATCAGATTTTAGTGATAATCTGAGAGATTATCTCAGAGAGTAGCAATCTTCCCACAATTGACAGAGATTCAAGGAACAGGCTAGAGCAAGAGCCCTGGTTGTCATCCAATTTTGGTCAAACTCAGGCTGGTTTAGCCATCTTGGGGAAAGAGAGCAAAGTAGCCTGGAGTCATTTCTGGGACAGCTAACAGGCGGAAGGGGTCAGAGAGACAGGCAGCACCTGACCTGGAAGGATGAGGGTGGTAAGGAGAGATGCAATCAATGGGCCTAGATTAGCGGTTCTCAACCTGTGGGTTGCGACCCCTTTGGGGGTCGAAGAACCCTTTCACAGGGGTTGCCTAAATACATCCTGCATATCAGATATTTACATTACGATTCATAACAGTAGCAAAATTACAGATATGAAGTAGCAACGAAAATAATTTTATGGTTGGGGGTCACCACAACATGAGGAACTGTATTAAAGGGTTGTGGCATTAGGAAGGTTGAGAACCACTGGCCTAGATGAAGAGATGAAGAGAGGAAGAGAGGAGAAAAGAGAGAGAGTTGGGTTATGGAGGTTTTCCAAGTGAGCAGAAGTAGAAGAAAGAATTAGGAGGGTAATGATGTATCCTTGAGGGACTCTTGCTCCTGATGACAACTCTAAAAATACATCTTCTGTGCTAAGGTGTCATCTCACTCTAGAACAATTTTGTCGTCTTTTAAAGTCATGAGACATACATCTCAGTTCTTGGCATGCAGCATAATGTCTTTCTTCTCTGAGTTACATTTTTTCAATAGATTTCTCAAATGCAGCCCTTATTATCTCAAGCTCCTCACTTCCAAGTCTCTCTTAAACCCACTCCGGTTAGACGTCCTGTCCCTTCATGTCACTCAAACTTTCCTTACCAAAATCTCCAAGTGCTCCACGTGAAGAAATTCCACGGTCAGTTCTCATCCCTCATTTCTCTCGACTTCCCTGCAGCATTTGACACAAGCCTACCCTTCTTTTTAAATATATTTTTATTGATTTCAGAGAGGAAGGGAGAGGGAGAGAGACAAAAACATCAATGATGTGAAAGAATCATTGATCGGCTGCCTCAAGCACACCCCGCTATTGGGGATCGAGCTCGCAACCCCAGGTATGTGCCCTTGACCTGAATCAAACCCAGGACCCTTCCGTCTGCAGGCTGATGCTCTATTCACTGAGCCAAACCTGCTAGGGCCTTCCTTCCTTTTTTATTTTTATTATTTTTTTATTTAAAAAAATCTTTATTGTTGAAAGTATTACATAGATCCTCCTGCCCTCCCCTCTTTCCACATTAATTTCTTCTAGCCCACTCCCTCCTTTCTTCTTGAAACACTTTCTTCACTTGGCTTTGGAGCATCAACACTTCCACTTTTCTGCCTGTCTTATTGGCTGTCCCTTCTCAATTTCTTTGCTGGATCTGCCTTCCTTTTCATTACCTCTTACTAAGAAGAGTGGCCCAGTACCTTCTCTCTGTCCCCTAGATTATCTCAAGAATTTCTGTGGCTGTAAATCTAGGACCTCTCTAACTCCTTGGCTGACCATTCTCCAGAATTCTAGACTCTAAGACTCAGTTGTCTATTCATCTCCATGTACATATTTAATAGGGTCAAAAACTTAATATTTCTTACACAAAACTCTTAATTCCATATTACTCCTCCCCCTCCCAAAAGAAACATGTTATTTTCCTGTGCTCCACTCTCAGCAAATGATACTACTCTCTTCCCAGATGCTTATGCCAAAAGTCTCAGGGGAAGTTCATGATCCTTTCCTTATCTTATATCTCCACATCTAAGCCACCTGTCACACTGACTAATCTTTATTATCTCTGCCACTGCTACCTCATTTCAAACCACTGCCACTGTCTCCTGGATCGTTGTAGCATTCTTATCTGGCTCCCTGCTTCCATCCTCTGTTTATTGATCATTTTTAAATTTATTTGGTGAAATGACTGTGCATGTCTTTCACTTATGTTTTTACTGAGTATTTTAATTTCTTTTCTGTTTATAAAATAACACTCAATTTAAAAAATTCAATTTTAGGAAAAGGTCAGTAAAAAACAGAAGACCCTGTTATGAACCAACCTAAGTCTTATTAGTTATGCAAAATACTTAGGTTCTATTTTTTTTGGCAGATAATAGTAATTTTTCTGGATAAAACTAATTTAGTTTAATGAATTATAAAACAAACAAAAGATATTTGAGGTGGCAATGGTTAGCTTCTTTCCCACAAGCTCATTACCAGGTTATAATGAATACATGTCTCAGACCAAATTTTGCTATACATTCAAATATGTATTCAGCAAACATTTATTAGCAAATAGATACAAAACCACTTATCAACTTGATCTATAGGGGCCATGAAGTCCCAGTAATCTGTTCTTTCAGAGTACATGTGGCATGTTTCTAAGTCCTTCATGTTATCAAATAAATGACTGGATATAGTATGTATAAAGATTAGGTTCCATCCCATGAGGGGACAGGATATTTACCTGTCTTGTTCATGCCAAGGTGGATAGATCTTTAATAACTCTAGACAATCCACATTCTTTGAATACCATTAATTAAACCAATGGGAGAATATGTCTAGCATACATCATTTAAATAGTCATTAGTTTCACCAATAAAATCCCATTTTTGACAAATGTGCTAATTAGCAGAGAATCAGTTGTCAATCAAGATTTGAACAAAAACAGATGTAGAGACAGAGAAGCATTGAACAGATGCTCAAAACTCAGAGGGAAGGTAGGGGAGGGTGGGGGTGACGGGGAGAGATCAACCAAAGGACTTGTATGCATGCATATAAGCATAAGCGATGGATGTGGACAACCGGGGGTGAAGGTGAGGGCAGGATTGGGGGGATGAGGGGACATTTGGGGGATAAGGACACATTTGTAATATCTTAATCAATAAAGAGAAAAAAAGTAAAAACAAAACAAAACAAACAAACAAAAAAGATTTGAATAGTAGAAAGGTTTAGAGTAGCCACCCATGGAAATGGGGCCTTTCTGATATAATGGTAGTTGGAATTTCTGTGCTATGAATTCTTAAAATAATTGTGCTGATTATCTCTAGAAAAAAAGTTTGAGCTAATCAGCACTTACAGAATATCACAATACTGATACTGAAGTATTTTAAGGGAAGTCACAATCACTGTAACAGACTCTATTCTCCGCTCATTTTTTTTTTCTTTTCCACCAATTGAATAGGAAAAACTAGAAATAACTACTGTTAGATATTATACTTGTGATAAATGCCTTAATTTTTCTGGATAAAACTAATTTAGTTTAATGAATTATAAAACAAACACCTGTATAAAGAACCAATACCAATATATTAAAAAAAGCCACCAGTAAAGTAAAGAAAAAGGACATTGCTGTCATCTACCTGAATGATCCACTCAATCTATTCCTCTTCCTTCCTCCCATAGGTAAGTATCCTGACGAGGATAGCAAGGTGCTCATGTCCTTGGTTTCACTGTAGCTTTAATTTATGTACATATTTGTTCACCTGATTACGTACATATTTGTTCACCTTAAAAATTAATGGTCTAAAAAGAAGCAGTTTAAAAAAGCAAACTCTGAGAAGAGTTTAAATGTCATTTTTTTCTGCCCCATCAAACTAACCCCACAAATTAGCTTATGCTGTCTGCACACCCATCAATCAGAAATGGTTTCCTTTTGCCTTCAGTTAGCAGATGGTCCATTTATACTGTGCATCACCCAAGGAAGGATGAGTAACTAATAAGATGAATACATTGAGTGCTTACTGAGTATCAGGTAGATGTTAATTACTTCGCATACAGCATCTCATCTAATCCTCATGGTAACCCTGGGAGATAGATATTGTAATATCCTCAGCCTCCTTTTACAGATATGAAACTAAGCTAAAGATTTAGGTAATTTCCACAAGATTATGTATTTAGTTAGTGGCAGACCCAGGTTTGAATCCAGGTTTGACTCAAAGGTGTGTGTCCTCTTACTAACCATTTATTTCCACATCCCATGAAAGTGGTCCAAGTGCAGCTCTAGGAAATTGGTTTTTCTTTTCTGTGGCTCAGGGAAAGGACTAAGTTTCCATTATGAAGATGTGGAATTGGCCACCTCTCTGGTCTGGAGTCCATTATGAAGATTAAATACATGGTTGAGTCCTTTTTTCTTATTTTGAATGATTCATTATAAGTTTCATTTAGGTATCAGAGAACTCGGAGCCCAACTTTTCAAATTTATGGAGCAAATGTGTTGGCTATGTTAATTCCTGGCTTGATACAAGGCACTTTGATTAGTGCATAAAATATTACAAATTCCTGGAATATCATCAGGCTTTCTGTTGTCCTAAAACAAAATCTCATTCTCAAGCGCTCAATATATTATTAAAAAAAATTTACCTCCTCATCCCCATTATTAGCAATCTGAAACTGTGTATCTTCATGTGCTAATTGTTGGAGGTCTAATGGTATAGGGGAAATAATATAGATCAAATGGCCCTCTATTTCAAATCCAGCTCTGCTTTTTACTGACTGTGTGACCTGGGGCAGCTTACTTAACCTGTCTGGGCTTCCGTTTTGTTTTCTATTAAATGGGAATATATATTAACGATTACCTTACAGGGTTCTTGTAAGAATTAAAGAGGTCTAGGCACAGTGCTTGACATGTTATATATACTTCACAGATTCTCCTCTAAACTCTGGTCAGGTTTCAAGAATCATGTACTCCTTTAAAATAAGGAATTGAGAAGTACAGATTGGTAGTTAAAAAATAGTCACAAGATGTAAAGCACAGCATAGGAAATCTAGTCAATAATATTGTAACAACTATGTGTGGTGCCATTTGGGTACTGGAAATACCAAGGGGGACACTTTGTCAAGTATATGATTGTCTAACCACTATGCTATACACCCGAAACTAATATAAAATGATATTGAAGGTAAAGTATAATTGAAAAAAAATTTAATTAAATTGTTATTGCGTTTTTTATTGGATAGAATTTTAAAATCTGAAGGGTAGAAAGAAACTTACAGATCACCGAATGCATATTTCCAAACCTCGCTGTGTGTCACCACCGCTTGAAGAGCTTTCAAATATGTAAATTTCCAAACTTCATTGCCAATGATACTGCTATAGTAGGTTTGGGGTGGAGAGCAGGAGACCTGATCTTTAAAAAGTTCCTTTTTAAAAAAATTCTTTATTATTTAAAGTATTACATATGTCTCCTTTATCCCCCATTGACCTCTCCCTGGCCGTTCCCACCCCCCAGCACATGTCCTCACCCCCCTACTGTCTGTGCCCATGGGTTATGCTGATACGCATGCACACAAGTCCTTTGGTTGATCTCTTATTCCTCCCCTGCCCCTGCCTTCCCTGTGAGGTCGGTCAGTCTGTTCGATACTTCCATATTTCTGGACCTATTTTTGTTCATCAGTTTATATTCATTATATTCCATAAATGAGTGAGCTCATGTGGTATTTTTCTTTCATTGCCTGGCTTATTTCGCTTAGCATAATGCTCTCCAGGTCCATCCATGCTGTTGCAAATGGTAAGAGTGCCTTCTTTTATACAACAGCATAGTATTCCATTGTGTAGATGTACCATGTTTTTTAATCCACTCTTCTGCTAATGGGCACTTAGGCTATTTCCAAATCTTAGTTATTGTAAATTGTGCTGCAATGAGCATAAGGGTGCATATATTCTTTCTGATTGGTGTTGCTGATTTCTTGGGATATAGTCCTAGAAGTGGGATTACTGGGTCAAATTGGAGTTCCATTTTTAATTTTTTGAGGAAACTCCATACTGTTTTCCATAGTGGCTGCACCAGTCTGCATTCCCACCAGCAGTGCACGAGGTTCCAAAAAGTTCCTTTGATAATGGTGGAAATATGTCATTATATATTTGTCAAGCCCCATGGAAAGAACAACACCAGGAGTAAACTCTAATGTAAATCATAGTCTTCGGGTGACAATAATGAATTAATGTGGGTTCATCGATCATAACAAATGTACCAATCTGGGGCAACATGTTTATAGTAGGAGAGGCTGTGGGTGTGTGGGGACAGGGAGTACATGGATATTCTCAGTAATTTTTTAAAATATATATTTTTATTGATTTCAGAGAGGAAGGGAGAGGGAGAGAGAAATAGAAACATCAATGATGAGAGAGAATCATTGATCGGCTGCCTCCTGCACACCCCTTATTGGGGATTGAGCCAGCAACCTGGGCATGTGCCCTTGATTGGAATTGAACCTGGGACCCTTCAGTCCTCAGGCCAATGCTTTATCCACTGAGCCAAACCAGCTAGGGCAATTCTCGGTATTTTTAACTCAGTTTTGCTGTAAACTATTTTTAAATAGAGTCTATTTTAAAACTAGTTCCACTGAGGATCCAGATGAACACCAGGTTTGGGAACCGCTGACCTCTGGAGCTCAGCCTCCGAGCAGGAGCACCTGTCGCTGCAGAGTCTGCTCAGAGTCCCCACTTCCTTCCTCTGCCGCTTCCGGCTCACTGTTCTCACCAAGCAGGCTCCATTGTTGGGGAGCAGGAGCATTCCAAAGTCCGTCCTTATATGGAACTGACATCAGCTTCCTGGTAACTTCCAATCATTGTGCATAATCTCCCCCACTGGAGCTACATGGAGTTCATTGAATCTGTTTCCCACATGAGCCTGTTCATAGACTGAAAGCAATTTTTTCTTTCTCTATCTTATCTCAAGTCTTCTTTCAAGGCTAACCTACAATGGTTCTTCCTCTGACATAATTTCTAGGCAATTACCACTCCTGATTAATAGCTCTTCGGATATTTACATTTTGAAAATATTAACAATACATCAGGCACAAGTAGGAACCCATCAGAATGGAGGCCTCGCTTTGGTTTGAGGAGGCAGTGAGATCCTGGGCGAGGGTCCAAAAATGACAAGTGGCTCGAAGCAGCAGCTATTTACCAACTGGTACTAAGGCATTCCAGTATTTTAACAACCTAGCCATACTGGTGCATACTTGCTGAGTATCAATCTTGTCAACCTCCCTCTTAGGACGTAGCGCAGTTCGGGACATGGTGTGCTGGAGGTGGTCTGAGCTGGTCAAGTGGGACTGTGGCAGCTTGCACATCTGCGTTGCCCGTAGGCTGTGTGTCTGCTGGCAAAACATCCGGGAGATATTTTCAATGGGAGAACTGCGAAAGCATGTTTCATCACACCTGTTTATTACAATTCTGCATTTGACTTTTTAAAAAATGTATTAAATTGATTGGGGTGACATTGGTCAACATGAACATATAGGTTTCAGGTGTGAATTTCTATGTTGCAAAATCTGTATATTGCACCGTGTGCCCACCACCCAAAGTCAAATCTTCCCCTGTCTCCATATATTAGGACCCCTTTCTCCCCTCCACCTGTTCCCCTCTGGCAATCACCACACTGCTGTTTGTGTTCATGAGTTTCAGTTTTATATCCACATATGAGTGAAATCATATGGTTCTTAGCTTTTTCTGACTGACTTATGCTAAGCATTAGACTTTTGAACCTGAAGGCAGGTTCATTATCATGAGATTATGGCTCATTGTTTGCTGCACATATTGGACTCGGGCTAGTCCGGCAGCATGGGACCCTGTCTCATGACTTCATCCTGTCTGCTGTTGATGACCTTCTTAATCATTATTGATAACAGGGTTGCAGGCTGTAGGGAAAATCCAGCCACACACGGCTAGAGACCGCTCTGCAGCGTGTTCAATCCATTCATTCTAACCTGGCTCAGAAATTACTTGGAGAATTAAAAAATAAAGATGCGCAGACTCCACCTCAGGCCTCTTGAATCAGCATCTCCAGGGTGTTTTGACAAAACTCCTCAGGTAATTGTGGCACATGGTTAAGGTTAGTGACCACTATTATAACACATGCTCTTTTTTTAAAAAGTATATTTTATTGATTTTTTACAGAGAGGAAGGGAGAGGGAGAGAGAGTTAGAAACATCGATGAGAGACATCGATTCAGCTGCCTCCTGCACACCCCCTACTGGGGAGGTGCCCGCAACCAAGGTACATGCCCTTGACCGGAATCGAACCCAGGACCCTTCAGTCCACAGACCGATGCTCTATCCACTGAGCCAAACCGGTTAGGCAACACATGCTCTTTAGGTGTTATTTTCAGACTTTATGAATGCACTTACTGGATAGATTTTTACTTCTTTTCACTGAATTTTGTCAAAACGAATACCTTTAAAATCATCTTTATTAATTATTTCAAAAACAATACCACTGTTAATGTCCTTTCTAGTGTCACAGTATCACTTTCCCCTGAAGGGAATTTTTCAAATGAGAAATGGAAGTGGTTAAGTGTCTTGTTTTGGCTCATTTGAGCATGTTCCAAAATTGTTTTTTTCTCTTCAAGCTCAACCGATTTATTTTAATTTTGGTTTTTCTGAATCCATAGCCTTCTTCTTTGGAAATTACATCAACATAATTCCAAAAGAATTGTTTCCATTATTTGTCTTTTGCTTCCCTAACTGAATGAAGTGGGCTGATGATATATTGATTTTGTTTGTTTAATTGTTTAGCAAACACTTAGAACTTACCATGTGACAGGCACTCTTCTGAGAGTTTTCCACATGTCAACTCATTTCATGTTCATAATAACTCTATGAAGCTGTATTATTTTATTTCTCAAATGAGAAAACTGATGCAGAAAGAAGCTAAGTAACTTGCTGAACATCTCATTATCTAGAGAGAATGGATCTGGTTCTAGTATCTGTGTTCTTACCCACGAGCAAATACAGAAAATGATAGCAATAAACCTAAAATGGTTGTTAATTTTTTAAAAAATTATATTTTATTGATTTTTTTACAGAGAGGAAGGGAGAGGGATAGAGAGTTAGAAACATCGATGAGAGAGAAACATCAATCAGCTGCTTCCTGCACACCTCCTACTGGGGATGTGCCCGCAACCAGGGTACATGCCCTTGACCGGAATCAAACCTGGGACCTTTCAGTTCACAGGCTGATGCTCTATTCACTGAGCCAAACCGGTTAGGGCATGGTTGTTAATTTGATGTCTTGTCCTTTTTTGGTGGTGGTGGTCCCAACAAATATCACATATATAGACCCAAACCAAAAGTCACAGTGGTTACTATCTGGACTGTTCATTTTCATTTACATAAATTCATAGGTTCTAGACATTGAGTTCCACATGAAAATTATCCACTTTTCTTAATGTCCTGGCTCTGTAATGTTAAAAGTGTGTTTTGAAATGAATAAGGAAAATGAAAATATATGAATTTTGTTCTTTATTTCTTCAACATAATGAGAAGATCAACTAACAAGGAAACAATCTGGATTTTAATATTTCCAAGCAGACTTACTTTCACTTCTTTTATGCCCCTGTTACTTAGCTATTTATTTATTTATTTTATTTATGCAACAGATATTCTTTTGAGAGCCAATCATGTGTCATGTCCTGGGGAAATAGTGACCAGAAAAATCTAGATCCCTGCCCTCATGGAACTTAGAATCTAGTGGAAGACAGACATAACCAAACAATCACTACATAATATCTACCTATACTGTGTGTACTTTGCTTTGTCCTAGAAATTATCGTGGTGAATTGTGAAGTCGAGTTGCCTGTGAGCCCCTGTTCTAATTCTAAGATATTTGAGGATAACTGTCGGTATTTTCCTGTGCTTCAAGGACTTGCTAATTCTGATGTCCATGTCCATTTAATACTTAATTATATATTAAACTAGAGGCCCAATGCACAAAATTTGTGCAAGGGGCTCGGCCCTTGCAGTTGCAGCAGCTGCCCTTGGCCCTCACAGCTTCGGCAGCTGCCTCGGCCCTTGCAGCCCTGGCTTCGCCCAGAAGGTCTTCTGGAAGGTTGTTTGGCTGTCTGGTCCAATTAGCATATTATGCTTTTATTATTATAGATTAATTCATGAGTTAGTTTTTTTCTAAATATGTATCTAAAATGATTGGCTATAGTGATCCAATCTTTTCTTTGTATTTTAGAATATAGAAAGGCCCTGTAAATTCTGGGCAGTTCAGGAACATTTTATTGGTTTAGTTATTGTATGAGAAGATGTTTTGGCTGATGTCTTTGGTGAACCACAATTAGAAATGTCACCATTTTCTTTTTGTAATATAAAGAACAATATAGAAGAGAAATACAATTTCTCAGGAATGAGAGACTCACCGAAGTTTTAGGGGTTATGAAGACATTAACGATTGCCCTCACACACATATTGCTGAAGACGAATTTGAGTACTAGAGGGGGTAATTTAATCAAGGCCACACAGTTATTAATAGGGCCTCAGCCAGAAACTGGGCTCTGTACAGTCCGCTTTAAAACAAAACAAAACAACAATAAACTATTCAATGCTTGTTTTTCTTTTTTCATTAAAAAAAAGAACGTGTGAAGTTTTCCATTGCAACTTACTGAATTTTAAAATTTTAATTTATGGATTGATTGACTAATGATCCCATTATTCTTATTTAATGACAAAAGCGTGCTTTCCAGAACACAGATTGTTCATACAGATTATAATTATTTGGTTCATTCTGTTCTTCAACCTTGAATGGCAGTCCAGAGGCTTGCAGAGTAAATTATGGAGATTGTGGTCAATAGGACGGCCCCTGGATTCAGAGGCAGATTGCGCTGGGGATCGAATGGGCAGGTGCAGGCACAGGAAAGGGGCCAACGGACTGGGCTTTCCTGGAACATTAAGTTAGTGGAATTGTGCATGTGCACATCCAAAAATGCATTTTCATCACAAAAAAGTGAATCTAAATCATTCTCCGTTTCACTGTAACCTGTTGTTCCTAGAAATTCAGATGAAATTTATTCTTAGAACCTTGCACGTAAGTCATTTGTGTATTTTAAATTATCGGTAGGATGGTGAAATCACTGAGCTCTAGAGTTCTTTCCATTTCCATCGCTTGTTTTTGTTGATTGATGGATTCATTTGTTCACTCATTTGCTCTTTGAGAATATTTTGAGCATGTGTGTGTTTCTGTATTATGCCCGATCAGGATGCAGATGTGAAAATATCCCTAATGAGGCTTACGGTTTATTTGACTCAGCAGCACCAAGAAGTGATCAGAGCAAAGCCCAGTGGTACTCCCTGATGTCCTCGCAAAGGCAGTGGCCTCTGTAAAAAACAATTAAAAACTCCTTACAGAAATATCCAGTGGCCTCTATAAATATTTTGGAAACAATTTATTTTATGTTATTTTTATATTAAACTGTTTCTGAGGTAACATTTGCAAATCTTCCAAAAGACTACTTATATTCTAAAATACCCTTTCAGGTTTCATATTTTAATTCTAGCTTTTAGGAATTAGGCGGGGAGATGCTGCTTCATCCAATGTAAGGTTTCATGCATTGATTAGGACAGTGGTTCTCAAATGTGACCTGAGGGTTCCCAGGCCGGTGTGGGGTGGTGGCGGGTCGTTCAAAATTATTGCAGAAGTGTTGCAGTTCCGTGTGTGCTCAAACTTTGCCTCTGGGAGGATAATATATAATGTTACACATAAATACACACATACTGAAAATATGCAGATACTGCTCAGATTCTGAAAATGCAAGTTAATTAAAAATGGTTTCAGTTTGTGAAGGCTTCTTATCATAATGTGTTTTTCCAATCCACAATTGTTGTATGGCCAACACTACCATGTGTGTCCTCAAACATTTCTGACATTAAAAAAAGATTTCCATATTCAGAAGGACTAGAAGCCAGTAACATGAAACATCCCTCAATAGGCTTTGTTTTTCTCTGGGGGAAAATTCCAAATCTTGCTTGTCTGTATCCCTAATGTACTTGCCATTGCTCAAGCATTTTAGTTCCTCTTTGTACTTTTTCTAACACTGCATGTCTTTCTTTGGACAAGGCTATGGCAATTTCGCGGCATGTCTTTGTTGTCACACAGAGGTGAGGTAATGAGGCCCTGTTTTGTTTCCATCACACCTTCTGATTACACTAAATAGTCTCTGGGTTCTTCTGCTCTCAGCAGCTCACTTCTAAGAAAGAGAAGTTATGATTCCTTCTGTGAGTTGCTTTGCGGGTGGTGGCGGAGGGATGATTTCCCTGTGATGTCCCTTGGCCTGACTGCTACGGTCCTAGTCTTCCCCTCCCACCCCGAATCCCTCCTCACCACCCCCATCAGAAACCTCAAACTATCGTCCACATCCTCCATTTCTTTTTAATTTTTATTATTTTTTTCTTTTTTATTGTTGTTATTTAATCCTTACCCAAGGATATTTTTTTCATTGATTTTTAGCGAGAGGGAAAGGGAGAGGGAGAGACAGACAGAAACACCGATGTGAGAGAGGCACATTGATTGGTTGCCTCCCACATGTTCCCCACCAGGCCTGGGAGCCTGCAACTGAGGTATGTGTCCTTGACTAGAATCGAACCCAGGACCCTTCAGTCCACACGCCGACTCTCTATCCACTGAGCCAAACCAGCTAGAGCTCTTTTTCTTTTTAAAAAAAAAAAAATGTTTTATTTATTTTACAGAGAGGAAGGGAGAGGAATAGAGAGTTAGAAACATCGATGAGAGAGAAACATCGATCAGCTGCCTCCTGCACACCCTCCACTGAGGATGTGCCCGCAACCAAGGCACATGCCCTTGATGGGAATCGAACCTGGAACCCTTCAGTCTGCAGGCCGACGCTCTATCCACTGAGCCAAACCAGTCAGGGCTCTTTTTCTTTTTTAAAGCAACCTCTCTCTTTCTCTATACCGGCTCGTACCTCTATTAAAATCCTTTAGCTGTCCCATCTTAGAAAATAAAACCTCATAAACCAGTATCCAACCCCCTGTTACCTCTCCCTCTTGAGTTCATATTCACCTTCATCAACACTTTCACACAGCCCACTCATTCCTTAGCTTGTGACCATCTGGCTTCTGCCTGCATCTTTTGACCAAAACTACTCAGGTGTGGGTCAAAATTGAACTCCACTATTCCAAAATCTAATGGGCATGTTTATTTCTTATTTTAATTGTCCTCCCTGCAGCACATGAGCCACTCTACTGCTTCCATTGTCCTGCTGCCACACCCTCCAAGGCTTTCCATCACCCCCCATGCTCCCTCCCTATTCTATAACAGGCACCTGCTATGGACCTGAAGATTCAGTGTAAGTCACCAACTGGGGAGGCCAGACCCAATCTTCTTGGCTTCAGGCTGAGCTAGGGGCTCCTAGAGCACTCTGTCTTTATCCTTCTAATGGCATGTACCACATTCTATTAAAAATGTGCATGTTAATTTCTACTTTGGGCAAGTATTCTGTGTTCATTACATATAAATTAGAAAACCCAGTGAACATGCAGAAAAAAGTCTGTAATAACCTCATAACCCTGAGAGGATCACTAGTAGTATTTTGGGTTTTATTATTCCAATTCACATACATACACACATGTTGATGTAGCCTGTTTTTTTTTTTAAATGTGATCAATCAAAAATATATCTGAAATATTGTTCCATAATCTGCATCATCATTTTTAAGGCTTCAGTGTAATCACTTTGGGTGTATCTTAATTTGTTTTAACTGTTCTTTTTTCATGGATATCTAGATTGCTCCCTCTCATTGTTCTTTAACACTCTGCCATAAATATCCTTGTACAAACATTTAAGGTAAAATTTGTTACCACTTAAGGGGAGTTATTGGGGCTAAGGGTATTTATAGTTTTATATATTTAACCTAATTAATCTCTAGAAAAATATGACCTCAGTTCATAAGAATGGCTGACCACATACTACTGTAATTGCTGGCTTATTTGCTCATCTTCCTTCCTAAATTTTTGGTGCTTGAGTGTGATGATGATGGAGATTTCTATCACAGTGTCTAGTGATTATTTGTTGAAAGAACCGATCTGTATTAATTATTTTGTGAGGGGTTCCTTTGTGTGTTTTTCAAAGAAGCATATTCATGACTGGCTTTGTGGGAAAATTTTTCCAAAAGTAAATAAATTAGGATATATTTATAAGTGGAATATATTGCAACCATTGCAAATGTTGATGTAGATGGATTACAATTGCTTATAATATGCTGTTACCCCAAAATAGCAGGCTGTAAAATGCTGTGATTGATATAATTCCATTTTTATAACACACACCTATATGCATAAATTACATTTACAAAATAGAAATTGCGATGTACCATGTTTAATTATTTGTGTTAAAAGAGTGCCCACAAACTGTTTTATAATGAATGAATAAGTAATTTAAATAATCTATTTTACCAGTGATATGTCTCCCATCATTCCCTTTTCCATTCACCAAGAGATAACAAGAATGATTGGGCTATAATTGCGGGTTAGCCACCATGTTATAGGATGGTTTATTCGGCTTGTTTTAGGTAACTTCTCTAACCATATGGTATAAATCATGGTGCCCATCTGTGTCCTCTTCTGGGGAATGTTGTGAAATAGTAGAGATGACTTGGTGTTTTTTGGGGAAATTGGTACAGAAATCCTGGGTATTTTTTATTCATTATTAATATGCCCTATCTTAACTTGAAATGACTCAGGACTTAATATGACTTAATGTATGCAACAGGAGGCAACTTGGGAGAAAGGAAGGAATCGGATGAAATATAACACAATATTGCCATTTTAGGAGACTATAGAATTTTGTTCTTTAGTGTCACCATGACATAATGATACACATGTTGTCTGTACTTTCCTCTCTTCCTTTCTGGTAATTTTGCTTTTTGGGGGGCAGGGGGGAGTAAATAAAGTGTATTTATTCATTCAGAATGAAGTTGAGGGCAAATTTCTGACTTGTAACAATTTTTTTGGCCAGCCTGGTTACAATGTAATAAATGAAGAGGAGAGAATAACTGTTCTCTTCTAACATATGAATTTGGTTACTTAATAATGGAGTACATTCTTTCTTTAGTTTTATTTTTCAATAGAATGTTGAAAGTTTACTTTCTTTTTTTAAAAAATATATTTTATTGAATTTTTACAGAGAGTTAGAAACATCAATGAGAGAGAAACATTGATCAGCTGCCCCCTGCACACTCCCCACCGGGGTTGTGTCCACAACCAAGGTACATGCCCTTGACCGGAATCGAACCTGGGACCCTTGAGTCTGCAGGCCGACACTCTATCCACTGAGCCAAACTGGTTAGGGTGAAAGTTTACTTTCAGTGTTATTTTGCATTGGTTTCAGGTGTAATTTTTTAAACATCAATAAAGTCATCTTTCTTCTGACTATGTTATGAGAGAAACTTTACAAGTTTCAATTTGTGTACCTTTAGTTACCAGCCTTATATCAACATAAAACACACTGATTTCTGTTTTGCATTCGATTTACAATGACGTCATTTCTTTTCCTTTGATACAACACCAAGACAGCAAGGTGGATGCCCTATTGCAATTATTAGATAAGTCTCTTTTCAGGAAAAAGTCTTCAAAATTGTTTCAGATCGCTGGCATCAAAGATATTTCTTCTTTTTATGAAATGCTCAGGAAGTAAAGTATAATTTTTATTTTATGCTTTTTCAGTTTTTAGGAACTATCTCATTCATGGCCCTAGAACAGTTGAGCTAACCTTAGTAAGCTGTATAATGATAGTAATTACTAACAGTGAGAGCTTATGGTGTTCCTAAAATTGTTCTGTGTGCCTTACATGTGAAACCTAATGTATTATTATTGCTGTTATTTACTATTTTGTACCGTTTTTAAATCATGTTATGGACTTTTTAACCTTTCTCCTATGCTCCATACTTCCTGGGTTTGTTCCATGGCAAATAACGAGAACAGCAGTAGAAGCAGAAGTGAAAGCAATAGAATTAGAGGAAGGCGAATGGCAGACAAGGCTGGCAGTGCCCGATCTAGCCTTGAATGCAGTGACACTTCATGTCCAAACCAGGACAGTTTCAACGATGACAGAGGGAGCACACTGTACAGCATGCTGAGACAAATGAGTCAACGGGAACTTTCTGGGGAAAACTGGGACGTATGGCCACCCTCGTTAGAAGAAGGCAGAGTGGGCAGCTATTGACAGATGACTTGCTGGGTGTGGGAAGGGTTACCCCTTCTGTCTGCCCTCGAGTATGATTCTCTTTATTTATAAATTCACTCCTCGAGTGATTTCTGGTCTAGAAGTCCTAATTAACTTGTTAATATCCTACGTATTTTTTAGCAGCTAGATACATTGTAATTTAACTATCTTGAGCCAAAAGGGACTTCCTAACAGTCACTGGCAGAACCCAAGGAACATGGCTTTGCTTTAGGAACAGGGCCTCAGAGGCTGTCACAATTCCCTCTGTCTCCAGTCTCTGCTCCTCTCTGTATATCTGACATCCATTTGCTGTCCTCACCTCATAGATCACTTCTTCTGTTTCTCCGGTCGAAGGTGGAAGCTGGCTGTTGATAGCTTATAAGTCTTACATCCAACAATCACAGCCACCAAAGCCAGACTACCTCAATTCCTGGTGTTGCATGTCTTGAAATCCCCAAATTGTTGAATTTGGTTTAGAAGGTGACCTACAATTGATTAGCTATGACCATGGATAAGATTATGGAAGGACATGGCAGCTTAGTTATATTAATAATGGGAGTCAAATAATGCAATTAATTAAGGGGTGCCTTAATTATTAAAATTGGTTTATAATTTGATCCGTTTGTTAAAAAAGGAATGAGCCAGTCCTAGAAATGTCTGCTCTTCTGAAAGTTTTACTAGATTGTTGGGCAAATGATACAATTCAAGTTTAATTTACTCAGCATTCATGGAGCACCTGCTGTATGCGAGGTGCAGTGCAATCATTGTCTGTTTTCACGAAGAAGTCACAGACACACAGCAGTGAAGTGTGTTGCAGTAGGAGGGGCCTTAGACATCACATAGTTGTCACTCTGGGTTCTGCAGAGCCCTTGGGTTCTTCCAAGGCTTATCTATGGCCATCTTTCTGTCCTGCTCATTTCAGCTAGAGCAGCTCCAAACTTTTATTTGTTGGCTCTCTTGAATTTTCCTCATTTTACACAGATGAAGAAACTTAGGGATGGGGAATGTCTGAAGTCAACAACATGGTGGGTTAAAAAGGCGCAAAAATAGGTCCTTCTATTTGCCACACCAACAAGCTGCATAGTATCTTTCATATTTTTTAAATTTTACTTATTTATTTATTTTAAACAGGTTTTTATTGATTTTAGAGAGAGAGGAAGGGAGAGGGTTAGAGAGATAGAAACATTGATGAAAGAGAATCATTGATCAGCTGTTTCCTGCTCGACCGCGTCCCCCCCCCCCCCCAGCCCCCCCCTCCCCCCACCGCTGCCCCGGGGATCGAGCCTGAAACCCGGGCATGTGCCTAGACCAGGAATCAAACCAGGACCTCTTGTTTCATGGGTTGATGCTCAGCCCCTGAGCAACACTGACTGGGCTTTCATACTCTTTTTAGGAGTGAGTTTAACGCCCATTGTATTTCTGAGATCCTCAGCCAAGTCAGTCACACTGAACTCAGATAACCATGTTATAGTCACCTACTAATGGCAAATGTGGTGACTTTGGGGCTATTAAGAAATTGCAGTCTTTGAGTGTGATGTAAATTGTCTGATCCTTTATTGACATTGTTGCCAGATCTTAACAACCTCCTCTGGGTTTGTTACCCAGGTCTCTAGTTGAAGTCCTGAATTTACAGTAAATAAATTTCAAGGTGAGTTCTTAGCAATAGATTAAGAGTTATCATGCAAACTCAACTCCATCTTCCCTGATAGAGGAGGAGGTTTTGGGTTAGGGAAATCACTCCTTATTAATTCTAGCTAATTCTGTAGTCGTTCTTGGGTATTGTATTTAAGAAAATACACATCTCTGTCTTTTTAACATTCCAGCTCATTGTGTTCTTATCTGTTCAAATAAAATAATCAGAGGATATGGACACACAAACATTTCATATCAAGTCAAAGGCTAGAACTATTTAGTCAGTATTATGAAAATTATATCAAATTATTGAGTAGAAGGACTAAAATTTGTTCTACTTAAGCTTTAGAGCTCAAGGCACGGGCTTTCTTGCTGTTGGATTTGAGCGTAGAGGCAAGGAGGCCGACTTGGACTCTAATGCTTGGAGACCTCTGCTGGAGTGGAGGAGGGAGGGGAAGCAGCTACATTCAGTTAGGGACCAGTAGGAGCAGATCGGATCTGCAGCTGGAAGAGATCATCTGTCTGGCAGCTGCAGCTTGATCATCATGGTGACTGTAACCCAGACAAGCAAAACAGCATGTGGGAGGCAGTCTGCCTGCAATTTCCTTATGCCAGTATTAAAACAATGTTAGGGATTACTGATGTTTTTCATGAAGGAGAAAAAGTTCACTAAAAATAGATCTTGATGGATTTTTTTAAGGAAAAAAATAATTTTCATGAATAAAAATCCCTTATTTCTAGATATTTAGGCAGTTTTCTTTTTAAATTTTGCTATAAAAAATAATACTATGACAGTAATCTTTTTTTTTTTTTTTTTTGCTATTTCAAAAATCCTCAACCAAGGATATATTTAAAAATTAATTAATTAATTTTGAAATCCTCACCTGAGGATATTTCTTCCCATTGATTTTTAGAGAGAGTAGAAGAGAGAGGGAAAGACAGAGAGAAATATCAATGTGAGAGAAACACATCTATTGGTTGCTTCCTGCACGAGTCCTGATCAGGGCCCAGGCTGGGTAGGAGCTTGCAACCAAGATACATGCACTTGATCAGAATCAAACCTGGGACCCTTTGGTCTGTAGGCTGATGCTCTATCCACTGAGCAAAACTGGCTAAGGCTACATGTTGATTTTTAGAGAGTGAAAAGGAGAGAGAGAGAGAGAGAGAGAAAGAGAATGAGAGAAACAATCGGCTTCCTCCTGATTGGAGATTGAACCCACAACCTAGGTATGTGCCCTGACCTGGAGTTGAAACTACAAACTTTTGGTGTATGGGATGATGCTCCAACCAACTGAGCCACCCAGTCGGGGACATTTTGGCTATTTAACATTGGATACACCCTTGATATGTAATCAAATGATCTTAAAAACTGTTGCATTCTTCAATAGATTTTCTACCATTTAGATGGGATGCTCAGGGGGCCAAAAGGATCATTGATACTGAATTATCCTTTCTGAGCATTGTCTCCTTGCTAAAGCCATAACCTCTTCTTAGCCTTCTCTTCTGCTTTGTGTCTGCCCCCACCCCCAACTATGTGAAATATTGAGCCAAATCAGGACAAATTCCTTTTCTTAAGAATTGGAACCAAGAGATATGAAGTCTAGACACTTAGAGGACGTAGCTAGACATATTATATCTTAGAGGTCTAAGGTCCTACAGAGTTAGGGAGCAGGGTGGACATGTGGCCAACTATAGCTGAGCTGAAGTAGAAAACCTTTTCTAGGGAGGGATGAAGAGAAAGAAGCAAACAGTGAACAGCAGAAACCACATAGCCTGAGAGTCAACAGTGCAGACCGATCAGTAGATTCTGTAGTTTCTTCCCTAAGATGCTCCCTTGCTTTCTGAAGTTTGCTCTGTGTTGATTCTCATCCAAGACACCTGACTCCAGATAAACTGCAAAGCATTCACTTCAGAAATACCATCATTTGTAGGGCTGATGGTAGCGAATTCAGGGTCCATAGGCCTCCAAACACAGAGAATTGTGTTTTCTGAAATGGAAATCAGGACATGTCTGAGAAAAGATTATCTTTCAGGTTGCTACAGTTACATAAAAAAAATTACCAGGCCAGACCTGCTCTTAACTGTTTGAACATATGGGCCTTTATTCACCTAACTTCACTGTAAATTGTCTAGTACAGGGGTTCTCCAACTTGAGCACACATCAAAATTACTTAGGGGGTAGGCCTTGTTACAACACAGATTGTTGGGCCCCATCCTAAGTTTCTGAATCTGTAGTTCTAAGTTAGGACCCAATAATTTATATTCCCAACAAGTTTTCAGGTAATGCTAATGCACCTGGCTTTGGCACCTTACTTGAGAACCATTGCACCAATAAGGATGTGGGAAAGTCCCTCAGAGAAGAAAAATGATACAATTTCTTATCTTTTTACTAGTCACTCTTAGTAAGATCTCCTTAGCATTAACTTGTTCCCTTATCCTTTCCTCCCCTCCACTCTCCTACATCCCTTCATCTTCACCCCTTTAATCTCTTTCTCTCACTATCATGGTCTACCATGGCACTTACCACACTGCTTGGCAACTGTTGTCTGCCCAGATAAGTGCCAGCATCCTGAAGGCAAGGACCAGTGTCTTTCATGTAGCACCTCACCTAGACATGGCAAGCATGAAAAACAAATGTGTTGAGTGAATGAAAGAATGGATGAGAATTCCTTTCTTTTCCTACTGACGCTAGGTGCTTGAAAAAGTCCATCTCTGGTGGACTTGATCCTTTCATTCTCTCTGGTAAAATTGGGAGACTGTTGCTTATCTCTTTTTTCTTGATTTTTGTTCTTAGAATATAAGTGGTTTTATGGGATGGACTAAAACATGGAAAAAGAGAGCATGTGTATGGGTTTTGTTTTCCTTTTCTTATATTTCCTTCTTGATGTTTATCATGTGATACGACTGTGCAAGTCAGTGGAGCTGGTCATCTCCACCAATCATGTACCTTCTTGAGGAATGTCCAGGCCATAAAGAGTTTTATTTTGCCCTCCTGTGACTTAGGATTTCTGGCTTTGCTCAAATAGCAACACATAACCCACAAAACTAGATTGTTGTTCATTCATGTAATTTCTTGTGACTCAAAGGCATCTTGATATAGTACAAAATAGGATTAGCCCAGCAATTAGCAATACTGAATTCTAGTCTTATGTTAAGTTTTACTTGGTTGCATTCAAGTCTTTTTATTTTAATTTATTGTTGATAGTATTACAGATGCTCCTCCCCCCGGCCCCTTTACTCCCCTCCATCTAACCCCTGCCCCATCCCAGACCTTCCCAACATATTTTCTATGTCCATGGACTATGCATATATGCATGTATGGTCTGTGGTTAATCTCTTCCCATCCCCCCGACTCCATCTCTTCCCTCTGAGATCTGTCCGTTTGTTCCATGAATCCATGCCTCTGGACCCATTTTGTTCATCAGTTTATTTTGTTCACTAGATTCCACATGTGAGATCATGTGATATTTGTCTTTCTCTAACTTCCTTAGCCAAGTCTTTTAATTTGATTGTTCAATAAAGGCTTTAATAAAAATGCTCTAAATATTCTTTTTAAATCTTAATGCTCTCAGCAACTGTGAAATTGAGAGGAATATATTTTCAAGAATGTGATATGCTTGCCCAGATGGTATGGCTCAGTGGTTGAGTGTTGACCGACCTATCAATCAGGAGGTCATAGTTTGATTCTCAGTCAGGGCACATGCCCCTGCTGTGGGCCCAATCCCCAGTGTAGGGCATGCAGGAGGCAGCCAATCAATGATTCTTTGTAATCACTGATGTTTCTATTTCTCTCTTCCCCTCCCTTCCTCTCTGAAATCAATAGAAAAATACTTTTAAAACATTACAAAAAGGGTGTGACATGCTTTTGGCATATAATTATTTTTATACTCAGATTTGGCTCTTATGTCCTTTTAGGTGGTAAAGAGATCATTTGATGAAATATTGACATTTCAAAAACTATAAACAATGCTGTGTTGCAGCAGCCTAAACCGTGTTTTTGGGTCCTTTAGGAGTGAATGAAAAAGAGCATTTAAAGAGAAAGAGTCAGTTAGAAGAGATATTTTGCATTTACTAGTATTCCCATGAAGAAGGAAGCCAGAGTTCTTGTACAGGTCTGATTATTTAATTTCAGTGAGCAGGAATCGGACCCACCAACGCAGTCTCTTCTTTGAACACTTATGACTTATTCTATATCTTGTCCCTGTGGAACTTCCTGAGCAAAGAGATTGTATATTTGACTCCTAAAGAAGATAATGTGATCCCAGAAATATGCTACTTGGCATCTGAAGAAAGTCCAGATTTAAACTATCAGCACAGTCACTTGCTAACATCTTCCAAGTGTCCAGCTGTTATCATTACAATATGTTCATGTCTCAGTCTTGGGAAGTACAGTTTACAGGGATGTCACAATGGCAGAATAGTTGGTGAGAATATTTTTTCTGCATATTTGACTTATTAAAGAAAAACAGTTTGGGGGAAGTGATGGGGAGGGTGGAGAAACATATTTTCAGGGTGATGAAGCCACAGCAAATTTCCAGAGGAAGACAAGCTGTCACTTTCTTGACCTTTTGAGATTCTCTATGAAGTTTTGTTCTCCATTAGTTCGCTAATTCATAGGAATTAGATCTGATTTAAACATTGGGGTGGCCTACCATAACTACTGTCTTTTATGGGAACTCTGCTAAAGGTGACCTTTAAACTTCCTGGTACTGAGTATGATCTGAGATATTAACTTACTCTCATTTCCAGTTTTCTGATAGTTTTTACCTTAAAAAAAAAAAGACAAAACCAAACAAAAACACCCTCAACTCAGTTGGATTAAGTGGTGGCTGATTTGTGCCTCCTTTGTATAATATTTCCACTTAGTACTTACTGGGATATTCAGAAAACCTTAAAATCCTCAAAAGGTCACGTTTATGTCAGCAGAGAGATACTTTTTATTTCCTGGGTCTATTTTTAAAATTTTTATCAAATTAAAATATACATGTATCAGAAATGTACACATAGCATCAGTATAAAGTTCATTAAATTTCCAAATATTGAACACACCGATGTAACCAGCACTTAGATCAAGAAACCAAACACTATCAGCATCACAGAACCACCCTCACCCCCTCAGGCTCTGTTCTAGTCCCTAAGTCTTCTCCTAACCAACAGTAACTATGATGTTGACTTCTAATAGCACAGACAACTTTTGCCTGTTTTTATACTTTCAACTCATATTAAAGACATTCTTCATTATGTACTTTTTGTGTTTGACTTCTTTCATTCATCATTATGCTGGTAAGAATCATTATATTGCATATAATTGCTAATCATTCTCATTTTGAGTAATGTGCTAATATACATTATTTATCAATTTTAGTGTTGATGGAATGTGGGTATTTCTGTTCTTCTAGCCATTATGAATAGTTTGGCTATGAACAATCTATTTAATAGGACATGTGTTTGGTGAATGGATGGATGCATTTGAGTTGGATGTATACTTAGGAGTGGAATTGCTAGGTCATAAGATATTCATAAGTTCAGCTTTAGTATTTGCTGCCAAATAGTTTTCTGAAGTCATTGTACCAATGTGCTGTCTCATCCTTGGTTCTTTTGATTGGTAGTCAAGAGGTTCAAAGGAGAAGGATGGTTGAACAAGGAGTCCTAATATTAAAACCAGATTGTGACAAAGAGTAGAAACCTGACAAATCCACTTTTCATTCCCAAGGCTCAGATCTTTTCTTAACTCTTATTTAACAAAATCCTAAATTCCTGTGCCTCTCTTGCTCAACTGAAGGTGATGCTTAGATGATGTTGCTCTGAGCTTTCCTTATCAGACATGAACTGGTCCTTTTTTTATGATTCAAGGATTTATTAAGTCACACATGCAGAACATACTGCTAATTGTGTAGCAAAAGATCAGTAAAACTTATATAATGTAATCTTTTTTTTAAAAAAAAAAAATAATCTTTTAAAATGCATTAGCCTAAGGCTCTTCCCTTGGTATTGCTCAAACTTAGGTCTACTATCTTTGGCAAACATAGACTGTCCAGATATGAGATGGCTTAAAATAATATTTAAACTGTATATACTAATGACATTTTTTTAAAAAAAAGTCTATAAGGGAGATTATACCTCTCTGACTAGTGTAAAGAAAATGTTAAGCAAGTGAAATCAATTTTTTTCTTGGTCTTTCTCCAATTTGCTACCAGCTTCCACTATACTTTAAAGAAGACCAAGTGTAATGAGTGAATGACAGATAGCCCTTACTTCAGGAAAAAATGCTTTTCAGTGAGGGAAACTAGATAGCACCTTTGAAAACATCTTGACATATGCCTGAAAATGCCTCTATAGATACTAGAATGCACTTGAGTACTTCTTCACAGCAAGAATGTCTTTTGTAAGGAAAGATACCCATCCAATTGTCTTTGAACAGATTTCTTAGAGAAACCTGAGCACTAAAAATTACTCAAGTAAATATTTCTAAATTCTTAGGATGTAAGTATTATTGTTATTAATGAACAATTTAGTGTTTTTTTATAGCCTGCATATTATAAAATATGCAGATAAAATACTGTAGTAAAATAGAGTAGGTAAATATTTTAGGTAAAATAGAGTAGGCTTATGTGCTCTATATGCATAAGTCCCTTAAGTAATCTACAGTTATGATGAGACAGTGCAAGGACTTGGGCCTGAGAACAGAAAAATGCCGGGTGGCCTGGAAGCCAAGTTAAGACCAGGTGGCCAGAAGGAACAACATATAAGCTGACTGCAATGATGTTACCACCCCTCCACTCCCTACTCAAAAACGCAGAGATAGCTGATGTTGAAAATACTAACCCACATGTGCACTTGATCAAGGTTTGACCACTATATAACCTTCCTGAGGTGGTGGTAGTGAGCTACATGTGCCATCTACCCCCGCCGTCCCCCATCTCAGGTGAACATAAATACCAGGCAACACAATTGGAAATCAGCTGACCCTGAAATAGAAAATTCCCAAGCCCACCTTTTAAAAAAGACAGCCTTTTCACACAAGCCCCCCTTGTCCCCAGCTTATAAAAGCAGCCAAGCAGAGTCAGCTCCCCAGTCATCACAGACTTCCTCTCTGCTGCCTCCCTTGTGCTCCAGCATAAGCCTAATACAATTTCTCAAAAAATTTCTCTGGCAGGGCTCCTGACTTCTATCTTGGGGAACCCAAGGACCCCAGATGCCAGTAACAATATTTGATCATATTTCTTATTTGATTTGAAGGATAATTTTATTATATCCAGGAGTCCTAGGGTATACATCTTGTTTTATTTTCTAACCAGTTCCTGTGGGCATGTCTGTATTTTATTTTGTACAAGTTTCTTGGTTCAGAATACAATATGTAATTAAACATGGCTTCTTTAGGAAAATAAATCATATAGATTCCAGAAATGTATTATTAATATAAGTGGTCTTTCTATTGCTTTCTCTCTCTCTGTTGTGTGATATGACTGTGTATACACACATATTAAGCCTTATAGTGTGAAGAAGCAAAAGTTTATTGCTGGGGTCCAACCCCAGCAGGTCCAGGGGTTCCCAAAGGTGTGGACAGAGTCGGCAAAGAAGGAACGACACGGAGACAGCCTTCAGTTGATCAGCAGCCTAGCCAGGACCGCTAGCCAGGATCTCCAGCCAAGTTCTGGCTAGGATCTAAAGCCAAGTTCTGGTCCCAGGTTCTGGTGTTTATTGTCTTGTTACATCTGTATTTATACCAGTTGATTTTAATCCTGTCAATTTCTATTTCAAAGGTTAGGGTGTTTCTTATCTCCATTCCAGGGAGTAAAGATTATGTAGCTTAAGCGTGATTGTTTGTAGTTAAAGTGATTAACTACCCACCTGACACTTAGTTAAGGAGTTGTATCCCCTCCCTAACCTCAGGGAAAAATCTCCACCTGGGGAAACAACCTTTCTTGGAGAGGTGACCTTGGTTAAAACACATGGCGCTAAGGAGAGCAAACATGTTAAGAACAATATGCTATATATGCCAGGTCCCTTGAAACATATGCTGTGCAGATGTTTCTTTCCTGCAGCGACTGTGTCAAGCAGCAACGATGGACTGGCTTCTGGAAAATTCCCCCTTTTTTATTTTTTAAATGATAGCGCATGCAAATCAGTGGCTACCTCTCAGACTGGGCCGTTTAAGACTCGGAAGAAGACTGGCAAGCAATGACAGTGAGCATAGCTATAAACATAGTGGATGGAGTGCACAAGGAGCCCTGTTCCTGTAGAAGGTTGCTGGCCTCTTCAGTCAAGGGATTTCAGCTGTCCTCAAGTTGTTGGTTTGATTGTCTTTGTTGGTCTGGCTAGCGGGCGGCGTCACTGGCGATGGGCTTCCCAAAGCATCAGTGAGTTGAAGGGCTGCATCAAAGGGTCCATCAGTGCCATGCTTGATGGTGATGTCGGTGTCTGGGAAGGAGTTAGCTGCGCCCTCTGGGTCGACTGATATAGATGATACTGGGGAGGAAGATGAGGTGGAAATGGAGGGTAGGAGAGAGAAAAAGAAGAGAAAGCAAAAGAACTACAAGGCATGGAAGTGTTTAGAAAAAAGAGGGAAAAGAAAGGGAAGAAGGCAGCATCCTGACATAGCCCTTTCCTTCAGCTGCCCCTTTCCCTGTGGTCCAAGGTAGAAATGGGAAACAAGTCCTGTTGCAGTGAGAGGGCAGCTGCTGTCAGCCAGTCTCTGTCTTTACCTGAGTCCCGATCTGAGCTGGGCCAAGTCTCTTTCTGTTATCTGGGTCCGGATCTGAGCTGGGCGTGGGAAGCGGGAAACAGCCATGGGGGCAGGAGACCTCCCTCAGAAGGCGCGAGTGTTCAAGCCCCTGCATAGTTGGGGGGGCGGTGAGGATCTGTGCCCCACCTCTGTTGACCCCCAAGTTCTCTCCTGCCAGCCCCTCTGCGACTGTGTCTGTCTTAGGTCGTTCCTCCCTGAGGAATCTTACCGGTCTTTGACTAACCAGCCATCCTCCGGGGCCAAGCAGGGTGATGTGAGGTGAGGTTCTGTCTCCTTGGTAGCCTATGCCCCTGTGGCCTCCACGCCCAGCAACTGCCTTGGGATCCGCTAGCCTGCTGTCGGGGCCCCGGCATTGATCACATATCTTGGGGAACCCAGGTTTCTTCTCCAGGGAGGGCCCAGCTCATGCCATTGTGTGAGAGACAGATCCATGGTACCAGCCACCATGAGGCTTCAACCTCAGCATGAACAGAGAGCTCAGGTAACAGCTATGGGCAATTGGATTGTAAGAAGAGGGTCTCTCTTGACACGAGGATAAGAGGGGCCAATATAGGAGAAAGGAGAGTCCCGGGACAGGGCTTTCTCAGCCCAGGATATCAGGCTCTTGGCACAAGACAACTTCACGTATGGGGTATATACTAAACACCCCTACTAAGGGCATAAAAGGGAGGTGCCCTTCCTGGAACAGTAGGGTAGGGAGATTCTAGAAAAGGCTGTGTTCAAGAGAGAAGGAGAAAGGCCAAAGAACTGGCAAACAAGTAGTCAGATTTAAAAAAAAAAAAAAAAAGGAAAGGAGATGTGGGGCAAAGCTGGGACATATGGAGAGACAAAAAGGAGGCACATGTAATCCTCCCAATGACAGGTTGTTCCAGCTCAGGGCTGCACATCTGCTGCAGATGGGCACTGGTCAGGTGTGCTAGGGTGAGACATAAGGTCGGACTAGACGGTCTGGAATCCACACAGGTGAGTCTGTGTCCTGTGGAAATATACAAGCATATCCTCTCCCCCGGGTTAAAAGTACATCAGGTCCCTTCCAGGCTCCTGTAAGCAAGTCTCTCCATTTGACGAGGACTTTAGGTTTAGTTAGATCAGGGTTCCAATATCTGTACATCAGGGAATTGCCCTCAGAATCTACATTTAGTATATTAATTACAAATAGAGTATGTTGTAGAACATGATGAGGAGAGGAATATTTAAACTCATTTTCTTGTGATTTTTTGTAACAGGAGTACATCAAACACCGCTGGGGCTATATAATAGAACTCCCATTTGAGATAAGATATCTCTTCCCCATAATGTAAAGGAGATAGTCGTAATTACATAGGGACAGAATGTTCCTGAATGTTGATCTTCATCAGCCCAAGTTAAAATCTGAGAACTCTTTTTTACAGTAGATGCCTTGCCTAGTCCTACTAGGAAAGTGGAGGTGGTGTGCGTGGGCCATGAAGAGGGCCAATCCTTCCCTGCTATGCAGGAAACATCTGCTCCTGTATCCAATATACCTTCAATTGGTTTTCCCTGAATTTGTAAAAATTTTTGTAGGTCTAGTAGCATGGATTTCTTGTATCCAAAATGCTGCATCACTAGATCCAAAGCCTCCGGCCCCTCTAGCTTCCTGGGTAACAGCTGTCCCTATTTTATGTATTGGTAACAGGAGTAATTGGGCAGTTCTCTGGTTGGGCTGAATCTGTATAGTTGTGGTGGGTGGGGAAAGTAAAATCTGTATTTCTCCTTTGTAGTCTGCATCAACAACTCCTGGGATGACTAAGATCCCCTGTAACGAGGTGGAGCTCTGCCCTAATATTAATCCCACAGTTCCCTCAGGCAGCGGCCCAGACACTCCTATAGGAATGGCTGCTACTGGGGAGTCTGGGGTTAGTATTGCGTGGGTGGTTGAATGGAGATCCAATCCTGCACTGCCTGGGGTTGCCCTGAAGAGGTCACTGACTGATTGAAATTTGCAGAGGGGTTGAGGGTTGATGCCCCTATTATTGCAGGGGCCTGGGGCCGGCCCCTTCTCAAGTTTCCCAATTGAGGTGATGGGATATGACCTCCTTGGGAGCTATTAGTAGAATTTAAAGGCCGACCATTTTTATGGTATTTTGATCTACATTCCTTTGCCCAATGGAATCCTTTCTGACATCGGGGACAAACGGTTTTTGGAGGATTAATATTCCCTGATGTATTTTGCCGGAAGCCGGTCCATCCTTGCTGCTTGACACAGTCGCTGCAGGAAAGAAACATCTGCACAGCATATGTTTCAATGGACCTGGCGTATATAGCATACTGTTCTTAATATGTTTGCTCCCTTTAGCACCATGTGTTTTAACCAAGGTCACCTCTCCGAGAAAGGTTGTTTCCCCAGGTGGGGCTCTTTCCCTGAGGTTAGGGAGGGGATACAACCCCTTAACTAAGTGCCAGGCGGGTAGTTAAGCTACATAATCTTTACTCCCTGGAATGGAGATGAGAAACACCTTAACCATTGTAATAGAAATTGACAGGATTAAAATCGGCTGGTATAAATACGGATGTAACAAGACAATAAACATCAGATCCTCATCAGTTCCTAACCAGAACTCCGACCAGAACTTTGGCTGGAGATCCTGGCTAGAGGTCCCAACTATACTGATCAACTGAAGGCTGCTTCCATGTCATTCCTTCTTCGCCGACTCCATCCACACCTTTGGGGATGCCTGGACCTGCTGGGGTTGGACCCCAGCAGTATTTCCAGGCTGTCGAGGAGCTTGCCATCTGGCTTGAGTATTATTATTTCTATTTGGGCATTCTCTGCTAAAGTGCCCAGATAAGCCACAAGAGTAGCAGTTCATATTTCTTTTATTATCTGTATTATTGCTGGCTTGTCCTATGCCCTGTACATATTGAGGGTATGTCTCCCCTTTGAGAGCTGCAGCTATAGCTACACCCTGTATAAATGCTGGACTTACATCAGCACACTGTTTTATAAAATCATTTATAGTTCCCGTTCTGCGAATCGGCCTTAATAAAGCCTGACAGGTATTAGCATTTTCAAAAGCCAGTTGTTTGGTTAGGATATTGGCTGCCTCTTCATTATTAATTACTCTCTTGACTGCCTGTATGTGGCGAGAAAGGAAATCCTGATATGGTTCCTCAACCTTCTGTTTAACCTCTGTAAGGGTGGTTGTTTTTCCTACTGTATAAGGTAGGGATTTCCAGGCATTTACTGCACAACTGTTTACTTTAATAAGTGCCTCTTTGGGCATATACATTTGCTCCTGAGCTGTGTTAAAATCACCTTCTCCTAATATCATGTTTAGGGTTATTCCTCCTCTGGAATTTTTGCTAGTGGCTACAGCTCTCTTAGCAAGATCATCATATTCAGTTTTTCATAGTAAGTAATCGCATTTTGACCTCACCAGGGCTGTTTCAGCCTTACTGGGGCCATCCCAACCTCACCAGGACCGTCCTTGCTGGGGTCCAATCCCAGCAGGTCCAGGGGTCCCCAAAGGTGTGGACGGAGTCGGCGAAGAAGGAATGACACGAAGACAGCCTTCAGTTGATCAGCAGCCTAGTCAGGACCTCTAGCCAGGATCTCCAGCCAAAGTTCTGGTCGGAGTTCTGGTTAGGAACTGATCAGGATCTGATGTTTATTGTCTTGTTACATCCATATTTATACCAGCCGATTTTAATCCTGTCAATTTCTATTACAAAGGTTAGGGCGTTTCTTATCTCCATTCCAGGGAGTAAAGATTATGTAGCTTAACTACCCGCCTGGCACTTAGTTAAGGGGTTGTATCCCCTCCCTAACCTCAGGGAAAGAGCCCCACCTGGGGAAACAACCTTTCTCGGAGAGGTGACCTTGGTTAAAACACATGGCGCTAAAGAGAGCAAACATATTAAGAACAATATGCTATATATGCCAGGTCCCTTGAAACATATGCTGTGCAGATGTTTCTTTCCTGCAGCGACTGTGTCAAGCAGCAAGGATGGACCGGCTCCTGGCAAATTCCCCCTTTTTTATTTTTTCAATGATAGCGCATGCAAATCAGTGGCCACCTCTCAGATTGGGCTGTTTAAGACTTGGAAGAAGACTGGCAAGCAATGACAATAAGCATAGCTATAAACATAGTGGATGAAGCGCACAAGGAGCCCCGTTCCTTAGGAGGTTGCCGGCCTCTTCAGTCAAGAGATTTCAGTTGTCCTCAAATTGTTGGTTTGATTGTCTTTGTTGGTCTGGCTAGCGGGTGGCATCACTGGCAACGGGCTTCCCGACATGTCAGCGAGTTGAAGGGCTGCATCAAAGGGTCCATCAGGGCCATGCTTAATGGTGGTGTCGGTGTCCAAGGAGGAGTAAGCTGTGTGCTCTGGGTCAGCTGTTATGGAGGATGGAGGGTAGTAGAGAGAAAAAGAAAAGAAAGCAAAAGAACTACAAGGCATGGAAATGTTTAGAAAAAAGAAGGAGAAGAAAGGGAAGAAGGCAGCAACCTGACACAGCCCTTTCCTTCAGCAGCCCCTTTCCCTGTGGTCCAAGGTAGAAATGGGAAACAAATCCTGTTGCAGTGAGAGGGCAGCTGCTTTCAGCCAGTCTCTGTCTTTACCTGGGTCCTGATCTGAGCTGGGCCAAGTCTCTTTCTGTTCCCGATCTGAGCTGGGCCAAGTCTCTATTCGTTATCTGGGTCCCTATCTGGGCTGGACATGGGAAGCGAGAAGCAGCCATGGGGGAAGGAGACCTTCCTCAGAAGAGGCGAGTGTTCAAGCCCCTGCACCATTGGGGGGGTGAGGATCTGTGCCCCACCTCTGTTGAACCCCAAGTTCTCTCCTACTGGCCCCTCTGTGACTGTGCCTGTCTTAGGTTGTTCCTCCCTGAGGAATCTTACCCGTCTTTGACTAACCAGCCATGCTCCGGGGCCAAGCAGGGTGATGTGAGGTTCAGTTCTGTCTCCTTGGTAGTCTATGTCCCTCTGGCCTCCATGCCCAGCAACTGCCTTTGGATCCCCTCGCCTGCTGGCGGGGTCCTGGCATTGATCACATATCTTGGGGAACCCAGGTTTCTTCTCCAGAGAGAACCCAGCTCACTCCATTGGGCGAGAGACAGATCCATGGTACCAGCCACCGTGACCTCAGCATTAACAGAGAACTCAGGCAACAGCTGTGGGCAATTGGATTGTGAGAAGAGGGTCCCTCTTGACACAAGGCAAGAGGGGCCAATATAGGACAAAGGAGAGTCCCGGGACAGGGCTTTCTCAGCCCAGGATGTCACAAGGCTCTTGGCACAAGACAACTCCACGTATGAGGCATATACCAAACACCCCCAGTCGCGGCAGAAAAGGGAGGTGCCCTTCCTGGAACAGTAGGGTAGGGAGATTCTAGAAAAGGCTGTGTTCAGGAGAGAAGGAGAAAGGCTAAAAAACCAGCAAACAAGTAGTTAGATTTTTTTAAAAAAAAGGAAAAAGGAAAGAAGATGTGGGGCCAAGCTGGGACATATGGAGGCACATGTGATCCTCCTAATGGACAGATTGTTCCAGCTCAGGGCTGCACATCTGCTGCAGACGGGCACTGGTCAGGTGTGCTAGGGTGAGGTGGAAATGGAGGGCGGTGAGACATAAGGTCGGACTAGACGGTCTGGAATCCACACAGGTGAGTCTGTGTCCTGTGGAAATATACAAGCATATCCTCTCCCCCGGGTTAAAAGTACATCAGGTCCCTTCCAGGCTCCTGTAAGCAAGTCTCTCCATTTGACGAGGACTTTAGGTTTAGTTAGATCAGGGTTCCAATGCCTGTACATCGGGGAATTTCCCTCAGAATCTACATTTAGTATATTAATTACAAATAAAGTATGTTGTAGAACATGATGAGGAGAGGAATATTTAAACTCATTTTCTTGTAATTTTTTAATTTGTGTTTTTAAAGTTTGGTGAGCCCTTTCTACTATTGCTTGGCCTTGAGGATTGTAAGGTATTCCTGTAGTATGTGCGATGCCAAATGTAGAGCATAAGTTTTTAAAAGCTCTAGAGGTATAGGCAGGCCCATTGTCTGTTTTAAGTGCCCTTGGTATTCCTAGGTAGGAAAAACATTGGAATAAATGTTGACTTACATCTTTAAAGGCTTCTCCTGTACGTGCAGAAGCAAGGATAACATGAGAAAAGGTATCAATACAAACATGCACATAGCAAAGTTTGCCAAAAGATGGGACATGAGTAATATCCATCTGCCATAAATCACAGGGTCTAAGTCCTCTTGGATTAACTCCAGTAGCAGGGCTAGGAAAATGAGTAGGACAATGGCCGCAGTCACGCACAATACTTCGAGCAGCTTCTCTAGATATGTGATAATATAGACGGAGAGCAGAAGCATTTTGATGATGAATGGCATGAGACCGCCGGGCTTCTTCTAGAGCTGTACAAACTATTGGGCGAGTTAGTAGATCCGCCTGATAATTTCCTTCGCTTAAGGGTCCTGGTAGACAGGAATGAGCTCTAATATGTCCAATATAGAAAGCCTTTTCTCGTTTATGAATGTAAGTTTGTAGCTGAGTTAACAAAGAGAAAATGGCTGTTCTTCCTTGTGGGAGAGAGGCGGTCTCAATATGAGGAAATAATTTAACTATATATTGAGAGTCAGTGTACAAGTTAAAGGGAACCTGTTGCAATTGTTCAAAAGCATAAATGACTGCCAAAAGCTCCGTTCTCTGGGCTGACGTCTCTAGGGTTTGTTGAACATGGGTTATTGAGTCAATGATTGTTACTGCCCTACCATTAGAGGAGCCATCTGTGAATACTAAGGAGGCAGGAGGTGATAATGGCTCTTTTGAACATTTAATAGGAAATATAAACGGATGTAGGGAGAGAAATTGCAATATAGGTGATCTTGGCAAATGATGTAAAATTTGTCCTGGGAAGTTACCTATAGCTATTTGCCACTCTTCTTCAAATTGTAATAGTGTGTCTAATTGTTCTCTTTTATAAGGTATTATTATCTCAGTAACTTCTCTTCCAAAGAGTTCGATACTGCGACGTCTACCTTTGATAATGAGAGTGGCCACTAGGGAAGGATAGGATGGTACAATCTTCCTAGGAGTGACAGGTAAATGTATCCATTCTAATGGTCCTTCCTGCCATAAACATCCTGTAGGAGTATATTTAGTGGCTAGAATAATTAAGGTCCAAGATTTGGAATAATCTAGATACTGTAGTTGCTGTTTATTGATGGCCTGTTCTATTTTTGCTATAGCCTTTTCTCCTTCTACAGTTAATTGTCGGGGAGACTTAGGGTTAGAATCTCCCTTTAAAATGTCAAATAGAGGTTTTAAGTCAAGAGTGGTTATTTTTAGATATGGTCTGACCCAGTTGATATCACCTAATAGTTTCTGATAATCATTTAATGTGTTTAAATGATCTTTTCTTAATTGTAAAGGCTGATGGGTGATAGTAGAGGTATGTAATATTCTGCCTAAGTAGGAAAAAGAAGGTTCAGTCTGAATCTTTTCTGGGGCTATTTTTAGACCATGATCTTCTAAAGCAAGGACGGTCTGAGTAAGAATTTCCTGTAAAGTAGCCCGATCTTTATGAGCTAGTAAAATATCATCCATATAATGAATAAGATATAGATCTGAAAATTTCTTTCTAATAACTTGCAATGCCTGATCTACAAACTTTTGACATAATGTAGGACTATTTTTCATCCCTTGTGGGAGAACCTTCCATTGATATCTCTGATAAGGCTGTTTAAAGTTTTCTGATGGTATGCTGAATGCAAATCTTTGACAATCAGCCGGGTGAAGAGGTATAGTGAAAAAACAATCCTGTAAGTCAATAACAACAACACAATACTCCTGTGGAATTGCCACAGGGGAGGGCAATCCAGGTTGTAAGGAGCCCATATCTTCCATAGTGTCATTTATGGCTCTTAGATCTTGCAAAAGTCTCCACTTGCCTGATTTCTTTCTTATTAGAAATATGGGTGTGTTCCAGGGACTATTTGATGGCTCTATATGTCCCTCTGCTAATTGCTGATCAATTAATTGTCGGGCTGCTGTTATTTTCTCAGATGTTAAGGGCCATTGCTCGACCCATACTGGTTGTGATGATTTCCAGACTATGGGATCAGCATTCCTATGGGCAATGGCTCCAATTATAAATCCTGTCGAGGAGTGTGAGGTATTACTTTCTTTTCCTAATTCCTTTTCTGGATTAAATCCCATGTCTAGCATCTGTGATGTTACTCTATCACTGGGGCTATATAATAGAACTCCCATTTGAGACAGGATATCTCTTCCCCATAATGTAAAGGAGATAGTCGTAATTACATAGGGACAGAATGTTCCTGAATGTTGATCTTCATCAGCCCAAGTTAAAATCTGAGAACTCTTTTTTACATTAGAAGCCTTGCCTAGTCCTACTAGGGAAGTGGAGGTGGTGTGTGTGGGCCACGAAGAGGGCCAATCCTTCCCTGCTATGCAGGAAACATCTGCTCCTGTATCCAATATACCTTCAATTGGTTTTCCCTGAATTTGTAAAATTTTTGTAGGTCTAGTAGCATGGATTTCTTGTATCCAAAATGCTGCATCACTAGATCCAAAGCCTCTGGCCCCTCTGGCTTCCTGGGTAACAGCTGTCCCTATTTTATGTATTGGTAACAGGAGTAATTGGGCAATTCTCTGGTTGGGCTGAATCTGTATAGTTGTGGTGGGTGGGGAAAGTAAAATCTGTATTTCTCCTGTGTAATCTGCATCAACAACTCCTGGGATGACTAAGATCCCCTGTAACGAGGTGGAGCTCCGCCCTAATATTAATCCTACAGTTCCCTCAGGCAGTGGCCCAGACACTCCTGTAGGAATGGCTGCTACTGGCGAGTCTGGGGTTAGTATTGCGTGGGTGGTTGAATGGAGGTCCAATCCTGCACTGCCTGGGGTTGCTCTGAAGAGGTCACTGACGGATTGAAATTTGCAGCAGAGGGGTTGAGGGTCAATGCCCCTATTATTGCAGGGGCCTGGGGCCGGCCCCTTCTCAAGTTTCCCAATTGAGGTGATGGGATATGACCTCCTTGGGAGCAATTTGTAGAATTTAAAGGCCGACCATTTTTATGGTATTTCGATCTACATTCCTTTGCCCAATGGAATCCTTTCTGACATCGGGGACAAACGGTTTTTGGAGGATTAATATTATTCCCTGATGTATTTCCAGGCTGTCGAGGAGCTTGCCATCTGGCTTGAGTATTATTATTTCTATTTGGGCATTCTCTGCTAAAGTGCCCAGATAAGCCACAAGAGTAGCAGTTCATATTTCTTTTATTACCTGTATTATTGCTGGCTTGTCCTATGCCCTGTACATATTGAGGGTATGTCTCCCCTTTGAGAGCTGCAGCTATAGCTACACCCTGTATAAATGCTGGACTTACATCAGCACACTGTTTTATAAAATCATTTATAGTTCCCGTTCTGCGAATCGGCCTTAATAAAGCCTGACAGGTATTATTAGCATTTTCAAAAGCCAGTTGTTTGATTAGGATATCGGCAGCCTCTTCATTATTGATTACTCTCTTGACTGCCTGTATGAGGCGAGAAAGGAAATCCTGATATGGTTCCTCGAATTTCTGTTTAATCTCTGTAAGGGAGGTTGTTTTTCCTGCTGTATAAGGTAGGGATTTCCATGCATTTACTGCACAACTGTTTACTTTAATAAGTGCCTCTTTGGGCATATACATTTGCTCCTGAGCCGTGTTAAAATCACCTTCTCCTAATATCATGTCTAGGGTTACTCCTCCTCTGGATTTTTTGCTAGTGGCTACAGCTTTCTTAGCAAGATCGTCATATTCAGTTTTCCATAATAAGTAATTGCCTCCTGAGAGACAGGATTTACAAACCTGTGACCAATCATAAGGAGTCATCCATTTATTGGCTAGGGTTTCTACCAAGGTTAGTGTGTAAGGAGCTAGAGGTCCATATTCAGAGCAGGCCAATTTTAATTCTTTAAGTATTTTGTAAGGTATAGCCTCCCAGTTGGGGCTTTCGTCCTCATCAAACTCATTCTCATATGCAACTGGGAAGCAGAGTGAGAACTCAAGATCTCCATTAGCTTCAGCTTCTCTTATCGCCCTTTGAAATTTAGACATGGAGCTCCTAGGAGCCGCATGACCTGGTTTAGGCTTCCTTTCTAATTTAGGGAGCCTGTTTTGAATGGGAGGGCCTCTCTCCTCTCTACTGACTGGAAAGGAACAATGATCATGTTTATGATATTTATTCTCCTTCCGATCAGTAGGCATAGCTAAATTGCTCTTAGATTGAGCTGGAGACAATAATGATGTGTCTTCTCTAGGTGGATCCGAGGGACTATTTAAAGTTTGAGAACGTTCAATAGTTTCTGCCTCTGGTGCCAAGGTGCCACGAATTGAATTCCAGAGGGAAAAGCTTTTTGCTGGGACCTTCTCAGATCCATGGTAGCTGTAATAGTTCATTAATTGCTTTCCTACTTTAGTCCAAGTTTCTAAATTAACAGTTCCATCCTCAGGAAGCCATTGACATACATCTTCTATAAAACTTTCTGTCTGACTGGGAGTAACCTTAACTTCTCTGCTAGCAAGCATATGCGTTAAAACATTAATACAGACTCTTTTTTCTTTAGACTCAGTATGACCCATCTTGTCAATCTAAGTTCTGTACTAACTACCTGCTTACCCTACTTATCCTCTATAGGAGGGGTCTGCAGCACCCTACGGTGCAGTCCTATCCGTCCCAAGTACTTCCCAAGTACGGGGGACTTACCTTCGTGCCCCACGTTGGGCGCCAGTTGCTGGGGTCCAATCCCAGCAGGTCCAGGGGTCCCCAAAGGTGTGGACGGAGTCGGCGAAGAAGGAATGACACGAAGACAGCCTTCAGTTGATCAGCAGCCTAGTCAGGACCTCTAGCCAGGATCTCCAGCCAAAGTTCTGGTCGGAGTTCTGGTTAGGAACTGATCAGGATCTGATGTTTATTGTCTTGTTACATCCATATTTATACCAGCCGATTTTAATCCTGTCAATTTCTATTACAAAGGTTAGGGCGTTTCTTATCTCCATTCCAGGGAGTAAAGATTATGTAGCTTAACTACCCGCCTGGCACTTAATTAAGGGGTTGTATCCCCTCCCTAACCTCAGGGAAAGATCCCCACCTGGGGAAACAACCTTTCTCGGAGAGGTGACCTTGGTTAAAACACATGGCGCTAAAGAGAGCAAACATATTAAGAACAATATGCTATATATGCCAGGTCCCTTGAAACATATGCTGTGCAGATGTTTCTTTCCTGCAGCGACTGTGTCAAGCAGCAAGGATGGACCGACTCCCGGCACGTCCTGACCTCATCGGGGCCGTCCTGACCTCACCGGGGCCATCCCAACCTCACCGGGGCCGTCCTGTCCTCACTGGTGCCATTTCGGCCTTACCGGGGCTGTCCCGACCTCTCCGGGGCTGTGCTGACCTCACCAGGGCACTTCATGCTTTTATGTACCTTCTTCCTGATTGAGACACTGGCTCCCAAATGCATTCACTTGCCTGGTCTTACAATACATCTAAAACTGCTTACAACTGCTTTGCTCATTCATTACAAAAAGCAAGCCTTCTGAAGAACAGTTGAGAATTTGTTTGAAATTCTTGCCCTCGCCTCACCCTACCCCATTCTGCCCCAAACTGAATGTGTATCATCAATTACTTAGATTAGTTTCTTTTTCTTATCTTTCCTTCCTTCCTCCCTCCCTCCCTCCCTCCCTCCCTCCCTCCCTCCCTCCCTCCCTCCCTCCCTTCCTCTCTTCTTTCCTTACTTTTTTATTTCCTCCCTTCTTGTTCTCTTTCTGTTTCACTTAAGACTGGTTATAGTATTTATCTGAAATACAATGAAACGAATGTGGCTCAGTTTTAGTCCCCCTTTATTTCCACACACACATATATATATATGTCTTGCCTGAAGCTTCGGGAGTCCTCAGGAAGGCGGGGCTGTGTTATGCTCTTGAGGCTCTTCCTAAGTCTCAATATGAGTCACATTAGCCCAGTCAGGAAAATTGTCCAGGTCGAATATGACCCGTCCCCAGGTGTTGATCGCCAGAAACACACATAAGATTCCAATTATCTTCACCATTATTCCTGTTTTCACCATGTCTGAAACCTTGAGGTGTCCGTTGGCAAACACGATGGCGTTAGGTGGGGTGGCCACAGGCAACATGAAGGCAAAGGATACACTCAGGGTGCAGGGGAGCATGACGTACAGAGGGTTGAGGCCAATGGAACTTGACATGGAGGCAAAGATGGGCAGGAACAGGGTGGCGATGGCCACGTTGCTTGTACACTCAGTGAGGACAGCAATGAGCAAGGACACGACCAAGGAGATGGCTGCTGGGGGCAGAACGTGCAAGGCCTCTATCTGCTTCCCCATCCATTCAGACAGCCCCGAGGCCTCGCATCCTTTAGCCAGAGCGAATCCACCCCCCAGCAGCAGCACAATGCCCCAGGGAACTTTCTCCTGGGCCACCTTCCAATCCAGCAGTGCAGGCGGATAAAACGGAGTCTTTCTTTCTTCCTCAGTCTGGCTGCAGAAGTTGAACTTGGGCTTCTGCGAAGGCACAATGAATAGTAATATGGCCACGAAGATGGCCACAGTGGCGTCGGTGACATATTTTGTCTCGCCCTCCATCCAGGCGACTGACATCCAGCCAGGCATGAAGCCTGGGTCCCGGGAGAACCACAGGGTGACCAGCAGGAGGAAACAGAGCAGGACGTTGCCCTCGGCGAAGGAGAAGGGTCCCAGCTTCCTGTATTCCTCCTGCAACACCTCCTGGGCAGCGTTCTCGCTACTCTTTTTCTTCAGACCGCAGCCCCAAACCTTTTTAAAATTGAATCCCATAAAAACACACTGGAGCCAAAACCAGGAGAGCAGCAGCATGATCAGCATGTTGGGGAAGGCAAATCCAAACCAGGAGACGAAGTTCACGGTGTCTTTGCTCTCAGGAAACAGCTCGTGCGTCTGGCCCAAGAGCACCACGTTGGGTCCTGTCCCGGTCAGGGTGGCAGTCCCTCCGATGCTCGCCCCGTAGCACACGCACAGTGTCATGGCCTTGCAAATGTTCTTCCTGTCACAATTCTTCCGTGGTCTCATAGCAGGGCCTCCAAAAATCACTTGGCTCCCTGGCAGCTCACCAGTCTTGTCAGTGTCCACCAGCTCCAGTTCGCCCAGGCCAGCCTCGCTGGCTGTGCTTGTGGCCTGAATCTGCTGCAGCACGGCCTCCACTATGGGCACCATCATGGCTGTGGCGGCTGCGTTGTTGATCCACATGGAAAGGAAGGCGGTGGCGCCCATGATGCCCAGCATCAGCTGTGCAGGCTTGGTGCCCATCCAGAGGAGTGTGCGCAGGGCGATCCTCTTGTGCAGGTTCCAGCGGTCCACGGCCACTGCCACGAGGAGGCCTCCCAGGAACAGCATGTTAGTGTCCTTCATGTACTGGACACACACCTGATTGGAATCCAGAATCTTGAGGAGTGGGAAAAGCAAGGCAGGCAAGAGGGCGGTGACAGCCAGAGGGATGACTTCTGTGCACCAGTAAGTGGCCATGACGATGATGACGTAGGCACACCTGGCAAACTTGGTGGGCACCAGAATGATGAGTGGCAGCAGCAGTATCGGGGTGAAGAACAAGATCACAAAGGACTTGAACTTGGAGACATACCTCAGTACCGAAGCCATCATGCTCTGCTTGAGGTTTAACCACAGCATGCTCCTTAGTGTTGGGGTCCAGCCGCAGCAGGTCCAGGGGTCCCCAAAGGTGTGGGCGGATTCAGCGAAGAAGGAAGGTCACGGAGACAGCCTTCAGTTGATCAGCAGCCTAGCCAGGACCGCTAGCCAGGATCTCCAGCCAAGTTCTGGCTAGGACCTCCAGTGAAGTTCTGGTTAGGATCTCCAACGAAGTTCTGGTCCCAGGTTCTGGTGTTTATTGTCTTGTTACATCTATATTTATACCAGCCGATTTTAATCCTGTCAATTTCTATTTCAAAGGTTAGGGTGTTTCTTATCTCCATTCCAGGGAGTAAAGATTATGTAGCTTAAGTGTGATTGTTTGTAGTTAAAGTGATTAACTACCCACCTGGCACTTAGTTAAGGGATTGTATCCCCTCCCTAACCTCAGGGAAAAATCCCCACCTGGGGAAACAACCTTTCTCAGAGAGGTGACCTTGGTTAAAACACATGGCGCTAAGGAGAGCAAACATATTAAGAACAATATGCTATATATGCCAGGTCCCTTGAAACATATGCTGTGCAGATGTTTCTTTCCTGCAGCAACTGTGTCAAGCAGCAAGGATGGACCAGCTTCCGGCAGTTTATTTTTGCAAAAGCAATCCACTCTATTGTAGCTCAGAAGACCCTGAGTGCTTAACTCATATGTTTGGATTTTGTGCAACTTTTCACAGAAGACTGAGATCAGAGGTGCTCCAGGAAGATGATTCCTGGAAACAGAAATCATGGAAGCCCAACTGGTTCATGTGACAGAGCTCCTGAAATTCATGATTGTTTTTGCAGAATGTTATGAACCTTTGCTATAGTAAGCTTAAAACAACTAAGAATGTAATGTTGTGCCATAAATCACATCTCACAGGAAATTCTAGTGTGGGCAAGCTACAGATGTATCAGACTTAAAAAAACACACACACTAGAGGCCTGATGCATGAAATTCGTGCAAGAGTAGGCCTTTGCAGCCCCGGCTGCCTTAGCCCTCCCAGCCCTAGCTTCATCCGGAAGGTCGTCCAGACTTCTGGATGGTTGTTCTGCTGTTCAGCCATTCAGTCGATTTGCATATTATGCTTTTACTAGAGGCCCGGTGCACAAAAATTTGTGCACTCGGAGGGCGGGGGCGTCCCCCAGCCCGGCCTGTGCCCTCTCGCAGTCTGGGACCCCTCGGGCAATAATGACCTGCTGGCTTAGGCCTGGTCCCGGGTGGCAGAGGGCAGGCCCAATCCCTAAGTGCAGCCCCTGATCAGGCTCAGAGCAGGGCTGATTGGGGAGTTGGGGCGCCACCCCCTGTCATGCACAGAGCAAGGTGGATCAGGAGGTTGCGATGCCACCCTCAGTCACGCTCAGGGTAGGACCGATTGGGGGGTTGGGGCACCACCCCCTGTCACACTCAAGGCAGGGTCGATGGGGAAGTTGCGGTGCCACCCCCTGTCACACACAGAGCAGGGCTGATCAGGGGGTTGGGGCACTGGCCCCTGTCACTCACAGAGCAGGGCCCATCATTGGGGTTGGGGCTCCGTACCCTATCAGGCACAGAGCAGGGCTGATCAGGGGGTTGGGGCGCCTTTCCCTGTCACGAACAGAGCAGGGAGGATAGGGAGGTTGTGGCCCTGCCCCCTGTCACACACAGAGCTGCAGGGCGATCAGGGAGTTTGGGCGCTGCCCCCTGTCACGCTGATCCCGGTGCCGGGAGCCTCGCTGCTCCACTGATCCCGGTGCCGGGAGGCATATTACCCTTTTACTATATAGGATAGAGGCCTGGTGCATGGGTGGGGGCTGGCTGGTTTGCCCTGAAGGATGTCCTGGATCAGGGTGGGGGTCCCCACTGGGGTGCCTGGCCAGTCTGGGTGAGGGGCTGAGGGCTGTTTTCCGGGTAGCGAGTGACTAAAGCTCCCAACCACTCCTTGTTTTCTTCTTTTTTTTATTCTGGGCCAGCTTTAGCTCTGAGGCCTCCCTGCTGAAAACATGGATACAATGTTTCGGTCCGCCTAGCTTTCAGTCCGGCTGGTTTCTGGAGTTTTGTTTACCTTCTTATTTGCAACATAGTAGATAGTTGCTTAGACTTGCAGTTGAGAGGCCGGCAAGTGAGGCGTGGAACGTTGGAGTCTGCAGCAAGCAAGCCTCATGCTCGCTTTGGTGCCTGGCTGCCGGCCGCCATCTTGGCTGACAGTTAATTTGCATATACTCACTGATTAGCCAATGGAAAGGGTAGTGGTCGTACGCTAATTACCATGTTTCTCTTTTATTAGTGTAGATTTTTTTTTTTTAAATATATTTTATTGATTTTTTACAGAGAGGAAGGGAGAGAGATAGAGAGTTAGAAACATCGATGAGAGAGAAACATCGATCAGCTGCCTCCTGCACACTCCCCACTGGGGATGTGCCCGCAACCCAGGTATATGCCCTTGACCGGAATCGAACCTGGGACCTTTCAGTCCGCAGGCCGACGCTCTATCCACCGAGCCAAACCGGTTTCGGCTATTAGTGTAGATTATTATAGATGTATGGGGCAACCACGTTCTACTGAGAAAAACCAATCTGTGAAATCTTAAAATCACCAAGATTTGATTTAAAAGAGATCAGAGGCCACCTCTTGGAGCCACAGTATTTTACAGGAGTAAACCTTGAGAACTGTTCATTCTACTTTTTCTCTTGACAATGAGGACTTAAATAGAAAGGAAGCAACAAGAGCAGGAAAATAAGGAATAGTGTGATGGAGTTGACACATGATTAGTGGTGGATGGTGAAGGGGAGAGAATTACTGAAATATTAAGAACTCTCTGTTGTGTGGAAATCTTTTTAAAAATATGTTTTTATTGATTTTAGATAGAGAGATAGAAATATCAATTGGCTGCCTCCTGCATGGCCCCCACCAGGGATTAAATCTGCAACTCCACAACCCGGACACGTGCCCTGACCGGGAATCAACCCGGTGACCTCTTGGTTCATGGGTCAACACTCAACCACGGAGCCACACAGGTGGCGCTGGAAATCCTTTTTAATGAAGCCAAAGCTTCTGTTTTGATTTAGACTTGATGATAGGACTTGCATGCTTGATAATCTTCCTTTTCACATTTCTTTCTTTAAAAAGCAATTGCATATTCATAGGCAAAAACAGATAGAGAAGAACACTCTTAGAAATTCTATTTATCTCTCTCTTTTTAAAATTCTTTATTGTTGAAAGTTTTATATATTTCTCCTTTTCCCCCTATTGACCTCTCCCCATTTATCTCTTCATAGTCATGCTGGGACTGCTACTGATCAGCAGCTTGGAAGCATGTGAGGTAGGCTTTCAGAAAAACCAGCCTCCTCTCTTAAGACAAAATGTTCTGTGAAGTGTATACTCTACACTCCTGCATGACATTAATAAATAGCTTCTTAATTATGTTCATGCACCTCTATTCTGGTGAGGCGACCAGTGATATACAGCAGAGCTGGAAAATCCCAGTGATTTATGGGTAATGACATAGGAGTATAGGCTACATTGAGTGATGAGGTATTTGAAGAATGATACAGCCTAATTTTTGTTAAGATGCTGCACAGATAAATGACTTACTTGGATAAATACGTCTGCATTGGCCTTAATGATAATTGTGCACAAAACAAATTAAAAAAGAATCCCAACAGAGAGCTCTCGGCACAACCTTGGCCAGCTTGCTGGAATTGAAAGCCAGCTGAAAGAGAATGTGAGGTAAACTGCTGTGGTATTTGTGAACTAGAAGACGGTACAGTGTGAGCTTTGGCTCAACACCTAAAGCTGGAGTGTTGTGTGCCCGCTATATATATGAAAAGGAAAGAAGTGGTGTGTGTTGATAAGTGAGCAAAGAGAGAGACTTAGGTTTCAGTTCCACAAAGGACTGGTGGTCACCTAAGGTCAGTCCTTGGCTTTCCTTCCCTCCAAATGTCTCCGTGCCATGATTCCAAGTTATTATAGCAGAGACTTTAATACAAGTATTAAAGCTTATCTCTTGGCGTTTACACTCTTATGGTTATAAATAGGATGCTAGTTATGAAAATGCATTGAAAACAAGAATGCTGTATAAAAGAGTTCTATTAATATTGTCATCTCTTGAAACATTGAGTACAGCAAGAATTGGTTTTAACCCACCTCAGAAAGCAGTAGGTTGTGAGAAAGGAAACTGTCATCTGAGATATTAGGAGAGAAGGGGCTGAACTATGCAAATATGATGAATTGGGGCCAGTTTGTTTTATTGTAAGACTTGCTCTGCCACTGGGAACTAGATTAAACACAGCCCCAAATGAGTACTGTGGCAGTGAAAGTAGGTGAAATACATGGACTCCTGATCACTTTCAGAAAAGTGAATTTAAAATCATCTACATGGGATGCTGTAGTGGTGAGTCAGGATGCTGCCTCATAATACATAACCCTGAGGAAACCACACGTAGGATTAAACTTGACCTATATAGACTTCACGAAAGGGAGTGAGGCAATAGTTGTAAGACACAGAGTAGAGATCTGAGGCAAGGTTAAAGGGCTCTTTATTGTATATATTGAGATATATATATATATATATATATATATATATATATATATATTTATTTATACACTTTTAACCATATATGTATATGTGTGTACTATATCTATATCACACACATAAATACATGTGTATGTGTTTATGTATGTGTACACATGAAAAATATACAAGAGATTTATACATATGGAAGTATGTATGTGTATGTATGTGTGCATACATGTTTACATAGTATAATAAAGATGGCACAATGGCAATATTTAAAGCAAAATGGAAAAATTGACAAAATCCCTTAGGAGTGATTTTTTGGGGGACCAGTGGGATTTTTAGGATAGCCACATAAACCTTTATTTTCCTTGAAAACAGAGGAAACTGAGGCAAACCTCTTAAAGAGATTTCTCCACTGAGAAATAGTGGCAAGCAGGAGCATCTTAGAGGAGAAGGCTTAGTGCAATTTTAACCTCACATTAAAGTTGTATTTTAGAATAATTTTTTGAAAGAATGCATCCAAGCATGTGAAACTGGGGGCTAATTACTTTATCATTAGTATCGAGTAACAGCCATTATCATTCTTCATAAAATACTATGGAATAAGTATAAGGACATTTAATTATGTGGATGAGTGAAATCATAAAGGACAATTGCTGGTTAGTTGCTTTCCTTAGCGATGCTATTAGGGGTGGCAGTTGAATCATCCTCAAGAAATATGCTGTTGGGCTGCTCTCTTTGGAATTATTCTGGGGAAACAAGGAGGGAGCATGAAGACCTGCCTGCACAGATTTTGCAGAATTCCTTATTCTCTGTAATGTGCCACTGCCTCTGGGAAGCCTTCCCTGACTTCACCGGAAGACCTCGTCTATGAGCCTCACACACTTTGCAGATATGTTATGCTTCTCAGCACATGGCACTTTAATTATCATTCCATGTGCCTGTTTCTCCTTCCAAACTGGGAGCTCTCTGGAGACATGACTGTTTTATTCCTGCCAATGCCTAGCTCAGGGTTGGCACGGACGAAGGTCTTGATGCAAGTTTGTGGAATAAGTTGAAAGCCTCTTCTCATAGAGCCAAAGGCAGAGCTTGGGAAAGAGGGCCTGAGGTGAAGTTCTCAGTTTTTCCTCTCAAGGGCATCTGAAACAATGCCATTATCTTAAAAAAAAAAAAAAAAAAAAAGATTTGCCTAAAGAGATTCAGTCTGTTGACAAACTCTTCCACTTCCTTATTTTCTCCAAATTAAAAAAAACTTCCATTTCCTCCTCTGCACATTTCATCTCATCGGAAAATATCACGTGAAGGGCGTGCTGGACTGTTTAGACAGCAGAGCCGTCTGTGATTCAAGGTTTAACATGGAACAGATCAGTTGTCTTCCGAGGCTGATTGACATGATCAGAAATCTCTGTAAATATGTCTTTTGAATTTCCCCATTATTTGCTCTACCCTAATGTAGGTTTGGGTGCATGTGACAGAGAGAAGAGAAAGGGGAAGTGTTGTATGAAATAGTCAAACTATTAGGATCCTAGAGCTTTCTCAATGTAAAGCTCTAGGATCTTAAGAAAACATATCTAATATCTTTCTCTCAGGTTATTTTTTTTTCTATGCATGGCAGATTTTGGCACCCACTTGCTCTCAGGGGTACATCTCTAAAAGGTGCACACCTAATAAAAACCCTGATTTAGAGTCATGAGGGGAAGCATTATCCCACATGTACACATAATGTTTAAGGATTATGATGAAAAAACAAACTTTATTAAAGGTCTCATGACTATAATGAGGATAAAGCAAAGAATTGGAAAAAAAAGTAAGAAAAGAAGAAGCATAAGTGGTTTATCATTAAAAATGGAAACAAATAAAAGTTTGATTCTGCAAATATCTGTGAAGGGTAAGGGCCAGTTCCACCTTTATATATAATAATACAAAAAGAAGTAGTTGCTAAGAGAAAATCTGTCAGTTTTGAGAAGAGTGGCAGGTCAAAATTGATATGAAAATAGTGTGGTGAAGGCTTGGGATGGGGGGAGAAGCTGGGCTAGAAGGGGTTAATGAGGAGTGGGGAAGGTACATATGTATAACTTTCAAAAAAAAAGATAAATTAAAAAACCTGATATGTAAATTACCAACCAGAGAAATAAACCAGATATAGTGTTCAGCAAGGGTAACACCGAGAGAGTGACCTATGTCTATAAGGAACTGGCGTAATTATATTGGAAGTTGTCTTCCCTCCCCACCTGCCTGTCTCTTGAAGACTAAAGTAAACACCAAAGTAGCACTTAAAGAGACAAGAAGCAGAAAATGAGAGCTTATCATGCACCGAAACATACACCTATGTATACAAGGGGGCTTTAACTACAGAGGGGCAAATGTCACTGGGTTGCTTTGGAACTCATCTCTCTTAGCATGACCTGTCCCCCGGCCTCATCTCTCTGAATCATTGCCTGGCTCATTAACCCAGGTGTGTGTGTGTGTGTGTGTGTGTGTGTGTACATGTATTTAGGATGACAGGTATGTGCTACAGAGACAGAACCTGAGATAAAGACCAAAAATTAGAGAGTAAGAGAAACATAGAAAATGGGAGAGGTATTGATTCAGAGTTTTCTCCACAATGCATTGATTATGTCTTTGTTGATGTATATAAAAAGGACAAGAAAATGAAGGGCCAAATGGTTTAATACTTAAGTTCCTAAGCATTGGCTTAAATTTCTGAGATTTATTTTGAATATCAGGATTTATGTCAAAATTTTTAATCATATTTGGCTTACAGACTTGCACTGGGATTTCATGTCATTTTTATCTTCAGTTCCTCCAAATATATGAAATGTTCATAATTTGTAGTTAACAAGTCTTATGAGATGCTATGACAATCTGGATAAAAACCACGGCATTGGAAAACAGATAAGTTGGCATCAAAGTGTGTCTTAAGAAGACCCTTCTCTTGGATTTTCATTGTCTCTACATTTATTTTATTTATGTGCTTTAAGATGGTCCTAGGAAGAACATAACCTGAGTTATCAATACGATAATTAATGTTAGCTATTATTTTATTGGATTTGGGCCCTTTCCAACCCTATAGCACAGACTTTCTTTTCATAATTTCATAGATAAGGAAACCAATACAATTTAAGCAATTTTCCAAAAGACTCGCTGCTGGGCAGCTGGGTGAACGACCCCTACTCTTTCCACTACACAACGTTACTGAACTCAGTCCTGAGTCACCCTAAGCTCCCAGCTTACAACTTGGTGTCATGCAGTCTGGGACTTTGGCTAATTCAAATGGTGATGGGAATGGCAGTCATAGGCAGATAGTATTATTTCCACTTAAGCTGATTATCCCTTTAATTTCATATTTAATTTCATGTGTTTTTTTCCTCTTTAGTACATTCCGACTGCAGATCTGGATAGCTCTTTCTCAGTAGACCAGCTTGCCAGATTTTATGCCCTAAAGCAGTTTTAGAATTAGTTTGCAATATATGTGTACTTGTAGGCACCATCATTTAACCCAGACATGTGACCCTCTGTTCTCTATTTTAAAAGAGATAGCATATCACAAAGATGATTTGATGGTGGAGAGGGCATGGAACTATTGTTCCTAAGTGCTTTGATCTTGGAGATGAGCAGCAGTTGACCTTCAAATCAGAGCTCTTGTAGTCTTTTCAGGACAGTCTTAGTGGGGCATGGAGTAGAGGGCAGGGACTCTGCCTATTGAGTGTGCTACAAGTGAGAACTGAGAAGGGCTGATGGACAGTTAATAAAAGTAAACATTATCTATAAAACTTTAGGACCTAAGACTTCTTAGTTTTTTTTGTAGTTTCCAACTGCAAAAATGAAGCTGTTCTCTGCTCCTTGTCTGCTTGCCTCCCCTCTTATCTTTGCCAAATCCCAGCTGGTGATAGCAGGCAGTAGTATTTGTTTTTTGACATCAGAGGTGGTGCCTTTCTAACCAGGAGAGGACCTGTTGACCTGGAGAAAAATCCATGGGGCACTCAAATGCCAAAGCCAATATAATCATCTTCTCTCTTCAGCTTTGATTCTAGTTTGCAAGACACACAAAGTCACCGTTGAGTTTCACAGTAGGATCTCTATGACCTGCTTGGCTTCAGAAGGGGCTGAACTTGTGGCAGACTCAGTCAGTTGCTTACTTTCCAGCCTGGTGTAAAGTGTTTATGAGAGTCTGGGGTAAAGTGATCTGGTATAAAGTGATTATGACAGTCATTTTAAAAAAAATCCTCACCTGAGAATATTTTCCCATTGATTTTTAGAGAGAGTGGAAGACAGAGGGAAAGACAGAGAGAAATATTGATGTGAGAGAAACAAATGGATTGCAGGCCAGGGAGGAGCCTGCAACTGAGGTATGTGCCCTTGATCAGAATCGAACCTGGGACCTTTTGATCCACAGGCTGACACTCTATCCACTGAGCCAAATTGGCTAGGGTGATTGTGACAGTCTTGTTGCTCCTCGCTGGTGACTTGTCTGGATGCACATGTGATCTTGTTTTAGAAAATAATCGAATGAATACCCAGTATGGGTGAGGAGAAAATGAGCCTGCATCCTTGGTAACATCATTGAGCCCCTGATTCCATCTTGAGATGGTTTCTCCCTGGTCTTCTTATTAAGTAATGCCCTTGTGGTTTAAGCCCCCCAGTCAAGTTTACTGTTACTTGTGGTTAAAACTGTTCCTATTTGATAGGATAGTCTAAAAGGGATTGTATATTACAGCTCACTTTTCATAATTTTCAATTTCAAACTAAGAACTCTTACACTATAATTAAAAGGACAATTTATTCACATAGCAAATGGTATAATCGATAACAAAATCCATAGAGAATGCACATGAATATTATGTTAAGGAACTGTACAAGAAATTAATTTAGCAAATACATAATGCATAAATGTGCCTTATTTAGTGCAATGCCAATTATCTGTAATCCATAAAATCATCCAAGCTAAATTATCATCCTCCTATATCACATTAGTATCAGTATTTGGAACAAATTTTGATATGCTGACATTTGTAGGTCAGTTGAACTATTGATGCTTGCATAACGCAAGAACATATTTCAATATATTCAAAATAATATAGCACTGGTAGAGGGTGAATTCTGGAAAATCAGGCCTTAATGTAACAGATTATTTATAGTTCTCAAGATATCTGTGGTCAAATGGGTTGGTAATAAAGGGTATCTGTCCTTTCTCTGTCCAACTTTGCTCTCTGGTGAAGACTAAAGGGACCAAGAAAATAGTCAGAGGCCCTAGGATGATGAGCAGGAGGAAAAACCGTGGGAGGCAGGAATTTACCATTAACTGGAGACTGGTATCTAAGTAGTGAACCTCCATGATATGTATGTTTTCTCAAGGACAGCTTGCAGATCACTCAGGAATGCCTGGCATCGCACAGTAAATAGACAGGCTAGCTCCCCAGTGCTCAAGTACTGAAACAACAGTTGCCCGGGGGCCAGCACATTCTCATTCCGAGAGCAAGCCAGCCCATATTTAAGGGATTATCAGGGGGAAGGACATTATTTCCACAGTGACTCAAAGCCAGCTGTGAGGCCTTCAGTAGTTTATGCTTCTTCTGCTCCCCTCTCTACCTTGGCATGCCTACAAGTGGGTGAAGTGCTTTTCCTGAAATGGCAATCACTATTAAATCCATTAGCTGGAAACCAAAATGTTTCCCTAATTGTTTAAAGTCTCATTGCGAAAAGGAAGTTTCTATTGATTGGAATATGAAAGGAAACAATCCCAAGTTCATCATTCTTTTCCTTCTTATAAACATAGTCAGATGAGACGGACACTCAGAGTCACCAGATTTGCTTCTTTAAAAACTTTCGCCACTAGACGTTTCTGGACTGCATTTCTTTGTGCTCAAGCATTCTGCTTTTTTTTTTTTTTTTATGTTTTTGTATTTGCTGACTACTTTCACAATTTTTCTAGGGCCTCTCTTATGGGCTCTGGATATTTTCCTTGTCTTCAACATTTTTATTAATTTTCAATTATTTTTAACAGCAGATCTTTGAAAAGTTACTCTATCTTTTAAAAGTTAGTTGGCTGAGGCTGACATATTTCAGAAGGAAGGGGTGGGGGCAGGAAGAGATTAGCCACAGAACTTATATGCTCATATGCATTACCCATGGACACAGGCAATAGTGCCATGATGGCCTGGGGAGGGGACTGGAGCAGGGAGGAAGGGTTAATGGGGGGAGGAGGGGAGAAGGGGACATCTGTAATACTTTCAACCATAAAGATAATTTTAAAAAATAAACCAAATATCTAATAAAATTTCTGATACATTAAAAATTAAATTAGTTGGCTGGGCCGTACTCTGGGAATACGGTACTTTTCCTTTCATTCCAATAGCCATTGCGGCTACTTTCAAGCATTCACTTCTAGCTATTGCCCAATATTTGGAATCCTGATGACACATTTCTTGGGCATGGCCTTTAGCTATGTATCCCCAGTTCCTTGAACAGTGTCTGACACTTGGTGAGTATCACTTAATATTTCTTGAATGAATGAGTTCAGGTGACTTATCAGAAACTCAAACCTTGATCAAATAAATCGAACCAATCAAAAGCCAGTCACACCCTAGCTGGTTTGGCTCAGTGGATAGAGCATTGACCTGAGAACTGAAGGGTCCTGGGTTCAATTCTGGTCAAGGGCACATGCCGGGTTGCGTGCTCGAGCCCCAGTGTGGGCATGCAGGAAGCAGCCAATCAATGATTCTCTCTCATAATTGATGTTTCTATCTCTCTCCCTCTCCCTTCCTCTCTGAAATCAATTAAAAAAAACTATATTAAAAAAAATCCAGTCACAATGGACTCTGCTATGGTTAGACAGTATCTTATTTGGTTCAGGCTCAGCTTCCTTGATAAATATTTGCTTCTCTCTTCATTGAATCAAGAGTGTGGGACAATTTCTGGGCAAAGAGAAAAAATACGGTTTTCACTTAAGTTTTTTATAATTATAAATCCTAACAAATATAACATTACCAATTAATATGTTTTGTAATTTTGATATTTCTAAAAGGGAGCTATAGACAAATATTACTAAGCCTTTTGTTTTATAGAGTGTGGCTACATCACTCACATTAAAGGAAATTGCTTATAGAAAAGTTAAATTAAGAGATTGCTGGTCCAGAGCGTTTCACAGGGGTAATGAAGGTGATGGAATGGCTGAAGACTGGATTTAATCAGGTTGCAGTAGTGCACTTGGCAGGTCGTATTTAATTTCTCCTTAGCTCATTAATTATACATCTTATTGCATTGAAAGAAATTACTGTATTTGATCATATAAAATTGAATTCATTTGATGATCATGATAAAGCATAGACTATAGAATATCAGGTTGGTACTGCTTTTCTGTGGTGTGACATTCACCACAGATATTGTCAGTTTCCCAAGTGCTTTAAATTATATGGTGGAGTTGCTGCCAAAATACTTAAAAGGAGAATAAATTGAGACCAATTTACTGATTCCAGTTTGGCCGTAATTTCATGGGAATAAGAATAGTCTATTACCCAGGTTCTAATAATAAAAAATCCAAAAGCTTAAAAAAAAATTTAAATTACAGTTGACATACAATATTATTTTGGTTTCAAGTGTACAACATAGTGATTAGACATTTACATAACTGATGAAATTGTCACCCTGATTAGACTAGTACCCATCTGATGTCACACTTAACTATTACAATATTATTGGCTATATTCCTTATGAAAATCCAAAGGATTTCAGTGTGATCTTTATGTTTTATACAGTGCTTAGTGTTGAACTCAGGTACCCTGGGCTCCTGTGATTGTATTTGAGCTTTGTACACTGGATAATTCTGTAGCATAATGTATAGAGAGTCAAATTAGCTATCTTTTTGGCTCTTTCCTAGTAACAATTCCTAGAAACTAGTGGAAAAATTTACCAAAAGATTAATGAAATGTAGTTTGGTCCGATTGTATAATTATAATTTTAGTTAGGTGCCTTGAATGACACTTTTGTGTCCATTTTCCTTTGTGTTGGTGATGCAGGTGTGAGTCAAGTCTGATTAGGTGGCATGCATTGAGTACCTATGTGCTGGCACTGTTCTAAATGGTATTAACTCATTTAAGCCTCACAACAACCCTGTGGTATAGGTACTAATACTATCTTCATTGTGTGAATGAGGAAAATGGGGAGAAGTCACACAGTGTAAGGGATTTGAAACTAGGAAATCAGTTTGCAGAGCATATATTAATAGATTGCCTTAAGTACCTCCTCATGTCTTAGAATGGTTCCTAAAAGTGCCAGTGGAATCGAAAACATCTATTTCAGACAAGGATTTTGAATATTATGTTTTATAACATAGAAAAAAATTCCCTATACCATGGAGGAGGCTGTGTCTTTTCAGAAACTGTATGTATATATATGTGTGTGTGTGTATGTATGCATGCATGTATGTATGTATGTATGTATGTATCTATCTAATCTATTTACTGTGGAAGGCAGAATCGTGTCTACTCAAAGATATCTGTCTCCTAATCTCTGGAGTCTGTGGATATTTTATGCTACATGGTAAAAGGGAATTAAGTTTGCAGATAGAATTAAGATTTCTAATTGTCTGACCTTAAAGTAGGGAGATCATCCTGGATTATTTGGGTCCCTGAAAGTGGAATTGGGAGTCTGAAGAAGAGTCAGTGTTAGAATCATGAAATATGAGGAAGATGTGACCAGCCACGGCAGGCTTTACAGAAGGACGGCCACAAGCCTAGGATTAGGGGCGCCTTCTAGAAGCTGGAAAAGGAAAGGCAATGGATTCTTCCCCTGGGGCCTCCAGAAAGGATGGCAACCCCGCTACATGCTGCTTTCAGCCCAGTGAGACCCGTGCCAGAGTTCTGACCCAAAGCACTGTCAGATACATCTGTGTTGTTCGAAGTCACCAAGCCCATGGTAATTTTTTACAGCAGCATCGGGAAACTGATAGATGGCCTTACTTTTTACCATAAGTGAGGAGCTGGCAGTTTCTCTGGTGGGCTGGGAGACAGGGCTTGGAGAGCTTTGTCCCTGATAAGAGACAAACAATGTAAGGGTCTCCATGTCAACGAGGAACTGACTTAAGAATTTGTTTATTCAAAAGCTGATTGTAAATTTATTGAGATAATGTCAGTGTTTCCTCCTCAGAGGCATCCCTGATAGCAATTCCTGTATGTCCTCCAGAAGTTTTTCACACCTATATGGGCATACACTTACGTAGAGTTTTTTCTCTTCAACGACAGTAGCATATTAGACACGCTGCACCTTTGCCTCGCACATACTGCATCTCTGCACCGATTTCTATATTAAATATCAGTTAAATATCAGAAAAAATTTCATGGTGGTGGAAAATAAGCAAAAGAGAATGTTAATGGAATTGGAGGGAAGGGAAGTAGGCATGATTTCCTACATTTCCTATACGTAGTCTTATGTGGTCCTACAAAACAGGTGCTCAAAATGTTTATTTAATGAGCGAATGAATGCATTTTGAATGGCTCGGTATCTAAACTAAGATTCCATTCTGAGGCTGTGAGTTTCATGTAGAAATTCTCTGGAAGAGAGCATAATTACCTGGGATCTGACGGAAACTTGGCTCTTTGATCTTAGGGTTCTGATCTTTGAAACCTGGGTGGGAATGGTAGGTGGTGAAGATGAAACCAACCTGACATTTCAACATTACAAGTGTGTCTCTGAGAACAGGAGACTTGACTACACCTTTAGCAGAAGGAGTTCTTTTGTTGGGGAAACCGCAGGAATGGGGTAGTTGGTTTTATGATCGAACAGGTCAGCCCATAATTACAAAAGTGTATGTTTGAGAGCTGTAGCTCTTGGGAACTCAACTGCTCTATATGACAGTGTTGAAGGGCATGTATGCTCTAGACCAGTGATGGCGAACCTATGACATGCATGTCAGAGGTGACATGCGAACTCATTTTTTTGGTTGATTTTTCTTTGTTAAATGGCATTTAAATATATAAAATAAATATCAAAAATATAAGTCTTTGTTTTACTATGGTTACAAATATCAAAAAATTTCTATATGTGACACGGCACCAGAGTTAAGTTAGGGTTTTTCAAAATGCTGACACGCCGAGCTCAAAAGGTTCGCCATCACTGCTCTAGACAGAGCTGCACTTCTGTAGACACCATACCCTTCAGATAATTTCTTTTCTAACATGGGAAATTGTTACTACCGATATAGAAACAGTTGCTTATTCTTATTGAAATATTTTGTGTGTCTTCATTTTCCCCAAGTAAGGTTAAGTGATAATAGGTGATAGTGAGGTTAAATACCATAGGTGACCAACTGCTGAGCTTTGGAAAATTTGGGCAGGAAGTCATTCTTCCCATCTCCAGTGTCTTGGGTTGGCTTAGAAGAGCGATGGGTTTTGTGGAACTTTGGATGTAGCAATACTGCTTCAAGTTTCAGGTGATGAGATTGCGGGGAGGGTTTTTCATCCCCCCATTTGGCACAGAGCCCAGCAGCTATCTGTCATCAGAGGATGGGAGACAGCATCTTTGGCATGAACACTTGAGTTCTCACAATGAACATCCTCTGCAGTGGCAGCTGGGATCTCTTCAAGAAGCTCTGAAAGCATGGTCACACACGCATACTCACGCATACCATCATATCCTTATGTATATTCTCTCTCTTTTATACAAACTGAGGTGTCTTAGACATATCATTTTGTGCCCTTGTACATGGTTTTATAAATTAAAAGATGAAATTGTCACTAAAATAAGAAGGTCTTAAGAGTTGACCATGATAATAATGTCAAGAATTAACATTCATTGAGCAATTACTATGCCAGGTACTATGCTTTATGTATATTTGCTAATTACTCTTGACAATTGCCCAACAGAGGCTCATAGGTACTTCACAGAGTAAGGAGCTTCTTGTCCATAGATGTTTACAAGCAGAGGTAGCGGCCATCTGCCCCAGATGTTGTAGAGAAGACATCTACTTTGAGAGTAAGTTAAAAGAGGTGATTGCCAGATCCTTTCCAAGTGTAAATACTGGCAATTCTGCCATTGAAGATCAAGTGCTGAGTTGAGTATTTGGAGTGTTCACTGATGTTTGACAGGGATCAATTAAAACTTGAGCTTTTCTCTTGCTTCTGCGTTGTGGTTGGTGCAGGTTAGAAGTGGTGAAGGGGTCATTGCATGCTGCTTTTATTTTTTATTTTTAAAAATTTTAAATTGATTTTGTAGAGAGAGAGGAAGGGAGATGGAGAGAGAGATAGAAACACCCCTTGGCTGCCTCCTGCACACCCACTACTGAGTGTCAAGCCCGAAACCCGGGCATGTTGCCCTGACCAAGAATTGAACCAGCCACCTCTTGGTACATGGGATGGTGCTCAACCAACTGAGCCACACCGGCTGGGCCATGCTGCTCTTATTGAATTGAATCAAGCTCAGAGTGACCTACTGTGTCTTTTAGACACAGTGTTTGGCCATGATTAAACCCAGTTATTGAGCAAATTGGAGGCCTGTAAAGGAGAAGCTCTGTCTTTTTTTAAAATTTTTAAAAAGAACTCTGAGACTTCTTCAAGTTAAAAATTGGCATCCAAACTTTTAACCTTTTCTTCAGTTTTTTTCCCTCTGAGCTACAATAATGACTTAAAAATGCAAATTTAGATCATCCAGATGTCTTTTAAAAATCTTTATAAGAGTTTATTTGAGCCAAACTGATGACATATGCCAGGGAGCAAAATCTCAAATGCTCCCCCAGATGTCTTGTAATACAGCTGGTATGGTAGCAATAAATGGATGCTTGCTGAAAAATTTTTATCAGAGGAGTAGTCTGTTAATTTCTTTGTTAATTCATCAGTGATTTATTTGTCAGGGACCATTCAAAATGCTAGAAAAAGAATCATTAATCTTTTACAAAAAATTCCATTTTATCTTTATTATGTTTCCCATGATAAAAGATTAGAAATAACAAATAGAACCATTAATCTTTACAAGGGGACTCACATGAAGAAACAACACCACTGAATGTAGTATCAACGCTATGATGAAGATTAGAGCCAAATGTGGCAACACAGCAGAGGAATGACTTTTAGAGATGGAAGTGTCACAGTGGCAATCATGATTCACCTGGGTTTTGAAGGATGAATAGGATCTCACCAAGCAAAGAAGAGAGAAGAGGTATTCAGTGAGGTGATATGCTCTGTGGCTTGAAGCTAGGAGAGAATGGCACAGTGCATACCTTGGGGATATTCAGTGTTAGCAGTGGTGGTGGCAATGGTGGGATGTGTTTGTGCTAGAATAGTATGGAATTGTGTGTGGCGGTAGAGTGGTGAGAGATGAATTGTGTAATCAAGAAGCTGGAAATTGAGAGAGGATTCTCCATAGAAGCTAGGCTGAGAATTATTATTTTTAATAGACCTTCTGTCAGAATGGCTATCATCAACAAATCAACAAACGACAAGTGTTGGAGAGGATGTGGAGAAAAAGGAACACTCGTGCACTGCTGGTGGGAATGCAGACTGGTGCAGCCACTATGGGAGACAGTATGGAGCTTCCGCAAAAAGTTAAAAATGGAACTCCCATTCGACCCAGTGATCCCACTGCTAGGAATATATCCCAAGAAAACAGAAACACCAATCAGAAAGGATATATGCACCCCTATGTTCATAGCAGCACAATTCACCATAGCTAAGATCTGGAAACAGCCTAAGTGCCCATCAGCAGATGAATGGATTAGAAAACTGTGGTACATCTACACGATGGAATACTATGCTGCTGTAAAAAACAAGGAATTCTTACTATTTGCAACAGCATGGATGGAACTGGAGAGCATTATGCTAAGTGAAATAAGCCAGTCAATAAAGGAAAAATACCACATGATCTCACTCATTTATGGACAATAAAGATCATTATAAACTGATGAGCAAAAATAGATACAGAGGCAGAGCAGCATCCAACAGACAGCCAAACTACAGCGGGAAGGCTGGGGAGGGTTGGGGGGCAGGAAGGGGGGGTAAGAGATCAACCGAAGAACTTGTATGCATGCATATAAGCATAACCAATGGACATAAGACACTGGGGGGTAGGGGAGGCCAGTGAAATGGCAAGGGGAGAAAAAAAAGGAGACCTATGTAATACTCTTTGTAATACTTTAAGCAATAAAAAAAAAATAGACCTTGACCCATAATTTTAAATGATAGACCACGGTTATTGATTTTAGGGACCTGTAGGGGTAAGGAATAGGACTTCCAGGCCAGCAACAGTTAGATAGAAAATTGACTTTTTTTGTCTGAACAGAAGTAGGGAGGCCAACTGCTGACATCTGGAACCACAAGCAGTTGCTGCAGCTAAAACTGAGTGTCAGTCTTCACACAAGGTAACAAAGAGGATATTGTTTCTTTGTCAGCCACATCCACACACACAAGATAGTGATCACCATCTGAGGTGTCACCTGTGAATATAAATAGAGCTTCCTGTTGAGGCCTCAGAGGTGCTCCTTTGGTGAGCCCCAACTGCAGGCTCTGTGACTTCTCCCCACAGGGACTCAGCCAAACCATGTCTGTCTGTGAGAGGCCCAAGCACTTCCTTCCTACCCAAGATCATGAGAACCTTTAAGGCAAGGATCACACCCTAGATTCTCTCTAGGATTCTCTGTAGGTTTGCCTTAAATGCTGGCTGAGTGGATTCCAGTGATGGGCCATCTGGAGAACCTGTGGATAGTGTGACCTTGGGTTTCACCATCAACTGCATTCACCCTCCTTGTCCAGGTTGACATTGACGGGCCCTAGCATTGCTTCTGTGAATGATTAGGAAAAACATTCAAGTGGAGACTAATATTCTCAGTTCCCTTATTTCAAACCTCAGAACAGCAGTCATTTGATTAATAAAACTAGTGGTTTAATTAAATTGCCAAAGAGTTTCCTTGGGTGGGCTCATCTCTCTTGCAGACATTTGAAGGGCCCTACTGGGCTCTCTGCTCTTTAAACTGAAGAGCACCCCTCACTGCACACTTCTCCAGTACAATCTCCAACCTATATCCACACCTAATTTTACCCATATCTTTGTTCATTCCTTGAAGGTCTTGGCCTCTGATGTTGGCTAATCGCTAAATTCATCTGTGCCAATGTGCTGGAGTCTAGAAATTCAACTTGAATTTTAATAGAGTCTTGGTGGAAACAGGGAATTTACTCAAAAGAGAGAGAGTATCCTGAGACTTTTGACCTTTTTCACATCAGGTCTCCTTTTTGGGTCTAGATTCTTAATTTTATTATCAGAGACAGCTCAGAGTAACTGAATCTGTCTCTCTAAACATCTTCCATTTTACAGGCTCTACAAGGGCGAAACAGACAGATATTAGCAATTCTCTGAAAGCAGATAGAAATTGAGGGTAGTAAAATGGTTCCTTCTCCTCCCAACACTGGCTGGGAGTTTTTGTTTTGTTTTTTTAAATCTACAGCAGGACTAATTGTGAATGAAATAAAAGACATCAAAAGAATCTTCCTAATTAGCTTAAATACTGATCGTTACCATCAGAAAATGAGTCAGCTTAAAAACACACTTAATTGCACTCTTCCTGTGTTGTGGGAAGCCTGGAGATTGAAGAACTGTATAAGGAGAGAAGGAAAGGACAGGTCATGAGGAGATCGTGATAATGAGGAGATAGTTTTGCCATCACTGATTTTGACGAATGACATTTGCTTGAGTGAATGCAAAGCCTTTGACACCCAGGAGGCTAGCAGTCTTTACTACACAGCCTATATATGAGTGGCAAGCACCATATGAATCCTCCTGTTGGCAAATGGGACACTGAGGAAATGGAAATTATAATACTACGAGAGGCCTGGTGCATGAAATTCGTGCACGGGGGGGGGGGGGGGTCTCCTCAGCCCAGCCTGCCCCCTCTCACAGTCCGGGAGGCCTCATGGATGTCCTACTGGTAGCTTAGGCCCGCTCAGAGAATGGGCCTAAGCTGCAGTCTGGCCTCCCTCTGCGGAAGGCGACCTGGCTGACCAGGGGAAGGCAGCACCCCCATCACCCTGCTGCTGCTGCCACTGCTGGCTGCCACAGCCACCGAGGTGTTTTCATCAACATGGACTCCAGTTCCTTCACCATGAAAAAATGACAACTTTCTTTAGGCATTTTCAAGATGTGTCTTTCATAGGATATGACATTTCTTTCTTTTTTTTTTTATTCTCACCTGAGGATATTTTTTCTATTGATTTTTAGAGACTGTAGAAGAGAGGGAAAGACAGAGAGAAACATCAATGTGAGAGAGACACTTCAATTGGTTGCCTCCTGTATGAGCCCTGACCTGGGCCCCAACAAGGGAGGAGCCTGCAACCTAGGTACATGCCTTGATCAGAATCAAACCCGGACCCTGCAGTCCCCAGGCTGAGGCATTCTCCACTGAGTCAAACTGGCTAGGGCAGGATATGACATTTCTTAGCCCTCCAGCAGTGGTCCTTCATTTTTTCCTCCAGGAGTGAGGTGGAAAAACCCTAGATCACCTTCTTGGATTCTTATTACCCAAGTTACCAAGAGCACTGCGAATGGTGTACCGGGAGCTTAGCCAATGAGCAGTCAGAAAAGGTGTTTCCTCTGCAACTCACACACAGAGGCGGGACTGCTGGCAAGCCGAAGCTGGCACCCCCTCCCCCCCTCCCCATCTCCAGGCCTGCTTAAGCCTCTGCTGTGGCTTGGGCAGGGCCTCAAAGCAAACATTCTGCCTGGCCACTCATGCTGCCCACTCTCAGCAGCCACACCCAGCCCCTGGGACTGGGGGACTCTGGCGGGGCTGAGAGGACTGGGAGCCACCATCTTGTGCCTATGGGTGCCACCATCTTTGTGACAGAGTGATGGTTAATTTGCATATTAACCTTTTATTAGATAGGATACCGTAAGTAAGTGAGTCATTGAACTTTAGGGCCAACTGTAGGCAAAACTGGGAGAGAGACCTTGGTGCCCTGTTTGTCTTGCTGTGTTCTTTTAAGCCCTCCATGATGCTCCTTTCTGATTGCACAGTTCTCCTATCAAAACTTTTCTTTGGCCAAAGGTGTGTCATTTATATGTCTGTGTGAATGTTAATAGTTATCTTCCTTCTACAGGGCACTTGACTATTAATTCTTATCTCTAATTATGGTACAAACATTTTTGAAGGGGCTCTCCTAAACCCTAAATGCCTAAAGGAATTATAGACATCAGTAATTAGCATAAATTTGATAGAGGAGGAAGTAAGAGGGGAACAAAATCTTTCCTGGTACTCCTGAAATCCCACAGGCGAAATAGCAGAGAACAACTGAATTTCTTGTGAAGATGCAATATGGAACACTGATTGATTTGGAAGTTAACCAAAAACAATCTTGTAATGGAATGTAGATTATAAAAGAAAATTACTTGAGAAAATTGTGTTGCCCAGTTTGGGGATTATTGATTAGTAGAATGAATGTCTTAGTTCAATCTAAATACAGTGAAAACAGTTTGTATGTCATCACATTTTAAAATATTCCTAATTATATAACCTTAGGTAGGGGTTCTTAATCTTATTAGTGCCATAAACTTTTGGACCTTGTTGTGAAGTCTATGGGTCTCTTCACAAAATAATATTTTTTTAACGCATAAAATCAAATGCTTAAAATTTCAATGAAAACCAATACTAATGAAAGACATTTATCAATATTTTCAATTGTGACATATGTATGCTTTATTAACCTATTAAAAACAGAATCTAGAGCACAGACTTAATGACCACATAACTTCATAGTAGTGATGAACCCAAATAATATTCCAAGGTATTTGTGACAACTACACTGTGATATTAAAATATTTGAGATTTCTAATGGAGATGAAATGACAGGTACCTGAATTCCTGCCGCTACCAGTCAATATTTATGCTAGAAGGGAATGCTGTGTTTAATTAGAGGTTAGTGAAAGGCTGTAGTGGATTTCTGTCTTAATAGCCTGTCACTTTATTGAGTTGTATGATGTTGCAGAGGGAACACAGCCTTTGAATCACAGCTCTGAGTTCAAGTCTCCCAGGAGACTACTTCCAGTGTGACTCAGCTCTTTTCCTTAACCTTTTAAAAATTTGTTTACTTATTTCTAAACTAGGGAAAATATTGAACTCTTCATGAAGTTACTGAGCAGACTAAATGATATAATTCATACTTAGCATCTAGCCCAATGTCTGTTTTAAAGTCTAGACTTTTCCCTTTAATAGTCCAGGGGGGAAGGGGAGTAGGTAACATGATTTAGAAAGTTTAGTCTTGCTCTAAGGTTCTAGTTCTACATAATTTGCTGCCTGAGGCAAGGTGGTGCTTTAGTTTCAAAAGAATTTGAGAAGGGAAATACATTGGAAAATGAAATGTGTTCTATTTTGTGCATATACAAACCAGGCCATGACTCTAGCTGTCTAAAACTTCAAGTCTGTACAATTCAAATTGGTTCTCAGGTAGGAACTATCTAAAGGCAACTAAAATTCTAGTGAAATCAGATAACATTTTAGAACTTGTAAGGCAAGCTTTTCTGGTTATGATGAAATTAAATGTGAGTTCTCATCTCCTCCAATGAAGAACTGAGCGAAGGGTGACGTGCAGGGGAACATGTCTGAGCCAGGCTGACAAAGAGGACAAAACCCCAGCCTGTTCCTGAGCCTGATCCAGGCCCTCACACCCAGGGTCATGAGCAAAGCAGGTATGAGATACAATGGCCAATTTCAGATGCTTTGCTGAAATATCTAAAACAGTTAATGGAGAAGAAACTTCACATCTTTCATCAGTGAGAAATTTCTTGAATTTAGCTACTTAAGCTGTCAAGAAGTTATGAGATTTTTGAAATTTTTATTATAAAATCGCCCAGATATCTGATTATGAATTTATTTGAAGTTCACATTTAAAAATCTTAACTATAAAAAAATAACATATAACTCATTGTTTAAGGCATAAATATTCCATTTAATAAAATTTGTTCAAACTTCTATTTTCAAATTTGGGAAGGTATGACCAATGTCACTTAAGAAGTAGAGCCCAGTGTATTTCCATTGACCTGGGATGTCCACATAGGAATTTATAGTCATGGGGAAGGCAATGGATCAAACCAGTCCCTTCCCCTTGACTTCTATAACCTCCCATGCCAACATTGAGAAACTTGGCTCCCACCATCTACTCTCCATTTATTTATTGCTCAGTGATAGTACTCATGTACAGAATAGTTATCCCTTACCCCTGTACTCCTAGGGGAAATAACTATAAATTGTAGTACAATGTTTATATGTAATTCCTTTTGTCTTTAGTCTTATATTAAGATCCACTATTTTTAAATTTACTTAGATCATCACTTTTCTCCCCCTACTCCCCTTCAGTGAGGTTATTTTATGCCTCTGTAATACAGTTAGATTCTCTTGTCATAGTCTGATTCTTTACTAAGACCCCCAGACTGTTTACATGCTTAAAACATTTGTATACATTAACGTTCACGCTTTGCTCTATAAAGTTCTATGGGTTTTGATAAATGCATAATACCATGTGTCTACCTTGCCAATATCATACAGAATAGTTTCACTGCCTGACCAGTCTCAGGTACACCACCTGTTCAGTCCTCGTCTCTCCCTCTGAAAACCTGGTGACCAATGATCTTTTCACTGTTTACTATCCAGAATGTCATATAATTGAAATCATACTTTTAAAAATTAAGAAATAAAGCTCCTAAACCCACACTTTCCTAAAAATACCTCCAATCACAATTTTCTAAAGAGCATCTTGTAATTTATAAACATTTGATGTAAATTTTTTTAAAAATTCAAAGTACACTTTATTACAATTTTTAAAAAATTTTATGAGTCAAAAGAAATAACTAGAAGTATACTGCTATATTTTCTCCAAATTGATAAGATATATACATAAATAAATATGTATTTTTACCTTTCCTAGTTCAGCTTTTTAAACTCTTGTTGCCTCCCCCCCCCCAAAAAAAAACAACTGAGTTTTAGCTCATGCTAAAGGGAACTTTAAAATTGCAAGTAGTAAAATTGATCTAGATCACGATGTCCCACTTATTAGGCCATCAAACACAACAGGAGATACGGTTTCTTGGCAGAGCACAAATGAGGCATAATTGTGCACTTGGAAGAGAGTGGACATCCTTATTGCTAAAAGCAATGGATGACCCTTCATATTCATCCTCTTTGATTTCCCGGCAGTGATTGAACAGATGAACAGTCCTCACTCCTGGAAACTTTGAGCTCTATTGGCTTCAAGTCCGTACATTCTCCTGTATTCCCTCTGCCATCCTGCCACTCCTTTATAAGAGGATCTTAAGGTCCTTAAAGCTCAGTCCTAGGCACCTTTCTCTTTTGCTGCTATCCTCTCTAAGTGATATTTTTCATTCCCAATCCTATGTAATAAAAGTGTAGTATGCAAATTGTCCCCTCCTCCAGGATTTTGTCCAGGAGTTCGACCAGGGGGCGGGGCTGGCCGGGGGAAAGGAGGGAGGCCCCAGCCGGCAGCTGGCAGCCACTAGGGACCCTACCAGTGCGCAAATTTCATTCACTGGGCCTCTAGTCTTTAATAAGATCTAAGTGCTTGTTATGAGATTCCACCTTGACCTCTCTCTTGATCTTATTCTCTGCGTGTCTTAGAACTTTAGATACCGAATTATTCTGAAAAGTAAAGTGACCCATTGCAAAGGGAAAGGACACATTTTAAGCTCTGTTTATTTATTTATTTTTTTTGCAGTGGCCTTTCAAATGAATTCTTCTGCCTCAATTAACTTAGATATTTCCTTCAGGAAATACCTATGCAATTTTGAGTTTTCATCAGGAAGTTATATCCACTTATCATTGTTTTTAACTTCCTTTTTGAGCCATGAATTAGCTATAAACATGCTGAAAGGAATCATCTGCTGATATGCTTCTGGCCAAAAATATTTGTTTTGGCCGGTTCCAGGGACTCTGTCAGTAATGTCTTTGGAAATACTGGTTACTTCCTCCCCTGGACAGGTGGCCACATCACTACTTATTAATTCACAGTGTGTAGGTAGCCTTCCACCAGCACAGTGTTTTCAGCAGTGGCTACACACTGTAATTACATGGGGAGCTTTTTAAAAGTACAGATGTTTGGCTCCCTTAGAGATTCATATTTAACTGACCCTGAGCGGTGCCCAGGCAGAGGTACTTTCCCAAAGATCTTTAGGTGATAGTAACGTGAAGCTAACTTTAAGAATCACTGACATCTGTACTAGAGCAAATGATCTTTGCATCCATTGAGCATAGTATTCAGTTCTCCTCATTACTCTCCACTGAGTGATCTTAGACATATTGTTGAAGCTTTCTGAGCCCAATTCCTCCTCTGTCATATAGGACGAATAGTGTCACACAACAAAAGCTTGTTTTGAAGAGTATGTAGTTTAGCCCAATATATCTACAACTTTATAGGAATTAATAGGGGTTTAACTCCAAGTACAACCCTTCTTTATGACTGAATCTCTTATTATTCCTTTCTGGTATCTTCTTTTTTTTTTTTTTTTACCATTAGTGTCATTTTCTTTTGTTCTCCTAAAATGTAAATATACCCCCATACTAACACTTTATATCCTGTTGTTGGTGATGACAATAGCCATGAGAAAGCAATGGTTCAGAAGTGAAGAAATAGTATCTTGTGTCAGCTGTGTTTCCCTCACTTAGTTCTTACTTGCTTTCTATTGGGTACCCGATGACTAAACTCAACTTTGAGCCACTGCCAGGTATTTCTTTTAATTTTGGAGCTGTATTAATATTTAAACCCCTTATCTTTAGAATCAATCCTTTGAAAATTCTTGGTTTTAACCTTCCAGGACCCTTTGACTGCAGTCACAAAATCAAAAAGAGTCCGTTCATGTGGTCTAAGTGGGAGAACATGAGTTAAATAAGCAGCTTTCTTCCTAAGCTGAGATAACTTCTATGAATGTTATCAAATTCCTCTTTTTGGTTGAATCAAGGGCTAATGCTTATGAGGCAGATAACAATCTATTTTCTCATCTATTTTGTGGCAGCTCATTAGATAGATAATTTTCCTAGGAGATTGTCTTGAGTTCATGAAAAAGTCACTGAGGAGCTAGTGATATCAAATGAATTATTTTGAAAATGCCACTTTAGCTTTGTTTTCAGCCCAATATCACTAAAACAATACTTTTTATTGAAATTTTAATTGAAAGCATTTCTAGGCTGTAATCAGTATAGGTATAATGCCATGTTATTACATAAAAGCTGAAAAACTAGATGTAAAGTTCAAGTTAATGGGGGAAAGAAGATATAATCAATATTTTGTTCACATACTGGCAATTTATTTTATTGTTATAAATAATGTACTGTTCAGAAGTATTCTAATCCATAAAGGGCCATCTTGAATCCATTTGTGAAGTGTTCAATTAAAAAAAAAAGATTCAGCAGTAATATATACTCCCAAAGCAAATATCATTAAAAGAAAATCAATATCTCATCTTTGACATAGAGAATGCAGCATGCTGTACTTTACTCAGCAAAACATAATTCTCTTCCCTGAATAGCTGCAGATCAAACAATTCAGGGACTTGGTAGACTTACAACTGTGGGAAGAGCTCAGGAGATTTATCTCAGTGCTGCGGCAGATGCAATGGCGTGAGCACACTCCGCCTATACAGGCTTCCTCGGCACACCAGGAAGTGGCATCGCCCGCCTGAGAAGACCCCCTAGAGCCCCTACATAGTACCCTGATCTTTCCTACTATTGGTTGCCCTATGGATGTTGTAAACTTCTGATTGGTCTGGAATGTTATATATACTGCTGCACTCACACAATAAAGTTGGATTTGCGTCACTGAACCGTCCCCGGAGTCGGGCATGCTTCGTTAGGACTCCGTTCGGCCTCACCCCCGCGGACCCCCTGTATCAGCTGGCGCCACGAACAGGGATTCCCGGATCAAAAGGAAAGTCGGCAGGCAAGCCTAAGGTCGGAAGGTGAGAAAAATCCCCCGTGGATTCCTGCCCGTAACATCAAACCCTGCACCACCAGCGATGAGCCGTAGACCACCACCACCACCATCACCCCCGGTAGAGGAAATGGAGGACCTGTCCATAGAAGACAACCAGCCCTGACGGCGGAGGCAACCAAGACACTGACGGGCCCTCAAGAACCTACAGGATCAAGCTGCACGCATGGCACCAGAAGGCAATCCGTCAGAAGGGACATTATTCCTATTAATGTGTACCATCATAACAGTGAACTCTCAGGCACGAGCACAACATGTATGGGCGGCCATACCTCATCCAGGGGTGCTCATGCCTGTCAGCGCCGACAGCCTACAATTCCCCGCTGTCCAAGTGTCTGACTGCTTTGTGGGCTTACCCTGTGATGGAGCGGAACCGGTCTCATTGCCATAGAACTGGACAGTATGGGCTGATAGCAGTAGCCCTAACCTCCTTAAGTGGACTCTAGATAATGGGACTGCCCTGGGACAAGGGTGGATATACCTAGCACCTCATGCAGTAATACCCAAGTGAAACACATTGAGTTTAGTTTCTTAAGTGATGCCCTCAGCCGTCTAACCTCCTGGTTAAACCCAGCCAACCTCCTCATCTGGGGAGTCATGATAATAGAATTTGCCATAGGAATAATATTATTTCGCTGTTTATACAACATGTTCAATAAGCTAAGTGCTCAGCAAGCCATGATCATACACGTCCAGCAGGCGCTAATAAGAAAAGAAGGGGGAGATGTGGGAAGAGCTCAGGAGATTTATCTCAGTGCTGCGGCAGATGCAATGGCGTGAGCACACTCCGCCTATACAGGCTTCCTCGGCACACCAGGAAGTGGCATCGCCCGCCTGAGAAGACCCCCTGGAGCCCCCACATAGTACCCTGGTCTTTCCTACTATTGGTTGCCCTATGGATGTTGTAAACTTCTGATTGGTCTGGAATGTTATATATACTGCTGCACTCACACAATAAAGTTGGATTTGCGTCACTGAACCGTCCCCGGAGTCGGGCATGCTTCGTTAGGACTCCGTTCGGCCTCACCCCCGCGGACCCCCTGTATCATACAACAATTAAATAATAACAAGAAAATGAAGAGAAAAATGTTTCTTTAAAAAAGATAGCAAGGATTTAAATATGACCTGGTGGACCATTTTCCTCTTATGATATAGAAATGACTGATGAGACAGTAACATGGACAACCATAATTGCCACCATCTTAGTTTTCCAGGGAATTAAAAAGAGGAGAAGCAGGGAAGGAGATCTTGGAACAGATAGCCAAACTCCATGATCTCCATTGAAGTAGGGGACAGCCATATATGAATGTTATCCTGTGCATGATAAGGAGGCCTTGTTAACTGGGAAGTCATTTATTACTTGAAGGAAGGCTGCAAATGAGTTAGGGGAACACCAGTATATTGATGCTGAACATAAAGGAACCATTGCTAACATATAAATATAGAAATAATGCCCAAGTCTCCTTTGGGACAAAGTTTCAACTTCCTTTTTGATTCCAGAGATTTAGGGGGAAGCAAAAATAGTTTGCATTTTAGGGCATTTGGATAAGCTAAGTCAACAAAATAACTTAAGGCTGATGAATTGTGAAGTGGTTGTCATGTAAACTTACTCTTCCTAATGTCTTATAAGAGCTTGTTTGTTGGCCTTCCCTAGCCAAACTGTCAAGAACATTTTGTTGAGAGGGTTATTACCTCTGCATTCACTCCAAAATGCAATGCTTTGAAACACTTTAAGTAAACTCCAATATAATAAAATAAGGATTCACAGAATAGCTTTAAGTAAACTCAATATAATAAAGTAATGGTTCACACAATAGCTTAATAATTTGGAGATGTTGTGTCCTCAGTTCAATGAAATGGCCAGGGAAAGGTTAGGATTATAATTACATCCAGGCAAATTAATATAAATTCAGTCTGAAGGAAGGTATAAAACTGGATGCCAGGCCAACAGGTAGGAAGGACAGATATCTCACATGCACCTTTGGTCCAAACCCACCCTAAGATCTGGGGCAGGTGACTCATAGAGATTCAAAGATCAAGCAATTAACCCAGGTTTAATTGGAAGGCAACCAGCAGGGATCAGAGACAATTTCTAGAAGATGAGGATGGTGGGTGGGAGACCTAGACTCTGAGGAACTAGAATATCAAGCATAGACATTAATGGCAGTCACTAAGACTGAATACCAGGGACAAGGAAAACTAGAACCCAGGATGGGACCTGTGGTGCCATGGGCCATCTGTGAGAATGGCTCAACAGTGACTCAGAGAACTGTGGGTAACCAGAACACCTTAGAGCACCAGGTGTCAAGCCAGGACAGTGCCTGCTTCAGAACAGTTTAATCAGTCAATAGCAGATGCTTCAGTATCACATGGGTAGCCAGTCAGACATGTTATTACTGGGGTGATTTGTCTACCCTAACAGAAATTTGAGTATATGGAACTTGATTTTATCAAAGCAGTTTGGTTTACATTTTTAGGAACACATTTATTGAATAAGATGTCTTAATCTTTTCCCCTTTAATCTAGTCACTCAAAAATTTATTAGTTGCATATTATGTCTCATATAAAAGGCTGTGCACTGGAGATATAGGGAAGCATATGACCTGATGCTTGCCTTTAGAAGCAAACACATGGGTGAAATGATATATAAAATACCAAGTGGTTAGTGCAACAAGAGAGATATGCACAGAGTACTCTGGGGTACAGCTTGGGAAGAGGAAGCTAGATGAGGCTTCCTGGAATGAGACAGCTACAATATGAAGTGTATTGGATGAGTAAACTTTATTCAGTAAACAGGCAGGGGTGAGGGGCAGTGCAAAATGGAGATGTCATTCTAGCCAGGAGGACTGCAAGGCCAATGTAGGAGGTGACGGGTAATAAGTAGTAAGGCAAGAACTGCTGAGGATTGGCAGAAAATGAGAAAGGTAAACAAGGGTTAGATCCTGAAGGACCTTGTATACCAGGATAAGGAACCTCAGTGTCATCCTTTAGGTAATGAGCTACTGAAGCATTTTAATCAGAGGAGTGAGAAGGTCAGATTTCCCATTGAAATAGCTCAGTCTGGTGGCAGCGAAGGACTGATTTAAATAAGTTGTCAGCCTGTTTTAAATGGAGGAAGCCTGTTGGAAGGCTGCTATACTGAGAAATGCTGAGAGCCTGAGCTAGAGCAGTGGTATTTTATTTATGGAAAGAAGAGCATAGATCCACACAAAGCACCTGTGTAAACATGAGTTTAAATTATTTTGGCGGGGAGGGAACTTATCTTTAAAGTTTGTTTGCAATAAAGATATACACATGTAAAAACGAATTGAGTTGTACACTTAAGATTGGTACACTCCATTGTATGTATGTCATACCCTAATAATTGAAAAAAAAAAAAGAAGTCATGCTTCTAGCAGAGGAGAGGCTAATCATGTTTGTCAGCAAATTTAATTTTTTTCTAAGAAAACTCCTAGCACAGGACCTTTCCTACTCAGATTCCTCCAGCAAGCAGAGTGAGTACTGCTGAGCAGTGTTTTCCTGGGGACTGTTGTTGCGGGTGCAGCAGTGAGAGACAGGGTGAGTGGAGCAAAGGCAGAGGGAAAGCCCATACAAGGAAGTGGTATCTAGTTGGAATCACTATGGGAAAGACAGGTTGTTCGTTCCCAGGGAAGCTTCTGAGGAACAGAATGAAATGCATTTTAGGGGAAATATTTTTTCATTAGCTCCCACCTTACTAGTCAAAGTTTATCCCCACAAGGAATAATTCTCTTGTTTTGAGTGCATATGTGAACACCAAATGGTTCCCGGGGTGTCCCTTGCTTTTTCATGAGCAGAGAAGCCCTGTTATAGGAGGCAAGAGGCACATATTCCTCAATTGGAACACTGGGGATGTCAGTGAGAAGAGCTGATTTTATTTCTACTCTTTGCTCCTGATACCTATGTATTATTTCTATTGAGGATACAGCATCATTTTTGTTGGTTCAGTATATGTACCACATCATGGAGGACAGCATCCCAGCCGTGTAGCTGGTGTCTTAGTGAAGTCTCTATCTCTTTCCCATGAGAGCTGATACATAGGCTGAGGGACTGGTGTTTACATCAAAGGTATGTGACATTCGAGTTGAGGCTGCATTTTTATATAACTTATTGGTGCCTTCTGGATCTGAGGTATTATTTCATTCATTCTATCAGTAAATCAACAGAGTATGGCTAAGCACTTCTGACCTTATGAACTCACTTTTAACAAGTAAATGGCAACACCCGCTCTCTGCTAATCTGTCATCCCTTTTGACACTAGAGCAGTGATGGCGAACCTTTGAGCTCGGCGTGTCAGCATTTTGAAAACCCTAACTTAACTCTGGTGCCGTGTCACATATAGAAATTTTTTGATATTTGCAACCATAGTAAAACAAAGACTTATATTTTTTATATTTATTTTATATATTTAAATGCCATTTAACAAAGAAAAATCAACCAAAAAAATGAGTTCGCTTGTCACTTCTGACACGCGTGTCATAGGTTCGCCATCACTGCACTAGAGAGTAGAGCTGTATGGTACCATTTTCTACTGTCAATACTGTATTGCAGAGGGTATCTCTCACTGAGTTTCTTAGAAGTGCTTTTTTAAAGACCTCACTCATGCCCTACCCATGTGTTCTGTTGCTCTAGGGAAGGGGTATCCTCTGGGCCCTCCCTGAGAACATGGACATGGGTTGGATTCTTACATAATAAATCCATGTTAACGTTCCAACCTCCCTGAGTTTTCTGACCCCTTTCTTAGTACTATGCTAAGGAAGTTCTGGCACGTTCCCCTCATTTGTTGTGGATCATCATATGTAACTTTCAAGAAAGCATCCTAGCAGTGTATTAGGACCGGTCCCCTTTTCAACAAATTCTCCCTGTCTGGTTTTATATCTCTTCCCTTGGACCAACACCTTCAAGATCCACTCCTACCTGCATTCTCCCAGTTCCTACGGTACATATTAGCCAGGTACTGCCATTCTTTCAAGTAGAAGCTAATTTTCTCCCAGAGTATGGGCGGCACACGCCTATATCAGCTGCGCTCAGACCTGACCCTGTGGTTGGCCTGGGGTAACGAGGGATGGCAGGGGTGGCTTTTGAGGAGGACATGCATCAGCATAAAGTGAGGGCCTTGCAGGGTATCCAGGCTGCTCTCCTTTGCTTTTAGCTTCATGGGGAGTTTAAAAAAATATGAGATGAAGATGCTCAGATTCATCCAGCAAACACCCCCATCCCAGGTCTCAGAGTACCTCCTTTTTCTTATAGGGACTTGGGTTTGGCATGGGTAACTCTTGCTGTTTCCTTTGCAATCTTGCTACCCTTAGAGTTAGATTCCTTGCCTGATATTATCAGTTTGGCCTGCAGCTGCAAGAGGCAATCTCCTTCAAATCTTCTACATTGACTCTCTGGCTTTCACAGCTTACTTTACACTGATAGTTGGCTACTCTGAGCCTATCATTTCCTGTTTTCAAGGTGAGTAATACAAGGAAGTATTATCTAGTTGGCCACTACCATGGGAGAATTAACAAAACCAATCTATTATTCTAAAATCAAATGATATAGCTGTGACATAATCCAGTACCTCACATTCAACTTATATCTTATCTGAATAAATTATTAGTTAAAAACAACTCAAACATTATTCTTGCACATCAATCAAAACAATACCCCCCAAAATCTACATATTCCTCCCACATTAACAGCTAAAATATTTTACTCTAAGTTTAAGTTGCTGAAAATAATGTAATTTCTGGCCAACTGTAAATATTGATGTTAAAAAAAACTATCAAATAACTTAAAAATTTTCCAGTGAAATCTTTCTATACTAGCAATTCATTAGCCACATTGTCACATATATGTGAACAAGATCACAATAGAACATTTATACCTTTCCTTTCTTTTTGACCTCATTTCCATTCAACTCCCCCCACAATTTTTAATCTAATGTAATTTTATGCTTGATTGTCTTATATTAATCACATATACTTTGCAAAAATTATGTATGTGAATTAAAACTTTAAAATTAACATTTTCCTATGCTGTTTCTAAGAAAAAAAATTTTTGTTCTGGATATATTTAACTTTATTACTATTACTAGAGTAATAGTGAATAACATTCATGCACTGGGGGAGGGGAGGTCCCTCAGCCTGGCCTGCACTCTTTGGCAGTCTGGGAGCCTCGGAGGATGTCCGAATGATGGCTTAGGCCCGCTCCTCATAGGACTGCAGTCAGACATCCTTAGTGCTGCCACGGAGGTGGGAGAGGCTCTTGCCACTGCTGCTACACTCGCCAGCCATTGGCCGGGCTTGTGGCTGAGTGGCGCTCCCACTGTGGGAGCTCACTGACTACCAGGGGGCAGCTCCTGCGTTGAGTGGTCAGTCCGCTGGTGGTCAGTGCGGTCATAGTGACCAGTAGTTCCGCCATTGGGTCGATTAGCATATTGCCCTTTTATTATATAGGATGACTTAAAGCAAGTTATCTTGAAAAAAAATTTAGTTATATAATTATCCTATATGATAAAGAGATAATATGCAAATTAACCCTTATGCCCTCACAAGATGGTTGCCTACAACCAGGCCAGCAGGGGGGTTAGTGAAGGACAACCAAACGACTGAATAGCAGTCTGTGTGGGGTGACCAGGCCGGCAGGGGGATTAGTGAGGGATGACCAAATGACTGAACAGCAGGCTGCATGGGGTGACCAGGCCGGCAGGGGGGTTAGTGAGGGATGACTAAACGACTGAAGAGCAGGCTGCGTGGGGTGACCAGGCTGGTGGGGAGGCTGTGAGGGGTGACCAGGCTGGCAGGGGGAGCTGTTGGGGGTGACCAGGCCAACAGGGGGGACAGTTAGGGGCCACCAGGCTGGCAGAGGGGGCAGTTGTGGGTGATTAAGCTGGAAAGGGGGGCAGTGAAGGGTGACTAGGCTGGTGGGGGGAGAAGTTGGGGGTGACCAGACCATCAGGGGAGAGCCTGGTGCGACCAGGCTGGCAGACCAGGCTGTGTGGGGCAACCAGGCTGGCAGAGGGGGGAAGTTGGGGGCAACCAGGCAGGCAGGCAGGTGAGCGATTAGGAGCCAGTGGTCTAGGATTGTGAGACAGATGTCCAACTGCCAAGGGTCCCGGATTGGGGAGGGTGCAGGCTGGGCTGAGGAGACCCCCCCACCCCTGTGCTCAAATTTTTTGAACCAGGCCTCTAATATATATATATATATATATATATATATATATATATATACACACACACACACACACACACACACAAAATAAACATTACATGAAAAAGGCTTCTGCAAATATACAGTCCTATGGGATCACAATCATAAGGTCTGCTGACCACCAGTGTCAGGTGACCCAGAAGTGTGTCCTGGGTAGCAATCACAAAAATAAGGACTTCATACATAAAACTGGGGCCCCAGAGGGAAGACCCGCTGCTCCAGACATAAAGTGGAGGCTCCAGACCTAAAACCCGGTGCTCCAGGCAGAGAACAGAGGCTCCAGACAGAGAACAGAGGCTCCAGACAGAGAACAGAGGCTCCAGACATAAAGTGGAGGCTCCAGACCTAAAACCCGGTGCTCCAGACAGAGAACAGAGCCTCCAGACCTAAAACCCGGTGCTCCAGACAGAGAACAGAGCCTCCAGGCAGAGAACAGAGGCTCCAGACAGAGAACAGAGGCTCCAGACAGAGAACAGAGCCTCCAGACAGAGAACAGAGGCTCCAGACAGAGAACAGAGCCTCCAGACAGAGAACAGAGCCTCCAGACAGAGAACAGAGCCTCCAGACAGAGAACAGAGGCTCCAGACAGAGAACAGAGCCTCCAGATAGAGAACAGAGCCTCCAGACAGAGAACAGAGGCTCCAGACAGAGAACAGAGGCTCCAGACAGAGAACAGAGCCTCCAGACAGAGAACAGAGGCTCCAGACAGAGAACAGAGGCTCCAGACAGAGAACAGAGCCTCCAGACAGAGAACAGAGGCTCCAGACAGAGAACAGAGCCTCCAGACAGAGAACAGAGGCTCCAGACAGAGAACAGAGGGTCCAGACAGAGAACAGAGCCTCCAGACAGAGAACAGAGGCTCTAGCCATAAAACGGAGGCTGTGGACGTAAAACCCTGGCTCCAGGTGTAAAACCGGGCCTCCAGCCTTAAATCCGACCTTCCAGACATAAAACCGGACCTTCTGACGTAAAACGTAAAACAGGGGCTCCAGACACAAGTAAAAGCTCCTCTCAGGAGATACTGTGCTCTGCCCCGGGGCAGAGGGAGAGTGTGAAGATGGGGCTTCAGGGCCCATCCCTGCAGAGCTGCCTGCAGGCCCCCAAATGTGTGTCAAATCAGAGGCCTGCCTTTCAGGCTTAAGCTCCAAGACAAGCAAATGGTGCCCCTCCAGATAGGTTGCTTCTGTGCTGGAACCCTGGGGTAGGTGAGTCCCTACATAAACTCTACTGGTTTTCTCAGTTAGATATTTTGGGGGGCTCATTGCTTAGGGTCAGGTCTTAAAAGTGGGGGTGCCCAGTGTGGGGTTCAAATCCTTTGCTTTTCAAGGAGAAGTAGAACGTACAATCTCAGAGAACTCTTTGGGGCAGCCAATAGCCCAAAATATATTATGGATTTTCAGATAAATAGCTCACCTAAATTGTTTTGAATTGATTCTCTTGGATTTTACAGGTAAAGAACCATTACATGCAAATGAAAATAATAATGATTCTGTTGCTTCCTCTTTTAAATTTATAATTTATTTTATCTTACTCATTTTGGTCTGACTTTTAAAACAGTGATAAATAATTATGCCTTCAGGAACACTTGTCAATGAAAATTCCTCTTTTTTTGCAGTTAGTATGAAATTGACTATTGATTATTGGATTTAGAGCATTTTTCTTTATTAGTGAGCAGAGGGCAGGCAGAAAATAAAAATTGGCTGAATTAATTAGAAAACAAATATTTATGAGACTCCTGTGTCTGTAGGGGAGAATATGATATAATTTAGAGAAGATAAAAGCATTGTCAGCCTTTAGAAAACTTTCCTATGAAGATGGATAGAATGATAAGAAGTAATGTTGGATAGAAAGAGGGAATGTTAGGGAAGGATCTCTACACTATTGCCCAAAGTTTACAATATTATACAACACTAATTTTGCCTCAATGTCCTGGCCATAGGCCAGGAAAACACCCATGAGAAAATCTACTATAAAGCCAGTAAACAACTGAAGAAACACATTATGAAGATATTTTATATTCATAGACATTAAAGTAGCCTCTGTGGTCAGCAGAGCACTTTCAACGGTGATGGAAAACCACTTGCATCTCCTAATTGCTTACTTATTCAATTGTCTTTTTTGACTTGTGCAGGAGCGGGGAATAAAGAAAAGCCAGTAATAACTGCATGATATGAAGCCCAAGTTCAAATCCTTGCTATATCCATAATTTACTGGTTGGCTTGGTCAAATTACTTCATCTCTCTCTCAGCATCAATTTCCATAGAAATAAAACAAGATACTTGAGTTCTTAGCTCTTCATTGTCTCTTTTAATGTTGAAGTTATAGAATTCTGTGATGGAAATTCCTATCGATGCGAGGTGTTTTAGGTGGTTATTTCAGCTCTTTGTTTGTTTTAGTCTAAGCTCGTTCTCTCTCTCTCTCTCTCTCTCTCTCTCTCTTTTTTACTTCTAGGTAGAACTAAGTATAACCATCCCTGAAGTACGGTAGTGATAACCAATACTTACTGCTATGTATGCTAGGCTCTTTCTATCCTCCCTCTAATACAAAGAGTTAAGTGATACAGTGGTTATGGAGTGAGACTTCTGAAGTTCAAAACCTGCTCCAGCACTTCCAGCCAGGCTTCTGAAACTTTAACAGGCACAGGATTCATTTTTAGGTCTTATTAAAAAGCAGATTTTTCCTTTGGCCACTGTAAATAATGCTGTAATGCACAGAGGGGTACATATATCTTTGCAAATAAATGTTTTTGAGTTTTTTGGGTAGATACCCAGAAGAGAGGTTGCTGGGTCCTATGTAACTCTATTCTTAAATTTTTGGGGAGACTCCATAGTGTTTTCCATAGTGACTGTACCAGTTTACATTCCCACCAGCAGTGAATGAGGGTTCCATTTTTGCCACAATCTCCCCAACACTTGTTATTATGTGTCTTGCTGATAATCTCCATTCTAGCCGGTGTGAAGTGGTATCTCATTGTAGTTTTGATTTGAATTTTCCTAATAGCTAGTGAGATAAACAGAAGTCAAGAACCATATGATTTCACTCATATGTGGGACATAAAACTGAAAGCAACAAATGAACCAAGAAAACAAAAACTCATAGACACAGACAGCAGTATGGTGGTTACCAGAGGGAAGAGGGATAGGGGGGGTAATAAAGGGTAAAGGGTAAAGGGCGTCAAATATATGGTGATGAAAGAAGACTTGGCTTTGAGTGGTGGGCACACAATGCGATATATGGATGATGTGCCATAGAATTGTACACTTGAAACCTACACAATCTTATTAATCAATGTCACCCCAATAAAATTAAGTTTTTAAAAAGCATGTTTTGATTTAGTAACCTGAGGTGGGGTTTGAGATTCTGCATTTCTAGCAAGCTCCCAAGTGATGCTGATGCTTCTGGTCCCTGAGCACATTTCTGTGCCTCAGTTTCCTCTTCTACAAAATCAGGATAATGATAGTAGCCCATCTATCTCCACTTAATGTTACTTTAAGGATAAGTGAATTTATGCTACAAAGAACTTTAATAGAGCCTGGTGCACAGTAAGCATTTAAGTGTTAACTATTATTATTAACCTTCAGATGAGTCCCACAGGAGAGGTGCTATTATCCATTTTCCTAGGGTGAAAACTGAAGGTAGAGAAGTTAACTTGTTCAGGAACAATAATTAGTCCTATCGTGGACGGATTTGACGTTGAGTGGTAGTTTTTCACGATTGCAGCAGGAAGCAGGTGCACAAAGTCCTTTTTGCATAAATGACTCCAAGAACCCAAGTTGTGAATCTCTGTTTCCCTCCCCTGTGAAGAAGTAACCACACGCTTCACTGAACAACTTTCTTCAGTGTCTATTTATTGTCAGGAATTTCTTCCCAAAGGTTAAAAAGTGTACTTCCTGTCACACTTTCAGTCATGCCTTCAGGGGACACAGAAATCTCTGTGATTTCCATCTTCTTGTATTGAAAGTTCTCCTCTCCAAGTCATTTGCTTCTTCACTTCCTCTCACCGTAGTTTCTTTATCATTTCATTTGTATTTGCTTTGTCATACTGCAGATGGAAAAACAGAAAGGATTCAGTTAATTATCTAGGTCAGTGATTTTCAACCATTTTCCTCTCACGGCACACATAAACTAATTACTAAAATTCTGTGGCACACCAAAAAATATATTTTTTTGCCGATATGAGAAAAAATAGGTATAATTCTGAATCATTCACATCGAATGACTATCGTTATGTTGACTGTTGTCATTTTTTATTTGACAATCTAAGGAATAAGAGGTCAGTGCCTATTAATAGTCAGGTATTGTGTGTTTTAAAAACTCTCGCAGCACACTGGTTGAAAATTACTGACAAGGTTGAGAGAATTTTCAAAATGATACTATATAGCCTTACTGTCAAGAATATACTGTATGTGTTATGAAATTCTTTTCCAGGGATGATGGATCGTCTGTGTTTTCTGCATTCTACTTAACCATTGGGTACCTCCATGTCAAGATTAACTGTCTTGTGATGGACTTGTCAGTGTGGGGAGTGAATTTACAACCTGAACTTTAGACAAAATTTTATTAAAGTGTATGATTTATATGCTTATCATCTGGTAACTCCTCTCTGCATTCAAAAGATCCTAAAAAGTGGATGACAGTCAATAAACCTAAGATGCTAATGAATATGTAAGTCAACCCTGGCTCAATGTTTTTGCTCCTTTATTGGAAAAGCAATGACCCAAGTCATTTTTATAGACACTAATGTTCTTTGTGTGTCAGAAGAAAGGCAAATTAATGTTTCTCATTCATAAGAACATTAATTGTTTACATTTTAAATTGAATTTGTGTTTGAGAAGGAAATAGAAAATATTGAATTAAAATATTAAGTTGAAGAATACACCTTATTTATTCCACCTTCAGAGGCAGTTGTCAGAGATAATTTGATATGAATCATTATCCTTCTGCTTTGCTACACCAATGCGACTGCTCCTTTCATCTAGAAAGTTAGTTTAATTAATTTTGTTCTCCAGGTTTTCACTTGAGCAGTTACAAAGTCAATACTAGTTGGCAATCAATGTATTACTGAACTTTAGGGGTTTATTAGTCACAGAGCAAAGTTTTAAAAATGCAACATGTCAGAACTTATTTGAACTAGTTAACAGAAGAGAAATTAAATCTCCCAAAATAGCAGCACTGGCAAACTGTACCCGTAATTTAAGGGGAAGTAACCAAATTTGAGAAGTGAGGACTCTTGCTCTAAATCTCAGCATCTTTATTATAGGTTTCATTTCCTCATAAGTTTTTTAAAAGGCATGTTAAGAATGAATGCTCTTTGGTTGTATCTTTGGACTGTAAAGAGTAGTTTTTCATAGTTTCCTGGCACAAAGTGGTTGAACATGCTTGCTTGTTTATGTATTTATTCATTCATTCCATATATATGTATTGAGATCATACTATGAACAAGCCTTGCTGATGGATTGTATGTGGGGAGTCTGCAAAAGTGAAAGATCAAAGACTACCCTAGGGCTTTTGACTGGATAATTGGAGTAGTAATGGGATATTCTTTCATTTTTTGAGAGAGTTGGATTTGGCCACGTGAGTGAGCTTAGTGGAATGCTGAGTTAACAGCCTGACTAGAGGGATTGAGACTTTGGAGACAGCTACATAGCACAGGCATATCCTTTGAGGAATTTTTCTATAAGTGAGAATAAAAAAAAATAGGTAAGGTGCTGGCAGGAGATTGTGGGATTAATTAAGGCATTTTAAAGATGGGAAATATTACAGCATAGTTGTAGGCTGATAAGAAAACTGTTATTGTAATTAAGCAAGTGGATAATTGCAGGAGCAACGTCTTTGAGTGGGGGTAAGGGAATGGAATCCAAATAATTAAAAGAGGGGTTAGCTTTATATAGAGTATGAACAGTTTAACCATGTAACAGGAAGGAGGGTGGAGGGTATGAGTACAGATGTAGGGAAGCCAGTAAACTTGGTGTAGGAAGTATATGTGAATTATTTTCTAAAAGATTCTATTTTATTAGGAAAATAAGAGGCAAGTCTTTTAGCTAAGAGTAAGGATAGAAAGAGTGTGGTGGTTTGGGAAAAGAAAAGAAAGTATAAAAAATATCTGCAGAGTGAGAAAGTCAAAGGAATGTAGAAGATTGCTTGGCAGTATCAGCCTTTTTGAATTTTGAGGTTATACTTGAAAAACCAGTCAGCATTGTTTTAGCCATTCAGCCACTCAGTTGCAAATGGGTGGTAGACCTAGAGTTAGGTTCCAACAGGTTGGAGTTTTATCAGACAAGTATGAAAGAAGCAAACTAGATGAGGGTGTATGCCAGGGATAATTAAAATGATGAGTCTTAGATCTAAATTGTTAAAAAGTGAGACTTGTGAAGGGTGGGTGGTCGTACCAATGCAGTTTTGGAGTAAGTATAGGAAAAAGTAAGCTGGAAAAATAGAAGTTAGAGATTAGAAAATGGTATTCTTGAAATTGAAATTATAGATCTCAGTCACTAATGACAGATCTAGTATAACCACGGAAATGTGTGCTTGAGGTAAGGTGGAGGGCAAGATCAATTGTAAAGAACAGATGAAGACACTGATATGCCATAGTATTCCATAGTATTAAATGGGTCAGTTACTTGAATATTACAATCACCAATAAATCACAGGAAAAGTGATGGAAAGAACAATGCAATCTAAGGGTCAAACTTCTCAAGAAATGAGAGGTTCTGATTGGGAGGATGGTAGATAATTGGTAGGGAGGAATGGCAGCTAGTAAATATATTTTCATAGTCACAAATTCCAAGGGAGTTTGCACAGCATGGTTGTATATTTTACTCTGGCAAATTTAAGTTTTCAGACAGAGACCTATACTAGGCAGATTAATCAATGGAACTGGAACTTTTGCCATTTAGATGTGCTACAGTGAGAAGGGAGAAAAAGTGAAGAGTGTTTCTAAGGCAGTAATTCTAATGAATGACAAATGGAATTCAAACTGGATAAGAAGACCAGGGAAGCCATGAGCAGAGTGATCAAGAAGGAAAGGAGGGTGACAGCATGTTGGAAGTTTCAATAACTGGAAGTGAAAATTGCTGGAGAATGTGTATAGAGTACAGGAGCTGAAAGCTTAGAACATAGCATTCAGAGAGTGGGAAGCTTGAGGCTGAGATTTTGGTGGTGGTAGTTCATGGAGATAATAAGATAGAGTGAAAGACTGGGCTGGAATGGAGGAAACAATTTTTGGATCCATGGAGATGGAAAGGCTTACATAGCAGAATGTTGATGTCATTAGATTTTTTTTTGGCGGGGGGGGGGGGGGGGGGGGTTGGTTAGGAGTGGGGATGGGAAGAAACTTGTGGAAAAGGTGGTAATCAGTGATGGGGAGTGACCTGGATTTGTAGATGACAGTAATAAGTAGGGAGAGTGTGATGGCTTGAACTTCAAAATACCTGAGCTTTTGAGCAGAGAAAGAGAACAATGGTTTAGGAGGAGCAATGAGAGCAAGGTGGACATCTGGTCTACTTCTAGACTTTGAGGTGTGGAGGATATGAGAAGAAGAAAACCTTTGCTCAAAAGTCCTACAGAGGAGACCATGTCACCAGAAGGCAGCCAGGAGAAGGCAGTTTTCAGAGAAGAATTAATTCTATTAGGTTGCTGGGGAAGCATAACAAAGTATAACATCCTGAGTGGCTTAGAACAACAGAAATTTATTATCTTAGCAGTTCTGGGGGCCGGAAGTCTGAAGTCAATATGCTAGCGGGGCAGTGTTCCCTCTGAAGCACGAGGGAAGGCTCGGTTCCAGACCCCTCTCCCAGCTGCTGCCTCCTCGGCTTGTGGCAGCGTAACTCCAACCTAGTATTCTGTGTGCCTGCCTGTCTCCAAATTTTCCCTTTTTATAAGTCACCAGCCATATTGGATTAGCAGGCCACCCTACTCCAGTATGACCTCATTCTAACTTAACTAATTATATCTACAGTGACCCTGTTTCCAAATATATAGCACTTTGAGGTACCGGGGGGTCAGGACTCTAATGTATAAATTTGGGTGAAAGTCGGGGAACACAATTCAACCCATAACAGGACTGTTTGTTGATGGCAGACAAGGGGACAGAGTGCAAGGGTTTTGGAGGTAGAGGGTGATTGGGAAAGTAAGTCACAGTAATGGAAATACAGAATGCTTGGGATGATAGATGACGTGGGAGCTCAGGTGTCTGGTTAACAGATAACAGGGAAGTGAATCATGATGGTGTTGGGCCTGATGGCCAAGCAGGATGATGAGGGGCTACAGGGTAGATGTTCTCTCTTGCAGTTCTTAGCCAGGTGGCGGACAAAGTTGGAGTGAAAGAGCTCTTAGCGCACTTGTCTCAGGAGCAAGAGGAACTCAGAGAGTTTTTTCCTCTCGTTCTGAGAGGTGTGGTAAACTTAGGGAAGGCCATTCTCACTAGGAACATGAAACTGGGACTGCCTGTCCTTTGCAGGGATTGTGTTGTGGTGGCCAAGACATAAGAAGTGAAGTGTCTTTCTCATCTGATAGGTTGGCACTGTGGTACTTTTCATAATCAGGTGACTTCTTGACATTACAAGTATTTGTCAGCTATAGAGTTCAGTATAGTGTATGGTATTATGGAGAGAGTTCCTTAACATGGTTCAGTGAAATTCATATTTCAAGGGGAATGTTTATTCTTAAAGGTAGAAACTTTTCTTGGGTGTGAGTACCTGGAGTTCTTTAACATGTTCCTTACGACAGCGGTTGCCAACTGGTGGTGTGCGGGCCACTGGTGGTCTGTGAGGTCCGAAAAGTTGGAGACCGCTGCCTTATGATATGCTGTTGCTGCTAAGTGCATTTCCTATGTTCAGGATGGGCACAGTGGGGCCACTATCAGAATGGGTTTCACAGATTTGTCAAATAGAAAAAAGACTTGGGTGTCCATCTAGTTTTCCTTTCTATATTCGTATTCCACCTGCTGATACTTTTTCTTCCACTCCCCAGGGCCTCTTTACTCTCCTAATTTACTCTTCCTGTTTCTCCATTCTCTTCATGAGCTGCCTCAGTGATATGGCAAAAAAATATTTTCATTGAACTAATTGATATTACAAAAAGAAAAGGGAAGAACAAAAGCTGAAAAACATTCACGGTTAACTATGGCATTAGATATATTCACATGGTTACCTCTTAGTTTAAATTACTCCTCCGAAGAAGGAAAGGAATGGATCCTCTTTTATAGATGGGGAAACTGAGCCACAGAGAATTAAATGACTTTGCACAAGGTTATACATCTAGTTAAAGGGACACATTCTTGATGGACCTTAAGTTACCCTTTCCCTCATTACATCATTACTTCCTACTGTAGCAAATGAGTGGCCTCCTTCAAGTGTCTTTTCATTGAAAGAAGATGCTGCCTAGTGTAATAAAGGCGGCTCCCTGGTCTATAGGGCAGAGACCTGGCATTATATCTGGCTTTATCATTTAATAGCCGTGTGATCCACTAGTGTCAGCTGTAAAATAGGGCCAACAGTATCTACCCCCAGGGTTATGGTGATGCTGAATAAATGATATAAGAAAGAACTGAGGAAATCAGTGCCTGGCATATTATATGTTTTAATGATGACTTTTTCCTTCTCTTTGCCATTAATTATTTGGATCCAGAGCCAGAACGCTTGTTAAACCAGAAGAAAATAGTCCATAACAATTGGTAGTGGTGGACTAGTGGGTAGGTGAGGTGGTTGGGAGATTTTCAGCATAGCTCAACTCCCATCAAGGCCAAAAGCCCAGATCTAAAATTTGGCCCTAGTTTGTGAGTTAGAATGCAATATTATTATGCCACAGGAATAAAATCTCTAGTCAAAAGGCTCACTGATTCTGATCCCTCCCAAATAAATTCGATCTCACTTTTGACAGGTCTCAATGAATCAAGCATTGCCATATTCAGGGGGAATTCAGGAACATTCAGCAATTTTCTCTCTATAAGAGCTACAGGAATTCCATTGGAATGTGAGCTGAGTACACAACAGAAATGGGAAGATGAGACTCCTAGTAAATTTTAACTCCACATAATTGAGTCACTGACTCCTGGAGGCCAGCACTGGAATCTGCTAAATGGTAGAGCCTGGAGTTGGCTCCTATGGCAGGAACCTCAAACTTTAGTGTCCTCAGTAATCTCTAGGGAACTGTGTTAGAAAGCCCTTTGCTCAGAGATTCTAAACCACTAGATATTAGGTGAGACCCGGGACTCTGCATTTCTGCAAAGTTCTTCTGGTGATTTTGATGCAAAGGATCAATAAGCAATACTTTGAGAAATACTGACCAATTAATACAAGCTTATCATATTTACAAAATGCAGTTGTTTTAAGTGTGTGACTAATTGCTTTGCATCATTATCCTTTGTCCTTGACTTGCTGTACTTGGCACCTTGAGATGCACATGAATGGGGGTTGGATCTAACTTTGTGGATGAAATAATCTTGGAAAATTTTACCTGTAAAATATTAGCACTTCAAGGAAGGGTCAGCATAAATTATTTCTAATATTGGCAGCAAAATATGTTGTACATTTTTTTCTATTCCCCCCCTGCCTTTTGAATCTCAGATTCATTTTCTTTGCAAGAGAATGCTCAGTAAAGGAAGTTAGATGCATCACTCCTAGGACTTTTCTACAAAATTCAATGATGCTGATCTAAAGTCTTTCCTTTAATTGGAGATCTCTTAGGGGCATAGAATCAGGAATCAGATTTATAAGGCTGGAAAACTTCATCAGATGCCATCTAGTGTGTTCCTCGCCTTTGGCAGGATCACATCTAAGTCAATTTGTTGCAATTGTCCTTTCAAGGGTACCTGCACCTTCATTGCATTGCACCCATGTTCTGACAGCCCTGGGCCCTAGATTTCAAAGGTCATTCCTCTGTGCACTGGCTATTCATTGTAGAGGATTAGGAAGGCAGGAAGAGGCACCAGGTCTTTTAACTAACATCTGGAGACTTTGCTATGATTGGCCAATGTAGTCCTCATGAACAATGAAAGGATGATTGGGCGGAAGAGGCATCAGTACCTGTTCTCTATACTGAGCCCCAAGGTGTGCTAGGAGTGTTCCCTTTGCTTGGACAGTGCTGCTGCTCCATGTCCCCTCCTTCCCCCAAAACCACCCAAACCAATGGGGTGATAAGGGATTCAGACAGTAGAGGTTAATGATATTCAGGTATAATCTTTGATTTTCATATTAGCAGAGAATTCTTTTGAATTGTCCTATTTATCATAAATTTTTCTATATTAGCTTCTCAAGAGGCATAAGTAATAACAGTAGGCAAAGCAGGCCAGGAATGGGGACAAGAAATAGGCCAACTATACCCTGAATGAACAACTCATACAAAATCAGAGTTGAAGCAGTTTTGTGTTAGGATGTCATGGCCACTCACTGTCCCCCAGCTACGCCTGTGCAGCCCCTAATAGGGTGCCCTATACATAGAAGGTGTTCAATAGTGCGTATAACATGTTTGATTCAATTCAGCGTATCAGTGAGATAGGAGTTCACTTGGATTCTTTCAGTTCTGAGGTCAGAATCACGGGATTTTTTACTACCAAGAGGTGAAAAAAGTCCCTCCCCTCCTCAAGAGTAGAAGAAGGTCCTGGGGTGAGGCTGAGTGGTGTGGAGTGGCCGGTAACACCCCACAGATGACCTCTACTATTGGGGAAACTCCCTCTGCGGGGAACTCAGTCATTGACACCAATCTCTTTTGAGACATAGGAATGAGTAGATCTTGGAACGTCCATTGATGGGGGAAGTGCATTTACCAGTAGGTGGATTTGGGGGCGGCAACCTAAGGGGATTTGCTAGAGTGGAACAAATACCACAACACCACATCTCACCCCCTGTGGGCGCCTGGACTTAGAATGTGGCCAAGTTGGTGTTCAGAATCAGTCAGCCAGCCTCACTCAGTGTGTCTACCCTGGGCTGACAGCGCCAAGGACTTGGAGAAAATGCTGCACTGACAGGAAATAAAATCATTCCAAGGCTTTCTTTAGCATCTTGTCTGTGTCTTTCAATAAATATTTATTATTTTGGTGAAAAGAAATTTGCTGGTGTGTCATATTCCATCTTCTGGGAAGAAAATATTGAGACAAGAGGGCATTTATCACTCTAGAGTTTATTGGCTTTTACTGTTTACTTATCCTTGAAAGGAAAACAGTCCCACACCAGGAAGTGCTGCCATGACAGCCAAGCCTCCAGATGCATGACAAAAACTCAGGCAGTTGTAGTGGCCTCATTTTTCAGAAAATGGTTCTGCCCTCCTGAGGAGGCAGTGCTCTGCTTCTTCCCTCATCTGTTTCCGGGCTACCCTCTTCCTGGGCTGAGATCCTGGGAGAGACACTTGTGGTTGAGCTTCAATTCCTCCCTTTGCAAAATGAGAGATTGGACACGTGAGCCTCGATGCATTTTTCATCTCTAATGGCTGTGTTTATTCCTGTTTAAAATTGGGCTCTTTTTGTATATTATGTTAACAAAGTGAAAACCCCACAAAACCCAGAACTCTTGAAAGTATAAACTAAAATCTGTCAGCATTCCTTGTACTGTGGGTGAGCAGCTGAGAGAAATGTTGATTGGAGATGGACACGCCTTTCTCTCAGGCACAGAAGGCACAGGGCTCTCTGTGGGAGGGCTGGATCTTACTGTGAGCCTCTGGAATGCAGTGCCCAGGGCGTCAGGTTTCTGCCCTTGGACGAGTGTGGAGAGAACTGAAGTCTTATTTGTGCTTCTACTAGAATCCCCATCTCCTACCACTGCACCCCATGCATATCTCTCTCTCTCTCTCTCTCTCTCTCTCTCTCTCTCTCTCTCTCTCCTGTGTAGGAGTTTTTGTGTCTCCAATTAACATTTATTCTCTATTTCAGCCTCCACCCCTCCCCCTGTTTCCTTATTTTTTTTGTCACTTATTATTTTTTTTAAATTTAAATTCATTATTGTTTAAAGTATTACATGACTCTCCTTTTTTCCCCATTGACCTCTCCCCAGCCACCCCCACCCCCCAGCACATGCCCTCACCCCCCTACTATCCATTGGTTATGCTCATATGCATGCATACAAGTCCTTTGGTTGATCTCTTACCCCTGTCCCTTATTCTTTAGAGAAAACATACATTATAGCTCTTATTTTACTTTTAAAAATGTCTTTACTTGACTTCCTTAAACCTTAATTCTTAATGAAAGGACATTGAGCTTTTAAAAATAAAGATGTTATGCCACACACTCTAAACTTATACAATTTCCTGTGTCAATTATATCTAAATGAAACTGGAAATAAAATAAAGATGGAGTTAAATTGACTTTCACAAATATGGCCCCTAATTTACATTTTTCTCTGTGAAAGTAGTTTCCAGAGCCAAAAACAAAAAAGCAACCCAAATCCCAACACAGGCACACAAAAGGGCTTCTCCACCTTCCTGTTAAAAGAAGATATGAGTGAAGAGAGATGTTGATATAATCCCCACATGGGGAAAATGTTATTTTACCATCTGCAGCTTTTTAGAGACAGGTAACGCTCCCAGTTAGCAATGTTTTCTTCACTTTCCAGAGGACCATGGGCTTGGTGTTGGGCATTTGGAACAAGGCTCCAAGCCTTTGTAGAATATTCAAGAAGCCTGAAGGTGGGGATTGTGGTGAGGGGTGCTCAAGCGGGCACATACACAGGCTTCCCCATCCTGTCTATAGCCTTGCTTTTAACAGGCAACTCCTTACCTGACTTCTTAGCATGTTGGTCTCCAAGTGAGGTTTCTTTTTTTTTTAAATCTTTATTGTTGAAAGTATTACATATGTCCCCCTTTTTTCCCAATTGATAAACAACTTCTCTGCTGATCTCATGCAACCTCTTCCTTTTACAGATGAAGAAAGAAGGTTCATGTTAAGGAGTGTGACCCTGTTATGGTAAATAATACTACCATGGGTACCACAGTAATAGAAGCACAGCCTCATTTTGAGGCGGGGACTCTAGGCCAGTGGAGTATGTGAGGCCATTGTGTTCTGCTCCATGTATAGAACCTACTGGCTTAGAAGAGGCCAGCCAGGGTGAAAAGAGGCTGAGGATCAAGTCCCCTGGGGACTGGTTGAAGGTGGTGGTTAATGTAAAACAGGCAGGGATGTGATTGCAGTTTTTGTAGCCTCTGGACAGATATGTGGAAGGAAGATAACATCTTTGGTATCTTTGAGGGCAGAACCAGATCTAGGGAATGGGAGCCTCTGGAAACACATCTGGCCTCGGTCATCAGAGGGTGTCCAGTGACCGGAGCCGTCTCACAATGGCGCAGCCTCCTCTCGTGCGTTGGTGGTTCTGAGCAGCTTGTTACTGAACAGGTGCACCAGCAAGGGGGACGGAGACATTTCGGCATCAGCTCAGAGGTTGCATCTGATGCTGACTGAGCTACCTGGGCTCTGAGATTCTAAGAAGTAATGGATTGGGAAGTCGTATTTCACTTAGTTCAAAACTCACTTCACATTTCCAGATTATATCTTTCAATGTAAACAGCTTTAAGAGTTGGTGGCTTCCAAGATTTATTTCTACCATGTAATTCTAATTGCCTGTTATGAAATAAAAGGGCTGCCGGAAAATTAAATAAGCCCAACGCAGTTTTTAGCACATGACGAGGCTCTTATAAAACTACAGTTTGGTGACATAAGTGAAAATAAATAAAGAGCATGTGAAATGAGGGTTGATTTTTAATACTCGAAAGCTTTTAAATGTTACGTATTAAGAATAAGGACACCATATATAAAAGTCAATCTTCTCTTTATTCAATATTAGGTTTTAATTTGGAGCAAATCTATGACATCAAAGGTTTTAAAAATTAAAACAAACTTTAAAAAGATTGCATTCACCACCCTTCCTTTTAATCATCTCTACAGTCCATCCCTGGTACCAGCAAGATACTAATTTGTTAGAACATTTCTCTTTAGTGTCCTTCAGGAATTCCTAAAGTTCCTTATAAAGTGACCTTTCTCTCTTCTGTTCCACAGGAGTGTTCTCAATTAGAAATGAGATCAAAATTTCAAGGGACATTCCAATATAGCTGTAACAGCATGGTTTGGTTTTGTTCTGTGGAATTTCAGTATGAATGCACACCCACTGAGCAACTTGAAATCTTTTTATGTAGCATTAAAAAAAGTCCCTTCTTCCCCTCATCTCTATCCTGTAGGGGCAAAACCAAAGTGCCAAGTGTTTTCTTTCTCTTTCCCTTCACTCTGGAGGTTTTGTTTTGAATAAGAAGGAAAGAAGGTGATTTTAAAATTTACATAATATTATCTACTGAGTCCTTTGTGGGACTAAATGCCCAAACTAGGAGAGCTCACTGAATTTGAAGTTCACTTTATTTCCCTTGTTCTGGTAGGAAAGACTTCTGCCCTTACTTCTTCTTTCGAGAGCATTTTAAATTAGGAAGTACCCACATTTGATGTCTTCACATTCCAGCTACCACCCTTAGCTAATTTTAGTCTACTGGAGTTTAAGACAAACAACCTGGGGAATTCCGTATGATGCAAGATCGCAGCCTCTTAGAGTTTTAGCGCCGCGTCAGGTATGCTTCAGAGACACGTTTCAAGGCTCTGTTGTTGATTAGAATGCTGAACACCGGAGTTTAGTGATTTACCAAGTGTGTGTGCATCAAGTTAAAAGAAATTGGTCCAAGAATTCATATTTTCTTGCCCTAACCGGTTTGGCTCAGTGGATAGAGCGTCGGCCTGCGGACTCAAGGGTCCCAGGTTCGATTCCGGTCAAGGGCATGTACCTTGGTTGTGGGCACATCCCCAGTGGGGAGTGTGTGGGAGGCAGCTGATCGATGTTTCTCTCTCATAGATGTTTCTAACTCTCTATCCCTCTCCCTTCCTCTCTGTAAAAAATCAATAAAATATATTAAAACAAAAGAATTCAGATTTTCTGACTTCTTGTGCATTGAGTCATCTCTGTCCTGTGCCATAGATGGTTGCTTGGATAAACTTTTTCTCTCGGAAGAACACTCTTCACAAATGAATTTATTTTATTTCAAAAATGATCATATAGTTCAAGTAACTTATTTCTTTTGGTGTAAAATTCTATGAATTTTGACATATGTATATAATCATCACCAGGGTTGAGAACAGTTTTATTACCTTGGAAAACTTTCTCATGTCATCCGTTTATAGTCATACTCTTTTCCACTTCTCATCTCTTGGCAACCACTGGCCTGTGATCCATCACTATCATTTTTTTAAGGTTGTCTTTTCATTGGTTTCATGCAGCATGTCATCTTTTGAAACTGGCTTTTGTCACTCAGCATCATGCTTTTGAGATTCATCTGAGTTGTTGCATGCTCAATAGTTGGTTTTTATTGCTAGAACTAATTATTTTGTTTGCTGGAATTATATTTTATTCTAGTGTTGGGTGTTCCTTCCCACATCCCGCGTGGGTCAGGGTTCAGGACCTGGAAGCAGAGCCGCACACAAATGAAAATGAAAAGACAAGAGATAATTTGAAATATTGGGGGACCAGGTGGGCAAGTCCAACTCAAGGGGAAGGACTTCCACCCATGCTTAGGCCTCACCAAGCTTTTATTGATCTGGGATGCACCCATAGCATAGCCCTTAGGCAGGCGACCCCCCATTAACAGGCAGACTAGCCCATCAGCAAGGATTTACATAATAATAAATGGGGGAGTAGTTTCAGCTACCACTGTCTGGACAAGCAGAGGTGGCACCTAGCTCTGACCTTTGCTAGGGCTTCAAAGGCACCAAGCCTTGGGGGGGGTGGGGGTGGGGGTGGGGACGAGACTCTCTGTCTATGCTTATCAGATAGTGAAGGCAATAAACAGTTTCTCACATTCTAGCATTTGATTGTATGGATGTTCCACAGTTTGTTTATCCATTAAACTTTTAACGGACAGTTGGATTGGCCTCAGAGAACTGATAATTGAAACATTTTCAATTATGGAAAAACTTGCATCAGTGATAGAATGGCCAATCCTATGATTGGTCCCCAATCCTGTGATGTTCCAAGTTGCTAGAGCTAAACTGATTTTAGTACTGAACATCCTGTGTCCCAGGCATCTCCGTAGACCTGCTGGTCACAGGTGACCAGGGCTGATCTTTGCCTGAATTGTAAAGCAGTCAGCGTTTGCTTTCTCGTTTTCCTTCCACACACAAAGATACTTTCTGTGTTTTCTCCCTTATCAAATTCAGCTCTCAAAAAGGATCTGATAGACTCACTTACATTAAGCTGCACATTTCACATGGAGATTGCTGAGTTATGTGGTAGTTTATTTTAAGCCGGGGAACAAGAACCCCTGAGATAGAGGCACATAGCAATTGACAGCATATAAATACAGCTGGGAGGTTTTTGTGATCTTCTCATCCCCTGTGAAGTGGCTTATTCCCTTCAGAAGAACCAGACAGTAGATAACCCAATTTCTTGTTGGGTCCTTGTTATAAAGGAGCAACCAGGGGCAGTTCATCGTCCACCTGTGAGTTTCCATGAGGTTAGCCTTTCTGTCCTACCCTTGGTTCAAGTGCTAGTAGAAACTTCTAGGCATGCAATGTACTCAGAGTGAATGCAAAGCCTTTTGTAGCCCTTCCAAGCACCCCCTTCAGCTCCTGATTTCCTCCACACAAAGTGCAGGCTGAACAGTCAGTGCTGCGCTGGAAGATTGGACACCGCGTGGCAGGGAGGTGAAGACCAGAGGATTCTTGCCCTCTGAAGGAGCCGCTTAGAGATGTTAGCGGAAATGTTTAGCACACATATAGGTGGCTCCATGGCATGAAAGTTTAGACTCTGGACTCTAGAACCAAACTCCTTAAGGTGAAATCTAAGTTCCAGTAGACTTCTCACTTGTGTGACCTTGATGAATTACTTAACCTTCTATGTGTCAGTGTCTTCATTGGTCAATGAGACTCATCAGCAGTATGTACCTCATAGAGTTTTTATGAAACGTAGGCAGAAGAATACATGTAAAATGCATTGAAAGGTTAATAAACCTTAGCTGTTTTTATAATGAAATGAACGTTAATGTGTGGGGAAGCTTATAGTCATAGTTGGCAGATGCCTGCTTTGTCACTTGAAAGCCTTCATAGCTTAGGCAGGAACATAGATGCTCATCTGTCCTCTGACTTCTTCATGAAGAAAGGAGAGATTATAGAAACTAAATGTGGTGTTACCTGTAAGGGAACCCCAGATTATCACAGTAACCAGAATTCATCTTTTTGGTAGCAGATTTCTCTTGTCTTTCCTTTGGAGAGATATTAGCACATATTGAAATTCCAGAGCTGTCTCTTTTTGTTTTGTCCATTTCTCTTTGATTATAGATATAGACAGGATCAATTTTGTTATGTAATTGAACCTAAGTTACATAGATACTCAGATGTAAAGATAATTTCTATATGCTAAAGCTTGACAAACAGATTGGGAATGACAACGTGGTAGAGTTGATGGTTTTAATGAACTTTCTCTGTCAATACCTATACCTAATGCTATTAGTGAAGTGTACAAGTCAATTATGATATGTAATACTTGCCTACTGCACTTAAAATGTTACTCTACTTGCAAGTCTTTGAAACATATGCATCACATTAAGCACAGGGCCATCCAATTCAGTGACTTTTGGGTACTCTTCATAGAAAGAAACAAATATTATCATATTGAATTTAATTAAAATCAATTGAAATTCATTGTCTTCAAAATAAAATGAGAAATGATCTGGTCTCTTCAAAAAGATCTTACTGATAAATGCTTCCTTATCCCATTTTTCAGGAGCAAGACAAAAAATGAGTAGTATATATTTATATGAAATGCACAAAAAAGGAGTAAAACCCATAAGATCAAGAGAGACTGAACCGGAAATTGAGTTATCTCATTGGTTGTTCTTGGTAGCAAGAGATTAAGTCAAGGTTGCTTCAACTGTGGTCTTGGTTGTCACGAGATTCCCCTACTAGTTAGGAATGGTTTTAACAGCAAGTCAGAGAGAAACCCTCACGTTATGAGGGCTTGCCTTCAAAACACGTAGCCTGGAGGTAGTTGGCTGCTGGCGTAGATTGGTGTAGCTTGGTGTCAGAATGGCGTCTTTCTGAGGACTTGTTCCCTCATAATTATTTGATGGATGATATCACTCCAAACATCTTCTCCTTGTTCACAGGGGAAGAAATAGCACTAGCTTTGTCTGCTCCTTTAATCAGGAAAGAAAACTTTCCCAGAAGCTTCCCTGGCAGACTCCCCCTATTTTGCGGGATAGAACTGAGTCACATGGCCACAGAAAGGAGTTTGGAAAGTGGGGAAAAGTATGGCTGAGGCAATCATTATTCATTACATAATAATAGAAGGGTTTGGGCAGGAGAGGGACAGAGTCTATCCCACTTATTATCATCCCTAAACCTTCTTTGTTGTTCTTGAATTAACTAGCATAAGTGAGTTTCTGTTTCTTATAGTCATAAGGGTAACTAAATAATAGAACATGTATTTTTTTTTAATGATTTAGGGATTACACCGAATGACCTCTTAAAGCAGAGGTGAATATTGTTGCAAAGAATCTGTGAAATTTTGTTTGTAAATCTGTTGCTTTGTAGATGAATACATCAGAGTGGTGTGTGTGTTTTTTTTTTCTTACAGTTTGGTAGTCCCCAAAGTCCTGTATGATGATCTTTGGTTGCTGTGATATTGTCAGTTGCTTGGACCCTGGGACTGCTTTCCTGGTTCATGGATTGGGCTGAGACAAGTGTGTCCCCCCCCACCCCCCTTCCTTCCAGGGATGAGGGAACAGAAGGGCCTTTGGGGCAATGCTAACACCCCTCATTTGCCACCACTTAGCCTAGAACAAGCAGAGCAAGTGCCCCAAAGGGGCTAATACCCAGGCCTCTAGGAAAGCTGCAAATTGTGTACAGCATGTGTGCAGGATAGCCCCAACTTTCCCTGCTTCTTTCCGCTCCATGTTAGCTAGTTATCTTACTACCTATGTAGCACTCTTTATATATATATATATATATATATATATTATTGAATTTTTACAGAGAGGAAGGGAAGGGAGAGGGGTAGAGAGTTAGAAACATCGATGAGAGAGAAACATCGATTCAGCTGCCTCCTGCACACTCCTTACTGGGGATGTGCCCACAACCAAGGTACATGCCTTTGACCAGAATTGAACCTGGGACCCTTCAGTCTGCAGGCCGACGCTCTATCCACTGAGCCAAACCGATTAGGGCCCCATGTAGCACTCTTATGGTCCATAGCCCTTGTAGCCTTTTACAAAGAACTCTTCTTCATTTACACTCTCTGGTGTTCAAAATTATCTAGTTTTCATAACCAGATTCATCATCAAAAGGCCCATTAAATGTTAAGGGGAAAAATCTTAATTGATTTCAGAGAGGAAGAGAGGGAGAGAGAGAGATATAGAAACATCAATGATGAGAGAGAATCATTGTTTGGCTGCCTCCTGCCCCACACTGGGGATGGAGCCCACAACCTGGTTACGTGCCTTTGACCAGAATCAAACCTGGGACCCTTTAGTCTGCAGGCCTACACTTTATCCACTGAGCCAAACCGGCTAGGGTTAATTGATTCATATTAAGCTTGGAGGATTGACAGGTTTACCCTTCTTTTCTTTTTTAAAAATATATTTTTTTATTTTATTTTTTACTTATTTTTATTTTTAAAAAAATATATTTTATTGATTTTTTACAGAGAGGAAGGGAGAGAGATAGAGAGTTAGAAACATCAATGAGAGAGAAACATCAATCAGCTGCCTCCTGCACATCTCCTACTGGGGATGTGCCCACAACCCAGGTACATGCCCTTGACCGGAATCGAACCTGGGACCTTTCAGTCCGCAGGCTGATGCTCTATCCACTGAGCCAAACCGGTTTCGGCTAAAAATATATTTTTTTATTGATTTCAGAGAGGGAGGGAGAGGCAGAGAGAGATAGAAACATCAATGATGAGAGGGAATCATTGTTAGGCTGTTTTTTGCCTGCCCTACACTGGAGATTGAGCCCACAACCCAGGCATGTGCCCTGACTGGAAATCGAACTGAGACCTCCTGGTTCATAGGTTGATGCTCAATCACTGAGCCGTACTGGCTGGGCTAACCTCCTTTTCAATAGGTACATTTAAAAGTATCCCTTGAGCTTTTGCATTTCAATAGGTAAAATGATGGAAGGTATAGAGTATGTTGGGAGGGGCCAGGGCCAGAGCCTCTTGGCTCATAATGAAGGTGAAGACTGAATTTGAAGGAAGACCTGTTGTCTCTTCTGTTCCTCCAAGCTACCCTACCCAACCCTCAGACTCTTCCCTTAGCCCTTCAGTTTCTGTCTACACCATACCTCACACATAGAGTTTAGAAACATGGGATAGAATTTAGTCCTAGAAGGAAAATTAGAAATCATGTAGTCCAAATATTCATGTTTTTCTTTTTAAACTTGAAATATAATTGACATATAACATTATATTCATTTAAGTCGTACAACAAAATGATTAGATGTTGTGAAACAACCACCACAGTAAGTCTAGTAACCACCCATCACCACTCATGGCTACAAACTTTTCGTTCTTGTGATGAGAACTTTGAAGATTACTCTCTTAGCAACTTTAAAATATACAATATGTGTACAGTGTTATTAACTGTACTCACTGTGCTGTACATTACATCCCAGGACTTATTTTATGACTGGAGGTTTCTACCTTTTGACTACCATCAACCATTTCAAACACTTCATCTTACAGATGAGAAAATTGAGGCCCAGCTTGGCTTATTAACACCCCCAGGCAGAAGGAAGAGGTCAAGATATTTTGAATTTAGTTGCTTTAAATGTGACCTGAAATTTCTGAGAGTTCTGAATCACTGTTCATGTGACCATGTATTCAGTTACTAGTATACTCATACAAATCTTTTTATAATTACAGGCAGGTAAAAATAGCTGTGTGGTTGATCACTTCTCTATTTCCCTGGAGATCAAGTCACTATTATTATCCTACCTTTGAAAGCCATGATGTGGTTTTATATTAATGATTTTAGTAGACCTCAGTTTTTGTTGTAGTTAAGACTTGGGGCTAACTTACAAGAAAGTTAAAATGAAAACATATACAAAATGAAGTCAGGTTGAGTCCAGGGAAGGGTGAAGACAGAAGAGGGAGATTCAGGAAACCCCCTGGGACTTTGCAGAGGCTCCAGGGCAGAACTGAGAGCTGTGAGGGATGCCATGAACTTAATGATGTCGCTCAAAGCCCTCAATTAGAAGTCAGGAGATCTGGATTTTTGAACACTGGTGGAATTTCTGTATCATGGGATGACTGGACTAGGTGATTTCAGCTGTTACTTGTGGGTTTATGACTCCAAGAGCCTTGCTTAGGGAAGGAGTTCACCTTTGAAGTGACCTCTTCCACCTGGATCTGTGGCAAAGATGATGTTCTATGTATCAATTCTAGATATACCAATCATTCACCCCATTATCTGAGAGGCTGGGCTGTGAATTCTGAACCTGCCCTTTGGCTCTCGGCAGGCTGCAGCGATCTCAGGTCCTGGGGACAAGGAGAGGGCCTTCTGGTGTGAATGTGAAGACGCTGGAGAATCCCACAGATGGGATGGAGAATTCTTTACTGAATAGAACCTACAATAGCTATAGTAGTTCAAAGAAATAACACCTTAAAACAATTTGAAAATAATGATATGCTAAGTTTGGAATCTGTCATAATAAGCATGATTTTCCATCAGATAGCTATCAGAGTGACATCATGGGCCACTCATTGGTATTTTGACAGTCACTTTAGAAAATATAAAAAAAAATTAGGGTTGCCCTAACCTGTTTGGCACAGTGGATAGAGCGTCGGCCTGCGAACTCAAGGGTCCCAGGTTCGATTCCAGTCAAGGGCATGTACCTTGGTTGCAGGCACATACCCACGAGGGAGTGTGCAGAAGGCAGCTGATCGATGTTTCTCTCTCATCGATGTTTCTAACTCTCTATCCCTCTCCTTTCCTCTCTGTAAAAAATCAATAAAAAATATATTTAAAAAAAAAATTAGGGTTCCCAGGTAGCAAAGCAAAAGGAATGAGGCCTAAAAGGTATCAAGATGCACCTGTAGTAGTTGGCTTCTTTGTTTTGCTTTGTGTCACAGTGTGGTGAACTGTATTCAGGGAGGGCAAACATTTTTCCTCAATGCTGGTTTTTCCTTGGCTAGACCCCATACTCCCATGTTCCTTCTATTTTTGCTCAGGAAAAATCTTCCAATTTTATTTATATGAATCTCACAAGTTTCTTGGGAAGATAAAAGAAATAATCTCAGACTGGTGAAATTCAGATTTGAGTTCCCCATGCTGGTTGTGTGAATTTGGACAAGTACTTGCCTCTCTTTAGGTCTCAAACCCTCAGCTAGAAAATGAGAGTTGGAATGAGTGAACTTCAAGTCCTCCCAACCTCCACCACTTTGTGTGTCTATAAATTCCAAAGTTCAGTGTTAGTGATGCTTAACCCTTGGTACAGATTAGTCACACTGATGCTGCCTTCATTAATATTAATGCAGCTAATATCTATTGCTTCCTTGGCACCAGCTTTCTTTGGAAAGCCATGTGCATATCTCAGTTATTTCTACAACAGCTGTAAGTGACAGATGGTATTATCTCCACTTCATAGATGATGAAATTGAGGCTAAAGATCAGTTAGTAGTAAAGCTGATGTTCAAATCCAGGTTATCCAACCCCAAAGCTCATGCCTTACCCTGGATCAGTGGTTCTCAACCTTCCTAATGCCGTGACCCTTTAATACAGTTTCTCATGTTGTGGTCACCCCCAATTTTATTGTTACAAATTTAACATAATTAAAGCATAGTGATTAATCACAAAACAATATGTAATTATATATGTGTTTTCCGATGGTCTTAGGCGACCCCTGTGAAAGGGTCATTTGACCCCCAAAGGGGTCTCGACCCACAGGTTGAGAACTGCTGCCCTAGATACTCTATCTAATACAAAGTAGACACCTTTATGAATATTGAGGAGTATCTCACAGAGGCATAGTTTTAAGGTGCAGAATATAACTACACCAAACTGATTTCAACTAGGTCCTTTTGTTCACTCAGATTATTTGTTTCTGGTTAAGAGAGCAGGTTAGTTAACTAGTTGTTAGTTTCTTAAGGGATCTGCGTGGGTAAAGACATTTTTTATCAGATTTGATACTTTGTGAGAGCCAGAGTGACTCAGTTTAGGCGTCAGCACTCACTCCCGCAGGAAAGTGCTTCTCTCCCACCCCAGTTTGAGCAGCCTGAGTTCATAGGAGGTTTCTAGTGATTATTTAGAGAGATTCACTTCGCTTTGATGAGAGTTTGGGAGATAAAAACCAATTTAGCACCATCATCATCCATATGCATATTTCTAAATGTTTGTGGAAGAGTAGATATGATCTGAGTTGGCATGAAGGTTTATGATGTCACCCTTAGCTTCTGGGCTGGGATGGAGGTTACTAGTTCACTTTTGAAGATTTGGTGAATTATTCTCCCCAGCCCCAGCTTTATTGGGGCATAATTGACAAATAAAAATTGCATATTTTTAAGGCATGTTTGTTTTGATAAATGTATGCATTGTGAAATGATCATCACAATCAAGCTACTTCACATATTCATCACCTTGCACAGTGACCATTTTGTTATTGTTTGTTTCTATGATCAGAACACTTAAGATCTACCCTCTGGGATTTCCAGCCTCCAGAATGTGAGAAATAAATTGTTGTTTATAAGCCACCCTGTCTATGATAATTTGTTATAACAGCTCAAAAGGACTAAGTCAGCATTTCATACATCTGTCAATAAAAGGAATGATGAAAACTCAGGATGGATGAGGAGGGCCTTTCACATCTTATCAGTTATTCTTCCAAGAACTCTCTGTCTGGGGCAGAGGGGTGACACATGCGAAACCTCTTCCTTGGATGTGGCACTACTTTGGTGTTTTAGTGCCTTTCCTTTGCAATCTGCCCCTAGACGGACATACAACTCCTTCCTTGCCTGAGGTGGCAGAGGAGAGCAAGGGAAGTGTGCAGTATCAGCAGCACTGGCCTCTGTGCCATTAAAGATGTCCATTAACCGTAAACCTCTGGCGGTGCCTGGATGGTAAAATTGAGTCATTCACAGAATCACACTGATAACAGCCACAACATCTACTTGGGAGCTCATCGATACCCAGGCACTGCAGGATTTACTCATTATTTCTTTATGACTGTCATCATGCCCACAGAAGTTCAAGAGAAAGGGGCGCCTAGGGAAATTTTCCAGGGCATCTTTACATGGTTAGCCCTCCTCTCAACATCATGGCATGATAATCATATTAACAGATCCCTTCTATTTCACAAGTTCAAGCCAGTAAAACCAAGCTGTGAACGGGAATTTTCAACCTGAAAGATGATTACTTGCCCAGTTGGTGTGGCTCAGTGGTTGAGCATCGACCCAGGAACCAGGAGGTCATAGTTCGATTCCTCGTCAGGGCACATGCCCAGGTTGTGGGCTCGATCCCCAGTAAGGGGTGTGGAGGAGGCATCCCATTGATGATTCTCTTTCATCATTGATGTTTCTATTTCTCTCTCCCTACCTTCCTCTTTCTGGAACCAATAAAAAATATATTAAAAAATAAAATAAAATAAAAGATGTGACCTTTCTTGAACACCTTTACGGCGGTAGACTTACTGACATGTATGCTCTCACGAGAGCCTTATTTCAGGGCTTATCTAATCACTGGCATCATTACCTAGCTGCAAGTGGTACAGCTCCAGTTCACATGCAGGTCCTCTGACTACAATTCTTCTCATCTTTCCACTTCAGCAGAGGCTGATTGTGCTTTCCCCCTAGTTTTTGGTGATGCTGCAGGTACTGGAGGAGACAGTCATGGATCTTGACTTCACAGATACTGTAGGGTGGACACAGCCATTGATCTGGGTCACCTTCCCTTCCACTTGGTGTCACTGTGAATGTCACATTTCAGTTGCTGCTGCCCCGATTTGCTCCTCTGATCTTCAATTTTCTGATGGGTACGGTGTGAATCTATTTTAATTTCAATGAGCTTAAGCTCCTTTTGACTCTGAGAAAGGAGTGTGGAAACCTGTGACTTTGGAGGCAGCTGGCAGGGACCTGTCATGTGATTCTGGAGAAGTTCCTCAATCCTTTGGGGTCACTTTTCTCATCTGTATGAAAAAGGTAGCCTAGATCAATGATTTCTTTAACACCCTTTTTTAAATCATAGGAACTCCCCCCTCCTCGCAATGAAATCTGACATGGACCTGAATGTATCAAATAAACAAAGTCTGGTTGAGGCAGACCATTGGTCAGGGTGGCCCAGACCATTGTCTTCTTGGCCTCCTGTTCCCCCATAATGGCTCCTGGGATATGGATCCAGCTGAAGTAGATGATTGCTAAATTTCTAGTATTAGTTCCTAGAGGGCTTTTCTTCCTGTTTACCAAATGCCCAATGCTGGGATTCTGAACTGCTCAATATCGTCACGAGGACTGAAATTGGAGCTTGATGCCTGGGTTCAAATCCCACCTCTACTGCCTTGTTGTCCATGTCACCTTTGACAAGTCACTTAATCTCTGTGCATCTGTTTCTGTATCTTTAAAATAAGGGTAATAATAGTACCTGCCTAAAAGGGTTGTTGTGAAGATTGAAATAGTTCATATATAGAATTTAGAATGGAGACTGGTTCTACATGGATGGTTGCTCTTACTTTTTATTTTATTTTTTAAGAGCTTGAGCATCTAGCAGGGCCTTATAGGAAGTAGGAGCTTAAAAGTCATCACAATTAACTGGCTTTTACAGAATGAAGACCTGTAAGAGCTTTCAGATGTCATGCGCTCCTTGTCGTCTAAAGCTGCCTTTATGGAGGCTTCCCTGGGTCACTTGTTAACATGGAGATCTTAGACCTACCTCACTGCTCGACTACCAGCATCTCCAGGGAAGCAGCCTGGAAGTCTGTACTCATGGTAAGTGTCCTAGAAGATATTTATGAACAGAGAAGTTTGGAAAATACTACTGTGGTAGCCAACTATTGCATTTTATAGCTGAGAGGAGATGCCTGGGAGGAGAAACGGCTCCCCCACCGTCAGAGTTAGTGATGGAACTGGGACTATTCAATGTCTTTTCTCTGTGATGGCTGTTATTTCTGTCCAAGTGCCTATGGTTGGCCTGTGGTAGAGAAAGAGCAGTTTCAAGACAACTTTGCTAAAAGCGGAGTTTGGCTTCGGGCACAACTGCCAGAAGGGTCTTTGCATTTTCTTCGTTAGGCAGAATTTTGAGCTCCCATGTTTATAATTCACTTTGTACTCTGAGGATAATGATCTCTGAGAACCTGCACACCCTGAATGATCTCAAAGTCTGGGAATAGTTGCTGTCCGGTTTGCACAGAAACAGCCATTCGTTTCAAAGTGTAGGTCGGTGCCAAGCCTGGGGAGTGGGCAGAAAGATTAAATGAAAATTCCGAAATGCTGAGTACACTTAGCCAATTTGCATCATGTGAACCACTTTGGAGCCTGAGGACAGAAACCAAATACATGCTTCTGCTCAGAGGTGGCCAACAGCATCAGTGACTAGTGTTATTATTGTTGCTATCTTTATTCCTACCATCATTCTTCTCACACCTGTAAAGCAGGTGGCTGGGCTCTGTCTCTTGGAGCAGTCCTGCAGGCTGTAAGAGCTGTGATGCGTTTTAGACAAGTGAGTGCGGTGTGCATGGGGCCCATAACTCAGCCCTCTCAGCTGGAACCACAAACCACTCCTGTTCTCCCACAAGGAGTCAGCCTTGCTGTCACTGTGAGACCAGTTTTCCACACCCAGGGAAGGTGGGGGAAGGTGGGTGGGTGGGAGATAATCAACCAAAGCCCTTGTATGCATATATGCATAACCTATGCACAGACAATTGGATGGTGGAGGCCTGGGGTGGGGGTTGGAGGGGCTCAATGGGGACAGATAATACTTTCAACAATAAAGATGAAAAAAAAAGAATCTGAAAAAATATGAGTGATCCCGCAAGAGAATAATGACCCTCCCCAAGAGAAGAGAGGAGGGCGGGAGGGCAGAAGGCGGAACCAGGAAGAAGAGGAGTGGGAAGCTGGGTGACTGGGAAGTGCAGCCCTTTATTCCTGGAGAGTAGGTGGAGTCCTTGAACTTGAAGAGGTTTAGAGATCAAAGGATAAGGCGTAATTGGAGCCCAGGTCCTCAGGCAAAGTGCCAGTTTAAACTCTGAGGGTGGGATGGAACCTTACAGGTGGAAGATAAAAATTCCATTGTGTGTCTTAAAAAAGGAACAAAACCATCTGTTTATGTGTCCACTTCTTTCTTTACTCAACTTGTTCTGCTGCTGTGGATAACAAATCCAACTCCTCTCTTTACAGAGGAAGATGCTGGAGGCCAGGAGGATGTGCACAATTTTCTTTTGAAGGTAAAGTCTCTAATCTGACTCTTCTAGGGCCTGAGACTCCTTTTCCAAGGCAGAGTGGAGTGTGGGGAGATTGTGGAGGGTAGAATAGGGGCGACTTCATGTGGTCTCCCAGCTAGCCTGTTCTCCAGCCAGAAATTCCTTTCAGGCTTTAACAATTTAATTCTTCAGGTGAGTAAGCATGTGATGTGGCCCAAGTTATAAGAGGAATCAAATACAGGACATACAGTTACAGGGTTTTTACTAAACAATCCTGGCCAAGGCAACGTTTTCCCGCCTCTACAGTGCAATTACTGCTGCTGTTCCTGTTGATCACATTTAGGCACTAAAAGATTCCAAAATTCTTTCTTAATCCTTAGGTAATACCAAATTACTTTAGTTTCACTGTGCATTAATAAATATTTAGAAATGGATTAAAAATTAGAGATCCCATGGTAGTCCTCTTATTTTTCAGATAAGACATGAAAAAGCGCAGTGATTAAGTGGTGTATGCAATGTAATTCTAACCCTAACTCTAAATCTAGAGCTGGGATTACAATTTGGGTCTTTTCATTCATCTGTGTAGTCCAGTCTTTTTAAGTTCATTCAGTTCCCAGTGGAGTGTTTTGTCCTCTCTAGCTGGTTTAATTTGTGTTCTGTGTGCTCAGTACTAAGCTGTTTAATATGAGTGTGTGTGTGTGTGTGTGTGTGTGTGTGTGTGTGTGTGTGTTTGTAAGCAGAAGAAATATAAGAAATGGTCCCAGCTCTCCAGTATTTACAACCTAGTCAGAGGTAGGGTACTTACACAGGTAAAACAATAACAAATGGTATAATCCAGCAGTGTCTCCCAGCTTTTTCATGCATGAGGATCACCTGTGCATCTTGTTAAAATGCAGATTCTGATCCAGTGGGCCCGGGGTGGGGCCTGAGATTCTGCATTTCTTACAAACTCTCAGGTGAAGCAAGTGCTGTCAGAAGAGACATACTCTGAATAATAAGGCAAGACAGGAGATAATTAAGGGGTAAATTATGTAGTATAATTACAAAAAATGGAGGAGTTGAGACTAATGAGGAGTAATCAGGGAAAGTTTCATGGGACATGTGGAATTTGAGCTCATCTTAATGGCCTGATTTTGAATTGGTGACAGAGTTAGACAGAGGAGTAGAGTGAGTTAAGAGGGAAAGCGCAGGGGCAGGGATGAGTGAAAAGTGCTAGTGAGGTGGTAAGGAGGGCAGGCTGCCTGTGTGGGGTGTAAGGTGTGGTGGTGGGCAGCCTCTGAGATGCCCCCATTGGCTCTCCATTTAGTTCTGTATGCCCTTGGGAAATGCCCTCCCTTCTGGGTGGCCTGGGTTGAGTGTCTTGCTTCTGAGGAAGAGAATACAACAAAAGTGATGGAATGCCATTTCCAAGATCAGGTTACAGAGACACTGACCTCCATCCTGCTCACACTCTGTTGCACCATCACTTTCTCTGCTGGAAGCTAGCTGACATGTGAAGAGCTGAGGTGTCCATGTGGCAAAGGGCTGATGTGATATCTCTAGTCAACAGCTAGCAAGGATCTGAGGTGTTGTAACAGCCCTGTGAGTGAACTGGAAGTAAATCCACCTCGAGCCAAACCTTGAGGTAACTACAGCCCTGGTAAACACTAAAGCTGAGCCAGAGGACCCAGCTCAGTCACTCTCAGATTCCTGATCCAGAGAAGCTGTGAAATAATTAAATAATTATTTTTTTTAAGTTGCAAAAGTTGGGGGTGGTTTGTTACACAGCCATAGATAAGTAATACAGTTGGAAATAAGTTTGAAGAGAGAAAGAGGTAGTATGATATCTGACTGTGGAGGCGGGAGGGACTTGATAGAAAAGCATTTGGACATGATATGGAAGCCATGGAAAAGTCTAAGTTCTCTCTCTCTCTTTATCTCTTCTCTGTCACACACACACACACACACACACACACACACACACCTTATGGGGATATAATTCAGACATCAAAAAATTCACTTATTTAAATTGTACAACTAATTGGTTTTAGTATTTTCACAGAATTGTGAAACTATTACCACAATTTATTTGGATACTGTCATCATTCCTCTAACAAATGCTGTACTCATCAGCAATCACATCCCATTTCTTCTCAAACTTGCCACCTCTGGGAAACCACTAATCTATATTCTGTGTTTATGTATTTTCTTACTCTGGATACTTCAGAATAATATAATACATAACCTTTTTTTTGTGTCTGGCTTATTTTACTTAGCAACTATTTTTAAGGTTTATCTGTGTTGTAGTATTTACCAGTATATTATACATTTAAAAGTATATATATATATTGATTTCAGAAAGGAAGGTAGAGGGAGAGAGAGATAGAAACATCAATGATGAGAATCATTGATTGGCTGCCTCAAACACACCCCCTACTGGGAATCGAGCCCACAATTCAGGCATGTGCCCTTGACCATAATTAAACCCAGGACTCCTCAGTCCGCAGGCCGACACTCTATTTACTGAGCCCAACCACTAGGGCTATTATGAGTTTTAATGCCAAGTCATATTGCATTGTGTGGACACACAACATTTTGTTTATCCCTTGATCAGTTTACGGATGTTTGGGTTATTTCTACATTTTGGCTACTACAAATAATGTTCTATGAACATTCATCTATAAGTTTTGTGTGGACTATATTTTCATTTCTCCAGGGGATAAGCTTTGAGTAGAATTCATGGGTTATATCGCAATTCTATGTTTATCATTTCGAGAAACTGTCAAACTGTTTTCCAAAGTGACATTATATACTAGTAAGGTATGAAAGTTCCAATTTCTCCACATCCTCACCAACACTTGTTATTATCTGTCTTGTTAATTATGCGCATTCTAGTGTGTATAAAGTGGTATGTCTTTGTGATATTTGATTTGCATTTTTCTAATGACTGATGAAGTCAAGCATCTTTTAATTTGCATATTTACCATTTTTATATCTTCCTTGGAGGAATATCTATTCAAATCTTTTGTCCAGACAGACAGAAATTGGACCTTGGAGCTCCTTAATTTTACACCATCAATAAATTTTTCCATGAATCCCTATCCTCCCATTTGGGCCTCAGGAAATTCTTTTCCTTGCAGCACCCCAAGAACTCCACTTCCACTGATAAAGATCTACCAGTAGTCATTTATTAAGCATCAAGTGTGGAAAACATGAGTACGTGTGTTTGTGAGGAAGAAATGGAGAGAGAGAAAGAGCATGTGCAGGCAGATACTTTTCATTCTTGTAGAAATATTATTGAGAGTTGTGCGAGACTGAGAGAAGAGCTGCTGAAAGACCATGAAAGTGCTTCAAGCAAGGAACTATAATTTTATGTCATGGCAAGTAGGAAGTCTTCTAGTAAGCTGACATCCGTCCATTAGAATTGCTTGTAGATACCGGGAAAATAACTTTCAGGTTAGTAATTAAGAAGAAAGCGCCTTTATGTGTGTCTTGAACTTTTAGACTTTCTTGTTCACCTTGGGTAAGGTTGATTTTGTCAAGGTCACATACAGAAGTGTTTCCATGATTGAATCTGATGTTGATCTACTGATAGCTCCTTAATTTATACAGTTAGGGCTTTTTCCTCACAGGGAGACCATCTAATCATGATTGCCTCTCACATTTTTCCTCGGGGGAAGAATCTATATTTACATTAATGGCTTTAAAGTGGTCACAAGGTAACTGACTGCTGTTTGTAGCTATTTGTCCTTCATGTTAAGTTTCTCAAATACAGTTCTGGGCACAGTTTCACTAAAAGACATTTTTTCCAGATCTAGGCAGCTACTGAGCATTAGATCTGTGAATTCCACCATTACACATGTTCAGGGTGGGCAATGGCGGGTGATTCAGAAGCTCTACACCTGAAAGAAAACTTATTGCTTAAAGTAGCTCAGAGTTGGTAGCATACCATTCATACAAGCTTTCAAACTTGGCTTTCCCACATACTCTATTCTGCCACCTTCCTTCACCATCTCAAATTCAGTTTTGGTCTCTGATGAAGTTCTCTATTAAACACAAGAGCATTTGTGTTTAATTGTGCTTTTGTAGAAACAATAACTTAAAGAAAATTAAGCTATTTTGATTTTGAAATCCCAAACTTTAATAATGGCAGTGAAAAGCCTTTGAAAATATTAGTCATTGCTGCTTAAAAGATCCCTGGGAAGTGAGTCAGTGTTTTATTGTTCTCTGTTGGATGTTATTAGCTGGAGACAATCAAAAGCAGCCAAGGCAAGGCTAAGTAAGTCATTTATCTAAAACCCAGGTGGAAAAGCCAGAGTTAAAATCCAGATCTTTGTATTCTGACACTTAATCTTTCCCTCTGGATCATTTCCTCTCTGTTTCCCACTATAATGTCACCAGTTGACCTGATATTTGTTTCCATGACTTTCTTGATGGAAACAAGAGGGGGGAAAGGTTTACATTAATTTTAATAAGGTGGGTTGATCATTGATTGTATGAATTGATCGCATCATGCTTCTGGCTTTTCAATGCTGGGCGTTGCTCACAATCTGGTGCATGTGAGTTGGAGTTCACTATTAATACATGGATGTGCATTGTCAGAAACCTTGATTACAAACACACCAGCTAGGCCTGTAATTGGAGGGTGGAGGTGGGAAGGAAGCCCCAGACTCATTGACCTGACCATGCACTGTCCAATCTTAACTGTATCTTTACATCCTCACACAAGTTCTCTTTAAAAAAATTCCTTGATTCTAAGCTGCTATAAATTTTAAGATGCACCATTAATTTAATAACAGCATCAGGGGAAAGTTTCTATATCAAAGGTAGGTCTGTGGAAAGAGGTATCCCAATTTTAGAAACAATAATACGGGAAGAATATATCTTTGAATCAGGGAAACGAGGTACTGGTTCAAAACATTTCTGCCATGTTTTCAATTGTGTAATGGACTCTGCCTCCCGAGAAAAGAATATGGAAAGAGTCCTGTTTACTTAGTCCTTCTTAACTAGCCGGCCTGGCCCATTGCTTGTCTGTTCTGGTGGCCCAACTCAAGGTGTAGTCTCTTCTGGGTATCCATAGCATGTGCCATGTTTGGATTATGTATTTCCCTGCCTTAGTAAATACACTTCCACCCAGAAGATTCTAAGCTCTATAAAGATAAATAAAAGACAAAAAAATAACCCTGGGTGTTAATGAAATACCCATTTACTTGGTACATAGTAAGAAGAGCTCATCTGTTTTGCATGTTTCTGTTTGATGTCCTTTCAATGAGATAAATTTTTCCTTCCCTTACTAAATCTTTAAAAATTACTGTAATGCCAAGAGATGATGTAAGAATCTATGTCATAGAAAGTTAACATAGGCAGTAAACATGTGGTGTCTCTGACCTCTGATTGTCTATTGGGTAGTGTTTTTTTTTTTTTCTTTAATAGCAGCTGATTTTATTATGTTCCCATGGTGTCACATTGCTCAACTTCAGTTGCTTGCTCTTGGTAGAGATGTTTGGTTTTGTTGCAGCAACTAAACACAAAACCCAAGCCACGTGTTTGGTGAGCACAATAGGATGTGGGGAGAGCTCCCCCATGCATCGAAATGTCAGGCACATTGAGCTAAGGAAATATATTGGTCTTGCAGTGTGTTGTTGATTAAAGATGCCATTTTGCGGTCTTCCCAAGCCCTTCAGCTATGGTTTTCATTTGAACTAGGGAATACATAGTGCTTTTCCCAAATAGACATACTATATTCCTCTCCAAAGACTTTGGCACATGGTTTTAAAGGGATGTTTTATTTTTAAAAATATATTTTTATTGACTTCAGAGAGGAAGCAAGAGGGAGAGAAAGATAGAAAACATTAATGATGACAGAGAATTATTGATTGGCCACCTCCTGCATGCCTCACACTGGGGATTGAGCCCACAACCTGGGCATATGCCCTGACCAGGAATCAAACTATGACCTCCTGGTTCATAGGTTGAACCTCAACCATTGAGCCACACCAGCTGGGCTGTTCTGCATTTTTAATAATCTTTCACATTCCTAGAGAGCACATAAAATATTGTATATTGCTTTTACAATTATAAAAAAGTTATTAAAAAACTTGATAGCATTTAACATACTATTCAACACATAGTAGTATCCTAATAATGGCTATTTAAGTTGAATAGAGATTTTTATTCAGATTTTGATTTTATAGTAATGTTCTCATTGAAATTTTCCAACCACTAACATGAAAAAGCATGAGCCTGAAAAATGTTTGAATGGCAATAAGCCAGCATCATTACAGTGTTATGTGTCATTGAGTAGTGTTAAGTGCCTGGGTTTGCATGGAATAAGACTAGGCATATATTACTTTAAAGACAGAATTTCTGCCCACTACGAAATTATATTTACATCGCCATTACATTTAATGAGTATAGTCTTTTAGAAGGGCCAAGATTTATAACTCATTTTGATGTTTTTCTGTATAATAGTGTGGAAAGCCATAAAATGATTTTACAGTGCAAATGTAGTAAACATATTAAAGTAATTATTGATGATATACTGTCTATGCATATGTTTTAGAAAACGCATTCTGAAAAACTGTTAATCAGAACTACTGATTTATGAAAGTAGCATAAAATGAAGAAATACAGCAGAAAGGCGGCTTGCAACAAAAACTAAGTCTGGTTGATAGAATATTCAGAAATTTATCATCATTAGATCACATTTTTAAATTGGAAATCAGTGTTTTTTTCTTTTTCTGCAAGAATGATGCGTTTGAGTATTAAATTTATAACATTCCTTTATTTCAATGTCACTTGCTTGAATCTGAGTAACATTCTTCAGTGTATTCACTGCGTTGTAAGTCAAATATTTAATCTGTATTTCGATGTTTGAGAACACAAGAGAACCTGATGAGAAAATGGTTGACTCATTCTTTTTAATACCAGTCACTCAGAAAATTAAAGTGTAAAGGAAACTTGATGATCTTCCAGCTCTACCCTTGCCTCTGGGCACAGTCATGCAAAGATTGGTTTTGGAAGGAAAGGTTATTGCCTCCTTCAATTGCTTATGAGATTTAAAGCTTTCAATTTGCCTTCTCAGGATTCTCAGGAAAAGGAGGTGCTTTATCTCCATATCAAATCATGTTTTTCAAGACTGAGAGGTTTAAGTGAGAAAGAAAGTCTACCTGTCAGGTGTTAACATTCTCTCATTGAGCTTTGGGACATTTTTGTTTTTCCTAATTAGAATTCATGATCTTCCCAACTTTCTCAATCACTTAAGGTAGACAAACTCCTGGGCAGTAACTATATCTTTTTCTCTCCATGCTAAATTTTTCCCTTATGTGTTAGACATGATTTTAAGCTTCTGTTTTGTGCTTTTATTCCCAATGCATTACCTTATTCAGTGAGCTCATCTCTGGAGAGCTCATCAAGGATTAATCAATTTTCCCCCCGAATCAGGTTTCACCACTTTCCTCTCCTTTTGTGTCCTATCCAAAGAGTACAAGATAATATTGCTCTAGGAAAGATTTACAGCTAAATTTCTTGACCACTTCTCGGTGTAGTGTTTCCTTTGAGAATGTAACAGATGCAATAGCTCCTCTCTCCATTACAAAGCACACACAGAATTTTTGACATAACATTTCACGTGCTGCATGGACTCTCCAAATTTCCCAACTCTGTCCATAGTTGATTAAGGTAAGCAACCCCTCCCCCCTCCACAAAACTAATTCCATATAGACATCTTTTTGCCTGTGGGAGAGCAACAGTAGCCTGTAGGGAAGGGGATGGGTTAGTCACTCAAAATAGTTTTTGTTTATGTGTTTGTGATTTTAGAGTTTATTATTTTGGTGAGAACTGGCTCTGAGTACCACATACCCTTCCATAGCAGCTTGCTATAGCCAGTATCTTCTCCAGACATATGAAAACTTAAGTCTCGCTGCAATTAATGTGATAAATGAGAAGAGTGATATGATGTTAAACTTAGATTGAATATCTTGGTAAAATGATTGACTCATGGCCAAAAATAATACTGGGTCTTGAAATATAAGTATTTCTTCATATAATAAAATTAACCTACAGTCTAATTTGGATTTTGAAAAATTCTCATCTGGAGAGTGGTCATTGGAAAGTAGGTGCAGTAGAGAGCTCTCTCTCTCAGAACATGGCCTTTGACAAAAGAGCGCTGAGGTAGAGCCAGGATCTTGGGCATGAAATGATTGCCACCATCTAGCTGACTGCCACCATCAACAAAGGTGATCAACTTGTGTGGTTTTCCCAGGACCTTCCCCATTTTAGCACTGGGAACCCCCTCCTCCTCCCCAGTCCTCTTCCCCTGCCATTCTCAGCCGCGGAAAACTGGGATGATGGGTCAGCCATTAGATGCATCATCTTGAATTAGACACTGAATTTTCCTGGGCTTCAGTTTTCTCCTGTGCAAAACAGACAGGATGGATTAGATGGTTAAGGATCCTTCCAAGTCCAAGAAATGATTTTATCCTCAAGTCATTTTCGTTCCTTTTTCTTTCTTCCTTAGATGGCCATGAAAAATCTTGGCGATTACTTTCTCATTTATCTTTGTACTCTGCTTTTCATTTATACCACATCAATTCAGCACAAGGCTTTATTTCTTCCAGTGAGCAAAATAGAACTCTCAGGGATTTTGGGCAATCCAGATATAGAATTAAGCTAGCATGCTTATAGAAAAGTGGTGAGCTCTGTTGTCACTAACATCTCCTGTCAGTGATTTTCAACCTTTTTGGCACACACAAACCAACTACTAAAATTCTGTGTCATACCAAAAAATACAGCATTATATTATTTGCCAACCTGACAAAAAATAAGTATAATTTTGATTCATTCACACGGGATGGCTCCTCTGAGAAGCAATTGAAAGAAGTAGCATACACAGAGCTGAATCATTATACAGAATTTTAAAAATAATATTCTTTCCAACCACATTGATTATAAACATATAGTGTGCCAGCTACGGTGGGCATTGTAGTCCGCCCAAGGCACCTCTCCACCATTCACAGTGCAGTGTCTACTGAATGTGTATCCAGGTTGTAAACACGAATCTACATACTTTTAGAACACAATTTGCTCAAAAACGAGAGGCAGCCTGGACTTTGAGTTCCTGCCAGATTCAATGATTAATGGTCTGTTGCCGTAAGTCTCATCCCTTGAAGCCTTTCTTTCCATAGTTTCTTTTACTGGGCATTCAGTGTGTTTCAAAACAGTGCAGAGATGTTGGGATGAAGTCAGCAGCACCACAGAGAAGGGGAGTCATCGGGTGGGAGTCAACAGATAGAAGCACATTTCAATCATGCGGTGTGGGAGCTTCTTGGACTATAGATATTACTTGATGTTCTTTTGCTTTATGTTGTTCCTTCCTTGGGGACCCCAAGGAATAAGGCAGACATTCTCCAAGGACCAGAACTGGGTGGACTTATCCTGGGAACTAATGCTGATGACCAAAGAGTAAGTTACATCCTGAATGGTTAGTGTTTATTGCATTCAGCGTAGACTATAGCTTTACAGATTATGAAGTTGAAACTTCATGAACAATAAAACTCATATTTATATGTTATGTCTTATATTTGGTTCTTTCATAATCATGGCAACTCTGTAAATAGGACAGAGCATGAAGCACCTGGAAAGGGGTGGGAGGAGGCAGAAGCAACAAGTACATTGTTACTGTGTTAGCATAGGCTGCCCTGTCTAGCCCCGCCTCCACTTCCTTGTTATGTTACCTTCATGTTTCCAGGATCTCCTTGGTGATGGCAAGCATGGCTGGCTGTGAATTGAGGGGGCACAGGGTTTTTTTGCCCTAAACTTTGCCAAGATCAATCTGGGTGCCCGAGAAGAGAAAATTTGCTCTCTAGAAGGAGGTGGTGTGGTTGGAAACATGTGGGAGTTTGTTAACAACATCTAGTTTCATTCTTGCCAATCGTCTCAACTCTGTCCCATAAGCTTTGCTTTTCCCAAGGCAACATCTGTGCTTCTATCTATGAATTTTATGTTATTGAGCACTAAGGGAACTTGGAAATGGATTGAATTCTGCAAATCATCCATGCTTCTCTTCTGACACCTACATAGTAGGCCCCAGCATGATTAAAAAACGTGTTTTAAGACGGTCTCTTATTTTTGTACACACACACACACACACACACACACACACTTTTTTTAGCCACTAAGATGGTTTCTTCTCTGTGACCCATGTTGTCCTGTCTCTTTCTCATCCTTTGAATGTCTCCCCCCCCCCCCCCCCCAAAATCTTCCTTTTCTTTGCTGACCTTCAGCTGGATTCTGACCTCACAAATGTAATGCAGATCAGACAGTGGTTTGTAAGTGGGGAAATGAAGTCTGTGGTGTGGAATCCAGCCCGTGGACTTCCAGTTTTGCTTAGGGCCTACTGTAGTTACATTCTGCTCTTTGCTGGCAATAAAGGAAGTGCCCAGAGAAATGAGAAATAAAGCCCTTGTTGTACATTGACTAGTTTACTGGGGCCACGGCAGCCCCAGCAGCTGTGGGTAGTGAATCTGGCAGCTTCGGGAACGTGGTCTGTCTTGGAGAGCAGTGTGCCCCCCAGGTTATCCACTCACCACCTCACTTTCTGTGGACGTCCAGGTCATCATTTGAATTCTACACCACTGATGCATCCATCATTGGAGATCCCTAAACTTGGAACAGTGCCTTACTCTGTTTAAGGATTCAAGAAGGCATCAGTGTAAGGTGTGGTATGATGGAGAATGAACCTGATGTTGACATAGTTAGATCAGCCTCATGGGAGGAGTGAAAATAACAATTCTTTTTCCATGGCCAGGTGGCTCCGTTGTTTGGAGCATTGTCCTATTCACCAAAAGGTTGTGGGTTTGATCCCCATTTGGGGTGAGTGTGGGAGGCAACCAACTGAGGTTTCTCTTTCACATCAATGTTTCTCTCTCTCTCTCTCTCTCTCTCTCTCTCTCTCTCTCTTCCTACCACTCCCCCCCCTCTCAAAACTCAATAAAAAAATCCTCAGGTGAGGATTAAAAAAAAAAGAAAATCACAGTTCTTTTAGTTTTCCCCATGAAGTCACCAGCTGATGATGGGAATGGCAGGGGCTGGTTCTGTGGCTAGTTTCTGGTGGCAATGCTTTCAGGCAGGCAGAAATTTTGGGAATTAAAGATAATTTCCAGGTAATAAGTAAATCCCTCGTGGTAATTCCCCCACACATATTCCAGGATCCCAAATAAACAGAAAAAGAATTTCTCAAAGTGAATTTCCAAGGAATTTAATCAGAGCGAGTCCCACAATGGCTGAGGAGGAGGAGTTATGTAGAATGGATGCCGAAACCGGTTTGGCTCAGTGGATAGAGCGTCGGCCTGTGGACTGAAAGGTCCCAGGTTCGATTCCGGTCAAGGGCATGTACCTGGGTTGCGGGCACATCCCCAGTAGGAGATGTGCAGGAGGCAGCTGATCGATGTTTCTCTCTCATCGATGTTTCTAACTCTATCTCTCTCCCTTCCTCTCTGTAAAAAATCAATAATAAAATATATATAAAAAATAATAATAAAAATAAAAAAATAGAATGGCAAGATTCTTTTTTAAAAGGGTCACGAGGAAATAAAAGCATAAGAACAATACAGTACTTTGGCAGGCCCTTATAAATCATTTGAAAAAATTGACTGTATGTTGAAATGATAATATTTTGAACATATTACTTTAAAATATGTCATTGAAATTAATTTCACCTTTTTTAAAAACGTTTCCTACTAGAGAATTTGAAGTGATACATGAGATTCACGCTCATGGCTCATATTATATTTCTATTGGATGGTGGGGATTCAGGCACCACGGAGCTGTGCCTTCTCGGGCAGGTCATTTACTGTTCACATCTGTAGGCCCCAGACTGATTAAAAAACATGTTTTAAGATATTCTCTTATTTTTGTCCACACACACCAGACCTGCTCTTTTTCTTTTTCTTCACGTTTTTATTTATTTATTTATTTTCTTAAAAAATCCTTATTGTTGCAAGTATTACATAGGTCCTCCATTTTACCCTCTTCCAGCCCGCTGCTGTCCCTATCTCTAGGCCCTCACCACCCTATTGTCTATGTTCACAGGTTACGCATATATGCATACAAGTTCATCTCTTCCCACCCACCTTCCCCTGTCTTCCCACTGAGGTTCAACAGTCTGCTTTTTGTCCGCTTTGAAAATGTTTGCCTAATTTCTAAATGAGAATCTGTTCCCTGGCAGATATTGGAGCATTGACGAACTCTGTGTTTTAAACAACTATTTCGTGTGTCTGAATCTGGGTCACGTAGTCTGTAGCAGTTTAGAAGGTCCTGTGACCTTAGCTAATTGGCAGATAATCTCTAGTCAGCTCATTACTTGTGACAGGTAAATAGAGGAGTGTATCCCAATATCTAGGGAACCCCAGGGGTGGAGAACAGGGGGCACAGGTCACAGAATGAGTCAGGGCCTGAGCTATGTCTTATTTCTATGACTCACAGTCGAATTCTAACCACCAGACTATTCCCTTGGGAGATACTGAGGTTGATGGCCCTTTTCCTACCAGGGTGCTAAGGACTGCTGAGTCAGTGTTTGTCAAGCTGACTATTCAAATGATAAAAGCTGGGTGAGAGCAGTGAATTTGGAGGGTGTGAGCCTGGGGCGATTTTGTATGAACTACTGCAGAGGATGCATCAGCTGCTTTTGTTTGAGAAGGATCGGGAAGGAATGCAAGGAGAATCCACTTGCTATCTCTTTAGTGCAACATGAAGGAAACCCCACTGCACAGGTGAAAATGTTACTTCCTACTTTTAACAATATTTTCCAAAATGAAAACATTGTGTTTAGAAAAATACTAGGACTATGCCTAATACCGCTTTTACAAGGCTGAAACTTTGCACACTTGGGTGGGAGTTAGAAGAATTTGCACAGATTCACTTGTATGCCAAAAGGTATTTGTGTAGGTGTCTTGCCACCTGACCAAGGCAGCCACACCTGTGCTAAAGGCACATTTAAGTGTTTGAAGATCATATTTGACAGGACGTCACTTTATTCCCATAATACTTTGTACACAGCGCTTTTCTTGGCCGTGATCACAATGCCTTATAGTTATGTGTCAACATCCATGTCTTCGGCTTCTCTTTGAGCTTCTCCAGGGAAGACACTGTGTGTTTTTCCTTGTTTCTCGGGCACTAAAGAGGGCCTGCTACCTAGACAGCAGTTCATGAAGGTCTGACACACTGAGTAGGTCTTTTAATTTAGGTTCAGGAGGCAGAAAGAGGAGAAACTCATGAGGCGTAGGAACTCCTGCAACAGTAGTAGGCAGGGACTCTAACTTCATAATGTGAAATTGCAAAGCAGCTGCCTAGTATTAGAACCAGAAAAGGGTGGAAAGAGGATGCCTTCAGACATTTTGAATATGCAGATTCAGGTGGAATTTAGCCTGAGGTGGGCCGCTCAGAATGAAAATGGAATGGGTCAGAAATGGTGTCATTGCAGTTTCAGAGGTTGGTAGCTATTAATGAGAGGAGAGCGGGCTGTGGCAGGTAAAGAGGCTGAGGAGATGGTAGGAGTAGATGAGAGGGGAACAAACTAGAGGGAAATTATTCATCACAGGAAATGGCTAGTGGGATTTTAAAGCAGTGAGTCTAATATTTAGTTTTAAGGTTTTATATTGTTTATATGTAATTTCGTATTGTATTGTAATATCTGTCCACAACCCCCCAAAATTTAGCAAAAGTGTGTAGCACAGAATTTGGCCCATGTTGTTTTGGAATAAAGACACTGGGACAGTGTCTAGCCAGGAATGGGGGTGTGAAATCTTACAAAGGCAGCCATTGCAGGAAGGAAAACTCTACATGGCGCATAGGAACAGGGCATTGTGAAAACATATGAGGAATATTACATGCTATCGGTACTTTCTTGTTAGGTTAAAGGATACATTCTTGTAATTCTAGAAAAAGAATTACAGCAATTTTTCCCGTTTCCCTTGTCTTGGCAATTATAGCAGGCATCTTATGAACACTTGCTCTATGACAAACGCTTTTCTAAGCTTCAGAAGAACTGAATTAATTTACAAACAATCCTGGGGTCTCTGAGACACAAAGAAATTAAGTGACTTTCCCAAATTATTTAACAATACTGATGTGGGAACTATTATACCCCCATTTTACAGATCAGGAATCCGAGGCACAGCGAGCTAACTAACTTGTCTAGGTCACACAGTGACTAAAGGTAGAAATGGAATCTGATTACCGACAGTTTGGCTCAGTAGTCTCCATAAATATTTCCAAAATTTTGAGCGAAAAAACTATAAGAGTTAGAGGTAATGATGAATGAAAAAGTTACTGCTTCAAAGTGCTCAAATTCTCAGTTGGGGAAAGGTTGTGTTTGTGTGTGTGTGTGTGTGTGTACCCATGTGTGTACCCATGTGTGTACATGGGAGAAGTAAGGGGTGAAATAAGACATGCTGTATCTCCTCCCTGCCCCAAGTTGCTCTTATTTTCATCAGGGAAAAAGAAACAAAGATGAAAATTTTCCTTGTAGGATATACCCAACCCCTGAATGAAGCTTAGGGGATTTTTTAAGGGATCATTCATTATTTAATTTTAAAAATCTAGCTTTTTAACTGGTCTGCTAATTTTTAGGTACCAACAATACAATTAAAAATCTGAGGCCTAGGAACTACAGGGATGTTCCTGTCTGTCATAATGTTTAACCTATCCCCAGTTGTGGTCCTCCTAAACTTGATCTCCACACAGGGCCGCCGCCCTGCGAACAGGTCAGAGTAGGCAAAGGTCCACTGGTATTGAAGCTCTTATCCCAAGGGAATGAATGGCCTGCTGGAGACTTGGCTGTTTACATACTTAAAATTCAGAGGCAGGCCCACTTGAAGAATAGTCATTTGTGATGGAAATGAGGGATGATGCTAGACATTACAAAATTATTATTCAGGTTTCAAAAGTCAGGGTGCTTGAAAGTGCTTCATTATACAGTTACATGTTTGTGTATGGAATATGGTGAGATTTCTTTTCATCTTTCTTATCTAATCTCTGTTTCCACAGACAGTCAAGCCCCTTTGCATGAAGACATCCATGTTTCATTTTAAATATAACTTAAAAGAATGATATATGGACGTGATTTCTAGCTTTCTTCACTCTTTTTGTGTATTATTGAATTGGGCTTCCATTGGATGTTATAACTAGCAGTGGCTTAGATAAATAGGATTTTATTTGTATTTCTAACCCTTCCACTCCCTCCCCACCACACACACATCTGGGGGAAGATAATCCAGGGGTATCATAGTCACCCTGGCTGATTCTTTCCATTCCTCTCTCCCAATTGTAAGATTTTGACCTCTTGTTTGCCAACTCCCCTCAAGTTGACTGCTGCACCTCCAGATTCACCTACATGTTCCAGGCATATGGAAATAATAGTCTTAAGGGCTAAATGAGAGCCAAGTCTCTCAATTAAAAAAAAAAAAAAAGGTTTTCATTGATTTTTAGAGAGAGAGGAAGGGAGAGGGAGAGAGAGATAGAAACATCAATGAGGAAGAAACCTCAACATTGATCAGCTGCCTTCTGCACTCCCCCTGCCTGGGAATTGAATTGGTGACCTCTCGGTGCCTGGGCCGATGCTCAACCACTGAGCAACACCGACCAGACCCAAGTCTCTCAATTTTAGAAGACTTTCCCAGAGTTCCTCTCAGCATGGCTACTTCTAGCACATGCATATTGTGTCCCAGATAAAACGAGGTTCTTTAGTAAGGAGGAAGGAGACTGCCCAGTGAGTAGGAGGAGCCTCTGTAGTAGGTAGGCTGCCAACAGTGTTTGTATTCTCACTCCTCCTCCTCAAACATCAAATATTTGTCAAACTATAGAATGTTTATAGTTACAAAAACCTTAGAGATGATAAAGCCAACACTGCCTTCTCATTTTACAAATAAGAACACCAAAGACCAGAGAGATTGTTTTCCATTTAGAGTCACGGAAGAAATGGAAAGCTTAATCCTCACAGCACTTATAGTGGGTATTACACTTCACACTTTATTGTATATGCTAGAGTGTAAATTACTTGAGTGTATTGTATTTTTTTAAGTTATTGCATTTTGTATTAATTTTTTGTTTTAATTTATTTTATCTATTCCTTGACTTTATTGTATACTAGAGGCCTGGTGCACAAATTTGTGCATGGGTGCGGTCCCTTGGCCTGGCCGGTGATGGGGGCTGATTGGGGCCATCTTGCCTAGTCCTGGGGGAGGGAACGTGGGAGGTTGGCCGGCCTCAGGAGGTTGGCTGTGGGAGCACACCGACCACCAGAGGGCAGCTCCTGCATTGAGCATCTGCCCCCTGGTGGTCAGTGCGCACCATAGCGACCGGTTGACCAGTCGTTTGGTTAATTGGTCATAATGGTCACTTAGGCTTTTATATATATATATACAGTATTAATTTGTGTATTAATTTATTGTTTGTTGTGTTATATGTATTTTTATTATTATTTATTGTATGTTTTATTTATTACTTAAGTTGATTGCATTTTGTATAATATATATTTTGCATTTATTAAATATTATATTTATTACTTTAATTTATTTTATACTGCTTCATTATATATGTTAGAGTGTAAATAACTTGAGTGAAGAATTGCCAAATTTACCTTTGTATCTCCCTCTGCAAATACCTAAAAATTCACTGGAGAGACCTCTTTAAATACAGGGTGAGAAAAATTTAGGTTTATAGTTGTGAGTACACAAACACAGAGTTTGTTCTTGTATTATTATTTATTAATTATTATATTATTTTCCATATGAACAACTGTAAACCCACTTTTGCCCCATCCTGTATTATTTGAATTTATTATATCATGAATATAATTAACAAAATGTCAGAGGGAAAAGGAAGGGAATATGTCTAAAAGAAATTAATTTAAAAAGTCGCTCAGTGGATAGAGCATTGGCCTATGAACTGAAGGGTCCCGGGTTTGATTCCAGTCAAGGGGCACTTACTTCAGTTGCAAGTTTGATCCCTGGCCTGGTCGGGGCGTGTGGAAGGCAACCAATTGATGTGTCTCTCTCTCATCAATGTTTCTCTCTTGCTGTCTCTCCCCTCCCCTTCCACTCTCTCTAAAAATCAATAGAAAAATATCCTCGGGTGAGGATTAACAACAACAACAACAAAATAACAATTAAATTAAATGAAAAAACAAGTAGGATAAGCATAGAAATACCAAAAATATTAACCAGAAAACACACTTTATATGGGGGGGTGTATCTAAAGTTTCATTGTGCCACACGCTGCTCCATGGGAGCTCTGATGACGGACGGGAGAAGGGAAGAGGAATGTGCACCGGGCGGTAGGTTCCTTGAGAAGTTCTTGCTGCTTCCAATGGCTGGTTGGGTGCCCTTCTGGTACGTTTGTGTCAGATCAACTTCTTCCAGGTCTTGTATTTTGTTTGTTCTCCAATGTTCTCAGTCTCAGAGTTTTCTTTCTTTTCTTTATGTCTTTCATCAGTGCAGAGCACTAAACATTTTCCCCACAGCAATAATTGTTCCAATTTTCCTTCCTGAAACCGAGTTTCATTTGAAAAGGTCCCATTAGGCTGATTTTGTTCCTGATTTTCACTTTTCCTAGGGGTGCTTTTCGGTGTGCATCATGGGAACTCAGAGGCCCTAGAGAAGGGCCTCTCTATTCCATTTACCAATTGCGCGACCACCATCTTGTACACGCTCAGGGCACACACATTCCAAACGTTTCTCAGGCATCATTGTTCTGGAACGCACATCGGACTTTCAGCATGAATTTCATGCTCCCTGCCCTCAAAGCTTCTTAGGTAGACAGAGACTGTGCTGTTTAGTACATATTTACATCCTGTTGGAAGGCATCTCCCAGTGATGTAATGACATCTCCTTCTTACTTTGGAGGAAAGTATGTGTTTTTCTCTTCATTACACAATCAAGTATTTTTGTATTCTAACACAATTAAAAATAAAAGTTTGGCAAAGCCCTTCCCCCAGAATTGCCAAGGATTGAGTCACCAAAAGAAAAGCTAAGGAAGTTAGCACTTACAACCCTCAGTCAGGCAGGGCTTAGCTAACTGGGTTCAAGATTTGTCAACTATTTCTAATTTTTGAGTGAGCTGAGTTAGGAGCACCATCTAATGGGAAAAAGGTACTTCCAGAAGGGATGGGGGGCTTCTTGGGGAACAGACAGGCCTGAGGCAGACTGGCATCAACCATCAAGGCTACATAGCACCAGCTTGGAGCAGTAGGCAAAATAGCCTCATTTTGCTAAAAAAGAAAATCTGCCGACACGTGCAGCAGTACCTGTGCTTCAGGCACTGAGCGTGACAAGGTACTCCAGGGTCCACTAATAGCGATCTTCAAGGGAGACACAAAGGTAACTGCAGGGTATTCACAATTCAGGGAGAGAATCTTGGGTTGGAAATAAGAACAGGATTTGGAGAGGCAAAGTTGATCAGAGTGAGCAATGATGTTCTTGGAGCTATTAAAAGATAGAGTTTAAGAGGCATTGAAGCCCCAACTGGCATTGGAAAATGCCTTCCTGTAGCTAATAGACCAATTATGTTTCACAAATGGATCTCTTCTATGTCACTCGACTTTATTCCTTGCCTCTTCTGCTACACCATTTATCAGTGAAAGTTCCATTTGGAATCTTATCGCAGAAGAAATCAAGATGCATAAATGTTCAGAATGATATGTGGTGGAAGTGTATGAACTTGTGTTTATGGGTTTGTGTTTGGAAATGGAGTAGAGGAGTATCAACAGGCAATGCTGAACAGGGGAATGCAGGAGCATAAAGCACCTGGAAATACAGGAAAAATAAAGAACCAAGAGCAACTTACTAGTAGTGACCAGAACATAATTTTGTTTTACAAAGTTATAATCCACTGTTGGTCAACTCTGGTGGTTAGAAAGATTCTCTTAGGTTATCTCTACTCATTGAATTAAGTTTTACTTCCAGGAACAATAAACAACAAATAAAGTCCCTCTTAAGCAGGGCAGCTTTTCAGACCGAAAGCTAAGGTTATATTTGCTACAATTTTGAAGGACCAAAGAATGTGTTCACAATCCAAAAACATCTATAGTAAAAGTTATTGATGATAATAATAAGCATACACTCAGTCAATTTATTGATCAAATCACGTACTGCAAACATTTCCAAACGCTGCCTTTTACATGATTTTAGTGTCAAATATTAGCTAATAACATACTTAGGAACAGGTGTTAGTCATGCTGGATTTCTCCTTTCTGGCTGTGACTCTGAAAGGATGAAGCAGCTTTCCTTGGAAGTAATTCTACGCTCTAGCCCAGCCGTGGGCAAACTACGGCCCCGCGGGCCGGATCCAGCCCGTTTGAAATGAATAAAACTAAAAAAAAAAAAAGACCATACCCTTTTATGTAATGATGTTTACTTTGAATTTCTATTAGTTCACACAAACACTCCATCCATGCTTTTGTTCCGGCCCTCCGGTCCAGTTTAAGAACCCATTGTGGCCCTCGAGTCAAAAAGTTTGCCTACCCCTGCTCTAGAGTCTCTTGGTGTTTAACCTTAGAGACTTTGTCTTACTTCAGATTTCCTCTTCCAGGAAGGACTCTTTCATTCAAGGGTGGAGTGGAGATTAGAAGTTGAACTGAACCCAGATGGGGAACAAACCAACAAACCACAATAAAAATGACAAGGAAATATTTACCTCACCAGGCAGTGGACGTGCACATAGCACGCACACACACACCGGTCTCTTGCTGACCTCACTCCCTAGCAGCAAGAAGGCCTTACACATATTGTTTTACAGGGCTGTGCTCTTGGGCCCATTAGCAGAGGTCTCTGAGCTTCCACACTGCCTTCTTTCATGCCTGCCAACTGAATGAGGATGGGAGTTAAACCAGCTTTAAAAATCATTCTCGCCTGGCCTGCATGGCTCAGTGGTTGAGCATTGACCTATGAACCAGAAGGTCACAGTTCCCGGTGAGGGCAGATGCCTGGATTGGTGGCTCAATCCCCAGTGTGAGATTTGCAGGAGGCAGCTGATCAATGATTCTCTCTCATCATTGATGTTTGTTTCCCTTTCTTCCTTTCCCTTCTTCTCTGAAATCAATAAAATATATATTTAAAACATAGTTATCATTCATTATTAATTATGAAAACTCGATTCTTTCCCATCCAATTATGATGCATGAAACTTAATTTCAAGTATTACAGCCCAGAACAGTGTGATATAATATAGTTTGTAGTTAGCTAGTGTTCCTATCTTGGAGTAGTTAGATGCTAGGAAGATCCACCTCTGAAGGTGGATGTAGCATTCTTTCAGAAAAGCCATTCTACAAAGTTGGCTACAACAGGTACCTCGTTCCATACCAGTTGGAGTGTCAGATATATTTGTTTAGTGAAATTTTTGCTTGTTTTCTAGATACCAGGAGTGAGCTCTCACATTGATAAAACTAAATGTCTTCAAGACATGTAGTGTCTAATATATTTTATTTTATAAAACACTTTCTACTCTGCAGAAACGAATTCTGAGAGATAGTGAATTCTAGAGCCTGATCTTTAAGGATGGTGCTCAAGACAATCTCTACACGATCCTGTCTCTAGCCATTTATTGAAGAAGGTTTCTGTTTGGCCGCTGTCAGAATAGCAGAATCTGGTCGGCGGTGTGTTATGTCCACCTCACATAAATCTTTCATGGAAAATGATGCGTTGTCATGAAGGAGTACAGAGAGCTAGGACTTGGAGCTAAAAGAGGAGTTGGCATCTACTGTCTTGTTCTTGCTCGCTAATGAATTTAGTCAGTACACATGGTGGCAGAATTGCGCATGAGACTTACTTTCACTGTAACCTGGTGGAGAGGCTGTGGAAGAGCAGTGAATACGTGTGTACTAGTATATCCGCCATTCTTTCAGCAGTTGACATTCTCCACCAGAAAGAATCTAAGAGCCGTCTGTGATGAAAATAACTTGGCTCGATGTGCCGTACACTCCAAAGATTATTTTCAGTTCCCTCAGTCACAACAACACCTTATTGTCAATGCCGCCAGCAGATTGGGAGAGCAGGGACAGCTTCTTGTCATCACTTTAGAATCCTCTGAAAGCTCAGGTTGCCATGGACAACCAAGGGTTGAGAGGTGAAAGAGGAAGCACATTCGGTCAGCCGCTGCCCTCTGTCTGGCTGATGCGATGATCTTTTCTGAAGGGCACGTGGGGACGGGGCCAAAGCTCTTTCTTCCTGCAGGGGCCCGCTCCATGTGGTAAATGTCTCAAATGAGGGACTTTTATGTCCCCTTGGGATTAGCTGCACGGGTCAAGAGTAAGGGTGAAGTCTGTATGATTTCCCTGCCCCTGTTCCTTGGGGAGGCAAGATGTGTGTGGTCCTCTGGGCAGAGCCATTAGTAAGATGGTGGAATGAGTCCTCCCAGCTGGATGGAGATTGCGGGAAAGGGGATGCTTTGGAAATCAGTGACCATGTGTAGCTGTGATTTTGTTACCCTTTGTGGCAGGCTCCTCTCTTGGAGGAATTTCCAGATAGTCACATAAACTGAGTAAACAGTGTCTCCTTTGAGTCTGCTTTATCTTCAGTTATTGGTGATGTCATCTGACCATACTTCCCAAATGCCTTTTGGGCTTTCATCTCAAAAAGGGGGATGAGCAGCTCAGGATAACGTGACAAGAAACTATTGCTTCTGGTGAATCCAAGTAAAAAGCAGCGGTTAAGTATCTTTGAGGATGTGCGTGTGGCCTGGTTTTGGTGCTGTTGTAATTAGCTAGTTATTAATAATAAGAAATAAGCAAAGGGAAGGCCACATATGATAGGTCAGTCATTTGGGAAACTTCACCAGAAAGCTGCAGCTTTGCATTCCCCAGGGAACCACCCGACTATTCCCTGCAAAACACTGGCGCCACCGGTGAGCAGCAGGAAGAGGGTCCAGGCCTGCGCCAGCGGCAGGCAGATGCGTCACCTGGTGAGGTGCTAGTTACTTAGAGGGCTCTGCAGGGGGCACACAAAGAGAAGCTAAGACATCAACATTTCACAAATTTTATCTTTACAAGTTCCCCCAATTTATAATCCAGGCCGATTTCTGTGGGCGATACAAGTTTCTTTGAAGATAAAGGCCGGGTTCAGAGTGCACAGGTATCAGTGGCTGTTCCAACATGTTCGGGTTGGGGTGTTATTTGCCAGGCCGGTCATGAGTGATTCTGCTGATTGTATCTGTGGCTATATCTGGAGTTGGACTGGATTCGAAGACAGGCATGGGCACCTTGGTAATAACTATTTCTATAATGGGAGTGACATTTTTATGTTACCTGAGAATCACCAGCCATTCTTGTATTTCAGCTGTATGACAATGCATGCAATTGTGGTATATTTCCCTGTGTCTCCTCCTTAATCGTGTGCCCCCATGAGGTGTTTTTAGGTTTTCACTGTGTTTTCTAGGATGTGTGTGTATGTGTGTGTGTGTGTGTCTGTGTGTGTGTGTCTGTGTGTCTGGGTGAGCTATATAACTGCAGCATAGCTCTTCAGTGGGTCAAGTGAGTAGTGCTTATACTGTGAAAAAATGGCAAAACCAATCTGAAGGTAGTATCTAGCTGGCTCTTTAGGGGAAAAGTCACTTTCTTGTAAGTAAGTGCTGACACCAACAGAAAGGGGAAGGAGCTGAATAAACAAGAGAGGGAAGAGTGTGATTTTTACCTTCCAGCCCTAAGGCACTGAATTAAAATGTGGCTGGTCACTGATGTACGGGGATGGGCAAGGGGCTTCGAGGGCAAAGTGAATTTCATGTGTAGGTGATCAGCTAAGAAGCACCCTAGACATTTCTAGGTCTGGCACAATTCATTCATTTATCCATCTATTCATTCAGTAGATATTTTTGTGTCAAAAGATATTTATTAGGTGTTGGGGTTACTGTAGTGGACAGTCAAGTGCTATCCCTCATGGAGTATGCTGGGGGAGAGAAGAAAACAAGTGAACAAATGCACATAAAATCTAATTTTAGGGAAAGTGGGAGGAGGGGATGAAGAAAGTGATGAAGTAGAACCTGAATGAAGTGCCAGAGGCAACGTGATGAAAACCCCGGAGAGGAGAGAGTATGGAGGACAGGAAACCAGAGAGCGAGGGACGGAGCTGGATCTGGGAGGACTTGGATCTCCGCTGGCTGGAAAGCCTTGTCTGGACTTGCATTTGGAAGCGATCTCATCTGATTTATGGTTTAAGAAGCTCACTCGGTGCTCCATCTCTCATCTATTTTACTGGCTGTGTATCATTTCTAGCAGGAAATCATTTTATTTTCAAGGCAGTGGATTGAGTGGTCCCATGATACTCTTAAAGGTATCATACACCCAGGATTCCAGAACTGCAAGTTGGTAATATTTACTTTTGGTTGAGGCCCGGAAAAAGAACAGTCAGGGCAGTTGTGAAGTAGTGTATTTACTCAAGAGTTTATTACTGATAGAAAAACAAAGGTATAATTAAAATGCCAAGAAAATAATTATTCTGGGTTGATTTGCTTGCTATGTTCTTGTTTTGTGTGGTCACACTTTGTGGTAGTATCAGGAATTTATCAGTTATTCAGCTGTTTATCAGATTATGTTCTTCACCCAAGGTACATAATGTTTCAAATAGCCCAACTTGTTTTATAGTGCAGCGACTGGGAGGAGGGGCCCAGAGCATGGCTCACTGGGACTGGAACTCATATTTGTATCACTAACTAGTAATTCCAAGTGAGGCATACTCTGAGGATGCCACTTATGGGGTTGTGTGAAGATTAAATGAGAAGATAGATAGGAATCGTTTCTGATATGGCTTAAGTGGTAGATGAAAGATAGCCCATCATCATTATTATTTTTGCTACAGAAATTTCAAAATGGAAGATTTACAAATTTGATATAAGATAAATCAGATAGCTTATTTTATACAACTTAGGAGCCCAAATGGACAGAATTATGAGTTTAGAATGTGGTGTTTTGAGAGGCAGCACCCACTACTGGGGTGACATTATGTATACTTATAAGTAAATATGACATAATAAATATATAAAGTCAATATATGACAAATATAACCTATATTACGTAGGGTGCCCTAGACAAAAGGCAGACACAAAAGGCTGGCATTGTTGAAAGCTCGAAGTCTGGGCATTGTCGGCTTGTGGGTGGTAAGAATGGGTTTGGCTCAGTGGATAGAGCGTCGCCCTGCAGAACAAACGGTCCAGATTTGATTCTGGTCAAGGGCATGTACCTTGGTTGCAGGCTCCTCCACGGCTCGGGCCCTGGTTGGGGAGCATGCAGGAGGCAACCAATCGATGTCTTTCCCTCTCTTTTCTACTCTCCCTAAAAATTCAATGGAAAAATACTCTTGGGTGAAAATTAACAACAATAACAAAAAGAATGGGTTTGTAGTGATGGGTGCAGGGAGAGGTGTGAGGTAAAGGAAAAGGAGCTGAATCCAAGAAAAGCTACAGATGAAGTGAACAGGTGGGGATGAGTTGGGGCAAAAGCTACAGCTGCCAGTGGATATGTTCCTGTTTTAGACTTTGATTTTTAGATGCTGTTACCTAGTATCTTAGATGCTAGATACCTGGTATCTTTTTACCATTATTTTGAACTGAGTTTACTAAAGGACATTTTGAAATATGAAATTTTATATGTGAGGTTGAAAAATCTATGTCCTTGGGAAAGTTAAATTGCCCTATGATATTTTGTTTTGTGTGAAATTGGCCAAATATACTTATTCTACAAAATATGAAAACACTTGTTTTATAACCATATATGTGTACCTCAATACACTTTTTGCCTTTGGAAATGCCTATGATTTAAATAGCTGCTTTAAAATAGATTGTCACTTATATTTATCACTGGTCTTAGTGAATAGCATACAATCTTTCTTCTAGAGGCTGATATTTCTCTTCTTTATCCAAGCTACAAATGTTTCAAATAATTCCATTTACAAATAGAAACAATAACCCCAGAAATATCCCTCATTGAAGGTGAAGAAAACTTTTTCATGGGTTTTTGCTAGATATTCACAGTGGCGGTAGCCCTTAAAGTGGCACTTGATCAAAAACTCAAATCTCATTCCCATTTGTAAATCTTGTAACCCTTCAATCGTGGGTCAGGGGAAAGCTCCATTTATGCATGAATTCAAGATTCCATTTTCTTTCTTATATTTCCCCTTTCCTTCATTCTTTTCTTTTTCTCTCTTTTTTTTTTCTTCTCATTTTGGTGACCGATTGCAGGAGGGGTATGTTCCTCCAGAAGCTGGGAGGTGTGGGGTGGGACCCCTGGGGTGAACACCGCCTGGTGCATGCATGGGAAGGAGCTGAGTGGACAGATGATGCTTTGGGTGTCCTCATCATTCGAGGGACACTGGTCATCACTGCCCTCAGCAACCACACCATGGGACAGCACCAGTGTGTGGCCCCAATGCCCACAGTGGCCTTGGCCAGAGTGCCAGCCACTGTGACACTAGCCAGGGGCTGAGGAAGTTGAGCCTGAAGAATGTATGTGGGACAACCTTTTTCTTGAAGTTTTTGAGTCCTCATATACCGTTCTCAGACCTGTAACAACTAAATTCAGCTCTCAGCATTGAGAGTTTAGACCTAAGCCAAAAGCAATGTTTCCAGAATGAGTTTACCTTTCATAGTGAGATATTTCCATGGTGAGTCCATTCAGATCCGGAATCCCACCACCAGGGGATTGTCTCTCTACCATCCTATTCCCCACTGCCCCTATTGCTCACTGCTTCTTATCTCTTTTCTCTTTGGGAAGGCAAGACTTGGGCTTACGAAAGAAAAAAATAAGCAGAGGGAGCCATGCTATGGTGTGAAGACGTGAGCTCAAGTCACCCTTGTTCTAAATCACACGCCCTCTTGTTAGGCTCCTGTGTTGCTTCTTAGTTTGAGGAGAGTGACTTTAATTGACACAGACTTTTGATGAGAAATAATATTTTGTACAGAAAGTGAACTGAATAAAGGAGGACAGGGACATAAAACAGTCCAAAATGGACCTCAAATCACATTTAGGCTTCAGTTGCTTTTGCAACTGAGTAATTAAGAATTCCATTCTGGATCAAGTAGGGGAGGGAGATGGAGGGCAGGAAAAATATTAGAAAGGCAACCAAAACAAGAAATTTGTCAGAATTTTTTGCTGAATAACTGTAGGATTTAGTTCATCATTTTATGGCTTATAGTAGAAAAATAATTATTCTATATTGTTTTTGAGATTTAAAAAAAGATCTCCTAAACCCAGTTGCAGCAATCACTTAATCTGCTGATCAGTGTTTATTCATTACTCACTCTGGGCTCACTGCTATAAGGACTGTCAGGAATGTAGTCGTATTGGCCACGGTCCCTAACCCAATTATATGGATAGAGACCAAAATCATTGACAAAGTTAGAGAAATCAAAAGAGTTCTAATTATCCCCAGGAGACTATTGCTGTAGGATTGCAAAAAAATCAATCATGGATGTATATATATAAAAACTCAAATTTTATGGCTGAGTGGGTATTTGAGAGGGGCAGGTTGTTGAGATCTTAGGCTATCACTGAATATTTCTTTTTCAAATGAACCAATTAGATCAGGAGGGAGAGTCCCTTTGGACTTTCACCAGCTGCAGTGTTCAGATGATATAGTTATCATTCTCCAATAGGTAGAGTATTTAAAATTTAAGGGATAGGGCAGGTAAAACGCAATTTGTGTGAGGAACATTCTAGAAGCACCTAATTGCATCTGAAACAGCTCCTCAGAGGCCAGGGTATCAGATAAAATGCTTACAGGCATCACTTCCACATTTCCTTTTGCAAAAAGGTCTGTGGGTGGAAAAGGAGGAGGGAGGGCCATCAGCAGCCTTGGATGAGGCCACCAGAGGCAAATCCTTCAGATTGTATCATTGGCTGTGCCCTCTCAAGCCTATACTGTAATTGCCATAGAACAAAATAAAAATAAACAAACCTCCAGGCAAATGAATATGTCGCCAGCGGCAGTATCGGGGAGGGAAGATGAAAAGGGCTTTGGAATTCTTGCAGTGGGAATCTGCCCTTATCACGGATGAGTTGTCTGAGGCTGAGCAGGCTGTTGACGTGTCTGCTCTTCTTCACTATGAATCCTTCACTTGAAGGCGGAGCCTTTGTCTTTTCAGAAATGTTTTTATGATTACAAATATAATCAGTGTTCATGGTAACAAAATGGAAGAACAAAGTAGAAAATTAAAGTCAGCCTTTACTCAAATATTATAGTTCTTAACATTTTGTGACACATCTTTCCAGATTTTCCCCATCGTGTGCATATATTTAATCAAATAATCAAATAAATTGTTATTATTTAGTGACCCGGATTTATTGGTTCTTTCTTCGACTCTGGTATATAGAGATGTTTAATAAGTGTATGTTAAATGACTAATTGACCTTGAATTTCTTGGCCCTCAGCTCCTTCCTAAAAAGAAATGGGACTGATAATAACAACTGTAGTGTCTAGAGTTCTGAGGGTGGGATGAGGTGCCTGTATGAAGTGCTCATTTATGGCCTGGCACACCGTGGACACTCTGTAATTGGACGTTGACTGGTTGTAATTGTTTTGTGTACTAGTCTTTCCAGATTCTGGCTGTTGGCAGCTTTCCTAGTTTCTGTTTTTAAGACGTTTTACTGTGAATATACTTGGAGAATGAACATCAAAGTATTAGGAAAGGGATTGCTTTTTACTTATGTAATTAGCAAAAAGAAAGAAGTAGCCTGGCTGGTGTGGCTTGGTGGTTGGTCTTTGACCCATGAACCAGAAGGTCACGGTTCAATTCCCAGTCAGGGCACATGCCTGGGTTTCGAGTTTGATCCCCAGTAAGGGGCGTGTGGGAGACAGACGATCAATGATTCTTATAATGTTTTTTTGTCTCTCTCTCCCTCTTGCTTCCTCTTTCTGAAATTAATAAGAACATATGAAAACAAAACAAAACAAAGAAGTATATTCAATTTTGACAAAGATACTGTGAAAAAGTGAACTAATAATACCTTTGTTGGGACCTTATAAACTGCCATAACTTTTTCAAAACTCAATAAAATCATTAAACCTTTGCTTTGTTAATCCCAGAACTGGGGCTCCATTTCAGGGTTATATTTTAAAATGCGTAAAACCACAAATATTCATAAAAACATGGTTTATGATGGTAAACATTGGGAATAACATAAATGCCTAATAATAGAGATAGTTTAGGTGAACAATGACTTGCTAATTTGAAGGAACATTATACAATTATTAAAATAAATGTATAGGAAAAGCATCTGTGGTATTTGAGTGGAAAAGGAGATTAATGATTAAAACCAGATTAATACATACTTGTAATGTAAAAATGCGGAATATCAGGATGATTTAAAAATTTTACTGTGTTTTAAATTTCCTATAATTAAATAATTTTTTAAAAATAATTTTAAATAGGAAACTGGTCATGTAAGGAGATAATCCATAGAATTGGATGATTTAGCAGGAGTGAGAGGTGCTGTCGATATCCCAGCTCATCTGTCGGTGCTGGGTAGAAGCTGTGTGTGATGCGTGTGGCATTGCTGTTGCCATTGTACGAAAGCCAGTGTCATTTATCAAACTGACCAGGACAAATGGTGAGAGTGGGAAGAGTAGCCAGTCAGGAGATTGCTACCTGCACTGCCAGTAACTGGACTCATATAAGTTATGGAGCCAATGACTAATCCCTGACCACAGACGTCTCCTCCTTGAACTCATGTAGACGGGAGATCATTCTTGGATGGATGTTAACACTACCTATATCAAGAAAAATCTAAAAAGTCAACAAAGGTAACAGGATAGCAGCAACAGCAAATCGCATCACTTTGTTGGTATGGTTTACATTTTACTCATGTTTCTGGTGAATACATAATAGCTCTCCGCCCCAGGTGAGGAAAAGAAAAGGCTATCAGTGGGATACATAGGTTTAAAAATTATCATAAGGTATTTTGGAGAGGACAAGTTTAACAGAGGTGATAAAGCTTCAGATATATCTTTTTGAGACAGGTGAAGTCAAAGAATTCATAGCTCACTGTCCCAATTTTATTTCCTATATGCTCAAAGACGTGTTTCTCAATGTTTAACGTACACAGGAATCACCTGGGAAGCTTCTTAAAAAATGCTGGTTTTCTAGACACTAACCTCAGAGGCTATAGATATGGTTTGGATGTCTTTGTTTGAAAAAGAAAAAACTGAAGATTCTGATGCAGCTGGGCTACTGTTCATACTTTGAAAAAATGAAAAGAATAGCCAGTTGAAGACATATGTGCCCAAAGCTAATGTCCTTAAATATTGGGGTTGATCATTAATTTATCACAATAAAAATAATAAAAATGAACAGAGCATTAAGAGTTATTTGGCATTGCCTACTAAGACATAGTTTTTCTTTTCCTTATTTGGAGGTATGTAAGCAAAACACATCATCAAGCTGTAGATGATGTCAGCTCTTCTATTCTTAGCACAGGTTTGACACGTAACCCTTCTGTTTCACAGTAAACACGTTGAGGCAGTGTTCCTTTTGCTTTAAGATCTGATGATTGTCAGTTAATTATATCACACGGTGAAGGAAAATTAATAAGGAATGCATTCAGCTATCACTATCATTTTCAATATTGTAGCACTTGGGAGTGCTCTTCGAACACTGTAATATTAGAATCTAGAACCTGACAATGGGGTGTCTACTGTGAAAACCACGTGGTACTGTGTTGCTAAGACTGCACTGTGAGAGTCATTCATCCCAGTGGTGTCTGGACCATGAAATAATAATACTTTTCTCTGTTAATGAGTCACTTTATTCAGTATGCCAGGCCTTTTTATTTCTCTTTCTTGAGAAAGCAGATAAGTAATTTATTTTTCAAAAAATCTTATGAGAGAACTAGAGGCCAGTGCACGAAATTTGTGCACTGAGGCGGGGGGTGGGGGGGTGTTCCCTCAGCCCGGTCTGCACCCTCTCACAATCCGGAACTCCTCAGGGTAGTGGGCCTAAGCTGGTAGGCAGACATTCCTCTTGCAATCTGGGACCTCTTGTTCCTTATTGCCTGCCTTCTTGCTGTTCTTTATTTTTTTAAAAAATAATATATTTTATTGATTTTTTACAGAGAGGAAGGGAGAGGGATAGAAAGTTAGAAACATCGATCAGCTGCCTCCTGCACACTCCCTACTGGGGATGTGCCCGCAACCAAGGTACATGCCCTTGACTGGAATCGAACCTGGGACCCTTGAGTCTGCAGGCCGAAGCTCTATCCACTGAGCCAAACCGGTTAAGGCTCCTTGCTGTTCTTTAGCGCTGCCACAAAGGCGGGAGAAGCTCCCACCACCGCCGCTGTGCTCACCAGCTGTGAGCCCGGCCTCTGGCTGAGCAGCACTCCCGCTGTGGGAGCACACTGACCACCAGGGGGCAGCTCCTGTGTTGAGTGTGTTGAGCATCTGCCTCCTGGTGGTCAGTGCACATCATAGCAACCGGTCGTTCTGGTCAATACGCTGTAAAGTTGCTTAGGCTTTGACTATATAGATCAGGGGTGGGCAACCTTTTTGTGAATGTGTGTCAAAACCAGCAAAATCTCTGACTCAAAATTCTTCTGTGTGCCAACCCTAATTTTTTGAGAACATGTTATGCCTACTTGATATCTCTTAAGGTGTACGTATGTGAAGAACCTTGAAGAAATAATAAAATTCATTCGAGCGACAAAAACACAGTATATGATGATGAAAAATACATTTATTTTTTAATGTATACATGTACACTGATAGTCCGACAGAAAACTTTATGACTCTGTTTGATATTATCAGTGGGACTTTTGCTGCTGCATCACTGATGACAGAGATTTTACATCAGGTTTATATTTCGTGACCTTCAGAGATATGCACAAGCTACTACTTTCATCTGTCAGGCTACTCCTATTACAAGACTTAACAAAATTCATCACTGAGAACAAAGAGTCACAAGCATATGTGGATGAAAACATGGAGAGTAACTCTGTTGCAAAGTTTTTTAAACAGAAAAAATTTTCTGGAATGGCATTCCAAGTCCTCAATAGTTTGTTTTCAACACTTCTCTCTGGTACGCCTGTCTCTAATCGCTTTTTTTTCAATGTTTTCCAAGTCAACTCTAAGGTCAATAAATTTCTGCTTCCAAATTGAGCTACTCTGAAATTCAATCAACTGCATTTCAAAGTCAGCCATGTCTATCCATGAAAACATTTGTAAGTTTAGTTCCTCCAGTTTCATGCTGTCTGGAAACCTCATGAATTTTGCTGTCTCTTCCAGTTCTCTGAATTTCACAAATCTTGAGAAGAACTGCTCAATAGTTGACTCGATGATGTTTAAAAACACCTTTTGGAGGCTTTGATAGTCTATTCTGTCATTTTTTGGGAGGTCTTTGATGTGCCTCTTGAGGTTTGCGAAATATCTAAATCTCTCACCATCCACATCCCTCTTAAAGACTTCCAGTTTCTTTTCAAAAGCCTTTATGTAGCCAAACATAACATCAAGTGTCTTGCCAGTTCCTTGTAATTTAACATTTAAGTCATTCAAATGTTCACAAAAATTGTAAATGGAAGATTATAAGAGAGGGTTTTGCGTGCCAGCAAAAGTTACTGGCATGCCATGTTTGGCACGTGTGCCAGAGGTTGCCCACCACTGATATAGATGATGTACAAGTCAGCTAAAGTCTGGCTTTTCTTCATAATTGTTTTTACCTGTTGAATTATCTAATGTAATGAAATGAGGGTAGGTTCTCAATGAAAGATTTGTTACTGATAACATTATAACTAGTTATTAATAAGAGGGTTGGAGCAAAGGGAAGGCCTGGCATTATAAGGATGGCCATTTGGGTAGCTTCACCAGGAAGCTGTAATTTCACACTCCCCAGGAAACCATGCAAAACACTGGGGGAAGCGGTTCAATAAAGAGGAAATAGACATATGTGCAGTGAAGTTGGGGTGACTAGGCAGTCACATCTAGGGACAGAGATTACTAATCAGAATGGGCATGGCCGCCCTAACTGGTTTGGCTCAGTGGATAGAGTGTCAGCCTGTGGATGAAAGGTCCCAGGTTCGATTCCGGTGAAGGGCATGTACCTTGGTTGTGGGCACATCCCCAGTGGGAGGTGTGCAGGAGGCAGCTGATCGATGTTTCTCTCTCATCGATGTTTCTAACTCTCTATCCCTCTCCCTTCCTCTCTGTAAAAAACCAATAAAATATATTAAAAAAAAAAAGAATGGGATGGCCACTGAAAGGTCATGAATATTTGGAAGTACATAATCTCCCAAACAAAGGAATTCTTTTTCTGCGGCTCTTGGCTTGTGGGGCTCTCTTGTTCTTGCTTTCTTGCATTTGCCTGTATGGCCCATGGCTATGTGGACCCTACAGGCAATAGACTGATGGATTGATGGATGACAATGGGGAACACAAGCTAAGCTAGCCAATTGATATATCGGACTGCTCCAACATGGAACAGAAACTCTGGACACTGGATCTAATTGTAGCCCTATTAAGCCCACAGCTAGACTTCTCTGATGACAGGACTGAGGAAGAGGGGAGCTTGGAAACTGAGGGATCTAATTCCACACAAATAGAAATCACTCTTTCGTCCATGTGAGTCTCAGAAAAATATTTTTTTCCTTGGAATATCGCAAAAGGTCCATTCCCAAGAATAACAGGTGGGGACGAGGACATCTTTCCACCAGTAACATTAAAGTAGTGGTTCTTAAACTAAGAATCACATAGTATATGTAATATTCTTATTGATATTTAAATTTATGGGCCTCCTTTACAATTCATTAAATCTTAAGTGAGGCCCAAGAAATTATATATTTTTTTAATTTTTTTTTATTGCTTAAAGTATTACAAAGGGTATTACATATGTGTCCTTTTTTTCCCCCCTGCCCTTGACAATCCCCTGGCTTCCCCTACCCCCCAGTGTCTTATGTCCATTGGTTATGCTCATATGCATGCATACAAGTCCTTCGGTTGATCTCTTACCCCCCTCCCTCCTGCCCCCCTCCCTTCTGCCCCCCTCCCTTCTGCCCCCCAACCCTCCCCGGCCTTCCCGCTGCAGTTTGACAATCTGTGTGAGGCAGCTCTGCCTCTGTATCTATTATTGTTCAAAAGTTTATAATGGTCTCTATTATCCATGAATGAGTGAGATCATGTGGTATTTTTCCTTCATTGACTGGCTTATTTTACTTAGCATAATACTCTCCAGTTCCATCCATGCCGTTGCAAATGCTAAGAGTTCCTTCTTTTTTACAGCAGCATAGTGTTCCATCGTGTAGATGTACCACAGTTTTCTAATCCATTCATCTACTGATGGGCACTTAGGCTGTTTCCAGATCTTAGCTATGGTGAATTGTGCTGCTATGAACATAGGGGTGCATATATCCTTTCTGATTGGTGTTTCTGGTTTCTTGGGATATATTCCTAGAAGTGGGATCACAGGGTCAAATGGGATTTCCATTTTTAGTTTTTTGAGGAAACTCCATACTGCCTTCCATAGTGGCTGCACCAGTCTGCATTCCCACCAGCAGTGCACGAGTGTTCCCTTTTCTCTGCATCCTCTCCAGCACTTGTCGTTTGTTGATTTGTTGATGATAGCCAGTCTGACAGGTGTAAGATGTTACCTCATTGTTGTTTTGATTTGCATCTCTTGGATGATTAGTGACTTTGAGCATGTAAGAAATTATATTTTAACAAACATCCCAGGGACTTTTGATACTGATGGCCTCCCTTTTATACTTTGAAGATTTACTCTTCTAAAGCATTTTATAAAACAGCTGAAGGGAATTAATTTTGAGTGACCTATGCTTTAAAATCACTGGAGAATATTATTTTGAACCTTAATTAAAAGAAGTTTAGAAGTACAAAAGAAGCATTGCAAAGTTTTCAAACATGGATTTTGCATTAGATGGTCATTGGGAATAAGTACATCATCATATTTTCTGTTAGCCATGCATTGGAAAATCTGGCCTTTGGAGAGACCAAAAATTATCAGGATATCCAAACCATGATGATGAGAGAACCAAAGGAGTGAGAAAGTATGACAGTGATCGGTGGCACTTCTGGTACGCTTGGCAGTGTTCTAAGCTTCTTACATGTGTTAACTAAATGTTCTTACTATTCTATAAAGTAGGTGCTACTATTATTTTGCTTATTTTATAAACAGAGAAGAAGAGACCATAAGGAGTAACCTAATGCTTCTTTCTACAGCAGACACAGCGCCAGGATCATTTTGTACCGAGCAGTCTACCTTGGGGCCTTCACTACTCCTGCATGTACTACCAGTAAAGGGCTGGTTCTCTGAGAAACACATTTATGTTTCAACCAAAGAAAGAGCTTTTAAAAAATATTAAAATGAGTTCCTACAAAGACAAAACCACAAACTACATGTCAGTTAGAGCTTTTTGATCTTTCGTTCTTATGATTTCTAAAGAAGACCAATTGAGAGAAAAGGAAAGTAATGGCAAAGGCATTTATTAAGTAGTTATTTTCTTGAACATTAGCTCTCTGAATTAATAACTGTAACCTTTTCATTTGCATGAGTGCTTAACTTCTTTTAGAGTCTTAAGAGTCTACAGGAAATGTAGATATCATTTGGCTTGACAATAACTATTTCTTAAATAAATGAAGAATTGGGCTGCTTCCGCATATTTATAAAGATTTTCTACAAGCCAATCAATACAACAATTTGTGTAAACATCCTTAGAATTGTGAAGGGAACTTTAGAAGTAAGTTAAGTCTAGAGAGATTAAGCATTGCAAATGTGATCTAATGTCAAGCTCCAGGGAGGGTACCATGAGCAGACAGGGACCTTGTGCCCAGGTGTGATGGGCTATGTGTTTGGGCCTCAACCTGGGAGTCTAGGAAGAATGGAGGATGGCTACCCAAGCAGTATGAACTTGCTTTGCACCAATGGTTTCTATTTCCCTACGGCTGCTGTAATAAATTACCAAAAACTTACTGGTTTGAAACAACACAAGTTATAATCTTAGAGCTCTATAGGTCAGAAATCTGACACAGATCTCACTGGGCTAAAATCAGTGTCAGCAGAGCTGTGTTCCTTTTGGGAGGCTCTAGGGGAAAAACTTCTTCCTTGCCTTTTCCAGCTTTTAGAAGCTGCCCACACTCCTTGGATCCTGGCTCTTTGTCTCCATCTTCAAACCCAGCAATGTCAGGTTAAGTTGTTTTAAACGGTATCATTTTGATTTCCTCTTCTCTCTCCCTCTTCTACTTTTAAGAAACCTTATGAATATGTTGGATCCACTAAGATAATGGGGGGTGATCATCCTTTTTAAAGGTTAGCTCATTAACAACCTTAATTCCATCTGCAACCTTAACTTCCCTTTTGCCCTGTAAGCCAACGTATTCACAGGATCTAGGGAGTAAGAGATAGACATGGATATTTTTGAGAGATCTTTATTCTGCCTACCACAGCTTCCTAAACAGGAAGGTGACTGGATAAAAGGGGCATTTTCCAGGACACAGGGCCCAGTCATTCAAGACTGGATGCTTGTCTTGGCAATTGCAGATCATGGCAGAGCAGGATGGACTATGAGCTGGTTGGTGGGATGAGGAGGGAGAGCTTGTGTCATCCTTGGAAAAGTTGAAGGATCCTTGTTGGCTGAGGATTCCTCACCTTCTATGCACTGACTTCATTGAATTGTTTCTAATGTTTGTAAAGAGGGAAAGTCCTAAGGGGTTTTCTCTCAGGAAAGGAAAAAGTCAAGCTGCTCACCAAGTCAGGCCTAGAGATGGGTGGGGAAGAACACTTGTAGAATGGGAATCTTAATTAAAAAGAGATGAGCCCTAGCTGGTTTGGCTCAGTGGATAGAGCATTGGACTTCAGACCAAAGGGTCCCGGTTCCATTCTGATTCGATTCTAGTCAAGGGCATGCACCTCGGTTGCAGGCTCCTCCCTGGCCTGGGCCCTAGTCTGGACTCATGCAAGAGGAAACCAATTGATATGCTTCTCTCACAACAATATTTCTCTCTGTCTTTCCCTCTCTCTTCCATTCTCCCCAAAAATCAATGGAAAAATATCCTTGGGTGAGGATTAGCAAAAAGGAAAAGAAAAAGATGAAACTCTGAGCCAAATATGTCTTTGATTAAAACTGAGCCAGTCTGTCTTCTTTCTTTCCTTGTTCCCTCCCTCCCTCCCTCCCTCCCTCCCTCCCTCCCTTCCTTCCTTCCTTCCTTCCTTCCTTCCTTCCTTCCTTCCTTCCTTCCTTCCTTCCTTCTTTTAAATTTGGCTGTTGATGTGTTTTTGGGAAACTATGATTATATAAGTGCTGCTCTTAGATAAGCAGGCTATATGTTTGTAGGCCCAAAGGTAGGCTCATTATAAGAGAAAACAATACTAATAATAAGAGCCAGATTCTACATTCACATTTTAAAATTATTATTATTTTCTGCCAATAAAAGCTAAAGCATCAAGTGAAAAAGCATGACTTGCAGGGGAAGGGCAGTGTTATGGAATCTACTTAAAAAATGATATTGTTGACTGTTGGGAGGTTTTTTTGTTTGTTTTTTTTTTTAGTTTTTTTTTTTTTTTTAGGTAAGCAAAGTGGAAGTGGTTGGTTTGGACCTACGAGAACAATCATATGACCTTTTGGATGAAAAGAAACCCATAAGTCATTAGTCATTTAGTTGATGTATACATCACACAAAAATGATGCCTGTATGTCACTAAAAGACTTTTCTTATTTTTTTTTCCCCCTCCAAAGCAGACCAAATCTATCTCAGGTCAGTTTGGTTTATATAGTTATCCAATTCTTATTGTTTGCGTGTATACATGAACAGAATGGTGAAAACAGTTGGGGCCTTGCCTGACAGGAAACCACCAACTATTGGAAAGAGTACTTTGAATGAAGGCATCCTGGGCCCCAAGAGGGAAAGAGGAAGCCACAGAAAACATGAGAATGTGAAAGAGTAGCTCAGAGTTGCGACACTGGAGACAGAGAGCACACCTTCATGCCATGGGAGGAGATGTCTCATTCTTGACCACAAAGGGTAGAAAGTTTGTGTCCTTGAGTTTTTGTTTCTCCCAACGGAAATAGCTGTTTCATGCAGTGCTACTTGGGGGACAGAGGGGTGGACTGGTTGGGGGGTTGGGGATGGCCACAGACTTCCTATGCAGAGCTACTCCATAGATTTTCAATTTTTGCAATAGCTTTGAAGACTCTCCGTATAACAACAAAGCGGAAATAAAACTTTAACTTAAAAAGCACCAAACCTGCAGCAAGTCTCTTGCTAAAGGAAGCTTGTGTGAGCACTCACTGGGAGGCAAGAATTTAAAGGAAAGGTGAGTGGCAACCCAGATGGAAATAAACCAGAAATAGCCATTCGCTAACCATGTCTTCCTACATTCTCTTGTTTATTCATTCCCATGCTTCCATTTTGCCTGGCTCCAGGTGTTTGAAGGATGTTCTAGGACAGCGATGGCGAACCTTTTGAGCTTGGCCTGTCAGCCATTTTGAAAAACCCTAACTTAACTCTGGTGCCGTGTCACATATAGAATTTTTTTGATATTTACAACCATAGTCAAATAAAGATTTATATTTTTGATATTTACTTATATATTTAAATTCCATTTAACAAAGAAAAATCAACTAAAAAATGAGTCAGAGGTGACACGCATGTCATAGGTTCGCCATCACTGTTCTAGGAGGAGGTGTTTGCATAGCAGGGAGTTTCTCTTAAGTATGGCACCCCGTCCTTTCCCCTCAGCAAGTCCCACTTTCACTGTTGGAGTGCTTCTCGCTTAACACACACACAGCCTGAGGCTGCCTCTGCTGGTGTGCTTCCCACTGTCTCAGTGGTTCCTTCCCTCCTTGGCCAACTTCTCCCCTCATCTGGGTCCTTCCCAGACTTCCTTCCTGGTAAATCATGTGCTACACATGCAGGACGCATATACATGTTATTTTAATACACCCACATTTTATGGCGATGGAAGGCACTTTAAGGAGTTCTATTTCCCCATCTGCTAGGATAGTCCCTCTGCTACAGCTTGATGAGCTGTGAGGTAAGCAAGGTGATGCATGTGTTCACCAGCCAAAGGAGTATTCCAGGCCCTCCCGCTGCCCTGGTTGGCTTTGCTAGTTGTATTTCCTTTTCTCACAGCTCTGGACCACACTCTGCCAGAGCCATCGCTTTCTCTGTGTGCCCTGTGGGGTGTTTGTTTTCTCCTGCAATGGGTGGTGGCTGGGTGCCTCTCTGTGCATTTCCGCTGGTGGTCAGGGCTGTTAACACACCCCAGGCTGTGGTTGGCTCTGAGCAGCCTGAGCCCGTGGCCACTGTGGGAATCGGGCATCTGCACTTCCTTATTTGTTAAGAAGTTGCACAGGGCTGTGGGGCTTGGCTGGGCATTTTCTGCAGGCAGTGGGAAACCCTTGACGTTTTCACACAGGGAGAGCGAAGGGACTGCCCTGGCGGTAAAACCGGGATCCTGCTCTCTTCCTTTCTCTGTGGCACAGAGTTACACGAGGGAAAGGGCCTTCACCGTGCAACAGAGACTCAAAGTTGAGATAACTGGTTCGCAGTTCCTGTTGTTGTTGTTGGTGCTCTGTGTGTGCCTCTGTGTGCCTGTGTGTGTGTGTGTGTGTGTGTGTGTGAGAGAGAGAGAGAGAGAGAGAGAGAGATATTGAATTTTGAACATTGATTTGAGACTGGACTGCTTGGGGGTTGTCTGGGCTCTAACAAGTTCATAATCTTGCCTATTATGATCAGATATTAAATACGGACAGTGCAAACCTTAGAGCAGTGGTTCTCAACCTTCTGGCCCTTTAAATACAGTTCCTCATGTTGTGACCCAACCATAAAATTATTTTCGTTGCTACTTCGTAATTGTAATGTTGCTACTGTTATGAATCGTAATGTAAATATCTGATATGCAGGATGGTCTTAGGTGATCCCTGTGAAAGGGTCGTTTTACCGCCAAGGGGTTGCGACCCACAGGTTGAGAACCACTGCCTTCGAGGAATGCCTGTGATGCACGGAGAGCCAAACCTTTGGAGCAGTGGTTCTCAACCTTGACTGCACATTAGAATCACCTGGGAATCTTTTTAAAATTCTGATTTCCGGGCCTCATCCTCCGGAAATTCTGTTTCTTTGTTACTAATGTTGTGGCCCCACCCCATCACAAAGAAACAGAATTTCCGGAGGATGAGGCCCAGAAATCAGGATTTTAAAAAGATTCTCAGGTGATTTTAATGTGCAGCCAAGGTTGAGCACCACTGCTTTACACACTCTCTGCAGGGACCTGAGGACGCCTGTGGTAGCCCTTGCCAGGAGAGAGGAGTTTCGGTGTCTGTGGTGAAGTGGTTTTGGAGGAAGCATCTTTTCCCTCCCCCTTTGCCTTCACGGTGTAGAATTGATAGTTGTAGGGTGCTTCCTTGACTTTTGTTTTTATAGGCCTCAAGCTCCTTTTCCCTTCAAAGTATTACGGTTTCGGCCATTGGTGAATTCTCCCCCCTAACCCACAGCTGAATTATTTGTCATCAGCACCACCATCCTTCAGAGGGAGGCTTTGGAAATCCCCCTGACATCCTTTCTTGCCAAATTCATCTCTGGTTGCCTGCCCACAATATTTTCTTTTCTTAATCTGGCCAGACATCTGTGGGTTGTTTCGGCGCATGCGTGCAGCATGTCAGAGTCTGACCCAGCAGCTTGCTGCTTCGGTTTGAGCAGAAGCTCATCAGTGGGACAGAGGTCACAGGCCGCCTCTAGAACAGAGCAAGGTCTTTGGATGCAGGAAGAACGGAGCTAGAATTTCCTCCCGGGGGTGTAAGTGGTTTGGGGGCTAATCACAAGCATGTTGGCATCACAAGGAATTCATCCAGGCTTCTGGTTCTTCAAGATTTATTGACAAGGTGGTCTTCAGAGCTCAGCGCTCAAAGGTCTCTCTCTGTGAAACTTCTCAGATACTTTTCTCCACTGTTCAAAAATATGTTTGGATGGGCGATATCTATAATCTGTCAAGAATAAAAAATATATGTTTAAAAATGTTTGGAATTTGAGCATGTGTACATTCATTCTCATTCTTAATTGAAAAATATACCTGATCCTTGGTTTTTGTTTTGTGGTTAAAAGGAGAAAGAAAAGCAATATTTTTTGAGCACAAGCTAGATGATAGGCAAGAAATAGGTGCATTAGTCAGCCCACTCAAATGCCAAGGAGATGGTTGCTGAGATTGTCAGAATCCAGTGGAGAAGGAGGCTCCCTGAGCAATTACGAGCAAGTCTGGGTCAAGGCATGAAGGAGACAGGACGGGATGTAGCTGCTCACTAGCAATATCCCTGCCCCGCCCCCCAGATCAGTGATTTCCAGTTGTTTCAGGTGGTCAGTTTGCATCTTGGGGCCTCCTCAGCTCCCCCCTGAGCTAGATTTCCTTTTTTCATGACTATTATACTCCCTGCTCTTTCCAGGGTCCTGCCTTCTGGATCTGTCTCCAGGTGGTCTTACTCTATTTCCGATTATTCATTTTCTTTGGAATTTATACTTGTGAAGTCTCAACTACGGACTAGGTCGAGTGTCAGAGGCAAATATGGTCCCGGATTCTATTTTGGCTTCTCGTGTCTCTGCTTCCCACCATCTCCACTCACCACCTGTGAACTAAACTTGGGTCCCAGGCCCACAGAGCTTTGCAGTCTGCTGGTGGCTAAGAGTATCAGCTTTATTTTGAATTTAAAGAGACATTGGAAATATTTTTTTAACAAATTATATTAAACACTTAAACCATTTGAAAATGTTTGACATTAATTTATAATTAAAAATAATGACATTCACAGAGGACATCCTGTTATCAGCCAATATGAAATTTACTTAAATCTAGTATTTTGTGTATGCTTAACTGTTAATCCTTTCTAAAATCTAATTATCATATTGATTCAGCTTCATAAGGTTAAGCACGTGTTTGTAATACTCCAGATAACATTTTAAAATAGAAAACATTATACCAGTAAGGAAATAATAAAAAACATAAATTATACTGAAGGACTTGAGTAAAGGGCTCTCTGTGTTCAGATGCAAGAGAACTTGGCTATCTGCTCCTAGGCCTAAAGCAATCCACCTGACAAGGTATTTGCATTCTAATCAGTGACTTCTGAACACCCAAAGCTCCAGGTTCAAAGGTTGGCTCTTTGTCAGTGTGTGCTCCTGTCATATTTTAGGGCTGCATTTCCTGAATCACAGTGGAATGGGTCTTGCCTCACCCATTCAGAAGGATTAAAATGCCTATAAAAATGACTGTCCCTCATGTGGCCAGCGACCACCTGAGACATGTCATGATAAAAGGAGGAGCTAACTTACTATAAAATGCAGAGCTTAATTCACTGTACACTTGACCTAAAAATGCAAACATAGTCCAGTCTTCTTAAGTCCAGTGTATGAGGGTTCTTCTCTTTTCAGTCCAAGGTCAGTGATAGCTCTTTGGCCTTTAAAACTTGATGTCTGGTTCTGGGAAAGGATAACAGGGATTAGAAAGTCCACTGACATGGCCAGCATGGTTATTGTTCTTTTTCAAATCCAGGCATGAAGACAGAATTAAGTACTTTTCCTTTTCATTGTGCCATGCTTAACTCCCACAGTTCCACATTGCCAAAAAGAATGACGCTTCATACTCTACCAACTTCCCAAAAGAATTTGAAGCACAATAGAAGAGAATTAGCCAGGCAGAATCTCATGTTGACCCAGGCGCTGTGAGGCCTTCCTTGTAGAAAAAGCAGATTAAACCCCAGATAATTTCCTTTTTATCACCACCTTTAAGAAGTTCTACTTCTTAACTATTTCTTCATCACTCACTTTAAAGATCTCCATATATATCTTAAAGGAGAAATTTAGGCAGAATTTTAAACTCTTATCACCTAGTGGCAAGAGTAAAAATGTGACTTGCCTTTCCTTGTCCCTTATCTTAACAGACCCAGAGAAGTGTTCTTCTGTGTTTAGTCCTCTGTGACCCGCAGCCCTAAAGTAGAGTTGCCTTTGGGTTTCCTCAGATTGCCCAAATGTTACAGAATCTGAGGGGTTCAGGGTCTTTGCCATCTCTGGGAAGGAAACTGAATAAAAGCTTTCACATTAGAAGTCTTCTAAAAATTGTCAGCTCTTTAAATGCAAATTGATCTCTTTATGACTCTAATATGTTTTCTCTAACAAACACAAAATCAAAAACACATAAAACAACAAGAAGCGAGTCTTATTGTTAGAGAGATGCCCTCAGGAACAACCTGTGCTGGTCTCTGTCCAGGCAGCACTGTATTTGGGGCGATTATTCTTACTTTTTACACTGCTAAATATAATTCATTTTTCTCTCAAGAATAAAAAAAATCAAAGCAATATTATAGATTATAATATATGTATTGCGTGTGTATGTGTATATATTATATACACACAATATACATATAGACATACACACTGTACACACTCAATATATACATATAATGTATAAATATAATGTTATATAAAATATAGTAATTTATATTATATTATAATATACTTCATAAAATTTATATAAGTATATTATACACTAGAGCATGGTGCACAAAATTTGTGCAGGGGGGGCCCCCTCAGCCCAGCCTGCACCCTCTCCAATCCAGGATCCCTCTCATAATCCGGGACCACTGGCTCCTTACTGCTCATCTGCCTGCCAGCCTGATAACCCCTAACTGCCTCTGCCTCCCAGCCTGGTCGCTCCCCACTGTCCCCCCCCCCCACCTGCATGGTCACCCCTAACTGCCCCCCCCACCAGCATGGTTGCCCCTAATTGCCCCCCCTGCAGTCCTGGTTGCCCCAAGCCTTCAACTGCCCCCCCCCCCTCCCACTGGCCTGGTAACCCCTCACTGTCCTCCCTCCTGGCCTGGTCACCTCACACAGCCTACTGTTTGGTTGTTTGGTTGCCCCTCACTAATCCCCCTGTTGTGAGGTTGTTGCCCCACTCAGCCTGTTTGGTCATCCGTTTGGTTGCAATGGCCCCTGGCTCTTCATATATATATATACTAGAAGCTCAGTGCATGAATTCATGCATGGGTGGGGTCCCTCAGCCTGGCCATCTGGTGATTGAGGCCTATCGGGAGGCCGGCCGGCTGGGGGGAGGGGCTGTGGGAGATTGGCTGGCCACAGGAGATTGGCTGTGGGAGTGCACTAACCACAAGTAGGCAGCTCCTGCATTGAGCATCTGCCCCTTGGTGATCAGTGCACATTATAGTGACTGGTCAACCTGTCATTCTGATCATTCTGGTTGTTTGGTCTTAACGGTTGCTTAGGCTTTTATATCTATAGATAATTTACCTTTGAACCCACAACATAATTTAAAAAACTGATCCTGCCCATGAAATTATTACCATCCTCATTAAATATTTGTGAAATATCTACCATATACATCATTACAGGCACTTAGGCATGATAAGAAATGCAAATAATTATATAACTATGATATGTGCCCTGTGGGGCCTTGAATTTGAGTCGTGCATACAGATACATTATTCATAAGAGGTGAATACCTATCCACATGTCTGGAAGAGGTCGTCTGTGCTAGTGGCGTTCATCGACCTCCATGTCTGTGGAGGTTGATCCTCTGAAGGTGTCCTGCAAAGCATTAGTCTTAACTTCTCTGAAATGGATGATTGAAGGGTGAGGCATGGTGGTGGCAGAGGCAAATCTTGAAGCACAGAGGTCTGAGTCAGGGAAATGAATGGGAAGATGACTGTCTGACATGTTCTCTTCTTTCCAGAGGAGCAAGAAAGAGAAGATGGTTGATGTACACAAAAGACACGTAGCTTAAGAAGAGGACTTCTGGACTTGACCATGACCTGTGGGACCTCAGGTAAGTCACTTAACGTCTTGAAATCTTAGTTGTTATATTTGTAAAACAAGTTCTGGTTTATTCTTTGAAATGGGGACACATGTTGAGATGAAAAGTCTAAGCAATTTGTTTATGAAGCAGCAACTATATAGGTTGTTTCCTGGTCACTAATGAAACCATCAGAAGGTTATTGTTCTAAGATACTGTCAGTTTATAGCCACGTTTGGAGGATAAATTTGGTGAAAGGTCATGGCACATGCGCTGGGAAACATGATGAGATGAAATGCCTAAAACTGGGAAATATTAACAATGACAGATCTTAGGTAGTTGGGAAAATGTTTGCGAGTTTAATCAACAAAATGACAGAATCTGAAGTTGAAAATGTACAATTCCGTTTTCTTCTGAATGTAAAAAGCTCATGTTCTTATTATGAGACAGCAAGTCCCAGAAGACTTTGCTTTTAAGCTAAGCAATGTCATGGGTCTTAAGTTACACAAGAGATTTGAGTGTGTTAGGTTGCAGTAATGACTGCTCTGAGAGCTCCATTAAGCATCCTGTGTTTCTACCAGTGAGCTAGAGTGCAATTCAAAACAGGCTGCAGTTAGCAAGGCTTGAGGAAAATAGAAATGAACAGCAATGTCACAGCAGAAGTGAAAGGAGGCAGTGCACATCCACCAACAGTTCACGGGTTTATGGGGAGTGAGGAGTGACCTGAAAATATACCTGAGAAGAAACGTATGTGTGAGAGGAGCCTTGGAGGAGACACAGGTATGAATCATGACCTCTGAGGGCACCTAAAAATGGGGCATGTGTGCAAAACTCAAGGATCTCAGTTCTGCTTTAAAGGTAAAGGGAAGTGTAACAGTATGAGGGACCGGGAACACTGATGACAGTGTCAGTTCCCATTTTCAGTTCACACGAGGGAGTGTCCCCTGCTCCCCACCTCTACCCCCAGCCCAAGGCACACATATTCAGGTAAACTGAGTGGAATATTTTATTGTTTTCTATTATGAAAGTCAGTGGTCACAGGCCAAGAAAATAACCTACTCTAAATTCTAAATCTGTCTTTAAATGCTCAAAGACTCAAGTCTTAGTAAGGGATACAAATATATTCGGTCTAAACTCCCCACTAACAGGAAATTCAGATGAAAACAATAGTGAGATCATCTTTTTGCCTATCAGTCTGGAGAAAAGTAATCATGTGGCAGATGGTGTTGCCCTACCCATGTACCCTTGGCTGGCCTTTGATTTCACCAGCAGACATGTCTTAGATATACCACCAACTTCCAGGAAGTTTCCCCCAGAGGGACAGAGGAACATGCCCTGCTCCTGCACAAGCCAGATGGGAGTGACTGGAAGATAATGCGTTGGAGTTACCGTCAATCACTGAGGGTTGTTGGATAAATACTCTACTTTCTTGCCTTTTGTTGAGATAATTCTAACTTGTGTTGTACACAGTCTGTCTGAAGGTCTCTGGAATGATTGAGACCCAGTTGTCCAGAGAGTAGGGTAATCAATTCATTTCAGATTTCCTGGAACTGTCTCAGTTTTAGCATGGAAAGGCCTGTGTCCTGGTAACCCCCTCAATCCCACATAAACTCTACCATAGAGGTAGCTGGTGTGCACTCTTTATTGGTTTTCCTCCCTTTCCTGTCTCACTTCCCCAGTCCCAGGGATTCCCGGGATCATCTCCTAAATAAACTACTGCATCCTTGGAATTATGATTTTTTTTCAATGTCTTTCAGCTGGACTAGATTCTAAGTTGTTAGGGTAGGAGCCCTGTTTCTACTCAACACAGAAGTCTTTTACATCTTACTGCTATTCATCCTGATTCAAGAGTTTCAAAAAGTACAAATGGAATAGTGACAAAAATCAACTTGTGAACAGTGCTATCTAGACCCAGTGCTTTGGTGGTACATTTAATTTTCAGAGCAACCTTGTCATTTAATGTAATTATTCTCGGTTTCCAGAAAGTTAAGGCTTAGGATTCTTTGCTCATAAACACACAGCCAAGCAGTGACCATATTCTCACCAGTAACCCCAAGTCTTGCTCACTGCACTATGAGGCTCACTGTAACTAGCCAGTAGGTTATTTCTCAAAGCCACACACATTCATAGAATTATATGAGAAAGCAAATCCTAAGACAGGAAACCATGGACCACAATGGGTTGTCTCTTCCTGATAGTTTTTCACTGCATTTTTTAAAAAAATATTTTTTAATTGATTTTATAGAGGAAGGGAGAGGGAGGAGGAGGTAGGGAGGGAGGGAGGGAAAGGGAGAGAGAGAGAGACAGAGAGAGAGAGAAAGAGAGAAAATCAATGATGAGAGAGAATCATTGATCAGCTGCCTCTTACACACCCTGCTGGGATCAAGCCCACAACCAGGGCATATGGCCTGACCTGGAATTGAACCATGACCTCCTGGTTCATAGGTTGGTGCTCAAGCACTGGGCCATGCCAGCTGGCCTTCACTGCATTTTTTTCCCTCCAAATCTATTCAATCCTGCTGCCAATAGCATATTTTGCTATCATAGTCTTTTAAGTCAATACTGTACCTCCTCTCAAACACTTGAGAGACTTCTGATCTTTGTAATTTAGTAACATTTGATTTCCTGAATAAAGAAATAAGCAAACAAAAAAAAGCAGGAGGTTTAGGTAGACAATTATAGTTGATTTTAGTTTCTGTTTGCCCTTGTAATTATGGTTTGCCTTATGAAAACTACAAGTGTTTGAAATGTATTTTCTGTACATGTGGCTTTTCTCATCTTCTTCAAGAGCAACCCATCATATGTAAGAAAATAATCTCAACAGATCATTTTTCTTTTTAAGTACTTTTTAGGTCACTTCTATGCTTCAATTTGGTTGCAATGTAATATTACACTGTGAGATAGAGGGAGAATGTGCCTCTGACATCTCTTGCTGTCAATACTAATTGTGGAGTTTAAGAAAAATTAAAATGGTGAAGAATGTTTCAGATGTTCCTCCTTTCCGGCTCCCCACTCCTGCTCCTCCTCCTCCTTTTACATGCATGGGCTGCATGTGTTTCTGGAAGGAGAGGAAGGGGACTCGTTCCCCGCCCCGCCCCCCTCCCAATGCTGAGTTTAATAACAGCAGGAGCCTACTTAAAAGCCAGTCCTCTTCTAACCCCTCCCCCACAACTCCCCCCACCACTCTAGGTGGTATTTAGTTAAATAAAGCCAATTCCTTCAGAAAACATTTGTCATTGCTTCTTTTGTACCTTGTTTACCTGTGTGAAGACATAAATGATTGGCAAGAGCAGGACAAACAGATGTAAGCAGGGTTGGGGTCATGTGACCATCATGTGAGAGCAGTTTTACAGTAACATCATGTTTTTGAAAAGATGCCTTTTTCTTTCATAAAATGATAGAGGAATCAGATGATAAAGCTTTCTAGGTAGTCTCTTTGTCTGCCCTAATTCTAGACAGCCCTGCTTTAAAAAGGAACTCCTGATACTATATTCTTATAATCCTTCCAGGAGAAATATTTGTAATTCTTGTTATTTATTGTTATTTTAAGTAACATAATGTTCACTCAGCCTATCTTATCTAAATATCCTTTTTGTAATTAAAGGCTGTCCAGATTAGTGAAAATAGAAAATTGTTCTGCTATCTATAATCTACATCTGTAATCTCTATACACAAACTTGAAAAAAAGTAAAATCTTATCTCCATTTTTCGAAATAATTCACATTCTTTGGCCCTTTTTCCAACCCTTTTATCATATATTACTCATATTCCTAGAATACATGTTACAAATGGAAATTCCTAGGTCTTACTCCTCAAGCATCTTCAAGGGAATGGGGTCCTGGGAATCTGTAGTTTTTGCAAGATTCCCAGGTGATTTTTATGCACTGAAATATTTGAGATCTACCAGAATAGCAAGATTGGTCTTCTTTTACATATTATTTTAATGAGTGTTTCTGGTGAGTGGTTTTGCTTTTTACACTAGCTGGTTGTCCTATCTTAGCAGGTATATGTTCTCCTTGTCTTTGATTATCCAGAGACAAAACGCAGAGTGTAGTCTTATCAATACATAACAAGAAACTTCAGAGAAATTGGATGTACAGTTTGTTACTGAAAGAGTAAATATTTGGAACACACATATATTTTTTTTCTTTTCTGGGAGAAATAGCTGAAGGCAAACAAGATGATCTCCATTTGGAACCCATACACTTCAATTAGTCTCAGCCTGATAAGTGAGTATTCGTCTTATTATAATAGGATACACACACTGCTGCTATTGGAGTATGGTTTATGATAGTTAGGTTATGATAGTTGTGCTTTATTTTAATTCTTACTCTGACAGTTCTTAAAAGAGAGCCAGATTTAAGAAGATGCACATTTGTAAAGTGCTTGCTTCAAGTCAGTTCTCTTTTGGTCCTGGTCTTCTTTATAGCAATTTTCAGCTAGAAAAGCTAAAAGCAGAAGGTTGGGGTAAGGAAGAAACAGGGGAGATTCATGGGCCATCGATCCTCTGCATAGGAGGTCCCCAAAAGAAAGCCTCAGAATAGAAGGTCAACTGGATCAATTACACCAAAGGGCATATTTTCATGATGCGTCACAGCTTTGGTTTGGAGGGATCCAGGACTTGATGGGTTCAATTTCTGAATTCTAAGAACCAATAATTCAAGCTACAACAATGGTCCTGGGGATCTTTATCCAAGCCTGATACAAGGTGATAAGGTCATGGTGTACTGGGGATCCAGGCTAAAGAGATTAGAGATCCTGATTAAACATACCCAAGAGGTCAGAAGAGGAAGAGATGACTGCGCTTCCTGTTATTGTTTTTTCTCACTTAAAAGGACTGTGTGTGTGTGTGAGGGGGAGTTGTTTTACTTTGATAGTTATCTTTGGCTTGATAATTAGAAGGTCTAATTAATTATTGTACACTGAACATAATGAGTGCATTCTGAGCATGCAGCAAGGAATCATTAAGATGCTTTATACATTTTCTCCCCAGTGGGATTCAAGAATAGTTTGTTGGCCAGGAACTCGTCAGTACAGAAGGAAACCAAGTTAACCATGGCCGCCAGGGCCACTTGGGTCTAGAATTCTGCAGTGCTCTTGGAGCCGTTCTCAACATCATGCCCACTTAGCCAGGCTGCACAGGGCAGTGCTCTGAGGACACACACTGTCCATGCCCCCATCAGATGAGGTTGGAGGTGAGCAGTCAGGTGTGGAGTCTCACTTCATTGGACAATTAAAGAAAGTGCTAGAATGGGAACTGAGTTTCTCAGAGCCTAACTTGTGAAGGAAATGGAGGCACACTCCTTGTAGAGGTGAGCATCAGCCCAGGTGAAAGGAGCTTTTCAGATATTTCACAGCACCACTATGAGGACATTTAGTATAGATGAGCTAGATAGTACATATATATCAATATGTAAATTTGTTTTAAAAGATGCTCAATAAGGAGAACAATAAAATATTGAGAATTCTATGCTGCCTGTGCTCTCTCTACAGGCCAATGATGGCCACTGGCACTACATGTCCCTTTGTTAAGAACACCATATGCTCATCATGGCCAAGGTTATGAACTCTTACCATGTGGTAGCCTTTTTAAAGCCTCACAACAATACCTAGGGTAGTTTCCTACTATCTTCCTTCTTTTACAGATGAGGAAATTGAAACTTAGCAATACTAACTCTTCTAAGATCACACAACCAGCAGGGGCAGGCCTGATTCTGAACCGGCTGTCCCAATTTCAGAGTTTATGCTCCTACCCATGATATATGGTATCTCCTTCGGGTGAAAAATTGGCGAAACATGCAAGCAGATGAAAGTGAATGAGTGGGTCTGAATTGTTTTTGTGAAATTATTTAAGAAACTAGTTGACTGCCATGATTTAGGAGGTGGGAGATAGAAGTTCAGGGCCCTAAAAGCTAAAGATCTCTTCCAGAGTCTTTTATTTACAGCCAGGGAAAATAAGTTGCATTGCCAAGGACTCTTTATTCCTTCACTTTTCCAGAGCTAAATAGGCAACTTTTGTTCATTTAATTCCCACAAGGCTAGAATGGACCAAACTTTTTGTTATTCCATATTATTTGTCATTTTGCCAAGTCCCACTTAATCTGTTGCTCATTCTGTGTTGGCCTTGTCTGAATATTGTCTACTGGGGTAAGATGTGGAGTGGGAATAATGTACTTTATCACTGAGTTGTCCTCATGCCTGCTGACAAGTGTCATCTGTGATTGTTTTTCTTAGTGGATACCCCGGTTGTTTTTAGACTCAGGGTCCCCATTTATTTCCCCCATCACATTCAATATCGTATTTAACACTGGTTCTGGACAAGTGTTGGCCCCTCCTTGATCATATACTTCCTGTTTAGCCATGATGAAATTATTGCTTACATTTCCTACTCAACTCCTGAAACTTAGATTTAATCTGTTAGCACAACGTGTACATTTCCTGTTTGTTCTTCTCCTAAATCAACCTGTATATGTTCAGCCTTTGCCCAATAGGGAGGGTGACATCTACCCCAGCTAAACATGGGTGCTTTTATTTTCATTTCCTTATCCACCCATGTTTTCAAAACAGATTTGGTCTGGACTCTCTACTCTAAGCTAGGTAATATATCAAAATGTCATTTATCTTATTCCACATGTTTCAAACCCTACTTACTTAATAAATATTTTTTAAATAAATGAATGAATTTAAGATGGCTTAAAGATTACATTCTTTTTTAAAATTTTATTTAAAAAATAGATTTTTATTGCTTTCAGAGAGGAAGGGAGAGAGAGAAGGAGATAGAGACATCAATGATGAGAGAGCATCATTGATCGGCTGCCTCCTGCATGCTCCCTACTGGGGATCAAGCCCACAACCCAAGCATGTGCCCAGATCAGGAATTGAATGCGTGACCTCCTGGTTCGTAGGTTGATGCTCAACCACTGAGCAACACCGGCTGGGCAAGATTAGATTCTTTAGGTAAAGAATTTCATAATCAGCCACCAGTGGCGACTTTCCTGTAATTCTGTGTTTTGTGGCATCTTGAAGGTCTACCCTGGTGCTGCATCCCCTGTATTTTCTGATATTGATTTGCATAGGCATGTATTGTGCAGTGGAGTCTGAGTGGTAATGTTTGGCAAATAGGAGGGATCTTTCATTTGCTTTCAGTGATTCAAACATGTTTCCATAACAACTGTTTTGTTTGTTTCCTTGGTTTATTTTTAGTAATATACATTTTTTTGAAGCTTGATCAGGGACCAGACGGTCACATCTTGCATAATTGAATTTTTATACAGCTACTCTTTTAGTTCATACTATTTGGTCATTTGTCTGCCCAAGTGGCAGAGCCAGCTTTAAAATTATCTATAAGTGTGAGGGCCAATTTTGAATAGGTCATTAGGAGGTGCTACCAACAGCAGTAGAACTAAATCCCATGAATTTTACTATTTTTGACACTTTTGAGTAATAATCAGAGGAAAAGTCAGCCAACATAATTGACTAAAATGGTTAAAGAATTTTGATCGAAATGTGCAATTTACATGTACAGTTTGAGATCTAAAATTAATATACTAAGGTTGAAAATACTCTGTAGCAATTACTTGACTGACTTATCTTTCCTTGATTAGAATCTCTTAGATGGTTATATGAAGGAACTTAGTGTTCCTTCGGTGTATTTTCAGAATTTATTTGTCCAATGTTTATTTTTGTACAACCATTAATTATGAATTATAAAGATGACAGGCATGTTTTATCAGTGGCTATTGATGGAGAGGCATCCTGGATCTGTCCCAGACTGATTTCAATTATCTTCTACTTCTCTATGCTAACCTTGGACAGGATGAAAGTCTGGGAGTTTTTAACGGTTCCAATATACACTTTTTATGCTGGTAGGAGTAGAGAGAATGTTGGCCGGGGACTCCAGAAACCTGGCTTTTAGATTCTCCTCTATACCAATAAGCTATGTGATGTTTAGAAAATCTTTTTTTGTTGTTGTTGCAGACTTTCATTTCTGTACCCGTTAAGATGAAAGAAAGATTGAACTAAAGATTGAATTCTCATGATGCTTCTAGCGCAGCCATACTATGAGATAGATCTGTTTTATTTATATTCCTGAGTCTGGAAAGATATTATCTTCTTAAGCAATGGAAAATTGAGCTACTCTTTCGGTAGCAAAAGTGAACCGGGGGCTGTTTATGGCCTGTAATCCAATCAGGAAACCCTGGATTCTGCCTCCTGGGAGTATTAAAGATAAAGTAGCTAATAATGAGGCAATGACCATAGCAGTGTGATTACTGATCAATTGCTAAGTAGCAGGTGATATGCAATTCTCAGGTATTATTTTATTCTCATCACAGTCCTGTGAGGTTAAATTTTCCATGTGAGAAAATTGAGGGCAAATGAATTGAACAATTTGCTGAAGATTCTGAGTCTGGCAAATTTCCAAGCCAGGATTCAAAGCCAGGTTCTGCTTCAATCCAAAAGCCACTTTTGATCTCGAGCTCCGGGCTTCCATCTGCAAAACTCACTTGTCTTCCTTTATACAAATATGTGTTGTATTGGGCCCTGCTCTAGAACAGACGACTGGGATAGAGAACAAACAGGCAAAGCGTTCCTTCATGGAGCTCACATCCTAGCAAGGGCAGATAGCATCGGTAAATGCAACCAATGAGTGAGTTACATGGTGTTTCAACCAATGCTAAGTGTTATGGAAAAAGCAAAAGCAAGGCTGGATGAAGGGACTTGGAAATGTGTGTGAAGGAGGGGGCTGGGCTGCAGCTTTAGGTTGAATGGTCCAGGGGGGCTTCATTGGGATGCTCATTTTTGATGAAGGATTTGAGGGAGGAGAGGAAATTAGTTATGTGAATATCTGGAAGCAGGTCATTCCAGGAAGCGAGAACAGTAAGGCCCTGGTGGGGTGGGGAGTATGTGGTTTTAGCAACTCAGTTATTTCCGACAGAGTAAATAGCCACAATAAAGAGAACATTGAGAACCTAATTTAGACCCTTCCACTCCTTCTCACGGTTTTATTTATTTGTTTTATAAGCAGGTTGACTTCTTTCTTCTTATCAGTATGTTCCATCCTGCTTACCCATCTGTCGACTTGAAAAGTTTGTTTCCCACAAAAGGCTTTTCAGTCCTCATTTCACTTTGCTCCAGCACAGCATTTCTCAAGCTTCCTGATCTCCGGACACTTTTATACCCATAAGAGCTACTGAGGACCCAGAGTTGTTGTTTATGTGGGTTATGCTTATTAATATATAATGTATTAGAAATTAAAACAGAACATTTATTAATTTGTTAAAAAGAATAAACTTGTTGCATGTTAACATAAATTACATATTTTTCTGAAAAATAACTATTTTCCAAATACCCTCCTTAATAATGGGAATAGTGCAATTCTCAGGTATTATTTTATTCTCACCACAGTCCTGTGAAGTTAAATTTTACGTGTGAGAAAATTGAGAGCAAACGAATTTAACAATTTGCTGAGTCTGCCAAATAGTGGGAATTATTTTACTTTTTTCTTTTTTGTAAACCTCCTTAATGGTTGGGTCAATAGAAGACAACTGTATTCTCATAGCTGCTTCTGTATTTAATTTCTTTTTGAAGCTTGTTGTTGTTTCTGTTGAAGCTTCTGAAGAAAATCTGAATATGGGTTGACCCTGTGATTGTAGTTAATACGGGACTACGCCATGCCATGCCTGCTAATCTGTGCATTGTCAGATGGACAGGCATAGATGGGGCTAAAACATGAACAATGGAATCCTCTGGGCAGTCTAGTGGGCCTTATCAAACCCATGCTATCATGCTCAGTGTTTAACCTACTGACTAAGACCTCCGGTGTCTTCCTAAATTACCTGAAGACATAACTCAAATTGCTTACACTGACTCACAAGACTCTTCATGGCCTGGCCTCTTGCGGACCTCTTTGACCATGGCTACCATCATTTCCCCTCGTTCACAGTGGTGCCTCACAGTGACAGCATTTCCATTCCAGAAGGTGCTTGGGTGCTCAGTTTAATTGGTGATGGCCTGTCACATAGGCTTTCTAATCAGTTGCTTAGGGTACAGCCAAGATACAGTCTCCAAAGGGAATTTTGGAAATCATTTATTTAGTAAGAGCAATGAAATTGTGAGAAAAATAAAATAAAATACTTCTGGATTTTAAAAACCACCTATTTAATCCATAACAATTTATGGCACACCTACTATGTGTCGTGCATCATTTTATGCATTTGGGTCATGTCAGTGAACAAAACAAAAATTTCTACCCTTGTGGACCTTAGATTCCTGCATGAGAGGTAGACAATAAGCAATAGACAGAATAAGGAAGGCCAGCAGTGCTGGTAGGAGTAGAGAGAATGTAGTAAATGCTATGAAAAAAAAGCAGAGAAAAAGTGGTTGAAAAAGAGGAGTACAGATGGGAAAAGAAGATGAAATTTGAGCAAAGACTGGGAGGAGGTGGAAAATTATCCATTCAGATAACAAAGGGGAAAGGGTCCTCATGCTGCCTCGAGTTTGGAGGAAAGGAAGGGGGCCAGGCCAGTGTAACTGGAGGAGAGGAAGTAAGCAATGCGTTCAGCAAGGCAATCCTGCGTGTCCATGAGTATGCGCATACGTGTCTGTGTGTGTGCATGGAGGGCCATCTAGTTTAGATATATATCTTAAGTGTCATTTATGGAGAAGGGAACCATATCATATTGAAAATTCCAGTTTCCCTGACTCCTGTGCTCTTCGGAATTAGTTTTAGGGATAAGTTATTAATTTGTATACTTTTATAACCTGTAAAAACTTATTGTAAAGTGATTTGAAATATGTGCTGGCAGAAATCGAAGAGTCAAGTGAAAGAGGTTTCACTTGAAGTTGTAACGAAAGCATTTATTTGTTTCCTGCTTGCAGGGCAGGGCAAAGAGGATTGGCATGACGACTTGACCTCTATAACCTCCCTGCCCTCCTCGGCCTCACTGAAATGGGGAAGAATCTGCTGGAGTGTCAGGCTCCAGTCCAGGGGGACCGCTGGTGAGGGGGCGGTCCTCCAACACAGGAAGCAGCTCCCGAGTCTGGTGAAGGTTTCTGCCTTCTGTTCTCCGTGTGCTGGGCAGACAGGAGAGCAGAAATGCCGAGCGCTACATTGAATAGGATGTAAATGCTCCACAGGACAGCTGACCAGCAGCTTTAGCGTCACCTGAAAACATGATAGAACTGCAGACTCTCAGGGCTGGGTGCTGGCAGCACAGAGCTACTGTGATGAGTAAGGCCTTTGTCCTTCCTTCTCCAAAAGAGGATCTGGACCGTGGCTGTCCATTAGACTCCCTGGGGAATTTAGAAAAGCAGAACAAAATCCGCAGCACTGCCATGGTCACTGGACCAGAGATTCTGATTGAATTAGTCTAGGGATAGGCCAAGGGCAAGGGCATCAGTATTTTTTAACTCTCCCTGAGTAAGTCCAATGTGCAGAATCACTGTGGTAGGACAGATTGCTCACCTCAACGCTGTTGACATTTTGAACCTGGTAATTCTTCGTTGTCAGGGACTGTCCTGTGCATCACAGGACATTTAGCCACATCCCAACCATTATCTATTAGATGCCCGTAGAACCCCTGCCCCCATTGGCGACAGTCTCAGATGCTGGCAGATGTCCCTGGGGGAGCACAGTTGTCCCAGTTGGGAACTGTTGCTCTCCAGCAGCGGTTGCAGCCAGTGAGCAGCAAGAATGTTTGAAACATGCAACACCTGCCTGCATAGTCAGGGGCACTGACCGCTTCTCCCTTAGATTGTCAAATAAAAAAATGACAGTAGCCAACACGACCATAGCTGTCCAGAGTGAATGAATCAAAATTATACCTATTTTTTTTTGTCAGACCAGCAAAAAAATATGTTTTGGTGTTCTGCAGAATTTTTGTAATTAGTTTATGTGTGCCATGAGATGGAAAAGGTTGACAATCACTGCTCTACAGCAACAATTCTCCAAATTTACTGCACAACTCCCCAGTGGAAGTGTAATGCTAACCACGTGTGTAATTTAAAAATTTTTAGTAGCCACATTCAAATAAGCAAATTAAGGCAGGTGCAACTAAGTTTCATAACATAGCTAATTTAACCCAATATATCCAAAATAGTATTTCAATCGACATTTGATATAAAAATTATTAATAAGGTATTTTGCATCCTTTTTTTTCCAAGTACTTGAAATCTGGAGTATGATCTACATTTACAGTGAACTTCGATTCAGACCAGACAAGTTTTGTTTGAGTGCTTAGTAGCCACATGTGGTCAGTGGCTTCTGCATTAGGGTTTAGAAGCCATTGTAATCACCCCAGGATCTCACCCAGAGCTTCTGATTGAGTGCATCCAGGGCTTTGTATTTCTAACAAGTTTCCGGTGGTGCTGTAGCTGCTGGTCCGGTGACCTCACTCTGAGAGCCACTGACGTAGAAGAAACCCTGGCCACTGTTATTCACACTTGCGGTTTGTGGACAAACAGCAGACCTCAGAGTCTTGCAAGAAAATCACAATCCCAGTCCCACCCTGGACTTATTAAACTGGAACCTGCATTGTAACAAGCATAAGTTAGAATGTGAGACTTGCTTGGGTAAAACCTCCCCTCTCCTCTCTAGCTTGGTGGTTTGTTTGTCTCCTTCTTAGAACTTTTCTCAGTTCATTTTCTCTATTTTTTCCATTTGACTCAACAATGTAGGGTTTTGTTTTTCTTTTTTTTTTTTTATCCAAGGCCTCATCCAATGTGTCGAACATAATTGGCACATCAATACCTATGAAATTAATGATCCTATAAGAGGAGAGAAGGCTGGGGACAATGGTTAGGCCAATATTTTTGGCTTTAGACATTTAAATACATGTGTTTGGCAATGAGTTGAACATGGGGAATCAGAAGCTGGATGTGTGGCTCCTGCTGGCCTGGAAGGTGGATGTTGCTTCCCGTGAATTGCACCTGTGCCCCCGAGAGTGTGGGTGACTCACCTTGAAAGAATTGCCTGGTGAGAAGCTTGTCAGATTCTCCTTCCTGCTAGGTGAGGACACATTCTCTTCCTTTTAGAGGAGGGAAATGCTCTGCCTGTGTGTGACATCACAGAGCACCCAGGAGGTGTCCCTTGCTCAGAACTGTGTGGTGCCAGCGACCACGCATGCTCTCCACACACCCGTGGCCAGTGGCATTCCAGAGGCATCACGCTCCAGCTGACTCAGCTCTCAATCACCAGAGACACGGTTACAGAGTGGAAACTTGCTTGCCAAAGGGAATTACTGATGTTACAATGTCTAGCTAAACTGTGTATGTCTTCTACATATAAAAATAGTCTCTTGACCTTTGGATCAGTTTCATTTTTTTCTTATGCTTTTAATAACGGAAAATTGTTTCTCCATACTTTTGGGAAAAGACAGTTAAATCCTTTTTCTCCTCTACTGAATTTAGGGTTAAGTATGAGTTAACCAATGGGTTTGTTAACGGTATACCTTAATGTTCATAGACAACTTGTGGGCAGACAGATGGAAAGATGAAGTAATTCAGTGGTTACTTTCAGAGGAGGGCAAAAGTTAGAGAAAAAAAGCAGAAGTGAACAATTTCATAACATTCTTTGCAATCTTATTCATTTCTCCTTTTCTCACTTATGTCAGGCTTTTGAAAACATTGAAACTATGTAAGAATGAAATGTCTATCCTGTGTTCTTTGAGAGGATTTAAATGAAAGCAATGACATTAACTGAATGAATGAGCTTGATTATTAGGGCAGTGGGTTGCCTAGAGGGGAAGCAGGAAGAGGACAGCCAGTTTCCAGTGACACAGCAGGCTGAGAGGATGTCGAATCTTTAACCTCACTGTCTTCTATAGGTGTCCTACACGGCTTGGTGGTTGAAGGGTGTATACTTTTAAGACCATCTGATTTATTGTTTGTTTTCAATTTCAAGCAATTTCTCATTTAAATCTGAAAGGGGTCAAGGGGGGAGTTTGGTGCCATGTAATCACTAGTACATATTGAGTGAATGCTTCATAGGAGAGTCTACTCTAAGATCACGATGAAAAGAATAACTTCATCTCTGAAATATCTGTCAGGAGTGGGAAAGTGTAAATGTGATTGACTTCAGTTTGGTCAATGATACAGCAGGTTTGGAAATAGGCCATTACTCCAGCCTTCCTCGTGGCTTAGTGGGAATACTTTTGGTTATGAAGATTCTGGTACCTGTTACCTGATGCACCTCTAACAATTAGAGGATAAATAATTCTGCTCCACTGCCTTTTGCTCTGGCAACCATAGTGTAGCCACTCATCCTTGGGTAAGTGGGAAAATTCGCTGGTACTTAACCAGTGAGCATAAATGTTCTGTTAGTCAGCAATGGCCTGTCTAGCATCAGGGATAGAGTAGCTTCAGGGATGGAGTAGCTTCAGGGATGGAGTAGCTTCAGGGATGGAGTACTGTGCATGAACAAGGGATGGTGGTTGTGTTGGGGAAATAGAAGATGGAAATGAAGGGAGCCCTAAATAATTACAAAGCAGGAAGGTTACCACAATAGTTACAAAGGGCATTAGGAGAGGAGAAATACAGACTAAATTGAAACAAGGGCTAACATTTCAGATGCTGACAGTGTTTAACAGAAAATCATGTTAAGGAGACATTGTTTGAGATTGCGCTGCCTCTGCACATGACCTCATTCATCTCCAAGGTGATCTTCCAAGACACATTGCACAGAGGTTCTTCCCAGTGAGTAGGTGAGGGAGCAGAGGAAGGAGACATAACAGACTCGCTGGATCACCTAGGGATGGAGATAAAGTGAGAACCGGAACTTTGATTCTGAACTTCCTTTGAAAGCTTCTCTGAGACCTCTTCTAGCTGTATGATTGTTATGTGTAGTTGTCAGGATTTAGGAGCGTCTCACAACCAATCCCAAGAACACTGTCCAGGAGGAAAGTTGTGATGTCCAGCATGTGTCCCTGGCCTTTAAAAAAGGGACAGTAGCCTGACTTCCTGATTTCGGTCTTAGCTGCCTTTCATCTAAAATTGTCTGTTCACACTTTTCATTTTGTAGTAAAATAGGTGCGATTGCACCCACCATGCAAGCACTCTGCAATTTTAATTTCCTTGTGACTTTGTCCTCTGTATCCATAGATGACTTTTTAACCTTTTGGTGCTTGGCAACCATAGTCACATACTTAAAAATATATTTCTTTTATTTATTTATTTTTATTTTATTTTTTAAAAATATATTTTATTGATTTTTTTACAGAGAGGAAGGGAGAGGGATAGAGAGTTAGAAACATCACTGAGAGAGAAACATTGGTCAGCTGCCTCCTGCATACTCCCCACTGGGGATGTGCCCACAACCAAAGTACATGCCCTTGACCGGAATCGAACCTGGGACCTTTGAGTCCACAGGCCGATGCTCTATCCACTGAGCCAAACCGTTTAGGGCTATATTTCTTTTATTAATAAAACTAGAGGCCCGGTACACAAAATTTGTGCATTCAGGGGGAGGGTGGTCCTGCAGCCTGGCCTGCATCCTCTTGCAGTCTGGGAGCCCTCAGGGGATTTCCAACTGATGGCTTAGGCCAGCTCCCTGCGCAGTCAGACATTCTTAGCACTGCTGTGGAGGTGGGAGAGGCTCTCGCCACAGGCACTGCACTTGCTCCTCCCTCCCCCCCACCAGTGGGAGTGCACCAGGGGGCAGCTCTGGGATTGAGCATCTGCCCCTGGTGGTCAGTGTGGGTCATAGTGACCTGTCGTTTTGTTGTCATCGTCAGGACAAAATTGGCTCTCCAACATCCCCCGAGGGATCCTGGATTGTGAGAGGGCGCAGGCCAGGCAAAGGGACCCCACCAATTGGGGCCAGGGAGGGAACATGGGAGGTTGGCCAGCTGGAGAGGGACTGAAGGTGGGCTCCAGAGTGTGTCTGGCCTGTCTCGCTCAGTCCCAATTGGCCGGACCACAGCAGCAAGCTAACCTACTGGTTGGAGAGTCTGCCCCCTGGTGTTCAGTGCATGTCATAGCAAGCGGTTGGGTTGCCTTAGCATATCATTTGCATATTAAGCTATGATTGGTTGAAAGGATGACCGGACACTTAGCATATTAGGCTTTTATTATATAGGATAATTACCATTACTTATTCTTCAATGTTCAAAAGATTTTATAGATGAAAATCAACCCCCATTGTTTTTTATTTTATGATGTCGTTTATATAAAATTTAATGCATATAAAGATATTTATACATTCACATACCCCTCCCTCAGGCACACATTACCTGTTCAGATGATGACATGTGAATGTAAATGGGAAGAAAAGGGGAGGACTACAACATTTTTTTCTTTTTTCTGTGTCTATTTTTTTCTTTTTGCTCTGGTTGTTAACAATGAAGGAGATGTGAATAAAGCTAAACCCACAGAGTTTTAATCACATTGGAAAATGACAAGAACAAACAATAACACCCCTCAGCATGTGTTGATTGGCTTCAACACAAGCTGCCCAAACTACCTGTGACATTCACAGGTCATGCTGACAGCATCTGTTTATCTGCCTTCCAGGTAAAGGCTATTTCTAAACTGTCCTTAACTTCCCCACTCAGATCTGTCAGCACAGATTTATCTTAAATCAGCTAATGTTTTCAGCATCTCCAGGGATGATAAAATCTGGAGGTTTACCATCCTCTCACTAATGCAGTATTTTAGAATTGAATTGGCAGGTTTATTTGATTGGGTTCTCTAAGCAATTCAGTCTGAATGTAACCTGGTTACAGAGCTAATGGGACTGGTTCTATGAGGGCGCTGCAAGAGGGCCCATCCAGCTGGTGTGACCACAGGTAAGAAATGTACTGAAGGAATCCACTGTGTGTGTGGTTGTGCTCTCCACTGTGACTCTTTGTGTGGCAGTTATGATTAGGCACATCGATGGCCTGGGGTTGGTTCGTTTAGTTGTGGATACTTTACATACACATAACAAGCATAATATTGGATACCTAGTCCTCATAAAGTAATGTTCTTTCCATGGTCACACTCTTCAGAAGCCTATATGGCACAGCTTCAGAATGAAATAGTTGCCAGATTATGTCTTTAAGTGACTCATTTTATTTATTTATTTACCTTCGAGGATAAAAGTTCAAAGATCTTTCAAGTAGGGGCAATTTGTTCATTGTAAAGTAATTAAGAAAAATTATTCCATGTATTGGAAGTGTCAATTTTTGCTTCTCAGATATTTTTGTAGGTTGTATTGCATATAGCAGTGATGGCGAACCTTTTGAGCTCAGCGTGTCAGCATTTTGAAAAACCCTAACTTAACTCTGGTGCCGTGTCACATATAGAATATTTTTGATATTTGCAACCATAGTAAGACAAAGATTTATATTTTTGATATTTATTTTCTATATTTAAATGCCATTTAACAAAGAAGAATCAACCAAAAAAATGAGTTCGCGCATCACCTCCGACACACGGGTCATAGGTTCGCCATCACTGGCGTATAGTATCAACTTGATCTCATATTTTACACAAACTGCCAGATGGAAAGGAGCTACATGGCTGGGAAGTATTCGCCATGAGTCATTTATTAGTAACAGTAGTGGTGTGGATGTGTGCTTCTAGATGATGAACTAGGTGGTGGAGGAAGAGTTTATGTTCTGTCTTGTTTGCTTCAAATTCCATTGCACAGTGTAGCATTTCCCAAACTGATGTGGTCATACTGTTGGCTTTGGGCACCTTTTATGTATGTGGGCCTCCCCTAGAAAATTGAATCAGAATTTCCAAAGGTAGGATCTGGGAATATGCATTTTTAACAAGAACCTTCAATTATTTTGTCTACAGCCATACCACCAGGAAAGCACCAGATCTCAGAAGACAAGCAGGGTTGGGCTTAGTTAGAGCAGCTGGATGGGAGATTATTCTTAGGATCATGCACATTTCAGAACTTTAACCTTGGTGGGTACTATAGGAAGCATCCAGGTTCTTTTTATTAAAGCCAGTGTTTTCAACATATTTAAAATTTTCAAAGTACATCTTAGTTTTTTAAATATGGTAAGTAGGACAAGTGTTGTTGCCTTCAGTTTGCAGATATAATGTTAACTTACCTAGCTAAGCCAACAGCGCTTAAGGTTTTGGTCAATAGCAAGAACAATCAAAGATTTTGCGGTGAGGGCTGGTTAGCCACTTGGGCATAACTGTGTGGCCAGGATGTAAAGAGAGTATGTTTCAGAAAATAGTCTGCAATATATATGGACATTTAGTAGACATTAGAGGAGCAGGCACAAAATGGACTTGAATCTGATGAAGCTTCAGTGCGCTGTCCTTTGAGGTTCTTAACCACACTTGACCAGAAAGATTTACTTGAGACACAAGGCAACATTCAGAATTGGGTTCCTAGCCTTTCTAAACGATTGCCTGGATGCTGACTGATTAGTGACTAAAGCTCAGGTGCTCTGTCTATGGAATTCAGGGTACAGGCCTTAGGGGTTTTTATACCCTGCAAAGGCAAAAGTGGAGAGTATAGCTCCACATCTTGAATCCTATTAATTTGCCAGTGAAGGAGCCCCATTCTGACATTCTTCATGCTAATTAAAAAAAAAATCCTCACTTGAGGATATTTTTCCCATTGATTTTTACAGAGAGTGGAAAAGAGGAAGGAGGAGGAGGAGCGAGAGAGAAACATTGATGTGAGAGAGACACATCAATTGGTTGTCTTTTGCATATGCCCTGACCTGGGCCTGGGGGATAGAGCCTGTGATCGAGGTACATGCCCTTGACCTGGAATGGAACCTGGAGCCCTTTTGTCTGAGGGCCAACACTCTAACCACTGTGCAAAACCAGCCAGGGCTAATTTTCTAGTCACCAGAAAACCTTTTATAATTTTCAAAATATGTTGTTTCTTTGCCTGGGCCACTTTTATTTTATTTTGCTGAATAAGTTGTATTTGTTCTTTAACACATCAATTCAAGAGCCATCTCTTCTTGAAAGTATTTTCTGATTCTGTAGGACTTTGCTTCTTATAGTCCACAGACCAGCATCATTTACATCAGTTGGGAACTTGTTAGAAATGCAGACTTCCTGAACCCGAATTTTAATTTTAACAAGATTCCTGATGATTTGGAAGCACAATACAGTTTGAGGACACTAGTCTAGAATTTAGTCGCTCCTCATTTGTGCTTCCTAGTATATGATGAAACTGTGACCATGTCTCTCGCAGAGCACTTACTGCCTCAAATGCATAATTAATAATTGCTTGCCTATTCTTCCAGGTTAGTCATCATGTCTTACTCATTTCTCCACTGCTATCACCTCATACATATTTGATGCTTAATTCATGTCAAATGAATAAACACACTTGCCCATTAGTTGGCAAAATTAGTTGTTCAAGTCTAAAGGCAGGTTTCACAAACAGACTTAATTACATTTCCTTCTGGGACTAGGCCTGTGGCTAGGGTCTGTCTGAATCCACGGGTAGGGCTGAGAAGATCTCACCTTGTGTGGGTGAGGTGAGAGGATGTTTTCTGCAGTGGGTTGCTCTGCTGCAGTAATTCCCAAGTTCAGAATTAGAACAAAGTAGCACACAGGCCAGCACTGTCCGGGAAGGCCCTTCTTCCTCTTCCAACTTCCATGGGTTAGCACTGACCATATATCCATCAATTTATGAAAGTAGGGTCATGAATTAGGCGAGTTCATAAAAAATGGACGATAATGAGATGACTGTATCAAATGATGATTGTTTATACCATATGTATGACCAATCCCAATGGCCTATTAGAAACTTAAACTTATATTCATTAGGGGGCTTTCAAATTCATAGATCATGTAATTAATTTAAGATAAAACATGAAACTGGGCCCAGCCAGCATGACTCAGTGGTTGAGTGTCAACCTATGAAACAGGAGGTCAGGGTTTGATTCCCAGTCAGGGCACATGCCCGGGGTTACAGGCTTGATCCCCAGTAGGGGGTGTGCAGTAGACAGCCAGTCAATGCTTCTCTCTCATCAATGACTCATCTATATTTGTCTGATAAATTATTATTGTTTTCCTTAAACACCTGAGGTACTGCCACTTTGGTACATGTATGTCTATTGTAGTTTTTCTAAGATCCTATCAAAAACTTGTCTTGTGTCCACACTGCAGCACTGTGTGACATATTTTATGGCTCTAGTATTTGTGCCAAACATTTCCCTCTTGTATATTGAATTTATATGGCAGTTCAATACGGTTAAGCCCAGATGATGAACTGGCTATGCTTAATTAAATTGACTGGTTACGTGTGTACCCTGATGCAAATATATTTTCCTTACAAAGAATGTTCTGCCCTTTGCAACACATAGGAAGTCTGAAATTAGCTCATGTTTTTTTCATTGAATTTCAAAAGTGGTCCCAAAATAAGGCAGCAAAATAGAATGGTTAAATTGCAGTTCTGAAAGGAATTTTTAGGAACTTGCTTCTCTATTCACTCCCTCCAGACTCAATATAATATTTCTAACTATAAGTGGTATCGACTATTAGGAAGTTAATAGCAAACTCTATCCAGGGCAGCTTCCAAAAAAAAAAAAAAGCAATTATTCCTTTCAATACACTGTTTGCAGGGCCACACTCACAATGCCAGCAGACTATGCTATTGGGCAGGTTTTGCAAACTGTAGTAAATTCTCTAGAACCTCCATTTAGACACCCATCACCAGCTGGGGCACTCTCACCCTGGGTACTGTGAGTGCCCAGCTAAAGCTTGCAGCTACCCCTTCTCCAGAGAAGAGCCCTCAGTCAGACAGTAGCCCTTTTGTGGAGGGTTTTAGCCCAGGCCCCAAGAAGCAGTCAGCAGCTAAAGATTGATTGACACAGGTATTCTTTAAAAAAATTATTGGGGTGACATTGGTTAATAACATTATGTAAGTTTCAAGTGTACAATTCTGTAATACGTCATCTGTATATTGCGTTGTATGCTCACCACCCAAAGTCTAGTGACCTTCTGTCAACATATATTTGACCCCTTTACCCTCTTCCATCTCCTTCCTCACCATCTCCTACCACCATCTGTTGTCTGACAAAGGCATTCTCTTTTTTATTAATGTATTTTTATTGATTTCAGAGAGGAAGAGAGAGATAGAAACATCAATGATGAAAGAGAATCATTAATTGGCTGCTTCCTGAGTGTCCCCTTCTGGGGATGGAGCCCACAACCCAGGCCCTGACCAGGAATCGAACTGTGACTTCCTGGTTCATAGGTTGCTGCTCAATCACTGAGCCACACGAGCTGGGCTGACAGACATTCTTGACACCAGTCCCCTTGCCTCAGGGTGGAATCACCCTGTGAACCAGTCAGGCCCCCATGCTCCCTGTGGGATCAGGCTGAAGTTAGAAGCCCTCTGAGACCACATTGTGGTCTCATGTAGAAAGGAACAACGGGGGGAGGGGGGAGGCAGGGAGCAGACGTAGGGGACCTCACTCAGAATGGGGTGGCTCTGCAACAATCATGGCAAAGCTCTTCTGAGCAAAAATGAAAGGAGTGCTCCCAGCACATTTTGCTTCAGAATAAAATCAGAATTAAAAAAAAACCCACAGAACTCCTACCATTTGCAACAGCATGGATGGAACTGGAGAGCATTATGCTAAGTGAAACAAGCCAGTCAATGAAGGAAAAATACCACATGATCTCACTCTTTCATGGATAATTAAGACCATTACAAACTTTTGAACAATAATAAATACAGTGGCAGAGCTGCCTCAAACTGATTGTCGGACTGTAGTGGGAAGGCCAGGGAGGGTTGGGGGACAGGAGGGAGGGGAGTAAGAGATCAACCGAAGGACTTGTATGCACCCATATAACCATAACTAATGGACATAAGACACTGGGGGGTAAGGGAGGGCAGGGGTTTGTCAAGGGCGGGGGGGAAAAAAGGACACTTATGTAATACCCTTTGTAATACTTTAAGCGAAAAATAAAAAAAATAAAATAAAAAAAACCCACAGAAAACAGAATTAGTAAATCTAAAAAAGTGGTGGTAAGAATAATTAATCTCAGAGGGAGAGTTAAACAAAAATCAAGCTGGAAATTAATTGGTAGATAAGTATGATATATACTACAGGAATATAGATAGAGATAATCATTCTAAAAATTTTGTATTATTTTTGAGAAAGATAAAGACATGAATTAACATTAAAATTTTGGTTAAGTACACATACTAAAAATTTATGAGAAACACTAAACTAGGCTATGCAATTTTCCACAATATGGAAAATGAAAAAAAAAATAAGAAAGGAGAAAGTAATAAAGCAACAACAACAAAAGGATGATCAGAAGACAGGAAAAAATGATGGTAGGAATAGATCCAAGTATAGTACAAATAAGCGCAAATAGTTGTAACTGACAAATCCATAAGCTTAGTGTTACATTTCCACATTAGAAGCTCCAATTCTTTGAAACTGAATACTTCAAGCACACAAAAAGTTAAAATTGTACAAGATTTGAACACCACAATTTAGAAATTTGGGAGGATGGATATTATGCATCACTCATATTTGATTGCGACTTCTTACTTAGGTTGACTTTCCCAGAAGTCTACTCTGAGGTGAGGATTTCTGTTAATTTATTAGTAAATGTTCCCAGAAAAAAAAAGGGGGGGAGGGTGTTTGCAGAAATGGGACTGGAAAGAGAATTTTGTCAAGCAAGGGCAAGGTATCAAGGAAAGCGCCACTCAGGAAACTTTGTCTTAAGTCTGGGGCAGATTTGAAGGTTACAATTTAGAGTCCTCCTCATCAGATGCAATGGAGCCAGAGTATTTACATGTATATCATTGGTTAAAGGCTTCCCCCAGACGGTTGCAAACTCCTAGAGCTCCCTGCTTTGCACTGAGCTCTCAATGGGTTCCTGAGGCCAACTCTCTGACAAAGAGAAGCAGATGCTGACTGTTGTAGTGAAAGTACACAGGTTGGTAAAGAATCCAAAGGAATGTGGATGGACCACAGCCAGTGCCAGCTGCATCCTAGCCAGTCCCTGATGTGCCTGGGGCTAAACCACAGCCTTAGCCTATATCCGGGTCTGCTCTGTGCTCCTCCCTCTTTGCTGCCTGGCATGGGGGAGGATTTGCACTCCCCCCCCCCCCCCCCCCCGCCCCGTCTTGTCTCTGCTGGGACTCAGGCATTTCTTTTCTTTCTAATATATTTTTTATTGATTTTTAGAGAGAAGAGAGGAGAGGGAGAGAGAAACATGAATGATGAGAATTATCAGTTGGCTGCCTCCTGCATGCGCTCTGCTGGGGATTGAGCCGCAACTGGGGCATGTGCACTGACTAGAAATCCAACCCTGATCTCCCAGTTCATGGGTTGCCCAAAGCTCAACCACTATGAGCCACATGGCAGGGCAAGGGAATTTCCTTAACTAGAACATGCTGGTGTTTTCTTATGTGCTTGTAGCAGAAAAGTTTGTCCACTTCAGTATGTCCACTTCAGGTACAAGACCTGGAGTCTAGAATGTTATCACTGAAACAGAAAAGTGATCAAATGTCATTGTGTATAAAGAATGACATGGTGAGAAAGAGTTGGAATTCCTTCAGAAACTGCCTGCTAGACAGGCCTAGGAAGAACTGGGAATATGGTGATTAGGCCTTTAGATAATGTTTTATCCTCTACAGTTTACAAGAGAGGAAGACTGTTCTGAAATTGGGTGCTAATCTTATGAAATTGCTAACTGGGACTTATTTATTCATTTTAGGCAAAAATGGTCTCTTTGAACTTTACATTTTAGTTTATTAGTAACAATTGAGGACAATAAAAAGATGTCTTGCCAAGAATAGTTTAGTGTAAAGAGTACAGTGAAACTTCTTAAAAGTAGAGACTGTATTGTAGATAAGAGATTTCAATTCTCTCCTATATAATCTCTCTAAGATCCCAATCTATTCTTTTACTTCCCAAGACGTCATCATAATCTCGGAGACGTGGGCAAGTTAGATAAGCAAAATAATGCACGAAAGTGAGATCCAGAGTCTTATTATTATAACATGACTCATCTCTGAGAAAATTTGATGTGATTTGTGAGGATGTGGAGAAAGAAATGCTGTGTGTATGTGTTTTAAACAGAAGTGCGTCAAGCATATAGTCCTATTTTGTCTCTGGAGGCTTACGGCTTATAACAAAGGATGATTTTTTTTTCCTGAGAATCACTTTTAAATGTGTACCTCCCTCTAAAATGGAGTAATTAAATGAAGATAGAAAGAAATAAAATTAATAAAATGAATGAACAAGCATATGCTGGACATGAAGTCTGGAGTCAGACCTGGGAGGGTGCCTTGCTTTGCAATTCTAGTTCTGCCACCTTCCTCAAGTTCTGGAACGCTCTCTGAGCTGCAGGTTCCTCCTCTAGAAAATGTGTGTGATGTCATACCTGCTTCTTGGGATGTGGGGAGGAGAAGATGACATAATGATGAGTTGTGCCTGCCTTAATGCCCAACCCTTGGCTAGAGCTCCATAAATGGTAGTGACTATGATTGTTATTGCATCATTGGTGTCAAACTAAAAATAAGGCCTACGGAATGCATATTTCTGTTAGATACTTTAAAATCACAGTGTTATAATAGTAAATTTAAATAATAAAACCTTCCCTCTCTCTCTCCCTTTTCCCTCCCTCCTTCCCTCCCTCCCTCCCTCCCTCCCTCCTCCCCCCTCCCCCCTCCCCCCTCCTTCTTTCTCTAGGATTGTGTGTTAGATTCAGAGTAATTTAAAACTCTCTCCTCTTCTTAGTCATATGTATTATTAAATCATAAAATATAATCTCTCTAAAATCCCAATGAAATTACATAGAAATTTACAGACTCCTCTCCAGGTTAAACACTAGTCTCTGCTTGCCCTTTTTGAGAAAACACTGCACCTGCATCTTAAAACTACTTCCTGTCTTTCTAGAAGAGCAAAGCAAAGCATTTCCTAATTCCAGACACGATGGCGCGCTCTGAATTTAGCCTATTAATCCACTGTAAACCTAAGCTAAAGCACATACTTAGGTCGTCATTGCAAATTGAATCATAGATTCAAAGCAAACAAGCCAGTGAACACACAAACAAATAGAGCCAGAGGATTCGCATTACCAAATAAAATTGCTAATTATCTGAGATAAAATAGGATAACAACATGTTCATCTCTCAAATCGTGGGCAAGTCCTGCAAGGGTTGGGTTAATAATCCTAGTAGATTTTATTATGTAAAGGTTTACAATAGACAGGCAAGTGAAGGTCTGTCAGCCTTGCAAATGTTTTGAAATCATGTTCCTGAAGGATTCTTGAAAGTTGGACAGCCACTGATCATTTCCTGGCAGACGGGACATTTGTTGATGGTTTTGCTATGAAAAATAGATACCGGAAACTTCTTGCCAAAACGAAAACTTGTCCTGTGTACCATTTTTCTAAACAAATCATAGCATTATATTTATCTTTCTTAAGTCCTCCCCAGGAAGAAAGACTTTGTAAGAAACAATATAAAACTGATAAAGAAGGTCAAACAGCTCTTTGGATCAGGCAACACTCTTTAAGCACTGGACTGAATCTTACATGACTGGGAAGAAGCCATACCAGTGATATCTGCGGGTTCAAACACATCTGCAATATTATTAGGAAAGTACCCAAACCCTCAATTTACTAGAAATCAGTAAGTTTGGACTCTTGTTGATTTGGGACCATTCCCGACTCTACATGTCCTGTGATATGGAGACATGGATCACTTGGGTTCTCCTGAGGGTTAAATAAAATGATATACTTAGAGTTTCTACACATTGCTTACAATTGGATAGGTACTCAGTAATGGAGCCCCCCTTCCCTTGACTCTGAGTCCAAGACTATGTTGGAAATTTCCACAAGATGGCATCCAGCTATGAATAGTACAAGGTGCACATTGCCCATGTGTCTCATGTCTGGTGCAGGCAGTAAAAGCAGTGGGAACCCTGATGAGGCATGGGTCACTGGGGGTGCCTGAATCTATTGATAATGAGACATGATCTGGCGTTTTGGTGGAGCTAATGTGGGGAGGGAGGGTATTTATTTATTATAGCGTTCGTGTGAGTTTATTTTATAGCATGTTACATCTTTTAAAATGGTAATTTGTAAGTAATGAATATGTCAAATCTGGTGGCACCAGAATATTTGACATTTTAGCATACTCAGAGTGCATTATTTTGCTGAAGTAGTTGAATGATGTAGTTTATTGATCATATCTATAAGTATATTCTAAATTGCTTTCTCAGAAGTTTCTGGTTAATATAGACCTATTAATTCTCCCAACAAGCTAGTTCTGAATCTTTGAGAAACTGGTCCTGCACTCTTGATGACTAGGTTCTTACATGAACATAGTTTACCTGGTTATAGTGGAATGTTTCACTGCTATTGGAAAGCGCTAATACAAAAACTGCAGTTCTCAGGGGTAAGTTTTTTAGAGAAACTTTTATATGAATTACCCACTTCACCTCCTGAGGTAGAATTCGAAATTTATCATGAGTTGAAGTGGTGATCTAAAAATTCAGGTGGGAATCATGAGATAGGCATACTCAAACTCTGAATTAACTTAGAGGAGTCATTTGATCTGTACATTAGATTGAAAATTGACTGCATTTAGGAGGCGCTGTGGCAGAGTGTAAAAGGTGTGAAGGAGAGGTGGATCCAAATGCTGGCTCACCAGTGAGGACTGCTATCCTTGTGCAAGTTACGCAAATCCTTAAGCCTTAGATTTACCATCAGTTAGAAACAGATACAGCAATAACACCAACAAACCAACTAAACTCATTTCACAGCCTTGTTTAAAGATAAATCCATTTATCTAACACGGTCACTAAGGGCCTCCTAAGCATTAGGCATCATGCTGAGCTCTAGCCACAAACCAGGGAACAAAATCAGGCAGGGCCTGTGCTCTTACAGAACTTGAGAGACGAGCAGACACAAAATCAGATACACACAAAATTACTTGTGGGATCGTTTCTCAGGGAGGTGCCACAGAGGAGAAAAGAGTGGTTCTGTGGCTACATTGACCTGTCAAGTTTGGAAATGCATCATAGAGCAAATGGCTTGTGAGTTTCGATTTAAAGGATGAGCGGGGAGTGAGGAATGAAGAGAGGTCCCAGTAGAGGGAACTGTGTGTGAAGACCAGATAGAGATACCACTCAAACAAGGCTAATGAAGCTCCAGCAGAGAGGGTGAGAAGCAACTTGCTGTCAACTGAGATAGACAATTGAAACAGGGAAATGGCTTTGTAGGCAATATGAAAAATTTGAGTCTTTATCCTCAAGCAATTAAAAGTCATTGAAGGGTTTTAAGCGGTGGGATGACATAATCAAATTTTGTGGTTACAGAGGAGAAGAACATTCATAAAGGGCAAGGAAACAGTGAGGAGGCTGTTCTGTAGTCTGGGTGACCAAGCGATTGCTTTGAGTAGGGGATTGTGGGTTGTGGAGAGAAATGAAATCACTTGAGAGGTGGGCTGTGTAGAGGGGTGGCTGAGAGAGAGGTGTCAAGCCTGATTCCTTTGTTACTAGGTTATCTAAATGGGTGGACGGTGCTGTCTTTTGAGAAAGGAAATCACTGCAGGGGAGAGAGCATAACTCAGTTTTTAATATGCTCCATGTGAAATGGTTTGAGACATCAAAATGCAGGTAGCAAGAAGAATTTGGATTTTAAATAATCTTGTATTTTGTTATTCTTTTTTCTCTGTTTATCTTCAACTCACTTTTTAAAATTTTTTTCTTAGCAGCCTTTAAGAAATCCCCCAGACTTTCCCAGCATACAAACACAAAATCCTTAAAATAACAACAACCTTACACACTTTCCACACTAAAATTCTTAGCCATTTTCCCTACCTCATAGTCAAATTTCCAGAAGATATGACTGTAGTCACTGCTTCCATTTTCCTACCTTAGTCACACTACACTTACCAGTCTTCTGATCTCACCTCCAACAAAGGACTTTGGCAAATGGCACCATTATGAACTTATTTGACTTTCAGCCCATTCTGTGATTGCTACTTTTTTGAAACTTAAATCTCAGTATGTATGGCTGCTTACGTAACTTGATGTGTTAAAGGCACCTCAGACTCAACCTTGGTCTTCTCTCCAATCTTAAAGGGTCTTCAGTAAATGGCTCACAGTTTACTCAGTTGCACAAGCCAGAAACCCGGGGCTTATTCTTGACATTTTCTATTTCTTTTATAAGACTTACTTTGTTTTCAATCATTATAGACTTGTCATTTCAACTTTCTAAATATGTATCTATTTATCTTCATTTTTATTGCCCTCACTCTGGTCCCAGGTTCTCAACTTTGGCACCGTTTACATTAGGGGACTGGGTAATTCTTTGTTGTGGGGGCTGTCCCATGCACTGTAGGGTACTGAACAGTATCCTTTGCCTCTACACACTATATGACAATAGGACCACTATCCCTACTTATGACGCCAAAAAAAAAAAAGTCTCCAGACATCGCCACATGGGCTTGGAGGTGTATGTGTAAAATCACCATCAGTTGAGAAACATTATTTTGTCAAAGACACCATTATTTCTTCCTTGAACTTTTATAGACTGACTGATGTTCTAGCTTCCATATGGGACTTCTTCAAAACCATTGCGTATCTATTGCTTCGGTGATTAAAGAGACAATAACCCACAATTTGTTATGTCATTGTTTTGCTCCCCAAAATTGAGCATCTTTGCACTGCTCTCAGAATAAAAGCCAAATCCTAATATGACCTATAAGGAATGACTTGGTCTGCCTCTACCCACCCATTAATCTCACTGTACATTGTGCTCTCAGCCTCTGCCCACCCCAGCAACAGTGGCCATCTTTCAGGTTCTGCTCTCTGCCCCAGATCCTTTGCACATGCTGTTTTTTTTCTGTCTGCACTGTCCTTTCCTTTCTCTAGCTCCTCATTCTCAATTTGACCTTGCTAATGTTTATTTAATCTTCATATTTCACCACAGGAGCTTTTTACCCCCACAGGAGCCTTTCAAAACTCTCTGCTACATGCTATTAACACTCTGTAGGTTTTCTTGAAAACATCTATTCATATACATAATTTTGTAATTGGTTGTTTAATGTCTGTATTCCCCTCTATGAGGATAGAAGCCATCTTGCTTTTTAAAATAATATGTTTCTATTGATTTCAGAGAAGAAGGGAGAAGGAGAGAGAGAGAGATAGAAACATCAATGATGAGAGAGAATCACTGCTCGGCTGCCTCCTGCACACACCGTACTGGGGATTGAGCCCACAACCTGAGTATGTGCCCTGACCAGGAATCAAACTGTGGCATCCTGGCTCATAGGTCAACCCTCAACCACTGAAACCAGCAACTGGGAAAAACCATCTTCTTTTGATTCAGCAATATGTCCCCATTGTCTAGTAGGGTATTTACCCATAGTCATCACTTAACAAATAGTGGTTGGATGAATAAACAAATATAAATGTGAAGCATATAGAAGAGATATCAAAGTGCTCTGATAAGAATGTTTTATTCTTGTGATTGAATTTAGAAAATTAGAGACATTATGATAGTATCTGATTTATTAATAGTAAATTGCTGTCTACTTCTGTGAAGAATAAAAATGTTTGAACAGGCGTTGGGTGCTTAGGTTTAGGTGTGCTATACAATCCTTTTTTTTTTTTTTTTTCTGTGAACCTCTAAAGGGAACTAGTCTGAATGTGGAAGAATATATAAACTTGGCTCATGAAATAAAAAAAATGGTGCAATGAACTATGAGATAGTTGTGGGGCTTGCCCACAAGTATTTGCAACTTCCATGGATTGCTATTCATATGCTGCAATAAAATTGCCTCCCCTGTGGGAGTTAGCTGAGAAGAATTTAGTATTTAATGAAAGATTGGCTCCATAAGTAATGTTTTCCAAATCAGAAAATAAAACTTTAAGAGGAAGAGACTTAGACAACCTTCCATGAGGTTGTAGCTATTGACTTGGCCTGAAGCCCCCTTTAATTACATAAGCCTGTTGTGAGTAAGTTTAGTGAAAAGGATGCATCATGTAATTTGAATAATTTTATGTATTGAAATATTTCTAGGTATTAATATAATGCTCAACACTTACCCACCTACTAATCTATTTAGGCAAAGTCTAAAAATATTTCTCTTTTTCGTGGAAGTAGAGGGAAAGCCATTGATAAAGAGAAAGCAGATGTTTAATTTTTGTAATAAGCAGCAATAGTCTGGAGTTGGTTAGTTTCATAACTGTCCATCTTAAGGAAACATTTTTTTCCATTAGAGCTGTCAATGCTTTGGGAACTGTTTTGGGAGCTCTACAGGTTTTTTGTCATAACCTAGTAATGTCTGGTTGCCATAGGCTTCTGTTTTCCCTACACCTAAGTGTCACTGAGCTGACCTTATCATCCTATAGATGTGCAGTTGAGAGTAGAAATGATGTACCTCCAGTAATCAACTAATCTTTTAATTTTTCTGTATAGTATGGGAAACAGAATTCTTTAATGTGATTCCTCAATAACTAAATGCCAATTGGTGTATCCCTCCCTTTTTTTCATTATAAAGACAATGTCACAATATTTAAGAAAGGTTGCTTCCCAAATAATACCTATGTTCTCACTAGTATAACAAAATTAATTTCCTGTTTATATTTAAAAGTTCTCCATATTTGCATATATATTATAATTTCACACTGTTTTATAATGGCTACATTCTACTTAATTAAATTATTGTGCAATGATTTAATTATCCCCCATTTATTTAACTTACAACTTATCTTAAATTTGGATGTTTATACATTTTGTGCAATTTGGAAAGTTTTCATCCCTTAAAATTTTAAGTCCTCAAGATTCTCTTTATAGAAATTTTAAAAATATGTTAGATAAATTAATTTCTACTTACTGAGTCTTTCCTTCATCATTGTCATTCTCTAAGTTCATCCAGCAAGTTTTAATTTTACTCATTGTATACCTTAGTTCTAAAATTTCCATTTGTATTTTTTAAAACAACTTATCCTTAATATTTTTGAAAACTTCAAGTGTAATATGCAAATAATATATCCAACCTTATTCAAATGGGTGTATAAAATTTATAGATTTAAATAAAATATAAGCTTTAACAAGTCATTGTTGGTTGGAGAAGTTAATTTCATGTCCAACACAGGAAGAAGACTTTTCTTGCAATGGGGTATACTGGAAATCTAAGTAAGATTCCTGAAAGTTAGCATTGAGAAATGATCAGAGGAGATGCAGGGATTTTATTTTCCAGCAACCTCTAGAGAGGTAGGTCTCTTTGGGCTTCCTTGGCTCTGAAAACAAATTAAAGAAAGAATGAAAGGTGAAAATTTGCCAAAATTTATGGACAGTGGGTAGGGCAGGCATGTCTTCTAAAATGTGATGGTGATGATTCGCTAGTCTCTGGTTGTCCCTGAGAGAATTAAAAAAAAAAATACTGTAAATTTAGATACCACAGTTTATTTGTTTTTTGTTAGTTAATGAGTCATATTTTTAGTAAGAAGATTTTTAGAATGTGATTTTTTAAATCATTAATTTTAGACATATAATGTTCATAATGAAAAAGGGTAGGATAGTGCTAATTCTATACGTTTATTAAAACTAAGTTAATTTTTAATAATGTAAGGCAACATTTTTTTGTGCAATACCATGTGCTAGACACTTTCCTAAAGACTCCATCTCTTAAATGTATCAAGTAAATCAAGGATTAAATAAGATAAATAAGGTAAGTAAATATAGTAATTGAATGAAATACTCTTACTATCCCCATTTTTAAAATCAGGATATTGAGGCACAGAGAGCTTACTCAGTTTCCCTGGGTTGCCTCATTAGAGAGTTGGAGAAGCCAGGGTTCAACCCAGTTATTTTGACTCAATATCCTTCTTTCCTTCTTCTTTTCCTACCAGTTCTACTGAAGACATTATGTGCCACAGGGAATACATACATTAGGAGAAGTAATGCCTTTGTAAAGTGTATTTGGGCAACAGACATGCAGACAAATGGAACACAGCGTCATAGTTATAGTGAAGGTATGTGATTGTGTGCCGTGGGAGGAAAAACACGGGCTTAAGGAAGTTAGATCGGCTTGTCAGACACGGTAACACATAATTGTGTCTTTCGTGTTGGAAGGGGGTAAATTCATTTCTACCAACACAGATATGGGTATGTTCAGAGAATGTGCCTGCAATTTTTCATAAAATCAGCACTATTATGTCTTCATACACTGCACATGAACTATGACTATTGTATTAGTCAAGGTTCAGTTGTAAAAAACAAACCCTCTGAGCTTGTTTGAATAGAAAGAAATTTAAGGCAGGGAATTGAGTGGTTTGAATACCAGTGGAAGGCTCTGGGCTAAGTTTCCAGGAATGACTCCCCCCAGAACAACAAAGAACTGGCCTGCCAAAAGAGTTGCATCCTTTGCCATGGCCAGCAAGTGGGAGACTTTCCTTCAGCTTGGGGATTGAAAGCTGCCGCTGAACTTGGTGTCAGCACACTCGGCCTCAGCAGCAATCCATGGCTAAGAAAGCCACCACAACTGGGGGTTTGAAAATCACAACCCCTGTCACACCGGGGGGCTCAGTTGGTTGGAGCATCATCCCGTACACCAAAAAGGTTGCAGGTTTGATTCCAGTAAGGTCATATGCCCAGGTTGTGGGTCCCATCCCTGGTTGGGCACTACAGGAGACAACTGATTACTGTTTCTCACATCCATGTTTCCCTCTCTCCCTTTCTCTTTCTCTAAAATCAATGGAAAGTCTGACCGGTGTGACTCGGTGGTTGAGCGTTGACCTATGAACCAGGGGGTCAGAGTTTGATTCCCCGTCAGGGCACGTGCTCAGGTTGCAGGCTCAATCCCCATAAGGGGTTGTGCAAGAGACAGCTCATCAATGATTCTCTCTCATCATTGATGTTTCTATCTCTCTCTCCCTCTCTGAAATCGATAATATATATATATATATATATATATATATATATATACATATATATATATATATATATTTTTTTTTTTTTTAAATAAAATCAATGAAAAATATCCTTTGGTAAGGATTAAAATAATAATTATTATGATAAAATAAAATCACACCCCCTGTTGTCATGCCAACGAAATGATTTCAGACTTTCTTAACAGCTATAAAGTGAGGGACGAGGCTAGTACTACAACTTCTGCTGTTATTGTAGAAATCCAAACACATCTACAACCAGGCTTATTGCAGAAATAACTGAGGCAATAGCAGAGTGACCTTTATTTCATTCTGCTACCCAAGTTCAAGGTAATTTAGCTGCAGGGGAGTCTAGGAAATATGGTTGTAGTCGCCCGGTTTTACATTATAGGAGAGTACACTGAAAAGGTGTAAAATGTTAGTTATTGAGGGAGTTACTGTGTAGCACCTGCCCCATAGCAATATTTGCTGTATTGGTGGTAGAAAGATGAGTAGAAATACATACCCCGATTTCTTCATTCTATGGCTACTGGTATCTTTCATGTATTTACCTTCACATATTCTATACTGAGGTTTCTTTTGATGATGTCTTTTTTCTCAGTACTGGTTTAGACCCTTATCTCATATTTCTTTTAAGAGCTTGTGTTTTCTCCACTGAGTAGTATTGATTATGATGAATATTTGTCTATTGAATATAACTTTGTACACTGGAAACAGTACTGAATAATGGTGAATGAGGTAGATTGTCATGCTGAGTAACACTGTTTAGAGGGAAAACATTCACTGAAACCTACCCTTTCAGCCAGAGCATTGTCATAGTGATGAAAACAGTCCTTGTGTGGCCGTTCAGCCCAACTGCTTCACCCATGACGACTGCCACTCCTCAATCATTAACTCAGGTGTTTATTGAACATTTAGCATGTGCAATGGCTGTGCAATGTGTTACAACATTTAGAATTTATATTTATGTGCTGTTTTATAACTCTTTTACAATGTGCCTTCCTGTATGTTATCTTATTTAATATACAAAACCAGTTTGCTTTTCAAGATGAGACCCAGAGACTTTATTGTTAAGAGTGCCATCCGAAGTGAGTAGGTCCATGGATGTTTTATCTTGTGAAGTTAATTTGATATGACAAATGCCATTCATATTTCAAAACAGAACCAATTTTGTATTTACTTGTGATTTTTGATATATGTCATTTCTTGATTATGCTAGAAGTTAGAAAATTCTGATTATCCTTACTATTATGATATATTTATTACCCTAAAAGGGATGGAACATGGATGAATGTTTTATATTTTGATAAATTCTAACTTTTTCTAAGCAAATATTTAAAAATTGAATTTATCTTCACATCAACTGTCTTGGTTCTGATCCTTTCTAACTGATTTTTCCACTATTAACAACTTTTTAAACCTAAAACTTGATATAATTATGACAATTTCTGAGCCTTTCTTATCTTGGTATAAAACACCAAAGGAAGTCAAAGAAAAATTATCTATCTATCTATCTATCTATCTATCGATTATCTATCTATCTATCTATCTATCATCATCTATTCATCAATGTATCTATCTTTCCATGCATCCATCCATCCATCCATCCTGATATCAATCCCATTTATCTATTTACCCAATTTCCTATTTATTTCTGTGATGATTTGCAGTGTCCTAGAAGTTTTTGAAAAGCAAAACGTTATAAAATAGACTATAGAGTTCTATTATTTAATTGGAAGCCAAGAAAAACAAAACAAGAAAACCAAGGTCCTTATGCAACTGGTATACACTGTATAAAGAAAAATATATACCTTGCCTTTGTTAACATATGTGAGGATAAGTAAAACAAGATTAGTAGAGATAATAAAACTGACTCTACATGCATTTTTTCACTTGGTCAATACAGATAATAGCCAGGGTCTATCTAGTGTTCTGAAGAAGTTAATTTGCTTTGTTACTTATAAATGGACAGTCAGAAAGTAGTAATATGGTGGAAAAGTTAACTTTTTCTGTCCTGTTTGCACTTGTGAATTGAAATCTGAGATGTGGTCAGTGTGGGGTGACTCTGATCATTTATGTAATGACCTGCTTAGATGTCTGCCTAAGGTCCCTGTATTTCTACAAACCTGGAGTCACACAGCTTAATCCTAGAGTTTATGGTTAGTTCCCAATGAGGAAGGATTTAAACAGCTTCATGCATTGGCTCAGTTGTATAGTACTAGTGAACACTTATATAATGTTTACTATGTACCAGACACTGTGCTAAACACTAATAAATGTGTATGTACTAACTTAACCCTCACTCCAAATCCATGAAGTTGGCACCATTATCTACCTTTTTTAGATGTAGAAACCGAAGCCCAGGTAGTGTAAGGAACTTTCACACAGTCCCATAGCTACTAAGTCACAGAGCCAGGATTCAGTCCAGAAAGGCAGGTTCAAAGTCTAAGCTCTTAACCAACAGCTGTAGTCATGTCTCTTCTATAACTCTTCTACATTTTTGTCAGTCTCTTTGGTCTTGCACTTAACTTTGATCTGATTATACTGGCTGTGCTCTTTCCTAGTTATTGCCACCAATACTGATAACTATTTGCTACTGTTTATTATGAAAAAATAAAAAACATATTGAAAAAAACTTTACAATTTAAACACAAAGATCAGTTGGTCCTCATAATAATCATGTGGAGAGGTCAAGGTGAGTATTATCTCATTCTACACAGATAGAAATGGTGACTCAGAGACATTGTGCATTTAAGGTCATGTGCACAGGAACCTGTAATGCCAAGACTCAAACCCAAGTCTCCATTTCAAGTACCAGGCTCATTGACCACCCCATGTCTCCTCCCCCCTCCCCGTGGCTTTCTTAGTGCAGATTTTCTTTTGAGTACCTACCTCTTCCTTCAGTCAACTGACATGGGACTGCCCACTCTTTCCTGGGGCATCTGCTCTAACTCCTATCTCCGTGCAACATTCAAGAGATGTGCTCAGACAGCGGCAGGGGGTCATTTTGTTTCACCTCCTGCTCTTTGTTCTGGCCATCTTGGCCATCCTATTTGATTTCTACTTATTCTGGGCTTGCTTTCGCCTTCTCATGATTTGTGAGGTATTTGATTGATTAGTTGTTATTTGTGCTATTGTTACTTAGAAAAGGCCTCCAACCTTCTTTTGTTGCAAAACTAATATTGTACATACTGGGAAGGAGAGGCCTATAATAGCAACCAAATCCTGCCAAGTTGTTGCTGGGCTTCATGATCCATTAGTCTTTTATGAGTTTGTTCCTAATAAATCAGATTCACTTTATGCATACATACATAGCCCATGGACACAGACAATAGTGTGGCGAAGGCCTGGAAGGGGCAGGTGCAGGGTAGAGGGGGTCAATGGGAAAAGAACAAAAGGGACATCTGTAATACTTTTAGCAATAAATATAAATGAAAAAACCCAGCTTTTAACAATTGACATTTATTTTAGAGCAAAATATAACAATGATAACCATTAGCAAATTAAAAAAAATTGATCTAACCCAGGGGTGGGCAAACTTTTTGACTCGAGGGCCACAATGGGTTCTTAAACTGGACCGGAGGGCCGGAACAAAAGCATGGATGGAGTGTTTGTGTGAACTAATATAAATTCAAAGTAAACATCATTACATAAAAGGGTACGGTCTTTTTTTTTTTTAGTTTTATTCATTTCAAATGGGCCATAGTTTGCCCACGGCTGATCTAACCTCTACAACACAATAGTTAACTTCTATTTGATAAAGTTTCTTATGTCTCAGTAAAATCATCAAGTTACTTATGCTGACTTAAGTAATTTGGTGGCAATGCAAGAGAGAATAAATGGCTACTGAATGTTGCACAAAAGAAATAAGTCAAGCAAAGAATGAGCTCAAGGCATGGTTGGTCTGTGTGCAGAAAAGCCCAGTGGAAACTCCACGGGCGCCTCGGCTCTGAAGACCTTAGCGTGCTATCGTACGTACATAAGTAAGATACTGTGACCATTGGTGGTCAACTTTGTGAGTCAATTTTTTTCACAGCAGATTTAATTTAGTTTAGTATCTCTGCAGTATTCAGGTCAGACCATACATGACAATTTGGAACAATTTATCAACAGTCTATAAAGAGCCACAAACAGGCAACACTGAAAAAAGAGAAAACGAAACAATGAATGAAAATAATATCTAGAGTTTACAAAGATATGTGTTGATAACCATGAATCTAGATCTGGGGACATCTTATTGGCCCTTAATGCTCTTTATAGTGCTTCAGAGCACCTGCCCTGATATCGAAAATTACTCATTATGTCTAAATCTTTGCTTTCATGGAATTCTCTGGAGCTGATGACAAAACACCATGCCTTTCACCTATTTAATCAGAAGACACTTGAAAATATAACTGTGGTATAATGTTTATGAACACTGGGATGAAGTCAGGGCATAGATACATAGCCAGACATCAATTTCAACCCAACTGTAGTAATTCTTTGCGTGTGTATTCACGTCCATCTTGCACAAGTGGAGTCAATTTTTAAAATATATATCATACATTCGTGCAACATGTTATTTCCTTCTGTCAGTTGCAAATCTAGTCTTTTGACTGACCTGTCTCTGTCCTCCTTAAGTTGGTTTCCTACTTACTTATAGTTTTTTCTATTTTCTTTTGTTTTCTAATGGTTCTTTACTAAGTTTTTAGCCTTTTTCTGTGCAATCAGTATCTGACTTAAAATTCAATGGAAGTTCACAACATGAATTTGTGATTTCCTTAAAATATTTAATTTTCTGGATATTAATTCAATAGTCAAACTTTTACTTACATATGATTATCTCAGACAAAAATCTTATTTTTAATTTCCCTAGTTGACAACAAATTTTCCTTCTTAAATCCTGTAGGGATATTATTTTCTTTTCTTTTCTGGTGGCGGACTTTTTTAGTGGCTGAGATTATCTTTGAGACTGTCTACTAACTTTTAGTAGAAAACAAATGAATTTTATTTCTCAGTGTAGTTTAAGTTCATAATATTTTAAGGACTTCAATTTACCTCATTTGAAATTTGAAAATTACTCTAGTTTATCTCATGACAGTTGACTATTTAACTATTGTGGAATGGCACCCAGACTGTGAGTTCAACTGTTCCAGGTTTATCAACTGAGTCTCTCTATGATTTCGTGTCTTCAAACAATCAGTTGCTAAGATACTCTTTGTCAAACAATCCAGCAATTCAACAGGAAAAAAAATAGTCCTGTTTTTGCCAAGTCATTCCAGTCAAAACAGGTGAACTGCAATAAATATGCGAAAGATTATGGATCAATGAACTTTTAACCCTTAAGACAATGTGGAAATTTTTCTGGCCGGAGGATTTATTCTTCTTATTAGATTTCCATTACCTTGCACAGTGCCTGGCACATTTTTCAGTTCAAATAAATGTTAGTTAATTGTGAATAAAATAAGAACTCTAAATATGGTCCCCTCATTATTAAAGAAAGTTTGGACATAACTGAAATCACATTTTTTTCCTTTGAATTTTGCTTCCTTAAAATTGTCTCAGTTTCTCCTCCTTGGGGTTCCTAGAAGGTGAGCACTGAAAGTGCTTTCCTATTTCTTGACTTTTCTTCCATACTTTCCAATTCTTCCTTCCTTTGTAATGTGTTCTGGAAAAGTCGTCAGCTCAATCCCCAAGTTCACCACTTCAACTTTAGCACTGTCTTTTCTACTGTTTATTTTATTTAAGGGGTTGGCTTTTCACTTCAATACCACTTTTACCATGATATTTAAGTTATAGTTTATAACATTAGCTGGAATTTATTTTTTTGAACTTGACAGTCTCTTTATGCATATCTTTCCTCCAGAGATTCCTCATGACTTCTGGTCCACTGAAGTTCCTTTTTTAAAAAAATGTAATTATAGATTAAAAAAATAACTTCCTATACTTTTTAGAAGTCCAGAATGGACAGAGCTGAGGGAGATGAGACATTGTGTGTGTTCAAAATGTTTAAGTGGAAGCTTTTACATTTTTTTCTTAAGTGTCATTTGAAGTCAATGACACGCTCATTTAAAAAAACGGTGTTTTTTCTTAGTTTGCCAAAATTATAAGGCAATTTTTGTTAGGTCAAATATAAAGAAATAATTCAATGAATAAAAATGAAATTGCCTATAATTCTACTATTGGAAATTCCTACCATTACTGTTTGGTATAAGTACTTTTCCCGTAAGACTTTCCTATGTGTTGCTATGTTAACACTAGGGATAGAGGGAGAGGGTTGTGGAGGATTTCAGTAGCTGGGAAAAATGCTCTCAAGATTAAATTAATAGGGGAAGCCATAACGCGAGTCAAAGGGAGTCAGCGTTCTCTCAAGCCCAACAAAACTTAAAACTTATGCTTTCAGAGTTGGTGATAGGGTGAGGGAGATGCATAGAACAGAGAGCTATCAGGAGGAAATTAATTTTCTCAGTGTAAGATATCTTTGACTATTATTGTTGGTGGTGCTGTTATTATTTTTTCCAGGTAACCAAAGAAAAGAATATCAGAAACCTTTGGCACAAGATGACTCTCTAATGTCCTGTCTTTTCTTATCTCCTCTCAGGATGGGAAACTTTCCCTCCCTCTAACCCACACAGAATGAGAGAAAGAATAGCTGTAAAAGCATAGTTATGTGAAGTTTCATGTACCTAGCACAGGAAACTAGAAACATTTTTTAAGAAACGGGAAAACTTGGAGCTTGCTAACCATTAGCCAAAAGAACATAGGTCTGTTTGAAGGAGGGGAGGCAGGGGAACTCTGGGTTAGGAGAAGATGCTAAAAGGAGCTAGGCATTGGGGCATGGGGTTAGCAGGATGAAAGATGGGCACATAAGGGCTATTCTCCACTAACCTAGGACCATCCATGTGGGGATCCCTGGAAGGGCTGAGCAGTGGGTCTGCTGCTGTGTACAGTGCGTCAGGAAAAGTCATAGACCAGAGGTGGAACGCCATCTTGTAGAGCTGAGGTCTGCAACTGTGAACCTGGTAAAACATTGATTGAAAGTTATTAAGATTTGTCTTCACATGGCAGAGGAGGGAACGAGGCCACATCTCCCTCCTCCATGTGGTCACTGACAGGCGTCTGAGACGCACTCACTATGTGCAGTGATGAGGGCGGGAACAGCAGGGAGGCTGTTTTTAGTTATTGTGGTGCTAGTGAAACACGGAGATGTTTCTATGCCTGTAGCACTTTTATCCCCATTTGTCTGCGTAACTAACTTCTAACATTATTTTATATCCCAGTAAGGTGCCTCTCCCTCCAAGAAGGTTTCTTTCAGATTAGGTAATGTTTCCTTTCTCCCACCTTCCCTCACTCACATTTAGCATGGCGCCCTGTACTACCTCTCTTCTAGCATTGATGGTTTTACATTGCAATTGTCTATTCATTGTTTTATACTCTCAGACTGAACTGTTTCTAGTATGTGTATGATTGTATTTGGGACATCCAGCTCTGAGCCTGGAATATAGCAGACACTAGCTTTGCTGGCTGCCTCTGCCATTAATGTACTAAATAATAACAATGGATAACATTTGTATAGTGGCTACTGCAGGCCAGCCTTGGTTCTAGAAACTTGACATATATTGATTCATTTAATCAACAGAATAGATAGGTACTATATATTATATATAATAGGAAATTTGTTATAACTTAGTCCATACCATCGTCAGATACTATTAGAATTAAGTTTTTTTTAAAATATATTTTATTGATTTTTTACAGAGAGGAAGGGAGAGAGATAGAGAGTTAGAAACATCGATGAGTGAGAAACATTGATCAGCTGCCTCCTGCACATCTCCCACTGGGGATGTGCCTGCAACCCAGGTACATGCCCTTGACCGGAATCGAACCCGGGACCCCTCAGTCCGCAGGCCGACGCTCTATCCACTGAGCCAAACCGGTTTCAGCATTAGAATTAAGTTTTACAGATGAGTGGACTGAGGTGCAGAAGAGTTAAGTAACTTGTTTTAAGTCACACAGATAGGAAATGCTAAAGCTACAATTTTAATTCAGTTGATGTAGTTCCTTAGTGTGCATTGCTTAACTACACATTATACTGCTTATACACTAAGGCATTCTCTACCTCCAGTAATTTAAAATCATATATATATATTCTTTCCACTTAAAGGTAAACCATTACCCCGAACAACTCTAATGTAAATGTAAATATCTTCCCAAGAATGACTTCAAGGTCAGAAAGAAGCCAGGGTTTTGAGAACTATACTTGTATGATGGAGGACAATTATTTTCATGTAATAAGTCAAAGGAATTTATTTACTAAACAAGATGAAACACATGAAACAGGCTTGGGTCTTCTAATATTGTTATTGACAAAGAGGGTTGATGCAATAATTGTTCACCTGACAGAGATCCAGCAGAGAGGCCCATAGCTCTGTGTATTTCCATATGGCAGCTTTTGTCATTGCTATGAAGAATAATCATGGGTGGACACAATTTCAAGTGTGCATTTCCCAGGTATAATTGAACTCCCCTCAATCTCAACCTCTTTCCCTTGTGTAAATAAGCTACACAAGGAATGCACCTGCTATAGTTACACTTAACCTGAGTATGGATAATGTCTTATCACAGAAGGTGAAGAACTTGGCTTATAGTCAGTCTCAGCTTGCCTATCAACTCACATGGTGAGTTTGGCCAAACTCAACTTCTTCCCCAATGGACTGCCCTATAGGTAGCACTCTAGGACCAAACTAGAGCCTGATCTCTGACCTCAGTTCTCCTACTCCTCCTTTCTAGCTACTCAGTAAGGAAATCAATGAGTTCTATCTATTTTTAGTGGCAGTCCCAAAATCAATTCAAGCTCAGAAATAACTCGTTTTAAGTCACCCAGCTAGGAAATGGCTGTCCAGGTTTATGGTAAGTCACACAACCTGGAATGGCTATCCAGGTTGAAGTAATAGAACTGAAGATAGATTTATCTAAGTGAATTTTGGAGGTTGGGATATTTCTAAGATGGGAAGGGGATGCTGTTTTATCAGGATGCTTTCAGTTATAGATAAGCAAGGTGGTCAACCTTGCTTATCTATATATATAAAAGCCTAAGCAACCGAATGACTGGTCGCTATGATGCACACTGACCACCAGGGGGAAGACACTCAATGAAGGAGCTGCCCCCTGGTGGTCAGTGTACTCCCACAGCAGGAGTAACACTCAGTTGACCAACTCATTCCGACAGCCCAGCAGCTGCCACTCACTTCCTCAGTAGTCCTGCAGACCCAATCTCCGGAGAACAGGCCAGGCACTAATAGACCAGTGCCTTTGGCAGCATCCCAACAGCGCCACTGGCCTCCTGGAAGTTGGCCTTGGGCAAAATAGCCGCTTCCCCTCCCTAGATGCTCTGCATGTAAGAAATGATCTAAAAGTCGTTGCCAGGTGGTTCCTGACAACCAGCGCAAACGCCATCAGAACAGATCTGGATCCTGGGCTGCAAAGGCATCCCATCGCCTTCCCAGAGGGCTGATTGCATCCCAGCCCCCCTCCATCCCCCTCTAGATGACGCCAGATGCAGGGCTTATGGCTGGCAAGTGCTGCTGCAGTGGCATGAACCTCTCCTGATCAGGACTGACTGGGCACGAGCCCACTGCAGCCGCTGTGGGGCGGGATAAGCGGGAGTAGCAGGCAGGAGTGGCAGGTGGCATTGGACTGCTGGTTTTGGCCCAATTCCTGCAGGCCACGCTGAGGGACCCCCCCACCTGTGCACAAATTCATGCACTGGGCCTCTAGTACCATATAAGCACTTTGAGAAAGTTTCACATGATTTTCATGGATACGGTAGGCATTAGGCTTGGTATTTAAGATCTCTAACTTTGGTTCTCTGAAATTCTATTGACTCTATCCTCTCCCCTGTGTTAACTTTATCTTCTGGTTGGTTGAAATATGGTGGCAGTGGACCAGGCATCTCATTTAAATATGAACATGTGTAGAGGAAGAAGATTGATTCCATTTCTCCTGTCTTTTCTACATTTAGGAGTGAGGCATAGTTTCCAGAAGTGCCCCAGCTGACTCTCCTCATGTCTTATTGGATGAAATTATATTAAAAGTATATTCCTAAGCCAATCACTGACAAGGGGGATGGATTGACATAATTGGCATAGAAGCAGACAGTTTTTGTGAGTTTATTAATTGTCTTTGTGAAAGGATGAAGCCCTGGAGTTCCCTCCTCTGCCATTTTTGGTGATGTCACTTTTTTTTTGTTAGCTTAAATTAATGAAGATTTACCCTTGGAGCTGGGGATGCTCAGAGTTATTTTTAGAAGAAGAGATATTGGGGCAAATCAAGCTTAGCAAGGAAGAATGGACACTGTGTTCATGAGAGTCTCTATGGAAGATAATTATAATAAAAGAGGTATCTTGGAGGAAGGTGGGTGATTATGGGGAGTCCTGAGCAAGGGCAATAAGAAGACCAATCCACCGAATGGAAATCAGAGTCTCTGGTGGAAGACAAACTCAAGTTCCAAATCTGCTCTGTCATATACCTTCTAGGTATATGAATATGAGGAAATCAGATAACTGTTTGTATCTCAGTCTCATAAGCACAATAAGAGAGGGATAGTAATTTTCCCATTTTCAAATATATGTTAAAGTGATATAAGAAATACAAAACATCAAAGGGATGCTTGGCGCATCATATGATTGTCATTATTATGAAGATGATGTGACTGACCATTGGAATGGAATAATTAGCAGAACAGATTAAGTAGGGACTTATTTGTAGTTGAACGGCCATGGTCAAATCAATTCTTAGCTTTTGAACACTTCCCATAGGCCAATGATTATTTATTATTCTATCAACAGATAGTTACTGAGTGCCCACAATGTGTTGGGCACTGTTCTTAGCACTAGAAATTCAGCAATAAATGCAGGAGATAAACACCTCTGTCTTTAAGAAGTTTACAGCTTAGTGGGGGAAGACAGACACAAGTAAATATATAAAGGGTATAGAATATGAGATAGAACTGAGTGCTAAGGAAGGAATAAAACAGGAAAGGGGGATTGGGAGAACAGTGTGCTTGGGAAGGTCTTCCTGAGGAAGATGGCATGTGACCGAAGAATTGAGGAGTGAGGGAGTAGGACATATGGCATTCTGGAGCTTTCCAGGTGGAGGGAAAAGTTATGATACTGAGCATTCTGGAGAGTTCAAAGAGCGATGAAGACAGCGGGGTTGGAAAAACAGAGAAAAGTGAAGATCAGGAGCAGGTGAGGTCAGAAAAGTGGCAGGTGAGAGTGGGTCAGGAGTTTGTAGAGCTTTAAATGTGGTTTTAAGAACTTGGGTTTTTACTCTGAGTGACATGGAAAGTTGTGAAGGGTTTCAGTAGTGGAATGGCATTCATTGCAATTCACTGATTTTTATTTTCTTCTATTTGCATTTCGTTTAGACATATGCTGGGGTCTCTCATTCTATCCCTATGTGTCCTAGCCATTCTTTCCCAAAAGTTTTATTCTTGTCCTTCTGTTCTGCGTATGACAAATTCTTCACATTATATTTCTACTAATCAATTATTTCTCCATCATATCCCAAGTTCATTTAACTTATTATTAAAAATAATCATTTATGACCAACTGGCATAACTCAGTGGTTGAGTGTCACCTATGAACCAGGAGGTCATAGTTCGATTCCCAGTCAGGGAACATATCCAGGTTGCAAGCTCAAACCCCAGTATGAGGCATGCAGGAGGCAACTGATCAATGACTCTTCCTCATCTGTTGTAAATGTTTCCCTCCACGTCCAGCGTGGTTCAGGGTTCAGGATCTGGAAGAGGAGCCGTACACAAATGAAAGAGAAAAGACAAGAGATAATTTGGGAATATTGGGGGCCAGGCGGGTAAGTCCAACTCAAGAGGAAGGACTTCCACCGGTGCTCAGGCCTCACTGACCTTTTATAGTTAGAGGTAAACAAGGTAGTGGTTACCATAGTTACACAGTTCTTGTGAGTTTCAGTTGTTTTGACCATAGTTACACTTCCTGCACTTTCCTCAGCCCATTAGCTTCCCAGATAAGATCTAGGGAGTGTTATAAGGTCAAGCCTAATTATGCTAAAAGGACTGAGCCCTCTAAGCTGGGACTTGTTTGTGACTTTGCCAGCAGGTCAGTCCAAGGCTCAACCCTATATCGGTTCCCCACACTCATCATTGACGTTTCTATCTTTCTCTCCCTCTCCCTTCCACTCTGAAATCAACAAAATTTTTTAAAAATGTATTTATGTTCATCTATTTTATTTTCATGGGTTTCTATTATAAATTTACTAGAGGCCCGATGCACGAAATTCGTGCAAGAGTGGCCTTCCTTCTCCCAGCACCGGCTTCCCTCTGGCACCCAGGACCTGGGCTTCCCTCGCAGCCCCAGCTTCGTCCAGAAGGTTTTCTGGTCTAATTGGCATATTATGCTTTTTATTATTATAGATAGTTCTTCTTAAGCAAATGTTCTTTCTTTCTTTATCTCTGTAATCATTCAAACTGCTTTATAATTCTTAGGTGGAATAGTCTTGGAATTTAATCACCTAGAGGCAACTCCTTTTCTCATTGTGGATTTTCTTGGCTGATTTCTTAGCAGTAGATTTCTTCCTATGGTGTGCACAGTCATTTTTTGAGTGGAATGATTAATCTTCTCTCTTTTCTCTTGTGTGCTCACATCCTCTGTGTCTAGTGGTTGTTTCTGTTGTCCACACGTAGGCCTCTGATTTCCAGTCAAGAATCAGGTGCTCTGATGCGTTGGGGCTCCTGCTTTGTTGTGATGTTTGATACAGTGAGGATCCATTCTGGGAGCCTTGTCAACCTGCTGCACTGACCTCACAGGTTATAAAGTTGTGGGCCCAGGATGAATGTAGTTTTATCGGACTCCTTCTCCTAGTGGTGGGGAGGGGAGGATGAGCAGAAGGGAGGACCTCCACGCCAGCACACCTGGCCAGACACTGAGCCTGAGTCCTCTCCCTTGCCTGCTGTAGAATCTGATGTCCTTATTTGCAGTCACTGGAATCTCACAGCCCCTGCCTATGTGCCGACTGCAAACCCTGCAGACTGTGGGCCCTGCTTTATCCCCTGCTTTGTGTTCCTGTTCCAGTTCTTGGCCATAACAATGTTTATTTTGTTTAAAGCCTGGTTATATATATTAAATTTTCTCTTTTTTGATTTTTCAATTATTCTTTTGAAGGAAAAGGGTGTGTCAAAGTATGAGATTAATTTACTATCTTTACTGGCATTTTCAAGTAGATTTTTAAGCAGAAATTTAGAATTCTGTTTGTGTTTGTGTTTGTGTCAATAGTTTTGTAACTAGTCAAAGCAAAGGAGTAAAACAGGGAAGGAGGATAGGCAAGGTAGGAGTGTGGATATAGATTTAAACAGTGTGGTCCGGGAAGCAAAACCACATTTAAAGCTCAATAAACTCCCGACCCACTCTCACCTGCCACCATTCTGACTTCACTTCCTCTTGACCTTCACTTTATTCTGTTTTTCCAGCCCCACTGTCTTCATTGCTCTTTGAACTCTCCAAAGTGCTCATGTCTTAGCTTGGGCCTACTATAGCAAAACACCATAGACTGAAGAGCTTGAACAGCAGATATCTTTTTCTCACAATTCTCAGGCTAGGAAATTCAAAGTTAAGGTGCTGGCAGGTTCAGTTATGGGTGAGAGTCCATTTCCTGGCATGTAGAGTGCTAGCATCTTGTTATGTGCTCACGCAACACTGGTTTTCATCTTTCTAAAGCCTTCAAACTAGTTTTTCAAATAAAGTATCATGCAGCAATTCGAGACATGAAACAGAAGGAAAGCCCAGCCCCTCCGTTGCAGGAGGAGGGGTGTGTCAGATATCAGGTGGGAGGGCTGAGTCACCTGTGACCCAAGTGTCACCAGGCAGGCCTCCCACCAGTTGCTCAGGGCAACATTGTTTAGAAACAATACACAAAACTGGGCAGAAACAATTCCCCCAGTCCTTCCAACCAGAGAGGATACCATTCATACACATGAGAGGGAATATCCTAGTACCCACCGGGTTTTACCCCTTACCAAAGATTGTGGCTCGGCGTAGCTAATAGAGAAATTAAAATGTCTTCATTTAGCAAAGGGATTGTTCTTGGTCAAAGAACAAAATGGCAAAGTTTTTGTTTTTTGTTTTTTAATTTTCGAGGAAGAGATTAACAGTTCCTCCAAACCTTAACAAATGAGCTGGCATCAGACTTGTCCACATCAGAAGCAAAACAAAAAATTCAGCTCCTGGGCCCCAGGACGCAAACTTCTAAAACTCTGGCCATTATGTGAATGATTCAGTTTGGTGAATCAGTCCCTTTCTGTGAACTCAGTAATGACAAGCAAGGGACACAGGCGGTAGCATTGTTCAGAGTCTCTCGCTTAAGAACTCAACTGTACCCAGGAGAAAACATATGTAAATATTCCTCACTAACAGCAAAATCCAGCTGTTGCCTATACCGAGCACTGCCAAATTATTCACATAAAGTTAAAAATGAGTCAGACACAAAATTTTTTTGTATTTTCTTCTTTTTGGTCTTCCTATTTAGAGAGTGAAGGTGAGCTTAGAAATATAATTATTTTCTGTTGCCAAGTGAGATGAGAGACATAATCCAGACCAAGGACTTCTTGCTATGAACTCAGGTCTAAGATAGGCAATGGGACTGTAATTCCTGCCCTGGAGATGATGGGTTTTCATGTCTATTTTTAAGAATCTTCCCTTCTCACAAAGTCGCAAGAAATCTTATCTCTAGGGACACTTTATCTGAGAACACCAAACAAGAAACATCATGCATTGGCTGGTAGAAACTATATTCAGGAATAAAAACTATCTATTTACCTACCTATCTGCCTGTCTACCTGCCGGAGGCCGGTCCATCCTTGCTGCTTGACGCAGTCGCTGCAGGAAAGAGGCATCTGCACAGCATGTGTTTCAGTGGACCTGGCGTATGTAGCATACTGTTTTTAATATGTTTGCTCCCTTTAGCGCCATGTGTTTTAACCAAGGTCACCTCTCTGAGAAAGGTTGTTTCCCCAGGTGGGGATCTTTCCCTGAGGTTAGGGAGGGGATACAACCCCTTAATTAAGTGCCAGGCGGGTAGTTAAGCTACATGGTCTTTACTCCCTGGAATGGAGATGAGAAACACCTTAACCCTTGTAATAGAAATTGACAGGATTAAAATCGGCTGGTATAAATACGGATGTAATAAGACAATAAACGTCAGATCCTCATCAGTTCCTAACCAGAACTCCGACCAGAACTTTGGCTGGAGATCCTGGCTATAGGTCCTGACTAGGCTGCTGACCAACTGAAGGCTGTCTTCGTGTCATTCCTTCTTCGCCGACTCTGTCCACACCTTTGGGGACCCCTGGACCTGCTGGGGTTGGACCCCAGCATCTACCTACCTACCTACCTACTTACCTATCTACATCCATCCAGCTATCTAGGGTAAGAATAAATATCATTTTTTTCTATTAGAATCTCTGCAGTATTTTTTTTTACTTTTGCTTTTATCTAGGAACTAATTTCTAGTAAGAAGACTTGTATCTAAACCTGTTTCATTTCTAGTTTAATTGTTTACTCAGTGGTTTTATGGAATCTAGAGCTATGTTTTGATATTATTCAAAAGAGGATCCTCACTAGACTTTAATCTTCACTCCTTCCACTGTTTAGAAATTGTGAAAAGTAGATATGCTGTTCACTACACACTACATGTCAGAAATCATACTGGTGTCTCAGGCAGAGAAATGAACAGAAGACAGTCCCTGCTGTCAATGAGCTTTAAGACTAGTTATAATTATATCTTTTCTATTAATCCACATTTATTAAATACATGCAGCTTTAATCTCTTTAGTATTTTGAAGCAAGAATATTTTATATCAAAATTGCTTGAAACCTTCAAGGTGCAAGACATGCAGATGGAATTAGTTGCAATGAATGCATTATGAGTTGAGTAATAATGGCCATAGAAGCCATCAGTTACAACGGGAGGCTACACCATTCAAAGGGAGAGTTACGAGTATAAAGAGCAATACCCTATAATCAGAAATTCACTCACATTTATCTTTGGAATGCATATGCCACTTTTTAAAAAAGGCAACAGCTTGTTCTTATTAGAAACATATGCCTTGATTTATTGATTAGGCTACATGTATTCATTTTGGAAGTCCATGTTGAGTACCAGGGAAATCTGCCATAAACTCAGAAAATGAAATTTTTTTGAGGGAGCAAGGTGGTAGGATTGTCACTTTCTCATCACCCAAGTGAATTCTAGGGCTGCAAAATTGATCCACCAGCCTTGGTGCCATGCCCTTGAAAAACATTTTTGCTCACAGCTCAGAGGGCAGGTCTGGGAGTACCACATGATCACATTGTCTCCCTTATCTAATCCAGAGACTGGCCAATGACTTATTATGTGGCCTGGTACAAAAAGATATATAGGCCAATTAGACTTATTCTTAGTCTGGATCAAATTAAAAAATACGAAGAGAAGTGGGAGGGATATCAGGGGACATATAGAGAGAATTAAACTATGTGGTGCAGATCATAGGTCAATATCAGGATGGAGTTTGAAAAAGCAGAAAATATTAAAGGAGAAATATATATAAGAAAATGCATAAAAGTGAAAATAAAGAGCAAGAAAATTGTGATGAGATAAGAAAGGGCAAGCAGAGATATTAGTGACATATCACTACAGAGTAAGCCCATGAAATTGGGAAACAGATATTATTTCATTACTCACTGTAACATGATACCAATAAACCATTTATTATGTGTTGGCTCTATTTATAAACTTGATGTCCAGGCTGTAGGTGAAGAAGCTGTAGCCTGGTTCTCCTGTGGATCCCAGTCTAGTTGTGTGACTTTTCCTATATGTTTATTCCATACAGTACACCTCCTCTGTACCTCCAACGGTACTTTAAAACTGGGGATAACTAAAGTAAGTTTCCTTTTCCTTACAACCGGAAGATACTAACTGAACCAGACTCTTTGAGGGTGGAGCTCATTTTCTAACATGAGTTTGCTTACTTCCTTTGAGTTTTATTTGTTCTTAGTTTTCTTATGATTTGTGAAATATGTTGACTTCTGGAATTTGTAAAACTTACATCTGCTTAATGCAGTACATTCATCGATCAGGTCTTTTTTTTCCATGTAAATATGTCTACCACATATAAACTTCAGTGTTTGATTTAGACCATCAATTTGTTTCAGTACAGAAAACAAACCATTCAGTTTACTTCTGTCCATCTAATAATAACGCTAATATGCTTGCCAAAACCTCCATTAAAGACATATGCCTTCTCTCACTGATTCCAATAATAGGGAAAAGCGCCATTTCCCAGTAGCTGGAGATTTGATGTTGCTTTTGAAGAGACAAAAAGGATCCCACCAAATATTTATGTTGCTAGAGAACTCTAGTAAGCCCTCAGCTTCAGGCAGCAGCGGGGAGGGAATGTAAATTGGTTCATAGTAAGAACATAGTACAGAAGGATGAGACCGGTAACAGAATGAAAGTCAAACTTTAAGTAATAAAGTTGCAGGTCAAGGGCATGAAGAAGAGAAACAGACATAAAACAAGTCCCAGACTAAGCAGAGTATTACTAATCATATTCAACCTTTATAATCAGGTTCTCAGAAGCCCAGGCAAGAGGGAAACCAGATCATGGCATGGTTCTCATTGTCTGACAGTACGATCTACCATATGATAGTTTATTAAAAGAAACAACTTTCTCCTGTCTTTTAGATCGGAGGTGAATGTATCATGAGGTCCTTATCCAGACAGCAGACAGCAGACAGCATTAAACAAAATTATAAATCTCAACCTACAGGCTGGACACCAAGTCTGTAAATATATTAAAACACAAAATTATACACTAAATAGCCTTTGAAAAAAACTAAACACTACATGATTCCACACCCAGTGGCTCATTACATTGGCCCTTGGCAACAGTCAAATTCTTTAAATAGTAATTCTGTAAAGACAAATTTGTGGAGGTGTGTGCGAGTGATATGTTCAAGATACATTGCTATTATGTGGTTTCTTTGGGTACAGTGTAAAATTTATTTTCCTCTAATATAAATGGATAAGAATATAAGGCTCAGCTGAATTGTAGTGGACTAAAAGGCATTCTAGGCTTCAGTTGAGGGAAGAACAATAGGATTTAGTGGGTATACATAGTAAATGAGTGTAAAATTGAGGATTCAAGGATCCCCAGAAATACACTGCCCTATTCTGGTCTTTTGATCGGTCTTCTCTTGCTCTTCTCTCTAACAAAAAGCTCTGTCTCATTAAGGCTGGTTTTAATCAGATGCATGTCTTATGAAAAGTTTTTAGTAAAGCCTTTGTCAAAGGATGGATTAAAAACCCCCACAGGGCCGTGGTAGTGTGAAGAGATGATCCCACATCCAAATCTGGGGATGACCTTCTGGTCTCAGGCAGGAGGAATGAGGCAGAGAGATCCATATGGGTCTGAAAAGCTTAGAATCAAGTCAGAAAGAGGGGAAACTGTAGGTGCTCCTTGGAAGTAATTCCCCCCCAGCTCTTTGGCCCCTTAAGTGTGGCTCTTCCACAAAATACCACGCGCGAGCGCACACCTACAGTGCGATTGAAACTTTGTGGCCCATGCGTAGAAGTTGGTATTTTGTGGAAGAGCCACACTCAAGGGGCCGAAGAGCCACATGTGGCTCGCGAGCCGCAGTTTGGCAGCCACTGCAGGCTAGGCAGAAAGTAGACCAGTCTGTGAATAGCCAGGTAGTGCCTTTAGCACTGCCCATTGACCAGGAGGACAAGCGTCATTGTGTTTGGTGCCAGGACCTCTGAGGATTCACACCATAAGGGAAGGGTGAGCCACACACCTCTTGTACCAACAGCACTCACCGTGTTTTGGAAAGATGTATAAATTACTGGGTTTAAGTAAGCATTATATTAAAGTAGACATTCTCTCACTCTTGCTAAATTAATGTCTGGGGCTCAGGAAAAAGACATTATTTAAAGAAAAATTAAGAAATTCAATTTTCTGTGCATATTTGAGCGGCTGCATGACTTAAATTTTGTGACCTTGCTACATGTGGTTATAGGGTATGTTTAGCAGAGTGTGAGCAGAAAAGTTCCATAAACTAAGTCCCCAAGCCACAGCAAGCTTTCAACAAGTGCTTCTCTTTCCAGGGCCCCACACTCATTGTTTTTGCTCTGTTGCTTATTATTAAATTCTGTTTCTTCAGAGAAAATGTCAGAGTGTCATATCTGGAAACCAGTATTTATATTGTCCTGCTTCCCATCCTCCTGGTCATTGCCAGAAATCCCTGGCTGCCTGGTATAAGAAAACATCATAATTATCTCATTAATATTTGGTCCTGGCCTTCCCTGCTAATCAGTTTAGTATTGCCGAGAATTCAAAGGACGAGAACAGAAATCTACTAAGAAGGAATAAATTGGTCCTCAGACTGTAGCTCCAGGAAGCTGCCCAGAGACAAAAGCTCGCCTGCTAGTGAAATAAGAGATCACATAAAATGTCGATTTACGTGGACAGCTAGCTCTTTGGATTTTACTAGTTTGGGTGCCTTTCGTCCTGCCTGCCAGCACTTGTCAGTAGCAGGCTTTCACATTTGTGGATTGTGTCAGAGATAAGCAAATTCCAAAATGAATTTTTTTTTGTTTTGTTTTATTTTTTACTCTGTCCTCTCTGAATTCACTGGCTTCTTCCCAGAATGTGTTCCTGAGTGGAAAAACATCTGCACTAGGTATACCCACATGTGCTGTTGTAACTCTGGAGATAAATTTCTGATCTACTGTCTATCACTTAGAGCGTATTGTTGCTGTTCTTTGTAAAGCCATTAGGAACAGTATAATAGACATGCTTGCTGAATGCTAAAGTATGGTATTTGACATTCATACATTACTCTGGGTTATATATGTGACTGTCAGGGATAAACTGATTCGGGTAAAAAAGCTACCTGTCCCAGAGGTAAATGAGAACCCAACGAAATAATAGTTGCAACTTCCAAATCAAAGCCAGTATTTCTTGTCACTGTGACTTCAAAATATATTCTAGAACAATTGTATCACTTGCAATAATGCGATACTATCCAAGCCAGCTCAGAAAGGAGATACTTTCCCACTGGGCATGTATTAGACAGGTGGCCTTGCATAGTTATTCACATTAATGATAAATTCTCTAAGTTAGTCCAGCAAATATTGGCAGGACGGGATCTTTATGGCTCATCCATCCAGAGTGTCCATGTGGTCTCTCTACTGAAACTGGAATTTCTTCTGCATGGATGTACACCTAGCTCAGTGCTTACATTCTTTTTAGAGTTTGCACTCACAAAGAAACACATGCCAGAAATAGCTAGTCAGGAACACAGTCCATTGAAATCTTGTCCAACCACTCTAAATTTTGACCAGAATTGAATCAGAGTAGTATGTAGCCATCGTTATCTGAATTATCCATAGGCGGTAGATGGGTGGGTACACACAAGAACTCTGATTCCTCACTTTCAATCTGGGAAGATAGTTGGAACCACTCTGGTTTTGCTATTGTCATAGCCACTATTTGTAAAACTGTAAGAGCAGTTATTTATTTGCAGAAAATACCATAACCCAACTGTCATTTAAAAAAATCTAATTAAAATGTGTTCTGATTCTGAGACTTGATTATTTTTTTTACCATCTGGAAGCAAGCAATGTGCAGAGTTAGGGGTTGTTGTTTTTGGTTCTTGATGCCAAATCATCCCCAAGATGTTGTGGTCACAGAAGAGCAGCCCTTGGAGATGAATTTCTCAGGAAATCACTTTTGAACACTCGTTTATTTTCCTGAAGAAAAAGTAGGCAATATCATGAGCTAAATGCGTAATTTCTGCTTTCCCATCGAATCTGGAAATGTCAGAGCTAATGGAGAGTAGTTATGATCTCAGTTATAGACAGCCATCTTGCCCAAGTTCATGCCCTCTCCCAGGTGGTCCATTCCAATGATTGATAAAATGTAGTAGTATAAAATACAGTATAAAAGTCTGATTATCTTGGTTTGACTCAGGACAACTAAAGGTCCATTCTAGCTTCAGAGATCCCCCTGGCACTGGTTGAGGCTCTTTTTGGGCAGTCACTGTAGTTTGACTTTTCATTTTGCCTATTTCTGCTTCCATTCCTTCCCTGTCCCAAATATTGATCCCAAGGGTACTCCTAAATAAACAGCTTGCATGCCAAATGTTATCTCGAAGGCTCCATTCCCAGGAATCTCAACCCGGGACATAAGTATTTGCCTTTATCCTATTAGCTGAAATGCATTGTCCAATATCATCACCACCTATTTGCATAGTGGGCAATGCTATAATAGAAAAATATATTTTAAACAGTCAACTTGTTTTTAGGAGGATAGAAAGTAGTGCAGAAGCAGGAAGGATAGAGAAAACAGATAGCATGTCTCTGTGTTTTATTAGAGTGGGTATCCTCACTATCATAAGTGGGGAGGGGGGTGTCGTGGCCAGGTGCAACTGGTTACAGGCTTTCCTGAGGGGCAAGGGATTCTAAATAGTATAAATGGAAATAATTTATCCAATTGTGTTCGAGCTTGTTATTAGGGAAGTCAAGTGGCAGGTGGTACAAGTAGGAAAGAGACCTGCTGGTTAGGTTCTACCTGGCATTGTCACTTAGATACTTTGATTATTGTTTCTAGATGGAGGGTTAAAATGTGCACTTTCTAAGTTTCCAGTTTTTGGTTTTAGTAAATGGGAATGTTTATCATGGGCACTTTTTTTCCTTTTGTAAATCCTTACCCAAAGATAACTTTATCAATTTTATTTTTATTTTTTAATATATTTCTATTGATTTCAGAGAGGAAGGGAGAGGGAGAGAAAGAGACAGAAACATCAATGATGAGAGTCATTGATTGGTTGCCTCCCTGCATGCCCTCTACTGGGGTTGGAGCCTGCAGCCAGGGCATGTGCCCTATAGGGAATCGAACCGTGACCTCCTGGTTCATAGGTCAAAGCTCAACCATTGAGCTAAGCCAGCAGGGCTAACTTTATCGATTTTAGAAAGAGGGGAAAGGAGAGAGATAGGGAGAAAAACATTAATGTGAGAGAAAAACATTGATCTGTTGCCTTCCTTGTGTACCCCAATTGGGAATCAAGCTGAAATCTAGGTATGTGCCCTGATCAGGAATCAACCCCAAACCTTTTGGTGTATGGGATGACATACAACTAAGCCACACTGACCAAGGCTATGGGTACTTTTGTTGGCATACAGTGCTAGGTGTTTAAGATAGGTGAGGAGGAGGCAAAAGTTGCCAAAGGATACAAGATACTTTGGGAAGTCTTTTCACTCGGAATTAGGCCCCCTAAATGCATTGCTAACTTTGGGTGAAGAATAAAATTTTGATGAATTAAAATCCTTTTGTGAACTATTTTGGATCTGAGAAGAGACTTGAATGTAACTTGAAACCTCAACTAATCAATATAGTTTTTTGGGTGTGTCACTTTCAGAAGAAAATAGAAAATACTAGCAAAATAAACAATGGAGAAATTTGTTCAACTTCTCACTGTACATTGGAGCCAGTATATATTCACTGCAATGTCTTTGAAGAATTTGCCTCTATTTTGTTTGTCAGTTTATTTTGGTCATTAGATTCCACATATAAGTGAGGTCAGATAGAATTTGTCTTTCACCTGACTGGCTTGCTTTGCTTAGTATAATAATCTCCAGGTCCACCCAGGCTGTCACAAAAAGTAAGATTTTCTTCTTTTTTATGGCTGAGTAGTATTCCATTGAATAAGTATACCTCAGCTTTTTTATCCTCTCATCTACTGTGGGCACTTGGTTGGGCTGTTTCCAGATCTTGACTATTGTAAACAACAAAATAGAAACCAATGCATGGATACATGGAACAGACTGGAAGCTGTCAGAGGGGAGGCAGGAGGGGGAAATGGATGAAAGAAGGTGAAAGGATTGGCCAAAAAAAAAAAATGCTTACATGGCACATAGACACAGACAACAACAGTATGGTGACAGCCAGAGGAAAGAGGGGTGAGGACTAGGTGGAGATGGGCACAAAATGGTTTCTGATTTATTCTCTTGTTAACTAGAAAATTCAATTAAGAAGGAAAGTGTGCACACTGGGCGGAGGGGGGTCTTGCATGTTCATGTCCCAGATCTATAAGAGGGAGGGCCAGAGAAGACTTTAAAAGAGCTCTTTCCTGTGGAGCAACTTCAGACCTAACAGAAGCTACTAGAGAAATACCTTTCTTAAGGGAAAAGTCTCTAGATGAATGACCTAAGGGCAGGTTGGAAATAAAAATGATAAAATAGCCCCTTGAAGCAGAGAAAGTGGAACAAGGAACCAGTGCTTTATTTATGAGCTTTTGGAAACCATTGAATGGAGCATGAGTCAAGGCATTCAACTTTGGAAATAAATGGTTTAACATTTTGTATTGAGAACTACATATATATGAGAGAGAGAAAAAAAGAGAGGTCTCTCCCAACAGGTGGGGCAAGGGTAAGTATACAGTTGTAGTATGCAAAACAGAGTTTATTCTTGTATTATTATTTATTAATTATTGTATTATTTCCATACGAACAACTGTAAACCTATTTTTACTCCACCCTATGTGTGTATAGCTTTTCTAAACAGAGAAACCTCAAGTATAGCAATAATCACTACAATAATTTATTCAGCACATCTTTTGATTTCATGTTTTGCTTTTAAAATCTTGTGATTTTTAAAATATATGTGTAAATAGTATTTAATTCTACAATCTCACATAATTTTAGAATTATCAGTCTCATTTTATACATGAGAAACACAGAGGACCAAAAAGCTGACAGTGACCCAAGGTCACAGATTTTCATTGGTGAAGGAGTTGTGGGAGTTACTTCTCCTGACCCCAAAGCCTTTCGTAGCCACCTTGCTTACAGGTATTAATTGCTGTAGTAATTTTTAGCACACCTGCGGAGTGGACAGCCCAGCCACATGGCTACTGCTGGTCTTGCCTTCTGCAGAGGTGGGATTGAGGAAGGTGAATTCCTGGACTTGCTTTAGGTCACAGCACACCTGGTATTGGAACAAACTGTCCTTGTTCTCTTACTTTCTCCTTTTGTGGATTTCTTCCACATTTCCAGAGCTCGATCAGATCAGGCATGCCAAAGGGAGATAAATCCTCCTGCTTTTCCTCGGTGTGAAAAATATTGACAGCTACTCAGTGCTAATGTTCCTTTTGAGAATTTCCTTCATGCTCTGTAATTTCAGTCCCCAGCAGTTCACATCTTGTTTTACTTTCTTGAGTTTGTCTTAGCACAGTCACACCAATTAAACTCTTAAATAACAGGAAACTCAAGGGAATGCAGTGCAGATTAAAGGTATTTCCCACAATCTCATGTGCCAGTGGGCAAGAGGCATGACATTCTTTAGTTTCGGTATCAGGAAAAGAATAGCCCACGGAGGTGATTTCCCAGCTTCCACATTTTGGAGAACCATTTACTGTGACTTGATGAGCAGAATCTTGACCATCATTCTTATCCTATGCAACCTGGGGCCCTCCAGATTCCAGTCATCCTGCTGGACCACTCTGCTAGACAATGCATTCTGATTAGCAGCAAAGTTCCCTGGATAGCTTATTGGAATTTCTAGTGCCACTTTTTAAAATTAAACATTTTTAATGTTGATATTATTACAGATGTCTCCTCCCCCCCACCCCGACACACACACTTTGCCCTTGTCCACCCACCCTACCTCCCCCTCCCTTGGCCTTCACCACACTATTTTCCATGTCCATGCGGTACGCCTATATGTCCTTTAGCTAATCCCTTCACCTTCACCCAGTCACTCCCACACCTCTCCCCTCTGGTACCTGCCTGTCTGTTCCATGTATCCATACTTTTGATTCCATTTTGTTCATCAGTTTATTTTGTACATTAGATCCCACATATTAGTGAGATCATATGGTATTTGTCTTTCTCTGACTGGCTTATTTCACTTAGCATAATACTCTCCAGGTCCATCCATGTTGTTGCAAAGGGTAAGATTTCTTTATTTTCTATAGCTGTGTAGTATTCCATTGTGAAAATGTACCACAGCTTGATTATTCACTCATTTGCTGATGGGCACTGGGGCTGTTTCTAGATCTTGGCTATTGTAAATAATGCTGCTATAAACATAGGAATGCTTATATTCTTTCTTTTTAAAAAATATATTTTTACTGATTTCAAAGAGGAAGGGAGAGGGAGAGAGAGAGAAAAAAACATCAGTGATGAGAGGGAATCATTGATTTGCTGCCTCCTGCATGCCCCACACTGGGGATTGAACATGTGCCCTTGATTGGAATTGAACCCAGGACCCTCAGTCCGCAGGCCGATGCTCTATCCACTGAGCCAAGCCAGCTAAGGCTATATATATTTTTTCTGATGTCACTTTTGAAGTATCACTTGCAGTTATGTAGATGCATTACATAAATATCTTCAAGTGCTTGCACACTGACACCTTATTAATCCAAACATGCACTGATAATTCCCAATCAGACCTGCTGTGATAAATCTGATAATTACAGCACTGTTTTTGTCATCAGGGGGAGGCGGGATCAAGTGAGTTTTGAAAATGGTGTATTAAAAAAAGTTAAATATGGTTTTTTTTTTTTGGCAAGACTTTTCAAATGTTCAAAAGGGGAATATAATATATGACATTTCTAAAGTTTATTTGATTGAAAGCTGTACCCCCCAATTCAACAATTCAATAAATTTAATAATAACATTATTATTCAAAGATTTTTATTAATAAATACTAGTGTTCTAGTTTGGGAAATACTGCTTGAATCCACTCTCTTGATTTTCTTGACACTTTTCTATTCAAATCAAATCATCTTGCTGACGATTTCTGTAGTGGATGTTTAACAGCTGTTCTCTCCCATCTTCCATCTCTAAATTTAGCCTTCCCACTATTAACACTGGTTTCTTTCCAATCTGTAGTAAGATTACTAAAGTTCTCTATCATTTCTTTTTTTAAAAATCCTCACCCAAAGATATGTTTTCATTGATTTGAGAGAGTGAGAAACATTGATGTGAGAGAGAAACATCAATCAGTTGTTTCCTATACATATTCTGACTAGAGGATTGAACTGAAACTTGGGTATGTGCCCTGACTGGGAATCAAACTTGCCACCTTATGGTGTACAGTGTAGGTCAGCATGACACTCCAGCAAATAGAGCTACACCAGCCAGGGCTCTATCATTTCTTAATAGTTTAATTTTAAAATCAGAAATAGATATGAAATTTTACCAAATGTGTTTTTCTGCAACTAGTGAAGTAATTTTCTAATTTATTCTATTATTGATAACTTGCTATTGATATGGGAATTCAATTTATTTAAGAAAAGAAAATTTATTGGCTTGGCTCAGTGGCTGAAAGTTGACCTATGAACCAGAGGGTTAAGAATGGATTCCCAGTTAGGGCACATGCCCAGGTTGTAGGTTCATTCCCCATTGGGAGGCGGGGGGGGGGGGGGGGGGGGGGGGGCGTGTGCAGGAGGCAGCCAATCAATGATTCTCTCTCATTGTTGATGTTTTTCTCTCCCTCTCCTGTCCTCTCTGAAATCAATAAAAGTATTTTTTAAAAGAAGAAAGAAAAGGAAATATAACTTAATTCAGAAAAGTATAGCATTACAAGAAGTAGAAGACCATTAAAGTTCCAGAAATGTGTTTCTATTATTATTATTATTATTATTTTTACTAGAGGCCCAGTGCACAAAAATTTGTGCACTCAGGGGTAGGGGGGTCCCTCAGCCTGGTCTGTGCCCTCTCACAGTCTGGGACCACTCGGGGGTGACCACTTGCTGGCTTAGGCCTGCTCCCTGGGGGATTGGGCCTAAGATGGCAATCAGACATCCCTCTGGCAGCCCGGCAGCCCTTGGGAGGTGTCCATTTGCCAGCGGGGAGCAGACCTAAGCTGCAGTCAGACATCCTTAGCACTGCTGAGGAGGTGGGAGAGGCTCCCACCACCACCGCTGTACTGGCAGCCATCAGCCTGGCTTGTGGCTGAGCAGAGCTGCCCCATGTGGGAGCACACTGACCACCAGGGGGGCAGCTCCTGCATTGAGCATCTGCCCCCTGGTGGTCAGTGTGTCATAGTGACCAGTCATTCCCAGTCTTTCTGCTGTTAGGGTCAGTTTGCATATTACCCTTTTACTATATAGGATAGAGGCTTGGTGCACGGGTGGGGGCCAGCTGGTTTGCCCTGAAGGGTGACCCGAATCAGGGTGGGGGTCCCGCATGGGTGCCTGGCCAGCCTGGATGACGGGCTGATGGCTGTTTGCAGCTGGTCACACCCCCTTCAGGGTGTGGGTCCCCACTGGGGTACCTGGCCAGCCTGGATGACGGGCTGATGGCTGTTTGCAGCTGGTCACACCCACTTCAGGGTGGGGGTCCCCACTGGGGTGCCTGGCCAGTCTGGGTGAGGGGCTGAGGGCCGTTTTCAGGCTGGCAGGCGATTGAAGCTCCCAGCCTCTTTTTTTTTTAATTCTGGGATTTATTTACCTTCTATAGCTGTCACTGGAGCTGAGAGCCCGCTCCAGCTCTGAGGCCGTTGCTGGCTAAAAGCAGATATCTGGATTTGTTTAGCTTCTATAATTGAAACTCTGTTGCCATCACTGGCCGGTCTAAGCTCTGAGGCCCTGCTGGCTGAAAGCAGGTACCTGGGGTTGGTTTAGCTTCTATAATTGCAACATTGTTGCATCTGGAGCTCAGAGCTGAGCCGTGCCAAGTGGGGAACCTTGGCTTCCTCCATCACTGGAGCAAGCAAGCCTCCTGCTTGCTTCAGCTGCGTGGCTGCCGGCTGCCATCTTTGTTGGCAGTTAATTTGCATATCTCCCTGATTAGCCTATGGGAAGGGTAGCAAAGTTACAGTTAATTACCATGTTTCTCTATTATTAGATAGGATTATTATTATTATTATTAACACTATAGCTACTTAGTAAAGCAGACCTGGAAACTTTTGGATGAAAACTGGGAAGAAGTAGAGCTTGCAGAATAGAACCTTCTTATGTTCTGCTGATTCTATCTCCACTATCAGCAGTCTCTGGTTCACTATAAAGAACAACATTTGTTTTTAGTCTGAAACTTCTAAACTACAAGTAACCTTTTAGTTATGTTTTCAACCTTAGTTAATCTTCCATAAGTTGAGGTGATTGCGTTTATTATGGATGTAGAAATGACAGTTTAGAAAGGTCAAGCACCGGGCGGCAGCCACACATCTCGTCAGAGGGGTCATCGTTGGAGCTCATGACTGATCCACACTGTGGCAGAGTTCAACCGAAAATAGGAAGCCTTGAAGTCTACAACAAGATAGGGGCTTTCCTACTGGGCATTTTCATATAAAGCCATTTAGATAAGCATAATGAAAGCAGATATTCTGTAAGAACTCTAGGAGAAGGGCAGGACTTTTTAAAAGGGTCTTCTGTTCCTGTTGCTTTAGTAACACACCATGCAAGCTCCAACTAGTGGTGTGAGGTAGTTTGTTTCTTTCCCAATATCTTTAGACAATTACATTATTGTGGTCCTGACAAATTCCCTCAACGCACCCCTGAATTGAGACTACGTTTATCTCATTTTATCTCCTTTCCCAATTGGGTAATAAAGACACTCCCAGAGACAGAGGTTCTCAGGCACCACTAAACTATCCCACCCTCTCACATAGGGCCTCTTTGTGTTAGAAAAAAATCTTAGGCAACTTCTGAGGTTGGACCTCTACCCTTTGTCTCTGTTGTCACCCATGGTCATTCTTGGTAGTTAGGACTCTGACTATTGAGTCAGTAGGGTGTCCTATAGGGAGAGCTGGAGAGATTTCATGCCTTCATTGCTCACATGAGGGCCTGGGACCCTGGCAGTGCCTCATCTCTGAGAATCAGTCAAGATTTGGGTATAAGGGGAAAATGAGGTAGGGCTGTGGTGCAGCAAAACTGTTCTTTAATGTCATGGGCTGAATTGTGTTCTCCCAAGGTCATATGTTAAAACTCCGGCCCTGGTACCTCGGACTGTGACTATATAGAGATAGGGCCATTAAAGAGATGATTGATTTAAAATAAAATATGACTGATGCCCTTATAAGAAGAGGAAATTTGGTCACACCAAGAGACACCAGGGTTGTGCACACACAGAGGAAAGACCATGTGAGGACACAGCAAGAAGACAAGCCAAGGAGAGAGGCCTGAGAAGAAGCCAAACCTGCCAATACCTTGGCCTTGGACTTCTAGCGTGCAGACTGTGAGAAAATAAATTTCTGTTCTTTAAGCCACCCAGTCTGTGGTATTTTGTTATGGCAAACCTAGCAAAGTAATACACCCTCTGGTCAGACCTCATTCCCTGTGTATTTCACTATGTTACTTCATAATTTCTCCCTCCCTTCCTCTAGCCCTTTCTTTTTCCCTAACTTTCTCCTTCCCCACTTCTTTCCAAAGAAGCTGAAAGGCACCTACTTTGTGAATGCCTGTGCTAGGGATCAGCCTGCTCACTCTCGGTGGCTGCTGCCATGCTCAGAGCTCCCTGCTGCCCTGTCCACTGTGCGCTCAGCCAGACCCATCCTGGGAAGTATTGCTGTTGGATGTTGCTTTTTCTCATGTGCAATCTCTGGTCTTGTCTCTCCCCTGCTGGAGAGGTGAGGTATAGTTCTTTCATTGCACGGGGCAAAATTCACCTACATATACTAGTGGAAGAGGAGGATTTAGAATGAAGACTGTCACAGAATTCCTCTTTCCCCCTGTTGGGATTTTACTCCCGCCTTCTTTCTCAAAGGTGTAACTTGAAAGAGCCAGACCCAGACCCACATCTATCCAGGTACAAAGAAACCAACTGTAAATCACCTATTTTTTTAAGCTCCTAAGAGTGAGGTTGAGAGGTGTGTGTGTGTGTGTGGGGGGGGGGGGGGGGGGAGGGAGAAGATGGGGGGGAGTTAACCATCATCACCCAATATCACTGCTTAGTGAACAAATTTCAGTCACTGACCACAACCTCCAAGTCAGCCAAATTTCTGGACACCTGAAAAATACCCCATTCCTTTGACTCTCACCAGCAACCCAGGCCACTCTCCCAGTGTTGCAGGGACCATTAAGTTGTGACCTCCTGCAGCTTTTGGAATCCTAGTGTAGAGGAGGAGCCACCAAACCCCGGGCTGATGGATTTCTTACTTTGCAAAGGCTGTTACAACACATCTAAATGCATGCCTAACCTCTGTTTTTCCATCAGGAGCTTAACTTGGCACCGGGGGTTCTTAGTATGGATTTTTATAAATTAACTTCAGGAGTCCATAATACTTTAAAAGTACCTTTTTCTGCCCTTTAGGTATTATTGTGTGATCCAGAGTCTATTTTCACAAAGCTAACCTTGATGGAAATGTGGAGAGGCCACATTTCATGGTATTACCACATATGTTTCACATTATTAATAACAAAAACTTTAAATATTGCTTTTGGTATTTGTTATTTTAAAATAGTTCCATGAATGGCCAAATGATCCTTTGATGAATTATAGTTTTATATAAAGAAGATAATATTTTCCTAATAGTGTCCTTTGATATGACTTCAGGCCTGTTACCAAAATGAAGAGTCTGTCTGAAAGAATCATCCTAGGAGAGGCTGACTCATTTTTTGTAATAAGGATTTTTAGGGTATTTTCCAATTTTTAAGTTTCTGTTTGGGTTTTCTAACATTCTCTGCTTATAAAACCACTGACTCTGATTAGATTTTATAAGGATTTTTTTTTAAAAAGAATGTGTTATTTGTTAATTTCTTGTTTTCTGATGTGTATTATCAATTACAGACTCCAAATTATTTTTAAACCAAACCAGGCACTGACTGCACAGCCCTGTAAATTATTTTATTATTTTATTATTCCATAATGGTTCTGAGCACATGCAGCTTGTTTAAATAAAACCAGCAGTGGTAATTTGGGTGTAGCAAGGGGTATTGTGAAAATTTCAGATGGTCGTTATGATTTTGGGTAGCTTTCATTAAAAAAGATTATTTAGCCTGGAAGAAGTTAATGGGGCATAAAGGAGGACCTATGTAATACTTCCACTAGTAAAAATTAAAACAAAAATAAATTTAAAAGATTATTCAAATTGTGCTTGGGGTTAGCTTAAAATGGAACACCAGGTTATTTAACCAAATTTGGGATTGGAACCATAGGCCTCATTTATGGCTCTATGGTAACTTAAAAAAAAATCATTCCAAGGATAAATGATTAATATGAGTATAATAAATTATGTGATGAATGCAAAGTAGATTGGAACATCATTTCAAAGCCAGTAATTCCTCAAATTCAGTCTTTTTCAAGAAATATGTCTTGAAAAGGAGGAGGAAATTGGGATGGAGAAGTCAAGTAGGAAATTTAGTGTGATTGGGTTTTCAGTGGGTTTTCTTAGTAAGTTCTTATTTTCCCCCAATCTACAAGTATATCTTAGCTCAGGGTTGAGAAATCTCTTAGGGGAAGGGCCTCAGAGGGAAGTGCAAAAAGGATGGCCCGTCTTTTTCCCTGAGCTGGAACTAATCTCTCCAGGGAGTGTGTTAATATGAGCAACCCCCTAGAGAGTACTTTTAAGTATCCACTTCTCTCTTTTGAGTCCTGAGCGATGGGAAGAAGTGTTATTCGAATAGAGCTTCTTCATCATCTCACTGTGATTCCAAATGGGAAGTGGATAGGAAGAGAGGCAGGGAAAAGGACTGCAGGTTCTTAGGCTCAGGTTTCAAGCATGCCACCTGTCCCTTCAGCTTGGCCAACCACAGCCACTTCTTTAAAAATATCATTAGGCCTTTCTATTTCTCCCCTTAAATAGCAGAATCCAGATATGTTCACACCCTCTCTGGTTTTCTCTATTACCTGCCTAGCCCTTATCTCTCTACTTCTAGAGTTCTAGTTTCCAGATCTTAATTCTGACTCCAAATTCATACCAATTTCCCCTCCTCATTGTCCTGGGTTTTCTTTATCACAGCATTTATTGCTGATTGGAAAGTCTCATAAAAGACTTTGTGGGGATTTTGGGGAGTTGGGCAGCAAAATTCTTAACAGAGGGAGACTGTCTCTCAGTGACATATGGTAATAACAGATGAAAACCATTCCACTAATGGTGAGGCATTAATACAGACCAAACAGAAAGCATCAGAGGCTGAGCGGGGCCAGTCTAGTTGGCTTTTGCAATGACTTGAAGCCTTCACTCTCTTTTTAAAAAAAAAAAAATATTTTATTGATTTTTTTACAGGGAGGAAGGGAGAGGGATAGAGAGTTAGAAACATCGATGAAAGAGAAACATCGATCAGCTGCCTCCTGCACACTCCCCACTGGGGATGTGCCCACAACCAAGGTACATGCCTTTGACCGGAATCGAACCTGGGACCCTTGAGTCCCCAGGCTGATGCTTTATCCATTAGCCAAACCGGTTAGGGAAAGCCTTCTTTCTTAACAAAAGGAAACAGAGAGAGATTATAAGTTTTCATCTTGTGCTTATATATAGATCTTATTTTTTTAATGTTGAAATAGGACTCCTTGAAAGTTCCCATGGAAAGACTTTGTTATCTAAATGCCCCTTTGGTGCTTATTACTATGAAAAAAAATGAGAAGGCATCAATTTTAGATACGATATTTGAATACTTATCAAAGGTGGCAGATCTAAGGTGGAAATAAACAGCTACTGACTTGACATAATTTAGGAGGAATTGTTCAACAAAATTCACTAAAGGGAGACCTGGATTGCATTCTGGCTCGTTTGGGTAAACCTCCCCACTCTTTAATTTCCAAACCATAAAACCAGGGCTGCAGGAAGAAGGAAAAGCACTGGTTTCTAAGGTTTGAGCTAAAAAATCCCATGATTCTGTGGGACAATTTTGTCAAAATTCCTTCCTTCATTGGTTGGCCCTTATAACTGAAATCCCACATTTAGAAATTGTTTTGCAAAACTTAAGTTGAAGCAAAATTTTTTTCTGGGGATGGAGAATAAATTATGACAATATGAGCTGTTAGCCACTTAGCAAAAGAATAAGTTACCGGGTAGCTAGCTGAGGAATGCACCAAGGTGCCGGCAAGGCTTGTGAAAAAATCAAACGTCCTTTTTTATAAAGGATATCAGCAGGGGATAAGCCCTCCATGACAACTTGGGCCTCCAGGTTCTAGGTGCTAAGGAAGGTGTTGAAGGCTGAGAGAAGTGGTGGCCCCAAGGCCAAACTTACTTCATAGTTTTGAAAAAGCTGGCTGATGCTGGAAGAAATGGCCCTTCCTCTGAAAGTGCTGAGAGGATGGCACAGCTCAGATGGGTCACCACAGAGGCACAACGATCAGTTTCCACAGGGCTCATCTTACTTCCTGGAAGGGTGATATTTCTGCATGAGAATGTAGACGAGGATTTAGAGATGTGTGCTGTCAACCCAGTTGAGGAAGGAAGCAGAGCTACTTACATTTCTGCAACACGGCCCGTAGGTTCCCCAGATCTGAGATTTGATTCCACATCAAAGGGGCTGAAGCGAAAAATTAATCAACACAGATAAGCACATTGTGCAGCACCAGAAAGCGAGGAACAGTTCAAAGTGACATTTCGGTGGGAAGAAATGGCTCCAGTAGGGGTCACACAGGAGAAGAGCCTGGTCTGGTTGTAGACAGACTGGAAAGGAAGCCTGCAGTCTCCCTCCTACCTGTGCATTTGGGCAGGTGGCTTACCCTCTGTGAGTCTGTTTCATTCTCTGTAAAATTGGGGTCGCTTTCTACCTCTGAGAGTTGGGGGATGACATGAAACAACTTGTACAAAATGAGGCATCGCTCATTCTCAACCAAGAGCTGTTATTAGTATCATTGGCAGTAAGACTGTCATCAGGTGAACAGTCTTAAAAATAATAAAAAATTATTTAAAAATAATAAAAAAATTCTTCCCAGTTATATGAGGTTCGTAAGAAACTGAATCCCCAAGAGTGGCTGTGCTGATTCTAGTTTGCTGTGCTTGCCCTTTGGCCCCGGGAAGAGGTGGACTGCAAGCAGGACTTGCCAGTGTCTAAGATTCAGACACAGAGAGTCCCAGGTGAGGGTCAGAGCCTGGAAGTTTGCAGAAAGGTCTGGAAGATGCCTTACCATCTCATCGAGATTCCTTGAGCACAGGATTCTCTCTTCCTTTATATGCATTCATGAGGACCAAAATGGGATCTAATGTCCAATTCATAGGACATCCTGTCTTGCCACTTACTGAATTTGAAGCTTTATGATAGACTGTGCACTGTTCAGTATGAGTGAGTCATGGTGTGAAATGCTATGACAATTTGTGACTTTCCATTTGTATCTTATCGTGACTAGAAACATTTTTGGAACCAGAAGACTTAAGTGGCACTTTGTAAAGTTCCTTGTATCTAGACATAAGCTGGATTGTGGCTTCCTATATTTCTGAAGCGATTTACCCTACTCAAACATATTTTATGCCGAGTGTTACTGACTCATTGCAACTAGGGCATATGACTTGCACAATGAAATTTTACTGCCTGGCTCATAGCATTTCAGTATGTTTTAGTGTGGAGGACGTTTCCCAAGGCCTGAGGAGTTGGCAAATGAAAAGGTTGACGTTTGCATGTTAGGTACCCTCTCTCCCAGGTCTCTCCAAGGATGAGGGAAATGGTTGGTTCACTGACAGAGTTCCCGTAACTGTGTGGACGTCCCATTTCCAGAACTCTTCTTACTCAAGCTGATACTACTGCGTCTGATTAGTTGTACTTACCCTTTTCGGCTTGTAAACTTCCCTCTGCCCAGATCATTACCGACCTCAGGAGGAGCTGAGCCTCCTCCATCTCACGTGGAACACAGAGCCTGTTAACGGAGACGCAGGACGTAGGCCTGGATTTTCCACTAATTTAAAGTTCAACCTGTGGTTGGCACCAGGGTCTCATCTACAATTCAAGGCATTCTGCAGATGTAACTAAGTTAAGGATCTTGAGAGGAGGTGCTTGCTTATCTTGGATTATTCAATTGAACCCCAAATGCAATCACATGTATCCTTAAAAAAAAGGCAGTGAAAAGACACGCAGAGGAGAGAAGGAGTTGACTGTGAGGCAGAGACCAGAGTGATGCTGTTGTAAATCAGTGGTGGCCATCAGCCCCCGGAGCTCAAAGACACCAGGAAGGGTCTTTCCCAGAGCCTTTGGGAGGAGCGTGGCCCTGCCAACACCTCTATTTTAGTCTTTTGGCTCCCAGAACTGTGAGAGAATACATGTTTGTTGTTTTAAGTCTCCCAGTTTGTGGATATTACAGAGACGGAAATCCTTTTCACTTTCTCTTTGTACCATTTTAATTCTTCTATCCTTTAGTGCACTTGCCTGTTTATGCCCCTCATCAAAATCTTCTAAATCTTCTAAATATTGCTCTCTCTCTCTCTCTCTCTCTCTCTCTCTCTCTCTCTCTCTCTCTCTCTCTCCCCCTCATTGTTATAGCATTGCCAAGACAAAGCATGTACCAATATTTAATGCATATGGTTGTGGTTGAAATTTTGCAAGGTCAATTTGACTGTTAAACCAACTCTCCATGTTTTAAAGTTTAATGGGCATACAAATCACTTGGGAATTTTGTTAAAATTTCAGATTCCTGAGCTCCACCCTAAGGCATTTCTGATTTTATTGGTCTGGAATGGAACCTGGAAACCTGCTCTTTAAACAAGACACTGAGGGATTCTTGCATAGGTGGCCATCAATCCATGCTTTGGAACATTAAAGTAAGGCACAACTCCTAGTCTGCTATCAAAAACTAAAGTAGATTTGTGGAATGGGTTGTCAGTAAGTGTATCTGTAGAATGCTGAACCCAGGCCTCTGTGGGCATATGAGTAACATCAAAAGGATTTTTAGTTAGATTCACATTTAACAATGCATAGTGGGCAATTCAAGGAAACTTGGCCATTTCCTTAACATGGGGTTGGAAGCCAAGAGGGCTCCATGCCATTTTCTGGCACATCCTTTGTTGCCACTGCCTGGGGGAGAAGATTGGGCAGGGCTGGCTGGGCCATGTTCTCACACACTGGGCCAATGTTTGGTTCTGCCTCATGGTCGTGTCACACAGAGGGTTGGGGGGGGGGGCAGAATGGCTTTGTTACTTTTGCCCCACAGTGGGCCCTTCTCCCATCTGCTGTTAGGAGCTCTAAACACTGTCCAAAGGGGAGCCTCACGGTGGAATTCCAGATGGACTGTCTTCCTCCCCAGGGAGGCTTTTGAGGCAACTTGGTTTTTCAGGCTGTTGCCAAAGGTCACCCAGCCAGGCGTGTTCTCACTCCGTGGCGGCTGTAAATGCCCCCATATCTGAGACAGAAAGTTCAGCCCGGAGAGGATGGTCACTTTGCTCCCAGAGAAGGACATTGTCTATCCCTATGGCTGTGATGGGTGTAGCTTCATCATGTTTTGTTTTGTGTGGTGTTTTTTTTTTTTTTTGTGGAGGGCAGGGGCGGGGAGCTTTTTCTTGGATAAGTGGAGTGAGTATTCTCGCATGAATTAGAGATGCTGGCTTATTAGGCAAGTCTCCTATAAGGACCCATCACACCCTACCTTTCCTCTTTCCGATGCCTCCAGCTCACACTGCCTTATACCCACCTGCCTCCTCGCAGCTCTGCTCAGATATTTGCTTTGGCTGATCTTTAACCTGTTCTTTATCTGTTTTGTATGAACTGCTAAAACTGTTCCTTTAGGCCCAGTTTATGCCTTTCCCACCAGCAGAGTAAGTACACAGAAAATTCTTTATAGATTGACTTAAAGCCTTGGTCTCTTAAAAGATGAACTTTAAAAAAGTATGGTGTTTTCTACCTACCATTGAGTGGTGATTCTCAAAACTTAACTGAAGGGTTTGTTGCAACAAAGATTGCTGCCCCCGCACCCCGCCACGTTTCTTCTGATTCTGTTAGACTTTTCATCTTTTTTTTTTTTTTTAAATATATTTTATTGATTTTTTTTTTACAGAGAGGAAGGGAGAGAGATAGATAGTTAGAAACATCGATGAGAGAGACATCGATCAGCTGCCTCCTGCACATCTCCTACCGGGGATGTGCCCGCAACCCAGGTACATGCCCTTGACCGGAATCGAACCTGGGACCTTTCAGTCCACAGGCCGACGCTCTATCCACTGAGCCAAACCGGTTTCGGCGACTTTTCATCTTTTAACAAGTTCCCAGCTCATGCAGCTGCTCCAGGACCACCCTCGGAGACCCACTGCTCTAGAGAACCTACCCTCTTTTCTTTGTTTGTTCCCTATTACATCCTACAAAAATCTGCATTTTCTATTTTTTGGAGATTAAAAATTTAATCCTTATTGCAATCCAAGTGCCAGATTTCAAAATTGGTTAGTTAGCCACACAAGTATGATAAGTATGTGTTGTGATGTTTGAAAAACAGTCAACCAGGATGATGTGCTCGGTTACGAACTATGGTTCGTTTGGAACTTTGTAGGCTGCCTATGTGTCTCGCTAGCTTTCCAACTCGTGAGTTTTGACCTATAACCATTTTCCTACAGGCAGCTGCTCAATCGTGTTATTTGTCCTGATCACATTTCTCCTTATTTTACTCCTATCATCAGAGAGCTGTCTTCAACATTCTAAGAAATGTCAGCTTTGGAAAAAATTAAGAATGGCTTCCATCGCACAGACTACCTGTTTCAAAGCCCATTGGTATAACAATGGATGTTAGGGTGGGTATTGTGCACTCTGTTTCATGGCCATGAGGCTCTCCAGGTTCACAAGACCTGCTTATTCCTGGCTTCAGAAGTGTAATGAGCTAGATTGCAGAACTTTTGGGATTTAAAAGCCCTTGTTCTGTAAAAGAAAAAGTATTTTCAGCTGGGAAAATATACCTTCATTTAGATAAGTGGAGCAGAATTGGATGAGATCAGAAAGTTTTGGTTAAATCCAGTCTATTGTGGGAGATGCATAGAACTCTCAAAACTTCCGGTCTAGTATTTTGAAGTTCTTTCTTAGTCGGCTTTCCAGGGCAAGCTTAATTTTCTCAATGAGCCTATTCCCTGGACTGTAACAATATCTACATAGCAGATCATATATGGTGAGGTTTCTCTCTTCTCTGAACTTCTATTAAACCTAATGACCTTGTCACTCATTGTTCGACAACTTTGTGTGTGGGAGTCCTCACTGGCCCAGCTCTCTGTGCATAGTAGGCTTCATGAGGATAAATTTGCAGGATTTTAGTTGTTTTTTCTGCTATCATGATACTAAAACAATCAATTCATGTGACTCAAACAAATCCAAGAAAATAGGCAAAACAGGCGAGCAGGCCTGGTATTGTAATTAGCAAGCAGAAGAGAAGTAAGACTTTAAAAAAAGGATAACTTGTTTCAAATAGGTTGTGGAAAGAGCCACTTGAGAAACTACTGAGCATTTACCCGGAACTAAATCAAACTATTCCTTGGCTGTTTTTTATTGTAAAGATAAAAAGAAGAGTTTGCAAAAGCAAAACGATAAATGTGTACAAGTAACTACAACAGAACAAAGCTCCTGGTACTCTGGGTTCTTTTGAAAAAATGCACCATAGAAATGTTATACATGGCCAATTTCCTCTCCCTGCCCTCTCTCAAACCCTCTGCCTTCAGGATATGCTAATACAAATTTCAGAGTTGTAGCACAGGTTTAAAAAAATAATCTATAATTAGGGAGATTTCTTTGTTTAGTACAATCTGTCCGGTCAGTAACTTACATGTGCCAAGAGTAGCATGGCGTCTTTGGACCTCATAATAGGGAGTAAGAATAAGAACTGGATGCATCCTATCTAACTTACTGGTCTGAGGCCAGGCCCACACCCTGTTCTTGAAGTTCAGAGGAAAGTTAAATTGGTACCAGGATAAATTCTCTTAAAACATTTGCTCCCTGGACTTGACATTTTTGGTGTGTGGGTTCTTTTGATGTTTAGCATTGAATACTGAGGAGTGAAGTAACAATGGGAGCCTTCCTGAGAACACCACATGGACCTGATAATTTATAAAGTAGGAGCTGCCAGATGTGAAGGAGTCCAAATTGTAGGCTCTTGGGCTGCGATTCCAACATCCATGACCCTGAGCTGTTAACCGGGGCTCTGACTTGGTGAAGGTCTTTTTCAGCAAATGTGAAGGTATCTTCACATTTAGCAGAGGTTGGACAGTTCATTAGCAGATAAACTTGGTTTGTGTGTGTGTGTGTGTGTGTGTGTGTGTGTGTGTGTCTGTGTGTATAGTTTAAAAATAACAGTTACCAATGGCAAAGTGTTGAGATCTTTAAAGTAAAATATCTGTAGAGTTAATAGATAAAATGTCAGAGCTGAAAATGTCCTTAGAGCTCTTCCTCCTGGCCCCACTCACTTATAGGTTTAAAAAGTGATGCCAAGAAAGAGGACATTGTTTAAGATCCCCACAGTTTTCTGTCACTTCTTGTTTAGATTCCCTCATGGAATTTTAATAACTTTCGCTCACTGCTATACCTTTGCATTACTTTTTCAAAACCAGAGTACAGAAGGCTGGGTTGAGAATTGGTCTGACAAGTACAGATGAAGAACATTAGCTGCCTCAGAAAGAGCTCCATTTATCAGGAGGAACCCACCTAAGAGGGACAAGAACACTCTTTAGCTGGTTGCCCTCCACCAGTAGGGCAACAGCAGTGATTGCTGGTAGAGACAGTCTGTCCTGTGCCCAGGAGGTGCTCTTAGATTACATGCTAATGCTTGTCCCCTCTTACCAAGATTTCTAAAGCTTTTTTTTTTCCGTCCCAAGGGTCAGAGGTGATTTTTTTTTTTTTAGATTGGAAACTGCATGTCTGAGACTGGATAACAAAAGTGCTTTTATAAGGGTCACAGTATAAAACAGTGAACCTATCTCATGACACAGGAAGGGATTCTGACTGCTTTTCCAAGGACAGTGAACCAAGAGTGAAAGGAGGGAGGACTCTTGAAAACCAAGGCATACACAAGAAAAATGAAGTCCATTGGCAAAGCAATCTGATCCTAGAGCTTCATTCTGTGCGTTTCTCAATCTTTGGGGCCTTTCGCAATTTTTTCTTACCAAATGTAAGAAAATAAGGATCGTCTTCCAGAACAGAGAACAACGATCTTTTCCAAAACATTAGATTATGCAGGCTGACTGGGGGTCAAAGCAGTCTTTCATGGGGAACGGGATGGATGATACAACTCCCTAGAGAGATTTGGGATTACAGAGTGAAGAATTTTTTGGCTCCAAAAATCTAATTGAATTTCTACTTGAAGTTGAACTCAAGGTCAAGATAACCCAGCATCATCCTGGAATAAGTTAGTTGACTTCCTCAATTAGCTTCTGTCTGAAAAGCTTTGAGTAAATTAATAATAGATAGCATGTAATCAGTAAATAGATAATTTAGGAATCTTAAAGGGTTTGGGGCAAATGAAGCTTCTTGAAAGAGAAAATTGAGGAAATTAATGGAATCAAGTCTCTTCACTTATAAAGCACTGCCATACTATTTATTGGTGGGAGGACAAGAACTGTGTAGAAGAAACAGTCTTAAATTTGAAATATTTTAGTATGATGGCAGAAGATGAATTAAATTAATCTTGATAAAGGAAATGGGAGGAATTGTAATAAATGAGAACACATTATGTTTCTAGGATTTCAGTGCACAGAACACAACAAGCATCTGGGAATATCTTTCAGTAAGAGTTCATGGAAAGTTTGTGTGCAAAGCAATTGAAGCTATACTAGAAATTCTCATTTACTTGGCACTTACTTGCTAGGGACCAAGCTCTGGGTTAAGGGTTTTAAAATGATACCTAATTTAATCCTTAAAACAATCCAGAGAATTAGGTGTTTTTACTCCTATTTTACAGATTAAAAAAAAAGAAGGTTTGGAAAGGTTAAATAACATCTAAAGTCTTAGAGCTAATAAGTGTGGGAACTAGAATTTTAGCCCATATCATCAAACTTCAAACCTTTTATTTTAACCACTGGGTTGCTGGTTTTGCATCCATTATTTTCTTTAACAGTCTCTTAGGGAAATTCAATCAAAACATCTGTCAGAAATCTCTATTAATCTTGGAAATCAAACCAATTCCCATGGGTTCAGTCCAGTAGTTACTAATCAAACACTATAGAATGAAATCAGGCTGAGATTTTAAATTAATTAATTAATTTTATTTTTAAAAATTTATCTTTATTGTTGAAAGTATTACAGATGTACCTTTCTTTTTCCCCCATTGATCCCCTCCTCTCCACTCCCATCTCCTTCCCAGGCCTTTACCCCACTATTGTGTGTGACCATGGGTTATACATATATGCATATAAGTTCTTTGGTTGATCTCTTCTCTCCCCTATCTCTCCCTTCCCTCAGAAAATATTTAGTCTGTTGAATGCTCCCATATCTCTGGATCTATTTTGTTTGTCAGATTATTTTGTTCATTAGATTCCACATATTGGTGAGATCATGTGATACTTGTCTTTCTCTGACTGGCTTACTTCACTTAGCATAATACTCTCCAGGTCCCTCCATGCCGTCTCAAAGGGAAAGAGATCCTTCTTTTTTAGAACTGCATAGTATTCCATGGTATAAATGTACCACAGCTTTTTTTATCCACTCATCTACTGATGGGCATTTGGGCTGTTTCCAGATCTTAGCTATCTATACTAATAAAAGAGAAACATGGTAATTGGCGTACGACTGCTACCCTTCCCATTGGCTAATCAGCGTATCCTTATGCAAATTAACTGTCAGCCAAGATGGTGGCCGGCAGCCAGGCAGCTGGAAGTGAACATGAGGCGTGCTTGCTGCAGGGACTGCAGACTCCAACTCTCAGCCGACAGTTTGAAACTTTGTAACAAATATAGCCAGCCAGGATCTCAGAGCTGAAGTTATACATTGTTTCGATTATAGAACGGCAAACAAACCAGCAGCGGAGGCCTCAGAGCTAGAGCCAGAGCTAAAGCTGGCCCAGAATAAAAATAAAAGAAAAAAAGGAGCGGTTGGGAGATTCGGTCAATCGCCAGCCTGAAGGCAGCCCTCAGCCCCTCACCCAGACTGGCCAGGCACCCCAGTGGGGACCCCCACCCTGATCCAGGACACCCTTCAGGGCAAACCAGCCGGCCCCCAGGCCTCTATCCTATATAGTAAAAGGGTAATATGCCTCCCAGCACCGGGATCAGCGGAGCCGGGAGGCCTCCTGGCACCGAATCAGCGTGACAGGGGGCAGCGCCCCAACCCCCTGATCCGCCCTGTGGCTCTGTGTGTGACAGGGGGGAGCTCCCCAACCTCCTAATGGGCCCTGCTCTGTGCATGACAGGGTACGGAGCCCCAACCCCCCTGATGGGCCCTGCTCAGTGCGTGACAGGGGGCGGTGCCCCAACCCCCCTGATGGGCCCTGCTCTGTGCGTGACAGGGGGCAGCGCCCCAACCCCCTGATTGGCCCTGCTCTGTGCGTGACAGTGGGTGGCACCGCAACCTCCCCATCAACCCTGCCTTGAGTGTGACAGGGGGCGGTGCCCCAACTCCCAATCAGCCCTACCCTGAGCGTGACCAGGGGCTGCACCTAGGGATTGGGCCTGCCCTCTGCCACCCGGGGGCAGGCCTAAGCCAGCAGGTCGTTATCTCCCGAGGGGTCCCAGACTGTGAGAGGGCACAGGCCAGGCTGAGGGACCCCCCCTTCCCCCCCGAGTGCACAAATTTTTGTGCACCGGGCCTCTAGTTGTAAATAACACTGCTATGAACATATGGTTGCATATAGTCTTTCTGATGGGTGTTTTGGGTTTCTTAGGATGTATTCCTATAAAAATTTAAAAATTAATTTCAAAGAGATGGAATTTCACATGTAATGTGTAACAATATGTGTAACTTACTCTTTTAAAAAATGTTGTCCATCTTAATTTTAGCATTTTCTAGTGTAAGCATATTGATGTGAGATTACTGTTTTAGAATATGTTGTGCTCTTCATCTAGGTTGTGTCTGGCAGCATAAGCATATTTATATGAGATTACATTCCATTGGGTTCAGATATTTGCTTTTGTTTCAGTGAACACCTGTTAGTCATATTAGAAGTCTGTTTTTGACATTTTCTGTTTAACAAGCCCATTATTTGTCATCTAATTTCTTAAAAGTGAGCTGTTCAAGAACTGACTATGAACTGAGTAGTTCTGAACAAATGAGGTTGTCATATCTCTGAAGTTGGCTCAAAATGAAACCTATATTTTATTTTCAAAGTGGCAGTTGACACCAGTTGTTTGATGAATGGCAGTGTGATGAAAAAACTGCTGCCACCTGAAAAATGTAGGCCAGAAATCAAAAAGAGGTGCTGCTTTATACGCCCCATGAAGACACAGGTTGAACCACAGGGTTCTCATTTGGCTCTGGGGGTGGGGTTCATGGTTCACTTTTATTATTTTTAGTTTTTATATATTTTTGATTTCAGAGAGGAAGGGAGAGGGAGAAAGAGATAGAAACATCAATGATGAGAGAGCATCATTAATTGGCTGTCTCCTGCACTCCCCACACTGGGGATCAAGCCGGCAACCTGGGCACGTGCCCTGACTGTAATAGAACCGTGACCTCCTGGTTTATAGGTTGACGCTCAACCACTGAGCAACACCAGCTGGGCCATGGTTCACTTTTAAAACCGAGATGGTCCTAACACACCACCCATTGTTTACAAATTAATTCACAAGTTTGCAAACGCATTGCCTACTCAAGCACATCAGCAAGCAGTCACGCAAGTATATCATAATGGAGTAAATGTTAGAAAGATGGATGGTGATTTTGGGGGTCCAGAGGTGAGGGTGGCTGAATTTTCTAGCAGGTTATGGGGAAAGGGTCACAAAGGAAGTGATACTTGTTCTGGTTTGAAAGCTTTGGCAGAACACATCAGGAGTAATAGGCCTCCAGACATCAGAAAAATCAGCTTTTGATAAATTTGAATAGATAGCTCCTTTTGTTTTTAGTTTCTTGTAGTGAAAATTAATCTTTACTTGTGTTTCCTGCACAGGACATTTTCATCATGTTGCTCCCACTTATACCCACTGAATGTATGCTGGGGATACTCAGGGCTTAGCTCGTAGGCTCTGCCGTTCCATAGACATCCAAGTACCAGGGAATCAAGTGAGGGTCACCAGGTAGTGTGAACAATCTGTGTCAAGAGGCAGCATCTCCTCTTTGCCTGTGCTCATTTTAGGACCAGAAAAGAAAGAAAGAAAGATATGCTAGCAAAATGACCTCAGAAGGCAGCATAATTCAAGTGAAAATGGATTTAAATCTATTGACAACAATTCAGCTCTCTGCTAGCTTGCTGACCATCTCCTAAACCATTTCTTATTCCAAACCAGGCCACCTGCCTGGTTTGTAATCATGTCGTGCCAATTTCTGTAATTCATTTTCTTAGTCTTTGGGTCTCAACGCATTTTCAGGGATCATAGCAAAGAAGCTAGAGTGTGAGCACTGGATCACAATATTTGCTTGGTTTGGCATCAAATGTAAGTGATGACTGTACAAAATTTACACTGTCATTGCCCAGGGAGATCTTGTGGGCACACTATACTCCTCTCCTTGTTTTACAGGGCACACTAATTTCTGGACTATGATTTAAAAGGGAAGTTACTGTTATCTCATTAGCCATAAACTTTATTTTTTTCTTAGGAATTGACAAGTAGATTATATTACTTAGACTCAGCAGTGCTTCTCAACCTTCGTAATGCCTCGGTCCTTTAATACAGTTCCTCATGTTGTGGTGACCCCCAACCATAAAATTATTTTCATTACTACTTCATAACTGTAATTTTGCTACTGTTATGAATCGTAATATAAATATCTGATATGCAGGATGTATTTTTATTGTTCGCAACCCACAGGTTGAGAACTGCTGACTGAGAGGGACATCAGATAGTTATGGTGGCCTATGTAATAAACTGATATTTTGACATTTTCTAAGATAGAGAAAGAAGCATTTTTTTTTTTTTTGTTGGTCTGACTTTCCCTGGTAGGACCACACTCAGAGATTTTGAAAGCAATAGAGACGTACCTTACAACTGTGCTACATATGCTTACATATGAAATGCTCTCATGGGTAAATGTAAATTTGGATGGTTGAATCACTACTTAGATAAAAATTTTTGATCACTCCCAAATCATGTGTTCTAGTCTCTATTCTTTTTTCAAAACTCACTTGCTACACACCTGTCTATGTCAACATCCCAACTGAGGAGAACTAAATGTATAACAGTGAAGATTTTGTTCTTTGCACCCCCCACCCCAGTGTTTCTGATCCAGCTTAACATGGGCAAAGGTAAAGCTCTAGGATACCTGTTCAATGGTATAACTAGTGGGGTGAAGGGGGGAGTGAGTAGAAGGGCACACTGGTCAGTACATGTTTTTTGCTGCCAAGAAAGTTCCTGAGAGACTGAAATGTGAGACAGAGGGTATATAGTGATATGCCCCATTAGGTGAACATCTTACTGCAGTGGAGCAGAATAGAAAAGGGGGGAGGTCAGAATGTAATGATGTGTTAAAGTGAACTGTATCTTGCTGGATTTGTGTCAATCCGGGCTGGCTTGCCTTCGGTAGTGAACAATTAAGGGGTCAGACTAGGTCTCTGGTGCTAACATGTGGAAAACAGCTTAACAAGAGTTTATGAGAAAAGAAGGGATGTTGGAATTAGCCATAAAATCACCTCAGAATTTCAACATTATTTTTATTTTTTCAAGTGGAAACACAATTTTTTGCAGATAGATATCTCAAAATACATGGCCCTTTAAGAAGTTTTGCTGTGTCACTTATAATTTTTGAGAGTTAAAAAAATAAATGGAGCCGGAACCGGTTTGGCTCAGTGGATAGAGCATTGGCCTGAGGACTAAAGGGTCCCAGGTTCGATTCCGGTCAAGGGCATGTACCTGGGTTGCGGGCACATCCCCAGTAGGAGATGTGCAGGAGGCAGCTGATCAATGTTTCTCTCTCATCGATGTTTCTGGCTCTCTATCTCTCTCCCTTCCTCTCTGTGAAAAATCAATAAAGTATATTTTTAAAAAATAAATAAATAAATAAATGGCAAATATTTTGGTAGTTTATTTGTTTTGTTTTCAGTCGCTCTGAGGACAAGCTAATTTTGCTCTTTTCAATGTGGATGCATTTATAAAAGACCTTGACTAGTATCACATAAATATTAAGAGAATGGGGGTTGACACAGATGAATCCTGAAGCATTGTCTTTATTGCTTCATTATTATCACTCAATATACATTTAATCAGATATACAGTGGGACTTTCTAATTGTTTTGTAATTTTTTACCAAACTCAAAGCTGAGAGAAATAGATGAAGGATACTCCTTAATTCTTTGTGCTATGTAGGTGATCTCTGTAATGTTAGGCAGGTAAGTAACTCCATGGTACCATCCAGCTTACATAAGAGAACACTGGAGTTTATTAAGGAAACTCAGAGATGAAAAGAATGTTTCTAGCCCTGCTGATGTAGCTCAGTGGTTAAGCATCGACCTATGAACCAGGAGGTCACAGTTCAATTCCCAGTCAGGGCATATGCCCGGGTTGTGGGCTCTATCTCCAATGTGTGGCATGCAACAGGCAGCTAATCAATGATTTTCTCTCATCATTTTCTCTCTCTCTCTCTCTCTCCCTCTCTCTTCCTCTCTAAAATCAATAAAAATATATTTAAGAAAAAAAGAAAGAAAGAAAAGAGTGTTTCCATGATGCAGACACCCTCAGCATGAGGATATTTTTCTAAGTTTTCAGGGTTCAAACATTCTTAGTTTCTGTATTTACTTTACCTGCCACTTGGAATGAAGGTTTTTCTGCCTTTGCAGCTTCTGAATTGATGACTATTTCTTTACAAAGGTTAGCATACCTTTTCAGGAAAAACTTGCAGCTCCTCTTCACTTTGCCTTTCCCACACCTGCCAAAAATGATGCCAAGTATTTACCTTCTAACCATTATATGTCCGTGAGGTCGTGAAAGCAGCCAGTGGGGAAAGTTCCTCTGGGGCTTTCACTTCCTCTGTGCATGGTCTATCTTTGGCATTTTGGCTATAGGAAGTGCCAAATCAGCTTGTTTGCCAAGAAACTATAATTTCCCAGAATTATCCAATACTTATGCAGTTTTAAAAGGCATGTAGAGATGCATCTCTTCTACGCCTAATTGCATTCTTGCTGTGGTGAGTTATTGACAATATCAGCACATTTTTCTATTATCTGTCTTCCCAGCATGGCCTCCATTGTGAAGTCATATTCCCAGTGCCACACCACTCACCTAGATAAAAGGGGAAAATGAGATGCACTGAGCATGGACAGGAAGACAGGAATCTAATGCTGATTCTTTCCGATATCCTAATCTTTTTTTTATCTTTTCTAAGACAAATAGCATGTGGTATCTGATTTTCTCAAAAAGCACAAGTATCAAAGACATGTGCAAATGTGGGAGGTTGTAATGTGACTGTGCATGTAACTTTTCCCAATCATAAATGGTTCATAAATAAATTGTAATAACATATACCATGGAGTGTATTTTCCTGAAATATGTCACATTTATGAGGACTTGTTTGGTGAATTGGACCATGTAGAATGCATCGCTAGAGACAATGAAGAGTACATAGCAAGTTTTATTGTGGTCACATCAAAGTTTGTTGGAAGTACACAAAAATTAAAACTCTTGTTAACAACAATAACAGCAAAATATATAGGCTGTAATAAAGAACAGAAAGTGTTTATTTGAACAAAGGAAGTATTGCAATCTGGGACACAGATTCAGTATCAACATAAATTGTGTTCTAGGGAGAACAGAGAAATGCAGGGCTTATAAAGGTTGCATGCGTTGTCCCCAGTCCAGTATTTTTTATGTAAGTGAAGGATTCTGGCTAAGTTAATAGGGATTGGTTGAGCCCAATATACAAAAGAAGGATGCTTGTTAGCAAAATAAGTTGTCTCCTTTCAAAGTAAGAACCACAGATGGTCTGGTTGTCATGGTGAAGAGATGCTAAAGTTCAGGCACAGCTGATAAGCTCAAAAGTTCCTGGACAAATATGCTGAGTGGAATGTGTATAAGACAAACTTGTTCATTACCTCCTGGCTCTAGTTTAGTTCCCTCAACTTAAATGGCTCCACCTTGGCAATCTCGGTTCACACTCATAAATAATTCTTTTTGTTTTCTGTGAAACTCATCATATGATGGCTTTAAGTCTCAGAACAGAGAAGGGAGGCAAACAGCCCAACTGGGGATGCTCAGGGGTTGAGTGTCATCCCATGCGCCAAGAGGTCACAGGTTCAATTCCAGGTTGGAGCACATGCCAGGTGTAGGCTCCATCCCCAGTTTGGAGGGGTGGGGTGCAGGTGTCATTTATATAAAAAACTAGAGGCCTGGAGCACGAAATTCGTACACGGGAGCGGGGGGGGGGGGGGGTGTCCCTCAGTCTAGCCTGACCCCTCTCGCAATCTGGGATCCCTGCAGGATCAGGCCTAAACTGGCAGTCAGACATCCCTCTCACAATCTGGGACCACTGGCTCTTAACCTGATCACCCCTAACCACTCTGCATTCCTGCCTGATCACCCCTAACTGTTCACCTGCCTGCCTGATCGTCCCTAATCACCTCTGCCTTAGCCCCCGCCGCCACGGCTTTGTTCAGAAGGGTGTTCGGAATGATGTCCGGAAGGTCATTCGGCTGTCTGGTCTGTTTAGCATATTATGCTTTTATTATCATAGATTACAGTGGTTATGTCCAATAGCCATCATCAAAGATATAAAACAATGCCTTTTGCAAAAGATGATGTTGAGTGGGAAATAAAGGGGACAGGAGATGTGGAAAGAAAGGTAGAAGCACAGATTTTCATTTGATAGATTGAAGCATTAAAAATATGCATAAAAAGTTTGGAGACAAATACTGCGCAAAGATAAGAAAATTAGGAATAAACATTTAAGTGTATGTGTAAGGAAAAAAGATACACATTCTTGATTCTGGTAATGGCAGACTAGGTAATTTGGAACAACCCTCCCCCTGAGGACAAGGGGAAAATCTGGTCCAAGCACATTTAAAGGTCTACTTGATGTGACTGAAATGCTAACAAGATAGGAGAGTTACCAGGCCAGTATTTGGGGTAGGATAGAGGTCATGCACGTGGGGATACATTTCTCCTGGGGTTGGTTGTTAATTTTGTGGTGGGTAAACCTGAGACTCAGTAGCACTTTTGAGAGTGAGGCTAATGAGAGACACACCAGAGTTCAGGTTTGATGAGCGGGAAAAAACCATGGTGAGTTTACTCAACACTGGGTTGAGATCCCAAATATTGCTTCATCAAAGGAGTGAGGGGGAACAAGAGCATCTTGCAAACATAGACAAGTAGACCAATGTTATGGAAATAGATCAGTACACATTAGTACATTTGATGTATGGCAAAGGCACAAAGGAGCAGACCGCTTAACAATTGTTACTGGGAAAACTAGATGCTCATATGAAAAAGAATCCAGATCAAACTGATCTTTGCCTCAGGTTGTGCACAAAATATAAGTTCCAGATGGATTTTCAATCTAAACATGAAAGGTAAACCAATAAAATTCCAGAATACAGGGTGAGACATTATTTTCATGAACTTATAGTAGGAAAATACTTAAGTAAAATATACAGCGCTATTCTTAATAGACAACATTGATAAAGTTGTCCTTATAAAAAACAAGAACTTCTATTAATCAAGAGATGTCAATAAGTGTAAAATCAAAATACAGAATTGGAGAAGACATTTGCAACACATATAACAGACAGAACATCATAGCCAATACATACACAGTTTGATGGAGGCAAGGAGCTCTGGATGGGGATATGTAATCCATTTCCTTAAATTTATTTTTAATTATTAACAACAAACAAACCTTAGGAATAACATTCCTGTTGGGCAATAATCAATTTTAATAACCATCTCCAGATTTGGGGAAAAATTTCTCCAAGATACTGCTATTATCATAAATATTTTTCTGTAAATTTTATAGCTCGCTAGATAATATCGAATAGATATACTCACAAGTCCAAGACCTTCACTGGTAATGCATGCTTGTTGTCTGTCTCCCTAGCCTCATAACTTTTGCCATTTTAGAAGTTGCTTGCAAGGGTTTTTATTACATGTAGTCAAATATCATAAAAAATAGTAGATATTAAATTCTAAGTAGTTAAAACATAGAGCATTAGAGAGCCATAATTCAGCAGATAAGGACAAACATAGACATAAATAGGGAGGTTTTCTTTCTAATGCGCTGTTATAAACATGCAGTCTTCTAGCATGGGAGGCACTGAGCGTATTCATTTCCTCTTGAAGCAATTACAGTCTCCCATCCTCATGTCAAGCCACAGGGCACAGGCTGATGCAGAGAATACTGCCACGGGTGTCTGATGCTCTCCGCCTGGTGACTCAAGCCCAAAGGATAATGTAAGTTTAACTAATAGCCGCAAGCAGGCCCCCATTAACATCTGTACAAGGGGCTCTCTCGTGAATTATACAGTGACTCCCAACCTGTTGAAAGAGCTTTATGAAAGGAATTCTTGGAAAACTACCAGTTTGATCTGCCATTGCTTAAATTCCTTGAGGAACTGAACAGCTCCACAGACATCAATGCCGCACAAAAGGGTTGTGAGTGACATTTGAGTCATGTCTGTGTGTCATTAGCCAGTTAGCAGGGATGACTGCTTATGTGCCCGTGAATCTTAGGGAAAGGACAATAAGCTTACTGCAGAGATTAGCTGCTCCAAAATCAATTTCCCAGGGGCCTGTGAGCCCTGGCTGAGTGATGTGACAATCTCACTTCTGTGAAATAATATCCTATTGATTAAGAACTGAAGCAGAAATCCATGTGCTCTCATCTAACCATCTCCAAGCAAAACATACTGAATAAAGCAGCAACCTAGCTTGTCCAAATGCAACACTTGTTTTTGAAATATTTTACTTTATGACAAAGTTGTCAGGAAGTCAAGGCATGATCTGTGAGCAGAATGCAGTGGGACATAGGGTAGGTCTGACTCTCAGCGGTCTAAGTCTGGCCACAGACAGTGACCAGGTGACTCTGACAAACTTTATCTCTGATAAGTCTTAGTTTCTGGTAGGAGCGTGGTTGTACCATATACTTTTGAAGATCCCATCTAACTCTCAAATTCTGTTAAAATGTATGACGTGAATCATAGTATTTGACTGATGTTGCCTTCAGAATGGCCATGTCATGTGGTTCAACCTAAATTTTTCTAATTTTGAGAGAATTTATGGCTACCTGTAAAAACCTCCTTTGAAACTTTTTGACTTGGAAGAGTGACTATCCTACTATAAATATTTTCATAACATTCCATTGAGGTTTTGGTATATTCAGTCTGAAAGGTTATTTTTAAGGGGGAGAAACACAATCAATTACACATACTATTTAATTGGCTTCATCAGGCAGTTAGATCAAAAGTCACTCTACTTTATAGCTCAGCAGTACAAGCTATCTGACCCCACATTAGGCACTAAATGAAACACATAGACCGGGTCTCATATGAAATAGGTTCTATATGCACTTATTACATTACTATTGAAGTTTTGTGTTTTATTGTTACACTTGAAATAAGCATAAAGCATTTTTAAGTGACTATATTATTATTTTCTGATTTGACTAAACATTAATATCTATTTATGGAATTCTTTTTATCAGTTTATTGAAATTGGCCATCCTCAGTGGTGTATTAGGAGCAGCATAGTAATTTGAATGGAGTCCATATTTTCTGCCCTTTTAAAATAGTCCTGTTTCTCCTGGCCAGTGTGTCTCAGTGGTTGAGCATTGACCCATGAACCAAGAGGACATTGGTTTAATTCCTGGTCAGGGTAAATGCTTAGATTGTGGGGTAGATCCGCAGTGTGGGGTGCGCAGGAGGCAGTTTCTCTCTCATCATTGATGTTTATATCTCTCTGTCCCTCTCCCTTCTTCTTTCTCTAAAATCTAAATACAAAATATTTAAAAAGTAAAATAGTCCTACTTCATCAGATTAAATGCACAAGCTTTCCCCTGGAAACTTGTTTTAAAAATGTTTACTTTTGAGGATTGGGGAAAGGTAATCCATGTGGTTGTCAAAGTCTTTGGGTTAGTGGTGGAAATATGGGATTTATAGAGTGTTTCTGTGATCCAAACTTTACCCCGAGAGTCAAAAACATTTACCCAAAACCCCACTGTCTACATTGCTAGATAATCTTGGAATCAGTAGTGTTCAAATTCTTATCTTGCTATTTCCACTAATCCAGATAAATTGTCTGATTTTTTACTCAATCCTAATCACCGCTCCTCTATTGAAAGACCCACTTTACACAAACTTCCAAATTTAAATAAATATCAATCTTACCTTATCCTCCCCAAGACACTGTCAAAGCTCTGTGGTGATGGTATTTTTCCATTATGGCTTTAAGCAATAAACTCAGCTTTGATTTATCAACAGGTTTTGTTGGAGAGCTGGCCTTCAACAGCCCACTTTCCACATTTACCAGCTTGGTTAGGATTATGAGCTGAACTTCCCTGACCTCAATTTGAAAAGCCATAAAAAGCAACCAGAGGTTTGAAATCTTGTAATTATAAATTATGATTTCACTCATTTTTCTTTATTTTGTAGGATTACTAAATATAATAAGTGACTAGGTAGGCTTTATATTCACTTATTCAATAAATCATATCTGATTTGAGGCAAACATTTTTGCAGATTTGGGGGATGTAATGTAAATGAGGGGATGTGTTTCTTATCCTTAAGGTGCTTACACCACAGGGGGTAGAGCTGGACAGTGATCACGTGAACAAATAACTAAGCAAGACCACTACAGCCTATAGGAAGGAAATGACAAGTAGGATCAGATGGGTAAGACGAGAGCAGCTTGCTGAGGGGAAACGTTTTATTTATTTATTTTAAACATATTTTATTGATTTTTTTACAGAGAGGAAGGGAGAGGGATAGAGAGTTAGAAACATCGATCATGTGCCTCCTGCACGCCCCCCACTGGGGATGTGCCTGCAACCAAGGTACATGCCCTTGACTGGAACCGAACCTGGGGCCCGTCAGTCCCCAGCCCGACGCTCTATCCAGTGAGCCAAACCGGTTAGGGCGAGGGGGAAATGTTTTAGTTGGGGCCTGAAGGAGGGTGATCAGCCATCCACTGAGGAGCTAATGGGCAAGATTTTCAAGTAGAGAAGAAGATGGGAAGGAGAGAGATTGGATCATTCAAGGAACAAAAGAATTCAGCATGGCTAGGATACCATGAGTAAGGAGTAGAGAGAAATGTGCTTTCAAGATAAGACTGGCAGGGCTAGGTGAGAGGGATGAGGGAGAGATCGAGATTCATTCACTCCTGATGGCACCTGCCTATCACCAAGTGGAAGTCAGATGCAGGACCTTGTCCCCTGATTTTTTCTCCACTCCTCTCTGCCTGCATTCAGCCTCACTTTCTCCATGTTGGCTTAGTTTCTTCCTCTGATCCAGTAGGAAAATGATTTTATTATTCTCTATGAATCTTCTCTAAGAAAAAAAATTAACTTATAAAATGGGATGTGTAGGTGCCTCTTGAAAGCAAGCCTGCTTTCCTAAAATACTTGCAAAGATATTTGTCCACCTTACACTAGTCCAAAATCCAGGCTGTCATAGCTAAACAGGCACTTGGGTAACTTTATACAAAGCACATTTTTAATATTAATTTGCTCAATACTTAATTATTAATTGTACCTTTGGCTTGATACTTAGTACACAGTCAAACCATATGACTAGCATTCACTAGTTTCATCCTTACTAAGGCACCTTCAGAGTATTATTTGGTCTCCCACCTGGGACAGCTACTGCAGAAAGGTGTTGGCTAGAGGGTTATGGTGCCTTGTCCCCTGAGTAGCTTTTTTTCATAAAGAACTATACTGGTTTTCTGAATTTAATCATCTGTGTTAAGCTGGTTATTGAGAGTCTGTCTCTGAGAGATAGATCTGTTTTCTCTGTTTACAAAACATTTTTGAGTCTAGAAGGCTGATAGCTAGAATGATGACATCACAGTGGTAATGAAGGTGTTTAGAAGACAACCAAGTTACATCATTATTTACAATGCATGGATTTTCCTATTTAGTAAATCTGTTAGTTGTAAGGAGGGTATATATGCAAGCATACAAACACACACATCTACACATACAGTTTATCCTCATTATTTATATTTCATATTTACAAATGCACCTAGGTCACTGAAGTTTATTTGTAACTGCAAATCAATGCTCATGGCATGTTTTCAATCATTCACTGACATGTGTGAAATGACAAAAACCGTGAATTTCTTGATACACATATTTCCAGCTGGAATTAAACAAGGCAGTTACCTGCTTTTTTGCTTTTAGCTCTCATACTGCAAACAAGTATCCTTCCATGATCTAATTAGTGTCATGATTTTTGCATGTCAGTGCTTTTTTGGTGATTTTGTTTTGTTTTTGTTTAAACTGGCCCCTAAGTGTAGTGCTAAAGTGCTGTCCCATGTTCCTAAGCACAAGAAGACTATTGCTGGGGTCCAATCCCAGCGGGTCCAGGGGTCCCCAAAGGTGTGGACGGAGTCGGCGAAGAAGGAATGACACGAAGACAGCCTTCAGTTGGTCAGTAGCCTAGTCAGGACCTATAGCCAGGATTTCCAGCCAAAGTTCTGGTTGGAGTTCTGGTTAGGAACTGATGAGGTTCTGATGTTTATTGTCTTGTTACATCCGTATTTATACCAGCCGATTTTAATCCTGTCAATTTCTATTACAAAAGTTAGGGCGTTTCTTATCTCCATTCCAGGGAGTAAAGATTATGTAGCTTAACTACCCGCCTGGCACTTAATTAAGGGGTTGTATCCCCTCCCTAACCTCAGGGAAAGATCCCCACCTGGGGAAACAACCTTTCTCGGAGAGGTGACCTTGGTTAAAACACATGGCGCTAAAGGGAGCAAACATATGAAGAACAGTATGCCACATACGCCAGGTCCTCTGAAACATACGCTATGCAGATGTTTCTTCTCTGCAGCGACTGTGTCAAGCAGCAAGGATGGACCGGCTTCCGGCAGACTATGATTTACCTTATGGAGGTACACATAACCTGCGTCCAGCCATGGGTTATAATGCTGCTGGCCACAAGTTCAGTGTTAATGGATCAACAATATTTATGCTTCAAAAAGTGTCTTTAAGCACAAACACACATAAAATAAGGTTGTGTTGATTGGTTAATGAAAATGTCATCAGAGGCTCAGAGGAAAGGTTCATGGGAACCTAATCCTGTATTTCCTTTAGAAAAAATGGCTCTGTATTCACTAATGCAGGGTTCACAGCAACTTTACAGAACATAGTTACTATGAATAATGAGAATCAACTGCATATGTATGTATATATAGTTGACATATATACATATAGATGTTTATATATATGTACACTTTATAAATTAGGCATAATAAGAGTTTAAAAACAAATAATAAAATAGAACAATTATAACAGTAATAAAAGTTTTGTGAATGGCTTTGGGGCATTATTAAGTAAAATAGGATTACTTGAATATAAACACTGTGATACTGCAATGGTCAATCTGATAACACAGATGGCCATTAAGTGACTAATCTGTGGGTAGTGTATATGCGTAGATATGCTGGACGAAGGGATGATTCACATCCGGGTGGGAGGGAGCAATTTAACCCTTCTGAGTTGTTTATTATTAGAATTTTGCATTTAATATTTTTGGACCATAATTGACCAAGGGTAATTGAAACTGCAGAAAGCAAATCTGTGACTAAGGGGGGATTACTGCACATACATATTATACAACATAGATTATATTAATATATATATATATATATATATTAAATCTGTAAATGGAAAGGAGGGTATCTCTATCTCTGTCTCTGTCTCTGTCTCTGTCTCTATCTCTATCTATCTCTATCTCTATCTCTACCTCTATCTCTATCTCTATCTATCTCTGTCTCATCTATTTATCTATGGAATGTCAGTGTGAGATGTTCCCCATTATTGGAAGCTCAGCACATATTCCTACAAAATTAAAAGCTACTGAGAGACCCAAGCACTAGGATAGACATAGGTCTTAGCCAGGACCCCATATTCATGTGCACATTACATTTTATTTTTTTAGATACTTACAGTGTTTGGTTTTCTGCTTTATTCTTCCCACACTCTATCTTCTAGCCAAATGTATCAGAGTGCATGCCTCACATACTATAGGGTTTTTGGCCTCTGTGTTTGGCTTATGTTATGCCCCTGCCTGAAATGCTTTGCTTCCTTAATGTGCACAAACTATTTTTTCTGAAGCGTTCTCTAATTCCCACTTGCCCACCTCCAGATGCTGTCATCTCCCACTTCTTCAAGTACTCACTGCGGTCTGTTGTTCTTTGTGGCACTAGTATGTGGTGTCACAGGATTTTGATGATTTGGGTACTTATGTCACTCATTTTGTATTTCCCATCTTGCCTAACCCAATGCTATGGACATGTTCAATGTGTTTATGGAAATATTTAATCGGGGGGTCCCAACAATTTCAAGTCCAAAACTTTAAAAATCTGATTAAGCTTTTTCTCAGAAAAAAAAAAAAAAGCAGCAAGTTAAATTTCTACTACATTTCCAGGAGTCTGTAGCGCTCGCCCCCATCACTACCACCTCCCTAAGTCTATGACTCTTTGTTAAAAACATCTGATTTTCTCCAAATCCCTCAGAGTGACAATGAAAAGTTGAAGCACACAGAAGTCAAATAACTCAGTCCAGATTAATGGAGCAGGTGGGGACTGAGGCTGAAGTTTTGTGATTTGCAGGCTGGAGGCCGTCCTATATGAGTGCCTTAATTTGGACCATAAGCACATATTCTTGTTATCTCCAGTTGGAGAGACAGGAACCTCAAGAAGAGTTTACCCACTCTTAGCACCGACTAGTGTGCTGGTGGGTATCGCTGATATCAACAGGGAAGTAGATATTCAGAGTCAGAACAGAAAGCGGTGGAAAGAGAAGCAGAGGATTGGTTAGAACTCCAAGCCTGCCATTCACCATATCTAGGTGTCCAGCTCAGCCAACTGTTCTTGGAAATCAAGAGTTCAGTCATCTCAGAGAATCTACAGGTGTTCCTCAGAATACTGGTCTAGCTGCTTTATCATACAACATTTCAGTGTGCAGAATGCTTTTTTTAAACCTCAAATGCTGACTCAAATTTACTTCCTCTTAAACCCTGTACATCTAGTTCCTGTGTAGACATATGGTAAACATTTGTGGACATATTCATATTACAAGATGCCCTGAGACTTTCAGGTGGATAAAGAAGATGTGGTATAAGTATACAATAGAATATTATGTAACATTAAAAGTAAAGAATGAAATGTTGTCATTTGCAACAAAAGGGATGGATCTGAAGGATATTATGTTAAGTGAAATAAGTCAGGCAGAGAAATATAAATACTGTATGGTTTCACTTACATGTGGAATCTAGAAACAAAATAAACCAAAACAAACAAAACAAAAACAGACCCATAGAAACAGACCAAAGGGATGGTTACCAGAAGGGATGGATGGGGGAACGGGTGAGAAGGGGAAGGGAATATAGTCAACAATATTGTGATAAGTGTACATGGTGACAGACAATTACTAGAGTTAGTGAAGTGATCACATTGTAAGGAGTAAAAATGTCAAATCACTATATTGTATACCTGATACTAATATAACCAATATAAGATTGTATACGAACTATACTTTAAAAAATAATCATTTAAAAATATGATATTGTTATTTATATTACAGGGTTTTTAAAAACACCACTTTTAATGTTTGCATAATGCTTCATAATATGGTTTTGTCATTCCCTGAATGGACATTCAAATGGCTCCTTTCTTCCATTTCTTTCTTTCTTATTAATTCCATTCCCATACCTTTTACATAAATGATTGACTACAACTACAACATTAGGAAAGATTTCTAGAGGTGGGCTTCAGGAATCAAAGTGTTGAACTTTTTCTTGGCAGTTGAGATAGATTGCCAAATAGCTCTCCAGAAATCCTTTACTAACAGAAATCTGTTAATGTGCTCATTCACTGCAGCTTCACCAGCATTTTGTTTTATTCTTTCTTCATGGTTGACAACTTGATAAGGTGCCCCCATAAAGAGTTCTCACTGGGTAATTTGCATTTCTTTGACTATTAATGAGGTTTAACATATTTTTCATGTTTCTTATATATTTAAATTTCTATTCCTGTGAATTTTGTTATTGCTTTCAGTCCATTTATCTGTGAGACTCTTACTATACTTCTAATTTGAAGCTCCATTACAGCTCCAAGGAAACTGTTGTAAAAACATTTTAATGATATATTATGATTTCTCATTTTTGACTTGAGATTTTTACTCTTCATTACCAAGAGTGGTAATTGACAATATAGTCCTTTTTTTTGTTTTTGTTGTTGTTAATCCTAACCTGATTTTTCGAGAGAGTGGAAGGGAAGAAGAGAGATACACAGAGAGAAACATCTATGTGAGAGAGACACATCAATTGGTTGCTTCCCACATGGGCCCCAACCAGGGCCAAGGATCAAGCCTGAAACTGAGGTACATACCCTTGACTAGAATTATTAGATAATAAATGGATGTTGTTTAAGCTGCTAAATTGTAGTAATTGAGTGTGAGATGCAAATCTCTTGAGGTATTTAAAGAGTAGATGCAGGAGCAAAGCAAGGCAGCTGGAAATCCTCTTAATATTTAAGGGGTATAGGGAGTCCAAGGTGTCTATGAAGTTCTCTCTCTCTAAAGATTTCAGTGCGCACAGTAAAGAGCTTGAGAGATATTCTTAGAAGGAACTCATCCACCATGCAGTGCAGTGCAAGGTCAACTTTCTGAAATGAGCAGGCTGCTCAGAGCCTAGTTTATACTGGCTTTTTGCCTTCTCATTGATTTGAGAGAGTTTCAGGCTAGCCTAGCCTTCAAGCCTCTATAAGGTTATTGGGAGCAGTTGGGAAGGAGATGGACGATGAAAGGGCTGACATTTAGGAAATAAAAGGGTAGGGATAGAAGACAACACACTGAACAAGAATAAAGTTCATCAGTTAACACCCACAAAAGCAGGGTGACAGCATGAAAACAGACTCATTGCATGGGTATAAGTCATAGACAGACCGAAACCATTCAATGAAATAAAGTAAAAACAAGAAAGTTCCACCTTCTATGAAAGCAGCAGGTACTTCAAAATAACAAACAAATTCCGTACCAAGATGAGAATTGTTCTGTTAATGTTCCTTGAGTTTGATTGTACATCAACAAAAATGTTCTGACACCGATTCATATTAGGTTGGAATTTATTTCTGCTATGTGGCAGGGGAACTTGGAAGGTTCTATTGCAATGGTCCTGTAGTGTGTAGAGTGATAAAGACAAATGACTTGACAATGCTTCTCTTTGAAATGTTTCTCCTGAAAACTTGGTTTGTTTTCATCTCATATATATTGTAAATCTTGTAACTACCAGATTGCCTCACTGAGCCACTAAAATGCTCAGAGCCAACCTGTCAACAGGTCTGCAGTCCTCTCCCTAATGTCATTTTCCTAGTTCCATTTTAATATTATGATAATTACTTCATGTATTTATTTCTATTCTGCTGAATTTTGTGCATTTGGTCACTCGTTGAAGATGCCTTTTTAAATAAGACTAAGAAGGAAAGAGTGAAGGAGAGATAGAAAAGAATGAAAAAGCAATAACAAGCATGTATTTCCCTGAACAGATGGCTGAGCGCAACCTTAATCTGTATACATGTTTGCTTCTTTAGATATAACAAACAGAAAAGAGTTTGAATGGTTTAATTCCCATTTGCATAGCCTTTTGTAAATGTTAAGCATCGTTGACTGGTTTGGAAATGTCAGTTATGGCATTTCTTCTCCTTTGGGTGACTGGATTCTTGTTTGTTTTTCTGGTGGAAAGTCTTGCTTGACAAAACAACCGCCCATGTTGGCTTCCTTCCCACGTTCTTCTGTGTTTTGAAAGTGCTCTAAGCTCTGTAGCAAATCTGTCACATCAGGAACCCCACAAACACTCATGGATTGAGATGGAGTCCTTTTTTTAAAATTTGTTGAGTGTATTTGACATATAATATTGTGTAAATTTAAGGTATAAGACATGTTAATTTGATGCATTTATATATTTTAATATGTGTCATTGTAGTAGTAATTAGCACCTTTGTCATGTTATGTAGTTATCCTTTGTCTTTAGTAATTGAAATAAAGTTCTAGTTTTATGGATCCAATTTCCGTCTCCATTCCCATCTTCTAAGTATAACATCAGCCCTTGTCCCCTCAATTTGGATACAACGTCAAACAAGGGTTGAGACTCCTAGACTTGAATGAGATGATCCAGAATTGACTAGATTAAATTACTACCACAGAGTAGAATGTGAACATTTTTTTTAAATGTTACATTTCTTATATTCTGAGTTTGTGGGTTCAATATCAAAACCATTTCATGTGCTAAGAAGAAAACCATTTAAAGCTGTGGCACCAGGCTTCCCCATAAAGATAGCTGAATGAGTGCATGAGTTTATCTCTCCACTCTCCTAAAGGGAAAAAGAAAATATACCTATTGCAGTTTTAGAGTCTGACCATGTAACCTCAAAACTCATCTGATTGTCACAGTCCCCTTCCTATGGACTTCTGAGTTTAGTGAATTGCTCAGAAGTCATAGAGTGGAAAGCTGCACTGTGAGTCAATACCTGTTATCTTGGTAATTAGTACATTGGAGGGTCGCTTAATTATGTTTTGAGGTATAAGGGAAGGTGATATCTGGGAAGTCTCATCTAATCTGCAATATGAATAAGGCTCATCTAGGTAAGAGTGGAGGTGTTAGGAGTGAGATGGCATCCCTGGTAGAAAGCATGGTCTATGCAAAGACCTTAGAAGTAGAGGTGTGTCTGTAATTCAGTCTGAAAGGAGATTAGATTGCAAGACAGTAGGAGGTGGTTAAGAGATAAGGCTAGGAAAATAATCAGGAGCAAACTATGGTGGCAGGAGAAAATTGACTTTGGGTGCTGGGCACACTGTGCAATATACAGATCTTGTAACATAGAAACCCACACCTGAAACTATATGATCATGTCGACCAACGTCACCCCAATAAATTTAATTTTAAGAAAAAGAAAGCTCTTGTAATTCCATGCTAAGGAGACTGGTTTTATGCCGAGGGCACGAGGAGCCACTTAAGCATTTTAAACAGCGGACTGTCTCAGTCTATAAAGTGGGTAGTGGATTAAGGGGAACAAGTCTGGGAGTTAGAGAGACTCTTTAGGGGATGTTGCAATGCTCTGGGAAAGCCATGCTGAGAGCCTGAATGAGGAAACTAACAAGAGGAATGAAGAGAAATGGACAGATCTATAAGGTACTCAGATTCCTTGATATAATAAATCACCTTGATGAAATTAATAATCAAGATCTTTTCTATGTAATTTCTTGATCCTATAGGCCTCTTCCCTTTGATGTTGCCTTTAGAGCTTTACTCTCTCCATGAGGTTTTTTTGGGGTTTGTGTTTACAACCTATTCCTGCTGACTCTGGTCTCAGAGACCAGGGGATGCACAAGCAAAGGGTCTATGTGGTTCTGGAACCCATATCTCCTAACCTGAGTACTGGGTTCTTTCTATCAGACTAAAAAAGAAATATATATATATGTAAATATAAAGATTCATCCAGATTTTTACTAGATTATGTGTATTAGAGTGGGTCCTAGAATGTAAGTATTGTCACAATTGTTTCCGGAAATAGATAACACTGAAAATCCGCATACTTGGAAAGACAGTAAGTGTAGTTTACTCATCCTATCCTGGTGTCCTTAGAAAGCGAAGAGAAACGGGAGAGGAGTGAGCCTCCTGGGATGGGAGGGAGTTTGGTTGCTCAGCAACATGACTCAGAAGCAGAGTTAAGCTTTCCAAAGTGCACCTGTGACTTCACTGTGAGCGTGACACAGGCACCCAAGGGAGAGAAAAGGAAGCAGAAAATGAAATTTCTAGTCCAGTATTTAATAACATGTTATTTTCAAAAGGAAGATATAAAATACATTCAGGATCTCAAAGTATAAAAACAGAGGAATCAGAATGACCTAAACGGCACGGTTGGAATATCTATCTATATTTACCCAAATCACATGGTAGGGTTGCTGTTCCCCCGACTTAGTGAATAGGATGTGTATTGAATGAATAATGCATATTTATGCCTGATTGAGGGGCACTTCTAAAGATTTCAGGGAAATGATCATGCTGTGTGTGAATTTCTGGGCATATTTCCTCTCAGCTGCTTCAAACCACATTGGGCTGGTGAGACGTGAATCACCCTAATATGTACTCGATAATCAGAAGATCTCATGCAACAGAAGCCATGACAGGTTGTTCCTAAGACAGTGGTCTATAAATGGGGTGGGACACTCCAACTGCCCTACGGTAAAGGCTCCATTGGGTGTGTGCGTGCATTAAAGCCTCCGTCAGGATGACGAGGAAGTGGGGCAAGTGTTTTGTGGTCAGCCGTGGCTAACGTGGAAAATACCGGTTTGCTTCAAAACTGTTATTCAGAGTTTTGTGAAATGCATTCAGTCACTCTCTCGCCTCTGAAGCCTGTGATTTCACACAGAGACCGTAGTGCAGAAGCCCGGGGACTGGGCGAGTGTGTTCTCACCCCCAGCGTTTGCTGGAACCTGCATTGTTTAGGAATCTTTTAATAGAGTCTGGTTTTCTCACGTTCTCTCCTCCCCCTTGCAGGAAGTAGAACCCTGAAAATCACAGTAAAGGAGCCAGCAGTGTAGGTTCGGTTAATTGAGATTTTCCTTTCTCAAAGTATCTTTTGAGATGCTTGCAATTTATAGCTCTGCCTGGTAAGGTTGCTTTTTAAAATTTTATGTATTTGATTATTTTAAACCCTCTGGTTTGCCATTATTATAAAACTTCACCAGTTTTAGGCTAATAACGTGGCTATATTCCCTTAGACTCACCCACCAGATTTCCCAAAGGTGATAAAGAGAGTAAAAAAAAACCCAAAATGTCTATGTAATTACATTAAAAATAATATTAATGCTTTATTCAAATACCTAAGCGTAGGAGGCTATGCTGAAACAGGGTAAATTCAGAGCAAAATTTAAAGAAACACTAATTTGATGACTTGCTCACTAACTGTCCATTTTTAAAAATGTTACTCGATCCAACCCCCCCTTTCCTCTCAGGTTTAAGCAGAAACAGCCTATCCCAATGTATTTCCTGCTAGTGAAAGTCCGGGGTTGGGGGGGAGGGGCCTTAATGAAGTCACATATGAAACATGTTCATGTGTCTTTTTGGCTTCTCAACCCCTAATAACTTATTTATTACATGTTCTTTTTATTTATTTATTTCAACCTGTTTCCCCAAGGCATAGTGGCAATTTCACAGAGGGTATAACCAAGTGCCCATCCACAAATGCCCTGCTCACATGGTGCTTTCTTTTTTTGTTCACATCCTTTTAAATACTTCCTAACTGACCATATCCTGGGTTCTATTCTCACAAAACCAGTTCTCCGTTAATTGTAGCTAATTAACAAACAGAAACAGCAGACTCATGGGCCAACTCAAAGCTAGCAGTATTGAATTAAGGAATCAAGAGCGAGGCTGGGGCAGGAGGAGGAGTGTGAGGGCAGCGGGTGCGGGCAGAGACCACATTCCACTTCTGCGCATGTCACGGACTCTTCCAAACTCTCCCCATGGCCATGTCCACGAGGAAACGACTGGAAAAAAGTATAACCCCAAGCACATCTCGTCCCATGTGATTACACAGTCGATCTTTGCACAACATGAGGACAAGCTTTGAAGTCTCCAAGTCTCTTTGTTTTGAAGTCCCGAGTGAAAGCTCATCTGAGACCAAAGGAAAGGCGTGCAGAGCCGTTCACTGAAGCCGGAGAGCTTGGCTCCAGGAGGCCTCCCCCGGGGAGAAACGGAGGGCAGAGCTCTATAAAAAGAAAGAAGAGTAAAGAGGCTTTTTGGAGATTTTCCCAAGTGAAAGCCAGAGCCAATTTGTCATCTCTTTGCAATTTCAACACCACCGTTCAAGAGAAGTGATTCACCGTGAAGTAATGACACCTCTGGCCCCCATGGGTTACCTGAGGAGTTAGGCACAGGGGAAGGCGTCCCTGGGAGAAGCTTTCCACGGGAAGTGGGTCACCAGAGCAACAGGGGAAATGCTGAGAAAGGGCCTCAGAACACCTGGTGGCTGGCTCCTCCCCTTTGATTGATCGATGCCCATTTATCCTTCATCTCTCCTGTCCCCTAAGCCATTCCCGCCCCTCAGCACTGGCAGGCTTGGTCCAGGCACTCCGGTGTGCGCTGAGCTTCCATCTGCTCTAACGCCTTTTTCTCCGTATCGTTTTGTTTGTCCACAACCCAGGTATGTGCCCTGACTGGGAATTGAACCTGTGACCTCTTCATTATAGGTTGATGCTCAACCACTGAGCAACACCAGCCGGGCACTATTGTGTTTTTAAAAAAACAGTTTTTAAATATGAAATAGACATAGATTGTAGTTTGTAGTTTGAACTGAGTAAGTTTTTATAGCTTGTAAAGTTCACGTATAAAATAAAACACACTCTGGCCGACTTGGCATTTTTTACTCACTTGATCACTTTTCCTATTCAAATATTGTTTTAATGGAATTACTTTAAAAGTTCAAGCGTGGAACCATCAAGGGTATGTGGGGCTGGTAGGACCTTGCACAATGAATATTTTAGATAGTAGACCAAAATGAAGTTATTTTTAAGTAAAAAGAGTTGAGTAAAGGTCCTTTTTCATTTATTCACTTATTGTTACCTTTTTCTGGATAAAGTGCTCATAGATGTTTAATAGTCTTAAAAAACTACATTATGTACATACTGTTTTGTAGTCAGATTTAATTTTTTTTAAATTGGGAATAACCTCTGCATTATATTTTTCTACATCATTGTTATATGGTATTGTTTGGATTATGCCATGTTATATTTACGTAACGGAATTGTTCAATTCAGCTCCCTTATTGGTAGACATTTAGCTTCTTCTTTTTAAATTTTCACTATTATAAACAAATATTCTTATACAAAATCCGATATTTCCTTTGCTAGGTCAAATGGATAGAGCAGATTTGAGGCTTTTGCCAAATCACTTCAAACAAGTGCATACCAGCATCAGTAGTGTATGAATGCCCATTTTCTCATTCTGGGTATTATTATAATACTTTTTTTTTTTTGCCAACATGACTGTCAAAGATTTTCAACCCATCATGTTAACTTGCATTGTGATAATTACTCGTGAGTCTCACCTTTCTATCAGTGGCTCTAATATTACTGGTCAGGGGACTCAGGTGAAGGAGCAGATGCTGGGCGCCACTTCCGCATTCTCATTTTCAGCATTTAGGGGCCATGATATTTTCAGTGTAACCGTATACCCTCGCGCTATGGAATTGAGGGTGGTGTATGACACAGAAAAACCACACTTAAGCTGCATGTGGCTTTGAACGTCACATCTTCCTTGTTCTTGTTGACTCCTAATTGTATCTTTTGCAAGAATTTGCCTCATTGTGCGAGTATCCAGTCAATTGCAGTAGGCACCGTTTAAGGTCAGCTAAATGACTGGTGTGTTTCAGGGTTCCATTTGTAGTTACTATAGGTCATATGTTGGACATTTGAAAAAGGAGAGAATAGTCGTATGTGGTATGTAGGTGGGCCCATTTTTTGTGAAGTGGCTCATTGGCACTTTGCAGGCGTGATTAAGTTAAGCATCGTTAGATGGGGAAGTTACCCTGAATTACCCATGCGGGCCCAGGGTAACCACAGGGGCCCTCATAAGTGCAAGAGGGAAGCAGGAGAGTGAGAACCAGAGGAGATGTGCCCAGGGGAACAGAGGTGCAGGGACATAGGCACAGAGGAAGGGAGGCAGCATCTGAAGCGGACATGACAGGGAACAGATTCTCCCCAAGAGCCTTCAGAAACAGTACAGCCCTGCTCACCCCTGGATTCCAGCCCAGCGAGGCCCATTGTGGCCTTCTGGCCTCCAGAACTGAAAGCTACGAGATTCATGTGCTTTAAGCTACTAAATGTGTGGTCATTTGTCACAGCAGCAAGAGAAAACTAATACAGTACTCGGTACATGTTACTGTTATCATTCTCCACAACTACAAGCAGTTGTGAGAGGTCTACAGGTAAGACACATACAAAATTAGTCAGAACAGATGACAAGGTAGCTCGTTCTCACAACACTGCAGCCTATAGCCTCTTACAGCGGGGCAAACATGATGGCAATAATTATAATAAATAGTCCAGTTCCCCTGCTTTACTTTTGAAAAAATAAATGTTTAAAAAAATTAATGAAACATATAAAAATTCCCTCCATTTTCACATGTAAGCAGAGAATGGCCATTAGTGAGCTTGTGGTTATGCTGTTTGAGTATTTGTTTCCTCTGGCTAAGAACCTTCTTTTCCCACGAGAACCCAGAGGTACCCAAGTCACATGGTGCTCTTCCTGTAATATTTTCTCCTGGACAAACAATAGGATGCCAATTATCCAGCCGTAACAGGACAAACAATAAGAAACTCTGACAATTTTTGGTGAGCCCAGCCTATGAAATGAGGAGCTTGGAAAGAACCACACGCCTAGAAACCATCCTGTTTATCCTCCTTCCAGAGGGTTTGTCTCTGCACGCTCATAGGCACCCGAGAAATAATGTTTTCTTCACAAGTCAGGGCTGCGATGTCCTTCGTCTTCCCTCCACTCTCCCGACTTCATATACTCACACAAGTTATTTTTTACATAGACCAAGGCTAGCCTGCATGATGTAAGCACTTGAATGTAGTTATTTCACTGAATCTTGGGACTATTTCCTCATTCCCAGTCCTCAAAAAAGAAATAATACCAGCATCTTTCTCCTTGTTCTGTTGTAGATATACGCACCATGCTATGAGAAAAGCCAGGCCAAATGGCCAGAAATTTTGCCTCACAGCCTGATGAATAATTAGCAGGATCAAATCTACTCTTTAATTTTAGGCTTTTCTTCATTTTTGTCAGTTGGTAACTGTGACTACCTTGACGATGTTTCCACTCTCTCTGTACACACATGTATGTATACATACACATAAACACATGTATATGCAACATATGTTTATGTTCTAGTAATGCTTCTGTCTGTTTCCTTGGAAATGATTCAGGCTAAAAATTCGTGGCCTGAAAAGCTGTCAGATGATATCAAAGAGCTTGAGAGTCAATTGACTAGGCTTTCATTAATTGGAACATCAAAATAGGTCGTAAATAAAATAGCTTAGGTATATAAAGTGCTTTTAAATCCATTAATTCATAATGACACTTGAAATACAAATAATGGTCATTATTGAAGGATGACAGTGAAACAATGTGGTATTTTGAAACTTGTAATAAAAGGGAAAGAATCATTCATTTTTCCTGGTTTTCCTATATGAACTCTGAAATATTCAGATTTAACTACCAATACACAGAAATTTAGCAGACAGAGGGATATACTAAATGTTTTTCCACCATGAGAAAACCAATAGTAAAATCCACACACAGAAATTACAGGACAAAGAGCCTGGTTTTATAAAGAAAATCTGTAAAGAAAAAGATGAAAAGGAAACCTATAGGTTAAAACCTACAGTATTAAGCCTATAGTTTAAAAAGCACTTAAGAGATTTACTATCACATAAGCAAAATATATGGACTTTATTTAAATCCCATTTAAAACAAATTATTTTTAAAAGACCCATAAAACATTTATAAGACAAAAAAATCTGAATATGACTAGATATTAATTTCAGTTACTGCAGTTTTCAATCCTAGAATGTCTGGTTCTTTTGCTAAGGGAACAGATTCCAGTTCTCTGATTAAATTTTTTATTTTGTTGTATATATGTGTGGACATATTAATCACAGTTATCTTTAAAGACCTTTCTTGATAATTCTAAAACACCCTAGAGCATTTTTTCTTTTCTTCTGGGTTTTGATCATGTTTCTTGGCCTACCTGGTCATTTCTGATTGTCTAACATTGTATATGGACAGTTGTTGCCTCTCTTCCTTTAGAGAGGAGAATCCCTACCCTCTAGCTAAATATGGACACTGTATGTAGGTCACCCCATATCAATCAGTTTTCCTCTAGTTTACCCCCTTCTGGGGTAAGCGTTCTCTGGGGTTCTTGACCAAGAGCCTGGGGAGTTTATCAGGGTCTGGGAAGGCCCTAGACTCCATTTTTTCCTTTTGGCCTCCCAAGCATTGTAAGAATGCTGAAATTTCCACTCAGCTTCTCAGCTGCTTTTTACCTGGGTTCTTGCCTTGCACGAGTAAAGGTGTGGCTGCCTCAAGGGCAAGACCAGCAGAGGTGGGCTTCTTCTCCTGACTCCTTTACTCAGGGGTCTCAGCTTCTCGACACCTGGTTATCTTCACAGGGCTGGATGCCAGCCTTTCCGTTTCCATCCTCAGGGATCCCAACCTCTCTTGGCTTCCCTGCCTCTCAGCAGGGCCCTCTGCCTACAACCCAGCCTTTCACTTTTGGATCTGAAGAATCATGTGCTGCAAAAGAATATTGAACTCTCCTGTGAGCTTCCTTCCCCTGGTCTTGGCCTTTGAAGTCCCACCTGCCCAGTGCTCCCTTCAGGTCTTCAGGAGCCGAGGGTGTATCTCAGCCATTGTATGTAGTCCTAGGAGAGCTGCATCCTGGTTATAGTCTACCCTGATATGGCCACAGGCAATGCTTATCACTGGCGGGATATTGGATGGTGGTAGTAAGAAATATTATTGATAATTTTAAGTTTATAATGCTTTACGATTATGTGTGTTTTAAAAAGAATCCCCATCTTTTAGAGAAAACTTGAAATATTGAAATGCTTACATCATAATGTTTTGCTTATTTTCTCCAAAGAATGTGTGGTGGGGAGGGTGAATAAGCAAGGGATATGATGGAACAGATTTAATTGTTGAGGCCACATGATGGGCACATGGAAATGAGTCATAGTGTTCTTTTCACTTGGTATATACTTTTCGCTTTTGTATATAATTCAAATTTCCTATAATACAAAGTATAATAAATAAATAACATGTGGCCTCTGTATTCTTGTTTCCTTTCAACCGGGGTGAGATTACCCTTAAGGAAATGGCCTAAGTAAAGCAGCTTCTGTAAAAGTAATAAAAAAAACAATCATGTATTTAAATAAAGAAACATACCTTCTTACCATAAAGGTGCATCCATAATAGACTAATTACACTACTTGTTAATTGAACTCAAGGGAAATTTATGGCAGAAAGGATAACAGGTTGAGGACATGGAGGACAGAGTGCCAGGGCTTGCTGAATTCAGGAGGCAGCCCAGGCAGGTGGGAAACGCTCCGGGGTGAGTTTTAGTTCCAGTTCTAAAGAACGTTCTCATAGATGAGACAATGAGTCAGGACAGAAGGAGTATAGTTTCTGCCCTAGATTAGCTAAACATTTTGTCACAGCTCAAGATTATATTTAATTATGAAATTACAATTAGAAAATTTATGGCATTGCTTTCATTTCTTATCAATAAACTATGTACTTTGCAGCGCTTTCTATGAGATTAGAAAGATTTTTAAAATGGCAAAGGAAGATATACAAGTCAATGCAAATCATGTGTATTTCTCCTCCTCCAAGGCTCCACTAAATTATCAACAATATGTCTTACTACCACCATCCAATATTCAGTCAGTGAGATACGGTTACCATATGCTCATTAACCATGACCCTTCCCTGCCACCGTACTGTATTTTGCTATCTGTGGCCTTTCATTATTTTCCCATGTATGCTTTAAATCTTTAACCCAGAATTCCGTCTAAAATAGCTCATGAAAAGGTATTTTATATTTTCAACGTGCCCTATGATTTATGAAATGTTATTGTACTCTTTGTCTCATTATACAGTCAAAACAATCTGGAAGTGAGAGTAGATATTGTCATTATTTTTTTATAGGAGAAAAAAAGACTGAGACTTTAGGCATTTGTCAAACTTCCATGAGTAGATCTTAGAGCTGAGTCTCCACCTTCAAGATTCTATCTGCTCACTGCTTTTTCTATTGTACAACTTATAAATAGTACCGTTTGCAACAAGGATGAAAAAACAAACATAAATCCATAAAAGGTCATATATTTGCATTTCTCCGATGTTAGTAATTTGAGTTGTGGGACAGTTTCTAGTTAAGTTGGGAGAAACAAGATTCTCTTGATTTTGGGATAGCAGATCATCTGCATTGCTTATTTTCAAGGACATTGAAATGTCCTCTGTAAATAATGATAATACAATGGTACTTATCTGTGTTTTCTCATTACCTACTTACATAAAATGAAAGACTCATAGATCAAGAAGAGTACTGAGTGATCTTCTGGTTGTCAGTTCAAACAAGTATATCATAGACGGTAGCTATATGATACTCAAATGCCAGGTCAATTCAAGAAGTGGAGTGGTCCGTTGTTGGACTGAACTGATCCAGGAAAGGCCCAGATCTAAGAGCCCTGGTTGACGCAGCTCCATCTCTACAGACTGGGGATAAAAGCTCTCTCTGTGGTTAATTGACTAAGCGGTTCAGTCACACAGCCTCTTCCTCATCTGCCTTCCTCTTGCAGTAGGGTCATCATTTGCTTAGTAATTTACTGAAGGCTTACACTATGCAAGTGGCTTCAAAGACAAAAAAAATAAAATAAAATACAGCCTTTGACCTAGAGGATTGGTTAGTCATTATAGAAGGCAACTGTCTGAGACAGCAGAAGTCATAGTGTTCAGGAGGTTCCTTCAGACCTAAAGAATCAGTAGAATAACATATGGAGAGGGTATTTCATACTTTGGGGAAACTTTGGGTCTAACTTATAAAATCATAAAGCATTAAGTGAAAAATGAATTATTCTGCTCAATTGTGCTGTAAACCTAAAAGTGCTCTAAAAATAATTAAAAATTAGGACAATTATAATCTCCAGAAAAAAAGAAAATACAGGTGGGACAAAAGTAGGTTTTTAATTGTTGAGTATGCAAAACACAAATTTTATTATTTTGTTATTATTTACTAATAATTATATTGTTATTCCTACGAACAGCTATAAGCCTAATTTTGCGACACCCTGTACGTAGGAAAGGAAAGGAAAGGTAATCACCAGGTACTATCTGGCACAGCTGTGAATAGCATTTCCATGCCTGTTATAATGTGGAAAGTGCAAACTAAATAAAAGGAATAAATTGGAAAGAGGGAGAGAGAGGAAATATGTGTCTGCATTGTAGGGAAAATTGCAATCCTATTAAACACATTCTGAACCTTATGTAATGAGTTTTTGAAAGTGGCTTTAGCATGCACTCCTGCACTGCTTATGTGATTAGCCTTCTCTATTGATGTACTACTGGTAACTAGAATTGTAATATGTTTTAAATGTGAATAAATATTGGGGAGTGTTAGTAAAACATTGAATTACCACCAATCACACTTTTTAAGGTTTCTGACTAGGTGAATATTGTGGAAAAATATGAAATGATAACATTTAGGTAAGACTGACTATCCAAAAGCAAGTAACAAAGTATGAATATTACTACTATTTTCCAAGATGCGTATGAATTAGAAGAGGTAATTTCCCTCACTACGAGAAAAGTTTGGGCCTGTGTACAAATAATGATAGGACTACAAATTATACCATTCATGCTATGTCAGAGGTCCCACTGTTCCCCCGAGATGAAATCTCCTGATGAGGGAAGATTAGAGGAGTAGGTGGACTTTGTGTGGATTTGCACCCACACAGCGACTACAGAAAGCTTCCTGTTCTTTGCCATACCCATGTGACCGTGCCTGCTTTTAGTCATCTTTCTTCTTTCTCCACCTGCTTTAAGTATATTTTGTTTTTGATGTTTTACTATTTCACTTTAATGTACCTAGATATGGATTCCTTTTATTCTACAGTTTGGGATTTATTGTCCTTCCTGAATCTACAACCAAATTTCATCATCGTCAAGCACAGCTTTTTTATTGCCACCTTATAGAACTCCAAGAGATGTATTTAAATCTTTTCACGTTTCCAGTTTTATAATTTCACTTTGTCTCTCTTGGTTGCATTGTAGGAGTTTTCTTTCAGTTCACGAATTGTATCAGTTGTTTGCTGCTGCGTAAGAAATAAACCCAAAACTCAGTGGCCTAAAACAATGAACCAGGTCAGCAGAATAGATCTTTCTGGTCCCGGTTGGTCTCCCTTACGTATCTATAGGGTTGGGCCCACTTGTGTCTATAGCCCGCTGTGGGTTGATTGTATAGCTTTGCTGGTTTTGATTGGTGTCAGCGCAAATGTCTGGGGCCTCGGCTGGGATAACTCAGCTCTGCTCTGGTAGCCCCCCATCTCCAGCAGGCTAGCTGCGGATATCCTCACGATGGTAACAGTGCGACAGTGGAAGAAACAGAAGCACACGAGGCCTATGGAGGCCCAGGCTAAAACTGCCACATTATCACGTTTCATTATTACTTATGAAGGCCCGAGCCACTTTTACCATTGTGGACCTCGCTCCATAAAAAATGTCTTAAAAATTGTATTTTACATTTATCTTGGCATAAAAATGAATGTAGCCCAGCCTCTATTTATTGCTGTATATCCTTTATCCTGTTTATCTTTGTTCTTCTTTTAAAAGAAATTAAGATGAACCTTTTGTGGGCCCCTAACAGTATTATGGGCCCTTGGCATTGTGACCACTGTGCCTAATGTCTAAATCAGACCTGCACACCATTATTTCTGCCACAGTCTATTGGCTGAAGCCAATCACAAAGCAAGTCCAGACTATAAGGCTGGGGAAATAGACTTCAGCATTGATGGGAGGATCTGCAAAACCACATTGCAAAGGGTTTGATTAAAGGGAAGGATGAAGAATTGAGTTCGATTTTTAATCAATTTACCACATCAATTCTCTCTTCCTGTATATTTTATCTATTTAGTTCATCTGCTATTTTTCTTTCTCTCTTGATTTTTTGCTCATTTTTATTTTCTGTTTTGTTTCCCTAAACATTGAAAACATAGTTATTTTGTTTCAATTATAGTAATTATAATACCTAAAGTACTTACAAGTCTAATTTGCACTGTTGTTTCTGCTAGCCTGTTCTTGGGGACTTTTTTTGGTATGGTTGGGAACTTTGGTTTGGTGGGATGTTCTGTTTGCCTTTGCTTTTGCCAGATGCCTGGGATATTAAACTCAGAACCATGTGAAGTTTATTTCTTGCTTTGGAGGTTTTTTTGGTGACACATTGACCAAACAGATTCAACTGCCAATCTGCAAGGATGCAGCTAATCCTTAGGCGAGATGTTTTCCCTCATCTGAAGCTGAGACAGAGAATTAAATTTCTTTGCCATCTCCCATTTTTTTCTGAAGCAAGTAATTTTTCCTTTAGCTTACCCAAAGGGATCAAGGCCTTTATTATTTTTTCCTGAATGATCTTTCTAAAACAAAGCATTAAGGTTTTCTTATTAAGAAATGGCACTAGGTAATGCCATCTCTCCTGCACTTACCCATCAATAGCATTTTCTTCTTCTCCTCCTCCTCTTCCTTGTTTTCCTTCTCCCCCCCCCCCCCCACTCCCCACAAGATAGTCTTTTAATTCCTGTGAGTTTGACCTTTTAATAAAAAAAAGTTTGTTATATTGTATCTGTCATTTTTAGGCATTGTATAGTTGGGTGGCTTTTAAAATATGTAGTTGCCACATGCTGCAGATGGAAGTCAGTTTTACCTGCTTTAAAATACACAACAAGTAAAGATCAGTGAACAAGTAAATTCTACAGCTGCAAGATAGACTTGAAGAATAGGAGTGTACCAGAGACCCAGATAAGCTATTGCTAGGAACTCGGGCTAAAACGCTCCTTGACATCTCTATGGACTTTGCTCTCTCTCTCCTCTCCTGCTTTATGTTCATCTTTCTACACACACTAGGACAGCTGGTCAGTGTTCCCATTTCTTCAACATGCCTGCCACTGGCCTAGCTCGGTCTGCTTCCCCTGGGCATGGCATTTTTGGAAACATTATGCCCCATCAAATCTTATTTGGCCTTCATTTTATTCTAGTAGGATTTTGTTTAACTCTATCTTGATAAAGAAAATTGAAAATGAAAATTGGTAAGAGAAAACGTCTGTTTCTGTGCTTGTAGTCGATGATGGGTTAATGTGTATCTAGAGGAAAAAGATGAGGGTGTAGGTCCTTTTTCTGACATTTCATTACATGAGAATCCAAGGTTATAATTTATATTCTCAAGGTTTTTCACTTTTTTATTTATACCATATGATCTTTTCTATCTGTTACGAAGGTCATATCATATAAAGTATATAAAGGCACTTCATGAATTCTGATGTGTCAAGTAACAGAAAGAGAGTGTTATTATTTATTACCACTTAGTTCAGTACAACAGATACAGATATAAAAACAATGACAACAAAAGGAAAAAATTTGATCCTTACTTTCAAGGTGTTCACTTTGCAGTGGAGAAGAGAAGATGGCCAGTCACAGGGTAGGCATGTCCCAGGGTGGAGAGGAGGCCCAGGCGGGCACCGTGGGGAGTGTTCCCACTGCCCCACAGAGAGGGGAGGTGCTCTCACTAAATGCTAACAGGAGAGCAAAGCCCTTCAGCAGAGGAGGGAACCACTAGGCAGACACGATTTGAGAAAGGCAGGATAGACATAACAAAGATTTTATTGGGAAACAGTGTCTTAAAACCAGTGTCAAAGAACAGAACAAAGACCTCCAGAGCAAAATTAACAACAAACATCAAGTCTAACGGGTTCACTTGCCAGGCAGGAGAGCATATGACAGGAAAGAAACTCAATGTACTGAGCCACTGGCTGAAGAAGAAAGTCGGGGTGTGGGGGGGTTCTTTTCAGTTTATAATTACACTAAGCAGAAGAAACCAGCACTGTGAGCAGGCAGGATGAGTCCCGGGTCTGTGTACATTTGGTTAAAGTTGTCCCATCTTTCATTTTTCAGGAAAGTGTCTTCAATTAGTTCCAATAGAGATCTGGCATTCGGGTCACTGAAAGTTCAGGGACACTTCTGTTGTTCAGAGCCAGCTGTGATAAAATAGGACAGTCCATGTGGATGTCTCCTGGGCAAGCAATGCTTGGAGGTGGGGAATTTTTACGTGCATTTGCTTAACATAGATTCTGTATGTAAAGAGACATACACCAAGCTGCCTTCTAGATCAAAATGTGGTCCATGAGCCAGAGCGTAGGCATTAGCTGGTGCCTGCGGGAGGGACAGCATCTTAGAGCCCATTCCAGGTCTACTAAACAAGAAACTGCATTTTAGTGAGGCCTTTGGGGTTTTCATGCACAGGCATACACACACACGCACACACACACACGCACACACACACACGCACACACACACGCACACACACCAAAACCAATTTTACAATAAGGTTCTAAATTGCGGTTCTTCAACTTACATGGGTTACAGAACCAGTTGGAGAGCTAGATTCTCAGACTCCTTGGGGTAGGTTAGGGCCTGGGTCTCTGTATTTTTACCAAGGAGGCCCTGATCACAAGAAAAGCTAGAGAAGCATTATTTTAAAACCTGCTTTGTCTATTCAGAACCATAAACTCAAAGCTGCACACCTTGAAGAGCTGCATTCTATTTAAAACCCTGGTTTCACTGTAGAATCAAACCACTGTTTTACTAGGAATTCACCCTTTATAATTACGGAGTAACAGGGTTTGTGACACCTAGATTTTGGTCACCTGCAAACATGTCTGGTACATTTTTCCTAAAGAAAACTATAAGAAAAAAATGACTGCACCTGTGAGAACATTACAATGAAGATAATCTACTAAGAAACAAATTCCCAAGTCTTTGGAAATGGTGGAAATAGCTATGATAGCAGTTTACTGGAGCAGAGAGAGGACAAAAGTTCAGCTTAAATTTAGGAAATTTCTCTTTGTATTATATATCAAGTCATTGTGATTCTTTGTGTTAAAACATTAGAAACTTTCTCAGTTAATACAAATTGGTTTTTGTTCTCATGATTTCTTTTACAAAAAAGTAAATTTTGGTGTGTCATACTTAAAATCCCAACCAAAAAAAATGACAGGCTTTCTTACTGTCGCTTCTCTCTAGGGCACCCTGATGTTGGCATGAGAACAAATGAGGTCATGGGCCTTTAATAAACCCAAATGCCATCAGATATAGGAAATTATGTGGTTATTTCCTTTACTGGATATGAAACCTTATATTTATTAGTCATTTAATTATGAGTGCAGAAATGAACTTGTGATGTGGAAGAACAATATTTATTAATAATTAGGGATATGAGCAATGCACAAAATTTTCTAATAGGTCCAACCCTTTTATTTCCTGCATGGTAAATGTTTGTAAAGGAAATATGCTTTAACAAGATAAGAGGTTTCAGCATACTTGTAACTTCTCCCTGAATAGATTCAATATGAGACTGGCAACTGTTTTAAGAAATACACTCGATCCTGTTTCATTATTACAATGTACTCTGCTTGCTTTTCAAAGCATTATTATAAAATCCTCAACTTGCTTTTCAAAGCATTATGTAAAGAGACTCTCATTTTACACACGAGGAAAACATAAAGCCCAAAAACCAGAGAAAGTTAGCTGTTTGGAGGTATGAGTAAAAAAGAATTATTTTTAAATTTGGAACTAATATAATGCTATACAGGCAGTCCTCAGGTTATGTTGGACTTGATGTACGTTGTTTCGTGGTTATGTGGCCATCTTCCATTTATAAAAAAAAAAGTTCTGTCATTTTGACGTATGTACAAATGTGCTTTATGTTTTTGGTTACCTATTTACCACAAGTAAAGATCAGAAATTGTTATCTTTCTTTTAATTTTTTTTTTGCTGTTTCACTTCATTGCTGCTGTGTATGTGCTCCATGTGAGTGACGTAGGTGCTTATGTAGGTGGGTTCTGACTTACGGCGAAAATCGTGTTACGTTGCACCGTAGAAACAGATCTCTGACATAACCCGAGGACCTACTGCATGTCAATTAAATCTCAATAAAAATAGTCTTTTGACTTTAATGCAAAGATCTTTCCAATAATACTATTATCATATGGTTTGTATCTGAACAATCCTATATAATAAAGGGCTAATATGCAAATTGTCCCCTCGACTGTGAGTTCTACTGGGAGTTCAACCAGGGGGCAGAACCGGCCAGCCAACTGCCCGCAACCCCTACCCCAGCCATCCCCGTCCCCGAGTGCCCCCCATCCTGATCGAGGGCGGGCCAGCTGCCAACTTCCCACGTCCCCTCTTTCTGGCTGGCCGGCCTGATCTGCCCCCATTGGGGTGGGCTAGCCGGACCCCACCCATGCACGAATTTGTGCACCAGGCCTCTAGTACATTTATAAAATAAAACTGAATATTGTGAAGAAGAAGAAGAATCTATGAACATGTGCATACTTGTGGATTCAGTAATTCCAGATCAAGGCCTTTATCCTTAGGAAATAGTCAACAATATGTATATCTGTATCAGAATATTTATTGTAGTGCTGTGAAACAAGATAAAATCTGTAAGCTGACTTAAGAAAAGCGAACCATGTTAAAATTGGCGAAAATTTTAGAAAAAAATTTGAGCCCATTGTCTAAGTTCACATACAAAAGTGTCAATGAAGTCTCAATTAGTCACTGGCAATTTAGGGTCAGAATACTCATTCTGGAAAATGTGAATAGCTACACAGCCAGAACCCAGCATGAGAAAAGAGAGGCCGCCTTAAAACTCCAACTATCTTCTTATTTCAATCTTGATCCTTTCAGGCTATGGAATAGTGTCTTCAAGAAAACCAGTCTAAACCTCAGAGGATAAGCTGTCCCATTAAGTATCTGGTTTATGTGAATATTAATAAACTATTCTGTGCAAATTAAATATTCAAAATTAGGATATAACTATTCAGTGGGATATTATTGGCCATTAAAACTCTTCTAGAACAGTGGTTCTCAACCTTCTGGTTGAGATACAGTTCCTCATGTTGTGACCCAACCATAACATTATTTTCGTTGCTACTTCATAACTGTAATGTTGCTACTGTTATGAATCATCATGTAAATATCTGATATGCAGGATGGTCTTAGGCGACCCCTGTGAAAGGGTCGTTCGACCGCCAAAGGGGTCGCGACCCACAGGTTGAGAACCGCTGTTCTAGAAGAATGTTTAAAAACATGAGATAGTCATAATGAAGTGTAAGGTTTGAAAGAAAGGATGGTAAAAGTAGTGTTTTCAGCATAATCTAAAATTTATACAGCTATATCTAACGCATACAAAGAAGGGAAGAAAGGGATGCACTCAAATGATTACAGGGATTCTCTCAAGTGGTGGCATTCAAGATCGTTCATGTGTTTATTGGAAGGTACAATAGCATGTTTATCACCTGTTGTTAGTATAACACAATATCACACACGTAGAAGCTTAAAACAACACCAATTCATTGCCTCAAAGTTTGTAGGTCAGTAGTCCAGGAGGCCTAGCTGATTCTCCTGCTTTAGGTCTCATAAGGCCAAAATCAAGGTGTTAGTCAGCCAGGGCTCCTACCTGAAGGTTCTGGAGTAAAATGCACTTTTAGGCTCTTTCAGGTTAAGAGAATTCAGCTCTGTGTGGTTATAAAACTGAAGTACGCATTTCCTTGCTGGCTGTCACCAGGGTTGTTCTCAGCTTCAAAGTCAGCAACAAAGCCATGGCTTTCATGCTCCTACCTTTTTATGCCATGGCTTCTTTCTGACCAAATCCAACTAGAGACATTTCTCTGTGCTTGAGGCTTTTGCAAATTAGATTGAACACACTTGGAAAATCCAGGATTTTCTAAAATTCCACTGATTAGTAACCTTAATTTCATCCTCAAAGTTCATCCTTCCAATAAACATGACATATTATGGGATCCATGGATTAGGGTATACACATCTTTGGGAGGCAATTCTTTGAACTGCCACACAGTGTAATGGTTAATGGCTTGGGCTTTGGAGACTGACCACAGACATACCTTGTTTGTATTCCAAAAGCTTCCCACTGATACATGTAAATTTTTGGAAAGCAAATACATTCACATTCCAGTTTTCTCATATACAAAAAAGGAATAATAACTACAATTATTTCACTGGACATGTATGAAGATTAAAATGAGATACTACATTAAAAGTATATGGTAACAATTCTCAATAAAGATTAACCATGATACTATTATTGCTACCTTTGATACATTTCTGTCTTTTGTACAATGAACATATCCTATATAATAAAAGCCCAGTGACCAGATGGTGGAACGACCAGAATGACCTGTTGATCAGTTGCTATAATGTGCACTGACCACCAGGGGGCAGACGCTCAACGCAGGAGCTGCCCCATGGTGGTCAGTACGCTACCACTGTGGGAGCGCCGCTTGGCTGACCAGGATGAGTGGCCGCTCCTGCTGCAAACCCTGGGCCAACAGGCAGGAACCTGGGCTGCGATCCTCTCCTCCTTACTCCCTGATGCTTCCTCTGGATGCCTGTAGGCCACGCAGTGCTGCTGCCACTGCCAGGCGCGCAGAGCTGACCCTGGAGGCTGGGAGGTGGGTTCATGGCCGCTGTGGGACTGAGGCCTACTCTGCCACCTCTCAGTGCTATTGTCCCTGGGCCTGACCCTGATTCGGTCCCCTGGAAAGGCGAATGCTCTGCTCCATGGAAGATACCGGACCAGGGAGCAGCCACTCAGAGGGCGGGTCCACAGCCACTCAGCTGACCAGGATTAGCAGCACTCCTGCAGCGGGCTAATCCCCACAGCCACGTCTCCCACTAGTGCATGAATCCCATGCACAGAGTCTCTTGGGTTAGTAATAAGAGAGACAATACAAATTACTTTAGAAGTAAGAAAGCTTAATCCCATGCATGTGGTTATGTCTGTTGGCAAATACATATTTTGTCCCTTTTAAAATCTTTCTTTTGTAGGCCTCACTAAATATTTAATTTCAAATATGTATATTGAAATGCATACAGATAGGTATATGTATATTTATTTACATATACATATCCTCCAAGTACAGTAGTGTTTTCAATCTTGTTTCTTGGTGTTTCCTCGGTTTTTAAAAAAATTCCTGGCACTCAGTAGGTACTTTATAAATATATGTTAAATAAATGAACTTTTGATACCCACACACAAGAGCCTAACTGAAAGAATTTTGGATCACCTAGCAATTTTTCTTTGACCTTAATTCCCTAAAAGGAAAAAGGCAAAACAATGAATATCTTTTTAATTTTTAAGATGAAGTTACTTAAAATTTAAATTTTCACTTTTATAAAATGTTCTTCCATGTTTGTATATTGAAAATGTAATTGTTCTTATACATCTTATTTGCAGGCAAGAGAGGTAAATGTACACAGTAATAATGTATTCACATGGGTGTGCTTTAACCCACAAAGCCTAACTCTGATTTCAATAATAAAAACTATTATAGCCCTAACCGGTTTGGCTCAGTGGATAGAGCGTCGGCCTGCGGACTCAAGGGTCCCAGGTTCGATTCCGGTCAAGGGCATGTACCTTGGTTGTGGGCACATCCCCAGTGGGGAGTGTGCAGGAGGCAGCTGATCGGTGTTTCTCTCTCATCGATGTTTCTGACTCTCTATCCCTCTCCCTTCCTCTCTGTAAAAAATCAATAAAAAATATTAAAAAATAAAAATAAAAACTATTATATATCCAAGCCAGTGAGATTTATTCATTTTCATTGATAAGTAACCTTGGCTCTCCATATGTTATGGGACCAGAGAGTTATAATTTCAGTGTGTGATACAAATTTGTCCAAAAACTCTCCATGAGCTCCCCTTCTGCCTAAAACTTCCCTATCTGTTTTCTTACAGCTGAAATGTCATAGTTGTTATTTCTATTAATAAGAGTCCTTGCATTTTAGTCGTGGATAATGTTGTGTGAGGAAGTCTTATAAAAACATGCTAGAGGGAGACAAAGGAGAAATGGGGAAGGATGCTGTGTGGAGGAGGAGGGAGGACCACTGTCAGCACAGGAAAAGAAATGAGAATAGGATCGAAAGATTGAGGGTGCGGAATGCTTCAGTTCACCTCCTAACTCTGGAGCAGCTTTGTTCTTAAGATAGCTGTGAGTTAAAACTTGGATATCTTACTACATATGTAATCCCACTCTGACAAATGAGCCCAGAGCCCGATGAAGGACAGGTGATGACTTTGGTTTTCAGTGGAATTAAGGAGCCCTGGGAGAAATCAAATGCCCTCTGCTAAAAACTGCATATATGTGTTTTCCCTGGTTGGTTAGCAGTGGGGAGAAACCCTGGAATGGCTGGGGTGTCTATTTCCTGCAGTAGGCGACTATGGGAAATGTATGACTAATGCACATTTAATGAGCCAAGTCACTTCGGCAGCAAACACCTTGGCTAATGTGTCTCCTCTGCATGTGTCTGAGAACATGAGATGCTAGGCTTTGACTTAATCTTTACGAGGCCATTAGGTCAAAAGAAGCATGTAATGAAAATAGTCACTGAATACATCATTATGGTTCAATGCAACAGACATGAAAATCCATAATTATAATACAAAGGGAAAATTCTAACAGTTTTGTAAAACAAACGAACAAGAAAAAAACACACCAAAAACTTGATATTTGGATGAAGAGACTCTTGTTTTTAAAAAATAACATGAAGCCGAATCCTGTCATCTCCACTACACTAGTGTTTTCAAACTTGGTATACTCCGTTAGTGAACCATGAAGTAAATTTAGTGAGTTCCTACAAAAATTGTAAAAAATAAACTGGAATCGAATGAAAAGCAGACTGCATTTTATGCATTAAGAAGCATATCTATTACTGTACCACAATTTTTAATTCTTTGATAACTATTTCAGTACATTAGTTTATGTTGTTCGCTCTATTTTTATAACTAGAAAGGTAATATTTTAAGAAGGTAATCATAACTTTACCACACTGTTCAAGGTCCCAGATCGCCCTGTAACAGCATTTTGGTGCTCCTGTGTGTGTGAGGCTTGCTAATGTTTTATTGGCCAAAGAAGATGGTTGGCCAATTCAGACTCAAGGGTGAGAAACAGATTTCACTTTTTCTTGGAGATGCTGCAGGGGTGTATGTAGGAAGGCAAGGGTGATGGTCATTTTTATAGTCTACCACACTGTTAAAAAAAAGTGAAGAAAGCAATAATTATTTTCTGTCTACTTTATAGGTAGACCCATTTAACCCTCTGGTAGAGTCTAGCAAGAGTCTTACAATGGGATTCTCCTCTACATGATTAACAAAGATCCTTTATAAGGAGAAACTCCTGACTATTATAGTTCTGGGGGGGGGGGGGGGGTTATAATATCAGACAGTGTTAATTGAGAATTAGGGAGTCTTTCTGCTTTCATGCTTCAGTACTTGAAAATTGAAGTTCTAGAATATAATTGTTTTATTTTGACATTGTTTTTTTCCCCTTGGAGCTTTGATTGTACAAACCCTAAAAAATATTAATCAGTTTATCAAAGAAAACAAACTATGTTTTAGATTTTGTAGTACATGGTGAATGAAATTATTACTTTACAAAAACCTAACACAAACTCTTTAAAAAAAGAGAGTGGGTTTAATCTTGGAGAAATGGTAAATATTTAAGTCTCTCTAAGAAACAGAGCAGAATAATTGCTCTAATGATATGGGGATATATGTATCTATATCTTTATTAGCCTATGAGATATTGGGAAGAAGAATGGGATATTTAAAAATTTAGTGTTTTAAATGAGCAAAACCAATGTATATTTCATATTCTGAGGCATGAGTGCATTGGATTTTATCTTTCCATCAATAATGTATAAAACCTAATTGAATTGTTCCTATATTAGAGAAGTGGGATTGAGTCACCTAAAGCCAGAAATTATTTGCCTGAATAACATTATATGGTCAAGAGAACTAGAAAGAGAAATGGCTCACTTTAAGCAAATTTGTCTCCCAAGCACCATTCTTTAATGAGATGACGTAACTCAATTTATTTTATGACAGTCTCTGGGCTCAAGTAGTGGGCTTGATTTTAATTTTATATGAATTAAAGAATTTAACTTTCCCCCAGTGTATTTCTAATGACTTTATTCACAGACCAAGTCTTTCTCACATTGTCTGAGAGTTTTGTTCCCTCTGACATCCAAGGTTGTGCATGGTTTTCCATGGATCCAGATATTTTCCCTTTTAGCTACTTTTTATATCAATGAAGAACCACCACAGATAAGTTGAGTCGCTGTAGAAATTCAGTTGTTCAGGCAACACAACAGCAAATGTACTCAGCCTCAGTCGTTTATTTTCCCTTTCTTACTTTACTCTGAGTCTTTGGTTGTAAGTAGTGTTTACATAAAAGTCAGTAGAATTCAGTCTTTGTGCATTCAATGCTGTGTTAAGCAAGTACCATGTGCCACACAATGTGCTATGTGATGGACCTGTGCAATTAAAGAAATTAATGCTTGGCAGTGACTTAAAAAGAATAGATACATCATACCTAGCACCAGGGACCCCAACCAGTGGCTATATGTACATCATCAAATCCGGTACCCAAAGGAACTACTCCAACCTGGCTTGATATCAGAATAATCTGAGGAACTTTAAACCTACTTAGATTTCTGAGTTCCATATCCAGAGGTTATGATTCCATAATTCAGCGGCAGGGCTGAGGATTTAGTCATTTTCTTTAAAGCTCCCAAGGTGATTTTGATGCAACTGGCCTAGTTTTGGTCCCAAGAAAGGCAATTGGGGACCATTTGCCTTGTTGAAATGTCTTAGAATAAAATGCTAGAAGTAGCTTGGATGTGTGTATTATCGCTGTGAATGGCACCCTTTACTTACAAAGTGCATTTTTTATACCTTGGTTTTTAAAGCCCAAATTGGCTCTAATCCATCTCTGTGGATGCTGCTGGTTTGTAGGCCAGCGACATGCAATAGTTGCCCAATTCTGGAGAAAAAAGTGTAGATTACTAATTGCTAGATTTTATTATTTCACAATATAAGGAATCCACCTCCCCTTTGCTCTATAATTATTTGTGAGAAAGGCTGGGGGAAAAATTCCAAGAAAATGAAAAAAATCGGGAAGGATTAAAAGAAAAGAATCATGTTCCAATAATTCTCTCCTCCCTCCCTCCCTCCCTCCCTCTCTTCTTTCCTTCCTTCCTTCCTTCCTTCCTTCCTTCCTTCCTTCCTTCCTTCCTGTTTTAGTTACGAGCAAAAGTTTCTTTAGAAAGTCACAGAGATAGAAGTGAGCCATGGAAGAAGTGAGCCAGCTGGGCTGCATGGGCCCAGGAAAGAACTTACAGAAGCAAAAGAAGGGTTCTTGGAGTTTAGGAGAAAGAAAGCAAGGACATATGTGCCTGGAGGAAGAAGTGGGTGGGGGGAAAGGCTTCGGCACACTCTAGGGAGAACACACACTGGGGAAAGAAGAGGGTGAGAACACACACTGGGAAAGAAGAGGGTGGGAAAGGTGCTGGTGGAATATGAGAGAGAGATAGAGAGAGAGAGAGAGGGAGAGAGAGAGAAAGAGAAAGAGAGAAAGAGAGAGATGGAGAGAGATAACACACCTCGACTGTTTCTTCAGTTCTCAACTATCGACTTCCTCAACTCTTTTCACAGCTCCCTTATTTTCAAAGACCTGGCTGACTTCCACCTCAGCATCTGGTTTTGATCCAAGGGCCCAAGGTCTCCTGCACAAATACAGGGGACACTTTCAAATTATACAGCAAGAGCATCTTTCCCCAAAGCTCATTACAAACATCCTCAACAAAGAATCCATCAGGGATTTTTCTAATGGCCTCATTTCTTGTGAATGTTCTTGAGTCATATCTTTATAAGTAGAGGAAGAAGACACTGGTACATTTATACTAGTCCATCAGCTGATCAGGTCAGTAAAATTAGAATTGATGGCTTGCTTGCATTGCTGAATTAGATGAATAGGTGGGTTAAGATTCATAGGTTCAGGAGAAACCTACCAGTGGGTTGGGTTAACTGATATCTGAGTAATTAAATCAGAAAACCTAGAGACTTATTACTGAATTTTAATATTGAAAAAGATCTCAGGAGTAATTTGGGTAAATCTCTTCATTATGTGGGTGAGGAAATTGAGTTCCAAGGTCACAAACCCAAATATTCAGCTCAGGTCAATGATTTTATAACAGCTATTCTTTTGTTTCCTAAATATTTATGGTTTTCTCCATGTGCCGTATCGTCACTGACAACAACTGTTCTCAGCTCTTTATGCTGAGGACTGTGATACCATGTTGCTTCTATGTCCAAGCCAAGGCTATGGGGGAACTTAAACCATAGCAGCAAGGTTGCAATCTTGGGGTAGGGGAACCAGGACTGGGCTGAGAACAACAAATTTAAATACAGTCAAGAGAATGATTTGTCCACACAAACTCGGTATCAAGGAAGAGAATTAAATCTGACCATGGACTGTCAATCAAAGGTCTAAGCATGTCCAGAACAAAGCACAGTTCTAAAAAATTTTAAATGTTGGACTTTTACCGAAAGCAGAGGCACTTAGAGGCAGTGCCACACAGTAATTCAGAGTTTTGGTTTTAGAGCAGAAAGCCCAAGTGTGAATTCCAGCTGTCACTTAATAGCTATGTGAGAAAATTGCTTCTCTGTGACTCCTGTTTTCCCTCTAATTCCAAACCGAAGATAATGATAATACTGAAGTCAAGCACTTGTTACAAGGATTGAATAAATCAAGCATTGTTACCATGCCAGGGAGATAGTAAGCACGCTGTAAATGAGTGCTAATAACCACTCTGCCGAGGTATGTACAAAGATGAAGAATTGAGAACAGTAAAAATATTCCTTAGGAGGGGTTGGTTAAATAGATGACATTATAGCCATAGAAATGGACAGTATATTTTTGTTCAAGAATGTGAGGTTCTCCACAGGTAGATGATATATGGTTAGGTTAATATTTTAAGAACTACAACAGGATGATATGATTTTGTTGAAAACTTACAAAATACAAGTTATGTGTGTATATGCCCCAAAGGCGTTGGTGTTTTTACATCAGTCTATGGAGTGTTTTCCCCTGAGGCCTGGCATTGTGGCTGGGGTGGGCAGTGACAGGGAGGAGCCATGGGAAGAACTTTTATTCACTCTGTAATGTTTTAATTATTTTTCAATCAGAAAATAATATTTAGAAAATAATATAAATGTAGTAAAATCTGGGGTGAAAAAATGCAGTAGTAAATGAGTATGAGGAGTTAGAAGCAAGATGCTAATGAATAATCCAAACTGACTTTGGAAATCATCCACTTTTATCTGTGAGGAACACATGGACTTGTGTTTCTTTCTGGTCATGAGAATATTTATGTGGCATTAAATGACCTGTATGAGTGATGCTTTTCTGTACAGACCAGGAAATGCACAGTAGAACAGGGAAGAACGGGGCCTCTTATCTTTATAATGTGCGTAGGTGAAGTGGCTCCTAAAATAATGACATGCTAGACCCATTTATTTACTAAGCCCTGGATATATTTCTCCAGGGCACTACGACACAAGTGTCCTCTGACACTAAGGTGATTTATTGGCAAGTTCATTACTGCTGTGCTCTCTTTCAAATTAGTGGAGCTTAACAAAGAGGGATTGAGAAGCTTTAGTGGTGAGATGTGAGTGGGGATCAGTGAGAGCCTGTAATTTGCATAGAGATGATTCAGTGGCAAATCAGTTGGGTGGTTGTAGGGCTTTGAAAAATCAGTGCCTAATTGACTCCCGGAACATGACAGACTGAGTAAACAATTCATTTGTTTAGCATTATTTATGAACAGTCCGGCTTCAGCTGTCCTCGTGGTAAGCTTCCTGCGTCAGTTTGAAGCACGTCTTGTATGTCTGATAATAAAAACCAGGCGCATGGTTTTATGGACTCGTTGCTGCCCTTAATTTACCTTGTCTCCTAAATATTAGTGTAATAAAAAAAAGATTAAGGAGAAAATGAGAAGAGGCAGAAAAAGTAAAGCCTTAGTCCTCCTCTTTCATATTTATTTATTTATTGATTAATATTTACTTAATTCTATTTAACAAGCTCATATAATGCTTGCTTATTTTTGCATTTATCAATGTTGGGATGCTGTGGTTTTCAAAACCTTACAAACCATGAACAAACGGCACACCCATTTTCAAGGTTAAGTTAATTGACCTGTTGATTACAAATAATTCCATAATCTTAGCTCTAAGGACATAGATGACCATTTAAAATCCCTCAGATATTGACTGGTCAGTAACCTTGACCATAACTTTCTTGCCCAGCCCATATATGCCTGTATTGATGCCTTTCTTTACTCTTAAGGTATTACTCCTCCACTATTAATGTCATGAAAAAAATGATACTTTGGGTTTATAAAGAATTATAAACTAAAGAATCCCATCAAAACTGAATGTGGAAGAGAGACACACATACAGTAACTTAGCTAAACACAGTGTAGTATGTAATATATATATTTAATTTTGTTTTTTACTAAAATAGTAGCCCTGTGCACGAATCCATGCACGAGTAGCTCACTGCCACTTGCTTCAGCTGGCCACCAGCCCACCACCGCTGGTAGCTCTCTGCTGCTCCTAGCTCACTGCCCCGCTCTCCTGTAGCTCTCCACCACTTGTAGATTGGTTGTGACATTACAGTGTAATGAATAATTAGCATATTCCTCTCTTATTATATAGAACTAGAGGCCCAGTGCACAGAAATTTGTGCACTTGGTGGGGGGGGGGGGTCCCTCAGCCTGGCCTGTGCCCTCTCCAAGGCTGGGACTCCTTGGAGTATGACCACCTGCTGGTTTAGGCCCGCTCCCTGGGGAATTGGGCCTAAGCTGGCAGCCAGACTTCACTCTGACAGCCCAGGAGCCCTCAGGGGATGTCCACTTGCCAGCAGGAAGCAGGCCTAAGTTGCAGTCAGACATCCTTAGCGCTGCTGAGGAGGTGGGAGAGGCTCCTACCACCACCGCTGTACTGGCAGCCATCAGCCTGGCTTGTGGCTGAGCAGAGCTCCCCCTGTGGGAGCACACTGACCACCAGGGGACAGCTCCTGCATTGAGCGTCTGCCCCCTGGTGGTCAGTGTGTGTCATAGTGACCAGTCATTTCCAGTCTTTCTGCTGTTAGGGTCAGTTTGCATATTACCCTTTTATTATATAGGATAGAGGCCTGGTGCATGGGAGGGGCCAGCTGGTTTGCCCTGAAGGGTGTCCCAGATCAGGGTGCGGGTCCCGCTGGGGTGCCTGGCCAGCCTGGGTGAGGGGTGATGGGTGTTTGCAGGCTGGTCACACCCCCTTCAGGGTGGGGTTCCCCACTGGGGTGCCTGGCCAGCCTGGGTGAGGGGCTGATGGCTATTTGCAGGCTGGTCAAGCCCCCCCCCCCAGTGGGGACCCTCACCCTATGGAGGTTTGGCCAGCCTGGGTGAGGGGATGATGGCTGTTTTCAGGCTGGCAACACCCCCTTTAGGTAGGGGGGGTCCCCACTGGATTGCCTGGCCAGTTTGGGTGAGGGGCTGAGGGCCGTTTTTAGGCTGGCCAAGCCACCCTGGCAACAGAAGCTCCCAGCCTCTCCTTTTTTTCTATTTTTTTTAGTTCTGGGATTTATTTACCTTCTATAATTGAAACTTTGCAGCTTTGAGAGGAGCTCAGAGCCGGCCAAGGTGGGCGGGAGGGAAAGCCTCCTGCTCACTCCAGCTCCGTGGCCACGGCCAGCTGAAAGCAGGCATCTGGGGTTTATTTACCTTCTATACTTGAAACTTTGTTGCTTTGAGTGGAGCTCAGAGCCAGGCAGGGCAGGCGGGAAGTTGGCTTCCTCCATCATTGGGGCAACCAAGCCTCCTGCTTGCTCCAGCTCCATGGCTGCCGGCCGCCATCTTGGTTGGGTTAATTTGCATATAGTTGCTCTGATTGGCTGGTGGGTGTGGCTTAAGGTGTAGCGAAGGTACGGTCACTTTGCATGTTTGTCTTTTATTAGTGTAGATTATTTTCATTAGCCTAGAGTTATTTTACATGAAATAACACTCATCAATAGGTCAATTTATCCAAAAATGGCAGATTCAAACTCAATATTTATTACTTATAGTTCACTTAAAAAGTAACCATAACCCCAAATATTGTATTAGTATTATTATAGCATAAATGTCTTCTTCTTGGTGTATAACGTATGATTGTGCTTTATTTTTGACATTCCTGATTTCATTTTGTAGAGCTCAGAGGAGAGTCTAATTTGGAATGAACTTGGGTCCTGAGTGAGAGCTCCAGTCTTCCCCTATATCATCCTACATGTTTAGATTTTTAACATTGTCATTGATGCATATTTTTAAATGTATTTTTATTGATTTCAGAGAGGGAGTGAAAGGGAGAGAGAGAGAGAAACATCAATTATGAGAATCATTTATTGGTTGCCTCCAGCATGCTCTCTATTGGGGATTGAGCACATAACCCATGCATGTGCCCTGATGGGGAATCAACAGTGACATCTTGATTCATAGTTTGATGCTCAACCACTGAGCGCCACTGGCTGGGCATGTCATGGATGAATATTTTGAGAAAGAATTATTTAAGGCACAGAAGTATGAGTCTCCTCCTCCAACATTTTCTACCATATAAAATTGGCACAAAATGTGAGGGATATTCATAGAAGAGCTTAGGAACTATTCATGTGGTGTGTTTGCTTTGTTAAAACTATAACAATCAAGTAGAGATTAGGCAGAATGTGGGAATTTTGAATGCTTATGTGTATAGAATGGCTTCTTGATATCACACTCAATATTGGCAATGGCATTGTTTTATATTCTCTGAAAGTGCAATGGATTATAAATCCTAATACACAGAATCAATATTTTTCTTTTAATTACAGTCAGAAGTTTAATAATACTAACATATTCTATTATTTAAGACATAGCCTTTCCACAGTAGATGATTGGATTAGAAAGCTGTGGTACATCTACACGATGGAATACTATGCTGCTGTTAAAAAGAAGGAACTCTTACCATTTGCAACAGCATGGATGGAACTGGAGAGTATTATGCTAAGTGAAACAAGCCAGTCAATGAAGGAAAGATACCACATGATCTCATTCTTTCATGGATAATTAAGACCATTACAAACTTTTGAACAATAATAAATACAGTGGCAGAGCTGCCTCAAACCGATTGTCGGTCTTCAGTGGTAAGGCCAGGGAGGGTTGGGGGACAGGAGGGAGGGGAGTAAGAGATCAACTGAAGGACTTGTATGCATCCATATGACCATAACTAATGGACATAAGACACTGGGGGGTAAGGGAGGGGAGGGGCTTGTCAAGGGTGGGGGGGAAAAAGGACACATATGTAATACCCTTTGTAATGCTTTAAGCAATAAAAAAAAAATAAAAAAATAAAAATAAAATAAAATAAAATTGAAAAAGTTTATTTCTGAGAACCATAAATTCAAGATTATGATCCAAAAATTAGCATTTGATAGATGCAATTGCAATACATACTTGTAAAGGACATACTTGCAGGATTGAAAATAATATTGTTATAATAGAAACAATATGAAAAATGTGTGCCATCTATCAGGGTTGGTGAACTTTCTATAAAGGGTCAGGTAGTATTTTAGGCTTTGTGGACCATGTGGTCTCTTCTATAAATACTCGACTCCGCCATTGTAGCAGGAGTATAGCCACAGACAGCGCACAAATGAGCAAGTGTGGCTGTGTTCCAGTTAAACTTTATTCATAAACATAGCGGCCTAGGTATGCCTGTGGGCTGCAGGATATTGACATTAAAATGTGTTATCATATGAAAAAACTCATTATACATTGGTGTGTGTAATGTAACGTTATTACATAAAGACTACATGAATAGATAGAGAAATATTTAAATATAAACAGTGGTTATTGTTGGTGAAGTTATTTTTTGTGATGCGGTGCATATATGATATCAAAGTACAAAAATAGAATGATTTTAAAATAAAAATATTTAATATTATAAAAGAATTTAGAAACTAAAACTTATAAGTGCATTGAAATGAATAAAGCAATGTTGAAGTAGTCTGTTCTACATAAAAGCTATATAAGATACACATAATTTTGTGTATGCAGTTATAACTGTTATCATGTCAGGTTTTTTTGTGTTGTTTTGTTTAATGATGGCTATGCTCTTTATGTTACTATTCACATGGGACTCTGTCTACTCTGGGTTTTCTTAATTATTTTGGGCTCTAGTTTCTGGTTGTTTTAAAATAGAGGTTTCATTATTATTTAGATATGACAGGGCCGAAAGGTCTGGAGGCACCAGCCATTGGAAAGATGGTTTGCTGCATTCATAGATCTGGAGAGGAGACAAGCCTTGCCCTGGGGCCTACACAGGGAAAAAAACAGGGTCTGACAAGAGGTGAGGGTTGGAGGTGTTAACAGAGGGAGGGAGTGTTGGCCAGAGCCTTTCTGTGGTTTCCATAGGAAGGAGCAGGTGAGGCAGGGTAAGTAAGTTTTGTTAGACTGCTTGAGAAGTGTCACCGGGCTCTGGGCAGGCTGTCGCTAGTTGTCTTGGACCTGGCCCTTGGGTGATTGGGAAGGCACAATGGCTCAGAGTATGAGTCTGATTAAGGAAGTGTTGGCAGTATGGGCTCTTGATTGGCTGGTTTGCATAGAAAAGGCATCCCCTTGGCAAGTAGTTTGCTATCTCTAGAAATCTGCAAGGTCCCAAGATGTCCAAGCATCAGAAGAAAAGAGGCCTGGCTAACCCACTGCTACAGTAGTAGTTTGGATAAACACATGGATTATGAGGGGGTTAATAAATTTGGACCATTTGAAAAGAAAATGGTCAACATTTTACTTTTCATTTAAATAATCTTATGCAATGTAATACTGAGAACCAAGTTATTGCTTTTCTTGTTAGAAGGGTCTAGACTCCTTTCACATGATCTCGGTAATATCTCAACTGATAATATATTCAGGCTCTGTATAAAACTTAATTTAAAACATAATTGAGCTGGTAGGTGGAAATGAGTGGATCTGGGTTGATTGATCATGTTGCTATTGCAATTCATGGCATAAATATATAGAATGTATCAGGAATCTTTAGTTTACAAGCTCTGCCATGAACTGAAAAATTTTCATTACAATTTGAAAAATTTCATCACAAATTTTCATCACAAAAATGCCTCCATTTTGAAATTTGTAGATTGAGAGTATGTATAGTTTTCCTGGTTGCTTAGTGGGGTTGTTGTGAGAATGAAATTAAGTAAGCACTTGAAAGGCTCTAATGTATTACCAAAGATGGAGCACCATTAAAATTGTTTTTGACCATTTTATCCCTTTTACATGGATGCCACCTGGATATTCTCATCAGCATGTCTGACCAGTGCCTAAAAGTTAATACTTTTTTTCCATTAAAAAAAGTGTGTGTGGGGGGAGGTTATTTTGTCTTTTTCTCTCATAAAGTGTAATGTTATAGGGAATGCTTGGGAAAACTCCGGAAAAACCCTGAATGGTGTTATTATTTTGTGGTCATCTTACCAAGTAAAGTAAGGCAGCCCACAGAGAGGGATGATGAATAATGTATGCAAATACCCTCCTTGAATTCATTCTTCTTTAATCTGTTTAGATAGAATTTGTTTTCTTTGTTCAAAAACTGTTGGGATTTCTCTGGGCAAGGACTGGGAATTTCCCTGGGCAATTTCTTCTGAAAGATTGGCTTTAGGTTAGACTGTCCCAGATTTTGTTTTTAGCCACTCATGGCCCAGTCACATTTCTATAACTGGGTCAGTACCTTCTTCTCTCTTGCTGGGATGAAAGATGAGTCAAGTCCTCTCTCTTCTATAAGTGCCCAGTCACCAGTTTCACTATTCCCTCACCCTCCAGTATTATCTTTGATCAATTAGTCACAAAAGTGAACAATACTACACTGGGGCTCTGGGCCCTTCTGAAAAGTGATATTATTACCTTCAGGCTAAGGACTGAAAACAATGAAATTAATGAATTCTACCAAATATTTATGAGGCTATGGTAAATGATCTCACTATAATTCACTATTACCTTTTTCATAAATGGTATTAAATTAATTTTTTATAAATATACATTTGCATTTGTTTTTAGACTCTACTGTTCTATTGCTTACTTTGTCCAAATTGGGCCAAACAATAGTGTCTTATTTACTACTAGAGGCCCGGTACACAAAATTTGTGCACTGAGAGTGGGGGGATGGGGGGGTGGGTGGGTTCCCCTCAGCCCAGCCTGCACCCTCTCCAATCAGGGACCCCTTGGGGGATGTCCGACTGCCGGTTTAGGCCCAATCCGGTTTAGGCAGTCGGACATCCCTCTCACAATCCTGGACCCCTGGCTCCTAATCGCTCACCTGCCTGCCTGCCTGATCTCCCCTCACTGCCTCTGCATGCCGACCTGGTCACTCCTAACTGCCCCCCCCCCCCCCCCCCGCAGGCCTGGTCACCCCTAACTGCCCCCCCCTGCTGACCTGGTCACCCCCAACTGCCCCCCTGCCAGCCTGGTTGCCCCACACAGCCTACTTGTTCAGTCATTTGGTCATCCCTCACTAGCCCCCCTGCTGGACTGGTCATAGGCAGCCATCTTGTGAGGGAGTGAGGGTCAGTTTGCATATTACCTCTTTATTACATAGGATATTTCTTATTTACCGTAGCTTTACCTTGGGTCTTTACCTTTACCTTATTTGCTCAATAAGACTTTCAGCATTGTTCTTCCAAACTGCCTTGGCTGTTCTTAGCCCTTTGCTTTTCCATACAAATTTTTGAGTTAAATAATTAATTTAAGAAGAAGCAAGAACTATGATATTTCTTAGGATTGCATATAAAGTGCTGATTTATTTGGGGAAAATTGTCACCTTTTCAGAATTGGGTCTTCTAATCCATGAAATGATATGTCCTTTTTCCCTCCTCTTTTGTTTCTCTCTTTAATATTTTATAGTTTCATTGTTTTCCACATAAGATTTTGTACATCTAATTTAAATATATTTCTATGTTTTTGAGATTTTAATGCTTTTGTTATGGCATCATGTCTTAAACTTTTTTATACATAGTTGGGCTAAAACATGGAAATGCAGTGAATTTGGGTATCTTGATAATCATGTTGCCTATTACCTTTCTAAATTTACTATTTTTAAATTTTTATTTAGAAAAAATAAACATACAGAGAAGTTGCAAAAATAGTACAAAGTACTTCAAAATATCAACCAGTTTATATTTTGCCACATTTGCTTTATTATTTTTACTCTATGTAAAATATCTATTATTATTTAACATTTATTATTATTATTACTATTATTTTAAATCCTCACTTGAGGATATGTTTTCAATTGATTTGTAGAGAAAGTGGAAGGGAGTGGGGGAGAGAGAGAGAGAAACACTGATGTGAGAGAGACACATCAATTGGTTGCCTCTCATGCCCCCAACCAGGGCCAGGAGCCTGCAACTAAGGTACATGCCCTTGAGCAGAATTGAACCCAGGACCCTTCAGTCTGCAGACCGACGCTCTATCCACTGAACCAATAGCTAGGGTTATTATTATTTTTTGATGTTGAATTACTTAACAATAAACTGCAGCTACAAGGATCATCTGCTCCTAAAATGTCCTATGTTTATCTCTTAAAAATAAGAACATTTTCTTACACAAAAAGGGTAAACATTATAAAGTTACTAAATTTAATTTTCATACAATACTATTATCTAATGTACAGGGTATTATCAAATCTCACCAATTATCCCTTTAATGTTCTTTTTACCACTTTTATGTTTCCTGGTCCCGGATCCCGTAAATATCACACATTGTGTCTAGTGGTGTCTCCTTAGCCTCCTCTGACCTGGAACAACCCTCAGCCTTTCTTTGTCTTTCAGGATAAGCACAAGCTGGTTGTTTTGTGAAAATAGCCCTCAATTTTTGTTTGAATACCTCCTAGGATTATGTTCAGATTATTAACTTTTGGTAGAAAACCACATACATGTTGTAATCTTTTCAGTGCATCACTGTAAGATACATAAGATACATAAGATACCAGTTTGTTTCAGTATTGATTATATAAATTACATGTTAATAATTTTTAATGTATTGATTAAAAATATATTGCTAATATTAACTTTACTTGTATCTTTTTTTAAGTTTTAGTATGGTTTCTAGATAATTAAAATTATACACACAACGTATCTCTCTGTTGGATAGGGCATTCATTAAAAATATAAAAGAGTTATACATAGGAAACAACTAGTAAAACGCAAAACAAAACAAAAATAAATCTACAAGAAAAGAGAAAAAAGGAACAACAAAAGTATGGGAAAATAGAAATCAAATAGCAAAATGAAAACAAATTCCACAATAGGAACTATTCTAGCTTTTTTGGTATACTTTTAACCAAACAATGAATGAAAAAACAACAACATCAGTCCTACATAAACTCTTTCAAAATATATAGGAGGATAAAATACTTCACAATTTATTTTATAAAACCAAATTAATCTGATACCAAAGTCAGACAAAGACACTGTAAGAAAACTCCAGACTAATATCACTAATGAACAAATATAAAAATAATTTTAAACATAATAAATCAACTTCAACAATATATGAAAAGCATAATATATCAATGACTAAATGAGGATTATTTCAAGAATGCAAGATTTATTTAATATTTAACCAAGAACAGTTTATTTTAGAAATAAAAGTTTTGTGCAATATTGAGAAATCAATAGTTACCATATCAACAGACTAAAAAGAAAAAAATGATTATATAAATATAGAAACTTTTTCTCATGATATTCAACATTCATTTAAAAGAAAAACTCTGTAAATTAGGAATAGAAGGGAATTTCCTTAACTTAATAAAATATATCTATAATGACCCTACAGCTAACATCACCTTAATTTTGAATTATTGAACTTCTTATAAGGTGGGGAGCAAGACAATATGTCCTCTCATCACTTATTCTCAACATTGTACTGGAGGTACTAGCCAGTGCAATTACACAAGAAAAGAAAAAAGACATGAATTGGAAAGTAGTAAAACTGTCTTCACAAATAACATAATCATATATGTAGAAAATCTCAAGTAATCTACAAAATATCTAAAAAATTTAATAAGTGAAATTAGAAAAATTTCAAAATACAATTTCTATATACAAAAATCAATTATATTTCTACCCTCTAGCAATAAACAATTGGATAATAAAATTACTTTATGTATCTAAACATGAAGAGAGACCTTTCTTGAATTATGGGTTGTAAACAGAGTATAGGGATAGCTTCATATCCATTTATTGGATATTTTGCTGGCTTTATTACTTTTTTGTATACAGTTGTCCCATGAATAACATGGTTTTGGACAGCAAGAGTCCACTTTAAAAAAAATTGTCTAAGTGGATGCAGTTCAAAGCTGTATTGTTTAAGGGTCAACTGTTGACTCCACCTGAAGTTGGGAATCTGCAGATGCAGAGGGCCAGCAGTTGTTATATGTGGATTTTTGGCTGCGCAGGGGTTGGTGCCCCTAATTGCTATGTTGTTCAAGGCTCACTACTGCTTGAACTCAGACATTAATTGACTATGACTATATTTTCCCCTATTTTATTATAAATATTTAATGGGAATTTCAGAGAAATTTGTAACGTGGGATGCTATAATTAAATGTTATATTAAATCTTTTTTTAAAAAAAATCTTTATTGTTGAAAGTATTACATAGGTCCTCCTTTTCCCCCCATTAACCTCTTCCAGCCCGCTCCCGCTCCTGTGCCCCCACCCCCACCCCCACCCCGCCCCAGGCCCTCACCAACCCATTGTCTGTGTCCACAGGTTATCTTAATTTTGACCTTTTAAAAGTAGAATAGTTATTCTTAAAATAATCTTAGTGAATATATTTGTCAACATTTACATAATTTTAAGATAAAATTTCCCTAGTGTCATTTACTTGACTAACTGATATAAACTAGTCTTTTGTAATTCAGAAACTGGTAGAACTGGTTGAGGAGTAATGGTATTGCTCTCAAATACTGGGACTCGGATGATTAAAGAAGAATCTTAAAATAACTTCTTAAAGACATAACTACTTTGCATAAAACTATTAATTTCTCATCTCTACTATTAATGTTGAGATTAAGAGACTGTTTTAAGCAGATGAAGCAAGTGCCAAATTGTTCTAAAGAGAAAAGAAAATGGCAATTTATTTCTTCATTTAAATATAAATTTCCCAAAGTAATTAGTTTCAAATTAAGTCTCTTATGCCTTCATCTCTGTTGTCACCAGATTAAAATTTTCTTTTATAGGACATAGTTATTGAGACAAGCATTCTTTATTTAAGAAAATGGCAATTTATTTCTTCATTTAAATATAAATTTCCCAAAGTAATTAGTTTCAAATTAAATCTCTTATGCCTTCATCTCTGTTGTCACCAGATTATAATCGTGGTTGAGTTTGCTTTCCTGAAGGGAAAAGGGAGACAAAATATCCAATAAGCACACCCGTACTAACCAAACAGTTTAGATGTAGAAATTAATTCCATGTGTGAATGTGTATCATGACTAAAACTGCAACTGCATTGAAGGTGAAATCTGCTACAGAAACAACCAGCTCATCTTGAACTCAGACATTAATGCCTTTTGTCCTGCATTTTATTTATTTTTTTAAACTGCAACTTAATATGCTTGTTGAATCTCAAAAAGGCAACAGCATTAAAAAGCAATTTCCAAACATTAGGGGAGGAAAAAGTTTTTGATTCTCCTTTCTTAATGAAAGGACGTTCTCAGAATTAGGGCAGAATCCTGTGCCACTCAAAGGGTAATTCGTCCTCCTTGGTGATTTCTTAGAAGCTTCTCTTGTACAAAAAGAGAAGGTCCTAACTTAACCATTATGTTCATGTGCATCTGCACAAATATACAAGTGCACAGGGAAGTGCGCTGGCTCTTCATTCTTCTGCTACCATTGTGACATCTTCAAATATTTGGTGAAATTTAATAGAGATATAAAAGTTTCTTTTAGGAATATTAGGTTAGTAATGTGTGTGAATTGAAAATTTCCTTTTATAGGACATAGTTATTGAGACAAGCATTCTTTATTATAATGCGTCTAATTTATTAAAAAAGTAATGAACTACACTTAGAGAAATGATTTTTTTAACAATAATTTAAGAGCTGGATGCAAACTAAAATTAATTATATGGTTGACCAACAGCAGAAGTCGAAGACTTGAAGACTGATAAACAAACAAACTGCAGCAACCCAAACTAACAAAAATCTCTGTCACCTCTGTAAATCATCACGATGACCAATGCTTGTGAGGTAAGGCATTACACCAGCTCACACTGATTTTTGTGGTGTGTATACACATAAATATTTTTGGTGCATCATTATGGTGCATCGTTCCTGAGGAATAACAGAAGGCCATGAGGAGGAAGTCAGTTTTATGCTCAGAATGAAGAAATAAATAGACCACCAGAGTTAAGCAGAAATTATGAAAAGAACTCAGTGCTAAGCTGAGAGAGACTTTGAATGAAATCTGATAGCTTTTAGAGGGCAGCTGAATGAAAGTCAGGAAAATAAAACTTGGTCTCAAGAGATAGTAAGGGAGTGGCTGTAGCAATGATGAGGTAAAAGCCAAAAGTAAACAGGTACAAAGCCTAAGGACCAACGAGCCTGCAGGTAATTATTAAAAGATGATCAGATATCAAACAAGGGTTGACTCTACTGAGAACATTGTTGGAGTTGGCTGCAGGGCATCCTATAGAGATAAGTTCTTTGTGTGGTAACTATTTGAGTCTGATTTTTCTCTTTCTTGCTATGGTCAGACATGGTGGAATATCATTTTCTCTCTATGAATAAAATTTTTAATGTCCTTGTTGCAGATTTTAATATTGGTGCTACTTAATGGTCCCAGACTGTGCTAGCAAAAGATCAGAGTCCAGTCTAGGATCCTAGGGATGACATTGACTGGATATCAAGACCGGCTTCACACACACACACACACACACCTTTCACGTTTTAAGTTATATACAGACCTGGGAAGATGGGGAGATTGATTGGGAAGAGGACAGATATGGAGCTTTGGTGTCAATCACAGGCAAGAAATGGGTGAACAAAAATTGACAAACAATCTGGATGAGATAATATATGAAGTTTCTACTGGTCAGGGAAAAATTAGGATAGGGCATAATTATAAATCAGGGCACTTGGAGATATGCTTGTTTATCTGGCACACTGTAATGAGTCGATGAGAGATAAGAGAGAAAAAATCCTATATTGTCAAAGTTGGTTGACATTTTTAATATTGAAGAATTTTGAGGAAAGCATTTATAATTCTGAATTTACAAACTGAGGTGAACAGTGTATCTAGTGGGAAAGTTAGGGGCACATATTGATGAAGGCAAACCAATTATTGGACATAATTAGATTAACTGTGGTTCATTCGGGCTTCAGAGGGACTCATCCCTTGCACTCAGAGCTTACCTGCTTGGGGGCAGGCCTACACCAGCAAGAACAACAGTCATTTTAGGAAGTCTTTAAGAAGCACTAAATAGTAAGAGCCACTTTACTTTTGGAAACCAAGGAAAAAAAATACAGGATACCCATCTGCAGCAGAATTTTAATTCAACATCATTAATATTTTGACATTTCAGTGCTGTTTCCCTATCATGATGATCTGGACGTTTGTTGGCTTGAATGTTTTCCTTCTATGGTTGACTCTACTCTAATATAGAATGAACTTTCTAAAAACTTATCCTGTTTCACATCCTTCCATTGTACCTCAAAGCCTTCCTCTAAAAGAGTGTGGCACACGGAGGCTCTCAGGACATGGCCCTGGATATACTCCTCAATCCAGTCGGCATGAACTGAGCAAAGGGTCCCCAGTGCCCTGCTTTCTCTACACATTTTGAGTCCTCATTCACCTGGAGTACTTCCCTCTTGTGTGTTTTTTTCCTGTCTCCCCACACTCAGCTTCTATGCTGTGTGTGTACACATAATCCCCGTGGTGCCCCTCACGAAGCCTTCTCTGACCTCTCCCTGTGCCCTCAGTTTGAGTCCATCACAGACCGCATTTCATTGTGTTGTCATGGTCTTCCTTATCTGGTCCCTCGACTTGAATAAAGGTTCTTTGAGGATAAGAACTCTGTCTTATTCATCTTTGTGTTTCCATTAACGGGACTACAGGCCACCCAATAAAAAGTTTGTTGAATAAACAGATTGTAATCTGCTACGAACCATATTTTGACTAACAGGCAAGGCCTTCTGAAACCTACACATGTTTTGAGTAAAGATAATCCTTAAAACAACCCTTCCTCTCCTCTTATTTGAATTAAACCTCTGTTGGGAGTTTGGGGGAAGGTCTAGGAGTTAAAGATCACGCTTCCTACTTCTGCTTTTAAAAGTCTCTTACTCAAAGCCTTCAATGCAATCTCTCTTCTCCAAGATATTTTTAAAAGGTGTTTGAGTGTTTTTTTTCATAGGGAGGGGATAGGTTGTAATTAGTCATCCCAGTTCTCTCTTCCCAGTCACATTTGGAACAAGTAATAACTTACCACCATGACATGAAACTCCACTCTGACAAGTACTGGGGTGAAGACTACATCTACAAGATGTCTGGTCAGATTAGGGGTTGAACTTGGGACTTTAGAATTGAAGTTTTGTAAGGAGCTATTGAAACTGCATTAAATTTCATAATTATAATAATGGCTTTATTAGCAATTACTTTTGTTAATTTATATTGTTTAGTCTGGACCAACAGATATTAAATGGAAACCACACATGTGAAGAAAAGTCACAGTAAGAGAAAATTTTGTTATAAGAAATCATAATTATTCTGCTAAACTTAATATTTTGATGATGCTAAAATTGGGGACCAATCTATCTTTACCAGTATTGTGATCCTCTTACCTCATTTAAAAAATATGTTTTTTATCTCATTTTTTTGAAATTTATTTTCTGTAATACCCATGAACAGTTCCCCACATTTTTCAGAGTAAATTTATAGCATATGGAAAAAGGCTACAAAAGTAAAATAATGTACATGTTTTTATCAAATTGATTATTTGGAAAATGATTCACTGAAGAAGGGAAGTATTTCTTAGAAAAAGAATAGGCTAATACAGTAAGTATAATCAACTAAAGCTTTTTTTAAAGCTCCAATTAAGGGGCAACCACTATTTCCTTAGAGTCCAGGAGTCTGTATTAGTAAGTCATGGGGTTAGTCCTGAAGTGATGACACTTAGCTCTATTACATCCTGTTAAAATAATTAATCACCCTTCCCTGAGTTAACTGCATCCTCTGTTTGGCCTCACATAGCTCATCCAAGCAGTGGTGATAAGAACTGGTACTTTCAGATGTAGCCTTCACCCCAGAACTTGTCAGAGTGGAGTTTCATGTCATGGTATTTTTTTGTTGTTATTTTTACGGAGATATCCAGTGACTGAGTTTTGATTTTATACCATATATAAAAAAGACAAGCACAAGATAAAATTGGTATTCTATAAAGGTACTTTTCTGAGAGAGCTATATAAGGTCCCTTAAATGTTATTCTCAGGTCAGGTTCTGAGGTTTAGACTTGGGAAAGACAAGTGTCCATTTAGATTATTTTACAATAACCTGTAGAAATGAAGTCTGAAAATAAGATTTGATTATTAACATTAGAATTTATTACTAAAGGTCAGTGTTAGATGGAACTAGTGATTATATTGCAAAATAATATGACCACAGCAATACATTAATGAATTCCAAATGGAATTAAGTTGTCCATTAAGTGTACGCAAGATAGCAAAAATAATCAGCACATTGTCTGGCCCTCTTTTTTTTTTTGCATTCAATAATATTAATTTAATTCCCTTTGTCTGAACTTGTATTTTTATCTATACCCATAAACTCCCCACCTCAGATGTGTTTTTCTTCTACTCTAATTCAATTTAATAAAAGAACTGGTAGAAATTTTCCATATTCCTGAAAGATCTGTGTTTACAGCTTATGGCCAGTGACTTTTTTTCTTCCTGGCCTGGGGCATGGGTCTTTGAACATCAAATTTAATGTGTGGGCTTTAGCCTGTGTTGTGTAAATATTTTTTTATCAGCTCTATGACACTCCTGGAAGTCTCACCTGAGATGATTAAATATATTTTTCAAAATTTCCCTTGTCTTATGTAGTTGTAATGTTAAGTAAATTGATAACTTATGGGTTCTACTTTCTAGCAAATAATAAACATAGAGGAGGATTAGGAGATGGGATATTTTAATAAACATTTTACATATATGTGTAATTTATATGTTACTGATTTGGGTAATTAAAATTTTATACAAAAATACATTCAGAACACTACCAATCTACTGAGCATCAGTTAATCAACTTCAATCATTCAACACTTTATTGTCTTACTGATCTTCTTGATATTGCCAAGGTAATTATTTGTCAAACTGTAAATACGAGGAAACACCCATTACAGTAATTTTCCAGATTAAAGAATTCCAGATAAACTGTGGCTATAGTTTTACACACATACATATACACACCATGTGCACATGTATAGATCTATATCTGGTCTCATCATTTCTAAAGACATCTTTTAAAAAATGTATATATATATAATTGATTTCAGAGTGAAAGGGAGACGGAGAGATAGAAACATCAATGATGAGAGAGAATCATTGGTTGGTTGCCTCCTGCACACTCCCCACTAGGGATCGAGCTGCAATCCGGGCATGTGTCCTGACCGGGAACTGAACTGTGACCTCCTGGTTCATAGGTTGATACTCAACCACTGAGCTATGCCAGCCAGGCTCTAAAGACATCTTACTAATCGGTATTAAGTAATTTACCTCATAATAAATCTACCAACTGATAAGTTTAAATTATCTTAAACAAATAGTCATCATTATAATGACTGTCATCCATCCATAGAATCAAGATTTCTTAAACCATTCAAACCCTGAAACATGAATGTCCTTATTTTCTAATCATCTTGTGGTATTTACTCCTGGATTTTGCTTTAGTAGCTTTTCATAATAGCACTCTTGGGCATGAGATTTCATTTAGCAGGAAAAGACGTTTGATTCATATTTTTAAAGAACCTCCTATACAGTGGTTCTCAACCTTCCTAATGCCGAAACCCTATAATACAGTTCCTCATGTTGTGGTGACCCCCAACCATAAAATTATTTTTGTTGCTACTTCATAACTATAATTTTGCTACTGTTATGGATCGTAATGTAAATATCTAATATGCAGGATGTATTTTCATTGTTACAAATTGAACATAATTAAAGCATAGTGATGAATCACAAAAACAATACGTAATTATATATGTGTTTTCCAATGGTCTTAGGCGACTCCTGTGAAAGGGTCGTTCGACCCCCAAAGGGGTCGCGACCCACAGGTTGGTGACCCATAGGTTGAGAACCGCTGTCCTATAGCATCTTTTCCCTAGGAGATGTATACATAAGTAGTTTGGTGGACAAACTAAGCAAATCAAACAAATTTTCTGTGACAAGGCAGCTGTTGTGTGCTTATTCATGGAGCTATGATCTCTTCAGTACTCTCTGCAGAGAAAAATTCTACTTTGCTTTCATGGGGCCATTAAATATGTATCACCACTAGCAGCAATCTTTGTTGTTAATCTTTTTTTCTTAATGCATGGACAGATTAATTTTAAAAAGTTTGCTTTAGCTTTCAATGTTTGGTATCAGTTTAATTTTATCTAAAATTGAAAATAAATTATTTTTTTCTCACCATCTAGCTATTCCATTCATATTTAAAGGGCTTAGACTAAGGTCTGCTAAAAAGCAAATTAAAACCCACTATCATATACACTCTACATGGCTCTGAGAAGCTTAAAGGGAGAAGTGATTGGTGGAGGAGGAGTGAGGTTGATGGTGATGAGTGTGCAATGTTTAAGACCAAAGGATCAACACCAAACATCCAAGGCTGTGAGACTACAGTCACAAAATTGGCTTAATCTCTGAAGCCTCAATTAAATACCCAATCAAATCAATCAGGAGAACCAAGCCAGGCAAGAAGTGCTGTTGAATCTCGTTTATGTCAATCAGTCTTGGCAATTGAAACCTGGAGGGCATATTTGAATACCGTGTATGCAAGCACAGTGCTCCCCAAGAGAATGTGCAGATGTCTGATGGGAAAAGAGGCCCAACGGCCTGGTTAGTGGCTGGTTTCAGAGAAACTGGATGGGTTTTCAGTAGAATCCAGGTATCTTGGAAGAGTAAGGTTAGCAATACCTCAAGTACCAGTTTCAGGATTTAATAAAATCCAATATATGGGAGCTTCCAAACTCTTTCAAGAATGAGAATGTGGGAACTAAATTAAATTGAGCCATTGCTGAGAGCCAGTGTTGGTAGGTTTGGGATGTTTCCAAGAGTGGATACACTTACTGGTAGAGGTGAAATGGTTAAGGGGCCAGGATTCCCTAGGAGTGGTCAGTTTACATGGGCTTAGGTTTCTCTGCAGCATCTTCATTCCCCATGTTGGCATAGTTCTGCATTTGGATCCGAATCCTGGCACTAGCTCAGGGAAGAGCTGTATACCGGACCGTGTAAAAAGTGATATCTCATTAACACACCTTAAAAACATTCTGCTTTGAAGATTGAAATGAATGTTTTCCTGGAAACAAATAGATGCGTTTTATAGTAAATCCATTAGAGAGATGGGTAATTTGACCACAGGTATTGCCTGCTGTAAACATAATATTTTGTTTTGGTTATTAGAGAGGAAAAGTGGGTAAAATATGGAGATGAGAAAATCACATATTAGTCATTGGGGAATTTGGTAAAAAATGGACTCTTTGGGACTTCTTCAAGCTGGGAAATCAGGGAAAATGCAGAAATGATATCTGTCACAAAAAGGGTGAACTGGGTGAAAGAAGGTGAAGGGATTAACAATAAACCATATATACATATCACGTAAACATAGACAGCAGTGTGGTGATGGCCAGAGAGAAAGGGGAGTGAGGGTAGGTAGAAGTGGGCAAAGGAGGGATAAATGGGGATGGAAAGAGACTTTACTTGGGGCAATGGGTACATGGTGCACTGTGCAGGTGATGTTTTATTAAGTTGCACACTTGAAACCTGTGTAGTTTCGTGAACCAATATCACCCCAATAGATAGATAGATAGATAGATAGATAGATAGATAAATGAGTTAAGTCAGGCTACATATACTGGCCAAGAGGCAAATAAACATATTTCTGTCCTTTAAAATTAGTCATAAAGATTTATACCAGGAAGAGTCCTTGGTGATGATTTTATCCATCTTGTCTTTTATCCAACTGGTGTTGCAGGTTAAGCACTGAGGGCTGAGCTCAGTGTCCTGGTGGTCAGGTTAAAACCAGGCTCCCCTTTTCAGACCTGGTTTTTCTATTGTAGGTCAGACTTACCCTGATTTTCTTATTCTCCTTTGTTTGAGAGATTAATTCTTCAAATAACAAACATATAGTTAGTCACCACTTACAGAAAGCTTAGAGCACTTCAGGCCCTGAAGGTATTAAGAATATTCTTAGATGTCCATTGTGCTGAAGGGGAACTGGGCACAGAGAAGTTCAGTTACCTGCCCACGGTCACACAGAGAGGCAGGCACTTCAGCAAGAGTTCCAGCGCCTTGGTGTCAACCTGGGTCCCAAATGCAAATGTCCAACATTGTGTAAATGTGCAAAGTGTGATCAAGTCCAGCAAGAAGAGGGCCGTGAAATGATGCATAGCTTTAATGCATGACCTTTTAACATGAAGAAATCTACATTCTAGTGTTTCACAGGGAAAACAGCATCATGCAATAATAAAAATTAAAAGAGAAAATAACAGGTCCAATGACTTAGGGCACTGCAGTGGTTGACCTTTTATAGAAGTGGGTCACTACATTGTCTAAAGTCCCTCACTTTCTTTGAATCATTTTGGAGGTGGTGAGTGAAAGCATCCCCCACATTTTGGGCAGGGCAGTACTGAGGGGTTTCTTTTAAAGTACAGGCTGTACTGAATCTAAGAGGAGCTGTGGCTTTTATACTTCAGAACTAAAGAGATTTAAAGAGTAGCCAAGCAAACCTTTTCTATATGGTTTGAGTGAATATGTATGAAGAATAGCTTATACACAAGGAAGAAAATTCCACCCAGAAATAATGTACATTATATTTACTCTTATTATATAGTGTGGCTTATGACAAAGTATAGTCATTTCTGACCTTCTTAATGTCATAGTAATTTTATGCCAAGAGCAATTTTCTCCATCCCCACCTCCTTCTTGGGGAAAAGATATACAGAATAATTTTGTAGGTAAATTGGGAACAAAGTTCAAGCTTACCTATGTCATTAGAGACAGGAAATGTTCTCAGAATGTCCAAGTAATGCAGGAAACCTAGGGGGCTAAGCCTCTAGGTCCCTTCATTCTCTACGATGACTAAAAGCTAAAAGCCGGGACAGGAGTGCATGGAGGGGCTGTTAACCACACAGCACACAGAAGCCTTTCCCCGCTGTTATTACATTAGCATTACAAGCTGCCTCCTCAGGGTTATAGTCCCGGTGCGCTTTCTGTTTGTTTGCTTGTCTTCTCGTTGTTGTTGTTTGTTCACTTGTTCATTTTGCAATTCTTATTTATACATTTCCACAGTGTTCTCTTCTAAATTTAAACCAGGGAAGATTCTAATAACTGAAAGGAAAGACAAAAGAGTGCATTTTTACAATTTCACCAGTCACCGTGGCATCATCCCCCAGACCCCTTGCCGACTTGGAGTGCCTATTTTCTCTCTATTCATTATATCAGCCTGAAGCCTGACTGGCAATGAATTTGTCAAAATGTATGATAAGAATGCAAGAATAGCAGCAGGGATTCTGAGGGCCTGAGGTAGATAATGGATTCATGTGAGTGAATTCATATGTGCTTATCAGAAGAGAGGAAGGCAACAGGGCCTCCTGGGCATCAGTGAGGGCATAGATAGGGAGCTAGGTAATGCAACTGGGGGCAGGGGGCTTTGTAAAAGAACTTTGTAACTAAGTTCTGGAAGGGCTAGAGGAGTTAAAGAGAGAAAAGGAGGAAAACCAGAGGAGCAAAAAGGAAGAGGAGATGAAGAAATGACCAGCACCCCTGGACTGGAGCTCATGGCCATCCCTGCTGCTGGAGATGCTGGGCCCCCAGCAGCTGTTGCCGCTGAGGAGCTCAGGAGTCTGCAGTCACCGCAGGCCACCGCTGCCATTGCTGTCAGGGTCTGAAACTGGAAGCTTCTCTTTTCCTGGGGGCTGCTCTTCTCCTGCCAGTGCCTCCCATTAACAGGACACAAACAGGAAGCCAGACAAAATGCAATCTGGGAAATGTAGTTTCAGCCCCACAACCTCAGCTGTTCAAAGCAGAGTATGGGAGGATAGGTGAGTGGCTCTACTTACACTTGCAATAAACTGAAAAATCACCACCAACTTGAGTGTAGAAGTATCAGCATGCTAAGGGTTCTGAGGAAAACTAGCATAAACATTACTTTTAAATTCTGTTCACATGTTTGGCTAAGGGTATTTAATCTATAGTCTATTATAGATTAAACTAGAGGCCTGGTGCATGAAATTTGTGCAAGGGGATGGGGGGGGGGGGGGGTCCCTCAGCCTGGCCTGCATCCTCTCGCAATCCAGGACCTGGACTGGAGCATTACTCCTAACTGCTCACCTGCCTGCCTGATCTCCCCTAAGTGCTCACCTGCTTGCCTGATAGCTCCTAACCACTCTGCCTGCTTAACTGATCACCCCTAACTGCCTCTGCCTGCCTGCATGATTGCCCCTAACCACTCACCTGCCTGCTTGATCGCCCCTAACTGCTCGCCTACCTGCCTCATCACCCCTAACCCCAAATTAAACAGAAAAATCCTTACCAGTTAGAAAGCTAAAATGCCTAAAAGCCAAGAATTTTGTTTCAACTCTCTGCTGCAATTTACATTAACAATCAAAACACTGCTGAAAATTTTGTATTCAAATTGGTGAGGATTTTGCAGTTTATGAAAAATACAAGGGAAGAATTCTTTCTTTAAGCTTGTGTCCCTGAAGGACTCACATTCAGGTTCTCCAGGACAGTGGAGTAAGACTTTCTACAGGGGCTATTAAAATCTTAACATTTGGGATGTAGAAATCTGCTTCCAATACTTAAATGACAAAGTTTTCATGATATTTAAACTGTCAGGCTAAAATTTCTAGTAGAGCATTCAAATAAACAAATATATCCTGGAACACAGAATTACCCTACTTTAGTTTTTCTTTCTGAAAGCAAAGTACTATTGAAAGTTGTAAAACTGCTTAAGTGAGTTCATGTTTAACAATGACTATTAAATTCTACTTTGCTTTTCTCAGAAGAAATACATTAGACCAAGTTTGTTTGTTGTTGTTGTTTTTTTAAAGGCCCACAGGTGTCCAGTTTTAATTTAAGATCATCCTGAGGTGTTGTCCCTCAGTTTCTTCTTTTGTGAGGCATCAATTTGATCCTTGTTAATGAAACACCTCGATAATTCTAGTTGGATTGTGGTGATTTCTTGTGACTCCCAGTATCTGTCTTAATGGCCATCAGGCTATGATTGATGAGAAACATAATACCAGAAATAATCACGAGACGTCTGCAGATTCTACTTGAATATCCTTTCTGCATAACTCTTCGCAACCAGGCCCAGTGATGATCAATTTGAGTAGCGGAGATCATGATGAGTGTCACCTGCAAAGACTGGTATTAAATGCTGCTCCTTCAGATCAGAAACCAGCAAACACCCTTCAAGATGAAACACCCAGGCCGAGTTTTTAAAAGCCAAGACTTATCACCTATGAACACTATTGATACATATGAGGAGGGGGATAACTTTATGACCGGTTGGAGTTGATTTGGTTTCTCCATGTTGTTAGAAAGCATTCCATTAGTACATGTTTTCATTCATTAAAAGAGTTTCCTTTGGCAAAATCTACCTGAAGTGATTAGAAAATACTAAGCACACAATTTCATTTTAGAAAACTATGCCATAAAATTATAACATTAAAATACTCAATATAATATTAAAATACTAAAAATTATAATACTACATAAAACCTTCTCATGTTGATAATTGATTAGTCATGGCTGAACAATGTTTGTAGCTCAAGTTCTGATTAGCCGATATCTATTAACAGTATAAACACACACATATATAAATACCTATGAAAATACATACATATATTTTTAATATGTAATTTTTCTTGTGCAAAGTAAATACAGCACTGTCTCTATAGGATGATAGCAGGACTCAAATGATTTCAAATTACAGAGGCAACTAGGTAGAATATATATTATTGCAATATTGAGTATTTGTCACTTCCTTATTCCTTAAAAGTATTTACTTGAAGTAGACATTTTTAAAGAGGGAAAATTGCTTGGGGTTGTAGCCCAGTAACAGAGGAAAGACTAAGCGAATGTTTTGTAATGATTTGGATTTCATTGTACAATTCAGTGAGCCCTAGGGTAGCAGTTCATGTTTAATTCATGTGGTTAAAGGTAAATCACAGGTAGATGAAAAACTTTCTACTCTTCATGCATTGGAGCTTACCAAGATAAAAATAATATGATTTTTTTATTAATACATTAAAAATAAAACAATATTATTATTTAATAATAATAATTTAATGATTCTACTTGGTTCTAGTTTATTGAGTAGAGGATTTCTTTAAAACCAAATATGATTGGAGGAGAGAAAACCAGCTTTCAAAAAGGGAGGGAACAATATGCTCTTGGGTGGCTGGCAGAGCTCTAAGCCAGAGATGTATGGTCTGATGGGTCTGGTGGGTCTGGCATTTCTCCAGTGTAAACCACATGGAGCATGGGAAAATCGAGAGCAATGCTATGTGTTTATTATGGTCAGTGCCACACTGAGGTGGTCAAGGCAGTAACCTTGGCATTGCCTTGTGAACATTAATGGTTCTCACTCATAATTTTATGAAAGACCAATGGGCAGGAAAAAACAAAACGAGGTAATTAAACTGAGAGTACTGAAAATATTTTACTTGAGAGTTACTGAGCGGTCTCATCTGTGCCCATATTAAGGGGTTGATTTTAGCATTTTGTATTGCTAAATTCTGGTTCCCAAACCAAAAGGTTACAAAAGTTCTGGGAAGACATTCGTTTCTGTTACTTTTTGCTTCTGAGCCATGTAAAAGTGAAACCATTTTTATCAGCTATAATTCTAAGTTACTTTTTGTAATATCTTGGGAAGAATCAAGGTTTTTGTAATTATTTCCATGGAAAACTATTGTGTGGGGGTCTTCCTTGACCTTTTACTATACCACCTCTATTCTATAGATTTATTATAAAGTTTACGTTGAAACATTGTCTTTAAATTGCAAATTTTGCCAGTAATATCAATTTTGGCATCCATTACACTAAGGAATATTTAAGATACAGTCATGGGCAATTGATTAAGTAAGATATCTGTGAGACTTAATCCATTCAGAAAAATACAGCTAATAACACCTGCCTTGCACAAATATTATGAATTAACAAAATATGGGCATAATATGCCTAGTTCATAGTAGGCATTCAGTAAATGTTAGCCCTTATTGAAGGTGCATATTTTCCCAAATTCCAGGTCCCCAAGACTAGTCAAAGTGCCCTAATTTTTAAGTGAATAACTGACCAAATCAAATTAAAATTATTTTTAAATGTACTTCATCAAGGTGGGGTGGAAAGGGCATAGGAACAATTTTGTGTAGAAAATTTTCAGCCATTTAATTTTTATTTTTTGTTAATCCTCACCAGAGGATATTTTTCCACTGATTTTTAGAGAGGGAAAGACAGAGAAAAACATCAATGTGAGAGAAACACATCGATTGGTTGCCTCCTGCACAAGCCCTGACCAAGGCCAAGCCCAGGGAGCCTGTAACTAAGGTATGTGCCCTTGACTGGAATTGAACCCAGGTCCCTTTGGTCCGCAGGCTGACACTCTATCCACTGAGCCAGACTGGCTAGGGCTTTGCAATCATTTTAATTTAAAGACTGTAGATTTTTTTTTTCTTACTTTTTTATACAAAATGGAAGATGGCAGTAAGTGGTATACTACATGAAAGTCTGTTTGGAAGAGCAGAGGCCTGGTACTGGTTTGGAATTTCCCCTTGATTCTGCATTTGACAACAGGTTATCTTTATGGAAAGAGTTGAAGGAAGTGGGCTGTTGGTATAAAGTTGAGAATCAGTTGCTTGGGGCTTACCAAGATTAGATGAAGGCGTGGCAAATCTGACTCTCAATTTTTTAAAAAAAGCAACAACAATGAGGCTCAGCCCCAGTCCTATTCTGATGAAGATAAGGTGACCTATGACTAATAAAGCTCTTATGGTCTGTAATTCCCTCAAGGTATATTGTGGGAGCTTATCTTCCCCCCAGTAGTTATCTGAGGCTAAAAATCTTAGCAAATGCAAACAGGATTTATGGGTTTACTATAGAACACAAATAGCTAGAGAAAAATTATGCTTCAGCACCTCATTCCTCAAGAAGATGGAGTCCCAGGGGGGGAAGTTTTGCTGTGGAAAAGAAGAGGAATAGGCAAGCCAATCCCAGGAGACTCCAGAAGAAATGAAATGTGGGAATTGACTTTCAAGAAGTGATAAGAGATCAGGTGTCCTGGTCAGAGTGCACTGGAGCTCCCCACCTTGTTGCAGCCCCAGCTTTTCTCCTTCATGTACTCTTTGAGGATCTTTTTCTCTCTGTCATGTGAATGACTTATAGAAATGTAATATATAAGCCACTTTCAGGAAAACTCCCACTTCTAAAGGAAATTTTTCAGAGATTATATGAAGATAAATAACTACCTCTGTCATTACAGAAACCCCAAATCCATGGCAGGCAAATGGGGACTTTCTTTTGGGCAAGATTTTTAGAAAGCTCTTGAATTTGCCACATATTTCTAAGGCTGGTCTTGATTTGGACTTGTAGACATGAATATGAGTGCTCTAATTACATGAAAAGAAAGATTCAAAAAATACAACTGAAAATTCACCTTTATTTTCTTTTGTATATTTTAATTTAGTGTTTAACCTTTTGAGTAATTTCTTTTTAAAATATATTTTATTGATTTTTTACAGAGAGGAAGGGAGAAGGATAGTTAGAAACATCGATGAGAGAGAAACATCGATCAGCTGCCTTCTGCACACCCCCTACTGGAGATGTGCCCGCAACCAAGGTACATGCCCTTGACTGGAATCGAACCTGGGGTCCTTCAGTCTGCAGGCCAACGCTCTATCCACTGAGCCAAAATGGTTAGGGCTTGAGTAATTTTTTTTACCACATGGACTTTAAACTTATTTCCTCCAATGAAAATATATTTTAAAAGGCATCACAGATTTCAAATAACCACATCTCTTTTCTCCTTTCAAAGTGCAGAATATGAAATGATTATTTCAGTTTAATTCCTTTCCCAGGCACCACCCTCTGGATCTTTTCCTCTTTTCAGCCTGTCCTTGTCTGTTCTGAAATGTCATTGCTAGTAGCATTTTCCTGTTTCTAGAAACAAAAATAATTATACCTAATCATCTCTACTTAAAAAACAATCTGTTTGTAGTGCTGGCACCAGGTCATAGACAAGAGCTGACTCACAGGGTCATTGGGAAAACTTTTCTTTGCACATTTCACCAACTTTGCACTATTGGTTTTCCCTACTGGCCACCCTAATTGTGTTCTTGTATCCCAAATAACATTTTAGGTGAATTTAATTCTCCTTCTACTAATTTTCAGGTGTCTTGGTCTTTTCTTCCTTGATTTTTTTTCTGTCTTTGAAAGTTAAGTTCTTGGACTTTATCCCCTGAGAGGTGTCTGCTTATCAAGACAAGTTTTGCAGGAGAGACACCTAATAACAACTTTCAATATCAGTGGGACCAAAAGCCTAGTAGCAAGTTCTCAAAGACCTTTGGGTTCAATTTTTTAAAAAATCTGAATTAAAAGCATGCACATAAATTGTATACCATATACCTTTCCAGGTATCTTTGACTACAAAATAATATCACAGTTTGATTCCCAGTCAGGGCACATGCCCTGGTTGCGGGCTTGATTCCCCGGCATGGGGTGTGCAGGAGGCAGCCAATCAGTGATTCTCTCTCATCATTGATGTTCCTATCTCTCTCTCCCTCTCCCTTTCTCTCTGAAATCAAGAAAAAATATATTTTAAAAATAATATCAACTTTTTTGTTGTTTTGTGTTTTTAACATATCAGTTATTTAATCGGGTTCTTATAAGAAATTCAGAACACCAGTTTGTGAGGATAAAGCCCATTGGTGAGAGCGAACAGAGAGCAGAGGTAGCCCTGGAGCTGAGGAACAGCTTTGATTTTTGGCAGAATTTGTGAGTCCACAGCTTTCTGGTCAACCTTGCGCTGTTCTGTAATCTCATATTTCTCTTTCTCTGTGTCGAAGATCTCGCCCTCCTGGTATCTGGGCTTGCGCAGCTTCTTCTCCTTGAAGTAAGCATCAGTAAGCTGTTTGGGGATTTTCACACCATTGATTCAATTTTGGTGGAGGTGGCGATGACAAATGTCTGGTGTGTTCTACGAAGAGGAACTCAATTGAGGGACAGAGGTTCAGTCACAAGTGGCAAGCCACTGCCCAGCTGCTTCAGGAAAACCACCCTCTTGCCTCTGTGCGCCCAGTGAGGATGATCGGAATGGTCCCAGGAGGGATGCTGGCCTGCAGACTCCGCACATGCTGACTGAAGGGTTTCTTGCCGTGGCTTAGCAGCTTTCGAGGCACGTCTTCGGTAGGATAATATCTAGGCGGAGTTTAACCACTCGGGTACCACCATTCTTGTCGCCACAAACTGGTTTTGTGACAGTAGCACAAATCCAGTATTCTTTTCAATCCTGGATTTAGGGGCTGAATACTTCCTCGTGTACATGGCCTTTCGCAAATACATAGCTGACCGGGAGGATCTGCCAATTCCTCTGACGAGGTTGGGGTTTTGGCTGTAGTGGGGCTTCCTCTTCTTAGGGGCCTTAACCTTGCCGCCGGCATCAGCCTTCTTCTTGGCTTCAGGTTTCTTCTCCTTAGTGTCAGGCTTCTTCTCCTTGGTATCCGGCTTCTCAGTTTTCTTTTCACCCGCCATCTTGCAAGATGGGAAGAAAGAAATAATATCAACCTTTAAGAGGCCTAGACTATGGCCACTACTCTGGATCATTCATTTGTTCCTAATAAAATACTGATGTCTTTTCCAGCCTCGTATTGTTCCAGTAACAGGATGATATATATAATCTGACCGGTCATCTTTAGCCCGGTCACTTCCTAGCCAGTCAGTTCACTTCACTTTCTTCACTTCCTTATGTCATATAACTGAATCACCCGTATCTTAATCAAACCACAGTACAATCTTGAAGAATGCTTGCTTCCGTTATCTCTTGCTCATCCCGTTCAATCTCCTGCCAAGTCCAGCTCAGTATCTCTCCACAGGGGAACCCTTTTCTTGTATCTGGGCTTCATTCACAATCCCACTGTCATCACCATCAGTTAGACCACCTTCTCTTGCCAGAAATATTATGAACTTATCTCTCTGCTTCTTCCCATCTCTCCCCAATTCAAAGTAGTTTTTATCATGCTGCTGTCATAATAACTGTCTAAAAATGTCACTATGAGTATGTAATTCTCCCATGAGGTGTATGGGCATTGAAAATAATAACTTCTAAGCTTTATAATTAAAGCATAATTTATCTAGAACTTAACTTTCTTTTTTCTTTTTAAAAGGTATCTGAGTATTTTTTTAAAAAATATATTTTTTTTATTGATTTAAGAGAGGAAGGGAAAAGGAGAGAAAGATGGAAACATCAATGATGATAGAGAATTATTGATTGGCTGCCTCCTGCATGCCCCCTACTGGGGATGGAGCCTGCAACCCCAGCAGGTGCCCTTGACCTGAATCGAACCTGGAACCCTTCAGTCCACAGGCTGACGCAGAGTTTAATTTTCTGACCTTTTCTTTCACTATTGACCTACAAAGTGAAACAACTCATGGCTTTTGCCAGGACCTGCATTGGAGATGGTGCCCTTGCAGTTAGCCTTCCCCGTGACCTCCTGACACCATCCTCAAGGCCTGTCTCAGATCACATTTCATTGACAATAACTTTGTGGTCCCCACCTCCACCATTTGCACCCCATCATTCTCTAAAATATCCTTTGTGGAGACTGTATAGTATCGGTCCAGATAAACCTAAATTCAAACCCTAACTGTCCATTACTAATTTCATGACTTTGAATAGATTACATACTTCTTTAAGCCCTTTTAAAAATCTGTATAATGGAGGTAATATTTTCTTTTAATGTGAAGTGTAGATGAAATCATCTGTGTGTGATACATCCACAGGCCTGACATTATTAAAGATTGTATACAGGTTGCTCTTATTTAGTAACTCTTCTTTGGTATTAACTCTGGCTTTCCTTCTAGCCATTTGAGATCTTGGTACATTTTCTATTTAATTGCACATACACTGAGTGTATTACTTATTTTTTTAATTCATCAAAATAGCAATAAAATACCTAAATCAGGAGATTATGTAGAGTGCTAAAACTGATTATTTTAGGATGAATTAGATCCCTAAGTTGATTTAACATCTGTGAACAGATGCTACACATGGTCTGGCCACTCAAGATCTCCTAGGCCTACCAGGTTTCTCTTAACCACTATTAAAGTAATTACCTGCATGCATATAAGCATAACCAATGGACACAAGACACTGGGGGGTATGGGAGGCTAGGGGAAGGTCAAGGGGAGAAAAAAAAAAGGAGACATATATAATACTCTTTGTAATACTTTAAGCAATAAAGCAATAAAAAAGTAATTACCTAAGCTGATCCTCTCTATGAGTTTATTTGATCAAATGTATAAAGGAGGGCTTAAGAACACAAAACTATAGGGCAAAAATTAGAGAACTGGAAGAAGTGAGAAACGAGAATGGTATTGGGCCATTGTCCCTGCACATTGCCTTAAACACATACATTCAGGCTGAATCCTAATTGGAAAAGTAACTCTATTATATTTTATTAAGAATGGAAATGCAAATGGAATTACCCACATTTCTAAGTGAAAACAAAATTATTTACATGATATACACAACCTAAGTGATTAGAGATTCATCTGCTACTATTAGAATTTGGGAGAAAGGGAGGGAGGAAAAATCTAAGTACTTTAGGACACCAGAAATAAATTAGTCTTATGATACAAACGTGTTCTGGAATGCATTTACTGGGTGATGAATATTCTATCCAAAACATGTAGTTTTTTTAAAAAATATATTTTATTGATTTTTTACAGAGAGGAAGGGAGAGAGATAGAGAGTTAGAAACATCGATGAGAGAGACATCAATCAGCTAGCTGCCTCTTGCACATCTCCTACAGGGGATGTGCCCGCAACCCAGGTACATGCCCTTGACCGGAATCGAACCTGGGACCTTTCAGTCCACAGGCCGACGCTCTATCCACTGAGCCAAACTGGTTTTGGTGAAAAACATGTAGTTTTATATACTTTTGAAATTGGAAATTTTGATTCTTTATTATATGGAAAATAACTTTCTACAGATTTATCTCAGGCTTTAGAAAGAAAGAACAGAGCCCCTTCCAGGAATTTTCTTCAGTAGTAAAACTACTGAAAATTTGAGGCTATTTTGTTTTCTAAATGTTAAGTGGAAATTTAATCCTGCAGTAAACTTCTACTCTTAGGAGAGTGAAATCACTGTCATCTTTACATGAAAAACATTGAATGAATCATGATCTATGATGGCTTATTTCAAATCTTTGGCAGTAATACAGAAATGTCTGAAAATCAGGCTCAAATAAATGACACAATGAAATGAACTTTGGCTCCAGGACTAAAAAAGAATAAGTCTGTTTTCATGTTGAAGGAGGAGAGGGTACACCCACAACAATCAGTTCACTGGTTATTTATGGAGGGTGGAATTCTAATAATATCAAAGAATATGAGCAAATAAAGGTTACATTGAGTATGTGACTCATCTAAACACAAGGGCCTTCCTATAAGGAATCCTGGCCTGGCCTGGGTGGCTCAGTAATTGAGTGTCAACCTATGAACCAGTTCAATTCCCGGACAGGATCTGCATTGGAAATGGTGCACATACACTGAGTATATTACTTATTTTTTAATTCATCAAAACAGCAATAAAATACCTAAATTGGGAGATTATGTAGAGTGCTGAAAATGATTATTTTCATACCTGGTTGAAGGCTCAATCCCCAATGGAGGGCATGCAGGAGGCAGCCGATCAATCATTCGCTCTCATCATTGATATTTCCCTCTCTCCCTCCCTCTCCCTTCCTCTCTGAAATCAATTAAAAAAAAAAAAAAGAATGAATCCTGAGGCTTGCCTTTTTGGGGTTCCAACTTTAATTTCCATTTGTGGATCTCAGATATTCTTTTTCATTGTGCCTAACATTTAGACAACTGAATACGGACACTGAATTTAGAATAGATCTTCCAGGAAGTCTCATTTCTTGAGGAAGGTCCTGAGTGAAGAGAAGGTGGGGAAATTGCAGTTGTGATTTGCATTTCTGTATCTCTTTTTCAGTTGTCATGAAATAATTCCATTCCTTCCATTGCTTTAATCCCTTTGTTATGCTTTGGCCCACTTTTTATTATTTCCTGCAAGAAAATATGCCCCCCCCAACACACACACACACACACACACACACACACACACACACACACTCACACACTTATTAATTGAATTCCTTTTTGATTCTTGTGAATTCTAATACATTTTTATCTATCTTGTGTTTTACTGCTCTTTATACTTTTTCTTATTTCATCTTGTTGTATTCTAAGGTCCTAGCCCTAAATAACTTCAGATATGGCTTATTCTTAAGGCGAAGAATCGTGTCCTTGGAGATTCTACATAGATCAGTTGGCTTTGGTCTTTTCCATCTTAAAATGGGACTGGAACTCTTTTCTGTCCATCTCAGCAAGGAGACTATGAAACCACGGGTGTGAACATGTAGTTTTGGGTACTGATAACACATAAAAGGATTTTTTTTTCAGTCTCCATCTGGTTCTCTCAACCTCAGCATGATGATCATTTCACATCAGATAATTCTGTTATTGGGGGTCTGTGCTGTGCATTATAGGATAGATATTTGTCAGCATTCCTGGACACTCTATGTACTCTTTGATAGTGGCATTTCCTGTCACTCCTATGGACACTATCAAAGATGTCTCTGACATTGCCAGATGCTCCCTGGAGGGCAAAATCTCCCAGGTTAAGAACCTCTGCTTTAAGAGAACTGCACTGCAATGTAAAGTTCCACATACCTTTTGCTTCCCAACTGAATTTGTGATTAATAAATAGAATACAAAGCAGTTTAAGTTGATTATTACTTATTAATCATTAGAGATCATTGATGATGTGCTTTTGGAAAGATATAGTAGCCATTTCTACTAATGTCTACTGTATGCAGATGAGCCTTGTGAAGACCTATTTACACTATGACAGGAATTTGTATTACCAAACCAATTTCTGTTCTGATTTCCTGTGAGTAGCTGTGACTTCAAACATGAACAAAGGTAAATGTAGCTGATGGTCAGACATCTAGCCAGGATTTTCTCCTTGAATGTTCTGATTAAAACATAGTCTGCCTTTTTTTTCCTGAAGCAGTTCATTGAATCTTCTGGCTTTTATTGTACTTTCTCTTACCATGATTACCATCTGGGCCCTGGGCATCAATTATATATTGCATTATATTACTTTCTGACCGTAAAATAAACGTTAGAGTTGGCTTCCTAGTGAGATTACAAGCTCTATGAGCAAACATACTTCTCTTTTATAGCTCATGACATCAAATGAAAGTCACACTTATTAAAATAGGGCATAAACTTTGGAGACAAGCAGATGTGGTCTCTACTCAGGGTTCTATCACCCAAGGGCTAAGTAAACTTGCAAGCTACATAATCTCTCCATGAATAGTAGCCACTACCTGCCACATGTTTGAATTATACAACTAACTTTTGTGCATTCAAAGCAACACTCTGATTAGAATTTAGCTTTCTATCCAATTTTCCATTTTGTCTAAAGAAAACAAATACACTGGTCATGCTAATTGGGTTGTCTGGATCCATGATTGCTATCATACTTAATTAACTGAATTAATATGTAAGCACCCTCATTTTGTACATTCATCTCTTGTGAGACAGTGTTTAAGAGATGAACTTCTCCCATTATACTGATAAAATTAGATTTCAGAACCATGACGCTTAAGGACTTGGGAATGTGGGAAATGATAGTGTAAATATCACATCTCCAGGCTACTTAGAGACCCTTTTTGAAACCACCAACTTCCCTTCAGGGCCTCTTCATATTGCAAGCTTGTTGGTGTAGACCTTATCTTGAAAGATTCCAAAAATGAATAGAGTCAGAGATCTTCCCTGGAGGAGCTTACCTTCAAGTAGTCTATGGGTTCTATAGCTGATGACTTTAGTCTACTTTTTTATACTCAAAAGTGATTTAAAGTGGTGCAATAATGTTTGTAGATTTACATAATTTAAAAAAGTAAATTAGCATTGTATATATACAGAATTATTTTATATAGCTTGATTTCAAAGTTTTAGACCACATTGAGCAAGTCAAAACTATCTCTGTATGTCATTCTTGGCTTTATAGTTGATTTTATCTGGAGAGCATATTTGGGAGGATTATGTGAGCTGTAATTATGAAAGTCTATTGCTCTGTACTTCAATAGATGTTTAATACTTAATAAAATATAGAAATAAAAATCCAAATAACTATCTGAATCTTATATTAATAAAGATATTTGTAAGAATGGATATTAGCAGAATTACATATTGACCATGAAACTCCTTATTTGACTTTTGGTCTTCTTTGCTATTGTAATAAAAGTCTTACTTTATTATGGAGCCACAATTTAGCCAAACTCCCATAAAATTACCTTATCGAATTTTCAGAACAACTATATATGGTAGATCTTGTTTAACTGTGCAAATGAAGACACTTAAGCATAAGAATGTTAAGAAACTTGCACAATGAGATATAGAAAGGGCTAGGTAGCACCCTAAAAGAGAATTTTGCTGTTCAAGTTCATCTAGCCATCTTTCACCAACACTAGCTCTTAGACTTGTAGGTCACAAGAAACTGTATTAATATAATAAAGGCCATCTGTACTTGTTGGAGGTAGTGCAGCCTAAAAATGACTTAGATATCTCTGACCTCTGCCTAAGCTTGAATTTATAATAAATTTCTTATTTTCTTTCCCCATCCAACTAATAATGGCTTTACTGTAGAAGACATCTGAAATGATGTGACCTAAGGTGACTTCTAAGCTGGGATTTCTAAGCTACATTCTCGTTTCTCCAGGATCTCCACAGAATTGGCTCTTAGCATTTAGATAAAGGAGGGTGAGGTCATTAGGTTGCTGCTATTCATTTCTAAATAGTGGAATACCTTCTATATATTTCATTTTGTGAAGCAAAGCAGTTACCTATTTTTTAAGATAAAGTTTCAAAATCACTTTTCTGTTTGACCTCTGTTTTTAACAGAGGAAACTAAGGTTTGGGGCAGTGATGGCGAACCTTTTGAGCTCGGCGTGTCAGCATTTTGAAAAATCCTAACTTAACTCTGGTGCCGTGTCACATATAGAAATTTTTTGATCTTTGCAACCATAGTAAAACAAAGATTTATATTTTTGATATTTATTTTATATATTTAAATGCCATTTAACAAAGAAAAATCAACCAAAAAAAATGAGTTCGCGTGTCACCTCTGACACGCGTGTCATAAGTTCACCATCACTGGCTTGGGGAGTATAAGCAATTGGCTCCAAATTGTCAGAGGGAAAACCCAGGTAGTCTAAGTCCTAGTCCAATCTGCTTGTCAGCAAGACTTTGTATTGCTGGTCTCCAGGGATACAGTGTAGGTGTGGTACATTTGGTCACCAGACCTGGCCTGGCACGCTGCACACCTCCACGAAGTCGCTGCTAACTCACCTGACCTCAGTCTCTATTGGAACAGCAGATGCTCCTGGAATTTGTTCTTAGACACAACCTCTACTTGCAAGGATCTGATATAGGCTCTGACCTGCATTATTTGAAAGCCTCCTGGAATGTCAACACTGTACCTCCATGTTGTTTAAGGTCAAGATTAGAACAAGTATTCGATGATAACACTTGAACTCAGAACTACAGCTAGGCAACCTGATTCATTCCACAGACATTTTTTCAGTGCCTACCATGTACCAAAGCTGGGATACAAAACAGATAAAACTCCTTGATGTCACTGAACTTACAAACAATTGGGGTAAAAGGGGTAAATCATGCAGAGAAGAGGAAATGGGAAATATTAGAAGGTATCCTACTATTTCACATAGGGTTGTTAGGACATTACAAAGATACATTTATGTTACTACCTGATTACTAAAAATATTTTCCTCTGCAATACTTCCAAATTAAGAATGGTGGTTTTAAAGATTATTAAGAGAACACTTCTGCATGTGTATGAGAGAACTTCTTGAGTTTTAACCCTTTCTTGATTTCACTATTGTTACCAAAGAGTTCATGATTCATGCTTACAGATGAAAAGATCAACTAGTCCCAAAGGATGATTCATTCTATAAACAAGATAATTTTTTTTATCTCAAGTAGCCAGTTATGCCCAGAAGCCACTGTCTCATTTTGAGATGGTCTTGCTGGGCCTCCAAGAAGATAGCAGGACTGGGCACTAATTCTGTCCTATGGCATCTGATTCTTAACCCGACTTGCATTCTGGGTAATTCTGTAGCCTCAGCTCTTCCAGTAGGCTGGTCTTAGACACTAATATGTCATCCTGTGCAGGTTCTTGCAGAGCATATTGAATAGCCTTTCAGTGACCCTAGACTCTTGGATGGGTTACTAGACTTCTGTTTATTCAATTCAAAACAAGAACTTAGATTGACTGAGTGCTTACTATGTACTAGATGCTTTATACCCATAATTCTATTTAATAAAGGAAATTTAATAATCTTACTTTATGAAGAATAAACTAAGGTTAAGATATCTCAGCAACTTGCCCAAAGTCATATGACCATCAAATGGATGGGCCAGGATTTGAACCCAATTCTGTTTGATTTCAAAGCCTAAGCTTGGAGTTATGGTGCAAGATTACTGTGCATAGGGCAGCCTGTGTGTGTGTGTGTGTGTGTGTGTGTGTGTGTGTGTGTGTTGATTTCCTAGGCTAGGATAACAAATTACCACAATCAATCATGGTGGCTTATAATAACTAAATCTACTCTCTCATAGTACCAGAGGCCAAAAGTCTGACATGAAGGTGCTGTCAGGGCTACACCCCCAGAGTCTCTGGGGGAGAACCTACACCTGCCTCTTCCAGCTTCTGGTGGATGCTCAGCATTTCTTCACTGGTGTTTGTATCACTGCAGTCCTGCTTCCATCTTTATGTTGCCTTCTCCTCTGTGTGCATTTGGAGCGCCTTCTGAATTTTCCTTTCCAGCTTTACAAGAAAATGTGGTTGATGTTACAGCTTCAATCCTCATTTAGACCTTTGGGTATGTACTTGAGTACTTGGAACCCATAGGGGATGAGGGGTGAAAAATTAGGCTTCTGTAAGCTCCAGTCTGTAGGAAGTAATACACTTGGAAGTGGCTGCCTAGAGAATGAATTTGGAGCTATGTATTAATCTGCCATCCAGGTAAAGGGTTTAGACATAGTTTATAGGTTTAAAAAAATAAATCAATCAAAAGAATGTCCCTGAGTATATCATCCAACATCCACACAAGTGTTCTTGGATAGCACTTTTTTCTCAGTATAAAGCTTCAAAGAATTAAAGAGAACTTTTCCCTTGAGTATATATATATATATAAAATATATTTTTGTTTATTTCGGAGAGGAAGGAAGAGGGAGAGAGAGAGAAACATCCATGATCAAAGAGAATCATGGATTGGCTGCCTCCTGCAAGTCCCCCCACTGGGGATTGAACCCACAACCCGGGCATGTGCCCTTGACTGGAATCAGACCTGGGACCTTTCAGTTCCCAGGCTGATGCTCTATCCACTGAGCCAAACTGGCTAGGGCTCCCTTGGTTATATTAATGTGAAAATATGTCATTGTCTATTCATCAAAACTTATGCTGCCTTTTGTCAACTACAGCCGTGGCAACTCAGGATTAAAAACCACGTTGTTAATATTCTTCTAGAACCTCCATGCCTACCTTACTTTTCATTCTTGCTTCCTCTTTGCATCTCTGTGTTTGCCATTGAAAAGTAAATAAGAAAACCTTTTCCCAGAGCTTTAAACCCTAGGCTAAGTATCTTTACTAACCTGATGTCTTTACATTCAATTGTCAATGATCTTAACAATCTCACCTGGTTTCTAACAGTATCTCCATATCATTTCAAGAGCTAAAAAGTGACTGGAAGCTATAAATCCAAACATATCAACAGATTATTAGTTTGGTTTACTTTATACAAAACCTCTTATTTCATGGTTAAATTCTATTGCACTCAATTAAATCTCTTCTGAAGAAATGTGGTGAAGAAACCAATGATGACGTAGGGGTATAAACTATAGCTTGTGGTCATCCAGTGGTTGGGATTGAAAATGTGTGGTGGTCATGTTTTGGCAGAGTTTGTTTGCCAAATAGAAATGTAGACAATTATCCTTACTTGTTATCTACAAGGTCTTTTATTTATGTTACTTCTCCATAATGTGTATTTAAATTATCTGCTAAGAATGGATTGAGACATTCGATATTCTTTCTCTATTTCAGAATCTTTGTGCTCTGTGGTGACATTTAAGCTTGTCCTTTTTCACAGTAACAGTAGTGATCATAGTATGCATTGTGTGTGTGGTTTGAAATAATTTCTCCTTTTCCTTTAAAATTTTTTTTTTCACAGGGGGAGGAAGAAAGGGAGACAGAGAGAAACATCAGTGATGAAAGAAAATCATTGATCAGCTACCTCCTGCATGTCCCCCCATTGTGGATCGAGCCCACAACCCAGGTTTGTGCCCTGACTGGGAATCGAACTGTGACCCCCTGATTCCTAGGTCGATGCTCAACCACCAAGACATGCTGCCTGGGCCTTAGTATGGATTGTTATAGGCACTTTTGATAGTACTGTTGCTCAAAATACTTTATTCTCTCCCTGGAGGGATTGTAGTTTACATCTCTTCTCGGAAGGAGTGTTTTGCTTGTCTGTCCTCTTGAATTCATGCTGACTCTGGACAGTGAATTGTGAATAGAATTGATATGGAATATTTCTCTCCAGAAGGTTTTTTAAAAAAATAAATTCATAGTTGTCAATCTCTTTACCCCTCATAAGATCCAAAGAGAGAAGGAGGGAGGGATGGAGAAAGAGAGAGAGAGGAGAGAGAGACAGAGAGAGAGAGGCTGTCCTCAGTCTGTGTGAGTAAGAGATAAACTGTTATAAGCCACTGGAATCCTTTGAGTTGTTTGTTAGTGTAGAAAAATGCAGACTAAATTAATTGATAAAACCATTATCACTTAGCAATTACATCTTTGGAAATTTATTCTCAGAAATCACTTCACAAATGAATCACCATGAAGAATTAGACATTCTCATGAAATTGTTCTAAAAATTTTAAAATATTAGAACCAAAACTTATCAACAATGATTTCATTAAATGATGACATATTTCTACAATATTGAGACATTTGATATTCTTTCTCTATGCAACCATGCCACACTATGCAGTCATTAAAACTTAAGATGACAAATATTTGCATATATACTTTTATAAAATTATATATGCACATATCTATATTGGTATAATATTATAATGGAAGGATATTCAACATACATTGCTAAGAGAAAAATGAGGTCATAAAAGGATATAGCACAACTGATCATATTTCAGCAAAATGATATACTCATCAAAAGAATGTATTCTTTTTTAAAATTAAATCTTTATTGTTGAAAGTATTACACATATCTCCTTTTTATCCCCATTGACCCCTTCTAGCACCCCCAAACCCAGGCCTTCACCACCCTATTGTCTGTGTCTGTCCATGGCTTATGCATATATGCATACAAGTTCTTTGGTTGATCACTTCCCACCCACCCACCCACCCCTGCCTTCCCTCTGAGATTTGACAGTCTGTTCCATGCTTCTATGTATTTGAGTACCAAAATATATTTGTGGGAGTATAATGATTATAATAAACATCAAAGGCAGACTGAAAGAGAAGAGAGGAGAACCCATAAAATTTTGCCAGGAAGGCTTGTGGGCATATGTAGTATAAAAGATATGCTGTGGTTAGCTTTACCTTTTGAATAACATAGAAAAGGCACAGAAGGACTATACTGATTATCGTCCTGGTTTTGGGGATTCCTTTCTCCAGCTGAAAGAACGGGACCTTCAATTCAAGACCATGTACTTTAGGTCACATTTCTGATTTTAGCCACACCCACGAAGGGTATTATTTCCTTACTTAATTCCTGTAGTCCTTGAACTTTGGATTGTAATTAACATGTTCTCTGAAAAAGAGTTGACGTGCCCTATGTCTGTACACAGTTGACACATACTTCTTGTGATTATCTTTCCTTCAAAATTGTAATAATGTGTATAAAGTCAAGAGTAATGGAATACAACATTATTTACTTATACTTGTAAAGACAGTATTGTATAATGGTAAAGACATTGGACATGTACATTTGTATCCCTACTTTGCCATTTAACAGTTCTGGGAACTTGAGTAAGTAACCTCAAATCACTAAGTCTTCATTTCATCATCTGTAAAATAGAGATAAAAGTATTTACAATACCTAACAGGAATTTTTGAGGATTAAATAAAATCCTATATAATAAAAGGCTAATATGTAAATTGTCCCCTCAACCAGGAGTTTGACTGGGAGTTTGACCAGGGGACGGGGCTGGCCAGCCAACCTCCCGTATCCCCTTCCCTCTTTAACTGTCCCCCTGGCTGGCCCAGCCTGATCAGCCTCAATTGGATCAGGCCAGCTGGACCCCACCTGTGCATGAATTTGTGCATCAGGCCTCTAGTCTATAATAATAAAAGCATAATATGCTAATTAGACCTAACATCCTTCTGGTCCTCCTTCCATCCTTCTGAATGAAGCTGGGGCTGTGAGGGAAGCCCTGGTCCCGGGTGCCTGAGGGAAGCCGGTGTTGGCAGGCAGGAGAAGGAAGGCCTACTCTTGCATGAATTTTGTGCATCAGGCCTTTAGTGTTATATAAAGAACTTAGTATAGGCCCAGCTGGCATGGCTCAGTGGTTAATTGTTGAACTGAACCATGAACTAGGAGGTCATGGTTCAGTTCTGGGTCAGAGCACATGTTTGGGTTGCTGGTTTGAGCCCCAGTGTGGGGTGTGCAGGAGGCAGCTGACCAATGATTCTCTCTCATCATAGAAGTTTCTCTCTCTCTCTCCCTTTCTCTCTGAAATCAATAAAAATATATTTTTAAAAAGGAAAGAACTTAGCATAGTACCCAGAACATTGGAACATAGTAAATCTTCAAGACATGTAAGCAATTATGGCGATGATAATGATGGTGGTGATGGCAATGCCTGTATGAAAGAGTCTACTGGGAAGACTGATTAAAAATAGCTAGGTATGGCCTGGTGTATTTTAAGTTCTCTGCAGAACTGGCATATATTTATAAGCATAGTTCTATATATGAGTTTTTATATATTTGTTTTGTTTATAGAATGAAGTCCACAGAATACTTAGGACCCTTCCAGGGAAAGGTTCTAGCCAAATAAGGTCCTGTTTCCAAGTCAAGTGGGAATCTGTCGAAGGAGCTGGAAAACTAAAAAAGCCAGTACAGTGCTGCTTAAAAGGGTCAAACTAACTAGGAGATGCAGCACAGACACTCGCCGTCTGCTTGCAGCATTCTTCAGGTGTAGTGCAATGCAGGGCAATCAATTCCAGTCACAGAGAGCGTCTTCTCTAAGTCGCTCTGTAGTAAAATGGAAGAAACGGGCGATTCCCTTCCAACTGAGCATGTATTTTCCTTTTCCTGAGTACTCCTCACATTCTACCTGAGTCTAACCATCAGAGATCTTACATTTTCCAAGTTCAGTCGGCCTTCAATCGACATATTCTAATATCCCATTCTGCTACCTCTCTTTTCTCATTTTCTGTTGCAATTTCATCCTCCTTTTCTCTGACTTTCTTAACTTTAAACAATGTTGTTTCCTAAGGTTCTCCCCTGGGTCCTCTTCACCATTACTCTGTGATTTCTTTTCCTAGACAATCTAGGATAGCCCTGCCTCCATTGATAACTCAAGGATAGTCAGCTCTCCATTGATACCTCAAGCTTATATGTTTTAACCTTAACTTCTGAGCACTGCTCCATATATTCAACTAAGAATAGGTACACTAGTATACTTTCTCAGTATTTAAAAATGGGCATATCCAAAACAGTATTTATCTTCAACTATCGCAAATGAGTTTTCTTTCATTATTTTCTATCTCAACAAGTGGTACCAAAATACACAATCTTTACAGGTCAGCATCTTCAGTGTTTCCTTCTCCTTTTACATCATCCCATATCCAAAGAATTATTACATCTTATTGATATTATACTGATACTTTTTGAATATTTAACTGATTCATCTACTCCCTTCACTACTGCAATCACACTAGTCAAAGTAACCATCAACATCCTTCCCCAACAAGCCACTACTATTCTCCCCCATCTCTTCTTGTCCTTTTTGGTCCAACTTTCACATAGAAGCCAGACATCATTTTTTAAAAACTTTTTTATTTTGAATAATTATAGATTCATAAGATCTTGTCAAGAAATTTTCAGGGAAGTCCTACAACCCTTCCCTCAACCTCCCCCAATGTTAACACTTTATGCAAGTATAGTGCAATATTAAAATCAAGAATTTGACATTGCTATAATCCAGAATTTATTCCGATTTTACCAGTTATTCATGCACTTGTGTGTGTGTGTGTGTGTGTGTGTGTGTGTGTGTAGTTCTGTGCAATATTATCACAAACGTAGCCTTGCACATCTACCATCACAATCAAAATCATTTTATCAAGGAAGTCTCCTCTGACTCCCGGCACCTGCTCAGACCCTCCTGTTAGGCACTCTAATAGCCACTCTGCCCGCCCCTTGTTCATCCCTCACAATTATAATTCAATAACTACTTGTGTAATTAGTTATTTAATGTCTCTATTTGGTGCTATAATGCAAACTCAGGGTTTAGAGCTCTCTAGTTCATTACTGTTCCCACTGCTCACCAAGTATTTGAATACATGCATAATTTTATTGCTTAGATCTTTAAAATTTAGTATGTATTTGGAACTTTCTATCTAAGACATTTTATTGAATTTATTGGGATGACATTGATTAATAAAATTATATAGGTTTCATGTGTACAATTCTATAATACATCATCTGTATATTGTATAGTGTGTTCACCACCCAAAGTCAAGTCTCCTTCCATCACCATTTATCCCCCCTATAACCTCCTCCATTTCTCCAGACCCTTCTTTCCCTCTGGTAATCTCTGTGTGTGTCTATGAATTGGTTTTATTGTTTGTTTGTTTTTTGCTTAATCCCTTCACCTTTTTCTTTTGCTTATTCCCTTCCCAACACCCCCTTTCTTCTAATAGCTGTCTGTTTTCTGTGTTCCATTTTCAAAAAGGTTTGTAGTCATTAATAAGATATTATCAAAACAGTCCTGAAAGTTTAAGAAATTAAAAATTACACAATAGTTCAGACAAAGTGTTTTATTTTATTTTTTCAAAGCTGAGTATGAGGAAGTTCCTCCCAGCTACAATGGAGAGTTCACAGTGAAAATACCTCTTTCTCTTTTCATGGCAGGTCAATAATTTGTCGTAAAGGGTAGCATTCAATAATTTCATTCACAGTTATTTACTTCAATCAGTCAAGCCTGGAGCAAGAATTGTGATGAACAAGATGGCCTAGTTTTTCTTTGATCAAACTTGGATGTGGAAAACACAAAGATAATCTGCATTAAAGGAACAACACCATGAAGTCAGATTGCTTTACCCCTAATTCGAATGAAGACCAACAGCTATGGTGTTTCTTATTGAGAATTAGTTTCAGTTCCAATATTTCTAATTTTTGCACAGCTAAAAGAAACAGAAAAAATATCCGTTTGAATAATGAACAGCAGAGTTCAGAGAATAGCAGCGTGTTGGAAGAGGAATGTTGGGATATTCATAGGACGGTAATTTTCCCTAAATCTGTAGGGGATTTGGTGTATTCTGTTTGGATTAGTTACTTCAAAATACAGGAAAAAGATCTCAAGTAACAATGTGTTGCATAATGTTGCAGGAAATCCTGTGTAAAAAGTAATGCCACTACCAATGTAAAGTTGCTTTTATTTCTTTAGCAGAGTATATAAACTGATTTTTTGTTGTAGTAAATAGATTGCAGCAATAGTTTTAAGGGGAGGGGAAGTGGTAGTTCCCCAGCATTTCCTAACATTAAATAAAACAAAACTCCAAACCCTCTGAGACTGTTGTCATCTTTCCTTCAGTAAAAACTAATTAACCTCAGTTCACTTGTTTGCCAGCATTCCAGCAAGAAGAGTAAATTGTAACATTTTTCTGTTCTGGTCTTGACCGCTGAAAACATGGTGGAAAAAGATGCTGATGAGGCCCTCTCAGAGCTCTTCTGCAGGTCCTTTGCCGAGGCCGCCTCCTCATTGGGAGGCGGAGGAGGAGCAAAACTTGAAGATACTTCATTCTGACTTAGTCCTCAGTGCTTTCTTACTCCTACTTTCTTCTGTAATGCCAATTTATCTGTGGCCAATTCACTCTTTTCTCCATTGAGACACTAAATGACTAGTAATTCACTTGAAGGAAAAGAGGGAAGCTAAGTTCCATAAAGGTACCTCCATCAACTCCTTTACCTTCTCTGATCTTCATTTGTCATGATAGCACACTGAACTGTTTGTGCATTAGATCCATTTGACAAATGTGTATTCAGGAACTACTACTGGTGGGTTGTGTGTTAGACATGATGGACACAACGCTGAGCAAAACAAAAAGGCATTATTTCTTCAACTAAAAAACATAGTCTAGTAAGGAAAAAAGACATCACTCATACAATTATAAAAGTTAAATGTAAAAGTAATTTGTAGTAATTGCTAAGGATAGACACATGGTACTATTGTAGCCACTAAGAAGGGGGATGGAATTAGGTGGGAGATAAGGACGACTTCCCTGAAGAAGTAATATTTGAATTGAAATCTGAAGACAAGTAGAAATAGCTATAATAGCAGCAGGCAGTATGGTTAAACACAGGGAGTAGATGAGGCCTAATTGTGTCTATATTTAATTAAAAACTTAAGGGTTGGTCTGGCTTTTCCAAACATTATATTTTTCTTTCCAGAACAAAACAAATGGATGTTAGTGATACAAATTTAGTTGCCAGAGCCGTGGTTGGCAAACTGCAGCTCGAGAGCCACATGAGGCTCTTTGGCCCCTTGAGTGTGGCTCTTCCTAATCCTTAGAAGTACCCTAATTAAGTTAATAACAATGTACCTACCTATATAGTTTAAGTTTTAAAAATTTGGCTCTCAAAAGAAATTTCAATCGTTGTACTGTTGATATTTGGCTCTGTTGACTAATGAGTTTGCTGATCACTGGCCTAGAATATTCAATTATGGTAATACTAGCTACTAAAAAAATGAGACACAATTTCAACAGCTTGACATTATAGAATTTCTTCTAGTCATGAGTCCATTGAGCGTGTTTCTGCTTGGTGGTAGCCTTCCACAAAGTGTTCCAGGTACACAGGATCCTTCTGTCTGTGACTCCACCATCCATGAGGGTCCAGCAGGTGGAAGGAGACAGTGAAGAAGGCACACCACCCTCTTTAAAAAAAAAAAAATTCAAGTTCCAAAGTAGCACACATCATTTTGCTCACATTTTATTGGTCTGAGCTAGTCATGTGACTATGCCTCTATGCAAATGGGTGCTGGGAAATGTACTCACTGACTGGGAAGATAACTCTGAACAAAACCTACTCTACTCTGGAAGGGGGAGCATAAATTCTTGTGTGGACAACTCACAACTTTGTCCCACTTACTGAGTGAATGCAAACTGATGATTTGCTCTTTCAATACATTTTCAACCTTGAATTTCATCACTCTCTAGACAGTTCTGCAAACTTTTCAAAAAACCGTATTGATTTTTAATTTAACAAAACACATGCTATTTGACATTTTGAAATAAGGTATGCAAATCTTCATGGTGATAGGTATTTTTATGATATTTTTATAAGAGGAAAATATTCCCTAGCAGGAAGAAAGAAATTAGTCAGAATGCTTGTTTTTAATAATTTTTCTGAAATCTTAAGCAACTGGTTAAGTCTAATGAGTACAAAGAACATTCTTAAATTTTTACAGTTTCCTTTTTAACCGTAAACCTCTATTCATTTGTTACAGGAAATTAAACGGCTTTCAATGTGTGAAAGTTCAGTTTAAGGTATTTTATTGTTATCATTCTTGAAAACCCATTGGTTCATGTGAACTTTTGCATAGTAGAATTTATACTGTGAGTTTTTATCGGCAGACTTTATAACGGAAAATACCACAGAAGTGTGTGTATGTGTTTGGTTTGCCTGAAAGGAGCTTTAGAGATCAGATAAGAGTGGGGAAGGCTAATAAAGTGGGAGAAATTAGTACATATTGTGCCACCCAGAGCCCTGGAGTGAGTGGTAAATGTGACTTTCACCCCAGAAAACTTGAGAGCAGAAATAATATCTGACTCATCCATTCCAGTGAGGACAAGTAACTGGAAATCTTCCGTCTCAGAGCCATAAGGTAGCAGGGCTGAGATCCTGATTTGATGCACATCAATTTCAGCATAACTGGCAAATGTCTGGAGAGTGCTTTGGGATTGATATGTATCACTCTTGCAGCACCGCCAGAAAGAGAGTCAGACAGTTATAGCATGGTCTTGGGTTCTGTGTGTGGTGTGTGTGTGTGTGTGTTTTCTAGCACTTCGGAGTTTTGTGACCACGACTGAATTTCTTATCTCTGAGTCTTCTTCTTTAGCTCTAAAATAGGAACAAAATACTTGTCCTTGTCAGTGTCATGAACCACACATGGAGTAATTTATAAAGACAGACAAATTTTTATAAATTTTAACTGTTCCACAAATATAAGGTAATGTTATTATTTGGCTTCTTCTTTCCTGTTGGTTTTTGGATTCCAATCGAATCCAGAGATAAATAGATCTAACCTAATGGGGTTGAGCCTAACAAAAATTGGTGCTCGGGATTATACATTTGTTTTATAATTTTCTAATATTAACATAAGTTGGCCAACTATCCTTGTTTGTGCAAGATTTTCTGGATTTTATCACTGAAAGTCCAATGTTCTGGTAAACCCCACAGCTGAAAGAAATCCTGGATGGTTGGTGACCCTACCTTGACTTTCTGATTGTCAGAATCTTACAGAGAAATGGCTTTTAATCTTTCTTATTGTTAATATGAAATATTCCTTTGGAAAGAATACCTTTGCCATTTGAGTCTATCCATTTATTTTTCAGAATATAAGTCATACCAGACTTTCAAACAAAACAGATGGCTAAACAGTATATAATACAGTTCATGTGCCTACATAATGACATAGGACTTAGACACAGAGGTCTATGTTCAGTTCCTTGCTCTGCCAGTTTGTAGGTATAGTAATCTCCATCCAGCACTTATTACACTTGATTGACATTATTTAACCATCTGTCTCCCTCATCAGACCTCAGCAGGAATCCAGTCATGTTCCTCTTTGATTCTGTAGCATCTAGCAGGCTGCCTGGCAGGTTGCAGACACCCGGGTAGTGTCTAAACTGAAATATGGAGCTTAAGATTCCACGGCTCAACCCTTCTGAGAGTCAGGTTTTTGATGAGCTATCAAATGTACATAATGAAATCTTCATGTAAGTCTCTTAGAGTTTAGTGAGGCCTAAATGAAATAAAATGAAAAATGTTAATTCCTTTTGTAAACTATAAAATATAATACAATTTAAATTTAAGAAAGGATTGACATTAAAATTTAATAGCTCTAACATTTAAATTTGTTAGTCTGCCATGACTCCTGGATTTTTTTATTTGGTCTTTGAATATTAAATTTGTGTTCCTAGACAAGAGTTTATGTCATCTATCTTATATATAAATGACCACAGGACAATGGAAGCAGTCTTCCTGTCACGGATACAGGCATTTATAAATTAATATCATCGTATCTAAATATTAAAAGAAATGTGGATACATTTAACTTCAGTCCTATGTATTTCCTGGAAGACTTTACTCAAGAGAAATCTATATTAATATTGTAATAGTTGCTAAGTCAATGAAACTGAAATGAATTATATATATAATTCACAGTTGTCCCGCCCACTGTATTCCTGTTTAGAAAGTCTTGCTTAAATGCTATCATGTCCAGCACTTGATTTTGGTAGCCAGTTGCTGGTACTATATTCTTATGACAATTCCCATTTAGTTTCTCTTTGGTTCTGAAAAATCTATCAAGAACTCAGAGCAGCTTCACTGATGTGGAAGATAGCCTTTGTCTTTGTATATAGATTAATTTAACTAAGTGATAATTTTTGGATTATCTTGATGATGGAACAGGAGGCTTGCTGGGGCTGGCCAGCAGACCCTGAGTGACAGATGAATGGATTACTCCAACACAATATTTGCTGTGAAGGAGAGGCTAAGGGACTGCCTGGTTAAAGGACCAGAGAAGCTTCGATTGCCTGGCTTACTAGGTATTTGTTGTACCAGCAATTTGAGATAAAGTTTATCTTTTAGATAAAATCAGTGGGGTAAATAATCTTGGGAGGACACACGTGTTTGTAGTGTCTTTTAAGCAAGGACACCCAAAAGATTAAGCATAAGGATTCCAGTAAACACCCGGGGGTCTGCTGGTGCACAGACTTATTTGGAAAGGTCAAGGAAGAATTAGGGGCACTGCCTTTGGTACTCCCTTAAGTCAGAATTCTGATAAACAGGGCAGGCAGCCTTCCATACACTTCCCTTTTCTCAGAATGTCCTCCTTACAAACTTTCCAACCAAGTCTCATGTGCTCCCCAATAGAAGCTCTTTAGTTTCTTCTTGCAGGATGCAATGTTTAGGATTCCCCCATCACTAAGTACTCTCCTTTTACAGTGATCTCAAGTGGGGCCCCAGACAGAGGAGATTATTCTAGAACCTACCATTTGCCCCTGGTAATTATACTACCTCCTTTCTGAGATAGTTGGAGTGAGAACATGGTGTTTGGAGTCCATAACTGGAGCTGAATTGAGCTATTCTTTTGTATTGTGCGCTCTCTAAAAAAGAGAACACAAGAGACCTGGGATATACTGGGAGGACTCCTAACATCAACCTGAACTTCAAGTTGTAAAAGCTCTAGTGGAGGGTAATGGGAATGAAGTAAAAACCAACATGGATATGGCCAGTAAAAGATAAGATGTGCTGACTTCCTAGGTCAAGTTGTTAGAAAGAAGGGACTAGAATATTCATTCTTTCATGCATTCATTCTTTTATTCAACAAATATGTATTTATTACCTGCTATGTATCAGGTGAGCTCTAGGCTTATAGCTGTGACTCTGATAGATCTTTGCTTTCATATAACTAGCATGTGTTTTTTTTTATGTGTTGTTGACTGGTTGGGGGACACTTGCTGTAGAATGTAGTTTGGCCAGTCTGCTTGATGAGAAATGGTATTTCATCATTGTTTCAATATTTATTAGAAATTCGTAAGGAGCTTGAGTCAATTTTTATATGCTTATTAGCCATAAAAAGTTTGTGGGTGATTTACTTGCTCTTATGCTTTTTCTGTTTTTCTATTGGCTTTTGGAATCAGGTAGGTCATGGTACTTCAGTATATAATGAAGTAATAATAGTATTACAACCTTAAAGAGAATGGGGGAAATGATACGAATTAAATAGAAATATAATTATGCCATATTATTAAGTAAAAATAGTGCTGAATGGTATGGAAAGTATAATTTCACTTCATTTTTCATTTGGATAATAGATATATATATCCTATATAATAAAAGGATAATATGCAAATCGACCAAATGGCAGAACAACCGGTCACTATGATGTGCACTGACCACCAGGGAGCAGATGTTCAATGCAGGAGCTGCCTCCTGGTTGTCAGTGTGCTCCTACAGGGGGAGCAGGCCTAAGCCGTCAGTTGGACATTCTTAGCGCTTCAGCGGAGGTGGAAGAGGCTCCCACCGCTGCCGCTGCACTTGCTGGCTATGAGCCTGGCTCAGGGCTTCTGGGTTCTGGCCTAAGCCATCAGTCAGACATTGCCTGAGGGCTCTCGGACTGCAAAAGGGCACAGGCTGGGCTGAGGGACTCCTCCTCCCCAAGTGCACAAATTTTGTGCACTGGGCCTCTAGTATATAAAGGGTGTCCCAAGAAGTAATTTTGATTGAAAACACAGGTTTATAACTGAAAATTGTAAATTTTTTATTGATTCATAAAATATACAGTATAAGGTTATGTATGGAATAGCATATCGGGTAAATGGCCTCCATGGCTTTGCTGGCACATACGCATTCTTTTGTTATTGCCTTAGCAGCCGCATTTTCGAAGAAGAATGGTCTGATGATGCCTCCAGCCCAAAATCCGCACCAAACAGTGACACGTTGTGGATGCATTTGTTTCTCAACAATCACTCATGGATTTTCTGAACCCCAAATGCGACAATTTTGTCGATTAACCAAGCCATCAAGATGAAAATGAGCCTCATCGAAATTCAGCCACATTTATGCAAAACTGTCATGGAAAATTTCCACGAAAGAGTGCATATGTGCCAGCAAAGCCGTGGAGGCCGTTTACCCGATATTCTATTCCATACGTAACCCTATACGATATACTTTATGAATCAATAAAAAATTTAAAATTTTTAATTATAAATCTGTGATTCAAAATTACTTCTTGCGTGAATTTTGGGACACCCTTTATATAGACAATATGAACATCTACTATTGAAAGGGCACTTTCTCTCCTAACTCCGATCTTTTTGCAATTTTTCCTATATATATATACACAATATGAACATCCACTATTGAAAGGGAACTTTCTCGTCTAACTCCTATCTTTTGAACTTTTTCCTATATCAGTTCTTCCTGTTCCATTATGTTCTATTATAGCTTCACATTCATCTGCACTGGATTATATTTCTAATAACAGCTATTATATCCAAGCTCTTATTAGGGCAAACCTGTTTGGTTGTTTGTTTTAAATCCTCACCTGAGGATATTTTTTTCCACTGGTTTTTAGAGAGTGGAAGGGACAGAGGGAAGAGGGGTGAGAGAGAGAAAGATAGAGCTAGAGAGAGAGAGGAAATCAGAAATATCGATGTGAGAGAAACACATCGATTAGTTGCCTTCAGCACACTCCCTGATCGGGGTCGGGGATGGAAACTGCAAACCAGATGCATGCCCTGGAATCGAACCCAAGACCCTTGGTGCTTGGGCCGAAACTCTAACCACAGAGCAACACCAACAAGACAGGGCAAACCTATTTTTTATTTACATGTCCTAGGTATTTCCTTATGATAAATAATTTTTTTGCCATTCACTATATATTCACTGAGAAATAGAGCTTAGAAGAGATCAATTGTTTATTTCTTTTTGAAACTCATGTTTTAGCACTAGCAAGTAGCATTATTTATACTGGAGCTTCCAGACATGGCTATGCCCCAGAATCATTTAAAGGGTTTTGTAAAACATAAATTCCCAGTCCTACCTATGCAGATTTTGATACAAGAAGTCTGGATGGGCTTTAAAATATATATTCTAAAAAGTCCTCCAGTTGATTTATATGCATGATAACTTTGGGAACAACTAATTTAAAACTTAGCAGAAACATTTTTTTAGAAAACATTTTCAATATATTTAAAGGTTTAGCTTCAAATATTTTTTTCTCCCCTTCTTCAACATGGACTATAATTTAAAATTTTTATTTTGGAAGTTTATCAACCATTTAAGGTATTTGATACTTTTATACTGGCATATAGTGAAATGTGGAAAATAATCCAAATATCTAAAATGTTCCAGTGTATGCCTGGAACATTGACCCCCAAAAGAGTAAGCATTGACTTCCTGAGATAAAAGAAAAGCAGCTGGTAATTCCTGGAATTTAAGTTACGGGCTTAATGAGAGTCAGGCCTAAAAGGAATTAGTTCCATTCTATCTGTTTTTTTCTAATGCCCTTTCAAAGAAGTTGGGTTTATTGATATTAGCTTCGGTTTCGCTTCTGGAGAATGAGAGAGATAGATGTGCACTCTTACTGTTGGATTCTCTGGAACTCCCCAGCACTCTTATTTTTAGTTGTGAGACACACTTTCCCCAGGGTTTCCATGGTTCCTTGTGTACACATCTGTTATCAGACTCCTCTCTGTGTTCCTCTTGGTAACAGTTACCTTTGCCTTCTCCATGTTGGTATCCCCAGCAAGGTGCCAAGCAATACAATCTCATCCTGAGTTCTTTGCAGTTACTCTCGCTTCTGGAATGCTTCTGATTTCCTTAGGCATGATGCTGGACAGTGTTCTACGGATACCCAGCTGAGATGTGTGGTCTTGTGGTCCCACATATGGAAGTTCTTAGAAGACAGTACATTTTCTGTCTTTGTTTTACCATCACCGCTCCTCGTGTCTGGTTTGTAGTAAGAACCGATGTTTGCTGGACTGAACTGAAAGTCTGCACACTAGAGAACATGTTCTATAACTTTTTAAGTTTTAAAAAAATACAGTTAATAATATAATGGGTGCAAAACTTATTTGAATTCAATAGACTCAGATTTTTAAAGATTGAATATTTTTTAATGAAATAAACTTCATTTCGATCTCCCAGGTTGCATTTTCCTTAAAAAAGCACAAGAAAGCCTGGCCAGCATAGCTTAGTGGTTGAACATTGATCTATGAACCAGGCAGTCATGGTTCGATTCCCTGTTGGGGCACATGCCCAGATTGCGGGTTCAATCCCCAATGTGGGGCATGCAGGAGGAAGCTGATCAATGATTCTCTCTCCCTCTCACTTCCTCTCTGAAGTCAAATATCTTTTTTTAAAAAGCACAAGAAAACTTCAATTTTTGGTTTATACTTCCTTTACAAATGAAAACAAATTATCAAATATTATTTAGGGTACATGAAAAAGATAGAATGCAATTTGTAAGAATATATTTAAAATAATATATTATTTTTCTTCAAAAGTATTTATTTTTTATATATTTTTTATTAGTTTCAGAGAAAATGGGAAAGGAAGAGAGAGATAGAAACATCAATGATGAGAGAAAACCGTCAACCTGCTGCCTCCTGCACGCCCCACACTGGGGACCAAGCCCACAACCTGAGCACGTGCCCCTGACCAAAATTGAACCCAGGACCCTTCAGTCTGAGGCCAACGCTCTATCCATTGAGCCAAACCTGCAGGGCTCAAAAGTAGTTCTTCACATTCAAATGGATGTATTTTAAAATATGAAACATTAATAAAAAGAAATACAGTATTAGTTATTTAAAAACAAGAGTCAATATGTCTAAACCATAGATTCTTCTCCATGTTAAGAAAACCAGGAGCTACTGAAGAAACCTGTTGAAAGACTTGTAGACCCACTGAAGCCAATGAACTTCTGGTTCCATTAAGTTTCACTTTGAAAATTCTTTATTTAAGGAACGTAGCTAATTGCATCTGTCATGAAACACTTAGTGCCAATACCCATCCAAAGCAATAAATAAAGAGAATTTCTGCTGAAGAAGGAAGTGATTGTTGACTGCTGAAATCTGGAATTAATGAATATTGGTAGGAATTAATGAATATTTGGTCACCATATCATCCAATGCACTGTTAATTATTTTAATGGTGTGGTGTAGTGTGGAGTCTGACAATTTTGAGGAAAAAAAAATAATTTAACATATTTTTAAATAGATAATCTTACAAAATCTAGTGTTTACTTTGGAAAGAATATACATGCAATTGTTAGTTTTAGTGCTAGGCATCTCTGATTAAATAAGAAAATCAATTAACCAATGGAGAACATATTCCAAGTACAATTTTCCAAAATTAAAATATTCAGGTGATTTTAATAAATAGTGTTAACTTAGGGTAATTGGGCATTGGATGCAAATCCTTGTTCCCCAACACAATATGTTGGCCAGTATCTTCACTTGATGGGGTTTACAGTGGATATTTTTCATTTACTCTGAGAATAAAATATCTCACTTAGCCAACAAATATTCTAAAATAAGAATTCTCATTGGGATATGAAATTCAGTTTCCCAAAATTAAGAGCAAATGCCCTTTAAATACTTGTGTGAAGTATTGAAGACGTGGATGTAAAATTTATCTTTGCAAGAATATTACTGAGTTCTTTCAGTGATTAGAATTACTTGGAAGTGGGAGGTGACCATTTCAAAATATAGATGCTTGATCCTAAAATCATGTAGAAGTTAATGGAAATGAGATTGAATGGATTTTAGTTTTTATATTTGTAACCAGAATGCATCTGCACTGTTTCAATGTTTAATTGCCTCTCTGTGGAACTGATTACGTGTCAATATGCAATCAAGTCTTCCCAGGATTTCTAAATTTGAAGTTGATTATAACATACTAGTGGCCTAGTGCATGTGTTCGTGCACTTTGAAAGGAAATTAATTAGAAGAAATGTTTTAGTATCACTATTCTTCCTTTCTCTATAATAGAAGTGTCAACCAAATTCACAATCGACAATGACAGATCAAAACACATGCGTGCGATTGGCGCTAGCAAGAGCTTTATATAAATCGCGCATGTGCGAGTCAACTTAGCCTTTTTTATATATAGAATTAATTTGCTTAATTAGACCTACTTTCTGATGTAGCTAAACTTTCTCCAGCCCAGTGAATCACCCCAACTTGTCTTTCAGGTAATTGTCAGCAACACAGAGTAAATATCAACATGAAGCAGATTATTATTGTAGATCATGCAGGGAGAACAAAGGGTAAAATATTTAACTGCAGCTGTGTTTGACTATATTCTGTGCAGTGAGAAAACCTGAAGTCATTTTCAAGGTCCAGCATTTCTTACTTTTCAGTCAGATCAAATTTCTAAACTTTCTAAATCTCCGTTTTCTGGCTAATGAAAAGAAAATAGGATTCCACCAAGTCTCCTATCTACCTACTCCTGGACTTCTGTGAGGATCAAATGAGATGAGGCATGAGAAAATACTTCACAGACATTTGGTTAAAGTGTGAAATGTTTGCACCTGGCTGGCTATAAAGCAAGTCATGTTCCTGAGCTGAAGAAACTGCAAGGAGGCTAGTTGCTAGGGAGAGGAAGCTAGGTGTTGCTATGTGACATCATTACTCAGTGCCCACAGTGACTATTTCCAGGCTGGGCTGGGCTATGGCCTGCATTTTGCACCCCATGGGGTCATGGCAGCATCGGCTGCGATTTGGTGGGCTGTCGCTCCAGGGTGGTGGCAGGGCCTGTGTCCCACTTGGGGGAAGCTGAGTGTTGCTTTGTGGGCACCAGGTCCATGGTGCCGTTTCTCTGTGCACATCATGGCAGCTCCTGCAATGAGCATCTTCCCCCTGGTGGTCAGTGTGCATCATAGTGACCAGTCGGACAGTCAGACACTTAGCGTATTAGCCTTTTATATATATAGATGTCATTGCCAGTTCCATCAGGCTAACAAAGCTACCTCTTTTCCTTGGTCCAGAATCTTAACATCTTTAGAAATGATGGTAATAGTGAGCAAGGCTCTTAGCTCTAACATAATGATTAGTTATAGTAACACAAGAGCCAAAATGGCAAGATAATACCAACAGCGTATGTGGTCATGTTGTAACAGTCCTTGCAGCTGAAAAATAATAATTCAAAGGCACATTTGTCTACATTTTTGTGGCATGTCATGGAAATTACATGGCATTGCATATGCTGACAACTCGAGATGATTACTGCATTTTTATTATGGAAGGGAGAAGAATCTTTGGCATTAGGGATGGGGAAAAGAGAATTGTCCCTCTCCCACAGCGCTTTAGGCTGGGAAATTTCATTTCTAATAAAGCCAGCATCGGGAATTTGTTAATGCCTTGCAACTTGGATGTGTTCACTGGGATTTTAAAATTTAAAGTTGTGGCCTTATTACAGATTTTGCATTACTTTGGGAGGTTATTACTTTCTCCGAGTGAACTGAGGTCTGAAGCAATGAATAAGGCAAATAGAAAGCTGTTTTATAAGATCATTCTTGGAATGTTCCTCTTATTTGAATTACTTCTGAAGTTGTTTAAAACCTGGCAGCTCCGGGGACTGTTGTCTGTTTACCTCCAGACAAGCCTCTGTATGGAGATGCTTCCCAGGGTCTACTTTCAGCCAGGATGGAATATGCCTTTTCCACGTTCCTAGAATGGTATCAATATAGTTTGAATCGTTTTGGATCCCAAATAACTAGATTTAGATATATTGCATCTATGATTCATACTACATTCCTGGAGAAAACACTTTGTCTGTTCTTCCTACAGAATACCTAAAAGGCCTTGAAAAATTGGATCCTAATGACTTTTTAAATGACAGTGATTTGTATTTTTCAGTCTTATTTCTCCTTTCAAATTATGAGATGTCCATATTACACTCCTAGTAGAATCTCTTAAGTGCTAGAAAAGTGCATGATTAAACTGTCTTTCTAATGGCCATCTTAGACATCATGGGTAATTTAAATTCATCTAGGTCTGACTTTAACACATGTGTGAATTAAATTTCATTAATTTAAATATTTTTCTTTTATTTTGCCTTGTTCTAAAATGATGTAAGGCAGTTAGCAAGATGCATACAAATAAGAACAAAAAAAGGGAGGGGGGATTAAAAGTGTAGATGAACAAATATGGGAAAATGAAGATGAGAAAAGTAAGAAGGAACTAAGAGTGTGATTAGTAAGCAAAGCATATGCTGTAAGGATGCTTTTTATTTCTAGTGGTAGGAAATGGTTACATCTTAAGTTTTCAGACAGACCTTGAAAACACAGAACTATGGTTGGTTAACTATCTCAAAGTGTCCATACAATAAGAACAAAGAAGTTACTCAGAAGAGCAAATAATTCTCCATATTGAATCTATGGAAATATTTTGATAGTATGTTCTCCAAAAGAAACTATAAACTGTGATGCAATGTGTTAAAGGGCTCTTTTAATAATACAAAAATATATTCAGAAAGATTTTTTAAAATAATGCCCTTCAGTCTGGGCCTGGCTGCTCTGAATGGTCAGTTCACTGTAATCCTTGGACCCTTCCAATCACTGGTTGCTTTGGTGATGTCATCAACAGCCTCTTTTGGAGACAGACTCAGGGCAGTGATCTTGGGGGTCAGGGCAGACGTGGCACTGACTCTCCTACCTGTGCGCCTTATATGACTTTGATCTAATTGGGATAGAACTTTGGGGGCATGGCGGAGGCGGTTGGTGTCAGATGAATGTGTACTAGTGACAACTGAAGAAGTTGCACCTATGCCCCTTCTGAGTCGAAAGCCAAAGGTGGATTTCCTTCTTTTTAGGGGTAGAATAACATTCATTGGACCTGAAGTAGTGGAGGCCAGATTTTTACCTGGAATATACAACAAGAAGATTTTGAAACTTTAATTTGTGGCTTATTTGAAAGAACTTGGGACTGGCTTGGAAAAGAGAATCACCACAAGTCCAAGGAGAGACGCCGAGAGCCTTACAAGACAGATTCTCTGGGCTCCTGGAGTGCAGTCTCCTATTTCTCATTGTCGTCGCAATTGGCTTTCTGGGGGAAAAAGTTGTTTTATTTTTCTTAAAATTCTAAGATACTACAATTTTAATTTGAGCACTCACAAAAATTTAATGAAAATAACAGAGAAGTAGCTTCCCTGGGCTCCACAAAGACTGAGCAGAGAAAAATGTACAATTAAAAAACAAACAAACAAATAGAAAACCCACAGATTAATTCGAAGCTCTTAAGGTCCCTCCCTTTATTAATGAAAAATGGGTGATCTATTATCAGTGCACAACACAGTTGGGCACAAAATTTAAGTCAAGGCATTAGAGGGTTCTGCTAACTCCCTGCTTAAATTTCAGTGGCTTTCAAGAAACCAGAGCAAACTGATTGATTTCTGGGTTGAATTTACTTGCCTCAAACACTGAGTTTAAATTGCACACACAGATGTCCAGGTGTGAGGTCTTTGTGGCTGGGGATTTTGGTGATGGTGGGAGACTACTTCTTCTGGGGATACTAATGGTAAAATATACCTCATCTGGAGTCCAGAGAATCATTCTATGGAAAAGGTGTCTGGAATTGCACAAAAGCATTATGTTGCTCTAAATCCATCTAACTTTTCCATTCCCTATAATAAGACGATATACTCCTTCATTACATTTTGGATTAAAAAGGCCCATTATTTTGCTACTTGGAATAATAAAACATTCAAAATGAAGATTTAAAAGTTGACCCTAATTGTTCTTGATTGCCTCAATTTCCCTGATGTTTTCTAGTTTCTATTCTGCCTGCAGAATGGTTGAAGATTTTCCTATCCTAAAGAAGAAAAAGTTTATCCAGATAAAATTACTTTTCAAATTACACCCTCTTTTCTTCTTCTTTTCATTCAATATGAAAGTTTGTAGAAAACTTATACATACTCCTGACTCATCCACTTCTTACCTCTTGCAATTTGGTTTTCCTTCCAGCAAATTCCTGAAAATGCTCCCATGAAGATCACTTCATAAGCTTTGGGCATCACCAAATTAATCTTCAACTTTGACTTATTTGGGGAATTTGATTGAGCTAATATTTCACTTAGCTTCCATTCAGTCTGTATTCTCCCAACTTTCCCCTATTTTTACCAAGATATTTTCCCTCTTCACTTTATTTCTTTATGGACTCTTCCCCTTGTGGTGTCTATTCAATTATCATCAATGTGGGTCAATTAAATCTCTGCATTTTTTTAAATAAAAATATGCATCTTTAGACTTTCCTTCTCTTCTAAGCTCCAAACATTCTTCTACCATTTGATCTAATTGTGCTACTAATATCTCAAGTATATGAAGTCTCAGATCAAACTTAGTGCATCACCCCCCCACCACCACCCCCGCCAATCTCTGTTTTGTTAGGAAAATGTCAATTTTCAGTTGGGAAAGCTAAAATTCTTAGATTACTTTTTGATGTAAGAAACGCTGATGCATTGTATTTAATTAGTTGCTGAGTTTTATTAATTATATAGGAGATGGCCTTTTCACGTGCCATAAGGAAGTTTGTCATAGAAGAGAAGCAAAATCTAGAACAACACATTTTTCTGAGTCATTGGGTCAAGGTTAGTAATGACCTAGTCTCTGTTCTGGACTACAACAGGGTTCAATTTGAATGCTTTAATGTGGCAGTATTCATTGGTATCACGTGGGTCCCTGAGTCCTGTATCAGGAAGGATATGGAAAGACTATGAGAACAATGATTTCCTGGGGAATTTGTCTGGCAGGAAACATAGTCTGCAATCAGGCCCCCATCTTTCCTAGATGGTGTATAGGCCAAGCTGCAGACTTGTCGGGAAACTAAAGTGGGCATTGGGCCCGGGAGTTAGGGTAACCAGGCAGGTTGGCCACAGAAATAGATCATTGGGATGGTGTAGCAGATGCTCATGTTCAAAGGACTAAACCTATTCCAGGAATAGAGACTATTACTCGCTCTTACTCTGTTATGAGGGTGGAACATACTGGGCATGCTATCATTGGCTTAGGTCTTTATGTTGTTGAGCTAGCAAAAGACAGGTCTTTAATTTCTATGAGACAAAGGAGACAGGAAGAACTATTTGTGCATGTTAAATCTCTCATGTCTCTGCTCCAACCCAATGTTCACAGTTACTAACTTAATTCTGACCTAAACTATTATTTATACTTTCAAACTGGATTCTTCCTCCACACTGTCTCCACTTCAGTGAAATCTACTTGACACACTCTGATTATTATTCCCAAAGCATAGTTAATTTACACTAATTCCTTATTCAGAATCACCCAGTACCTAACTACTTACTTCCCTCTTTCAAATATTTTCACTCTAACTTTTCTTTTTATCTGTGTCACCCATAATTTTCTTACTTTTTAGTTGGATTAAAATGTTCATTTATTTGCTTTCTAATCCAATAGCATAGCATTTTATATTCTAAAAATTATGATAGATTTTAGAGAAATAAAGATGATAAAAATCAAGTCTCTATTTTTTAATGTTTTTATTGATTTTAGAGGGAGAAGAAGGGAGAGGGATAGAGAGATAGAAACATTGATATTAGAGATCAATCAGCTGCCTCCTGCACTCCCCCAACTGGGGATCTTAGCCCACAACCTGGGCATGTGCCCTGATCCGGAATCAAACCAGTGACATCTTGGTTCTTGATTTGATAATCAACCACTGAGCCACAAACAGTAGTTTTTACCCAAGATGGAGGTTACTATGCCTCAGTTTTAATGCCAACGGCTGTTTGCCTTTATTTCCTTATCAACAGAACTCAAAGAATGAAATGAAAGGAGAAGCTTTGTAAAAGATTCTCTCTAAACCTCTCTGACTTGATTCACCCCATTTCTTTCCTGCTATGACAGAAATCTTCTGTTAGATTGTTCTTAGAATTTATTTAACAGCTACTAAATGTCAATGGTGTTGACAAGAAACAAGAAGTAGGATTAGCTTCTGTTGGAAGGGTTTCACATCCCATCCAAATAGCTTTTCAAGGCTGAAGTGGGGAATGTGCTTGTTATATTTGTAGGGCATAATAACCCCAAAATAACTGGCTTTCACTTGGCAAATTTTATCAAAACAATATATATTTTTTACTTGTTTTACTAAGTGGTTCATATATTTTGAAAATGATAACACATTCTATAAACCATTTCTTCAGGTAAAAATAAAATATTGTACTAACTAGGAAATTCACCAAGTAGATGATATTCCCAGCCAAAAACTACTTGGGTTTTTGCTGAAGCAACTGTTTCTACTAAAATATATACTTGTCAGCCAAAAATGCCAGTAACTAATACATTATAATAAGTAAATAAATTAATTAAATAATTAAATAACTAAATAAAATCTACTCAATCAATAAATAATAATACAACAATTAAAAAACTGCCAATATAGGCAGTATAATCACCATGTAAAATTAACCTTTTTTCTGAAGAATTTAATGTCAATTATTTTTATAGATCTGAAATAAATCAGACAGGCAAAAAACTGTGTATGAAATGTTTGATTACAAGTTACCTTTTTGACAATGTTATATCTATACTTTTTCTCTTAACCTCATAGGAGCTAAAAATATTGAATTATATGTAAAATAATCAACTTTGCATAGCTACTTATATTACAGTCTCTTTAAAACTTGAGATATTAATACAAATCCATAAGCACTGATAGATAGTTACTTGGTTAAAAGTGGGAATGATTGAATTGATATGTGTGTGATTCTAATGAATAGAAAGCTCCAAGCTGAGTAGCACAGTGCAGAGTAGGTTCTCTATAAGTTGCTTTTAGTGAGAGGAAACATACTACAGAATTTTTGTAAGATGAAATTTTTAAAAATAATGAAACACTAGTTGGGAGAAAAATAAAATATGTGACATGAACATGTGGCATCCATTTTGTTGGTAGGACATGTGAAAATGAGATTTAATGTACCCTACATTCATAAAAACAAACATGGAAACTTCTTACCTGGTATTCCATTGGGAATTGATTAAATATGGTTCAGATCAGCCTTTTGCTGGTCAAGAGAATACTTTTATTGAATTCCAATATTTTTCCTTAATTTGAATAATTATTAAACAAGCTTCATAATTATAAACAAGCCTTACCTCTTATTCAGAATCTCACTTGTCCAACATTTTTTTTTAAAATATATTTTATTGATTTTTTACAGAGAGAAAGGGAGATAGATAGAGAGTTAGAAACATCGATGAAAGAGGAACATCAATCAGCTGCCTCCTGCACATTTCCTCCTGGGGATGTGCCCGCAACCCAGGTACATGCCCTTGACCTGAATCGAACCCGGGACCCTTCAGTCCACAGGCCGACGCTCTATCCACTGAGCCAAACCGGTTTCGGCTTGTCCAACATTTTTATTAATACCAAAGTTTCTACTCTTTTCTCCATTCACCAGGATTATAGCTATTTTCAGAAAATATTCAGTTGTACTTACCTGACTTATATTGCATTAATTACATGAATAAGATAAAATTTCTTTAAAATATACACAACATCCCTAGCCAGTTTGGCTCAGTGGGTAGACTGAATGGTCCCAGGTTTGATTCCTGTCAGGGTGCATGGCTGGGTTTTGGGCTCCATCCCCAGTGTGGGGCGTGCAGGAGGCAGCCGATCAATGATTCTCTCTCATCATTGATGTTTCTATCTCTCTATCCTTCCTCTCTGAAATCAATAAAAAATATGTATATGAAAATAAAATATACACAACAGAACAAAAGATAATAAAAATTATGACCAAATAGAGCATGCTGCATCAGATCTAGAATTCAAACACACCAAAAAGGGGAAATTGTGTCTTAATGCACAAGCTAACTGGTAAATATTTATAACAAGCATAACCTCTGAGATTATGTGTATGTATTCTTATAAGCAAACATAAATAAATTATTGATTCTTGGAGAAAGAATATGTCTTAAAGTTGGCCATGCAAGTAAAGCCAAAACAAATAACACTGACTAAAAGGAGGTGGGCTGTGTGTGACTGGAAAGTATATATAATGCTGTAAAATAGCTCATTGATTCTCAAGCAAGACATGCGTGATTTGAATGGACTGAAGATAATATTTGCTTGACCTGGACTGGGAGCTCAAGTTAAAGGTTATGTATTCACTGACTTATTTATCCCAAGGCCTTGTTACGGTGTTAATGCTTTGCATGGTGCCCTCACACAATAAGTGTTGGGAGAAGGCTTTCTGGGTAGTTCATGCCGTGAATGCCTTTTGGTGACACATTGTCAAGTGCTGTGTTAGTCAACCTTAATGAGCTCCTCATCTATAAAGTGGAATTCATGATACCTACTTCATAAGGATACTGTTTGCATTAAGTGAGTACATACATATGAAAAACAAAACAGTATTTCAGAGCAACATGACTCAGAGCAAAGTGTGTGAGTCTTATCATTAGACAAACAAATTTACACTTGGCCAGAGAAAAATTGGGTTATTATTGGTTTGCATGAGAATCGCTAGTGTTTTTTGCCCCTTGATGCTGGGTTTGGCAATAAGGATGTTTTTGTCCGATGGAGTGTTAGTGGAAGTGTCAAGGCCATGAGAAGCAGTGTATGTTCCCACTCTTTCTTTTGGGCTTTTGCATTTGCAGGAGGAAAACATGTCCATGTTAGTCTGCTTTTTCAAAAAGAATGAGAAGTAATATAGAGAAACTGGAACCCAACCTTTAAATTGGATCCAAGTGGTTGATTCTAGCTAAGCCACAGCTTATCTTTAGAAAAGTGATAAGTAAACGCTAGTTACTGTTGGCTAGGGAGGACTTTAGTAGAATTGCTTGTTACTTAGCACTATCTTAGCACTAGTTGACTACTATATGGCTCCAATCAATTATCTTGATTGCAGAATTTGTTTTCTGTAAAACTGTTTACATGGTTTTACATTAAATTTCTAAACATGCCTGAAAGGTGGTGGCTACAGTGCTTTCTCTGGACATTTATGGAATCCATAGACTAAGAAGCAAGATATATCTTAACATTAAATAAGGTGCCTTAGCATAATTTTGTATTTTTGCTAAGTAGTTGTATATACTTCATTATATTTACTTATAAATATGGAATGCAAATAGACTAATTTTATATCTAGCTTATCTCTGCGAATCTATGAAATTTCCCTATGACAGGCATAATCCACCTCTTAAGGCACACCTGCTGACTTAAGGCAAGAAAAGATTTGCCCAAAAGTCTGGGCTCTCAAAGTCTTCGAGGCCTCTTTATTAGAAGAGATCCAGTGTGTTGGCTTAGTTATGTGGCTGAAATAAGGGAATAGGGGTGATGGGGAGGGCTTTCTATCTTCACGGTGCTTACGTGCATAGCTTTAACTTGACAGTGTCTGCTTTCCCTATGTATATAGCATTGAGATAGGCTGGAATTAAAAAAGACCCCAAAATAGAAGGTCAAAGAATATACAATATGCTTTTTTCTTTCTTATGTAATGTTTTTGAAATGAGCCACTCTCGAAGGGAGGAAAACTGATCCTCATGGTCACTGGTGCAGACCTTTTCTTTGAGATGGAACTCTGCCATTACATAGGGTGCTGTCGTCATCCATATGGTTAAAACTAAGTGACGGATATGCTCAGGTTTCAGCCAGTGGAAGAGAGAAGAGAAAGCAGAGGTGCCCCTACAGTTTTAAGACTCCTTCCAGAAAGTGACACATATCACTTTTGTTCATGTATTTAAGAATTTAGTCACCTGATCCTATCTAACTGCAAAGGTCCTGGGAAATGCAGTCTCCAGCTCGGAGCCAAGACCTCAGCTTTAGCCCTGGTATCATGAAAGTCTACAACGTGTACAATATGTTGGGTGAAAAAGGGTCTCCTCAGTCTCTTCTCTACTAAAGAGAAGACCCTTTCACTCATGCTGTTGCTGTTTCTACTTTGCTCCTAATCGCTGATGTAAATTTTCGAGATCATATGTACAGAGCTCTTATTTCAATTCTCTATTTTCTAGTAGTGTGACATTGGACAAGTTACTCTGGAGTACAGATGCCTTATACAGTATCTTTAAAATGGGAATTAAAATATTCATCTTGTAGTTATAAAATGTAATAAAATGTTTGCAGGAGCACTTGGAACAGGGACCGGCACTAAGTAAGCATCTAGCAGATATATCCTAAAGAGGCTGTAGCCATTGTACAGCTTTTGTTGTCATTGTAATGGCCAGGGACACTCGTCATTGGGAGGTACTACTAATGCTGTTGCTGGAGGGAAGCTGAGATCTGGATTCCCACATGAATGAGATCCCAAGAAGGAACTCCCCCTTCCCGCACACACCTTTCCCTGGCTGCTCCTCGTACCATTCCCCAGAAGGTCGGGCAGATTTGCTGCGTGACATATTGCATTGGTCGGCATGAGCCTCCATAGCTGCTCACCTGTCCTCAGAGCGTTGCTCTTCGCCGCTCCCCGACACCTCCTCCAATGGTATGAAAGGTGCCAGGGCAAGCCATGCAATTCTCTGCAAGGGTCAGCTGGGCCTCCTTGTGACAGAAGAGGATCTCTTCTTGCAGAGCCTCACCAGTTTGGCTTGGTCAACCCCTGACCACCCAATAGAGTTCTGTGGTCTGAGACATTCCAAAGCAGGCCTTTGCGGTCATCTTTCCAACAGGCCTGGGCAGGGGCTCTCCCACTCAAATATACTCCCTGTCGTGCCTTCTCTCTCAGGAGGTTGGATGGGTTTTGTGTAGGCTGCTGTGGGGACTGCCATCCTAAATGAAGGGAAACTCAGCCATTGGTTCACTGGAAAGTTCCTGGCCGATATGATAGCACAATCTGGTGGGTGGAAATTATCTTATGCTTTTTACCGGCATTGAGTAAGTATAGTCAAGCTTACCACTCGCTTCCCCAACAGACGCACTAGAATTGAACTGTCCAGTACAGTATTGGACCATGTGTGACTAGTGAGCTCTTTAAATGTGCTGAACATTTAAATATAATTGAGATGTGCTGACATTTTAAACATACTCCTTGTTTCAAAGGTTGTTTAGTATGAAAAAAATTAATATCACGAAATAATTTGATGTGGATTATGTTTAAAGAATATTTTGAAAATATTGACTTAAAATACATTGTTAATTTTATCTTCTATTTTTACTTTAAAAATGTCACTACTAGGAAATTTAAAATTATATATGTGGCTCAGATTATATTTCCATTGGATAGAATTGTAGACTGTGGACCCAAGCCATGTAGGGTTATAAATTTCAACTGTTTTTGTCCCAGGAAACTTTAAGAAATAGGCAGGTATTTAGAAAGGACATGGTGGAAATGTAATTTGCAAAAGCAAGATGTTTGAAAAAACTGTTGACTACCACTAGCTGACTCTAGGAGCTTTATTATCATTGATCAAAACCACAAAGAGGGAACATTACAGTTAATGGTACCTGGCGCTATATGAAGTATTATTAAATTCTGTAAATTTCAAATGATGTCAATCTTTCCATAAGGATGACTCAAATAAGAAGATAATTTGGATGACTCAGTAGCCCTTAAAAACTGCAAATTAGAAATGATGAGATACAAACTTCCAACATTAACTGTCAAAACATGTATTTTTGAAATACTTTTGTCACATACTTAATCTTAAATGTTTAGTAAGAAATAAATAGTGACAATGTCTAAGCAAGTCAGAAAGATTCTAATTAGTTGAGGATATTTCTTTATAGTTACTCTCTCTTCATACTATGATGGATAAAATAACTACTTTGTCAAATTAAGGGAACTCACATACGTGGGACTCTGGTTCTGAACTGAAATCCAGTAGATAGAGGGAGGTCTATACTAGTAGGCTGACAGTTCTTACAGGTAAACACTAGGGGTATTAATCCATCAACTTTTAGAAACCTGATTTCTTGTGATCTGTGTCTGTATCAGTGAGACACAACCAGAAATGCAGAACTACTGGGTGCTATATTCATCCAGCCATTCATTTATGTATTCATATATTTATTTATTCATGTATTGATATTAAGGGATTTATTACGGGGGTTTGACCTTATGCAGTTGTTGTGGGAGCTGATTAGCAGAAACTGTGAGGCTGTTGTTCTTGTGTCTGATACTAAAGCTTGAAGGATAAAGGAAGATAATGTAATGTGGAGGGGAGCAGGAACAAGCTGCCTTTCACCTGGATGGCCCTTCATCCTGGGCTACACACACACACACACACACAGAGAGTTGGAAGAAGAATTTAGTGGAAGGTGGAGCAGTTGTGGCCCTGGCTCTGTCTCACATCAACAAGGTGGCCAAAGGCTAAGTGCTGGTTTGTGTGACCTCCCACAATGGCTGTGGCTTCACTTCCAGCCTCCAAATCTGCATCTCTGTGGCTCATGGAAGGAAAATATGGGAAATGTAGTTCAACGTTGCCAAGTGGACACGATGCAAAGCTGAGTGTCTCTTCAACGTGTCCTTTTCTGTGCTTTTCAATCTGTCCTCTTGTATAATGTCACCAGGTGCATGTGTATAGCCTTGCTTGTTTTTCTCTTCTCTTTTTTATATTTTCAACACATTTGTATTGTTTCCTTGGTGTATTTCTTTTTTGTTGCTATTTATTTTTTTCTCTGAGATTTATTTTTGCCTTTCCATATCTTTGCCTCTTGGCCTCTTGCCTCATGTATTTCCTCTTTTATGACCAAGAGATTCAGTTGCATTAAAAAATTTTTAAATTCCATTTAGTGAATGTATTTTTATGGTCTCTATTCTTATGTTCAAAAAGACTACAGGGCAACTTAGATATCTTTCTAGAAAAAAATCAACTTTAAAACAAATTGAATGACCCTAGATTAATGTTTTATATGAGAAAACAGTGCTGGTAGCAACAATATAATCAACATTAAAAGGAAATGATGCCACGGTTTAATGGATGCCTTAGAGCAGTTCTGACAGCTGCTGAATGTTACCTCTTGCCACAGCAGCATTTAACCAGTACTCCATCGGGTTTTTAAAGGTTATTTATTACCTCACATCACTGTTACGTATTTTTCAGAAGAGAGATTGCCACAGGCATGTCAGAGCTGATAGCCACCACTAAAATAAGGGATCTCCAGAAAGTTTTATTTTCCAAGCAATTTTCTCAGAGACTATTAAAAACCATTATCCATTTGTATCAATTACCCAATTATTAAACAGAAAGTTGCCCATGTGGATGTGTTATTGTTGTCACACTCCCATGTGGACTCGATCAATGGGCTGTTTTCTCTCTATAACCTAACAGCATGGGACTATGGGTTTGGGGCAGGGTTATTTGAAAGCATCACGTGTTGTTTAGTGTGTGCTGGGACATTCACCAACAGAACAGCAGGGAGCAGTGGACACTGAGGTGGAGAAAAGGAAATATCAGGATAGGCAAGATGGGAGCGTGCAAACACATTGTCTCTGCTTCTCAGCTTCCTGCTGTGTGTCTGCAGAAAACCTCACTGGTAATTAGTGAGCAGTGTGTGGGTCTTGCTTAGCTATGTGGGTTTCGGCCCTTTCTGGGCAGGAAGGAGTAATGGATCTCTCAGTACAAGATATAGGACCGTTTGTGACAGCTTGGCTTTTCTCTCAAGTAACTACACATGAACTCCCACAGTGCACGCGCACCAATCACAAACCACAGATTGCATAAAGATGAGTTATCATGATAGTATTGGTATTTGACATTGGCACAGAGTCTTAGAATTGACAGTGTTTTCACGTATCTTACCTCAGAGTGAAGAGAATAAAGATAAGAACCAGTCACCGGCAGTAGGCGGAAAAGTGGAGAGAGTGACTAGGAAAGAACTAGACAGTAGGCCAGGGAGACAGTGCCTGTGGACGGGAACCCCTAGAAGGCATGAAACAGAGAATGGCAATTAACTGGGGGAACCTGTGTCTTATCTCTAATCTAACAACCCCTGCTGGCAAAAAACGCCTTGAAAAGAGATGCAGCAGATTGGAGAGTGTAGAGATTTCACAGTCTAGATGCCAAATTTAGTGAAGAGCATTTGGAAAAAATTAGTACAAAGACTTCAGAAAAGGACAGCTGTGCAGGCTGCTTTTACCAAGTTCATGTCAACCATGGCCTGAAAACAAACCTTGGGCCTTGCGGGGCTGGAGTCACTGGTGGAGGCCCACGTGTGTTTCATGTGCTCTTTGGCCATGGGATGGAAGAGGTGGACAATCAGTGGGCTGTCACCTCATTCAGCATTCAGGATCTTGAGGTAGGGTGGGGAGGAGGGTAGGCAATTGAAGCAGCCTGCCAAGGGACCTGAGCCCGGCAACGCAAACACCACAATGGTCCAAACTGACTTCCCCAGCACCGCAGACATATGACTCTGGCTGGATTGCCTTGAGAAGTGTGAGCAAACACCTTGCAGGTCCCCCCACCCTAGATGGCTGACATCAATAGGGAGAAAAGGATGGACATCACTTAGTTCCCCAGCGGTCGCTCTTGTGTAGATTAAATGTCATTTTTAAAATTTAATTTGTGGTGGTTATATCAAAGCTAAAATGCCTTTGATCTTGGCAATGAAGTTGTTCTCTCTTCTTCAGGGTTGGCACATTCATTGCTGTTCTCTTGGGAGTCTCCAGGCATCCTTAACAAGTACACTTGGATATTCAAAGCAATGGCTTTCTGAAACTTTTTTCTGATTTGCTATGACCTTGTCTATAGTGTGGGTTTCCCTGATGCAATAGCGGAGAAAATAAACAAGAAGTACACACCTTCAGTTCTGCCCCTGCCCCTTAACATAGCATCAGAACTGGGCTGGTGTTTCCTCGTGTTCAGCAGGAGGCGATCCTGCTGGGTGGTCTTCAAGTCTACTCGAGTTTTTAATAACATGTGACAGAAGCAAGCTCAATGCCTTCGGTTAGACTTTCTTTTTGTAATAAGCACTTGCTTCTTTCCTCTAAACTTACCAGCAGATTGCTTCAACATTTTGGAAGCCTCCAAAACATAAACTTTACTCACATATGAAGAATTTTGAAGAGATTTGGACGTGTCTCTTAGAACAAGTCAATAATCCCATGAGAGGAGAAGGTACCATCACACAGCTTGTCTGGGTGGATGTTGGGAGGCATGGACAAGGTGTGGTGTTACAAGGCTGTGACACAGAGATGAGCTGGCCAAATGTGGGGTGTGATGCAGAGACGAGCTGGCTGCTATGTCGTGGCTGGAAAGGGTCTGGTTCCAGGGTGTGTGGTAACCAATCAGGGTGCTGACCATTGACTGTCACTGCAGAGCTATGTGAAAGCCATGCCCTGTGAAACTTGGGGATCAAAGACCCAGCCCAGGGGACACGTTGCCTTTCACCCTGGTAAGCTAGTGCCACAGGCTGCTGGGGCAACAGTGAAGATGGTGTCACAGTCCCATGTTCTCCAGGAAGAGTCTCTCAGAAACATGCTCTTAGTGGAAGCCAGTCGTATACTAAACTGCTTAAGACAGATCCCTGGGAGGTTTATAATGAGTTTCACTGTGGGAAGGTGTAAGTTCTTTCGATATCAGATATTATGTGGTATCTTTGTACGTGCTGATTAGGTTGTGTCTACAGCAAGGCTCCTTTAATTGAAACCTACAAAGGAGAGTAAGAAAAGGTTACAATATTGCTTATTCCTTCATTTCTTTTGTCATCACAATGCTAAGGAACAGTAAACAGTTAATTTTAATCTGATCCGACTGTTTGGGGCCTACCCATTATTTCAAGGATCAGCCTTACTTGGATTTGGTTCATGTGTTCAGTCTTGTATTATGCAGTTTAGGGAGGAGAAAAAAGAAAACTGAATAGGCATATTCTTGAATTATTTGCCAAGTTATCTGCAATCATAATTCTGTTGTTTTCTTATGACCATGCTCATTATTGCCAATACCTTCACCACCAGAGGTCAGTGCTATTAACATTAGGGGACATTTCTTTGTAGTTGTTTTCTTTGGCTCTGTAAATCATAGAACATATTATTAGCAAAATTTTTTAATTTTAAAATGGGCATGATTCTTATTTCCTCTCATTAAAGAGGGCAGTAACAAGCCAGTGCCCCTTCTCAGCCGTTTTTTAAAGTAGACCACACTTATCTTTGCTGGCTCTGATATTTCAGCTTTGCCCTGCTGACTTCCCCAACTCCAAGGACCTCACATGGTGGTGCTTCTGCCCCACCCCCACCCCATTTCATCACAGCAGCCATTGTGTCTCGATTTGACCTATGGTTCTTTTGAAGATATTCAAAAGTATAGTATAAAAAAAAGAATAAGAGCAATGAAAGCAACATGATTATAGTAGACAGATGGTGCTCCCACCATCTGTCCCACACTCCAGTGCTAACCTTCAGTAATCTATGTGTATTCACATAGGGATTTTTTGAATTCTCAGAACCTATTGACATCATATGATCAATCCACTTATGAGGTGGAATGAGAAGCCCTCAAATCCCAGCATGTTGTACTTGGAGTCCTTAGTTGAACCTCCATAAGGGATGATTAGAAAATGTTCTCAAACTGGTGCCTCAGAGATGTGCTGCCCTTTTAGAGTTAACTAAGCCTTCAATTTATAACTTGATTATGAAGATAGCCTATTTATTCCTGAGTATCTGTCTATTTTTTCTTATTTCTCTTTTATAAACATCATCTTATCTTCTAACTCAGTCTCTAGATGTCCCATCATAGGAGTTTACAGGTATGGGATATCAGGTATCAGGTGAGATTATTCTACAGAAAAGTTTTAACCAATAAATCTAAGAGTCATTTCTGATTCCTCTCTTTCCCTCATCTGCACACCTCACATGTAGGTAATAGGAAAAGGTGATATTCTTTATTCTTAGATTCTCCAGGAAGGAGAATCTAAACAAGTGATTTAAGTGCTAATACTGTAGTGGCAAGTGAGACCCAAGGAGATGGAGAGAGGGCCAGGTAAGCAGGGAAGGAGGAAGGACAGAACAGAGGTGCATTATGAAGTTGGAGTTGGCCACAGCTATAGACATATAGTTATTTGAGCTCCTACGCCTGCCTAAAGAGTCATATGAAATGCACTCAAGATTACCAGTGTAGGGGATAGAAGGGGGATGGGAAATCCATCAGCATACATTTCCCATTAGTTTTAGGTTCATTTCAGAGGTTGATAATTTTGCAGTATTTTCAAGTTACACGTTTGTGAATGCCAAGAGAATTCACATGGGTTCACTACTATAATGTAATTTTTAAAAAGCTCCTGGGCAGAAAGTAAGTGACATGTGGTACAGATCTGAGGGGGGAGGGACCATCATGTTGTACCAGCATGAAGCCCATTGGTCAGAATAAGAGATAGGTGAGGCCAAGAGTACCTGCATGGTGTAAATAAATGTTTAAACATAAGGAAAGCAGCAACATAAAAATGGAAGACAGAAGACACAGCAAAACAGAAAATAATTGAACAGTGCAACCTTATACAACACAATTCACCTCTTGCATACTCAGACCCTTTCACTGTGAAATAAAGAAGTTAATGTTGCCTGAACGTTGAAGTAATCTGGGTATCTGTAAATTAATAATGCCTGGATCCATCCCCAGCTATTGCAATTTAAATAGTCTCTGGTGCATCCTAAGTATTGGGATTTTCTAAAAATATATTTTTTATTGATTTCAGAGAGGAAGGGAGAGGGAGAGATAGAAACATTAATGATGAGAGAGAATCGTTGACCAGCTGCCTCTTGCATGCCCCACACTGGGAATTGAGCCCGCAGCGCAGGCATGTGCCCTAATTGGGAATTGAACTGTGACCTCCTGGTTCATAGGTCAATGCTCAACTACTGAGCCACACTGGCCAGGCAGTAAAGGGATTTTTTAAAACTGTCCAGGTGATTCTAATATGTGGGCAAGATTGAGAATCCCCACCTAGAATCTCTAGAGTGTCACTCAGTTCTAAAGTGTTATGATTCTAGCTGCTATTTTAAAAAATTCTAAGCAAAAATATTTTTCAATCAACTTCTTCAGCCAGCTATGTTTTGTAAGAACTTTCAAACTCAGTGAATTTATGCTTATATTGGTCCATTTGGGAAACATATCTCAAACAGATGATTGTGGATTCCTCAATATTAGACAAATTATAAAATAAATTAATTATTTCCATTAGACTTTGATTGCTATGTTTTTGTTTCTCCAGAATAACTCTGTTGCAATTTCTATTGACTACAGAGTATCATTCTTCAGAACCTCTGCCTGGTGATCTTTCTCCTTGCCAAATTCTTTTGGAGAAATTGTTAACTGGAAATTCTTTTTCCTATTTTGCAATATTTGGACTGATTTTTAGTTATTCTTCTCTAAAAATATGAAATACTAAGCAACTATAAAAATTTAAAAAATATAAAATATATGTATGGTTTAAGGAAGGAAGATACCAAAAAACAACAACAACAAAAAAAAACACTCGTGCCTCCACTACCCACCTTAGTAAAGAAAGTTACTAATATTCCCTGTGTGTATGCCTTTGCATCCTAATTTATTCCATTACTACTACTCAGAGGTGGTCAGTATCATAAATATTATATCTATGATTCTCTGGCTTCTCTTTTAACTTTATATGTTAGCAAAACTTAATGCGTAGATCAGTATTGCATATTTTTGAACTTTATATAAATAAGTAATATTATGTGAATTCTTCATCATCTTATTTTTTAGTCTTAGATTCATCTGACATTTACTTAAATTGCTGTAGTTGCAAATTATTCATTTTTGCTGCTGTATGGTATTCTATAGTGGGACTAACGTACAATTCATCTATTTGTTTAGGTTAGGTAGATAGAAAATGACCTTAAAACATCGAGTGGCTTATTTTTTGCTCCCATAGTGTCTGATGCAGATGTACCTTGTTGGGTAGCTCTCCTTCTGTGTGTCCTCCAACCACTGACCTCAGGGATCCTGGCTCCTTCCAACTGAGTGCATCACCATCTTGCAGTCTTGGATTGCAACATAAAGATGGGAGTGCGGGTGTGGGCACTGTGACTGTGCAGGTGAGTGAGCAGAGCGAGAGATGGAAAAGGACATAGAGACACAGGGAGAGCACATGGGGGACAAAGAAGGACAAAGAGAAGGTTACTGCGTGAGGCATGTATGACCATTACTAAAACAGATGCACATATTCTCTACGTTTTCTACAGAATTCAGTTACATGGTCCCATCTAAATGGCAGGAAGATTGAAATATGTAGTCTTTCTATGTGCCTAATATGAAAATAGCATAACATATTTTCTGCTATACCATAAAAGCTTGATGAATGTTTAAATTGTTTTTTTCTATTACAATTGAACTTCCATAGATATTTTTATGTCTCTCAATGTCCATGTGCGAGAATTTCTCTAGTATAATAGTTTTTCAAAAGTTTTTAACCAGGAGATATATTCTACATCATCTCCCATAAATATTTAAAACTGGGAGAGAATTTTCACCAAGAAAAACTTATTGATATGCTTTAAATAAATTTGCCAATTTAGAACTCTCAATTTCTAATATTTCCAATCTGTGTAAACTTTAATACTAATTCTCTTCAAGTAGAAAGAACTAAAAGCTAATGCTGAAATGTTACCTTTTTATTTTTGAACAAAAAATAACATTTCCTGCCGAAACCGGTTTGGCTCAGTGGATAGAGCGGCGGCCTGCGGACTGAAAGGTCCCGGGTTCGATTCCGGTCAAGGGCATGTACCTGGGTTGCAGGCACCTCCCCAGTAGGAGATGTGCAGGAGGCAGCTGATTGATGTTTCTCTCTCATCGATGTTTCTAACTCTCTATCTCTCTCTCCCTTCCTCTCTGTAAAAAATCAATAAAATATATTTTAAAAAAAATAACATTTCCTTTATTTTTAACATTTTGAACTTAATAGTTTCCCTAACTTTCCAAAAAACACAATATCTATGATGAAGTTAACGAAAACATTACTCCCTTAGAAGCAAATCCAGAATTCTAGCACATTTTTGTAAATAGCAAAGAAGTAATTTACTGTATAGTTTTATAGAAAAATTATTTAATTAAAACAAGTTTACGTGTTGACACTTTTGGTTTAACTAGAATAATCTGTTCACATTTTAACTGTACTAAGGACCAAACAGATATTTATAGCAAGATTTTCCTCAAAACACTGGGTTCTTGTTCTATTGTAAAACCTTGCAAAATTTAAGTTCCAATTATTGAAATATTTCAACTTCGTATGTATCAATGAAAAGCAAATTACTTGAGAGGTCAAAACATACAATGAATGCCACAGGCAAACACAAGTATTAAATGCCTTTTTTCCATGTTCATGGTTTCAAAACAGAAGTGTCTTTTAGCTATTAAAAAACACTAACTGACCTACTCAAATGCTCTTGGAAATACTATTTGTTAAAAGTTAGCCTTAAATCAGGATGTTAACCTTGGTTCACCCTGATTTAGTCCATATGTGTTAATGTACATACTATCAAAAAACACTCCTTTATTTTGTCTACTGACACAGAGCAACTAATGTTTCCACTGTTGGCAATCCTATCACATGTACAACACAGAAATAAAAATTCCCTTCCAAGATAGCCATGTTTTCAAATAGATTAGTTTCCTTATGTATATTTACTTTTATTTACTGCATAAGTATCATGGGTTGTTTTCCAATAAAAAAATACTACTTAAGGATTTTCTTAATGAGTGTGTCTTTTAAAAAATTTAGAAATGTCTCAAAAATAAACTTTTATAATTTAATTTTTAGTTTCAGCTACTAGTGTCTATAAAGGATCGTAGATGGCTACTTCTAGTTGTCCCCTTACAACTACAAGAGGAATGAATTTAAAGCTATGCAACTTTTTAGTTGCAGGCATAAACACATAGTTCCTTAGACTCACTGAATATAGCAGAGGCATGTCACATCCCAATAAAATTTGAAAGATGCAATTGCTATAATTTTATGTCATCTTTAAGAGGTTTGTTTTTGTTGGTTTACTTTGTGTAATAGAGGAAGATCTTTCTCAACTTTCTTTGCTGTTAAATCTACAGTACATAGAACACTCTCTGGCATACACAAGGGCTCAGTGGATACTTGTAGAATAAATGAAACATGTTTTTTTCTCTTTTTTAAATATATGTTTTTATTGATTTCAGGGAGGAAGGGAGAGGGAGAGAGAGATAGAAACATCAATGATGAGAGAGAATCATTGATTGGCTGCCTCCTGCATACCCCACACTGGGGATCAAGCCCGCAACCTGGGCATGTGCTCTGACCAGGAATAAAACCATGACCTCCTGGTTCATAGGTCAAAGCTTAGCCACTGAGCCACACCAGCTGGGCAAGCATGGTTTTTATGATAACTCAAACAAGTTACTAACACTAAAACTCGTTTATGTGTATTTAGAAAGGATGTAGTTGATCAATTCAAATATATTCTGTGTCAACAATTTTATAAACAATGACAGCATTGTGCAGAAAAGAAAAGCAAACAAAAACCCCACCTTTCTTGAAGTTCCCTTTGTTTGTGTTCAGGCAGGTGGAGGATGGAATGGGGAGAGGACCAATAAAAGTTCATGTTGTATAGAGAAGGCGCAAAACTTTCCTCCGTAGGCTCGGGGCAGCAAAGGATTCCTAAGGAGGCCAAACATATGGGGCATGTCAACATTGAAATTGGCAATAGAAAAAAATTATCAAGATTGTTTCTGAGACAAGGTGTTTAAACAGAGAAAATATAAGGACTAAAGTTATGAAGTAGACGAAGAAAGGAACACAGGCAGAGTATCCCAAACTTTGTTTTTTATACCCAAACCCTTCTATTCTCCACATGAACTTTTCACCAATGCAAAAAGGCAAAGCAATGTTACCTTCTTGGTTTCATGTTTTTCAAGAAAGCCCTCACCTGATTAAAGGTTGGACTGTTGAAATCAAATTCTGGCTCAGCTGGTTACTTAACCTATTGGAAACTTGGTCGCCTCATCTTTAAAATGTAATAATAATAATAATAATAATAATGTAGTTAAATAAATAGGTATGCAGCCAATGGCTTGACACATAAATTTTCTTTATTTCCCTTCCTTCTAATTGTCTTTCATCACTTTCTTCCTCCCTATTCTTCTCTTCTTTCCCTCCTTGAGAAAAAAAAAAAAAAGCCTTTGTACTTAATCATAATATTCTGTAAGCACCAAGGGAAAATTTGACTGAGCTATAACTTTTCCAAGTGTCCAGATCTCTGATATTCCTTTGGGTCTCTCTCCCTTGATGGTGAAGCTGAAGCAATACATGATGTGGGCCCTTCACAGTGTTTTGGGGAGTCAGGATTTATGCCCATGAAACAAATAGCCACAGGTAAATGATATAATGCTAAATTGAATGCAATCAAACATCCTATAGTCCAAATAATAATTTCCCTGGCCAGTGAGGAAGCAGAAAGATCAACCCTACTTACCAGTTTCAGTTCAGGGAACTGGAACTGCCAGGCGAAGGCATTCATTCTGGGAAATGAGCTGCTTCTGCCAAAGACTGAGAAAGGCTATTTTGACACCACTAATGTACACGGTCTCTGCTTGAGCCTATGGTCTCATTTGTGTACCACACTTGTAAATAAGATGAATTGTTGTTTTTTTTTTAAAATATATTTTATTGATTTTTTACAGAGAGGAAGGGAGAGAGATAGAGAGTTAGAAACATCGATGAGAGAGAAACATCGACCAGCTGCCTCCTGCACATCTCCTACTGGGGATGTGCCCGCAACCCAGGTACATTCCCTTGACCGGAATCGAACCTGGGACCTTTCAGTCCGCAGGCCGCCGCTCTATCCACTGAGCCAAACCGGTTCTGGCAAGATGAATTGTTATGTTAAGTAGATTCTGGATACTATAGAGAACATGTTCATTTCCAAAGAGCTTTCTTAAAATAAAATCCTCTGAGTTCTTGATATCATAAATTTTCTCGCTCTCAAATTGTTGAATCATATGCAACTTGGGAACAGGATATTTACAAGGTATCATAAAAATAAGACATCCCAGTAGAAACGAGAACAAATATAATCCTAGAGAGATAATTTCCTCAATTTTAACCTTTATTTCCCTGTCTTTCCTCCAAATCCCATGCTATTGGTCACAACATATCAGCAGAGAATGAAAGAGAAACGTGAGAAACTTCTGTTATGTTAAAAGTGCAATTAAAAAAAATATGACATCTGTGTTTTGTTAGTTTCCTTTCGCTGTGTATTTATAACTACCTGCCTATTTCACCAGACCTACCACCCCAAGGATATTTCATGCTTCTTCTTGGAGTAAATTACAGCCACCAGAGTGTCCATGTCTAGAGGGATATTAGGAGATACAAAGGTACTTACCAGGTTTGAAAACACCTTGGTAAGAGTTTGAGATCTCAGCCCGGCTTGTGTGGCTCAGTGGTTGAGCCTCGACCTATGAACCAGGAAGTCACAGTTCGATTCCAGGTCAGGACACAAGCCCGAGTTTCGGGCTCAATCCCCAGTGTGGGGCTTGCAGGAGGCAGCCAATCAATGATTCTCATCATTGATATTTCTATCTCTCTCTTTTCCTCTTCCTTCCTCTCTGCAATCAATAAAAAATATATATATTTTAAAAAAGAGTTTGAGATCTCACAAAATACGTGGAGATCCAGTGTACTGAGACCCCATTACTGGGGAAAATGGAGGTGCACATACATCGACGCTCTCTGCCAACCGAGGCTAGTTTTTGAAATGTCCATTTCTTTACCCAAACAGCTAAAGCATGGGGAAGCAATAGTGGCGGAAGGAAATATTCATAATTTCCACTCCCATAACTTTTATTTCATGCCTTCTGCTTTAATATTTAAGCACATGTAAAATTGTTTTGGAACCCAGATCGTATGCCTTGAGTCAGATTTCCGTGGGGCATTGTAACAGGATCCTAGGCACTTGGTAAAAACACAGGTATGGAGATACAGATATAATGGAGAAAAAAGTTCTTTGAAATGTCAGGGGAGCTACATAAAGAGATGTTTCTGGCTTACAGGTCAGTGTTCAGCTTGTGGTGTCACAAGCTTATTTTGGTAAAACGGATCCCAATGCAGATCACAGAGCTTTGCAGATCATGTTACTATTCTGGTGGCAGGTGCGTTGGCAGCATGCGGCATCTGGTTGACCTGGAGAGAAGTTAGCAGCTATCCTTCCCATTAAGTCGGTGCGACTTGACTTGCCACGGGGCTGGCAGGCATTTTTAAAGTTGAGTTACTTTCATAACAAATGCCAGATGCCAGCTGGATGTATAAACACGAGGCAGGCTTCAAGTAAATCTGGTGGAACTTCAAAATATTAATGTGCTGCATTGGAAACTCGGTGTTCTACCCATTTAGCTTTCCCAAGCTTCTCACACACAGTTTCAGGAAGGAATTCCTGAGGCTCTGTGGTGGGAACAGAGAAATGAGAGCTGGAGGTGGAGCTTGGGGGCTGTGATGAGACAAGGAATGGATCTGGCTCCTGCTAGTCAAAGAAGCTGTAGTGCAAAGAGTTTTATTCCCATCATTTAAAATAATAAAAAAAATTTGTGATCCTAAAGGATCATTGTGATCAAGGCCAAGTAACAGTGGACTGGAATCTATGAAGTTTGAGTTGTAGACTCAACTCTTTTACAGATGATGGGAGCACTCCCCTCTTTTCTGGGCCTGTCTTTGTTACCGCGTGCTCTGTGAGGGTTTTGTCACTCTGATTGTTCCCTGCAAAGCCTTAGGGACCCCGGGGTATTCTCTAGGAATATCTATTTGCTTCCATTGCTATCTTTGAAAAGTGTTATTTATGTTGCTATTTAATTTTAAATTGTTGCTCAAGTGAGATAATGTATAAGCTCATCAGTGAATCCGAGTGCACATATCCTGTGCTTGTTTGTCATATGTGGAGATATTGAATAGACATTTAAAGTGGAATTTTACTGTATGGGAAAGAGATATTTGTGAATAAAGTTCTTCTTCAAAAAAATGGTTCATTAAGTATTCCATAGATGGTATAGTATTTGGGGACAGCAACTAAACTGCGGTTAAATTCTAATTTTTGCGTTTTGTGGTTGGTTAACCTAGAGAAAGTCATTTAATTGCTCCGAGCCTCTGTCTCCACAGCCACGTTTTGAGATAAAAAAGCATAGTGTATGTAAAATATGTAGTATAATTCCTGGCTCATAAAAAATCTATAAATATTAGACATTAATACTGGTTATTAATTAGAAACTTCCAAAAACACTCTACTTGGGCCACCTGAATAAAATTGAATAAAATATATAATAAGCATGATGGCTTTGGTGCAAGAATAAAGAGAATTGATAAATATTTAAATTGAATGTTTATTGACTGTTTATCCAGTCTGCTTAATACTATGGTTCAGGGTTACAAAGATGAATGCAGCTTGGCCCTTAGAGGAGAAGTTCAGTGTGTGTGGGAGTCAGCATGAGGGCCAATGATGCAGGGCCCAGCGCTCTGATGCAGGGAGCTGTCACAAAATTTCAGAGAAGAGACTCCTGAGTTTGAGTCGGCAACTTGAGGGAGGATAGGAGTTAAATGTCCAGAAAGACTCAGATTAGAGTATGCTTGAGCTGAGTCTCCATGTGGGAAGGAGTGGGAATGATTCCTAGGCACAGGATGAACCAGGGTACAGAGGCCTGAAAATGTCTGTCAAGTTCATTGTGGAAGTAGCTGTCAGGATGGCTAGTAGGAAGCATTGCTTTGGAAATGTGGGAAGAGAATGGACTGTCTAGGAAAAAAGGGAATTAAAAGGATGTGGGTTTGGTCTTAAAGGCAGACTTTGGTAAGATGATTCTGATGGTGAATGAATGAAGGGTGGGGAAGAGGGTGTGGACAGAGGTGAAACAACAAAACAAAAGCCCAATAAGGATGTTGTTGCTGTTAATTCAGGCGAAAATGATGATGACGTGAACTAAAGGGGTTGCAGATGAGGTGAAAACAATGGCAGAAAAAGAGCTGGAGAGCATTATGCTAAGTGAAATAAGTCAGTCAGAGAAAGATAAATATCACATAATCTCACTCATTTGTGGATTATAATGAACAACATAAACCGATGAACAAAAACAGACCTAAAGACAGAGAAGCATCAATCAGAAGCTCAAACCTCAGAGGGAAGGTAGGGGAGGGAGGAGGTAAGGGGAAGAGATCAACCAAAGAACTTGTATGCATGCATATAAGCCAAACCAATGGACACAGACACCAGGGGGTGAGGGTGAGGGCAAGACTGGGAGGATAAGGGGACAATGGGGGGATAAAGACACATTTGTAATATCTTAATCAATAAAAAATAATAATAATAAAAAAAGAGATTAGGGTGGTGGAACCACCTAGTGTGTGAGGGAGAAGATGAGATAAAAGATGACACACATTTCTGCCTTGGCCAACTCAGGGCACAAAGTAACACAATCTGTTCCTTAATATCTTTCAGGAATTTTTTTCTGATTTTCTCTCTGGTCTCCGTACTGACCTAGTGCTTGAAAGCTTTAAAGTCCTGTGTCTTAAAGCAACTTCCCAGAAAACATGCACCGTTAGGTATCAGATCCCGGGACCTGAGTATCATCAGATATCAGGTCCAGGAATTTGAGTGGCGCCTCACTTCATCCATCTACTCCCAGGCACATTGATGATGATCTTTCCTCCTCATTGAAATTCAATTTAATCATTCTATCTCATAAAATACACCTAAATCCAATGTGATATGTGGGGCAAATACTAAAATACTAAGCCTGAATTTTAGGAAGTAGGTAAAAAGCTTCAGGTCAGAATAATGTCACACCTGACCTTAAACTTAGTTCACTTCTCTGGACCTCAGTTTTCTCATTTATAAAATAAATATATGTTGGTCTAGAATTTTAACTATTGGGACATAGAAAACTCTTTGAGAATGTGCCTTTATTTTCAGAAAAAAATGGACATGTATATAAGCAAAACCATTCAGATTCAGAGGACATTCTGGATCCTTCCTAAAGTCTGTTCATGAATCCCAAAATAAAACTTCAGAGCTAGATAATCTATGAGGACATTCCTAACATTCTGTGCTAGGAAGGATATGTACATGTATGCAGACAGAAGTCCAAGGAGTAGGAGAGAGAGACAGAGAATAAGTGGAGGAAACTGTGGTCCTATTTCTATCATGTTTATTATTAGTAGTAGTAATTATATAATAATATATTGTTACTAGAGGCCCAGTGCACAAAAATTTGTGCACTTGGGGTGGGGAGGGGTTCCCCCAGCCCGGCCTGTGCCCTCTCACAGTCTGGGACCCCTTGGGAGATAACAACCTGCTGGTTTAGGCCTGCTCCCGGGTGGCAGAGGGCAGGCACAATCCCTAGGTGTAGCCCCTGGTCAGGCTCAGAGCAGGGCCGATTGGGGAGTTGGGGCGCCGCCCCCTGTCATGCACAGAGCAGGGCGGATCCGGAGGTTGTGATGCCACCCTCAGTCAAGTTCAGAGTAGGGCCAATTGGGGGATTGGGGCACCGCCCCCTGTCACACTCAAGGCAGGGTCGATGGGGAGGTTGCAGCGCTGCTCCCTGTCACTCACAGAGCAGGGCCAATCAGGGGGTTGGGGTGCTGCCCCCTGTCACTCACAGAGCAGGGCCCATCAAGGGGGTTGGGGCTCTGTACCCTGTCACACACAGAGCAGGGTCGATCAGAGGGTTGTGGAGCTCCCCCCTGTCATGCACAGAGCAGGGCTGATCAGGGGGTTGAGGATCTCCCCCCTGTCACTCACAGAGTAGGGCTGATAGGGGAGTAGGGGCACCGCCCCCTGTCACACACAGAGCAGGGCGGATCAGGGGGTTGGGGCGTTGCACCCTATCACACTCAGGGCAGGGCCGATGGGGTGGTTATGGCTCTACCCTGTCACACACAGAGCAAGGCCCGTGGAGGGAGGTTGGGGCGCCACCCTCTATCACCCACAGAGCAGGGTGGATCAGGGGGTTGGGGCACCGCCACTGTCACACTCAGGGCAGGGCCGATGGAGAGGTTATGGCTCTACCCTGTCACACACAGAGCAGGGCCGATCAGGGGGTTGGTGTGCTGCACCCTGTCAAACACAGAGCCTCAGGGCGATCAGGGGGTGGGGAGCTCCCCCCTATCAGGCACAGACCAGGGCTGATCAGGAGGTTGGGGCGCCTTCCCCTGTCATGAACAGAGCAGGGCGGATAGGGAGGTTGTGGCCCCGCCCCCTGTCACACACAGAGCCGCAGGGCCATCAGGGGGTTTGGGCGCTGCCTCCTGTCACGCTGATACCGGTGCCGGGAGACATATTACCCTTTTACTATATAGAATAGAGGCATGGTGCATGGGTGGGGGCTCTGGATCAGGGTGTTCTGGATCAGGGTGGAGGTCCCCACTGGGGTGCCTGGCCAGTCTGGGTGAGGGGCTGAGGGCCGTTTTCAGGCTGGCGGGTAACTGAAGCTCCCAACTGCCCCTTTTTATCTTTTTCTTTTTTTATTCTGGGCCAGCTTTAGCTCTGAGGCCTCGCTGCTGAAAGCAGGTTTCTGGCCTTTACCTTCTGTATTTGATACAATGTTGCAGTCCAGCTGGCTGAAGTCCGGCTGACTGAAAGCCGGTTTCTGGGGTTTTGTTTAGCTTCTATATTTGCAACATAGTTGCTTAGAGTTGCAGCTGAGAGGCCGGCAAGTCAGGCGGGGAACGTTGGAGTCTGCCATCACTGGAGCAAGCAAGCCTCCCTGTTCGCTTCAGTGCATGGCTGCCGGCCGCCATCTTGGCTGACAGTTAATTTGCATAAGGATATGCTGATTAGCCAATGGGAAGGGTAGCAGTCATATGCTAATTACCATGTTTCTCTTTTATTAGTGTAGATGTTAATTATATTGTGTTAATTTTTCCTGCTACCTTGGTTTAGTACACTGAATTCTAATGCAAAGTGTACTCTCGGGTTGACTTAGTCTTGATGGCTCCATGAGTAGGTTAATGTGTCTCTTTCTTTAACTTATGTCTAAGGTAAAATCTATTTCTTATATATAAATTAAAACCTAAAACAACCAAACAATTCTTTCTTTCTGTGACAAGATTCCTTTCCTCCACTTGGATATGCATATTGTCTCAATGACATCTTTAACCAAAGCATCGAGAGATTTTGTGATGGGTTGAACTGGTGGAGATAAACATTCAGGCTGGGCCAGAAGTGTGTTGGCTGCATAAAGAAAGATGTTGATGTTGTGCTTTTGCATTTTGTTATCTGACTTGATTCAGCTGTCCTTATGCATTGCTGTTTTACAGATGGATATCAATTATAACTGCCAGGTTGGGGAGGGTCAACTCTTGACAAGGTCATGACAGAGAACTTTGAGTTCATTTTTAGGAAGAGAAGATGGAGAAAGTTTTAAAATATGCCTTTATATGTGTTTTCATTATTGCTTAACAAAATCACAATGTGCATTTATTTTTCTCTTTAAAGCATCCAGTTATGAATCATTTTCCAATTTCGGAATTTTCAAAATCAAACCACTTTAAAACAATCCATGTCAAGTTCTTATTTGGTTATTTCTTTGTTCATCTAAAGTTCTCATCCACCCCATAAATCTAAAGTTAGTTGCAAACTTGATGTGATATTTGACTCTTGAATGAATGTCATAAACAGATACAGTGACAGAATTATGTATGAAAGTCAGAAGTTGTATTTAGTGCAAGGTTTTCACTGACTGTTTTAGTAAGTTTAACATACTGTGGTTTCAGAGTAAAATGGAAAGTGCACTTGGTTTCTCAGGATTCCCAGGATTTAAAATAGTCAGTGATCAACCAAACAAACTAAGCAAGAAAGATCACAACATTTATGAGGGATTATATATATATATATATATATATATATATATATATCCTTTATAATAAAAGCCTAATATGCAAATTGAGCAAATGGGTGGAACAACTGGTGGAATGACTGGTGGAACGCTATGATGTGCACTGACCACCAGGGAGCTGACGCTCAACACAGGAGCTGCCCCCAGCCCGCAGGCCACAGGCCAGCCAAGGCAGGTGCCAGCAGGGGGCCCCTTGATTGCCCTTCCGGTCACCCCACAGATCGGCCCTGATCGCCGGCCAGGCCTAGGGACCCTACCCATGCACAAATTGTATGCACTGGGCCTCTAGTATGTATATAAAAATCCCCAAGAAAATGAAAACTATTTCTAAACAGCATTTATATTTAATTATCCTAATTTGAGGTAAAAAATTAGCCATGCAATCTATAAACAATTCTTTATTCTGAGCATGGATGTATTGGGCTTTGCAGAGTAGCAAAGGCAACATTTTTCAAATACCTGCAGGCAATTGTACTGGAAGGAATAAACCTAGTGGTTAAGAGCTGTGGAGCCAGGTAGAGATGGATGCACATCTTGGCTCCCTCTCTTGTTGATAGATTGAAAGTGGGCAACTAACTTAATCACAATATCAATTTTCTTAACTGTAACATGGTAATGTCCCTTTTTTATGAGGTAATTTTAAGATTAAATGAGATAATATAGAGAATGTGCACCACCCTGCTTCAATGGCTCTATAGGGCTGTTTGAATGGTCTGCTCCACTCCTCCTGTCCCTCTCAGAAAGTCAATTCCACACACACACAGACTTTACCTGTCTTATATGCCATTGCATTTCTTAGAATGATATGTGCACATTGTAAATATTCTATAGATAGTAAATCAGTGGATTAGCTACCTCACTCCCCACCCCCAATCTCTTCTGCATAGCTTCTCCTTCTCTATAGAATCAGTTCCGTGGACAAGCTCCAGTTCTGTGGACAAGCTCCCCTTAAGTAGCTCCTCTTTCTTCCTTGTTCCCATGAGTCTCCAGCTGAAGTTAATTTCCATGGAACCCTTAATGGAAAATTTCTTGGAAAATTTGCGTTCAGAGGATTTTGTATGTTGTACCCCCCATTTTTCCTTTTATGGTCCCAATTTGCAAGTGAGATGGCCGAGTCAAATATATATAAATATAAGACTTTAATAAATTTTCCAAGTCTGCCTTTCATAAGATTATACTAATGTATATTCTCACCCAGAAGGTTTATTTCCACTGCATTTTTGTAGTTGTTAATCCTCACCAGAGGATATTTTTCCATTGAAATTTAGGTATAGTAGGAAAGAGAGGGAAAGACAGAGAAAAACACATCAATTGGTTGCCTCCTGCACAAGCCCCAACCAAAGCCCAGGCTGGGGAGGAGCCTGCAACCAAGGTACATGACCTTGACCTGAATCAAACCTGGACTCTTTGGTCCGCAGGATAAGTGATGCTCTACCCACTGAAGCAAACTGGCTAGGGTTTCCATCATAGTCTTGATTCATTGAAAGAGTAAATGAAAAAGTCTTTTATCTCCTAGTGTGGCAAATACTGGGTGATCTTATATTGAACTAAAAAGGGTTCTTAATAGGAATTAAACTGAAACTAGGAAAACTTCACATTAAAATGCCTTGATTTACTTCAAATTTTATTATATTTGTGATTACAATATTCTACTTGGGGGAAAACACAGCAAACTAAGTACATAGACTTTGTCTTCATTTTCTTCTATACATTTTTGAAAATAATAACAAACTCAAGAAAGAGTACTCACATATTTTTAGGCCATCTATCTCTGCAATATTCCACATATTCCCTAATTTTATGAATTTAGAAATTATTTTTTGTACAAGAATAGCTAATTCACCCTCCATCTATTAGCATAAATGTTAATGTGCATATGTGTTTTTGGATATTATAATTCCTCAAAAAGCTAATTATAAAAATATAGTTAAAGCTAGTTTAACAAATTGATATTTTATTTCAATGTGCTTCAACACATAATTCATAATTACATCTGTCAACCCACAGATTACAGCTCTTTCAGTGTGTTTAATAAATTTCTCAATAACCCTGGAAAGCATTTACACTGCAACAAATGCAGTTTTTTTTCCCCTAGCAAACTGAAAGCTGATGGTAGCATCTGTGGAGCTTATGATCCATTTTATGCACCTCATAAACTTGACAGTTTACTTGCTTGACCATGTAATTGGGCTTGACAACTGAGAACAACCTTTTAAAACAAATTAAACATCACCATGTCATCATCTTTTATAAGTAAAAATTTCCTTGTACAAAAATCCATTCCTTGGAAGATGTCTAACAAATGACAATAGTTGTGTTTCAATAACTTATAGTTTTTAAAAGTTTATTTTGAAACCCATGGCTGATTTTCCCATGCAGTGATTGTATCGGAATGCCCATTCACTCTCAGAAGGACATATATTCAAGTTGCAAAGTAATGACAATTAATGGCACTGATCTTTCTGGAGGTTCCCGACCAAAGCATTTGGTCATAAACCCATGGTGACTGCTATTCTGGTGAATGTTTTATAGTTCTGAAGACAACTGATACATAAACCACGCTGAAAGTAAGTGTCAAAGTGTGAAAATTTTAACTATTAAGGAGAAGGTAAAGCAACTAGAAGGATTTTAAACTTGTTCATGACTTTGAAGATAGTTTTTAATTATTAAACACAGTTGGAGATCTGCCTTATTTCCTATTTTTCAGAAATTCTATCTCTAAGGATACACCCACAACTGCTTATTTCCAACAAGAGAACTGGTACATGAAATTATTGCATGGGTAGGGTCCCTAGGCCTGGCCGGCAATCAGGGCTGACCTGTGGGGTGACCAGCAGGGCAATCAGGGGAGCCCCCTTGACCGGCCTGGTCCTGCCCACTCGCTAGTCCTGCCCCCCATAATTGCCGCCAGTCACCTCCCTCTATGGGGAGACTGGTGGGGCTATAGGGGGGCCCTGCTGGCTCCTGCCTTGGCTGGCCTTGGGCCTGCAGACTGGAGACAGCTCCCCCATTGAGCATCTGCCCCCTGGTGGTCAATGCATGTCATAGTAATTGGTCGTTCCCCAGTTGTTCCTCCAATCGGTCAATTTGCATATTAGGCTTTTATTATATAGGATAGGATATGGCAACACAAATTCTATGGCAGTATTGATCAAATAAAACGAAACTGAAGTAAAAAAAAAAGTCCATAAAGAGTTGGAAAAGTAAAGCATTCAATGTTGATCTATCATAATTATTATGGAAATATTACACAGCAATGCAAATAAACACAAATAGCTACATGTAAGATTAAAAATTAAGATCAGGGAATATTATAGAGCAGCAATAATTTCATGAGATTATGTAGACTATAATTACATTTCCATGAATATTAAAAATACCCAAACTCAAGTATATGTTTTTAATGTACTTGGTAAAACTCTGACAACACAAAAGTAGAAGAGTATAAGAAGAAAGGGAAAGAGAGGCACCAAAAATCCAAGGTGGTAAATATTCAGGTGTTTATTGTATTTTTACTTAATACAGTTGATGCAATTTCTAAATACTATTTCGTGGCTGTTTAGTACTTAACAAAAATAAATTGTTATAAACTCAACTGAACATTTTGAGAACATTTTAAAAGAACATTTTAACCATTGGGAAGGGAACATTGTTTTATATCTATTTATTGGCTCAATAAATTTGTTGCTTTAGCTAGGGCTCATATGGTAATCAATTTAGTCAACTCAAACAGCAACAACAACAAACAAACAGAGGTGGTTGCTTTTTTAAAATACTGATACCTCATGCAAATCATGTCCAGCCAGGCTTTGTGGGGCATGGAACTGGGACATAACACATTAGGGAAGGGGCGGGGGCCGACCTCCGTCTCTGTCTTCCTTGTTCCATGTTCTTCTCTCCGTCCTGGTCGTGGTCACTTGTATTCTTTGTGAAGCGATCAATATAATACAATGTGACAGGATGAGCATGGAAATCGCAAGCCAAGGGCCAGAGAACTAAAATGGTCTTTGTCATCAAGTGACTTGCCCGTCTACATCTCTTGGAGATTCTGGAGTTTTCAGAACGTAGAGATGATGTTTGGGAAAGTGGACTTGAAAGACTGTCAGAATATTCCAGTCTGATCATCAAAACTCACCGAGGGAAATGGCCTCTCAAATAGACCCCCTTCCCTTGATGATTATAATACGTAAATGCATGTCCTGCTGGCTTTGTTTCCTTGGAGACGGCGCTTTACAGTCCCATTTCACTGTCCAAGTCAACAAAGGTCATTCTGAATGGAAACAGTTTACCTTTTGTGCCCACTGCACTTCAAGGAGTTTGAAACATGCCTCAGACATATACTTCTAAATTCTTTTTTTTTTTTTTTAAATATATTTTATTGATTTTCCATAGAGAGGAAGGGGGAGAGACAGAGAGTTGGAAACATCGATGAGAGAGAAACATCGATCAGCCACCTCCTGCACATCCCCCACTGGGGATGCGCCCGCAACTCAGGTACATGCCCTTGACCGGAATCGAACCCGGGACCTCTCAGTCCGTAGGCTGACGCTCTATCCACTGAGCCAAACCGGTTTGGGCTACTTCTAAATTCTTAACTATAATCCTGAAGAAGAAAGGTCTCTACAGGTGAAATTTTTAAAAAGTATAGAATCTGAATGTCCCACCCAACATTTAAAAAATCTTGGGGTGTCACCAAAACAGAACATTCTTTCAATGCCCTTTTCTGGTTTACATTTTAATTGGTTTTTCATTTAAATTCTGGAGAAATTATCTTGGAAATCTGAAGGAATTGCATTTCCTCTCCCTTTGGATAGAAAGGATCACAAATCATTTCTTTCCCATGGAAAAAACAAGACGGGTTTTTTTTCCTGGTCAGTGAATCTAAAGAACTCTAGCTATTTGGTCTTGTGCTCCTAAATCAAATATACTGTTTGTCACTAGCATTAACCATTACTTACCGTTGCTTTGACTAAGCCAATTACCCTGGCAGAATTCTAAGTAGGCTAAAAGCAAATTGAATAAAAGCTAGCATAACTGTACCATCTTTCTTTCTGAGAAAAAGAAAAAAACAAATTGTGAAAAATTATTTTTAACCTGAGTTGTGTGTGTTTTTTTCTATTGAGAAACAAAAATCACTGTTTTCACATAAACCATCTCTTTTCCTGGCCTATTCACTCTCTACATCAGATATATTCTTATTTCACTCAATGAACACATGCCTAGTCTAATTTATCTTTTATTTTCTTTTTAATGTGATACCCAGGTATTGTTGAGTCCCACTGTTTTCTTCCTCCACTATATTTCCCACATGTATTTAAATGCTTTTTAGAACAGCAATAAAGAATTAGGATTTTATTTGTGTGTGTGGTTGGGCATACAAAATCATATTACAGATTCCTTGTATCTTTCTGTTTCTCCATATTCTATAGCATTTGTCTAACCAATTTACTGATGTAACTAACCATCTAATTTCAGAACTCCTCCAATGGTAGAGCTTTTCCCTAATACAACTGTGTGTTCTCACACATACATAACAGTGAACAAAACCTAGTGTGGTTGTTCTTCTTTCTACCTAGGTAGTTACAAATCTATTCCAAGGTTCTAAGAGGTTGGCACTAAAGAAATGAGGACAGGCATTAGGAGTACAGAGACTAAGGACCTGCCTCTTGGCCCAACATCTGTGTCTTTTTAAAAAATATATATTTTATTGATTTTTTACAGAGAGGAAGGGAGAGGGAGAGTTAGAAACATCCATCAGCTGCCTCCTGCACACCTCCCACCAGGGATGTGCCCACAACCAAGGTACATGCCCTTGACCGGAATCGAACCCGGGACCTTCCAGTCTGCAGGCCGACTCTCTATCCACTGAGCCAAACTGGTCAGGGCCCAATATCTGTTGCTTTGCATTTCATCCTAATATTCCAGCTATTACAGGGAAGCAGTGAACTGAATTAGTTAACATTCCGCTGCCAGGCAAGATTTACTTTTGTGGGTGGAATCAAACTATGAGCATCTCAATTTCCTCTTTGGTGCTCTGGCAATGATAGAATAGCCACTTCAGCAAGTACTTGGAAACTGGGAACATCGATGAAGGTGAACAAAACACTTCAAGAGCTTTCAATGAGAAGTAGTGCTAAAGGATAGTGTTATATGGCTCAGTCAGGCAGGAGTTGTCAATTGTCATTTGATATCTTTCCCACTATCCTGTTTTGCTGCAGGGACCAGTGCTAAGGAAATCTCATTGATTGCTACAAATCAAGCTAGAAATGTCATAGAAAACCTCTTGATATCTCGATAGTGTTAACTGAGCTCATAGAATCCACCTCCGAGGCTAAAATTTAAACTAGAGGATGGAATGTCCTCATTAAATGATACTCCCAGAGTTACCAATTTGAATTTAGCTAATATGAACAATGCAGAAAAATAATCTAAAGGATCATCTCACTTATTCAAAATTTGATTGGGGTATGAAAAAGTACTAGTTAATTTTTGCAAATCACTTATATAAAATCCTTTTATTACTTTATATATATAAAGCTTGAAAAAGATCTATATATATCTAATATATATATTAGAGTACAAATGACAATTTTTAAAAAGCTGCATTTGTGTTATGGTTAACCATTTTTCTACAGAATTAGAAAAATTAATGTAATGAGATATTGAGCTTCTGATCTGTTTATGGGTTACTTCTTAAATAAAAATGTAAGCTTCTTATATAAAAATATTAACTTCATTCTAATGAGAATAATTTAGATAAATTTGTATTACTTAATATTGATCAATTGGAAAGAAATGTCTACTGCTATATAGATATAGAGGACTCTTTTATTGTACAAAGAGACTTGATTGCAACAAAAATAAGAGTGTGCTCATGTTGACAAGGCTGGTTCTCAATCTCTCTTGATCCACGTCACTATCTCTATGCTGATGACTGTCCTTGGGAGGACCAGCCTGCCCACCTGTCCCTGTGCTGCACCATGTATTCAACTCACTCTTCACTTGAATGTATCAGGTGAACCTTTATTCATTCAGCAGAGGGCCAGGAACTTAGAGATTTTCCTGAACTTTGGGAAGGTTTGAGAAAGGATATGTCACCAAGGCACAAAAAAGAGAACTTCAATATCAAAACAATATATGACATGATGTCAATTATCCCGATAGCCATAAACCAAATGTATAGTATTAGGTGAATTGTATCTGATGTGAAATGAATACAGTTTAGATGTTTTATTGTAAGGTAAGATATGACTTTTAAAAGTAAGATGATCTAGTGTTGATAAATGGTCTTAAGTGGCCTTTGCTCAGACCCCAAATAGTCCAACAATTCTCAACTTCCTCCTTCACAGCATTCTCCTCATTGTTCTGCAGCATGGCACTACTAGCAGCCTGGTCTCCAGAACCAGAAAACCAGAGTCACACTCTCCTTCATTCAATTAAAATTTCTTTTTAATTGCTCCAGAATACAGTGTCTTCCTTCTGCGCTCCCTGGTCCTTCTTTAGCTTACGTCCTCATTTTTCTTAATTCTGAGCAGGACTTTAGGTTTCTGGGCTCTAGCCTCTGTGCCCTAGTCATTTTCATACTTCACTATGTATAAATAAAACCGGGCTGTTGGATTGAGCCCACAGATCTATCTGGAGCCATGATTCCTGAAATCAATTATCTATACTGTTTTCATACATGGTATAGTAAATTGAAACTTGACAATCAATGAATTGGAACAGTTTCAATTTGAGATCCTTCTAAATTATTTCATCTATGAAGGATGGTCAGCGAAGTAAAAAGAAATAGTGTAATTATTAATTTCTTGGGCTGTTTTTTAATTTAAATTGATTGGTTTAACAGTATCTGCCAGGCACAGCTTAATCAGTTCTATATCTTTTATTTTTCATGTAAGTTACATTTACTGGTAATTTATTGTGTTTAATTTGTATATGGTTATGCTGTGAAGTATAAAGTACATGACAAGCACATTCATCCATCCATGGGAGGATCTTGGTGTTCTTTCACATGTGTGTAGCATGCTGTGAAAGGCCAATACAAACTGAAGCAGTTGGCTGTGATTTTGATGTGGTTTTTAAGGAATAAAATTAAGTTACTCTTGATGTAGATGTTCATATCCTGGTTATGAATATGGAATATATTTCCTCACAATAAACTGCTTGACTATTGGTCATCTCTTTTATAACTCAATATATTCAGTAGTTTATTTTATAGATGTTTGGAGAGCTGGGGCTCTTTAGTTATTAAAACTAATTTAAAATAAAACAGATCTAAGTCCTTACCAGTTAAAATCTAACAGTTCCTGGGAGCTTAGGTAGGTGCAGTCATTGTGCTTAAATTTCACCCACATCTTCCTGATTAATCTATTGGTCAGTAATAGCACAATATACCAAGTTTCAAACAATGATGCAAACAACTAGCAGCTGTCAAAGACATCGATAAATATTCTTTCAGTTACTTAGCTCACCACTGGCTGTAATTCAAAGAAACTTTGTCAGTTGTTCACAGCAGTAATTTTAAAGGCAAAAACCCGGGCCCAGCCAGCATAGCTCAATGGTTGAGAATCGACCTATGAACCAGGAGGTCACAGTTTGATTTCTGGCCAGGTCATATGCCCGGGTTGTGGGCTCTATCCTCAGTGTGAAGTGTGCAAGAGGCAGCTGATCAATGATTCTCTCTTATCATTGATGTTTCTATCTCTCCCTCTTGCTTCCTCTCTGGAATGAATAAAAATATAATTTTAAAAAAGAAAAAGAAAAAACCTGGGACAGCATAAACGTTACTTTATTGAGTCAACTTACGGTCATCATTCTAACAGGTCAACTGATTATTTTGAGCAGAAAAGCAGACCCATGCTGTGGAAGTTAATGATACTAATTATAGTGTGTGTCCTGTCATCCCTGAATGAAGTGATTATTCATAATCCACTCCAAATTAAGAAGGAAACAGTAAGAGGGCTTGCATGTATACTACTAGTATCTAAAATTGGAAAAGAAATATAGATTTGAAATTATAATCTCCTAACAAGTTCTCTCATTAAAAACATGATTATATTGCCCATTTTAATGATTATATCTGGACTGTTTTACCCACCTTTTTCTTTTTTCCTTGAAAAATTTGTGAACATTTAAGATCTGAAGTTCATGTACAAAGAAATCAGAGCCTTTCTTATGACAACTTGGTAAGTCAGTTTCAGAGGCAGAAAGAAAAATGCGAGCCCTTTGTTCTTAATTTACAGCTACATTTAGTTTAGTGTTTTGTAATTCAACTCCAGTGCTTTCTGAAATGGAAGTAAGTTTATCTCAAAGAGAAATCTTTGTAATCAAGTAAGCATGAGTCACATTGCATATTCTATTTAGAGAGACATAATGTAGGTTCTCATATTCAAGAAATGTTAAATGGCTCCTTTGGTAAAGAAACACAATTAATTTTGCTTACCCCAACAAGCACAGTTTTTCTTTTTTTGGTTTAATTCCTCTATTAACATTTCCAGAGTGCAGCTTGTGACTCTCCACTGTGTGCAGTGAAGTGTGTTTGTGTAAGAGGTGAAATGGGAATTACCAGAAGACCCATTTTCCATTGTATGGTCCTCACAGGGGAGAGGTATGGAGGAATGGACCAGCTGTTGCAGTGAGTAATAGATATGGAAACAGAATCAATATGCTCTTGGTTTGCATCACCTTTCCATCACTTCATATGACTCAGTCTCTTTAAAACCATGTTACTGCTGTATCTTCTGAACTGTCATACGGAAGTGGTCCAGCCCATGCTTCATGCTCGGGTAGCAGGGTAGGAATAGTGCACTGGGGAGGTGATGCCTTGTTTAACTTGGCATTGCAACGCACATTTCTGAATTTGCACATTTATGGCATTTATCACTAAGGACCCAGGTGGCTGTCCCCAGTATGAATGAGAACTTGAGCTCAGGTAAAACTGCCTTCCTGCTTCTCCTTTGTGCAAAAGGAACTGATCACAGTGTTCTTTTGCAAAAGTCTTGTATCATTTGAGTCAGCTATTACTTTCAGGGCAGTAGTTTCAAGAAAGAGACATGAGGACTCAAATATTCATTAGTATAGTAGGAGGCCTGTGTCTTTTAATGTGTTCTTACTTCTTGACAATGATTTTGATGTGGCTCTTAAGGAAAAAAGAATTGAGTTACTTTTGATGTAGCTGCCCACCTCCTGGTTATGAATATGGGTGAGCTGATTTGATCATTATATCAACCTAACTTCAATATGTGAAATCCAAGAGGATGATTAAAATGTTCTAGACAAAACTAAATGTTCCACCTATCTCTAACCATTTAGGAAAAAAATTTAAAGAACAAGCAAACCCTCAAAAAGACCAAGACAGGAATCATTTTGTGCACAATTTTTTTATGCATAAACCCGGAAAGATTTTGTAATGTACTGAATGTTTGTGTCACCCTAACATGCATATGTTGAAGCCTGAACCCCCAATGTGTTGATGTTAGGAGGTGAAGATTTAGGAAGGCAATTAGGTCATAATGGCAGGGCCCTTATGAATGAGGTTAGTGCTCCTATAATATAGACCCTAGAGAGCTCCCTTGCTCCTTCTGCTAAGTGAGGACACAGCTAGAAAACAGCCGTCTGTGTGCATAACCCATGGACACAGACAATAGGGTGGTGAAGATCTGGGGCGGGGGCCAGGGGGCAGGCTGGAGGGACTCAAGGGGGGGAGGGGAAGAGGACGTATGTAATACTTTCAACAATAAAGATTTTAAAAAAAGAAAACAGTCATCTATGAACCAGAAAACGGTCCCTCATCAGATATGGGATCTTCTGGATGCCAGGCTCCAGAACAATGAGAAATAAATGTATGTTGTTTATGAGCCCCCAAGTCTACGGTATTCTGTTACAGCAGCCCGAAAGGACTGCGGCATATTCTGAGGACTATTCTGAGTAAATGAGGAAAAGATCAGGCTGCTTTTTACATTTGCAATAGTGATATCATAACAGATGCCTTCCTTTTTATCACATTGAGGGCCTGTAAATAATTATGATTATATTCATAATCGAGGGAAACCAATATGACTGATTTTATACCCTGTAAATACGCTTGTGTATTAAAGAGACCTGCCGAACGTGATTTGGAATCCAGCACTTACAATTTAAGACTATCAGTAAAAGAGATGTTTTCTTTTAGTTTCCAAGAGAAAAGATGCAGAAAAAATTGTCACCTGACTGGTCACCATAGGAAAGTTTTATCAATTGCCTGGATAATCTATTTTAGGGTTATCATGTCAATCAAAATTTCATGGTTAAGAAAAAGAACAGTGAAAAGCTTGCTATTTTGGTGCCGAAAAGAAAAAGGAAATTTCTATGACTTTATTCTATTCTAAGAAGTGATTTACTGTTTGATAATAGAGTATGGGAACTTTATTGTTCCCATTTCCCAATTTCTGCACATTTGAGATAAACTTCCACGCAATGCCTATTGCAGAGCTTTTGCATTAGCTAATGCGCTGTTGACAACTATTGTACAAAATAGCTGAATTGAACTGCTTAGCGAGCTTTAGGACAGCATGTTTACTGTTATCCAGCCATAACAGGGGGCTGCATGTTCAATTTTTGGGAACCTGGACAAGCAGTAGACAGAAGACCATTCAAGTTCCTTGATTTGGAATTTTACTAGAATGACTAATTTCTCATATTTCTATTTCTTTTTTGTTTGTTTGCTTGCACATTCATTTCTTAATAGCTTACTTATTCATGTAGTCATCCCACAAATACTTATTTAGGGACTGCTTGTGTGCTAGACTTAAAGACCAAAGTGGAGAGCATCCTTGACCTCGAGTAGCTTCCAGTCTAGTAGGGAGCAGAGAATATGCAGTTACTGTACCACGTGAAAGCTTATGACTGCAGAAATCACAAGGCACCGGGGTAATGCTCTGAAATTAACTCACAGTTCAGACTAGGGAGATCATGAGGATCCTCAGAAGAGGTGAGAATAACCTCAAGTAAGCTGAAAGGGACGGTGGAGGAAGGGGTGTGGGAAGAGGCAGGAGAGAAGCAAATTAGGAGAGAGGAAGAATAGTTGGGAGGCTGGTGCCGTAATCTAGGAGAGAAATGAGCATGGACAGAACTGGAAAGGGGAATGGAAAGGTGAGGTTCCATTCAAACGTCCATGGTGACTAGGGCATGGAGCGGGGACACTGATGAGCAAGCTCAAGAGAAGAAAGGTAACTGAGGTTGCCATGCAGAACATGATCCTGAAATTCCTTTTTTATGACTCCCCCAAAATGGCTCCAGGGATGCTGAGCTCAATCATGGCTTCAAGTTCCTTACAGTTTCCTAATTAGAATGAATTAAATTAATTCAATTCTGTAAACTGATCCAATTCAGTATCCGTGTTTATAAAAGTCCCAGGAAAATGGATCATACACAGAACACAATGGTAATGAAGCTAAGTAGGTAGTGAAACTAAATTATATTTACAATTGCCTTCAGTTAGTTATAAAAAGTCCAGTGGCAGAATGTCTTTTCTTGCTTTGGAGGTCAGAATTTCTATTGCAAAAATATGGTTGATCAAATGATTTATGTAACATTGAAATCCACATTAAAAGTTTTCTGTCTGGGCTTACCTAGAGCTCCGGGTATAAAGAATATCTTCACATGAGGCCCTGCACTAAGGAGACTGCCATTTTTACTGAGATAATAGATGGTCAAAGTTTGAATTAATAACAACCAACAGAATATCTAAGATCAGTACATCCCCCTAGGGAATTTTGTGGTCTATTTTGGATTGATTTCAATCCATGACTTGGTAAAATTCTTTCTCTTACACCATTTATCAAAGCAGCAGGGTGAACGAGAGATCACTGAATTTATTTTTAAACAATGAAAACCTCCCATATCCTTTATCTTATTTGAGTTTGCTTTTGCTTCCAAAATGGACATTAGTATCATATTCTCACAGAATATTACAGAACACTATACTCTAGTCAGAATTTAACAGAAGTATACAAATTACATAGAAATCTAACTGAAAAAGTTTAAGACAAAGTCATCTATACATATAAAAGCCTAAGTGACTGTCCTACTGTTCGACCATCCGACCATCAGTAGACACTCAACACAGGAGCTGCTGAGCTGTGGTGACTTGGCAGCTGCGGTTCTTGGATGACGCACCTGGAACCAGAGAGAAGGGAGCCTGATTCTGGGGCGTGTTACCCGAGAACCACCCTCTCGCAATCTGGGATGCCTTGAAGGATGTCAGAGAGCTGGTTTTGGCCTTATCCCTGCAGGCCAGGCTGAGGGACTCCACCAGTGCACAAATCTGTGCACTGGGCCTCTAGTAAGATATATTGACAATAAGGAGAAGCTGACAAAGTTAACATAGCAAAAGGAAAAATTTAAATATCCCTTTAATGTGCAATTTTATTATGGCTTATTTCTATTGGGCATCTAATTAAAAGCCAGCTCCCATCCAATTGCACGTGAGATAGGTGGTTTGCCTTTGGTAATTTTCTCAAGTGCTAAAGCAAGATCACTAAGATGATGGGGAAAGATTTTTTTAAGTTTCTAAATCTAAAAAAATCTAAAATATTTTCTAAGAGATTCGTTGCTTCTAAGTATTTTTAATGTTCTTCCAGGTCAATTCACACCCACTTTCCAGAAACCTCTTCCCCACCTCTGCTTTATCCAATGTCGTTACAACCATGAATATCTTTTCTCCTCCCATTTCTCACTCAGAATCCAACAATTTATACAGTCTCACCTTTTCCACATACTTCCTTATTCACTTGTCCACATTTGTTGCTTCTATCACAGAAATCCTTAAACACTTTTTTCTAAGCAACACATTCTGAGTCATAGGACATCTTGTACCTGATACTCAACTCAACTCTGTTGACATAATGTGTATGTATATATATATAATTTCTGCAACTAGTTTCTAAGGTCTTAGATAATGGGATGGTGCTTATTAGGTTTCTCTTTAGACAGACCTACAGTGTTAGGACTATTTACATGGCTTTGTCCCTTTGGGTACATGGTAGGATTGTACTTCCTCAATCTCTTTAAAGTTAGGCACAACTTTATGACTTGCTTTGGACAATAAAATGTGACAAGCAATGTATGTCATTTCTAGAAATAAGCTTTGAGAGCCAATTTGTGGTTTACCTCATTGCCATCTCTGTCATGACACCATGGAAGCAGATATGAAGATAGAATCTCCATCAGCTGGCTCCTCGGATCCACTATGATGGTGGAACTCACTGTTGCACTGTGTCGGATGTGTGCTCCGAGTGAGAAATAAACAGTTCCCTTGACATGCCACTAAGGTTGGAGCATTCTTTGTTTCTGCAGCATAATCTTTCTGATTAAGCATCCCAGATAAGTATCATACCTGTAGAGGAGATCCCGTAAATATTTGTGGAGTGGAGAGTTAAGAGTTAACTACACACTATAACTTATAATTCACTTTAGACAAGTCTGAGTGAAACTAGTAAGTATAATCAGGGGCACCAGTAAACAAGTAAAAACAGCAAAAAGATGATTTTGTGCTGACATGCAAAATAAAACTTAATCTCCCTTAGCTCGGGTTGACCTTAGAACCACTAAGAGAGTCTGGAACAGCCTGAAGTTGCAAATAATTGATGTCTCAATTCCTGGAAGAGTCATTTCTAGGGCCAGTTAGGAAATGGGGAGGAGGTAAGAAAGGAGAAGCTGGAAAGAAGAATGTTTATAAAGTTGGCAAATCATGTGAATGAACACACTGAACAGTGGTTTTAAAAAAAAAAAATACTGGTCTTACTTTGACCCAGTCTGAGATGGGCTTATGCATTATGCATACATGTATTATATCCACTTAATAAATACCTATTTTATACAGAAATATGACAAAAAGAAAAAGTGGGAGGCTGGCATGTGTTTTATGAAAATACTTTCAGAAAGATGGCTTGACAAAACGAAGTGGTGACTTGGTAATTTAATTCTCATGAAAACTGTAAGTAGCGCCATCATGACAAGTTTTGTCCTACTTGTAGTCATCTTCATTTTGCATGACATTTTCAAATAAAGCATGTGTTTGTGCAGGTGTAATTCATGGTGAAGTCCTTAAACATAACATAAAACACCGCGATATCCTTTCAGTTCTCTGCATTTTCATCATACAACTCAGCCAATACTATTTCGCAGATATTCATTGCCAGCTTTCTTCTAAGCAATATTCTTAAAGAACTGCTTTAAGAAAAGCACTTTTTTTAATGAGCTTACCAATTACAGAGGGGTCCTGTTGGAATGCAGATTCGCATCCAGTGGGGTGGGGGCTAAGATTCGGTTTCGCTAACAAACTCCAAAGTGGTGTCAGTCACGCTGGTGTGGACCACACTTTTGAGGAGCAATACAGTTTCTCATGTTGCCGTTGGTCTGGGTCTGCCTCACAATGTTGCTTTCCATCTGAGAGGTTAGAGCTCACTGGAGCAGTAGCCACTGCCTGGGTGCCCTCATCAGGAGATGCTCAGAGCTGCACCCGGGGCTCATCCCGTGCCTCTGCATAAGAAGCCACATCCAGCACTCACAAATTCGCCCCACCTCACTGGGCCAGGCAAAGGTAAAAATCCCCTACTTGGGCAGTTAGCTAAGAGTTCTTCTCTGCTCATCGCCAACACGGGACCCATTGGACTGATGGAGAATATGTGCTGCTGATTCTTGTGGAGAAATATTTGCAGCTCAAACTGCAGCCCACCAGAGAAGGGGAAACAAAGAAACCAGTTGAGGACCCAAAGGAGTGGCGCACCAAAGGGCACCATTGACTATCTATCTGCACAGGTGGCAGGACATATGCTCGTTTGCAGCAGGTATGCCCGGAGGGAGCAGCCTGCTGAGGATGGTTGCTCTGATGCTTATACATTCTGCAAAGCAGAGTTGCCTTGTTATTCTGAAACATTGGATAAAAATGATTTGGAATATTTGCATTATAAAAACATTCCAACATTATGCTTATTAATGAAAATAAGAAAGATCTGCTAGTTATTATAGATGCATTTCTTCTGTCACAAATTGTTATCACTTCTTTCTGTGATAAAGTTTCTCACTGATACTGTCAAAAATTTGAAGGAATCGTCATTAAAATGTCATCAGACTTTTTGCTGGTCTTTCAAGCACAAAGCCTAATGTGAGACTGTATGTTCATGAAAGCCAGGTCATATTTCATATTAAAAATTCATAAAGGTTGAAAGGACAAAGCAGAAACAAACTCTCCTCCACTTTATCTTGTATGGCTGGGCCCTCAGCCTAATCCCTCTCCCCTTTCTGAGAGTGACCACAGGAATGCCAGTAATATCCTAACTCCCCCAGCCACCACCTGAGTGGACCAATGAAGCTCCCCGAACGCAGCTAAGGTCCTAATAAGGCTATAGTGGGGGATGGCTCAAACCTCAGAATGTGTTGGTCACTTCCTGACCTTTGTGCTGTAAAACCCTGCTAAAAAACCCTGACCAGAGTGACCAATCTCTGTAACTCACGTCACTTACCTAAGCCCACCCAGATGACTAGCCCTATATAACCTTTGTTCTCTTGGGACTCGGGGCTCTCTCTCGCATCCAGTAATGGAGGCAGGGGGAGACCATGCCCGGGCTTGAATAAAAGACTCTCTGCTTTTGCATCAGACTTGGCGCTCCCTGGTGGTGTCTTTTGGGGTCTTGAAATCTGGGCATAACAAGGTGTGTTTGAAAACTTTATAAAAGTTTAATATTTAATGTGAGTCCTAGTATCCTATCTAATAAAAGAGAAACATGGTAATTATCCATACATCCGCTACCCTTCCCATTGGCTAATCAGGGCGATATGCAAATTAACTGCCAGCCAAGATGGCGGCCGGCAGCCATACACTGAAGCGAACAGGGAGGCTTGCTTGCTCCAGTGACTGCGGACTCCAGTGTTCCCCACCTGACTTGCCGGCCTCTCAGCTACAACTCTAAGCAACTATGTTGCAAATATAGAAGCTAAACAAAACCCCAGAAACCTGCGTTATTCAGCCGGGCTTCAGCCAGCTGGACCGCAACATTGTATCAAATACAGAAGGTAAACAAAGCAGCAGAGGCCTCAGAGCTAAAGCTGGCCCAGAATTAAAAAAAAAGAAAAGAAAAAAAGGAGTGGTTGGGAGCTTCAGTCACCCGCCAGCCTGAAAACGGCCCTCAGCCCCGTAGCCAGACTGGCAGGCATCCCAGTGGGGACCCCCACCCTGATCCAGGACACCCTTCAGGGCAAACCAGCCAGCCCCCACCCGTACACCAGGCCTCTATTCTATATAGTAAAAGGGTAATATGCCTCCCGGCACCGGGATCAGTGGAGCATCGAGGCCTCCTGGCACTGGGATCAGCGGAGCAGCGAGGCCTCCTGGCACCGGGATCAGCGTGACATGGGGCAGCACCCCAACCCTCCCCCCCCACGGGCCCTGCTCTGTGTGTGACAGGGGGCGGTGTGCCAACTCCCCTATTGGCCCTACTCCGTGAGTGACAGGGGGGAGCTCCTCAACCCCCTGATCGGCCCTGCTCTGTGTGTGACAGGGTATGGAGCCCCAACCCCCCTGATGGGCCCTGCTCTGTGCATGACAAGGGATGGCGCCACAACCTCCCCATCGACCCTGCCTTGAGTGTGACAGGGGAAAGTGCCCCAACCCCCCAATCGGCCCTACCCTGAGCGTGACTGAGGGTGGCATCGCAACCTCCCGATCCGCCCTGCTCTGTGCATGACAGGGGGCAGCGCCCCAACTCCCCAATTGGCCCTGCTCCTAGGGCTGCACCTAGGGATTGGGCCTGCCCTCTGCCACCCGGGAGCAGGCCTAAGTGCCGGAGGCCGGTCCATCCTTGCTGCTTGGCGCAGTCACTGCAGGAAAGAGGCATCTGCACAGCATGTGTTTCAGTGGACCTGGCGTATGTAGCATACTGTTTTTAATATGTTTGCTCCCTTTAGCGCCATGTGTTTTAACCAAGGTCACCTCTCCGAGAAAGGTTGTTTCCCCAGGTGGGGATCTTTCCCTGAGGTTAGGGAGGGGATACAACCCCTTAATTAAGTGCCAGGCGGGTAGTTAAGCTACATGGTCTTTACTCCCTGGAATGAAGATGAGAAACACCTTGTAATAGAAATCGACAGGATTAAAATCGGCTGGTATAAATACGGATGTAACAAGACAATAAACGTCAGATCCTCATCAGTTCCTGACCAGAACTCCGACCAGAACTTTGGCTGGAGATCCTGGCTATAGGTCCTGACTAGGCTGCTGACCAACTGAAGGCTGTCTTCGTGTCATTCCTTCTTCGCCGACTCCGTCCACACCTTTGGGGACCCCTGGACCTGCTGGGATTGGACCCCAGCACCTAAGCCAGCAGGTCATTATCTCCTGAGGGGTCCCAGACTGCTAGAGGGCACAGGATGGGCTGAGGGAGCCCCCTCCTCCCCGAGTGCACAAATTTTTGTGCACCGAGCCTCTAGTTTATATACTATTTATCTTATCATAATTATATACCAAATATAATCTGTTTTTCATTAAGCCCCAATTAGATGTAGCAAATCCCCTCTAAAATTTTTATCATTTTGTCATTTCTTTGTGTCATATGCTGTCAAACAGTTGGAAAAACATGTTATTTGGACTATTTCAGTGACAAGGTCCCTGTTCTCATGAAGCTCTCATTTTTGTGGGAGGAAAAGAAAGTAATAGTAAATAAACGTGTAAGCAAATGAAAATATTAGAGTTGTAGCTCCCACAAAGATATGTGAAACAGATTGTTTTGCTAGACAGTAATGGGATGGGTTCTTCCAGTCTGTGATCAGGAAGGTCTCTGTTAGGAGGGAACCATCAGACCTGAGGATCTGAAGACCAAAGGAGAAGCCAGCCACCCTGTGATCAAGAGGAGAGACAAGATGGCAGAGGGGACAGGCAGTGCAAAGACCCCAAGGCTGGAAGTACTTGGTTTGTCAGGGACAAGAAAGGCCAGTGAGGTTGCAACATTGTAGGTGAGAAGAAGCAGAGAGATGAGCTTGGAAAGGTGAGCAGGCACTGACTTCAGGGCCACCGTAAGAATGCAGTGCAAGCATGATCAGAGGCTGAGAGGGCTTCCATTTGGAGCTGGCTGCTCAGAGCTGGTGTTAAATGCCTGGAGCCAGCCTGCGGGCACAGCTCCCAGCTCTGCAGTTTCCTGCTATGTGATATGGGCAAGTTATTTCACTTCCGTGTCTCCATTTCCTCATTTCAAAACACAGAGGGCAATAGCTCCAGCCTTCAGAGGGTTGTTGTGGAAATTAAATGGGTTACCATTTGTAGTATCCTTAGAACCTGGCATGTAGGGGTCTGTATGTGTTTATTCAAGAAAACATCAAGTCGCTTTCTGTTCTTAAACGATTATTCTGCTTCCATAGTGAACAGTATGAGAGACCCAGGGAGACTGAGATTTTGCCATTGCTCGCTGTCTCAACCACTGTCAATTATCCTGTTTCAGGTTACCTATAATTTCAGCAAAAAATAGGACTCACTTGATAAAAATCTTGTGAACCAATTTTTTAAAAAATTTAGAACATAGGTAGCTTATTGCTGACAATTATTTTTTAGTGCAGCTCTCCTAAATTATCTTTTATAAAACATTAAAAAATTAATACTACAGACAAGTATTAGTATATCAAGTTTTGTGCTCCGATTCTTTGGTTCGGTAAGGGCCAGGAGGAAGGTTTTATCCTTAAGGAACATAGAGTTTAGTTAAGGAGACAATAAATAAACAATACTTGCAAAACTCACCACACCCATACAAAAGACATGGTTCATTAGAAAAGGAGAAGTGTGCCTGTGGAGTGGGTCGGAGTGTATTGTGGACATTTAATTTCTGCCCGGGGAGGAAAACTAAGGAGGTGCAGATAAGCCACCCAAAGCAATTGATTCAAAGTTACATAGCACAGGGGGAACCAGGTCTCAGAAAGAAACAGCTTCCATAAAAGAGTGGGACATTAAGATTTCTTTCCCTTGTTTTTCAAAAGACCTTTTTGCTTCCAAGGAAACAAAATATAGATTAAAATGTGCCCACAAAATACACTGCTCACTTCTTACTGCTAAAACAGTCCACGCATTGCATGCATGACTGATTCCGTTATCATCCTGTCCCTGAAACATTTTTGTGTAACACCTTTTTACTCAGGAATTAAAATATTAGGAAGTTTTAACAACATATTATATTTTCTACTATATGTGTAGATACATACATATATATAGTTGTTATATATTATCTAGCTACAACTTTGTAAAATTCAATTAAGAAAAGTAAATATTTCTCTAGCAAATTATCATACCTAAGGCAATGATTTTTTTATAGAATTCATTTGGGTAGAGCTCTTGTTTTCCCACTCTGAGAACATACAAATTTTATTTATTTCATCTAAAAGAAGATAGCTCATGATTAACAAAATTCAAAGTATTAAATGTATAATATCATAACTTTCAAAAGTAACAAAATTTTAACAGTTCCTGGGGTACTTTTTGCTTCTATAGCAATAAATATAGACAACTTGGGTTGGTAAGTAGCCCTTCAGCAGTCAAAAGGTATTGTTTCATACCCAAACTTACTATACATTTCCCTTATATGAATTTCAGATGTAATAAAATAAATGTTTATTTCATTTAAGTTGGACAACTCTTTTTTTTTTAAAAAACAACCTTTGAACTATTTCTTTTTGGCAAAAAAATAAAGAGTGCTGCAGTATACAATCATTTGTATAAGAAATATACGAAAGACAAATATTTAAGAATATAGCTATCTGGCTGTTAGGAATGCTAAAATATATAAATTATATTGAATAAATAAGACAAAACAATTTGGTTTCCAATTTGTTTTGGAAAGCAAATTAGATATTCTGTGATCATTCAAGAAAAATCTGAGGATAATGCACATTCAGACTAATCTTTATTTTGATTTCTCTCAAATTCATACACATAAAGCAATTTCTCTTAAAATCTCCTTTCTGCCCCCACTACTTTCTAAACTGCAGAATACTCCCACCCCTCCAAATTCGGCTGGCTCAAGCTCTGGTCTCTCAGTTTAGTGCTGTGTCCTTATATCGATTTATTCCACCTCCCCTCATGCACTTGGTAGTCTTTCGGCCCAGACCTAACCACTCACTGGTTCTTCTCCTCACCATTACCCAGCTTTGCAGAACAAAGACCAATCAACTGGGCAGGATATAGTCCACAGAGTGTGACCACTGATTGGAAGAGAGTTTAACTACAAATGTAAATATAAATTAAGGGCAAGTATCTTACTTTTTATCTTTTAACGTGTATAAACTTTTAATAAAACACATAGAAGACCCTCTTGGAAAAAAATAAGAGTTTTCATTATATGCCTGAGTCCAATCTTATCTCTTAAATAAGATGATAATAGGGAAATATACTTGCAAAATATTCTGCAAATATTAAAGAGTTTTTATACAGGCTCCCCTGACCCAAGCTCATGTTTGAGATTTTCAGGAGCCAAACCTATATACATAGAGTGAAGCCCTGTAAGTGGATTCAAATAAATAAGCTCTGATTCTATTTCACCTTGTCTTGGCTCTTCTCTATATAAAGTCATCTTTGTAATACATGTAATTGCAATCATTTTAAAGCATTGAAAATTGGAAAATAATTTACATCCTTTTCTAAAATACATTTCTTTCTAAAACTATATTAACTTTCGAGGATTTCGCTGTCATTGTTAAACATGCAAAGCTTTTTGCATGGACTTTATTTTGGACTCAAATGAAGTATAATCTATGTAAAATCACGTGCCATAATTTTTTTCTGGCTCACAATAAGTTATTGTTGAAGAGGAGACTGTCTTCCGTATTCAGAGCCTTTCACAGAGTCTCTTAAATAGGGTAGAGTAAATTACAAACCTCCAGAGGACTAAGTTTAGACTTTGTCAGACCTAAACGTTTGTTGGTTTTGTGTGTGTGTGTGTGTGTGTGTGTGCGCGCTAGAGATTCTGATTGTCTTTAGACAAGAATATAAGAAAAGAGTGGTAGAATAAAAACAACAAAAATTCAAGAGCCTTGTGTTCTATAATATACTTAATATACAGGGTGTCCCAAAAATGTATACACACTTTAACAGCCAATAGCTCAATTTTGAAAATGAAATGCATTTTAATAAATACTGCCTTTATAATTATTCAAAGTGTGCATATACATTTTTAGGGATACCCTGTATATTATAGATATATAATGTAATATATAAATAATATGTATAATATATGTCTATAATGTATCTATAACATATAGCTGTCTTTTCTTGAAAAATAGTGTGATTCCCATCCCTTAGGTGAAATTCCTAACAATTTTGTGACAATTATACCCAATCTGTATCTAACCCTGCCTCTGCCTAAGAGAATCTATAAAAATGTATCTTGGACTCATTAAGCTCCACTTAAAACCCTTTGGCATATGTCCCAGTGACTTTCAAAATCCCTGCATGTATCATCTTTCAGATTAAAAAAAAATGCTGTTACATTTACCTCTATGTATAATTTCTTCCATGTCTTAGTTTTCATTTGTATTTTATGAATATGTGGAATCTTTGAACCTTTCCAGTGAACCTTGGTGTTTTTTGAAAGCAGGTGTATGTCTTATTACCTTTATACTAATTCCCAACGCTTTCCCCCACAAGACCCCCATATGTAGCTGGAATGAAGGGGTGGGATGGAGAAGGATGGAGAGGAGGCAGGAGTGTGGGAAGGCACAGAGAGTGGAGTGGAGGCCGGCACCTAAAGCATTGTGTGGTCTTGTTTCTTGAATATGAAGTTCTCCTCTTGGGCTTATCTTCTTGAGCCTGAAGGGCATTGGGAGGCAGTGAAGAATTCGAAACCAGCGAATCTCATGACCAAGTATGTCTTTTGTGAGGGATAAAAATAAGGAAGCACACTTAAGGGAAGTAGGTCCGTAAAGCACTAGTAATACTTTGTGTAAGAATTCCCAAGAACCAGAATTATGATGTGACAGCAACCCTGGAAAGAGGTCTAGGACTGAGAGCTGCTAAGGAGATAAAAAATAATGCCATTTTTTCAAACTGCAGATTACTACCCATTGGTAGGTTTTGAAATCAGTTTCATGGGTCTCACCTAGTATTGTTTGTTTTTATTTGTATTGTTCATTGGGGATCTTCTGTATTTATTTAAATATTAATGAAATTATATTTGATATTTACTTAATGCCTTTACTTTATCATCCTATATAATAAAAGGGTAACATGCAAATTGACCCTAAAGGTGGACAACTGGGAAAGACCGGTTGCTATGATGCGCACTGACCACCAGGGGGCAGATGCTCAATGCAGGAGCTGCCCCCTGGTGGTCAGTGTGCTTCCACAGGGGGAGAGCCATTCAGCCAGGAGCAAGCTCATGGCTGGCCAGTGCAGCAGTGGTGGCAGGAGAGGCAGCACTAAGGATGTCCAACCAACAGCTTAGGCCCGTGGAGAGCAGGCCTAAGCCATTAGTCAGACATCCCCTGAGGGCTCCCAGGCTGCCAGAGGGATGTCTGATTGCCAGCTTATGCCTGATCCCGTGGAGAGTGGGCCTAAGCTTGCAGCTGGACATCCCCCAAGGAGTCCCGGACTGCAAGAGGGAGAAGGCTGGGCTGAGGGACCCCCCCGACCCCACCCTGAGTACACGAATTTTCATGCACCATGCTTCTAGTACATAATAAGGATACACAGTCTTTTATGAAACTCTTTCACTTAGATAGTGTGTTATATGTATTTCTGTGTGTGTGTGCATGCGTGTGCGTGTGTAGTAGGTAAGCAGAGTGATTATGTAGAGGGAAGATAGAAATTATGGAAATTAATGCACATGTGATTTTTTTCTAAGGTGCACTTCTACTTTTTTATTCTCTTCCATTGGGCTTCTCTGAGGAGACTCTCTCTCCTCGGGTAGAGGAAAAGGGAAGGTCTCACCTTCATTTTGAGGATTCTGTTTGATGATCTGAACCAGGTCCACTATCCATTATTCATTACTCATCTTTCTCCAATATTATGCAATTGTTCAGTGAGGAATTTTTCAGTAAGGCATTTCATCTATAAAAATAAATTGTTTTTACAGAAACTGCAGCTATGAATTTGCCCTGGGAGTTTTTTGACTTAAACAAACAAACAAAAGCATTTAAATGTTACCAAGTTGGTCTCCTGTTGAGAGGCAAGAGCATAAGAAAGTTATCAAAAGCCTTCTAAATTTTTCTAGAAGAAATAGAGTTCTAAAAAGGTACAATTTAAATGATGTGTCAGAAACATATGGATTAAATTTTACTGTATATATGTGAGAATTTACATGTAATAGGAAGAAATGGTTTTAGCAAAATATCATTTGAGTTTTTCAGGATGATTGATAGTTGGCACAAGGTACAAAGGAATCCCCCTACCTTCCTTGAATATATAAGAAGTTCTAGCTCCAGACTGTACTGTATTTCTATCAGAACAGCTATATTGGTGCAAGTTTAGTCTCCAGCTAAAGGTTGACTTCTCATGTGATGGGAACAAACTCTCAAGCACAGATTTCCTCCTTTTCACTTGACCTAGTCTGGGTTGAACTTGATAGTCGTGGTGATGGTGTGAGTGCCTGTGGGTGGGGACTGGAAGGGACTAGTCTTTCAGGACAGAGACCCTCAGCTGTGTACATAACTCCCTCTGCTGGTCACTAAACACATGAGTCAAGAATCTTCCATAGAAAATGAAGTTGAAATTTTTTTTTCCTTACTGCACTAAAATAAGCATTTAATTTTAGACTGGGTGTTAAACTTGCTTTCATTTTTCTAAACTCTGGGATAGGACAGCAATATATTCACACACTCTGCAGAATACTAGTAGATGTAAATAGATATGAAGTATGGTGATATACACATGTAGCAAAAACACATAAATTCATGAGCAATATGCCCTTCAGAAAATCTTGGAACCTTCTTTTCTTTTCTGTAAAAAGAAGATGTTTAGACTAGTTAAATGTAATGTTTCTTATAAGCCTAAAATTCAATGAGCCTGTATATTCCACCAATTATACTTGTATATAAAAATGTTTTGGAAGAAAAACTGGGGAGTTTTTGTTAAAATATATTTTTTATTGATTTCAGAAACGAAGGGAGGGGGAGATAGAGATAGAAACATCAATGATGAGAGAGAATCATGGATTGGCTGCCTCCTGCATGCCCCCTACTGGAGATCGAGCCCACAACCTGTGCATGTGCCCTGACTGGGAATCGAACCGTAACCTCCTGGTTCATAGGTTGACGCTCAACCACTGAGCCATGCCGGCCGGGCAAGACTGGGGAATTATTGAATTGGCAGAATGATGAAAATCAGGTGAATCACCTTCTAGGAAGTTTCATGAAGTAGACCTTGTTTATGTAGATTCTTATCTAAATTTGGCAGCTAATACTAGTACATACATTATCCAAATCCAGACAACTGATAGATATGTTTTCTTGGAGTTCATTTATGTATGTATTTATTTATTTTTTTGAGTTGGCAAAGCCTTACCTAGAATTTTGAAAGAGAGATGAAGTTGGATTTGAGAGGATTGGGATGAGTATGATGAGTGAGAGAAATCACATCATTTACAATTTTAGACTTGAAAGGTTACTTGAATGAATGAACACAGTGTTTACCCAGGCTCAAATTAGTGCTGAAGAGTCTTGGTAGGTTTTAGTGGAATGCATGCTCAAAGTAGAATAATGTCGCTGATGTTAAGTCCTTGAAAATGAGTAAGAGTTAGTCAGATAAATAAAGGGAAAGTGAAACTCTAGAAAGGCAACACCATGACCAAAGGCAATGGGATACACAAGAAGCATGGAGTAAAGTGGCATTTCCACGTTGAAAGCATTAATTGTGAGATAGGGAATGGTGGCACAAGAGACTGAAAAGTTGGTAATTATGCCACACTCTATGCCAAGCTAAGAATATTGAGATTTATTCCATTGCCAGTAGGGATTTTAAACAAACGAGGGGTACAATTAGATGTGAATTTTAAGTGGAGCAACTAAGGTGTGGTATGGAGAGTGTATTTACAGGTGGCAGGACTAGAAGCAGGGTCTTTCCATAGCTACATAGTGATTATTAAGTTGAGGATGTAGGGCAGAGTAGGAGGGATCGAGGGAAAGGAGGAAATGAAGAATGGAATATTTTGAAACATGAAACATCAGGATATGTTTAATTGTTTGCTTTTGAAAAGTGATAAAGAAAACCCCCAGAGTTTTGGTTTGAGTAACTGTTACCATTAGAGAAACAACAGGATGGTGGATGAAGGGGGGTGTGATGGGTAAGCACCTGGCCTTAGAAATGTTGAATTTTGTTGCACGTGAATACCTCTATGAGTCTCTTCATTGATGCCATGTTTGAGGACAGGGGGACAGAGACAGAAGAAATTGGTAATTATCATAAAAAACAGAATAATACCTAAACATAGGATTTGAAGTATTGCACGGAATTGTTTAAATTCAATAGAATTTAAACATTTTTATTTTTTGTCACTACCCAATAAGTTAGCTCATGAAAAGATCGGGAAAATTATAGGCAAAACATTCAACTTTCATTTTTTCAGTACATGTGAATTTTATGAGCAATTTGCCCCCACTACTTAGTAAAAGCATTTAACACATCATAAATATTCAAGAAATGTGACTAATAATAATTAGAATTTAATATCAATTTGGAATTGGAGGGGAAAAATGAGGTGTAACAATTACTGTTTTTCCAAAATCAGAGTCATAAAACTCATGCATGAATTATGCAATTAACTAATGCTTTCATAATTAGGTATCTGGTAGGCTGACAATGAGAAGAATAAACCGAGCTGAGGTAAGAAGGGAGGACATTTCTGAAACAGAGGTTCGGTTGGTTTTGAAGCAGGACAAAGAAACAAATGGAGGAGAAACGGAGAGGCAGGGGGGACATTGAAAAAGGACGCAGGTAAAACCAAGGGGTCTGGGCTCGGTCTGGTAGGCAGTGACTTTTAACATGAAGAGACTGGAACAGATATGGGTGCTTCTGGTTTTGACTCTGGCATCTGTGTGAAGAAGCACTGAAGCATGGAGAGGTCATAGTCAGAGGGAACAGGTAGGGGCTAAGGTGATAGGAACAGAGTGGGAGCAGGATGGAGGAAAAATCTATAAAAATGCTGTCTGACTCAATGTTGGCATCTTGGCAGATGGATTTATATGCAGCACTCTGAGGTCTCTACCTTGAGATGAAATAGCCTCTTTATGGTGTACATTTATTTCTCTTTCTTCAAACTTGGCAGTAACACATTTCATCTATTTTTTCTATGAACTAGACGAATGAGCGACATTTTTAATCTTTGTGTTTCTCGTCACTAGAAAAGTAAATTCAAATCATATCCTTGTTATCATTGGTTTTCACATAAAATATTAATTCTGAACTAAATATTCTCCTCAGCATACGTTATTTAGTTCCTTTTTATCATTCTTACCTCCATTAATATCACTGGGGACACTTTTCTTTTGGTTGCAATGATTACATTTATTAATATTTATTTAATGTACAAATGTTTAGAAGTGGCCCCGAGTTCACGTTAGCAATATTGGAACAATTAAGAATGCAATAACAAAGGAACCCCACCACCACCACACACACACACACACACACACACTCTGTAAGTGGTGATGTTATAAAGAAAGGTTCATATGTTTTTTTAATTTCTTAATTGATTAAGGTATTACATATGTGTCCTTATCCTCCCATTGTCCCCCCAGCCCTCCACTCATGCCCTCACCCCCTCTGTTGTCTGTGTCCATTGGTTAGACTTATAGGCATGCATACAAGTCCTTTGGTTGATCTCTCCCCCTTACCCCCACCCTCCCCTACCTTCCCTCTGAGGTTTGACGGTTTGATCGATTTTATTCATTGATTCTTTTTAATTTTAAAGTCTAGATTTAGATTAGATGCTGTTGACTCTCCATACTGTTTCTCATTGTTTTAAGCCAAAGCAGCTTGAGATATATATATTTCATATACACATAACTGCATACCTATTTCACATTATGGCTTATGAACCAGTAATTTTCTTTACCTTCCAGAATTCTCCAAACAGCCAGGCAAATAGTTTGGCTCCAATTTTTATATAGCCTTTAAACATAGTTCTATTTTAAATTGGGGTTAAGTGTTCTTTTAGGACAATTTTTATTTTGTCAGGCAAAAACCATTTTTCAATGAATTCCCTAGAGCAGTGGTCAGCAAACTCATTAGTCAACAGGGACAAATATCAACAGTACTTTTTCAAAATAGACTCGCCCAGGCCGAAAACTGACTTCTGCGCATGGGCCACGAAGTTTCAATCGCACTGTATGTGCGCCCCCGCACATGGTATTTTGTGGAAGAGCCACACTCAAGGGGCCAAAGAGCCGCATATGGCTCGCGAGCCGCAGTTTGCCGACCACGGCCCTGGAGCATCAGTTCTCTAACTTTCTGGCACCACACCTCTTTATGCTTTACACTTTTGCCGTGCACATCGTAATGTTTGACTCACTAAAAGATTTTCATACCTACGTCTGCATTCAATCTGTTGCAAGTTGTTCCATGGAAGTATAAGAGAAATATCTGGCTTTCTACAGATATGGAGTTAAAAAAGGGTGATGTATTTTAATAGACTTTTCAGGTAACTGTGTATATATGTTCTTTCATGCAACACCAAGACTTGGCAATTCATAGTTTCTTGGAGGTTAGTTCCAATGCGGAATCTGACAAATAGCACTATACTTTTCATATTTTGTTACATTAAAATCTATTATATATCTTGCACTTTGAGGGGATCTTTTATCCACACAGGATTTAGTCACCTCATGCTTTGGTCATTTGGAGAATATTGAATCACTGAGTTCTGACAATCTTCCAAATGTGGATACATTTGATGATCTACTATCATCATATGTTCCATAACCTCTGAAAAACTCCATTGCACACTAGTGGGAAAGTGTGTGTGAAAAGGGGGAAAAATGTCTTGACCATGTTTTGACATGTGAGGGTTTGAGGGACCCCGTAAGGGCTTGGGGACCACACTTTGAGAATTAATATTCTAGGAAAATTGGCTTTTTTTAAACGAAGCTGTTGGCAAAGCTTTATCTTTGGCTCATTTATGTTCTATCTTTAAATTTACTAATAAAATGAATATAATAGGTGTTAGTAGGTGTAGGAAGCCTGGCTGACGATATCTATGAAAGGTGAGAGCAGATGCTCATGCTTGCATTCCATTCCTCATGATCAAATCCTTGCGATTCTTATGAATAAATGACATCACATAGATTATACAAACTCCCATTTCATCATGACAAACCTAAAAGGTATTATTATTCATGTAGTCTACCAACAATATATGAGAGAGTTACTTTGTAAGAAATTGTTTTCTTGAACAATATGAGAAATACAGAGAATTTAATGTGCTATATGCAGAGAATAAATATAAGATATATAAACATAACTCCTTTAAATATCTTAGTACTTTTAAAAACACTCCTTTTCTTTAGAGACAAATAAGAACTCCTTATTGATTTTCAAAAGCATGTACACATGCATAGAAGCTGTATTATTCAATAAGATACTTTTTCTCTCTAAAGGAGAACAACAGATATAAATTTTGTATGCCTGGTTTTCAGTTTACTGTTCTGAAAACAAGAGAGTCATATATTTATTACTAAAAGAGTAAATTTATCAAACTGGGGAGAAAAATAGTTTTTATAGTTTTTAGATCGGTTCTCTTTAAAGCAATTTCTCAATTCTTGTGTAGTTTTTGGAAAACATTATTTTTCTGGCTGCATCAATCTTTGCAAAAGAAGTTTTGAGAGTCATTTAATCTTGTGATGTCCACACTTTTTTATATCATGGACTTCACTGTCATAAATGCAATTTAATGCAAGAGAAAAAGAGATTTGATTTTTTATTGTCAACTCCTTATTTTTCCAAAAATAAAATTAAAAACTATCAAGAATCAAAGAAAAATCTTTACATATCATCACTATTAATCATAAAGTAAAGAATTTCTTAAAACCAAATATCCAAAAAGACAGTGCTGAATGTATGGAAAAGTTAATATATTATCTTCATTTCTCTCAGCCCTACGCATACTTGATTATGAGAGCTATTGTCAGTGTTTATCAATCACTGATCTAATGCTTTATGTAACTAACCCAGAAAATGAAAATTCATTCTATAATAAAGGATCATCAGGGAAAGGTTTCTAGAACAGGTAAGTCTTTTGTAAATGTAAAAGGAATTTTAATTTTTAATTTCCCCCACTTCTCCTCCCAACCTTCTATTTTTTCCATTGAATGAAGGGGAAAGATGAAAATACATTGTAATTATTTTTAACAAATGCCTGTTTTTATTTCTGAAATGATCTTGTCTTGTTTGTGTCCTTAGGAAATTCCCATGCATACTCACATTCCCAGTGCATCCATCACTTTCTCTAAAAACCTTCTTTTCTCTCCTTAGTGCCATTGGTCTCACAGCTGGTTGTGTGTACTCACTATAATAGCAATTTCATTAAGTTGTCTGAATGTATTTGCCATTCCTATATGATAATGTCTGTAGTTAGTTGTCAAATGCAGTCCGTTTATATATATTATGATTTTTAATATATTTTGTTTTATTTTGACATCTATTTGATGATTTCTTTTTACCTACTTTTTCCCATTTTTTTTCCTCCTTTCCTGCTTACTTTTGGAATGACCAAGTCTAAAAAATTTTCCCCATTCCCATGGCTTGAAGTTATAAATGATTATTGTTAATTGATTATCTAGATATTTAGCATAATTTACAGTCTATATTTAATTCATTTCTCCCCTCCTGCTAATTTTGAGCTACCTGTAGTACAGAATCTGAAGATTCCTGTCTTGCAACCATTCTAGAACATTCTCAGTCATTAATCTCTTTGAATATTGTATTTTCCCTGTTCTCTCTATTTTTCTCCTTTCCAGAATTCCAATTACACATGTATTGGGTCTTCTCTTACCTTCAACTTAATACTTTCTTTTTAAAAAATATCTTTTGATTTTGCAGTACAGGTAATTTCTCTCTTCTGTTTTTTTTCCAACATATTATTCTTTCTGTAGCTCTGTCTTATCTGCCATTTAACCTATTTAGTACATTTCACACTAAAATCATTATATTGTTATTTTAGAATTATTTTGTTTCTTTTAAAACCCAATCTTTTATAGAATATTATACACATGAAGAAGAGAAATAGCATAGTGTCTGGATTCACTACTGGTTTGTGCCTGAAAAAGCTCCATATTATGTTGGTGGTAATGGTGGGGTGATGGACAGAGAAAGACAGCTCAGTTGTGAGCAATAGAAGCACAGGCCCTGTCTTCATGCATCACCAGAAAAGGGGGTGGGAGGGTTGCAGAGACAAATAGAAAAATGATGGTGGTTGCCATGTGGTCCCTAATGAACGTTGTACATAAGCAAACTTGAATTCCTAATGAATTCCTAATGAATGCCCAGCAATAACCATGCAGAGATGTGGGGAGCCGCTATAGGGTTAAACCTCGGACTGACCTGTCGGCAAAGTCACAAACAAGTCCCAGCTTAGAGGGCACAGTCCTCTTAGCATAATTAGGCTTGACCTTATAGCGTTCCCTAGATCTTACCTGGGAAGCTAATGGGCTGAGGAAAGTGCAACAGGAACAAAAACAAGTGAAACTCACAAGAACAGTGTAAACAAGTGAAACTCACAAGAACAGTGTAACTTTGGTAACCACTACCTTGTTTACCTCTGACTATAAATATAAAGGCTCAGTTTGCCTCAGGATCTTTCTCTGTGGCCTCACCAGGCACAGGAAGATCCACGGAGACTAAAGAGAGCTAGAGAGTTCTGAACGCTGTCTCCGTATAAAACATTCTTCGCTGACTCCGTCCACACCTTTGGGAACCCCTGTACCCCCAGGGCTGGACCCCAGCACAGGGATATTATGGTCTCATAATATGTGTTTATTTAAAACCCTAATTATCAGGGTCTGGAGAAACATAGGCTATAAATCAACAATTAAGCTAAGGCTGGAGAGTGATTCTGAACAGTAACATTAATTCTGCTGGTGGAGAAACAGACTAGTCTCAAATAGGACTGAATATTTATAAACTTGTCAAGATGAATATTTTGTCATTAACTTAATAATATGATTTCATTGGTGCTAGACTCCAGGGTGAATCTTTAGTCTCCCTTCCTCTCTGTCTAAAATCAATACAAACAAATTGAACATGTGCAATTTATTGTTTGTCAGTTAAACCTCAACAAAGCTGTTTATATTGTTTTTACACTTCAATATCACAAATATACAACTCAACTGAAAAAAGCACTGCTTGTCTTACGATTTGATCAGATAGTTCACTCAAAATCAAAACATCGTCCAGCAGTTCTCCGCTCAGGATGAGGGAACTCTGAGGCTGATCCTGAAGCCTCGAGGATCTGGGAAGAAGTTGTCGAAGTGCCCGTCCCGCCTTAAACTCTCACACCAGGTTGCAATCACTGCCTTCCACAGGCAGTACTGCTCCCTGGTTTCCAAGGAAACTCCCAGGAAACAATAGGGAATATACTTTTTTTCTTTATAAAGATCTGTTTCTCATGAACTTGAAAATTGATTTTTTTCTTACTGTTTTGTTTTCTAATAACATTTTCTCAGAATCAGATGTGTTTAAATTACTAGTATATATTGGGAGCCCTGAATACGGTAATGACTTCACATCTGCCACTTGTAAAACATTTGAACATTTCACGACTCTTCCGAGTCCTTTGGTTTCTTGAATACAGTATTTTTAAAAGAAACTTCATTTTCATTTTCCTCGCTTTTCCATTTGTGTAACCTTAGCACTTCTAATACCATTAAAAAAATTATCACATCTTTCCCTTTTGATTTTGGATATGCGATTTAAAAATGTTGAAAAGTGTGTTTTGCACTGTGGGCTTGAATTTATTTTACGTTTAAGTGAATGATTATTATTATTTCTCTACATAAAATTTTGTAATAGTTTAGGATGACCTCCCGGGTCCTGAGGGATTGTACTGAGTAAAAGCAAGGGAATTAGTTCCCCAGTCTTCTCTCATCTCCACCTTTTCTCCAAGCCTGAGCCCAGGAAGGGGGTGGTTTACAGAGGAGATGTGGGGTCTTACATCCCCAGGCCTCCTGTGGAGAAGGCTGCATATCCCTCAGGGAAACCTGGCCTTTGGCTGGTGTCATGGCCATATAGCAAGGGAGTAATGGGGTGGAGGTGGAATAATTAGGCATTTCTATTTGCCTGTGACAATTTTAGTTTATACTGATTTTTTTTCTTGGTCATAATTATCAACAGCTGTCCCTTTGACTCTCAAGATTATCCTGGTTTGAATGATGGAGTGGCCCGGATCTCCTTCCCTGAGTTGGTACACCTGCCCCACAACAGTCACGAGGCTGATTGCTGAAAACTCACAACTGATTCTTTCCAGGATCCAACGTTACCTGGGAGGTTACGCTCCACTTCCTGCCCTCCACCCCAAGTAGCCAGAGGCTGAAACCTGACTGATGCTGCCAGACAGACTCCCTTGCTCAAGGTAGGACCGACCCTATGAGGCAATGTGTATTTCAAACTTGCCATGAAATCAGACTAAAGCTAATCTCTTGCTGAGACCAGATTCTTGTTTAGGATTTGTGGTTGTTTGTTTAGTGTTTTCTACGGCTTCATCTCCTCCCTTTCTCCTGAGAATTCTTCAGTAATTTGCACAAGAATCTCGGGTGATGTTTCTAGAGAATTTGACCAAGATAGTGCTGGGATTAGGGCCAGGAAGCTGACTTTAAAAATGGAACTCAAGAATTAGATAACCCGCTAGCTGGATGGCGGTGAGACCCAGTCACTGGGGAAGGTGAAAGGTTAATAGTCTGTGGCTTGCTTTGGCTTTGTGTTGCTAAGACTTTCACCAATCATGAACTTAGATCTGATACAGTCAGAAGGGCATAGATGAACTGGCCTGTGTCTATGATGTTTGCGATGTGTGGGGAAAATAGTAACTATACCAGTAAGTATAAGGGTACAATAAGTATTATTGGAATTGAGTAGCTACTGCTAAACAGCAACTGTGAGTTTAAAAGAGAAAGTGTCAGACTCACAGCTATGTATCATGAATTTAAAGCAAAGTAGGAAAGTTAGAAGGTCTACTTGGCATTATTTAAAGAGACTCTCAGCTCTTGAAGGCAGAGGAAAGACAGAGCTAAAAATCACACACAACACTGGACTATAAACAGGCAAAACTCTTCTCAGCTTAGTAAAGTCTCCTACCCAAGTCCTAGGGGTGAGAGGGAGAAAATACTATCTGAGACTTCAAATAGGGGATATTTAATAGATGCCTTTGAAAGCCTGATTCCCCTTAGTGCCTGAACCCTCCAGACCTGCAAAAGCACTCACTTCCCCTTGTTGGGACGTAAGACTTCCCTTGTTTAGGGACAATTCAGAGTCCTGCAAGGCGGTAGGTGCCTCACAAGATACTGCTTTTCTTCTTCAGCATGTACCTCCTACGCCTTCATGACGAGGCTCTGTGATAGGATGATCTCACTAGGGAAGTGCTGGGTCTGATAGGGAAGAAGAGAATTATACAGCAAAGAAACCGTAAAAAGCCGGATAACATGTACTGGTAAGGGAACCAGTGCTCAACACAATGACAGTAATAGCTGTGATTTTGGAGGTGTAAACAGAGGGATGATTATGTAAACTGTAGGGTCCTGAAGATTGCTGATATTTTGCACTATTGTTAACAAAATGCTTTGTTTCGATTTCAGCTGCAGGTGTTTTTACATTTCCAAGTTACGGCTTAGAAATAAAAGTTTCAATTCAATTTTAAATAAATAAATGAGATCACAAATATAGTAGTCTATTTCATAACTTTAATTATATATTTTATCAAAGCATATAAAAAGCAAAACTAATTTTTTCAAAGAAAATTCTAATTAATCATTTTGTCCCTGAGTATATGATCCCAATATTCTGTAATTATTAAATATTCTGAAACTATCTTAATTGTATCAAATTTGAAGAAACCTTAGTTTTATCTTGTAATTGCTCTGGGACCAGTTAAGGGGTCTCTTTTTCAGAACCAAGGGGCTCAAATTTTCAAGAAGATTCCTAAGGCAATAACTATATAACCAGGTTTTCATAAACTATATCTACCTAATGAAGAAAATAATTTAATATACTTTTAACTTGATTCAGAAACTATTTCAGCTGCATGTTAAGTGTATTACCTCCATATATATTTCCACGGAGTAGTGCCAGTTTATGATCCTTTTATGGATAAAGAAAAAATTAAAAGTATTTCTTGATGAAGACAGCTCTATTTGGCCTAGAAAGTCCTGGTAGAGGTCAGAATGGGGGGTTTGTGTGCAGACTGATGCATTCCTGCATAAAGATAGGGAAAGAGAACCAGCCTGTTATTATGCACCTGTCCACGTAAGGAAGTACCTTTAAAGCATGAATACCTCTGAGAACCTCCTCAGCAGTGCTTTATACTAATAATTTCCCACCAGTGACTCTTGGGTCCTAGGGATTCCTCAGCAGAACATCAGATACAGGTAAAGAGGCAGGGATCTGGGCTCCCTGCTCTGTGTTCAATGAGAGCAACTTTATTTTTACCTACTGTATGCACTGGACTTCTAAATAGGATTGTATTTGACAGAGAAATAATTATATCTGAAAACTATTGCTTTAGATGTCAACTGTCAAGAGGAAGATAATTATAGACTTTTGTCCTAATTGATTTTATCTGCTAGGGTGGATCTTTTGCTTGGAATAGCTAGTTAGCCACCTCATCGTCACACCTTGACATTGCTTTCAAGGACCCTGGTGTTGTGTCTGTCTTTGCTTTATGGTTGTACTGTTGACCCATATTAGTGATAAATACCTTGATCACTTGATTAATAGGTGTCTCCCAGGCTTCTGCACTATAAAATTACTCTTTTTCTCTTTTTAATTAGTAAGCTTATTATGGTGGGGGGTGAGGGATGGTATTTTTAATTAGGTAAACATCTAGTGCCTCATGAAGATTTTTATTTATTGCTTTATGTATATCAATATGGACTCATGGTTTCCTATTTTATTCGATGTGTCATATGACATTACCATCATTATTTATTTTGATGCTCACCTTGTCCCAGAGTTGTTCTGTGAAGATCCTTCAAGCTGGCTTCTATGAATACTTGACATATCCTATCTTTCTTTGATCACTGTCTTGTTTTCTGGCATAAAATGATGTTCTAAGTTAATCACTCATTTCATACCAATATATTAAATTCCAACCCAACACCAAGAGTTACTTTCCCCCCAATTCTGTGTTTGTAACTCCCTTTTCTGCCAATGCCAATCTGGTCCCTAAGTATATTCTTAATATATTTAATTTGCTTGGTACCCCTGTATGTAACCAAGTTCTCATTGCATTTTGCATCCCATTCCCCACTCATACACTCTGGCTCTGGTGTCTCACACTGTCCCCTCCCCTCCACACACACCTGGGCACTCTCCTCCCTGGGCTTATGCTCTGACTCTTCCCTCCTCCAGGCTCCTCCATATGGGCACCCTCTTCCCACTCTTTCATCTGAACCACTGGCTGTCTCCTCAGCACAACTGGCCTCTGAAACCCACACTGGTTTCCTCTCCACGTGGACACCTCCCTTTCTGTTTGGGGTCTGTCACCCCACAGCAAAACTTCCCCCCATGTTGTCAGCCTCACCACTCCACCTGAGTTCCGACACCTAATGACAAGATGCGTGTTTCCAAAGATGCCCTCCTCATCCTGCTCTGGCACTGAACCCTGAGCCGACCACTGACTCTGACACCCACGGCAGCATTCGTGCCTTTCTCCTTCTTTGGGCTTTGATAACCTATGCTCCTGACTTGTAGCTGCTCTCCTTAGCCTCTGGGTCCTCAGCACGCCACACCAGCCTAGGCCTTTCCCTGGAGACTAGCTTGTCCTGCCCGACTTTAGGGCATCAGGACTGTATTATTCAGGAAGGAAGGAGGAGAAGAGAGAGAGAGAAAAAAAGAGAGAGTTGTTTTTTTTTTTAATCTTTTTGCTTGCGTATAGTCACCATGATTTTCTCTGTTGTTTTTTTTCCCACAGTCACTTTCCGTTTACTTTGGAACTTTTATCCTAGTGAAGCCTTTGTTTTCCTAACGAATGATCTCAAGCCCAGCTTCTCTATTATGTATTCTTATATGAAAGTCCTTGCACAGGTAAAACTTGACACATTAGGTGTTTAATAAAAATATTTCCTTTTAATTCATACCAGTGCAAGACATTACTGGCATAATAGGGTGAGTTCTGTTGAGCTTGATTTGTGTCCTTATTTAGAGGTAAAACCTTGCAGAAATAGCACTTTATTCATTTGATTTTCTTAGGGTATTTTTATATTACACTGCAACAATACTTTCAAAGTAAAAAATCTAGCCCAGAAACCAGTAAATACGATTTTAATGGACCCGTGACTTTCAGCCCCATTGGATTTGTCATTATTTAGTTATATTCTTTTAGTACCGAAATGCCCAGGTTCATTTTGAAAATTAAATATAAATGTAAATGCAACACAAAAGGTAATGTTCTGAGGCAGGCGGTATTCCTAAGGATGCTTTTTTACTAACTGTGTATTCATCACATAATTATAGTGGAAAATATGTACATAAAATCATGGAGGTTTATAATATTGTTTGATAGAGTTTAAGGAAATGTTTTGGATTCTGATATCAGCACATGTTCTAATCAGTTCAGTATTTATTCATGTCAGAAGTAGCAAAGACACTGCATTCTAGACAGTTTCCCATTGTTTGCCACAATTGCCTTGTAGATAAAGCAGACCTCTAATGCGATAAACGAAGAAAATAAAGGATGTTTATTTTAAGCTGAGCACATGAATAGATATGCTGATTTCAGTAGGAGTCTTATGATTACCTAAATGCATATTATCTTTTTAATGGAAAGACAACCTTTGTTGTGAGTGAACAGAATTTCTTTCTTACTAATTTTAGTCAAAAATAGTTCAGTGACTGGCTGAGCTCCAGTGGCTAAAACAAAAGATTCCAAGCTATTTGAATTGAACCTGGTGGCAAAAGTAATGAGTTTTTCTCTACAAGACGCAGGCATCCACAGAAATTAAAAAAGGACATGCGTACAGAGGGGCATAATGTCAAAGGATAGATATGTGAACTCTCTAACACAGTGGTTCTCAACCTTGGCTGCACATTAGAATCACCTGGGAATCTTTTTAAAATCCTGATTTCTGGGCCTCATCCTCCGGAAATTCTGTTTCTTTGTTATGGGGTGGGGCCACAACATTAGTAACAAAGAAACAGAATTTCCGGAGGATGAGGCCCAGAAATCAGGATTTTAAAAAGATTCCCAGGTGATTCTAATGTGCAGCCAAGGTTGAGAACCACTGTTCTAAAGGGTTCTTTCTATTTGACTTCCATGTATAGAGGGGCAACTTGGGACGGTGAGCTTGTGAGAATTCATAAGAAGGGTTTAAAATGGTGCTTAACTTTAGACACAGTTACAACAGCCGAATTCCTCTTTAATAAAGTGGTTTAAGGCATTGTGAAAATTCTTGCCAATAAAATGAACTCCGTCTTCCTTTGGGATTAGCTGCGTCACTCACCTCCCAACCTGCCAAGCAGTAGGATTTCCAGCGATTGCAAAATATACTGTTGTATTTTAAATGACATATGATGAAAACTTTACCTCCTTTAACATCTCTCAGCCTTAGCTCTTATATCCATCTAGGTGGATCTCCCTATCTTGTATATGTCAGAGCTACAGTCACCTTTTCTTCCTTCTCACCTCCTCCTGGCCTTTAACCATGCTATTCCCTTGTTTATAATGCGTGCTCCATCCTTCTCTCCTGGGCGATCCTCCACTTGTTCTGTAGATGCAGCTTCACAGTCCCACCTTCTGGTGAGAGACCCTCACTAGTAACCTGTGGATGCCTTGGCTGACCCTCCTCTAAAGAGAGAAACTCATGGCATCAGTAGTTTTACAAAATAATGCATTTTGTAATTATTGCATTTGTGTCTGCTTTATCTGTTACTTTAAATGTTTAAGAAAACAGTCCTGTTGAATTTCCAGATTTTTTAAGGGATGTGGTCAATGGGACTGCCAGGTTTTCTCCAATCTACTCTCACTTTTTTCCCTTTAGTGATAGATTCCTCATATTTTAAGCTGAGCACATGGCTTCCCAGCTGGAAAATGCATTTTCAATCTCCCTTGAAGCTAAGTGGGCTGATGTGATTAAATTTGTGTCAAAAGCATATGAACAGATTTATGTTTGCAATTCATGGATTATTTTCAACTTAAAGACAAGCTGCTCCATAGAGTTCTTCTCTCTGCCTGTAGGCTGGGATTCAGATGGGCTATAGCACAAGTCCTGTCTCCTAGTAATTGACAGCCCCCTACCAGAGGCCTAGGGCGGTGGTTCTCAACCTTCCTAATGCCTCGACTCTTTAAATCAGTTCCTCATGTTGTGGTGACCCCAATTTCATTGTTACAAATTGAACAAAATTAAAGCATAGTGATTAATCACAAAACAATATTTAATTATATATGTGTTTTCCGATGGCCTTAGGCGACCCCTGTGAAAGGGTCATTCGACCCCCAAAGGGGTCACGACCCACAGATTGAGAACCACTGGCCTAGGGGAAGGCAGAAGGAACTGCTGTCCCTGAGTGACCTTGGAGAGCAGAGCTACCCTACCAGCTAGAACAGATGGAATTTTATATAACAAAGAAATATTCATCTTAACTTAAGCCATTTTATTTTTAAGTCTCTTTGTTTTAGCATCTTTGATTTTTCCCATAAAATACAATAGAACTTAATTAAGTGTTCTGGTAATCTATTGTTGTATGAAAAAATTAACCTCAAACTTAGTGGCTTAAAACAAACACTTATTACCTCTTGTGGTTCTGTGGGCTGACAGGGTTCAGGCTGAGTAGTTCTCCCATAGGATCTCATGTTGTCATCAGAGAGATGAAGAGGCCAGAGTCACCTGAAGGCTCAGCTGGTTTGGACATGCAAGATGGCTTACTCACATGACAAGAAGCTGACCCTGGCCAAGAGCTCAATTGAGTTGGTACCTCTCCATGGAGCTTGGGCTTCTCACAGAAGGATGTTGGGTTCCAGGAATGAATATTCCAAGAGACCTAGACAGCAGTGCCACCAAGGCTTCTTATAGTCCAGCCTTGGAAGTCCCATAACATCTCTTCCACTAATTCTACTGGTCAACAAGGCACTAAGGCAAGTTGACATTCAAATGGAAAGAGATTAGACCAGCCGTGGGCAAACTACGGCCTGCAGGCCAGATCCAGCCCGTTTGAAATGAATAAAACTAAAAAAAAAAAGACCATACCCTTTTATGTAATGATGTTTACTTTGAATTTATATTAGTTCACACAAACACTCCATCCATGCTTTTGTTCCGGCCCTCCGGTCCAGTTTAAGAACCCATTGTGGCCCTCGAGTCAAAAAGTTTGCCCACCCCTGGATTAGACTCTACTTCTCAATGGAATGAGTAGTGAAGAATTTGCAACCATCTTTAACCTATCACATTAATTACATGAGATCCCTCTCCCAGAGAATTTCTAAATTTTTAAAATGTCTTAATAAATTATTTTACTACATGAAACCTGTTTTATTTAGAGAAGTTTAATAGTTTGGTCATTAATTATGTTGTGATCAATGGCCAGTGTTCCTCTTCACAACCTAAAAGTGCCATAGACATTAAATAATCTTAGAAGCAGTTAAAATAACTTTACATTTGAAGAAAGTAAAATATATTTTAAGAACTACATGTAAGACACTGAAATTCATGCTTTGTCTAGATTATCGCATTGGTTCTTCATTAAACCAATGAGGTATGTTCTGTTATTTTTTAAAATATATTTTATTGATTTTTTTACAGAGAGGAAGGGAGAGGGATAGAGTTAGAAATATCGATCAGTTGCCTCCAGCACACCCCCTACTGGGGATGTGCCCACAACCAAGGTACATGCCCTTGACCAGAATTGAACTTGGGACCCTTGAGTCCGCAGGCTGATGCTCTATCCACTGAGCCAAACCGGTTAGGGCGGTATGTTCTGTTATTGTTTTTACTATTACTTCATTGTGGAATTGTATGTTTACAATTGTTAGTAAATGAAAAGTTGGGTTCAGTAAATTTCCCACAGTCACAAAAATTTAAAATGGCTGACTTCAATCCAGGATTGACTAAACCACAAGCCGAAACCTGGATCCCACAGCTCTGTTTTGAACAAAGATTGTTTTGTATGCTATCCTGTAGTGTGATTAGGAAAGTTTCTGCCTTGTGTGTTTTTTTTTTAATATTGACTTTTCATATCAATATGTGGGTACATTCTTCTAGTTGTCCTGAAATCTCATGAGACACTAAAAGACACTAAAAATTTTTAATGCTTTTATATAAATCTTGCACTTTTATATTTTATAACATTTAGAAATAATTATATAGAAAAATCACTCATTATGCTATTCTCAAGAGTCAATTGTCATTTATATCTTGAACTGTTTGTCTTTCCTCTGTACACTGAGTGGCCAGATTATTATGACCACCCCATCAGTACAATGAAATGAATTAGTTATGCAAATAATAATAATAATAATAATAAAACCTTGAGAGTATTTGCTTAGAAAGTTTTCAATATTCAGTATTTTTGGAAGTGTCAATGAAGTATTGAAGGCGTGGTCATAATAATCTGGCCGATCATATTAATCTGGCCACTCAGTGTATATTTTCTATAGTAAGTTTATATTGCATTTATCATTTTGTGACCCACTTTATATTTTTATCTTATCATAAACATGTTCTAATGTTATTGGAAACATTTTACACATCATATTAAGAACTTGCATATCAAATAACATTCCAGTCACACACAAATATAGACTAGTGCAGTGAACCCCACGTACCCATCACACACCATCAACACGGCAAATATTTCATCTGAGAGTATTCCCACTTCCCTTTGCTGCAGTTCCTATATCATTTCATGTAAACATTACTTTCAATAGTTGAATGTTACTCAGTCTCATGAGGAACCATATTTTGCTTATGTAAAAAACCTTATTATAATTGGAATCTTATCATGATGTTCCTGACTAGATTATCCAAGGTTCTTCGATTATATTGAGCAGAAAAAATGTTTCAGTGTTCTCACATGAGCATCTGTGCCTTATCAGGTTTCTTCTAATTAACTTTCATGCTGCTGATTCTTCAGCAAGATTCCCTAGTATATACAAAACACGTTGACACACCAAATACATCAAATTAATGAAAAAGCAACGCTCTGATATTAATCGCTCTTGAAACCATAAAATCCACAACTGGTAACTTTGAAGACACACAATAAATTACGAAGGGAAAAAACACAGTTTTAAGTTCTCATGCAAGTATCAGAAAGGGAAGACACCCTTCATCTTAAAAAAATGAATAGCTCTGCACGGTAAAATCCTCCTTTTCATTACAGGCTCAATTTGTTGTAACACCAACACTGGCCCTCACCTTTGCCCGAGAGAATATTTATCAGGTTGATTTCTATCTCTCGTCCATGTAATGAAAGTAATGAAAAATGCCTGCCTTTCAAATACTGCCCCAGAGGCCTTGATAGAATTCTCTCACTAACCCTTTGGGAAACAAAAGCAGCAGCAAAATAATTTAGAATACAAAGTCTCTGTGAAAAAACACACACACACAACAACAACAACTAGGAATTATTTCTGAAGCAAAAGAAGGTTTCAGAGCCAATGGCAAGGACACCTGGTTGAATGACCATGGGCAAAATTCTGCCAACAATTCCATTTAAAAACCCATCTCTAAAAGGTTTACAGCTGTGCTGACTCAGTCCCCGTGGGTCCCACCTGACTTTAAAACAGTGGTGATCTTAAATCACATTTGCCAGTCCATGTGAGTGGAGAACTTAAGGAAAAGGACAATAGTGAAGGATTTTATTCTGGAACATAATTTACTCTTCCTATATTAATTACCTTTTCTGTAGATTGTGTGCTTATTCCACACCTAAGACCCAAATTAGGAGGTATTTTTGGTTCACTTTGCATATAATTCTCATTCTTTCTCTCTCTGTAGTCCATGAAACATCTGAACTTCCAGGCTGCACTTATGTCCGATGGTAGTTGTTGCCTGTGGAAATGAAGTCCTTTCAGATTCGCAAGGAAAGCATTCCATGGACCCACTTATGGGAGGTAGAGGTGTAGTAAGGTTTACTAAGTTGAAATAAACACAAAGGGTCTGTCCTGCTGTGGAAAAGTCCAATCGTGTGTTCATCAAGCCCAGAAGTAGGGCCAATGTCCAGAGACCCTGTGCCACATTAAAGCTTAGTCAGTTCAGCTTGTCCCCGTCGGGTAGCTCAGGCTGTTCCTGGCTGTGCTTCGGCCATGCTTGTTCACTTGGACCCTCTCCCACTATCAATGAACTACTTAAAGGCAGAGATCGTGTCATACTTATCTTTGTGTCCCTTATATCCAGCACTTTCAATTCATAAAAATAAAATCATAGAACTCAGGCTTAAGAACATAACTATGTTTTGTAGCTTTTAAAGAAGTTTTATCTGGTCCTAACGCATTTGGTTGGGAATGATGGATGTCCAAGGGACTTATCTTCAACTAAATTACTGTTATAAAAAATTCTATGTCTAGCCATTGTATTCAGGGATAGCTGAGAGATATTCTTTCCTATTTATTATGAGTGGGGGAAGGGAACAAAATCATGAGAAAAATATGTAAACAGTGAATTAGACTGGGAGACACTGTCATTTAATACACATTTGTTTCTATGCCAGATAAAATAAGCCACCGTTCTTACCTCCAGAGTGCTTATAAAGCTCATAACTTGGGAACAAATATATTTAAATGTTTATAGATCCTTAGTGACAAAATGTGGATAAAATATGTATTAATGAGAAGGTGCTAGCAAATGCCAGAAGAATAAGAGGAGACCAAATTCTATTGTGGTTTAAAAAATGCCTGCAAGGTTTTGGTGATTAACAGTGATGACTTGACCAAAGACACTAGGTTAGAGTTGGGTGTTTTAAGAATAAAAGGGGAGAAAGCAGCTCAATTTATTTTACTTTAATTTTTTAAAATTTTATCTTATTGTTTAAAGCATTCCAGATGTTCCCTTTTTCCCCATCGATTCCCTCTCTCCATACTCATATACTCCCCAGACCTTCACCCCACTATTGTCTGTGTCCATGGGTTATGCCTATATGCATATAAGTTCTTTGGTTGATTTGTTCTACCTGCCCTCCTTCCCCCTTTCCTCTGAGGATCTACAGACTGTTGCATATTTTAAATGGTTGTCCCAGAGTGTGGAAATCAGTGATGGTGAAATTATTAGGAAGCAGTTGAAAAAGAAAAATAAATCCACAGAGCTTTCATATCACAAAACTTGTCATTATTGTATTGATGAACATTGCCTTTTTATAAACATTCTTCAGCTCTGAAAAATGACCTGTCATGAGCATTTCAATGATAACATAAATGAAGCCTTCCCAGCACAGCTCAAAGTTTTTAATGGATAAATAACTAATTAGTCATAAAAAATGACTTATCCTTTTGTCTGGTTGGCATTGCAGTTGAAGTTCTGAGATTTAGGTCATGAGTCATCAGGTAATGGGGTTTATTCCCATGGGTAATAATCAAGAAAGAAAAGGACAACATTTATAGGACAACACTTACAATATCTTGATGTTAGGAATCTACTATTCCAAGTTTATAGGAAAATTCCTATTATCTTAAACTTACTTTATGTCACTTTATCCCATACACATCCCATGGCATTATTTAATGTTTTCTTATCTTTTTAGCTCTAGGTATTGTTTTCAACTCTTCATAGCCTGAATGACATTTTATATTGTGTTCAATGGAAAAATCAGTGCACACTTTAGGTAAACCGCTTGGAAAATATGAATCCATCCGTTGATGTTGGCTGCAATTCCCTTTTGTTCTTTGATTTGGCATGGCTTACATTTCTCTCATATTTATTTTAGGAGATATATATCCTAGCACACATTGCAAATTAAGAGCACAGAGAGTTCTAAACTAGTTTCTGTTTGACTTTGGTTAATAACAGATTATTTCGATTGTTTTATTGAGTTGAAGAGGTGTGCCTTGGACTCAAGTTTTTATATTCATTTATTACAGTTTTTTCAAGACTTTGTTATAGATGATGGTTAGTAAGATTATTTTACCTGTTTTACTAAAGGTGAATTGTGAACCAATCAAGAGATAATTACATTCTTTGTATCTACTGTATGCTTTCAGATAGGAAGACATTGAAATAACTTCCCTCTGCATGCTGCTCCTTGATGTATTTGAACTCAGATCCCTTTATTATTCAACTTTTCCTTCAACCCCATGCTCAGCTCTGTATTTTAGGGGTCCAGAGATGATCTTCCTCACTCATGTGTCAGAGAGCTGCTGGACGAGTTTGGTTAGTGGTAGGCATGATGAGGAGATTGGAGGGAAAGGGAAGGGAGTGTCCAGGCCATTTCTTCACCTCTCCCTTGGCCTCACACAACATGTCCATCTGGAGCTGTGCCTCTCTCTCTCCAGCTCCCACCTAACAGGCCCATGTAACTTCCTCCATGTGAGTCAACTTTCTGGGTTCCAATAACCCCATCTATTCCCTTTGTCACAGCTTATGGGTAGTAGCAGCTTGTGCTAGTTCTAAGCTCAGGGTTACCACACCGTCGTCTTGGCTGGAGTCTCAGCTCTATAAACCAAAGCCACATTGACTTTAAATACTTGAAGTGACTATGTTTCCCTGGTTGGATCCTAACTGACTCATTCTAACTGACTCATTCCATTTTACCCTTTCTTCACCTGACAATTGATACAATCACTTAGTCCTCTTGTCTGGAAACCTCTGTTGTTATTGTCACCATCATTGATAATGAAATATGTGTGTTGCTGTCTGCAGGGCACAGTGCTCAGTGCTGTAGATGGAATGAGGGATAAGACTGCTGTGTCACTTTCTAAAGCATGGCATAAGACATGGGGTAGAGCCTAAGTCAGCCGTGGGCAAACTACGGCCCGCGGGCCGGATCCGGCCCGTTTGAAATGAATAAAACTAAAAAAAAAAAAAAAGACCGTACCCTTTTATGTAATGATGTTTACTTTGAATTTATATTAGTTCACACAAACACTCCATCCATGCTTTTGTTCCGGCCTCCGGTCCAGTTTAAGAACCCATTGTGGTCCTCGAGTCAAAAAGTTTGCCCACCCCTGACCTAAGTCTATTCTCTCAGTTCAATTCACAGAACCCGGCTTAATTTGAAAGAAAAGACCATTTTCTTTGTTTACGAAACTCTTTTTCCCCCCAAATCTTTCCATGTCTGGAATGAGGAGATTCAGGTCAGTGACAGGTATCACTGAAGACACAGAAGTCTATGCAAACATAAGGAATTGAGTCAGTTGACCATAAAGTTTGCACAGGATATGTTTATATCCTTGCAGATAATAGCCATGATTTTTTTTTCAAGTTCAAATACTGATTTATGCACCCATTTTAAATTTCTCACTTGAAATATATTTCTGCTCAACATTTTCCAGGATTGTGTAAAGAAATGTCAGTGACATTAGCTACAATTCATCTACAATGTGGCAGGCATTTTTTGGTATTATTATTAACTATAGGCCTGGTGCATGAAATTCATGCATGTGGAGGGGGGGCGGGTTCCCTCAGCCCGGCCTGCACCCTCTCCAATCCAGTACCCCTCAGGGGATGTCCGACTGCTGGTTTAGGCCCAATCGCAAAATCCCTCTCTCAATCCAGGACTGCTGGCTCCTAACCACTTACCTGCCTGCCTGCCTGATCACCTCTAACTACTCTGCCTGCCTGCCTGATGCCCCTAACTGCTCCCCTGCCTGCCTGATCACCCCTAACTGCCTCTGCCTGCTGGCCTGATCACCCCAACTGCTCCCCTGCCTGCCTGATTGCCCCTAACTGCCCACCCCTGCCAGCCTGGTTGCCACTAACTGCCCTCTCCTGCCAGCCTGGTTGCCCCTATCTTCCCTCCCTGACTGGCCTGGTTGCCCCTAACTACCCTCCCCTGCTGGCCTGGTTGCTCCTAACTGCCCTCTCCTGCCAGCTTTGTTGCCCCTATCTTCCTCCTTTGTTGTCCTCGTCACCCCTAACTGCCCTCCCCTTCCAGCCTGGTCACCACTAATGGCTCTCCCTTGCCGGCCAGATCACCCCTAATTGCCCTCCCCTGCTGGCCTGGTTGCTCCTAACTGCCCTCTCCTGCCAGCTTTGTTGCCCCTATCTTCCTCCTTTGCTGTCCTCGTCACCCCTAACTGCCCTCCCCTTCCAGCCTGGTCACCACTAATGGCTCTCCCTTGCCGGCCAGATCACCCCTAATTGCCCTCCCCTGCTGGCCTGATCACCCCTAACCACCTCTGCCTCAGCTCCTGCCACCATGGCTTTGTCCGGAAGGACATCTGGATGGACCCAGTCTAATTAGCATATAATCCTTTATTAGTATAGATACCCTTAAGAGCCCAAGTAGGTAGTTAATACATTCACCCATTTTATTATGAAGAAATCAAGGATCAGAGTACATTTATGGTAAATAACTGAGTTGGGATTTCAATTATGAGAATTTAATTCCAAATTATTTTGTTTTTCTATGATTTATCTCTTTCAAGGGATATCACTGAAAATATCCTCCTATTGTGAGAGGCGCTGTCATCACTGAATTATCCAGTGATTGGGTTACCTAGTTGATACTCTAGACTTTTCTTTTTTCTCCTTTCTGGCTTCATCTCTTTGGTCTCTTATATTGGACTTCTTTCTCTGACCATTTAATCAGACTTTTTTTTTTAGGCAGAACTGTTTTCTACTTCCAGGAAAAACTAGAACAATTCGAACTTAATCATCCAAAGTCATGAGTTTTCATAGTTATATTTTAATTAATAGAACAGAATGGAAAAGTATCCAGTTACAATTTTGCAATATTATTCTCTCCACATTTTCCATCGATGGGAGTATTTGGATCTAGTGTATGCAGGTGGCTGTGGTGGCGATCCCAAATGTGTGCACAGATGCAGCAATTCCAACCAGTAGATGGACAGCAGAATTCACGAAATCACAGTGTTCCCATTGTTGTTAATCCAGTGGTGTCATGTAGGAACGAGTAATAGAAAGAACTGGCATTCAAATTAAACGTATTTGCCATGCCAACTGTCTACAGTGGTCTTTTTACTGGCCTCTGTTTATTTACTAATATGCTGCTTGGCCATATTTGAGGAAAGCAAAGGTAATTTCCACAACTAGATGATATAAAGGAGTGATCAGATCTGAGAGGTTTTCAAACTTTGGTGATGCCACCTCCACTCTATGGGGGCTGGAGAGAAAAGAGGAGCCGGTGAGCTCAATGCCTACACTCCAGCTCAGACAACGCAGCTCTGCTTCTGCATATATGAGCATTATATTGGCTTCTGTGTATGGTTCCATTATTTTAAAAAATAATTTTGGTGCTAAAAATATTTTAATAGTTGGTTTTTCTTATCCATCCTCCTGAAAATACAGATAATTACTCTGAGGACCCCAAGCACACAGCTATTCAACCTGAACTAGAACAAACGTTCTTTTATTTCATCCCCCTCTTTTTCCTAGGTTAGCTGGTATTTGTGAAAAATATTTCATGAAATTTATCGATTGACATGTATTATTTTCCCAAACATTTAACAATTGAGTTTTGACTGGAAAGATCCTTTCTTTTTCTTTTTGGACATATCCCTATCTTTGGAATTGTATTTGGGAGTTAGATTATAAAATCAAAATCCTTTCAGAGAATTTCTAAGTAGACACTTTTTTCCCTAGAAGAGGTTTTCTGGCGGGGGGTGGGGGGGTGCGGGGGCGGGGCGCTAACTAAAGGGTTAAGCCTTGTTTACTTGTTTTTTATGCAGCTCAGAAAAAGTAAGATAGAGTATCCGCTACCTAAAACCAGAAGCCTACATTTGTCAGGTACACTTTTGCTTTCAAGTTATAGTAATTTTTACTTCCTTTAGGACAGTGGCTCTCAACTTTGGCTGCACATTAGAATCACCTGGGAATCTTTTTAAAATCCTGATTTCTGGGCCTCCTCCTCCGGAAATTCTGTTTCTTTGTTACTAATGTTGTGGCCCCACCCCATAACAAAGAAACAGAATTTCTGGAGGAGGAGGCCCAGAAATCAGGATTTTAAAAAGATTCCCAGGTGATTCTAATGTGCAGCCAAGGTTGAGAACCATTGCTTTAGGATAACTTATAGAAAAATCAATGTTGCTATGCTCAGAGGAAAATCCTATGCGCACCTTTTCTTTTATTCTTTAGACCACATGCCCTCGTTGAGTAAGTTTGCTTATACTCCCGAGTAAGCAAAGTGTTGAGATGAATTCTCTGTGCGATTTGTTTGACTGAAGGAATAGAAATAGGTGTTTGTTTTTAAAATGCTTTCCAGATATGAAATTGGTGTATGTTTAAACAGCTTTTGCCCTGGGGAAGCACCCAGGGTCTCTTGTTGACAACCAGAGCCACTCTGATGCCTGATATTTTTGCCATATTCCTGGGCTTCCGACCAATTTTTGTGTTTCTCCCTGGGGACTCAAGTACAGAACAGGGAATGTGATATAGAAAAGAAAATAAATACTTATTTTTTTTATTTTCTCTTTTCTTTCCCCTGATTTCCATTCATATTTATAAACATACTGGGACATCAAAATGGAAGACAGTAGAGTATTATAATAATGAATAAAATGAGCCTGGGTCAGAATTTGTGGCTGAATGTCAGTTTCACTTTTGCCAATTGTGTGACCTAGGGCAGATTCCTACATCTCTTGGAAGTTTTCTTCCCCTTGTAAAGTGAAAGTTGTAATACATTTGTGAGGTGGGTATTAAAACTTTATGTTTAATGCATAATGGGTATTCAGGATATCGTTAGCTGAATATGAATGTGATTTTATAAATGACAGAAGTTCACTTTAAAATATCTTTTTTCACCATTACAGATAGAAATAAGATGTCATTTTTTTGCATTACATAACAATTATAATATGCCTTAAGTTATAATTATCTAGGGAATGAAGTAAGAAGCATGCAGGAGCAAACATACCTTACGTAGGACAGAAAGCTTATCACATAAGATGGCAGAGCATATCCCTGAAAAAAATGGGCATTAGGGTGTGTAATTCTCAGTAGATAAGTGAAGGTCAAGAACAGTTTGATTTTGGAAATGATAGCATCTCAGTGGCAAGAGCTGTTGGCTGGGTAAGTGAATCTAAGAGCATTACTTGTTTGGAAAATGTTACAGGGTCACTGAAAAGAAAACTTAAGAACTCCCAGATAATTTATATTAACTACTTGATTTTTCCCCAGTTCTGTCTCTGTGCTGACATTTGCAAAAACCATGCAGTAGAGAAGCAGAGCAGAAAAGGACTAACACTTATTGAATTATATGTTCCAGAAATCATGTTAAGCACTTTTTGCACATTAGAATAAGGTTATTTTGCAAATCATCTCCTGTTTGGGGTAACAGAAAAAATAACTCTCTAATGCTAGCAGAAGGATGCTATTGGAAATAAAAATTATTTTATTATATGTGTACTTAAACTGCTAAGTAGCCTAAATTTTATTCATTTTCACCTCATATCCATGGATGTAGAATTAAGTGTCAGATATTGAGAATCATGAATGAAGTGATATTCATTGCTAGGGCTGCCATAACAAAGTACCTCAGACTGGTAAATAACAGAAATTTACTTTCTCACAGTTCTGGTAGCTACAAGTCCCAGATCAAGGTGTCAGCGGGGTTGGGTTCTTCTGAGGGTCATGCAGAAAGGATCTGTTCTAGGTCTCTCTTCTTGGCTTTGACAATTTCTCCCTGTGTGTTTTCACTTTGCCTTCCCTCTGTGTGGACCTGTGTCCAAATCTCCTATGTTGCAATCTCATAGGATACCAATCCTCTTGGATTAGAGCCCAGTGTAGTGAGCTCGTTTTAACTTAATTACCTGCAATGATTCTACCTCCAAACAGTCACACTGAGTTACTAGGCTCAGTTAAGACTTTACATATGAATTCTGGGGCTTGGTGGGGAGGGGACACAAGTCAGCCCATAACCACTGTATCTCTCATTGCTCTTCTTCACTATTTCTAGCAGGAATTAACTTGTTCCTGAGTGATGCTCCATAAATATTCGATAATAATTCAAAAAATTTTTGCATCAAATATACAAAATGTAAGTTCATTGTCCTGAAGATGTCATAAATAAATGGCTTTCTAAATTGAGGGAAAACAGAAGCAAGACACATTGCAATACTTTGACCATTTGAACCAAGCCAAGCCACAAAAGCTAATTTAGATTTGAGGACTGGATAGAATGAGCCTTCAGATACAAGGTCATTTCCTCTTCTGTTTATTACCAAACCAGAAACATAAAGTCAAAGCTACACAGCAGATCAAGGACACAGACGAGTGGGCATGGCTCTGTGTCACCTCCTGTTATTCCTTCCCAAGCATTCCCGAAGTTTGGTGGGCCCACCAGGTAGACTGAAAGTCTGTCCCCTCAGACAATCCCAACTGGAGTTTAATTACACTGTTTTAAGCTGAAAATGGTGAGATTGAGAATGGATGTGTGGAATTTCAATATTCAAGGGTGTACAATCTATTTATAGTAAATAAATTCTTGCTAAATCACAATTACATGCTTCCAATTTTTATTTCTTCCTGTGTCATTGGATCTTCTTGAGGTTTCAGGGGCAGGCATGCCCTATAACCATTTTCCAAGGAAGCATAAATTTGAGCATGATATATGTGAAAAGCACTTTATAAAATCTGAGGTACTCTGTAAATCATTGATGTCAAATGTTGTAAATAAATGTCAGCTATAACTTTTATTCTTCAGTAAGGAAGATATACATGTTGAGTATTGATTATGTTCCAGGTGTTTTGCTAAGAATTAGAATAGGGAAGTAAAAAAGACAAATGTGATCTCTTCTGCATGAAATATACAACATAGCAATTTTGATATAATTTTCATAATGCCAGTTTTATCTAAATTACATACTTATTACTATGAACAGCTGGAAGAGAGGCTCAATAAACTTCCAGAATTTGGCACCAGTCTAGTAGGTTGGCTTTCTTAATTCCAGGCTGCTGAAATAAAATGTACTTAATGGGACCATGACATACTTCTCTCTTCTTCATATATAGAGAGCACACTCTCTCCAAGTCCAGAAAGAGGGAACATTGTTCATTGCTATTTTATGCATTTCATTCCATGACTATAGATCCTGAAACTTTTCCATCTCTTTTTCATTGAGGTAGGCAATGATTAGGACTATTCCTTTGAGGGGGATCTGAATGACCCTAGGTCTTGGTCTAGGAAATGCCAGCTGGAGAATGCAATAGTAGGGACCTTTTATCTTGCCATACCAGTCATGCAAGAGTGGGGAACACTCAAACTCTCTCTATCCTGCCAATGTGGTCACAGAGGGTCAGTTGTATGCATAAACTTTTTACTCATGGGTTGCAAACTGGGTTTATTATTGTCATGATTGTTATTTTAAGAAGTTAGATAAATTTATCTTAGTATCTCAGAAAGAAAACTACCTCAAAAATTTAAGGATAACTAATTGCATTGACTATTTTAATTCAAACTTTAACCTATCTAATATTCAGAGAACATTTCCTCAGTGCTTTTGGTCAATAGTTTTTTAATTGAGATCTGCTGAACTCTCTGTATATCATCTGTCCTGACAAAATTGTTATAGCTGCAGAGAATGCACACCAATGTCATTAACCTGCTTTCCCTGCCAGCACATTCAAGCTAAAGAACAAAGTCATAATTCCACAGGGACTGAAGATGTACTTCAAGTAGACTTGCGTAGGCTGTGAATTATCTTCAGCAGTACATCATTGTGCAAGTAGCCCATTAAAGTCCACTAAAATTGGAAAGGTTAGAGTTCATGCAATTCTTATCTAAGTCCTGCGTGTTACTGATAGCCCATGGCCCTGTGGTAGCCTGATGTACATCATGTGCCTTAGAAAAGGAAAGCTCTTGTTGATTCTCTCTTTCCCACTGTACACTCGGGTGATCTGAGCAGCATTTAAAAATTCCTGTCAAAAATAACTACTGAGAGATCTAGAGTTCGTCCTCTGGAAAGAGCCAACCAAGAATAATCTGTGTTACTGCTCTTATTTGGGCATCTAGTTGAGCTGTTAGAGATTCTAAGTCTTTTAAGTTGTACGATTCCTGATAAGAGCTTTCTGTAAAGATGATGGAAAGAGAGAAATTTTAACCTACTACATAGTAATATGTTATATTTAAGTATTTATCCCACTTCTCACATGGGCCTCTGTTAGATGGAAGTTATTTTCACATCCTTGATAATCTATGGTCAATTTATGTGGGTAAGCAAGGGGGCACATTAGTTGTGTGACTGGCACATAAGAGAAATAACTGCTTCACTTCATTGTGAATAGTAGTTCATGCAAAAGAGTTTTCCTTAGAATTTCCAAATATTTATGACCAATAATTTTTTTAGACAAGCACCTACAAGTTTATCACTCAATTATTCCGCCATCCGTTCTACCTGGAGCCCCTTCCCTTTCCCTCGTATTGTCTTCCTCTGTTGGGAGTGGGGATTTGCCCTTTCCATGGGTAACTCCTCCCTCATCAAGGCCATGAGAACTTCCTAGCTGAAGCAGGGTTGCTCCGATTTCAAGTTCTCCTTTGTCACTGATGTCTCTGTGTTTTCTATTTGGATTTCTTGCTTGTTTCTGACCCATTACTTCTCTCTATTCTCTCGTACTTGAGTATTTCTGAATTTTGCCTAACCTAAGGACCCTCTAGCTTCCTAATGTTTGCTTTGTGAATCTAGTTTCCTGGCCTATCTCCAAATCAATTGCCACACATGCTGTGCTGATGTTATTAACAGTCAGCTGCCTGAACTTGAACAAGTTGTCTCAATTTTCTCACTAACAAATAACAAGCTAGGTGGTACTCAGAGGCCTTTCATTCTAATGTGTCAATGTGGTTGACTTTATTTTTCTAATCAGGTTAGTTTTAGAAAGTGCTTTTAGTGTAGTATTTTAAAACAGAAAAAATTTTCGAGCGCATGACTATTTCATCAGCTTTTTAAAATACTCTAAGGAATATATTTGGCACTAATTATTTGTAACTCTTATAAGACTTGATCTAGGAGAGGAAGCAAGATGGCGGCGATATAGGCAGACGCGTCCCAGGTCTTGTCCCGGAGCAAACGGAGTAAGCAGCTGAAACTAATAACACCCACCCCGAATTGGCAAATTTACTCAGCTGGTGAGACGGCTGGCAGCCTGGAAGGGCAGACCTCCCCTGGAAAGGTTAAAAACCAGGGATCTGGGCAGGAAAGTTTGCCAGACCTGAGCCCAGAGGGTCGGAGGGAGACCGCATGGCAGACAGCCGCGTCTCTTGGGACAGACACAGACCCTGACCAGGGTAAGGAGTTCCGCGGGTTTGCTGGCGCCAGGAGATTTGAGATTTGGATTTTGTGATTGCGGAGAACTGAGACTAAAGGGGGCATCCTGAGGAACTGATCAGACCGTGCAGTGCCCATAAGAGAGGAGCGTTTCCCAGACCATGCAGTGCTGGTAAGAGGAGCGTTTCCCAGACCGGTAAGAGGAGCGTTTCCGCGGCCGGCCGGCGTTTGTCTGTTTCTTTGTTTTCACTGAACCCTGCTCATAGGACAGTTCGGATACAGACACTCACCTGTGCTGAAGAGAGGGTGAAGGTGCAGACGAGGGGAATCTGGGGAGAGGCTGAGGAAAGAGGGGGAGCCGGAGGAGGTGGCAGCGAATTGAGTGCTGAGACCCCCCTGGGCCCAGGACTGGGGCAGCCATTCCTCCAGAGGGTGGAATTCCTCCCCCCAGCCCCCCAGGCAAGGAGCACAGCCACACCCAGATTCCACCCTGTATGAGATAAAGGACTAAAACAAGCTGATTAGTCCCTGGGAGTTACCAGGGTCTGGCCTATAGAGGGATTTTCAGTCCCACCCACAACACAGAGCAGGGTAAGGATTAAAAAAGGATAGAGAAGCTGTATAGCCTCAGAGGCCAACCCAAAAACACTGCCACCCAGAGGTTGAGCCACAAACTGACTCTTAGGGGAATACAAATTAAGGCAGACTGGATCACAAATACGGCCTGCTTTAAAATCAGGACTGTGATTTACAACACGGAGGAACAGTGTAATGCAGGCAACACTCTCCTAAATACCTGGCAGGACCAAGGCGAACCAGGCTGAAGAGTAGAAGAACCGAAAGACCATCACTACTGCAAATTTTTTCTTTTTCTTTTTCTTTTTAATTTTTTCACCTTTTTACTAAGAAACCAATTTTTTTTTCTCTTTTTCTTCTTTTTCCATCACCTGATTTTACCCTTTCAATTACCACATTTTTATTTTTAACCAGTATTATTACTCCTACCATTTTACCATTTTTTAAAGTGCCATTTTATTTTCTCTTTATTTTCTTTTGGGATTAGTGTTCTCCATTCTATTTTCATCGTTCCTTTAGCATTAATTTTCCCTATCTCAATTCCACCTCTTTGCTAAAACCCTCTTCCTTACTTTTCCCCTTTTGGTGTCCTGTTTCTCTTACCCTATTCCTGCTCCAGACCTTCCCAATTCCCTCTTTTTACCCCCTGTCTAATTCCACCCTACTTATATATCCTATTTCCAATCTACTGCTCTAAATCCTTATACACCTATTCTTTATCCTTCTTCACTTTCCATCCATTTTTTTTTCTCTCTTATCTTTCTATTGTTTTCTTGATTGTTGAATATATTGGGCTTTTTTTTTTTTTTTTTTTTTTTTTTTTTTAAATTTGTTTGTTTGTTTTGTTTTGTGTTTTTTCTTCTTTTTTAGGACTGGTTGTGAGGTTGTTTTTCTTTTTCTTTTTCTTTTTCTTTTTTTTTTCTGCTGGTTTTTCCCTTCCCTCCCCCACCCCACCCCAGCTATTTTTGTGCTTCTGTTTTCCCTTACCCCTCTGGATATTATTGGTGGTTTGTAGTTTGCATTCATCTCCAGGGATCTGTTGCTGGAATTTGTTGAGATTAGTGGCAGTTCTATTGGAGTTTGCTCCTCATACGGGGAGTCTCTTCCCCACTTCTACTTCATTCTCTTTTTTCGCTCTCTTTTTTCCCCCCTCTTTTTTCCCAATTCTATTTTTGCACTCCTTTTTTGTTTGTTTTTTTCTTATTTTTCTTTTCTGTTCTCTCTTTTATCTTCTTCTCTTCTTTCTCCCTTATCCCCTAATTCTCTTAATTCGGTTGGTCACCTTTATTTGGAGTTATTAATATTGTGAATATACTTGTGTTCAGTGCCTGGTACGTTGTGCCTTGCTCTGTTGTATTTTGTGCCTTTAAATCAACGCAGCAGATCCAAGCAACAGCAGCCCCCTGATCACCGCAGCCTCCTGATCACCACAGCCTCCTGATCACCACACCCTCTGTCTGTGGAACAGCAACTGTACGTGAAGCCTCCCCCCACCAGCCAGAAGAGCCAACACAGCTGTGAACAACACCCACCAGAGGAGCTGCTGCCAACTGGAAAGCAGCTGCTACCGCAACCGTCTGAGCAGCAACCACAACCCAAGGAGCCCCTGCCACCCAGGGAGCAGCCACTGAACACCTCAACATCTACATATGTCAGCGAGATCAAACATGGGTAGGCAAAGAAACCCCCAAAGGAAAGAAAAGGAGGACTCGCCAGAAAAGCAGCTAAGTGAGACAGAGATATGCAACATGACGGAAAAAGAATTCAGAATAAGGTTCCTAGAGTACATGCACCACATGTTCAAGAAGCAAGAAGAAACAGATGAAAAACTCAACTACTTATGCAAGAAGCTAGAAGAAACAGATGAAAAAATCAACAACTTAAGTAAGTCCCAAGAAGAAATGAAGAGTGACATAGCTTCAATAAAAAACTCCATTGAAAGTATCAACAGTAGACTGGGAGAAGCGGAGGACCGAATTAGTGAATTAGAAGACAAGGAAGCAAAACACACTCAAACTGTACGGCAAATGGAGAAAAAAATTAAAAGACAGGAGGAGAGCCTAAGGGAGCTTTGGGACAACATGAAACGAAACAACATACGAATAATAGGGGTGCCAGAACAACAGAAAGATGAACATGGATTAGAAAACCTATTCGAAGAAATAATATCAGAAAACTTCCCTGAGGTGGGGAAGAAAAAAGTCACACAAGCCCAGAGAGTCCCAAACAAGGTGAACCCGAAAAGACCCACACCAAGACACATCATAATTACCATGGCAAATGTTCAGGATAAAGAGAGAATCTTACAGGCTGCAAGAGAGAGACGGAAAGTAACATACAAGGGATCTCCCATTAGATTATCAAATGATTTCTCAACAGAAACACATCAGGCCAGAAAAGAATGGACGGAAATCTACAAAGTGATGCAAAGCAAAGGACTGAATCCAAGAATACTCTATCCAGCAAGGCTATCATTCAAAATTGAAGGGGAAATAAGAAGCTTCACAGACAAAAAAGGGCTAAGGGAGTTTATCACCACCAAGCCAGCCATGCAAGAAATGCTAAAGGGACTGGTGTAAAAAGAAGAAATATCAAGCTCAGAAAGAAAACAGCCACACACACACACACAAAAAGAAATGGCTACAAACAAATACCTTTCAATAATAACTTTAAATGTAAATGGACTAAATGCTCCAACCAAAAGACATCGAGTGGCTGAATGGATAAAAAAACATGACCCATACATCTGCTGTCTACAAGAGACCCACCTCATTAGAAGGGACTCACACAGACTGAAAGTGAAGGGATGGAAAAATATCTTTCACGCAAATGGAAAGGAAAAGAAAGCTGGGGTAGCAATACTTATATCTGACAAAGTACATCTCAAAGTGAAGGCCATAACCAGAGATAAGGAAGGCCACTTCATAATACTAAAGGGATCAATACAACAAGAAGATATAACCCTGGTAAACATATATGCACCCAATGCAGGAGCACCCACATACATAAGAAAACTTCTGGAAGATATCAGGGGAGAGATCGACAACAATACAATCATAGTAGGGGACTTTAATACACCACTGACATCACTGGATAAATCCGCTAGACAAAAACTCAGCAAAGAAACAGCAATCCTAAATGACTCACTAGATCAGATGGACTTAATTGACATCTTCAGAACACTTCACCCCACAGCTGCGGAATATACATTCCTCTCAGGTGCTCATGGGACATATTCAAAAATAGACCACATATTGGGTCACAAGCAAAGTCTCCACAAATTCAAGAAGATTGAAATCATAAAAAGCTTCTTCACAGACCACGATGGCATAATGTTAGAAATAAACTACAATAAAAACAACCCAAAATACTCAAACACTTGGAAGCTGAATAGCATGTTATTAAATATTGATTGGGTTACCGATGACATCAAAGAAGAAATTAAAAACATCCTGGACACTAATGACAATGAAAACACAACAATCCAAAACCTCTGGGACACAATGAAAGCAGTCCTGAGAGGGAAGTTTATAGCTCTACAGGCCTATCTCAAAAAACAAGAAAAAATGGTAGTCAATCATCTAACTCTACAACTCAAAGAATTAGAAAGAGAGCAACAAGAAAACCCCAGAGTGAGCAGAAGGAAGGAGATAATAAAGATTAGAGCAGAAATCAATGAAATAGAGACCAAAAAAACAATACAGAAAATCAATGAAACCAAGAGCTGGTTCTTTGAAAGGATAAACAAGATTGACAAACCCCTAGCCAGGCTCACCAAGAAGCAAAGAGAGAGGTCCCAAATAAACCAAATCAGAAATGATAGAGGCGAAATAACAACAGACCCCACAGAAATACAAATGATTGTTAAACAATACTACGAGCAACTCTACTCCAACAAACTGGACAACCTGGAGGAAATGGACAAATTCCTAGAAAAATACAACATTCCAAAACTCAATCAGGAAGAATCTAAAAACCTCAATAGGCCAATAACTATGGAAGAAATTGAAGCAGTCATCAGAAAGCTTCCAGCAAACAAAAGCCCAGGGCCAGACGGCTTCACAGGGGAGTTCTACCAAACATTCAAGGAAGAACTAAAACCTACCCTCCTCAGACTACTACAAAAAATTCAAGAGGAAGGAACGCTTCCAAGCTCATTCTATGAAGCCAGCATCACCCTAATACCAAAACCAGGTAAAGACATCACAATGAAAGAGAATTACAGGCCAATATCCCTCATGAACATAGATGCCAAAATCCTCAACAAAATCTTAGCAAATCGGATCCAGCAGTACATCAGAAGGATCATACACCATGACCAAGTAGGATTCATCCCAGAGATGCAAGGATGGTACAACATCCGTAAATCAATAAATGTGATACATCACATAAACAAATTGAAAGAAAAAAACCACATGGTCATATCAATTGATGCAGAAAAAGCATTCGACAAAATCCAACACCCATTTTTGATAAAAACTCTCAGAAAGGTGGGAATAGAAGGATCATACCTCAACATAATAAAAGCCATATATGACAGGCCCACTGCCAACATCATACTCAATGGACAAAAACTAACACCATTTCCCCTAAGAACAGGAACAAGACAGGGATGCCCACTCTCACCACTCCTGTTCAACATAGTACTGGAAGTATTAGCCATTGCAATTAGGCAAGAAGAAGGAATAAAAGGCATCCAAATTGGAAAAGAGGAAGTAAAACTGTCCTTATTTGCAGATGACATGATATTATACATACAAAACCCTAGAGACTCCATCAAAAAGCTACTAGACTTAATACATGAATTTGGCAATGTAGCAGGATACAAAATTAACCCCAAGAAATCTGAGGCATTTCTATACACCAACAGTGAACTTTCAGAAAGGGAGATCAGAAAAACAATCCCATTTACCATCGCACCAAAAAAATTAAGATACCTAGGAATAAACTTAACTAAAGAGGTTAAAGACCTCTACTCAGAAAACTACAGGACGTTGAAAAAAGAGATAGAGGAAGACATAAACAGATGGAAGAACATACCATGTTCTTGGATTGGTAGAATCAACATCATTAAAATGTCCATACTACCCAAAGCAATCTATACATTCAACGCACTTCCCATTAAAATACCAATGGCCTTCTTCAAAGATCTAGAACGAACTCTCCAAAAATTCATCTGGAATAAAAAAAGACCCCGAATAGCTGCAACGATCCTGAGAAAGAACAAAGTAGGTGGGATCTCAATGCCAGATATCAAGCTGTATTACAAAGCCACTGTTCTCAAAACTGCCTGGTACTGGCACAAGAACAGACATATAGATCAGTGGAATAGAATAGAGAGTCCAGAAATTAGCCCGAACCAATATGCTCAATTAATTTTTGACAAAGGAGGCATGAACATACAATGGAGCCAAGATAGTCTCTTCAATAAATGGTGTTGGGAAAATTGGACAGACATATGCAAGAAAATGAAACTAGACCACCAACTTACACCATACACAAGAATAAACTCAAAATGGATAAAGGACTTAAATGTACGACAGGAAACCATAAAAATTCTAGAAGAATACAAAGGCAACAAAATCTCAGACATATGCCAAAACAATTTCTTCACTGATACAGCTCCTAGGGCAGTTGAAACTAAAGAGAAACTGAACAAATGGGACTACATCAAAATAAAAAGCTTCTGCACAGCAAAAGAAACCATCAACAAAACAACAAGAAAACCCACCTCGTGGGAAAACATATTTGCCAACGTCATATCGGATAAGGGCTTAATCTCCAAAATTTATAGGGAACTCATACAACTTAACAAAAAGAAGATAAACAATCCAATCAAAAAATGGGCAAAGGATCTAAATAGACACCTTTCAAAAGAGGACATTCAGAAAGCCAAGAGACATATGAAAACATGCTCAAAGTCACTAATCATCCGGAGATGCAAATCAAAACAACAATGAGGTACCATCTCACACCTGTCAGAATGGCCATCATCAACAAATCAACAAACGACAAGTGCTGGAGAGGATGTGGAGAAAAAGGAACACTTGTGCACTGCTGGTGGGAATGCAGACTGGTGCAGCCACTATGGAAGGCAGTATGGAGGTTCCTCAAAAAATTGGAAATGGAACTCCCATTTGACCCTGTGATCCCACTACTAGGAATATATCCCAAGAAACCAGAAACACCTATCAGAAAGGATATATGCACCCAGATGTTCATAGCAGCACAATTCATCATAGCTAAGATCTGGAAACAGCCTAAGTGCCCATCAGTAGATGAATGGATTAGAAAACTGTGGTACATCTACACGATGGAATACTATGCTGCTGTTAAAAAGAAGGAACTCCTACCATTTGCAACATCATGGATGGAACTGGAGAGCATTATGCTAAGTGAAACAAGCCAGTCAATGAAGGAAAAATACCACATGATCTCACTCATTCATGGATAATAAAGACCATTACAAACTTTTGAACAATAATAGATACAGAGGCAGAGCTGCCTCAAACTGATTGTCAAACTGCAGTGGGAAGGCCAGAGAGAGTTGGGGGGCAGGAGGGAGGGGAGTAAGAGATCAACCGAAGGACTTGTATGCATGCATATAAGCATAACTAATGGACATAAGACACTGGGGGGTAAGGGAGGGTAGTGGTTTGTCAAGGGCGGGGGGGGGAAAAAGGATACTTATGTAATACCCTTTGTAATACTTTAAGAGGAAAATAAAAAAAAAAAAAAAAAAAAAAAAGAAAAAAAAAAAAAAAAAAAAAAAGACTTGATCTATCTAAAAGAAATATAAATTGCAAATTATTATTTTTTGATCTTCTAATATATGCCGAGGACTGTTCTAAAAATATGTTTCATACATTAACTCATTTATTCCTCAAACCTTATCAGTGAATATTGTGATTGCGTCCACTTTCTGATGAACTGACTGAGGAGGAGGGGTTAAGTAACTTGCCCAAGGTTAGACAGAATGCAAGAGCCTTACGTAAGGACTTACACAAGGTGTCTGGCTTCAGAGCTGGTGCTTGTAAACACACTATCTGTCTTCACAACCACTCAGAGGGAGTCCTTGAATGGAGTGTACTGAAGTAGAAAAGGCAAATAGGGTGTGTATTTATATCACAACCCAAAACTTGTAACGCTCTCCCCTACCATTCTACTCTTTAAAAAAAGTCCCACAGAATAAAAGCTGCTTAGCAATCTTCTCATTCTCATTCTCTTTTTCTTTCTCACGTTAAGCACAATTGGTAGCTTTTCTATATGCTCTTCATCTCTTTCAACCTCCAAAATATATGTTATTTTTTCCCTGAGGCATATATCCTCATATGACTTGGTTTAATTTCTTTAGCTTTTCCAATGCAGCATCTCTACTTGTTGCTAAATACAAGTCAACATAGAGACAGCCCAAGAGAGAGCTTCCAGAATTCTTCTTAGAGCAGAATTGAAGATTCATATTATCGTAACACTTACCATCTCTGTCTCCACCTATATAACTTCAAGTGTGGGTGTTCCGTATGCATTTAGTTATCAGTCACTTGAAGGTATATGGGTTTCTCCACGCTAAGATTTCAATCTTTAGGTTTACTTTCAGCTCTAGAATTCCCTGGATGGTGAAAATAAGGAAATATTTGGGGACAAATATTTGGACCCGTGTCATGGAGGGAGATGAGTCAAGAGCCAAAAACGTGAAAAATTCTGGCTACCATCCAAGCATGTTTTTTCCTTAAAAATCTCAGTAACATTTCAACAGATGATGTCTTATTTGAAGAAAACGTAAGCTATGAGTTTATCTCACATGTATACATTTCTGGCTTTCCCTTAACCAACTCACAAAATGAACTGAATTTCTCACTTTTCTGGCTCTTGAGGGGCCCAGGAAGCACAACCTAAGGAAAAGAGATGGCTTAAGATAACTGGTTTTCCTTAGAAGAAAATGCAAATAAATTGGGGTTACAGAGAGAGAGGCCTGGAGATTTACAGCGAATTCTAGAGCATCACTATTTCAAGAATGGCACACTTGAAGCTTGGCTTTCAGAGGAGTCTTCTTTAAAAGCAGTTTGAAGTTAAATTATAAGTGGGCAATGAGCACAGGACTTGCTACCTTGCAATTTGGAATCTCAGATTTACAAAGTTAGTAACTGATTTTATTCTTTGGACGCTTTAGGAATAAATGATCAGCACCTGTTCATACATGAGCCAGTGAGCTCATGTTTGCTAATAGAGGAGGGTAAGCCAGGCTGACTCACCAGTGGGTCAAGACGTTTTCAGGATGGCTTCAGACAAGAATAGAACTCAGATGAGTTTTCATCTGGACACACTGCTCACTGCTGATTAATCACTATGATAACATTTAGTGAGTGTTTTAAAAAGAAACTTTATTTTCTAGAGATGGAACTCATAGATTTTTTTTGGGGGGGGGGTGTCCTTTTACAGACCTTACAGACCCTATTGGAAATAAATGATCAAAAATGAAAGGAAAAGATCCAGTTCAAGGAAATAAAAACATTATTGGTAGATTAGAAAAATATACATGAAAAGTCAAATACCAGTAGAATAAACCAATTCACTAATACATCATAGTTCCTGGAACTTTTCTTATCTGGGTAGATAAACTTGCTGGTTTGCTAAGAATAAACAAAAAAAATAGCCAATTTATTTGCCAAATATTAAGTATTTAACATTCATCTTTTGTTCCTTAAATACTTCCTCAGATTTTCATGCAGAACCTAGTCATTCTTAGTTCACATACAATCTTAATAAATTTGACCATGTCTTATTCCAACCCTTAGCAGATTAAAAGCATCTTCATAGCCAGGAAGTAGAGGACCATCTACATGCAAGAACTTTAAGAATAAAAAGTAGACTACTTAACCATCAGTTAGTAAACAGAATAATTAAAGATTTAAATGTTTACAGGAATCATACTAAAAATGCTCCCTCAGATTCCCATAGACCATGCAGAATCAGAGCTTTAGAGCACAGTTCAGTAATGTACTAGTAAGGGTATAACAGTGACCTTGAGTTCTCACGAAGAGGTTTAATACATCCTCTATGTGTGAATTTACTTGAAGGGATCTCAATTGAAAATGGTTTGTTTTAATGATTGATATTTATTTAATTAAATCTTTACTAATATGAAACCTGGATTCTTCAAAATGGCTTTTTCATAAATTCCATTTCACATAAAAATACAATCGTCACAAGACTTTGTGTAAGTTCAGAATCAAGTATGTGGCAGTCATAGTGTTCTTCTTAGAGCCAGACCATCTCTAGCATATTGTAGCAGGGGTGTACACTTCAAACTAAACACAATTTTGCCAAGTTCCAGAAGAACACTTTCAGCTAATGTTCTCCAGAAATACCATTAAAAAACAAAACAAAACTGAAGAGGGAAGGTCTAGAATGAACCTCTCTGGACCAGTTGGGTGATCTGAGACTGACACATTCAGATGTTCCCATGATTCTTGGCTGGGAATATGGGGCATCACGAGAACTATGAAGCCCAAACAGGATTAATACAGGTGTTCTTTAAACTTTAGTTGCTGTCAGAATTGCATCTCTAACCCTCTCCATTTCCTCATGGGAAAAAGTTATCTCAGTGAATATCAGAAGGACTATCTACCACGTGTACCTTTTCCCAAGATGATTCATTCTCCTAAAGCAGAGAGAACCAGGGGATTCTAAGCAGAATTCTGTGGCTAGACCACTACTACCTGTGTCTGCCCAGGGAGGCTCATGAACAATCATTTCTAGCACGGCCTCTCTGAAGCTTTTGCTAATCATTTTTCTCAGAGGACTTGGGGCCGTGGCAGCTGTGTGATTCTGTCTTGATTATCTCAATTAACAGCTTTTATCAGTGTATCTGTTCTGCTTTATTTTGGCAATATTGATGACGCACCATTCTTTTAAAGACATACCTCTGAAAAAAGTTACAATGAGAACTACATTGAGGCGATATGCCTTGTCTAACCACATAAAATTGATTCCTGACCATCTTTTTTTTCTGAAAGAAAGGTCAGAGGTTAGAGAAGAAACTGTGCATCCATACACCATTTGGTACTTTCGGTAGCTATTATAGTACATTAGAGTTTCAAGTTAACTTCTGTGTCACTGACTCAATTTAGTAAATTTGTGTCGATTTGAGGTTTGAGTAGAGCCCTCTTTTTTCCCCTGTCTGTTTGAGAAATTCATTAATTTCTAGGAAGGAATTAAAAAGGTTCATGAAAAAAACACAAAGGAGAAAAATATTAAATTGGCTTTTATAAAAATGCTGAAGATGTTATTAAGCTCCCAGAAGTTTTTCTTTTAGGTTTAATATGAATTTTGGGGAATGCTTATAATGATTTTACTTGGTATTTTTCTCTTAGTCATTGCTATAAAATTGTCTTCACATGAGAAACTCATAATTGTTCTCAAATTGTTTTCATGTCAATCCTATTTATTTATATTGTGTGTGTGTTTGGTAATGTGATTTAAAGGCCTAAAGAAAATCTTTTTAACTAATTTTCATTATGTGGTAATAATTAGAATAGTATAATTAATATCTTATAGAAAATTATTTTTCTTTGATATTTTCTCAAGAGAAAATAGTCTGTATTCCTACTTTTTATATTAGTGTATTTGAGGACAAAGTTTATTTCTAAAATAGCACAGTTCATCTTGCATAATAGAAGTCAGAAAGTAGATGAAATTTAATAAAACTAAATAAAATTTTTAGAAAAGTATATTACAAGTAATGTACTTGTGATTTGGGATTTCTTTGTAGTTATCATGTCCATTGCATCAATTAATTTATTGTTTTATAGGGGCACATAAATATTTGGAGGTCATATTTTTAGGATCTCTAATAAGATCCTGAAACCCTCTCAAGGCTTTATTTTTCTTGAATCTAATACCAGCTATTATACTTGATAGACCATATGAACCTGGTAGAATAGCTGTATTTCCAATGGATATAATTTACAAGGTAATTTATTTATTTATTCTCTCATCTATTCTTTTGTCCATAGCCACATATTTCTTGAATACTCAATAATATATGCGAGGTATCATATTTTATGTTAAAGGAAGAAAGATCAATAAGAACACATCCAATGTTTAAATAGTTTGGAATGCTTAAAATAATCACCCCCCTCTAAAATAAGATCTGTTTTCCAAGCCACTCTATCATTCTATCATAATTCTGATACAAAAACAGGATAAAAATAGCATGAACAAAAAACAAACTATAAATCTACCTCACTCAGAAATGAACAAAAATCATCTATATGTATAAAAGCCAAGTGACTGAAATGACAGAATGACAGGAATGACTGGACCAACCAGTCGCTATGACACGCACTGTGGCAGCCAACTGGCCCAATTGGGGCCCCGATCGGCCCCCCACACCCCAATCGAGGCTGTGACTGGCCAGCCAACCACCCGTGTCCCCTCCCCCTGGCCAGCCCCACCCCCGATTGGTCCCCCCCAGCCCCCATTGGGATGGGTCAGCCAGACCCCACCCATGCACGAATTCGTGCACTGGGCCTCTAGTAAACAATAATTAGCTAAAAATCATTAAGCAGTGATATATTGAATGATTAGTTTATTATGGACAAAGGAAGTTTATCCCCTGAAATGCAAGCATGGTTCAACATTAGAAAATCTATTATTGCAAATTTTAACTTTATCATATTAAATAAGAAAGCACACAATATAAAACAGTCTGGGTGTATTAAAGATGTATCTTTTAATTCTTGAAAGAATTAGGAATAAAAGAGAACATGCTTAAAAATTGTGATGGGGGAAATATACACTGATACCATAATCAGAAATATAAAGGAGGAGATTTACTTGCTTGAAAGTTAGAAACAAGAGATAGTTTGTACAGAGAAAGATACTATGGGTAGAATTAAAATAAAACTTACAAACTTATGGTTCTAGGAAAAATGGAGTGAACACCCCTTTATCTTCCATCGAACTCAATTACAAAATCTGGTCAGACTGTGTGGCCAGCTATTTGAGAACTCTGAGAAATAAACACAAGAAGGGAGGTTGGGGAAAAACACCAGAATTCAAAGTACCCCTGAGCCAGCTGTGAGTCTGCCACAGTTTTCCTCCTCTGGTATGTCCTGGCCAGAGCTCAGCACATTCCAAAACCCAGAAATGAGCACTGTGGGGAAGAGGAGAGAGGTGGGAGAAACCCTCTGGTTCTAACTCGAGAAACCAAAAAGAACTTCCTAAAACTCAGAGATAGTCAGGGAAGGGGTTCTTAGATTCCCCTCTTTCTTCTTCTCCATTATCATAGGGGGAAAGGTAGTAAAGGAGTAGTTGTTGTTTAGTTGCTATTAATTCTTCCTTGAAGAAAACAATTCTTTCCTTGAAGCAAAAAAATGTTGCAAAAAAAATCTGTTCTAGAAATACAAGTGGACTTTCCAGTACATAATATTTTAAATAACAAAGTATATGATAAATAAACAAATAAGCGTAACATGCTTACTATGTATAATACAGTATTTTAAATCACCAAATAAGCTCCATAAAGTACAACTGGCAAGAGAGAAACCAGCAGGAGCCAGAATTTAAGGGGACAAGAACCTTCTCCTTCAGTAGAGTGTGACTCCAAGAAGGTTCACCAAACCTGGTGTGTTTATCTTTCCCTTCCTTCTGTGTCCTGCTATGCTTCACCCCAAACTGGGTGGAAGTGGGCAGTTCCTTGTTGGAAGTCTAAAAGGGGCACTCCTTAGGAACTGGGCTGTTCCTATGTGGTAATGAACAGAGGAGCTTAGGAAGGCCAGTTAGTAGAATTGTTCAGGAGCTGGGCTCACCAGCCATGGGACATCTTTACAGGCCAAAAGAAAGGAACTGTCAACGTGAATTTTCTATCAGTGAAAATGTCCTTTAGGACTTCCGGTGAAATGAAGACATTCTCAGATGAAAAAAAAAAAAATAAAGCAGTTGTTGGCAGCAACCTTGCTTTAAAGGAATTGCTAAAGGAAGTTCTGCAGACAGAAGGGAAATGATGCCAGAAGGAAATTTGGAACCTCAGGAATAAAGAGAACCACAAAGGGGAAATACCTAGGTATATATAATGCATTCTTCTTCTTCTCTTGAATTTTGTAAAATGTGTTTTATGGTTGAAAGTATAAAGTATAACATTTTCAGATTGGAGTTTTAATGTGTGTAGAGGTCATATATATGCCAGCTAGCTGTATACAGCATAAAGGAGAGAAGTTAAAGGGAATTTATAATGGCAACATTTCCACATTCCATTTACGTGATAAAACATTTATTTTAAATGGGCTGAAAAAAATAACTATGTATTTTGTAATTTCTAGAGTCAGCTCTAAAGAAATTATACAAAAAATTATAGTCAAAATGACTAAGAGGATGGAATTTAGAACAATGAATTAGAAAAGTATCAAAAGCAAAGATGAAAACACCAATGGCCAAATAGTGTTAAGTTTAGAAAAAATACAGTCTATCTTCAAAGTCCTGTGGAGATTTTACATAGTATATCTCTCATAACTTAAAAGTATTGTATCTAATATCTTTTTAGGGATATGTTGTTGTTGCAAATGCAACACACATGCATCAAAGAGCAGTGAAACAAGCTGACTGAAATACAATAGAATTTTTAAAAAGTTTTCTATTTGGTTTATGAAAACACTGATGTTACTATTATTTAATATGCTATTAGACAGATTAAATAATAACTGATAACCATTACTACTTCCTTTGATCGATTGCTAAAATTTGAGGTGTGTGTGTGTGTGTTTGGCTAAATTTAAGAAGTGGATATTATAATTTATTAAAATCCCTTTTTACATGAGAAATCGAGTGCCACCTTTCACTTAATTTTATTTCATGAATGATTAATACTTACAGAGACATTTAGCCAGGGAAGTTTCTTCTATGTACTTTATAGTCTGTGACTTAAGGCAGTGAGTGTTGATTTCTAGAGCAGCGGAAACTCTCATACACCAGACACCGCTGGTGGGAACGTACATTGGGAAAACTGTTGGCCACATCTGTCACGAATACCTGCCAGCTCTCTGCACTGGTGTATTGTCATGTAACAAATCGCCACAGAGCTATGGCTTCAACAAAACCGTCACTAACTTACAGTTCTGTAGGTCAGAAGACCAACACAGTGTGGCCAGGCTATCTGCTCAGGAAATAGGAAGGCCGAAATGAAAGGTGTTGGGAGGTCTGAGTCCTCACCTGGGAGTTCTGGGGAGAAATCGATGTCCAAGTTCATTTAGCTTATGGGCAACATCCAAGTCATTGCGATTGAGGGCTGAGGTCCTGATTCCTTGCTGGCTGTCAGCTGAGGGCCCGCTCACTCCTAGAGGCCACTCCTCAGTCCTTGGATGGGGATCCAGTATCATCAACCAACAACATTGCAGCAAGTATGCCTTGTGCTTCAGATCTCCAACTTCCATCTGTGCTCCTGGAGGAAACTGCTTTTAAAGCAGCTTGTGTGAGGAGATTAGGTCCATGTGGATATCTCCCTATCATAAATCCCACCTGGATAATTTCCCTATGATTAGGCATGGCCTCTTGTGGGCATTTTTAGTGTTCTGTATCTCCTGCCATTACTGAGCAGTTCCAGACCTAGATACACACCCCAACAGAAATGCATATATATGTTCACCAAAATACAGCACAAGATTGCTAATGGAAGCACTACTCGTATTAGCTAAGATCTAAGAAATTATTCAATAGCAATAGGATAACCTATAGTATATTCTTATGATTGAATACAGAAATAAGAATGAACCAATTAAAACTACTTACACTGACATGAATGAGTCTCACAAACAGTGTGTAGTGAGCAGATAGCAATGTTTTATGGAAGCTAATAGAGGGGTACCAAACGCAGCCCAGAAAGTCATAGAAAGCTGCATGAGGAAGGTACAGCTTTCACTGCGAAGAATTAGAATGAGTTTTGGGAGAAGAGAAGGGACAGGACTGAATTTTATGTTTAAAAAAAATCAACGTAACATCTGTAAAAATGATAAGCAGATGGCTATTATGCATACGTAGTAAAGTGGTGCAAGTGGTGGGGTCAGAACAAGGAGAACCTCGCGGTCTTGTTTAGAAGACTGACTTTAATTCTCTAGGTCAGTGGTCAGCAAACTCATTAGCCAACAGAGCCAAATATCAACAGTGCAACCATTGAAATTTCTTTTGAGAGCCAAATTTTTTAAACTTAAACTATATAGGTAGGTACATTGTTATTAACTTAATTAGGGTACTCCTAAGGCTTAGGAAGAGCCACACTCAAGGGGCTAAAGAGCCGCATGTGGCTCGCGAGCCGCAGTTTGCCAACCACGGCTCTAGGTAATGGGGACATGGGAGGTCCTTGCAAAATGAAAGATATAAACATATTTGTATTTGGAATCACTGACACTGCAAAGTGGAATAAGAAATTAAGAGGGTAATGTGGAGGAGACTAGACTAGTTAGAAGGGCATTTAAGACACACAGGTGAGGGGTGCTGGGGCGCTGAGAAAGCAGGGGTGAAGAGCAGGAGGGGCACTGTAACAAGCATGGGGGCTTGTACCTGCCTCCCTTCCCCAAAACTCCTCTTGAAGTCTTAGTTCAGAGCAAAGACTAAGTGCCTAGAAACTACAGCTATTGAATATTTCTATGTTTCCCCAAATAAGGTGAAATAGGAATTCAGGCTTGAAGTTGAAAAGAGGGTTCCTGGTTGTGCAATGCCAGGTATTTTCCTGAAGATGGTTTTATTATTGTTTTTCGTTGTTTCTAAGTCACCAGGACTTTTCCAACTGCACCACACCTATGAGTAAGGGAACAAGATCGGAAAGTACATTCCAAGGCTGAGGTGTCTGAGCGAAATCTATGCTTTAATTCTATGGTCTTCACAAAGTCAACAATTGCAGAGACTTGGGACAGAAATCCTTTAGGACTTTCACGTGCAACTGTGGCCAGTAGAGTGGTCGTGTAAAAGAAATGTCCCAAGTCCCTGCTATAAAAGCCTCCTCAAATCAATTCTTATGAACAAATAATAGGCCAACAGAGGGGCCAATAACATGTACACAAAGTACTCATTTTGACGTGTATGTTAAAGTGGTATAAATATTCTTTTCCTTTTAAGTTTCTATTGTGGATTGTGTTTTGTAAAGGCTTCCCCAAGCTTTTAACCCGAATTAGCTAACAAAGAGAATAGAATTGACTTCTGAAATAAAGCATGTGTGTTAATATGATTAATTTCACTCAAATTTTATATAAATTTAATTGTTGCAACTGTTTTTAATTGAGAAATAAAGAATTAATTTTCTTTTACTCTAATTGAACTGAAGTTAGTCTACAATTAGTTTAGGCTTATTCCTTTGGATTTCCCCTCCATTCCCACCATACGCACAGAGTCAGTTTCTCTCTCTCTCTCTCTCTCTCTTATATTTTGCTAAGAATTATTTGACAACATAAGGACCTTTAATCAGGTAAATATTACAAATTGTATCTATAAATAATTCATCCACAACAAGACTTAATTTTTTTCTAAATTTTCATTGACTCCAGAGAGGAAGGGAGAGGGAGAGGGAAATAGAAACATCAATGATGAGAGAGAATCATCGATTGGCTGCCTCCCGCATCCCCCCCCCCCCCCACCCCTGCCCGACTGGGGATCAAGCACACAAGCAACCCAGGCATATCTCCGCCCCATCAGAATCAACCTGCCCCTCAGTCCCCAGGCCAACACCCCACCCACTGAGCCAAACCAGCCAGGGCAAGACTTAAATATTTTAGAGAAACAAAATAGCAATGCCTTTTAGCACAATATTACTCTTTTGAAAGTTTTAATATTGCTCACATTTTTTCATCATGGTTTGATAAAAAAGATCTAGATCTTTAAGCAGTTTTCCTATTTGAGATGGACTCATGCCGTGTGTACCCTTCATCTCAGGCTTTCTCACTTAGGATGGTTTGAGATTCACCCCTGTTGTTGCCTTGTGAGTAGTCTATTTTTTGTTATTGACACACTACAGGCCTCGTGCACGAATTTGTGCACCAGTGATGTCCCTTGGCCTGGCCTGCAGATCGGCCGAAACTGGCTCTCCGACATCCCCTGATGGGTCCAGGATTGCGAGAGGGTTCAGGCCAGGCTAAGGGACCCCATGGGTGCATGATTGGGACCGTGGGAGGTTGGCCAGCTGGGGAGGGACCGCATGAGGGCTCCAGGGCATGTCCGGCCTGTCTCACTCAGTCCCAATAGGCCAGACCCTAGCAGAAGCTAACCTACCAGTTGGAACATCTGTCCCCTGGTGGTCAGTGCATGTCATAGCGAGCAGTTGAGCGGCCTTAGCATATCATTAGCATATTACACTTTGATTGGTTGAATGGATGACTGGACAACCAGATGCTTAGCATATTAGACTTTTATTATATAGGATTCCATTGTATGACCATACCATTTATTTATCCACTTTTGGGCTGGATACATGTGGGCTGTTTAAATTTGGGGCTATTATTAATACAGTTGCTATACATAGCCTCTACAAGCCTTCTTGTGGACATCTGTTTTAATTTCGTTTGGGTAAATATCTAATGGAGGAGGAGGGTTACCAAATCATAAGAACAATGTTAAATTTACTTTTATAAGAAACAGCCAGACCTTTTCCAATGTGGTATCTCATTGTGGCTTTTGTAAGTTTTTAAACTACGCTGTGCTTTGTGTTTGTGTCACGCCATTTAGTTAAATGCCATTTCTTTTACTAGAGAAGTTGAAGAAAAATAGAATATAAAGTTTTCTATTTTCCAGCTTCATCACCAACTATGGTTCTTGGAACCGCTTTCTCTAAATATAGTATTTTAAAGTAGTTCTCCTTAATAATTGTTCTTTGTATTGTATGTAAGTTTTACTTTAGTTTTGAACTCTTCCTAGTAGCATTTTTTCCACTAACATTCAATAAGCTTTTGTGAGTACCTAATAAGGTCTAGAAAATTCCTACACTTGATGTTTAAATAGGTAAATAAATCATAATCCCTGCCCTCGGTGGTCTTAACAAGAGACAGATATGTAAACAGTTATGTGTAAATATTATAGATACAAGTTTGTTTGTATATATGTGGCACAGGGAGGAGGAGCGGAAGGAAGGGTAACATTTGCGTGGTGGAATGGAGAGTCACGAAAACCTTTGAGGGAGAGATGCTGGCGCTTAATTTTTTTATTTAGGACTTTTAGAAGATGTTATGGTGGTTTGAATCCTTCATTGCTATTTTTTGTAGTTTTGTGACCATATTGGTTTTCTTCCTTTGCAATCAATATTGTGGAAAGTGAGCTGGACAAAAGGTGCTCATTCTAGTCACATCTCTGTCTCTGAAGTTCAAAGCCCTCATTTCCTAATTTGTGTCCTTGACAACTTCACAACACTGTGGGATTGTGGGGGGGAAGTATGGAAATGCACCTTTCTTAAAAATCTAAGCAAATGTAAGGCATTGTGAAGGTAGACTATCACTAATGATAACATGTACCTTTTTTTTATTTGATATTTTCTCAGATATTCTTCAAAACACTTCCTCTTCACCTTATTTTTGTTACCAGTCTCATCTCTCCAGGTTTGCATCATATCCATGGAGTTATGTTTACTAAAGTGTGTTCTAATCTCAGGTTCACTTTGTTTGTTATCCTTAGTCTGTTTATTAGTACAGATATATGCAGTAAACCAGTTTTATTAGTTTCCTATTGTTGCTGTAACAAGTTACCACAAACTTAGTGGCTTAAAATAATTTATAATCTTATATTTCTGGAGGTTAAAAGTTTGAAAAAGGTCACACTGGACTAAAATTAAGCTTTTGGCAGAACTACATTCTTTTCTGGGGTCTTTAGAGGAGAATACAATTTTCATTCCTTCCAGTTTCTTCTGGCCACCTGTATCCCATGGCTCATGACCTCTTTTTCCATCTTTAAAGCCAGCAAAATGGCATCTTCAGATTTCTCTTTGGTTCTGTTCTTCTGTCCGCCTCGCCCACCTTTAAAGAATTCTGATTACACTGGGCCCAGTGGATAATACCGGGGAATCCCTTTCTTTTTAAGTCAGCTGATTAGTAACCTTAATTCCTTCTTGCCATGTAATAATCTTCACAGGTTCTGGAGATTAAAACATGAATATCTTTGGGAGTTACCACAAACTTAGTGGCTTAAAATAATTTGTAATCTTATATTTCTGGAGGTTAAAAGTTTTAAAAAGGTCACACGGGGCTAAAATTAAGCTTTTGACAGAACTGCATTCTTTTCTGGGGTCTTTAGAGGAGAACACAAGTGGGCCAAGTTCATAGAAAGTCCCATGCATTGTATCCCCTTCTGTTTCTGTCTATAGAAGAAGCTTATAGACTGGAGCTTCAAGGTAGAAGATTATTATGCTTTCCATACTGATATTAATTTTTTGTTTGTTTTTATCTAATAATGTTCTTGTTGGAAACCCTGGGCACCTCCTTTATTGTTAACACTTTGTTCCTGATTCCATTTCTGTTCTCCATAGTCACTTGCTCCCCAATGTTTTTGGACTCTTCTCTCTTTGTTCGCAAAGTTCCTTTGGTTAAATGACTTCTCTCTCCCCTTAAAGCTTCCTTTAGGCAAATAACTTGCACCCAGAACTTGAGAGATCATTAGTCCTAAGGACAACTTTGGGCTTCAGTCTTGCTTTTGGCCCCATTTTATTTATGTCATCCTTTCTCCTTTGTTGTTAAAGTGAAAAAATAAAAATAATTTTTTTTTATCATTCCTTACCATTTTCCATTTCTTTTTTGAGTTCAGAAGTTCTTAATAACCTTTATGATCTTGATTTGTTGTTGTTAGGTGTCAATCATTAATCTAGAATAAGAAGTAGTGAGTAGTAGACAGAAATTTTAGTTTGGTGACAATCTCCTTTCTATCACATTATATATTTTTATTCCTGGTAGAGTGTGTGTGTGTGTGTGTGTGTTCAGGTAACACTAGTGTCTGTAATAAATAACCCTCAAAACTTTAGTGTCTCAATATAATAGAATGTTATATCTCACTAGCAAATAGTTCAGTGTGATTGTTCCTGATTGGCAAGTAACTTTTTTGCATGTGGTAATTCAGGGACTCAGAATCCTTCCACCCTGAAGCTCCGTCAGTCTATAAGGCTATGGAAACCTCTATAGACAGAAACAGAAGGGGATACAATGCATGGGACTTTCTATGAACTTGGCCCACTTGGGAAATGTATAATTTTTACTTGAGTTCTATTGGTAAGAACTAGTTCTATGGCCACAGAGAGAGGCCAGGGCAATAGAGTTAATGGATGGACAGCTGCTTGCCAGTGATAACTACACTGTGGAAGGGAAAGCGTGAACATGGATGGACCACTAACCATTTCAACCATAGCACACTTTTGACTGACTCTGTCATCTCTCCATACCTTCCTCTCCAAGCCTGCTGCCTACCATCAAGATCTTTCTTAGTCTTTCCCAGAAATTCTCTACTCTCCTCTTTTGGGAAGCTCATGCACCAGGGGTGGTTTTGGACATATGGATTACATATATGCCTTCTCTATGACGTATTCTTTAGCATAACCTACAACATAACTCTAGTTCTTATTCTCATCGCTCTCACTAGTATTGTCCCATAGAAGATTAGATAGTTTTGTTTTCTTTACATTCAGAAGTTTGGAGTCCTCTATTTCAAGAAGACTCGCATGCTTATCTTGTAGCTGCAACAGAGCTGCCTTCCTGCTCTCATTTTTTTTCTATAATTTTCTCACCTTAGCATACCTTTCAACCTTCTCAACATTATTTAAACTCTCATGATTTAAATTTTTTTTTTGTATCACTTCATTTTGTGTATCTAATACCAGTTGATCCACTCTAAGTCAGATTATAGTAAAAGCATTTCCTTAAGACCTTATCGTTTTTCCCCAGCCAGAGTTACCAAGTTGAATAAACACACAAAGGTTTAATGATTGCCTCTGGAAGGAGACTTTGGAATCTTTTCCTGGGATTCTATGTGGTCAAGACTGATTTCTCAACTATTTCTGCATCGCCCTTTTGGTCAATGACATGCTGCAATCGTTAAAATTGCATGTGGGTGGTCAGTCCCCAAATTGGCCACTCTCTGGGTTAAAATAAATGAATTGAGAAACAACACTGCAAAGACAGTTTAGGCTTTCATTTTCTAGCATGGAAAATACAAAGCAGGGTTGGTTATTATATTGTCTCTCAACTGAAGATAAGTAAAACCTTTTTTTATTAGGAATTGTAAATTTCATTGTTTTAGATTTTTCTGTGAAAGTAATCAAAACTATGGCACATCACTACAAAATCCCAACCTCATTCCCATCAGATATATATAGACATCGTTGTTCAGTGAAACCCTATTTTAGACTTATCTCAAAGAAGTTCAGCATCGTGGTCAAGATTCATGGCCTCTGGAGTGAAGATACACAACAGGATTTATGACCTTGATTAAGTTTCTTAACCTTCTGTGCCTCAGTTTTGTCTTCTTTTAAATACGATGAAAATACTAGATCCTATGTTATAGGGTTGTTATGAAGGTCAAATTAAGTAAAGTTTCTAAATCAGTGCCTGAACAGTGTATACTTACTTATTAATTAAATTCATAGTAAATTAATTTATCAGATGTTTTTCTTAATTGAGTTCAAGGATCCAGGTATGACAGATCACCACTGTGATCCCTCTTCATTTAAATGTCTGGTCACTCAGGGTGTAGTGAAGTCACTGAAGAATCTGTTAACATTATTACACTGGCTAATATGGACTTTTTGATCTCATTGCATTAAAGTTGTCCATAGTCTACACAATTATGAGTCCTTTGATCTGCTCCAACTGCAAGGCCACACTGTGTCCTATTTTTGGTGCCAAGTTTGTGTTCTTTGGAAATCACATGATAGTTTGGCAGTATCAATGCTAAACCAAGCAGAGAGAGAGATTTCCTATTTTTATGAAACACCCACAAAAGTCAACATTCTGTTTTATAGCATCTACTCACCAACTAACAGAGTAATAAAACCAACATTGGAAGGACTTGAAAGTACTTAAGATATTTTATTCTGCCATCTAATATAATTTCAACAAAACATCTGGTGGTCTAGTTAATAAAAAAGGAGCGAGCAGGAAAATAAGTTTTTCTTGAACATCTATCATGTTTTCTGAAATTTAAAGAAACTCTAGAGTACATATAGAAAAATGACCCTACTCTGAAGAACTAGTAACTTGATGGATAAGAAAAGATAAACATACCCCCAAATTAATTATACTCAATTATATTAATTATATCAAGGAAGGTATTTTTCTTCAATATCTGACCGTTTCTCTTCTAAAATACATCTTGAATATGTCCTTTTCTTTCTTATCAGAGGCCACTCATCTTTTGCCTGAAACACTTCCTTTTAAACACTTCCATTTTCACCTATGGCCTCTCTATAATCTCCACATAGTAAACTAATCATTTGAGGCAAATCCAATGATGCCATTCTTCTGCATAAAATCCCTCAAGGGATTTTCATTACATGTATAAAGCAAGCCACAGTCTTCAACCATGCCCAGCATGAGGCAGCCCGACATTCCTCCAGCCTCTTCGTGGGCACCATTCTTCTCCTTTGTATGCTCACTGAGCTCAGTAGCTTTCCCCCTGCTGTACTCCTCTTCCTAAAACACTCTCCCCATAAGCCCTCCTGGGAGCTACGTCCTTTCCATCATTTAGGATCCTAGTATCACCTTCCCAGAGAGCACTTCCTGAACACCAGATTTAAAGTCCACCTCTGCTATTCTCCACCTCAGCTCCCTATTTACTTCTGAGGACATATTCAGCTTGCAATTTTTGTTTATTTTTAAATATATTTTTAATGATTTCAGAGAGGAAGGGAGAGGAGAATCACTGATAGGCTGTCTCCTGCCTGCCCCACACTGGGGATCAATCCCGCAACCCAGGCATGTGTCCCGACGGAATCAAACCATGACCTCCTGGTTCATAGGTCAACGCTCAACCACTGAGCTATGCCAGCTGGGCACAATTTTTGTCTATTTTTTAAAAATAAAATTGCATTTTCAAATAAAATTGCACTGTACATATCCCGTCCCTTGCCCCATTTCAGTTCTTTGAAGCAGGAACCATGTTATTCTTATCCACATGGCTTCCAGCCTGAGTACCTGCTTTGCAGTAAGTGCTTAATACATTTTTTGTTGAATGAATGACTGAAAAAATGAACACTCAACTTTAAAAAAGTGGACTCATGTTTTTCAACCTACATAGTACTTCAGTTAAATACACATCAGGAAATGAAGTAGAGATGAGAAGAACCAGGCTATGAATTCCATCATCAGTGAAGGAGAAGCAAAAAAACCAAACAAACAACAAAAAAACCCACTGAGGTTTGTTGTTAAATATTCTATCTGCTTAGTTTGCAAAGCAGGAGTTTGGAGACACTGACAAACTCCATTTTACTATTAACAAAGTTGAAGAAAGTTAGGCTTACACAGGCTGACAGATTCAGGGGCAGGTAAGGTAGGAGAGAGGACTTGAGATAATGTCTTGAAGGAAAGGTGGAATTTGGGTTGGAATGGAAGGGTTAAGAAGACATAATGAGCAAACATGCAAAACCATAGCTGCAGGAAAACTGGCGTTATATAGCTTGAGGGGCATTTAGGAATACTAACTTCCTGTTTTATTGACATAAATTTCCACAGAATTGGATTTCTGAAATCTCTATCCACCCACTGAAATACTCTGATTTATCTCAAAGCAATTCTGTGCTTTTCTTAAATTATTTCATAGGTTCATAAAACCATGAAGAGTGAAGAAACCGGAATCTTTTACTCTGTGACTCTTCTTGAAATTTAGATTTTATTATAGATCATGTCATGCTTTTACCCTTATTAATTTTACTAAAGAGTTGGTGACATTTCAGAACATGCCTTATCTGACATTAACTCACAGTTAAGGAGACTCGTTCATTACCCAGGGCTCTCTTATAATAAAACCAACTGGGAAGAAAAACATGTGTGACTTTGTTATTTGGTTAACTCTCCTGAGGGAAAGTACTTTATCCAGTCCCACACTGTGCACCTTCAGAAGACATTGCCCTGAAGGCTAGGCGTGTGTATCAGAGCTGGTCTCCAGTGTATCTGACTAGTTTTATGTTCTATTCAGATTCTATTTGTCCCACCTCTCCCTCCAGCCACTGCTATAAGAACAAGTTCAGTGGACTTAGCTTACTTCCACACAAGGAAACACCTTGCTTTGACTCATCCCAGAGCTCTGCTACTGCTGGGGCCTGTCCTATGCTACAAGGATATTCAAGGCACTCATGCAGGCATTCAGGGAAGGTTGGAGAGTTAATGACCATGACCCATCCTTGACCAATGGGGCCAGGAGCTAAAGGATAAATGCTTTCTCCTTTGTCCCCTGAGTGGACAGCTCTGAGGCATATTTCATATGTCTCCTCTTAAGGTCACACTGGATCAGGCTCTGGACACCCCTGGTGGAAATGAGTTAATTCTTATATTGGCTTTTTCCTTCACTCTCCCACTTTTTGTCTTGTCTCCTTCCCAAGTGAACTAGTTTCAAACAAGCCTTTATCCCAGGCTCCGCTTTGGAGAATCCAATGCTAAGATGTCTCTTAAAACAAAGCAGAAATTATTCTAATGGCAGGATGCTAAGAGTACTCAAAAAAGCCTGTAATCTAACATAGCTGATGCAAGACAATTCACAGTTCAAAATATCACCATTATAGACACTGGGCTTTGTTACAGAAATATTTTGGGGGCTGGATATTGGGGTGAGAAACTGAAGCCAGGTTGGCCAGACAAGAGTGGGATATTCAGCAGAGAGAATAGGCAAGTTCAAGTTCTTTAACAACCAACGATCTCCTAATGATTGTGGGTCTGAACGCTGAGAGAAACACTGAGAAGAGCAGTGATCTGATGCTGAATGCAATCTTTATATGTGATTCACTTTTGTCTGAAGTTTGCAAAGATATGGAACTCTAAGGGTTATTTTTTTTTCTTTGTCTAGTTTACTACTGGTCAAATGCATATATCTTTTTAAAAAATAATTTAACATACTTTAATAATTGTGCCCCTGTCATTTCAATACAGGCAATGAGCCATGAATTATTGAGGTCATTGTAGTAAAACATTATCTGTTTTATTCATAGAAAAGGGTATACCTAGCCAATAGACTGGAGTAAGGTTAACTCTTTGGTGTGCCCTGCTCAGCCTGAGGAGAACCTCAAGGAACTTTGTCAATAGGAAAATGGGACTCAGGCTGGGGGGGAGGGGTCAGTGACTATGCTAACCAAGAGCAGGAAGCAAGATCTCTGACTTTCAAATTAGGCTGTTAAATATTCTCTGCTTTGTGTACCTTCTCAAAGGGAAAAATGAGTAAGGTTGAAGTGACAAGGGCAAGTCTAGGTAGCAATCATATATCCTATCTTTCTTTGAGAATTTGTTGTTTTCCTTCTTTCATAAAGACTTTCATTTTGTTGCCTTCACATGTCTGTCATTTCCTCTATTTCCTGCTCCTGCTTGCTAAAAATAAAAGGTTTTTTGGTGTTTTGGTTTACACACATATGTATGTCATCACCCAAAGCATTTGTGCCATTTCTGTTCTCTTTAGCAGACATTTCCAAGCGCTAAGGTTTCCAAACATCTTCAAAATCAGCGCTTAGTACATGTTCCTCTCCAACCAGCCACAAGCCATGGATTCTGTTGTGATCTATTGTTCAGGAGGACCCTCTGCTGGGCTCATAAGGATGTGAGATTTTAAGAGGCTTGCTTCTACCTCTCTCAACTTAAGCTAATTGCTTTTTTTATATTGTTGAAATTTCTGTATTTTTATTATTCTTTTTAAAAAAAGACATCTTGATGTTCAGAGCACAGAGTGCCTCTCGAAGTTCATTTTTCCTTAGGTAAACCTGATATTTTAAAATCTTTCTGTTAAATATATATAAGCAAATTTAATGCATTCTCATTCTATGGGAAACGGTGATAGAACCCAGTTTTACCATTAATAGTACGTAGCTAGTTAATCTAAGGGGCTCCAGCAGTTCAAAGCTCACATAAATATTAACTTTAATCCCTTACATCTAGGATTTCCCGTTGTTAGTTTAACCCATAGAGCCCAATAACTTGGCTCCCCTGGGGCAAATCTGAAGGAGCGCTGTGCAGTTCCGAGCTCCTGAATCATTTCTTGTACTCTCACTCTGCTTGGCTCACTGATTCTGGTTTTGTTGTCTCGGGTTTTGTTTTTTTTTCAATTTCACAAATAATGTATGTGAAACAGATGAGAATATCAACTCGAGTATTTATGACCATAATATTTTTCATTTGATTGCTAAGTCTATTTTTGACTACTACAAGTAAAATGCCAACTTTCAGTCAGAAAATATTTCACAAAAGTCCTTTCCAAATAAAAATGTTAGAAGAGTCTAAAATGAGTTGAGCAGCGAGTCACTTTGAGTTATATTCTAAAGAGAAAACTTCAGATCTTTGAATACCTTAAATCCAAAGAGTTTAATCAAATGAATGTTCTTTTGCTGACGAATGTGGGAAATATGCTCAAAGGAAAACAAAGAACATGGAAAACATGTTATTTTCACATTATTTCCTGATGAAAGATTGGTTCAATAGCACTGCCAAATCCTCTCCCTGCCTCTCTTTACAGAATTAGCCAAGTATTTGTTTCTCCAGACTGCTTTGCTTTCCTACTAAAAGGGACTCTCGTGATTGACCTCACCACTCTATCCTTCAGCTCGTCCACAATGAAAGAAAATCTACCTTTAGACTTTTTGTACTTAAAGAAAAAAAAATTGAGTTCCATAGGCCTGATCCAGTATCATTTGGGTTTCTGTTACAGTGTGCACTCAAATACATCTGAACTGCCACACCTCCATATTCAAGATATAGGCCACCTGGACCATTAGGTTGTGGGAGGCAGTAAGGATCACTGTCTTCCACACCCTAACGTGCCAGAGGAACCTACAGGCAAACTGGAACTCTGCTTAATAATAGACTAGAAATAGTTTCCTAACCCAGTATTCTGTAATGAGTGACTATTACTTGATTCAAGTGGCATTAATTAGTTTTGTACTAATTATGATGAAGAAGCAGAATAGAGAGTTTATTCATCAATAATTAAGCCTTTTGTTTGTTTGGTTTGTTCTTGATGCATGCAATTCTTCTACACCTGAGTGTAGTAGTTCTTCTTTGAATGTTGGGGAATATGAAGAAAAATAATTATCCTCAATTATTTTGGCAGTTAAATATTGAATTATCAATTTATATCAGGTCACTAATTGAGAAGCCTGGGAACTTCATGTCTTATTACATGTCATATCAATGTCATTCCCCTGATCTGGACAGAGTGAGGTGTGAGCTAGCTTTATCCCTTTTAGCTTGTATTTTTTGTACCAAGTAAAAAAAAAAAACCCAAAAAACATTTTATACAGAGGTAAATACCATTAGACACTATTACCCAGAAAAAGTAGAGATTTGACAAAAACTAGAAATCCCATTATTTTTACCCAGATGAGCACATAATTCTTCTAGAACTACCAATTAAAGTGACATGTTTGACTCTGTTACTAGAACTTTGCTTTGTATCTAAGCAGATGAAGGATTGCTCATAGACCTAATGAGTGGGTGATAGTGTGACACAGTAAGTAATAAAGCACATTATCCAAAGGTCAGGTGGAAAGAGCTTATTGTTTTGCCTCCCCCTCCTTCCTTTTAATCAATACCAACATAGAGATCAAATAAATTGAGCAGGTCTGTCTGCACAGGGGTCCCTCCATGCTAAGGACCTACTCCAGGGATCAGAGGATCCTTGGCATAAGACTGACTGTATTCAATACAACATAGACATCGTTTCTCTCAAAAACATTCTAAATCAAACCATAATTCCATGTGAACAATTTAGGTGGAATTTATAGTTTAAAGAAGTTTCTGTCTCTAAGCTTAATGAGCTTTTGAGAGTAAATGAAGGAAAAGTAATCTTAAGAATAATGCAAGAGACAAAGAGATAGCTCCAGGTGAAGTTTTCTATCTCCATCTGAGAAGAATTACAAAAAACAATAAAAACAAAAACAAAAACTCAAAGAATTTAATTATTCTTATCCCCTTCCTTGTTTGTTGTTGTTGTTTTTAACTTCTAAATACTCAGACCTCCAAGCTGAATTAGAAAAATCAGCCAAAGCTGAATTTCCTTGTTCTCTCCGAGCCAAAGGAATACTTCTACATAAATGTATTAATTTTCTAGAGCTGCTATAACAAACCACCCCAAACTAGGTGGCTTAAACACCAGAAATGTATTGTCTCATAGTTCTGGAGGCTAGAAGTCTGAGATCAAGGTGTCACAGAGCCAGTTCCTTCTGGAGCTGTGAGGGAGAATCTGTTCCATGCTTCTCACCGTGTGTGTGTGTGTGTGTGTGTGTGTGTGTGGTTTTCTGGCAATCTTGGATATTCCTTGACTTATCGATGTCTAACCCTAATCTCATACTTCATTCTCACATGGCATTATCCCTATGTGTGTGTCTATTGCTATGTCCAAACTTCCCTTTTTATAAGGATACTGTCACATTGGCTTAGGATCCACCCTAATGACTTCATCTTATTACTAAAGATATCATAAAAGCACTTTTTTTAAAAAAAGTACTTTCTTTGTTTTCAGTTCTGTCCTTCTCTCTGTAAATGTAGAGGTCTTGGCATAATGACCCAACAGCAACCGTGATTAGTTCTAGGTGAAATGTGGGGAATTTTTTTAACCTTGTGTTTTTCTGTATTGTTACACTTTTTTGAATATGTAACATCAAAATGATAGCAAGTCAGTTTTCAAAATAATAGAAATGATCAAATTTGTATAGGAAACTAAATAACTAAATAGAGAACAGACACCACCAACTGTTTCTATGTCCCAATTTATTTCAACAATCAGATTCACTCCCCCTCTTTGTTTCACAACTTTATAAACTTTGAACTTTGAAGAATGTTATTAGGATGTTTATTAACTTAGGAGTTCATGCATATAGATATTCTGTCATAGTATAGTGTTAAATATTCTTAGGTGATTGATTTCATGCAGGAAAATAATACATGCTCTCAGTTACCTTAGGAGAGTTTCCACCTGAATTTATTTGAGCCTTATTTTTGTTAATATTGCTGTTCTGTCATAATGAAATATTGTCAGCCTCCAGCTCACTAAGAGTATAATCCCATCAGCTATTAGCTGGCTTCTACAAAGAGAGCAAACACATTGCTAAGGACCTGTCATCTTCCCAAGCTATGATTGATAACCCTAACGGATTGCACAAATGAAAAAGGACAGTTTTAAAGAAGCATTGTAGAGGAAACAATGTCTCTGTGTGAATGAAGAGGGGAGCTGTTATGGGAGCTCTGTCCACTACTTTGGCAAAACTAAAAAGGAGCTAGACTCCTTATGACATATCTTCATGTAGCCTTTTCAACTTTCTTTTTCAAGTCTTAGACAAATGTTCAATTAGTTCTGGTTCAACTACAGTTGACTTGTGTTTCTAAATATAAGCTTGACATTGTAAAAGCTTATCTTTCCTTCTATTGTTCTTACACCTTGAACAGATTGTCCTGGAGGAACCGAAGGTACTTCTGATGTCAGTTTATACTTTTGGTTGCAAGGGATCTGGTTTCCTAGTGACCAGATTACTTTACCCACCCATGCTGCCTACAGTCTCCAACGCATTGGATATTCCAACATGTAAAATCAATAAACAGAAGTTCTGAGTATCCAATATGCACCAAGCTTCATGCTGAGATTAAGACTTTAAAGATAAAGTCCAGATGATCTCTCATGTCTATTTAGATTTTATCTTGTCCATGACACACACACACACACACACTTTATAATAAAACTAGAGGCAACTCCTATAGAAAGTGATTGTTAAAACTTCCGCAGGTGAACTGGGATGGGGTAGTGGCAAAAGAAAATTCATTAGCTGATGGGCTTCATCAGGTTCTTGAGAAATACAGGGGGAATTGTATCTACAGGGACTATGACATTGAGTGTTGTTTTTTGTTTGTTTGTTTTTTGCTAAATTTGACTGATTTACTGGACCAGGAAGCAGAAGAAGAGTCGCCATTTGGGCTTGGGTAGTTAATACCGGGCAGGGAGGAAGATGCTTGGGACCAGATGGTAGGAATGGCATCCTCTTGCTGTCTGCATTGTTGTTCCCTCTCTTGTCATGGAAACAGTGTTGCTTTAGAAGCCAGAGACCCAAATGAGCTAAATATTTATCATCTATGTGAATTTCTACATATCTCTGATTCTCAGTTTCTTACCTATGAAAAAGGGAGGCTACACTGCTGATACCTGTTCTTTTTCAGCATTATTATTATAAAAGAAAAAAGATATTATAACCTGACATCTAAAAGAAGCTACCAATTTCATTGTTTTATAAAAATGAAGCATTTCATGCGTCTTCTAGAGAAGAGAACATATAACCTTGATTTTTTACTCTTTTTTTGTATGGTAAATAGAATAACTCATTGTTTGTCTACTATGTGATGTGAGGAATGATCAATCAAAGGAAAATTTAGCAAAAGAACATATTAAGAAAGGTACCCTTTGGAATAACTCTACACTTTAAAGTGTGTTGTGCCTCTATTATACAGATGGAATGGATTAAAGTGGAACAGTGATAGAGATGGGAAGAACTCATGCTTCCGGATTGGGGTGGAAAGTTCCATTTGACTTTTCAAATCTGATTCAAAACAATTTATAAGAAATATTAATACTTTAGCATTCTACCAAGCTATAATTTTAGAAGGCTTAATTTAAAAAAAAAATCACCTAGACTTGCCGGAATCCATTGTCTTCACTAGCTGAGTTTAGACAGAGACCCCTCAAAAGCTAGTAGCCCTTGAAAGTCCTAGCAAAGGTCAGGGCTGTGCACCACCCAGTTAATTAAGACACCACCCAGTTAATCTAGCTAAAGCATCATCCCCACCTTAGTTCACTTAATTCCTTAGATACTTGTGTAGATCCTTGTTGATTATTGTTGATCAGATACCTTGCCTATTCCTGGAAATTGTCTGCTGATCTGTGTGTCATTGAAACCTCCTTACCTAAGGCTACCCCGACCTCAATGAAAGATTGGAGTGGCCTGAGCTTAGGTGGAAGTCCTTCAGGACTTGCCCGCCTGGTCCCCCGATATTGCAAAATTATCTCATGTCATTTCTCTCTCATTTGTTGTGCGGCTCCTCTTTCAGATATCAAACCCTAGTCCACTCAGAACGTGGAGGGAGTGTTACTCAACATAGACTAACAATTTGATAGAGTTTTTCTGGGTCTGTCTTAGAAATGGTCTCTATAGTAAGGAAAATTTTAAGTCCAATGGAACTAACAGTACAGAAGAGGGTGGGTGATACAGGTATTCACACAGTTCCTTTTAACCACCTAAGGTTGCTCAGGAAGCTGTGGAGTATCTAGCAATTTGCCAGAAAGGCCTAGTACATATTACATTTGCTCCGTGAACCAGGCAAGCTACTTAAACTTTCTGCACTAGGATTCTGTTAAATTGGTTTTAAAATAGAGATTGTGTGTGTCTAATGTACATAGCAGAACTCAGAGAATTGTAACCATTACTGATATGCCAGTTGTTGCTTCCTTACCTCATTTATTAGTCAAAGACTATTAGAAAATTTTAAATGACTATTTTTTTACTTCAAAAATCTTCAGCTGATATGTAGCATTAATAACTCTATGTACCTCATGGTTGATGTAGTGTGTTATATGAAGCAAACATCAGGAAGGGAATCCAGTTCAGCACATTAACGGACCATCATTGCCTCTCATTAGTAAAGTCAACAATAGATCTGGTTTGCCATAATAGCTGTGGACATGACATAATTATATTAACTTCCAAACAGAAACCTAATTGTAGGCATCATCTTGGCATTTGTGTTTTTAAATTTTTAGGGAAAGATTGGAATTCGTTTCTAGAAGTTTTATTTTATTCATTATTCTTTTTTCTTACAAATTAGCCACACATAATTAGCCACAGTACATAAAGTTTTTATGTCATTTGCACAATGAAATGTTTACTACTTCACAGATTTGACTTTATATTGTATCTCAGGTACTCATGTTATAAACCTTTCTCAAGATCTTTAAATTTTTGTTTTATAAGAATTGTGTTTGGTCTAAATATCTATATATATAAAAGGATAATATGCTAAGTGTTCAACCATCCGACTGGTCGCTATGACATGCACTGACCACCAGGGGGAAGACGCTCAATGCAGGAGCTGCCAAGCTGCAGTGACTTGGCAGCAATGGTTCTCTGGTGATGCACCCCGAAACCAGAGAGAAGGGAGCCCAATTCCTCATGGAGCCGTGCGATTCCACCTTTGGCCATGGGTTATGTTGTTGCTGGGGCACTGTTGCCCCAAATCTGGTTTATTGCACACTTGCATTGGCGTTCAACACCCTGTACAACAGCAACTTTGCATAGTGCCCTCTCACACTTTGGGACCCCTCAGGGGATGTCGGAGAGCTGGTTTCAGCCCAATCCCCACAGGCCAGGCCGAGGGACCCCACCTGCCAGAGGGACCCTGCTCAGTCCGCAGATGCCTTTTGAGCCAGGGTGCCACCCCAGGTGCGGCTGGGAGGGACTTCAGGAAGTTGGCTCCAGGGCGTGTCCAGCTCATCTTGCCCAGTCCTGCCCCATCAGCCACTGTCTAATTAATTTCCTTTCAATGTACATGAATTCATGCACCAGGTCACTAGTGTAATATAAACCATACCAACATTTTCTAACCTTCCCTTTCTCTACCTATTTCCTTCTGCTTTCTACTATGCCTTTTATTTTCATTACTCATTCGTATCTAAAAATAGATATAACTACTATGCATTTTCCTAAAAAATAGATGAAAAACATAAAGAAATGTACTATTTCAATGAACCAGAAGAGTAACACTGTTAAAATATCAATTTTCCTCAAATTAACCTATAATTTTATATAATCCTAGTAATAATTTCATTGGATTTTATGGGGTAGAAATTGAGGATCTGATTTTATCATTTACAAGGAAGTTTAAAGGACCTACAAATGACAAAACAATATTTAAAAAGATGAAGAATGAAATAGTACTTATACTAATTTACTTCAAGACTAACAATAAACATGGAATAAACAAGACAGAATAATCGAAGGGTGGACAAATCAACCAATGGAATAGAATAAAGATCCTTGAAATAGGCCCACCCTTATCACATTATTTCATTTTCTACAAAGGCGCTGCAGCAAACCCATGGAGAAAATCTTTTCTAAACTGGTGATGGAAGAACTGGATAATTCTATTAGAAAATATAAACATAAAAGCTAGAAATAGAACAATATTTCTAGGAGAAAATATAAGAGAACCTCTTGACTAGAAGATAAGCAAATATTTCTTAGAAGACTACAGGGTTCAATAACTATTAAATAATTTTATTTTTATGATTAATAAATTACACTATCAGAATTAAATACATTATTTATTAAAAGACACTAGCAAGAAAAACCTTTGAAGAGGCAAGCCAAACCCCAGGAGAAAATATTCACAAATTATGTATCTGACAAAGGATGATACATTTCTAGAGAAATTAAGATCATGATAAGATGCCACTATACACCCATCATGTCTAAAATTTAAAGGCACAAAACAAAGTGTTCGTGAGTATATTAACCAATTAGGATTCCCAAACCCTGTTGTTTGAAGTGTAAAATTCTACAAACATCTTAGAAAAAGTTCTGGTAGATTCTCATAAACCTAAGTATACAAACTGAATCCTGCCATTCTGCTCCTAGGTAGCAACCGAATATAAATGAAAATGTATGTCCTTGCCGAAACCGGTTTGGCTCAGTGGATAGAGCGTCGGCCTGCGGACTGAAAGGTCCCAGGTTCAATTCCGGTCAAGGGCATGTACCTGGGTTGCGGGCACATGCCCAGTGGGAGATGTGCAGGAGGCGGCTGGTTGATGTTTCTCTCTCATCGATGTTTCTAACTCTCTGTCTCTCTCCCTTCCTCTCTGTAAAAAATCAATAAAATATATTTTTAAAAGAAAGGAAAGAAAATGTATGTCCACAAGGAGACCTAAAACAAGTGTTTATCACAGTTTTATTTATACTAGATAAAAATTGGAAGCAGCCTAGCCCAATGTTGATGAAAAATATAGGTAAACCATGATGTGTTCAGACAGTTGACTACTATTCAGCAATAGAAAGGAATGAGCTACTGATATACACAGCATGGATGAATCTGAAACATTTTTATGAGTCAAAGAAACTTTACCCAGAAATGTACATACCATATTACTCTATTTATATGTAATTCCATGATAGGTAAAACTAATCTCTGGTGGGGGAAGTGTAACAGTGGTTGCCCCTAGGGATATGTACAGGGATAGGCTTAAAAGGGGCAAAAAAAAACAAAACAACTTTCTGGGGAGATGGCAGTACACTTCTTCTTAAAGCTCTGAGTTCTATAGATGTGTATGTTTATTCAAGTTCATCACATGGTGCACTTAGGATTTGTGCGTCTCACTGTATATGAAGGTAAACTAAAAAGGAAGAGAGCTATAAACAAACATTAGCTCTACTTAATGATGTGCATCCCGGGTGTTCTGGAGTGAAGGGAACAGATATCTCCCCCTTTAAAATGCATCAAAAATGACAAAATTGATGGGTAGACAGAAAAAGGGGTGTTTGGATAGATATGTGTTAAAACACACAGAGTAAAATGTTTTAGAATATAAGTATATCTTTGAAAATTTTTATAATAAACTGGGATAAAAGCAATACATAAATATAAACATCAGAGACAGAGAGGCATTGATCGATCAGACCGTCAAACCTCAGAGGGAAGGTAGGGGAGGGGAGGGTAAAGGGGAGAGATCAACCAAAGGACTTGTATGCATGCATGTAAGCCTAACCAATGGACACACACCAGGGGGGTGAGGGCATGAGTGCGGGTTTTGGGGGTGGGGGGGCAATGGAGGGTTAAGGACACATATGTAATACCTTAATCAATAAAGAAAAAAAATTGAATAGTGGTTGTACTAAGTGATCAATTTGAAAATCTTTTATTAAATATATTCTCTGTATTATGAAAAGATCATTTAAAAAATGGCAAGCAGAAAAGGGAGCCCTGAATGAAGACACTGTTTTAAGGTCTAGAAACATATCGAGTACCATGGGATTGAGTTTGATTCTTTACCCCAAATTGTCAGGAAAACAAACCACAGAGCATATTTGATTTCACCACATAAAATAGGATCTGCACTTGAATTAAATATGTAAAATTTTAAATTTGGAAGGGACCTTAGCAACCATCTTTTGCTCCCCTTGTTTTAAAGATCTGAAAGCTGATGTCCGAAGGACTGTGGGTTCACTCAAGGTCATGGAGCTAGTAAGTCGCAGTGCTGTTTACCAAGAGGACTTGGGTATGGGATTCACTTCCCTTTGACGGTCCCTTGTGCTATTGTGAATCAGTCAGATAAGACTCCAGACCATCCAGGAACAGCTACCTGTGAAATGGGAATAACCCACCTGCTCAGTTGCCGAGTAACTCACATGCACTTTGGATTGTTCATGAAACTTGAATACCACTTATAATTTTCAATGTGCATGTAGCAAATCAGAGATACACATCTCATATCAGTTTATTTCAAAAGGGACCAAGTTGCCAGCTGTAATTTAACCCATTATTTTCCATAAACTATACATATGTCAGAATGCAATAATCCAGGTGACTGCGAGAGAGAAACCATATTAAAGTGGAGCAAGTAGGGCTGGAACATAATTAGACAGCTAGGAAATTTGCCACTCTCCACCAGAACTTAAATTTTCCAAGTAAAGGAGAATTCATAAGTGATGTCTTTCTAAACATTCTTTAAAGATATTCAAAATAAAATGAATGCAATCAAATGCATAAATGTGAGCTGTTTTCAAAGTAAAACACTAAATCTGAAGAGAGGTACTGTATGATAGGAACATAACATCAAATAAGCAAAAAAATAAGTTTCTAAAATAATTTTATTTCATGTGGACTCAAAGTATTCCACTTTCAATATACATCAACATGACCTTTACCACATCTTGTCCCTAGAGAGAAGGCTGAGAAGGAAAATATGTTTGAAAATTACTTTTCTTATAATAAAATTCCCAGAAGAGCACTATAAAAAACACATTTTCAGAGTGCCATAGAGATTTAAGAAACTTCTGAGAGTTCTGTGGAACACTATTTGTTAACATGCTAAATAAGTACTATTTTATTTGTTTATTAAATAACTGAGTGAGTGGAGAAAATAATGAATTATAGTTTTTTACAGTTTTCAGGGCATTTGATTTGATTTGACCTTCATAGTATCAAATTATGGAATATCAAAAGATGAAAAAGATAATGATATATTTTATCTATTAAGCAATTGAGGTTCAAATAATAGTCTCAAAATAATAGCTTATTATTAACAAAACAAATAATAAAAAATAATATAGCTATATGTCAAGTTCTTAGGATAAATAAGTATCAAAGGAGCAACTAAATTACATTTTCTAATTTCAAGATAGTGCTTTTTCTGAACTTTCTATCTACATGTATCACTTACATCACGTAATTTTTTATTTAAAAAAATTGTTCCTATAGAAGCAAACCAAATCTGTTTTTATGTTTTCATAATATGTTTGACAAAATGATAATGATTTCCAAAGGGGGTGCAACAATTTGATACACTCAACTTAGTAGTAGTGATTATTAAATAGTAAGCACTTGTCTTGTTGATCTTTTTCCCCTCCTTCTTTTCTATCAATATCTATTATCTATCTATCTATCTATCTATCTACCTACCTACCTATCATATATCTATATATAATCTATCTATCTATCTCCATCTACCTACATACATATCCGTATGTATTTATTATAATACTAGAGGCCTGGTGCATGAAATTTGTGCACTTGGGGGGGGTCCCTCAGCCCCTCCTGCACCCTCTCACAGTCCAGGCTGCTGCAGAGGCGGGAGAGGCTCCTACCACCACTGCTATGCTCGCCAGCCATGAGCTCGGCTTCTGGCTGAGCAGAGCTCCCCCTGTGGCACTCCTCCTGCATTAGACATCTGCCCCCTGGTGATCAGTGCACATCATAGCGACCTGTCATTCCACTGTTCAGTTGATTTGCATATTAGCCTTTTATTATATAGGATACTATTAACCATTTAATCTCTGTGTAGTGCTTTCCATGTTAGAATAATTATATTTTACTTCTGTGTTGAGTATTTTATAAGGAGTGGTACCTAAATCAAGTGGATTTCTTTGAGACTAAGACATTTGCATAAAGAGAAGTATGTAGTACAGAAGAAATAAGTGGGTAGATTTCACAGAACACCAGATCTGTTGAAGTTGTCTATAAACACTGTCAATAAATCATATGAAGGGTTAATTATGTTGCCAACTATGCTGCAGACCCGGGAGCACAAAGAACAAAATGCTGCTTGTGAGAGGGTTTTAGCCTAAGTGACAGATTTGGAGTTTATTTTCCAGGCATTCTAAAGCCTCTGAAGGCTTTTATTTTGTATTTAATTAAAAAAGAAACAGAATAACCCATTTTGAATTTTTATACAATTTTTGATTCAAAGGAAAGAAAAGCAGAAAACATAGTGACCAGTTAGAAAACCAATAAAGTTGGCCTGTGTTGGGATGGTTATAGTGGGTGTTAGAGAAGGGACAGAATCAAGTAATCCTAATGAAACAGAGCAGTAGGATATGTTGGATGAACAGAGATTTAAGTCAAGGAAAGAGAGGGGTCAGTGGTGCCTCTGAATTTCTCCTTTGGAAAAGTGGCAATTCCAATTAGTGTGAGCATTGAAAGAATTTTTTTTTCTTTGTGGTTCTTTTATTTTTGCCAAGGCAGTGTCTGTTGAAGAAAGTTGATTGCAATTAAATCTGGAAACTATCACTTATCTGCTCTCCTCAGAGAAATTGCAAGCATTTTATCAGAATTCTATACAGGACAAAGTAGATGGTAGCTATTGAGGGGAACAGCAACTGGTTTATGTTATGCACAGCACAGGAAGAAGGGAGGGATGGAGAAGGGTTATCACTAAAGAACATGCACATCTGAGTGTTTTGGGTTCCATCAGTAAATAAACATTTTTATTTTTTTCCACTTTATATACAAAACTGATGGATGTGAATCTCTATGTACTTGAGTGCGGGCCACCCACTCAGCAGCCCGGATCCCCAGATATTCCAGTAGGTCTTCAGTATGTGCACAGAGAGGTTCTGGACTTGGCCTCTGTGGCCTCTGGGGACACCTTGACTTGGTCAACTTCAGGGTCCTGCTGCTCACGCTCTGGGAGTCACAGCCTCCTTGCCATCTCCAGGCCGAGTCGTGTTACCACTACATCGTTTGTTTCTCTACTTTTCCAGGACACGATGACACCATTTTCCAGATCAGAGGATGGCAGAGTTCAGCTCTGTCCTCTCTGTGTGCTGTGTGGTCTCCAATCGCAGGAGCCCGTAGCAGCACATGGAAGGCAAGAAAAGTTCCTTCAGCTTCAGATGTCTAAATCTGTGGACATGCACAGAATACCCAGGCTGTCCCCTTCCTTCATTATCTCTCTCTTTCCTCTGTCTAACCTAGTGCCTTTGAACCCAAAGGATCTAACTCTGTAAGATGAGCCATCAAAAAGGCGAGGGTGGGTGGGTAGGTGGGTGGGAAGAGATCAACCAATGAACTTGTATGCATAACCCATGGACACAGACAATAGGGTGGTGAAGGCCCGGGGTGGGCTGGGAGAGGTCAATGGGGGGGAAGGGGAACATAAATAATACTTTCAACAGTAAAGATTAAAAAAACGAAAACATCTCCTGCTCATATGTCAGTCATAAACACCACCAGTCATATGGTATCTCTGTGCTTCGGGAGGAAAACTTTCTCTGTCGCCCAGGCTTCTCTTGCCCTGGGGCGTCAGGATGGCAGATTCTGGGTAAAACTCAACAACCCAAGCCAGGCCACAACATTCCCTTCCTCTCTGCTGTCAACATGGCATCAAAGGCAGCCATCCCCCCTGCCCCCACCCCCCCCAATCCACACCAGTGTCTCCAGCCTCCGGACTCTTCTGCTTTTCTGCTTCATCTTCCTGTTCACCCAGTGGTCTGTGTACGGCAGTCAGTGAGAAGAACTGTGATTGCTTGGAGCCCACTACTGCCCGCCTGATCCGTGACTCAGCACAGGCTCATTGCTTTGCTAGTTTTTAAAGTTTCACTCCAATTCCCATAGAATTGAGAAGAGATGTGTTTGTTTGTTTTGGTAGCTATAAAGTTTCATATTTTAAAAATGTTTGCAAGGTTTGGGGGTAAGAGAGATTCCAAAAATGCAGTCTCAGTGTCTTCCCAGAGGAGGACTCGCCCTTTAAATCATTAGAATTTGTGGTTTTACTCTTTTTTAAAACATCTGTTGCCTACTGTGTCTGTGGCAATCAAAGGTTTATGTCTTTCATTAGTTAGTTAAATCACAGGATCTGCCTCTGTTTAATAACCGCTGGAAATGGAAATGAATTAGTCCTATTACTTAAATAGTAAGTAAAAATACACAGCTAATGAAATTATTTTTTGGAGCCAATTTTTTTCCCTAAGTTAAAAAAAAAGGATGTAGTAGTATTTATGCCATGGTTTTCATTGCTCTCCTCTTTGGGTATCTAAACGTGTGTTTCCACAGTACTCCTGAGAATTCAAGAGGCATGCTTATCCCTTAGAAAATAGAATTAAATGTACAGTAAATTTATCCAAGATTCCTTATGGACTCAAAATTAGTTTCAAGAATCCATGACTTTTCTGTTGCAATTTTCTGATCAATAAATTATGTAACTACTAAACTTGCAAGAGCACTGTGTAGATGAAAATCAATCTAATTAAAATTATTGTAGTATGAAGCAACTTCTATCTTTCCATTTACCCTTCAATGAACCTCTCCTCCAAATAAACACACCTGCACATTCAGTTTCTGGAATTCTGCAAAAACTTTCCTTTAAAAACTTTTAAAATTTCCCATTTAAAAAATTTAAGGATTCTTTTTTTGCTATCTTGTTTCTTCTTTATGTTTGTATGTTTGTTAATCCTCACTGAGGATACTTTTTTCCATTGATATTTTAGAAAGAGTAGATGGGAGGGGGAGAGAGGGAGAGAGAGAGAAACATCGATGTGAGACAGACACATCGACTGGTTGCCGCCCACATGCACCCTGACCTAGGCCAGGGATGGAGCCTGCAACAGAGGTACATGCTCCTAACTGAAATCATACCCACGACCTTTCAATCTGTGGGCCAACACTCTAACCACTAAGCCAAGCAGGCCAGGGCTTGTTTCATTTTTTTAAATTGAGCTTAATCATTATAAAGAAGTACAACTATCATCTTCTTGTGCTTTAGTTTATGCTATTCTATTTTAAAAAAGTAAAGTCTAAGATAAGTAGAAAGCAACATTATCATTAATATTTGAATTCAGATATAACTTAGCTGTTATTATTGCATGGCATGGTTACTGGTTGTACAAAAATTTCCCACTTATTAAAATGACATAATTTGAACAACTGATTATATGTCGCTGAGGAAATACACAAAGTGACTAGAAGCATTAACAATTTCTTACTTGAACTATAAATGATGGAAAGAAGAACTAAATCAAATACAGGGCTCTTTCTAAATTAATAGAAAATAAAAATAATTTATTATGGTTATATTTACTCCCAAAAGACTTCATGGCTTTCCTGATTTGACTGTTTTAGATTTTCCAGTCTGTACCTTGTTTTATGATAACCGATTTTTCATTCAAAAAGAATCGGAAAATGTGAAATTCACTTTAACCAGTTAACTGCCATGATATTTTGAATTTAATTTTTAAAAGTCTGCTGCTTGCGTTTATAGATGCTTGTGGTGTACAAATGGTTAATGTGGATAGTAAAATGGCAGATTGTAATTCCGTTATATTGACATTGATGAGTGAGTTGCTTGGGTACGATGTGAAATCTCTCGTAGAGATCATTAATGTATGGCTAACCTCTTTGCCAGCTAATACAGGTGTGTGTTTAAAGATTAATCCAACTGTGCCCCAAAAAATTGAAATGAGGGAGGACTGAAGGCAATGAGATCAGTTAGGAAGCTCTCTCAGAGTTCAGTGAGAGGTAATGATTTCTGAATTGGAGTGTGAATGGAAAGAATACAAAACTTGAGAAATATGGAAAAGTATAATCTATAATAATAAAAGCATAATATGCTAATTAGACCAGATGTCCTTCTGGGGCTGCAGCCGCCACGGCTGCGAGGGAGGGATCCAGGCAGCCGTGGCTACAAAGGCCTACTCTTGCACAAATTTCGTGTATCGGGCCTCTAGTATAAAATAACATTGAGACTATGGGTGAAAGGAAATTTAAAAAATAAAAGGCAGATTTTTCATAAGGTATAAAGCCAAGATGAATGGAGATATTATTAATGGATAAAGACTCAGAGAAAAATGCTGATTCATGATTGAAAGAACAAAGAATATTACTTCAATGGTAAGTTTACGTTGAGTTTGAGGTCCTCATTGGAGCATACAGGGGAAGATATCCCACAAGTAAATGACAGTGGAAACAGGATAGAGCATAGGACAGGGTGAAAGTTTAGTATTCTTCATCAGTACTTCTCCAACACATTCAAACTCTATACAGAGGTTTTAGAAGACAGTTTCTATTTCATTTCAAAGTTAGACTCTATGTTCTTTAGAGGCTATGATTTGGTTTCAGGGGAGAATTTCTTACTTTGTGAGTTTATTTACAACAGCCCAAAGACTGCTCATAAAACAGTCAGTATCCCAGTCAGAAGTTGCTCAGCCACTCTGCTGTATGCCTCCCAGAAAGGGTTGTTGAGAAAATTCAGGCCTATTAGCTGCAGCATCGAGGCCTCTGAATACCAGTGAGACACACACACACAAACGTGATTACAGGGATTTAATAAGCAGCACTTCCGACCTTTCATTTCCCCCTTGGAATCTTTGTCTACAGGATGATTTAATAGCTGTCTCCAGCTTGGGCTCTCAGCAAGCATCTGATGTAACAATAATATAACCTTTGACTGGTGCACTTACTTCCTAGCAGAGAGGGTCTATAAAAGCACTGAGATATGGCCCGTTTCACACACCAACAAACTTCAGCACCAGCAGCAGTGCCAAGGGGAGGCTTGCAAACTGAGGGATGCTTTAGTGCTTCCTGTTATCTGTAGCCATGCACCTCACCAAGGACGACCCAAATCAATAGAATATCTATGACCCAGAGACATAGAAACATGAACAGACTGTTGAACCTCAGAGGCAAGGCAGGGGAGGGGAGTGGGAAGAGATCAACCAATGAACTTATATGCATATATGCATAACCCGTGGACACAATGGGGTGGTGCTGGCCTGGGGGAAGGGGGACAGGAGTGGGCTGGGAAAGGTTAATGGGGGGGAAAGGGGCCTATGTAATACTTTCAACAATAAAGATTTAAAAAGTTAACACACACAATCTTGGTCTACACAGGTATTCTACAATTTCTTAGGTTCATTCTAAACATATAAAGAGAAATATATTCTAGAAGCATTGGGGAGAGAGAGTGCAATAGAGCAGAAAGCATCATTTCATCATTATAGAAAAATGTGATACAGAGAAGCTGAGTAAGTTCTATCTACATACACAGAATGATTGGATTATCTCAATGAACTCAACCCATCAAATCAGTCATATAAAAATTGCATCAGTTAAGAAAAATGTCATCATTATATGACATTCAGTCAAATACGACTTTACCACTGTTAAATTGATCTCCATCCATCAAAGCAGTCACACTAGTCTGTATACAGCCTGAACTTGTATACAAATTTCCTAATTCTACCTAGCTCAGTGTTTGTTTGTTTTTTCATTAATGAAGTCTACTTTAACTTTAGTTCTAGGCAAATATATGTTGTGAAAAGTTCTGTCTCGGGTCTCATTTCCTACTTTAGGCAACATATGACTGATTAACTCAGCAATGTACCTGAGTGATGGCAGGCAAGTCAGGGTTCTTTATGGGACCCTGTAAGCAAGTGTCCCTGTTCTGTGGGAGGTGAATGTGCTATTACTTACCGCCGCCCTCATTCCTGCTGCCACCACCAGCTGTAATTTGGACAGAAAGGGTAAGCGTTTTCTAGCTGGCAGCAGTTGTGCTAACAGTGCCTTACCTAAAGTAAACGGAGCACACAGAGATCCAGGCGCAGGGCAGAGCACTGACAGCAGCTCCCACCCGCGTGAAGAGGCCCCGGGAGGGGACATTTTCTTGGGAATCTAGGATTTTATCTTTCAAAACAGCTTTGCCCCCTTCTCATTACAACTATAACCACTACTTTTTAAATACCCAGAATATTTATACACCTTCTTATAGTTGTCGGTGTGTTTCTTTCCTTTATTCAAAGCAAATTGATAAATTCACGAATTATGTTAAAACATGGCGTGGGCAAGAGGAATTCTTTTCACAACTTTTCTGATTTTAAAGCTCAGACTATATTTTTTAGTATTCTCCTTAAAAGGTGTTATGGACTGAAGTGTGTCTCCTAAAATCCACATGGGGAAGCCCTAAATGCCAATGTGACTATATTTGGAGATAGGACCCCGACAGGGTAATTAAGGTTAAGTGAGGTCATATTGGTGAACCCAGTATGTTATGACTGGTGTCCATAGTGAAAGAGGAGGGAACACCGGGGAGATGAGGAGGAGAGAATGTGACCATCTGCGAGTCAAGGAGAAAGGCCTCAGGAGAATCCAAACCTTCCAACAGCTCAATCTTGGACTTGGGACCTCCAGAAGTGTGAGAAATAAACTTCTGCTGGTTAAGCCACTGGTCTGTGGGTTTTTGTTTGTTTACTTTTTGTTTGCCTCTCAGGTCCTTGACTCTTTATTTTTCTCAGAAAACAGCTTTCTGTGCTCTTTGGGGCATATATGAGCAAAATGTAGTTTCCACACAGATTTTGAGTTCCACGTTTCAATTTCATCCAGTGAGAAAACTAACTCAACTCTCTCTTGGTCCAAATTCAAAAATCGCAGGAGAAAGAATCTGATCGGGCAAGTTGGATTCAGATGTCCACCCCTGGTCTAATTGGCGATAGTCAGTGGAACAGGAGCATGTAATGTGGACACAGGTCCTGGGATCCACTGGTCCTTACACCCCGAGTTGAAATGATCTGTTTTATATCTTTCTCTCCAGTGGATTGCCATCCCCTAGAGGGCTGGGATGGGGTTTTACTCAGTTTTTTATCCTCAAAGTCTAGCATGATGTCTGGTACACAGAAAGTATTAAATATGCATTTGTGAAGCTCAAAAGTACAAGTAGGTACTAAGTGCATCTGGACTAAGGTTATATTTATCCTTTGAGGAGCTATAACCAGAATATGTGAACATGGGCCAAATTTATTTATTTTTTTTTATTTAAATATTGTCTTTATTTTTCAAGTATAGTCTATATCAGTCTGTTATTTTGTATTAGCTTCAGGCGTGCATAGTGTGACAATTACATACTTTACAAAGTGGTACCCCTGATATTTCAAGCACCCACCTGGCACCATACAGAGTTATAACAGTATTATTGACTAGACTAGAGGCCCAATGCATGAAATTCATGCAAGGGGCTCGGCCCTCACAGCCCCGGCTTCATCCAAAAGGTTATCTGGAAGGTCGTCTGGAAGGTCGTTCGGCTGTCCAGTCTAATTAGCATATTATGCTTTTATTATTATAGATTCCACATCCCCATGACTGTTTTGTAACTATCAATTTAATCTCTTCAAGTTTTTCACCCAACCCCTTAATTCTTTTCCCCTCTAGCAACCATCTCTGTATCTCTGTATCTATGAGTCTGTTTCTATTTTGTTTGTTTACTTAATTTGGCTCTTTGGATTCCACATATAAATAAACTCATGTGGTATTTATCTTTCTTTGTTTGACTTATTTCACATAGCATAATATCCTCTAGGTTAGTGATGGCGAACCTATGACACGCGTATCAGAGGTGACACGTGAACTCATTTTTTTGGTTGATTTTTCTTTGTTAAATGGCATTTAAATATATAAAATAAATATCAAAAATATAAATCTTTGTTTTACTATGGTTGCAAATATCAAAAAAATTTCTATATGTGACACGGCACCAGAGTTAAGTTAGGGTTTTTCAAAATGCTGACACACCGAGCTCAAAAGGTTCACCATCACTGCTCTAGGTTCATCCATGCTGTCACAAATGGTAAGATTTCATTATTTTTTATGATTGAGTAATACTTTATTATATATATGTACCACCAATTTTAACCACTCATCTATCGATGGGCACTTGGGTTGTTCCATATCTTGGCTATTGTAAGTAACACTGCAATGAACATAGGGGTGCATATATTCTTTCAGAATTAGTGTTTTTGGTTTTCTCGGATATATACCCAGAAGTTGGATCATTGGGTCAAATGGCAGTTCCATTTTTAATTACTTGAGGAACCTCCATACTGTTTTCCACAGCGGCTGCAACAATCTGCATTCCCTCCAACAGTGCACAAAGGTTCCCATTTCTCCACATCTTTGCCAACACTTGTTGTTTGTTGGTTCATTGATGATAGCCATTCTGACAGGTGTGAAGTGATATCTCTTTGTAGTTTCTATTTGCATTTCTTTAATGATTTGTGACATTGAACATTTTTTCATGTCTGTTGGCCATCTGTATGTCCTTTTTGGAGAAATGTGTATTCAAATCCTCTGTCCATTTTTTAAAAATTGGATTGTTTGTTTTTGTTTTGGTGTTAAGTAGTATGAGTTCTTCATATATTTTGGATATGAATTCCTTATCACATGTATCATTGGCAAATATGTTCTCCATTCAGTGAGTTGTCTTTTCACTTGTTGATGGTTTTATTTGCTGTGCAAAAACTTTTAGTTTGATGTAGTTCCATATGTTTGTTTATTGTTGTTTCCCTTTCCAGAGGACATATATCAGAAAAAATATTGCTACAAGAAATGTCAGAGATTTATTGCCTGTGTTTTCTTCTAGGATTTTTATGGCTTTGAGTCTAACATTTAGGTCTTTAATTCATTTGAGTTTATTCTTTTATATGGTGTAAGGAAGTAGACTAGCATCATTTTTTGCATTTATCTGCCAAATTTTCCCAACACCATTTATCGAATAGAGTACCTTTATCCATTGTACATTCTTGCTTCCTTTGTCATTTATTATTTAACCACATAGGTGTGGGTTATTTATGGGCCCCCTATTCTATTCCATTCATCTATGTGTCCATTTTTATGCCAGTACAATGCTGTCTTGATTCCTATTGCCTCGTAGTATAGTTTGATATCAGATAGTTTGATACCTCCAAGGTTGTTCTTCATTCCCCAGATTACTGTTGCTATTTGGGGTCTTTGTGGTTTCATACACATTTTTGGAGTATTCTAGTTCTGTGAAAAATGCCATTGCATTGAATCTGTGGATTGTTTGGGGTAGTATTGACATTTTAATGGTGTTAATTTTTCCTCTCTGTCAGCATGGTATATGCTTCCATTTATTCATGTCTTCTGCAGTTTCTTTCATCGGTGTTTCATAATTTGCTGAGCATAGTTCTCTTATCTCCTTGGTTAAATTTATTCCTAGGTATTGTTTTATGAAATTGAAAATGGGATTGTTTTCTTAGTTTTTCTTTCTAATAGTTCATTATTGGTATATAAAAGTGCAACCAATTTCTGAGTATTTATTTTGTATTCTGTACTTTATTGAATTAATTTATCACTTCTAGTAGGTTTTTGTTTTTTGGTGGAATATTTAAGGTTCTCTATATACATTATCATGTCATTTGCAAATAATGACAGTTTTACTTCTTCCTTTCCAAATCTGTGTTGAATAAGAGTAGTGAAAGTGGACATCCCTGTCTTATTTCTGATCTTTTTGTAAAATATATTTTTATTGATTTCAGAGAGGAAGGGAGAGGAAGAGAGAGACAGAAACATCAATGATGAGAGGAATCATTGATCAGCTGCCTCCAGAACACCCCACACTGGGAATCAAGCCCACAACCTGGGCATGTGCCCTGACCCGGAATTAAACCGTGACCTCCTGGTTCATAGGTCAACACTCAACCATGCCAGCCAGGCTCTTGTTCCTGATCTTAAGAAAAATTCCTTTCATTTTCCCTTATTGAGTATGATGTTAGCTGTGGGCTTTTTTTAATATACAGCCTTTATTATGTTGAGGTATGTGTTCAACATGGGCCAGACTTCAAAAATTCAAATCCAAAGGCACTATGGTATGAGTGTAGCAAATGGCATTATGTTGATAAATACAAGTGCAGTTATAAAGGTGAAAGATTTAATTGTGTTCCAGAAAGATAGGACTCTTAAGATTTTCCAGATGAACTAGAGAATTAAGGCAATAATGATTTAAGTAAAAAACAATTTGATCTTTCTTACTTGAAGGTGAAAGTGTTAGATGAACACTATGGTATTTTATTATGGCAACCCTTGTGAACTGATACAAAGGGGAATTATCTCATCAGTTTGTACCTTGAGTTTGACGGTGATTTTCAGGGACTTTGAAACAAATTAGAACCTTTCGAAGAGATTTTCAATTAGTTATTCATAAAAGCTACAGAACATCGTGGTACTACTGATTTCCAAAAGAGGACCTTGAAACCGAGACTGTAGATAAAATTATTGGAAATTGCTTTATTCTCTGTCTCACTTTGTTTCTGGCATGGCTGAGCTGGGAACACTGTCCTCTCGGTGTTTAGACTCCCGAAGGTATTACAGTTCAGTTTGAATTTCCCAAAAGTGATCCTTGAGTTGCTGCAATGTCCAGTAACTCACTTGTATTTATTTGAACAAAACTATGTGTTTATTCTAAGAAATAAAGTATTCATTAGGCATGTGACTTTTACTGACATTTTTGACTCATTTTCGCTGAGCAGGATCATAACTATTTAATTATATTAACAATGATGCTTTAATATACATTTAAATTGCTCCCTCTAAATAGACAGTAGTTGTAAATGTATGACGATCATATCTATTAAATAAAAAAGCACCACTAAGGCAATAACATTTTTACTTTAGCTCAAATACTGTCTTTACAAAAATAGAAGCAATGTTTTTTCTGTCTTATGAATGTATTTTCTGATGTAATTTTATTATCTATAGCTTCTTTTGGTTAGGTCATTATACAGCTAATTCCTGCAATTTGATTTTTTTTTGAACCTCTTTAAATACATTAAGATACTCTCGTGAAATCTAATCTCTTCAACTGGACAGAAAGGGTTAGCATAATGGAAATAATGGGAAATTTTCACAAGTTTATTAGTTTCAAGGTTTCCCTAATCTGGCCATTTAAAAACTGTGGCTAGCCTGAGATGGCTTGAGCAGCAAAACCTGCTAAAAAGGGGTTTGAAAGTAGGGCCATAAGTACAAGTTTGTGTTGTTGAATCTTCATTAGCATCCTCAATGAATTAAGGGGATAAGTGCATCTTACGAATTCTTCCTAAGTGGCCTAGGAGGCTGGAGAAAAGGAAACCAGAATAACAGAATCAAAGTCAGTATGAGCGATGAGCTAAATCTCAAACAATTATGAAATAGTCACATTTGGATGCTATTCCACTTTATCGCTTTCTTTTTTCATTCCTTTCTGGTCCCCTCCCTCCCTCCCTCCCTCCCTTCCTTCTTTCCTTCCTTCCTCATATACATCTTGCTTGCAGACTGTCAGTTCTCACACAGGAGTGTTTGAACAAGACTGGGATATGTTCTGGACCTTATCTTAATGATAACTCCTATCACAAATTAGCTCCCTATTTTTTCTCTCAGTGCAGTGAGGTCTGTCTCTTAATATGTTAGTGAAAATTGGTTTAATTTTTCGGCAGTATGTTCTATGAGATAAGATATTGTGTATGAATTACATTTGAACTGAAATTTGAAAAACCGATTCTTAATTAGAAAGACTTCTTAAAAGAATAATTATTTATCAGCCTAGTAGAATAAAGAGTTTTCTATTTTATGGGTCTTTTAAGACTACCTTCTCCCACCCAACCACAGTAACTAGTCCCATTGAAATCCATTTCAGTACTTTTGTTATCTGCCAGTGTTGCATCTGATGATTAATGCCTGCTAGTGGTATAAGGGCCATGTAGGATGGAACTAATATATTAATTGGGTCTCGGCATAGGATCGAAGAACAACCAACATTCTTTAAATTCTAAGGTAAGGAAGTATACAAATATTTACAGTATTAGTCTGGCTTGGTTCCATCATTTTACTGTGTTAACAGGCAGCCACAAAGACATCATACCTGAACCAAAACAAAAATAATTTTTCATTCACCCAAGAATGAGTTAGAAGGGGCTTGACTCCACAGTCACACAGAACACAGGCTGTTGTTAAGTTTTACAACCTTTTATCTACACTCTATGGAACATGTGGTCTCCTTGGTTACAGCAGCAGAGCAGAGATTGATATTGTACATGAACTTGACACAATCTCTGTCAGTACGTAACACACATCACTTTCCCTCATGACCTATTGTCCACGACTAGTCACAGCAATCTGCCCTATTATAAGCAGATGGAAGAGTGAACTCCAGCCATGTGCCCAGAAGGAGAAAAGAATTAGAAAAGAACTGCATATGGGTGAACAACAAAACTTTCTACCAATAATGCATCTTGTCAAACTCCCTAGTAGAGGGATATGAATTGGTAATTTTAAACTACATATAAGCAATTTAAAGCAACTAAGAAGATTTATATATGTGAAATCACTTTCTAAAACAAACATACCCAATAGTATATATTCACTTTGGTACCTCTGCTAGTATACAGACATATATATGTTACAACTCAAGATACTTTTTGGAAAATCCATCTTGAAAATTATTTCCAGATTTAGTTATTTAGTACATACCATTTGTTACTTTAACTTCATAATTTACTAATCAAATATAGAATTACTCACTTGATAACTTGCCTATGCTTGAGGCTTGACTACATATTTTATTTATATGTGTATGCATATATTTCATTTATCTCTTTAAAAATAAGCAAAAATGTTTAATTCAGACTCTCAAGAAAATTCAAAATAGCAAATTTCTAGAAATGTGTTAACAACTTGATCATAGAATATATAGTTGACTTCCTCTAGTGCCCACCTGAAGAGAATACATTTGAAAGTACGTTAGTTCCAACTTTTTATTTGAAACCTTTATTTTCTTGATTTTATAATTATATTTATTTAAAAAGTTAATTTGAGAGGATATTTAGCAAATCACTAAAATTTAAAATCCCACCAGAACTCAGATGTAAATATAGATTGTTAATGAGCCAAGCTGATTGGCACCGCATAGCCTCCTGTTTTGTGTGGGCAGCAGCTTTTCATTCCTCTAACATTCATAATAAAGCAAAGTTACAAGAAAAGCCTAAAATGAAATATGAGAATTTTGAAAGGCATAATTCTCATCACAAAAAAATGACACAAAGGCAAAACAAATCATAATGATTAACTACTTCACATTATCACCAATAGAGTTCTTCTAACACACACAGAGTAGTTAATGGCAAATGATGAGTATATAAGGAGATAGACTCACAGGCCATTGGTAATTCCTGTTAACCTTTACATTTTTTGTACTTAAAGGTTTCCATGCCTACAAGGGATTTTCAAGAAAACCTGTGCAATATAAACTTTACACATTGATCCTACTTTCATTTTATTCCTCAGAGACATGAGGCCCAGATTTAGTTACTCCAACCAACAAAACAGTGCCACTTGTCCCAGTGACAAACAAGAGACCCTGCACAATCTAACATCACATTAACACAACACAGTCCAGCCACCCTCATTTTCTTTCAAAAATATTTGTCTTGCCCCGCTGGTGAGACTCGGTGGTTGAGCGTCGACCTATGAAGTAGAAGGTCAAGTTTGATTACCAGTCAGGGCCACATGCCCAGGTTGCACGCTTGATTTCCAGTGGGCGGTGTGCAGGAGGCAGCTGATCAATGATTATCTCCCATCATTGATGTTTCTATCTCTCTCTCCTTCACCCATCCTCTCTGAAATATATTTCAGCAAAGCAAAACAAAAATATTTGCATTGATTCAGATAACTTTCCAGAAGAGTAACTTATTTTAGAAAGGCAAGTTTGGCTTTGAAATTACATGAAGAACCTCAGGTATGAAGATTCAACAAGGTAAGATGCTGCATTAGAAGTCTGTGCTAGTGACCTCCCAGGATGTCAGACCATCTTTACAAGGGCCAGATTTTAGCACAGCTGTCCCAATGGTATTGGATACCATGCAGCGTGAGAGGTGTTTTGTGTTCTTGCTCTAGAATCTGGCTAATGCAAAGGTCTTCTGAGGTGATGGAATGTCACTGGGAATTCTCTGACAGAGGATATTTAGGTCTTCCTGGTGTCAGCTACTCAAAGATCTTCAGTCCATTCAGCAAAGATTTCCTGGAAAATCAGAATGGTGTCTCGGGGGTTCTCTAAGGAATAAATCCGGTTCAGACATGAATCTCTGGAGATCTTGAGACACTTTGGTTAAAGGCATTTGACTGCTTTAGAGAGGTCAGTGCCCTACTTGAAGAAGAGACCACATTAATTACAAGGCACTTCATCAGAAAGATATACTGCCAAGAAGCGAGGTTTTCAAAATCCTTTTTTTCTTACTTGCTTTTATCCATAAACAGCTTTGCCAGGCTGCTGCTATGCTACTAAAGCCTGCAGAAGTTTATAATTCTTCACGAGGGGTGTGATGGTGAGTGTGATGTGTCAAATGGGCTAGGATACAGTCCTCAGTGATTCAAACAAACACTGATGTAGGTGTTGCTAAGAAAGTATTTCGTGCCTGTGATTGAACTCTAACCACTTGACTTGAAGAAGGGAGATTATCCCAGATAATCTTGGTGGACCTGACTCAATCCGTGGGCAAGCCTGAAGAGTGGAGCTGAGACTTCCATGAAGAAGAAAAATTTCCACTGGTGGGCAGTGCCTGGCTGTACCAGCTGGCCCTTCCGGGTGGCCTGCCCTTCAGAATTCTGGACTTGTCTAGTCAGCCTTCACAATAAATTGAGCTTCCTACTGGTTGCTTCTCTGATTAAACCCTGGCTAACACAACCCACCCAGTATTTGGGATAGATCTTAGACTCCTCCGAAATAATCACTCTGTAAACGGGGAGCATTGCATTATTGGCAGTTTCTGTTAGTAATAATTCACAAAAGTACTATTTATAGATTGAACAGCTACAGAGAAATATCAGGCATCAGCTTGCTCACTTCTGGTTGCATAAAGTCATCCTGCAAACAACAGAATGATCTTTTTGAACCAGTCTAGGCTTTCTTATCTCTGCAAACATTTTTATTTAAACATAAAAGACAGTTGTTTCAGGCATGACACCCTTTTCCTTTTCACAGCTTCACACAACTAGAGTATGTCCTCTTTCCCAAAGGGAGAGGAAAACTGCCGGCTTCATTACAAAGCAAAGCATTATTCGCTTATTTTAAGTCTGTACAAGGGAAGATATTTCATCAGATTTTTTTTTCATCAGATTGTTGTACTCTACTTTTTAAAATATGCTTTTTATTGATTTTAGAGAAATAGGAAAGGAAGGGAAGAGGGAGAGGGAGAGAGAGAGAGAGAGAAATCAATCGGTTGCCTCCTGTACTTACCCCAACCGGGGATGAACCCACAACCTGCTCTTTTGCCCTGACCAGGAATCGAACCAAAGACCTTTCAGTACACAGAACGATGCTTAACCAACTGAGCCAAATGAGCCAGGGCTGAACTCTACTTTTTGAAAAAACTGTCAGGATTTTAGTAGTAGTATCATGGCATGGCATGGCATTCTAGATTTTGGAATAACCTAAAAGATGCAGATGACCAACTTGAGATGCAGTATATGTGCTTGGTCACCTGTCAGAATTCCTAGTTATGCATAGACAGCGTTCAGACATCAGTTTTCCTGATGGGACAATGTGGAGATATGGATGCCATACCACCATGCTTCATTTTAGCACACTTTTACATCTTGTCCAAGTTTAAATTTTCTTTGTAGTAATTTTTTCCAAAAAATGAATGAAGAGTTTTGCCAGATCAATCAATCTGTTTCTTTTTATAATATGACAATAGTCAATTTCTATCATTTCTTCTTTGAGCTTTGGCTACCTGGGAGTTGCAGAATAAAATTTGGTTTCCAAATATGGTTTATCTGGGTTAGATTTATTTTATTATTTTATTTTACATCTTCCTCTATGGTTTTAAATGCTGTCTTTTTATTTATTTATTTATTTATTTTTTTTGTTTGTTTTTATTAAATCTTTATTGTTCAGATTATTACATTTGTTCCTCTTTTTTCCCCCAATAACTCCCCTCCTTCCAGCTCCCACCCCACCCTCCACCCTCACTCCCCACCCACTGTGTTCATCCATAGGTGCATGATTTTTGTCCAGTCACTTCCCGCATCTCCCACACCCCTTTTCCCCCCAAGAATAGTCATTCTATTCCCTTTCTATGTCCCTGATTCTATTATAATCACCAGTTCATTCTGTACTTCAGGTTATTTATTCACTTGATTCTTAGATTCATTTGTTGATAGATGCATATTTGTTGTTCATAATTTGTATCTTTACCTTTTTCTTCTTCTTCCTCTTCTTAAAGGATACCTTTCAGCATTTCATATAATACTGGTTTGGCGGTGATGAACTCCTTTAGCTTTTCCTTATCTGTGAAGCTCTTTATCTGACCTTCAATTCTGAATGATAGCTTTGCTGGATAAAGTAATCTTGGTTGTAGGTTCTTGGTATTCAGCACTTTGAATATTTCTTGCCATTCCCTTCTGGCCTGCAAAGTTTCTGTTGAGAAATCAGCTGACAGTCGTATGGGTATTCCCTTGTAGGTAATTGAGCCTCTTTCTCTTGCTGCTTTTAAGATTTTCTCTTTGTCTTTTGCTCTTGGCATTTTAATGATGATGTGTCTTGGTGTGGTCCTCTTTGGATTCCTTTTGTTTGGGGTTCTCTGCGCTTCTTGGACCTGTAAGTCCATTTCTTTCTCCAGATGGGGGAAGTTTTCTGCCATTATTTCTTGAAATAGGTTTTCAATATCTTGCTGTCTCTCATCTTCTGGCACTCCAATGACTCTGATATTAGACCGCTTAAAGCTGTCCCAGAGGCTCCTTACACTATCTTCACACTTTCGGATTCTTTTTTCATTTTGCTTTTCCAATTGGGTGTTTTTTGTCGAATCTTTGGTTTGATTATTGTGCTCCTCTGGTCTGCTATTGGGTATAATATTCTTTATTTCAGTCCGTGTATGCTTACTTTCTAATTTCTTTATCGTAGCATCGAGGGTCTCATTAGTTCGTGAGGCTCTGCACAAATTTATGGCAAGCCCTCAAAATTGCGATTCTTAGCTCCATATCCTCCATTTCTGTCATGTTTTTTTGTCTCCGCATCTTTTATGCTTTCTTGGTGCACCCCCTTGTGGTCTCTGTGCGCAGTCTTGTTCTAGCCAAGCCTTAATTGTTGTAGTTAACACTAGAGGGATTTGACCTCCAGGCCGACTGGCTATAGGAATCAGCTGTATGGAAAACGTCTGCCTTCTGGGGAGGCGCTAATCCAGCCTTTGCCTGAGGCGTTCGGCAAATGGCTGTGCGCAGGGCCTGGGCGGGGCGGGATCCACAGGGCGGGCGGAGGGAGCAGTTATGGCCTCGCTCAGTCCTGTTCCCAGAGGCTCTGCTTCTCAGAACCCCGGCAGCCGCTGCAAACCTTTGTATTTTCCACACTGCGCCGCCTCTGAGCCTCGATTTGCTGTTCTCTTTCCTTCTAGTTGTAGAGTCTCTCTTCAGCCAGCCTTCCTGTGGTTCTGGGTGATGTCCGTTCCGTCTTTTAGTTGTATTTTTGAAATGGTTGTTTGCGGCAGCGGTCTCCGGTGTTTACCTACGCCGCCATCTTGGTCTCCTCCCCACTCCGCTGTCTTTTTATTTAAATGGTCACAGAAACAGACATCTCCCTTCTCCCACCTGCTCATAGATAAGGCTCCAATGATGCCCCCTCTCTCTTGAATCATTACTTTCAATCAGGAAAGAAAAGCAATAATATTTTTCTTTCAAGGGAAAACAAAAAATAAACACCCTTGGCCTGCTTTCCCCCTGCATTCACTGCATCATTTCTATGCTTATCTTTACTACAGAAAATGTTCAAAGACTTGTCTCTGTCCCTTGCTTAACGTTTTTCTTCTTCCATTTTCCTTAAATCCATGCCAACCATGCTGTCACCACCAATCCACTGAAATGACTTGCACATCTACTAAGTTGAGGTAACTTCTCAGTCTCCCCACACACTGGCTATCATCAGGTTGGACACAGTTAATCACCCAGCTGTCACTCAGCTCCCAGGACACCAGGATTTCTGAGTTTTCCACCTACTTCATGCTCACTCCTTTTCTCAGGGCCTGCTCACAGGTGAGAGGAGATTGATTGAAAGCAACAACCATGAAACTTCCCAAAAAGGCTGGTTAGAGGTGTAAACAGGGAGTGAATATGGAATCTGGGACAATTTAGGGTGTGAGATACTTTTATGTGGTGAATCTGCTCAATGGGACAGCAGACTTAACTCACAGCCCTCCTCTGTGCAGATGAAATGTAATCCTATGTTCCTAAAAGTGCCCAGGGACTAAGGAGGGAATAAAAATAATAATTTTAAAACTCAAATCTATTAACTAATATAATTATTTTAATGTAACTCCTTTCATAACCAATATATATTTGTAAGAAGCCAACACAGATTTTATAAAGCACCACTTCTGGCCTTCTCATTACTATATGTCTTGTACATTTTTCACCTGAGTCTGGTAGAAGTCTAAATGACACCTTTTCTAAAATCACTGAAGAAACTGTTCATTCTTGGCAGGAAAGGAAACCACACATTAGAGAAGACAAGCCATCAATGTGGAGCTTGAATGGAGACTATGAGTGGTTTCAAAAGCTATGGTCGTCTATTCAGACAGTTGTGGGAAGGTAAAGAGTAAGACTTTGAGAACCCTCATGAAGTGATCAGGAGTGCAGGACAGGAAGATTTAAAAATCTACCTGTCTATTCAGAGAGGAAGGAAAAAAAAAGGTAGTGTCAGTGAAAAGACTGGAGAGCTCAAAATATAGAGTATCTCCCTGAGGTGCATGGCAGTGTGATGGGAGAAGAATGAGCATTGCTCTAGGGAAAAAAGGATGAACCTTCCATGAACAAGATGTGTTGGCCCCAATATACTTCTAGCTGTTCATACAAAATGTGTCAATGACATGTATGTATCAGGAGGCATATTTCCATTTAACACATTCTCAACCCATGAGTCATAAAAAATAATTTATGAGACAGTTCCCATAAGTTAATCTTTCAAGACATCTGCTAAAAGAGTTCCCCCAAGCAGATTCAGGAAAATGTAATTAAAGCATGCATGTGGAATGCTTGGAGCCATTTTTATGAGTTCCTTGTGGAGCTACAGATGTCTGGGTAAGGTAAAACATTGCCAAATTATATTCACATTCATCCCCTGACCAGGATCACAAAATAGTATTAAAATTCAAAGCTGTGTATATATGGGCACAATTTCACCCAATTCAAGGAGATCTCTATGAAGGAAGCAGAAAACAGGAAGTATTTCAGTGCTGATTTCAGGGTTCAGAGGGAAACACATGGATGCAGCTGAAAAAGCACCTCAACTCTGGAGAGTGCAGTCCCCCTGGGCTCCCACTGAACCCAGCTGATTCCCCTGAAGGAAGATCTAACTGACTTGGAATATAGAGAAAACTAGATTTGCCTTGGAAGGCAGAAGCAATGTTCCCTCCTTAGACACATTCTACCAGACTACAGTTCCCAGACAGAAGTTTTGAATCATTTTATCATAATGCTTCATTTTAAGGACATAGCAAACTGAGCACATCATTGGTACCAAAGATAATCCCAAAGTGAGAAAATGCATAATCGTTCTTTTAAAACTACTGGGGGGGTGAAAAACAACACAGTGCTGCATTCCAATGACTTCCAACAAGAACATCTAGCATGTATAGGGAAAATCTGGCAAAGCTATTGTGGGAATCTATTTTCATAATTTGTTGTTCTAGTGATCTGCCTATCTCCTTTGACCTTCAGTTCTTGACTAGATGTAGGACTTGCTTTTTGCCAAGGCATAAAATTTATTGTGCTTTTCTATTCAGTATACATTCATCTAAACAAATATAGATTTTTAGATAGTTATATTTACAAACTAGAGGCCCGCTGCACAAAGTTCTGCACTGGGGGGTGGGGGAGGTCCCTCAACCAAGCCTGCACCCTCTTGCAGTCGAAGAGCCCTCAGGGGAAGTCTGATTGACAGTTTAGGCCTGCTCCCCATAGGGGAGCCTGCAGTGCTGCCACAGAGGTGGGAGAGGCTCCCGCCACCACCACTGCGCTTGCCAGCAGCTCCTCCCCCTGTGGGAGCGCACTGATCACCAGGGGGCAGCTCCTGTGTTGAGCGGGATCAGACCAAAATGAGCTATCCAACATCCCCCAAGGGGTCCTAGGTTGCAAGAGGGCACAGGCCAGGCCAAGGGACCCCACCAGTGCCTGATCGCTGGGCTGGGACGCAGGAGGTTGGCCAGCTGGGGAGGGACCACAGGAGGGCTCCAGGGCGTGCCCATCCCATCTCGCTCAGTCCTGATCAGCCAGTCCCCAGCAGCAAGCTAACCTACTGGTTGGAGTGTCTGCCCCCTGGTGGTCAGTGCACATCATAGCAAGTGGTTGAGCAACCTTAGCATATCATTAGCATATTATGCTTTGAGAGTTGAATGGACTACCAGACAACTGAACACTTAGCATATTAGGCTTTTATTATATAGGATATTTTCTTATAAATTAGTCATAAATGTCCTAAGAGGGAGTATCTCAGAATGGAAGGAGGGGCACAAAGGAAGGGATTTGCTTGGTCTGTTTTTGATACTATCCAGACTCAGGATTGGTTATGAGAACATGAAGATAGATTTGTCACCTGGAATTCACCTGACTCAGTGGAATGGATATGTTTCTTATGACTGTTAGTGGATAGAGGCAATGGTTGAAGGATCTCTTTGTCTGTATGGGATGCATATCAAGTTTCTACTATTATGCTTAAACCAGAAGCAGGCCTGAATAACTAGACATTTTTTGTTCCTTTTCCATTGTTCCCTCTGATCATTATGGTCTACCTTTGACTAAGATATCTGCACCTAAGAAGAATCTCCTCATTTTAAAATACATTTTTATTGATTTCAGAGAGGAAGGGAGAGGGAGACAGGATAGAAACATCAATGATGAGAGAGAATCATTGATTGGCTGCATCCTGCACACCCCCTACTGGGGATCAAGCCACAACCTGGGCATGTGCCCTTGACTGGATTCAAACCTGGGACCCTTCACTCTGCAGGTTGACGCTCTATGCACTGAGCCAAACCAGCTATGGCGAATCTCCTCATTTTATAAGAACTCTAGTTGTATTGGAATAACCCTCCCCCCCCCCCCCTCCAGTGATCTCACTTAATCTTAACCACCTTTTTAAGGACTCTATTTCCAAATATGGTCACGTTCTGATGTATTAGGAAGTTGGATTCTACCATATGCATTTGGAGGGGCACAATTCATTCCATAATAGTCACTATTATTAACACTTTTATGATTATAAAAAGAAAAAAAAACATTTAGTAACTCATTTTATCCTCACAAGAACACAAGAAGGCATTTTATTACCCTTAATTTATAGATGAAGAGCAGGAGGTTAAATAACTTATCAAGTTTACACAGCTGCTAAGTGGTGAAGACAGAATTCAAACCCAGACAGATGGATTCCAGTGCTCATTAGCTTATCCAAAAAAATTGAGAATTATAATCTTGAAAATATTCCCAAATTCTTTCTCATTCCCTCTCACCCCTTCCTCCTTTTTTTTTCTTTCTTGTATCATAACTGGCTCTTTCAACTGGCTTCACCACTTAGTCACACTTCAGAGTCTACCTCCTTTGGCAGAAGCATGAAAACTGATTTATCTCTTCATGAAGAAAAGGAATTTTCTTTTATTCTTTACTGGTTGAGGTGGGCTGGCAGTACTGCCTCATAATCCATTTAGAAGTAGCTAGTAATGCAATTACATTGCCCAGAAGAATTTCTAAGGATCCATGTATGCTTTGCCCAAGTATAAACTTATCAGGGCTCTGAAGAGAGTCTATTTAAGACTAGAGGCCCAGTGCACAAAATACGTGCACAGGTGGGGTCCCTAGACCTGGCCAGTGATCAGGGCCAATCAGGGCTGGACTGCTCAGGGCCTGCTGGCTGGGGGTAGGGACAGGGCACGGAAGGTTGGTTACAGGCCCCAAGGAGAGAGCCAGCCCTTGGCCCCCCTGGCAAAGGAGCTGCATCCGCTGCCACCCAGCCCCAGTTTCCTGTCCCAGCCCAGGGCCTGAAGGCCCCAGCAGGGTCAGGAGAGAAGGCGATGGTCACCAGGCCAGGTGCCAAAGGAACGATGCCAGATGCCATCACTGGAGCCCCACCACCATGTGGTTCCCCACCTCTCCCCCTCCTCCTTCCCTCGCCACTGTGCTGCTACCAGGGCCTGCTGGCTGGCAGGAGAAATAGGGCCTGCCGGCCAGGGGGAGAGACAGGGGGAAGGATTGTGGGAAGTTTGCTTGCCAGGGGGACGGACTGCGGGAGGTTGGCCACTGGCCCCAAAGAGGAAGCCAGCCCTCAGCCTCCCTGGGAAAGGGGTCGCATCCATCACCACCCACCCATCAGGCAGTCGGCTCCTGCTGGCCATGGGGAGGGACTGCAGGAGGTTGGCCAGCTGAGGGAGGTTGTCTATGGGGGCGCACTGACCACCAGGGGCAGTTCCTGTGTTGAGCATCTGCCCCCTGGTGGTCAGTGAGCATCATAGTGATTGGTTGTTTTGGTCGTTCCGGTCGTTTGGTCATAACAGTTGCATAGGCTTTTATATATATAGATTATGACAATTCCACTTTATTTAGTAAAAGTTATAACTCTAAATATCTACTAAGTCATTACATAGGTTAATAAGCAAAAATTCTAATGTTAGACTTAATTCAGGATTGATTCTCATTCCCTATCCCCTTCCTTACACCCTACGGAAGCCAGTTCATGCCAGGTATTATGGGTAAGTTGACTTAATAGGCTGACTGAAAATGAAGACCTTCCACATGGGTTTTCCTTTTTTTGAGAGAGAGAAAGAGAGAGAGAGAGAGAGTGGAAGGGAGGCAGAGAGACAGAGAGAGCAAAACATCGATGGGAATTGATGTAAGAGAGACTGATCGATTGGTTGCTTCCTGCACATACTCCGACCAGGACCAGGGAGTAAGCCTGCAATGGAGGTACGTGCCCTTGACAGGAATCAAATGTGGGATCCTTTAGTCTGCAGGCCAACACTCTATCCACTGAGCCAAACTGGCAAGGGCCCACATTGGTTTTCTTACTGCAGGGACTGCTTTCTATTCTCTGTCTTCTGCCTTTGAGAATATGCAGGACAGGGACTGTAGCCAGGAGCTGCAGCCTGACACCTGGCTTTTTCTGACCAGATCATCAGAGGGCACAGGGTTTGCTTCCCCCGCCTCACTTGAGCCACATCCTTTGTCTTTCCCTTAATTCCTTTTATTTTTCTCTCAACTTTTCTTTGGGATCTTTTCCCCCATTTGTCCCAATGGGCTATACCTCAAAGATGAAAAGCCCTAGACATCCCACCAACTCAAGGAAAAATACACCAGAGAGGGAACTATTTGATGCGTTGGAGAGTCTGTCATAACAAGTGCAATCGCTGATGGGCAGTGAGAATTCTTTCACGTCTTTGTGAGTAAAGTTATAAATGTCTCTAGTCATCATTTCAAAAGCAACCTCCCTACTTGGTACCCATTCTTTCAATATTTCACTATTAGTTTTCATTATTATTCTAGGAAATCATCTGGATTAAAACAGGATGTTTATAGAAAGTCCCCTTGCTTTTACCCAATAAGGCTTTTGGAGTCCAAGACATACTTCTGCCATGAACTTAGTGCCCTTATACCAAGGAATGCTGACTGCTTTCACTAACTGAGTGCCAGCTCACCAGCCTGCCTTACATTTCTGCTCATAGGTCTTTATTTTCTTCAATTTTTCTTTACCATAAAATAAGGATATAAAAGTGAGATGTGAATATATATATAATTTATACTGGAAAAATCCATGTTATTTCTCTTCTATTTTGAAATTTTTCCCACCCTTCTCTCCTCATTTGTGACTTTTATTTCTACCAAATGTTTTAATGTTAAATCATTAGAAAATAAAAAATATATAACTTTTAATGTCTCCCCCACTGTTAATACCTTGACTACAGTACAATGTAAACTAGGAAATTGACGTTGATACAATCCATAGAGCTGATTCTGATTTTAGCAGTCATACATGGACTTGTTTGTGTGTGTATAGTTTCCTGTAGTTTCCTCATGCGTAGCTCTGTGTGACCATGACTACAATTAACATACTTAAACATATGATCACCACAAGATTCCCTTGTCCTACCCCTTTAATAATACATCTGCCCAGTCTCAATACCATGCCTAACTCCTAGCAGCCACCAATCTGGTCTTCATATCTATAATTATGTCACTTCACAAATGTTACATAAGTGGACTCATGTGTGAATCCAAAGTCTTTATCTGCTTGAGATTGGTTTTTTGCATTTAGCATAATTTCCTTTGTGGTTTATCCAAGTTGTCTATATCAGTAGCTCTTTCTTTGTAACCATCTGGGTTGTTTTCAGTTCTGGACTATTAAAAAAGAAAAAGTAGCTGCTATAAACATTCATGTACACATCTCTGAATGATTAAAAAAAATTCTCTATGATATATGTCTGGTCATGTGGTAAGTTTAATTTTAATATGAAAAGTAACTCTCAGCTGTTTTCCAGAGTGGCTGTACCCTTTTACATTCCCAAAGGCAATGGATGAATGATCTAGCTTCTTTAGTGTTGTTTTGTTTTTGTTTTAGCTTTTTTGATAATTGTGTTCTAATATTTTGGTTTTAATTTTCATTTCTCTAATAACTAATGAGGATAATGACAATGATGATGGTGATAGGAATATTTTTCCTAGTTCCTTCTTTGAGTATGTTGGGAGACCCTGCTTTTGTTGACCCTCACATGATATGGAACGTCTTTTCATGTGCTTAATTTTTACTGTATATTCTGTTCCATTAATTGTCTATGTGTACCTTTTGCTAATTTTTAATTGGGTTGTTTTTTTTAATTAATGCTGAGTTTTGAGAGTTCTTCATATATTTTAAATACAAGTCCTTTTTGTATATATGATTTGCAAAAATTGTTTCAGCTAGGATACTTCACTTTTAAAGAAAACAGATATATATACTCTACTGATTCATAAAATTAAAACAGAAAGTCCAAGGCTAGTAGCCACATGTATAGTAACAAAAAAATTTATGCTATCAGTTTTAAAAGTAGATTTATATAATATAAGGAAGAAAATTAAAAAGAATCTCAATTATTCAATTGCTATGGTTTATTATAAAGAAGTAATCAGAAAACTTTAAGTTGTATGCTGTCTAACAATATGAATTATGACATTGCTTTTAATAGTCCACATATAGACTCAAACCATAACAGATCAGAGGTATTCACAGTATGGCCTACTTTCTAATGTTGGTCTGAAAACTAGTTTTTAATGAGTCCATGACATGGTAAGGTAAAGAATTGAGAGTAAGCATTAAACTTTTACAGCAATGGGAAAGGTAATTTTCTATCAGTTGAACTTAATATTCTAAAAATAGCCAGGCCAGTGTGGCCCAGTGGTTGAGCATCGTCGACCTATGAACCAGGAGGTCATGGTTAGATTCCCAGTTGTGGCACATGCCCAGGTTGAGGGCTCAGTCTCTGTGGAGTGGGGGGCTGTGCAGGAAGTAGCCAATCAATGATTCTCATCGTTGATGTTTCTCTCTCTCTCTCCTCTCACTTCCTCTCTGAAATCAATAAAAATTATATTTGGGAAAAAATAGAGACATGCATTTGATGCTGGTTTTTTTTCTTTTCTTATTTTTTGTCATTTATTTTTATTGACATTTATTTTAATTGATCATAAAAGTAGACTGAAGACTGATTTTTTTTTTTCTTCATCACAGATAGTTCAAGAAGCACTGACTGGGCCAGGGCTTCCTAGCCTACATCATTTCATAGCACAGAAAAAAAGAAATGTTGGTAATTTTTGTAGAGGAAACTGGAGTCAAATCATGGACATTTAATTGGTTTTAACTGGGTTTAAATAAAAAATATTTTATACTATATATTTATGATAAAAAGCATCATTCAAAATAGGAAAGACCTTAGTTGTTTAACCAAATAAAAATATTTTCCAATTATTTTTAAATGAGAAATTTGAGTTTATTTCTGTGAGGTGATCCTTTGTATCAGGACACAAAAGACCTCAATTTATATTTAAGGAATTTAACAAGTTTTCCTTTTCTTCAACCAACAAACAAAAACTAGAAATTATTTGTTGGAGAACGCTAATTGACTTTTAATTCAACTTGACTGTTTTCATGTCAAGCACCTCAACATACTTAGGATGCTCTAATTTGCAGAATGGTCATGCTTCATTTCCGTGAACCCACCACTCCAAAGGCTCAAGAACAAATGGACAGAATTTTCTGATGTGTGGAGCCAGAAATGGAGGATGCTACTGGAGCTGCCGTGACTGGGTTCCCCTATCTGGTGGCCTCCTTTCGTCTCTCTCACATCTAGCCACGGGTTGGTCTTTTCAGCATGTTCCTTGGCGCTTAAAATATAAACTCTTTTAACAGCGCCTCTGGCCTTGGGACACAATGGGCACGTGGTGAGCTCTGCAGCTGGTCGCTGATGGAGACATCCAGGTAGGCGAGCAGCTCCTGACCTTTTCACCTGTCATCACGGAACAGCTTGTGTATGAGGCACCCATTCTGCTCACAGCTGATCAGAACAACAAGCCACCTCCTTAATCGCTGCCCTGCTCCAGTGAGCACCAACTAGGGCTGCTCACAGCCAGAGCTGCTGAACCAAATTCTTCCCTACTCTGTCAGGCCCACCCAAGTTGCCTCAGGGGCAGAAAAGATGGGGATTTCCTGGATCTTCATTTTGAGTCTCCGCACACCTGTTCGGAAGCTCTGCATCAGGCTGTATGCTCTTTAGAGCAGGGATCATCTCTACCTTGCTCACTGTAGTACCACAAAGTCCCGCACACTTACCTATCACGTAGGATGTACTCAGTAAAGACTTGTTGGATGAATGAATTTCCATTAACATGACTGGCTACATAAGTATGGCCTGGCCATTCATGGAATACTATACAGCCTCTAAATTGAATGATTTGTATATTGAAGGAGGCTGTCAATAAATGGTGTTGGGTGAAAAAAGTCAAATTGCCAAATAGCATACATAATAAACCCAATTTACATGAAATATACATGGATTTGATTGTACATATAGAGATGTCATGAAGAATATTAACAATTTGAATTTGGTCTTATTTTAAGTTCTTTCTGATTGTTTTAATCTTTTAAAGTGCTTTGCATATACTGAGTTTCTAAGTGCTTTACAACTGTTAACCCAGTGATATTCAATTTGAAAACACCATGGAACTATGACTATTAATGACAGAATTCGGAGAGAAAAAATACTGTTATTCCAGAATATTTATCAAGCAAGATCACAATTATAACAGCAGAGTTTGAAAATTTTATATGAGAAAACTTGGGAAATATAGCAACCATTGTGGGTAAAATCAGACCAATCAAGAGATAAAGTAAAGTACTCAGAAGTTGAGAAGCTTTGGGAAAAGAACTGGTAATGACCATTGAATCAATTGAACATACAACCAATATTAAAAAACTATGAGAATTATTTTTACAAAAATCTTAAAAATATTGAAAAGCAATAGTGATAATAAAACTAACAACAACATTAATTGAGGAAACAAAGAGGAAAGAGAATATAAGATTCCTAAGCTCCTTAGAGTTAATTTTTCATAAAATTTGTGGAGGGGGAGAAGAAATTAAGAAAACATTTTGATTACAACATTTTTTTTGTTTTTTCATAATTGTTTGCTCTGCCTCTTGGGTTGAGGAAGCATTACTCTAAAGCTGAGCATTTCCTTCACTTCAAATTCAGTTTTCTTATTTTTTTTAGATTTAACTTTAAAAATGTATTGAAATTGTACATATAGGATGATTATAATATTGTAAAATTAACCCTATCTATAGTGCTGGAGTATACATGTATGTACATTCTCATATTTCCTCTTCATCTTTCTGATAGTCCATCTTTTTCTCCATATAAATGCATAGACAATATTTAATGATGCTCACTGATGGAGACATCCAGGTAGGCGAGCAGCTCCTGACCTTTTCACCTGTCATCACGGAACAGCTTGTGTATGAGGCACCCATTCTGCTCACAGCTGATCAGGACAACAAGCCACCTCCTTTTAAAGTGCTTTGCATATACTGAGTTTCTAAGTGCTTTACAACTGTTAACCCAGTGATATGGATTCATTTTTACATCTTCTTTGTATTTTTTAGAATTATTTGAATTTCCCATGACAAACTCATGTTTTTAAATAAAAAATAATAAGATCCTTGTTTATAAGAAAAAAGGATACCATAAAATTATACCATTCTTACATTCCAATAGCCTTTCAAGACTGTGACCGCATTTTAAAAGAAAGTGTCAAACTATGCAACAGATGGCATTCTTGCAATGCAAGAGTCATTTCCTTAGTTTCTCTGAAAACCAAATATATCTGTAACTAAAAATAACCTCTTATTCTGATGTCATTTATGTTTCTGAGTAGTCCATGGTTTTTCTCACACATGATGTTTGCTTTCTAGTAGAATCATAAAAGTTTGAATTTTTATAAGAACTTAGGGGTCATCAAGCCCCATTTAAGAAATGGGAAAGTTAAGCCTCAAGAGGCTAAAAGCTTTTAACTGAACTATTATGACTACATTCACTGAAAAGCCAAGGTAAAACCTGTCTTCTGAAATCAGCCTAACTTAGGCAAACATTACATATTTGGGGGTTTTTCATACCATAGAGATGAATGTTTTATCTAATAAAATACTCTTTTACCTGAGTACATAAAAAGAATTGCCCTTGTGTTCTTTTAGGCCGGCTTTAATTAAACTAAAACTTTAAAAGTCTGTGACATAAATCGTAGAAAAGAAATTCTCTCTCCACTGTCCTGTCAACAAGATTAATATTGGGGTGCTGACGAAGTGCGTGATTTCTCCGTTGTTGTTTTTCCGTGTCTGTGTTTTGTAAATTTTCTATAGTTACATTTATTATTTTGAAATATTTTTTTTAAAAAAGGTTATGACTTAAGAATCAAAACCTAGGAATTTTTATTCTTAGCTTCATGAGAGAAGTTTCTTTTTCCAGAGAGGATAATGAGGCCACCCTTGCTTTATGAAAGCTATAGGAAATCTGAAAAGTCATTGGTAGAAAAATAACTTTCAAAGAGCCTGGTCAGTGTTCAAAGGATCCTGTGAGCAGCAGTGGGGACCAGCAGGAGAGGAAGTGACTCGTCATGTTCAGGGGCATCAACTCACGAGCCTGAGTCACGGCCCGGGGCCTCCCAGGAGCTGCGGCTCAAGCTGCTGCCACCGATTCACTTTTTTCCAACATGAGCAGAGGAATATTCATCTGTTTCTGTGGTGATGGAGGCTTTCACAATATCCTCTGGCCAAAGCAATGAAACCACAGCCATCATGATTTCAGACTCAAACTATCCGGCAGCAGCAACAACAGCAAAAACACAGCAGCAGCCAATTCCCAGATCCACTCGTGTGAATGCTTCCTAAGTATTAGCTAATTATCAAGGGGATTTTTATGGGAAACCATGGCAAGAATGTTGTGGAGCTTCTGCAGATGCTGTTTTTCTTTGCTTGGATCTGAAGAAGAAATGGAATGCCAGCGCAATAGGGTTTATGCCTGGGGAGCAGGGATAGAAATGGGAGCCTTCTAAGAGGGTATTAGCCTGTGGCTTTGATGCTAATTAGTCCCATGACTCTTGGTGAGTCACCTAACCTCTTCCTATCCCCTCCCACCTATTCACCTCCAAACCTCCCATTAGAGAAAAGGATGATACGCTAAATAAATATTCTCAAAGTGTTTTCTTCTGAGACATGCATAATAGATGACCTTTGCTTGTGACATTGTCTCTTGAGCTAATTCATATTTTCACATAAAAGAAAATCTGTTGGGAAATAAAGCAATTGATGCGACAGGCAGACCAAGGCACAGATAAAATAGATCATGGGTTATGTTGAATTCCTTGTATGTTAGTTAGAACTCCATCCCTTCTCTCCCACTGAAGGAAATATATTGGAATGAGAAGGGTGAAATTATAAGAATAAATGGGTTCCACACTAATTTATATGCCAATAATTCTGGCTGATCTTAAGGCACGATGAGTGGGTTATTTTTAATTCTTTATTGTTTAAAGTATCACGTATAGTATTACATATTTCTCCTTTTCCCCCCATTGACCTCTCCCCAGCCACCCCCACACCCCAGCACATGCCTTGCGGGGGGAGGGGGCGGGGCGTGAAAGCAAGGCACAATGAGTTTTTACAGATCAATAAGAAAAAAACTAACAATTTTTCTAAAAAGAGCAAGTGAAAAAGCGTATTTTGTAAAAAAAAAAAAGAAAAAAGAACTATACATGTATAAAGAGACTTCAAAAGGTCCTTAAAATTACAGAAGAATATTTGTTTAATTTATAATATTTAATAATATACTCAGTCATAGGGCATGGGTAAACAGAAACTCCTGTATGAAAATACAATTGGCACAGCCTTTGGGAAGATTTTGTTGATACACATAAAAATTTTAATGTATGTATCCTTTGAGCATCAATTCCTTTTTAAAGAATTCACCACACAAATACGCCTGCTGAGTCATTTGAATTGCATCATATTTTTAACGAGAATACAAGCACCTGTAGCCTAATGAAAGAATTAAAACTTGTCTTGATGAGCCTAGATTTAAGTTCCAGCTCATCGTATGTGGAAATTTGAGCAAGCCAGTTAAACCTCTTGGATCCTCAGTATCACTTTGTAATTTATACCTATCTACTTTACAAAGTAATTGCAAAGATTAAATAAGAATAGAGAGGCAGAGTATCTTTGGAACTTGTCATTATCGATAATGTTTTTACCAAAACCACCACAAATGAAATATTACAGGTGCACTCTAGCTGATGAAAACAATCAAATACATATTCCTTTAAAAATCAGACAGCATGGATTCTTATTTTTACTAAAACAATTTGCTCTTGGGTTGCTTCATATAAATCTTATTAGTCATATGTCTCAATAATAACCAGTAATAAAACATCATTTCCAGTGGTCGGCAAACGGCGGCTGGCGAGCTACATGCGGCTCTTTGGCCCCTTGAGTGTGGCTCTTCTACAAAATATTGACTTCTGCACATGAGCCACGAAGTTTCAATCGCACTGTACATGCGCACCCGCACGTGGTATTTTGTGGAAGAGCCACACTCAAGGGGCCAAAGAGCCTCATATAGCTCCCCAGCCGCAGTTTGCCAACCTCTGGTTTAAACTAAAGAAGATATGCCTAAATCTTTATGAGGCACCTTTAAAATACAGTACAAAAACCATGACTTCAAAATGAAATGTTTCTCTATTTGTTCCAGAGCAGACAAACAGTAGTCGCATGTTGCGGAAACTAAGTTAAAGTGAATTGCTTTATATTAGAAAAAAAAAACTGTATTGATCTTTGGAGATAAATATTGGAGAACTATGTAAAAATGAGCAGGGAGAGTCTACTAGAAGGCTGTGTATGGTCTGAAAATGAATCATCCCCAAAACGCTGTTTCTCCAAGCATACCTCGGTGTTGGAGGCTAAATTAATTCCAAAAGGGGATTATGACTTTCTTGGAGATTCCATAAATGTTAAACCTGATTAGGTCATCCAAAAGGACACCTGGGACACATTAACCAACTAAGTAGAAACTTAATATAGTTCCACCGAACAGATGGTGTCACTGATTTAGAATCAACCCTCTTTGGTTTCTAGCAGGGACAACATTTCCCAAAGTGTTTCTTTCCAGGAAATATTTGACAAGTATTGTGCACACACACACATACACTCACAATGCACTGTGATTAAAAAGTGTTTGGGAAGCACAGAGTGTTGTAATTCCCCTCTTGAGGGTTCCTGAGGCTCAGTGCCTCATTAAAAGTTATGAGAATTCTGGCTGGAAAGAAAAGTGCAAAGGTGTAGCCTAGACCCTCCCAATCTTGTTGGAATCCAAAATTCTTTTCTGCTCAACACATCTACTAAATTTCGGGAAAGCAGGAAATCATGTGGGATACCAGTTTGGGAGATACTGTTATGAAAATGTAAAAATGTTATGGAAATAATGGTTGCATATATGGTATTTTTTTCAAGTGGGGTGCATATTATGCTAGAAAACAAGACAAATATCTTCTAGAATTGGGAGTCATAACAATATTTGTCCTCATGAATTAATTCTTTTTTTACTTCGACCAAATAATGTGATAGAAAATAAGAAACATGGCCCATATTTGTTGAGTGTCTACCCTGTGCCAGGCATTGCTCTGGGAAAGGGAGATACAGAACTGAACAAAATGGTCAAAAATCTCTTCCCTGCTGTATCCATCCTATGTGAAATAAGTTACTATTGGTGCTTTAGAAGTGACCAAGAAATGACATGACTAAAGATATTTTAGGTTACCTGTGGGACAGTCCATCAGTGATTGAAGAGACTTGAGTTTTCCAAGCACGTCATTGCTTTTGATTGTCTTTTGCCTAATTGTTCCAGCATTATAAAAATTACATTTACCTCTTTAACCATTTTTCAGTGTACATTTCAGTAGTGTTAAGTACATTCACACAGTTGTGCAACCAATCTCCTGAACTCTTTTTATCCTGCAAAATTGAATTTTGCCTATTTTGAATACATCATATTTCCAGGTACTTTATAAGAATGAGAAAAATAGGATAAGTCCAGGTAATTTCCAAGTATTTAATAATGTATGAAATCAAGAGCCTTTTGTACTATCTAATACTAGAGGCCCAATGCACGAAATTTGTGCAAGGGGCTCGGCCCTCACACCCTGGCTTCATCCGGAAGGTCGTTCGGCTGTCCGGTCTAATTAGCATATTATGCTTTTATTATTATAGATGGTAAGTTGGATTGAAAATAATAGTTATAAGTTCTTTGGTTAATCTCTTCCCACCCTCCTTCCCACCTTCCCTCTGAGATCTGTCAGTCTGTTTCATGCTTCCATGTCTGTGGTCCTATCTTGTTCATCAATTTATTTTGTTCCTTAGATTCCACATGTAAGTGAGATGATGAGAACTTATAAGCATATATGCATAGCCTATGGACACAGACAATAGACAGGTGAAGGTCTGGGGTGGGAGATGGGAAGAGGGGCACTTATTTGCTTATTATTTGAAAAAATATATTATTGCTTAGCAACCTAAACAATTTGTATCCTTTCCAACAGCTTGTGAGCCAGTGATCAAATTCTGACATAGAAAGATGGACAAAATATTTGTACATGAGAGGGAGTATCACTCAGTAACTTAGGTGAAATTAAAGGGTCACTTATATTATTCATTTGCTAGAAGAATTTACTCATAACCTGCTCTAATAGTCAGCAAATACTTATTAGTTAACCTCTACTGGTTAGCTACAGCTACAGTCCTTTCCGAATGAGTGTGCCGCACATTCTGATTGGTCTGTGACTATTACTTTTGTTTTCTAATCACTTGGAATGTCACTACTGCTTATAATTTATAACATGTCAATGTCCCTAATTTCATCTCTAAGTTAATTATCTCAATGGTTGGTAGTGGATAATTATTTGCCTGTTTGCTTTTCTGTCACAGGGATTCACAAATGATTTCGTTAGAAGTTTTCACCATCATCACCATAGCGGCTCCCTCCACATATCTAAAGACATAAATTGTAGTGACATCCCTCAAAAAAGCAAGGAACCTGTTTTATGCTCACAATATTTGGAGACTTTCAGCTTTCATAACATTAATTTTGTTTTAAATATGTCCCTGAAATGGTTTATTTGTAATTCATTTTAGGCAACCCAAGCTTTCACTGGTCTCAGATGCTTCAGGATTTCATATCGTCTTACTTCATCATGTAAAATAATTTCACTGTGACAGGGTAGCAGCTTTTTGTCCTGTCTGAAAGACCTTTCCCCGAATTACTTTATATTACAAAATCCTCTTTAAAAGGACAACCACAGACATTTGAAATTTCAGGCGTTCAAAAGCTTTATTCACATTTAAGTGCTGGAAAGTTATAACTCCCCGACCGGGCTCCTATTCCCAGGCTTACTGAGTTACTGACTCATGCTGACTCATGCCGGGTCTTATCCCTGGGTGCTGCGTACTTATAACCTGAACCAAATGCTCAAGTTATTTCTTAAGAAAAAAATTTTTTTAAGAAAATAAAGCACAAAGAGAAAAATCTATGGTCTGCAGCTCTGATTGATCTTTTGAGTTCTGTAGCTCATTTACGAGAAATACCTCAAGTGAGGCTAGAAAATGCCATAAAATATAAGATAGTTATCAAACAAAATGCTTCCTGAACTATTATAATAGTGTTTTCAATTTGTATATACAAAAGTTCATATGCGTTAGTTTATCTGAACCGCATAGTCGTGTTTTGCACATAGATTGTACTGCAACTTTGTGCCTCCAGGTCTGCACCATTTTCCTATTTTTAAATACATACATACATGTACACATGCTCCCTGCCCCTAAGCCACACCACTTGGTCACTGACACCTTCTGAGTCTACCCCGACCTCTACACCCAGCTCAGGCCCCTGACCCCTCAGTGCGCATGAGCTCCGCAGGGTTGGGCAATAGGGAGGCAGAGGGTGGGACTATCGCTTCCCCCAGGCTGATGCCTGAAGTTTCATACCCAAGAAAGATAGCATCTGCCCTGCAGGGGAGTGGCTTACCACAGGGGTCCTAGTGGCTGTCCCCTCTGCTCTCTCCCAGAGCCACAAACCCCATTCTCTTCTCACCCGGGAAGACACCCAGGAACATGTACCCAGGTACAATGCATTTTGGTGAGGAGTGTGGCTTTATTGTGTAAAAATGGGAGAAGAGTGATTTCAAAGAGGATATTTGGATCACAGATGAGTTCTCAGGAAGACTTATTTTAGGAGGTAACATTTAAAAGTTAATGCTGAAGATCTAGTACAGTAATTGATTCCCTTAAAATTATTATTCTTGCCATCTTACCTACATGGAAAGTCTTGATGTACCCCAGAGATTTACACACCCCCGTTGGAAGAATGCTGTTTTTGAAATGAAAGTCTCTGAAAATAGTGATGAGTATGTATAGTAGGATGAAAGTTCCTAAAAACAGGAGTTGATATTGGATGGAGTTTACATTGTATGAAAATGGCAATATGCATGTATATATGTGCACATATAGGTATGTATTTAAAAATAGGAAAATGGTGCAGACCTGGAGGTACGAAGTTACTCTTAAACATCACAACTAAAACCAGAATATTTTCGCACCCAGAAGGTCTCTTCCATTTGCAGTTGCTCAATGGAGTCTAATCATACACAGTGCATAGCTTATATTTTATTAACTCTTGATGCAATATGATATTATTTCTTAGAAATATGAACAGTACTACACAGCTAAAAATACATGTTTCCTTCTCATTTTTGTTACTTCTCCAATGCAACAAAAGGTTGTGTGTGTGTTTTGCAAAGGTGGTGGATGTCATTAAAAAACATCTATGGGTAAAACAGAAGGTATGTTTCTAGTTTGTTGCATTAGCCTACCCTGTATAAAACTATGATTCAATCTCACTACTTTTATAGAAAGCAGCCCAGAGAGGTAATGATATACACAGGGAACTTGTTCAAGTTGGGTGAGACCAGTCACCTAGGGGTAAGGTATCTTCTTACCCTAATAATGTGACACCATGCTCTATGGTCATATATTTATATAAGAAAGGGAAAGGAAAACTATCTGTAGCACATTTCAGCATTAGCTGTGGGACTAGTATTAAAATGAGATCTTGGTACAATGAGAAAACCATAGCCTTAGACATTAGACAGACTCCTCTGCTGAATCATGAAGCCTGAGTCAAGGAGGCCAATCAATTGGGTGCAAGAGAGAGATGACTGATGAGAGAGCTTCGTCACCACGATTTTCTGTGGACAGTCTCACTCTTCATCTTCAAATGGGAATAATACATCATACGGAACTCCCTCATAAAGGACATAGAGTGTTAACTAGAAAAACAATGAATAATCAGTCAAATGATTGTTCATGAGATCTGCTTTAGTGGTGGCATTTTACTCCATAATTCCAAACTCAATATCCAGGACCTTCACTGAAATTATGAATCATTTCTCATGTTTTAATTTTTATTAAATATATTTTATTGATTTTTAGCAGAGAGGAAGGTGAGGGATAGAGAGTTAGAAACATCGATGAGAGAGAAACATCGATCAGCTGCCTCCTGCACGCCCCCCACTGGGGATGTGCCCGCAACCAAGGCACATGCCCTTGACCGGAATCTAACCCGGGACCTTTGAGTCCGCAGGCCGACGCTCTATCCACTGAGCCAAACCGGTTCTGGCCATTTCTCATGTTTTAAAAGAGCACTTAAATAATTTATCTCACAACTATAGAACATTGTATGAATTGGTTTCTATGTTGTATTATAGTCAAAATAATTTAGAACAGATGGTCCTATAGGATTTTCACATTAATGAAGCATTCACGGAGAAACAGCCCTTCCACACATCTGGCAAAAGAAAAATCTACACTATATCTAGGCTGTCAAAACTTAGACTCTTCTGATATTTGCAGGGGTGAGGCAAGAACACAAATAAAGGCCCGTGTGCCATATGTCTGTATATTTAAAATGTATAAGTCAAAATGCAAGCTCTTTATAAAATATGCCCCTTTATCCTATGTTAATTAATGCACATTCAAAATAATGAAATAGAAATTATGTGTCAGGATATGGATTTTATTTAACTAAAAGTCAAGGAAATATCAGACAGTGTATAAAAGTATTTTGGCACATCTGTCATTCTGTTGATAGGTCAGTGATGTTTAGAACAGTTATAAAATAAATGCATGAATGATTCATAAGTTGATATATATATTAAAAATTTACTTGTTTTATTTTTAGCATAATCACTGTATTCAATTATAATTAAGACTTTCACATTATTTATTATATTGACAAGAGTGATTTGAGGGATTAAAAATAACTTGCAAATGTATCCTAGTATAACAAGTATAAGAAATTTCATCAGAAATGTAAACTATAATGAAAGTAATAATGAATTAATGAAATTATTTTTATATACTCATTAAAATTTTTTCTAAATCATGCAAAACTATCTATTAAAATTAACAGCAAAATATAATGTATGAAATATCAAATTTCAAACCAATAATTTTAAAATTAGCTTTTTTAAATTTGAGAAGTTGATTATGTTTAGCTTCTCCTTTTATAAAAATATTACCAATTTTACATGTAGCAGCAGGAAAAAGTCAACACTTTGTACTAAAGTGACCTCACCTCTTACAATACAGTCCCACAAATATGTTATAGCTAATTTCTTTGTTTTTACTACATAAACCAAATCACGAGGTTATTTTAACCCTAAAAATGTGGGGGAATAAAACCCTAAACATTATATTTATAAAACAAAACTAGCTACTCTCACATTAAGATCTCTAGTTGATAGTGACTTATCTAAGATCAAAATGGGTTTCATATCCCCTAATTTCTGGTTCTATTCCTTTTCACCTTACCTTACAGAAAGTCCAAACAATCCCAATGAAATGGTTTGTAGCCAATGAAAGTTTATAAACAACAAACCAAAAATTATAGTGAAAATTGTGTTTACTAAATCCCAGTATCCCAGAAAATGATTGAAAATTAAATCACTTTTAAAAATATCATGGAAGTACTTATATCAAGAAATTTGTAATTATTTCTGGTTTTCACAGACAAAACCACGTAACACATCCAGCTGCTTTCACAGGTGCTGTCTTCCAATAGGAAGTGTAATTGTGGTCTGGATGCGCGGGGAGAAGTGAGGGAACAGCTGCTCACAGAAACTGGCAATGCACTTGCCCAAAGCAGCAGCCCTGTGCAGGCGCGGGGGTCAATTTCCTGAGGAGCCTGGTCACAACTGAGCCTTGAATTCACATTGAACATGTTACAAGTCTGTGATTCACAAGCTAATCTGTGTTCAGTAAAAATAAGTATTTTTATCAGCATCATTGCTGACTGACATAGTGAAGTGATTCTCACCACGGGGAAGAGATGAGCTCTCTAAATTTGTGTTGTCTGTCAAGACAGAAGGGTTCTTGGGAACCGTGTAGGCCTGACTGATAGAGCTGATGATGGTTGAGAAATTGTGTTGTCCCCACACTGATCTCTAATTTTCTTTTTTCTTTTCCAAGCTTCCTGGATGTGCCCTCCTCCCTATATATTTGTCTCTCTTTCTGTTTGTCCTTTTGTGTTCTTGATTCTAGTTTGACAGCACATTTGCGTCACGGTGGTTGCAAGTGGTTGAGCCCTTTGGGGAGTGCTCCCCCCGGAAAGGATAGCAACCCTCTGGCCCCTTCCCCAGACCCGGCTTCCCTGTCGCCAGATTGCCACCCATTCTTGCCATTGCCTCTGGTCACAGGGCTGGGAAGTGTGTGTGCAGACATGCTTGCATGCGTAGCCGTGTCTGAATCACAGGCTCGTCATGAGTTCATTCGCCTGATACCAGCAACCACGGAAATCACACCGCAGTTTCCCCTGGGCTGCATCCACTCATCTCAAAAAGGGACTATTCTGAGAATGTTACTACCCGGACAAATGAGGGAGGCAGTAAAGTCGCTTTATTTGAAATAACAATGGAACAGCCAACTCAGAGGAATTAGACCACCACATAACTCGCCTCACCGGAATCAATTCCAAGAACGCAAGACTCTACTGGGAGACAGTCTGTTTTCTGGAACTAAAATCAGAGGTGGATGGCGAGAATGATAGGCAATAAAGACAGCCATGGGGAACAGGAACTTTCATCATCTCTATTAGAGTGTTTTCAAGTTTGAACTGTGCTTGGCAAGCAAAAAGCAGTAAAAGGTCTAACAACCAACTGTGAATTTCATACACCTAAATCTCTTGCAATAGTTCTAGCTCTTGGCAATCAGCTTTGTAAATGAGTTTTAAACAAGCATAATGATGAAACAATATAGGGGAACAGCTTGCGGTAAGACAAGCATGTTGTTGGATGTCAAAAAGGTCAGACTGTTACCGTAATGCTAGCAGCACATGTTTGTCCACCCTGACGGTGGTCCTGCTCACAGGCTGATGTCTGATGCCTCCTTTTAACATTATCAGGCAGCATGCATTGGAGAAATGTGGAAGCCTTAGGTTTGTTTAAAACTTGAAGCCCTGGCTATGTAGCTCCATTCCTTAGAGCATCGTCCTGATATGCCAGTGATGGCGAACCTTTTGAGCTCAGTGTGTCAGCATTTTGAAAAACCCTAACTTAACTCTGATGCCATGTCACATATAGAAATTTTTTGGTATTTGCAACCATAGTAAAACAAAGATTTATATTTTTTATATTTATTTTACATATTTAAATGCCATTTAACAAAGAAAAAGCAACCCAAAAAATGAGTTTGCGTGTCACTTCTGACACACGTGTCATAGATTCGCCATCACTGTGATACACCAAGGTTGAAGGTTCGATCTCTGGCCAGGACACGAACAAGAAGCAACCAATCTAATCTAATAAAAGAGAAACATGAAGATTGACCGTACCTTTGTTATGCCCCAAACCATGCCCACCATCCAATCAGAGCGACTATATGCAAATTAACCCAATCAAGATTGCGGACGGCAGCCATGGAGCTGGAGCAAGCAGGAGGCTTGGTTGCCCCGGCGATGGAGGAAGCCAAGCATCCCGCCTGCCCTGGCCGGCTCTGACCTCTGCTGAAGGCAACAAAGTTTCAATTATAGAAAATAAATAAAACCCAGATATCTGCTTCCAGCCAGCCTCAATTGGGATCTTTGGTGGCTGGGGGCCGTGGCCAGCCTGCAAACAGCCATCAGCCCCTCACCCAGGCTGGCCACACCTTCATGGGGTAAGGGTCCTCACTGGGAGGCTTTGCTAGCCTGAAAACAGCCATCAGTCCCTCACCCAGGCTGGCCAGGCACCCCAGCGGGACCCCCATCCTGATCCAGGACACCCTTCAGGGCAAACCAGCCAGCCCTCACCCATGCACCAGGCCTCTATCCTATATAATAAAAGGATAATATGCAAATTGACCCTAACAGCAGAACAACTGGAAATGACTGGTCACTTTGACACACACTGGCCACCAGGGAGCAGATGCTCGATGCAGGAGCTGCCCCCTGGTGGTCAGTGCGCTCCCACAGGGGGGGCTCTGCTCAGCCACAAGCCAGGCTGACGGCTGCCAGTACAGCGGTGGTGGTGGGAGCCTCTCCTGCCTCCTCAGCAGCACTAAGGATGTCCGACTGCAGCTTAGGCCTGCTCCCCGCTGGCAAGTGGACATCCCTGAAGGCTTGTTTAGTTTTCTTTTAAAAATCTAACAAACTTTGCCTTAATTAGAATAGTTTTCATTTGCATTTAATATTACTACTAATACATTTAAATGTAAACACTGGGCCTCCTCAAAGGACTGGTAGGTCAGTCCAAGAGTTTAAGCAAACAAGATCAGTGGGATAGGAGCCTGGTCACTGCCACCTCCACCCATTTCTAGGCGCCTTAGAGGGGAAGCAAAGATGGTGGAATGGAAGGTTTGGCAGCTCCTGAGTGGAAGAGCTAAGATTCAGACATGCACCATGTGTCTGAAATCTGAGATCTGTTTATCCTCTACCAAGATTTTTTCTAAGAATAGATGCACTTTTCTACTTTCAAAAGACCTGTTTAGCCCGGCTGGTGTAGTTCAGTGGTTGAGTGTTGACCTATGAACCAGGAAAACAGGGCTCGATTCCTGGTCAGGACACATGCCTCCTGGGTTGTGGGCTCGATCCCCAGTGTGGGGTGTACAGGAGGCAGCTGATCAATGCTCTCTCATCATTAATATTTCTCTCTCTTCTCTCTTTCCCTTCCTCTCTGAAATAAATTTATTTTACCTTTCCTAGTCCAAGTTATATTCTTTATTTTTTTTATTGTCTAAAGTTTTACATAAGTCTCCTTTTTCCCCAATTGACCCCTCCCACCCCCTGCCAGCCATTCCCACCCCAGGCAAGCCCCCACCGCCCCAGTGTCTGTTTCCATTGGTTATGCTAATATGCATGCATATAAGTCCTTTGGTTACTCCCTAACCGCCTCCCCCGCACCCTCCCCCCCCCCCCCCCCCCCGCCATTTGTCTCTGGATCTATTCTTGTTCATCAAATTATGTTGATCCTTATATCCCACATATGAGTGAGATCATGTGATATTTATCTTTCTCCAACTGGCTTATTTCACTTAGCATGATGCTCTCCAGGTCCATCCATGCTGTTGCAAATGGTAAAAGTTCCTTCTTTTTATAGCAGTGTAGTGTTCCATTGTGTAGGTGTACCACAGTTTTTTAATCCACTCATCTGCTGATGGGCATGAAATAAATTTTTAAAAATATTTTTTTAAAAAGACCTGTTTAAATGTTGCAATCTGAAAAGATAAAAAGAAATGTTTATCTCTGTGATTGTGGTTGAAACAGTGGCATGGCTACATGAAACAGACTGACAGCTGTCAGAGGGGAGATGGGCGGTGGATACTGGATGAAAGAAGGTGAAGAGATTAACCAAAGAACATACATACATAACCCATAGATACAGACAACAGTGTGGTGATGGCCCAAGGGAAGGGGGTATGAGAGCTGGGTGGAGGTGGACAAAGGGGGGATATAGGGACATCTGTAATAGTGGCAACAATAAAAGTAAAATTTTAAAAATCAGGTGAAAATGCCAGGCACAAAGTCAGGACTCAGTAAGCGTGAATGACCTCTCCTTCACTGGGAATTCCTTTCTGCTGTTTGAATACTCTGTCAGTATTTAATAGTGGCCCTCTAAGAGTAAGATACGGGGCCCAAAACTGAATAATTAGAAATGGCATTTTGGAAGAATATGGTGAGGAAATAGTTGAGGGGAGGTGTAAGAGTGCTAATTTCTCATCTTCTTTACTAGGAAGATAATAAAAGACATTTAAGATTTTAAAAATAAGAGAAAATGAGGATAAACATATTTTAAATTATGTAGGTAAATACCAGAAAATTTAAAAAGAATCATAAAAAGTTGAAATTTACTGCTTTAGGTCAATTGCATAAATTGAAAAATAAGACAAAAAGTTTCATAAACATAGTATTTTCTAAGAAATTGTATTTTATTCAATAATTTAAAAGGCTTCTAAATAAGATAAATGTTTATACTTTATAAAATATTATATTTATCTTGAAAAAGAACACATTTTAAGCCTAGAAATAGCTAAAATATCTTTATATTATAAAATTTTCTTAAGGAAATGACATTTTCATTGTGTGATTATATTTTTTTGGTTTAGTTTTAAAGGAAATATGCACAATTCACTACTGCCCTCTACTGCATGGAAAGGCGAGGCGAAAAGAACTATCACGGAAACCTGTTATCTAACCTACACTTACCCTGATTCGCTCCATTAACACACCAGCAATTTTTTTCTTCTATAAAATATGTTGACTGATACTCCTTGCAAAATGAGCCCTTGAGTTAGATTGTTAGTGCATTTAGAACACCCTCATACTTTTAGAGAGAAGATGGTAATTTAAAAAAATCATCAGACAAGAAAGTAGATCTTCAGGAAACAGTTACTATTTCAGAGATCTGTTCTTGAAGAAAATTATCTCATTACTAATAGGTCAGTATAGTTTCTCTTAGATGGTTAGTATTTTATTATGAGAAGAAGATTTAGAGAACATATTCAAATACCCAATGATTAAAAAAAATCTATTACTGCAAACAAACAGAAGACCATTTTGTCTATTAGAAACTACAGAGTTCCTTTGTGTATGTGTAGAAAGCCTCCAGCTAGGAGAGGGGAAGGCAACACCCCTCTTGCTAACAGATGGCTTGCTACAATAGAAGCAAGTCTTAAACCACCTTCTGCCAAATATGCAAACATTTATTGGCAGACAAGAAGTCATCCAATCTAGTCATGCAAGCTGAGAAAAGCCCCATTCTGACCTCACATATTCTCCCAAGCAAAGTGTAATGCCAGTTTGTTGGCAGAATCATCCACAAGATGACTGCTCTGTGAAATGGGGTGGAGTAGTCCTGGGGGGCGGGGTCAGAATCAAATATTACACAGACAGGTTAATACCACACTCTAAAAACAGAAGTATGTTTTTGTATTGGCAAAACAATCTCACAATAACGCCTAACAAAGCTAAAAATTATTCCTGAATATCATTGCCTGATCCATTTTCAGTTCCCAAATATACCCCGAATGGGCTTCTCAGTATCTATGCTGTGTCCCTCAATGCCTTTTCGGTGATGCTCTGACTTATAGAATGGTTTTCTATTAGTAGGAGCTTCCCACATTGTTTGGGAATATATATATATATATTCTGCTATCCCTGGGTCCTTGTGTAAAGGGTTATTTTGAAGCTGATGAAATGATATTTTAAGAGTAAGATCAATCCACTTTTTTTGTCAGATAAAGTAACAAATTGTTCTGTGATAGGAGTGGGGGCACCAAACAAGACAGAACTTTAGGATCACAATGTCTTCTATCCTAGATACTTATATTTTGCTCCTTTAAGGTAATTGTCCAAAATGGCTGAGGAGAGAGTTTGAGGCCTTCCCTAACATTACAAAACAAACAAACAAAAACCCAACAATACACATAAACAACAACAAGAAAAACAGGACACATGGCTGTTTTCATTCCCTTTTTCTAAATATATATATATATATATATATATATATATATATATATATATATGCAAATGCCTAAGCAACCTTTACGACCGAATGACCGGAATAATTGGTCGACCAGTCACTATGATGTGCACTAACCACTAGGGGGCAGACACTAGGAGCTGCCCCCTGGTGGTCAGTCCGCTGCCACAGTCAACCTCCCGCAGCCAGCCAACCTCCCACGGTCCCCATCTGGACTGGTCGAGATGGCCCCGATGGGCCCTGATCACCAGCCAGGCCGTGGGACCCCACCCGTGCATGAATTTGTGCACTGGGCCTCTAGTTATTTAACATTTTCCAGATATTGGTTTAAACTTGCTTTCACTATAGCATTCCACCTTATAAAGAGGCTGCGAAGGAGTTTCTGAAAGCTGGAAGATCTGATATTTATCCCATCCAAAGAAAGAAAAACAAAACCTGACAACTGATAAATGGTTGACTTGATCAATTTTCAAACAGAACCAAGGACAATGACTTATTATAGCCAACAGATGAAGTGAGAAATTACAAAAGTTGTAGGTAACATTGTGAACAGCAATGGGAAACTTGGGATATTCTTGTAAGTTAAACCACAGGTAAAGCACAATTCGCAAGAAAACCATCAAAGCAACAAGTATACTAATATCAATGAGACCAAATTAAAGAATGATAGAGTTGATCAGAGGAAATTTTCTGGAGATGTCTTAAGTCAACTCTTAAAGGAAGTGTTACAGGATAGGAGAGGGGCTCATCTCCACTGGTTGTTCATGGGGGTGGGGTACTTGGGGTGCCACTGGAATAAAAATTTCCAGAGTCCCCCACAGGAGGATGAGATGTAGTAGAAAGCTTTATTTCTAAGGAATTAAATCCCCGAGTTTCCAAAGTCTCATTCCCCTTAGCTCAGTCTTAGAAGTGTAGCTCGGGCTTCAGTAGAGATAAAATCAGCATCAGTGTCCAGAGTTTCCTTTGCATGTTGGAGCCGGGTGCAGTCCAGCATCAGGCTAGTTTAGCTTGTGTTTCCCCACTGCAGTCCAGTAGTCCATTGGGTGTGGGGTTCCCATGGCGGAGGGCCATAGGGCGAGTGCAAGGAAGCAGGAGCAAAAGAGCCCACAAGCCAACAGTCAAGCACAGCAAGAGAGAGAACTCCTTTATTTAGATTAGGTATTTCCAAATTTTCCTGTGCTTGCAGTGGTCACGCCCTTTCTAGTCAACCATTTCTGTTCCCAGGTGTGATTGACAAAGAAGTACCTTCTCTGTGTCACCCCAACTTTACTGGGAATGCACCTGTCTTTCCTTTGCCCAGTGCCCTTTCCCCAGTGTTTTGCAGGGAACAGTCCGGGGTTTCCCTGGGGAGGGAGAAGTTGTGGCTTCCTGGTGATGCTGCCCAAATGACATGCCTGTAATGTCTGGCTTCCTCCTTTGCTCCTTTCCTATATTAATAATTAGGTCATTGCAATAGTACCAGAAGGAAGATGTCTGCTTAAATTGATAGAGTCAGATTTTTTCCAGTTTGAAAGGGCAGTCCTTAATGTTTTAGGTAGATGAATAAGATCTCTAGGTAGGAGTGCCAGGATAAAACAGGTAAGACATGAATAGGAGAACTGCAGTGTACGGAGAATCTAACAAAATGAGGATGGCTAGCCTAAGCCCTTCCTTGTAATACAGTTTTAATGTTGGCAGCACACACAATTCATGCAGTAACTACACAGTTTTCCAGCAAAAGGTGAAAAAATCCCCTTTCAGGCTGAAAAATTTTTAGCATGTTTTAGTTAGAATTTAAAATTAAATTCATTCAAATTATAGTTTTGGCATAAACTTGTATTTGGATTTTAATTGAGAAAGGGGAAGTTTAAGTGTTGAAAAATTAATCTACATATTACCATGTAGATGGAGAACAGAAACAATTGTTAGAGGAAAGACAAGGACTACTGCAGTGATCAATAACACAACCAGTGAGTTTATTTACTTGTCAGGCAATGGAACACAGGCCAATAAAGCAATTTACTAAGGAATTTTCTACTGAAAAAAATCAAGGGGTTTTACTGGGTTAGAAAGATAAATGCTTATGCGACTTAAAGATTGTGCTTATGCCACTTAAAGATTGAAATAACTTTCCAGATAGTGCAGGGGGTATTACTAAGTCTGTGCTTGATTGGTCAAAACAGCGCAATTGTCCCTTGTTCAGGAAAGAATCTTCAGTTAGATCTAGTAAGGGTGTGTGGTACTGATAACTCAAAGTTCTTGTCATGTATCACCTTCAGTGGCTGATCCTCTCAAAGTTCACCTTAGGTTTCAATGAGTTGCAATGAAAAATAGCATTTAGTTTTGCTATCTTTCAAGCAAGTGCCACTGTAGGTGGAAAGGTCTCCTTTTACGCAATGTGCAAGTTATCTAAATTTGATTTCTGTTACGATTAAATTTCTCATAGGTTTTCATCCTCTCACACCCACTGTACTTCATGGCCCCAAACCAATAAGGCTGGCAAAATATGGTCAACAGCAGGTGTAATTTCTGATAAATGTTACATGAATAAATTTCCTAGGTAGAAAGTTTATTGCTTAACATTTCTGTACCTTGAATGAGTAACAGGATGGGGTGAGATAATAATGTTTCCTGCTCACTGGAAATGGTTCACTTGATCCATCTGTTCGCATACAATTTATTAGATTTACCAACACTGTGAAGTTGAATTTAGATCATGAAAAAGGAACTTTATGAGCCAACATGACTTCATAATAATACTTAATTCTATACCTGTTTCCTTTAACCAGAATAAGTAACTGATTTCACAATTTTATATTGCCTAACTGTAACATTTAATATATAGCAAAATATGTTCCTTCCTGGAAATGGGATCTATAATTAAAGCACAATGATTCAACTTCTCCTTAACAGAAAAGGCACCAATGATTGGCATCTTCCAATGTGAGTTACACATCCTTTGATGTTTGCCAACTGGCATTTTGAAATGTATCGCTTCACACATGCCCTATTTTTATTCAGAAACTCACCAAGTTAAAAATTACAAGAAATTATATGTCAATAGCCAGTACCAAATGGAATGTATACCAGTAAATTCCAGCCCATCTACTAATCTCCATACTTAATAAACTAAGGTGGTATGCCTATGTGACTGCAGAATGTAGCTGTGTAGGCTTAGACAAGTTACTCAAAATTTTTTTAAAATATATTTTATTGATTTTTTTACAGAGAGGAAGGGAGAGGAACAGAGAGTTAGAAACATCAATGAGAGAGAAACATCGACCAGCTGCCTCCTGCACACCCCCTACTGGGGATGTGCCCGCAACCAAGGCACATGCCCCTGACCGGAATCGAACCCGGGACCTTTCAGTCCGCAGGCTGACGCTCTATCCTCTGAGCCAAACCGGTTTGGCTACTCAAATTTTATGTGCCTTTATTTTCTCATTTGTAAGGCAGAGATAATAATAGCACCTACTCGGTGTTCTTATGAAGACCAAATAAGATAATACATGTAAAAGTCTTAGAATGGAGCCTGACAGCTATTGATATTATTGCTACCAAATTGGTGACATCCTATTGTTCATTATCACTTTATTATGAAACCCTACAGCCAGGTCAGAGAGGTTCAGCTCCTCACCAGTTCACTTGACTTTGGGTTATCACTGCCATTGTCACCTCTGCTTTGGAAGATACCTCCTGACTTCCCCAGGCATCAGTATTTTATGTGGAGAGGTTAATATTTGCTAGCTACCTGTTGTGTTCATGCCTTACGCTCAGTCAGGAGATGCTCCACATCAAAGGGGTCCCAGTGTTTTGGAGCGTTTCCTGTGCTCACACATTTAGTCCTCAATCCCAGGTCACACAAATACCCACGCATTTTCCAACTGGAATGAGTTTCACGATCAGCTAAGTCCTGAAAACAGCAGGACTTTTCAATAAGTGTGGACGCACAATCCAGCCTCATCCTTCCATTTGGGATGCTGTTGTCTTTTTCTGTGATCTGGGCACTGTAAGACCTCTCAAGTTAATCAGATATATTTGTATATCATTTCTCAGTATATTAACATGGGTTACAGTTTATTTCCTTGCCCCAGAAAGTCAACCTCTCTGCACATTAATAAATTCAAATAGGTCAGATATCTACCACCTGGTATTAGACATAGAGGTATGCACTCTTGTCCACCCGAGATAAATTTCAAATCAGGATACCTTCAGCGTGTTTCCCCTTCCCAAGAAATGAAGTTGATAGCTCTGTTCTTCACCTCCTTTCTTTATTCCCAACTAGAAAACGTGTTAAAATTCATAGACCAGAGTGTAGTTTCACTGTACAGACATGAACTTTCAAAGCTTCCAGTTAAAGTTATCAATGTTTTTTTACTTTTTGCTTGTTGTAGCTTTATTTGCTTAGTAGTGAGATATAATCAATACATTTTCTATTTTAAATTTAAAATACAAGTATTGAAAGAATATAGGATGATATAAGCTAAAAGTATGGGAAAGAGAGAATCAGAAAAAGCACAAGAAAGTCAAGGAAGAAAGGTACAGAAATCCTAACAATGGTATGATAAAAATGTTATTAAAGGAAACATTTGGGGAAATTTTCACCCTTATAGAATGGTACAATGATGTGGTTAAGGCTGAGTTTTACTATTTTTGGTAATATGAAGAAAATGTAATTTAAAAACAATGATTTATTTGCACCTTTAGGATACATGTTTTTAATCTTTGAATGAAACTCTGCTTATACTGAAGAACTTCACTAGATTGTGAAGTAATAGAAATAGAAATAACATCAAAATCTTTTGCCACAGCTTATTTTCAGTTTAAACATCCTGCTAGCCACCAATGTGTTATTCCTATAGTCTAGTTTTTCCGTTCCTGAATGTTATTCTCAAATTACTAGATAAAATCAAAGTCAGTGGCTTTTTATCAGAACCTAAAATTGTCTGTATTACAAGTGGCAGAAGAACCTATTTTCTATCAATTCAAAACCCACTTCTACTCTGTATAAAATATAGTGAAATAGTAGGGTGCACTGTCTTAGATAAGCCATTTGATTTATGTGGAAAACAAGAAATTCCGCCCAGTGTCCAAGGACTTAAAGTCTGTGCTCTTGAAAGTGGATTTAGTTTCATATTTATCTTACTAATCTTCACTGTTCGTATTCCCTCTCTCTCCTTCTCTCGTTGATATATTTCCTGATGAAAACCCACCTGGTATAAACATCAGGTTATGAAAAATGATCCCACTGATGTTGTGAACAGTAAGGTACAGTTCCTCACTTTGTTTTTAGATAGCAGTAATATTTCACGGGTATCTTCAAAAGCTACCACTGAGCGCTGTGCAGCCCCTAGAGATTGCAGTGATCTGTTTCTCTTTAATCTGTCCGTGACCTGACTTATGAACCCCTTATGCCACAAATGAAAGCAAACATGTCTGTACTCCCATGCCCTACCCCAGCTCACACTCAGATACCCTAGGGAAAGAACAGTGCCGTCCTGGGAATGCAAACTTGAAGGCCTGCAGCAATCCTGTGGCCAGTGCTGGTGGTCAGCTATGGAAGAGAGAAAACGAGACTCATTGCCACATTCTTCTTCTTCTTTTTTTTAAAATATATTTTATTGATTCTTTACAGAGAGGAAGGGAGAGGGATAGAGAGTTAGAAACATCAATGAGAGAGAAACATCGATCAGCTGCCTCCTGCACACTCCCCACTGGGGATGTGCCCACAACCAAGGTACAAGCCCTTGACCAGAATCGAACCTGGGACCCTTGAGTCCGCAGGCCAACGCTCTCTCCACTGAGCCAAACCGGTTAGGGCACACATTTTTCTTCTTTATAAGCTTCCTTGATTTCTCTGCTCTAAAATATATGATGGAGATAAATAGACTGGGGGCCCTTTCCTAGCTAACCCCAGGCCTGAGGAAGAATGACAGGTGAACTAAGAATGGAACCCCAGTGGAAGAGACTAATATGGAGATTCAGTCCCAGGCAGGGCAAGGCGCCAGGCTCATGACATAGGCTGACAGCGGAGGCCATAAGTTCCTTTGATAGCATGAGTCCTCTTACCCTTTATCAGTGGGAACCGTCATTGTGAACCTCAGGAGGAAACGCACCAAAGATTTTTCTTGAGCAAGGCAGGTGTCTAGTGGAAGAGTTTTCAATCAATCTGGTGGTTTTTTAAAATTCTTATTTGTCCTCTTGCACCAAGATAATACTTAGTGTCTCACCTGTTTCATTTTTTCAGCAAGGAAGGATGGGATGTGAGAAAAGATGAGAGTTTTGGTAAATCCTGTCCCCAAAACTATAAGTAGAACCCATGGAAGTTTCCATGGAAGTTACCAATTTATAGGAGATACATGTTAGGGACTGCTATTATAAGAAATTTGAAAGTTTGTGATTTCCTATGTTTATCAAGTTTATCATTGTTATGGCAACTTTTTGTTGTTACCAGCTTTCCTGATTATCCTTGAGAATAACAAATATCAAGAGAAGCAGGGTGACTATACCTCATTTATGAGCTCAGTTTCAGAGGGCAGGAGCAACTCCAAGGGCCTAGGAGATAAGGTAGAATCTGTAAAGAAGAGAGCAGTTGAGTCCCTGGGATCTATGAAATGAAGTTTAAAGAACATGGGTGACTGGCATGGGTTTTGCATGATTTTAGGGATGATATTAGCAATGAAAAACACTAGTTGAACACTTTAAAACAGTTTTAATTTCATTAAAAAATGTTGTGAAAACTTTTTGATTTCTATATCATTAGGTTAGAAGTTTTCACAAGTGGAAAGTCCCAGTCTATTCAGTAAAATCCGTTTTATTCTGTTTTTCTCTGGGGAAGGCAAAATAAAGCTTAAATATAGTCAAAGATGAATATATGTTATATAATCCTCCCTTCCTCAAATTATCTCATTCTCATTCTGGAAGAGACATAGCTGTGCTAGGGTAACATCATCACATTAGTAAAGAGCAATCTATTCCATTCACTTACCATAATTCCCAAAACAAATACATATTCATATTTTAGTAGTAAGTTGTAAATTTCTTTTCAAATATGCTTCCTGTATATCCTGACACAAGTGGTCAGCAGTCTCCAGAAAAAGTAATAAAGCAGTCCTCTAAGAACTATCTGATTAAATCATTTCCCTTCCTGTGGTCCATATACAAGTTTCTTAAAAGAGTTCTAGAATATGAGCCAAAATGAAATATAGCATTATGCAATGATAAAAATTAGAAGGCTAAAAATACATGGATTCAGAATGCTGATGATCACTTCCAAACCAAAAATATAAATAATTTCAGTTATTAATTCATGTTCTTCTCCAGCCTGGAATAATTTTGTAGTTAATGGTCACAGTCATTGCCTGCCCACCCGTAAATCCCTAAGGAATTCTGCCCACCCAGACCCCCTGCTGTCCAATCAGCCAAATAATTGGACTGAGAGCACCACTCTCATTCCCAACCTTGGCTCATTGAAGCAAGACTTGTCCCTGATTACAGGCAGTTTATTCATGGGATGCTTAATCACTTGTCCAAGCACAAGGGTTAATCAGATTCTCTTTGTTGACTATAATGGGAAGTTGGGAAATCTCAGCTGGTAAGTTGGGAAGCAGTAGGAGCAAAACGCCTAGAGTAAGGCCAAGTCATAATTGCAAAGTCTTAGAAGACAAAATCTGTTATCTGAAAACCCTAAGCTTCCTAAAGATCCCAAGAATCCCCGCCCCCCCCCCCACCCCATATCAAGCTCTAGGTTCAGTGAGACCTTAGTATGGCATCTCCTTGCAATTTTTCATAAGAATCCATTTTCCCAAGAGCAGCCTCATGAAAAATTGAATCAAATTAATTTTTTTCCTTCTCATTAAAACCATAAGAGCTTGTCTAAACCCTACACTCTATTTTCCTTCAAAGAAAAGTCTCTTCTGGACATCACTCAAAATTTCCATTCTGCGGGCGGCATTCTTTTTAGGAAGCCTAGCCTATACATTCCCTCCTAATATAAATGCATTGTGTATCATATAAAGCAATCTTCATTAATTTTCTCTATTTGTTTTCCTTTCCATCTTCTCTGAGTTTCACAAGAACTGGGAGCAAGTTTTCTTCTCTTGTACCTTACATAGGACATAATATACTCACATATTTTTTGAAAAAGCTTTAAAAGTATCTACACTAATAAAAGAGAAACATGCAAATTGGTGTCACTCTGCTATACCCCCAGCCAATCAGAGCAGCTATGCAAATTAACCCAACAAAGATGGCAGTTAATTTGCATACACAGGCACAAAGCAAAAACTGAAGGCTCTAGCCAGAGTGAAGACTGAAGACTGAAGACCGAAGAGGCTTGGCTTCTCTGTTGCATCCAGACCAAAGGCCTGGGTCCCAGGTGATGGAGGAAAACCAGTGCCAGCAGCCAGGGGAAGGAAGGCCTATTGAGCGAATCTTCATGCAATGGGCTTCTAGTTATGGTATAAGAGCCTCAGCTAAGTTAATGGAAAAATATTACATTTGGGTTAAGAAGTAGATGAGGCTTTATCTCATATGATTCCACTTGACCTGTACTTCTAACCAAGAGCTGACTCAGCCACCAAAACATTCAATTGCCACATGTTCTGGGCGAACTCCAACATGGCTTACAATATAGTCACCCTCAGTCACCATTTCTCTAGTAAGTCCAAGTCTCTTGTATCATCTCATAGATGCCAGGACCCTGTTTTTCTGTCATCCTTTAATCTGGCTTCATCACCTACCCTTCTCCCCCCTCCCAGATGCTTCCATGTGGCTTCTGGAATTCCTGTTCTATCCTCAACAATTCTTCCCACTTCTGTGACCTCTATTCTGAAAATTCCCTCTACCTTCTCTCTCTAAATCAGTGGTTCTCAACCTTCCTAATGCCGTGACCCTTCAATACAGTTCCTCATGTTGTGGTGACCCCCAACCATAAAAATATTTTCATTGCTACTTCATAACTGTAATTTTGCTGCTGTTATGAATTGTAATGTAAATATCTGATATGCAGGATGTATTTAGGCGACCCCTGTGAAAGGATTGTTGGGCCCCCAAAGTGGTCATGACCCACAGGTTGAGAACCGCTGTTCTAAATGAAATTTGGCTCTTGCCTGAACTTATTTCTGTTTCCCTCTCAAGGATAGACACATTGTATCATCTAATCCCTGTGGTCTGAAAATTGTAAGAGTCTCCTCATTTTCCCTCCTTGTCACTTTTAAATTCTTTCATGTTTTCTTTCAAAACAGCTTCTCTTTTGAAGCCATGTCATACTGCTTACCCCTCTCACAATCCCATGATATGTCACCAACCAAACTCTCAAACTCTATCTCATTGATGAACTTTGCTACCCCATTCATCAGTCATTGCAACTTTCACATCAACAGATAGCCATCTAACACCCTGGCCTCAATGCTTGGACCTTCAGGGCCAACAGTCTTTTTCTGCTGTTTATCTCAGTTTCCTTCATAAATCTCCATCTAAGTCATCTCATTTTTTCATAGTTACTTATATTTTCTATCCTATTTTTCTAAGCCAGCTTCAATGTATTGATTTTGCCACTTTTTCTTTTTCATTATCTATACCTCTGCTCTAAGTCTGTATTTTCTCCCATATTCAGCACAGATTCTGTGGCCCCAAATAGCAACAACTCCTTACCAAAGTCTTCTTTCCTCACACTGGGCTGGGAAAACTCCCAACCATAGTTAAACTCAATCTGCTTCTTACTGTGGACAAATCCCACTTGCTTCCTGACTGTACTCACTGTAACTTTGAGTGCATACTAGTAGGCATTCGCCGCAGCTCTAGTAAATTTGCTTTCTACTCTGAGCAAACAACTAGTTAACAACTTGCTCTCCTTAAATCTCAATTAAAACACTCGATTCCCTCCCACATACAGTCATCAACTTCCAACTCATAATCTCAGAAAAAAAAGAAATTTTTTTTAAAAAGTCAACCTCATCTTTCTACTACTAATTTCCTCAGACTACCACCACACACACACACACACACACACACACACACACACACACACATACTCACACTCTTTCCATTCTTTTCTAATGGAGTCTTCTTTTTTTTTTTTAGTTAAATCTACTCCCCTCATCTTATGCCCTAAATCCTATTTTTCCTTGTCTTTATAAAGATGTTGCTTTTAAAATTATCCCTTTTCATACATGATCCATTTTTCTATTTATGATGGATTATTTTTAATGTTAAAAATATGTCTTTCTCTCTATCATAAAACCAACCAAACAAAAAGCCTCTCTTGATCCCACATGAGCTTCCAGCCATATCTGTCTTGAAACTCCTTCACAGAAAACTCTCACCAAGACTTATCTAGACCTACTGTTCTCACTTTCTTATATCACATTTTCTTCTTGGTCCATTGCAGGTGAGCTTTAATTCTCATCATTTCATTAAATTGAATTTGTTTGGTGTCACCAATACCCTGAATTTTGTCAAAGTCAACGATCACTCTTCTGTCCTCATCTTACCATGATTCTTCTATTTTTATCTTAGTAATTAACAAAATTGATCTCTCTCTTCTTTCTTCACCATATTTATTCTCTGATTCTGTAATGACAGTCTCTTAGTTTTCTTCAAACTTTACTGGCAATGTCTCGCTCTCCTGTTCGTTCTCTCTCTCTCTCTCTCTCTCTCTCTCTCTTTCTCTCCCTCTCCCTCTCTTAGCTTATCCTCCCCCATATAATCTCTATCTTGATGTCCCTTTTCAACATTTCTATCTTGAGCCCTCTCCTTTTAACCAGTTGGAAAATGGTTAAATCTCAAACTATGCCAATAACTCATTTTTGTGGCTGAGTAAACTATTTAATGTCACTCAATGTTAATTTTCATGATATAACAATAATAGACATAGAAATTATGGAACTATAATGAACCTCAATTAAGATCAGATGATTCAAAGTCCTATGTAATCATAAGGTACTATAATTATACTCCAATCGCCATCTATGCAGATTGTTTACATCATTAAAATTCTATAAAGAGCAATTGGAGTTTTATACAAAAATGGGCCAAAATAACAAGTTAAAATAAAAATTTCTACTACAGAAATATATGCTTTTGTGTAATAATATTTGATCTTTGAAATATTGTGTTAATGTGATACTCTATTCCAAAGATAAGAAAATAATATTTATGGCAACAGCGGTTGCCGTGCAACTTATTGTAATTTTATTTATTAAGGGAGAAAGATTCATAGGGAATTTTGTTCTATGTTCTTAACTAAATTTTGAAGTTTCAGACATAATACTTTAGGCCAATCTACCACCATGTCTCACCACCATGTCCCTTTTCAACTATATCATTTTACCACCTATTTACATAACTAATTAAAGTTACCATTGCCTAACATTGGCCAATTAAAATGACAATTATGTAAATCTGAAAATACACATATTAAACTTTGACCAGAGTGTTAAGAAGATGTATTTGGAAATTAAATTACGAGAATTGTTCTGTTGGGAAAAAAAATCAGTAATCTGGAAGCAAGAACTGCAAATTCTATTCCTGAATGTAAAGTTTAGTAACTTTTAGGATTTTCCACCTCTTTGGGGATTACTTCATTATTTTCACAAGAAAATGAAAGGTATAGGAGATGACCTAAATGATCCCCCTAGGTCTTTCTACTTCTGGAGTTGGAATTTCATGAATATTATCAGAGAAACAAACTTCAAGATGGGAGAAGGTGTTAAGAAGCTAGAAAGACAGGATAGTGTTAGAAAGCTGGAAGGAGCTTTCTTTCAGGGATGAGACACACACATTAGACACTTAGAAAGAAATCCCACCAGGGAGGCCCCGATTCAATCCCTAGTTTCCCTGCAAACTCTCCAAAAGATCTTGGGGAATTTTTGCTTTATTTTGGTCCCCAAACTCCAGAGAGTTTTGGAAATTACATGAGATAAGGGTGGGAAAGCACCTTTTCCCCTTGGAAAATTCCAAAAGATAGCTATAAATATTTCTATAGCTCATATCATGAGTATTTATTTAAATATTTTCCCAGACTTTTGCTATCATAGATGAAATCAGAGATGATAGATTGCTCCTTTATTTATCAGGATCTAAAAGGAATGTACACACTTTGACACAGAATGTTGGGAAAATCAAAACTCCCTAACTGAAAAGAAAACAACTCTGAATTTTGTAATATAAAAGAAATATAGCTCCAATAATGCAGGAATTTGAAGACATTTGTCTTCAGTGGATGTAGATTTTTGCCAGGTTAGGTGGATTAAAATTACATTGGAAAATAACTTTGGAGACCTGGTCCTTTTTCATTTTACCACAAATCCACTTGAGTAACTGAGGAATCATAGTTTTTTTATACTTAAAAAAAATTCTTCTCTTTCAAACTGATAGCGATTTAATAAATTACATTTTTGGGTTTAGTGGTAAACACAGCCAATCCAAAGTAAGTGTAACTATCAGTGAGAAGAATGTTTGGGTTCCAGGTTTAGTCTAGCTTGCCACATGGTATTTGCTAAAAAGCCCGTCTCTTAGCTATGCCAATTAATCAAGGGGTTATGCTTTGAACCTGAAGTTTAGTGGTCAAACTGTTGTAACATAGAAAAAGGTTGTGTTCTGCTTATAAAACATTATAAATTAAATTAAGACTATTATTTAATTACCCTTTTTCTCTCTTCATAAAAGGTATCAATAAAATACATTATTTTCAATATCCTATATAATAAAAGGCTAATATGCAAATCGAACAAACGGTGGAACAACTGGTAGCTATGGCACACACTGACCACCAGGGAACAGACAATGAAGGAGCTGCCCCCTGGTGGTCAGTGTGCTCCCACAGGGGGAGCACCGTTCAGCCAGAAGCCAGGCTCATGGCTGATGAGTGCAGTGGTGATGGCGGGAGCCTCTCCCACCTCCATGGCAGTGCTAAGGATGTCCAACTGATGGCTTAGGCCAGCCGTGGGCAAACTATGGTCCGCGGGCCATTTGAAATGAATAAAACTAAAAAAAAAAAGACCGTACCCTTTTATGTAATGATGTTTACTTTGAATTTATATTAGTTCACATAAACACTCCATCCATGCTTTTGTTCCGGCCCTCTGGTCCAGTTTAAGAACCAATTGTGGCCCTCGAGTCAAAAAGTTTGCCCACCCCTGGCTTAGGCCCATGGGGAGCAGGCCTAAGCCATCAGTCAGACATCCCCCAAGGGCTCCTGAACTGTGAGAGGACACAGGCTGAGCTGAGAGACCCCCCTGAGTTCACAATTTTTGTGCACCGGGCCTCTACTGAACATATAATATTGAATGATCATCTTCCTTTGATATAGAGTATATGTATTTTTCACAGGATCTGGATAATAATGAAATTTGTAATTCATCTCATAGTCATATTTTTAGTCGAACTCTAATAGCTGAATAAATATGAGATATCACATGCAAAAAATTAAGCATACATTTCTATGAAACATGATCTGTATATTGATTGCACTGTGTGCGTAGCACCCAAAGTCAAATCGTCTTCCATCCCCATATATTTGACCCCCTTTACCCTTTACTACCTGCGCCCACCCTGATTTTTCTTTTCATAGCTTCTTGCTTGATAATTTGTGTCTAATTTTCAAAAAATTTTAGTGTTTTTTAACTACTTTACTTCATAGGAATTGAGCTTCTTCTTTTATTAAACTCACAGTCAAGCAAGTGGTAGCTGGGTGATTTTTCATACCCACTGCCTCTTCCCAAACTCAAGTGTATTTTTACGAAGACAAGTACCTCAACTTTTAAGATATCACAGTTACACTCTGATTATCTTCTCACTGTGTTCTGAGACTTTGAGGTTACTCAGACCTGTGCTCACAATGGGAAATGAGCTTGATGATCTTCATATAAGTGGATGCCATGGCATATACACTCTATATATTCTTGATGAAAATGTACAGAGGGGTGATGAGACAATGAAACTATTTTAGTTTGTACTGCTAATATTTTAGTTTATTTGGCTTGGCTTTTATTTTAACGGCTAGGATTGACCTATGGGAAGAGGAAAGTAGGCAAAGTGTAAGGAAACTTAGGTCCCAGGACTAACTTGAACAGTTTGGTTTTGTTTTAATATAGACATTTAGAAATGTAAACTGTCCACACTGGTTTCCTATTTGCTCTGCTTCGTAAACTATAAAACAGCTACAAAAATACTGGCCATTGCTACATTTTTTTGTAATAATATTATCAATCCCGTGATAGTATGATAATTTATTTCCATATGTAAGGTTCACCTACCAATTTATGCCATTTCTTCTGTACCTGTTTGTCCCACTTAAGAGACTGTTTTGATATAATTGTCCTTCCTATTACTCATCCTGGCTCACTTGTCATGTTTTCTCTCATTGGCAATTGACCCCCAGTTCCCATTGCCAAGCCCCTGACATCTCTCCCCACGCCCGTAGCTCTGCTTGCAGGGGCAGTGAACTGCTCCCCACGTTTACAAGAGGCAATAGAGTGAAACAGACCTATTTACAATAACAACCATGTGTTGCTATGAGATGTGCCATGACAGGACTGAAAATCATGATCTGTGCCCTGCAAGCAGAAGGTATAAATACGGTGACTGGAGAGGCTGTTTGCGTTAGCAACAGATGCAGGAGAGCAAAACAGCTACTCCAATAATGCTACCCATTTGCTGGTGCAAACAAAGGAAAGATGTGGCAGCCCCCGGCTAAGTGAATTAGTGCCCCTGGGTGATACCCCGGGCGGGGTGTGATCTTCCTCCGCGATGCCTTTTCAGTGCCAAGTAACTTGTCAGTTCCCACTAACCAAGAGCCAGGCTGCTCTGGACAAATTCCACGGAGGGTGATTGCCTTACTCACAGGTTGTTGATGTGATCATCTCCTTCGACCTCGGATGCTCTTTGGGGTTCTAACAATGGAAATAGATGGTTCTGGTTTGCTTCCACTTCAGTTTTCAAAATCATCATTCTTGTCCCTGCCTTGACCTCTAGCTAGAATTCTGTCATCCTTTGTTCCATCATTTACTCCCTTGCCCCAAAATATAAAATAGCAAAGACTGACCCTGGCCATGAGGTAGACTCAGTAGTTGTACTTAGTTGAAGTCTGGGGGATTAAGGCCTTGAAATTGCACCTTAACTCACAATCCCCTAAGTTTGTACATTTTTTTCTAGCACGATTGATGTGCTTGATGAACAAGTCTCTCTTTCACACACAATCTCACTCCCAGATGCCCTGCTCATTCCCATGAACATCAAGAATAGTCTTGAAAGGAAACATAAATCCTATTCTGGGCAATGCAGAGTCATGAAGGAGAAACACACTCATTTTTATCTTGATATTAGTGATATAGCATGGCTTGCCTACTTGGATATCTGAATGTCAGGATTTGAAAAACAGCCTTTATTCTCTGACTGGTTTCTCCAGTAACCTCTGTAGATTTGTGGTGCTGTAGATAAGATTTTTGTAGTCCATATTTACCCACTCTTAAATCAAGCACTTGTTTGAAACTAGTATTACATGCAGTATATTATAGTAAATCCTACAGGGAGTACAGAGATGAATTAGTGTATTTATCAAACAGACCACAGTCTAATAGAAGAGATTCATATCTATATATAACTTTTATACATGCTTTATTCTCTTACATGGAGAATGGTATTGCTATCAGACTCAAACTAGAGATCTTAGCATCATCCTTTACTTTTTCTCTTCCTCATGCATCACTTTGGTTATAAAAGCCATTATGCACGTTATTTCCAAAATGTTTTTGTCTGTTTCTCTTCTTTTCACTACCAGTGTATTGGTTCATAAACTTAAACTTGCTCATTTGATGTATTGTGATGAATTTTTTGTTTGGTTATTCTGGGAGTGGTATGGAGCTATTGAAAGATTCAGAGCAGAGGGACTATGCGGTTTGCCTGCTTTTTTAAAAAAAAAATATATTAGTGTCATTGATAGCATCAGATCTGGATCAGAAATAGAGAGCTTTGCTAGGAGTGACAAAAGCTTCTTTTTTTTTTTTTCATTGTTGAAGAAAAAGAAGAGAGAGGGTAACAGTTAAATCAGAAATCAATTGTAAAATGGAATTATCAGAAACTTAGTTTATTCCCTTTATTAGAGCCTTAGTAAATGTGTGACAAAATACAGTTCCCCCCAAAAAATTTAACACAGTATCCACTGAATTCAGAACATTGCATGAGGTTTGCTCAATGGGTAGAGAGATGTGCCACCCAGATTCCCTTGTAAAGCCAGAGCCGTGATTGCCATGGACGTACTTAGGAGTTGAAAGAACCCCTCTTTGGGGCCTTTACCTGTAAGGCAATATGTATCACACTGGAGAAAGCCTTTAAAATGATTCTTTCTCAAAGCCCTGACCGGTTTGGCTCAGTGGATAGAGCGTTGGTCTGCGGACTGAAGGGTCCAAGGTTCGATTCCGGTCAAGGGCATATACCTTGGTTGTGGGCACATCCCCAGTAGGGGGCGTGCAGGAGGCAACTGATGGATGTTTCTAACTCTCTATCCCTATTTATAGAAGAGGAGAAGATCCCAAGCCCCTTTGCTCCCATCCCACCCCTCAGTCCTCTTCATCAGCTCAACCCCCTACCCCATGTGGCATGGAGTCCATCTGAGTATTTACTAATGATCAGTGTATAGAAATTAGGGCTGAGGGATGTTGACAGGGGCAGGAAGCATTAGCCTTCCTAATCCACTGTGCTTGCTTCCACCTATAACCTGGAGGGCAGGTGACCAACCCTCACAGGCAACTGCTCTGCTAAGGGGAGGAAGACCTCTGTCATGACAATGTGTTATTACCACCCACATACCTTTCATTCTGAGGTTCACATTGAAAAATGTTTGTTAAGGTTATAAGCACCGTTAACATAATGAATAATTTACTTTTTTTTATTTGACTTCACTTTTATTGGGGAGAGCAAACCTTGGCTTCATAATTATCTGTCTGAAATAACAAAAATAATATATTTGAGAAACATTAAACTGGTATATTAAATTACTTTCTCATAGGCCAAGTTCCCTGCTCCCCACAGATTACAGATGTCACCCAAAACAAAGAAGTAAAAGGTAAGTTCAAATTTTAAAATATATTTTTGAGTCTATGATAATTATGGTCTTAAAAGTGTTGGTGGTTTTTGTTTTTTTTTACTACAATTTACTTTCTATATTATAAAAGCTTTCCTTTACATATTGAGAGTAAATCTTAGAAGTCTGAGCTTAGAGATTTACCATAGTTAGAGTTTTATTATAGTTATGAAGGATGGTGACTTTTCAGTTTCATATTTGTTGTATTTGTTATAATTTGTCTTAATGATAAAAGTAAAGAAAATTATATTTTCACTTTCATTTAACATCATGGCACATTGTCTTTCCATTTTTATAGTGCCATTTTTTAAATATGTCAATAGCCTAGTGTGTAGAATCATTTCACTCATTGGTCCTTTTCATATAATCACAATAAGGTGCTTTTAATACTTAATTTTATGTCAACTTGTATAATACATTAAAGATCTTCAAGTTAGAAAGTTGCTCATTTTTAGCATTGCTTTATGAATTCTTTAAAAATTAATAGAATTTTAGAGCAGTTTTAGATTTTCAGAACAATTGCGCTAAAGACCGCGCATATACCCCCTTCACCCACACCCACATCCAGTGTCCCCTGTTATTTACATTTTGCAACAAAGCAATACTAATGTAAACTATGGACTAGTATTATTAATAATAATTTACCAGTATTGGCTCATCACTTGTAACAAAGATGCCATATAGGTGCATCATTTTAAATAACTACAAAGACATTCTATTGTTTGAGTGTATTTCTTTATTCCTTAGATAATGAGGATCCTGGCTATTCATAGGATCACCAGAGAAATGGATCACCAGAAATATTGTTTGAGTGTATTTCTTTATTCCTTAGATAATGAGGATCCTGGCTATTCATAGGATCACCATTTTGACAGGTGTGAGGAGATATCTCATTGTGGTTTTAGTTTGCATTTCTCTGGTGATTATTTTTTACCACTCTAAACAGTGCTATCATAGATATCCTGTATATTTATCCTTCTGTATCATGAATCTTACTTGTAAGAGGCTAATTTTCATATGAAAATGTCAGATGAAAGTATATGCATATTTTACTCAAGTACTGCCAGCTGTGTAATCATTCCCAGCTTTTCAAATGTAAACAACATCTTCCTTGAGGTACATATCTATTGAGATTTTGAAGCTCATTTAACGTGTTTAAATTGTGTACAATAGGGTGACAGGTTTGACTAATATTACTCTAAATACTGGGTTCTCCAGGGATGTAAATGACTATCAGATTGATAGATAAGAACAAGAATCCACATACTTGCTTCTAAAATTTGTTTAAATTTTTTTAATTCTTTAAATTACAGTTTACATTTAATATTATTTTGTATTAGTTTATGGTGTATAGCATAGTGGCCAGACAATCATAAACTTTGCAAGGTTTCCCCCCCAATATTTCTAATACCCACCTGGCACCATACATAGTTGTTACAGTATTATTGACTATATTCCCTATGCTGTACTTACATCCCCGTAACTATTTTGTAACTACCAATCTGTACTTCTCAATTCCTTCACCTTTTTCTGTCAGGCCCCCAAACCCTTCTGCTCTGGCAACCATCATCTGTTCTTTGTATCTATGAGTCTGTTTGTGTTTTATTTATCTGTTTATATTGTTCTTTAGATTCCACATATGAGTGAAATCATATGGTATTTATCTTTCTCTGACTGACTTATTTCACTTAGAATAATACCCTCTAGATTCAACCCATGCTGTCGCAAATGGTAAGATTTCATTCCTTTTTTATGGCCAAGTAATATTCCATTATATATGTGTACCACTGCTTTTTTATCCACTTGTCTATTGATGGGAACTTGGGTAGCTTTAATAGCATGGCTATTGTAAATAACGCTGCAATGAACACAAGGATGAATATAATCTTTCCAATTAGTGTTTTGGGTTTCTTCAGATACATACACAGAAGTGGAATAGGTGGGTCATAAGGCAGTTCCATTTTTAATTTTTTTGAGGAACCTCCATACTGTTTTCATAGCAGCTGCACCAATCTGCATTCCCAACATTTGTTGTTTTTTATTTATTGATGTTAGCCATTTTGACAGGTATGAGGAGATATCTCATTGTGGTTTTAGTTTGCATTTCTCTGGTGATTATTGATGTTGAGCATTTTTTCATATGTCTATTGGCCATTTGTTTGTCCTCTTTGGATAAGTGTCTATTTAGGTTCTTTGCCCATTTTCTAATTGGATTGTTTGTTTGTTTTGGTGGTGAATTGTATAAGTTCTTTATAAATTTTGGATATTATCAGATGTATTATTGGCGAATATATTCTCCCATTCAGTGGGTTGTCTTCTCATTTTGTTGATGGTTTCCTTTGCTGTGCAAAAACTTTTTAGTTTGATGTAGTCCCATTTGTTTATTTTTTCTTTTGTTTCCCTTGTATCCACATACTTTATTTGAATGTTGCAATATTTTTACTAGTAAGTTTTATAATAGTTCCTTTGAGTGCTAATAATCCTTGGCAGAATTATTCTCTGTGTTCTCTACTGACTGATCTGTAGACAGCTGGTCCAATTCAACTATCAAGCTCTACAAAACTAACCTAGCTGGGCATTTTACATTGTGTGCCCCATTATACTTACCCTCCTCATGTATTTGGAGTTATTGTGTAGGAAGATACTGGGAAGTCATGTACTTACTATGAAATCTGATACGATGTACTAAGGACTCTTATGTAGTCAACAGTTTGCCTATAGTATGTTGACTTCTTGACTATAAACTTGTTGACTGTGAGCACATATATGCATGGCACTGGAAAGTGGTGGAGTTAATGTTTCTGAATATACAGTTTCTGAATATGTATTTTAGTGGGCAAGAAAATCTAGAGACAAATCATTTTAACCAGAAAATTTTAGATGAAGAAACTCAATCTCAGACCAGCAAAAGGAATTGCTACAGATCACACAGTCTGTTATTGATAGGATCAGGACTAAAACAATGTCTTCTTAAATGAAAGTTCAGGCATCTTATTTCATCAAGCCACACTTCGTCTGTCAGTATTTAGGATTGGTTCAGTGTGAACTCAGCTATCCCACCTCCTCAGTTTATTCAGTTGGAAAAATAAAACTTCTGCCTTTCCTCAACCTTGCAGTATTAATTAGTAAAGAAACCATTACATTCAAATTATAATAGCTAATTTCTTTTTTCTTTTTTTAAATCCTTACCTGAGGATATTTTTCCATTGATTTTTAGGGAGAGTGGAAGAGAGAAAGAAAGACAGAGGGAAACATCTATATGAGAGAAACACATGGATTGGTTGCCTCCTGCACGAGCCTGGCCAGGGACCAGGGTGGGGAGGAGCCTGAAACCGAGGTATGTGCCCTTGACCAGAACTGAACTCAGGACCCTTTGGTCCGCAGGCTGACACTCTTTCCACTGAACCAAGCTGGCTAGGGCAGTGGTCGGCAAACTGCCGCCCCTTGAGTGTGGCTCTTCCACAAAATACCACGTGCGGGCGCGCACGTATAGTGCGATTAAAACTTCGTGGCCACACTCAAGGGGCCAAAGAGCCGCATGTGGCTCGTGAGCCACGGTTTGCCAACTACGGGGCTAGGGCAATTGCTAATTTCTTTGGTCACTTACCATGAGCCTGGAATCATGGTTAATTTTTTAGAAATAATATATTTTTAATTGTGGTAAAATACACATCACATGAAATTTATGATCTTAACCATTTTTAAGTGTACAGTTCTGTAGCATTAAGTATATTCACATTGTTGTGCAACCTATCTCCAGAACTTTTTTTGTTTTGAGAAACTAAAATTCCCTACCCATTAAACAACTCCCCATCACTTTCCCGAACCCCCAATAATCACTATTTTCTGTCTCTATGATATTGACTATCCTAGGTATTTATATAAGTAGAATCATAATATTTATCTTTTTGTGAATGGCTTATTTCACTTAGCATAATGTCCTCAATGTTGATCAATATTGTTGCATGTGTAAATATTTCTTCCTAAATGTGCTGCATTTTGTTTATTCATTCATCCATCAGTGGGCAGTTTGGCTATTGTAAATAATGTTACTATGAACACAGGTACACAAATATCTCTTCCAGACCTTGATTTCAATTATTTCAGGTTTATACCCAGGAATGGAATTGTTGGATCATATGGTAACTGTATTTTAGATTTTTTTGAGCAATCAGTAAGGACTGAGTGTAATGTGAGCATTTCATTTTCCTCTCTCTCCCTCTCTCCCTCTCTCTGTTGGGCTCCAATAGATATGAATAATCATAGTAATAAATCTTTGGGAAAAATCACAGTAAAATATTTACACAAGCAGTGAGTTTATAAATATAAAATTTGTTTGAAAGACTGTATATCAAATATGTTGTGTGTCCCTTGGAGACTGTGTTGGCAATAAAATCGTGGGTTGAATAGATTGTGAATGGGAGCCAGGGTGGCCAGTTGTATCCTCTTGGGAACTCATCAGGGGCCAGTTGACAAGTTTCCATGATAAAGATGGCAATATTGATCTGTTTAATATAAAAATCTGACCTTCCCTTCTGTTACCTGGATAATTCAGGGAAACAAGATATGTGTATTGTTTTTCTTTGAACATCTATACTATGAAAAGCTGAACAGAAATGATAAGATGTTAACTTTTCTGAAGAGAGATTTTTGTTGGAGCTGTGATGGAGAATGTTCCTTGGAGACAAGTGCCACCAGATTGCCAGGGGCAAGTTTGCAGTTAGTCAGCCCAGGAAGGGAAAGGCTAGGGTGAGAGAGAATGAGGCTGATAATGTGAACCTGTCTCTCCAGTCCTGATAGCCTAGGGCCAAACCATATCTCAGGCCTCGGTGGGTGAGTGACGTGGGACTCACAGCCATCAGTCTGGCTGGAGCCCTTTGGCCATTTTTATCACGGAGCTATACTTAGCAACCTGGAGCCTTTGTGTGGAAACAGGAAGTTTTTAAGGGCTGTAATGCTTATGATCTGGGTAACTGGGAAAGTTCATTACCGCTTTTTGCCTCAATTTCCTTTCAATAAATTGGAGGTAATCATACTACAAACCTGAAGAGGGTTTTGTAAGGATTTTAAAAGGTAATACGTGCAAAGGACACATACCTGGGACTCAGTAGCTGTTTTATTTATCATAATAAAAGTAGTATATTACTTAGATAGGATATTCCTCTGAAAGAAGAGAATCTAGAGTACCAACATGTTGACAGCAGCTAGCCACTCTTAATGACCTCATGGCTTCCTTATGTCTGCTCTCAACCCCCCAAGAGACCACCAGAACAAATCTGGTGATCAAGTAAGTTAAGTTAATCAGATGTGGTTGCAGGCAGGGAGAACAACTGGACAGTCTCTGAATTGTGTCAGGATGGAAAGTATGAGGGAGAAGACTTGTAGAGTTTGGGGGTTTGGGCTACAGTGATTTTTCAAGGCAAGGAATGAATTGGGACTGGGTCAAAGTTGTGACTAAATATCTCATGCTGAAAATGAGTTAGAGGAATTTGGAATATGCCAGTCTCTTTTCCTATATATATTCCATAATTAGCATCATGTCTGAAGGTAATGAGCATGTCATGTTGATCCATTTATTTTTTAAATTTGATTTTCCTTTTCATTACCTAAATAATTCAGGAATATAAGCTTTGTGTATTGTTTCCTCTGAATCCTTATACTATGAATACCTGAGCAGAAATGATAAAATTATAATTGTTTTCAATTTCGAATTAATGGAAGATACTGAGAAAATTAGTAATGGAGTCAAATGAGAAATTCCTAAGCTCATTGAACTATTAGAGCATGCAATATAGAAAAAAATATATATATATGATAGGTTCATCGATTAGAAAATAGGCATTAAATGTGAATTTGGTAGACTCTCAACTACATTATGAGGAGAACAATTTGCTAAAATCTTTCATTGACATGTGCTTTTTATTATAATGATATTTTCATATATAATATAAATTACTCAATAAATATTATAATATGTTAGAAACACACCATTAAATTAAGAACAAAAGCCTTAATCTTTTAAGAATGTTCTATACAGAATAGAAGACAGATTAGACTGAATTACTGAAATCTGGAAATCTGAAAGATCCAATGAATAGCTCTCTAGTTTTGCTGATTTATTTTATCAGGCTTTATTTCGTAAGACAATAGTATATAAACCAAATTTCTCACTGAAATTTTTCAGTAGTTATGCTCTTGTTGAAATATGTTGCAACCTTACTTAGATTGCTTTACTTGAATTTCATTTCACAGAATTCCCCATTCATGCTTGTTGAGACTACAGGTGCTTCTCAGAAACCTAGATTATTTTCTTGGAAGTGATTATAATTCAAATATCACAGTAATTAATTTCTACAACTGCTCCTGTGACTTCTACTTATATAGTGTGTCAATACCTAATATTTTCATTGTTGTTATTGAAGTTCTGAGATAGCTATTTGAGGTGAAAATGTTGATCTCTTTAATCAGGATGCTTCTCAAATATTTGATGATTATCATTAAAAAGTCTGAAACCAAAATAATATGTAACTCACTGGACTGGTGTGGCTCAGTGGTTGAGCATTGACTCATGAACCAAGAGGTTGTTGGTTTGATTCCTGATCAGGGCACATGCCTGAGTTGTGGCCTCCAACCCCAGTGGAGGTTGTGCAGGAGGCCGATCAATGATGTTTCTCTTTCATTATAGATGTTTCTCTCTCTTTATCCCTCTCCTTTCTCTCTCTAAAAATCAATGAAGAAAAAAATGAAAATAAATAATTTATAATTCGAAGGATACACACTGAATACCTGACAGGCATAGAGATTCAAGTAGGGAAACACTCCGCCTAGAAGGGAAGGAGCCCTTACATTAAGTCTTGTAGTCAAAGCATGTCCATATGAATGTAATATAATAGCAAATAGTTTTTCTCAGGGAAATTATGATCCCAAAATGTGCTAGGTCCTCTCATAAACATTATTTTTTATCAATTTGAAATATGAGGAAATAGCCTCATAAAGGTGACTAGCTTGCCCAAGATTACACCACTATTACATGACAGAATACAGTTTCAATTATATTCTGACAGCCCAAAGCCATTTTTTTCTATTATGTCATACTCCATTTTCTCAAAACTTTATTCTGTGAATCCTAAAATTTGTACTCTAAGAGCAAAGGCTGCTACCCATGTTGCAGGTCTGAGCCATGCAGGTAAGAAAGTCAGCCTAGGGCTGATTTACGGTCTGTCCAAGAGGGCTGCCTGTGGGAGCAGGAAGTTCTCTGCAGAAAACAAGCAAACAAGAAGCCAGGAACTCTGCTTCTGGATGCAGAGATGTGCTTGTCCCTGACAAGGATGGAGCTGTGACAGCTAGACCCCAGTAACAATGGGGCTGAGGATGAATGGTCTATAATGAACTCATGGAAGCTTCCCAAGAGAGAAGAAATCTGTTTTAAACATTAACCAAACCCAGAGGACACCTTTGCTGGATAGCTACGGTGTACAAATTAAAAATAAATTTCCTGCCCTAACCAGTTTGGCTCAGTGGATAGAGCCTCTGCCTGCAGACTGAAGGGTCCCAGGTTCAATTCTGAGCAAGGGCACATGCCCAGGTTGCAGGCTCGATCCCTAGTAGAGGGTGTGCAGGAGGCAGCCAATCAGAGATTCCCTCTCATCATTGATGTTTCTATCTCTCTCTCCCTCTCCCTTCCTCTCTGAAATCAATAAAAATATATAAAAATAAATAAAATAAAAATAAAAATTTCCCTCTGAGAATGGTAGAATAATGCCTTTCCAAAATGTCCCCATCCTAATCCCCAAAGCCTTCTGAATGTTACCTTCCGTGACAAAAGGGACTTTGCCACTGTAAGGATTTGGAGATAGAAAGAGGGTCCTGGGTTAGCCAAGTGGGGCCAATGTAATCACAAGGGACCTACAAGTGGGAGGCAGGTCAGAGACACGCAAAGGAGGCAGGACGACAGAGCGGAAGTTGGGATAGTGGACTTTGGGGATGGAGGAAGGAGCTGTGAGCCAATAAACACAGGAGACTTACCTTATTCTGATCACAGCCCTTAACAACACATTGGCTTTGGACATCTGACCTCTAAAACTGTATGAAAACAAATTTGTGGAAGTGTTGTTGCTTTAACTAACTTTGTCCTAATTTGTTACTGCAGCCATAGGAAATTGTTACTACTTTCTGAACCTTCCCTTCTTCAATACTGAAGTGCCAGTGGGGAAATTTAGTGAGTGGAGGAGAAGGAACATAATTCTAGCTGGGAAATAGGCAGAACAATACAGATGGAGGAGCCCATGGTCCCTTCGTCCAGCTGCTGGTGTCCAGCCAACGAAGGGCAGGCTGACCTGACCCGGCGAAGGAAAGACTGAACCTATTCAGAAGTGACAGCCCAAAGGACATTTTGTTACCTGTGAGTTATGAGACTTGTATTGGACTGGAGCTAAGGGATAGGGATGACCAAAATGGTATGAGGAATAGAGAAAGTAACTTTTATTATATCCTATGAGTCCCACTTTTCCAAAACTATAGCACCCTGTAAGAATAAGACTCACTGTATATGGGTGACTGTTCCATTCCTATTCATTCTACAGGCTTGGGCTTCCTCCAACCACTCCTGTGATCCTGGCTCCTGCTGTCTTTGCAATTGTCCCTTTTGTTCACTACACTGTTCCAGTGAGATTCTCAGCGCAGACATTCTCAGATCTCCACACTCAGCGCTCCCTACCTCGTGTGTTATCAGCCTCTAAAAATTCCTCGTTTATACAAGTTATTGTAGCCTTGTGATGATTGGCAAAGTATACTTTTCAAAATGTTGAAAACATACTTGTCATACACATAGATGGTGAGCCTACATAAAAGTTTTATGTGGCTCGTTAATGAGGGAACCAGTAGGATGCAAAATAGGAACTTTATATTGTCAGTGAAGAATGATGCTGAAACAAGATGGCTGAATTGGACGCACATTCGGTCATGTTCTACAGAGCGATAAAACTGCAATTTTAGAAGTCACCCACTCTGACAGGAGAAAAACAAGTCATTGCACCTTATCAGTTTTTTGCAACTTAAATTCTATATTTCAGAGTGGTAAAATGCCGGGGCTCTAATCAATGTTGACTAGTACAGCGGAAATTCCACTTCTGAGGGAGTCAGGCGTGCCAGGTAGATAATGCTTTGGCATAATAGGAAAAGGTTGCACAACCACCTCGCTGACCTATTTCCAAGTTGAGAATCATTCTCTGTAACATTGTAAACAACCGATTACAGTATCTAAAAATTTAAAACTACTAAATAATGAAACTAAACGCAGCAAATTTATTAAATCAATGTGAACTTCTAGTTTCAAACAGGTTTTCATTACTTAATCCTGTGCTGGACTGTGCTACATCCACTCCGCTAAGCTAGGATTGGTGTTTTCCCTCTCTGTATGGTCCTAGCTGTGGAGATGGGAGTTCATAGCAGCCATGGTTCTCAGAAGGACACAGGGATCAGTTACAGTGACGTTCCTTCACAGCGGCACCTAGGGGATCGCCTCCCCCACCTCCCTGCTCTCTGGTCAGCTTGCTTTCCCAACAGGGGCCGAGTTGAACACAGCTGACCCAGGCCCATGAGCAGGTGTCTGGCCATGGCTACACAGAGGTAGTAGCTCCTGTAGACATCGCCATGGCACCCCTAGGCATCCTCTTACTTGCTTGTCTGGATGTGCTTATCTGTATTTACCTTCAGGCTCTGCTTTTCCATTCTTGCCAGGGTTTTAGGCAGAGGAACTGGCTCATGACTCTGCCTGATCCCCACTCTCTGTTCCTGAGCTTCACGTGGCCAGCCTCTCCCACGTTTCTGTAAGGTCTAATGTCTATGAGACATCCTAAGCCCCAAACACTCAGAGTGACTCGCTTCCCTGACGGATGCATTCCTGTTATTTTAGAACCGGGCTCTCTAATTTCAGCCTCTCACATGAGATATTTCCAACCTCATTCTGACAGTCCATCCACCAAAATGATGATAATGATGCTATTAATGATGATGATGATGGTGATGATAATAATAATAGGTAACACAACTATTATTTATGAGGGGCCTGTCATTATTTACTGCTAAATGCTCAGGTGTTTCTCAGCCTCTTTAAGACTGTGTCCTTTGTCTCTCAAAAGAATATTGTCCTGTCTTTTAGAATGTTAAAAGCATTCTTCTTAATCCTGAGGCCTTTTTGGTATGAAAGGATCACAGAGAATTCTAGAGGTGGAGTTAGAGGAATGATGTCCATAGGTAGACTGATCGGGAGCTTGTTTTATTTATATGGCAGAGTGTCCCTAATTCAAAATCATTATCAGTTCTCTCAGATGTTAGGAACTAATGTTAAAAAGAATCATGCACACACAACTTTTTGGCGCCCAAATATGCTGTATATTGCTATATCAGAATTTACTGGGAATTTGTCATATGTCAGATACTTTGCAAAGATCTCTCTATCTATATCTATATCTATATCTATATCTATATCTATATCTATATCATAATCCTGCCAGCAACTACAAAATGTAGGAACTAGAAGCTTCTTTATGTAGGTGAGGAAACTGAGATTGAGAAAAGTGACTTGCCCAAATCACACGTTGTATACGTAATTATAATGGAGACTGCTAATTATCATTCTGCATCCATTTTCTCCTGCAACTAGACCCTGAGTCTTAGCTAAACAGATATTCCTATTGTCCTTTACAACTAGCTACTGCTGTTTTGGTCAATGAGGTCAAAGTAGAAGTGGTGGAAAGTGGCCCTAGAAGGAGGCCTTTCTTATTTTCTTTCCTGATTGCCGTAGTGCAGATGTAATGGCTAGATTTTCAGCAGCCACCTTGGGCCATGAGGTGACTTTGGAACACAGTGGAGCAATATGCCATATTAATCTTGACCCTTGGTACTGGAACACCTCAGCTGCCTGCCTCTGAACTTTTACCTGAATGAAAGAATACATGTCCATCCTAGTAAGCCACTGTTATTTGTTTGTTTAAGTGGAAACTAAACCTAATCTCAATTAATGCAGTAATATAACCATTTTGTGTGCACACACACATGAAAATAAAACTGAATAACCATACCAGTACCACCATTTATCCTGATATTTCCTTGCCTCTTTTGGAAGACAGAAAACTAGACATACATCTCTGTTACAGATTTCCCACCTACAGGCTGAGAACGTGCATGTACCAGGAGTCCTTGAAAAGGCATCTCTCCATCATGACCTCTCATCAGTACCACCATTGACTCTGACAATTCTTTCCCCTTCTGGTTGACTATACATTAGAAATATTTCTCTGTTATTGATTTCCAAGCTCAAAACCTTGGAACTTAATTTGTCAGGCATCCTTGAAAATGCCATTTCTCTGTCAACAGCCTCCCACTGGAGCTCTAAGAATGGAGAGCTATTGCTAAACTGTAACTGATTTTTTTTTCCTGTAACAGCACATTGGTGAAAAGTGCATTATTCGGGGTCTTGAAAATTAAAAAGACTTAAATTCTAAAGTGACATTCAATTGTAAAATTGGGCTGGATTCCTTTTTACAAACCTTAAGAGCATAGCCCTAATTTACTTCAAAATATATTTTGACTGAATCGGGGCGTTTTCTGCCCTTCCTTTACACCTGTGAGAGCTGCATCACTTGCCTTTGGCCTGTCAGCAGAGTACACAGGTTATATGATGAAAAAAATTTTTCTTAAAGTTATGAAAATCAAAGAAGAATGCTAAAAAAATAAAACTCACAAATGGGCATATGCAAAAATGCAGGCACTACCTACTTAAGCTCAAACAGTTTTCCTAGCTCTTATCATTCTTGGGGCCAAATTTCCAAAACTGCTGATATTTGTTGTGAATCACAATTTCAACTTGGAAGGTGGTGGGCCTTTAATTCACCAATTCCATTGATTTCTGCTGGGCACTAGGACTTTAACAAGCCTTGCGAGTTATGTACATAATTTATGGCCTAAGCACATAGACCTGGACAAGGGGAGATGCATCAACTCTGTTCTAAGAGTTGGTTTGAGATGGAGAAAACCTCTGATGCTTGGGATTTTAAGGTTCAGTGAGACAATCGCTCTATAGATGAGCTCTCCCTGGACTTCCAGATGCCAACATTTCACTGTCGGGGCTTCATTCGGGCATGAGATGAGTGTGTCTCTTGTTTAAATGTAAACACTTTTGAAGTGAATAACATGTTCAGTTCATCAGTTCTGCTCTAAGTGTGTACAGTGGGGCCTTGACTTACGAGTGTCCCGACTAACGAGTTTTTTGAGATACCAGCTGTCTCTCGGCCGATTTTTTGCATTGAGTTGATAGAGTAATTTGAGTTAAGGAGCTCCTTAACAAGCTCGGTCTCGGAACAAATTAAACTCGTAAGTTAAGGCCCCCCTGTCTATGGAGAGTAGACTGTAAAAGACTGAGGGACACTGGACTAGCACAGGGTCTCAGAGATCCGTGGGCAGGCAAGCTCCTGTACCACCCTCAGGGTCACCAGGAGCAGAAGGAAGGCATTCTGTACCTTTAGGCGGAGGTGGGGGGGTGGGGGGGGTGGGGAAACAGAACAGTGAGTCAAATGCAAGAAGAGGAGTCCATGGGGTCTGAGGCTTGTTCCTCCGTCTGATTTCCGTACTGTTTTCCGGTGGCAAAGCTGACACTTAACCTCTCTGCTGGGGTCCAACCCCAGCAGGTCCAGGGATCCCAAAGGAGTGGACGGAGTTGGCGAATGAATGACACGGAGACAGCCTTCAGTTGATCAGCAGCCTAGCCAGGATCTCTAGCCAAGTTCTGGTTAGGATCTCCAGAGAAGTTCTGGTTTTAGGTTCTCTTGCCATGTTCTCTCGCTAGGTTCTCCAGCCAGGTTCTCCAGATTCTCCAGGTTCTTCAGCCAGGTTCAGTTGCCAGGTTCTCCAGCCAGGTTCTATCCAGGTTCTTTTGCCATGTTCTGTCTAGGTTCTCCAGCGAAGTTCTGTAGCCAGGTTCTGTCCAGGATCTTTTGCCATGTTCTCTCGATAAGTTCTCTCTCTAGGTTCTTCAGCCAGGTTCTCTTGCTAGGTTCTGTGTCCAGTTGGCTTGTTACATCTGTATTTATACCAGTTGATTTTAATCCTGTCAATTTCTATTCCAAAGGTTAGGGTGTTTCTTATCTCCATTCCAGGGAATAAAGATTATGTAGCTTAAGCGTGATTGTTCTTAGTTAAAGTGATTAACTACCCGCCTGGCACTTAGTGAAGGGGTTTTATTCCCTCCCTAACTTCAGGGGAAAATCCCTACCTGGGGAAACAACCTTTCTCGGAGAGGTGACCTTGGTTAAAACACACAGCGCCAAGAAGGGGAGTAAACATATTAAGAACAGTATGCCATACACGCCAGGTCCCTTGAAACATATGCTGTGCAGATGTTTCTTCCCTGCAGCAACTGTGTCAAGCAGCAAGGATGGACCGGCTCCCGGCACCTCTCCAATCAATTTACTTCTCAGAATACTCTATTGATGTGGAGGGAAATGCTGTTGAATCCAGTTGAAAACTGAAAAATGACTCAGTCAAATGAATATCTTATTTGTGATGTCAAAGTGGTCCTACCGATATTTCTGTGAATTTACCCAATTGAGCAACCTTTTTGGCATCACTGGAACTAAGCCAGAGAAGGAAAACCTGTGGTTGCTGGTGCCCGCTCTGGGTGGGCAATGATCAGCTGAGGAAATCATCCCACAGGGAATCTCATTCTGGTTTATTTGCCCCATTTACTACACAGGGATTCCCCATCTTTTTGTTGTGGCAGCCCGCCCTGCTTTTTTTCTAAAAAGAGCCAAGGTTTCCAACATCTGCGAACCCATGTCCATTGCATCAGGGACAAATCCGACGTCACGTTTCTGCTTGCACTTCCCAGGCCCCCTTTCAAAAACTTGAGTCTGCAACAGGGAAGAAGCACATAATCGAATGAACATCATCCCACTGCCAATTTAAACTACTCGGATCTATTTAGAACTGAATAAGATAGAGGAAACATCAAAATAAACTCATTAGAACTTGGCAAACACTGACCCCACTGGGAGTGCTCTGTCCAACCCTGAGTCCCTGCCCTGAGTACAGGTTCTGAAAGGTCCAATGAAGACCAATTTCAAGGTCTGTAAGTATTTGGGCTGTTCAGATGGAAAGTGGAGTTAATTGCCAGTAGTTTCCCTTTTGTTCTTACTATTCTTCTCTCCCCCCCCCCCCCCACCCCTTATTAAAACAAGGATCCATTGGGTTGGGTTTTTTTTGGAGATATAGACCCTCTTTCTCCAGCCCCTTCCCTGTGAAATCAAATAACTGTGTTACTGCACATTTGACTTAATATAGCTGCTGCTTTTAATGTGGTCATCCTTGCAAATGCAAATTGAGTTAAGGCAGCCTGTCTGAAAAGGAGACTCCAAAATAATGAGTAACAAATGCACTATGAAGGCAGCACCCAACAGCCCCGTGGAGTGCACTTGTCCTCATTCGGAATGGTCTGTTTTTGTTCACATATAACTGGGGGACCCATCAGGGCTACAACGAAGGTTGAGCTGCCAGGAATTCTTTCATTTCCCTGAGACTGCCGTCTAGATGCTAGTGTCTTCATTAGGAGAGTACTAAATGGCCTCTTCCTAGAGTCAGCTCCTCTTTAAGATCATTTAAAGGTTTCCCATATTGCCAGGGATTTAAGCCAAAGTATACTGAGAAACATAACACAAGCATTTCTGAGTGATTGTTTTATTCATTTTTCTGTATAAAATAATCCTCTTGTTGTATTAACAACCCTAATATAGAGGGTGACAATGCACTGAATACAGCTCTGATTTTTAGGAAAGAAACTATGTTCTGCTTTTAACTAGTATGATTTTACTCACATGAAATGGTTTCACAAATACCTTTCAAACTAGGTTTGTAGGCTCAGTTGTCATATGCATTTTAGAAAACATATATTCCTAGACAAGAGGGAAAAGAAACATATGTTCCTTCATTTCTTTAAACGTATATGTATATCACTTCTCAGCTTAAATTTGTGGAAAGATTTCTCTGCTCTCTAATATCAGAGATAAAGCATTTGAAAAAGCAAAGAAAGTTGTTTGTAAAGGAAGATTACAGGGATCCAGATGTTAGAAGACTGGCTTACCGAATACAGATAAAACAGGTACTTTAGTGTAAAACTTTAAAATTTTAAACATATTACTGAATTCAGACTTTACTCATAGTGGAAAACAACAGTTTTCTCATTTGAATATCATACCCACAGTGTCTTCATATCAGCAGGTACTGCACTGCAAAATTCAGGAGCAGAGCTGTGTTAGGGGGTCAGAGTTTTCAACTTTTTTTGGAAGACTAGAATTCTATTGGAAGCCTGCCTTGTTGTTGCTGCTTTTTTTTGTTTTGTTCTTTGCCCTTATCTCAGAATGCAGATGCAGAGTGATGGTTCTCTTTGTTTATTGGAAGTAAAGTTCCCACTTATCCATAATGGCACCAGGGCAAGGTATCATTGTTTTCACAATCTGATACACTCAATCTGGTACAACAGAAATATTTTATTCTAGAGGCCTGATGCATGATATTCGTGCAAAGGGCTCAGACCTCACAGCCCGGGCTTTGTCTAATTAGCATATTATGCTTTTATTATTATAGATAACCCAGGCCTTAAAGTGGCACACATCCTTCCATTGGCTAGCCCAGACCTAACTGACTGCAAGGGAGGATGGAATTTGTAGTCTACCTGTTTATCCAGAAAGAAAAATAAATTGCTTTGGTACATATCTGACTAGTCTCTGCCAAAAAAGTTAATTGCAACACAGTTTCCTTCTTCTAAGACATATGCATTTAATAATGTTGTATAAAATAACCTAAATTTCCAGGAACAAAGACAAACTTGTAGTCAAATGAAAGGACTAAAATTGTTCACCACCAACTATGTGCTGTGTGTTGCTGCCATTTTGAATGTTCCCACCCATGCTCACCTCCTTTAATACTGACTGTATTCAGAAGATGAAGTATCCTATATAATAAAAGAGAAACATGTAAATTGACCATCCCTCTGCCACACTCACCAGCCAATCAGGAGTGAGTATGCAAATTAACCTGACAAAGATGGTGGGTTAATTTTCATACACAGGCGCCAGGCGGAGAGCAGAGCGGGAGAATCAGCAGCTTGGGACATGGCTCCCTCGGTCGCTCCCCCCAAGCCGCCAGGTGGAGAGCAAAGTGGGAGAGCCAGCGGAGAGTGGAGAACCTTGGGGAACTTGGCTCCACAATATGCCAGACGGAGAGCAGAGAGGGAGAGCTGGCGGCTTGGAGGACTTGGCAGAGTGGGAGGCCATAGGACGGAGACAGAGCAAGAAGGGAAAACCAAGAGCACAGGGAGCACCAGGAATTCTGGGAATAGTAGTTCTGGTGGCAGCCCTAGGCCCGAACTAGAAGCACAGAGCGCAGGGAACACCAGGAATGCTGGGAATCGTAGTTCTGGTGGCAGACAGATCTCCTAGACACTAGAGCAGCTGTGGGCAAACTACGGCCCACGGGCCAGATCCGGCCCGTTTGAAATGAATAAAACTAAAAAAAAAAAGACCATACCCTTTTATGTAATGATGTTTACTTTGAATTTATATTAGTTCACACAAACACTCCATGCATGCTTTTGTTCCGGCCCTCCGGTCCAGTTTAAGAACCCATTGTGGCCCTCGAGTCAAAAAGTTTGCCCACCCCTGCACTAGAGCAAAGTGAGCCTGGAGCAAGTTACTGTTGTGGAGGGGGATGGAGGGAAAGCAAAGATGAGAGACATAAGTAAAATCAGAGTATCTAGGAAAAATTAAAGGGAAGATATCCTAAAACTTTCAGGAAATCTCCACCAATGAAGCAAAGAAAAAAAAATGCCTCTATTATTCTGTGTGTAACAAACCAAACTGGGTTGGGGTCTCAGACAATTCGCTCATATGATTGCAAAGACAGACAGAAACTCCCGGATTGGAGAGGGCTCCCCTGAAGGCTCCCAGATTGGAAAGGGTGCAGGTCAGACTGAGGGACCCCCACACACCTCAGTCACAAATGTCATGCACCGGGCCTCTAGTATCCTATATAATAAAAGCCCTAAGGGCATAATGCCTGGAAAGATGACCAGGGGCCAGACGCTGAACCCAGGAGGAGGGGAGCACAGTGAGGCCTGGAGGCACATGCTATGGTCTAGGGATCCCAGGAACTGCAAGCCCAGAGCTTGCTTTCCAATAAAAAAAATAAATTTAAAAACAAAACAAAATGGCCGATGCTGCCTCCCTGGGAAGAACAGCTCCAGGAGGGAAAGGCCTCCCCAGGCCCTGCCTGGCCTGGCTGATGCCCCATGGGCTTGCAGGGACTCACCGGTGAGGTGCAGCTACTTCCAGCTACTGGCTTCCTGCCAGCTCTGGCTTCCAGCTTCTGGCTTTCTACCCAAACCTTCCTAGACTACGTGCGCTTGGGGACATGGCTTCATACTCCTCTCCCCCAGCCAATAGCACCGCAGCACAGCCAGAGTATGGCAGGGCACAGCAGCAGCACAGGCTGGGCATTGGTTTGGCTGTGTGACTGACATCCAAGTGCAGTTACACTGCATGTTTACATTTGTAGGGAAGCAGGGCAGCCCGCTCCTGCCTCCTGCTTCACCTTCTAGGCTAAGAAAGGCCTGCTGATCTCCATGTTTCTTCTCCCGTCCAGAATCTAAACCCCTTGGGGATGAATGATCCCAGCAATGGCCTCAACACATGCTCGGTGTCACTGTCACAGACATTCTCAGTCATTAAGCCCGTTCCTCAGTCCGCAGTGCCCTGCTCCACCCACTGCCACTCCTCACCTGTCACCCCCTGAGGACCACCTTATGTTATCCTATCTGAAATGTGAGCAAGATCTCAAATTCCCCCCTGTCAATAGCTCCCTTGCCCTACCTTTCTTCCTCTAAAAACCTTACATTTTAAAAATATACATTTGATTGATTTCAGAGAGGGAAATAGAGATGGAAACATCAATGATGATAGAGAATCATTGATTGGCTACCTCCTGCCATTCCAAACTGGGGATCAAAACCTTCCCTGGCCTCTCCCTCGACCCCTCCCCCGGCCAGCAGCCCCCCTGGTTATGGTGCAGCACTGAGGAAAGGAGGGAGGGAGGCAGGGAACCGTGGGGTAGTGGGGCACTGAGGGCAGCGTTAGCCTCTGGCACCTGTTCTTCCACACCTGGCCCAGCCACAGTCACCTCCTCTCCCAACCCCGCCGGGGCCTTCAGGCTCCAATCAGCCTGGCCCTGATCGGCCCTGATCGCCTGCCAGGCCTAGGAACCCCACCCGTGCATGAATTTTGTGCACTGGGCCTCTAGTAGTCAATAAAAGGACATCTGGCTGTCCTTAATGTCTAAATGATTAAAGTTTTATGCATCTATATCAGCCCCTTGGGTGTTTACTTTGAAACAGGTTTAAGTACAGTTCACTCTCACAGAAAGCCATACCGACTTCATGCATGAATTATCCTGGTCTAATGGGAAGAGTGTTAAACGAAGTCAGCAGCCCTGCTTAATAGCGCTTTTTTAGTCCAGCTCTGCCATATCTTGCTGTAAATATCTCTGAAGACTCGGGACTCATTTTCTCCATCTGTCACACAGAGATGATCCTAGGGTAGAACAGGTCCTTACAATTCTCTAGGCTCTGTGGGGTGACAGACGTCAATGCGGCTAACTCCTTCAGTGACTCAAAAACGTAACAAAATGTGGACAAAAAACCGTTGCCTTGGGATCTGGTGTTTCACAAGCCCTAGATGCCCATCTATTGAAGTGCTGTTCCAACCCGTGAATAATCCCATCCCGGAGGCTTGGTGTCAGTGCTTAGGCATCTGCACTGTAAATGCTTCACAGACCTTTGCAACTGCCCCTCCCGTGGAAACATGGATCTGCTTTTGCTCCGAAATGAACTGTATGCACCCCGCTATCCAAGATCATCCACTAGACCAGAACAGGGAAGGAAAATCTGCAACCACAATGTGCATTTAATTTTTATGTAAAAGTGAGAACAAAATCAAGCTCAGCTAATCCTATATAATAGAAGGCTAATATGCAAATCGACGGAGCAATGGAATAACTGGTCGCTATGACATGCACTGACCACCAGGGGGTGGGTGCTCAACGCAGGAGCTGCCCCCTGGTGGTCAGTGTACTCCCATAGGGGGAGCACCGCTCAGCCAGAAGTCGGGCTCATGGATGGCAAGTGCAGTGGCAGTGGCGAGAGCCTCTCCCACCTGCAAGGCAGTGATAAGGGGGAGTGGGCCTAAGTCGTCAGCCAGACATCCCCCAAGGGCTCCCAGACTGCAAGAGGGCACAGGCTGGGCTAAGGAACCCTCCTGAGTGCACGAATTTTGTGCACCGGGCCTCTAGTATTGAAATAAAGCTTGGTGCCATCACTCAGACCTCTGTAACATAAAGGAGAGAATTATCCTGAGGGAAAAGGATGGGTCCCACAGCTTTGAGGATTAGCCAGCTAAGTGGATTAGCACATTATCCTATGTAGTTTTAATTACTGTAGGTCTTATTTTTAGAAATTGGAAAATACCTATAAAAAAACTGGAAGAATTATATTAACAGAATACTGTGCATGTAAACACAATGAGCAACCAGAAATGGCAGCGCTGACTTCTGACTGCATTAGCCCCAGTGGGAGGAAGGGTGAAGAAGGAATGATCTTATAAACTGACAGTAGTATGTTACCAGGATATATTTATGGAAAAAAATAATAATAAAGAATCTTCTATCTCTTTATTGCGAAGAAAATATTTTTTAAATGTATGAAGTAATTGCTTTTCTAAAGAAATCTCAGATGTGGAAATGGATGTTTGGAGGAATTTTCTTTATTACCTGATTTGATGCAGAAAGCAATGTGAAATGTATAAAAACTCTGAAAAAAATCACCTGGATATAAAGTATTCTGACTGTTTAATTTTTTTCCAAATGAGGAGTTTTAGTGGCTTTTGAATTCACTTATTAAAATTGTAAAAATAATTCAGTTATTTTGTATGAATAACCAATTGACCTTGAGGACTATATAAATTTACTAATAAAATCACCAGATAAATCCTTTTATAGAATTTTTGACTGAGACTTAAAAACAATACTATCCTAAATTAGTAAGTACAACCACAACGCATTCATTTTGTTTGGTTTTTCATTCATTTGTGGAAACCTTCCCTGGCTATGATAGCCAGTAGTAATAAGTTCACAAAGATTTACATAGAATTTTTTTTTTAATTGACTTCTATTTAATTGCATTCCTTCATGCTCCAAAATGCCAGTCTGTCTGCAAATAACTAAAATTAAAATTTGATTTTTAAATTATTTTCTTAGACAATTTTTAGTTTAAATATAAAATTTACATAATGTATTAAAACAGAAATACATACACAAATTATAAATTACTGAAAATACATATACTTATTTTAGGAACATACTCAGTAGGTACATGTTTAAATATTTTTTACTGATAAAAAGAAATAATAAAAATCCTAGGTACACAACCTGAGGATACAATGAAGGGTATTCTAGCTTCCATAAGAAATGAGCTTCAATATAATTAAATATCACTGACTTCCATGTCTCCTCTTGGTCTCTAAAAATCTTGCTTCAACTGCTCCTATCATGCAAATTTATCCTATTTGCTTTATAGAGATAATAAAGTAATATACAACTAGAATTTCTATAATGTTCCCATTCAAACCATTGGTCCTCTCAAGGAAACCATAAACAAAATCCATAAAAATCAAGTATGGTGCCTGATTAAATCAGTTATAAGTTATGCAAATATTAGAGGCCTGGTGCATGAAATTCATATACTGGTGGGGGAGAGGGGGCGCTCAGCCCAGCCTGCACCTTCTCGCAGTCTGGGACCCCTCACTTCTTACTGCCCACGTGCTCGCTGCTCCTTACTGCTCGGCTCGCTGCTCCTTAGTGCTGCCACAGAGGTGGGAGAGGCTGCCAGCCGTGAGCCCCGCCTTTTGGCTGAGTGGCACTCCCCCTGTGGGAGCGCACTGACCACCAGAGGGCAGCTCCTGCGTTGAGCATCTGCCCCCTGGTGGTCACACGTATCATAGCAACCGGTTGTTCTGGTCATTCTGCCATAATGGTCGCTTAGGTTTTTATTATATAGATTTTTTTCTTAGCTCTATTTACTATTATCTAACTGTAGACAAGCCATTCACCTTCTCTCCGGTTCAGTTTCTTCACATGCAAATTGAGGATATCTTCTCTGTGTCACAGGGGGTACTGAGGGGACCAGATAATATTCACATGCTCTATATAAGCTAAAATAACATATTTTATATCATTTAATATAGGATAGTATTGCTTTCTTTATATAACCCATGTACCAAGTTCAGACATGAGATTGTAGACTATAAAGAATAGGTATATATATATATATATATATATATATATATAAATATAAGGATTAGAATACTCAATCACTGAAGCATAGATTGGAAAGGCAGACAGGAAGTTGATTTCTGATGGATTAAGCTCAAGTCATGTACAAACCTATGAAAGAAAACATTCTGCAATAGTAGTTCAGTTCATATTTTTTTCTATTTAAGTCCTAGATGAAGTTGACATTTGCAAGTAATCAGGTTATTTGTTGTACAAACACTCGCCTAGAAAATCGATAACAATTCAAAGCCGATGTACTCATCAGCTGTTCTTTTTGGAATAGGTCACTGCCCTAGGCTATAATCATTATATCTAGCTATGTTTTTGAAAACAATAACAAAGGCTTTCTTTGAATTATTTAGCTTTGCAATGAGAGATGTAACTTCTCTGAATGTTGCATTTGACAAACATGTGCCTCACTGAATCTGGATCCCTGAAAGTTTCGCAGGTTCATTTGAGTTCATCTATCATATAACTCTAGTAAAATTCATGATCAGTTTATAAATCTTATCATTTTTCCCAATTTTATAGAACACAAAAGAGCTTCGTTGGACAACTATCTCGGGGTTATAAAGGTTTACCTAACCATGCCTGGGTTGCTCAGGTGGTTGGAGCGCTGTCCAGTACACCAAAAGGCTTTGGGTTTGCTTCCCAATCAAAGCACATACCTACCCTAGGTTTCAGGATCAATCCCCAGTCAGGGCGTCTGCGGGAGGCAACCAATAGCTTTTTCTCACACTGATGTTCCCCACTTTCCACCTCTCTCCCCCTTCCTTTCTCTCTAAAAATCAATAAAAACGTATCTTCTTGGTTGAGGATTCAAAAAAAAAAGTTGACTTAATGCTGACCATAAAAGGAGAAATAAAGCACACTTGCTTAAAGGAGGTCTTTTTCTTTAAAGTGTCAGATAGTAAATATTTTCAGCCCTATGGGTCATATGGTCTTTGCTGCAAAGACTCAGCTCTAACACTACAGTGTAAAAACATTTATAGACAATACACGAACAAAGGGGCAATGCTGCGTTCCAATAAAACTTTATTTAAAAAGAGACCATGGGCCAGATTTAGCCTGCAGAGCAGTTTTCCGATTCTGATCTAATGATTACTTGAGGCCTATACCAGGCATTAAATGAATGACTTTTATAGATTGTTTTATTCTCTTGTGACAATTAGCACCTGCCTATTTTAAAACTAACTCATTCATATTTTAACCAGTGCCTCCTATACCTGCTCTTCTTATACTTATTAAATATTTTTACAGGGAGGTTTGTGGCTTATTCTTCATGATACTCCCACTTACTTGAATTAGCTTATTAACCAGGCTATTTGCTTTTAATTAGAAAGCATGTTGCTGAGTGGAGTAAAAACTGGTGATGCCACTTTTTATAGTTCAAACTCAAAAGAAAAATGGTATGAACAAAAAGAAAAGATGCAGACATAGGCGAAGTCCTGGGTCATGAGTGATACCTAACAATAGGTAATGATTTTTTAAAACGTACTAAAGAAACAATGGGCCCAATAAAGAAAATTAACCCCCAGATCTGTTCATGGGACAGTCATATTGAAAATGACCTACTGGATATTACATCAGCTTTCAAATGTGATCATTTTTCAATATAGTACTCTTCAAACATTTTCATTTTTCAATGCAGTACTCATCTTCAAAATTTTTCAAATAATATTAGGGAAAAGTCAGGTGTTGTTTTGAAACCTGTATGGTGGTGGGGGAGGAGTGGTTTCAGATTTCAATGGGGAATCTGAAATTGTTTCTTCCCCCTCCCCCCTCCCCCCCCCCCCGCCCCCTCTCCTCCCCCCTCTCCCCCCCCCCTCCAGCCCCCGCACCACACTCCCCAACACACGCATATATAGAGGGCAAAGAGAGGCCAGAGAGAGCAGGCCACTCCAGAGTGGTAGGTGGTAGTTTTATTTTAATAACCAGGGAACTCACAAGTCTTATCTTTAGTGGAAAGATGAATAGATGTCCATTTCCAACTACTGGAAAGTAAAGATTTACATAGATGCCTCAATTGGGTTCAGTCACACATACTGTCACAATGGCCTCGACAATACCTTCCTCTCTCCAGGCTATGTCCTTGAATCCCCTCCTGTTGTGGGATCTGTGGGCAGCACTTATATTCCAAGAAAAGGTGGGGGGTGGGGGTGGGGGTGGGGTGAGGGAAGGAGCCTCCAATTGCCCTGCTCCAGCTCAAGGGTCAACTGGAGGTCATGTTCTCTCAATGACCTCTTCCAACATAAGGTAATATACATATTTTTAGAAACACATGATATCTTCATTTTTTGATACATTTATCATTTGATTTTTTCATCACAGATGACATCTGAGTTGATCTTCAGTATATTTTTTTCTAAGCATATTTTCTTACAAATATTGAAATAAATCAGACATTTAGCTCACATTAGCTTACCATATTTTTATATTGTAGTCAATGTAAACATGTTCAAAATTTGTTCTTAATTTTTAAAATTCGTGGTATTGGTTTTCTATTTTCATAATACTTTCTAGCATGTAAACATCCTAGTACTCCAAGACTATTCAGCATCTTTAAAAGAATATTTGCCCATGAAGAACCTTTCATAATTGCAGAACAATGTGCTCTGATGGGAAGAAGCTATCAGTCACATCTCACAATTATCTTTTTGACGCCTCTCTGGATACTAAGTGAAGCTTTAGCAATTGACAGTGTGCTGACTTGGGCTTGGTGTTCAGCTCAGAATCTACTGGGACTAAGTGCAAAATAGATCCTGTCTTCTCATTAAATGCTTTTCAGAAGAATTCCTATTAACAGTGCAAATAACTATAATCCCCAAGCTCTAAACTGGAATAGATGTGTAAATGCATGGCCAAGGATAGAAATGTTTAGTGTTTCTTACATGAAGGTTTAAATTACCCATTTTGATTTCATTATAAACATTGTCATCATAGTGCCTGAGTTTTAAACCTTTAGCATGAGTAACATTGTTTTGTCTTTTTCTGTATGTGTTTTTCCAATCTGGTTGACCACCATATGGGTGCCCATAACAGAGAAACTAACTTCCAGTGTAGCACACACAGTCTTGGCTCATCTTCATAGTCTTTAGTGAGTGGTATTATATTCACACTTGAGTGTGATGTTTGTCCCAAGTTCTGATATCTTGTTTTGCTTCTGTCATCTGTTATACTTCTTTGAAAACTTAAATCTTCTTACGTAGAATATAAATGTGAAGAGACACATAACATTATTTGTTTAAATAAATAAGCACTTGAAAATTTGTTCAATTACTAAAAACATGTCTTGACTTTAACTTTAATTTTTGAAAAAGATGAATTAAATAAAGCTGGGTATTATATACAGTTCTCTTTAAGAGTACCTATGTTTCGTCTCTCAGTGTCTCTATTTCTAAAGTAATGCATGTTTTCCTGTGATTCTGAGATGCAAGATGCTTGTTGGCTGGAGTAGACAAATGAAAAGCATACTCGGTTTAACTTGAGGAAACTTCATGGCACACTTCAGATGAAGTAGGTGACAAAATCTCACACACTCTTATTTTTGAATAACGTGTTCAGGGAGATTTGCCATAGGACCGCGTCTGTGGAAGTTTTTAGAGCAGTGGCCAGGCTCCGCGTGTGAGTGCAGCAGTGGGAATGTCAGTCACACAGCAGCAGGGCCGCCGCATCTTCTGCTCATTGTGTCAGTGCGTGCACCAAGCTCTCCAGACAGCATTGGTTTAGAGAATCTTGACTTTGTTGTAAAACTAAAATTCCGGACAGCACAATATTTAAAATATTTCTATCACTAAAGCACTATTCCTGCCTTAAGAAAAGCACACAGCCATTGAGAGTTATGTGCATGTGTGTGCCCAGGCATGTATGTGTTTTAATGGGCGTGTCCAACATAAATTAAATTATGATTCTTACCAGGTCATTCAGATGGTTTCTGAATTTGGCTGTTGAACTATTTAGTCACGGTTTGAGTAAATATTCTGACTCCTTTTGGTAGACTTTCTTTCTCTCCTGTATATTGATCTTTAACAATTCTAAGTATTTATTTCCCAAACATTCAGTTTCATGCCAGACTAGTGAACACCATGACCAGAAGAGCCACCACATTTTAAAATATTGCCCTAAAATCTTACTCTTTCATAGAGCACAGACCAAATCAATCAAATAAAGAATAATTGTTAGTCCTTAGCAAAGGATATGGTTTCTCTTAATTCTGTGCTAACCATCATTTGGCTGGGAGAGACGGGCAGAACCTGACACAAAGCAGAGAAATCGCTTTGGCTAAGGAGGTGGAGGCATTTGGGACACTGAGGGGTGGCTAATTACCAGGCCAACCCTTGCTTACAGTTTACTACTTCATCCCAGAGTCTCCCTCTGTCTCTCCAGAGAGGTGAGCTCTCCTTGTTATGTGTTTCCATAGCAACCTGTCCACATGTCCTAATATGCACACGTGTCTTGCTTGTAACGTATACCTGTCAGATTATAAATCCCACGAAGGCAAAGACCTTGCCAATCTGGTTCATTGCTTTTGGCCCCAACACCTAGGACAATACCTGACCCTTTGTCAGCAAGTATTTGTTGAATGAATGAATGAATTAATTAAAATGCAAACGGCCTGGCCCTAGCTGGTTTGACTCAGTGGATAGAGTGTCAGCTTGCAGACCAAAGGGTCCTGGGTTTGATTCCGGTCAAGAACACAACCTTAGTTCCAGGCTCCTTCCCGCCTGGGCCCTGGTCGGGCTTGTACAGGAGGCAACCAATCAATATGTTTCTCTCACATCAATGTTTCTCTCTGTCTTTCCCTCTCTCTTCCACTTTCCCTAAAAAAAAAAAAAAATCAATGGAAAAATATCCTCAGGTGAGGATTAATAAAATAAAATGAAATAAAATAAAATAAAATAAAATAAAAATGCAGACTGCCTGAAAGCTTCATATTATTAGAAGTGATCAATGTGCTATGCTTGTTGCTTATGTAATGAGTAGAGGAAACAGGAAAGCCTGTGTTTTAAATCTTCTCTTTTACTTCCTCCCCACAATGCTTAAAATTCCACCATTAAGGCATTGCCTCCACAAGGCACCATCTGATTAAATGAAATTTGAAAACAAAGAACTCTGTTTTCAGTTGCATATGGTTTCTGATGTAAAAGTCTATCCGGGCCCAGCTACTCCGGAAGTTAGCAAAGGGAAGGCCAAGGGAGGGAGACTGGGTTAAGTAATAAACCATCAGCAAGGGTGGGCCAGGTGGGGATGCAGGAAGAAGGGAAGGAGAAGGTGAATGACTCCCTCTGCCTGGGAGGCGGCACTGCCATGGCTGACCATCTCCATTTTGGCCAGGGTGCGCAAGTGGCCCTGTTTCCAGGGAAGGCTCCTGATGACGACTGCTTTAATGGACAGAGAGGAGAAGCTTAAACAGAGAACAGTGGTGCTTTGGACACATTATGCTCCTCTGTGGCTCTTCATCTGCTCTGATTTACGCCATCATGCCATGTAGGGGACAGCTTTTCTTCACATATCTAAGCTTTTCCTGCTGTTACTCAGAATAGTTACTCTGTTTCCTAAAATTCATCAGAAAAACCGTTTAGAGAATAATTAGCTTTTAAAAATGAGCATGTAGGGCATTTACCTGGAAAGTGCTCTGGTAGATGAAGGCCAGTTTCCTCTTTTGTGTGTTTTCAGAAAACACCGGGCGCTCCAGGTAAACGCGCATCCTTTGACTGAGAAAAACACACTGTTCCCTTTTAAATCACCAGTTCCATAGGAGAAGATGGAGAGAGAACAGCCTTGACACTAGGCTCATTTGATTTTGACTTGGCACTGAGTGCATATGAAATGGCATTTCTAAATGGGCTCTGTGAGTTGAATTGCACTTAGATTACTTACACGTCTTAGTATGAACGTTATTATTTGCTAATGGTATGACACCAGACAGAGAAGTATAGCCTGGTGGATTCATTTTATCCTTTATTATCTATCCTGTGCTATCTTTCTAGTTCCAAGAGTCTCAAGTCCAACATGCATTACAGCTGGTCCCCAACTCACAATGGTTCAGCTTAGAATTTTTCACCTTTACTTTGGAGCAAAAGCAATAAGCACTTGGCGGAAGCCATGTTTCCCAGGCTAGTACTACTGGGTCTGATCTTCCCTCATGAGGCTGGGCAGAGGCAACAGGCCATAGCCCCCTGTCAGGTACGTTCCCACGAGAGTAAACAGCCGGTGTTCTACAGGGTATTCACGTGTTGGATGTAAGTGGTCTGAGCACAGTTAAAGTAGGCTAGGCTAAGGGATGATGTTCACTAAGTTAGGTGTAAGGTACATTAATTAATTGTGGACTTACAATTTTTTAAATTGATGATGGTTGTAAGTCAAGAAATATCTGTGTATCGATTTTTTTAAGTATGAAATGGTTTAAGTTTCTTATCATTGTCATAAAATGACCAGGTGAGAATTAATAAAACAAAAATAAATACCTTACAATAAAAAATAAGAAAGTGAAATCCTATATAATAAAGAGGTGATATGCAAATTGACCATCACACCCTCACACAAGATGGCCACCCCCATGTGGTCACAAGATGGCTGCCACAAGATGGCCAGCAAGGGGGGGGGGGGGGGCAGTTGAGGGGGACCAGGCCTGCAGGGGAGGGCAGTTGGGGGTGACCAGGCCTGCAAGGGAGGGCAGCTGGGGGTGACCAGGCCTGCAGGGGAGGGCAGTTAGGGGCAGCCAGGCCAGCAGGGGAATAGTTAGTCATCAATCAGGCCGGCAGGGGAGTGGTTAGGGGGTGATCAGGCTGGCAGGCAGAAGTGGTTAGGAGCAATCAGGCAGGCAGGCAGGCAAGCGGTTGGGAGCCAGCAGTCCCGGATTGTGAGAGGGATGTCCAACGGCTGATTTAAACCCGATCCCTGGGATCGGGCTTAAACCGGCAGTTGGAAATCCACTAAGGGGTCCCAGATTGCAAAGGGTGCAGGCTGGGTGAGGGACACCCCACCCCCCCCACCCCCCCGTGCACAAATTTCATGCACTGAGCCTCTAGTATTCTTATAAAAAGAAAAGGAAAAAAGGCCCTTTAGCACCCTTAACAAACTTGAGTTTTTATGTAGGACTTTTAACTACATGATTCATGTTACAGCTTTGTTCACATCCCAAAGATGCCATAAGCACTATCTAGTTCATATATTTCCAGTTAGCTTTCAAATCTTAAAATTTATCTTGGCTTTTAAAATATTACAGCAGCAACACTCCTAGAATTGGCCATATTTCAATAGTTCCAGAGGCAGATTTGGATGTCTGGGTAGTATGTTTATTTTCTTGATTTATTAAGCCCCTATTCCCCAAGTAATGACAAAGTTAAGTAAGAAAAACATGGAATAAATCTTAAAAATTAGATCATGTAAGGAAACTTGGGAGGCTACATGCAAATTTCCTTTGATTAGTATGCATATATTCTTTCACAATTTATAGCACTCATTAAAGTTATCTACATCTTTCTGGCACTATCATGTGCCATTAATTTTACATTAGCAACTTTGCCCAATGAGCTGATAAAGATATATTTGCATGCTAATGATGTATGTTTAAGTTCATCCCTTAAGAAATTAGAATTCAAAATGAGGAAAGAATACAAATCAGAAAGAAAAGTTAAAAACAATGAATAACGGGTGATTAGGGCCAAAATCAAATTAAATGTGTTATCTTAGAACTATATTTAGATCTTTTTTTAAAAAAAGCTTCTGAGGCATTGTTATTATTTTTTAATCCTCACTCCAGGATATGTTTTTATTGATGTTAGAGATAGAGGAAGTGAGAGAGAGAGAAACATCGATGTGAGAGAGAAACTTAGATTGGTTGTTCTCCATAAGCACCTGGGCCAGGGATCAAATGAGCAACCTCATGTGCCCTGACCAGAAACGGAACCCACAACCTTTTGGTGTACCGGATGATGCCCTAACCAATGGAGCCACCTGGCCAGGGCTGGGACATTCTTTTTTCTTGCAGTTTTTAAAACTCCATTAATTTGATTCTTTACTGCTTGAGATAAGTAAGGAATATGTGTTTTTATTCATGGATAAATTGTCACTAAAGGTCAAAAATAGTATGAGGCAAAGGCAGGGTTCCATTGCTTTCTCTTAGCATGTCCTGTAGTTTCAGACTTTTTATGATCATAGTGAATTCACTGCCGTCTGAGCACCAGGGACACATGGGAAATGCTTATTTTATACAGAGATGGGCAAGGGTAGGGTTACAATTGTAAAACAGATAAATAATACAGTATTTAATAAATAAAAATATAAGAATGAACTGTCTTTCACAGACTCACAACCATAAACCTCTAACAACTAAACTCCAGCTGAGATGAGTCCTCAGGTGAGACTGAGAAGCAAGACAGGGACCCCTGAAGTCCTGGGCAGGGCAGTGGGTGAGATGGTTTAGCTGGAAGGAGAGCGCCACACTCTGGGAAAAGAGGATATTGTCTCCTCAAATGCTTCTAAAATGGCATTTAAAGGAAAGTTCTCAAACTGAGAGCACTCAAATTTCATTCTCCCCTTATTTTTTAAAAATCTTTATTATTTTTTAATCTTTATTAAAATCTTTATTACATCTGTCCTCTTTTTTCCCATTGACCATGTTTAGCCCCCCTACCCCTACCCCCCCCCCCTCGCCCCGCCCCAAGCCTTCACCTCCTGTCTCTTATTTTCATTTCTTTGGCTGACATCAAGCACAGCGAATTGGATTTGGATTAGTCATGACCCTAATTCATGACATAGAGTCATCACTGTTGCATGTAAGGAGAAATCTGCTTCTAGTTAATTAGCTCTTGAATTCATAAATTTTAATAACGTAATAAGCCTGATGGACCCACCATCCCAAATGAAAGCAAGGCCCCTGGCAACAACCTCTATGCAGCCTTGCAGTCCAGGCTCATGCAGGTCTGGACCACATCTGAGGCACTATTATTTACAGGCAGTAACATTTCTGGATTTTTGTTATAAAGAACTAACAATTATTTTTTTATTTCATGATTTTTATACAATTACTTTAATCAAATTTCAGATTTAAACTTGGAAAGGCAGTAGAGGACAGTTTGGTTAAAGGCTTGAATTCTAGAGTCAGACTGACCTTGGTTTATATCGAGAGCCACCACTCACTCTTACCCTGGGCAAGTTGTATGACTTCTCTCAGCTTCCAGGCCCTCATAGGGAAGGACAATAGCTAGTCTTGTGAGAAAGTGATGATATAATCATGAAAACTGTTTAGCACAGTGCCTGGCACAGAGAAAATGCTCAATATGCGCAAGCTATTATTATTTCTATCTACTATTCTCTGGGCTTTTAAGTATTATGTTTAAAAATGTATAGTTATAGCATGTTATAAAACAAATTTTATGCCACCGTTGGCCTTTAATTCCAAGGACATGATTACTATTACTACACATAATAATAATGATATACTACATTTTGTAAAACAGCATGATTTTTAGAGCTCCTTTACCTCATCTGATACATAAAAGGGTTCTATGAGGTATGTTTCAGAAGGCAACATTATTTTAAATTTATACAATTGAGATTCAGTGCAGTTAAGTAACTGGTGAAAATGCATGGCGCTCAGATGCCTGAAATCATCTGACATTCAGTGAGTGATGTTTTCGGCTCTGAGAACGTAGGCAGTTTTAGGGTCTCTTCTGTGTGCTACCTGATCACACTATGTTAACTTGACAAGGTAAATGCCTCTTTTCCAATTAGAGAATTGTATTACGTGGTTTCCTAGCATGAAACATTTCTTTTGAAAAATCAAACACACACCAAGACCATTTTCTGAATTTCTTGTTATTACTATTACCAGTTATTACCTCCTGTTTATTAGAGACAATGTTCTCATTTCCTTGGAACCTGACACATGTTCTTGGCCATTCCTCTTGCATTAATCAACAGCGAGTCTAAACAGAGGTTCCAAATCCTCACCACACATTTTAATCCAGATCCAACCTAACCTAGTGGGTATCATGAAATAAGGTAATGCAGGGAGATATATGCTGGAATGGACCACAGTCCCCTCTTCCTCCAGCCACCGCCCCCTAGTCAAAGGGCTGATTTCTGAAAAGCCCACTGATCTATAAATGACTTAGCAATACATCTGAAATCCCAGGACTATTCACATCAGAACGGACATTGGGACTTCCCCAAGTCTACATGAGTGTAAATGTCTAAAGCAGTGGTTCTCAACCTGTGGGTCGCGACCCCTTTGGTGGTCGAACGACCCATTCACAGGGGTCGTCTAAGACCATTGGAAAACACATATAGAATTACATATTGTTTTTGTGATTAATCACTATTCTTTAATTATGTTCAATTTGTAACAATGAAAACACATCCTGCATATCAGATATTTACATTATGATTCATAACAGTAGCAACATTACAGTTATGAAGTAGCAACGAAAATAATTTTATGGTTGGGGGTCACCACAACATGAGGAACTGTATTAAAGGGTTGCGGCATTAGGAAGGTTGAGAACCACTGGTCTAAAGGGAAGCCAAAAACTGACTCATCTGAGGGAAAATGGATGTTTCTGTTCTAAAACAAGAAAATATAATATATAATATAATGACACTCTTTAAAAATTAGACATTGATTTCTCTCTCACTTATAAAGAAGAATTGAATGTCACAGAGTCATCAGAGGCCCAGGGTCTCTTCCTCTTACAACTCCTTGTGGCTTTCTCCTCGTGACCCAGTGTTGCTGCTGGAATGCCAGCCATCACATCTGCATTCTATCTGGGAGGACGAAGGGGATAAGAACAATACACCATGCCCCTTCCAGAAAATTTCCGTAATGTCATACACAGCACTTCTGTTTATATCCCATTAGCCAACCCTTACTCACAGAGCTGTAACCAATGCAAAAGGCCAGGAAATAAATATGTAACCTAAGCAGCATGATTGAAGCTACAAATAACTTCTGGCAAAAATGAAGGAAGAGAATACATTATCTGATGGCCGGATTTGGCCCACTGCTTGCTACTGTAAATATAGATTTATTAGCGCACAGACAAATCCATTCATTTACATTTTTCCTATTGCTGCTTTCCTCCTGATATAATGGAAAAATTGAATAGTTGTGACAGAGGTCATTTTGCCTGCAGAGCCTCAAATACTTACTATGCGGCCCTTCAAGGAAGAAGCTCCCCGCACCCTGACCTAGCACCCTGAAGCTGGAGACCCCAGGGATGACCCGGTGCACAGGTTCTCACCTCTGACCCTTCCAAACGCAGTGCTTCCCTTTTTCTCCCAATGCCTTTGCCTTTCAAGATTCAATCTACCAAATTACATTTATTAATAAGATAATTTAATGCACAAATGACTTTAGATCAGATATCTGCTCAGCACAAAACAACTTATAGGGCCACACTAAGCTGCTATCATTGTCTTAAAAAGTACAAAAAGTTTATTCAGACCATTTTCCCTAATTGAGGAGGACATACCTGAATTCTTTTTCTCTCTTTTTTAATGTTTTTATTGATTTCTGAAAGAGGAAGGGAGAGAGAGGGAGAGAGAGAGAGGGGGGGGAGAGAGAGAGAGAGAGAGAGAGAGAGAGAGAGAGAATGAGAGAGAATCATTAATGGGCTGCCTCTAGCATGACCCTCAGGATTGAGCCTGAAACCCAGGCATCTGCCATGACCTCCTGGTCAACGCTCAACCACTGAGGCACACCAGGCCATACTTGATTTCAATTAAGCTTTATTTAAAAATCAAAAAAGATTTTAGAGTCTTCTGACTTCCAGAAGGACCCAGAGGGATTTGGGGAGCCCCAGCTGAGAATAGGTGAGGAAACCAGCCTAGACGGGTTCTTGCTCAATGTCTTTAACAAGATTTAGCAGTGAGTTAGACCGAGGTATTGGACTCACCTTTCCGTTTATTGTTTTGCCAACTACACAAATGACTGAGGAACCAGGAAATAACACGTGAGTCTCTTACCTTCTCACTCAATATACACCAGTAAACAACACAAATTCCTACCTTCTTGCTCAATATACACCAGTAAACAACACGAATTCCTCAGAGAGCTGGGCCTCATCAGAAGAGCAGGTTGGATATGAACCTCAGAAACCAATAAACCTTTTAGAAGGAAATTTAAAAAAAAAAGGAAGACAAGAGAATTATGTAATACTTTCAAATGTTAGTGGCTTTTCAATTTGTTTTAGACCTAACTCTCTAAGGCACAACAAATTTACACCACCCTTAATTACTACCACAAAGTAAAACATTTTGGAGTTTTTGCAAAATGGAATCCAGGCAGTTCTGAGATCACCTCTTCTCCTTGTGAGCATCTTGCTTTCTTTCTAACGTTGCCCACTTGGCAAGAAGGGTATTCCCATCACTGTGGTCCCCTTTTCCCCAGAGCACGAAAGTTTGCAGAGTAGTTTGTTCAAGTCACTAGGACTGTATGTTCCACCTGCATTAGCAACTTGGGAAGCATTTTGCCTTGAAACAGGATTCAGTCTTGTGCAAGCTGGACTGGGCAAGGGCCACACAAATTCTTTGGCAAAGAAATCTCAGAATCTGTTTTCCTTCTCATTTTAAATGTATGATAGAGTTGATGTTGTTGTTTTGTTGTTCACTTGTCTCATTCAGAAGCAACTGAAAGTGTCAGCAAGCTTTATTGAAGCATATTGTAGTTATTCATCTATTAAGTTAGCCTTGTTTTAAATTTACTAGAGATACAAATAGGAAATAAAAACCAACAAAGAAATAGATGTACTCCTTTAAATCACCTTAAAATAACACAAAGAAACGCTAGTAATCACCCAATTCAAACTCTTAAAGGAGAAGACATCAACTTGTGGAATCGGGGACTTGGCCAACGGGGGGAAGAGCTCTGAGGAGGAAGCAAGCAGACCCGGGCCCTAGTGACTCTGGAACTATGACTGAGTGAGCACTGCTCTCCTCATAAAATGACAAGGACAAGGATACCCTGAAGAGCATTTCCATCCCTGTAACTCCATGACTCAGTGACCTTGGTGGGACTCTAGGCTATTCCTGGCCCCAAGTTTTCTGATGCTCAGTGGATATTTCTGCTAAATCTATCCACTGCCTTCTCAAATGTGACCCAAGAAATAAAACATAATTGACAACTGTCTCCATAATCCATCTACATGTCTTCATTGATAATACCACGATCTAATGATTTAATTCTTAAACATTTTAATCATTTACACACCTCATACCTCAAATTGTCTCATTCATGTGTTAAACATTAAACCGATTGTTTTTAAGTAACTACCAGTGGCCAGCACTATAAATGATGCTATGGAAAAATTCTTCAAGATGACAAGGTCTCTGCCCTCAAGGAATTTGTAATCTGTGTGTAAGTGGTACATAGTATTGTTTCCCTCTGATGGGTGAGGTCACAGAAGCCCAGGGAGGTTAAATGATTTGCCCGGTTTCACCACGGGAATGAGGCAAGCTTTAACCTAGAACTTAGAGCTCCTGGCTACCATTCACAAGTTCTCATCACCAAAGTCAATTAGGTTTGCCTGATCCATTTTTTCATAGCTTCCCTCTCCCCACTATCATATGTAATGCAAAATAAAAACAATATTTAACTCTTACACAAAACTTTTACTATTCTGAATTTCAAACTGCTTCTAGTTTTAACCAATTCTGAGCTCTGGCTAGAATAGAACTGGAACAAAAAAATAATAATCTGAGGAAAAAATATCACATGATCATAACTAAATTCTGTAACTGATACATGTATGTGCTCTCGAGATTAAAAGAGAACATTTTTAATCCAATCCACCATCGCTTACCTATTTGTTCTAAACCATTACCCCCCAAAAAATAATTTCAACTCTAGTTGATTCTAGTGATGATTTGGGAAATTCTGCCAATTTGAAGCTTTTCATTTACCTGTTCTATTGTTGATAGTTCTAAGTCACTTTTGAACTCAGTACTTTAGGAGCTTTTAATTATCTGAATCTCAAGAGCTTATGCAAATGCCTTATATCTTATATCTAAAGCAAACCCTTTAAATTAAAAGCTTATTTAGTTCGTAGAGAAGAGGAAATGTAACTTTATATGTAAGCTGATCTCAACTTTCAAAAATATTGAAATAATCATCTGAACACTATTTATATACTGTCAAATTTCTAGATAATGAAAACCTTTACAGTTGTTTAAGTCATTGGGGTTTTTATTCATGTAACTATTGCATGAAATTATAGCTCGCTCAATATTAAAATAGTTGAAGTCTTCAGCAAGGGATATTTACTACAATAATAAGTAATGCTTTACCAGTAATGCGGATTCTTTATGAATGTAAATACAAACCAGTCAAAGAGAAAATATGTAAAGTGTACTTATCACCACTAAATGGACTCAAACAGATTTTTTTCAATATTTTATAACATTTTGAAATTTAAAAAATAATACTTTTGAACTATTTTGTGTGAGATGATTCCATAATACTCTTAAATTGGCTTTAATAAAACACAGCCACGGGGTAATAATTAGATGAAAAAAAAACAGTTATGTTTATCTTAGTTTGCTTCACATACTCTTAAAAACAGTTAGCATGTTTTAATATTTTCATGACCGTATATTTTAAAATTCTATTCAAAATGCAAATACTTCTGATATTAGAGAATTAAGAAAATATTAATTCAAAGAGAAAAGTTTTCCATTTTGTTCAAAGTTGCCCTTTAGCCATTATCCTACAATCATTTTACGTGTGATTTTAAAAAAATACAAGAAAGCCTACACAGTGTGCTCAGTGGTTGAGTGTCAAACTATGAACCAGGAGGTCACAGTTCAATTCCCCATCAGGGCACATGCAGGCTCAATCCCCAATAGGGGCATGTAGGAGGTAGCCGATAAATGATTCTCTCTCATTATTGAGGTTTCTATCTCTCTCTTCTTCTGCCTTCCTTTCTGAAATCAATACAAATATATTTTAAAAATACAAGGAAGGCTAAAAAGCACCAGTGTGCCTGTGAGACATTTTTGCCTGTAATTTGTCAATGTCTCATGGAAACATTGCTTTCTATAGATTTCACTTCAATGAAAACCACCTTTTCTGCCTGCTTTTAGGTTTCTATGCTTTGACGTCTGTGCAAGTAGACATATTTCTATTTCTTTTGATATCCCCAGTGAGATGAAAAATAAAATATTATCCCTACCTCTCCCTACAGATTTGAGGCATCATTCATATTAAAATCCCATTCAGCTACTCAAAGTGACAGTAACCCCCCCTCATCTTTCCTATTGCCTTCCCCTTTTTACATTTTGATCCCTCTCAAAGGAAGTCCATATTATAACTTTAATTCAGCTAAACCAAAATGCCACATTATCAAAATATACCACTTAGAATAAACATTCCGCAATCCTCTGTGTTTCCAGAAGCTTTGAGCCTTCCAGGTAATCACGTGGTATGTACTTAGGTAAGAAGAGAAGTAGCTTTCCAATAGCATTAAACTTGATTTTAAGAGGATGTCTGAGGATAAAGGCATACATGAAAAGGGATTCTACAAACTCTATGTATGCACATTTTTCTTATTTTAAGATGAACTTCCATTCCCCTCAAAATAAAAGAGGTGATTATCAGAGCTTGGTAATATGAATTCTGTGTGAATTACATTGGAATTAGACTCAGTGGTTCTCAACCCTCATCCTCTGGATTCACTAAGAGCTTTTAAAACCCATAGAAGCCCTGGTTTCAACCAAAGATTCAGATATTGGTTTGGGGTACAGCCTGGGTATTACTGCTTTAAAAGAAAAGTTTTGCGGGTGAATGTAATAGCAGCCAGATTGAGAACCAAAAGGCTAAGGTAAAGAGAACTTTATTACATAACATATAATTTGCCTTTAAAAACTCACCCAGCCTCAATACATGTTGTCTGTCACGTTGGCTAAATAGTTTGTATTGGAAAAAATTTACATCTCTACCAAATATTAAAGAATCGTTAAGAGCTCAACACTGCTTATAAAATTATTTCATGGAAGCACTTGAGTGGAAGATCATTAATTCCTTCTGAAACCAGAAATATGATTCTTAGAAATAAGTAGGCATTGGTTAAGTTAGGTATGGAGAAGCATGCAAAGAGACACTGTGTGGTAGTTAAAACTAGGACTTAGATCTGTGTTGATTGCTATCCATGAAATAATACTAACTGAAACACAGAACTACAAATGAAAGAATTTTTCACCAAACACTAACAATATTTCCATGTGAATGATGTTTCGGTTATTCTATAGTCTTTGGTCTTTAAAATTTGTAAACATACTTTTTGAAAAACAAGGAAACACAGTTTGGAAGAAAGGATAAAGGAATAAGAGCTAGCAAAACTGAAAAAGAGGTGAAGTGAGCAAAAAGTTGCTTGGATTACTTTGAATCATCAAAATTATAGCTGGTCTTGAAAGATGAGTTTGTAAAAACCTTGAGGTAAAATCGATTTCAATTTCCTCAGTGTGTTTGTAAAAAGCTGTGCAGTTTCCTTGTTGACAGTAATACTGATAAAGCCTTTTGAGAGTATTGGAATCTTTATAAGAAACATGTATTATTTTACGACATCTACAGTTTTATAGTTTCATTATTTACAATGGGAGATTCATAAATAATGGATTAGTTTATAGAGTTTTAGCTTCCAAATTAAAAGTGATCAAAAAACGTTTCTTGCCCTAGCTGGTTTGGCTCAGTGGATAGAGCATCAGCCTGCGGACTGAAGGGTCCCAGGTTCGATTCCGGTCAAGGGCATGTACCTTGGTTGCAGGCACATCCCCAGTAGGGGGTGTGCAGGAGGTGGCTGATCGATGCTTCTCTCTCATCGATGTTTCTAACTCTCTATCCCTCTCCTTTCCTTTCTGTAAAAAATCCATAAAATTATTTAAAAAAAAAAACACGTTTCTTGTTTAAGGATATGAGCACATGCCATACTTGAAGAAAACGTAGGTGATGCTTTCTAAAATTTCTGTGACATTTATTCACATAACAAGTTTTATTGAATGTCAGCTAATTAACAATATAGAAGTAAATTACAATATATGTTTATATTGCTCCCCATTTTATCCTACAGAAATAAAAGAATGCAACTTTGGAATCATTTTGCTTTCAAAGCTATAACATGTGATTCTTTCATCAAGTCACCTTTAAATCATATTTATTTTCTGTAAAGCTCTATGCCAGATACAAAGGGCATACAAAGGTCTGATGAGCAAGTCTGCAGGAGCTTGCAATACACTATAGAAAGTACAAATATCACACACACACACACACACACACACACACACACACATACATGGTTTAATGTGAAGAAGATCTAGCTTTATACATGGCACTTCTTCCCGCAGGAATGGTTGCCCTCTCTAATCGGGGATATTGCAGCAGGGCCTCCTCAGTGCAGATCATGTCACCTGACTCAACCTTTCAATCATCAGACCAATGCAGAGCTTACTCCACCGGCACATTAAGCAGCCCAGGAGGGTTTCTGCTCAAGCGTGGCCTGATTGTGTGTCTACTTTTCCAGCACCAGGTCCTGCTGCAGGTGCCTGGTCACCAGGGGCATGATGGGCTACTCCATGATCGGCTGCAGTGTAGCATCCTTTCCATCAGCTGCGTGTGAGAGCTTTGGTTTCTGAGGCCCTGACTCCCATCTGGCCATAGGGCATGTGGAGGGTGTCTGATCAGCGACTCATATTCTGGACATTTGTATTGACCTTGACAGGTTGGGCGGAACTTTTATTTATTTCCACTCATGTCTCTCCGGTCTAAAATCATCATGCCTGTTGAAATCATCCTTGGCCGTCAGGGGTCAGAGGCCTCTTTACTACCCTCCTCCTCTCACTAAGCTTGCTTGCCCATCTTTTTAATTGTAATCATCCTAGTGAGTGTGAAGTGGTATCACATTGCAGTTTTGACTGACATTTACTTACTAACAGTGGTGAGCATCTTTTCATGTGCTCTTCTGCCATTTGTGTATCTTCTTAGGATAAATGTCTACTCAAATTATTTGCCTGCATTTCAATTGGGCTATTTGTCCTTATATTATTGAGTTGTCAGAGTTCTTTATATATTCTGGATGCAATATATGATTTGCAAATATTTGCAGAATAAATTTTTTTTTTATTTTGGTGAGGTCCAATTTATCTACCTTTTCCTTTTATCTTTTGTGCTTCTTAGTGTAATATCAAAAAAATAACATTGCCTAACTCAAGATCACTAAGGTTTATTTCTGTTTTTTTTTCTAAAAGTTTTCTAGATATATCTCTTACATTTATGACTATGATATACTTTTAGTTCATTTTTGTGGATGGTGTAAGGTAGAGGTCCAATGTCATGCTTTTGCATGTGGGTATTCCATTTTCCCAGTACCATTTGCTAAAAAGACGAATATTTTTCCCATTGAGTTGTCTTAGCACGTTTGTTGAAAATAAATTTGCCAGTAGTGTAAGAGGTGATTTCTGGGCCCTCGATTCTATTCCATAGATCTATATGTCTATCATGATGCCAGTACCTCACCATCTTGATTATAGAAGTTTTGTAATAAGTTTAAAACTGGAAGGCCTGAGTCATTCAACTTTGCTCTTTTTTTCCAAGATTGTTTTTGCCATTCACAGTCCATATCCATTACTTGAAGGTATTGATGACACATCCTCTGAGTGCAGCTCCAGGCTGAAATGTCTTTTTTCAGTCCTTCCCCAACTGCCCGACCACTCATCCGCTTTGTTTGGAAACGTGGCATGCCTCCCCAGGCTGTCCCAGCTGGTAATCACCAGTGAGCACAAAGAGCAGCTGGACATCAAGGGCAGGATGGGAAACACGGGCTGTAAAGAGAAAACGACTGACTTAGGCCACCAGAAAGTTTGTGAGTAGGATGTTATGGGAACAAAGTGACTGCCACAGTGGAAAACTAGATCGTAAATCTTAGAATAAATTCCTAAAACATTTCCCTTGTGTTTTTCTTTTCCTCATGTGGACTGAGTAGATTGTGTTGACTAAGTTAGTGCATTTTCTCAGACTCCATCAAAATGAAATAAAACCACGTTGTTTCGCCATGTCCTTATTGCAGATCCTGCCTTTTGGCCTTTTGTAACTAGCGTTCATGAGATTTTTCTTTCCCGTTAGAGATGAAGCACTTCATGCTTTCATTATGCTAAAAGCGGGAAATTATCATTTGGAAATACGCCTAATAAAAGTGTCCATGTGTGAGGGTTTTTGAGGTCACGTGTCTATGCATCAAGTCTTTAAATAGTCACATCATTTCTGACAGATGGCCAGAGAAAGTTCTGAGTTTGTCGAAGTATAAGCTGAAGTTCTGAGGGGTAGAGTGACTTCCTTACACAATGACCATGGCAGGGACAGAGCCAGTATCAAAGTGCAGTTTGTCAGCCTCCTGGGGGTACTGTTGGGGATTGAATTCTGTCCTCCAAAAAGATGAGTTGAGGTCCTAACCGCTGGTACCTGTGAATGTGACCTTATTTAGAAATGTGTTCTGTGTAGATATAGTCCAGTTAAGCTGAGGTCATTAGAGTGGGCCCTAATCAAATTCAACTTGTGTCATTATGGGAAGAGGAACACCATGTGACAACAGGGACAAAGGTTGGAGTGATGCAGCTACAAGGCAAAGAATGCCAAGATCTGATGGCCATCCTCAGGAGCTAGGAGGAGGCAAGGCGAGATTCTCCCCTATAGGCCTGGGAGAAAGCACGGATCTCCCGGCACCTTGATTTTGGATCTTAAGCCTCTAGAACTGTGAGATCGTATATGTCTGTTGTTTGATACCTTCTAGTTTTGGGTATTTTATATGTCACACCTAAGAAATTAGTACAGACACTATGTATTCCTTAACACAATACTTTATAACAAAGTAATTTAGAATCTGTCACCATTAACTACCCATCATCCATATAATTGTCCTCTTATTATTTTGATCTGCTGCCCCCCCTTCCTACCAATTGATGAAAACGTTAAGTATATTGAATTTGAAGTGAAGATATATTGCTTCTGTTACTTCAAATTTGTCACCACATTGCAGAGTTATTTTCCCTTCAAATCAAATATCACACACACTACCCTGGAATTTAATTTTCTGAGACTGTTTGCTGACACTGGGCTGTGAATATCATCTGCATAGAACATTTTGTACTGCCTGCTGGAGCATTGCAAGCCTTAAGTTTAAAAGTCTGAACAGCCTGGCCAGTGTCGTTCAGTGATTGAGCACCGACCTATGAACTAGGAGGTCAGGGTTCGATTCCCAGTCAAAGCACATGCCCGGGATGCAGGCTCAATCCCCAGTGTGGGGTGTACAAGAGACAGCAGATCAATGATTCTCTCTCATCATTGATGATTCTATTCTTTCTCTCCTCTCTTTCTCTCTGAAATCAATAAAAATATATTTTTTAAAAAGTCTGACCAATTTCACTAAACATATTACTGTCATAAATAATTGGTACTATCTTGGCTAGCATGGCCTAAAAAAAAAAAAAAAAAAAAAACATCAAAAACAAAAAACTGTAAAATATTTCCCAAAGCACATCAAGTGGCAATCACATGGTGTTTCTTGATTTTGTTAAGCAAAATAAAATAAAATATGATGGAGAACTTTTAACAAAATTTACAAGAGGTAAGGATATTAGATGCTTTTTAGACTTCTGATTTGTCTGCAATTTTTATGACTTTCCTACTTATTCACTATCAAATGCACATTTTTAATAATAACAGGGAAGCACAGCTAATTGGCTTTCATTTATAGCACATTGGGACGGTATTCATCAGTTAAGAATGCAAATGAATAACATATTTCCAATATTAAAGTTTCTACACATTTTTAAATTAATGGATTTAGTTCCCTTGAGGCAATTTCTTGGTGGCCAATTAAGAGAGCAGCATTTCTGTAACATTTCAAATTTATATTTGCTGTGTCAAAAACACCATTTTTAACACTTTTTGGGGGAGAATCTGGTAGACCCCTTCCTGGAAGCTGTGGTAATCATTTTATTAAAAATCCATGTGTGTTATCATCGGTTTATCTATTTGCTTGTTTTCTGCCCGTGCCTTCTTTTCTGGCCTCCACTGACATTGGGCTTGATCATTGGATGTGCTTTAGCATGTGAACAGATATGACATTTGTCACTGTCAGAGATAAAGCCAAAGTCTAGTTATAGGGGTGAGGATAGATTTTACTCGGTAATTAAAGTCTTGCAACAGGGACAAGGGTCCAGTGTGACCTGAACTCAACTTCCCTGTGTGCAGAAGTGACTGGACGCTTTAAGGGGAGAGTGAAGGAGCAGGGAGGGGCATGGTGGAGACTTGAGTAGACTCAGGAAAGTGGAAATTTACAAAAAATGGTAAGGTGACCAGCCAGTGTGGCTTAGTGTTTGAGCATTGACCTATGAACCAGGAAGTTAGGGTTTGATTCCTGGTCAGGGCATATGCCTGGTTTCAGTGCTCCATCCCCAGTAGAGGGCATGCCGATCAATGATTCTCTCTCGTTGATGTTTCTCTCTCCCTCTCCCTTCCTCTCTGAAATCAATAAATGGGAAGCAGGTCAGTTAATGCGACTAGGCCATCTGGCTTTGTTAATTGGTGCTTAGCTAGAGGAGAAAACATTTCTACATCTTTATGACAGGAGGTGATGATGTAAGAAGTTAGGCCCTTACCTTCTCACAGTGACCAGGAGCTACAGTTATCTCCCTGAATGTTTAGATTTCAAAGAGATGACTCTCAGATCCTTGAAGAAATAGTTTTGCTTCATGGAATACTGACATCTCAAAAGGGCAGAGAAGGGATTTATAGCTGCAACCTTTTTCGAGTAACTGCTCTAAGAGGGGCCTAACTACTTATTCCCAGGTTTTGGCTGGAACAAACAGCCATTTTTTTCCTGGCAGCATTGGTGTTTTTCAGGCAGGTGTTTTAAGAAGAGCTGAGGTCTTCCTAAGGGTGATGGCTTGAGCTGTTAGAAACTCCGCTGGTTTTTGTTCAAGTCTCGTAATGTGTCTCTTCAGTGACAGACTAGAAGAAAATATTGCAAAAGACATGTCTGATAAAGACTATTATTCAAACTATACAAAGAACTCTCTTAAAACTCAACAATAAGAAAAAAACACACTTTATTTTAAAAAATGGGCAAATATCTGAACAGACACCTCACCAAAGATATACAGATGACAAATAAGCATATGAAAACCCGCTCAACATCATATGTCATTAGGGAATTGCAAATTAAAACAACACCATTAAAATTGCTGACATCCAAAATACTGACAATACTAACTGCCGATGTAGATGTGGATGTGGAGCAACACAGACACTCATTCGTTGGTGGTAATGAAAAATGGTACAGCAACTTGGAAGACAGTTTGACAGTTTCTTGCAAAACTAAACCTAGCCTCACCATACCATTGAGCAATTGCATTCCTTGATAATTACCCTAATGAACTGAAAACTTATTTCCATACAAACACCCACACATGGATGTTTATAGAAGCTCTTTTCGTAATTGCCAAAAGTTGGAAACAGCCAAGATATCCTTCAGTAGTTGATAAATAAACTGGTACATCCAGACAATGGAATGTTACTCATTGTTAAAAGGAAGTGAGATGTCAAGTTATGAAAAGACATGGAAGAATTTTAAATGCCTATTACCAAGTGAAAAAAGCCAATCTGAGAAAGCTACATATTATAGTACTCCGACTGTGTGACACTTTAGAAAAGGCAAAACTATGAAACAGTGAGGTCAGTGGCTGCTAAATGTTAGAGAGTAGCGAGGGAGGAAGGGATGAATTGGCCGGAAACAGGGTTTTTAGCTCAGTGGAATTATTCTGAATGACACTACATGTCATTATACATTTGTCAAAACCCATTAAATGTACAACTCCAGAATGAGGCCTAATGTAAACCATGGTCATTGCAGGTAATGATGTCACAATATAGCTTCGTAGATTGTGACAAATGTACCATTCTTAGTGTCCTGCTCAGTTTTTCTATGAACCTAAAAAGTAGTCCATTAAAGAAAAGGATATGCACACAAAAATTTATTCATAATTAATTTATAAGAACATTAAACATTATTTTCATAGTTTGTAATAGTCATTACCAAAAAAATCTTAAAATGGCAATTATTGAAGGTGTGGCCATGGGGACAGATGCATCATCCATTATTGTGTAAGAAGCGTGCTTTATATAGTCAATTAATTGGCAACATATTCTCTAAAAATGGGCCTGATCAATTCAACATGGAGCATTTACCCAGAAATATGTTCCCTTGGAAAAGTCATATGTTTATTTACCGAAGATTAAAGACTGTATCACAACGCCAAAAGTTTTGTTTCAATTAAAATGGTTTAATTCTAGTGATTCCATAACTTGCTGAGAAGACAAACCCCTGGGGGAAAATGATGTTTATTAGGTACAAGCATTGCCTTTACTGGAAGGAGGATAACTTTCAGAGATAACTCTCAAAACGTAATGCCCTACAGCTTTTAGAATTAGCATGAAGATTCTGATGTAAATATCTTTTAGCTTGTTTTCTGATTATGACTATCATTTATCTCAGCTCCTTATCTTTTAATAACTGCCACAGTTGAGTAGCTATTATTTTATTCTTTCCTTCTTGTATTCCAAATATGAATTCTAACAACCTACTCCCATAAAATAATTATCTGTATAAACATCCTGGCAGAGAATAAATTTGTATATAGAAACCTGATGGCCATTTTTCTATAGCAACCAAGCTACATTTTCATTTTTTTTTCACCTTTTTTCCAACTTTAAAGACATTTTGCTGATAAAAACATCTAGAATAAGATTCAGTAAATCAGAACATTACAAAATTTTATCATTAGTACTCTTTTAGTATATGGAGAAAACATAAGGAACTTAGTATATCTTAGGAACTTCGATTTAAAAGTATCTCAATTAAATTTGAGAATTCTTCATTTTTAAAATAATTGATAAAAGTACTTTAAAATAATTTGGGCAATTATTTGGAAAAATGATTCAGATTCTTATTTTATGCTGATAAAAAAAAAAAAAAGATGCAATAAATGTTTCTCTGTGTGGTAGGCCGAATTACAGACCCGAAGATATGCAGGTAAGACAGAGAGAGATTTGACTACAGAAGGGAAGTGACATGAAAGGGAGAGGTTGGTGTGATGTGAGAAACGGATCACAAGCCAGGGAGCATGGGCAGTCCAGAGCTGGAAGGGCAGGGAAAGGACTGTCTCCTCCCAGGGCCTCAGCCCATTTATTAAGAAACTAGCACACCTCCTGCCATTGCTTTCAGCCCAGTGAAACTGGTCTCACATTTTGGGGCCTCCAGACCTGTAAGAAAATTAATGTGTTGTTCTAAGTCACCCAGTTTGTGGTCATTTGTTTCAGCAGCCAAAGGAAATGAAAACCATAAGTAAAAATAAAATGACAAAATATATAGCAAATGCATATGTGTGCACACTGAAATGTTTTGGAGAAATAACTGATGTCTACAGATTACTTTGAAATGAGTAAAACTAGATTGATGTGATGGATAGAGTGATGAAAAAAATATATGAAAGTAAGTAGAGTTCAATTTAAATAGCAGAATCTAGATGGTAGGAATATAGGTTTCCAGTGTAAATTTTTTTTCAGGTTTTCTGAGCTTGAAATATTTCATAATAAAATATAGGGGAGCCCTGACCAGTTTGGCTCAGTGGATAGAGCAACGGCCTGCGGACTGAGGGGTCCCGGGTTCAATTCCGGCCAAGGGCAGGTACCTTGGTTGTGGGCACATCCCCAGTAGGGCGTGTGCAGGAGGCAGCTGATCAATGTTTCTCTCTCATCGATGTGTCTAACTCTCTATCCCTCTCCCTTCCTCTCTGTAAAAAATCAATAAAATATATTTTAAAAAATATATAGGGGATGAATCATAGATAAAAATACAGGATATCGTGAGATAGGAAACAAACTTTTATTCCATCATATTAGGGTAAAAGCTATGAAAATGATTGGCTTTGCATTACGCAAAATGAAAAGCTTTGAGGCAGAAAATGAAAATAAAAGGAATGAAGTTAAAAGAAAAATAATGAACTGGGAAATATTTTCAATATGTATGTCCAAAGATATGTTTCCACAATGTATATAACATTGTCACCAGAAGTGCTTAATGCTCTTCTAATAATGCTCAACATATAAAACCCCTGTGGTTGGGATTCAGGTTCATATTCTGTACCTGGAGTTCAACTTTGTAGTCAACTCTTTTCCTTTCTCAAATATATCATTATTTTGTTATTATTTGAGGAAATATATATGCAAAGGGTGTGAAAGAGAAACCCCATTAGGAGTTCTGAGAAAGCTGCCCTTTCATTTGTAAGATGACACTGGTTAGTAATACAGATGATATTCTGGACCTTTCACCAGCACAACATGTGCACCGAAAGCTAACTCAGAGCTAGAGATGCATCAAAACAACCTGTTTAGCCCAGATGGTGTGGCTCAGTGGTTGAGCAATTGGTCCATGAACCAGGAGGTCACAGTTCAATTCCCAGTCAGAGCACATGCCAAAGTTGTGGGCTCAATTCCCAGTGTGGGGCATACAGGAGGCAGCCAGTCAATGATTTTCTCTCATCATTGGTGTTTCTATCTCTCTATCCCTCTCCTTTCTTCTCTGAAATCAATAAAAATATATTTAAAAAAAAACACAACCTGTTTATTAAGAAACTAGCACACCTCTGAACATTACAAACCAAATATGAAATGTAAAATGCCTTTTATTTCTTATTTACTATAATAAATATCATATATATATATATACTAGTGGCCCAGTGCACAAAAATTTGTGCACTCGGTGGGGGGGGGGTGGTCCCTCAGCCCGGCCTGTGCCCTCTCGCAGTCTGGGACCCCTCGGGGGATGTCCACCTACTGGCCAGCACAAACGGGGACATAGCATCAAGTCCCCTTGCGCCAGAAGACCCAGAGTCAAGTCCCCACCCACTTGCGTGTGCCCTCTGGGCACAGCATTCAGCCTCATGGAGGGGCTGACAGGCCCGGACACTGCAGTGGTGGCAGCAGAGTGGTGAGGCCGCATTGGCCTGATGGAGTGTGCGGGTCATGCCTTCCTGCTCGCCCCCGTGGCCCCCGGCTGGGTCCACAGGCCTGGACACCACCGTGATCGGCCTGCTGGAGTGGTGACAGGCCTTGACACTTCAGCGGCAGGGCTGAGGGGACTGGGCACCACTATCTTGTGACTATGGGCACCGCCATCTTTGTAATAGAGTGACGGAGTGACGAAGTGATGGTTAATTTCCATACTACTCTTTTATTAGATAGGATATATATGAGCCTAATATGCAAAGTGTCCCCTCGGGAGTTTGACCGGGAGACCGGGAGTTCAATCGCTTGTTATGATGTGTGCTGACCACCAGGGGGCGGCATGAAACAAGGGAAGGCCCTGGCCAGCAGCCAGGAGCCAGGGAAGGGAGGTCCTGGTAGGCAGCCAGCAGCCCACAGCCACTACGTACCCTACCCTTGCTAGAATTTCAGGCTCTGGGCCTCTAGTTTTAAATAATGAGCTACCATCTCTAGGGTATTCAATGAAAGCAGAATTAATAAGTAGTATATGGTGTATCCAATCAATGGAAGAGCATGTAGGGAGTGCAAATTGTTTTCAGAGAATTCTTAGGGATCAGAGAAAATGTTCATGAAGGTGTTATATGAAATAGCAGTATAGAAAGTTCTTTTTATGATATGGTCCCCATAATTTAATGATATCTACTAAATAGAAATAAATACCAAAAAATTACCAAAAGGAAGAACGTCAAATTGTTAGTCATTTTCTAGATTGTGGATAATGATCTTTGTTTTCATCTTTCTGATTTCTTTTATATTTTTCTCTTTTTTTGCAATAAACATGAATCACTTTTATAATAAAATAACACTATTAACACTACACATATATATAAAACATAAAAGGTACGTGTGTGTATGTGGACAATGTGACCACATGGAAACATGCCCGCAGCGGTTCCTGTCAGCAAACTGAAGGGAGTTGATCATCATTGAATTCCACCACGCCTTCTCAACTGTGCAACCCGGTACAACTGTGCAAGGCAGTCACCTAGGGCTACACCTGGACCCTCCCCTTGGAAATTTTGAGATTTTTCTTGAGTGGGGACAAGGCATTCGTATTTTATTAAATTTCCCTGACAGACTTCAATGTGCAGGCAGATTTGAGAGTTACACAGCTAAGCAATGGTTATCAAACTTTAGTTTGCACCCAAAATTACGTAGCACTTGTTAAAAATTACAAATTCTTGGACCTTCCATTTGAGGAAAAGCCCAAGTAGAAATGCCCGTTTCTAACAAGCATCCAGCTCTCCTGATACACGTTCAATTGAAAACACTTTAAAAGTTGAGCAGTTATCCTTTAAAATGTATGTGGAAGTTGAGAGAAAGTATCTGATGAAGGTAATTTTTACTTTTACTCTAAATTTACCCTGCCATGAACAGATATGCATGTACATTTTAGAAAAATATATCACTTCTTTCAACTTATCAGTTTCTGTTTCTGGTTTACCTTGTAAATACAAAAGTGTCATCTAGGGGTCAAAATAAGTTACTGCAGTTTATTCAAGTTTTGCATTCAATTGTTTGTATTTATTTCATTTCTAAGAACTAGTTGCCCAACACTATGGAATCAAGCCAGTTCATGCTTCCAGGTGTTCTGAAGTCCTGATCTTTGCCACTTAACTGTAGGATCCTCTGAGCCTCAACGCCCCTGTTTGATAAATGGGTCTATCAGTAACGCTTACTCCACATGGTTAAGAAACAGAGTATGAAAGTCCTTAGCACGGCACCTCGTTTATGCTGCAAGCTCAGTGAAAGGTTATGTTTCCTTGTACCAAAATCCACTTGTTTAATTTGATTCATATGTAAACTGAATAATATGACTCCAGTGGCACATATTATGCTCAGTCACTGCAGAGTGCTGCTAACATCTAACATCTGGAATCAAAGTTTTAGCTACAGTCAAACTGATGCAAATTACTTATCTTATTATGAATACTAACCCTAACAAGTCTCTTCAAAACTAAGAATTTATTTTTAATTCAAGTAAGTTTAATTCACTAAGGATTTTTATTAAGATCTTTCTATATACAACATACTCCAAGGTGTACCAAGTATGATGCAGTCCCTGATTTCCATGAATGGGCGATGATTCTCCTGGGACCTATAATTTTTGCTGGAGAAATCAGACAGCCTATGGCACATGGGCCTGTGGGTGATTGTCACCTACCTGTGGTCCACTTGTCACTGAATAACAGTGCTTCTTTGCTAGCTGTCCGTGGTGCAGTGGTGGGAGGCTGCTCCCCAATACCACCCTGCACACCAGAGTCCACAAACTTGCGTCTGTCCTAGGCTGCATATCATGTTTTAGAGATGGCTGTCCCAGATTCATAATTCATTAGCTCAGTTGTTTGGAACATGGTGTTCCTAGAAGTAATGACAAGGATACGACTGTATTTGCCTGAGTGGGATCCATAGATTATCTGACTCACCAAACAGTTGTCTCTCCTTTCTCTCTTTTCCTTCCTGCCTCTCTTATTTCCTCCCTCCTTCAATAGGTAGGTAGGTAGGTAGATAGATAGATAGATATATAGATAGATAGATAGATAGATAGATAGATAGATAGATAGATAGATAGATGATAGACAGACATAGATATAGTTACACATACATGTGGATATTAAATATTATAATAGATATGAATGAATAGAAAGCATTTAGCACAGTGGCTGGCATACACAGAATACTTAGTGTGTGCCAGCCAGTATGCTAAGAACTTTACATACATCCTCACTTAATCCTCACAAGAATCTTTCTTAAGAAGTGGATTATATTATTCTCCTTTTATAAATATTGTTGTTGAGTTAGAGAAGTTAAGTAGAAAGTAATAGAGCCAGAGTTGAATATTTCATCTCAGGATTTCTAATTCCATTTCTTCCTATATAATAAAAGCCCTGCAACAGAACAGCGGAACAACCAGAACGACCAGTTGACCAGTCGCTATGATGTTCACTGACCACCAGGGGCAGATGCTCAATGCAGGAGCTGCCCCCTGGTGGTCAGTGCACTACCACAGTAGGAGCTCTGCTCACCTGACCAGGATGAGAGGCTGCTCCCACTGCAAACCCCTGGCCGAAGGGCAGGAACCCAAGCTGAGATAGTTGCCTCCTCGTCCCAGGCTCCTTCTCCGCCTCCTCCTGCTGCCTCCTCCAGAAGCCCACAGGCCACGTGCAGAACTTACCCCAGAGACTGGGAGGCTAGGAGGCGGGTTCATCGCCACCGCCTCTCAGTACTATTGTCCCTGGGCCTGGCCCTGACCAGGTTCCCTGGAGAGGCAAGTGCACCAGCTCCACGGAAGATGCTGGACCAGGGAGCAGCCACTCAGAGGGTGAGTCCAGAGCTGCTCAGCTGACTGGGATGAGCTGTGCTCCCACAGGGGCCATGCCTCCCCCCCCACTGCACGAATCCTGTGTACTGGGCCTCTAGTATATACATAGGATTTTATATATATATATATATATATATATATATATATATATATATACACATACATATATATATATACACACACACAAACATATATTCATTCTATATATATATATATAGAGAGAGAGAGAGAGAGAGAGAGAGAATTTGAAGTTATATATGTTATATATAACACATATATTTATATATAGTTTTTCAATGGACAAAACATATATTTTACTATATATACAATTTAAGCTACTGATCCACCATTTCTAGAACATATGTTTTGAGTTATTATCCCAGTTTATGAATTAATTTAGATCACACCGTGACTTGCTTCTTTTTTGTTCATTAAAGAATGTATATATACATATATACACATATATTTATATATGTACATACACATATGTTTTTATATATGTATATGTTTATAGTAGACCACATATGTATGTGTGTATACTTATAGCACATATAAAACACACACATATATATATGTATATATGTATTTATATATATTCTTCAATGAATAAAAATAATCCCAGGAAAAGTGTGACCTAAATTCATTCACAAACGGGGAAAATAATTCAAAATAGATGTTCTACTAATGGTTGATTAATAGCTTAGATGAATGCCAATTTCATGAGTTTCAGGCGATGTTGTGGTTATAAGATATGAATTCATTATTTTTTTTTTTTATCCTCAAAGGATAGGCGGAAAGATGCAGCAGCTGTAAGAGATCACTTGGGGTCAGAGGAGATGTATGCATGGCTGGTGTTAATCCTTATTTAGAACTGGGAGAAGTCCAGAGACCACAGAGTTCTCTCCAAACATTCCTTTGGTGTTATCTTTGGAAAATCAAGTTACTCTATATTAACCACACAAACAGAAATCTTCATGTTTTTGGCCAAAGGAATGAATTGGTTAGATCTTATTTATTTAACCTGTTTCTTCTTTCTACTCATTTCTGAACTTTTCTTTAATTGGCTTTGTGTGTCTGCTTGATTATTATCTATCTTGATTATTAGTCAGGTTACTTTTGAAAGCCAACTGGAATCTGTTTTCAATTTTTGTTTCAGAATGGTCACCCACACTGTTCCCAGCATTTGGCCTGAAGTTTTCAATTAGGTTGCAATGACTTTTTAACTTGAAAATACTGTTGTTCTTTCTGGCTGTATACTTAACGAGAAAGGAAAAACAACTTTTTCCTCACTTTGAGAGTCTTCCACCAAATGATAATAATAATTTTTAAAAAACCTGGCCCCAAGCACTGAAGTAGATCCACTGACACCGTCCATTGAAACTGGTGGGAATTAAGACACACAATGAAAATGACCTGGCACTGAAAATTTTGACAATAACTTAATTTTGTGGGATTTTTGTTTGTTTGTTTGAAAGAATTCTAACATCAAGGCAAACTGAGCCTCTGAGTTGTGGCATTTAAAAACAACAATCATTCTATCTTTAGAATTTAATTATTATAAAAGTCATTATTGACTTTGACTTTCACGTGTTTTCATTCTAAAGAACTCCAGTTTCAGTCTAATTTTCAATTTCTATGTAAGGACAGTTTCACAAAGCCATGGGGGGAAAATGATTTTCTATCATGGGGGGAATCTTAGTAGGAAAAGACAGAGAATCGGGCCTTCCCACTGGGCTGTTTTATTTCTAATGCTGAAGGTAGGCATGTTTATTCTACGTGATTTTCCACATCCTACCATTTGAATCACTGGGTGGTACTGGAATAGATTTATTGAGTAATATTTGAGCAAAAGGTACTCAAGCATTATCACCGTGACCAAATATTCCTCAAAGAAACCCTGACATAATTAATACTTGGGATTTTATTCAGGCCCTGAAAACTAAGGTTCCATTAAGGAGAATACATTTGCCAATGTACTTAGAAAACCACCAGTAGCCAATAAAAAACAACAACAATGGTATAAGATAAAAATAACAATAACCACAACAGCAGCATAAAAATTACCAATGCAAAGGTTGTAGGTATTCAACTGACAGTAACTATAAACAGATACCTCAACTCAATCACTTCCCTGTTATTTTTATGTTTTTCCTCACAATATCAATCTGTCGACACTATAAAGATAAAACATCAATTTTTAAATTATTTTTATTGAGTTTATTTCGGTGGCATTAGCTTAACAAAATTATACAGGTTTTAAGGTGCACGATTCCACAATACACCGTCTGTACATTGTATTGTGTGTTCACCATCTTGACAAATTTTGTTTCTTTCTGTGTATTATTATATATCATAAGTATATTACATGTCTCAGTAAATCTTTAATAAATACAGCAGCAATCAACTGCCATTCACTGTGTGCCAGGCACTCTGCTCAATAGTTTATGTGCATTTTTTCCATTTAATTTTCATAACATCCTTATGAGATAAGCATTATGGTTACTCCACTGATAGACGAAGAACCTGAGGTTAAGTGAGCTTAAGTGATCTGTCCAAGGTCACACTTGTCCAACCGTTACAGAAGACCAGAGAAAAACCAAGCAATACTTAGAGAAAGGAGAGTTACATTTTATTACAATTATGCGCAGGCCCAGAGAAAAATGTGTCTTTCAAATTCTGAGGCCCCAACATGGAGGAAACTTTCCCTATTTATACTTTTTGTAATTCTTTGTCTTCCTAATTTGGAATGAGTCTTCCGGACCTTCTGAGAAAGAAGCCCTGTGAGCTGGGAAGGGGCCATGAGACCATATGTCAAGGCCTGGCCTGGCGCCAGCACTGACAGTTCTGTCTGGGGCAGAGTTTATGGCCTCTCTGGAATGGGAGTAGTCTTATTTTCCTAATTATTTAAGCAAGCATTTACAGAAGCCAGAATAGCAGGGTTAACATTTCAAACGGCAGTTTTTATGTAAGATGAATGCTTTGCAACCATCTATTGATTGTCTTGTGTTATTCATGCTATCACTTCTAATTCAATAACCCTGAACCACTCCTTTCACCTTAGCAAGGAAAATAGAGATGAGTTCTTTCAGCCTTTCTTTCTGGGTATCACAGCCACCAGTTCCCTGGAAGAAAAGTCAAGTATTGAGCAATAGAAGTCAAACCAATAGAATTATAGACCCACTCCAAATATAATTTGTACCTAGGTGGCTGCAAATATAATTATGAATTTGGACAAGTCCAAACAGAATCAATTTTACTATCCAAAATATACCAAATCTGATATTAGGATTATAAGTAAACATAGAAGATCTGAAACAAAGTTTCTAGATATGGAGAAACAGGAAACTAATGTTTTATTGTTAAGCAGACAAAATGATTTATTTACTGAGAGCAAACAAATATAAGCTTTATCTTTGCCATGCAGATATATTGTCAAAAACTACCTTGCCTCTTCCCTATACAAAGACTTGTGTTCAACACCTCTTCTGAGAACATTAAGTCTTTCTGGAAAATGTTGCCTCCTTCCCTAGTCCCACTTCATCACAGAATTTTGCAAAAAGTGGAGCCAAATTCTTTGGCCTTGGCATATCATACCCTAAAGATGATTCTTAGGGGTAAAAATTATTCTACCTCAAATATAGGCAAGAGTTTATTGCCACAGATTTACTAGTATATTTCTGTCATCCGCTCTTTCCCATCTTCCACTGACTACCATCTTCCCACAACCCCTCATTGATGGAAGTGGCAGAGTAAATATACCAATATGTTCATTTATCCAAAGCTCATAGGCATACCTCTAAAAGGTACCCCTTTGGCCCTAGCCAGTTTGGCTCAGTAGATAGAGCATTGACCTTAGGACTGAAGGGTCCCAGGTTCAATTCAGGTCAAAGGCACAGACCTCAGTTGCAGGGTCTTCCCTGGCCCAGGCCCTGGTCTGGGCATGTGCAGGAGGCAACCAATCAATGTGTTTCTCTTACATCCATATTTCTCTCTGTCTTTCCCTCTCTCTTCCACTCTCTCTAAAGATCAATGGGAAAATATTCTCAGGTGAGGATTAAAAAAATAAATAAAATAAAAAATAAAAGGCACCCCTTTGGTCTCACAATTCTCTGTATTTGTGAACACAATTATATACATGAAAGTAAAAATGAGACTACCTGTAGCAACATGACTTAGTTGTTCAATAAAACTTTACCCAAGAAAGACAAGACTGGAGACCAATAAACATTATCTTCTACAAGATATTCATGCAAAGTAATTTATCTGAGACAATCGTTTGATTGCTTGGGCAAAGAGCTGTCTTGCCAAATAATAACTGATCCATCAAACTTTTCCTTAAGTCACTCATCTTACTTGGTCCTCCATCCTAAACTATCCTGTCACAAACTTTGCCCCATCTCCATCATCTCTCAATCTTGTAGCACCTGTCCAGACCCAACACTCTGTAAACACGCATCCAGTCTCCCCTCTTGGGTGATACTACTGAAATCTCTCAAGGTGGCATTCTACCTCACTGCAGTGACTTCTAATCTCTTTGGCTTTGCTTTAGTACCTGGTTTTTTTATTATTATTATTTTGGGGAGTTTAATAAAAGAATGTCCATATGGACTCTCTCCAGTCTAATCAGCAAGAGTTCAAGCTGTTTTTAGTTTAACCCATTTTACAAGCATCTTTGTTTTTCAAGACTTCAGGGAACAGAATGAGATGGTTCCATAATAACCGACGAATATGGAAATCTCACAGAAAGTATTTCCAGATAATACAGCAGAGTTTCATGGATTGTAAGTGTAGAACCAAAACACTTTTCAGCGGTTGGTTTTTAGGTTTGAGCAGCTTTTGAAAGTGCAAAAGGAGTGCAGAATTTTTTTTTTCATTTTGTGTGTCCATTTCTCACAAATTAAATCCACATTTGTTTCCTAAAGCAACATTTGGAAGATATTTTTTAAATAGGTCAATGACTAATTATTTGCCCACTTTAACAAATAAGTAGTTTAGAGAAGATAATTTGTTTTATCTTGTTATTTTAAAAAATCCATTCCATAACTTTAAAAAAAAGAAAGAAAAGGCAATTTACTTAAATTCATAAAAGTAAAAATCTTAAGAGAATTACGCTACAGGACTCTAAGTAAACATTTGTTTAAAGCCTTAATTTCAATTCTATTTTCATGAAGTATTATTAGCAGCTTTGTCATTTAAGATAAAGAGATCTTCATCTTTGTAAAATATAACCATTGTGTTAATATCTGTCTGTCTGAATTCATGGTATAAATACCCTTTCACTGCAGATGCATTGACATTTTTGCTAGCTATGCACATCCTCTGTGTTACCTGATGCTGTACTGACATATTACTTGATTAAACCCCTTTCAGTATCAGTCCTGTTTTCACTCTTAGGAAGTCCTAGTGCCGGGGATGTAACATGAGTTCATGACCAAATCGTTGAGCCTTTTGCAAAAGGTAGTAAGAATTATTCACATAGAGGATAGAGCGTCGGCCTGCGGACTGAAAGGTCCCAGGTTCGATTCCAGTCGAGGGCATGTACCTTGGTTGCGGGCACATCCCCAGTGGGGTGTGTGCAGGAGGCAGCTGATCAATGTTTCTCTCTCATCGATGTTTCTGGCTCTCTCTCTCTCTCTTCCTCTCTGTAAAAAATCAATAAAAAATATATTTTAAAGAATTATTCACATAGAGATATTTCTACTTTTTCTTGGCAAGATCCCTAGGGTAAGGAAGACCTACCTCATCGGACCACATGGAAGGGGGGAGGGACTGAAGAAAAATAAAATGCAAAAATTAAGTTCTCAGTGACTTAGCCTGTCACAGCGTCATCCTGTGGAACACTGGAAGGAAAAAGAGAGCTTCTCTTTGGTATTTACCTTTAGACAGAAGTGTTAATTAAGAATCAAAAAAATTAATAAATGCAAGAAAATGTTTAGCCTTAAAATAAATGGATTTTGTGCTAACAAAACACATGCTTTGTCATCAGAGGCTATGAAACTATCACATGAAGAGAACTGGTATGCCAGCTAGAAAGAATATAATCAAGGAAATGTTCAGCAGAGGTATGAGGAAATTAGTAAGCCTGCCAAAGAGATTACTGAAAATAGTGATTTTAACTTATCTGTTTATTTTCCATTATTTAGATGTATGGAGAAGGATGACACTGTAGATTCATTCATAGTTATAAGTAGATTATATTAATTTACATTGGGTTTAATGAAATTCTTTAGAAATTTGATTTTGATATGGAAGTTTAGGTATGGTGCCCTACAGTATGACTGCAGGAAGCAATAATGAGAAATGGAGGAGTAGAAAGTCTGTGAGCCTCTGGAGACCAGGCTAGGGGTGTCAGTTATTTTGGTAACCTTGGTGCTCAGCTCAGCATCTGACATTAGTGGGCATCCATCTTTTACTCTGTGAAGGGAACATTCTTTAAAAGGTTAAAGGACCTGAGTATCCCCAATTACAGGTGTCAGTATTGCACAGTTGTTTTACTTAATAACTTATCTTAGAGACATAATTGGGAACATATACATTTAGTCTACCATCATTTCTTCAGTAACAAGGTCGAAGGAATCAGGTAGCTCAAGTTGAAATTTCATCTGGGCAGGTTTCTTGACTTTCTTGGAACAGCTCTCCTTGCTGGGAAGTGGAGATGAGAGGACTGGCTGCCTCAGAGGATTGTTGTGCGAATTAAATGAGATAATCCATGTAGAGTATGTAGTGGGATTGCCTGGTCCACAGAAGACATTCAATAAATACTAGCTATTACTTGTACCTTAAAATAAAAATGTAAAATCTATTGGTTGCTATTAATTTCCTGTGGCTGCTTATAACAAATTACCATGAACTTGGTGGTTAAAACAACAGAAGCTTATTCTTTCATAATTCTAGAGACCAGAAGTCCACAATTAGTATCACTAGATCAAAATCAAGCTGTTAGAAGGCCACAGTCTCTCAGAGGCTCTTGTGAGGAATCCTGTCCCTCACTTGTCTCTTCCAGCATCTGGATGCTGCCAGTATTCCTTGGCTTGTGGCTACATCGGTCCAATCTCTGCCTCTTCTGTGGTCACATTATGTCTAGCTCTTCTGTGTGTTTATGTAAATTTCCCTCTGCCTCCCTCTTATAACGATAAACATGAGTGTATTTAGGACCCACTGTGGTCTTCTCCTAATTTTCAGATTACTAATTTAAACAAATCTGCAAAGTCCTTTCTTACTATACAAGGTCACAGTCACAGATTCCAGAGATTGAGACCTGGATACTTTGGGGGAACCATTATGTAGCATACCACATTGACATTCAGTGCTTCAAAAATCAGAGGATTTGTTTCCCCAGATGCATATTGTGGGAGTAGTTTGTTTCTCTCTCCCTTGCTTTCTCCCCCTCCTCCAACCTTTAAGTTTTCTAACATTATTGCCACATGGTCACAAAATGGCTGTCCCAGACCAGACATTCAAGATAGGAAGCAGAGAGAGTGCTTCCAGCTGCTTCTTTCTGTTTATCAGTAAACCAAAACTTGTCCTGAAAACTCTCAAGAGATATTATTTCATGTCCTATTGGCCAGGAGTGTGCCCTCCATCATTAGAGACAAGGGTGGCTGGAAAAGGAAAAACTAGAGCTTTTCTAAGATGGACAGTAGAAGGCATCCTGGCAGGAGATCAGGGATAACCATTGTGTAAACCAACTGACAGGGTCTGCAAGAAATGTTGGAGGGAGGGTGTACAGGGCAGAGGAGGAAAGAGATGCAGAGAGGAAGAACTCCTTGATTGCATATTACTGGTCAACAGCCTGATATTTCCATAGTTTCTCATTTCATCTTCAACTATAGTCTTTGGAGGTTAGTATTCGTATTCTCATTTTGCGAAGAAAAACACTGAGATCCAGAACATTAAAAAAAATATATTCTCAGTACACAGAGTTAAAAATGATAAAGATAGAAATAAAACTTAACTATATCTAAATCCAGACATCTTGATCTTTCTAGTATTCCAGAATGAATAGTCAGACCAACTGGATCATCTGTAGTTGACTTTTTTCTCTAGTAGCCACTCTTCTTCAAGAGCTATTTTATTTTGATAGTGTTGACCAAAACCCAGAGCACTTCACTAAAATCACAAATCACTCCAGAGCTGTGATTATGAGGACAGCTGAAATGCTCCGGTTCCATCACAAACATGTTATGAGAGGCCTCATCAACACATTGCAAGATGCAGCTAAAATGGGAATGTGGTACAATCAGCCTGAGACCTTGTCCTCACCACAGAGAGTGGGAGTCCTGGGCTTCCTGTGGTAACGTGATGCTTTTCATGAGGAATCATTGGTGAAATTGTACTTGTTGAGGAAAAGTGCTAACAGAAACTCACTCAAGTATTGCTGCTGACATTCGTTAAATCAGCCTTATGTCTTTGAATGTCCCCTTACAGACATGAGTCTCTAAGTATATGGCTGAGAGATTTTTAAAAAATATATATTTTATTGATTTTTTACAGAGAGGAAGGGAGAGGGATAGAGAGTTAGAAACATCGATGAGAGAGAAACATCCATCAGCTGCCTCCTGCACACCCCCCAATGGGGGATGTGCCCGCAACCAAGGTACATGCCCTTGACCAGAATCGAACCTGGGACTCTTCAGTCCGCAGGCTGACGCTCTATCCACTGAGCCAAACCAGTTAGGGCTGGCTGAGAGATTTTTACAGAGAATAAATGCCACTGGTGAAGGCTGGCTTATTTTTGAAGGAGTGCAAATCCTATGCTAGAAGTATCTACAGCATAGGGAAATTTAGACAAGAAGCAAAAATATAACTCAATGTCCCAGTACTAAAACTAACATTTTTGGTTATTTGAAGTCCCACCCCTCAACCTCATCTCCTGCTCCTTAAACTAATCTATGTTTTGTGTCTCTGTTGGATTTATACATTTAAACTCATAAGTGGATGTGTGTTTTATAAAAACAATAGAGAAAATAAAACTTCCAGCTTACTTAAAAAACACACTGAATAAAATAAAACCCATGTTAGATTTAGGCTTTTTTTTTTTTAAGTATAATGATTGTAGTAACACAAATTAGCCAATCAACAAGATCTCAGATTCTTACAATGAATTCATTTCCATTCAGATAAAGAAGTTTCCAGTAAAGATACAAAATAGGATTTTATAATTTTCATATGCTTGGGGTACATGGGCATTACTGAGTTTATTCATCCACTAAAATAAGTACTGGTTCATTTATCTAAGGCTCTGGAGGAGCAGTAAGCCCTGGTAAAACTGGAGTGAGGATACTAACTCCTGAAGAACTTCTAACCCCTTCAAAATGAGAAAAACTGAAGACACAGATCCATTTTCCAGCTTGTTGGGAAGACGAATTGGGCTTAGACTCAGACCCATTATGCCTGGTTCATCAGACCCCCATGCTCACGCTTGACCATTTGCTTTGATTCCTGGCCAACCAGACTGGCCCCAAAGACAGGCACAAAATGCTAGCAGAGCCACCATCATAGACCTCCATGGGTAACACCAATGGCCAGGAAGAGACCATTGAGCCTAAGCTTTAGCCTTCCTGGATTTGTAGAGGGTTAAATCAAAACGACAATGCAGTACCATCTCACACCTGTCAGAATGGCTATCATCAACAAATCAACAAACAACAAGTGCTGGCAAGGATGTGGAGAAAAAGGAACCCTCGTGCACTGCTGGTGGGAACGCAGACTGATGCAGCCACTGTGGAAAAGAGTATGGCGTTTCCTCAAAAAATTAAAAATGGACCTCCCATTTGACCCAGTGATCCCACTTATAGGAATATATCCCAAGAAAACAGAAAACCAACCAGAAAGAATATATGCACCCCTATGTTCATAGCAGCACAATTTACAATAGCTAAGATTTGGAAACAGTGCCCATCAGCAGATGAGTGGATAAAAAAAATTGTGGTATATCTACACAATGGAATATTATGCTGGTGTAAAAAAGAAAGAACTCTTACCATTCACAACAGCATGGATGAAGAGCATTATGCCAATCAGAGAAAGATAATACATATGATCTCACTCATTTGTGGAATATAATGAACAACATAAACGGATGAACAAAAATATATAAAGAGACAGAGAAGCATTGAACAGACTGTCAAAGTTCAGTAGGAAGTGCATGCATATAAGCATAACCAATGGGCACAGACACTAAGGGAGTGAGGGCACGTGCTGGGGGTGGGGGTGGCCAGGGGGAGGTCAATGGGAAAAAAGGAGACATATGTAATACTACATGTAAAACTTTAAACAATAAAAAAGTATAGATAATTGAATGTGAATCATACCTCAATAAAGCTGTAAAAAAGTGACATATTATTTTTTCACAATTCCCAACTAATGAGTATATACACCTTTTCTGCCAATAAAGACAGTATCTTTAAAAAATTAAAAAATAAACTCCAGTTTATAAAACTTGGTTAAAACTGCATACCTGATTATTACAGATTTTTTTTAAAAGTCGATTTCTTCACTTTCTCTGCCTGTGGGTTCTGATGTGCATCTACCAGAACCCAGCATTTGCAGCCCTTAGATCCTGGGAACATGTGAGATGCCTAGTGGAAGGGCGTAATTTCATCTTTTCCTTGATGGCACTGTTGACAGAAATGGTACAGGGTTTCAAAGAATTAAAAACAGATACAGAGGTTTCCAAATTTACAAACAAAATGTTGATCTGTGCTGTAAAGAACAGATCAGAGTTACTGGAGGACCCACCCTCACACTTTCTTTGGGTCTTCATTCCACTTTCCATTGCCTCTGTGTTTGAAAACTCGGTCTTGCTATTACTTTTTAATGAAACCAGTATGTTGATCATATTTGATGGCAGGCTCGGTTGTTTGGGACTTAAGGTTATGTTATTTTTTCCTCAGACAGATTCAACTGGCAGGCTCTGCAGATTCCTTTGCACAAACATGACACCAAAGTTCTAGTGGCAAAAGCAAATCCTACACCTCACAGTTGTGCCAGAAAGAGAAATCATTTCGACTGGCTTTTCTTTCCTTAAGGGAAAAAAGTAGGAAGAAGAAAAAGCCTCAACAAGAAAACATGCTCCCATAACAGAGCAATGGGCTTCAGAGCTGCCTTCTATTCTGCATGCGCAGTTGACTCTACCGAGCCCCTTGCCACGCTAGTAGATGATCTTGGAAATGGGAAACAGACTGGTCAGCATGAGTAACCTTTGGTAGTTCCAAAGCTTCAGACATCAGGAGTGGAGAGGAACTGAACAGACACTGAATAAAGAACAAATAATGAAATACATGTTGCAGCATTCATGTTCAAATTGTATTTCCAATTTTTCCTTACATCCATAAAGTTCTAGCAAAATGAAGTTATGCAATTTCATTAAATTAGCTACATGTCACTGAAGAAAAAAAGGAAAACAACTTTAGCATAATTTGAAATGTCTCCTTCAGGCAGACACAAACAGGCCGAAGTCTCTGTTGTATAAGGACTCCCCCTTGTTCCGCTGTGGCCAACCCGTTCCTTCTCCTAAGGTACCTCTAAAGCTTCCCCAACCCAGGATTAAAACAAGGGATTCATCTTTGCTCTTCCTTCTTTTATTTATTTATTTTTAATTTTTATTGTTGAAAATATTACATATGTCCCCTTTTTCCCCCATTTACCCCTTCTAGCCTGCTTCCGCCCCCCGCCCCAGGCCTTCACCACACTATTGTCTGTGTCCATGGGTTATGCATGTATGCATACAAATTCTTTGGTTGATCTCCTTCCACCCCATTCCCACATAAACTTCTAACATCCAATCAGTTGCTCAGTTATCTCACTTATATGTGTGCAGTTAATTCCTCATTTACGTCATAGTTCTGACTGCTATATTTAAGATCACTTCCTGTTATCTCTGTTCTAGACCATTCTTAACAGATTTATCCTGTCTTTCCACAGCCTTTCACTCATCCTTTCCCTGTCAGTTATTTTACTAGCATTCTGACTGTGTCACTCCTGACCCAAATCCATTTACTTTCTCCATTTTCTCCAGAAAAAAGATAAATGTCTAGTTTAGTATTTACTAATAAGATCCTTCTTAAAGAATCTTGTGTAGAATGCATTGTTTTAGCAACTTAACAGAATTCACTACAGGAAAGGACACACACACACACAAATAGTACACAAACAAAACAAAACAAAATAAAATAGAAAGGGTAAGTTTGAGTTGTTTTTTAAGTTTCATGGTAAAACAATTTTTAACAATGATTGCATTGCCATCTGCTGGATAGGTTTGTGCACTTCATTTGAAGCAATTTTTTCTTTCAAATGTGTGGAAGGTTGCATTTCAATTTCAAAAATTCCCTCTAAATATATATTTTAACTAGAGGCCTGTTGCATGAAGAGATTTGTGCAATAGGCCTTCCCTTCCCCTGGCTGCCGGCACCGGTTTTCCTCCGGCACCCGGGACCCAGGCCTTCACTTTGGCTGGAGCCTTCAGTCTCCGCTGCTTCACGCCTACATATGCAAATTAACCGCCACCTTTGTTTGGTTAATTTGTATATTCTCCTGATTGGCTGGTGAGCATAGCAGAGGGACAGTCAATTTATATGTTTGTCTATTATTAGGTAAGAAGATACCAAACCTAATAGCAGATGTTAGGGTTTCATGTAATTATGTTTTTGATGTAAAAATCACTCATTACTATTAACAAATTGGCATAACGTTTGTTTATAAGAGACCAAGTGTTCACCTTTTGTTTGAGAACATCCCAATGAGCCCAAGAATGAAAAGATAGTGTGAATGAAGAAGTATAGCGTCTTATCTAATGTCAGGTCACATTCAGAAAATCACTTTCTGATGCTACTCAACAATTCAAATCTTTCTTAACCTTTGAGACTCAGAACCAGAATTACCTTTCTCAACAAAGCCTTCCCAGGCCAAGTCTCAACCTTCCTGAATTTAGACAACTTACTATTTGCATATCCCCTTCATTTGGAAGCCTCGTCATATGCATTATATTGACATGGACTATGTCCTGTGTTTGCCTCTTAATATACAGTAGTGGTTAAGAATTTAGTCTCTAAAGTCAAACTGCCAATTTTCAAATGTGAAGTTACCACTTATTAGCTGTTAATATTTTTGTCATCAGCTCCCTCCTCTTTCAGACACAGATAAAATATTTCCTTCACGGTGTTGTTAGAAAGATTAAATTAGTAAGAACTATAAAAATCACTCAAAATAATACCTGCCATTTAGTAAGCTTACAACAGTTATTAGCTAATATCAAGCAGATTGTTACAGACACAATTATTGCCAGACAAGAATCTCAACAGGTTAGCAGAGGGTAACCACACACTAGTATAGGAAGCTTACAACAAATATTATTTAGTGACATATTTTTTAGCTATTTTTAAATTCAATTTTTTTAAATGGGTAAAATTCACCAATTTTAACAATAAAATTTTATGAGTTTCAAGAACTGTGTGCAGTTAAATAATCATGCCTACAATCAAGATAAAGAAAATTTCCATTACCATAGTATGTTCGGTGACCCGTCATATATCCCTTGTTCCCACTCTAACCCCTAGGGACCCCCAAGCCTTAGCAACTGCTGATCTACCATATGTCACTGTAGCTTTCCTTTTCTAGAATTATATATGAATGGAATCATACCACGTGTTGTTTTCTGTATGTGGGTTCTGTTACTTAGTGTAAGGGTGTTAAGATCCATTTATGTTGTTTTGTATAACAATAGTTCATTCCTTTCTATTGCATACTAGAGGCCCAGTGCATGAAATTCATGCATGGATAGGGTCCCTAGGCCTGGCAGGTGATCAAGGCCGATCTGTGGGGCCCCCGCTGGCAGTGACCTTGGCTGACCTGGCGCTGCCCACTCGTCAGTCCCATCGCCACTGCCTGTTGCCTCTTTCTGCAGGTGACCAGCGGGGCAATCGGGGAGGTGGGGGGGGGGGGGCAGGGAGGGCGCTGGCACCTGCCTTGGCTGGCCTGGAGCCTGAGGGCTGGGGGCAGCACCTGTGTTGAGCATCTGCCCCTGGTGGTCAGTGCGAGTCATAGCCACCAGTCATTCCATTGGTCATTCCACTGTCCAGTTGATTTGCTTATTAGGCTTTTATTATATAGGATTAGTATGTCATGGATACTTGGGTTGCTTCTAGGTTTTGACTACTATGAATGAATAAAGCTTCCATGTAAATTCACACGCGTGACTTTGTGCAGACATTTGTTTTCACTTTCCTTGGTCAAATACCTAGAAAGTTGCTAGGTTGGATAGTAGGTAGATGTTTAAACACAGAAGAGCTACCAAGTGGTTGTATCATTTTATTTCCAATCAACAAGGATGCGTTCCAATTATCCTATATCCTTGCAAATACTTAACATATTCAATTCCATTGATTTTTTAGCTATCCTAGCAACTAATGATGTTGCACATTTTTAATTTGCATATTTGGTATTCATATATCTTCTTTGCCATCCATCTATCTTTTGCCTATTTTGTAATTTATCTTCTTACTATCAAATTGTAGAATACAAGTCCTTTACCAGGTGTGTTTTGCAAGTTTCCTTCCAATCTTACACTTTCATTTTCTTAGTAGTTTCTTTGGAAGAGCGAAGTTTTTTATTTTGATAAAGTCCTTTGTATCATTTTTTTTCTTTTATTTTCTATCTATGAAATCTTTCTGGAGAAATAAATGAATTTGGGGAGAATTGAAGACATAACAATATTCAGTCTTCTGATTCATTACATGATATTTCTACACATTTATTTCAATTTTCTTTAATATTTTTTTCAGCAGTATTTTGTACCTTTTGTTGCCCATGTCTGGTACATTTTTTTGTTGAATTTGTCCCCTAGTATCTCTCGTTTTTTTTGATGCTATAGTGAATTAGTAAATGATATTTTTATTTCTATTTTAATTGTTTATTGCTAATACATAGAACTAAAACTAATTTTTGTAACCTGCAAAATTACTGAAAAAAACTTAGTTTTGGTATCTTTTTATAGATTCCTTAGGATTTTCTATGTACAGGGTCATGTCTGCAAACACAGTTTCTTTCTTCTAATCCATATGTCTCCCATTTCATTTTCTTACCATATTCTATGGGTCAGCAACTTGCGTTTTTATCAATCTTAGGTTAAAAGTATTGAGCCATTCACTATTGAGTATGTTAACTAAGGGATTTTGTAGATAACCTTTTACCAATTTGATGATATTCTATTCCTAGCGTGTTGAGATTTTTAATTATAAGGTAGAGACAGTAGAACATTCTTAGCTGGGATACAAAACAGTGCAGGACTTGGACATCAAGCTCATGCAGAGGGCCCCTCAATAGTTACAGGAATAGTTACAAAAGAAGCAAAAAAAAGAGAAGATGTGGGAAGAAAACAGAAGGTATTTCATAAATATGTGACACAGCAATGTGAGGAAAAGAAAGTTCAGGGGAAGAATTAGACAAAGTAATAGCGGAAGAGAAGAAAAAGAAGTTGACTAAGAAGGACAAGGAGCTGAGACTTGAAAAGGAAGCACCTTGTGAATGAGGTCCTATGTACACACACAAAAAAAATTCAAATTCAAGGAAGTTTGAAAGTTTCTTTTGAACAGGAAGGATGAGCTATGAAATGGGACCACATAAATAAAGGTCTTAAAGAACTTGACACTGAGTAGGAGAATTTTGCAAGATGCTAAGATTTAGCCCAAGAATACAGGAGGCAACTGCAGATGCAAATATCCTATCAGCAGCAGGTTCAGGATGCAGAGGCGAGGAGAATCTCAAGAGTCTGAAGCAGAGATTGCAGTAAACAATATTTCAGTAAACATTTATCTCAAGTGTTGTTCAGAAACATGCATTCCATGCAAAGGCCTGGCTGGCATGACTCAGTGGTTGAGCATCAATCTATGAACCAGGAGGTCACAGTTCAATTCCCAGTTAGGGAATTGCCCGGGTTTCAGGCTCGATTCCCAATGTGGGGCATGCAGAAGGTAGCCAATCAATGATTATCTCTCATCATTGATGTTTCTATCTCTCTCTCCTTCTCCCTTCCTCTCTGACATTTTAAATGATGACAAAGGCATTTCTTTAAAAAGAAAAAAGAATATGCCCTAATGAGCTTCCAGCATGGTCTCACATCAATATACATTTTTTAGTCTTTTAATATGTTTGCCTACAATATACTTCCATATTCCTCTTTTTAAAAAGTACATATTCTATTTTGCCTCTTCGATGTTATCACCATGCTTGCAGACACACAAACTGTTCAGCATATTATTAGGGAGATTCCTTTAAATCGGCAGATCTATTTCCTTGGAAATTATAAGTTGGCAAACAGAAGAAGAAAATATACTTTATTACCCCAGGAAACTGATGACAACAGGTCAACCAATTGTGATCCTGGAAATACTGGGTAGGAAAAAAAGCCACCAGATTCCTGGGCTTCTCCCAGATCTTGAGACAAAGAAAGTTAGCACCTGAGGGGAATAGTTAGGCTTATCACGCCAGGCCTCTTTTGGACAACTGTGGACTGTGACAGCCCTTCTGAGGTCACTGAGGTGACAGGGCTGGGCAGCTGGCTGACCTCCTCAAGCATCTGCAGTATTAGTGGATTTTTCCCCAAGGTCCTCCAAAGGTATTAATCTCTTCTCAGGTCTAGGACTTTTCAGTTCCCCTGTCCTAGGGTCTTGCATGGAAATCACTTGGCTGCCCCACACTTTCCAGGAGCACTGGAAATTGCTTTGCAGGTGGGACTACCCCCCTCCTGACTTTAGTTGGCTATTTCCTCCCTACCTCTTGCCCCATTTTTATACAAACCAACTCCCCAAAGGCCCAGTGGGGATCTTGGGAGGAGAAAGGGGTCACATACCTGTACTGAGCCTACCACCTTCTCAGAATCTTTGGGAAACTATTTATTAGACTTCTGTTATGATTGTTATGTAACTTACCTTCTCTACCATACATCATAAATTCCTAAGAATAAGAACTTTATATTTTAATTGTCTCTTATCTCCACTCCCTTTATCATAGTGTTTGGTTTAAATTTGAAGTTCAGTGAATAGCTTCTGCTCCCAGCATTCATCTTAGATCACCTTTCAGACAATTCCAAGTCATACCTCTAGATGGGGCACATGGGATATTTCTCCTGCCTGAGTAAAGCTAGTGAGGATTCCATGGGGTGGCCCTGAGCCTGCCGGATCTGAATTTGTATTGCTTTTCAAGTTTGGAAAAGGTCTATCTCAGTTGAAAGAGGTGGGTCAAAAAATCTAACTTAAGCCTTAAAAAGTTGTTTGTATGGGTGAGGGAGAGAATGAGTAACTTCCCAGTCTCACACTTCATAGCATTAGCAAAGTGAAAGATTTATTTCAGAAAGTGAAAAAAACAGATGTCAAGGGGGAAAAAATTGTACTAAGAAGAAATAGTTCTTCTGCCAAAGGTTTATCGTCTGGTGTTTTGATGGACACTCAGAGTCTATTTGTTAAATGCTATGTAAAAAAAAAAATAAAGAAAGAAAGAAAGAAAAATAAGTCATCCCCCACCCTGCCTCCTCCATGATGGGCTGGAAAACATATTTGCCATGCTTTATTGACCTTGGCTGTCCATCTTGTTCCACTAAAATGAGCTAGCTATGGTCCCTAAAAGTAAGTGCCTAAAACTCTTTTTATAGATGCTAATAGGTTAGATGAAACTGCTTTCTGTGACCACTAGTCAAGTGTTAAAGGTCAAAGTTCACATTTGCCTTGTTAAGGTGTAATCTGGTGCCTTGCTCAATCCAGCATGCCGTTGGTTCACCTTTAACCCTGCCTTTGGAGGAAGCTAGGAGAAAAAATCCAAAGGGAATCTTCTTAAAATTTCCTCCTTCCAACACTGAAAAGAAACCCAGAGAACTGAGATGCAGCTTTTGTTTTAGAGGAAAGACATAATGGCTCAGATTAATGAAAGTCTCCTTTGGTTATCTAATCAAATAAATGGCATTTGATTTTGTAAAAGGAGCCAGTTGGGAGACACACACTGACCTATAATCAATAGTGGTTCCCACCTGGTGTCCCCCTGATTAACCAGGCTTCACCAGCATAAAGGTTGGCCACAGATCTTTCCACAGTGGTCAGCACTCTACACTGACCAAGAACATGAAATCACATTCTCTGGTGACACTAGTTAGGAAGCCACAACAACATAGCTGGTTCAAGGGAGCATTTTTGTCTGGCTGGGCTAGGAAGAGACACCACTGCCTCCAGAGCTTTCACTATGTGGTTGCTCCTTGATGTGTCTTTTCTTGAGAAGTACAGCAGGGTCTGGTGGCTGATACCTGAAATCATTAAATTATAGGGGAGCACAGGATCCTGCCAGCCGGAACTGTGTTTCATTCATTCATGCCAAAGCAGATTCTTAGAACAAGGTCAAAAGCAGCTAGGCAGCTAGACCTACTCAACAAAGAGGCAAAAGTTTTAATGCTCAGGAGACACAGTATGTCATGAAATTTGGGGTTGCTTATGCCCCCAAGTCAACAGTACCGTACACTGACTGGAACCTTCAGAGAATTATGGAAACAGTGGGACGTAGGTGTCTTCTTAGGTGATTGGCCCGGATGGTGTTCTCTTCCCTAGTCAGCTGTGTGGGCAGCTGTTGCTCACAAGCAAGAGAGGAAACCAGAGCCAAGGCTCCCCAGTACCTTGAAAATGGCCTGATGATGCTAACTTTGGCCAATTCTTACAACAAGCATCCTTCTTCCCCAAGTCAACATACAAAATAATACATGTGTTGAGAACATACCTGCAATAGTCACTTGACATAGATTGTCTCCATTAATCTTTACAGCCAGCTTATGGCGTGCTAATATTCCTATCCTCATTTTATAGATGAGAAAACTGAGCCCAGGGAAGATAAGTATCCAAGGTCTCCCAGGAAATAAAATGTAAAATTAGAATTTAAACTCAGTTAGTTTGACCTCAAAACCTTTGGCTGTATTCACTACGGTTGAGTATTTCCCAAAGAAAAAACCGCCTCATATTTATCCCCCACACATATAGGTGCCAGATGGAAGAGGTATCCTAACTATCTCCAACATCCAAAAAATCTTGATATGTTACAGAAGCACATGTGTAAGGAGCACAGAGAACAAGGCGATTAACTTTGGGTTTAGGCACCTCATCAAGGAGATGCCTGCAGGAGATAAAGAAAATGAGTGAGATGTTTGCAGCTGCTGTGTAGCAGGATGTGACTGTGTAACTGGGTGGCTTAACTGGCCTGTAAGCATGTAAGCGACGGTGAGGAAGTGAGGCTGGCCGGGCAGGTAAGCATCAGATCTGGTCAGATGGGGCTTTTGGTAGGACATTTTCTCTTGGGTTTGGAGTTTTATCCTATGGGTAATGTTGAGTCACTAACAGATTCAAGGCATGTAATGTTCCTGTGAGGATGGTAATGACCCAATTAGATTATCACAGCAAAGGTAAGAAACGGAAAATAGATAGATAATGTATTATTCCCTGCAGTAGGGTCACTCCACTTAATTTTGACATAAAGCAATTAGGGCCATCTCAGAGGAACCCATGCAGCATTAAATGGAATGAAGACGGTCCCTTTAAAAACCTCATACATTCACCTCCACCCTGGGTACTGAACATGGAGATAGGGGTTTTGTTCCTGTCTCATACTGCTGCATTCCTTCCTCCACCTGATTTCCAGTAACTTTGAGCTTCTAGATTGTCCCTTTTCCACACAACTTGTCTGAGATGCTATCTAAATATGTTTCCCAGTATGTACAGGTGCAATTCAAGGTTCCACTGGAGAGATGACTTTCCTGATGTAAGTGGGTTGACAACCTTGGAAACCCTCACACTACTACTGAAAAGGAAGCTGAAGTCTCTTCACTATGAACAAGTCAGTTTCATTTGTTTTACATGAATAAACATACATGTACATTACATACAATATATGTATGTATATATAGATATAGATGTATATATACATACACAGATATATACACACTTGTATATTCATTTTACTTTAACATTTATTCTTACAAGTTAAAGAAATATACTATCCAAATGTCTTGAAATTTGTATTTATGGGTTAGCAATATCTCATTGATAGAGCTATAAGGCTTAGATGGCATAACGTAGCTTATACCTGACACAGCCTGACCCAAAGCAGCTCATACATCCACCTTCCTCACCTCCAGCAGACTAGAAATACAGTTTTATACTGTATTTGTCTGGACAGTGCAGGCAACGAATAGATGTCTATCAATCTATCTTAAATGAAGAGAGAATTTTATTTTTTATTTTTATTTTTTTGGCTTTTGTATTAGCATAGCTCAGAAATGGCTGGATCCAGGGCCCCAGTTGGATTTGATCTATTAGATCTCTCCTCCCCTCTCCCCTCTGACTGCTTCCCCTCTCCTTTCTTCCCTCCTTCCTCTTCCTTTCTTTATGTTGGCTTGATGCTCAGAAGTCTTCTCCTGAGAAGTGACAAGGACAGCTGCCAGCAACTCTAGACTTTACCAACTGAGCAATCTCAAAGGGAGACAGCAATATCCCCAAAGGCTGGTATGACCTAAAAGCCATGAGTATTCTGAGAAGTATTAGCAAATTATCTTTACAGCCTTTTTATGTCAGAGGGGTGCATTGTACTTAAAATGGTGCATGGAATTCTGGTTCATTCAAGTAAAGGAGAAAAAAAAAGAAAAGGAAAAATAAACAAAACCTGGCAAATGTTCAAACAAAGGCAATTACTCAGACCAAAGGTGTTGAAGAGGATGCCATACTGGGTCATAAAACAAAGATTAAGTTCCAGACTAGAAAAATGAGGGCTTCAAACTGGCACATAGCACACCTTTCTGCAGGAGAATACATTAGAAAATCCAATGGCTAGTATCTTTATAAGGAGATAGAGACACACCCAGGGTGAAGAAACTCCTGTGAAGACAGGGGCAGAAGCTGGGAGTGATGCGGCTACAAGCCAAGGGCCTCCAGGAATTGCTGGCAACCAATAGAAGCTAGGAAAGAGGCAGGAAATGATTCTCCTTCAGAGCCTCCAGAACAGGAATGGAAAGAAGTGTCCATTGTTTAAGCACACCAGTTCGTGCTAACTTGTTACAGCAGCCCTGGGAAACGAACACAGAGGGCAATATGGTACAATGCAATGAAAATGAAAATTCTAGGCAAAAGACCCTAATTTAGTTGCCTCGACCCTTTTAACAGGAGACCTGTTATCATGCTGAGAGCTTCATTTGTCTTATTCCTCCTGCCAACTTAGAGAAGTCTATGAAAATTAAATCAAATCTTTTAAATTATACTGAGTATTCCAAAGTGTGTTCTATGAAACTTGAGGGGATATAAAGATGGGTTCTTTGATGAAGTAAGTTTGGAAAACCCTCCATGTCTAACTTTCCTGCAGAAGACTCACAACACAGGTCATTATATAAAAGACAAGAAGACTTGTAATTGGGAATCTACTTAGTCTTATTTAACTCAGTCTTCTCTATGTTTCTTTAACCATGAAATGGGTCCTTTAAGGAACTTCAATTAATATGTCACAGATGCTTGCGTTGCTGTGGCTCATGGTTTGGGAAACACTGTACTATGCCATTGAAAGATACCCTGTCTTTTGAGGATGTATATTTAGGAATGATTCCTGAAGGAGAAAAATTGAAAAACCTGCAGAAATCATCCATACATCCTCACGGCAGCGTTCTTGGTCTTGCATATCACCCACATGACTTCTGCTGAATGGAACTGGAAGACTCGAGTAACAGGTTGTTGCTTTTTAAATGCATACTCCACCCCCAAGTTCAGGAACAACAGAACTTCCTCTACATCCAGCAGGATGTCAGGAACAAAACAAGCATCTGCTAAGACTCCTCCGCATTTTGGGCCACAATGTGATTTTATTTCATTGAAATCTTTGTGGTCTTAATATTTGTCTCCTAAAACTTTTATGTGAAAAAGATATTTACATATGAACATATTTTTTTGTTAATACCAAAAGCAACGTTAGCATTGTTACTAGCAATAGAACCTACGATCAGTATTGAAGAGTCTAGTCCAGGTCCCAGGTCATGGGTATTGCATATTAGAAAGATCCTTGCAGGACTTTTGTCTGTATGGACCATCAAAGGGTAACTATCCTAATATCTCAAAGTGATGAGCCAATTCCCTCATTGTCCTGGCTGTGGGGATATAGCCGTGACTGTGACAAAGTGCCCGATCTCTTGGAGCTGATATTCTAGAGGGAGGAGATGAAGCACAAAGAAAGGAATAAAAATATAAATGAACAGAAGTTGGTGATAATGCCATAGAGAGGAATTAAGTGGGAAAGTAGAATGGACAGTGAGATGAGGCCTTTGCAGAGGCAAGGCCAAGGAAGGCCTCATCGAGCAGGAACTTTGAGCAGAACCTGTTGGAAATGTAGGGCTAGTCAGGGTACTTTACGAGAGAGATGACAGTACCAGGAGGAGGAGACAGCACATGCAGACAACCTACCTGCCATGGGACAATACTTACCATGTTCATGGAACAGCAAGGAAGCCCAGGGTAGCTTAGAGCAATGAAGCGGTAGAAAAATAAGAGATGAGGCCAGCTAGTTGAGAGTGGGAGTGAGGATGTTATTCTATAAATACTGTAAATGTATTTCCTCTTCCTTCCTTATGATTTTAACGTTTTCTCTTCTCTAGCTTACTCTATTATAAGAATACAGTGTATAATACATATCACATACAAAATTGTGTTAAATTGACCATTTATGTTTGCAGTAAAGCTTTCCAGTTGGCTATGAGTAGTTATGTTTGGGGAGGGTCAAAAGTTATATGCAAGTTTTCAACTGTGTGGGGAGTCAGCACCCCTAACCCCTGAATTTTTCAAGGGCCAACTGTATTTTCTCTTTCTAGTGTTACCTCTGAGTCTTTTTCTCTTTACTCACCCAAAACAATAAGCATCATCCTGCCAGTTCCTCCAGGTACCTGAGCAGCACATCTGAACACTTGGGTTGCGGGTGAATTTCCCGCCAAAATATAAGATGGCGCGTTAAAATGCCTATATCTTTTGAAGTATGGGTTCGATTGAAATGAAATATTTGGTAATACGCAGTTACAATCGGCCCGAGTTTACACGTTTCCCGCACTCCACCGCAAATCTATATGAACCGAGTTTAAGACGGCTCCCGCGGAGTACGCGAAATTCACGCGAGCCGACTTAACTCGTTTCCCGCAACCCAAGTGTTCTGAATATGTATGAGCTGTTTAAACACCCACCAGGCTGGGCGTGGGGGGGAACAGTTAACCAGTAGCTCCACCCCTCTGTATTGGCCAGAGGATGTCATTATCATAGTGTTGGTACATTTATAGGTAAAAAAAAAAAAAAAAATAGAGGGACTTTTTGGCTCCTCTTCTACAACTCAAAACAATAACTTAGAGGCTGGCAGTTAAGATTCAAAGGCCAGAGTATAATGAGTCTGTTACAGTCTCAGTGGCTCACGTGGTTTCGGGCTGTAAGGAATGACATTAAAATGTCATAAACATCACAATCCAGGGAATAAAGTTTTCAGAGCTGTTTGGTTTTAGTTTCTTGTTTGTAAAGAAAAGAGGCCTTTGCCTTTATGAGCCTCTTCACAGGGATTCAATTTCAGAAGCTCGGGTTTCCGAGAAATAAATAAACCAAATTCCAAGGCGCATTGAGACCTCACCAAGAGGTGGCATTTAGAAGCTGTGTCAGAAGTAAGCAGGGAGCCCCAGCCAGTCTAACCCAGTGGATAGAGCATCAGCCCATGGACTGAAGGGTCCTGAGTTCGATTCCAGTTAATGGCAAGTACTTCGGTTGCAGACTCATCCCAGCCCTGGTCAGGCGGCCTGTGGGAGGCAACCAATCAATGTGTTTCTCTCACATGGATGTTTCTCTCTCTCTGTCTCTCCCCCTCCCTTCCACTCTCTCTAAGAATCAGTGGAAGAATATCCTTGGGTAAGGACTAACAACAACAACAACAAAAAGTAAGCAGGGAATCGGGATTGTGACCACTAATAATTACTAGTTCTCATATAGAGGACATGGCAGCCCAGTCAGCATAGCTCAGTGGTTGAGCATCAGCCTATGAACCAGAAGGTCATGGTTCAATTCCCAGTCAGGGCACATGCCTAGGTTGTGGGCTCAGTCCCCAGTGGGGGTCATGCAGGAGACAGCTGATCAATGATTCTCTCTCATCATTGACGTTTCTATCTCTCTTTCCCTCTCCCTTCCTCTCTGAAATCCATAATATATATATTTTAAAGTCACTTTTTGTTTTAAAATAGAAATTCCTCAAGTGCATTTCTCAGAGCCCCAGGATACTTCGTCAGTGCCTATGGGGCCACAGAGAAAGCCAGATGGGTGGTCTCAGGGACCCCACTCTAGCTTTATTCCCATTTATTTATTTTTCATTTGTTTGAAACATTGAACTGTTTAGTTTGTAAAAGGGGTTTTGCTAAAAACTAAAAACAAGAGGAACAACAACAAACAGAGCACTGCTGAGTCAAGGTGCCACTTTCAACTGGCAGTGGCTGAAAACGACCAGGTATGCTGTATGGAAATACCCCATGCAGTGTGTGAAAATGCCCTCATGCAATATATGGAAATGCTCCATGCAGTGTATGGAAACACCCCATGCAGTGTATGGAAATGTCCTGTGCAGTGTATGGAAATGCCCCCATGCAGTGTATGGAAATGCCCCCATGCAGTGTATGGAAATGCCCCCATGCCGTGTATGGAAACCTCCCAGGCAGTGTATGGAAATGCCCTGTGCAGTGTGTGGAAATACCCGAGGCAGGGTATGGAAATGCCCTGTGCAGTGTATGGAAATGCCCCAGGCAGTGTATGGAAATGCCCCATGCAGGGTATGGAAACACCCATGCAGTGTATTAAATGGCGGAATGAGAACACAATAGCAGTGTGTCCATAGGAGTCAGTGCAGTTCACGGAGCACAACACAGGCTCTGAGGATGGAAATCCCAAGTCTCACATATGATGGGGTCGTGGGGAGGTGCGGAGGGCTGGGCCATGTTAGGAGTCAGAAAGCGATGAGGAGGAGGAAGGAAGAGCTCCAGGTTAAGTGACACATTTTAGGTAGTTGGTAGGGTGTGCAGGTGAGAACATGGACATTTCCACAGAAGATTCTAGAAGGGGCAGAGAATAATGAAAGGAGGTGATACATAATATTAAATGGAAGATCCAACTGAAATGCTCCATGAACATGAGCCATCAAGTGAATGGAGAGGCCTACAATCAACATGTGAATTTCAAAGGAAACTTCTTAGAACCAGTTACATGACTTTGGGCTTCTGACCAATTTCAAGGATAAGATTCCTGGAAGAGGAAATTAGGAGGGAGATTTAGGAGAAAGCTTTCGATAGAGCTCTACTGTGAGTTCTCCCCTCTGTCCCAGGTGGAGGATGAAGTGAGGGATCTGGCTTCTCACTTTGAGTCTAGTGAGAGGGGTTCTGAATGGGACCCTCAGAAACCTGCTTTAGTGCCTGAGTGGAGGAAGTTCCTCTGAAGTCCTGTGGGAGCAAAAGGTTCCTTCTGGAATATGACGCTTACGGCTGGGCGGAGGCAGGAAGGCCACCCCGGGGCCTTTTAGGGGATCCCAAAGACATGCCTGAAGGCACTTCTGCTGGAGGACAAGGGTTTCTGGAACTAGAGCGTGTGTGTCAAACGGAGCTTCAGGCATTCAGAGGCTGAGGGGCGATGAGACAGTGGGCAAAGTAAGGAACAGTGGTGTCTGAAACTGCAAGAGGCCAAGCAGGTGGGGAGCCCTGGAGAAATCCCTGTGCAGCCAGAAGCCAGCGTACAGGCACAGAATTAGGTAGGACTTTTTCTTTCCCTCTACCTGTCTTTCTCTCCCGCCTGCAGCCCAGAGTCAGAAAGAACAGCTATTGAGTGTCAGGAAAGGTTGGCAAGGAAGCAAGAAGCCCAGCAGGCCATGTCCTCCAAGAACAGACTTGCCCGGGGCCAGATCTGGCAAAGGGAGGTGTCTTAATTTTTAATGCAAATTGCAATGATAATTAATGTATTATGAATGAGACCCTAATTTCTGAAAAAAGACTGCTATGTAACTTAGGAGACTTGGAAGTCTCTTTTCATAAAATAAGAACGACTAGCAATGTCGTTCCTGATAGTTTTCTTCCTGAAAAAAACAAAACAAAACAAAAAACAAACAAACAAAAAGACAAAACACGTTTCCAATGATTTAATATTAAACGTGAAGGGGGGTGTATGTCTTTTAATTATAGGCTCTTTAGCTAGGTGTGCTCTTTAGCTAGGTTTGTTTCTTGCACCAGATAAAAGTGCTTAAAAGTATAGCTGATTCCAGCCCTCTGCCAATGTCCAGAGCAGATCTTGATCTTGAGTTAAAAAGTGAAATCGTACACACTGTGGTCAGGGGAACAGTAATCAGTGGAAGAAACCATGGAGGGTTTGGAAGGTTAGTTATATCATTGCTTATTTTGTGTCTAGCTTTTCCTTGCAGAAGATTCTTGCACGTAGAGTTCAGCCTAGAAGGTCTTTTGATCTCCTCACATGTCAGCATTCTGCATAAGGCCACCTTTTTTTTTTTTTTAAAGTGGACCCACAGAGAAAGGGAAGAGAAAGGTTCTTGGTTTATATAGGGATGTAGGGGTAAGGGGGAGTCATCTGTCTCCTTTCAAAATATCAGCTATCTATCTATGTCTGTTCTTACTTGCTTCTCTCAGCAAGACCATTCACAGCTTCTCACTAACGGGAAACATAGTCACAGAACAAGAAAGAAAAAGATTCATCTCCTGGGAGAAAAAGAGATGGGTTCATAAGACCAAAAGAACAGGCAAAATGTAACAGCACATCATGTCTTAGACGCAGCAGGAAATAGACCTGGACTGACGCTCAAGAATTACAGGAAAAAGCCTTGAGAGCCTTGTTTCCTTGGGGTTTTAGGAAGCACTTCTAATGAGCTGTTTTATTCATAAAATATTTCTGAATATTCTATCAGAACAATAAAAAGTAATCTTCTGGGGGGAAAACATAGAGTTCTATTTCTTGACCCACAGATGGGGGAAGAGCCTGTGTGTCATGAAAACTGGAGGAGGACCGTGCTCTTCTGGGTCCAGGAAAAACAGTGGCATCGATCATTGTCATCTCAGATATGCACCTTCTCAGGGGCAACGCCAAGGTGCATTTACTCATTCACATGCTTAGTAAATGTCAGCAGTTAAAGTCACATGACGGTAGAGGACACTGGTCCAGGCAAGAAGTGATGACAGGCAGGCTAAAGAGGTGACAGGGTGACAGCTGGAATTAACCGCCCTCTGTTCCAGGACCCAACTCTCTAGTCTCTATTCTGAGATCTGCGCAAGCAGATGGAGCAGAAGTTCACCTGTTAGGATGAAAAGCACTCGAATCACTTTATAGACGTCTGTATATTGGGGAAGGTGGGACCAGGTCTCAGGTTGGCCTTAGAAAACTACGCACAAGTAGTTGAATTCATGTTCAGAGCCCACTCTTGTTCCTGAACTTGTCTCCTCATAGGGAGACCCCACAACCTGCATCTCCAGCCACCAAGCCCCACCCATAGTGCTCTCATTTTGTCCCTAAGATGTCCAGATCTCCTCACCTGTGACCATGGACAGTCCCTCCCGGGCTTCTTCCACTGGCTCTGGCCTGACCCTCTGCTTCAACCCAACTTCCTCCAAGAACCACACTCCCAACCACTAACCCTCAGGGCCTGGCCAGGTAACTGCCTGGCTGTTCCCTCTAAAAATGCAATTCACTGTAAAATATGACTTTACTCTCCTGTTCTGAAATGTTTATATTTTAAGTGAATGTCTTAGATAGAAAATACCTTAACCGCCAAAAAGCAGTCTCTTGTGTAAGCCAGTTAAAGGAAACATTCCTAAGCAAAGAAAGCCGTTTGGAGCAGATCTGACACCAGACCTCGTAGGCAAAGGCTCAGGGTTAGGGTTCCAGCTCGGCCAGTCCCTATCAGGGCATGTGGAGGGTGTCACATGCTGTTTCCTGGTGTGTAGAGGGTAAAGATTATGTATCTGATACCAAACCTAAAATCCTATAATCCTCTAAATGCATTTTAATGGGGGGAGTAGATTCGGAGCCAGAGGCCAACGCCTGGACCCAAGGACCTATTCTGATCACCCCGAACCCCATAGAACTTCTCAGGGGAGTCAGCTCACAGGCTGTTGTCCTCTCCAGCCATGAACAAACAGTTTTAAACTCATTGATTTTTGATGGGAACATAAAGGAGAAAGCCTCCACCCCTAGCCAGTACTGGTTTGGCAAGTAGGTCCAGCCCCAACTTGAGATGCAAGATACCTTTCACCCACCACAGAACTCATGAAGGCATTTTTTTTTTTTTAACTCTAAGAACTTCTGCCCCTTGAGTGAATAAATAACCTGACACTTACCAGTGGCATCAGGTCACATAATCATTCATCGCACCATCTACCACAGAGAGGCAAAGGCCTCCTCCACAGCACCTAGATTTTCCACTGAAATACTAGTGCGGCCAGTTGGGCCTGCAAATACGGTGCCTGGGGCCAGTGCAAGGCTGACAAAGACAAGTCACCTGGAGGCTTGGTCACTGTGGCCTGGAAGCTCTGCCACCACATCGGTGCCCCAGTGCCCGGGACTCCGGGGGACCCTGGGCACCAGGTTCCCTTCCACAGGGTGAGAGAGGCAGCTTGCCTCTACTTCTGCTGCAGGTAAGGTACCGGGCATCTATCTGCTTGTGAGTAAACTTTGTGAAGCGTGAGTAGAGCAAGAAGACAGAACAGGGCAAGACGGAGAAACCTGAGCTGAGGGAGGCTGGGAAGACGCGGGCGGACTTGGCAGAGGACAGGTTTGTTACAGATTTTTAAAATAATGTTGCTTTAGGAACAGAAAGAAGGCCAGGCCAAGAAACATCAACAGTAAGTTTTCCTCCTTTCCCCCCTAAGATATGCTGAAGCCAGGTTTAATTTTATGTCAGGAAAGAATTCTCTCCTGAGACTTTCCTGGCGACGGTTCAGTGGAGGATAATGTTTTCCAGCCCTGTGTCCAGAGTTGCTCCAAAGTTGAAAGGAAAACAGCCACCAATCGTGTGGCCTTGACTTTGAAGCAGCAGGGGGAGCTGTTAGGATAAAGACATGAGTGGTTTCTTCTCTACCAAGGTGATTGCTGAAATTCAGTCAACATTCTCTACTTGTCCTTTTAAGGACCGGGAGTTCCTCAAGGATGGAATATTTACAGGAGCAGAGGCTTCATATTTTAAATCAAAAGGGGGGAAAAGCTTGGATATTTGTACAAGTTGCCAAGAGCCTGAGAAGCATGACAGTATGTCACGATTACTCCCATCACCAGGCAATGGTATCTCACACTGTATATTGCAACCCCAAAGTCTCTGATGGAATTGGATATTTAAAGAGACATTGGAACATCCTCACCAGCATTGCCTACCCTTACCACATAAGGTATATCGATCCTGACCAGATGGCTTATGTGTTTAGTATCTCTGGTTTGCAGATTACTTAGACCCATTTAAAAACTGAGGGGGAAGAAGGTAGGGAGGCAAACTCACCGCTTATCATCAGAAATGTTCTCTGCTCTCTTTATGTTGGTTTGCTTTGAAGTTCTACATTAAAACACACTGCCGTTTAGCCAAGGATCAAATGACTATTAATGTTTTGGGTAATTCTCATGCTCACTACCTCTGATTACTTGGTTTTTCTAGCATCAGCAGAATTCTATGTGTAGAACTTTCTGGAGCTAACATTTCACAATTATTAGTGTCACTCATATACATTTCTGTGACTATTGCTTATATGTTATTGTCCATGGCGACCCCTGATGAAGTAAATATTGGCTTCCAGAGAGTCAGGGAATGCTGAAGTTCAGGGAAACTAAGTCCAGGAGAAGAGGGCCATAATGAAGAGTTGGCTGGAACATGGGGGAAAAGAAGAGGCATCTTTGAAGGAAGAAGTTAAAAATCAGAGATCTCTCTGACCTGGCGTATGGGCAATGCAGTCACCATGCAGACTAATTTTATGTGGCCCAAGGAATTCCATTATAATGGAGGCCTCGGATTTCCAGACAGGTTATGTAAAATGATCTGAGGAACCAAGCAATGGCCCAGAAGATAGACTGAGACCAATAGAGGGCTGGCAGGAACAGGTCAACAAATAAGCAACATAATATGAATATATAAATGGAGGTGAAAGAATTGACAGAATTAGACGCCAGATTGGCCTAGTGTTCTATCAGAATAATTTTGGGAGAACTTATTGTTCATAGCCTATAAGATCATGAAAAACTTTACATTCCTGCCCTTGAGAGAAAAACATATCAGCTATTTCTAAACATGGCTGGGGTACAGACATATGCCTCCTAATGTACTGATCAGCAGCATTCTCAATGGTTCCAGAAAGTTTCAGATCTCCCAGCAAATGGTTAGGTATTCATTCTAAACTGTGGTCTGAGTAAGAGCTGCCATCTGTCTTTGTTCCATCCTTAGACCCTTAGTCAGAACTGTATTTTGGGTCAAAACAAAACTGCATTCCTGTGTGTCCTCCACGGGGCTTCTGACCACACTCTAATCTCCAGCGGGTTCACTAGGGACATAGCAACGGTGTCACCTGTTGGGTTCAGGGATAAATCAGTAATGAGAGGTTGGCTTTGGCTTTGGTAGTGATTTGTAGTTGAAATGTGTTCTTCCCTGACAGAATTTCTATGAATTTAAATGGGTTACAAATGTACCTAATTAATTAAGCAGTGTTCACTCAATAAGAAATTTGAAGCTTTTCTATTTCTAAAGCATTTCTCCCAATTGTACTACACCAAGTGTGAATTCTCTACAGGGACTAGATCCCCTTAGGGCATCTGAGATAGCTCCACAGTTTTCCAGTTGTTTTCAGATATTGAGCCTCAGTCCGGTCAGTCATCAAACACGAGCGTATCCTCAGCTTCTGTCCTCCACTGCACCCAGTACAAGCATGAACTGGCCCTCTGCCCGGTTGGAAGTCTATCTCAGGGACACTCTCCCAGGGCTGAGTGACAGGTGGGCAGGGAAGGGGTAGAGTGTCATGCTAACAGGCCATGCCATTACCTCTCTCTTTTGGTGAGTGTAGCCTGGCTGTTGATGCCCTCCCAGGGGCAGGCCTCTTGATTCTGGCTCTCTCTGGGGACTACAATTCTGAGTTCTTTGCACCATAATAATTTGGGAAATTTCCATCAACCTCCCCAAGCCCTTCATCTCCTGTTACTGGCCATGTACTCCATTCTTGCATCTGGGGTGTATGGGAAACTGACTTGGAATGGGGATTGAACAAGCTCAACTACCTTCTAAGTAAGTGGTTCTCAACCTTCTGACACTTCAAATACAGTTCCTCATGTTGTGGCCCAACCATAAAATTATTTTCGTTGCTACTTCATAACTGTAATGTTGCTACTGTTATGAATTGTAATGTAAATATCTGATATGCAGGATGGTCTTAGGCAACCCCTGTGAAAGGGTCGTTCGACTGCCAAAGGGGTCTCGACCCACAGGTTGAGAACCACTGTTCTAAGTACTGTCCACCTCACCCACAGGCATCTCCCATCTTGGTCATTAAGCTGAGTGAGTTCACACTGCCCCTCTTCAGCCCCTTTCTTTCCAAGACTGATCTCCCCTGAATCTATGAGTTATAGGTAAATTCACGAACCCTTTTCCTCAGCAAACACCCGATGAGGGAACTAACCGATATGACAGTCTTGTGAATGATTCTCTCAGCGAGGTTTTAGAAAGACCAGCCATGCCCATTGTTTCTATTCCCCAAGGAGAGCGGAGGGAAATGCCTCTTGTGTCACACACACTGCGTGGTGATATGCCGGAAGCCGGTCCATCCTTGCTGCTTGACACAGTTGCTGCAGGAAAGAAACATCTGCACAGCATATGTTTCAAGGGACCTGGCATATATAGCATATTGTTCTTAATATGTTTGCTCTCCTTAGTGTCATGTGTTTTAACTAAGGTCACCTCTCTGAGAAAGGTTGTTTCCCCAGGTGGGGATTTTTCCCTGAGGTTAGGGAGGGGATACAACCCCTTAATTAAGTGCCAGGCGGGTAGTTAAGCTACATAATCTTTACTCCCTGGAATGGAGATAAGAAACGCCCTAACCTTTGTAATGGAAATTGACAGGATTAAAATCGGCTGGTATAAATATGGATGTAACAAGACAATAAACATGAGATCCTCATCAGATCCTCATCAGTTCCTAACCAGAACTCCTGACCAGAACTTGGCTGGAGTTCCTGGCTAGAGATCCTGGCTAGGCTGCTGATCAACTGAAGGCTGTCTCCGTGTCATTCCTTCATCACTGACTCCGTCCACACCTTTGGGGACCCCTGGACCTGCTGGGGTTGGACCCCAGCAGTGATAACCCTTGGATTTGCTGCCACTCTGTTTTGTTTTCCGTCTTACAGTGTGGAAGATGGAGGCTGGTAGCAGCCAGCCACATCTGTCGCCTCTTAGGAAATGTTGGTTGTGACTCCTGTAGCTGTCAGTGCAGGTATTGGATTCTTCTTTCTCTTCCTCACCTCGAGTCCTAGTTGCCAGACCCAGGAGTTCCACGAATGGCTTGAAAGTCAACAAAGTCCTTTGGAAGAAAGAGAATATAGAGTAAACATATAAACATTCAGGATAGATATTTAGAATCAGTGGGGCCATTCTTAAGATTTTTCATTCTCACCCATTAATTCGATTTATCTAGCTAATAAATAAGAACCCACCTGTCTATCACAAGCCAGAAATGATGATAGACTCTTCTAATAAAAAAATTTTAAAAAGCGGTAGCCTCTCTATCCTCTGCTCTTAAGTCCTGTACTGTTGTGCAATGTTTACAGTTCATGATCTTGACTATATGAAGGTATAAAGGTAAGGGGCTATGGGTAGTAAGAGAAGAGAGAATGTGTGCCTGAGGTTCAGGGTCGACTTCAAAGAAAAGATGGTCTTTGAGCTGGCTTTTGAAAAATGAATGGCATCACTCATTAGGCGGGGAAGAGAAAATAAGGGCAAACCTTTCAAGTAGAGATAGTAAGGGAATGAGCAAGACAAAAAGATATGATTATGGCACAGGTAGTGCGAATGCCTTTGGGGCGGTGTGGTGAGAGTATGCTGGAAGATACTCTCAGAGTCTAGCAGAGTCTGTTGAGTCTGAACTACTAATGACTGTCGTATCTGTTCAGAGGGAGTGTGGGGTTTTCTGTGTATGACACAGGGAATTATCCAGGTCTTAAAGCAAAAGAATGATATACAGCATGCTATTTTAATAATAAGTTTTTGACATCAATATAAGAGAGACAAGAAAGTAGGGAATTGGGAAACAGTTGTAATAATCCAGGGAGGGTTGGTGAGTGCATGACCTAACAGGGAAGGAAGAGAAAGATATAAGAAATCTTGAATAGTCAAATTAAGAAAATGATTCAGTGGTTCTGAAGCCTGGGTGTCTGGGTGTATGAAAATTATCTTGCTGAGATTAGCTAAGAAGAAGATAGTGAGTGCAGTCTATCTGGCATGTTCATTTTGAGGGGACTATGGAACATCTAGAAGGAGCTGCCAAGAGGTGTCTGGGCTGGAGTTCAGTAAAGTCTAGGCTGAGTGTGGATCTGACCAGTAAGCAGTGGAGGCTCAAAGCTAGACAAGTGGGAGTGAGAATGTCCAATTGGAATATGCCAGAGGGGTGAGGGTTGGGGAGCAGGATGCTAAGGACATCAGGAGGTGTGAGACCAGCTGGTGAAGGGGGATAAAGAGTCATCAGTAGAAGAAATCACGATGGAAACAGGACCTGGGAAGCCAAGGCAGGGGAAAGTCAGTTAAACAAGACAGAAATAGTTCCAGTGTAAAACGTTAGAGAAAAAAACACACAAAAACTGGGGGGAAAATTCTTAAGACAAAGAAATGAGAAAGGACTTTGCATGATGCTGGCTTTAACCAAACAGTGTTTTTCTTATGTTTGGTTGTTTGAAATAAATGTCTTAAAATAAATGTTTTAGAGAACTTTAAGCTGTACTCTTGGTGAGAAATCTCTGCAAATGCTGATTTTTCCACAGGACATAAATGTACTTATATCCTTACATTTTTCTTTAGGATAAACAGTTTTTTAGCAAATAGGCAAAAAGGAAGAGGCAGTCACTTAAAAAAGGGGGTGGGGGTGGGGCTATACTATACATGAAAAAGGCCATTGCTGAAGGGGTGGAAGTGATAACAGCACTTTTTCTCTGGAGGAAAGGAAATAACTTCGATTCAGGAAAAGTAGCTTGCTGACAAGGCAGTCAGTCACATGGCTCCCCAAAGGAAGTTAAGAGACTGGTTTTTAAGGTCATAGTTCAATGGAAAGTGAAGTTGATGTTCACTTGAATAAAGCTTTCTTCAGTTATACTGAGTGAACTGTCAGAATGTCCAGGAGAAACACAAAAGAATCGGGTAGTAAATTTTCTCTCTATGCTCCAAGCTTCTAAATGTCAGGTCAGATTACTTGCTGAAAGAGCAAACAGTTTGAAATATAATGAGAAAGTGCATATAGGATGTTTACTTATTTAACATTCTAGTCCCCCTTTTTGCACATACATGCATATTTTCTGGAAGAAAATAAAGAATAAAAGATTTTTAAAAGTATGGCCTTCTTCTGTGAAGAATTGGATCAATGGTTTACCCTATAAACATGCCGCTTTCTCTTATATTCGTAGCTGACACATTATAATATAGAATTAAAATGGGTGTTTTATATGTTATTTCTGCTTAAGAAATAACAGAATTCAGAAACAGCAATTTCAAGGAAGTCTCAGACTACGTGTGGACTCAGAGGATGAAAGAGGGGGGAGATAAAATTATTTAAGCACCTACTGTACTTCAGGCACATGAAAGAATTGCAGTAATATTCATGACATAGTCTGTGAGTTGTATCCAGTGCTCAAAGAGCTAAGGTGTCTTCAATTTGAGAAGTGTCAGGCTCCCCAAGGCCCCTTTGATGTTTATCCCATCATCATATGGTGTTCAATGATCTTGGTTGGCTCTGTCCTCACTCTGAATCAAGGATAACTTGGATATGAGAATGAATGCAGTGAACAGATGAACTTGGGCACCTCCCTTAGATTGCTTCCTCTCTTCCTCGAGGCTCCACCTCTTGGCTCTCTTTGGGAAAACAGGCCTGCTAAACTATAATTAAACCATAAGAAGCTACCTAGAAAACTTGCATTTTCTTAGAATTATAGATTCCTTTATAACCCAGAGACTTATCTGCTCTACATCCTACCCAATGTGGGAACCCCTCCTACACAGGGAGGCAACCAAGTCCAATATCTAGACTTGGGCACCAGACAAACTCAAGTGCTAACACCAGCACAGTCACTTACAAGCTATGCCCTGAGGCAAGTGGCTTAACCACTTTAAGTAAAATGGTAAAATTGGATGATTAAAATGCCTTCTTTGTGAAACTATTATAAAGACTCAGTGTGATAATATATGTTACACAGCTGGTATAGTGCTCAGAACTTAAATGGTAGTGGGAAGAAAAAAAAATGCCTTGGATATTTTCAGTTACCTGGAACTCACTATTTTAAGTAATAGTGTTCACCATTTTTGAGATCTCAAAATGTTATAATGTCTTCCCTTTAGTTAAGCCTAAATCTGTCTTATTCTCTACCCTCTTAGTGCTTTCTCTGACTCCATCTCCTATGGCTGTCCTCCTGACTCACTGCTTCAACCACTCATCATTCTTACTGGTCCCCAAGCTTGCCAGTGATTTGACTTACTTCCAATAATTATATAACATGTCCCTAATTACCTACTAGCAGGTTTTCTCTTTAACGCATAATTTCTATCTTTCTTAATGGTTAAATTGCTCTACAGTGAAAAATTAGTTTTGTCTGTGATTTGTCTTGAAACTCATTAATAAAACACATTTACTTTTCTTTTTAATGCAGCTCCAATGACTTACTCTGTATCTTATCATGTGGCCCCTTTCAGCTTTCGTCCTCTTAAATTCTCTTTATCGCTGCACCAGATAGATAGCTCCTTCTACTTGAAAGAATCTTCTGCTTTGTCTTCAAAGACACTGGTCCCTGTGATTGTCTGCTACCTCCACTGGTGCCCTGCCACCTCCTCCACTGGCTCTTCCTCCTCAGCTCCCAGCCCTTTGGCAATTCACAGAACTCTATCTTTAGTCTCTCAATTTTCCTACATATTCTACCTGACAAATCTGAACTACTCACCGACTCAAATCTCCATCGATGCATTGTATACTCCCAAGTTTAGTTCACAATTCCCTACTAGCCAGCTCTGTCTATATGTTCCAATGTCACTTCACACTTCACATGTCCCAAACTGGACTCATTAAGTTCTAGAAAGTACAAATGATCTCTTTAGTGAAATCTTATTACAAGATGGTATCTTATTTTTGTTTTTCCCATAGTGTGATCGAATTTGTTCTTGACACTCATCCTATCACTCAAACTGCTCCAGAACCAGTTTTTCAAGTAAATCAAAAGCTCAGTGAGTGTACCACCCTCCATGCAGATACCATCCTAGAAACCTCCAGGCCCTCACTTGTCTGCCATGTCTGTTTCCTTGCCGAGATCCTTAGAAGGTGGCTTTTCCCAAGGCCACACAGTATGCATCTCTGAATATAAGAGTGTGGATGGCTTAATTTCTTCTTAAAATTGGAAACTATATTTTGTGTTCAATGGAGCAATCCTTTGGTACCTAAATGATAGGTGTGGATTTTGAGTACCAAAAAACCTGGGTTTGTATTCTGACCCTGCCTTTAGTGAGTGGTCTTAGGAATGTTAATAGGCCTTCTTGAATCTCAGGTTTCTCATCTGCAAAATGGGAATAAAAACTGCACACGTTCTTTGAAAAAAGAAAATGAAATCAGTGATATGCTAGCCCCTAGTGGAGCTCCTATTTAAGACTACTTCTATATTGGTAACTATCATAAGCCAGTAATGAGACTACCCCTATGGTCGGAAACATATCAGATATTTACTCCGGAAACACTTAATTCCCTTCATTCTTTTTTTATCAAATGGCAATCAAACTTGCCTAAAAATTCCTCTACTCAAATATGTTTAAAATGTGTTCCCTCCCTTAAGAACAGGTGGTAAACGTAATCCAGCTGTGATCAAATAATGATAAAGCCCAGGGAGTTAGCTGGAGGGTGTAATTTACCTACTACAAGCCAGCTGACTTATCTAGAAAACACAAATGATCTCTTAGAGAAATCTCATTGCAAGATGGTATATATATTTGTTCTTCTTTAGTGTGATCCTGTTTGTTCTTAACACTCTTATACTATCATTGAAAGTGCTCCAGAGCTGGTTATAGAGTTAAAGGAGCAGATGGATAACATTAAACACATGGGTTCTGGACTAGAACTGCTGGAATTCAGATCTCCTCACTGTGTGCCCTATGGCGGATTATTCTATTTCTCTTTTCCTCAAGCAGTATGTGACTTTGCTGTGAAGGTTAAAAAGCTTAATAAAGGACATAGAAAGGAGTGCCCATTTAGCTAGGCACTACAGAGCCACTACACAAAATTATGACTTACTGGCCAGGAAAATGAGAAATAAAAAGAAGCTATCTCCCTGTGGTAAGCTAATTGCAAGATGTTGCATATAAAAAATGGCAATGTCTGTAGCAGTGAACTACTTAGGGGGAAGGAAAAGAAAAGAGGAAGTCTCTCTTGACTCAGCAAGAAATATGAATGAATAAAATGAAATTTAAGGAATAAATAGATACAAGGAACATTGAGTGTTATCACTGAACAGAGAGGGGGTTAGGTGATAAATTATTTTGTTCAGATGACTTGGAATAGAAAGGAGTCCAGTTGACTAAGACATATGCTTATGCGAGATAAAAAGACTAAAAGAAAAAATAGATTCTGGAAGAAACTGAAGAATATGATTTAATTAAGAAATGGGGAAGTAGTAGTTGGTTTTAACAATTGAGATGGAGAAATAAAAATGCCTTACATTTTATTGCACAGTATACTTTCCAGAGCATTTGGAAAAAGCTGTCTTTCTTCATTTCTACCTCCAGAACTAGGCTTTCAAAGTAGCCTGTGTTGCTTTCTAACTGGAAAATGCCTTGCGTCGAGATAGAGATGACCTGAAAGATCCCACTGACCTCAGACACTGTGAGGAGAGGGCTCCTGGGAAATGGGGCAGGAAAGAATCAAAAAGAAGATTCTCTTATAGTGGAGGAGAGTAACCCAGCTACAAATCTTTGACATGCAAATGCAGGAAATACATAATGATATAAAGAAGCAAGTGATAAGCAATGCAGAATCTGTAAGCATCCAGCGTCCTAGAACTTTTCCAGACACCCCTAGGACAGGAGCTCAGTCTTGACCTTATCAGAGGGCAAACTCAGGGAGGAGTTAGGCATCACAGGGGAGGAGGACAATAAATGGGGGGAAATACAATCGATAGGGTTAGTTGGGTCCTACCCCAGCTGAAGGTGGGGGGATATTTTTACTGTTATAACATGTTGACCAAGTGAGGGATTTTGAACACAAGAGAGACATTATGAAATAAGCATTTTAGAAAATGTACTTTGATGGTAGTGAGCAGGAGGGCAAAAGGGAGGAGAGACCAAAGCAGGACTGTTTCAGTAGCCCTCCTAGAGGATGATGGGTTGACATAAGGTGCTAGACTAAATTGTTGGATTAAATGGATTAGAGAATCAAGAGGCTGTGTCAGAAAAATATCTTGTTACTTGAAGAGAATGAGATTCAGCAACCTTCTATGATGGCTAGTCCTTATCTCCTTATTTATTTGAAAGACCTTTCATTATAGTTGCTGAAGCATACTTCAATTTTCGGGGATGCTATCTTATCTTCCCCGACTTAATGATCTTCTTGTGGTATTCACCACCAATCTTATCCCAAAACACTGATGTTTAATGACATCTAGGCAATTTCTCTGATAAGACTGTTATATAATATACTTCAATGGGAGAAATATCTGCAACATATATTTCACTGAATGTTCTCAAATTGCTAGCAAACCATCACACCCGTAGAAAACAACTCAATGATAGGAAGAGGCCTCTGAGGCCATCCTCAGCACTAACAAAGAATGCAGAGTATAAATGCCGCAAGGAAAAGACCAGAGAAAATCTGCAAAACAGGATTTTTAAAGCTCTGATTTGAATGAATATAAGTAGCGAGGCTCTATCTGAATTCCATCTTTATAAAAACAAAATCTTGAAAAGTTGATGCCACACAGTTTTCTGTTGACAAAATGATGGCAAAATATTTGAGCTCCAAATTGTCCCTCCAACTCTGATATGAAAGGGGAAGGGAGACAGAGCAGAGTCAAAAGCTCACTTGAACACCAAGGAATATAATCCACTGTGGACGTAAGAAACATCCAGGCCTATAGAGAACTTTATGAGTTTATTTGAGCCAAACGGACAACACATGCCGGGGGGGGGGGGGGGGGGGGGGCGGAGCAGGGTCTCAAATGCTCTGGAGAATAGCCATTTTTGCAGCTTCTTCTATGCATTTGAAATTAAGAAGGGGACGTAGGAAGATTAGGGAAAGTAAGGTGGGGACTGAATGTCAGGACAGTTCAAAGATTATGTGCTTTCTTTAGCGTTAACACCCCCCTTTGAGGGGGTTTACTTCTGGCATCTAAAAGGCCTGTTAACCTCAATGCACAAGAACAATGGAAGGACTGGCTTAAAACCTTTCCCAAAAGCAGTTATAGGCCTGGGCCATGACTACCACCATGCCCTGCCCAGTTAGGAATTTATGATCAGATCACCCTCGAGGTTGCTTCTCATACGGAACGCCCCCCCCCTTTTTTAATATCCATATGGGACATGTCATTGACTCTCTGACCTTGATTCAATCCTAACTGCTATCACTTGGGTGTCTAGAATCCTCTCAACAAACTTCACCTGTCCAATAGGAACTCATATTCAGGACCAGTCTCCCATCACCCCCAAAACACGGAGCTCCTCCAAGACTCCTCTCAGAACGCATCAATCATAGGAGCTTGTTCTCGGTCATCTTTTTAACTTCTCTCTCTCTCAGTCGCTTCCTAGGCTTTCTTCTATTTCCTCATTCACTCATTTATTTGGTAAGTCATGAAATAAATATTTATTGAGCATCTCCTCTGTGCCAGGGACTAGGCTAGTGTCCTGGCTAAAAGTACAAAGATGAATCACTGCCTTTGTCTTCAAGCCCATTTCCCAAAGTCCCTTGGCTTTCACTTATTGCTGGGCAATTTTACCTATAATCATTGCTAAAAATATATACTCTGCTAAGTCTTAACTCACAGTATTTGCTTTATAACATTTCTTGAGTCCTAGATGTTTATTTTTAATTGTTTATTGGACTTCACTTAATTATCCCACAAAAAAACCCCTCAAACTCAACATGGTCAAAATTTAACTCATAACGTATCACTCCCCCTAACCATCTCCATGACACTGAGATTAATTCATGGTACCATCATTTGCCGAGTCATCTGAACTAGCAAACTGGAAGGTTTTTTATTATTTACCTTTCACGTACAATGGGTCACCAGGTCCTGTCAACTCAATCTCATAAATATCTCTTTTTCTCTGCATCCCTGCTGCTACAGTTTTGGTGAACTTCTATCAAATGCATTATTCTTAGATTCTTCTGACTTCTATACTTCTAATCCCATTCGCTCCAAATGCATCCTGCATAGTGCTATCAGGATGTCAAAAGGAATTAGAAGGTTTACAAAACATGTATGCTATACAGTAGCAAGATTTCAATGAACAAAAGAAGGAACAAAACAAAAATAATCTATGAAAATAAGATGCTGCCAGAAATAATATCTAGCATGCATTCCTTCTTACTAGGATCCTGAGGCTGTTCTAAATGCTTTACACATGTTATCTCATTCAATCTCAGACACCCCTAGGAGAACCGATGAGGAACTTGAAAGGGTACTAGTAACACGTCCAAGGTCACTGGGCTGGTGAACTAGCCGGTCTGAACACAAGCTGTCTGTCTCCCAGCTGATGCTCTTAACCACTCACTATGCTGCCTCCCAGGAATGAAATCGAAGCACCAAAGTTATGCTGTGAAATTTTATACACTTGCTCCAGGCGGGCAACAGATTTAACTCTTTAACTCTCAAACAGCCAACACAAAGAGCAAAGGAAACACAAGAGATTTGCAGTTTGGAAAAGTGAAAACAAACTAGTTGCTCATGGAAAACACTGCAGTTTAATTCTCAGATGAATTTGAAGCAACAAGGAAGTGGGAGCTAACCTACATAAGCCAATCCTGCTGCTCAAAACTCTCATGGCCTGACATTCTCCCTCTGGGAGAGCGGCAGCCCCGCCCCCTGCTTCCCACCCCTCCCCAGGCGCTTTCCCTTTGCCTTTCCCTCTCCTGAGCTCCAAGGGCCCTGCCTTTGCTTCTGTAACTTGTTTCCTGAGCCTACACAGCCCAGCCGCTAACTTCTACTACCTACGTAGCTTTCTAAATAAATGTTTTCTTATCATTTGAAAAAATGAAACAAAACAACCAAATAAAACCTCTCAGTTTCTTTTGTTGGGATCTCTCTCTCTCTCTGAGGGTCGCAGGTAGATAGCTAGAGGTTCCCTCCCCGGCAAGCAAGTCTCAGTGTAAATTCTGACACTCTTTCAACATAGAATAGCAACGAGGCACACAAAATACAGTGCCATGAGCTTACTAATTTGGGAAAGGCTCAGCTTCTGCCTCCAGCACTCAGACAAGCACCGCACAGCAATGGTTGGCGCAGGCAGATGTCGCATTCTAGCGACAGGAGCATCCAGCCTTCTCGTTGGACCAGGTCACAGACTCTTCTGTTGAACTCAGGACATCTGCCACTGTCGCATCTCTTGCCATTCGTGCAAGGACAGTGGGTACATTTCCAATATTTCCCGCAAATCTACCCTCCTCGAATGCTAGTCAAACACCAGTGAAAACTTATTTCTATCACCTTATTGTCAGGGTGTTTTTTTAAAAAACTTTTTGAGCCATAGGCCCATCTGGCGGTCTGACAAAGCCTGTGGACTACTTCTCGGAATAATGTTTTTAAATGCATTAAAAAATATTCCAAAGAAAACCAGTTATAATGGAATGCAGTTATCAAAAATAGTAATAAAAACACGTTTTTCTCTTCTAAAGCATTGAATAATAAGGCCTAAAAACCACTGTAGCTCTGAAGAAATAATAAATCTACTTTTTATTCCGAGATTCCCACAATAACGTAATGCTACATGAGAATGGATCAGTTTGTTGGTGAACCCAACAACCTGATGTCTTTAAATGCTGCCAGTATTTCATGGCATCCAGGTGATGATGGCTTCATGTCTCCATCTCCAAGTTAGACATATTCCTAACACAGGGACCAGAAAGATAACAAGTCCATAGATGGGGCAATGTTATTTCTGGCCAGAAATAACAGCAAGCAACTTTGTAACTTAAATGACAGTATTAACATATGAAAAGAATCTCCCAACTACTGAGTGTACAAAACCTATAGGAAACGCAGAAACTGTGATGCTGGAGAGCAGCCTTGAACTTGGGGAGTTCAGGGCCTTGTTTTTATAAGACCCTTAGTTTTAAAGGTGCTCTGACTATACCTATTTTTACCTATTGTGTATGGCTTTTTAGTTTAACTCTCAAACTATGATGGGGATTCACGGGGCTACCTTTGCTGGTACCCCAATACTACGAGGACCTCCTACGTCAGAGGCATTTTAATCGGGGCCCATGGATCTCTAGGACTTCTATGGAGTCTCTGATTCTCCTGAACATGGGCACAAAATTTACTGCAAGCAGATAATCTATAGCTAGCACCACATTTCTGAAAGGGACCTTGACCTGCCAACATATGAGAAGCATTTTTTATACTACTCCCCCCCCCACCCCCCCGCCCCCGGCCCCCAGCTATGGCTCACCTGTTGGTCTCCATGGCAATAGTTTAGCATTGCTCTCCTGGGTATATTTTTTTTGCTTCACAAATTTTCATTTAAATCCTTTGACTTCATCAAGAAATCTCCTGCCCAACCTTTCCTATGTCCATGTGAAAGGCACTACATGCTTTCCAGAACAGGCCTTCCAGAGTGTGAGCACCAGTTATGTAAGTACCTCGCCCTGACCCCACCATGACCTAAAGGATTTTAGGGTGGGTGTTCCCTGAGTTTGGAATCAACACAGGAAATGTATAAAAAGAAAAAAAAATAACCTTCCCCTCCCCAAGTTTTCTTCCTTCTAAGCTAAGCTTCATGCTCGGGCTGAAGAATCCAGATGAAGAAAAATGAAAGGCCATCTCCACACTGTTCCAGATACATAGGTTTGGGGAGCATGTAAAGAATTGTGACAAAGCCCATGAACTAGAAGCAAGCTACAAATGCTTACAAGGGGATCCGTCACTCTTGCACAAACTGTGGATCAGTCTCTATTGTCCTGGTGGCTCCCGCCAGGGGATGTGTCTCCTTGTTGACACAGGGCTGACCTAGAACAAAGAAAGTTGATGACATAAACATATCCTTTTCCCCAGCCCTTGAGTGTGTGTGACTTAACCTTTAACTCTTGCGTGTTGATGTAGGTGAGATGTCAAATACTTTCTACTGAACTGTTGGCAACTGTTTAAAGTGTTTTCATCGCTCTTCCACTGAGGAGAAGCCAGTCTGGGTCTAACCAGTCACTATCCTGAGTCGCCTCCCAGACCCTCCCTCATCTCTCCCTGCCACTTGCTCAGGACTGAAACAGGAAAGCAGCCACAAAGAGCAGGATCAGCCGGTAGTCACTGTAAATCTGCAGTTACTTAAAGTGTCACTTCCTGTTTTTGAAAGAACATGCCTCTAGCAAGGAATAGAGCCAGAAGGTCTCGTGACCAACTGTGAACAAATGATTTAAATTGTGAACCAAACAAAAGGAATCCAGTATCGGATGCTGTAATTGCTTTTTTCATTCTCCTTAATCTTTAGACGCAGAGATAAAGCCACTTACTTCCTCTAGGTCAAACCTTCGTCCTGAAAAGACAAAACTGCCTTCTCCCCACTTCCATACATAAGAAATCCAACCAGCTCCTCCGGAGGCTGAACCCTAACCCATGCCGACTCGTTCAGGGGACAAAATCTAAGTGGATGTATTTCTGTTTAATGTTTAAGCCAAAGTGTAAAGTTCTTGCTGGTTTTGCCTTTGCAAGACAAAGGTCCTTCTACTACCAAAGGGGGGGAAAGTATAACAATTCTCAGCAGTGTCATTTCATACGTATTTGTTTCTTAGTGGTCATTCTTGTTCTCTTTTTTGTCAGTTTTGCTGACAAAATTGAGCCTTAAGCTACCAGTAAAATCATAGCATGTATGTAACATACACCTGAAGAAATCAACTTGGATAAACTAGACCAGCAGTCGCCAAGCTTTTGGACCTCACTGACCACCAGTGGTCCACGGACCACCGGTTGGCGACTGCTGCTCCAAAGGTTTCCACTACCCACCAGCTTTTCATCTTTTCACCCTGGAGTCAGCCCATTTCTTGGAAAGGAAATCTCTGTTCATTAAAGAAAAGTGGGTATGCTAAATGCACAAAAATCAGAGTGGAGGCGGCAGGGTGGAGGGAGGACACTGCATGACTGAGAGAAGTTTGGCTTCTATAATTAATGTTTTAAGCCATCTTACTTCATTTTATATGGTCAGAGGAAAAGGAACTAACATAGTTAAAGCAGGGTGTGCCAAAACTACATATATATGTACAATTCATCAATATATTCATAATATATATATACACACACACACACATATATATAGTATATATATCTGATTATATGTAATATAATTATAATCATGGATAGTGCCTGTTATGTGTTTAGTGGATGTTGATTTTTAAATCATCCATGCCACATAAAATAATCCCAGCTAAACTCTTTTTGCTGGGCAACTGGGTAAAGTCTTTCCACACTAATGTCTAGAATAGCCACTGGCTTAACTCTTATTTCACCAGTCATTTAGAGCCATCATATTAATTCCTATACCTTGAGAGGGAGAGGGAGAGGGGAAATTGAGCTCTATAGGTATCATGGTGCCTGTCTCAGACACCGTTTGTAAATAATTCAGTGGCCCAATGAAGAGGTCAAGCACAAGTAAGAAATGGCCTTAAGGATCACCACTTAAAGGTGTCCCCCCACATAAAAATTCCACATAAAAACAATCTTGGGGAATTGATAAAACATGGTGCACATTTGTTAACCATTAGTAACCCCAATTCAAATTTAAGGCATATCAAATTTCTAAATTATAAGTTAGAGAATATGAAAGCTAACAGTGTGACCCCACAGTGACTATCCTGAAAGCTAACATATTTCCGGGTAGTCAGGAAAAGGCAAGAACAAGGGGCACCGGTAAGTTAAGCTCTGTGTGACTCCAGAAAAATACCTTTAAGTGACGCAATTTAGGCAAAAGCCAAAATTACTTGACTGAATTGAGTAGTTTTTAAAAGATAAGATTTAGTCAAATTATTTTCTATATGTAGGACAAGCCTGCAACTCCTCAAATTGTATTTTTAAAGTATTTTCATTGATTTCAGAGAGGAAGAGAGAGGCAGAGAGATAGAAACATCCACGATGAGAAAGAATTATAGCTTGGGTGCCTCCTGCATGCTCCCCAGTGGAGATTGAGCCCACAACATGGACATGTGCCCTGACCAGGAATCCACGCTCAACCACTGAGCAACACCGGCCAGGCAAATTTTATTCTGTTTATAAGGAGTATCCCATTAAAGTTGTGCGGTAAAATGTGACTTCTTGGCATTTATGAGCATCAAGCTGTTAAGACTTCAGCACCATACCAAAAAAAAAAAAAAAAAGAGGAAACAAAAATGGTGCTGGTAGAAGTACCTCATTGGAGAAGACCACCATTATTAGGAGCGTGGGTGTCAGAGAAGCAGCAAAAGGAAAAGGTCCTATTTGATCATAAAGAATTTGAATCAGCTTCTTGTCAAAGTGTTTACTGCTGCCAAATCTTGCCAGGTGTGTGTCCTGACCCCTTTCCTTCTGCTTTTCCGCTCCTTCTCAGTCATTCTGGGGATCCCCTCCCCTGTTTGTTTCTATATGTCTCCTTTTCTTCTTGATTCTCTTCTAGACTCTATGCTGTTAACAAAAATCTAAAATTCATTAAAATAAAAAATGATACTTTATTATTGAAATCACATGTCCACAAATTCAGATGTATACTTACTGCAAACACACACATGTACAATTTGCTCATTGTTGTAATTCAAACAAATAAAGAATTTTTAAATATATATTTTTATTGGTATCGGAGAGGAAGAGAGAGAAACATCAATGATGGGAGAGAATCATTGATCGGCTGCCTCCTGCATGCCCTACACTGGGGATCGAGCCCACAACCCAGGCATGTGCCCTGACCAGAAATTGAACCATGACCTCCTGGTTCATAGGTCAATACTCAACCACTGAGCCACAATGGCAGGGCCAAATAAAGAATTTTTGATTTTTAGAATAGCAGACTTACTAGATAGGTTAATTAACTATTACAACATGACATCCTTACCTAGCATGTCACTTGGTGTAGACCCGATAGCATCAGAGACATTTTGGAAGCTAGAAGAGCAATCTGAGGATAGTTTGTCCGTTGCTTTTTGGCACAGCCTGCATGGCACTGCCGGGGAAAAGGCAATGAACCTTTCTCCTCTATCTTCCAAAATGTCTCTTATACAATTCTTCAGTAAGAATTCAAAATACCCAAGGGGCGTTTGCACCAGCTGGCCAAGGAAATGTGGGGAGACACCAACAGAATCTACTCCCTGTGGAGATGATGGAAAAGATGCGAAAGGGATGAGGAGGAGAGCAGGGAGATTCTAACAAATCCAGGTAGTCCCAAGAGGACTCACTTTTCCAGTAATGCTCCCATCTCAACTTGGAAGGATGCTGCTTAAGGGTGATGCAACTCAATAGTCCCGTAGAGCAGGAGACCATGAGTAGATTGGAATTGCATGAAGGCACTGAAATACTCCAAAACTATTTTTAACATCAGAGCTTAAAAAGTTTGCTGCTGAGACACACCCTCTATTTGCTCTGAACTCCAGAGAAAGTTTGAACAGCAGGTATACATCCTTTGCTCTAACGCTAATACTTTTTCCATACACTTGTAAGCCTTCAAAACAGCTGCTAGGGTTCCCCTAGAGAGGGCTTAATTTTGGAATCAGATGAAAAGACTCCTTGGTCCAGTGGTGTAAATTACTGAAACATTGGGATAAGAGGACCTATAAACTATGCTATAAAAACCTCCACCATTCCTAGCTTTGATGTCTTGGTGTTGCCAGCAAACATGATCTACTTTCCAAATGTTCCTTCTCTTCCCGTCGTGCTCTGTGGCTGAGCAGTAAAGCAGGAAGGGACCGTCAGGGCATCCATCTGGTAGCAGAACAGGTTAGGTCCTGCGAGAATTACCGCAGATCTTTTCAATCCCGGGGCTACAGGTTTAAAGTCTGCTCTCACTCTCACTCGAGGGAAGAAATCAATCGGGTCTATGACTGGATGTTAGGTTGCTTCCTTACTTTTTAGCACATTTGGATCATATTGTGTAGAGCCCACAAAGGGTCTATTTTCCCCCCTCTAGCTCCCTCATAATTCAGAGAAGCCCCAATGCAGATAATGAAAATATTCACAAGCATTTGCACAGAATGAGCAGAGGTTGAGGGGAAGTTTTGTAAGAAATACCAGGGGGGGAAAGAAAGAAAGAAACAGTGGAAAAGAAAGGAGACATTGGAAAAACATCTTTCTCTTTACTAAGCAATTTGTTTCTACGCTTTTTTGTGGCTCCAGTGATAGTGTTCAGGAAACTTGGTGATGTCATTTCCTTTCAGTTGGCCAGTTACATAAATGTTGGGGTCGAGCCAAGCGAAACAGCCCTCAAACAGATGGCCATGTGTGTAAATGCCAGAAAGTGAGAACAGCCATTTGCAATAATTTTTTTTTTTTACCCCACACATGGTATAATGTTTATTTTACAACCTCTCTTATGGACTTATGTGGATCATTCTTGTCATTCTTCTAGGAAAATAAATCCCAAGGGGTACACTCATAAAATACACAAAACAAATCAAGAAGTAGTGGAAAATAAGGTACTGGGCAGAAGGGAGCATTGGGCTGGGAGAATACAAACCATCAAAGAGAAGTCCATGCAAGACTCCTTGGGTGATCAAACGTACCAGGAAAGGAATATCTCAGCCATCAGGAAAGTCCAAGCCAGGCAGATTCTACAACAAGGCAAACGAATTTATCTTATGGACTTCAAGAAGTTCGGAATGAAATGCCTGCAGGGCTTTTACAAAAAAAAAAAAAAAAAAAAAAAAAAAAAAAAAAAAAAAAAGGCACGCTTTCTAGATTTACTCTCATTCCTTCAAAGCAAATCCAAATGGAGCTGCAGAGTTCCTTCGCACTGAGTGGTCCAGGCATCTCCCCATTCCAAAGCCATATTGATGCAATCAAGAGGACTTCACACTTGTAACTGTGAAGAATTTCAGTTATGCATAATAAAACACAGCAAGGAGTTTGAGGCTTTTCGGCTTCAAAAACTAAATTCTGTCCTTGTCATTATCTGCAACTGAATGATAATCGCATTTTCTGTCTTTGCTACTAATGACAATGAAATGTGGGTGTTGTTTTAGTGCCCAGAACAGCACATGTTAAGCAAAGAAAAATAAGTTAACCCTTCCGAAATTCTATCAATTAGCTTCCTTTGGTATTTCAGTGAAATAAGGATATGTAAATTAGAAAAGGTGTCTACCTTCCTCAATTCAGGTGACATAAGTTTCAGCAGGGTGGGGAAAAATAAGAGTACTGTAAACTAATCATGACTACTTACTCTTTTTCTTTGTTAAAATGTTTCTCCGCCCCCCGCCCCCCTCCATGGAGATTAAAGAACTTACTTTTTTCTTTATCCATCACATTCCCACAAGAATGTGGCTATGATTTCTAACCTCTGTTTGAATATATAGTAGTAAAATGTCAGATTGACTTGTTCACAAATATTTATTAAACACCAAGTATGGGGCGAAAACTGGGCAGGAATGGGTGACAAATAGATACCAACCGAGGGACCCTTACTAAACAGGTCAAATATTTTACAGACTCTATTTAAATATCACTTTTCAAAGCTTCTACCTACCTTTGTGCCATTCTAATTCTTGGATCCCAAGAAAATATTTGGAACTCCACTACTTCCTGCGAGAGTCCTATACCTCTTAGGTCAGGGAAGGACAGTTTTAGAGCCCCTGTTACCTTAAGGTAGGATTGTGTCCTCAAAAGGTTTCTTTGCTTATGTTGGACGCCGCTGCCTGAACTCCACCAAACAGAGTAATAAGTTCCATATGCCCATTTTTTTGAAGAACACATTTTCAAAGCAGCAAATGTTTTGACGGATTGGCTCTTGGAGAGCCTGAATACTGTTATACACATCGTTTAGCATTTCACAAGGCCCCTACTGTTAAATTCTGGGAACGGGGCCAGGGTAACCTACCTACTGGTGCTCTAAGTAACGTGAAAATATTGAGAATTCTTAACCATCTTGCTTCGCTAAGACATATTTGGAATGTGAGGATTTCTTTGCTGCCATGGAACTGTGGTGTGTGTGTGTGTGTGTGTGTGTGTGTGTGTGTGTGGTGTGCATTATGAGTAAAAGAAAGGGAAAAGCCCTTAGATTCAATAACTGAACGAAAAAGCTTGATTATGGGGGATTTGAATGCTTAAACTTTTAAATCTTTCACCTAAAGTAATTATTGAATTCTGATCTTGAATACATATATGAGAAGCAATGGAAGTGACAAACATACAATAAAAGAGTGGTGGGTACAAAATAGGTTTGAATGTCACGTTCTCCAGGTAAAGAATTTCATAAAGTTTTCCTGCTTGCCTAATATTATTATTTCTCTGCATCCTGCATTACTCATATGAATATAAGCATTCTTTGGCTCAGTCTTTCTAAATGTGCTTAATATTCTTTTGGGACCTCCCTTCCTGCCACCATCCCCACCCTGGGATTCTGAGTCAGTAGATCTGGGTTGGGCCCTAGAATTACTTCTAACAAGAGAAGGACATAGGAATTATTTAAGTTTAACTTTTTAATGCTTTTAAATGTGAATTTAGTTTATTTATCAATGGAAATATGTACAAAGAAGCTTCAAATGGAATATTTACCAATATTCATTATTCATGACAGACACTTGGCTCAATGGGAAGATGATGTTAATAATAAGATGATTGTTTAAAAGGGGAATTACTTCAAATATTTCTCAGGACCCAGGACAAAACTTTTAGGAAATTTTAGGATACTTCAAAAGCCAAAAATTAAGACTATATTTTTGTGTACAGCCACCAAGCATACTATTTCTAATTATTTTTCTTTTAACTTATAGACTTTTGAATTACTTCCATGCAAATAAACTTCTGTTAAAATATCATTAACATTTCTGCATTCAACCTTTCTAATTATTTCAATATCTGTCCTGTCTTAGTCCATGTATAACATGAGTGGCTTATAAACAACAAAAATATTTCTCACAGTTTTGCAAGCAGGGAAGACCAAGGTCAGGTGTCAGCAGATTTAGTGTCTAGTTCTGGTTCAGAGATGGTGTGTTCTAGCTGTAAGCGCACAGGGTAGAAGGGAGCACTCTGGGATCTCTTTCCTAAGGGCACTAATCCCATTAACGAGGGCCCCACCTTATGACCCAATCACATCCTAAGGCTCCACCTCCAAATGGCATCACATTGGAGATTAGGTCTCAACATATGAATTTTGTTGGGATACATATATTCAGTCTATAGCATGTCTGTTTGGAAATAAATTATCTATAATCTGAGTGTTCAAAGTAATAAAATGTATACTATTATTTATGGTAAGAAATGACACACTAGAGTCACATATTTCTCTACAGATATGGTTCATTAGGGAAGGTGTACAATGAACATGAGGATAAAATGTTAAGAATTATTGCTCACTGAAAAGTAATACCACCCAATAGTCTCTTATAATAACACAACTGACATGTTTTACATGATTTATTAAATATAGGATGCATAAGGAAGCAGTATAGCAAGGAAACCCAGTCAGATGTCATAGCTGAAATTCCAGTTACACCCTTAAGAACACAGATCCAGCCCTACTTCATACTTGTAGAGCTGATTTGAGATACAGAGAGATAATCTATGTGACATTAACAAGTAGTTATGTGCCCATACATTTTTAGGTTTATTATTATTAAAATATTAATTGATGACCTACTATTGGCCAGACATGGTCTAAGTCTTCCGTTCTATGGAGAGCCCAGTGGAATGGACAGAAAATAAACAACTATTGAATGTAAATAAAACAAAATTTCAGATGTCCCTAAGGGCTTAGAGGAAAGCAAACCAGGGTGGTGTGTTGGGAGTAACGAGGAGGTATGGACATTAGCTGAGGTGGCCAAGCGTAGCCATTCCAGGAGGTGGTACAGTGCTCTCCTAAGAGTGGGTGATGGATGGGAGTCTGTTGTCCAAGAATAAGGGCGAGCATTCCAGGCAAAGATAGAAAGATGGCCTTGGTGGATGGATGGTATGGATGAGGGTATGGTGAGATGAGATGAAATAGGGAGTAGGCAGAGATCAGATGCATGTTTCCCCGTTTGTTTCTTCTTAAACTGGAGACATAGATATTTGTATTGTAAGTGATTAAAAAGAAATTATTCTTATTTGAGGATGGGGGCAGTGGAAGAAGTTTTAAATTTTGTTTTCTTTTGTTTGGTTTAGCTTTTTAAGGCTTGTTTCCAGGATGGTTATTCTGTGAGGTTGAAGCCCATGCTATACATATTGTATATATTTTGAAAACCACCGCTTGTATCTAATATTTCATTTTTTAAGTCATTGCCCATTCAACAACAAGGGCATTGTGCTCTACCATAGGAATGCTCCTTTTCATTTTACTATTATTTTTTAAAATATATTTTTATTGATTTCAGAGAGGAAGGGAGAGGGAGAGAGATAGAAACATCAATGATGAGAGGAAATCATTGATTGGCTGCCTCCTGCATGCCCCCCACTAGGGATCAAGCCTGCAACCTGAGCTTGTGCCCTGGCCAGGAATTGAACGGTGACCTCCTGGTTAATAGGTCAATGCTCAAATCACTGGGCCACACCAGCCAGCAAGAATGCTACTTTTTAATACAACAAACAATAATTTATATATTCTTAGGAACCATTTCTATACCTTACTATGAACAAGGAATAGCAGGTAGCAAAATTAGCAATTGTACCATCTCAGGTTAAAAAATAAGAATTTTTCTAGAATTATAAAATTTCAGGGTTTGGGAGTTGCCATTGAAATGTATTATCCCAAACCATCATTATAGAGATGAAGAACATTAAACCCCTAAAAAGTAAGCCACTTTCTCTCTCTCTCTCTATCTCTCTCTCTCTCTCTCTCTCTCTCTCTCTCTCTCTCTCTCACACACACACACACACACACACACACACACACACTTATTCAAAAAGATACAGTTCTAACTAAAATTCAAACTACTTAATTCCTTGGCCTGTTCTCTTTCTATACATAAACACACAGGGACACATATGTTTGCTATGTATGAAGGAAATTGGTTTCTTCTGGAGACTTTGAAGGAAAAAATAAATTAAAGCTCTCATTCAATTCTTATTATATGAGTACAGTTTATTGAATATTCGTCTAGGACCACATAATCCTTGTTGATCCAAGCTTCCAACAGAATGAGCTTCATAATCTATACATTTCATATTAAAGTAGCTCTAGAATATGAAAAATGAAGGACTAAGTAGTAGGAAGCTTGTGTCCCCCACTTTGCAAATATTTGGAGGAATTTGGAATAAATATTAGTGGAAGCCTTAGTTCTTAAACTCTGAATGGACTTCTAGGTTACTCTTCTTATTTTTTAGTTTATTGTTGAAAGTATTACAGATGTCCCCTTTGATTTTTGTGGGGTTTTTTTTCCCATTGACCCCCTCCACCTTGCACCTGTCCCTCCCAGGCCTTCACCACACTGCTGTCTCTGTCCATGGGTTATGCATCTATGCATATAAGTTCCCCTGTTGATCTTTCCCCTCCTACCTCCCCTCCCCTGCCTTCCCTCTGAAATACATCAGTCCATTCCGTGCTTCTATGATTCTGAATCTATTTTGTTCATTAGTTTATTTTGTTCATTAGATTCCACATATGAGTGAGATCCTGTGATAGTTATCTTTCTCTGACTGGCTTATTTTGCTTAGCATAATGCTCTCTAGGTCCATCCATGCTGTTGCAAATGGTAAGAGTTCCTTCCTTTATACAGCGGTGTAGTATTCCATTGTGTAAATGTACATTGTTTTTTATCCACTCATCTGCTGATGGCACTTGGGCTGTTTTCAAATCTTAGCTATTGTAAATTGCACTGTTATGAACATAGGGGTGCATATATTCTTTCTGATTGGTGTTTCTGGTTTCTTAGAATATATTCCTAGAAGTGGGATCACTGGGTCAAATTGAAGTTTCATTTTTAATTTTTTTTGAGGAAGCACCATACTGTTTTCCACAGTGACTGCACCAGTCTGCATTCCCACCGGCAATATACAAGGGTTCCCTTGTCTTCACAACCGCACCAACATTTGTCATTGTTAATTTGTTGATATAGCTATTCTGACAGGTGTGATACCTCATTGTCCTTTTGATTTGCATCTCTCGGATGATTAGTGACTGAGCATTTTTTCATATGTCTTTTGGCCTTCTGTATGTCCACTTTGGAGAAGTGTCTATTTAGGTCCTTTGCCCATTTCTTAATGGATAGTTTGTCTTCCTTTTGTTAAGTTGTATGAGTTCCGTATATATTTTGGAGATTAACCCCTTTTCAGATGTATCATTGGCAAATATGTTCTCCCATATTTTGCTGATGGTTTCTTTTGCTGTGCAGAAGATTTTTATTTTGATGTAGTCCTATTTATTTATTTTCTCCTTAGTTTCCTTTGCCCTAGGACAGTGGTGGCAAAACTTTTGAGCTCGGCGTGGCAGCATTTTGAAAAACCCTAACTTAACTCTGGTGCCGTGTCACATATAGACATTTTTTTTATATTTGCAACCATAGTAAAACAAAGATTTATATTTTTGATATTTATTTTATATATTTAAATGCCATTTAACAAAGAAAAATCAACCAAAAAAATGAGTTCGCGTGTCACCTCTGACACGCGTGTCATAGGTTTGCCATCACTGCCCTAGGAGATGTATCAGTAAACATATTGCTACGAGAGATGTTTGAGATTTTACTGCCGATGGTTTCTTCTAAGACTTTTATGGTTTCACAATTTAAATTTAAGTCTTTTATCCATTTTGAGTTTATTCTTGTGTATGGCATCAGTAGGTGGTCTAGTTTCATTTTTTTTGCATGTACCTGTCCAATTTTCCCAGCACCAATTATTGAAGAAACTGTCTTTACTCCACTGTATGCTCTTGCCTCCATTGTCAAATATTAATTGAGTGTAATGGCTTTGGTCAATTTCTGGATTCTCTGTTCTTGTGCCCTTACCAGGCTGTTTTTGAGGAAGTGACTTTGAAATATAACTTGATATCTGGTGTTGTGATTCCTCCAACTTTGTTTTTCTTTCTCAAGATTTCTGTGGCTATTCAGTGTCTTTATTGGTTCCACATAAATTTTTTATGTGTTCGTTCTAGATCTGTGAAATATGCTGTTGGTATTTTAATAAGGATTGCATTGAATCTATAGATTGCTTTGGGTAATATGGACATTTTAATGATGTTGATTCTACCAATCCATGAACATGGTATATTCTCCCACTTGTTTATATCTTCCTCTATCTCTTTTTTCAACGTCCTACAGTTTTCTGAGTAAAGATCTTTTACCTTCTTGGTTAAGTTTATTCCTAAGTATCTGAATTTTTTTTTTGTTTCAATGTTAAATGGAATTATGTTTTTAGTTTCTCTTTCTGAGAGTTCATTATTGGTGTATAAAAATAACATCGATTTCTGGGTATTGATTTTGTATCTTGCTATGTTGCCACTGATAGGTGCTCAGCCCCAGCTGGTGAGTGGTGGACAAACGACCACTGACTTGCCAATGCCACATGGCCATGTCCACATGTCCTGGCCACCAGAAAATGGTATACAGGAGTTGGTTGTTTGGGTTTTATACTCATTAATGCAAATTAGTAATAGGTTAGGAATGCTGATGATGTCAGGTCACTACTGAGCATTGGGTACCGCAGGGAAACTAAAGTTGCCCCAGGTCAGATCATGAACAAGTAGACATTAAACTTTGTCTGTATCTCAAAGTTGGAGCAGATGGAAGACAGCCTGTTAGGAACAGGCAAACACACATGAAAGTGCAAAGCACAGGGGAAGAGAGGAAGAAAATGAATGTTTATTAAATGCTTTCTATGAGCTAAGCTCTGTGGGAGTCACTTTGAACATTATATCATTTAAGTTTCTAACATCCTTTGAAGAATAGATTATAGCTATTTCATCAAGAAGAAAAATGAGGATCAGAGAGGTTAAATTTTAACTTCCTCAAAATTAGGTGGTTACTCAGTGGAGCTGCCAGGATTTGGACCAATTCCAAGCCAAAGCTCCTCGAACTGAACTGAGACTTGAGTGTATAACCTGGTTATATATCCAGTGAGGGCATCCAAGTATGAGAAGCAAAACAACATCTGTAGGCTTGGGTAAGCAATTCCAAGGAAGGGTTTGTGAGCTATTGTTTTATTTTTATGAAACCAGGGCTTACCTAGTCTTGGAAGTGAAAAATAGTATTATTTCTAAGACCTGGGATTAAATAGATTTTCTCTCCTTTCTTGTAACATCAGAAATGTAGCCAAGTTTCATTAAAAAATGTCTTGTTCCTAAAGCAAGGGTTGAAATATGAGGTGGTACTTGTCCCAACAGTTGACATGACCATCACTGCTTGGCAGCTCTCAAACTCCAAAATTCCCTGCATCTTCTGTACCCCACTGGGAATTGCTACTACCTAACATTGGTTTGATAAATTTTCACTTCTCAAATTCAAATTTTCAGTTCTTATAACAAAGTCAAAGCAGTTGATACATGGGAAATGTCTAGCTTTGGGTGAAGCCCATTGGCCCAACAATGGTTATCTTTATAGACAGAATAACCACACTCTGTCCCTGCCCCAGTGAGTAAGACTAAAGATGGTTTATGCTTCAAGGGCTCACAACAAAGCAGGAAATTACGTTTTGATGGCTACCCTCCTTGTGGTCAGGTACCAGAAAGATCTGATTGATGATCAAGATCTGAAGACATTATGACATTTTGAGAATCAGTGCATCCAAGATGCATTTAATCCAGTGGCTCGCCTTTTCCTTTCTTAATGAATATTAAGCAGAAGTAGTCCTGTATACAAAGAGGATAATTAGAACACTAGCCAGTACTTATTGAGCTTTTAACATGGGCGCTTTACATTTGATTCTCATAGGGGCCATGAGATAGACATTATTATCCCTATTGGTGGTAAGGATGCTGAAGTTCAAAGATGTTATTCAAGTTCACAGAGTTAAGTAGCAGCACAGATCATGAAATCCAACTGGAATTGAGGTTGAGCCTTGGCCATAACTGCTCAAGTTTTCCAACATGCCTACTGTTCTAAGGAACTCAGAATTGGGAGGCAGATTTTATAGCAAGGCTAGTATTTTATGCTGAACATAACTTTAAGATTCACATAATGGGTCAAACCTATCTCCCATCCAGCCCCGTGATATGCCTCTGCCTCTAACCATACTTATGAATCCTTCAACCATGAATTAACCTGAAACCTTCTTCAACTTATTTGTGTTTTCTTTGATTACTTCAACGATACACAATATGGATGCCCATAGTAATAAAAGCAGTTAATACTTATTTAGTGCTTATGTTTACTCTGTACCCATACTTACCTTCATTAATCCTCACAACAGCCCTGTGAGGAAAATGCTGCTTTGAATCTCTATTAGAGATGAGGACATCGGGGCTTAGTGAGCTTAAGTCACTTCATCAAGGACACAATATTTGTAAATGCTGAAGTGTCTTCATCCCCCTCTGAGTCCACAAAGGATACTCTAAACCCTGATCTCCAAAGTGTGATTCCCCAGGCCAGCAGCAGCATTAGCATTGTCTGAGACCTTGTTAGAAATGCAGAGTCTTAGGCCTCACCCAGGACTTACTAAATACAAAGCTGAATTTTAACAAGACCTGCAGATGTAGGTGTGCACATTGAAGTCTCAAAAGCTCTGCTTTAAAGGACACCCTTCACTGGAGGTTGGGTCATCAGCTGTCCTGGTTCACTGTGGACTAAGGGCTGCTTGGGAGGTGGATTTTTCAGTGCTAAAACTCGGCAATTCCCAGGCAGACCAAGACGAGTTGGTCACCCTAACTAGAGGACTAGTGCGTAGGTTCCCCTCTGCAGAGAGAACAGTGAGTATTTTCCCTTTTTGTGGGCTTGGAGCATACCCTGTTCAGGCTTTCATCTTGCCCTGTGGTCACAGGAACTTGCTGTGTGTGGCTTCAGATAGTGCCACTGATGCAGTGTGGACGGGACCACTGTTGAGAAAAGATGGAATTTCTACACTCAAATCCTCAAGATTTATCAATGTTCATATCTGGGTTCCTGAGATTTGACATTTAGCCTAGGCCAGTGGTCGGCAAACTGCAGCTCATGAGCCACATGAGGCTCTTTGTCCCCTTGAGTGTGGCCACGAAGTTTCAGTCGCACTGTACGTGCACGCCCGCACATGGTATTTTGTGGAAAAGCCACACTCAAGGGGCCGCAGTTTGCCGACCACTGGCCTAGGCCATGACAGAAAGGATCTTGTTCCCTTTCATCAGTCTTCCTCACTCCATTATAATCTTTTTAAAAAATTCTCACTTGAAGCTATTCTTTGTTTTAATTTTTTTTAAATTGCTTTTAGAGAGAGTGGAAGGGAGAGAGAAAGAAACATTGATTGGTTGCCTCCCAAACATGCCAGGACCAGGGATCAAACTTGCAGACTAGGTATGTGTCCTGACCAAGAATCAAACTTGGTGTACAGGACCATGTTCCAACCAACTGAGCCACCTGACCAGGTCCTCACTCCATTATAACCTTAACTCAGCACATTATAATTGCAAATAAGAAAATTCACTCTCACTGCCTAATGAGTTCATTCAGTTAGTTCATGAATCTGTTTTTCTAAAGCTTTAGTAAAATCTGGATATGTAAAAAACACTCATTATTTTAATGTGAATGATTTCCATAAGGGGAAATTTAATCCATGTGTTTATAATTCACTCAAACATCATCGTGTTATTGCTTTGTAGAAACTATTAATCCTTAAGCCATTGCTGCAGATTCCTCCTCATGAAGAAGTTGTAGAAATGTAACCCAAATCATGGGCCAAAGAGGTTGTTCATCTTCAGCAAAGATAGTAGATAAGTCCTACAAGATAATAGATGAGTTCTAGAAGGTTTCTTTGTCCCAAAGGAAAATATTTTTATTTCATTTATTATATTTATTTATTTATTTACTTTTAAATCCTCACCTGAGGATATTTTTCCATTGATTTTTAGGGAGAGTGGAAGAGAAAGGGAAAGACAGAGAGAAATATCAATGTGAGAGAAACACATCAGTTGGTTGCCTCCTGCAAGCACACTAAGCAGGGCCTGGGTCCGGGAGGAACCTGCAACTGAGGTACATACCCTTGAACAAAATTGAACCCAGAACCCTTTGGTCCACAGGCTGACACTCTATCCACTGAGCTAAACTGGCTAGGGCCCAAGGGAAAACATTTTTAATAACTTACCCAATAATATTTATACAGTGAAAATATAGCAATTCAGGGTATGTGGAGCAAAACAGTTCCCTTCTTTGAATTTAATTTACTTTGTGGCTACTGAGAAGGTGTCTGCATTATTCTCAACTGTTGATGCCCTGTGAAGAGACCACTCAAATCTTCAGTGGCCAAGCTAAGTCTCCCTGTCAATTTTTTTTACTTATTTCTCCTATGAAATTTTGAACCAATTGCTCAGACCCCTAGCACCACCTGTGATTTCATTGCTATATATATTTATGCCTTTATCTTGCCTCTCAACCACACTGAGAAATTTTAATACAACCACTGCCATTCATTTATTTATTCCGTAAACATTTATTGAGCACCAACTCTTTGTTAGGTCTTGCATGTAATATAGTTAATATGTCAACAGTACCTTAAGTAGCTATTAAGTCAGTCTGTAAGATAAAAATCAGAAAAATAACCACAACACAGTATAGAATGTTTAACTGTCATTACAGATGTACATAAATAGAATCTAGAAATTCAGAAGTCCAAGAGATTTATTCTTACTGGTAGGATCAAGGAAGAATATTAGGCAAAACAATCATATTTGGACTTGAGCTCCTTGTGAAATTTATAGGAAAAAAAAAAACACCTATACACAAAAATTTTGAGGCAAGAATGAGTAGGGCGTGCTATGGGAATAAAATATGACCAGTCTAGTTGGAGTGTGTGAAGAAGATCTAGGAGAGATGAAGTTTCAAAGGAATTTCAAACTGATCTTGTCCCTTGGGATGTAATTCATTAAAGAACAGGAAGTCACTGAAGATTTGTAAGCAAGGAATAGTCATAGTCTGGTGAAGCTGTGTCCACCCAGCAGGAACCTAGAGGAAAGACGGGAGCAGGAGGCAGCCAACTGGTCATGCAGAACTGATGTGGAGGCCATTCAAATAGACCCGGGAGAAGTAATAAAACCTACATGAGAATCTCCTTCTCCCACTGGCTTTTCCTCAGATCCACCTACCTGTGAGTCATCCATCTGGCTCTCAGCATCTTTGAAGGAATATATATATTTTTTATTTTTGCTTTTCTTTCACCAAAGAGTCTTCAAATGATTCTTATTTAAGAAGAATACAGAAGAGTAGGTTTGACCAAAAAAAAAAAGGGGGGGGGTAACTTTTATTTATTAAGGACACATTGTCATATACAGTTTGCTGGGTTCTCTCCCACTTTACACATGGGGAAACTGCTTAGGAAAACTAATTCCATACATTACCTAAGAATATTGGGTTAATGTTGTTTTCCACAGGAAAATGTTAGAATTTTCTCATTCTGGAAGAGCTTATAACCTTGCTCTATTTTTTTCCCTTGTTTTCATGCCTTTCTATTTATTTACTTTTTTATTAAATTTGTTGGGGTAACATTAGTTAATAAGGTTATAGAGGTTTCAAGTGTAGGTTTCTATGACACATGATCTGCTTATTGCATTGTGTGCCCACCACCCAATGTTACCATCTTCATCACCATCTTCATCATCTTCCTTAATTTTAGCTTAATTTTATTTTATTTTATTTTATTTTATTATTTTTTTTTAATATATTTTATTGATTTTTTACAGAGAGGAAGGGAGAGGGATAGAGAGTTAGAAGCATGGATGAGAGAGAAACATTAATCAGCTGCCTCCTGCACACTCCCTACTGGGTATGTGCCCGCAACCAAGGTACATGCCCTTGACCGGAATCGAACCTGGGACCCTTCAGTCCGCAGGCCGACGCTCTATCCACTGAGCCAAACCGGTTAGGGCAATTTTAGCTTAATTTTAGCTTTCTTTCAGTCCGAACAAAATCATAATCAGCATTCACTAATCCCAAGGAACCCGGCCTGAGCAGCCATGAGGGAGTGAGAAGGGACCGGCTGACTATCCTCAGACACAGGCTCTGGGAGACACTGAGTGGAAGTGAGGCAGACACATTAGAATGGTGCTGCATTGATTTTAATATACATAACTCCTTAAAGTGTAATTATAGATGTTGTATGAATATAGGGGAAATGGAATCTGAGGCCTCATAAACAAGTATTCACAATTGAATAAAACTCTGGGCAAAATGGACAAAATTAAAGTTCGATATTCTCAGGATCGTGAAATAATCTTTGGGTTTCTGTCATCACCTGTTTTTGCCATCAAGGACCCCGTAGACGGCGCCACAGTGGGTCTAATACCCAGCAGGCCTCCCTCCTCACTGCACGTAAATTGAGGAAACATATTTCATCCTTTGAATTGACTGTAGCCACAGAGCGGCTGGTGAAACCAGATCGGCTTGGATAATGAAAGCATGAAGTCACTCCCCATTTTTCACAGGAGGGGCTCGAATATTTAATAAAAGCCAGGCAAGAGCAGGGGTCTATGAATTTATTTTATCAAAATGTCCCCTTGGCAAGAATTCGCATGGAAATAATTGTGGGATTTTTTTTTCTCCTGGCAACTCCAAATATTCCCTTTTCATCCTCAGAAATAAAGGCAACCTAACATGCAGTCCAGCCACAAAGCTCGGTGACCAGACGGCGCAGTGAAGGACCCACTTTCCCTTTGTCTCCTGGTTAGACACTTCGCCAGGGTCTCTCTCCTTCTGCAGTCTAACGCGCACTCACTGTAGTCGGGTTTATGCCTGAAAACTACACTGTGTTTCTCAAAGTCATAATTTTCATTGCACGATGTAGTGCAATTGATTGCCATGTTCATCATGCTTCCCCACTCCATGGGCTAGGAGCTAAATGTCAGAGGAAAGGCCTCCTGCAGTTTTTATAGGGTGGAAAACTTTGTAGAGAAAATCAGACTAAAAATAATGTACCCAGTATTTGTCCATCCATCTAGTTCACACACAATTATTATCTACATGGCACCCTCTGAGGTGCCAGGGGGAAACTTTTAAGAAGTAATTATGTACAATTACAAATTATATTTCTGCAACACATTCAGAGGGCTGTGCACTCTGCTTCTGGAAATTAAGACAGAAATGACCTCAACTGTGACAAAACCCCCAGATTGGGTTTAATTAAATATGTGATCATAAGATGGTGATGATAGCCCTCACAGCATATGCCCATGGCATGTCCCCAGTGTGCTGTGGCCATGTCATTTCCAAGTATTGCATGTGGAATAAACTATCTATTTTACTTCTAAAATATTATGTCTCAGATGTAATTATTTTTATATCTGGGTATATGATTTATTGTATTATTATAACATTATATTACATATTACATAAAATCACAATTAATTTATATGCCTATATGTATGATTGATAGGTAGAAAGAAAGAGAGGGAGGAATGAAGGAAGAGGGAGGGAGAGAAGAAGGGAGGAAAGGGGAAATAAAGGCACATCATTTTTATGTCTTTATTATCTACTAGAGGCCTGATGCACAAAGATTCATGCAAGAATGGGCCTTCCTTCCCCTGGCTGCTGGCACCGCCTTCACCCTGGCTGGAGCCGCCTTTCTGCCTTCCCACGCTGCCCAGAGACCTGGAGTGGCTGGGGCAGTGCGGAATGCCTGCGTTGTTGCCATGGCCACTCAGACATGGCTGCCCCTGGCTGCTTGGCGCCTGCGTAAGCAAATTAACCTGCCATCTTTGTTAGGTTAATTTGCATACTCACTTCTGATTTGGCTGGTGGGTGTCATGAAGGTATGGTCAATTTGCATCTTTCTCTTTTATTAGTGTAGATAATAATAAAAGCATAATATGCTAATTAGACTAGATGTCCTTCCGGTTGTCCTTCCTTTCAGACAAAGCTGCAGAGGCTCCCGGCCACAGCGGCAGGCAGGGGCCGGGGCCAAGATCCTTGCACGAATTTTGTGCATCAGGCCTTAGTGTAATCATATAACTTCTGAGTATCCTAATTGCAATTTAGTCATTTAATGATAACTCACAACCATCCTCATGGACAGCAATTATTTTACCATTCTGTTAGATATGCCAGTCTCGCTGTGGCCTCCTCTTTACGTCCTTGGTTATAAGGGTTCTCTCCAGCTCATCTTCAGTTGGCTATTCAGGGTGGTTTTTCTATATTTTAGTTATAATTACATTTTGGTCCTGGAAGAAAGTTGGTGTAGCTTCCACTTACTCTGCCACCGTCTTGGAGTCCTCTCAGAAAGCCCTGCTCTTAATGCCACCTGAGATCGGCCACACTTGGGAGAGAGTTCTCTAGTCCCCAGTGTCCAACCACCTTCTCAAGTTGAAACCACTCCCATTTAGAAATATGTAGATTGCCCTACTGGCGTGGCTCAGTGGTTGAGTGTCAACCTATAAAGTAGGACGTCACGGTTCAATTCCTGCTCGGGGCACATGCCTGGGTTGCCAGCTCGATCCCCAATAGGGGGCGTGCAGGAGGCAGTTGATCAATGATTCTCTCTCATCATTGATGTTTTCATCTCTCTCTCCCTCGCACTTCCTCTCTGAAGTCAATAAATATATGTATATTTTACTCTTTTAAAAAGAATCCGTGAGAGATATGTATTGGTTCCAGAGACTAGAACTGGTGAGCAAAGCTGCAGGGGGGACCAGCTCAGCTTAAAATAAAACAACAGAGGAACTGCAGCTGCAGAGTTTGGATTCAGAGTAGAGCAGCATACCCAGGGGTACCCAGAGCAGTGCAATTCCATAGGCGTGACTTCCAAAGCCTTTGTCTAATCCAGTGATGGCGAACCTTTTGAGCTCGGCATGTCAGCATTTTGAAAAACCCTAACTTAACTCTGGTGCCGTGTCACATATAGAAATTTTTTGATATTTGCAACCATAGTAAAACAAAGACTTATATTTTTTATATTTATTTTACATATTTAAATGCCATTTAACAAAGAAAAATCAACCAAAAATATGAGTTTGCGTGTCACCTCTGACACGTGTGTCATAGGTTCGCCATCACTGGTCTAATCTATGGAACTGGGTTGGCCACATGGGTTCCCGGTCTCTGTCTCTCACCTACTTTACGTGGCTGTGCTGACAGCATGTTGGTGCTCGATGATTTGCTACAGGACAGACTCTGGAGGACCACAGGGGAGCCATGTAACATGGACCACCCAAGCCTTCAGGTTAATGGAACAAATGTTGAGGAGCATCCCCCAGAGAGCTAAGGCGGAGCCAGCTGTTCCACCTGACCCGACTGAAAATTGCTTTGTGCCCCTATAGGAATTTTTCTTGTTTCTTAACTTGCCTAAAGCCAATTTCTTTGCAGGAATTTATGTTTCTGAGAAAACTTGTTCCTTGGGGCAATGTCTGTCTATAATTTCCCTTCGTTGCCATTTTACCATGAGCAGGAGAGAGCTCAGAGCAGCTGTGTTGGCAGAATCTATTAGTCCTGTGTTTTTATGAAAATCTAGCAGCTCCTCAGTCCCCCTTATTTTAGTCCCCCCTCACAGCTTCCCACCCTCACCCACCTGCCACCAGTCCCCACCCCTGCTCGTTTTCTGGACTCCTCTTATTTTTCTTGGAGAAGTTCTTTTGCATGTCAACCAACTACAGAAATTGGCCCTGATGTGCTAGAGTCTTATGAGGCCTCTGGAGAGAATTCAGTTATGTCAGAAGGAGAAGATTGTCCAAGTTCACTCCAAGAGAACTAATTAGCCTCTAATAACAAATCCTCTCCAGGGAATGCAACGGTCTTGGTGTTTGAACAGAAGTCACAGGCCAAACTCCCCACCCCTAACTCTCATTTTATTCCCAGACATAAGAAATCGATCTTGTCACACTTTTCTTATGGACCTGAAAATTTCAGTACCGTCTGCCATCTAGTCAAATTCTCAGTCCTTTGAGTAATCCTGTCAAAGGGTAGAGGGGATGTTGACTTTCACCTCAGAAACCACCTCTCATTCATTTCTGTACCCCAAAACCTAGTGCAGCAGTTGGTGCAGAGCTAATGCTCCAAACAGAAGGTTTGCCAAATGAATGATTCATGAGTGCCCAGCAATATTCAGAGAGTTAACTATACAGGTAAAGTAGATATGGAGAGATCTGATAACTTCCTAATAATTTAACCCATGGTTGAAGTCATGTTACTTATAGATATCAGGTAGATGATTCATGGTCCTTGGTAATGTTCTTGCTAGTACTTTATGAATTCTCAAGCACAAAAGTATTGCTTTAACCTGTGTGATTTATTGTTTAATTAAAAGCACATGCCGAAACCAGTTTGGCTCAGTGGATAGAGCGTCGGCCTGCAGACTGAAAGGTCCCAGGTTTGATTCCAGTCAAGGGCATATACCTGGGTTGTGGGCACATCCCCAGTGGGAGATGTGCAGGAGGCAGCTGATCAATGTTTCTCTCTCATCAATGTTTCTAACTCTCTATCTCTCTCCCTTCCTCTCTGTAAATAATCAATAAAATATACTTTTTAAAAAAGAAAAAAAAAAGCACATATAGCCTGAGAGAGCACTATTGCTGCTTAAAGAGCTCAGCTATGAGGCTTTCCATGATAATGCCTGCACAGAGCTGTCTGTGCATGAAGGAGTGCATGGATAAGTAAAGAAGGCACTGGAAAGCAGAGGAAGGTGGAGAGTGCTAACCCATCCACAGGACGGGCCTCGACACAGGGGAGATGAAATGGGTCAAAGCACCAATTCCAAATTTCCACACACGCCGATCTTTTCCTGGGCCAGCATTGCTGCTCCGGGGTGTTGGAGCTGGTAGACCGACTGTGGAAGCAGAGTTCCTGGGCAAGGTGCTTTGTGAAGTCAGGTGACCAGCAAGCAGTAATCAGTAACATGATTCTAAGTGGTCCATCTGGTGTAAAGCTCAACCCCTATCAATAGCTAGAGATAGGGGTAGGAAGATGCAGATAGAAGAGAAATAGGTTGGTAAAAAGTAGGCAAGAACCCTGTTATGGGTTGAATTGTGCCCCTACCTTCACCCCATTCATATACTGAAGTTCTATCCCCAGTATCTGAGAATGTGGCCTCATTTGAAAAGAGGATCCTTGCAGATGTAATTAGCTCTGATGAGGACTACTGGGGTAGGGTGGCCCCCTAATCCAATAGGACTGATGTCCTAACGAAGAGGGGAAGTTTGGGCATAGACTTATACATGCGGAGGGTGCTGAGTAAAGATAAAGGCAGAAATTGGAGTAACGTAGCAGAAGCTAAGGCGAGCCAAGGATTGCCAGCACAACATGGGGAGCAGGGAGGACGTCATGGAGCAGATTCTTCCCTCACAGTCTTTACAGTGGTTCTCAACCTTCTGGCACTTTAAATACAGTTCCTCATGTTGTGACCCAACCATAAAATTATTTTTGTTGCTACTTCATAACTGTAATGCTGCTACTGTTATGAATCGTAATGTAAATATCTGATATGCAGGATGGTTTAGGCGACCCCTGTGAAAGGGTCGTTTGACCGCCAAAGGGGTCGTGACCCACAGGTTGAGAACCACTGTCTTAGAAGAAGCTAATCATACTGATACCTTGAGCTCAGACTTCCAGCCCAGAACGTAAGACAATGTATTTCTATTAAATTAAGCTGTTGGTTTTATGACACACTGTTAGGGCAGCCCCAGGAAACTAATACACCCCCCAATCAAGTCAACTGGCAAAGCTCCAGGGACCTGGGGGGAAACTCCAGACACTGAGGCAGAAGGGCAGGGGTGGGGTCCAGGCAGATGTGGCAGAAATAAGGAGGGGATGGCTGCAACTTGTCCAAACCATCTCAGTCCTCACCCCGTGACAACCACGTACCGGAAGTCAAGCAAGCCTGATTTCACGCACTACCCACTGGCGGACCAAACCTCCTACTGCTCTGAACGCTTTGGCCAGACTAGACCTGGCCTTTGTGGGCTGAGAACATAGGCTGGCATCCCTTTGCCTGTAGGGAAAGGTCGCAGCCACAGGTGGTACCATAGGAGGAAGGCTGAATCAGAGGTCATTGCCAGCCAACTCTGAGTTTGCATTTCTTTTCCTAATACCCTCTTGCACGCGCCCTCGGATTCTGTTTGTGATACCTGACATTCCTTCGGTTCTTAAACAGGCTTAGCTTCGTGGGGTTTAGATCTAAGTACACCTGACAGTAGCCTAGACTCTTCACACATCCCTCTTGCAAACCCCACCCCCAACACTTGTTTTTAATACTTGAAGTTCCTTGGGTTCTTTTTTAAAATTTATCTTTATTGTTTAAAGTATTACAGATGCCCCCCTTTCCCCTCCCCCCTTTGACCTCCTCCATCCTGCTCCCCCCACCCCCTGCCTACTACACTATTGTCTGTGGCCAGGGGTTATGCATATATACATATAAATTCTTTGATTAATCTCTTCCTGCCCTCCCTCCCCCCTTCCCTCTGAGAGTCTTCAGTCTGTGGGCTCTGCTGTTTGGATTTAGATCTGTATATACCTCCACTAGCATAGACTCCCCACACTTTTTGCCTGTGTTTCCCGGTACCCCTTTTGCCATTTGGGCTCCTTCCTGGGATCCACCCTCCCATCTGTGGCCAATGTAACTGACCTCCTGTAACTGACTAGCCACACTCCCAGACACTATTTCTGCTAAGCTCTGTCCCGTGGGACAGGATACCTCCCAAACAGGCGGCCAAGAGACAGATTGGGAAATCAGATGAGCTAAACCAGCTGCTGAAAGATGATTTGATAATCTAATATAGTACAAGGACAGGAAATTAGTAGCTGTCTAGAAGCACAGGATTTTAGAAAATGAAAGATTTTTAGAAATGTATCTAATACAACTCTTAGTATGTAAATACGAAAACAGATGAACATAAGCATTTTCACTGCAGCATTATTTACATTAATGAACAATAAGGAACAATTTAAATCCCCATCATTAGACACTAAGTACTGTGCGATGTATCCATGCAATGGAAACTATATGGCTGTAGAAATGACCAGGAAGTTCTTTATGTTCTTGAGTAGTAGGATCTCTAAGAAAAAGCAGTTAAAAGACAACTAGTAAGATGCAAACCTGTAAATTATTAGGAGGATCTGTAAGGTCAATACATAGGTATCATTTGTAAAATAAGTAAATAAGGAAACAGACCAGCACTTCCATCCTAATCACAGAGCTGACGATTTGAAGAGCCCACAGTGGGCTAGGCATCTGCCCTTCCCTGGTGGGACTTGGCTGTAGTTGGGGCAGCAGCAGATTCCACAGGGAGAGAGCCATCGGCAGGGGCTGTGAGCGCCAGGGACAGTGAATGGGTGCTCTGGGCCTAGGCCGGGACACGGACACCAGGAGTCTGGGGGGGGCGGGGGGGGGGGGGGGTTTACAGCAGAGGCCTCGGCAAAACTGCTCTCAAGGAGGTGCTTCCGGGAAGCAGGAGAAACCCCCACGAAGCCCTGGGGAGCTGAGATGACCGTGAGGCAGAGGGTGGAGAGGCGGAGCGAGGCGGTAAAGAGTGCTGGAAGCTTCCAGGGACCGCGTAAAGACCACGTTAGAGAACTCACAGGCCGATAGCTCTGGGATGTTGATGTGTAAGATGCAGATATCCACTCCTAGAGGTCCTGATTCAGGGCTTGGAGTAAGGACCCAGGAGTCTGTATTTGTAACAGCGCCACCTCATCTCAGGATTCTGATGTACCCCGAAATGGGAGACTCTTTACTGACGTGAGTATAATGAAGACCCAGAATGTACCCCAGTGTGTAGCCTGCGGGGGGGCGGGGAGGGGGCGGGGAGGTGGCGGAGGGAGAGGGGGGTGTTTGTGCTGAGGTCAGGATGCCGGGGAGGTAATATGTCATCTTACAAATAAGACCTTAAATGTGTAACCTTTAAAGCAAAATGTAATTGAAGGGATTATTGCTTATCATGTACATAAACAGCATGAAGCCTTTGCTAACGCATCAGCAGAGAGGATTAGCCTTGGATCTGAGTTTGCAGCAGGGGTGGGACTACCGGGGACAGGGAAGCAGGGACAGGGGACAGTGACTTGCGTTCCTTCCCTTGCACGGTGCTCCGGGAACGGGTGCTGTAATTTGAAGGCCTTCCTATAACTCCAGACCCTGACGGCACCCAGGTTGTCAGCACCCAAGCACTTTAAACAGCTCTAGCAGCAGCGCTTTCCAGCAGAATAAAGGGGCAGATTGTCCAGGGCCGCCTAGAAGTGAAACTGGAGCAGTGCAGACCTAGGCCAAGAGCAAACCTGCTGAGTCTCTCTCTCTCTCTCTCTCTCTCTCTCTCTCTCTCTCTCTCTCTCTCACATGCACACACACATTGTTTTTAAGCATCAAAGTGGATCACGTGATTAATACCATTGCACACAGCCAGCCCTTCATCATTTTTCACAGCTGATGGGTTGTGTTTTCTTTAGCCCTTTGGACTATGTTAAAAAAAAAAAAAAAAAAAAAAAAAAAGCCACCACTGGGTCTGCATTGAGATCACCAGGAACAATGAGCTGGCATTATCCATGTTCCCCCCTCTGCCCTCTTTCACTGTGTGTAGTAAGGCCTATCGTTTTCAAAACACGGAAGAGTTTGAGATCCTGTGAATATTGTGTAAATTGTTCCTGTGAATCACCCCCGAGTCATCCGGAGGAGGCCTCCCCATCCCGTTCCAGTAAATGCTCTTCCCGTTCCTGACACTGCCTGCTGGCTGCTGTGCGGTCCCAGGACGGAACAACTTGGACCTGCTAGACGGTCCCTTGGGGTAATTGGTGTCTCTGCGTGCTGGAAAGTGTCATTCTCAAGTTCAAGAACAAATAGCATCTTCAGCATTTCCGTTGTTGGGTTTTATTAACCAATATGTCTTCCAAAAACATCTTGAACTAAATATTAAAATATCCACTTGAATCTGTTCCTACCCCTTAGTCATCGATTTTTTTTCATAGATCCCTCCACAAGTAGACATTTGAATTCCTAACTTATTCTCAGCACCGCACAAACATTATCTAGAAATAAACATTCTAGAAGAAATATAAGACCTACAAAGCCAAAAAGTATTGGTTTGCGTAAGATAAGATCTATAAGTGTCAGATTTAGGTAGACATTCAAATTCCAAAACATTTTTTTTCACTTTTTATAGTATCTTAGACACGTAAGGTGTCACTATGTTAGAATCACTCAAAGATGGCATGTACTGAGCTATAAAATTAATCTTTGGTTCATATGCCCAGGGCTTCAAATGATATTAAATTCTATGAAGTCATGTTAGGCAATAAACTTACCATGTAAATAGTTATGTCCCCACATTTCTAATGCACCATAGAGTGACTTTCGTTTAAATCTGAAATTGTGGAGATTTATAAATGCATTTGTTTCCTGATATATGTTCAGATCAATAGTTTTCTCACTTCCTATCTATTGAATGACCTTTGGATAGGGGTGAAAGGAGGAGGATCTTTTTAAGAAGAAAGTTTGTCACTAAGTACATTTCAATGAGACAGATGATAACTTTGATCTGATCAAAATGTATTTACATATTAATTTTACTTTTTAAAAAAGTGCAGGATTGAATTTACACAAGTTACATTTAAACTATCTATTGAGTAGAACTTTCCACGTCTCTCTCTAACTTAGCCACTACGTATCTGTGTTATTTCAGGATTGCTTAGTAGTAGTCGCCCAGACAGAATTAGATATACAATCGGTTGACTAGGGTAAGAAGCAGGAAAAAGCAAGGAGACCCTTAAAATAGGGGTGGCGTTCTACTGCTGGTGGAAAGAAAGAGGGGGGTGGGGGAAGGAGGATTGGATAGAAAAGTTGCAGATGGCAGTGTAATTGCATGAAAGATTTGGCCAAGCCTTAGGGGACTCCTTGGTCCTGTTATGAAGTCCTGTGTCTCACAGGAATTAGCCTCTCTGAGTCCCCCCCACCCCCATCCCCACCCTCTGCTCAGTGATTGGCTAGGAGCAGCCCTTGGGAAGCATGAACTCGGCACAAACACAGTGATGGATTCAGTGGGGCAGCCCCTGAGACCCCACGCCAAGCAGCTCTTGTGCTTTCTACAACAGTTGACATGAGCAACATATTTTAACGCCCACCACTCTGTCAATATAAGCATCATGACAATCAAAGTTCGTGATATGCATTTACTCGTACATTTATTAAACAAATCTTTATTAAGTCTTTACGAAATGTCAGGTACCATGCCCAGTATCATAGGTGCCACAGGAAACAAGAAATGTATCTGCCCTCATCAAATATATTGCCTGGCATATCAATTCCCTTAAAAATCCTGCCTGACAAGTGAGGACTTGCTAGCCTAAAGACACTCTGCCCACTACTAATGGTTAAGAATATGACTAAATAGGGATCTTAATCTGAATTGCCTATTTTGGAGTTAAGTCTGTGTTCTTTTAGCTGTTAGAATTTGCACAGTCATTCATCACAAAGCATATGAAATAATCCTGCCTGCGCTCTACCCTAATCTTTTCATTTTAATGCATTGGGTTGAACAATTGCATAGTCCGTGTTTCTTAAATACGTTTGTCCACACAACTATCCCAAACCCCTTGTGTTTATGAATTTCCCCTGCAGTTGTTGACTCTAGGCTAGGGGATGACAGAGACATAGAGATGAGGGACTATCAGAGGGATGAGAAGAAACCATCCTAGTTTTTTTCCCCAACTCATATTCTGCTCCTATCTCAGCATGTGTTCATTGCATGTACTACAAAGCCTGAAGTTCCATCATTAAATATTAATCCCTTTAAGATACAGATTGGCCTCTCCAGGCATCTTTTTGTTCCCCCAAATGCAAATTCTTTAGGAGAACTAATATACACACCTGGAATGCCTGTGTGCAGGTCAGGCTGTGGGCCCACTTTTCCGCCTGTTGGATAAGGGGAAAGAATGCCATGTTGGGATTACTCAATGCCTGGAAGTGAGAGGTCAGCATTGATACCTCTAGGTTAGTCTGTGGACAAGATAGAGAAAGGGGGGGAAAAAAAAACACCACGTTGCAACATCGTCAGTGGGATGGATGGTGAGGGCAAACTTGGTCCGTAGATCCCAGCAGAAGGATTACTTCTGAACCTTTGCTGACATTTTCCTTATCTTGTTGTTGCAAAGGTATGCAAGGAAATATGTTTCAACCCCGTCCTGATTTTGCAGAACAGTGGAAATCCAGCTGACACCAATCTACAAAGTTGCATAATTATGGCAATTGACACTGACATTCACCTTCAGCGTTATCCTTAAGTAAAATTGTTGAATAGATGAAAATAGTCTTGATTTGCCCTTATTTCTGATTTTGACACTTACCTATTCCCCTTTGTCCATCCACCTGAGCTCTACCCAGGCCTTGCTGATCAGTGTATCAAGATCAGGAATGTTTCCAACTTCCTACATTGTAATAGTAATAGCCAGTACCTATCGAGTGTTTCATCTGTACCTGGCATTTTACATGTAACACCCGCCACCCTACTAGGTGCCTAGATTCTGTTATTATTCCCATTTTATGGATGAGTACCTCGAGGCTCAGGAAGGTTAGGTAACCTGCACAGGTTAAAGAGCTAGAATGTAGAAGAGCTGGATTTCAAATTAAATCCAGACTTGTCTGACATTTGAGCCCATACATTGACCTCACTCTTGATCAATTTTGGCTACCAGTTTAGGGGGTGGGGCACCAGGCACAGTCCCAAATGTCTCCTAGTGAGAGCTTCCTTCCCATGAACTATTCGGAGTGCTTCCTGTGCTTCCATGTGTGGGAACGCACATTGTGCACAAGCTAAAGACATGACTTGCCCTTTTGGGGCAGGACTTGAGAAATCTTGACACAGGATCTATTCCATATCAATGCATTCCCATCCCAGAATTGGGAGTCTATGTGGATGTTCTGTAGTAAACAGAATCATGCCCTCTGAGCTTTATAACTCCATCCCCATCAGGTTTCTGAGCAAAAATTGCAATTTATTATTTTCTTTCTTTAGGGGAGAGCATGACAAGTGGCAAGCAATCTCTATCATCATCCGCTGGATTTATTTCCAAGCCGATGTGACCAGGCCACCAGAATGGTCTGTGCATATTTTTAAATCTGGATAAGGATGGTCATGTTCAGCCATGTGATTAGTTAAATGATAAGCAGCTACTATTTGTGATGCATTCATTCATTCAACCCATAGTCATTGAATGCCTTCTCTGTGCCAGGCATCATGCTAGATTCTAGGGATACAGTGAGTAAAGGAGACATATTTTGTAGCCCCTATGAATCTCAAGTTTGTAATCCCAATGCCCAATGTGCCCTAATAATAACAACCATAGTTGTTGGTACTTAAGTGCTTGGTGCTTTACATAAATTAGCTCTAATCTTTACAATGACTATGTGAAGTAAGACTACAATAGCCCCATTTTACAGATAACCAAACTGAGGCTCAGAAAGCTTAAATATTTTGTTTAGTGTCTGTGCTTAGTAAGGACAAGAGCAGGAATCCAAAGTCGCTGTGTTTGAATAGAGTCCATTCTTCCATCCTGTGATACTGATAAAGTAAGAGTTAGGGAAGCTTGACTGCAGTCTTGGTTCTCTCTCTCTCTCTCTCTCTCTCTCTCTCTCTCTCTCTCTCTCTTTCTCTTACAAAGCAGCTATTTTAGGGAATAAGGAAGCCCCTTTATCTCTTTATGTTTCAGCTATCAACTGTAAAATGAGAATGATAATTGCACTTTTACAGGAATGATCAAAAAGCTATTAAAATACTATGAACACATTTATAAATACCAAATGTCATTATTAATTTAATAATGTACTCAACTTTTATAGTTCCCCCAAACTCCCAATTTAGTTGAATTAGTATTCCTCTTGTAACCTAAGTGTGTATGGAGAGAAGGCTCATCCAGCCTCCGCCCACTCTAAGTGATGTTTTAAGCAAAAATTGAAGTTGCCTTTGGCTTCTCAAAAGGCAAACCTCAGCTTTCTGGGAAACTGTGCCAATGGGTATGATTCAGTTAAACATCAATTTGACTCAATTGGTGATAAAAATAAAAGTTCTGCCCATTTCAATAAAACATAGTACCAGAGCACATTTAAGTATATGTGAAGCGATTAACACTGCGTCTGGCACGCTGGATTTTCTGACTAAGTTGGATATTTATATGATCCCTGTCTCCCTGGCATAGCTCCAGTTTATGCTATAGTATTAATAGCTTTCAGTTTGAATTGATAATCTGATTATTCATTAGTTTACTAAAAGAATTGCCAAACCAGAAGAAACCAGTGCGGACAAGGGCACTTTTGCTGAACTATAAAGTAAGACTAGAGAGATTTTGCTTTGAAGACCAAAACGGGATCTCCATGATCAGAAGCCTGGTGAAGTGATTGAGAATCAATATTGGCAATATGCCCTGTCTCCTGGGACCATGGGCAAGTCCAGTAAGGAGTGGCACAGGGTTCGAGGCCACAGTTTTGGGAGGTTGGAGTCATGACATCTTCATTCGGCATGCCTACATGGATGGCCAGAATCTCCACTCCCCCTTCATGTAACCAGGTCAAGTAAAGCTAAGAGAAGCTGTTTGCCTGAAATAGTCAGCCCCCCTGTAAAAGACAAGATGGATCCCAGCACTGAGGAGTCGTTTTTCACCAGCGCCCCAAAGCATTCTTTTTTAAAAAAATATTTTTTATTGATTTCAGAGAGGAAGAGAGAGAGAGAGAGAGAGACGTCAATGATGAGAGAGAATCATTGATCAGCTGCCTCCTGCACGCCCCCCACTGGGGATCGAGCCCAGGCATGTGCCCTTGACTGGAATCGAACCTGGGACTCTTCTGCCCACAGGTCGACGCTCTATCCACTGAGCCAAAGCCACTAGGGCACCCTGAAGCATTCTTTTAGAGAAACAGGGGCCATGCATACCATTCCGTTCTCTTAGAATAATCAGGTTCAGACACCATCGCTGGTATTTGGTTGGGTTCCTGAATATTTGAGAGGCAGAGGGGCACCGTGAGTGATCTCAAGCATCTAGTTATGGACTGGGGCCCTGGGACCCTCAAGAGTTAATAGCGTGGCTTTCAAAGTGTGAGGAGGCCCAGAATCGCAGCAGCAGCATCACCAAAATCTTGCCAGAAACGCAGATTCTCAGGCCCTCTCCCCGACTCACTGGGTCAGTAACTCGCCCTTTAACAGACACTCCAGGCAAGTGTGATGTAAGCGAAGTCTGAGGACCACCGAGTTAGCACAAGTCCCCACCGTTTCTGATTTATTCTCAGGGTGTAAGACTTCTGCAGCTTAGTTCAGAGGCCATGAAGTAGAAGGTTCAGCAACGAACAAAGTCGGGTTTGATAGCAGATTGACTTGCTCGATGGAATCTCTGGATGAAGTTTCAAAATATGGAAAATTGAGCTCTGAAATGTTATGATGTTGGTATTGGCAACCAGACCGCTGACTTGCAGAGAAATACAGGATCCTCCTGCTGTTTCCTTTTCGCTGAATTCCTTTCTGGCCTCTTGGAAAGGTTCCCTTGAGGCATTTCTGCAAATATAAACCTCCCCATGTAAATGAGTTGTTTACCCTCCCGATCATTTGTTAGAAAGCATTGAATTGTGCTGAATCAGGAGTAATTGTTTCTGACAAGCGTGCACCTAAAACAGTAAGTGATGCTGAAAACACTTGGTGCAAGTCTCAGAACTTGGAACACTCGAGACTCTTAATAACGGGTCGTGCCACTTGGCACATCTTTTCATGTAATCTTAAACGAAGTCAGGCCGACCAGCGGAGCAATGAAAAGTGAGTACTAGGAGTTGAACACAATGAGATGTTATCCTGGGAGAAGAGAGAGAATACAAGGCACATCAGAGACTTCAGGGCAGGGGAGGGCTTTTAACTCTAAGAAGGTTAAACTGGTCTGTCTCAATACTATTAACGAGGAAGAAAGAAATCTGTAGAGGGGAAAACTGGGTTCATGGAAGTGGATGATTACTATTTCCTGGAATAGAAAGAGGGGGGAAAAACATTTTTAAAAAGCAAACGACATTATTTTTTTGGGGGGGGGAGAGTGTTATCTGACAAATGTAGTTGCATTTTAGCTTTTAGTTATTTTAATTTATGTATGATTTACCACACATTTTTCTTTTGTTTTTAATTATGAAAGTATGTTAAATGCCAGCATTCAATTTAAATACAGAAGAGAATAAAAAGGAAAACTTGCCCTCCATTCATTTCTTCATTTTTTTTTCTATCTGTACTCCAAGAGGTAGCCCCTGTAAAGTATTTGGTATCAGTATTTCCTGGCTATTATAGATGCATCTCTATATATTTGAATGATATTTCTGCCTATTGGTCTGTTACTCTAGCACATGAAATTGGCTGGGTGAATACTCACCGAATTTGTTATATTATACTTGAAGACATCTTAGAATAAACAAAGAGTACCTACAAATATGAAAAGGACATGCATTTGAATTCCATGTATTTTTATTTGGAATTAAGCTGCTTCTTATATGGGCCCTGAACTCTAGCACGTGCCAAGATCAGCTGCAGCAAGTATTTAAGTAATAATATTTAGGTGTCTTGGGAAATGATGGACACGTTAGATTTGTTTTATGTTTATTGTAAAATAAGGCATTGTACATACCATCATGTATTATCTTTGTTTGCTGTGGATCACTCTGAATGTCAGTTTATACATGCCAGGTCCAGATTCCGCCACTCGCCTTCACCTGCTGGAAAAGAGATTTGCACATCACTGTGGTCTGGTCTCTGACTTTCTCCTAATTCTTTTGATCTGGGCGGATATTTAGAATAGCTGTTCATCTAGGAGTGCACGTCCATGTTCCAGGCGTACTAAGATATGAACTAACGCTGAACCTGGACCAACGCATAAGCTGCCCACCCAGAGAGCCATATAACCCACGCTTGAATTTAGCAGGAGAAGAAAAACAAACCTTTGCCACTTCCCTTGAGCAGGCAGCAGAAAGAATGTGGAAGGCTGTTGAATCATCTATTCACTTCTCAGCTTGAAATGTATTTTTTTACTAATCGCATTCCTCTCAACCTCTCTTCTCTTTGCTGAGGGGAGGAGAAGGAATGGATGCCCAGAGCAGCCATAACTGCTGTAGGGTGGGAGTGAGTGGGCGCATGGCTTCTCCCCCATATCCTGGCAGCCGACCTGCTGGGCTGTGGCAGCGTGCCACCCAAACATTATCCAAATGGCCTGGGGCACAGCCAGCAACCACGCACGAGGGCAGCGGAGCTACCCCAGAAGGGCTCGCTGTACCCTCTCAGAGGGCCATGGCTCCACCCACGTCCACTGGCCAGCGGCTCTGTATCAGGAACCGAGAAAAGAGAAAAGTGTGGCTTAGGCTGGTTTCTTCTTTTAGAATAAACGTTTATCCTCTGGGGTTAACCTCCACTTAAACATCCACCCCAGTCCCTCAGACACGGGACACACTGCTGGTTCCAAATACATCTGTATAAATTGTTCCTCTGAGATTCTAGGCTTTGAGGAAGACTGCATTGTAACTGGGCAGTGGCTCTGTCTTGCCAGGGATAGAAATTTTCTGAGGGGCACACCCTTAGCTGTCCCCCAATCAGAATTGTTTTCCTGCCCTATTCAGCCCCTCCCTTGGTCTGTCCTCTCCTAACTCTACCGCATCCCACCCCCACCCCTTTAGGACAGATGTTGAGGTCCTTATCACCTGACTTCAGCTCTATACAATGTTCTGTTCTGTCTTTATTTGAAATTTTGACTTCCTTCAGATGGTGTTTATCACAGATTATTTATTTATTTTTTTGCATTTTTTAATGTTGCATTTAACTATTATTTCTCTTGAGAACTGAGTTTTTTGGCACCCCGTAAATTTTGCTCCTCAGCCAAGTGGCACCCTGGCCTTGCCCCAGTCCCAGCCCTGATCAGCAGGGTTACTTTCAGGATGGGACAACCACTGCCCTCTCTCTGTCAAGGCCCCAAGAGTCAAAGCTCTTTGAAAGTATTACTACAGCTGTGGAGACAGGGGTTCCAACCAGAAAATCCTTTGTGCTAGACTCAGTCGTGCTAGAACCCAGAAAGCCAGCAGCAAGCCTACCTCTCTTCCTGCAGCCGGGTTTCTATGGGATTCTTCTAGGAATGTTCTGGGAAACATCGGAGCATAGCCTGAAGTCACATTCTCTACAACAGCATGCCTTTGTTCTTGTATTGCGTTGTGCTGTGAGCTGCCCCTACACTAAGTATCAGATTGTAAAGTATAAGGAAGAGAATGTCTTGGGAGGACATATTATTATTTATTCTGAGGTAAGAGTCTCCTGCTGATATGTGAATGCTGATCAAGCAAAGTGGAAACATTCTGGAAAGTAAATGATGAAGCCAAGCTGACAGGTTTATTTTCAAAGCAGGAGATGTGGGTGCTGTCATAACTCTCCACCACTGTGGCTGTTTCTATTATTCCATGTGATTGATGTATGTTTAATGATTTTTATCTGATGTGTCTGGTGACTGAGCAAATGCAATTGCTTGGTTACTGCAGGCTTCTGCTTAACAAGTGAAGGTTGTTTTAGCCACAAAGCAGAGATCTGGCGTTTATACTCAAGTGACTGGGAAAATCAGCTGGTGCAGCTCCTTCAACTTGAGGGACGCAGTCCAGTCCCCAGGTCTGACATGCTGGGCCCTGTGGGCCTGTAACCTCTGCATTTGGGGGAAACTGTGATGTGTGTGTGTGTTTCTTCACATGCTCATAACACCATTTTTCAGTAAATTAGACAACCATTAGTTGCCATCCAGCTTCAGAGCAAAGGAAAGCAAGGCCAAGAAGGGATACGTGCAATGTGGCTGCGCATTTAGTGGTGGGCTCAGGGCTATACGTGCCACTCCTCTGAGTATGTGGCCTGCACTCTTCCTTCATCTACATGGAAGTTCCTATTGCCTGGCCGCCGTGACTCAGTGGTTGAGCATTGACCTATGAACCAGGAGGTCACAGTTCCAGGTCAGAGCACATTGCCCGGGTTGTGGGCTAAATCCCCAGTGTGGGGAGTACAGGAGGCAGCCGATCAGTGATTCTCTCATCATTGATGTTTCTCTCTCTCTCTCCCTCTCCCTTCTTCTCTGAAATCAATTATTGAAATGGAAGTTCCTATTAATTTCTGTGTTTAGATTATTAATATAGCCACAAAGCTATGGGGTTCCACCAAGTTATATGTTAACGAGATCCCTCTGTAGTTTCCTACAGTGCAAGCCATATCTGAAAGCGTTCCTCTATCTTTCTATTTTTATATGATTATGTGATTCTACCCCCTTAATTCTATGATAGGTCCTCCTGGTGTCAGGAGAATTCCAGGAGGGAACGGATCCTGGGCAGCAGAAACAAGAGAAACCTTTTAAAGTGCTGGTGTCCGAACAGATCTTACCAGAAACAGGATAAGACAGTCAACCTACGGGATCAGATTTATCTTCAGTGTATTTTGTTCCTACTCTATTTGTAATCGCTCCCTCTCATGCATTCTAATCCCTTCCCCTGGGACATAAATGATTCATATTTGGAGATTCCTTCTGTATCTCTCATGTCTAATCTCTTCTGAAATCATTTTTTTTTCTGGGTCACATTTTTAACTGTCTCTCCAACTCACCCCATTTTCCTGCCGTTTTCTTTGTGCTAATGTAAATGTCACCCTGTGATCATGGTTTGGTTTTCTCTTACTCTTTCCCTGTGGCATTTCAAGTTCCCTATTTATTTGTCTGCCTCCCATCCATAAAAGTTTTGTTTTCAAATCCCAGTCTGTTGGCATATCATCTCATATTCAACCTCTTAATTCATAGAGTCTGTATTTTTTTAAAAATTTCATTAAGAATCAAAGCAGGTACTTGTAAAAGTAGTTCTCATTTCTACAAATGCTTGTCGTTCCCACGGCACCTTTATTTAAACAACCGCCTTCTATGTTATGAAAACTTTTAAGGGACCCCATGCTGTCTTGTTCTGTGACTCATGTGTGAATGAGAAAATGCCCATAAGGGAATACCTTTAAACAGGGTGAGGCGCTCCTAGGTTCTGAGGTTCCTCTTAAAGGTCCTTCCTCAGATGCTAGGCTAGAGGTGGGACATATACGATGACTAGCTCTGAAGAGCAGTGGGCACAGAGGAGAACGCTAAGGCCTGAGCCATCCCCACGATGGACTCTGTGCCCGCAGCAGCCTCCCCTGCTGAAGCCTCGCTCTGGCCGAAGGTCTGGCTGCCTCATGGACAGCCCTCAACTGGTCAGCCTTCTGCCCCGGGTGGCAGCCTGCTTTCAAGGGGTTCTGCTCACACTTGTGCTGCACCTGCTTCTCACCGCTCCCTGTGCTCAGGACGTGAATCCCAGCCTCCCAGAGGTGCTGAAATGCTGCTCAGCTCCAGGCGTCCTAGCAGGGTAAGACACTTATATGTAACCATGCCAGGGGGACATTTTGATGTTTGCTTTTGGACAACACAGTCCTATGTCCAAACGGACCTTGTGAGAGTGTGGAATCGATTGTTGTCTGTTACCAACAAGCCTGTACAAAGATTACTGAACCCAAGGATGAGTATGGGAGACTTTTCTATTTGTTTTAGCTGTTTTACCAATTTCTGTATTGCTGATTTTTTTTTCTTCTTCCCCCACATGTGAAATCCTAAGGAAAACAGTCAGTGCAAAGCCTCAGTTGCGGGTGGGGCTCTGGAGTCAGACCTTAGATTAAACCCTGACTCCATCACTTACTTAATCGTGTGCCCCTAAGAAATGTCCACGTGCTTTAGTTTCCTCGAGCATAAAATGGGGGAAATAATAGCACCAAACGTACTATTTTTAAAAGTGAGAGTAAATGAGTTCATATATGTAAGACTTTACAATGATTCCTGTACTGACTAAACATTTTATTTTTTAAAGATTTTTACAATTAATAAACAGATGCCTGCTTCCTAAAAAAATAAACACACAAAAAAGTGAAATACTCAGAAGATATAAAATAAAAGAATTTGTTTGCATTCCTGACCCTCCTAGAACTCACCCCCTTCCATCACGTCGGAATGACGCAATAGGTAATGGGGGACAGTGACTCCCCTAGGACCACCCGGTGCAACCCTCGCACACCCTGTGCTGTAGTAAATGCTAACTTACACTTACAGCGTCCGCCTGTGTGAGTCCAGGGCTCCTTATAGATTTCTGGCCCACAGATCATTTCCATACAGCACAGGACATCCTAGACCGACCACATATCCTGACCAAAATTATTGAGACTCGCTGTTTTTAAAGAGACATTAATGATGGCTATAAAGTGATTTATTCTAGACTACAAAGCAAGTATAAATGTGGTTGTATTTAAATGGCAAAATTATAAGAGACCATCCCAAAGGCCACCTGGGGGATCCGTGAGCCTCCCCCACCCCACCCCGCCCGGTGGTTATCAGCCCACACTTGGAGAACTGCTGATTTATGTCTATTTATACGTCCCGGTGGCAGACCTGCTCTTTGCAATGGCACTGCCTTCTTATTTTGTCCTGGTCAGTTTGAGCCTCCCTTATCCATCACCAGGTCCTTTTCCTGCTCTACGGAGATATAGCAAGTTTAACATTCATTTTATGACTCTGTTTCATTTTCGATGGCATGTAAAATGTAGTTTATAAAGCCTCAAGCATAAGAGAACAAGTGCTTCTATGATGCCACCGTGAAAAGAGAGTAAGTACTGAAAGAATAAAATGAAAATGAAAATTAAAAATTGCACTTTCTCTAAGCTTTCCCCCGCCCTCCCAAGTTCTATCCTTCTCCCGGCTTCTCTCCTGTGGGCCCAGCTCTGAGATTGGCACGGAGCAATCAGAGTGGCCATTAACGCTTCCATTGGACTGAATGTGCGGAGCAAGCAGAACTTCCGAAGCCTTGAATGCACACGCTGCCTGGAGCCCTGGGAGCCCGAGGGGAAGATGCCTCGCAGCTCAGGGCCCCTGGGCCTCCCGCAACCATGGACCGCAGATGCGTTTTGGATCTGAGCGCTGTCAATTTCTGGACTTCAGATCCCCGGCCCTCTAGGCAGGAAGCCTGATCCGGAAAGCTTAAAAAACCAGCATTCTGTAGGATATAAATAATGAACATTTCTCTCCCCAAGTATTTCCTGTTTTAAAGAAGAAGTAACACAACAACTACATTTGCTGCCCTCTCCTCAAGCCTCTGACTTTTTTATTTTAATATTAAAAACAGTTTCTAGGGAGCGAGCCTCCGGGAGGAGGCCCATGCTCACTGGAATTGTGGAGGAAGGATCTTCCTAACGCTGAACCATGCTAGGAGCACCGGAGGAGGAGTCAAGGGCATTGCTTCACTGCTGCACGGCTTTGGGCACCTTAGGAACCACTGCTGAGCCACGTCTGTAAATCAGCAACTTGAACTTTTGAAGAAGATATATTTATATTTAGGGTCTCTTCTAGATTTACCATTTCCCTTTGTTCTTCTGAGGAGCAATACTATTAGCTAATGACTTCATATGCTCTGGAGTTGACAATACAACTAAATGCTCCTAAATGAAAAGGAAGTAAAATATTCACGTCAAACCAGTGTATAACACTCTTCTGTGTTCTAAATTCATATCAGTCATAGCAACGGTGAGAACCCACCCTTCTATACTTAAAACTCATTGAAGAAAAGATGGGAGATTATATATATATCATATTAAAATATATCTCTAATTATGTATATTTATATGTAATTATAATTTACATATATAACACATATGTATAATCTCCAATCCATATATAATTGGAGACTGTACATATATATAAAATCTATTACAAAACACTAGATTTTAAAACAGGTAAAGAGCTCCAAATCAATAAGGAATAAAAGGCAATCTCATAGATAATACTCGAAAGACTTGAAGAGTCATATCACCTAAGAAGACTACTACGAGTAAACGGCTGATCAACCAATGAAAACATGTTCAACCTCTTTGGGAACCAGATAAATGCAAATTAAAACCATGATGAGATAATACATAGATGAGCAGAGCTAAAAAGTGTCACAATGTCAAGTGCTGGTGAGGCTGTGGAGCTGGAGAAGCGTTCACACATTGTGGGTGGGAAGAGGAATTTGCACGACTCTGGAAAATAGCCGGACGCCATGCAGTAACGTTGAAGACTGTGATGTAGCCCTAGAACCCAGCACTTCCACTCCCAAGGGTATACCCTAGAGAAGTGCATGATGTGTTCCAGGGCACGTGAATGAGAATGCTCATAGCATGCTCATAAGAACCCCAATTTCGAAACAACACAAATATTAAGTGACAGGAGCACAGAGTATCTTTATACACTGGAATACAATACAGCAAAGCAAAAGAAAAGGCCACAGCTAACCAACACAGGAATGAGTAAAATATTGAGTAAAAGAAGCTGGACACAAATTAACATAGTATGATTCTCTTGGTATAAAGTTCAAATATAGGACAAATAAAACTGTGATTTGAAGATGCATACAATGGTAGTTAAGCTATTAAAAAATCAAAGAAATGACTATTATAAAAGCTATTATAGTGGGGGAAAGAGGATGTGATGGGGGAAGAGCAAGAGGAAAGGGTTTCTGGGGCTTATGTTTTGTATTTCTGGACTGAGTGCTCTCTCTCTGACCATTGTATTAAACCCTACTTTTAGATTTTTTTTCTCTTCTTAATGTACATTGTATTTCAACATTTTAAATTTAAAATAAATAATAAATAATAAATAATTAGTAGGTTGACATGTGAAACTTAGACTGTACATTAAGAAATCAAATCCTTGGTGATCAAGTGAAAATAAGACACATTTGGGAGTCAAAGACCTGATGTAGGAAAATTCCAAAATAAGGAAACTTTCTACTGAGATTAGGAGCATATTGATTTCTCAAAACAGGGAAGGTTATAAGTTCAAAATGTTCCTTTTATTATATTTTACTTTTACTTTCCTTCGGAAGGAATTCAGATATTTCAACTGGGTGTATGTGTAAAATTATATTGAAGGTAACTGGTCTCCTTGGTTAAAATGGTTAAATAAGTGATAAGTATTAACATAATAATTGTCTCTGAAAATTTCTGTAAAGCCAGTATAATGCCAACAAATCAATCAAATGGATCTTTAAAAGTGAAGGATTTGCTCTCTTCAGTTCCTACAAGTGATTCACCCATCTGGATACTTAAGTACAATCCTACTTCACTATTCCTTCCCCTTTTTTGGTCAGCAATCGATTATGTTGAATTGTTTACCTAATTCCTCTGTGTTTCTCTTTAATCTGATCTATCTCTACAGAAGATAGAAATGGACAAGACATAGAAACATGACTTCTCTTTCATCGTATATAATGAAACCCTAATATGCAAATCGACTGAACAGCAGAACAACTAGTAGCTATGATGTGCACTGACAACCAGGGGGCAGACACTCAATGCAGGAGCTGCCCCCAGCCCTCAGGCCCTGACCGGTGGTGGCGGTGGGTGCCAGCGCCCCCTCCCCTCCAGTTGCCCAGCTGAGGGAGGCAACCGGCAGTGTGGGGCAGGGCCAGTGAGCAGGCGGCACCAGGCCAGCCAAGGTGGGTGCAAGTGGGGGCAAATATCACCCCACAGATCGGCCCTGATCGCTGGCCACGCCTAGGGACCTTACCTGTGCATGCATTTCGTGCACCAGGCCTCTAGTTCAATAAGAGAGCATTCTCAGCCTTTGTGAGTTTAACTGGTTCTGGTTTTTGGCAGGTTCCCTGTAAATCTCAGCAGTTGTAGACTTCTTGTATTTCTTCAATTATTTTTTGTTCATTTTCTGCCAATCTTTATGATGTCTGCAACTATAAGGCAGGCAGTTCATTTTAGCTTTACAAGGATTGCCTATTAAATTAAAAAATATGAACTACTAAAATAAATAAATAAATAAATAAATAAACCCAGAGGCCATTCGTCACCAAAAATCCTGACATGAGGATGAATTCATTTTTTGTGCAGACTGCTGGTCACCAGCATGGGAAGGTGATGATCCTGTTTGAGGCCCACTGGAAAGTAACATAGACATAGAATCTTCTCTTTAGTAAAAATATGGAGGGGGGCACAAGAAGAGGACAAATAGCAACTAAACCTTTGCTTCAGATGTCTGCAATTTTAAATGTTTACGTTTCCTAGTAATTCATTCCAAAGTTATAGGGATAGTTTCTAACCCTAAATCTAGACTTATCCCTGCTATGTTTCTCTTACCCAATCTGAACACTTTCATTCCGCTTTGTCAGTTGCATCCCAAGGTCAACGTTGGCACTTCACCATCAAACACTTTGTTGCTCAAGCTTAATATATGACATTCTCATGAATGTTTTCCATCATTGAGGACAGACCATCAGAAAATTATATATATATTTTTTTTTAATTAAATCTTTATTGTTCAGATTATTACATTTGTTCCTCTTTTTTCCCCCCATAACTCCCCTCCTTCCAGCTCCCACCCCACCCTCCACCCTCACTCCCCACCCACTGTGTTCATCCATAGGTGCATGATTTTTGTCCAGTCACTTCCCGCATCTCCCACACCCCTTTTTCCCCCAAGAATAGTCAGTCTATTCCCTTTCTATGTCCCTGATTCTATTATAATCACCAGTTCATTCTGTACATCAGGTTATTTATTCACTTGATTCTTAGATTCATTTGTTGATAGATGCATGTTTGTTGTTCATAATTTGTATCTTTACCTTTTTCTTCTTCTTCCTCTTCTTAAAGGATACCTTTCAGCATTTCATATAATACTGGTTTGGCGGTGATGAACTCCTTTAGCTTTTCCTTATCTGTGAAGCTCTTTATCTGACCTTCAATTCTGAATGATAGCTTTGCTGGATAAAGTAATCTTGGTTGTAGGTTCTTGGTATTCAGCACTTTGAATATTTCTTGCCATTCCCTTCTGGCCTGCAAAGTTTCTGTTGAGAAATCAGCTGACAGTCGTATGGGTATTCCCTTGTAGGTAATTGAGCCTCTTTCTCTTGCTGCTTTTAAGATTTTCTCTTTGTCTTTTGCTCTTGGCATTTTAATGATGATGTGTCTTGGTGTGGTCCTCTTTGGATTCCTTTTGTTTGGGGTTCTCTGCGCTTCTTGGACCTGTAAGTCCATTTCTTTCTCCAGGTGGGGGAAGTTTTCTGCCATTATTTCTTGAAATAGGTTTTCAATATCTTGCTGTCTCTCATCTTCTGGCACTCCAATGACTCTGATATTAGACCGCTTAAAGCTGTCCCAGAGGCTCCTTACACTATCTTCACACTTTCGGATTCTTTTTTCATTTTGCTTTTCCAATTGGGTGTTTTTTGTCGAATCTTTGGTTTGATTCTTGTACTCCTCTGGTCTGCTATTGGGTATAATATTCTTTATTTCAGTCCGTGTATGCTTACTTTCTAATTTCTTTATCGTAGCATCGAGGGTCTCATTAGTTTTCGTGAGGCTCTGCACAAATTTATGGCAAGCCCTCAAAATTGCGATTCTTAGCTCCATATCCTCCATTTCTGTCATGTTTCTTTGTCTCCGCATCTTTTATGCTTTCTTGGTGCACCCCCTTGTGGTCTCTGTGCGCAGTCTTGTTCTAGCCAAGCCTTAATTGTTGTAGTTAACACTAGAGGGATTTGACCCCCAGGCCGGCTGGCTGTAGGAATCAGCTGTATGGAAAACGTCTGCCTTCTGGGGAGGCGCTAATCCAGCCTTTGCCTGAGGCGATCGGCAAATGGCTGTGCGCAGGCTTTGGGCGGGGCGGGATCAACAGGGCGGGCGGAGGGAGCAGTTATGGCCACACTCAGTCCCGTTCCCAGAGGCTCTGCTTCTCAGAACCCCGGCAGCCACTGCAAACCTCGGAGAGAAAGCTGCCCTCAGGTTCCAACTGATGCCGGATAATCCCGCTTCTCCCGTTTGAGTCTGGGTCCCTAGAGACTCGCCCGGATCTGGAGCCCAGAGTCTGAGACTCACTCCCGGCAGAAAACGACAACCGCGCCCTCAGCCACCAGCCCGCTTTGCGCGCGCACCTCGGTACCTTTGTATTTTCCACACTGCGCCGCCTCTGAGCCTCGATTTGCTGTTCTCTTTCCTTCTAGTTGTAGAGTCTCTCTTCAGCCAGCCTACCTGTGGTTCTGGGTGATGTCCGTTCAGTCTTTTAGTTGTATTTTTGAAATGGTTGTTTGCGGCAGCGGTCTCCGGTGTTTACCTACACCGCCATCTTGGTCTCCCTTTTCCAGAAAATTATATTTTGCTTCAGACTCACAAAGACAAGGAAATGCACAAGGATCAGGATCCTTGACACAGAATTCACCCTGAGATCTGAAACCACCCGTAGTGAGGTGACCAGAATTCCAGAGCCTTGCTTTCTCTACGTCCCTCCCCTTTAGCCTGTTCGTGAAGTTGGATAAGACCATCTATGCCCAGACCATCTATGGGCAGGATGATGGGGCAGAGAGATGGGGGTGGGGGAGGCTTATAAAGGGATATACCCTGCTCCTTTCCTGCTCCCACTCCTTATGCTGTAATTCGCGGGGCCGGGGGAGGGGGGGGAGGGGGGGGGCGGGGAGGTGCACTCATACTATAACCTGCCACACAGACTAGAGCCACAGAGCCAGCCCCGTTCTTCTCCGAACCCATAAAGCCAGTCCTTGTTTGACCTATTTCCTACAATAGGACACCTGAGTGTATGACAGTCAAAAAAATGTTTCATCCAATTATTGGCTCCTTTAAAATACAGAAAAAGAGAGATCAGAGTGTTGTCAGGGAAAATGAAGTCTCCCTTTCCTCACTGAGTGCTGGGGGTGGAGTCCTTACCATATCTCAAGAAAAAGAATTTTCTGAGACTCACATGGGAGAATGAGTGATTTTTATTTTCATGGAATTTCATCTCTGTGTTTCCAAAGTCCCACTTTCCTTAATCCAGTCCCGGAAGAAGTGTAGCTGGGATTCAGTAAAGCTAAAAGCAAAGCCAGTGTTCAGAGTTTCTGTTCCATGTGGCAGTCGGGTCTAGTTCAGCATCAGGCTATATGCTGTCCATTAGTCCATTGTGGGAGGGGTCCATATGGCTGTGGGCCATGTGGGCTAATGCAGGGGAGCCAAGAAAACACGCCCCCTGCAACAAAGTCCCAAGGGCAGCCAAGGGCACCAAGTACACAAGAGCGCCCAAGAGCAACCACAAGCCCAAGCGAGCAAGCTCCTTGCTTTAGGGGATTAAATATCCCAAATTTCACGCACTCGCAGTGGCCATGCCTACTCTGGCCAATGACCTGTTTCCAGGTGAGACTAGCCCCCCAACTTTACTGGGCATGCGTCTGTCTCCCCTTGTCTAGGCCCTTCCACCAGTGATCTGCCAGGAATAGACCAGTGGCTCCCTGGGGAGTGTAAAGTTGTAGCTTCCTGATGAACCTGCCCAAATGACAGGCCTATATCTGGCCTTCCCTTTGCTCCTTTGCTGTTATTAATAACTAGTTTAATTACAACAGTATCAAAGTGTCTTTTCAAAAGGGCCTTTTCTAATGCCTCTGCCAGCGTTCTTTTCCTCCAGATTCTGGCCTGGTTTGGTTGAATAATTACTGTGCAGAGTTATTTTTTCACTGTGGCGATGACACAAAAAGATAAATTGTTAACAAAAGACTAGGTGAGTCCTTAATTGCTGACCTTCGATGATGTGACTTGGGGCCATGGTGTAATCAAGAGCCTGGGGCGATAATTACAAACCGGCCTGGAATGCCACCATTCCGTCCATCTTCCTGTCTAATCTCCACAGTTAGGTCATTGACGGTCCTTGGCAGCGTCCAGCTGATCTCACTCCTACCCGTCCACCCAGGAGGATTTTCTCTCTGAACACAAGTTGAACTTGGCTACGGCCACCATAGTTTACTGTGCCCATGTAGTGTTGCCTTTTATGATGGAGGGTTTCGCATGTTGGTCGAAGGAGTTCAGTTTCTTCAGAGAAGTCGCTCTTCTAGCCCACTAAGTCAGCAATCCCCGGTGCCATCTCAGGCAAGTTCACGCGTGGAAAATGAAGTATCCCTTTCACCATGAGCTCCCTTGGGTTGGACGGAAGTAAAGGGAAATTTCCTCATGCATGTGCAAAACCAAGGTGTGGTCTAACAGGCAGTTTCTGCAAGTATGAATTGTGATGTACTAAAACTAAAGGAATCCTAAGAAATATATTCTGGACAGAGTAGGCAAGGAGAGAGGACAAGAAGGAAAAGAGAGGGAGGCTCTTTATTTCAAGGCATCAGAAGACAGAGTCTCAATAAAGGTCTGATCCATAGATATTGCCAAGGAGGGGCAGGCGAGGGTTAGCTGATGGTGAGGCACCTATTTCTTCTGATGGGTGCAATCCAGACCAAATTCCAAGTGATGCTGTGAATTCAAGGCATTTCACGAGACCCTTGAAAATGCTTAGTAATCGTTTGCAGCTGCAGCTCAGCCATTTCCTTTACATTCCAGGGCCCTGGAGACAAACAAAAAATAAATTCTTTATGCCCGTTTTTGCGTGTGTGTGTGGACCAGCGTGTTGGCTATAAATCCACTCCACTGCAGTCTGTAAAGCAGAGTTTTGATTTCATTGTTGCCACTTCACGCCAAGTCATAAAATCTTTTAAAATAAAATTAAAACACAAGGAAAAAACAAGTAAAAACAACAGGAAGGCTCTTTGAAGGAAATTTTCCCTCAGGCCCAGTAAAAGCTCAGCAGTTCAGATCTGCCTAGATTAGTGAAAAGGCTAAGTTTTCATACTTAAATCCTTGTCGTACATAGAAATATGTCTGTCTCGGGCGTTTATCTTCTAGGGTTACACGGTGGCCACGGTTGTGGGGCTGCTGCGCTGTGGAGTGTCTGTGGGGCCCTGGGCTAGGTTCCCTGAAATGAGAGGTTGGGACTGAAAGGGATGGTAGAAGCGTGGTGTGTGCAGTTACTGTCCTGCCCCCGTGGCCAGTTCTGCTAATCTATCCAGCGTACTTTCCACCAGCCCCAGAAGCAGCCTCAGAATGTTTCTCAGCACAGAGCTCCAGTAAACATTTGTCAGCCTGTCAGCCTCCGCACACACTATTAAGTCTGTTTATGGGACTAGATAATTCCAAAGTGCCTCGGAGCACTGTAATTCCAATAAGCTGACAGAGATCCTAGAGGAACCAAAAACAGAACCAGTGTGTGGTTTAGAACATTCAAACCTGTGTATTGAAATCAGCTAGGGTGGTTGTTGTTTCTTTAAATACCCAAACCTGGAACCCACCCTGTCCATTATCTTTGCTGGGAAAAGATGCTTGCTTAGAAGTTTATGATAATTTTTGATACACAGTCCTGTTCAAAGGTCCTTTTCTGGAGTCTCTTTTCCATGATTTATTGCTCTAGACAATCTTATTTCCAGAAAACTCAATGGTAGATGTCATCTCAGTCCCTGTTCAAGTTAAATTTACACATTTCAAGTGAGTATAGTGTAAATGAAATTACTTCACCATTGATTGCATTTGCAGCTTTATTTCTGGAACCAAGACATTGCATTTTTCAGATAACCACACAATGGTGTCCAGTCACCCCTTCCGGTTTCTCAGGCCAAAAACCCTGGACGTACTCTCAGCTCTTCTCTCTCTCACAAACCTCATGCAGAATGTTCAGCCAAGTCTGTTGATTTTTGCTTCGACAATGACCGCCTCTCACCGCTCCTCTGCCATAGCCTGCACTGGTTGTTATCATAGCTTCCTAGCTGGTTTCCTGCTTCAGTCCTGATCTCTGTCGTCTGGTGTCCACTCAGCACAGAGTGATCCCTATACAACTTAAGTTGGATCATGCCATTCCTGTTAAACCTCTGGGTACCCTTGCAATTTAATCCCAGTCAAAGCCAAGGTAAAACCCAGCTACTCACCCTGCTTTTATTACCAGCCCTGGTCTCCTTGTTCTTCAATTAGCATGTATTCTCCTGCTGTGAGTCTTTGCACATGCTGTTCCTTCTGCCTGTAATGCCAGTCCCCCCCGATTCCCATATGACTGTCTCTCAGACCTTCTTTAAGTCTTGTCTCAAATGTCACCTTATCATCAAGCAACTTGCTAATCACCACTCTCATTAAAATTGTAACCCTAATCCCCATCCTGCTTCCCTGCTTTAATTTGCCCTATAGGATGTGTCACCATCTAACATAATATACTAGAGGCCCCGTGCAGGAGATTTGTGCATTCCGGGGGTTCCTCAGCCCAGTCTGTGCCCTCTCACAGTCCGGGAGCCTCGTGGGATGTCGTGGGATGTCTAACTGCTACGGAGGCGGGAGAGGCTCCCACCACCACCTCTGCGCATGCCAGATGTGAGCCCGGCTTCTGGCTTAGCGGTGCTTGAAAGCACACTGACCACCAGGGGGCAGCTCCTGTGTTGAGCATCTGCCCCCTGGTGGTCAGTGAGCATCATAATGACTGGTCGTTCCACCATTTGGTCGATTTGTTCTCTTGGATAGAGCCATCATATTAGAGTTTTATTATAGAGGATAGTTTAATTATGTATTTTATCAATTCTACTAGGGCAGGGATTTTTGGTCTATTTTGCTCACTTCTTTTTCCTCAATGTTTGGAAGAGTGCCTAACTCATAGCAGATGCTCAATAGATATTTGCTCAATAGAAATAAATGAATGAATCAGCAAATAGCGTGACTCATTGATTGGAGGAAGCAGCATTGGTGAGCAATGAACAATTGGGCCAACGTCTTCTGAGAATTTACTTCCTGCACTCCCATATTCACTTTGCCCTGCTATAAAGTTGGTCAATCCTTTTTCCCTTTCACCAGGTCACAAGGTTACATTTGGAACAAACAGGGATTTATTTTAATATACTGGAAGAAATATTCTATCTTATTTAAATAGTCAGAAAACAATTATGCAATTTGCTATTTCTGTCACTTTTTTCTTTTCCTACACCATTTCACTTAGCAATTTTATAAGACAAATAGTCAAAGAAGGAATAAAAGTAAATTTCAAATAAGCCCATTCTTATTTATTCATTTCTTTGTAACTAAGATGAAGAAAGTTCAAAATATTAACTTAAAGCCAACATGGAGATAATCTAATATACTCTGTTCTCTTGGATAGAGCCATCATATTTTACAAATAAAATATATTGGATTGAAAAGTAATTTTGGGGAAGTTGCTGGATATGAAAAGCAGCCTAGAATAAGTGGTATGAGGGAAAAATATTTGAATTTAATAATAATGGCTAATATTTATGAGTATTTTCTAGATACTAACCATTGTGTTATAGCTTTGCATACAAAATCTTATTTTATCCTCATTTAAACACTAAGAAGGAGGAACATACATAAAAAAAAATTGAGGCTTCAGAAAGTGAAACATTTTACCTAAGTTCACACAGCCTCGTAGGTGCCAAAGCTGTGATTCAAATTTTAGTCCATTAAAAGATGTTGGTTTCCGGCAGCGGTTCTCAACCTGTGGGTCGCGAACAATGAAAATACATCCTGCATATCAGATATTTACATTAAGATTCATAATAATAGCAAAATTACTGTTATGAAGTAGCAACAAAAATAATTTTATGGTTGGGGGTCACCACAACATGAGGAACTGTATTAAAGGGTCACGGCATTAGGAAGGTTGAGAACCACTGGGAGGAGATAGCAAGAGAAAATATTTCAAATCAGGATAGTGCTAAAAAATATTGCTCATAAGCATAGAGTGTTTCACATTATCCTGAATTTCTAGTGTTGCTGTACAAACAAAAACTCTTATCATAACAAGTCAGAAGGAGAAAAACTGCTGATAGTATCACAGGGCACCTTCCCACCAGGAACCACGGACTTTCGCAATGCATGCTAACCCAACAGACATTCACAGCATAAAATAAAGTGGGGATTTTGGCATTTGTCTAGTTATTTGGACCAATGAGACAAACTGGTGACTAAGCTCTCAGAACAAAAAAAAATTTTTTTAATTTGAATTATTCAACTTATGTCCCCAAAGATCAATGAACTGAAGCTGGGCCACAATGTCACCTTCTGACTTCCTGTCTAAACCATAACTTATTTCCAAGTAAAGGCATTTTATCAAATTAGCACATCTTTAGTGACTCTGTCATTTGAAATTGAATGCCTATTTCTCTGCCTGTTTTGGAAAAGGAAGGAGGTAAAAAGAAGGAGAAAACAGTTGTTGTTGTTGTTGTTGGTGTGTGTGTGTGGTTTCCCTGGCAACTCAAGGCATGTCAAGATTGGGAGTGTGCAATGGGGGGAGGTGCAATATGGCGAAATCCTAGTTTCTCCCATCCTATTATTTTCCAACAAGGTCTCAGGGATTCTTATGATCTTCAAAACATTCTACAACTAAAATATGCACCACAAAATACCCTTGTTACCTTTATTAAGTCTAAAGTCTTTGCTTTACTACTCTTTATATATGGTTGATATGACCGTATTTTGAATATTAGGAAATTATCTGCTGCTATAATTGGAAATTTTTTTCTATTTAATTTATTTTCTACTTGAAATTTTTCAATTATTCAGTCATATCCCTGTAGATCGATCACATCAAAAGATAGGAAATAGAGACTCTGAATCAATATAATTTTGTGAACGTAAAATGAGAGATCTTGGTGAATCTGAGAGAAGATCCATGGAAAATTAAGGAAGTGTCAGGAAAGAAAGGAATGGTGATGACAAATGGCCCACATGCCATTCTTGGATTATGAGCTGAACAATATGACTTCTGCCACAAAAAGGGCTGTTTAACTGTAATGTGTACCCAAAAGCTTTGACCTTGAATTAAAATTTACCTCTTTCAATGTGTAAATGATTATGCTAAACATTAGCCAAGAAAAATCAAGTACACAGAAAGACCTCATATTTTAAAAACACTTGACACTAGAGAAACAAATAATCTTAGAATTAATTGGGATGAGAACATATGATATCTTTATAATAAAGAAAATACACCCTCCGTTGGAGAAAAGCAAACATTCTAATTAACATTTTTGTTAAACTACCAGCTTTGAAAAACATTCACTATGTCTATAGGAACTGTCTTTGTAACTGAGCCTAAAAATATGCACTGGGCAGGCCTTCAGTGTTAGCTGTTCTTTCTGAGTTCTGCTTGACAGTGGAATGGGTCAGGTGGAAGCAAGTCCACGAGGGCTAGGTCAAAGCAGAGGCCAGGGACTTGCCTACTAATGAGGGCTGTATAGACACAACCAGAGATTCCAGAGTGATTAAGAACACAGCCTCTGGTGCCAGACTGCTCAGGTTCAAAACCAAGTTCTACCACTTACCAGCTGTGCTTTCCTCAGAGAAATTAATTATTTAACAACTAAATCATACCTCAGTTTTTTCTTCTAGAAAACGGAGATAAAAATGAATCCTTCTTCATGAGCTCTCATAAGGATCAAACGTTAGCATATATAAAGCACTTGGAAGAGGACCTTGCATAAGATAAACACTATACAGTATTACCTATTGTTATTTTTATTGTTATAGGCAAGTAGAGAAACAGGATGGAAGCTGGAGGTGTGTCACTGTTGTCTATGACATGAGGTGACATGAGCCAAGGGTGGTGCATGGCATAAGGTAGATGATTAATAAATATATGTTGAGTGACTATATTAATAACTGAGAGTACTAATTGTAGGCACAAAGCAAATCTGCATGTGTTTGTAAATGGAAAAAAAGATTGAAGCAGACTAAGATGGCCAAGACTTGGTTTGATTGGCAGCTATGTGCCCCTGGAGTAAACCACATAGCTTAAAGGAACATTGCTGGGTTTGTTGCCAAAATAAAAGGAAAAGAAAAATACAAAGTAGTGACCCTAACCACTCACTGTTATGAAGATTTTGCTTTGATTAGAGTAATTTTTTTTCCTACTCTAGTTTCAGTAATTTGATGCATTTAAGAAGTCTCAAAAACAATGCAAAATGACATTGCAATTCACTAGATAATTTTGGTACAATAACAAATAGGGAAATATGACTAATCTGCCTCTGTCTTATCTTTTTCCTGTAGTAATAAACCAGCTATTTTGGGATGGCTGAATATTGTCTTCCTCTACCCTCCCTTTCCTAAAACACTAGTGGAGGTCTTGTTTGCCAAAAGAAGTCTATTCTCACTACTTCATTCACAACAAGTATTCTACAAGCTTCTGACAACAAGAATTCCCTCTGATACTTACACATGGTTGTGTCTAAGAACTCTCACCCAAAAGGCTTTACTGTGTAATGGGTAATATTTTCAAGTTACCATTTAGTCATTACCATGGCCCGGACTAGTCCAGCAGAAAGCATGTAAGAGAATGGCATAACCCTCTAAGGACAGTCCAGAATGTCCATTTGACTATAATAAGGCTTGGTCCACTGGCCAGCGGTGTAGACATGGTTTACACTACCTGTGTAATTCTGAAGAGTTAAATAGAATGATGAGAGCTTAGGTAGCCATGACATTCACAGTACTCAGGGTCTCAAGGACTCATATGCAATACAGAAGATGTGAATATTTAAATTGTGCTTAAATTGTAAATTAAATTTAAATACAGATTTCATTGGGTTGTGGTGTCTGAATAGTCTACAGGGCAGGGTAGCAAATTTCGGTCAAACGAGTCAGGAAGCAGAGCCTGACTTGGAGTTGCATGATGGCTCCAGGCAAGAATTTACTGTAGCTTTTGAAAGTTGTCTTCTGCCTTTTCTCTAAGAACAACTGAGGCATCCCTGCTCAGTCTTTGTGCGTTTGCCCAGCCTTTTGAGTTCAAGGGATCTTCTGTGTTCTGAAGAGGCCTCTTCACTGGCTCTATCTTTAGACAGGTTTACCCTCCTACAAAAACATTGAGAATTTGCAAGAAAAAAATGAATACATTTATGGGAATAGGGCTTATGTGTCACAGACCCTCCTTCTGTTGCTGTTACTGCAACCAAGAAACATCCTAAGAAAGGAAAAAAGCCATGAAACAAAATGTTAACATTAAAAGTCAATGTGTGCTTTATAATAGTTTGGGATTTTTGATCAAGAGTAGAAATAATGACATGTAAAATTGTTAAAATTGGATGTCACTATTTCAAAAGCAAAATGAATTCTGATCAGAAAGTCTCAGGATGGAAAATCTGGGGTCTGATTTGGCTTAAGTCAGTGATTCACCATCCTGGCTACACATTAGGATTGACTGGGGGGCTGTTAAGATTTCTACACTTCAGGTAAGTTTAATCAGAATCTCTGGGAGAGAAACCCTCAACACTGCTATTGTAAAAGCTCCCCAGGTGATTCACTATGCAATCAGAAAGGTAAGCCACCGGCAGGCAGAAAATATCCTGATTGGTCAGTTCCCTTGACCAAACATTCCTAAAGATGGCTGTTGAAATGCTGTTGTAAACAGATTCCTAAACACAGAGGGACTGAGTCAGAGTTTTTAGTGGTGAGAGGAGGTGGAGGAAGGGGTTGGTGGCGGTGATCCTGTGGTTATAAGGAGCAGAAATCTAGATTGTACAAGCACCTTGTGGGAAATCACTTCATGTGACTATGAAACTCCTAGGAACCAGTCCATATTCATGCTTGGTTTGCTGACATGGCTCATCCACTAAGTCAGCCCTGGGCAAACTAAAGTCCGCGGGCCGGATCCGGCCCGTTTGAAATGAATAAAACTAAAAAAAAAAAAAGACCGTACCCTTTTATGTAATGATGTTTACTTTGAATTTATATTAGTTCACACAAACACTCCATCCATGCTTTTGTTCCGGCCCTCCGGTCCAGTTTAAGAACCCATTGTGGCCCTCGAGTCAAAAAGTTTGCCCACCCCTGCACTAAGTCATACCACTGGGTTCAGATTGTTTTCATTCCATTGTGAGTTTACCTTGATGCTGTTTGATGCATCCCATTTGGAGTTTATCTTCCAGATGGCTTTCTCTGTCCAATTTACAAGATACTGAGGCTGCTCTGACAACCTGTGAGTTCGATTCGGAATTCCTTGCTGGATATGCTCTGTCCATGCTCATTCCATGTGTATTGAGAACCAGAAAGAATACAAAGATGGGTGGTTGTTGTTTTTAGATTGAGCTCTGTTATAGATGGAATTCGCAAGCCCTGTGATCATTAATCTCCCACCTGTCTAGTCTATATCCGTGGACTAACTCTGCTGAAGGTTTCCCATCACCAAGCACCAGTGACCACTTTTCTCTTCCAAAGAACCTTCGGTGTGGGGCACCATTCCTTCACACCACCTCTGGGCAGCAGGTTGATGCCCTGATTTCCAGATGTGTCCATTTTTATTTTCCAGCAAGGTTTTATTCTTTGTGGTTTTGCAAGCCTCTTGATTCACACTTCCCCTACAATAAAAGTAGAAAGACGTCCTTTCTGCATTTCTCTCCAGTCCTTCTGAGAACAACCACACTTCCTTTTCATTGGTGACGTTTAGCCACTGGCAGAAAAATCCACTTCCCACTCACCACTGACTTTCTCTGCCTGAAGCACATGGATTTTAAACGCTAGGATTTGGGGGCTGACCCATGCTGCTTGCTTTGTTCTGGGCTCCCTCAGAATGGAATGGTAGCTGTGAGCCAACCTGCTGACGCTCATAGGAAACCTAAAAGGCTGGGCAGAGGGTAGGTGTTTTATAAACACATTTCCACAGGTACCTTTGACTTGACCTCAGTCTTATCAAACAGTAGCAGGAGGCCTTTGTGAAGAGAGTTGTCAGGCCAGAAATTCAAGAATGACTTGCCTCTGAACCCAGCAGAATAGAAATGTTATTTATCCCTGGAAAGCACACAACTTTCCTAGTAATGAAAATTCAAACTTTCCATAGAAGATTGGGCCTACATTACTGATAAAGTCTTCCTACATTGACCAGAAACACTGAAAAATAGCTTAATTTTATGCTTCAATCAACCACTGAATATCACCGTAGTAGTTTCCTCAGATAAAATAAAAGAATTGTGGAATCCACCCCTGTGGCTCAGTGTTTAAGTGTCGACCCATGAACCAGGAAGTCATGATTCCCGGTCAGGGCACATGGCTGGATTGTAGACTCGATCCCCAGTAGGGAGTGTGCAGGAGGCAGCCAAGCAATGATTCTTTCTCATCTTTGATTTTTCTCTTTTTTTTTCTCCCTTCCTCTCTCTGAAATCAATAAAAGCATATTTAAAAAATAACAAGAGCCAAAACCGGTTTGGCTCAGTGGATGGAGCGTCGGCCTGCGGACTGAAAGGTCCCGGGTTTGATTCCGGTCAAGGGCATGTACCTGGGTTGCGGGCACATCCCCCGTGGGAGATGTGCAGGAGGCAGCTGGTCGATGTTTCTCTCCCATTGATGTTTCTGACTATCTATCTATCTCCCTCCCTTTCTGTAGGAAATCAATAAAATATATTTTAAAAAAATAAAAAATATAAAAATAACAAGAAATTTGCAGAAGTGAAACTTTTCAGAGAAAATGGAGATCAGCGTGAATAAGGTTAAAGAGAAGAAGACATGGAATAGTCACAATCTTCCAGGAACTCAGGTTACACTCACAGAGAAAAGATGTACAGAAATGAGGAAGTGACTCAAGAGAGCATTGCATCTTACAGAGTACAGAGGAACTTTAGAAATTGAGTTGTTTTTATTTCCTTAAAAATATTAGTCTTCATAGGAAGATATGACAGACACCACAAAAGGTGAAATAAAAACAGAGTTGTCTCGGCTGTACACCGAAAACTAATACAGAACAATACTGAATGTCAACTGTAACTGGGGAAAAATGGAAATATTTAAAAAGAGGCATAATTTCAGGTTGCTAAATAATGACACTATTTCTATGTGCCAATAGGATAAAATACTTTTCAGATAATCTTTCAGGAAATATTGTCCTTTGGGCAGAATAAGGAAAGGAAGGGAAATTTTGGTCAATCAGAAATTATCTACACTAATAAAAGAGAAACATGGTAATTGGCGTACGACCGCTACCCTTCCCATTGGCTAATCAGCGTATCCTTATGCAAATTAACTGTCAGCCAAGATGGCGGCCGGCAGCCATGCACTGAAGTGAGCAGGGAGGCTTGCTTCCTCCAGGAACTGCAGACTCCAACGTTCCCTGCCTCACTTGCTGGACTCTCAACTGCAACTCTAAGCAACTATTACTATGTTGCAAATAAGAAGCTAAACAAAACCGGCTTTCAGTCAGCCCTGGACCGCAACATTGTATCCATGTTTTCAGCAGCGAGGCCTCAGAGCTAAAGCTGGCCCAGAATAAAAAAAAAAAGAAAGAAAACAAGGAGCGGTTGGGAGCTTTAAGTCACCTGCCAGCAGGAAAACAGCCCTTAGCCCCTCAGCCAGCCTGGCCAGGCACCCCAGTGGGGACCCCCACCCTGATCCAGGACACCCTTCAGGGCAAACTAGCCAGCCCCTACCCGTGCACCAGGCCTCTATCCTATATAGTAAAAGGGTAATATGCCTCCCGGCACCGGGATCAGCATGACAGGGGGCAGCGCCCAAACCCCCTGATCAGCCCTGCTCTGTGCCTGATGGGGGGGGAGCTCCCCAATCCCCCGATTGCCCTGCGGCTCTGTGTGTGACAGGGTGCAGCGCACCAACCCCCTGATCGGCCCTGCTCTGTGTGTGACAGGGTGCGGCGCCCCAACTCCCCCCCCCCCCCCCCCCCCCCCACGGGCCCTGCTCTGTGTGTGACAAGGTAGAACCATAATCTCTCCATCGGCCCTGCCCTGAGTGTGACAGTGGCGGTGCCCCAACCCCCTGATCGGCCCTGCTCTGTGGGTGATAGAGGGTGGCGCCCCAACCCCCCTCCACGGGCCTTGCTCTGTGTGTGACAGGGTAGAGCCATAACCTCCCCATTGGCCCTGCCCTGAGTGTGACAGGGTGCAGCGCCCCAACCCCCTGATCCGCCCTGCTCTGTGTGTGACAGGAGGCGGTGCCCCAACTCCCCTATCGGCCCTACTCTGTGAGTGACAGGGGGGAGCTCCTCAACCCCCTGATGGGCCCTGCTCTGTGAGTGACAGGGGGCAGTGCCCCAACCCCCCTGATCGGCCCTGCTCTGTGAGTGACAGGGGGCAGCGCCCCAACCCCCTGATTGGCCCTGCTCTGTGCGTGACGGGGGTGGCACCGCAACCTCCCCATCGACCCTGCCTTGAGTGTAACAGGGGGCGGTGCCCCAACCCCCTAGTCAGTCTACCCTGAGCGTGACTGAGGGTAGCATTGCAACCTCCTGATCCGCCCTGCTCTGTGCATGACGGGGCAGCGCCCCAACTCCCCAATCGGCCCTGCTCTGAGCCTGACCAGGGGCTGCACTTAGGGATTGGGCCTGCCCTCTGCCACCCGGGAGCAGGCCTAAGCCAGCAGGTGGTTATCTCCCGAGGGGTCCCAGACTGTGAGAGGGCACAGGCCAGGCTGGGGGACCCCACCATCCACCCCGAGTGCACAAATTTTTGTGCACCGGGCCTCTAGTAGATACAACTAATTGTAAATAAGGAAAATAACATTCCCATAGATTTTGAAGCTATGCATTGAAAATTGTCATGTCTCCTTTTAGAATTAATATTACAGCCCATTAAATGCCATGTATTTGCTTGTGTCACCAAAAGAAAAACCCAACCCACAGTGTGGTAATTGATTAGATTCTAAGAAATTGGAGGAGAGAGAACTAAAACCATAATGGTTCAGAGCTTCTTCGGTAGGGTGTTGCCTTGAATCAAGTGGAATGCAGCTGGGCCTTTAAAGAAAGGTTAAGATTTCAAAATAAGGAACGAATTATACCATGAACGTAATTAATGATTCTAATGATCATCATAATCTCACACTCACTTGAACTAAAGAATACTGAAGACTGTGTTTAGTCACATGTAGCTGTTTTGAATTATTGTCTTCATAGAGCACATGCAGGCTGGGTCTGAAAGCTCTCTCAGATTCCCTGCAGGTCTGCGAGTCATGGATTCCACTGAGGCCACTGTAGAAACTGGTCTCGTTACATGTTATCGACCATTAGCACCCAGCCTGATCCCCATTCACTCACCAAGCTCGATCCCAAACAATTGGAAAAATCAAGTCTGCTCTCAAAGGAAAATGTTTTACCACTAACGAAGTTATTTGATAAAACACCATGCCGCAAGTTTTTTTTTTTTATTATTGCTTAAAGCATTACAAAGGGTATTACATATGTGTCCTTTTTTTTCCCCACCCTTGACAATAGCCCGGCTTCCCCTACCCCCCAGTGTCTTATGTCCATTGGTTATGCTCATATGCATGCATACAAGTCCTTCAGTTGATCTCTTACCCCCCTCCCTCCTGCCCCCCAACCCTCCCCGGCCTTCCCGCTGCAGTTTGACAATCTGTTTGAGGCAGCTCTGCCTCTGTATCTATTATTGTTCAAAAGTTTATAATGGTCTCTATTATCCATGAATGAGTGAGATCATGTGGTATTTTTCCTTTATTGACTGGCTTATTTCACTTAGCATAATGCTCTCCAGCTCCATCCATGCCGTTGCAAATCGTAAGAGTTCCTTCTTTTTTACAGCAGCATAGTATTCCATCGTGTAGATGTACCACAGTTTTCTAATCCATTCATCTACTGATGGGCACTTAGGCTGTTTCCAGATCTTAGCTATGGTGAATTGTGCTGCTATGAACATACGGGTGCATATATCCTTTCTGATTGGTGTTTCTGGTTTCTTGGGATATATTCCTAGAAGTGGGATCACAGGGTCAAATGGGAGTTCCATTTTTTGTTTTTTGAGGAAACTCCATACTGTCTTCCATAGTGGCTGCACCAGTATGCATTCCCACCAGCAGTGCACGAGTGTTCCTTTTTCTCCACATCCTCTCCAGCACTTGTTGTTTATTGATTTGTTGATGATAGCCAGTCTGACAGGTGTAAGATGGTACCTCATTGTTGTTTTGATTTGCATCTCTCAGATGATTAGTGACTTTGAGCATGTTTTCATATGTCTCTTGGCTTTCTGAATGTCCTCTTTTGAAAGGTGTCTATTTAGGTCCTTTGCCCATTTTTTGATTGGATTGTTTATCTTCCTTTTGTTAAGTTGTATGAGTTCCCTATAAATTTTGGAGATTAGGCCCTTATCAGATATGACACTGGCAAATATGTTTTCCCATGCAGTGGGTTTTCTCATTGTTTTGTTGATGGTTTCTTTTGCTGTGCAGAAGCTTTTTATTTTGATGTAGTCCCATTTGTTCAATTTCTCTTTAGTTTCAAGTGCCCTAGGAGCTGTATCAGTAAAGAAATTGCTTCGGCATATGTCTGAGATTTTGTTGCCTTTGTATCCTTCTAGAATTTTTATGGTTTCCTGTCGTACATTTACGTCCTTTATCCATTTTGAGTTTATTTTACACCATATTGTGTATGGTGTAAGTTGGTGGTCTAGTTTCATTTTCTTGCATATATCTGTCCAATTTTCCCAACACCACTTATTGAAGAGACTATCTTGGCTCCATTGAATGTTCTTTCCTCCTTTGTCAGATATTAATTGAGCATATTGTTTCAGGCCGATTTCTAGGTTCTCTATTCTTTTTTTTTTTTTTTCCGTGTCTCTGGATCCTCTCTGATTATCAGTTTATTTTGTTCATTAGATTTCACATATGAGTGAGATAACGGGCTAATTTTTAAGTTGATCTAGGTTCTCTATTCTATTCCATTGATGTATATGCCTGTTCTTGTGCCAGTACCAGGCAGTTTTGAGAACAGTGGCTTTGTAATACATCTTGATATCTGGTATTGAGATCCCACCTACTTTCTTCTTTCTCAGGATTGCTGCAGCTATTCGGGGTCTTTTTTTATTCCAGATGAATTTTTGGAGAGTTCATTCTAGATCTGTGAAGTATGCCGTTGGTATTTTAATGGGAAGTGCATTGAATTTATAGATTGCTTTGGACATTTTAATGATGTTGATTCTACCAATCCATGAACACGGTATGTTCTTCCATCTGTTTATGTTCTTCCTCTATCTCTTTTTTCAACGTCCTGTAGTTTTCTGAGTAGAGGTCTTTTACCTCTTTAGTTAAGTTTATTCCTAGGTATCTTAATTTTTTTGGTGCGATGGTAAATGGGATTGCTTTTATAATCTCTCTTTTTGAAAGTTCACTATTGGTGTACAGAAATGCCTCAGATTTCTTGGGGTTAATTTTGTATCCTGCTACATTGCCAAATTCATGTATTAAGTCTAGTAGCTTTTTGATGGAGTCTCTAGGGTTTTGTATGTATAATATCATGTCGTGTGCAAATAAGGACAGTTTTACTTCCTCTTTTCCAATTTGAATGCCTTTTATTTCTTCTTTTTGCCTAATTGCAATGGCTAATATTTCCAGTACTATGTTGAACAGGAGTGGTGAGAGTGGGCATCCCTGTCTTGTTCCTGTTCTTAGGGGAAATGGTGTTAGTTTCTGTCCATTGAGTATGATGTTGGCTGTGGGCCTGTCATATATGGCTTTTATTATGTTGAGGTATGGTCCTTCTATTCCCACCTTGCTAAGAGTTTTTATCAAAAATGGGTGTTGGATTTTGTCAAATGCTTTTTCTGCATCAATTGATATGACCATGTGGTTTTTTTCTTTCAATTTGTTTATGTGATGTATCACATTTATTGATTTGCGGATATTGTACCATCCTTGCATCCCTGGAATAAATCCTACTTGGTCATGGTGTATGATCTTTCTGATGTACTGCTGGATCCAATTTGCTAAGATTTTGTTGAGGATTTTGGCATCTATGTTCATGAGGGATATTGGCCTGTAATTCTCTTTCATTGTGTTGTCTTTATCTGGTTTTGGTATTAGGGTGATGCTGGCTTCATAGAATGAGCTTGGAAGTGTTCCTTCCTCTTGAATTTTTTGTAGTAGTCTGAGGAGGGTAGGTTTTAGTTCTTCCTTGAATGTTTGGTAAAACTCCCCTGTGAAGCCGTCTGGTCCTGGGCTTTTGTTTGCTGGACATTTCCAGTTTCTTGAGGAAACTCCATACTGTCTTCCATAGTGGCTGCACCAGTCTGCATTCCCACCAACAGTGCACAAGTGTTCCTTTTTCTCCACATCCTCTCCAGCACTTGTCGTTTGTTGATTTGTTGATGATAGCCAGTCTGACAGGTGTGAGATGGTACCTCATTGTTTATTTGATTTGCATCTCTCGGATGATTAGTGACTTTGAGCATGTTTTCATATGTCTCTTGGCTTTCTGAATGTCCTCTTTTGAAAGGTGTCTATTTAGGTCCTTTGCCCATTTTTTGATTGGATTGTTTATCTTCTTTTTGTTAAGTTGTATGAGTTCCCTATAAATTTTGGAGATTAGGCCCTTATCAGGTATGACGTTGGCAAATATGTTTTCCCACTGCGTTTTCTTGTTGTTTTGCAAGTTTTAAAAGAATTTCCTTTTTTAAAATTTCTAAAGTGCGCCCTAACCGGTTTGGCTCAGTGGATAGAGCGTTGGCCTGCGGACTGAGAGGTCCCAGGTTCGATTCCGGTCAAGGACATATACCTTGGTTGCTGGCACATACCCAGTAGGGGGTGTGCAGGAGGCAGCTGATTGATGTTTCTCTCTCATCGATGTTTCTAACTCTCTATCCCTCTCCTCTCCTCTCTGTAAAAAATCATAAAATATATTTTAAATAAATAAATAAATAAATAAATAAAATTTCCAAAGTGGTTTCAGGCTGTGTCATCACCACTGAAATAAGTCCATCCTCTTGTTGTGAGAACTTGAAGGGAATACACTGGGATCAATGACGGCCAACAATTTTTTTAATCCCGGCCCTTTGTTCTTCACATCTTAGGTCAGTGATGTGATCTCAAGGCTTTCTTGGAACCGCAAATGTCCCAACTAATTCAGGTTTGAGGGACATTAGACAATCACTCCTTCTTGCTTGTCTTGATGAGCCCACAGTGTGGAGACTGAGCCGCATGGTAGAACCGGCCTGCACGTTGGAGTCAGACTGGCCGTTTGAACCCAGGATCTACCACCTCTGAGCTGTGTGGGCTTATCAAAGTCACTTAAGCAGTCTGAGCCCCAGACACCGATCTGAAAATAAGGGTAATTGGATAATGTACAACAAATACATTCTAAAGGCCATATTATCTGGCAAGATTCTCAATATATGGGAGTTACGGTTTTGGCATTATCACCAGCATTTGCTTATGTAATTATTTCTGATGTGATTCTGGACAAATCATTAACTCTTCCCAGGCTTCAGTCACCTGGATGAGCATGAGTGGGACCTCATGACCATCTCTTCACTTCCTTCCAGTTCTCAGATATGAAGGACATCACATCCGCCACCAAAATAAACCACAAACACAAGTTACAAATTTCTGCTGAGACGTAGTTCTACTTCTGCATTAATGGACATTTCAGGATTTACTTAAAAAAGACAGAGCGATGGAAGCAGAGGTTTTTCCAGCTACATATTTCTCCAAGACACACTCTCCAAAATGGGTTCTGGGTGAAGGCCCAGTTTAGGAAAAGAAAAGTTTACCATCTTTTGAAAATAGCAAAACAACCAGGATGGTTTCCATAGGACTTGACTCATTTATACAATAGTCACGTTATTTTTAGTGAATTTCTCATGCGAGATTGTACATAAGTCAGGGATGATTTGGCCAGGGAACAGGAGACAGGTTTTGGAAGCGAAGAAGCCTCCCTTTGATTCCAAGCTCCCCACCTATGCACTGGGTGACTCTGAGATCCCCTTGTCTTATCATCAGGAATAATAACTTCCACATTTAGGGACACTACGAGTCGCCATTGCATCAGACCTGGCACATAACAAGGACTCCGTCCCAACTACCTTCTCTTCCCCACTCCTCAAGGGTTGGGATGTCGGTGTCATCTTCTCAGTCAAGAGAGCTGCCAGCACTAGGTGGTCAGATAACAGATGTTCCATAACCACGTGTTGAGTTGAGATGACACATGTTTTTCTAGGGGTCAATTGACCTCCAGAGAAAACTGAAACAGGTCATTTCTTAATAATAACCAAATGACCATGGACATTTATCCAACATTGAGAGTCAGGATGATTGAAAAGTGGCATTTCCCATATGAGCACATTGGACAAGTGCTCTTGGAGAAGGGAGTCCTACTATCAAAAGTGTTTGGAAAAACCCGGAATTCAGAATATGTAACACCCCTACACACACACACACACACACACACACACACACCTTGGAGATTCGGTGTGAAATAGCAGTTTAAGGGCTCTAAAATATGCTTCAGCAAGAAACTTGTTTTGATGGTTTAAATGATGGTTTAAACCATCATTTTCCAATAGTATTTGACCAAGGAACCCTTTGAACACAAATTGAAGAATGGTATTTTTTCAAGAAAGGGAAAAGAAGTAGCAAGTATGTGTGATATATTTAGATTTTGAAAACCATTCTAAAATCTGTTTTAGAACTTAGTCAATGTTTAGGTATGAATGAAAAACTTTGAAAAAGGCAGGAAAATAGAAAACTCGGTATTATTAATAAGTGGGCACTACTATGCAGAAAATAATGTTCCAGATGCTTTAGGACTCTGTCACCAAACAGGAACCGTCATTTCATAGCTGGAGAATGAACTAGCATTGGTTATTAAATAATAAATATTCCGCAATAAAGTAATTAAAATCCATTTTTGTGACTGGCATTAAACTATGTTTCATGAAATCACAAGTCTGAGAAGAAAATAAATATTTTAAGATCTAGTAAGTCTATATGTGGCAGATAAATGTTAATGTGAGCATTTAGATCTAAATACCTAAAATTCTTTCAACCAATATACAGGCCAGATAGGGTGCTTAGTTCTAGAAACAAATCAGTTGGGGGTGGGAGGGATCTTTGTCTGCATGGGGTTCACAGTCTATATAGCAAACAGGAGCAAATCTAATCATCATAACAATAAATGTCTGCTGGTGCCTGCAAAAGGCCTGTGAACAGAGAGAGGCTTGTGCTCCGATTTCTACTTTGACAATGAGATCAGGACCACAAATGCTTTGTTTCACTGTTGTGTCCCTTTGCCTGGCCCAGAGCCTAGCACAGAGGAGTTGTTTAATAAATAGTTGTTGAATTATTTAAACAAATAAATAAGCAAACGAATGGAGGAAAGAGTGTTAAGTAGGATATGACATAGAGTTTTCGGGGAAGAGAAACCTTAAATGCAGCTGATTTCTGAAGGATGCTCATCAGTAAAAAGAGAGGAACGACATGGGAGGGAACACATGTGCAAGGGAGGAAGAAGGCTCCCATGGGGAAAGTCAGGACAGCTGGGTGTGGTGGTCATAAAGAGAGAATGCCGTCATCTGTGCAAGATGGAATAGGGATCTAAGCAGGAGGGCACAGGTCCTCTAACAGCAATTAGGGAGTTTTGTTTTTATCTTAAGGTCAAAGGGAAATCAATGAGTACTTTAAGCCATAGGGAGGGATAACAACCAGATTTGTGTTTAAAATTGTTATTCTGCCTATTAAACTAGGGTGGGAAGAGAGGAGCAAAAGGAGATGTAGATGGATTCCCTGGGAATCTACTGCAATAGTGTAGATGAGAGTCAATGGTGACTTGGATTATTGTAGTTATGGGGGAGTGAACTGATTTGAAAAAAATTTAGAAAGTGAAATCATAAATAAAAGGGCAGAGAGATGAAGGAAAGAGAGGCATCAGGAAGGTTCCTGGATCACAGCCAGTCGACCTGGAGGTCAAATCCCTCTAGTATTAACTACAACAATCAAGGCTTAACTACAACAAGACTGTGCACAAAGACCACTAGGGGGTGTACCAAGAAAGCGTAAAAAATGCGGAGACAAAGAAACAGGACAAAACTATCAAGGGAGGATATTGAGTTCAGAACCACATTTTTGAGGTCTCTCAAAAGGCTTCTAGAGTCTGTCGATAAACTTGATGAGATGTACAGGAAATCTAATGAGACCCTCGATGGTGTGATAAAGAACCAACTAGAAATTAAGCATACACTGACTGAAATAAAGAATATTATACAGACTCCCAACAGCAGACCAGAGGAGCGCAAGAATCAAGTCAAAGATTTGAAATGTGAAGAAGCAAGAAACACCCAACCGGAAAAGCAAAATGAAAAAAGAACCCAAAAATACGAAGATAGTGTAAGGAGCCTCTGGGACAGCTTCAAACGTACCAACATCAGAATTATAGGGGTACCAGAAGATGAGAGAGAGCAAGATATTGAAAACCTATTTGAAGAAATAATGACAGAAAACTTCCCCCACCTGGTGAAAGAAATAGACTTACAGGTCCAGGAAGCACAGAGAACCCCAAACAAAAGGAATCCAAAGAGGACCACACCAAAACACATCATCATTAAAATGCCAAGAGCAAAAGACAAAGAGAGAATCTTAAAAGCAGCAAGAGAAAGAAACTCAGTTACCTACAAGGGAATACCCATACAACTGTCAGCTGATTTCTCAACAGAAACTTTGCAGGCCAGAAGGGAGTGGCAAGAAATATTCAAAGTGATGAATAGCAAGAACCTACAACCAAGATTACTTTATCCAGCAAAGCTATCATTCTGAATTGAAGGTCAGATAAAGAACTTCACAGATAGGGAAAAGCTAAAGGAGTTCATTACCACCAAACCAGTATTATATGAAATGCTGAAAGGTATCCTTTAAGAAGAGGAAGAAGAAGAAAAAGGTAAAGATACAAATTATGAACAACAAATATGCATCTATCAACAAGTGAATCTAAGAATCAAATGAATAAATAACCTGATGTACAGAAAAAAAAAAAAAAAAAGGAAGGTTCCTGGATTTTCAGCTCCCAAAGCTGAAAGGATGTGTCATTCACTGGGTTAGGAAATAATTTGGGACCATAGTGAGTCTAGAGGGCCTAGGGGAGTCAGAAGAACTGAGTTCTGGGTTCCACCACTTAACTGTGGACCCTTGGTGAAGCAACTTGACTTCACTAGGCTTCAATGTGCTCATCTCCAGTAGAGAATAATGATGGTGCCTTCTTCACAGGGTCGTTGTGAGGAGATAACTATGGGCCCATAAGTAATTCATAAATGTTAGCTGTAGTTTTAGTCATCAAATCATCACTCCAGGAGGCAGTTGAGTCTGAAAGCACAAATTAGTTGAAGAAGGTTTTTGGTAGCTTCATAGTTAATGGATCACAAATATTGTAGTTATCAAGATGAATGAGAATGTTTGAGGCTGATGCTGAGGCATACCACTATGGTATATGGTATTTGAGTTTAACCCATTAAATACTTCTTACATTTTATGTTCATTATTTCTCATTCATCTATCTAACACGCTGCCTACCCAAACACCAATGCCTATAAAACTTAATTGTACCAATGTCTGGACATTGAGGACTGAAGCTGATGTGGGAAGCAACTCCATCTAAGAAGATTTAACTCCAGAACTATTATAAAAATATGTTTATGCTCAAATAATTGCAGGCTTCTATAATAATAGGACTTTTCTCCTCCTTTCTCTCCCAATGAAATGCTTTTTGTCCATCTGTAGAGATGCATAAATTACCCATATTAAAAAGCACATAGAGAGAGAGGAGGGTGTGCTCAATCCATCTCATTGAACATGTAGTTGATAGAGGGAACTCTGACTCTTTCTGATATACAGAGTGCCCTACAGGTCTTTCTGGGAAAATGTCTTTAAAAAATAATTTACTTACTGACGTCAGTAAGTCTGAAGTAAAACAATTAAGTGCTTTGAATTCATTTTAGTGAAAACAATTATGCATTGAGAGTCAGCTATAGGTCTGCGATTGTCCTAGGAGTTCTGCAAGGGCAAGAAGTTTAAGAGTCAGTTCCAAAGCCCAAGAAGTAGATGATTGATTTGTCAGACAATTCATACGCCCATGACACCCAACAGTGCACAGGGCATCAGACTAATTGCCAAAGTGAAATTCACGGGAGTAACCAAAGGAGGGACAGAGATGGGGATGCTGAGATCGGAAGGGAACTCATCTGAGGAAATAGCACTTGTCTTGGGCCTTGAGAAATAACCAGATTTGTATAAATCTAAAAATCGGTAGGCCATTTCTGGTAGAAACCACAAAGCAAGCTTGGAGGCATTGGGGGAGTGAAGGTAAAGGGACAAGTCATGATTTTGTATCTTCAGGAAATCATTGACAATTGGAGATAAAAGCCATTCAGTATGGTGAAGCAGGATTATGGGAAGATTTTGATGATTGATTGAGGAGACAAATGGGAGAGGACACTGCATTGAACAAATAAGTGTGTGTAAATATATGTATGGCTATATGTGTGTTTATTTCATGGCTGGGGAAATTGTTGAAGCTTACCCTTTCAATATAACACCAGGTGATAATGCTAAGATATGTGCTATGTATCTGTAGCATTTAGCACCTAAACCTTGTCAACACTGAAAGAATTTCAGAGTCAGAGTGAGTGTTCACTCTCCTTTTCCATGCAGAAACTGATATTTAACAATGTATAGATGGGCTCTTTTGACTTGGAACTTCTGTAAGCTGATGGATTTACTGAGAATAATCACATCCACAGTGTCAAATCAGAATTTTATGCCCTTTATTTTTCTAGCTATGAACAATGACCTATAGAAGACCATTAATGTGTTTCCCTAAGCAGCTCATCAAAATACTTTATCTGTGTGGCGGTGGCTATGGAGACATTTGATCCTATCTGATGTTTTCCTGTGTTTATGCAGTGATGTGCACAATGGAATGCCCATGTTTTGCTTCAGGGCTCTTATTTGTAAGTCTAGGTCACCACTCATGCCAGGGCTAGCTCAGAGCATCATCTTTGAGTTCTTCATGAAGTTCTACTTCCCTCCAGTAGGTTCCTCAAATGCTGACCATGGCTTTGTTGCACTGCGTTCTGAGTCTGTATATACCTTCTCCTTGGCAGCTGTGTTTCCTCTGGGAGAACAGTGGTCTTCTGTGTGCTGTGGCAAGCAAGTCACTTCTTCTTCTAGTGGGAACTGAAACCAGAGCCACCACATGCCATTTCCTGGACACTTCCTATTAAAGTTCCCTTCCCCTCAGCCACAGAAGCTGCAGTGTCGTGGTTAGGAGCAAAAGTCCTTAGATTTCAATGTCAGCATTGCAATTTACCAACTGCATGCTCTTGGCATTTAACATTTCTGTACATCAGCTTTCTGTTTTTTTTAGAATGGGATAATAATAGAGCCAACCCACAGAGTTATTGCGAGGAGTAACTAAGTTAATAAATGTAAAGAGATATAGAAGAGTGTTTGGCACTTAGCAAGTACTCACTAAAGGTTGGTTTATTATTAATTATTATTACTATTAATATTAGTAGTACTATTTTATCTCTTTATGTTCCAATGTCATGTAGATTACATGTGCACATTACTCACTCACCAATTAAGTTTCTTCACTCAAAGTAGACTAACATCACAATCTTTATTATTGCCCGTTGACTAGGTATTGAGTATCTATGCATATTTACTGCTATGTGTCAGTGTGAATGGCAATACACCAAGCATGACAGAGTTTTACATTACCATTCGGTCTCAGCCTTTCTAATTATTTGGGGAAAAATATCTTGATAACTGAGAAATGATAGAAGTGTTTTAGCACCTGATGCAATTACCAAACGTGAAGTTTCCAGGTGAATTAAACATGATATTCTTAAGTGCTTTTTGCTGCTATGTCTTTACAAAGCTTCTAAATTTACAAAAGGTTCATCAAGTGGTCCATCAGTTAGTTGACACATCCCTACACCTGTAATCTGGAGGGAATGATATAATTCCTATTGGTGATCTCATTGTACAGATGAGAATTTTGTGTATGAAAAATTAAAAAGCAATGCAAAATTGAGGGTATCATGGGAGGTCAGGAAGGAGTGAGATCAAATAGGCTTAAACCGTTGTGTGAGGGATATAGAATACATATCAGGAAACAGTTATGAACAGTAAATGTTATTAAAATGAGGTCATAACAATCTCCTTCCCCAAGAGCCCTTAACAAATGTGGATTTAGATGTAATCCTGTTTTAGCTCCATAATTCAATGCATACCTTACAGGCAAAAGGAGTGGATTTGATTATCTTGTTAAAGTTCCTTCGGTGCTCTGATGCTGTAATTCTGAGAGAAACCTCTTGGTATTCTTAAATCTCATGTCACTCAGTGAAAAATAGGAGAACAGTAATGGCTAAGGTGCTCTGAGATCCTCATGCTGAAGGTGTTATTAACAGCATGGGTACCACTATTTATTACTAATCTGGGAAATTGGTGACTTGAAAGCTTAGATATTTAAGTCTTTCTGAACATTTCTTGATTTTAGAAACATTTACCTGTAACTAAAAACATGCTGTAATATTTTTAAAACATACTATAACTATTTCAGTAACATTTTCCTTAAAGGAGAATGTTGGCTAAGGAAACAGAAACTAAATTCTGACACTGAATTAACAGGTATTTATTTTTTAAAGCATTATAACCATCTCTTTTTGTTTGTTTGTTTTGTTTTGTGTTTTTGTTGTTGTTGTTAATCCTCACCCGAGGATAGAGGATATCTTTCCATTTATTTTACGGAGAGTGGGAGAGAGAGGGAAAGACAGAGAGAAATATCAATGTGAGAGAAACTCATTGATTGGATGCCTCCTGCACATGCCCCGACCAGGGCCCAGGCCAGGGAGGAACCTGCAACCAAAGGACATGCCCTTGACCAAAATTGAACCCAGGACCCTTTGGTCTGAAGGCCGACACTCTATCCACTGAGCCAAACCATCATCTCTTAAAAAAAAAAATAACAGTAGAAACATCACCCTCCTGCTAAGGTAGAGAATCCATAAGGAATGTGTATCTACTACAGATTTAATGAATAACCCATGTTTGATTTCTAGTTACACTGTGCACAAACTTGAAAAATTACTAAAGGGATCCTTCATGTATCTTTTCTACCATGACCTTACAAAGAAAATTTTCTCTTCTTTGTATTTATTTAGTAATTATTTGTAATTATTTACTGAGCACATAAAATATGTCAGATCCTGTGTTGGACATGACCCAGAGAGAGACGGATAACAAAAAATAATTAACAAATAAGAAACTATGCAATAAAATTATGTGCTGTGATGAAATAGGATGATGGGATAGGACGTGGCTGGGCAAGGAGACTACTCTAAGTTGGATAATATGCCCGCCTTTGATCTGATTTCTTTCAGATTAATTTTTCTCCCATATGTGTGCTCTGTTCCAGCAGGTTACAGTCCACAGGCTCTTGTGTTCGCTAACTTACATCTGGGCTTCACCAGCGTTACCCCAACATAGATTGTAGCACAGGACGGAGAGGCATCTTGCTCCTTGACTGACTGATGTCGTCGGCAGAGACTGTGTCTCTTCCCTGGCTCTCAGTCATGTCTCCTATGGTTCTTGCTTCTGCTGTGGTCCCAGCTTTAGGAAATCTATCTTTTTTTGTCCCTCCAGCCTAAAGGTTGGGAGTGGCTTTCTGGTGCTGCTAATCTGTGTGTGTGTGTGTGTGTGTGTGTGTGTGTGTGTGTGTGTAGGGGGGGTTGTTCATGTGTGGTTTTTTTATGATCTCCTGCTTGATTTCTCAATTCTTCCACCAAATCTGTTAAAAAAAAAAAAACAACCAAAAAAACCCAACTTGTGTATTAAATTTTGGTTTTAGATACTTACCCGTGGTTTCATTTCCTAGGTGGACTCTGACTCTGACAGAGCATCAGGTAAGGCTGAACAGAAGAAGTGAGATTTCAGATAAGATCTAGAGAACTCAAAGAATCCAGGCAGAAGGAGGAAGTCCAGGTGGATAAACAGGACAGTCTATAGAGCACAAAGGAGCTTAGACCCTTCCAGGAGCATGAAGCAAGCCAGTGTGGCTGTTCCATCATGTTAGGAGAAAGAGTGATCAGTTAAGTCAGAGGGGCAGATTTATACAGGATCACATAGGTTCTTACTGTAAGTATGAGAGAGATAGACAGATACGCTTTTCTTTAAAATGTATATATATGAGCTATTTTATTATTTATTGATTTATTATATGTTATTGTTGACAGTATTACAGATATTTCCCATTTTCTCCCTTTTTGCCCCCCTCCACCCAACCCCTGCCCCACCCCAGACCTTCCCCATACTATACTCTGTGTCCATGGGTTATGCATAGATGCATATTTGTTCTTTGGTAAATCTCTTCCTGTCCCCACCCACCTCCCACACTCTACTGAGGTCTGTTATTCTGTTCCATGCATCAATACCTCTGGACCTATTCTATTTGTCAGTTTATTTTGTTCATTAGATTCCATGTATAAGTGAGATCATGTGGTACTTGTCTTTCTCTGACTGGCTTATTTCGATTAGCATAATAGTCTCCAGATCCCTTCATGCTGTCTCAAAGGGTAAGGGCTCCTTTTTTACAGCCGCAGAGTATTCTATTGTGTAAATGTGCCACAGCTTTTTTATCCACTCACCTACTGATGGGCACTTTGGCTTTTCCGGATCTCAGCTATTGTAAATAATGCTGCTATAAACATGGGAGTGCATATATTTTTCCTAATTGATGTTTTGGGATTCTTAGGATATATTCCCAGAATTGGGATCACTGAGTCAAAAGGCAGTTCTATTTTTAATTTTTGAGGACACTCCATATTACTTTCCACAGTGGCTGCACCATTCTGCATTCCCACCTGCAGAATACTAGGGTTCCCTTTTCTCCACATCCTCTCCAACATTTGTCATTTATTAATTTGTTGATGGTAGCCATTCTGTCAGGTGTAAGGTAATACCTCGTTATAGTTTTAATTTGCATCTCTCTGATGATTAGCATTTTTCATATGTCTATTGGCCATCTGTATGTCTTCTTTGAAGAAGTGTCTATTCAGATCCTTTGCCCATTTTTTAATTGGATCACTTGTCTTCTGGTGTTGACTTGTGTGTGTGTGTATGTGTATATATATAAATTTATCTTTATTGTTGAAAGTATTACAGATGTCCCCTTTGGTGTTTTTTTTTTTCCCCATTGACCTCACTCCATCCCACACCCACCTTTCCCAAGCCTTCACCACACTATTGTCTGAGTCCATGGGTTATGCATATATGCATTAATCTCTCCCCACCCCTGCCTTCCTTCTGAAATTTGTCAGTCTATTCCATGCTTCTGTGTTTCTAAATCTATTTTGTTCATCAGTTTATTTTGTTCATTAGATCCCACATATGAGTGAGATCATGTGATGTTTATCTTTCTCTGACTTAGCGTAATACTCTCCAGATCCATCCATGCTGTTGCAAATGGTAAGAGTTCCTTCTTCTTTATATAGTTTGGAAATTAATCCTTTATCAGATGTATCACTGGTGAGTATATTCTCCCATATTTTAGGTTCCCTTTTCATTTTGTTGATGGTTTCTTTTTCTGTGCAGTAGCTTTTTTATTTTGACATAGTCCCATTTATTTATTTTCTCCTTTGTTTCTCTTACCCTAGGAGATGTATCAGTGAAAATATTGTTATGAGAGATGTCTGAGATTTTACTGCCTATGTTTTCTTCTAGGATTTTTATGGTTTTTGACTTACATTTAAGTCTTTTATCCATGTTGAGCTTATTCTTGTATGTGGTATAAGTTGATGGTCTAGTTTCATATTTTTGCATGTACCTGGACACACATGCTTTGATTTGAACTTTTCAGAGGTTTCTGGCGATCTTGTGGATAATGGGTTTGATGTTAGAAGGGAAGATAGTCCAGAGTAGTAGCTGAGGAGATGGAAAAAAGTGGGCAGATTCACAAAGCTTTGTAGAGTTGACCCGACTTATTAATGATGCCAATGCTGAGGATGAAAGAGAATGACTTGTCAATTTTTATCTAACTATTGAGAGGGAAGAATGAAGGAAAAGGAGGTGGAAGGATGGGAAACAGAGAGAATTAAGAGTTCTGTTTTCGTCCTGTTAGGTTAAAATGCCTCTTAGACCTCCAAGTAGACATATATAAGAAGTAGTGGGTATATGAGTCCTAAGTTTAAGGGAGAGCTTAGAGCTTATATAAAATTTAGAAATTGTTGGCACATAAATGGTTTTTAAAACCACAGTTTTGGATAACATTGCCTGAGAGTGAAATTGGAAACAATTTTATTACAAGCCATCAGTGAATGTTCTAAACACAGGATTTGGAAGGGGGAAAACGTCATTAAACATAACCATGTTTTAAAAAATAGACTTCTTAAAGAACAAGTAGAAAGCTTATGTATGTGTTTTAAAGAATGGTCTGAGAACCTGAAGACTAGCTCTACACAATGACTTTGATCAATGGAGACAGCTTTTCAAATAACTTAGAACATATGACATATTGCCTGAGTGGTCTTTGCAATTTACAAGGCCTAAATGAAGCAAATGCTGATGAGAAACTCTTATCCTTCAGAGACATAAATTTTCCCAGGAAATCAGTCAAAGTTGACACATTGTCTAAAGTCAGTGTACAAACATCAACTGACCCTGAATATTATACAGCTTTACCAATTTATCTTCCATTTCCCGTATCCCTACCAGCACAAGTAATGTACCATTTTTCAGATATTCTGAGCATAAGCACTGAGAAATCTTCAGCTTGGTACTGTCTTTGACATTCCATGTTCAGTCAGTTGACCAAGCATAACATGTAGTTCCTATGCTTTTCTTCTTTAGTCTGACTGCTCTACGGCTACACTTCTAATCTTGTGGTCTTCATCTTGTCCCACCTGGACAACCTTCCTCCTTCTGGGCCACCCCTTTCCAACACCATCTCTTTCAAGTGTGTTCTCACTGCATTTCCCAAAGGAGCATCTTGTCTTATTACCTGGAAATTGGGAATGGCTTTCAAATTCATTCCTAATTGCATCTTCTATGTCCCTAGTCCTACAGAATCTCCACACTGCCTTACCTGGAATCCCAATCCCCAAAAAATCATTAACTGCCTATGTGAATGGGATAGTAGATGATTTATGAAAAATTCAGGGGTGGATAAAAGTAGTTTTCCAATTTTAATATAAATAAATAATACAATAATTAATCCTATATAATAAAGAGGTAATATGTAAATTAACCCTCATTCCCTCACAAGATGGCTGCCTGTGACCAGGCCGGCAGGGGGGTTAGTGAGGGATGACCAAACAACTGAACAAGCAGGCTGCGTGGCAGGGGAGGGCAGTTAGGGGCAACCAGGCTGGCAGAGGGGGGTAGAGTTAGGGGCGACCAGGCTAACAGGCAGGTGAGTGATTAGGAGCCAGCGGTCCAGGATTGTGAGAGGGATGTCCGACTGCCAATTTAGGCCTGATCCCCAGGATCCCCCAAAGGATCCTGGATTGGAGAGGGTGCAGGCTGGGCTGAGGGGACATTCCGCCCCCCCCCCCGCCCCCCCGCACAACTTTTGTGCACCAGGCCTCTAGTAAATAATAATATAAGAATAAACTCTGTTTCACCTACTCACAACTGAAAACCTACTTTTGCCCACCCCTGTATGTTTGTTATGTGTTGTTCAAAATGTGTTTTAAAACATTCAGAGAATAAAAATATTAGTCCCTAAATAAAGACTATGGTTTACTTTAAAGATTTTGAATTATAAAAGAGGCTGCATTACAAATGCAGAATTAATAAAGTAGAAGGAGAGAGAAAGTAAACTGAATGAGTTAGTCATGTGTGTATTGGCTGCTTTCTCCTAGTTACAAAGAAAGCATCTCAGGTTGGAGGATGGTTTGAGCAACATAGAGAATGGAATTTTTCCCCCTACTTTTCTGACCATGATAAGATTTTTTTAAAAGGAATTCTAAATATGAAGAAGAGGTAAATATATGCCTTCCCAAAGATCATAAGACAACTCTATTTCTGAAAGAGAAAAATGCATTTCGAGAATTGAGCAATAGTAGAAGTAATCAGATAAAAGCGAGGAAATGTTTATTCCCCCTTACAGTGCAGGGGATACACACCAGGGGAGAAGAAATAAGATATTGCTGGTGCCCTAACCAGTTTGGCTCAGTGGGTAGAGCGTCGGCCTATAGACTGAAAGTTCCCAGGTTCGATTCCGGTCAAGGGCATGTATCTTGGTTGCTGGCACATCCCCAGAAGGGAGTGTACAGGAGGCAGCTGAATCGATGTTTCTCTCTCATCAATGTTTCTAACTCTCTATCCCTTTCCCTTCCTCTCTGTAAAAAATCAATAAAATATATATTTTTTTAAAAAGATATTGCTGGTGGTAAAAAGTAACATGAAATGTAGCATTAAAAAATATAATAACATTATTATTTATTGTATTTATTTCACTTTCAATACAGTTATTTTCATGTCTGGTATTATGTTATATGTTTATAGCTCCCAAGAACAGTAATTTACAATTATCATTGTCAAAAGCCTTTTTGTTATTTAAGAGTGATAATCACTATAGGAAAAGAATATAGCATTGACTGGATTGTAGACAAAGTATTGAAGGACCCATCAATTTACATGTCTAGACACATTCTTCACCAAGCAGAGAATTTTCATCATAGTGGCTAGGAGGGAATAATTACTGATGCCTAGCTCTTTCTAGTTCCATGGACCTTTGAGAATCTTTTTAAAACCAAGGATCTTCTATTCAGACATAAGATAGTCACTTCAATGCAAAAGTTTGCATAAAATTTGAGGGCTATTTTTTTACTCCCCTGTATCTAAGAATCCCAGCATACTGTGTGTGTTTTTAAATGAGAGCTGTGCCCACCCTAACCCATGCTACCAATCCATGATGCTCTTGTCAGTCAACTCCTGGAATCCTACCTCATTGATAGCAACTTCACAAATTGATGAGAAGGGGAAAAAATGTTGCTTTTTATAAATATTTTTGCTGTAGGATCTAGATTTTCCTTCAAACATCTCTGTTTGGCATTAATGAAAATCGGTATTGGTGGAATTCTGACCTATGGTTCAAAAAAATTTTGGAATTTATCTTCATCCTCAGTCTGAGAATGGCATACAATGGATGGAACAATTTCTACTTAGGCTCCATGATTCCCAGGTACCAGCCTTCAGAGCTCTATACCACTGTGGAACCTGGAGCTTGTCATTGAGCCTCACTGGGTCCTACCTGGTTTTTGCAATGAGAAAGTTCAATGAATAACTTGAAGATCTATTCTGGCTCTAACATTTCACTCCCCATACCAATTCAATGCAGCTAAGAAATAAATTTTAAAAAGGAGCTCCTGCACACAAGTAAGAACAATCTAGTAGAAAAATTGCCTAATTTTTAAGGAAATGGTTACAAACAACCAAAAAAAAAAAAAAATACTTAACCTCATTTACAGTTAAAAAAAATCAAAATTATGGTCCTGTACAGTGTCAGTGAGACTATTGAGATGCAGGTACTCTCATATGTAGATAAGAATGTAAACTATAATTACTTTTTTTGGAAGACGATTTGCCAGTATGTAGTTTTAAAATGCATATATTCTTGGATTCAATATTTCCACTTCCAGGAATTTATTATGTACACAAATTTGGATGTGTTCACAAAGGCATTTCTCCAAGAATGTCCACTGCAGCCGTGTTTGTATTTAAAGAATTGGAATGACCATCAGTAGAGGTCAGGTTCAATGTATTATTAAATCCATGCAACAATTCACCATACAGCCATTCAAAAGAACTAAATAGCTCTTCTATTGATATAAAAAAAAGCTTCAATTATATTAACTGAAAGGTAAATAATAAAGCCAAGTGCAGAGCAGTTTTATGATATTCTTCTAATATATCCTGGAAAGAAAAGACATATGTGTGTATATGTATATACCGTTTCTGGAAGAATATAAATACTGTACATAAATGGCTCTTAGGGTTGCAGTAACAAAGTACTCCAAATTGGGTGTCTTCAAACAACAGACATGTATTCCCTCACAGTTCTGGGGCCAGTGTGGAAAATCCAGTTGTTGGCTGAGTTCATTCCTACTGAGGGCTTTGAAGGAGAATCTGCCCCATGCCTTCCTCCCATCTCCTGGCGAGGGCTGCCGATCGTGATGTCCTCTGGCTTGTTGATATGTCACTCCCATCTCAGACTCTATCCTCATGTGACATTTTATGGTTGTACTGGAGAAGGGGCCCATATTGCTCCAGTGCGTCTTCATGTCAACAATTACATCTGCAACAACCCTATTTCCAAACAAGGTCACATCCTGGGGTACTGGGGATTAGGACTTCACCGTATCTTTTTGGGGAGACACGGTTCAACCCATAACAGAAGAATATGGCCATTTGGGCATAGAGAAAAAAAAACTAAAAAAAAAAAAAGAAAAAAAGATTAATAAGAAAGACTACCAGTTAAGTGATGCAGGAATGATTAAGTGCCGTTTATGGTCCTGATCCCTTCTGAGATAAATATTTGGACAATAAATACCATGCTGCATAAACTGATTGTCCAAATCTCAACAATCGGCATTCAATTAATTTTAACGCTGTTTCTCTCCCCGACTCAGAATATTTCCTTTTGGTTGAAAAGAGCATGACATTAAAATTCAATTTCTCTCAATTGATATTTTCATTCCATGGCTTCTCAGGGATGAAAAGGCCTTTAGATTCTTTTCCTATATGCCTGCAGTGCTTGACAGTATCGTTCGCAAGAGGCCCAGTCTCTGCTAGGATGCCTCTGGGAATGAAAAACCCGCTACAGCAGCCCTTCCTGTGGCAGGATAGCCTGATGGTTAAAGAGCAGAGGCTGGGACAAATTCCACCTCCTTGAGAATTTCACTGTTTGTCTTTGTCAGCCGCTTGAGCTTTGCAAAATTACATTTACATTTAATATTTTAAATGAATATGCATATGTAAAATATGTGTGAATACATATCAGAAAATATGTTGAAATCTATTTTAAAATATGTTAACATTCCAACTACCTGAAATACTTGGGGACATCTTTGGGCTCTATTCCATGTCTTATCTGAGTGGCAATTATAATCCAAGTTCTTAGAGGTAAATATCAAACATCAAAATACAGGAGTAGTAACCGGACAAGGGAGAAGTAGTGGGGGTGGCAGAAGCCAAAATGAAAGAATCAGATGAACACAGCATTAAGAAATAGCAATCAGCCATCTGAAAACACTAAGTGGCCATGTTTTCATTAACATTGATCCTTGCAAGTACATTTGTTGGCAGATAATTCTCATCATGTAATTTAATTAACATTTTTATAAGAAAATACCCAATATAAATGTAAGTTCTACAACTTGTCTTTTAAGACTCCAGTCTTATTTTTAGGATGTTCTAAAAGAGACTTATTCTCCTGCAGAGAATGTTAAAAACAAAGTATTTCATGTATATAAGGAAGAGCTAAAAACCTGGGAAATAATAGGAGAAACTTCGTAGGAATTTTGCCCAAGAAATCTTTTAGCAAACTTAAACCCTCTAGGCAGCTTGGACAAAGGCGTGGATTCTGTGTGTGAGAGGGCTCCATAAAATTGTGACAAATTGTTCCATTCACGGTCCCTTTGCCAGATTTTGTCACACAGTATGAGAGACATTAATAAATATATGTCAGCCTGTCATTCCTTCACAAAACACTCCCTTCACCCAAATAAATAGGCTTGTTTGAGGCTACAATGGCCATCTTTGTCTAAGGAACACTCACTCAGTTTGTGGATACATGCTATTTGTTTGGAGCATCGATTCGTACAAAACTCATTATACCTGGGCAAGAACAACAGCGAGGCCTCTTGGGAAATAGGAAATACCTTGCGAGCTCTCAGAAGTCCTGCAGGACCGTACACTCAGCAGTCACCCGGACTTGCAGGGACTGTGAGGAAAGCCAGCCTAAGGAATTACGAAGATGACGTTCTAATCAGACAAATGGAGCTCGGTATCTAAGTAATTCGGTGAAGTGAGGTAGCTCAGGAAAGTGAGGGTCCAAATATACACTCTTGCTTTCATTCATTGTAGAAGAAAACATTTCTTCATTATCTATATAATGTAAAGAAACCTTCTCATGATAATTAAGACCTAGACGTAATAATTTCACAGCAGAAAAATAGAAAGTATAATTTTAAAATATCATTTAAAATATAAAAATTCTACCTTTACAATAACATCTATGGCTGGCTTGTGAGAAAAGGTACTGCATCATCATGGCCTTCCTCCCAAGTACTTACACAGGATTTGCTTACCAGAAAACAGTCCGTTTGGTTCCTGGGGGTGAGCAGTTTATTGCCAAATAACAGTTTATTCAGCATTAAAAAGAGACATCATTATTTAGTCCTTTCTAGAATTCCTGTTTTAAATGGTGTGTTGCTTACTTCTTCGTTTTCCCTTTAACGATTACTTTTATAGAATTACTCATGACTGTACATTTAGAACCAAATAAAACCCCAGAGAAAACATAAAGTATTAGAAGCCTGAATAGAGCAGTGGAGGCAGGAAGGGGTGTGTGCAGTCGGGATATCGATGAAATCCTATTTCAAGTTTAGGTAACCAATCGGTGATTCCCACAGAGAACACTGAGGAAGGTCACTGATGGTCGTGCTGGGCATCTGGAGGTAGATGCAGTTCATCTGCTCGCAAATTGCCAAAACAAATAGTTTTAACCCATTCAAGTCTCTGATATTATTATGACGTCCCCTCAACAGATTTTCACTAGGGGTTCAATGATAAGGTGTGTTTTATTGTTGTTGTTTTCCTTCTTGGACTAAACATTCTGCTATTCTTCTGAAAAGTACTTTCTAAATGATGTCCCTCACTTGACTGTACCCAGCCAGAGTTGGTTTGGGAATGGGTTTTGCAAAATCAGGGGTTTTACCCAACAATGGCTAATTTGGGGTTTGGTTTTGGCATCTTAGTCTAAAAGATCATGGAGGGTTTTTACGTTCCAAGTTTTCTTAACTGACTGGTGATGCATAGTGAAACAAGAATCTCTGTTTTTCTTTTCAATAATTCCCCTCATTCTGGCAGGGTGGCCTGTGAAACCTAGTTAAAACTTAATTCAACACGACCAAACAATAAGTCAAACTAACCCTTGCAACTTATCTGCGTAGACCTGGGTAAGTGTGTGTGGGTGAGGAGCTTTATCAACCTGCAGCCGATCTTGTTTATGGAAAAAAAAACACAACTTGCCTACATCCCCTGTCTTCCTGGCCCTGCTCCCTCTTTTCTCTCTGTGCAGAGAAACTGGGACAGCTCAGAGTTTTGACGGTCTTTGTCCCTCACTCTCTCTGCATACTCAGGACTCCAATTCCATCTATTCCTTCACAACCTCCGTATACATGTTGTATATGTACTTAACTTATATGTGCCATATGCATTAACTATGGCACCTTTGATTGCAAGATACATCATTGTTATCTGCAACCAAAAAAAGAAAGAAAGAAAGAAAGAAAGAAAGAAAGAAAGAAAGAAAGAAAGAAAGAAAAGAAGGAAGAAAGAAAAGAAAATGCTGCCAATTTAAAAATCAATGCATGCCATGAAATATATTACCTATTCTAACTTCAGAAATGTTAAGATGTGAACAAAATAATCTTAGAATTGATCAACTCTGGTAATTTTAGGCAAGAAGGAAAGAGACTAGTTTGAAATCTCTGTATGAGGACATTAATAAGTTCACCGACTTCATCCCATTTTGATTTACTTATTGACCAAAACCCGGCCTATCTCTTCCTTCACTTGACCTCCTCATTATATATATGTGATTCCTCCACATGCAGGTCCTGTGGTAGGTGCTGGGGACACGCAATGAAGAAGGGACAGTCTGTGATCAAGGAGCTTTTGTTTGTGGGGTCGGGGAGTTGATACAAAGGGCCTACAGAATTATAAGAGTGACTATTGCTATACTGGGCAGAAGTACAGAACTCTGTGGAAGCCCAGTGAAAGGTCACCTAACTGAGTCTTGCAGGAGTTATGGAGAACTCTCCAAAAAGACAGCATCTGGGCCAAGATCTCAAAGATGAATACGCTGAGTTAGCCAGTCAAAGGGACAAGGCAGATGAGGAAAGAAGGGATAGATATTCAAGTCAAGGAAACATTAGAAGGCAGCAAGAGAAATTTCAGCCTTGTGTTCTGGCAAATGCAGAGGGTTCCATGACTGCAGGACAGGAAGAGGTGAGGAGAGTGAGGCCCAGCTCATGAATGGTCTGTCTATAATGCTGAGCAGCCGGATATTGATTCTGAGGAAATTGGTGAACCAGTGAAGGGCTTCAGCATAAAGTGACATCAGTTTAACCCTTTATTTTCATTTGCCTGACCTTTGGTTTGTAAGAATCCAATGAATCATGAATAATAATTTGGATCTTCGCCATATCCTTGGCTTCTATGATTGTAATGGATATTCAGTTTAGTCTTTTCCTCCCAGAGATGTCTATCCATCCATTATGATAAATATCCTTTAGTACCCTATAATTTTCTCCCTTTAGTATTTCTTTCTGAAATTTCCACTAGTAAGGTATCTGGCTTCCTAGATTGATCTTTATGATTCTTATCCTACTCAAATTTTCCATCTCCTCATCTTATGGCTCTAGTTTTGGGAGCATTCCTAAAATTTATCTTTAAACCCTACTACTCATTTTTATGGGAGAAATAGCACATCATATTTTTAGTTTCTAAGAACTCTATTGTTTCTTTTTACAGAAATCTGTTATTGTTTATGGATTTAATGCTTTTCAAATCTCCCCAAGGATATTAATAAACAATCGTATCATCTGTATGATCCCTGCATTATCTCCACTTTCTTCCCTGTTCCTGTTTTCTTCTTGTTTACTTCGGTCCCTTTCTCTATGGGGACAGTTTCCTCTAACTTTCTGTGATCCAAATTTGTTCATTCAGATTCAAGGGTGGAGCTTTAAAACCTGAGTGGAAGTGTTACCATCTTAACCAGCTAGCTCATATTAATAATAGAAAAGGAACAAACGGGAGGCCAGACATTATAAGCATGGTCATCTGGGCAGCTTCACCAGGAAGTTGCAACTTCACATCCCCAAGGAACCACTGGTGCATTCCCTACAGATCCTTGGGAGAAGAACCAGACAAAGGGGAAAATGGGTGTATGCACAGTGAGGTTGGGATGACATAGGGAAGGTACTTGCCTAACCTGGGAACAAAGGTCATTGGCTAGGAGGGTCCCCAATGCAAGCCTGTGAAAATGTGTGAATACATAATCTGCAGACAAAGGAGTTCTCTTTCTCTTATTCCTCTTGTTTTGCTCCTTCTTCCTGTCACTCACCTGTGCACTAGCCTGCCATGTGGTCCTACTGTAGAAGCCATAGACCCCAAAGGCAATGGACTGCAGCCGGGAACACAAGCTAACCTAACCAGACGCTGGACTGTGCCATTATGGAACGGAGGCTCTGGGCAGTGGCTTTGATCCTAGCTCTGCTGAAGACAAAATAGGACTTTTTCCATGGCTAAACGAAGGGAGATGGGATCTTGGAAACTCAGGGGTTTAATTCCACAGAAATAAAGCTTTCCACAATACCTCATTCTCCCGTGGGGACCTAATGATATTCTTATTCCCGTGGCACCCCAAGAAGCCCACTTCCACCAGGAACAGGTGGGGACACAGAGAATACTCCACCGATAACAGAAGCTCAGTGCAAAGGAACAGGGTCAGTCTGCTTCCCTCAGGGAGAATGTGTAGGGTGCTGGTCATGCCATTAAGGCTTCTCAACCACTAGTCCGTAGTTTTTCTTCTGGGTGATCAGTTTTTCTAAAGGAGTCACCTTCTAATCTCTTGTCTTGGGGGCAGCTTCCTTGTTGTGGTGCTGTGTGCATATAAAGTGGAAGAGGACTGGGGAATCCAACTATTCTAAAAATGTCTAATAAGAGCAGGCTTTTATTAGTTCCCTTGCGTTGGACCATGAGTCTCACCTTCACTTCACCCTCTACCATGCCTGGAGTCTCATTTGGGTTCTCTAGTTACTAAATGAAGCTCCAGTCTCCCGTGGTAACAATGGGAAAAGTGGGGGTTTTGTAGGCATTAGTGTTCTGTTCATGATGGGTTTTGAAGAGTTGGAAGAACCTGGTTGTCAGTGTTCTATTCCTTGGAGAGAGGATCAATTTATATAACCTTATCCCCTAATTCCTGGTCCAGCCTCATGTCTCAACCCTCCACCTACTGTCCCAGTGATGACCTAAGCATTTCCAGGGTTCTGCAGTGTGAGCTGCTTCTACTATAGTTATTGCACTACCCACATGTGCATAAGCTCTGGAATCCTCTGTCCTATAAAACCAATGTCTACACTTTCATTCACTTTCCATCATTCAATGATTTATTCAGACAGTTCTCCTGCTGAAGCCCCCTTCTGTTCTTTTTGTCCTTCTGAGTCTGTAGCCTTTTATTCATTTAATAACAGTGTAGTGGGGGCTTGGGAGAGAGGGAGGATAAACATGTGAGTTCAATCTGCCTTCTTCAATAGAATACTCTATTTGCAATTTAGATTTGCAACGTTTTAGCTCCAATAATTCCTTAGGCTCATAAATGGAATAAACATTTTCTGAACTATAAATTAATAAGCATAATATGAACATTATGAGAGACATAAAGACAGAACATTTGAAGTCAGAGCCATCCTGAAAAATTAGAAGCATATAGTCATAATTCCTAATTAACATCTACTCTCTGCTTTCTTCTATTTTTATACTATTTATAGCCTTAATTAACTTTTTAAGAGTCATTAGCCAAAATGGAATAGGAATATATCAGGAAAACTCAAACCCAGACAACTCTCACCCACAATCCCAGCTTTCTCACTCTGTTCCCCTAGAGCACTTTCCCCAATATTTTGAGGAATGTACGCAGCCAATTTCAGACTTAAACAATTTTTAGGTCTAGATAAGGGCCGACTCTTCCACTCTTAGAAAAAGTTATCTTTTACCTTTTCATATTTGACGCAGTACAACCAAACCAACAACTAAGGTTTTAAAAATCTCCCTTTTTTCTTTAACCTTCTCCACAAATGCACTCTACATGGGACAAAACCTGTAAATATCCTCAAACACTAAAAAATTGTAAATATATGCACATGTATCCTCCTCAAGGAGGGAACAGGTTTTATTTTAAATGTCTTGATAAACCTTTGCCGTGAGTAAGAATTGAAGGCACTCAAAGACGGAGGTGAAAGAAAGAAAAATGTATTAGTGTTATGGACCAATGTTCGCAAGAGTAAGACCACCAACTCCAATGAGGTCTTAGCAGCAAGTGAGGATTTATTGAGAGCTGGCCAGCGTCTGCAACAGGTGCCTCCACACAGGGAGCCCCATCCTGCTGCAGCCCCGAGCTTTTCTCTAATAGCCTTTTGAAAGGGTGTCACAAACTCAACAGTGGCCAGTACGTGTTACACCTGGCTGGAGCTTTTAACCACAACCCATTCTTTGGACAATCCAGTGGAAACTACCTATTCTTTGAAAGTTTACAGATTGACATCAAGATACATAGAGTACAAAGAAGTTACAAAATTTTCTTTACGTCAGTTAAAGGTTACATATCTATACCCATTTCACTATATGACGCTAAGCGTGCATGCCCATCACATTAGCATGTCACCAGCAAGAAGGTAGCCACTTGCAAAGACAGGAGGGAGCAAAGAAAAGGGATTTCTGAATCACGTTGCATGTGGGGGAAAAAAAAAAGGAAATTTGAGGATAGGACAAGAGTATGGCTCTGCCAAAAAGCAAAGGATCAAAAGATAAGATTTTTAACAATAGGAATGCCAAGCCTGGCCAGCATGGCTCAGTGACTGAGCATAGACCTATGAACCAAGAGGTCACAGTTCGATTCCTGGTTAGGGCACTTGCCCAGGTTGTGGGCTTAATCATCAGTGTGGGGTGTGGGTGCAGGAGGCAGCTGATCAATGATACTCTCTCATCATTGATGTTTCTATCTCTCTCTCCATTCCTTCCTGAAATCAATAAAAATATATTTTATAAAAAAATAATAAGGATGTCTAATATTTAAATATATGTGTGTCTATGTCAAAATAAATATGTATTTTTAATATATATTAAAATAATCTCTGTGGATGACAGGAGCCACATGCTAACCTGATAAGCTCAGGGAAGGCCTGCATCGCAATCTTGCAAACTCAGAGACCTAAAGTAACCACAAAGGATGGTCTGAAATTAAACTTTAACTAAAGCAGTTATGGTGGGTAGTTTGTCCTAGGCTGGTTTCTTGGTATCTTCACTGACAAGGTCAACCTTTACCTTAACTGAGCCTATCTGTCTTTTTGCATCTATAATAACATACCCTTGAAATGTCTGGGTAACTTGTAACTTCCCTTTTTCCAGACCCCTTGGGGCATAACCTAATGGCCTGGGCGCCAGGACAGCTATCACAAATTCTTTCATCATCATGTTAATTATTCCTGCACCCACCTAAGTATGTGTCTATCATTTTACTTTTTACCCAATCCCAGAGGTTTCCCTGCTTTGCTTTCTCCTGCCTCTCTAGTCAATCACCAATGGATTTCCTGTAACCCACGTAAGTCCCTCCTTTGATTGCAATGTATAAAAATAGATGGGAAACCTCCATTCTCTGGAGCCCTATCCCATCCATTGAGATTCTGCTTTCCTGCAATTGTTGACAGTTTGGCTCAAATAAACTCACAAAAATTCTTTACTGGTTTCAATGTGTTTGGGGTTTTTTTGCATTACATTAACATCTCATACACAGAATTATTATCTGTTATGTCAAAATAAATATATATGTCAAAATAAATTCCACACACTTTCAGAAAAGATGGCATGCACGCACAGAGGTCTTGATGTAGATGGATTTCATTCATTTGGGGGGAGTGAACCGATTGAGGAAGGATGTTGAGTTTGACATGGTGCAAAATAGCGATGGCAGACAAGGAACAGCAAAGTGAACCGTGAACTCAAAGGAAAAAAAAAAAAAAAAAAGAGTAGCAGAAACAAGAGCCCTAAGCAGCAGTGGCCAGGAAAACCATAAATCATCTCCCCTGGAGAATCCACAGACAGGCAGGAACTCAGGGTTCCCACTCTAAGTTCTTAAGACATTAGCTGACATCTGGGTTAGTTTTATGCAATGTCTCGGAGTCTTAAAAAATGCAAGCCAAACCTGTAGCTTGCTGAAAGAGTCTGAATCTTATATTGCATCTGCTTTTGAAGAGGACCAAACAGAAAGGTATGTAAGCTAAGTAAGGACACAATAGAATGCCTCGGGAAATTCCCTCTGCTGCAAGTGTTCTAGGCTAAGTTAAATTACTTCCTGGGGCTGGGGAAGGTGATATTGTAGGTCAGGGGTGGGCAAACTTTTTGACTGGAGGGCCACAATGGGTTCTTAAACTGGGCCGGAGGGCCGGAACAAAAGCATGGATGGAGTGTTGGTGTGAACTAATATAAATTCAAAGTAAACATCATTACATAAAAGGGTACGGTCTTTTTTTTTTTTTAAGTTTTATTCATTTCAAACGCCCGCGGGCCAGTAGTTTGCCCACGGCTGTTGTAGGTGGAGGTTAAAAACTGGGTGGGAAGCTGAACTGGATACCCCCACCCCCACCCCCGTTCTTTTAGACCCTGATAGTCAGCAGTTCCAGGAGCTATGCAGACTCAAACAATTTCAATTTTTCCCAAACGTAACTAAAGTTAAGCCGATGTTATGCATACTGCCTCCAAGCTCTCTTTGCAAAGTTCAGCAACTCTGCCTGGTAGGTCTTTATTCTTGTTCAAGCCAGTGGTAGGGAAATGGAGGTCTTGCAAAAACTATTCCAGTATTTCCTGTTGGATAAACTCTGTCGTTCTCTTAAAAAAAAAAAAAAAAAAAACACCACCAAAAGGAGAAGTGAACAGAGTTGCCAGTGGAAAAGCTTCCCAAACCAGCAGGGGCTGGGCCAGGTTGGAGCAGAGGCGGCCTCTTCCCCGGAGGTCGCCTCCTGGACCCGATGGGGCTTTTCTTTCTGTGAAAAGGGCTCGGTGCTAAATTATTATTTGTATTTATAATGCTTTCTCATGAGCACTCTCTGGGGATCTGAATTTTAATTCAAAATGCGGTCTTAATTTTAGGGATAAATCAGTAAAAAGGGGTCTGCACTAACCTGTCATTTTCCTCTTCTATTTTGAAGCGCTCTCTGTATGGGAGTTAACTTCTCCCAAAAAAAGCTCTTGGAAAATTCCTGGTTAGGCCACTTGCTTGTTTTGTGAATGACGTTTGTGGTCAGCTATAACATATATAGCATGCCTTCTTATTGCTGCCTTTTTCATGCATGTTTTTCTTATTTTGGCATTTTTATGGAAGTGATTAAATATTATTTGGTTTCAAGCTGGTGTAGAAATTGCGGAGATGTAGAAAATAGTCTGTAGCTGAAATCCAGCATACACATACCCACACAATCATAAACACACACATATGCATGCAACATTCTTAAAATATGTGCAGAGAGCTTTTGTTTGATTCCACTTGCTTTTCTCTTTCTTTCTTCTTTCTTTCTTCTTTCTTTCTTTCTTTCTTTCTTTCTTTCTTTCTTTCTTTCTCTTTCTTTCTTTCTTTCTTTCTTTCTCTCTTTCTCTCTCTCTTTCTCTCTTTCTTTCTCTTTCTTTCTTTCTTTCTTTCTTTCTTTCTTTCTTTCTTTCTTTCTTTCTTTCTTTCTTTCTTTCTTTCTTTCTTCTTTCTTCTAACAATGCAGAGGGAGAGAAATGAAAGTAAATATGACTTCCATTTCATTTTAGGCTTGCTTTCTAATAGAGGAAGCATTGTTTCGATGCCCAAGCCTCCTGCTTTTACCCAGAGTTAAATGTTGTAGAAATGTTGTTTCAAGTCTTATTCGGAATGACTTAAATATTTTTGCAGGGTGTCACCTTCCAAACCATCATTAATGTTTTCAGTTTCCATAGCAAGTTGTATTGCTATAGTAACTCTTAAAGGGGTAGTCTTTCCCCACCCAGCCCACCTCTCCAAAAAACATTAAGCTGAAGAGAAAAATAAAGCCTGGTATTTACACTAAAAATTCCTGACATACTGATTAGTATTTAGTAAGTTTCAAAAAGTATCCACAAGAAGCAGAATGCTTTTAATCTATGAAATCAGTTTTATATACTATTGTATGATAAGATCTAACCATTTTAAGAGAAACTCCTTTTTGTTATTGGAAAATTGGGACTCATGACAGAATAAAATTTTTTTCAAGGATTCTACAGCTACCAGAAGAGTTAAGAAGCCTCGTCAATATCCTATACCTTCCTGTAGACTTAATGGAAGAAAAAAATCAATTCCATTAAATTACTTCCTAGAAGGTTTAATTGGAATATCTGACTTCATTGTTATATCATCTAGTAGCATTTCACTAATCTTTATGTTATAAATGAAAGGAGAGTAAATATTTGATTACATTTTTAAAATACTTTATTTATATATGTTGTTATAATAATAATGATAAAAGGCATATTCAGCCCTGGCAGTGTATCTCAGTTGGTTAGAGCATTATCCCAATACACCAAGGTTGCGGGTTTGATGCCCAGTCAAGGCACATGCAAGAATCAACCAATGAATGCATAAATAAAGTGAAACAACAAATTAATATTTCTCTCTATCTCTCTAAAATAGATAAAAATAAAGGCATATTCAGAAAATTTATTTACATATTCGTATTATTTAGTTGCTAGGAGACAACTATGAATCACCTAATAATATTATTATTAAATGGGTCATGATCCACTTTCAATTTCGCAATGCCAGTTGCTTTAGGGCAAGTGTTTATTCAGACTCTGTAGACACATTGTAAACTCAGTGCAAATAACCACACTTTCCTCTGCCTGGTCTTTCAGTTGTTGTGTAAAGAATCTTAATAAACAAGAACTTGGCTAAGCATGGCTTGCCTCCCCTAAAAGATAAGATGATCACTAACTCAGAGCCTTGTCAAATGACTTGCAAATTTAAAATTAGTTATGATTTATAAAAATCTATTGAAAGCAAAGACTTGATATCAAAAGGTTAATTCACCTTTTTCCCTAAAGAAATGCACCATGATAGCTTTCAACAAAGAAATATCATGTGTAACATTCTGTCATGATTGATTTTACCTCTTTTGTCATGATATGCAAGATAGGTATTTTTCAAATTGAAGCATGCCAGTATTAGCCACCAGGTCACCTGCACTACAGTGTGTCCTCCATTGGACTGGAAAAAGTATCTCTTCTATGAAGGAATCTCAAACTTCAGCCTTTCCTATTATGAATAAAGTATTCTATGATTTGTGTCCTCATTAGCATTTGTGTTCTTTACATATTTCTATTCTAAGAAGGTCTATTCAGAAAAAATAACAAGTATCTCTACTTACTTTTTAAGTTAACGTAACACTTTTATTGCTTTAAAAAAAATGTCCTTGAGTTTCTTTTTGTCCAGACTCACATGGTAGTTCAGCTTAGAGACTATTCAGTAACAGTGAATAGTGAAAATTCTTCCAAAAAGATGATTTCAGCCCCAAATGTTTCCCAATCCAAAGAATACGTTTTCCACCTGATTCATGTCAGGTTTTCCTTTCTTGTGTGAATAACACTTCCTTGCAACCCTATCTCTATTCCCTCACATTGCTTTCCTTGCTTGGGTTGAAGGTCACTTCTCTTCCTATAAGCTTTGCTCAGGACTGTCATAACCGGGTGAGTATTCCTCAGCTAAGAAGAACCAGATGGCCATGAAGAGACCTTAATGTTCCCCTACATGTCCTCTGGGCAGTCCTTCACAGGGACCGAATGTGCTGATTTACCACTACTCTGAGACTTACTCCAATCCAAATACAAAGGACAGTTGTCCTGTCTTGATGACAGGTATAACCCAGAAGGATCCTAGCTTTAGGTAGCTGAAATCAACTTGTTTGGAGACAAAATTGTTTGTAGAAAGCCCTGAGTTGTACCATGCATTGTATGTAGTACCAAGATAACTGTTGATCCAATTGAAATACTTAGGCAAAATAATACTATTTTGCAAAATAGGACATTTTTAAAACAATAAAAGTATTATGTTAACTTATAAATAAGTAAAGATACTAGTTATTTATCTGAATAGATAAATAACACTATGATTATGATGCTCAGAGATACTTGGAGATTTACAAGAGTATGCCTCTATCAAAACGTAATAAAATATAGCTAAATTCACAGCAGCTATAATAATGGAGACATTATGGATAATTTTAAAACTCTGATATCTCTATCCTTCTTCCTTCTTTTCCATCAAATGATTAGAGGATTTTCAGAGTAGTGGAGAGGTCACTGGGCAGGGTAATAAAAGTTAGAAGAACTGGTGTGAATCTTGGCACCTTCACCAGCAGTCTACATGCCCTTGGAGGAGTTCCCTGACTACTCTGAGACCCAACTTTATCATCTTTAAAATAGAGACAGTTATACTGGCCTAACTTTCAAGAGGGTCAAATGAGAATACATTTGAAAAATCTATTAAACGAGCATGCAAAAAATGCATAATCAGCATCCTCTTCCTAAGGTCAAACTAATTTCCAAGTCCTACCCCATTCCTTGTCTGCCCTCTGGCAAAGATGCCACCAACACCTGAGCAACAGAAAAAATAAGGAAGAAAAGTGAAGCCCCTGTCTCCACCCCCAAAATCTCTGCAGTGCCTTCACAATGCTGAATTGCCTTTTGTTGCAATATCCTGGCTACCGAAGACGCCCCTGGAAGAAAATCTACTAGAAGCTTTGTAGATTAATGTATTTACTTGATGAAGCCAAGACAAAGAAAAACAAACTCTGGAACAGCTCATCAGACAAACACATGACAGCAATACAGGCCTCTTTCTGGAGCTCAGAAGCCAAACAGACTTTGTACCTATTTGTTCTCCTCACCCCTGTGGTGTGAAGCAGATAGGAAAGACCTAGGTCATTTTGCAAATAGTCTGACTCTGGCCTGAAATCAGTAACCCAGAGAAAAAGCACTTGGGAGCCTAGGGGCCTGGGAGAGGGGCCAGGCCTGGGCCTTCTGATAAGGCCTAATGTCCAGTAGAGAGTTGCTTATGTGACTCAATCCTTGATCCCAGGAGGCACTCCTCCAGCACAGACAGTTGTCTGGAGGGGGGGATTAGGGAAACAAAGCCACTCTCTCAGTCACCAGATATTTTGATATCCGGAGTCTAAATTCTGAGTTTCTAAATACTAAAAGGATATTGGTTTTCCCATGAAATACCTCCATGTGGTATAAATCACGGAAATCCTAGAGAGGGAAGCTTTATCTACAGCACCCAACTGGTAACCCAACAGGAACTAGTACTTGGAGAATGATGAATAAATGAATGAGTTAATGAATGAAGGAAGGATGAAAGGAACAAATTCCATGGACCACCGAATGGTAGCAGTGATCCTTAATTTTTTTTATTATGCAAATTGTCAAATAGAAATAAAAATAGAATTGTACATTGAACTTCCATATAACCATCACTATGCTTCAACAATCTTGTTTTATCAATTTCCCTTCAATTTGAGGGATTAAGTAGGTTTTTTTGAAAGAAAATTCAAGATTGCATTTAATTTTATCCATAAATAATTCATTTTATATCTTTAATACATAAAAACAATCCATGTATACACTGGACAAATCAACAGTAATTGCTTAATATCTTCTAAAATCCTTCTCTCTCTGTCTCAAAAATATCTTTTAACACTTTTTTTAGAATCAGAATTCAAACAAGACTCACAAAACTGCATATTTGTTTTGTCTTTTAAGTCTCCATAAACCTATGGCAGTCTTTCCCACCCCACCCCACTTCATTTTGTTAACACCAGTGACTTGTTGAACAAAACAGGCCATGTGTCCTGTAGAATGTGCACATTCTGGATTCGGCTGACATGCCTAGTGAAGTCACTTCATTTGGTCCTCTATCTGTCTATTTCCCCTAAACTGGTAAATATATCTGGAGGCTTGATTAGATTCAATTTACTTCAAATTTGTTTTAATGGTTCTGTATTGGTATAGTAACTAATTATGCACAACTATTTTCTGGAATGCGGGACAAGAGGGACAGTAGAAGATGTTGGACAAGTATTCCCCTTACTAAAGAAGGAATGTCACCCATGCAAGGATAAACATTTCCAGTTTGGAAGAGTAGGTGAGAAGGAAAAGCTAAATCATGTTTGGAGACCACAATGATTTGCTCATAGTTACAGCCAATTAAACATATTGCTAAAGGGAATCTTAGAAAGTACTAGACTTTGTCAGTTAGAGATAGATGCTTTGGAGAACATGTAAATCAGAGAGGAGGGAGGAGGTATTAGGGCAGCAGTTTGAAATCAAACAGTGTTCTGACTGGGTAGCTCAGTTGATTAGAGCATTGTCCCAATACTCCAAGATTTGGGGTTTAATCCCCAGTCAGGGCACATACAAGAATCAACCAATGAATTCATAAACAAGTGGAAAACTAAGTCGACTTCTCTCTCTCTCAAATCAATAAATAAAACATTTAGAAGAAAATAAATTGGATGGTTTTGTTAGCTTTCTAGCTGTCACAAATTACCAAAATCTAGGTGGTTTAAAACAAGAGTTTAGAAATTTGAAACCAATAAGGTGTCAAGGCCTTTCGCCATCTGCAGACTCTAGGGAAGCATCTGTTTCACATCTCCCTCCTCACTTCGGTTAACAGCCTCAATCCTGGGTGTACTTGGCTTGCATCATTCCAACCTCTGCCTCTATACCCTCTTCCTCTTTACCTTCTTCCATGTGTATCTGCATCCAAATTTCCCTTTTCTTATAAGGACACCAGTTGTTGGAGTTAAGGCCCTCCTAAACCCAATATGACCTCATCTTACCTTGATTACATCTGCAAAACCCCTATTTCTAAATTAAGTTCCAGGTAGACATGAATTTTTGGAGGACACTCTTCAACCCGGTAAAATGGTGAAAAATACTCTCCGTAAGATGACATTTGAGCAATAGCTAAAGTAGTTAGGGAGCTAAGTAGTCATGAATCTGGAAAAAGACAGTCCAGGCAAAGAGGAGTGAGTGTGAAGGTCCCAGATGCGAATGGGCCTGGTGTGTGAAAGGAGGGAGGGGATGGTCAGCAGGAGCAGCAGTTACAAAGGCAATGGCGGTGGAGGGCAGGTCAGTACAGCCTCGGAGACTCTTTTTAAGAACTTTGGCTTTGACTCTGAGGGAGATGGAGTTGCTGAGTGGTTATGAAAAACACGTGATATTATTGTACTTTTTCATGGAATCACTGGTTGCTATGTTGACAACAGACAGTGGGAGGAATACGAGCAAAGGTAGTTCGAGGTTATTTCAATAATCCTTGTAAGAAATGATGATGGCTTGGCCCACACTAGTAGCAGCAGAGGTCATTAGAAACTATCAATAATAAGAATAATACATAAAAACATTCTAAATTATTTCCATCAATACTGTTTTCTTATCAAGTGTTTTATCGCCTGTGAGTATTCATGCCCAGACAATGGAGGCAAGAATCAAATGTTGAAGAATTCTTTTTAGAAGAAAATCTTAAAATGAGAGGAGCCAGAGCATTTCCTTTTTCCCACAATTAACAAGCGTAGCTACCATAGAGCCTGCTGTTTGCCAGGAATTCGTTATTTTACATCCATGATTATATTATTCAGTCCTCAAAATAAACCTGCACCACAACATTGTGTTTTCCGTTTTATACATAAGAATGAAGGTTCAGTGAGGTTAAGCATTTTATCTAGTTATATGGATAGTTAATGACAAAGCCAGGATTATTCTGATTTATATATATTCTTCATCTTACTCTCGTGTGATCTTCATTGTACTGCAGTGTGGGTTAGGAAAACAAAAGTCACCATCCTATCTAATAAAAGAGAAACATGGTAATTAGCCGTACCTCCGCTACCCTTCCCATTGGCTAATCAGGGAGATATGCAAATTAACTTCCAACCAAAATGGCGGCCGGCAGCCAGGCAGCTGACGCGAACAGGGAGGCTTGCTTGCTTCAGTGACGGAGGAAGCCAAGCTTCCCCGCCTGCCTTGCCGGCCTTGAGCTGCAACTCTAAGAAACATTGTAAGAAATATAGAAGCTAAACCAAACCCCAGAAACCTGCTTTAGTCATCCAGGCTTCAGCCAGTAGGACTGCAACATTGTTTCAAATACAGAAGATAAAGAAAGGCCAGAAACCTGCTTTCAGCAGCCGAGGCCTCAGAGCTGGAGCCGAGCCTTAGAGCTAAAGCTGGCCCAGAATGAAAAGAAAAAAGAAAAAAAGGAGTGGTTGGGAGTTTCAGTCACCTGCCAGCCTGAAAACAGCCATCATCCTCTCATCCAGGCTGGCCAGGCACCCCAGTGGGAACCCCCGCCCTGATCCAGGACACCCTTCAGGGCAAACCAGCCGGCCCCCACCTGTGCACCAGGCCTCTATCCTATATAGTAAAAAGGTAATATGCCTCCCGGAACCGGGATCAGCAGAGCAGCGAGGCCTCCGGGCACCGGGATCAGCGTGACAGGGGGCAGTGCCCAAACCCCCTGATCGCCCTGCGGCTCTGTGTGTGACAGGGGGCAGGGCCACAACCTCCATATCCGCCCTGCTCTGTTCGTGACAGGGGAAGGTGCCCCAACCCCCTGATCAGCCCTGCTCTGTGGCTGATAGGGGGGAGCTCCCCAACCCCCTGATCGCCATGCAGCTCTGTGTGTGACAGGGTGCGGCGCCCCAACCCCCCCCACCCCCCACAGGCCCTGCTCTGTGTGTGATGGGGTAGAGCCATAACCTCCCCATCGGCCCTGCCCTGAGTGTGACAGTGGCAGCGCCCCAACCCCCTGATACGCCCTGCTCTGTGTGTGACAGGATACGGAGCCTCAACCCCCCTGATGGGCCCTGCTCTGTGAGTGACGGGGGGAGCTCCTTAACCCCCTGATTGGCCCTGCTCTGTGCATGACAGGGGGGAGCTCCTCAACCCCCTGATTGGCCCTGCTCTGTGCGTGACAGGGGGTGGCGCCACAACTTCCCTATTGACCCTGCCTTGAGTGTGACAGGGAGAGGTGCCCCAACCCCCCAATCGGCCATACCCTGAGCGTGACTAGGGGTGGCATCGCAACCTCCCGATCTGCCCTGCTCTGTGCATGACAGGGGGCAGCGCCCCAACTCCCCAATTGGCCCTGCTCTGAGCCCGACCAGGGGCTGAACCTAGGGATTGGGCCTGCCCTCTGCCACCTGGGAGCAGGCCTAAGCCAGCAGGTCATTATCTCCTGAGGGGTCCCAGACTGCGAGAGGGCACAGGCCAGGCTGAGGGACTCCCTCTCCCACCCTAGTGCACAAATTTTTGTGCACCGGGCCTCTAGTTGTATTATGAAAACAAAAGTATCTATTTATTGTGGTCCAGATCATATATATATATATGTAAACGAGTACTTTAATTTTTGACCATTCCTTTTCCCTGGAAATGGTCAAGATCTTTACACACCATGTTCCAGAGAGATTTTATTTAATACTAGAGGCCCAGTGCATGAAAATTCATGCACTGGGGGGTGTCCTTCAGCCCAGCCTGCACCTTCTTGCATTCCGGGACTCCTCAGGGCATGTCCACCTGCTGACTTAGGCCTGCTCCCTGGGGGATTGGGCCTAAGCTAGCAGTCAGACATTTCTCTGGCAGCCTGGGAGCCCTTGGGAGATGTCCAATTGATGGCTTAGGCCCGCAGGGAGTGGGCCTAAGCCCCTGTTGGATATCCTTACCGCCATGGGGGAGGCAGGAGAGGCTCTTGCCACCGCTGCTGCACTCACAGCCGTCAGCCTGGCTTTGGCTGACCAGAGCTCCCCCTGTGGGAGTGCATTGACCACCAGGGCGCAGCTACTGCATCGAGTGTCTGCCCCCTGGTGGTCAGTGCATGTCATAGCAACTGGTCGTTCCTGGTTGTTCTGCCATTAGGGTCAATTTGCATATTACCCTTTTATTATATAGGATTCTTCACTTATAGGTAACTTATTAATTGACTTGACTGATTATTACTGACCAAGAATATTGTGAAAAGAGAGCCTTCAGTAGTTAACATATCAGGAAAGAAAGAGGCTAGAACATATCTTATAACTAAGGCGAGAGCCGGTGCCAGTGGTCCTAAGAGCTAATCATGCAAATTCCTCCCTTCTCACACTCAGTGACCTCACAGGACACTTGGAAAAAAGTCATGGTGGGAGTAGCTACCCCATGCAAATCAGCAAATACTACAAATCAGAGTTTTTTCTATTCAAAGAGTTTTTTCTATTCAATAGTATGAGTGATAGCATACTATTGCCTATAACTCAAACTCACTCGCAATAAAAATATAATGGTGTGTGTGTGTGTGAGAGAGAGAGAGAGAGAGAGATGGAGAGAGAAAAAGAAGAGACAGAGAGTATTATCAAATCACTAGGTATAGTTAATGTCTAACAGTTTAAAAATTGCCTCAATATAAACCAAAATAACAGAAAGTATCCTCATGTGGATAAACACATTCAAAGCTGATGATTACACATTTTCTGGTTGGCCTCAGCAAATGACTATAGGGCTTAAGCATGTTCAGCAGCAACTGCAGAGGTCTGGACTCCTTGCCCCTCTGCCCAAAGCCACACCCAGCCCTGCCCGTGCAGGTGGTATTTCTTCAGTAGATGCACTGGGTGAGCTGGGTCTTCCACAGATGAGTGAAGCCACAGCCATGGGCAGAGGTCCGCTGACTGGGTTCTGGGAGCTTTGGCTCTGCTCCCAACAGCAGCCAGTGATAAGGTTTCCTTCCCTGGCCTGGCCTGGGGGAATGCTCTGTCCCCGAGGAGGGAGATTGAGGGGAGAATCAGTCTGAACATTAATCCAAAATAAGTGTGATGTCCTCTCCATGGGAAAAAGAAAGTCCAAGAAGCTCCACTGAGAGGGACTGATTCCACCAGAAAGCCAGGTAGAGGTTATATGAGGGTTACTGGTTATTTTGGATCACTCCTGCAACTTGTATCTTCCACCAATATTTCTTCTCCGAAGCAGCTGTTTATGTCTCAAACTAACACACACACACACACACACACACACACACAGTGCCACCTCCACATCTACCTAATCTCTCTTAAAACCTTTCTCAGAGAAATGCTCCTTGTTGTTTCATCTTCCCTTCTCCCTCTCACCGATCATTGTCCAGGCAGGGCCAGACCCAGGTTTAAGGTCAGGACAGGACTTTCTCCTTCATGTTAAAGTCTAGACAGAAGATACCACCTAGAAGGGTGCTGAGGTCATGATCAAAGCCAAAAAATGAATCCAAATGAGGCCATTGATCCAGGGAGGAGAGGACAGGAGCCAAGGTGCAGAGCCCCATGGGTCGGAGGAGGACTGTGATCAGTGTGCACTACAAAGTCGTGCTGGGGAGTCAATCTCACAACCTGGTTGCTTCTTCATAAAATTATAATGAGAGTCAGTGTGGGGCAGGGGCTAAGTCACAGACCCTGGAACCAGACTTCGTAGGCTTGAGCCTGGCTCTGCCCCTTACTAGCTCTAAGACCTTAATCAGTTTCCTCAATTTCTTTGTCTGTAAAATGGTGAAGTAATAGGTTTCAACTCACAGGATTGCTATGAGGATAACATAAATTAATAGGTAAAGTGCTTAGAAGAGCACTATGTAAAAAGACATAAAAGTATAACAATAGGCACCCCTGTACCGGCATGAAACCTTAGGAAAAGTGACCCCCAAGACCGGAGCGCCTTTTCGATTACCCCTCTTGCTTCTCTCAAAGGAGAGCCCCATCTTGAATGTGTTATTGTCATCCCCGTGCATCTTTATATCCATTCAGATGAATAGTTGTATCGCCAAGTAATGAGAAAATGTTGCTTTTCAGATTTGAACCATATGTAAATGGCATCTTGCTTCGTGTAGTCATCTGACATGTGTTCTGCCTTCTCAGCTCATCCCCGTTGGTGCACGCAGTTCTGGGTCATTCCTCCATGTCACTGCTGTGATTGTTAGCGTATTCCCAAGGGACGCGTGCACCACAATTGATTTGTCTGCTCTCTGTTAACGGCCACGTGCCTTGCTTCTACTCTCTGCTATTCTAAGCATTCTCGGGCATATTTCTTGGCAGATGGGTCTGTTTTATATGCTGTTTTAGAAGTGAAGCTTTTGGGGTCTCGGGTACATGTATTTTCAAATTTACTCTAAAAATGATTACTTTAAGATAGACAAATTCATATTATCACCAGAACTCCACTATGTGCTTAAGGACTACTGCAAGTCCTTTAGACAGGTTAGCGGGTGAGCTCAGAACAGCACTATGAAGGAAGTTCTATTATTTCTCTCACTTTATAGAGGAGAAGTTCAGCAGTTTTCCTCAGATTACACGACTGGTAAGCAATGGAGCTGGGATTTACACCTAGACACACTGGTTCCAGAGTGATGCTAAATACAGAAGAGAATATAATAAAAAGCTGAGATATTCTGACCAAAAAGTATCAGAAGGCAGTTAAAAAGTTTTCACTGGATGTGGGACTTCATATAATCCAGTATGACCTTACCCTGACTGATTACCTCATTACCTTATTTCCAAATATGGCCCATTCTTAAGTTCCAGGCAGACATGGATCTTGGGGAGACACTGTTCAACCAGGTAGAGGAAACCTCTCTTACCATCTTTGGCCAGACAAGTGTCTAATCTTTTTTTTTTTTTGGTAACTTGATTTTTAAACTGTTTATTTTTAAATAATTTTAGAGAAAAGATATACAAGTAGCACAATAATTCACATATCCTTTTCACCCAGCGTCCCCTAATGTTAACAGTCTTAGAACCAAAGTACAGTGATCAAAACTAGGTCATAACATTAAGACAAAACTATTAATTAAACTACAGACCTTATTCAAATTTGACCAGTTTCTCCTCTAACGTCCCTTGTCCGTTCCAGGATTCAATTCAGAATCCCACATGGCATTTCATCTCTGATTTCCTGGGTTTTCTATCTGTGACCATCCTTCCGTCTTTTATGACTTCTGAAGAGCACTCGCAGGCCTGATGTGGGATGTCGATTAATTGGGATTTCTTTAATGTTTTCTCATGACGGGGTTGAGGTTATGCAATTTTTGGCCCAAATACCACAGACACGATGGCACGCCCTTCTCAGTGTATCCTGTCAGAGGGTACGTGACGCTGGTGTGGCATTTGCTGGGGGAGAGGAGTCTAATCTACCTTCCATAGGACAAGCTTTCAGATATTTGGGGAGCTCTCCACTGTCCATGGATCTCCCCTCCCTAACCAACCTCACATGCCCAAAGGTGTCTCTAGCCCAGGCTACACCTGTCCAAGTCAGGCAGGCCCCACAGGCAGAACCCCCTGTAGTTCTCAGTCCCCAGCAAAGTCCCCTCACTGCCCCAGTGGCCCTGCTCTGGACACCCTTCCATTTGTAGGTGTCTTTTCCATGAAGGGGTCTCCACAACAGATGTGCTTTTCCAGATGTGCAAAGGCCACTACAGAATACAGGGAACCCTAAAAGTTGTCACTAACTGCTTTAGTTATGGCTGGGCCACGACTGCATGAGTCATGGGTTCTAAGTCATCCCAGGAGAGAGGAGTAATAGCTCTTGCTCTGTCCTTATCTCTGTAAACAAAAGTAAACCAAGATTTCTGCCTTTATATTTCTTAACCTTTAGAAAAAGGGCTGCTTGCCCTAATCTGCTTGATAATAATGTTGTGAGGACAAATATCAGGTTGGAACAGAAGACTCAGATAAAATCCTCAGATAAACACTGATAAGAGCCTGGCTGGTGTTGCTCAGTGGTTGAGCATCAACCTATGAACCAGGAGGTCATGGTTTGATTCTTGGTTGGGCATATTAGTACACCTGGGTTGCAGGCTCGATCCTCAGCGTGGGGTATGCAGGAGGTAGGCAATCAATGATTCTCTCATCATTGATGTTTCCATCTCTCTCTCCCTTTCTCTCTGAAATCAATAAAAAAATATATTTAAAAAAAACTGATACGAACAATTTAGTTATACACACATATTGCAGTGGAATTTAGCCTTGTTTTATGCCATGAGGTCCTTTGAAAATCCAATGAAATCTGTGGTGCAACTTCTCAGAAAATGGATATGAGCATGAGTTTCAAAATAGTTGGGAAGTTAAGTTACCCTGGACTCCAGACATGGTTTGTCACCATTCTCTGATTAAGAAACAATTTTGAACCTGAGCATTAAATGAGTTCAGCATATAGTATCCCTTCTTCATTCACAAGTGGCTGTTCCAGTTTAGAACTGAACCTATTAAGCCAGCCTGGAATCCCAGCACAGCACATGGCCATAGTTAGAGAGTGGAGTTTTGGGGGGGTTGAATTTAGTGTCTTTGGGTGGTGAGACACCTTTCTCAGAAATAGCAACAGATTTTCAAAGTAAAAGAGATTGGTCTTTAGTGCCCATTTTTTTCATTTTCTGCCTACCCACTTCCCACTCTTTGAGCCAAAGGGAGAGGGAAAGGCTAGTGTCTAAGGCCGATGGCACCTGCCTCCTCCCTCTAACCTTGTGGTTCTCCCTGCCTCACAGTTCTCATTGCTGCTCAGAGAACAACATGAGTATCCTCTGGACTGCAGGGGAAACACACTGTCTCTCAGAGCGTGGGCCCCAAGACTTTAGCAACTGACTCCGCCGGAAGTGTTAGTGAAAAGCACTGATTCCAGGGCACTTCAACCACCCCACCACCACCACCACCCACCACCACCCACCTACCTTCACACCTTCCAGTCCAGGTCTCTGGGGCTGGGCCCAGGAATTTGCCCTTGTAGCAAGTTCCCAGGAAGTCTATTGTGGACATTAAAGTTTAAGGACTATTACTCTAGAGACCAAGGTAGAACTTGAGAACACTGATGAATACCCACTTTTGAAAGACCTTGCGGGAAGCATGTCAATGACAGCTGTTTTATGGGATTTCTTTGACAACTCTTTCTTTAGCTTAAGATCCTTTGGTGCATTTAAAAAACTGTGCGAACCTGTGCATATGTCATTCCACTTAGATGTATAAATGCGATCTACATATGCAACCAGGCTATTTTAATTTCTTTTCCCTTTTTGCACAGTGCTTAACCCCTTTCTCTCCCCTGTCTGCTCTGATCTTCCTCGGGACCCGTAATCTGTATTGCAATCCAGTCTCCTTGTTATCATGAATACACACATACACACACACAAACACAAGTACTCAAACCTGCATGGAGAGGCGTTGCTTTCCGTATCACTAAAATGGAGGCATAGTTTACATTTTTTCTGTATCTTGCCTTTCTCACTCAACAATATCTAATAAAAAGCCTTTCACATTACAAGGTTAAACTCCAATTTATTCTTTTAAATGATTGCATATCATTTCACAGTACCGACGAATCATAACTTATCCAATCATCCTGCTATTGGCAAACATCATTGCTCCCCAGGTCTCTGAGGCTCATCACAGTGCAGCATTCTTGGTATTTTATGTGTATGTTTACTTCTAAGGGATAGATTTTTATATGTAAGATGGAGAACTACATGTATTTGCTAAAATAATATTAATATTTTTTAGATTACAGTATATGTATATTTATTTTTTAAAAAAGTTTTCAACTTGCTTTTCAAATAAGATAATACTTTAATCAGTAATTCATCTGAGTATTCTTTTTTAACTTTCGACTTCTTGTTATAGAAATGTATGTTGGTAACCAAAAAAAGTATTGAGTTATATAAATGTAGCAGATCAAATTTTTCAATATTCTTCACTTTACAACATTCCAATTCTTTGAATACCATTTGAGTTTTGCTGATATTTCATAGCACAAGCAAATAGCAAGTATTGAGTTCTGAGCGCAGTACAGGTGTAACCACAACAAACAAAAGCAGCCTACCAAACAAAAGCAGGCTGCCTTCAAGGAGGCTTCCTCCAAATATTTGTTTAGATTTTAGAAAGAGAGATAGACAGATGGAGAGATAGGTGTGGAAAAGCCTCCATACTGGCCCTGCCTTGCCAACGGCCGAATCTGGTAGGGCCAGTTTCTCTGCAGCTATAAATATGCAGGACCGGCAAGGTCAAAGCACATTTTCTGAGAACAATGGTTATTCTCTTCATTTTCTTATGACACTGAGAAGGGGTGGGGGAGGTGACCTTGCTAGACCCACAGGCTCCAACCAGTCCCTGTTTGATTTGAACATGTGAACGTGCCCAGCGGGGCCACCAGGTGCACACGTGTCCTGTGGCCAAGTCCAAAGTGCCATTTAGCCCAGGGAAAATGCCAGGATTAAAAAATGGGTGTTAAAGGGAGACAGGAGCAGGAGGAAAGGGGGCAGAAGGCGGTCTGGAGAAGGGGGGGAGAAAGCATTAGGTCTGGGAGCCTCAGGGAAGAGAACCGGCTTCATTATGGAAGAAAAGACACACACATAGGATAGCTCACACAGGCAGAGTTGCTGTGGAAGCACATTCCAGGAAAATCTTAAGAGATTACTTTAATAATAAACCATGCATTCTTCAGCAAGCCATCACGGGATTAACTACCCCTTTCCTGCTGGGAATGCAGTCATCAGTTTTATTTTTTTTCCTTCTCCCTCACAGGCAGGTTTTGTGCACGGGGGAGCCATGCAAGAACCAGGGTTTTAAACCTCGCATTGAATTTTCCTCCCCTAGATTTCCTACACATTCACTTCAGGGCGCTAAGAAAAGACCATGGTGCAGGCAGGGTTAACGTCTGGGTGGGCTTGGCTGTGAGTCTCCAGCTGCAAGGATGTTCATTTGAGACGCACAGAAAGGCAAGGATGAATGGAACAGAAAACTGTGTCCCTCCCACCAGGGATAAGAAGGGTTAAATTGATTTTCTCCCCCGCCCCCCCCCCCCATATGAGCAGGACACTGAAGTACTGCCAGAAGCAATATCAGCGCCTTAGAGAATAAAAATACACTTCACATAGAGCTCTCCACTGTCAACTCTTCAGGTTTCTGCGTGAAATGACAGAGCTGTCCATTTGGAAGCTGTATGTGTGAGCCCGCTGCTCAAAAATGAGCTGTTGCATCCAAGTCTTTCCTTCAAACTACAGCTCCTTGCAGATGAAATCATTTTCTGCTGCTGGCTTCTCAGACAAATCCTTTCCACTCGGTGGGGTAGAGCAAACATAAGTTAACATTTCTCGGTAAGAGTTTTATGATTCAAAAAAAATAGGTTGGGATGGTCACTTCAGAGCTGAGAAAGCAGGACAGATTGAGGGTTCAGAGAGACCTGGCTTTGTTTTTTGTTTTGAATGGTCAAAGCCTTGATTTGCCTGAAATCGGCTGTCATTTCTTCAGCTCCTCAAGTGAAGGCATCCCTCTGGAAACTGAAGTGCTATGTCCTAGGACAGCGGTTCTCAACCTGTGGGTCGAGACCCCTTTGGGGGGGTCGAACGACCCTTTCACAGGGGTCGCCTAAGACCATCGGAAAACACATATATAATTACATATTGTTTTGTGATTCATCACTATGCTTTAATTATGTTCAATTTGTAACAATGAAATTACATCCTGCATATCAGATATTTACATGACGATTCATAACAGTAGCAAAATTACAGTTATGAAGTAGCTACGAAAATAATTTTATGGTGGGTCACAACATGAGGAACTGTATTAAAGGGTCGCGGCATTAGGAAGGTTGAGAACCACGGTCCTAGGATGTCCTAGGATCGAAGTTCTCTGCATCCATGTTACAAATACCAGCCCAAGACTAAAGTGTGTATACTCTTGCCATTCACACAGACTGGTTTTTTGTTGTTGTTGTTTTTTGATTGTTTTTTGGAGGGAGGGGGTTTTTTAATAATAGGAAATTACCTCAGAGGAATGTTGGGAACTGTCAGTGAAAGCCTCCTAGGTCCAGCGCCCTAGGTGTGGAGGGCCAGACAGGTGGCAGACATAGCAGAATCCAGGAGGGGCGCTATTCTCCTGTCACCGGGCTGGGCTGCTCTATGCCCCGGGAACCCTGGCTGTTCCGAGTCTGACCTACTTGAGCGCAGGGGCTGCCACTCACAGTGCGCTGCCCCCAAATTACAGAGCGGCTTCGCAGCCGGGGCCAGGCTTGGACCACAAAATACATCCTTGGTGTCCCAGGAGCCCGATTTGAACCCCCAGTTTCCAGAGACAAAATGCAAATGCACTGGTCCTTGCTTACTCCATCAAATCAATAACCCCTTCCCATCCAGCTCACAGTGTGGCCTCTGCACATTGCTTAGTGCACACTCTCTCCGGCCTTAAAAGTGGGGGGAGGGACAGAGACCCGGTTTTCACGAGGATAATTTCACAACTCTGAAAAAGCACCAGAGCTTCCGGGGGAGGTTTTGCAAGTGTCATGATTTTCACGGTGGGGAAGTGAATTCCCAGCTGGCCCAGGCTCACCGAGATGAGCCGTGAGTACCTTCTCCTGCTGGGCACCTCAATAGTTTCTAAGGTTTTATTTCTCCTGTCTCCCATTTTTCATAGAGGTGTGGGAAACGTTATGGAAATTAGTACAGATAAAGGCGTGTTATACGTCCAGCCATGGATGTGCACGCATATAATCAGTTTATATCAGATATATAGCTTGTTTAGACAGGCTATCTAGACAGGAACTCTTCTGTTTATATCGATCTCATCAAGGAGGGCTGTTTTTATATCTGTGTATACAGGGTTCTATTCCATGCACAAATGCAGTGCGGTTTACATATACACACACGCGTTTCCCACCATGTCAGCGCACCCCCATCTGCGTGGCAAAGACCCCGATTCCCTTAAAGGAGGCAAGCGCACGTCCAGCCAGAGAAGCCGCAGGTCTGAGCGGGGAGCTGCCTCTGGCCAGGGCAGTCAGGCGTCAAGGCAGCCCTTTGTCCACAGAGACCCGACGGGTTCCAGGACTCCGGGTGCCACATCACTCCCCGCTCCCAGCCTCGATCCACGGAGGAATTGGTGGGATGGAGGTCGGGTCCCACCCCTTCCCTGCGGAGTTGCCCTTCACTGTCCTCAGTTGCACCCTCCCGGGTCGCCGGCCCCCTCCCAGCCGGCCCAGCCCTCGCTCCCCCCGCCCCGCCCAGCGAGTGGCGGCTGGGACTGCGCCCCGCTCTGCCCGGCGCCGCGCCCGGCTCCCCGCGATCGCCCCCCGCTGGCGGGCCCGGGGCCAGCGCCGTCGGCGCGGCGGCCACTCGAGTTAATAAACAGTTAAGTTTGGAAGACTCAGCAGACACGTTGAGGGGGAGTTACCGAGCCCGGGCAGCAAAAACATCCCGGCGCATTCCTCGGGCGCCCGGGCTGCCAGCATCTGATTACAACCATCTCGCCGGGAGCGGCGCGGCTCCGGGCTATTTAAGCGGCCGCCGGAGCGCGGCGCGGCTGCCGGGAGGGAGGCTCGCGGGCCGGTCATGCTCGCTCCGCGGACGCGCTAGCCAGCCTGTGAGTAGCTCTCCCCCTCCTCCCCCGGGGCTCCATGTTTGCGACCTCCTCCCCTCCTGGGCTTTCCGCTTTGGGGTGCAGACGTGGGGCGGCGGGGCACCTCGGGACCCAGCCGGGGACGGGAAGCGGCTGCGCGGCCTGACATCCCAGGAATGCCTCCCTGGAATGCGCGCACCTTCGGGCCGGCCGGGTGACATTTCCCCGCGCCTGCCTTTTGTGTGTCTGTGCTGGTGTGAGGCTCTGCGGGCAGCCCCGCCGGGCTCGGGTGGCTGCCCCCCACCTCGGTGGCTCAGTTTTGCCCTGTGACAAAGGCTGGGGACGGGTCCGTGCCCGGGGGAGCTTTTACCTGGTGACTGACAACCGGTGGCATTAAAACGTGAACTTTGTCTTCCACCCGCACGAAGCAAGTATGTGCCCAAGAAACTGAACAGACTTGTTTGAAACCCACGAAGCCCAGAGCGGGGAAAGGGTGTTTGCCTGCTTGCTGTGCGCCGGCTGGAAAGATGAAGTAAGAATTCTAGAAAAGGGGGGGCGGAGGGGGTGGGGATGAATGGGTTAAAGTCTTGGAGCCCCAGTCAGCATAGCGGTTTCCTAGCATAGAGCTGACTCTGTTATTTGTTTCTGCCATCCTTTCTTCTTGACTTAATTCTGAGCCTGGAATTCAGGTCCCCAGTCGGTGTCAGCAGGGAGCTGTTGGAGTCAAAGGGAAATTTAACTGGATTAAAAACACTTAAAGAATCTCGATGTTATCCCCACCCCAGCCACCCCCCCCCCCCTCACCTTTTCCTCTTTCTCTGTAGTTTGTGTTTGGAAGGAAGAGAGGCTCTCTGTAAAATGAGCGGAGCAGAAATCAGCTTCCAGACACATGGAAAGACTTAAAAATTATGGAGGGGCGACTTCATGAATAGTAAACGTTGTTATTGCACTATAAAGGGACTTAATGAAAAAATTTCTGGCCCTAATCAGGCCAGGCAGGGGAGTGGGGGAGAAGTAAGAAGACAGAAGTAAGGCGAACAGAAGGAGTGGCTGAGGAAAGAAAGTTTACACAAATGCCTTCAAGACATCTGATAAGGCTCTGGGAATGGCTTTGATGGGCTTTATAACTGACCTCCCTTCGGGCTAGAACTTGGCTCCCCACTCAGGAGCATCGAGTCCCTGTCGGGGAGGGAGGATCTAGCTGGGATGGGAGAGCCTTGCAGCCACCAAATGGCTGGTCTCCGTGCTCTGTGACAGCTCCATGCGTGGTCTCCCACACCAGCGGCCAGACCTTGGTTAGGTGCTCTCCTCTGGGCCTGGTACCCACCCACCCCAGGTTCTATCTCTCCCTCCCCGAAGGCAGACAAGCCTCAATGATGCTGTGGGAAAGTTTATTGTCTTGAGAATTCAGGAGTATTTGGCATTGAGGTCTCCTTAATCTCTGGGGAAGGACCTTTTGGGTGAAGTGCTGGGTACGTGGCAGTAAACAATCCTCACAACACAACACAGTGTGTGCACTGTGGACGGTCTAGAAAGCACAGAGGAGACCGAGTGGTGTTTCCCAATACGTGGTTCTGGGAAAAATGTCTTCTTCTGAATTCTTAATCCATTTTCTCCTAAAGCAGACTGGGTTATTTTTCTGTTGTAGTTGAATAACTTAACTTCTCCCTCTCCTTCCCTCCGCCGTCTCTATCCCTTCTTAGATGACTTCCCCCAGAAACCAGTTCTTCTTGAGCTAGGCTAGGCCCTCCCACATTTCACTGAATGACCAGAACAAGCAGATGGCAGAGAACGTCTTCCAACTCTGAACCGTGACACATGCGTAGTTGCCGTTCTCGTGATCTTAGACACAGTTGATCTTCACCTGAGGCCAGGAGGAGAGAAGGCAGCGCAGCACTGGCTAAAAGCCTTGCCTACTTAGTTGAGGACAATCCAAAGTCTGCATTTCCACTCCAGACTTTTTATAGTTTTAGATTCAACTCAAAGTCCAAATTCTTATGCACGAAGCTCATCCGTTGCCTTGCTCGAAAGGTTTAATGGATTTCAGTCACTTCATTTGGGTTGAAGGGAATTGCTTTTCAAGACACTTGTTGGACTGAAGATGGGACAGGAGCCTCTGGAAGCTGCTGGTCAGCTGGTTGGGGGTGAGATGTATTGGCCTGCTTGGCCGGGCCTCAGTCACCTGGAGATTAAGAGAGCAGGATAGCAAACGCCTTGCTGAGTGGCTCCCGGCCGGTAGGAGGCTTTGTGGAGACATGGGCTCTTGATGGCCCAGCAAGCGTGGTACAGCTGCTCATTTCTAATTCTACCCTCATGTGCCTGTAAGCCTAAGCCCGCTACCACCAATATTTCTCATCTGGAACCGTTTTGAAGGCTTCATGAGTTTCTCTTCCTCAGTGTCTCCTGACTTGAGGATTTAATTAATGCTCTTGCTTTACCTGGTTTGGCTCAGTGGATAGAGTCCCAGGTTCGATTCTGGTTAAGGGCACATGCCTGGGTTGTGGGCTCAGTTCCAAGTAAGGGCCAGGCAGGAGGCAGTCAATCAATGATTCTCATCGTTGATGTTTCTATCTCTCTCTCCCTCTCCCCTCCTCTCTGAAATCAGTAAGAATATATTTTTAAAAATAATTAACACTTTTCTTAAAGACAAAACTAAGATGCCGAACTACTTGAAAAGGCTGCTGCAGACTTAGCTCTCGGGGTGCTAGTTGCCCTCATGGCCCCCAGAACATTCCTCCCCCAGGAAAAAGGCCTGAAAGCAGACTGGTTGGGGAAGTTTCAGTAACTGACCTAACACATCAGGTTTCTACCCTCCAAACAGAACCAGAATGAGAACTAGACTGGCGACATGAAACACCGGAGGGGCAGGATGTGGTCATTTAAAATTCTCCCTGGTGCCGCTGTGCAGATCTGACGTTGAAGCATGCCACTGACTTGGTCAGAGGTAGGCAGGCCCAAATCACATTCAGATGAAATGGCCTCAGGGAAAGGTAACTCATGGGAACAATTCCTGACTTGATTGATTGTGTGAATCAGAAGGGAGACAGGTCATCCAGTCCCCTCCTCTTCAAAAAACATGCTAATTCTGAAGAGGGAAACAAATGATGCTGAGGGTGGGCACAAAAGGCTAGCCCAGGCCAGTTTCTGCCTCCCGCCCAGCACGATTGGGGAGCCTGGGGAGCCGTTGGGAGTGTGGGTTCTGGAATCCCATTGCCTCCCGAGGTCCTGGTTCAAATCCCAGTCACACCACTGCTGCTCACCTGGCCTTGGGTAAATTGCATCAGCTCTCTGTACTTCAGCTTTCTTATCTGGAGGAAATAATTGTACCTACCCCTAGATTTGTTGGGCAGACTTCATCTAACATGCTTAAAATATTTCATTCTGTCTCCCTTAGAAATGTATGTTTTCTTCTGTTTTTGTCCCTTGAACAACTGACTTGTGTTATCTTTGCAAGAACTGAAGACAGAATGGAGAATCTTTGTCATAATTGGACACCGCTTATCTACCTGCAAGATGTTAATCATTCAAGCACTTACTGTGAACAAAGCCAGCATGTTTGCTGTGCTCACGCTAGAACAGACAGGGAGTTACTCGCTGTCCTCTGCGTGGAACCCTGCAGTGGGGTTTGGTCAAGCTGACCTCCTCTGGTCTCCCCCAACTCAGACTCCCTCTGAGAGGGGGCAGCCCTTCCCCCTGAGGTCAGCATTACAGCAAAAGGAAGTGGGAAGGGAGGGACCATCCGTGCTAAACTGAGTGACTAGGCTAGAAATAAAATATCTTCTGAGGCAGGCGGCCCTATACTATCATTGCCCACATAGCTGGGCAGGTTGCCACGGTTATTCCCTTTCCCAAATTCTTCTCATACCTTGGAAGAAAGCCTGACACTCTAGGGTAAGGAAAATCGGAACAAATCGCTTCCTGGTCTAAAAATGGAAGTTATTATTATTTTTTTATTAAGTGAGGTAGAATCTTCTCTCTGCCCACCTCATCCCTTTCCTCTTCTTTTAAACTTGTTTGAACTCTACTACTTAATTGACTAACTCTTAACTGTTTGTTACATCATCAAAATAGCAAAGCATTAAGACTTATGAAACTTAAGGAACATAAAAGCTATTGCCTCAATATAGACGTATCCTGGCAATTTTTCTCTGCTCACATGACGTATAACTCAGGGCAAGTAGCCTTTAACTGCCCTACGCTGGTAAGAATTCTGAGTGAATGGGGAAGACCATTGTGTTCAGCTGCAGGGAAGTTGCCAGGAGGCAGAATGCACGAGGGTTGTCCTGTAGATGTTTTTAAGTAACCACACAGTAAAGGGAGCAGGAAGCATAGGTAAGAGTCCTGGAAAATCTAGGTTTGAAACCCGGTACAACTTGGAAGAAGTTTGGGTGAGGATTTCTCTGGCTAAAAATCTATCCTATTTCTCCCTAGCAATGGGCTGTAAAGTATTACAATGAAATAGACTTAGATCTTTATGTGACAGATGAACTGCTGCCGTAAGTTCTCATTTAACAATCAGATTAATTCAGTCTTCCAGTTTGGACACGTGGCAGGCGTGGCATGTATTTCACAGCTCGAGAGAACTCACGGAAGGCAGTGGCTCTCAGAGTGTGGTCCCCAGACCAGCTACATCAGCATCACTTGGGAACTTGTTAAAAATGCAAATTCTTGGTACCCATCCCAGAACCACTGAACCAAACTCTAGCACTAGGGTCCATCCAGCTGTATTTCAACAAGAGCAACACATGATGATAGAGTAACTTTCACAATTCAGTTGCTTTATAATTCAGTTGTTTTAATAGAAAACATAATGAAGTATCTGAATTCCTACAGTCATAGACATAAGAAAGCAAAGCATTTAAATAGAGCTCAGTTTCACTGAGTCTTGGGAGCAGAAAGATGCAAAAGCACAGACCTTGAGATTTTTTTCCTGCTATCTCAACTATTGCTTTCTTGATCCTAGGAAAATCGATGTACTCCTTAGTTTTATATTATCACCTCCTTTCCAAATCTTTTCCCCATTCCTGGGGTTTTAAAAGAGCATAATTAATCTCCATTTATTAGGAGACTGTCCCAGTTACTTCTTTAAGAAAAGATCCCAGTAAACTAGACCATTACCCTTGAACCAGATGGTTTTCTTTAACCTATAACATTTTTTATTTTGTTATTCATGCCATGCCCAGAGCGCAGATGAAGCCCTCTCCATAATGGTAAATGCATATACTGTACTTGGTTTTTATAGAGTTTTATGGTTTATGAAGTAATGTTCCATTCTCCCATTTGGCTTTCACTTTAAATAACTTAAGATAGAAAAGATATCTCCATTTTTTAACTGTAGTAAGATCAGTAGATATCAGCTTGCCCAAGGTGGTATCATGAAGTGGTAGAGCTGGAATTCAAGCATGAACGTGTATGATTTGAATCTTGGTGTTTACCTGGATATTTACTAAGTCCCTATTATGTGAAGTATGTACTAGGTTGGCAATGGAGGAACTTCCAATGAGTAGAGATGGAGAAAAAAGTCTACATCCTGTGAAGCAAAGAATGTAAAACATAGGCCTGCCACTCCTTGGAAAAGCTTCTCAAGGTCTCTGACCCTTAGTTGCCTCACTCACCTTGCAAAACAGTCCTAGGAATGACTGATGATAATCAGAGACTGATGGTTAGCAGAGATCATACCCTTAGACTGAAAAGTACAAGGACATGATCTAGAAGTAGAGAATTGGAAGTCTGGCTTTGAGAAGGCGTCATAGGTTAGGGGTTAAAAGCTTGGGTTCTGAACCACAAATCATTGTGTTCACAACCCAGCTTAGCCATTTAAGGCAAGAGATATAACATCTGAGTTTCATTTTATCCATTAGTATAATGTGCTGCTGCTTCAGAAATGTACGCTCTAGAACTACAATTCTGGATGTAATAGCTAAGCTGATGTCAACAAATGGTCTTGTTCTTGTTGTTTGTGAGCTTTAGGCAGGGTAAAATCTAGACATGACCACATTCAAGCTGAAAATTAGAAGGCCATCTCTCCTACATACCTTGAAACTATTAAATGTAAGGGTCAAGCAGGACAATGAGGCAATGGTTTATAAATCAGGACAGGCACCCAAGTGTTAGCTCTAAAGGTACCACTTGAATCTCATGTGTGCAGGACAGTTGAGTCCTCCTGAGGTCTAGAGTTAATCCACATCCAAATAACTGGAAAGTGAAGAGTAACTTCACTAAATGTGTCCATATTGGATGTAGCTGCCCCCATTGTTCTAAGCATTTCACCCACCTGGCCTCATTTATTTTTCATATTTATATCAATTGTCCTATTAGGAGACCAAGACCTGTTATAATCCTCTGTAATGTGTAGTACAAATGCTAAAGTGCTTTTTGCTACCATTTAGTGCAGCAGAAATAAGCCAAATGTGTTTGAATCTATTTCTGAAGGCTGGCGTACTCATATGAAGAATGCTGAACCAGCTTGGCTTTGAGACACAATGTTAGTTGAGGCAGGAAATGTATAATTGGCCTCTAGATTAGAGGACCAGAAGTCAGAATGGTACACATAGTAGGTGCTCAAACATCTGTCCTTTAAAAGAAAGTCTCAGCTCTGTATTGGTGGTGGGGGGGAGGGATATTATTTTTTGTTTGTTTTTTTGTGGGGGAAGGTTTTAACCGTTGCCTCTAAAGTTAACATCGTAAATGCAACCCCATTTCTGAAGTAGAAAACAAATTTGTAACTGATAGAACAGGCTCTTTCATCCTTAGCTGGTTGATTATAAGATTTAATATTGATTTCTGCCTGGACCAAGGGGCAACTATAGCTGAGTCTTTTCAGAAACATACATGTACTTGAATTGAAATGGTATTTTATTCAGTGTACAAGCTGTCTTCTGAAGGACATCTTGATGCATAGGTGCTTACTTAACTGCCTGAAAACTCGTTCTTTGGGATTTCTGATTTATGCAGCTGGCCTAAGGTTCTCAGTGACTGAAAGTGGTTGTTATTGACAGTTGGATGGAAACATTTACCTAACACCTGCTGGTGGACACGTGGAGGTCAACAATTACTGCCTATGAGAAATTTTGAGAAAATGACAACTACTCAACTAGCATATGGCTGTATTATAATTAAGTGATACAGAGTAGGGTCCAGAGGAAAAAAATGAATATCAGTGTGATAATGGACTTGGCCTTTACAGGCATGGTGGAGGTCATGCATTCTAAGGAGAAACACATAAGCAAATGTGTGTCTGAATTATTGGAAGTCTGGCTTTGAGGAGATGACATAGGTTAGAGGTTAGAAGCTTGGGCTCTGAGCTACAAATGACTGTGTTCACAGAAATTTTGGCCAAGAGTGGCAGAGAGATAAGGGGTGGTATTGTTTAGGAAGGAGACATGGATTGCACTGAGCCTTGGATGTCAGGCGAGAACTTAGATTTTTATTCACTAAGCAGTAGTTTTCCTTGTTAAACCAGGAAGACAAAATGCTGACTCAGATCAATTCACCTGGCTGTATTGGCAGGATGAGTTTGAGTGGAGATTTCTTAGAAGTTGAAGAAAAACCTGTATTTCATGAGAAGTCAGCAATCAAAGTAGAGAAAAGTTTTGCCTAACTGAATATTAAGGATCAAATGGAAAATATGTTTTTACCCCTATTGTTATAAGTGCACTGCTCTTGACCAGACTGTGTGGGGCTTGGGAAAGTAGGACAGCTGACTCTCTGACCTCAAAACTTCACTGAGTGGGGAAAGACGTGGACATGAATCAGAGGGCAACACTAGGTCATGGCAACTATAGGAAATTGGTAGGGCTGGTGAGAGTCAGAGAAGACTTCCCCAAGACAGCACATCTTGAGTGAACTTTGAATGACAGGTAGAAATTCAAATAGGTAAGGCAGTAAGTATTACAGGTATTACAGGGTAGGAAGGCAACATGAGAGAGCATGGTGTGTGTGTGTGTGTGTGTGTGTGTGTGTGTGTCCCATGGGGAAGAAATTAGCTTCCCCAGGGAAACAGTGGATACATATACTATTATACTGTGCATTCTAATTATGAAGGGCTTTGAATCTCTGGTTGACAGTGAGTCTTGGAGTTGAACATGGTGCCTGCTTAATGAGAGTCAGGAAGGCCAGGACGTCTGATAGGACATCACTGCAATAATTCAGCCATCAATGTAGGTCAGGTACAGCTAGCGTCTCCTACCACTTGATTCTCATTGAACCTTTTGAGAAGAAGGAAAACTTTATCCCACAAAGATTTTTTTCCCCCCACAAATATTTTCTTTACCTCAAGTATATTCTAAATATACTCAAACGTATTTATGCCATGTGTCTAGGACAGGGGTGGGCAACCTTTTTGTGAGTGCGTGCCAAAACCAGCAAAATCTCTGGCTCAAAATTCTTCTGCGTGCCAACCCTAATTTTTTGAGAACATGTCACACCTACTTGATATCTCTCTTTTTTTAAAAAAATATATTTTATTGATTTTTTACAGAGAGGAAGGGAGAGAGATAGAGAGTTAGAAACATCGATGAGAGAGAAACACCAATCAGCTGCCTCCTGCACACTCCCTACTGGGGATGTGCCTGCAACCCAGGTACATGCCCTTGACCGGAATCAAACCCGGGACCCTTGAGTCCACAGGCCGACGCTCTATCCACTGAGCCAAACTGGTCAGGGCCTACTTGGTATCTCTTAAGGTGTACGTATGTGAAGAACCTTAAAGAAAATAAAATTCATTCGAGCAACAAAAACACAGTATATGATGATGAAAAATACATTTATTTTTTAATGTATACATGTACACTGATAGTCCGACAGAAAACTTTATGACTCCGTTTGATATTATCAGTGGGACTTTTGCTGCTGCATCACTGATGACAGAGATTTTACATCAGGTTTATATTTCGTGACCTTCAGAGATATGCACGAGCTACTACTTTCATCCATCAGGCTATTCCTATTACGAGACTTAACAAAATTCATCACTGAGAACAAAGATTCACAAGCGTATGTGGATGAAACCAAAACACTGGTCTGATCTAGGCAGGGAGAGTTAAGGCAGAGGCATAGAAATTGCTCTTCCCCTCTCTCATCAATCCATGTCTATGGTCTTTAAGATAACTTGTTATGTAAAATTATTTATTGATCTAAGTTGCACCTACACTGAATTTATCTGAAAAATAAAAAAGTCGATATTAAGACAAAAATTGTAAATGGAAGATTATAAGAGAGGGTTTCGCGTGCCAGCAAAAGTTACTGGCGTGCCATGTTTGGCACGCTTGCCAGGGGTTGCCCACCCCTGGGCTAGGAAATATAAAAATAACACTGCAATATGAGTTGGCTAATTGTGAGGGACGAGATAGTATCGCTTGTTTGGAAGCAGGAACTTGGGGTGGCGATGAGGCAGGTCAGGGAGGAATGCTAGAATGGAGAAAAAATTGATGAGGAGGAAGGAAAGGTGTGAAAACAAAGGGTAATTATGGAAAATAGAGGGTGGAAGTTTTGCCAGTTTCAGTCAGTGTGAACAGTCTAAGACAGAACCTTAGCTTCGTGCTGGGCTACAGACAGTACTGCTGTGGAGCTTTTAGGTATATCCATATGCAAAATGACTTCTGTAGTTCTATTTTCAGGTAGTATATGGAGACAAAAGGTTCTGTTTTCTATACAAGAACTCTTCAATGGAAACGTTGGATGCAGCCATATCCTGTTTTGGACTTTTTATACCTCCTGCAGCCAACACTGGTTGAGGGCTTACTGATGGGGGTGATAATAAAGTCCTATCTCTCTTAAAGGTCACATTAACCAAGAGTTACCTGACATTACCTTGCTAAATCTTTTGCAACTAGCTAGTGCTCCTTAGATAATCAAAGCCACGACAGGCCATGGGAGGGGGTAGCCAGCACACTTTCATAATATTGCTTCATTTCAATCTGCGATTCAGGAGTTTGGCCTGATCGGAAAGTGACATGATTGCACTCAGAAAATCTGGCAATTCAAAATGCCAAAGGAGCCCTGGCTGGGGAGCTCAGTTGGTTAGAGTGTTGTCCCGATACACAAGGTTCTGGGTTCAATCCCCAGTCAGGGCACAGACATGAATCAACCAATGAATGCATAAATAAGTGTATCAACAAATCAAAATGCCAAAGAACACATTTGGTTCTAGAATATAAAGGTTTGCGTCATCTCTGAATAGCTTGCCCTTCTGCCGTGTGAAAATTGAATGCGAAATGAACATGGTGTTTCTGATGTTTATGAAAACATTGTCAATTCAAAACTTCGGACTTTAAGGTAACTCTGCAGGGAGCATCACAGGTATCTTTCATGACCTGATTGATGTACCATAAGATTCTTCCCTCCAGCACACAGACACTCCTGCAGATTACATTATGGTTATAGGAGACTCCCAAACAGTAAATGTGCATAACCCCCTTGTAAGGAATGCTTCAAGTAAATGTCATAATTTTAAAACTGTCTGTTGAGGAGGCTAATTTAGCCCTTAAGACAACATTTGCATCTTTCTATGGTTGATATTAAGAAAGTAATTTATATAAAATTCCTTGCAGTATGAAGCACTAATTTTGCTCTTATGAATCATTATTAATGGCAGTGAAGTGTTCTACCATAATCAGAAACATTTTCTCTAAAGCACTTAGTTGTAACTATTCCTTGCTTGTTCCCTCTCCCCTGCCTGTACTATAAGCCCCTGAGAGCAAAGACCATGTCCGTTTTTTCACTGTATATCCAGCATAATACAGTGTTTGGCACACAGTAGGTGTTCAATAAACGATAACCAGGTAGCCAGGTGAATGTATGACTCATCATTTGTAACGTTATGTATGCTACTCGTTTGTAACGTTACTTGTACATTTTTATTATAGAGTAAGCAGAATGGGAAACTTGAGCTTGCCTTATCATCTGTTGTATAAGTAAAACAGTTATGAATCCTTTTTTAAAAAACTTTAAGGTTATTTATAATGAGTAATATCCATATGTTCCTCTAGTTTATATCTGCTCAGGGCCTGAGAAAAGCAGACAAGCTGTTACTGAAATTCTCCAGATGGTGTGGTCTTTTCAAGTCCTTGGTTTAACTTCTACCAGTGGAGTATCCATCAGAGCGCAAACATCCATCTGTCCCGATGGTATAATCAGTTGGCTAATAATAATAGTGGTGACTAGTTTTCAACCTGATATTTCATCCAAGGACAACTCCTTATTCTCCTTCTGTTTTTCCTATTTAAGAATATTTGCTAAACTGTTTACTAAAGAGCTAATAAAAATTGAGAAAATAGATGAAACCTTTGGCTCAACACTGGATAATTAAGGCTATCATTTTGACTTAACACAATCTCTGCCCAAGTGAAAGAAACGTGTTTTTTAAATGTTGCATGTGCAGCTGTATTGTAGATAAAGATGTGATGTCCATTAGGCTTTTTAAAATGCTTAAATTAGGTTGACAGCTCATTACTGTCTGCACAGACGCCAGTGGTTCCAAGAACACCAGTCTGGAAACCAGCAGTAGACCATGCCCTGATCAACTTTCAAAATCCTAGCGTAAAATATTTTTTCCAGCCCTGGCTGGGTGGCTCGGTTGATTGGGGAGTCGTCCCATACATCAACAGGTTGTGGGTTCGATTTCTGGTAAGGGCTCCTAGGTTGGGGATTTGATTGATGTTTCTCTCTCTCTCTTCCCCCACCCCTCTCCCTTCCTCACTCTATAATTAATAAAAACATCTCTTTGGGTGAGGATTTAAAAAAAAAAAAGAGAGGTTTTCCAAATCCTAGTTATCACTTAATTCAAAATGTACTGTTCACTTTTTAATATATCAACAGCTTTTCTCAACAACTCTGGATAGGTAAGTACCAATTAACGATGTCTAAGAAGGTAGTGGAAAGCTTACTGTGGGCAGCATTCTGGATGCTCTCAGACATGTTCGCTGCGGAGATCCTCTTAGCCTTTGAATGTAATTTCATGTAATTGAACCTAGAGCATCTTCACGTGTTTATCTTTAGCCCAAGTTAGACTATAGATTTACCTACATTTAAATATTGCTGACAAGTTACATATCTCTGAGGAATTTGATTTTTAAAGTACATAAAGGCACATGTCACTTTAGTGTCACTATTCTAAATGTGTGAGAAGCAGACATCTGTCTCTCACCCTGCTTCCATCCTTCTTAGTCATCATTTCTTGGGTCTGATCTTTCTAGTCTTTCAATAGTTATGTAGGGAAACATCTGTAAAATGGGAAACGCTATATATTCTGTTTCAAGCAAGGAGCTATAATGCCATGACTATTTTCGTCAATAGCTGCCTTTTACAAAAGATGTTCCTTTCGGTGCTCGTATTTCAAAATATCATTTCACTTATATCAAGTTTTTATCAAACTGATCTAATGGAAATTCTGTTTTTAGGATGGAATGGGCCTTGGAATGGCGGTTATGAGATGTAGTGGCCTTTAACTATTTTTAGGACACCTCTAGGACACTGTTTATTTGAAGTTTGAAGGTCACTGAGCATCATAGCTTGGCATGATGAGATAACCTTGACTCTGACATTTGAGATTTTTAGACCTTAACCTTTCCATTAAAAGGCTTTGTTTCCAAAAGAGTAGCCAAGTTTTTAAATGAAAGAAACCAGCAGTGTTGAATCACTCAAAGTGGTAAATTGATGCAACCACCCTCCTACAAAGCCATCTGACTCTTTGATGCCATGGCTCTGTACTGGGATTTGTCACCACCCCGACCTCCACACCACTGCTCAAAACCTCAAAGTCTTTCCAGTACCACTTAGACAAAATACTGTTTTATAAACCACTCTAATCCCGTTTGACCCACCCTTCAACCTTTTCCCCTGGTATTTCCCCTAGCCAAGCTGACATAAATATCCTTTAGGCATTGCTATCAATTACTCCTTCCCAAATGTATTTTCTGGGTAATGCACTTGTCTGAAGAGCTACCTTAATTCTTTCTTTGGCATGTGTTGTTGTAACACAGAGAAGTTAAGAGCTTAGACCTGTGTGGCTTTCACTGGCTGGTGAACTGTTCTTGAGCTTCTACTCCTGTCAAGTAGGGATGATAATACCTTCCCCATTGGGTCAATTGAGAAAGTCTTGGCAGCACACCTGGTCTGTAATGAATATTCAATGCATTTAACTTTTAGAAATGTAGTATTCCTTCAGTGTTCCTAAGAAATCTGTTTAAGCCATCCCCAACCCTGCCCTCCCAACCCACTTTGCTATCTTTTGAGCATGTATCACCTTCTGAATGATTATAACCCATGTATGTGATTCTCCTGCTAAAGTGTAAACCCTCTAAGGAAATAGATCTTTATTTTGTTCTGGATGAGTGCCTGGCACGTAGTAGAGATGTAGGTTTATTACATGAACTAACTTGCTGGCATGCTGACCACTGGCATTCAGGGGCAAATTTTGTTTCCGATCTCTAAATTAATGGCTTTGAGCAAATCGATTACCAAACCCCGATGCTCTGAACAATAACAACAACAAAAAGGCTATAATACTTGAAGGTGTTTTACATTTTCTAATAGCATGACTTCAGAGTGAAATGTAGGGTAGCCAATGACTTACTCTTTGTGTATTCACTTTTGCTAGGCAGTGTGAGATAAATTACATACTCTTTAGAGTGAGAAGGGATGGCATTTGTTTTTCCTTTAAGGGAATTTCTTAGATGGAGGTGAACATGTAGAATGGCATTTAAGTAGGGAACCTCAATACTGGAGAGAGTGACCCTGAGAAAGATACTTGATTCACATCCCACTTCTGATAATTAGCTCTAAAAGTAGAACTTTGATTAGGTTAGAAGAATTAAGAAAACTTGTTAGTGGTGTTTCTCCCACTAGTTTCCTTGGTGTAACTAATTATCCACTTCTATAGTTTGCGAAGAAGTACATTGCTAGCTAATAAAACATTACAACTATAGACACATTCTCAATTTCACATATTGCTACACTTGAAGGCTTCTGTGAAGTGTAGGAGGCCTTGATCATGACTTTTTTGAGGATTTGTCTTAACTTCCTTGTCTGCCACATTGAGTCTTTTTAATAAAGTTTGGATTAGGAATTTAACAGTGGCTTTCAAAGAAGACTTGTCCTTGTACAGGGCTATAGAGTTCAGCTAAGTAAACAAATGATTGAATTGCATTCTCTGATGCTAAAAATGCCTACATAAGAAGACTAGAAAATAGCAGATGCCACAGTGGAGTGGATCTGGCTAAAGCTTCAAGGACCAACTCAAGTTACTTTTATTTAATGACCATAGTAGAGATCACAAGAGAGACGACAAATGGAGCCCTAGCTAATCACTTATATCCATCCCTTGTTTTCCTTAAGTATTTATGTGTCAATTACTTAGCAGGAACAGAATTTTGCCTCAGGTCATTAATGGTTCAAAGAACAGACAAGATTGCTCTGGAAGCTAGTATCTTGCTTAAATATTAAATTTTTTATGACCCAAGAAACTTCCTTTACCGTGAGTCATTGATGTTGACGTTCCCGTGTAGTCTACCTGTTCATGTCATTCTAGACCAGCCGTGGGCAAACTACGGCCCGCGGGCCAGATCCGGCCCGTTGAAATGAATAAAACTAAAAAAAAAAAAAAAAAAGACCGTACCCTTTTATGTAATGATGTTTATTTTGAATTTATATTAGTTCACACAAACACTCCATCCATGCTTTTATTCCGGCCCTCCAGTCCAGTTTAAGAACCCATTGTGGCCCTCGAGTCAAAAAGTTTGCCCACCCCTGTTCTAGAACAATAGACCCAGGTGACACCCCCGTGATTTGTCATCTTAAAAAGGTAATGGGACCCTCTAGGGATGGTATGCATGCAACAGGCCTGGGAAAAGAAAACCCTCATTTACCTGCTTATTCTGGAAAGTGTCCCCATGGTAAAGCAGATCTTTGACCAACCTCTTGCCCTAAAGCGGTGGTTCTCAACCTTGGCTGCACATTAGAATCACCTGGGAATCTTTTTAAAATCCTGATTTCTGGGCCCCATCCTCTGGAAATTCTCTTTCTTTGTTACTAATGTTGTGGCCTCACCCCATAACAAAGAAACAGAATTTCCAGAGGATGAGGCCCAGAAATCAGGATTTTAAAAAGATTCCCAGTGGTTCTCTAAGGTTGAGAACGACTGCCCTAAAGCCAAACCTTGACCGTTAAGTAGAAATACCTGTGACTTTGAGTGCTGGGCAGGTTTATAAATAATAACTTAATTTGAAGGACACATACTCAACACAATTTCTAGCCAAAGCTCTGAGAAATAAAATTAAAAAAAAACAACTTAAAAAAAACACACAATATAATTCATAGGTTTTTAGCACAACTATTAGACAATACAATAAGTGAGATTACCTTAAATCAAACTCATTTAACATGGGAGGAGTGGAGGGTCACCCAGCTTTGGATTCACTCTAAAACTGTCTGCAGCTGGAGATGATTTTGAATAACACATTTTAAAAGACATAGATATAGATCCAGTACACATCTTGATGGTCTAGAAAACCAGAAAAACTAGATAGTCCTAGTAGGTAAATTTATCATTTCAAATAAGTTAAGCCCTTTGGGAAGCAGCAAATCCTTTGGCACTGAAAGGGTGAGGGCTATTCCCTCCATCTTGCCCCATATCCTCCATATTGGAGTAGGAGCCATGTGCTTAGTCCCCCTTCTTCCCGGAAGCCCAGGCCTCTGCTGGCCACGCCTGGGATTTCTTTAAACTAACCAATGACAGTTGAGGGATGTGCGTGCTATAAGAATTACCGCATCCTATGTAACAAGACCTAGCTTGCACCTTGCCAATCGGCAGGGCCCACAGTCCCCTCACTCCACCCCCTATTAAAACCCTGGTTTTTCTCACGGCGGTCTCTCCCTGCCACTTGGCTTGCCGTTGAGTCGGTAAGGAGGGTAGGGGAGCCAAACCCGGGTTTGAAATACAGACTCTTATGCTTTTGCGTCGGACTGGCTGGCTCCTGGTGTGGTCTTTTGGGGATCTTAAAATCTGGGCATAACAGGCACCATATGAACTAATGACTTGTTTAATTAATGCATTTACTGCCTTTTAAAACATCCAAACTGACTTGTCTATCAGGCTAGCAGCATGACATTCATAAGAAACAGCATATTGTGTGGAATATTACTTCGTGTTAATTAATATAAATGTGAGACACTAATTACTTTTTCTATCTTGTAGAATAATATCTAGATCAAAAGTGAAAAAAATATGTTGGGTTTGAGGAAAAAAATAACATTTTTCTAAGCTCCTCAAAGTCATTGGTTAATGCTATCTCTGTAGTTTATTTATTTATTTATTTATTTATTTTACACAAACGGGTGGCAAGGAAATGAAATATTCAAGATATGAGCCTTCAAAAATGTCTAATGCCATAACCAGGACAATTTTCTTAGATATCCTATTTGTATGCAATAGGTACAAATTTTCTTTTCCCCTCCCACTACCCTAGAAAGATTTTAAAGTTAGAAGAGATGACTTAAGAAAGCAGTTCAGTGGAATATATATGTTAGCAAATCTTTGAAGTTGCTCTTTAAATCCCAGAATAAACTTGATGACATCTGTACAGATTAAGGTGGCGCTTGAGGTCTTTCCTCCTGGTCTTTGATTATACAAACAAGAAAGACCAGTGAGCTGCACCTTCATTTCCTAAGAACTCTGACCTTAGTTCTCTGAAACACCATCATCCATTTTAACTTTATTTGTAGAAGTTCCTTTAAATGACTTGCTAAAGGGGGTATGGAAACTGACTTCTTGAAAGCTTCTGTAGATTAGTAGCATTTTAGTATTGAGGGTTATATAAGAGTGACATTTCCCTGAAAGCTCTACTAGATACAAGGATCCCCAAATTATTCTTCCAAACTTGCTGATCAGATTGCTTTATGGTCTCTAAGGTCGATGTCTAGACATGTGTGTAGACGGGAGGATCAATTAATTATGACTTACATGATTCCAACAGGTATAATTTTGATTGTATTAACTTGGGTTTATAGTTAAAATTCGTGCAACAAAACCTGTCTCACTTACACTTTATAAGCAAAAGTGTGATATTAAGCGGTAGGGTGTTTTTATTCTAACTGGGACTGCCTGTGCTCATTTATCTCTGCAGTGAATGAACTGTACACAGATATTTCAGTACATCGGAACACTTTATTGTTCCAGGTAGTTGTTTCAATTGTGTGGCAATTAAAATCCCAAATCTGCTCCATTTAGCAGGGGTTGATGTGCAGCTGTTGAGAATTTTCCCATCCCTCGGTTTAAAAATGCATTTATTGATTCCCATGTACTTACTTGGCCCAGTACTATTTCCCAAAAGATGAGAGAATGATGAGCATTATGAAACTGGAGAATGCACATAGCTCAAGGATACGTGCATTTCTGCCACTTTGTCCATCCCATACTCACTCTGCAGCAACTGAATAATATTTGTACAACTGTGTTCACAGTTTCAAAGCAGGTAGGCTAGATATTTCAGGATGTTTTTGGATCCTGTGATCTTAAATGTTTAAGACTCAGGTAGTATTAATGCATCACCTTAAGAAGCAAGAAAACAAGTTAGCAGATTTACCTTTCTCCCTGTATACCAGAACCTGAAATTATGTAGGGATTTCTGATCTGTTAATCTGTCTCATTTTACTATCTTTTTTGCAAGTATCAACCAAGAAGTAAGTAAATGCGCCTATATTCTTATTTCTTCTAGAAGAACTCCCCTGGCCTGTTAGATGGTATTCTGGAAACTTCCTAACGTTTGGCATGCTAGAACACTGTTATTAGGAGGGGAGAGGGTTGGTTTTCAGGTTGCTGGTTCTCTCTAAACCTGAAATTCAGCAAATAAGTAAGATATCCCTTTGTGTTTTTATTTATTTTATTTATTTATTTATTTTTTAAATATATTTTATTGATTTTTTACAGAGAGGAAGGGAGAGAGATAGAGAGTTAGAAACATCGAAGAGAGAGAAACATCGATCAGCTGCCTCCTGCACATCTCCCACTGGGGATGTGCCCGCAACCCAGGTACATGCCCTTGACCGGAATCGAACCCGGGACCCCTCAGTCCGCAGGCCGATGCTCTATCCACTGAGCCAAACCGGTTTTGGCAGGATATCCCTTTGTGTTTTTAAATGACTCCTTTTTCTTTTGTCTTGAGAGCAGTCCAGTCTTCTCTAAGGGAAACAAGCTAAATCATGAAGAAACATTCTAAAAGTAAATATATATCAAGCACACGAGATACTAGTAAACAGCGATGCTTTAAAAAACCACTGTTCTTAATGGGGTTAGTTCGTAGGAGGGCCAACATTCTTCTTGGAGAGGAAGCCTAAATGCCCTGTTGGCAGTGGATATCTTGCCCAACTAGAACAGATCATGGCAGATGTGGAATTGTGAGACAATGGCAAGTTTCTCATGGAAGGTTAATGCCAAGTCTAAGGATAGATTGAACAGTAACACAAAGGGCATATTCTGCTGCAAAGGCTACCTAGAATCCAGAGACAATATTTTAGAATCAGATAACTTGAACTGATCTTGAGTAGAGTCTACGCAACTTTTGTCATGGTTTTGGTCTATGTACAGACATGTAACAAAAATAATTCCCCGTGTCTATATAGCCAATTACTATATACACATCAGTTTGACTACTCTGTGCTGATGTTACAAAGGCAGCTGCATTCTTCTTTCTTTAAACCTTTTGAAACACAGCATGCATCTGAAACGGGAGTTGCAAACAGGTACAGAAACACTCAAGCAATGGCTTGAAGAATTATATAAATGTAGGGCTCTGCCTGAAAGGGAAGCCACAGTGGGATTTGATATAATTCAGCCAGATCAATTAAAGAACAAACCAAATATCAAGCCGTGCTTCTTGCACTGGCTTTTGGAAGAGGACAAGTTTAAGATTACCTGCCTGCTTTTAAAGTGGCCTGATGTGGTTATATCATAAAGTAATTCTATTGGTGTTTATAGCTTAATGTTTCAAATGCAGATGCTTCTAAATGACATGCTTTTTAAACTCTTCTAACTTCCACATAGATCTTCAAGATGACTATTGCAATGCACTTGAGTCAAGGGAAACCTGTTTAACAGGTTTATGTGTATAAACATCATAGGTGACGTCACAGAGAGACTCAGATGGGTGAACTGTTGTCTCCTAGTGTCCACATGCTAGATATGCTGCACATTCGTATCAACTGCATCCGGGATCGTTTCACTTGGAAGTGAGAAAGCACAACTGGATGTTGTGTGTTCTAAGAAACAAACTCCTTAGACCCATTTATATGAATTCTTTAATATCTAGCTCAGAACCAGGTAGAGGATTTAATTTTGATAGAATTATCTACCCTAACTGAGAAAGGATAGACATGAAAACAATGAGATATTTGCAGATCAATTTGGGTAAGAATATGTCTATATGAGGGAGGATTATTACAAAGATTATGAATTGTGTCACTGTATTTACCTAGGAATCAATGGGTACACTGATGGTTATTTTCCTTCACCTTGACTTCTTAGCTTTTATACTATCTTTTCTGCAAGTATCAAGCATACTATCCTGCTGGGGTCCAGCCCCAGCAGGTCCAGGGGTTCCCCAAGGTGTGGACGGAGTCGGCGAAGAAGGAATGACACGGAGGCAGTGTTCAGTTGATCAGCAGCCTAGCCAGGATCTCTAGCCACGGTCTCTGGCCAAGTTCTGGTTAGGATCTCCAGCCAGGTTCTGTTGCCATGTTCTCCAGCCAGGTTCTCCAGCCAGGTTCTATCCAGGTTCTCCTGCCATGTTCTGTCTAGGTTCTCCAGCCAAGATTTGTAGTCAGGTTCTGTCCAGGATCTTTTGCCATGTTCTCTTGCTAGGTTCTGTCTCTAGGTTCTGTGTCTAGGTTCTGTCTCTAGGTTCTGTCTAGGATCTCCAGCCAAGTTCTGTCTCTAGGTTCTGTGTCTATGTTCTCTCGTTAGGCTCTTTGTCTCTAGGTTCTGTCTGGTTAAAAGTACATCACTCTGTCCACATCTTTAGGGACCCATGGACCTGCTGGGGATGGACCCCAGCACTATCCATTGTACATTTAGATGCCGAATTCAAAAAGTCATGTGTTTACTGTGTTTTTATACCAGTTTCATAATGCTTCTCCTCAAATCATTGGCCCAAAGGCCTTGAAATAGAAATTTCTAGAGGCTCCATGGTAGTAGTAGCATTTAAAAAAAACATTTAAAACCCTAAAATTGTTTATGTAAATTTCTCATTCTTTAGAACTCTCTCTTCCCTTGCATTTAGGATGCAAGGGAAGCAGAATGAAATATAGTATCCTATGCCATCTAATTGTACAAAATAGAGCTCTTCTAAATTCAACCTTTAATTTTCAGGTGCTCAACCCAGCTATCTATGAACACTGTAGCTTTTTGAAATCTTCTTCCTTTTTCATACTCTTTTGGTATACTTCCTGGTTACTGTCATTTCATAACTAGACATACCAAACCATGTGAGGTCCCCCTCTGTCCTTGTCACTATAGCATGGGGTAACCCCAGCCCATGGCAGCAACCCAGTGTAGACTGGTGTGCTGCCATTAAAACATGATGATGTTGTCCACTAAAGCAAGTGCTCTGGTGACTGAAACAGCCGCTGTGTCACTGGTCCTGCAGTGGGGTCTGGGAGGGGAGAATGTTTAGCAGAGTCCTGCCATGGCCCTACAGGCCCTCTTGACACACAGCTCTTTCAGTGTCTCATACATACCACCCACCAGCCACGTGAGGCCTGTCCAAGTGCCAAGGTATCTTCTGGGTGAGATGGGAACCCTGGCATCTGAGCCTAGGATTTTAGTCTAGACATTTTACCTTCTACCCATTCTCTAACCATAAGGACTTTCCCCGCTCCTGCACCCCTCACCCTGTGTCGGACCATTCAGTCCATTGTCCATTTCCCATAAATGGCTCAGCTTGCTATACAAACTTACCCACCAGATTGCCAACTACCTTTGAGCCTAAAGCCCAAGGTATATGGGGAAGGGTAGCTTTTTTCAAATCCTTCTCACCCCCCAAAAGCCATATTATCCTTTCTCCCAAAGCAGTGGACTCCTAATAGCCCTTCCTCAGAATTAATGAGAATCACTCATGGCTTATTCCACAGGTGACTCAATATCTATCTAATTAAAAGAGGACTGGCTGATGAACATGTACTTATATTATGACCTTGAGCTCAAGGATGCAGTCATTATGTTGCTGATCTCTTTCCCACATGACACGTACAAAAGAGAAAATAATAGATAAGAAAGCAAATATTTTATCATTAGGAGGATCAGGAACCAATAACACCCAGATGCAGACCTCTGGTGATTCTGATGATACTATACACTGGACTAGAAATCCCCCATTCCCTTTTCCATGTCAAGTTATTCCCACTTTATTGTCCTGCCCAGCTCACTTGAGATACACAGAGCACATATACCAGAGCCTGGTGATCCATGTCCAGATGGTCCCTGGTGTCAGGGAAACCATGATCCAGTGCCAGCAATGTAAAGCAATGATGGAAACCTCCAAAACTTCAATGTCACTTCCTTCCTTTTGTTGAAGTGACTTAAAAGATAAAGTTGAATTTCAATTTTCCTGTTCTGTTTAGTCTAAGCTGGAAGAGGTCACACTCGAGAACTGGGATAGAATAACGGATTAACTGTAGTATTAAAGTTGAGATGGGTAGACTCTCTAATTTTAGTTAATCTAACCACAAGCCTCATGGGTCCATATTCACAAAAAATCCCACATGGTCAAAGGACCTCAGGGATATTCCAACACTGCTCCCTTTTATAGGGTCTGAATAAGTGTAGGGAGGATTCTAGATTCAATCCCCTCTGCATGCCTTTGTTCATACAAGTATATTATCTGTGCCCCACTTTTCCAAAATACTGGATTAAACTCTCATTATGAATTTATACTTTCTACTACTTCTAACCCTAGAGTTAAGTGTTCAAAGTTATCATTGTACTGAAATAACTGAGTGATACCATTATAGAGTTGATCATAAACTTAATATGTCAGTTCAACTTGTGAACAATGTTTAGACATTTCTAGTGAATTGGTTGCTAAGACCAGTCTAGAGAATGGACTTTCATTTGGATTGCATTAAGCTCATTTATAAAGCTTAAAGTCTCCCAAACACTCTTTATTATGATGACTATTCGTAGGCCTACTAGGAGCCATTCTTAATAAAAATTTACTTTAAAAACAAAATGGGTGGGGATGAGTACAAAATTAGGAGAGGTCATAATGACTCAAGAATAAGGACTTATGCCAACATAAGAACTCAAACTTCCTATCATGCTTTAAAAAAACCAAACAAACAAACCCTAAAAGGCCAAGCACTGAATAGTAGAGAATGTACTGAAATAAACTTGAATTCTTTGATCTGCGAGTTGCGTCTCAAACCTAGCCAAATACTTTCTTCCCCGCAGCCAAATCAACATTAATGAGCCATTTTGACCAAGTAGGACTCCAGCGACCTAGGCAAGAAAGAATTCAGCAACGATGTATAATTAGACCCATAAAATCCTTTTTCTGTTTTGGTTCAGAAAACATCTGTGAAATTCCATTTCAAACTATTCTGCTAAGCTATTTTCTTGTTCTTTGCTTGGTATATCTACTAAATGGCAGTTCAATCTCTATATATAATGGGCTTTGTACAGCCTTCTTAAAATATAGTTTTTAAAAAACCAACACACATAATATCTAGGAATAAACAGTAGAGTCTCATGTTAAGACCTAGATTTCTCTTGGCACCAACTCTATCCACCATCAGCTATGTTACCACTAGACAAATTATACACTCTTTCTCGTCCTCAGTTTCCTAACCTTTATAATGAAAGGGTATGACCAAATATTCCCCGAGTTTCTTCCAGCTCCATAGTCTAACCCACTTGCTGTTTCTTTTAATGGACAAAGGATTGTGGCAGTAAACCATTGGACCTCACACTTGTCAGTACATTGGAATCATCTGGGACTCTTTACAATATATTGAAGCCTGAGTCCCTTCTCCAGAGATCCTGGTTGAATCGCTTTGGGGGTGGCATAGACCTTGACAGTTTGAGAGCTCTCCAGTAAAATGTCCCCAAGTGCTCTGAGTTAGACCTTCTAAACTGCCAGTAGTAACGATGTAGACTTAGAGTTGACTCAGGATCCATTAGAACAGCCATCTCTGGATAACGTAGAATAGATTTTTGTTCCCACAGTCCTGCCATCAGAACCTGCCCTCTGTCGGCTCAGAAGCCAGAGTTGAACAGTTGGTGACTCCAATATTGGCAAACCCTCTCACTTTTTCACGTGGGCCTTACTAATTAAAACACTATATTCCTCCATGTTTCTATTTACTAGCTGTTTACTTATTGGTCCCAGTTGTTCTGCAACTGTTTAAACACTTGCTGTGGAAAGCAATGTTGGATGCAATATAAGATTGCACAACACATAGTGTCTATGAAGCCTAACTTTGATTTAATCACAGCTGTCATTTGTTAAGCACTGTCCATATACATGCAAGGCACTGAGGTCTCTACACAAGTTCTTATTGATTTCTCATAACAGTTCTGCAAACTATATACCCATTTTACAAGTGAAGAAATAAATATTAGTTAAGTTGTCTCAGCCACAGAGCTAAACGATGGTGAAGTTATCTAAGATTCCCAAGCCTGAACTCTTAGCTGCTATGCAATCTCACCTCTGCTCACAATGAACTGTAGAGGGAACTCGTAAATCTGGTCAGACTTGGTTCCAAATATAGGGAACAGCTTCTTGGTTCAGGGCTCTTAGTGTCGGCTCAGTCCCGTAGCATCCCTTCCAAGGGTTAAAAGCAACGATACGTGCTCTCTGTAAATGCCTAACTTGTGTATACCTCCTTGACTCGGGCATGTTTTGTTACTGAGACCCCTACAGCTGTGTCAGCATTTGCAAGCAGATCTTTTGAGGACTCCTTTTCGGTGTGCATTTACGTAGTCTCACCTCCCCAATTAAAGAGGCTGCACAAATCTTCCTGTCTGCTCGGCGTGGCTTTTGCAGGTAGAGTAAGCCTTCCTAAAAGCATGGGCATCTAAGCAGCTAAGGGAGAAAGGAGTTACATCAAGTTTCAGAAACAGCCTAACTTCACTGCCTCATTTCTGGCAACCGTCCTCATTTTCAAAAGGCTGCTTTGAAAATAGTGGTGAAAACTGTTCGCTGCCCTCTTGGACCCTGAGATCTGCCTGGGAGGTTAATATTTCACATGCCCTAATGCAGTACCTCAGCTGAGCCAGGCATGAAGTTCTAAAGGACAAGGAAATACATTTTGTGACTGGTACAAAGTACTGGATGCTCTTAGTAAAGATGTTTATGTTGCTTTGTTCTTGACTCTCCTTAACACCCCTAACTGTGTCTATTTATGTGGCTCTTCCTGGAAAATTTACTGATATCTTAAAGTCAATGGGATTATGACTTTGAAAGCAGCTTATAAAATACGGGTTAAAATCAGTGAGCTTTAAAAAAAAAGAAAGAATAGCAGCATATATAGTAGAAACAGGGACATATATCATGTTCAGTTTTGAGCTCAGAGACTTACTAGCAAATAATCTTGTGTTACCGAGTCCATTTCATTATTCATAAAGCAGAGACACACTCTATTTCATGGAGCTGTCAGGATAAATGTTTTAAGTGTTTGGTAGGTTAGGTGTTTGTCTCATTCCCCTTATCATTAAAAATAGATTCTCTACCATTTGTGGAATGGGTCTATATTTCAATAAGTCCTTAACTCAAGTTACTCCTTTACCAGCATTTTGAGGCTGACTAAGCAATTTCTTCTCTGCTCTGTATAATTAGGGCTAGAAGGTAGACTGGGCAGAAGGTGGTAAATTGGTATCAGGATATTGCTTTAGAATCCTGGAATTATTAATTAGTATCATTGCTGATACCAATATATTCCTACTGATGGAACAGATAAGCAAGAATCAGAAGGTACCAGCCAAGTTTGCCTCTACACAAATGTGTTCTTATGCCGAGCATTCCAGGGTTCTAAATACTGGATGTCTTGCATGCATAACTTTAAGGGCTAAACAAACTGTAGCAGATTAGCAGATTTTTTCATGTTTTTATTTTATTTTTTTAGTGCAAAGGACATAGTTGTCTTCAGATGACTCACGCAGTGTTCTGGTTTACATTTCTCAGAGCCTTCTCAGAAAAGGTGTTGCAAGCTCCAAAATCTCTCCCAGTCATCTGATTCTTATGCCATGGAAAGGGGAAGTCTTCACATTCTTTCAGGGAGGTTTGTAAAGCCCAAAATCCAAGTTAGATATCTTTTCTCAAATGGAAGCAAATTTTATTGACGTAGCAAAGTATCATTTACAAATTTGTTCTATGTTTGGCCTTAAGAAGGAGTCAAGAATAAAGAATATACGATAACTTTAGATCCTCATTTGGTTCCAGGTGTATTTTCTTATTTCCCTGCTCAAGCTTCTAATGAAAGAAGCAGCCTGTCCCTAAAAATTAGAACCAGCTAGGTTTAGATGGGGAGCTGTCCAGGTAACCCTTTGCATATGTGTTGAGCTTTAATTTGTGACCCCTACCTTAGGCTAACATTCATTGTGTATGTCTTCTGATTAATGTTGTGCTTGTGGTCAGAAGAGTCCCAGGGAACCTAATGAATGAGAAGACTATACATTCTAGTTGTCTTATACCCACTTGTTCCCCCTTATATAAGATCTTTGACCTTACTAGAGCTTAAAACAGACCCAATAGCTCAATGCAATCTAGACTTATTTTTTAAGCTATGCCTTAGTTTGGAAAGTGTTAGAACTGGACATATGTTTTGGCAGCCACAGGAGGTGTATAACAGCATCTCTGTAGCTATTATGAGATTTCTCAGATGAGATTCATCACTGTCACATCTGATGAACCCTGGCTTGGAGCCAGACAGCCTGGGCTAGACCCAGGTTCTAGTATTTGCATCTGTGTAAGTTATAACCTCTAAGCTTTGGCTTTCCCTCAGGAAAGGTGAAATCACAATGTATCCTAATACTCAGAGTTATTGTAAATTTTGGAGTTAATACAGGTAAAAGGCAAATAGTGTTTGGCCCCCAAAGATGTCTTGAGTAAAAAGAGCTTTGGCCCGGCCAACATGGCTCAGTGGTTGAGCAAAACCTGTGAACCAGGAGGTCACCGTTCGATTCCCAGTCAGGGCACATACCCAGATTGGGGGCTCAATCCCCAGTGTGGGTTCTGCAAGAGGCAGCCAATTAGTGGTTCTCTCTCATCCTTGTTGTTTCTATCTCTCCCTCTCACTCCCTTCCTCTCTGAAATCAATAAAAGTATATAAATTTTTTAAAAAGAAAGAAAGAAAAGAGCTTTGAACTCTCTACTCTACTCTGCATGACATCCAAGTGCAGAGACTTCTCTATGGCTCCCTACTATCCAGGTGTCTTTGAGAAAAACTAACAACTAAATCTCCAAATGAAATAACTCAGATAACATTACTATACATAGATTTATGTATTTATCTATGTATTTGCTTTCAAAGACTATTAAGACTACAAGGACTATTTAAAAACTTATGGGAGCCCTAGCTGGTTTGGCTCAGTGGATAGAGCATTGGCCTGTGGACCAAAGGGTTCCAGGTTCGATTCTGGTCCAGGGCACATACCTCGGTTGCAGGCTCCTCCCTGTCCCAGGCCTTGGTCAGGGCATGTGCAGGAGGCAACCAGTCGATGTGTTTCTCTCACATCAATGTTTCTCTCTGTCTTTCTCTGTCTCTTCCACTCTCTCTAAAAATCAGTGGAAAAATATCCTCGGGTGAGGATTTAAAAGATAAAATAAAATAAAATAAAAAAATATAAAAACTCATGGAGGAGAGATTAAGTACTGACCTTCAGGAGAACATGTTAACATTCATGAAGCAAGTTAGTGGCAGTTGAAGCTCATTGAACAAAAACTTGAAACTTAACTTTTTATCCTTTAAGTATATAGCAAACAGTACATATTCCCATGTGATGGACTTGATCCTTGAATTAAAAAGCTCAAATAAATGGGTGCTGTAAGCATAGAATTAAGAGGGCTTTGGGGAGTGCACCAGCCCATTGGTGGTCTTAACAGGATTACAGACTGTGAGGAGCTTTTCTTTGTCTTTGGTCTTTAGTCCAGGTAGAAAGTTAACCTGTCTCTAGCTCTCTCAGCAGCTGTGTAGAAACTTTGATTCTTGGGGGATGAAAGAACCTTTTGAAACATTAGTTCACTTCTATTAGTGTTTACAATGACTCTGCATTTTTCTGTTTTACCTACTGTGATACATGGGGGAGCTTTATGAGAGCATATACCACAACCATGTTGAGGATAATAGCATAATGCTAAATAATAGCATAAAAGTATTCACACGCAATGAAGTAATTACACAACAGACACCCCATAAATTAATCCTCTCCCTGATACGTGTAAGGGTTAATGTCAAAAGTGGGTGTCTTTTAAAGTATAGTGCTTATAGACAGCACTGGAGGTTATATGCAGAATCCTAACATTTTAAAAAATATTAATATGAATAAATAAAATATATAGCTCTACTCTTGACACTGCCTTTATAGTTAAAGAATTTTTTGAGGACCAGGATTTATAATACCCAGTTTCAAATGCCAGTTGCCATTTCTCAAGCTCAGCATTCCATTTATTTCTATTTTGCTATGAAGCCTTATTTTTCTGTGTGTGACACATTTTGATCCCTATCTTTCATACTAGGTTTTTATGCCAAAGATCCAACACAAGCTACTTAGCTAGATAATCATTAAATGTTACCAGATACCAATTGACTAAAGAAAAATTTGATAAACACCTTCTTTCCATTTTGGAAACCTCAAAGGAAACACTCCTACCCACTCCCCTGCTTTCAAAGTCAGTCTAATAGAGGAGAAAGAACAAAATGAGTCTGAAGAACTGCACTCGAGAATCACTAGTGGTAGGCCTATTATGGCATAAAGTCTGGGTCTGCTGTGTTATAATCTCATTACGCCTCTAAACTCTGCCTACAGGTGTCTGCAGTCGGTTATGTTCTTTTGAGACCTCGCCATCAGGGAGCGCCTGGTGTCACTAAGTGTCTGCTGGTGCTGGAGTTTGCTGTCTGCCTTCTTGCCATGTCTAACGAAGTAGAAACCAGTACATCTAATGGTCAGCCTGACCAACAGGCTGCACCAAAAGCACCGTCGAAGAAGGAGAAGAAGAAAGGTATGGAGAAATCCTCTTGAGGCCAATGAGGGGAGCTTGCGGTAGTTACCTCTGAAGAAATGAGAAGTTCAGGGTAAAGTAAGAGCTGGCCCTGGCCTGGCTTCAACCTGAGCCTGGTCTCCAGGCCTGAGCAGGAGAGTTGGAGTTTGGTTCACTTCATATACAAGACGTGTCTCTGAATCCTGTGATTGCCCTGGGTCTTGCCAGACAGCTCTCATGCCATCTTGTTCAGTTGATTAATCAACTATCAATTATTACATGGTTATCTTTCAGTAACCTATTTACCATGTTGCTGTTTTTAAAAACTAAAGACCTTTGTTTTATCGAGCCTTGTTCTCCACCTGAAGTACCACTACAAAGTGCCAGAGTCTTAATCGTTCATAGCTTGAAAATATTCCGTGACTGGCTTGCTTTTCACTTCTACACTTTAGCAATGGAAATGAGACCACACAGGCCTTTTAAGAGAAGCAAAAGAAGTTATAAAGATGGGATAATTATCTTAAGTGATTTTCAAAGAAATGTACTCATAATTCCCTTTTGCCTTTTTGACAGTTCAAAATGCTGATAAATTGTGTGGTGCCTTATTTTTTTTTTTATTAAAAAACAAGCATTATTCTCCTTATATTCTTTTTTAAAAGTATTTTTAAATTATAATGAATATCCCCAGGTCCCACCTCACATAGTTGCATAAGTTTTCCATAATTCAGTCCATTTTGCACCTTTAAGAGTTTATTTTCTCTCCATCCCAACATCTTATACAGTATTAAAGAGCATGGTTTTACTCAAAGGAAGTGAGAGTAAGGATTGAATATTGCACACTTAGTCAATCATAGTCTAAGCAAGATTTATACTACACTGATTTGTAGATTCTGTAACATATTTGATGACACATGGGGCTGATATTTAAATACATTTATAAACTTTATCCTATATTTCTTTCTTTTCTCAGGCTCAGAAAAGACGGATGAGTATCTTTTGGCCAGATTCAAAGGTGATGGTGTGAAATACAAGGCCAAGCTAATTGGCATTGATGATGTGCCAGATGCAAGAGGAGATAAAATGAGCCAAGATTCTATGATGAAACTAAAGGTAAAAGGCAGAAAGCATGCTTTGTCTCTGTCTTCGGCAAATGGCCAACAGGAGGAATTAGATGAGAAGTTTGTATTTACCTGTATCTCAATTATTCAAGAGGAAAACTTTCCAATCACATAATCGATCCAGTGGCACCTCATTTGATGAGTAGCCATGAGATTGTTTGCATATTCTGAGTGTTGTTCTAGTGTAGCAGGACTCCACATGCCTTTTGCTTTGTTTCAACCTTGGAAGTCTTCAGGTAAAAGTCAGGACTCTCCCTGGAAACTGGTGCTCCTTAGTGTTAAACCTTCGATTTTCTGAATTTTTTAATTCCAGCACTGACACTACATGAAACTAATTAGATAACACTTGTTAAGTAAGACAAGGCCTAGAAGTAGCACCTTTGAAAAACTTCTAGTACATTCTTCTTGTCTTTACCAGTGACTGCTCTGAGATCCAAAGAATTAAAATGACTTGTCCAAGTTCACAGAACTAACTAGTGATGTCCTGGCTCAACACCTTCTATTCCTTCTTGCTCTCTCTTATGCAGGGTGCTTAGGCCTTTCACAGATGGTAAATTAAGCTGAAAACAAAGCTGCCTTTTAAGTTTTAGTATCAGAAGCATCGTAAGGTAGTTTTAACTAAGTTTTCTTGTTTTCCCAACCTCATCAGGGCATGGCGGCGGCTGGTCGGTCTCAGGGACAACACAAACAAAGGATCTGGGTCAACATTTCCCTTTCTGGGATCAAAATAATTGATGAGAAAACTGGGGTAAGAATCCACTTTCACTGACACTTTTCTGACCACCTGAATTTGACAAACAATTTGCAACTAAGTTTTAGCTCCCCTTTTTCCTTTTCAAAATTCTGTAGGAAAAAAAAAATAGTATATATCACTTCTTCAGATGTAAAGGCAGAAAACAGGGTAGGGGTGAGGAGTTAAGTCACTTTACCTTGAAATTTATTTCCTCTAATAGATGTGTCAAGTCTATAAACACGGTTATGCTATAATATCACTTGGGTGTTCTTTTCGACCCCAGATACAAGAACTAGATTAATCCTAACCTTTGGTTTGTGATGCTATTGTAGGTCTATGCATGGGTCTCATTTTAATATATAGGGGTAGAGAAAAGTAAGTTTTCAGTTGTATTGTATTAATAATAAATAACTAATAAATAATAATACAAGAATAACCTGTCCAGTGTGGCTCAGTGGTTGATTCAGCCTCTGCATATATCTGATGCTTAGCTGCGCTAGCCTACAGATAGATGCTAATTTTCCCAGTAAATCATGTGTTTGTCCTTTTTCAGGTGATAGAGCACGAACATCCGGTAAATAAGATCTCTTTCATCGCCCGAGATGTGACAGACAACCGGGCATTTGGTTATGTGTGTGGAGCAGAAGGCCAGCACCAGTTTTTTGCCATAAAAACAGGGCAGCAGGTAAGTGCTAAGCCCTGAGGTATACCTGGAGGGGACTTGTCCTCAGTGGAACGTAGGAGTGTCATCTCTCAACTAGAGAGCTTTCTAGAAACAACTGGAGATAGGGGGAGGGATAAACAATAAGGATAGCTATGTTTATTTGTCTAAGGCAGTGGTTCTCAACCTGTGGGTCGCGACCCTTTTGGGGGTCAAACAACCCTTTCACAGTGGTTGTCTAAGACCGTCGGAAAACACGTATATAATTACATACTGTTTTTGTGATTAATCACTATGCTTTAATTGTGTTCAATTTGTGACAATGAAAATACATCCTGCATATCAGATATTTACATGACGATTCATAACATTAGCAAAATTACAGTTATGAAGTAGCAACGAAAATAATTTTATGGTTGGGGGTCACCACAACATGAGGAACTATATTAAAGGGTCGCAGCATTAGGAAGGTTGAGAACCACTGGTCTAAGGAATCATTTTTGAAATGTCATTGATTCCCATGGAGCATGTGGTACAAGGATGGTTGGAATAAGTATTCTTATAAGGTGAATGCTGATTATGGAATAATAGCAAATTATTCCTCGAAATGCAGAGGGACTTGGAAAATTATCGTGGTGTTTCTTGTTTGGTCTAAGTACTTATTAACCCTGCTGTCTTTTATGTATCTGGGGGTGGGGATGGGAGTAGGGGTTATTCCCCATAAAACAGGGGAACGTAGTAAGGAGCTTTAAGAGAAGGGGGGGGAGTACTAAATCAGAACTGATGGGAGACAAAGGGAAGGAAATAGTAAGATTAAAATACTGATAAAGATGTTCTCTCTTGCTTCAGGCTGAGCCATTAGTCATTGATCTTAAGGACCTTTTTCAAGTTATCTATAACGTGAAGAAAAAGGAAGAAGAAAAGAAAAAGGCAAGTGCTACCCAATACAGGTTCTATTAAACTTAAGACAGTATTAGGACCATATGTGAGCATTATGTAAACATATGTCCTGTCTGGAGAATTGGCTTCTATGTAGATCTCCAAAGTATGGGAAGTAGAGAAATGTATTGGCTCCTCTTCCCAAATAGCAGGGCAATGGATGGGAGTTATCATTAAGCACTTATCTCTAGTCCCTGACTCTGGTCTTTCCTCCCTACAAGCTTCACATCAATTCTAAAGGCTATACAGGATTACCAAGTTTAAGGCCAGTAACTCTGTTCAAATCCAGTATTAATGTGAGAAGGGGAGGGGACTGTAGAGCAGAGATAATATGCAAGAGTCTCTTTAGCTTATGCCTGTGAACTGATAGGTATATTTGTCCTTTTATTTAACTCATTTTAACTATAATTACTAGATCACTGAATTTATGTCTTTCTTTTTAGATGGAAGAAGCCAACAACGCAGTCGAGGTAAAACTGCATCTTCTCTCCTTGTGAATTGTGATGTATGACGGACGTGATTAAGCCCTTGTTTGCTCCCTGCCCAGCATGCTCCCCTTCTGGCTTATTGCTCTGTGTTCATGACCCTTCTGGTCATGGGAGACGTATGGTTGAATGATCAGGACCAAAATTATAACCGCTGAGCAAGCCAACACACTAGGAAATTAAAACTTGCCAACTAAGCCCTTAAATATTTGCCATCTTTTCAGAATGGAAGCGAGGCCCTAATGACTCTTGATGACCAAGCTAACAAACTGAAGTTGGTATGTATGTGACTTTTTATGATTCTTGCTTACTGGAATGTGGATTTTACTTCCTGTAGATGTTGCAAAGACAGAATCTGTATGAAAATCCAATTGCAACAACTATTTCCCTAACATTGATGTTAATATAAAAAGCAATCTTTTTAGTAAAGACATCTAAATCTAATCCAAATACTTTTTTTATTGATTTCAGAGAGGAAGGGAGAGGGGGAGAGATAGAAACATCAATGATGAGAAAGAATCATTGATTGGCTGCCCTCTGCATGCCCCTCCGCCCCCACTGGGGATCAAGCCTGAAACCCAGGCATGTGCCCTTGAGTGGAATCAAACCTGGAACCCTTCAGTATGCAGGCCGACGCTCTATCCACTGAGCCAAACCAGCTGGGGCTCGAATACTTTTTAAAGAGTTTGGACGAGATGGATTTGTTTGGGTACCTGTCTACACTTCCTGACCTAAATCGCCCAATATCAAATCTGTATTAGTTAAATGAAAATTCAATTGTGACGGCTATTTTCCTAAACGTCTGTTTAGGAAACAATTAGGACAATATTCAAAATAATCTTTTTGAGTAGACACATCTGAATCTAATCCAAATACTTTTTTAAGGCTGTTGACCGGATGGATTTGTTTGGGGACATGTCTACACCTCCTGACCTAAATAGTCCAACAGTAAGTGTCTGTTTTTAAATTTGCAATGTAATGGAAATGACATCTATGACTCAAATTGGCAATTAACCAGAAATCTTGAGCATCTTTATTGAAACTTGGAACATGGCAGCTGATTTTTTTCTGCATAAAGTGTAAATGGCTGCTAGAACAAATTTGCATCTTAAGTCACCATGGGAGCCTATCAGGACTAATTCAGATACTTAATATTGCTTGGAGATTAAATCTGAGCCATAGGTCAGGCAATGTAGTCCTTCTTGGTATTACTTAGGATCAGAAGGAGGAGTTGAATAATAATTCTTGGCATAAGCCTACTTGAAGGAAGTATGTTTGTTAAATGATTAATTGTAAAACCTCCTGGCTGCTCCATTTATTTTTTATTCTTCCTTTGTGAGTTAGCATAAGCTTGGTGTGAAGCAAGATTTAAAACAGAAGCTCCGTTATGTTTAACCAAGACTTGTCCTTGTTTCCAAAAAAAAAGTTTCTCATTTTTTACAGGATATTAGAGTGTATCACATCTTCTTAATATCAAGACTAGAATGACATTTTCCTTTACAGATAAGAAAATGGTAATTCTGGAAGAAAAAAAATTTACCAAAGAAAGAGGTTCAAATTCAGCACCAAGACCCAAGTCTCAGACTTTCCAAAACAGGCCTCCAGTGAAATTACCCATGTAATTTTGAATGGCTTTTTACAACTTCTGTTATTTATTTAATAGTTTCTTGACTACCTGCTACTTGCCGGGCACAGCAATGAGATGCACAATGTCAATGACATTGTTAAAGCCAATTAAAAAGGAGGAGACCAACATTAAAACCAATTAAAAAGCTTATTAGTGGATGTTAATTATAAGGTATTTACCTGGCTTTAGAGGGTCAGCTAATAGTGCTGAGTGAATTTCCAGGCTTGATCATAAAAGACGAGAAGGCAACAACCAGACAAAAGAACATCATTGTCTGTCTAGGGGTCTCTGACATCAGGGAATTATTAAGCAAGCCTGTCTGGCCAAGAAGGTCACTGGAAATAAAACCACAGCAGACCAGAGACTGGGTGAGTCTCACTGGCCCAGAGTATTGCAGACAATGCCAGGTCCATGAAACTTCACATAAAATGCTGAAGCTCTGGAGGTGAGAAGGAGCAGGGGCTGGATACCCACTTCCCAGCCCCTAAGCCTATGAGATTCACACTGTATAACTGCATTATGGAGGCCTCAAAGCCGCCACAGAGAAGCCTGTTCACGGTTCTGTAAAGCAGTGTGTCCTAACTCACTTGTCTGTAGAACCTGTCATTCTTCACAGTGTCTGTTACCGTTCTAAGGAGAAACTTTTTGACATACAGGATTAGACAGCCCTGGAAGGTCCATCCCAGCTCTGAAATCGATGTCTGAAAAGCACGCTTTCCAAGTGTAACTGGCATTCAAACAAGTTTATTGAAAGAGATCAGAACACTCAAGCTCTGAAGCAGTTTCCATGGGGTAGGCAAGGAAGCACTGACGGCTTTGTCTGCTTCTGTAGCCTTCTGGAAAGTTAGGAAAAAGGAAATAGAAAGCAGCTTGAGTAAGCCTGAGTCTCGTTGATATTAGACTTCATACATTTTACGAATTTTTGGTGTATCAATAACTCATAATACATTAAAGAAATAAATACCATCAAAGTAGATGGTATCTAATAAGTAAGAGAATTCCAACAGCATTAATTATGAGCTGGTCAGACTTTGCCAGCGCATTCTTGCAGATTGACTTTATATTCATAGGTCACAAAATAAACTTATCTTTACTTGATAAAACCAGCATGTTTTAAAAGATCCAAATCTTACAGTAGTTGCTTTGGAAGGGATGAAGAGAGGATAAATCTCAATTATCTAAACTTTACTAGTTAGGCCCTGTCCCTCCTCCAACATTTATACAGAATAGTTTTATGCATTACAAATAAAGCTCATGTTGCAAACTAAGTAGCATACTCAGAATGTAATTTTTATTGGAAAACCACTTGAACAATATTCATCCATACTGATCTAAATAAAGAAAAAAGAAAAAGAAGAAAAAAGACATGCTCTAATGAAAATGTTGATCATTCAGAGTTATTATGAGAAGAACATAAGGTACGGTCCACCTTCAAGGAGGTTAGAACTGGTGCAGGGATGGGCCAGGGCACAGTGTTGTGGAAGTAAGATGCAGAAAGGGCACAGGTGAAACTGAAATAGAGGATCCATGGGAAGAGGCTTTATAAATTATCTGAACTTGAACTGGGTCTTTTAAATGTGTAGGAAAATAGAGTAGTTAGGCTAAATGTAAACTGGATTCCGCCCCCTGCTTGTGGGTCAGTTTGAAGGTCTGGCTAACGAAGCTTATTTTAATACAGAAAGACACAGAAAGCTTTGGGTAGGGAAGTCCAGGATTTGGCAGTGAGATGTTTAGGTGGCATAGCTGCCTAGAGGAGAGCCAGGCTATGGAGTTCAGTAGTTAAGACTTCGTCTCTGGACAGACACCACTTGGTTGCCTGCTGCCCCACTTGCTGGAGCTCCCTAAGAGCAGGGACTGCATTTCACTCTCCTATCACTAGTGTTTGTCTCTTGGGTCCTCCAACGATGGCCGTGTGGATGCAGTATTGACATCCAAGGAAAAATTGCATGAAGCTCTGACCTAGGAGGTGGATGAGGAGTCTTGCATCTCTTCATTATAGTCTATGAACTAGACTCAATCTTTTTTTTAAATTTATCTTTATTGTTGAAAGTATTGCATATGTCCCCTTTATTTCCCATTGACCCCCTCCTCCCTGCTCCCCCCCACTCCCAGGCCTTCACACTATTGTCTGTGTCCATGGTTATGCATATATGCATATAAAGTCTTTGGCTAATCTCTCCCCAAACACCACCCCAACCCCACCATCCCTCTAAACTTCAACAGTCTGCTCCATGCTTCTATGTCTTTGGATCTATTTTCTTCATCAGTTTATTTTGTTCATTAGATTCCACTTATGAGTGAGATCATGTGATAGACTCTTAATCTGAATTAGCAACAGACCTGAGCTGAGGAAGCCTTATACATTTCACTTATAGGCCGACTATTCCGAAGTCTAACACGGGGCTCCTGTTTGGTGTCCTAAGAACTTCTTCTGAAGTATTTGCAAAGGAGAACTCTGCCAGCTGTGAATACCCAACTGTTCTAACCAGAGGTGGCTCCTAATAAATGAATAAATACTGAAATCACAAGCTTTTGTAGTACCTTTTCCTGCCTTTTGATTGTTAAAGATCCCTACATTAAGAAATCTTCCATTCTGTTTCTTTGATTAAAAGAAAATTTTAATGACAAGCTCTTTCTTCTGACAAATTCTTCTGGTTATAAAAAGAAAAGCTGGTTTTTAAGCATTTAGTTTATACCTAAACTAAGATAAAGTACTAATTAGATCTAAAAGATAGAGTACTAATTAGGTCTGATCTGGGGTCTAAACTTTCTAGAAATGTATTCTTTTCCCGTAAAACAAAAGAGGTCTGCCTGCTCAGGCCTCCTTTTTCTTTTTGAGAATTTTATATTCCCTGACGGTTGTTTTTGTCTCAAGGATCATAATGTTTAGTGATCTGTTCAGGGCAATGCTAGAATTCCAACTTCCATTTCAAAGGTGTTTATGGTTTATATTCCTCTGTGGTCAGCATATTGAAGTATTAATGGACCAAAGTCAGTTAGGAGGAAGGTCTGTCAGTGTGACAGCTCAGTCCCAGGGTGGCTCCTAATTAGTGATAAAGACATGGCAGATTGACCCAATTGGCTGCTCTTATGTTAAGAAGGATGTCTTATCTTACAACTGAGAACCCAGATAATTAACATGCCAGAAACTGATAAGGAATAAAATTTGTAGAGTTACGAATTTGGTATGTCTTTCAAATTAACTCTTAAACCCACATCTCCACCTTATACATAAATCAGACTAGATTATATATAAATTAAAGACAAAGATTAGTTGAATTTATCCTCTAGATAGATGAGATTACTGTTATAACACAGGCAACTCTTAAGCTATATTTTTTTTAGAATATATTTTTATTGATTTCAGAGAGGAAGGGAGAGGAAGAGAGAGATAGAAACATCAATTATGAGAGGGAATTATTGATTGGCTGCCTCATGTATGTTGGACCGAGCCTGCAACCCAGGCATGTGCCCTTGACTGGAATCAAACCTGAGACCCGTTGGTCCGCAGGCCAACGCTCTATCCACGGAGCCCAACCAGCTAAGGCTTAAGCTATATTATTTTTTAAAAATGCACAAATACAAGAGGTTAATGTGATGTTGTTAGATTATATCCCTATCTTAGGTTATCACTTTCTTAGAAAGACGTAGACAAAAGGGTGTGTCCAGAGGAGAGGCTAAGAGGATCAGGATGAGAGATCTAACTTGGCTAGCACTTTCAAAAAGATTCTGAAATATTTTAAAAAGCATACCTGACATCTCCCTATAATTGGCCCAAGGAAAGACCAATTATAGGGAGATATATTTGACCTCAAACTTCATCACAGCCAGAACTGCAAAATATGAATATATTAGCCAGTAAGTGCGCTTATTTGGAGAGGTGATGTTACATGACTGGGGTACAGTGATAGGAAAGCAAAGATATCAGGCAGGAAGCTGGGCAGGGCTTCTGAAGTCTAGTCTTACCTTCAAGCTCTATATACTTAATCACTTGGAGTGACTCACAGTGAATTCCTTTAAGACTTTCAAAGACATGAATTGAAACAACTATGATCATGAACTCAGCCAGTCTGTAAGGGTGATCAGTGACATGAATGATATAAACAACAGTAAGATTTCATTTAATTAAGGGGTCAATGAAGTTGAGACATAAACAGGCACAGGTGGGGAAGGGGGAGGGAGGACCTATTCAACTGGAAAATGCACTCACCGAGGGGATGGGAGAAGATCATCATCAACCTGTTTGTCAAAAACCACAATCTCACGGGAATTGTGATAAGCCTGCTCATTTTATGTAGCTTTTTCATTTGAAGTCACAACATGGACTAACACTTTCTTTCTCTCTTTTTTTTTTTTCTCTTTCCAAATGTGATAGGAAAGCAAAGATATCCTGTTAGTGGATCTAAACTCTGAAATCAACACCAATCAGAATTCTTTAAGAGAAAATTCATTAACAAACGGCATCACCTCCTCCTCTCTTCCTCGACCAAAGCCTCAGGCGTCTTTCTTGCCCGAAAATGCCTTTCCTGCCAATCTCCATTTCTTTCCCACCCCCAATCCCGACCCTTTCCGTGATGATCCTTTTGCACAGCAGGACCAATCGCCACCCTCTTCATTTGATTCTCTCAAATCTCCAGATCAGAAGACAGAGAATCTGAGTGGCTTGTCTACTCCGCTGAGTAATGGGCCCCTGAATGGGGATGTTGATTACTTTGGTCAGCAGTTTGACCAGATCTCTAACCGGACTGGCAAGCAGGAAGCTCAGGCAGACCCGTGGCCCCTCTCCAGCCCGCAAACCCAGCCAGCAGTGAGAACTCAGAATGGGGTCTCTGACAGAGAACAGAACGGCTTCCATGTCAAATCCTCCCCGAACCCTTTTGTGGGAAGCCCTCCCAAAGGACTGCCCGTGCCAAATGGCCTAAAGCAGGACTTGGAGAGCTCTGTCCAGTCCTCCACACATGACTCCATAGCCATTATCCCACCTCCACAGAGTACCAAACCAGGAAGAGGCAGAAGGACTGCCAAGGTGAATTGTCTTCTCCGCATGTCCGTGGGCAGAATGCATGTTCGCTGTCCCAGGGTGGTCTGAGGCCAGCTGTCTTTCCTGCTGCTATTGTAGTTTCCTGTGTGGCTGTACTCTATATAGAAGGTGGGGTGAGCCTGTCATCCCTGGAATACCTTCCTCTAATCACCACCCTTTCAAAGCTTCGTGCTCAGCAGCGTTGTCGCCGCCTGCTTTCCCTCTGCATGTCTTGTCTCTTATTATTAACTAAACACAAGTTTTTTTCCATTTTTAATGCTGCTATGCTTCTGTGCCTCTGGTAAGTTTGATGGTCACGTTTTGGGAGCGGAGGGCAAGGGTTCTTGTGATTCCCCTTATCCAGACTTTCCCCACACGCCCCGCACACACCCCTCAGGTTGTGCTAATGACCAAGGTGGGGGCATCAAATTCTTGAGTTTGTCTCTATTAAAAGTTGACTGAATAATCCATCGTCTTAAAAGAAACCTGTATTTACTGTTACCACTTCATTCAAAAGCAATTTAAAATGTGGTTTCTGTTAAGTATTATTTTTTAATCTCTTTGGAATATGTAGGCTGGCCTAATGAATAGACTAGTGTATCAAGGCCATGCAGGCTGATTCAAACCCACTAGAATGGTCAAACACATTTAAGCTACTTATTTATAACTGTCCCTTTCCCAGCTTCAAGCTTTTAGCTGGCAAGGAGACCAGGCAGACACAAATGTGTAAATAAGTAAATTAGATTTCACTTTGAGAGTCCAAGACCTCATCTCCTGCCCATTGCAGGGATCCTTGTCCTTTTGCTTTGGTTGGTTGGTTGGTTGGTGTTTTGTGGTAGTCCATCAGTATAGGAAGTGGTTTTTCTGTGTGGTCCCCGATTTGAGGTACAGAGTAGGAGACAGAATGACACTGAATCTCTCTGATGCTGAGTAACTCCTTTATGTCCCCCTCTACCCTGTCAGTCTCCAGCAAATGACTTGCTGACATCAGACATCTTTGCTCCTCCGGACTCAGAACCTCCAGGCCAGGCATCACCTACGGGACAATCTGCAACCCCACAGACCAACCCTCTGGATCTCTTCAAGACCAGTGTTTCTCCCCCTGTGGGACCCCTAGCAGGTCTAGGTAAGGGCCCGAGATCGAGTCAGGTTTGACTCTGTTATTTTCACTCCCAGGACGATAATGCCTAGAAGGAAGGCACTTCATATCCTTAGAGGTTTCAGGGGCATAAAACTGGAGCATCTTAGAGAGCCTTTCTCCCACTCTTCCTTCTGTACAACCTCACCCCCATTTGGTACCCTTGGATGTAAATGAAATTTGGCTTCTTGAATTGGAATGTGAGAAGAAATCCATTTTCAATATTGTACTTATTTGAACCAACTGCTCACTAAAGACAATTATGAGGGGTTCTGAAACACAGCCCAGCTTCATTGGAGAAATGGGGCTAAGATGACAGAGCCTTGTTTATCGTCTCTATTAGAAAAGTAAGAACGTGCATGTCTTCCATGTAAGTTGCCATTTCTAGCTTGAAGCCCTCTTCCCTATTAAACAGCTACCCCTCTTAGAAGGGACATATACCCTGTGAGGGATATAAGTAAAGTGTGAAGCAAGTGTAAGTCATAGAATGAAAGTCCTAGTTTCTGAGCCCAGCTCCACCCCTGGTATCTGGAGGGTGTGGACAGGCATAGATCCTATCTGCCTCTGCATACTTAAGCCTTAGGAGCTCCTTGCCAATATTCTGGCGAGCTGAGTGTCTTAATAGAGTAAGAAGTAAATGCTGTAAATGTGACGTTGAAAAGAGCATAGAGATAAGGGAAGAGGTGGGACTTTTTCTGATAACTAGGATGTGCTGGTGCTGCCATTCATATATGTGTCACTAGCTCCTGTGAGCCACTGAGCCACTCTGTGGCAGGACACTGGGGAAGGCCACGTGCCTAAGGGCTGGCCCTGCTACCCTTTGTCCACAGCCTCAGTCGTACAGTCTTCAGAAACCCCGATAACAGACCTTGCTGTCTGGCTGGGGATTCTCTGTGTTTCTGCTTCTTGGCACCACAATGAGCTCCAAAGAGACTTTGTCCCCGAGGAAGCAGCGAAGGGCTCCCTTCCTCGTTCTGTACAAGTTGATCAGGGATCTCTCTCTGCCTCCTGCAGAGCCAGTCATCAGGACCCTGCTTTGTTTTTTTCTCTGCTGTTTTCCTGCAAAGGAACATACTATAGTTCTGTCATATTAACTGTTTCATCATATCGGGAGGATGGGAGCAAAAGGAACGTCGTTACCCAGATGCCAGATGGCTGAAATGCATGTGGGGTGAGAAGCCAGCTTGTCCCAGCACCCTGCTTGCATTGGTACCGTCAAGAGACCCTCCCCGAGCTCTTCATGTCTTTTGGGAGCTTCCTCCTTTCTCGTTGCTCTTTTCCCTGCACCCCCAAGTGGAGCTGGTTGATGTTTTTCCTTGCAGAAGGGTAGGGAGCTTGCAGGCAGTGTCTGTGGCCAGATCACATCACAGAGCTTTGTAGTCTGATATCATGCCCCGAAGAATTTTCACAGCCAATATTGAACAAGTCAGCCTGAAAATACAGCTGGACCCTATAACTGTTCATTTATTCAGACGAAGTGAAGCTTTTTGGCTAGGAGCCCCTGTTGAGGCCTTGGGGTATACAACTGCAGAATACTGATGATTCTTCCAAGTTTGGACATGGGACTCAAACTGAGCTCCACAGTATAGCCCCTGTCCACTAGCAGGGATCCTCCGCCAAACCCTGGAAGGTGGTAGGTCTGGCTTCCGCTGGCCCCAGCTGGGGGAACTCTCTCCTCTGGAGAATGGGGGGTGGGGAGAAGGGGTTGTAAAAAGCTGAGCCTTCAGTTTTGACTTGCTACCCTGTGTTTTCATCTAGAATCAGAATATAATAAAATGAACTTTTTTTTAACTGAAACTCTCTTTTTTTTTCTTTTTTTACCTCTTGCCTCTACTTTTTCCAGCAGGGCCTTAAGTATCTTGGTAACACAACACATGGAATCTTGTAGATGGGAATGAAGGCTGGCATAAGTATATATTGGGAAAGTCTTTATTTCCTGGCAAATTTAATATTTTTCTCTTTTACCACCACTCCCACTAATACCACCTATGTCTAAAGCCACACACTTTCCTAAGGGAAGGCAAGCCGTTCAACATGAAAGATGATAAAATTCTACCCAATTTGCACATCCATCTGGTGTAAATTATTACTGAGTGACTCTGGGTTTCAGTAATAGAATTTAAATAAATTTGTTTGAAAATGCTAGAGATAACTCGGTCCAAACTCAGCTCCCTTTTAGAAGCCTACCATCTAAGATAACTTTCCCTTCGATTCATTGTGAAGGGAATATGTATATACTTTTAGTGTAAATGAAGTCTAAAGCTGTATCTGTACAATAAATATTTGCAATTAACATTCAATTAAAAAAAATAGTCCTGTTTCTTGATGCCAAAGAGGCAGAACAGGAGGATAGGCTGCTGGGTTTGGAGCCAGTATGCCTGAGTTTTCGTCTCTACTGTCGCAAACTGTGACTTTCCCAACTTTAATCATTAATATTCTTGTACCCAGTTCCCTCCCCTCAGAAATAAGGGTGTTAACTTAGTAAGATGGCCTTTCCCGAAACCCACTGCTCTCCATGAGCACACCGTGTGCTCGTGGCCAGATGGCTGATGTTCATGGTGGTAGAGTTGAGTCAAGGAACACCAACCTCTAATACTAGAAAAGTTCAAGACAGAATACCCTGCTTCATCAGCCCCCGAATACCATTTTCAAAACATTTCTCACTTTGGAAACAGAAACATCCCTAACCCAAGTTCAAGGCCCTTCGTTGGGTTAGAGCACTTTCATGATGAAAGAATGCCCTGCCCCAAAGCTCAGAGCAAGTAGGTTTTGAGAGCCAAGCATCATTCGTGAATAGGGCTGCTAGTGGTGACAGTTTTGCTGGGTCATTAATACACTTGGGAAGAAGCAGGAGAGACGATGCCCTCCGTCTCTGAACAAGATGTGGGGAACAAGCTTCTCAAGAAGAGGGGCCAACATTGGAGAGACTTGGACTGCAGTGGTTTCACTAACTCCTAATCAATGTGACAGGGATGCAGGCCACGGGGCGTTCCCCGCAGAGATCAGACCCCTGGGCACAAGACATTGGTTACCTCAAAGGTGTTTTTGCTCCACGGGGTCTTCTCCCTCCCCTCCTCTTTTGCATACCATGTTCTAACTTCTGGCCAAGTTTAGTGAGTGACACATGGCAGGAAGCACTTTTATTTGAAACAGCTCTCCCAGGATAACTGGCCTTTTCTCCATGTTCATATAGAAAAACCTGAAAGTATCTTGGCACCAACCAAATTTTACCATCCTTTTGTATAGCTGTATCAACCTTGGCAGCATTTAAAAGCAAGGCAACTCTGAAATGGTTTCTTTAGGGCATTAGCATGTTGAGGCCTAAGGCACATGCGTGATAGCTGCTTTCCATAAGACTCAGACAGTAGCCAGCTGCCAAATGGAAAGATGGAATCAGTGACTCAGAGTGCCCTATGGTTTATCTTAATTAGCTACTTCATAATCAGCATGGTTTGTATACGTAAATGTATTCATAGTGTTGACAGGCTCGGTTCTAGCTGTTTAAAATACACCAGTGTATGTACGAGGGGGGCCCATTTTTTCATGACTCGGTACTTACGGTCTGTGTTACTCTTCCAATGAAGCAAAAAGATGTGGTAGAAAGAAAGGGCATCAAAATGCCACCTGCATTTGGATACCAGCTATACTGTATCAGCTCGTTAACCTCCTGGTAACCTGAGCCTTCATTTCCATGCCAGCCTCAAGGCTGAATGAAGGCATTGGCCATGTAGATGCTTTATAAATGCTTCCGGGAAAGTTGTTTTCTGAAACTCAGAAATCCTCTTTGAGCTTGTCTCCTGATAAGTTCTTTCTCTCACTTCCTTCAGGTGGTGTCGCAATCACACCGCCTCACACAGGACCATGGAGCCCGCCATCTCTCGTGTTCAATCAGTCCCCTTCCATGGTCCCAGGAGCCATGATGGGTGCTCAGCCTGCCGGATTCAGTCAACCAATGGTTTTTACCACAAGCCCGGCGGTTGCAGGTTGGAACCAGCCTTCATCCTTTGCAGCCTCAACTCCCCCTCCAGCCCCTGTTGTTTGGGGCCCATCAGCATCTGTGTCACCCAATACTTGGTCATCAGCCAGCCCTCTGGGGAATCCTTTTCAGAGCAATATTTTTCCAGTTCCTGCTGTGTCTTCCCAGTCCCCTCCTATGCTCTCCTCTCTCCTGGTCACTCCTCCTCAACCGCCTCCCAGAACTGGCCCTCCAAAGGACATCTCCACCAATGCCTTCGTTGCTTTGGACCCCCTCGGGGATCAAGAAGTCAAGGAAGTGAAAGAAATGTTTAAGGACTTACAACTGCGGCAGCCTCCGGTCCCCGCGAGGAAGGGAGACCAGCCCTCCTCGGGGACTTCAAGTGCCTTCTCGAGTTATTTCAACAGCAAGGTGGGCATTCCTCAGGAGAATGCAGACCACGATGACTTCGATGCTAACCAACTATTGAAAAAGATCAATGGTAAGCTACCCACTTCTCCATCTACTGTGCCAACAAGTACTAGTATTCCCCCTTCATATGGGCCCACAGAATCCATCAGAAGAAAACTCTCCCACCCACCAATAGCCTAATCAGTGGTTATGGAGACAACTTAACCATTTACCTTATGAAGCTAACTATTCACCTCACTAGAAAAGGTCTGGCCCTGTGCTGCCCTCTTGTGACAAATCTTGAGGGCTGCCAAGAGCTATTGATAGGCAATGGGTGCTGGTAGCTGGAGGGCTGTATAGGAAAGCCTCCACCAAGCTCCATGGCCTCCAGTGGGGAATCTGAAGCTCTTTCACTTTAAGTCAATCAATATGCATGGTGTCCTCTTTTGAGAGGGATGGAATTGCCTGTAGTAATTGGGAACCCTCGTATGTGGTGGTGATGTTTGCTCCATTGATGAACATTTCAAAGACATGGAACTCACTTTCTAAGATAAGCCTGACCAGGGGCTGCTGCCTGTATTTGAGGAAAGCTTGTCTACTGATTACTTGGGTTTTTCACCTTCTAGAACCACCAAAGCCAGCTCCCAGACAAGGTGCCCCGCCAGTTACCAACTCTTCTGACAATGCCTTTGAGAACCCTTTCTCTAAAAATGCTTTCAGCTCGTCACAAGCCTCTGTAAGTATCAGCTGCTGCAAGCTGTCAATCATAGTGTTGCCACATAGAGCTACTGCCTCCGCAGTTAACCTTGCTTGTAGGTATAACAATCCTGTGATGATAAAGGACAGTTGAATAAGATTTATCATTAAGAACCACCATGTAATCAGCTGAAACTGGGGGAAGGTGATTTTTGCAGGGCTGCCTATTCTAAACTTGAGAAATGAATATCATATAGAAAAAGTCTTTTGTATCTCATTGAACATGGCTCATAAAAACATTTGAAGAGAAAATCAAACCAAAGTACTATATTTAAAAAATCTTTCATAGATTTAAGTTCCTTGTTTCTTACCCATGATTCTTTAGCTCAAAAAGAAAAAGAAATACTTCCCATTCTAGGGAAGCAAACATAATCTACCTGAACCTTGATTTTGATGTAAATAATAAATATACACCACCAGTTACAAGCTGACAAATATAAATCATTGTAGACCCTTCTGTGACCTATGTGAATTTTAAAGAAATTAAAGAAGTCTTAAGTATTTTTTTTCTTATAACTATAAGTATACTTATTGATTGGTTGGTTGTATCTCCATAGATGACTTCTCCTCAACCTGCATCTCCCGATGTATATAGGGATCCTTTCGGAAGTCCTTTTGCGTAACTTCTGTAAGTAGGGTGGCATAGGGGGTGAGGATGAAATTTCAATTTTAGAATTGGGAAGAGGTTCAGTCTCTGTTATTTAGAAGTAATAGACATGAAAATCTATACTTAGCTACTTTTATAATGACTATGCTGGTGTTCATATATATATGTATATATGTATATGTATATGTATATGTATATGTATATGTATGTGTATATGTACATATATATATACACACATATACATACTAGAGGCCCAGTGCATGAAATTCATGCACTCGGGGAGGGGGGGGTGAAGGGGGGGTGGAGGGTCCCTCAGCCCGGCCTGCACCCTCTCACAGACTGGGACCCCTCAGGGGATGTCCGACTGCTGGCTTAGGCCCGCTCCCAGGGAGAGGGCCTAAGCTAGCAGTTGGACATCCTTAACACTGCTGCGGAGGCGGGAGAGGCTCCTGGCACTGCAGCTGCACTCCCCAGCAGTGAGCCCGGCTTCTGGCTGAGCGGTGCTCCCCCTGTAGAGCGCACTGACCACCAGGGGGCATCTCCTGCATTGAGGGTCTGCCCCCTGGTGGTCAGTGTGCCTCACAGTGATCTGTCGTTCCACCATTTGGTCAATTTGCATATTAGCCCTTTATTATATAGGATATATCAAAAGTAGTAATAGACCCCTGGGCATGTGGATTTCTACCATATCCTGTGTTTTTGATATTTCAGGTATCTATGGAAGTAAAACATAACACCTACAGCTTTCTAGTTTTGTTTTGTTTTACCTTCATATTTAAGTGATTAGAAAGCATCCTGGTAATTACTTGATTCCAATAGAACAGCGGTTTTCAACCTTTTTCATTTCATGGCACATCTAAAGTAATTACTAAAATACTGTGACACACAAAAAAATACTATATTTTTTGCCTGTCTGACAAAAAAATAGGTATAATTTTGATTCATTTGTACTGGATGGCTATTGTAGTGTTGGCTGTTGTCATTTTTTTGAAAATCTAAGGGAAAAGAGGTCAGTGCCCCTGACTAAATAGTCAGATATTGCATATTTTAAGAATTCTGGCATACTGGTTGAAAATCACTGCTATAGAAGGTTCAAAATCTGTAGACCTTCCAAAGCCACAAAACAGGTCAGCTAAAGAGGTAATGATCACAATACTCTGCCTCCCAAATCAGTGCTTATTCCTTTGTGAGGGCCTTCAAAGCTAGTCTTAAATAGTCTGATGGCATTAAATCCCAAAATGGGACAGTTGCCAATACCTCCTTCAAAAACAGTGTCAGTGCCGATGAGTTTGAAAGTTGATCCTTCCCACTAGCGGATTCATCCTAAGTAAGTTATTGATGTAACCACCCTTTCTTTCTCAACAGTGAGTGGAAGCAACTTTGATTGACATTAAAAGATTGAAGTTAGTGGAGGGAAGGAGGTATATCTGCATTTAGGAGATGGGCATAGCTGGCTCAGGAGACCCATAGAAAGAGTGAAAAGAACCATCTTCTATCTGACAACAATAAGACTGAGTTTATTTGCAATTTGGATCACCTCCCCCTCAATGCGTTGCTACAGTTAGAGTGTTTCTTACGGGCTTTTTCATAAAATCAGCTTCAGAGAACTGGGTGAGATTTTTGGAAAGGCAAATTCCAGAGCCCACCCTTGCCCTAAAGTATCCCTGTGTGGTGCTGAAGAGAAAAGCTTGGTTTTAACAAACATCCAGGTGGTTTGTAATGCTAATAAGACAGTGTAATATATTGAAGGGCTAGAAGTCTTAGCAGAGACTCATTCCTCACCCTCCTCTCCAGGAGAAGCATTGAACAAATAGAAAAATACAAACTACACTAGGAGTGTGGGAGAACTGTTTGCACTAAATTGAATTGACTAGAGTTCTCTTTGGAGGCTCCTTTTTCTTTAGGTCTTGAAGGAAGAATAATCTTGGTCAATCTGCTAAACTAACAGATTGGGAGGGGAAGCATCATGGGAGAAAATAGCTAACATTATTGATCACTTGTGTTAGGCACTTTATTACAGGTTCTACATTTATTATCTTATTTAACCCTCTTGCATCAGCCCTAGGAGATACTGTTACTGACATTTTAAATAATGGCTTGATATTTAATACACTGATATTCAATCCAAAAATTCTAACCACAGGTTTTCTCTTCTCCGTACTTCTCTAGGAACTTGGCTTGCTGGCTATCCAGAGGAACAGAAAGGTTGGCCTTAGCAGTCAAGGACAAAGCTGATTGCCACACTAGTCCTGACCTCTGCCCTTGTTCCAGCTTTGCGTATTATCTGCTGCCTTATTTCTTGCTGCCTCTTCCACCTGTAAAGTGTCTCTCACTTTCTGTTTAGGTTAACGCTAAACTGAATCTTATAGCTTTAAATAAATTAAGAATCTAAACACTCTAGCTTAAATATAAATGAAGTAGTTTCCCTACCTGAGCCCTTGCCTATTGTGTCCCTAAAACCTTCTAGAACATTCTACCATGTACCCTCTGGTTGTGCAATGCAGCCACCCCTCAGATCAGACTGCTTTGAATAAATTTTAAAATCCTTACTGTTCAAGGTTGTTTGGGGGTTCCGTTTTAGAGCATAAAACCTAAAAATTGTAGTCAAGCAGGGCACCTTCTTAAATCTTGCTTCACACCATCACTTCCAGAGAATTTTTAAAGTAAAATCGAAGCAAGTCCAACTTCTCTGTAGGCACTTTGGAATCCGACACACCCAAGAACCTTTTTAAAGATATAACTTCTCCTCTTTCTGAAGATCATATTTTTCTCAAGGGCGAGAGTATCCTTTCTCCAGTCTGCTAGCTCTTGCCAATGAGGGAAATGCATTATTCGTGTCTCCTCTCCTTTTCCCTTTGATTCTCTTTTCAATCAGTTTTGCTCCTGGGTTCATATCACTTCCTTTTCACAAGAAATGGAGTTTTGTGGGGCAAAATATCTAATGATTCACAGATCTGAACTCTTGTCACCTTCTCAGTAATTGCTAATCCCAGCAACTAGAATTGCAAATGGGACAGCCTTTATCCTTTCTGTGGAATAGGGGGCCATCCTCTTGAGCTGAAGTTTCAGGAGAGCAGTTAATGTTGAAGAAAACCTGAACTCGACTCAGTAATGAAGGACAACACATCACAAAGTGAAATGTGATTGTGCCAAATGTGTTAGGTGCTTATTTGGGGTTATGCTAGAGCTTGATCAAGTAACTGGAAAGCTTTCTGGAAACCACAACCTCATAGTTAATTGGAAGATCGATAGGAAAAAAAAAAACATACACAAGAACCTGCAGAACAATTGTTTCCTCCTATCATTGCAAACCTAATGTCTGAAATATTTTTCTCCTTTAACCTTGGAAACTGCCCAGTTCACTTTCAGTCCTATTGCTAGCACAATTCTGGAGGGTTGGTTCTTGCCAAAATGAGTTTTGTTTGTTTATGTTGGGTTTTTAATGTTGTCTCTTGACCCCGAATGCTCAGGTTCTTGTGGGTGTTAATCAACCACATACAATGTAACTTTTAGGTAGAAGAAGAGGATGACTGCTTACTATCTAAATAAGATGCTGGCCTCATGAATCTCTATTGATTAGCCCCAACTAGTCCAAGCTAAATTCCCATGGTTTTATGTTTAATGGTAATAGCTCCTCAAATTTGGCATAATTTTCCATCTGGCTTCCTACTCAGCCATTATAAACACAGACTTGAAATAGTATTTTATATGTCCAAATACCTACATGTGCTAAACTGGAGGCTATTATTTCTAGATAGTTGAATTTTTGAAAGTAGAAAAAATTTTTAAAGTGATGATCAGCCACATAAATATTTTATACATACTTGTTTTCTTGTGCACTTTCTGTATGCGAATAAAGCTATAAATTTACTCATTTCAATAAACTGGAATGGCAGAATCTCATGTGTTACCATCAGTTTATTCTAATATATAACCCCTGTTCTGTGTTGATGTACTAGGGTCAAGATATAAAATATACCTAAGGAAGAAATGTTAGTTATTATGCATTGTGAATTGTCATAAAGATGAAGAGGAAGTGGAGATGCATTAAATAGGACCATAAATAAATTATCATCTGATACCTTTCAATTCCTTATTCTCCTCTCTCAGACCTACATCCCTCCTTCCTGGGAGATTAATGGGAATCCAGTGGATAAGCCCTGTACCAGCACAACCTCAACTGACGTCAGGAATAAACATCACTCAATAGTGAACTCTTGGCTCTCACCTTTTACTCTTTGCTTGTTCTTGTTCTTGTTTGACCTCACCAAGACACAGCCTTGGACTGGCTCAGGCTGGCGCAGGCCATTCAGGAGTGCTTCTGTATGAGGTGGGCTGGCCAATGATCAGTTATTTTTAAACCTAGGACACCCATAAACACTCTCCTCTGTATAAAAGTTCGAGGCTCTCATTCTTTTCAAGAAGACCTAGATGTTTGAGGAAGATGACCCCAAGGCAGGCCTTGCTTGGGTACAGAAGTGTTGGTGCTAAACTTGATTCCTCTAAGAATAAGAAGAATTTGGTATGTGTGTATGGTGGAGGTGGGAGGTGTCACTGATTTGTTTTGACTGTTATGGGACATTCGATATTACTGTTTACCTTTCCCCTTACCTGAACATTTGCTCTTTCTGACAACACGAGTAGAATATAGAGAAACATACTCCACACAAAAGCAGCTTCCAGAAAGCCACAGGTGAAGATGGTTGCTGATTAGAGCATGTTGCACAAATTACCTGATGTATCCAGATGTCTGCAGTGTGTCTAACCCACTGAGCCCGTGTACCATTTCCAGGTGGCTTCTGTGAGATCTTGCCAGAGATTAACTCTTGCTCGTGTGTGCTAGAGGAGGGCACCGATTTCAGCATAATGGGAACTACTGTTGACCAAGCAGGAAGGTGCTTACTGAAGTGTCCCAGCAAAGTGGAAACAGACCTCTTCTTTATCATCTCTCTAGTCACGGGTGCTACTCGGACCTGGGTGCCAGATGTCCATCTTTTATGGTAACCCTCCTCTACGTGGAAGAGGGTTTCAGTTAGGCATCAGAGAGATCTAAGCTAAAAGCTGAACTTGAACAGTCATCGTGCTCCCAAATGTCTCACACAAAGGCAACACAAAAAGAAAAGGGATTGATTTTCTCAAGATGATCTTGCATTTGTGAGGTGCTTTACCATTTACACAACAGAATGTCATTCTGTAGATATCGTTACCCTGTGAGGTGGGCTCTGTTTCTGCCCCATCGTGTCTGAGAATGGCTGTGATCTGCTCCACCTCTTCAGAGAGTGGTTTCCATGGTATTTCATTGTAAAACTGAGTGTTGTGGTAGGGAGATCTTTTCAGTAAGTGATTTCAACTCTTCCATCAAAATGTTATCTGTGGTGTCCAGAGAGAGCAGTTCTGTCTTTCCTGTGCTAAAAGCAGGGAGGGGGAAGCACAGAGGACAAAGCTAACTCAGGAGTTTGTTGACTTTGCAATAAACTGATGAGTGAGGACTCTGACCCAAATTCCCGAAAAGGTTCAATACAAAGTTTTCTGGTGAGAGATGGGAGCTCCCCAAAAGCCCCTGGCAAATAGTCAAGCTATTACCCCTGGAGGAGATTGCTAAATACTAAAACACCTGCCTCCTGCTGGGAAAGGTTTTAACTAATTCCCTTCCATTCAAAATAACTAAGACCCATGTTCTAAGCTGATGGGCAGGACATGAACATATACAAGGCTGTGAACTGGCCACAGCCTGTTAACATGTCCTAATTACAGCAATGCTGATGGACAAGGACCAGCCACGTGTCAACTCACCCAATGAAGGACCCTGTTTGCCCTTACTTCTCTGGAACTGTGTACTTAATTACTAACTCTCTCTGGTGTGCTGAATCATATGAGTGCCCATCTCTGGGAAGATGAGAGTATGGGCTACTCAGTGACTAAAATTAGTAGGGGCTATTCTTCCCACATAAAAAAAATCTAGATTAATGGCTGCTGGTTTTAGCTCAACAAGGCCCTCAAAGACACAGACTTTTCCCTCCAACTTTTATAGCCTTTTGGCTCCTAATAGTCACAAAATGGCTGCATAGCTCCAAAGAAGGAGAGCAGAAAGGGAAAAGGCAGCACAATTCAATGTCTTCTCTTTGTTCTGGGCATTTCAGTTGTTCCCAAGGATTCCGGGTGGACTTCAGCTATGCCTCATGGCCACTGCTAGGTGCAAGGGAGACTGGGAAAATCAAGCTTAAAGTTTTATCAACTTCTATAGTGAAGATAGTTAGGGAAAAGACATGGATAGCTAGATAATTTGTGAGGCCTAGGGCAAAATAAAATTCCTTTGCTCAAAAAATAGGAAAAGAGTGCCATTTGGGATATTAAAGTATCAACTTCCTTTCTTATTTCTGCAATTTCTCCCATATTGTGGTGTATTTTATCTGCTATTTAATGTTCTAAGCAAAGAAAAATTAAAATTTTAGATATTCACATGAGTTTTACCACTGATCTTTAACTCATAAGTGGAATCACTGAAATTATACAATTTGCATTTCATAACTCCTATATGCACTGTACTTCCTTCCTTCTGGAACAATAGAAACACTGCACATACTAACTCAACTGTTTTTAATTCACTTCCTGACACACGTACATTCTACAGTAGACTCTAGTTTACTACTCAGTAAAGAAAGATGGGGGGAGAAAAAACTCTGGGTTGTCCTATCTTTTTCTTTCAATGTCATTATCTTCAGCGTAAGTAGGTGGCTAATGCAGGGACAGAACACTAATAAGAAAGGTCTGACAGTGTTTCTTGGTCATTTGTGTTTCTTTTGTGTTGGAAGCAAGTTCTAGTTCAAAGGAACAGTGCGGCTTCTCAGAGATATTACTTAGTCATGGACACAATCCACTTACCTTATATGCACTTTTGCTTTGAGGACTGAACTCCCACACCTCATGAGCTCACCTGAATTTCATGTTCAGAGGGCAACATAAACACTGTGCAAATGGGGTGACATTTTCCATGTGTATATCCTCTGTTCATGGGCGTGCTTCATTTTCCCATCAGACTTTGCTTTCAAAACAAAAGTTCAAACATGAAATTAAGAATTTCAAGATGGCAACAATAGAGCACTCAAGCAAGGATGGGGTCCTTCTGAGTGCTGAGCCCTGAGCACTGGGCAGGTTGCATGCCCATGAAGCCAGACTTGGCAGGAAGGCCTTGGAAATGGGTGGTAGATTAGCCAATGCGACTCCCACATGCCCAGATGATAGTTTAACCCAATGTTGGCCCACCACCAAATGCAGATCACAGCAGTCTTTGACTTCGTAGCACCCTCTGGGCAGAAGACAAGCACATGGGAAGCATAGTCAGCAAAGTCATGGCAAGGTACCTTGACTAGAAAGTGGAAGCAAAGACTACAGAGGACTGACTAGTTTCCATGTGCGAGTAGCATGAGAATTATCAGAGACGATAAAAATTGGAAGGCGGTAGGGAATTAAAAGCCACTGCAGGGTAGGCTTCAATGTTGACATAACCTAATTTGAACTCAAGGGCTGTGCCATTTCAGTTGGATCCGTTGGAAAGATATTGAGGGGAGGACTGTAAAACTCCTGAGCTCTTACTTCCTGATTGGGACGGGGGAGGTGGAAGAGGGTATAGAGGGGATACATGGTGATGGAAAAAAATAAAATAATAATAAAATAAAATGCTTTGTAGCTCTCCATTTTACTTCACTGCAAACATGACACTGCCAGATTTGGCAAACAATAGTGGATTCAGGGATAGCTCACAGAAGTCAATGAATAATAACAACCTACCCAGCATTTACCACCTACAGACACTATTCTTCAATGTGTTACAAATAAATAATTTAATTTTCATATCATTTCTGAGTTGGTCTGTCAGTACCACCACCACCATTTTATAGAAGAGAGCACTAAGGTGCAAAGTCGAAGAGCTAGTAAATGGCTAAAGTGAAATCCCACCCAGTCTCCAATGTCCTTGTACTTAACCTCAAGTTAACCACTTAACCACTCCATTGCCTCCAAAACTGGCACCACCCCCTTTACTATGGCATATCTTACATTCACCAAGATTTTATTCATAGTACTTTTCCTGTAACCAGTATGCCTGTCACAAAAAATGCATGAAAAAAGTATGTTTTCATTCATTTTTAATTTGGCAAGTTAATCACCATTTGACCCTTCTAGAGCTCACTTTCAGCATGGATTAGTTAACACTTCAAAGTTTGAATTTTCTAGTTCTAAGTGCAACACAGCAATTTAACCTCACATTTAGTCCATTCTAATTCAGAGTTGACAAGTCAGTGAGCCTGTTTTTGTTTAATGCAAGCTTCAGACTACTCACAGTGAACGATGGGTTGTGAGCGATGCTCTCCCAATTTCTTCTCCATGATAAATAGCAACCCATCCTGCATCTGCACAGTCAGGTTAGATGCATGTCCTGTGGTCAATGAGGAAGGCTGATCACACATTCCATTTTATAACAGGAATGCTGCTGTGTAGTTTCATCAAAATCTCCCATCCAGTGGCAGCATGCTCTTCATAACTGGTCAAACCTACATATTCATGACATGCAGCTTACTTAAATTCTCTCCTCTTAAGTCTTCAGGATTTAAAAAGCCTATCAGTGGTGATGACTTCCTTAATCTTTTAATTTGACAAACACAAACCCTTGAACTGTAAATATTAAAAACTGAACGTGTAAACAGAGAGCAGAGAGACATCTGGAAGCCCATCGACAACACACACACACAACACCGTGGCCGTGAAAAGCACAAGTCAGCAAAGAGAGAAAAAGTAAATAAAGGAGATGATGCTGGACCAGAAACAGGATCAGTTTCCCGACTGAACTCATCTGTAATTATGAGCCAGCCCTGTCTCTAGAGAAGAAAGCTTAGCAGAACATGTCTGGAGAAGACACGTATTTCCTAACAAGGTCTCAAACATTTGCTTACACAGCACTTGTGTGCAAAGAAAAAATGTAACTTTCTTCCTTGCTTTTTTATTTCTTTCTTTATTTCTCTCTTTCTTGCTCCAGTCTGATCTTCTCCCATGCCTCCACTTTGCTGGGTGAAGGTGCCAACGTGTAACCTCAATCCTGTCATTATTACTCCCTCCATAAGTAACTATCTCTTTTAAATATGTGCTCAGGCCCTGACCGGTTTGGCTCCGTGGATAGAGCATCGGCCTGCGGACTGAAGGGTCCCAGGTTCGATTCCAGTCAAGGGCATGTACCTTGGTTGCAGGCACATCCCCAGTGAGGAGTATGCAGGAGGCAGCTGATTGGTGTTTCTCTCTCATCGATGTTTCTGACTCTCTATCACTCTCCCTTCCTCTCTGTAAAAAATAAATAAAATATATAGAAAAAAAATATGTGCTCAGTAATTCAAATGCATTTCTTTCTTCCTGCTCTTCTCCATGATAGTGTTTAGTATTATGGGGGTGTGGGGTGGAGGGGGGTGCTGAGAAAGGGCTAGATCCTCAGACAGGTCCTTATGCTGTCCTCTGGTTCTTCCAGTCTCTGCAGCATCACCTCACCTACCTTGTTGTTACCTGCAGCTAAAGCTTTTGACTAGAGATTGTGGACTCTATTCCTCTCCATGCAGTTGGGGGCTCCGCAGGGCCTGGTGGTTCTCCCTGCTGCCTGGGCCCCACCTTGGCCCTCGTAACACTGGGCTCCTGAGGTCTGATTGTAAGAGCTTCTCCATCTTTTTCCCTCAGTTCCAGGCTCAGGTTGCCCTTAAGGTAGCAAGCCTCCCAGCGAGCCTGCCAACTACCACTCACCCTTGCCCCCCCCCCCGACCCCCGCTCTCCCTCCTCGGGTCAGAGGGGAGCTTTGACAGCCTCTGTGGCCCCTGATTGTCAAAGAAACTCAGGGAGCCAAATCCAGTCGCTCCCGTCTTGCCAAGCACATGGCACCAACACTCTTATTCCGAGTTGGCTTCCCCACACTGGGAACGCCTGGAAGCTGTTCTCCCAGTGTCTCAGACGGCAAGGACAGAAACACCTATCTTTGACCTCAACCTATGTATCCTGCTGGCTCCATTCTGGGTAGTTGGTCTGAAAAACTTACTCAGAACAGACATCTCCCAGCCTGCTTCTCCCACCTTTGCCTTCCCCCCTCTCACTCTTTCTCAGACTGGCAGTCTTTTCACCTTTTCTGCATAATAACCTGGGTTGTCCCCACTGCTTTGAGATGCACATGTGATCAATTGCTTTTTGATTCTACCGTCTCTTTCCTGGGAACAAGCCTCAGGGTTCAGCCTGGGAGTTGTAAAGTGTCAAGAAAGCATAATTTTAAAAGAGGAAAAAAATTAAAGAGAGTTCAAGATTTGCAAAGCGTCATCCCCTATTACATTTAATTGGGCTTACATGTTCTTCACTGATAAGTCTGACTTGGGTTTGGTCCTGAAACACTAGTTTCTTTTTGTCCAAGTCTGAAGTTCCAGAAGCCAAATACACCTCAACCAAGTGAAATGAACTGACGAAAGGCCAATGAAAGGATAGATAGTCAGAGATCGTGTCCACGAGATTTAGGCAAAGCAGTGGAAAATTTTATAGGTGGGATTGGTGCCAGATAGTTTATAGATGCCCATGCAAGGAGTGGAAGCTGTATGAGGGAGTTGCCTTTGGGAGAGGAGTTTTTTCATGGACAGGGAATTCAGAAATAGTGTGACAGATGGGCCGGCGGGAAGATGCTAATCTGGAGAAAAATGGAGCAAAGAGCTAGGTGTCTCAATAAAGCCAAAGAACAGGGAAACGGAGAGCGTGAGAGTGAGGTAATCCTGCATGGCTGACATGCAGACCTTGTACATTGTTTATAAACATCTAGCTCAGGGCAGCCTGTGAAAGGAATCCCATTAGATACCTCAAGCTCTTCGCACAAAAAGGAGAAAGGGCAAGAAAGGGTGGTGAGAGTAGACAACTTTTCTGTAGGTAGGACTGTTTCTGGAGAAGGAAGGCAGTCCTGGGAAAACTAGCTCTAAATCTGTTACCTCCACAACCTACCCCTGCTTTACTGGTCTTCGTTTGTGCTAATGTTTGAAAATTTACTCCGCGAACTTTAAAAAGTACTGATGCAAGAGCCCGTTCCAGCTTAATTATTACAATCAGGTGGAGGTGGGCAGGCATCAGTGTTTTTTCATCAATATTTTCCCCCTAGTCATTCTATTATGCAAGCAGTGTTTTTTTAAATTTTTAAAAATACTGACCCACGGATATGTTTATTGATTTTTATTTTTAATTTTTTTTCCATACTTTTATTTAGTTTGGGATACCTGTTTATTGATTTTTAGAGAGAGGAAGGGAGAGAGAGAGAAACATCAATGTGAGAGAGAAATAAATATCAATCGGTTGCCTCTCACACATGCCCCAACAAGGGACCAAACCTGCAATCCAGATATGTGCCCCAACCAGGAATTGAACCCGTGACCTTTCAGTGAGCCAAGCAGGCTAGGGCTTAACCCGTGACCTTTCAGTGTACTGGACAACACTCCAACCTACTGAGCCACACAGGTCAGGGTGCAACCAGTGTTTTAAGAGCAGCTGTGATGTCCACCTTTTCAGGTACTTCCAAAACACCTTACCCTTCCTCCAAGTCCTGGAGGACATGCAAGAGGGAGTGGGGTTGAGGGACATCATTTATGAGGGGTTGGAGCAAATTGTTCCATCTCAGAATCTTTCATGCTGACATAGTTGATCTTGTGTTTCTGGACCATATTCTCCTAGGGCAGTGGTTCTCAACCTTGGCTGCTCATTAGAATCACCTGGGAATCTTTTTAAAATCCTGATTTCTGGGCCTCATCCTCCGGAAATTCTGTTTCTTTGTTACTAATGTTGTGGCCCCACCCCATAACAAAATAACAGAATTTCCGGAGGATGAGGCCCAGAAATCAGGATTTTAAAAAGATTCCCAGGTGATTCTAATGTGCAGCCAAGGTTGAGAACCACTGGCCTAGGCCCTAGGGCCATGGTCAGCAAACCTCGGCTCGCGAGCCACATGCGGCTCTTTGGCCCCTTGAGTTTGAGTCTTCCACAAAATACCGCCACACTCAAGGGGCCAAAGAGCTACACGTGCCTCGAGAGCTGCAGTTTGCCGAGCCGCAGTTTGCTGACCACTGCCCTAGGGGATAATGTAAATGCCTTAGAGGGTTCACCTGAATTCTTCAAAGTGATGCACTACACCTGTAAAGAAAGCGGGTTGTGAGTGCATCTGACACTTTGCCTTTTCCTGTGTGCAATAGCCCACACAGCTCGTTTTGACGTTGAGACTTCTCTGTGTGGCCTCCCTTTCCAGCCAGCCCAGTTCTCTTACTAATTCTGAGTTTATGCCTCTATGGAAATTATTAACAGGCCTTTCTTTCCCAAATTACACGCTCCCTTTTCCTCAGAATCTCTAAAGATGAGCAACACTTGGTTGGTTGGTTGGTTTTGTTGTGGTTTTAATACCGCTGCTAATCTCAGCCAATTGAGCATTGCCTGAATATACTTGTCAATACGAGAAAACAGCAGGCCAAGAATTATGAAATGTCTCTCCTTTGACTGGACTTTGCACCCAGGAAGAGAATTCAACAAAAAAATCTGATAAAAAAACAAACAAACAATTGTTCCCGGTACTCTCACCCTCTGCTGATAAGTGCCTCCCTGGACCCAGCTGGCCACTGCACTCAGAGCTGCCCAAGCAGAGCAGATGGCGGGGGGCCGGGGCTTCGCCTTAGCGATATGGATGTGTGTGCTCAAAATCAGTGTCCTGACAGCCGAGCCCACTCCCAGGTGAGTCACTCTTCTATTTTCACTGCGGGCTTGGATACTTCAAGGTCTGCTTCATAGCAAAGCAGGTAAAAAATGTTAACCCACCTTGAGATATGTAGCCCCAGAATTTAAACGTTGAAAAAGGGTAAGAACAGGCATGGGTGTGTCTTTGAGAGTTTTCTGAGGAAACTTGCTGCTGTTTCTTGAGATTTCTTTGTGGGGAGAGGAGGGAAGGCATTCAATGCTAAGGCTGAGATAGTCTTTAAGTGCTTGGGGTTCTAAAACAAAGCTGATTTTCACTCGAGTAGATAAACCTGGGTTTATCAGTGTCTAACGTCTGAGAAGTTTAAAGCTAAGGAAACCAATCTCTCCCACGCTCTGCCTCAATGTCTAACACTGAACCTGTCGAAGCCATCGCCCCCCGGCCCCCACATTAGGCAAATGAACCATTGGTGCTTCTCGTCCCTAACATCCCAAGCTGTGTGGCCGTGCTCTCAGCAACAAAAGGTACTTTCTCTCCTTTTGCTCTGATCCTCACTGGCAACTCAAAGCCCATGCCAAGCCGGTCGGGGAACCAAACCAACCAGACAATACAGAACATCTACCCCATACCCAGCATTGCTGAAGGACAGGCCTGTGTGACCCCTCCAGCAAGCTCTGATGACGGCACTGAAATACTGTGAGCTGTGACAGGGTAGCCGGGGGAATCTCTTCCCAAACACTGTCCCTCTGCCCAGACATGACTGATCTGCGTTCAATGCTTCTTTGGTCATTTGACTCGTGGTTTAGCTGAATTCTGGTTTGGACTCTGATGTCCACTTCAAGCATCTTTGCCTGCCTGGCGGCTGCCGTGGAAGCTGCCTTTCTGCCTGGACCCCCTTGGCACGTGGTTTGCCCCAGGAGGGGGCACACGGAGGTGCTACCCAGACCTGCAAGGGCATTAGTCCGGTGCTCCACCAGGCTTTCCTTCATCCCACCTCCTCCTCTTCCCGTGGTCTCTGAGAAGCCTTGTCCCACTTAGATAATATGTTCATTTCCTGGGCATCAGGTACCAAGGGGAGTTGGAGAGTCAGCTCCTGAGCGTTGCTTTAGCCCTCTGGTACTTACCCTGACCCTTTCTTAAATTAAAAAAAATAATAATAATAATTTAACAACCCACATTCCTGGATCGTGACTCTTGCTGATTAAAAATGACAGACTGTGGGGAAGGCTTCAACTGCTTTGAAGTTCATACCCCCTGGGTCCTGGCCACGCTCAGCTGTTTCAGGGAGGACAGGGAGCCCCCTTGGCTGGCCCCCAGCTCTGCGCAGCTGCGCTGCTCAGTGGACTTGGCTGCGTGCGTTCCCACCGCCATGCCCTCGTGAGTTTGTCAGGGTCGCCCTGCTCTGCCCTTGGGAACAGGGTTGAGGTCAAAACAGAGTGTTCAGTTCAGTCCTGAAGTGAGACACATAATTCAGCCAGAGAATAAAGAATTTTTAAAAGTATGAATTTGATTACAATGGAGCCCTAGACTTCCCAAGCTCAGTTCAAGGGGCCATGACTTACAAACTGACCCTGTAAGCTATTCAAACACTCTGTACCTTCGTTCCCTATCTGTGACATGGTGGTCGTGTTCATTTCTTAGTATCACAAACTGGGTGCTTTAAACCACAGAAATGTATTGCCTCGCCGTTCTGGAGGCGAGAAGTCTGAACTCGAGCTGTGGGCAGGGCCAGACTCCCTCAGAGACTCTGGGGAGGACCTTTCTCAGTGGTGGCCAGCAATCCCTGGCGTCCCTTAGCTTGAAGCTACATCATTCCAATCTCTCTCTGTCCTCACATGGCCACCTGATGTCATCTTCCCTTCGTGCAAGTCCATCTGGTTCTAAATTTCCTCTTTTGATAAGGACACCAGTCATATTGGGTTAGGGTCTACCCTAATGATTTCATTTTAACTTGACTTTTCACTGTAAAGACCCTCTTTCCAAGAAAGGTCACACTCTGAGGTACAGGAGTTAGAATTTCAAAATTTAGCTCTTAACCTAATAAGGTTTCTAGTGAAGGTTCAATATTATAAACGTAATGAACTTACATCTAAGCCTGTCAGTGCTAAGAACTTGATACATGTGAAATATCCTTTAAAATAATAACACTGCCATTACTTTCACTTTGTTATGTTTTCTGGTTTAGGAGAGGAAGGGGTGGAGTTATAGCTAGCATGCAGGGGACATCATGTGACTGCAGACATTTCATCTTAAGCCACAGCTACTGCGAGCTATTGCTGTGGGAGATTTGCAATGATCTTTTTTTTTTTTTTTTGGAAACATGAGTGTGTCCTTGAGAAAAGGTCATGAGCGGGATATCATCTTGTATGTTTCTCAAGGTAGAAGTGTTGAAAACCACTGTGCTAATACAATAACAGCTCATAACATAGATCCTGGAGCTAGGTGGCCTGCGTTTGATTCCAGGGTCTACCGTTAACTAGCTATGTGACCCTAGGCAAATGCCTTAACTTCTCTAACTTTGTTCTTCACCTGAGAAGTGGGAACAAAAATATGACCTGCTGGGAGAAATCCCTGATAAAGACCGCAGTGTGCTTAACCCCATGACAGGCAGGTGGCCAGTGTGTGATGAACGTAGCTATCATTATCTTTACTTTTTAATTTGTAAGTAACAAAATATTTATACAAGTCAAAGATCAAAAACAATAATGAGGTATACATTAAGAAGTCTCGATTTCCCTACTCATAACTTTTCATGCAATCTGTGTGACTATGTGAAAAGTACTTAGAACACTCCCGGCATCCACCTCACTCTTTCCCTGTAGGTTACCGCCATTATTAGTTTATAATCTTACTCTCAACCTTTCTTTGTTAAAGATATACTATCTCGTACTTAGCTTTTTTTCTTTGTACTTTATGATATGTTCTGGAGACCTTTCTGTATTGGTATAGAAGGAACTTCCTCATTCTCCTCACACCTGATTAATTTTCCATGGTGTGGCTATACCATTGAGATAACCCGTCTTTTATTGAATATTTGGGTTGCTTCCAATCTTTTGTGCTATAAACAGTGGTGCAATGAATAGCCTTATTCACATATCATTTTGCAAGCAGATTATTGTACCTGAGGGCTAATTCCCAGAAGCGATATAACTGGGTCAAAAGGTAATCAATTGCTGACATTGCCTTATGGCCTGGTGAGGTTTGTATTATTTTGCACTTTCGCTAGTAGTGTATGATAACACAAATAAGTGGAAGGATATATACTATGCTCATGGATTAGAAGGATTGATGTTGGTTTTTTTTTCTTTATTTTTTTTATTGATTAAGTTATTACATATGTGTCCTTATCCCCATGTTACCCCCTACACCCCCCCCAACTCATGCCCTCACCCCCCTGTTGTCTGTGTCCAGGATTGATATTATTAAAATGTCCTTACTACCTAAAGTAATATAAACATGCGATGCAACCTCTACTAAAATACCAATGGTATTCTTCTCAGAATTAGAACAACTAATCTTAACATTTATGTGAAACCACAAAAGACCCCGAGTAGCTAAAGTGGCCTGGAGAAAGTGATGAATACAAAAAAAAAAAAAAATAGACAGGAACAGATAATCCAGTTGAAGGCAGCAATACTAGTACTAGAAAAACTAGACGACATTGAAAAAATCTATAGAGACATTAATAGGTAGAGCCTACAGTAATTCCTGAAACCAATCATAGACCAGCTCAGTGACATTTTCAGGTCAACTATGGCTTCAAGCTTGGGTTCTTTTGATATAATGAACACCTCCATCCCCCTTGAATAACACCCTTTCAGATTTCATGGATATCTACCAGATGTTTCCAACTAGTGTTTCTCAACATTGCATGAACATGGGAATCACCTGGCATACCCTTTTGAAAACATTGATGCCTAAAGAAAGCCCATCCTCAGTAAGTCTGATTTAATTGATTTGGAGTAAAGATCACAAATTTACAATCCCTATGTTTAATATCTGAGGGATATAATGTGCAATTGATATTGAAAACCAATGCTATAGATCAGTGATGGCAAATCTTTTGAGCTTGGCGTGTCACCATTTTGAAAAACCCTAACTTAACTCTGGTGCCGTGTCACATATAGACATTTTTTGATATTTGCAACCATATTAAAACAAAGATTTATATTTTTGATATTTATTTTATATATTTAAATGCCATTTAACAAAGAAAAATCAACCAAAAAATGAGTTCGCGTGTCACCTCTGACACGCGTGTCATAGGTTCGCCATCACTGCATAGATCATAAAGGGGAATCTGCCATTGTCCCTTGATGAGGCTTGTCAGTTTCAGCTGCCACCTGAGTTTTATGGAAAAGTTCTAGCAAAGAATTTCAGATATGTGATTTCAGATAAACACAAATACTCAGACTTCTAGGAAAGCAAGTACTTCAAGGAGTTTTGACAGCCTGCGTCATACAATTTAATCTGCACTTTTGAAAGGTTGAAGTTCTTCAGGCCTCCTGGTTTTCTGGATGATGTAGGCAAGAGTCAGGCTTATAAAAATTGTCTCCAGTCATGAAGCCAACATTAACGAGAAGGAATTCTCCCACAAATACAACATGGGTGACTCACCAGGAGACCATAACAAATATAGGCCGACTGCCCAAGACAAAATGATCAAGGACTTCCCGTTCTGCACTTATTTATTTATTTGTTAAAAAAAATATTTACTTAGCACCTAATGTATTCTAGGCACTGGATATATACAAGCTGAACAAAATTTAAAATTTCCTTAACTCACTGATATTTTTATCTAGAACATGAACTCTGTTAGTTTGGGGATCATGGTTTTTGTTTTATTTTGTTTTTCTGTTTTACACACAATATTTCTTTGATGTCTAGCAAATTACAGATGATTAATACTTGATGAATCAATAAATGAATGGACAACTCAGTAAAAAATTAATTAAATAAGTGAAATATATCATTGCAAAGGTGCTTATGATATAGGGAAAAACCAGGTGCTATAAAAATATGTGCTCAGAAAATTAGATCACTCAGGAGATTTAAAAAGTTTTTTAGGAAAAAAAAATATGTTCAAGATGATGTCAGTATGGTGAGTGGGAAATAATAGGTTTAGAGTCCTGAAAGCATGAAAAAAGGTAACTTATCTTGGGAATTTTAAGTTCGATATGGCTGGAACTTCAGTGAAGAAAAAATGAAGTTGAAGAAGTAAGGAGATAGTCATGTACAGTTCTCTAGACCATATGTCTTAGTTTCCTATTGCAGCTGTAACAAATTACTACAAATTAGTGGCTTAAAAAAACATACACGTATTATCTTACAGTTCTGCAGATCAGAAGTCTGAAGTGGGTCTCACTGGGCTAAAATCAAGACACCAGTGGCGCTATGTTTCCTTCTGGAGGCTCTAGGGGAGAATTCATTCTCTTGCTTCTTCCAGCTCCTAGAAACTGCCTCTATTTCTTGGCTCATGGCCTCTATCCATCCTCAGAGCCAGCAACAGCTGGTGAAGACCCTTTTCATGTTTTGAATTTCACCTGCCTCCTCTTCTGTCTTCACATCTCTCTCAACCAGTCTTCTGCTCTTGAGCTCACGTGATTGGAATGGGCCCACCTAAATAATACAGAACAATCTAATTTTAATCACATCTGCAAAGTCCCTCTTCCATGTAAAGTAACATACAGTATTCACAAATTCTGGGGATTAGGACATGGACATCTTTGGGATCATTAACCTGCCTATCACACCATGTTGGAAAATTTGAACTTTATCTTAAAAGTAAAGGGAAGTTACTGAAAGGTTTTCAGTAGGGAAATGGTGAGATCAACTTTGCATTTTTAAAAAATCCCTCTGGATGATTTATGGATACTGGATTAGAAAGAAACTATTGTCACCTGGGAGAATGTAATGATAGTGTAGACCAGAGAAATGTCTACACTAGACGGAGTTGAGGGATTGATAGATTTGACAATTACTTAGGAGACTGTACTAGTAAACAGCAGGCTTCCATGGTTGGTTAGATATGGGAGATGAGCATGGGGGATGCTGAGAAAGACAAGCAACACCCAAGTCTCTAGTTAGGATGACTTCTTAAGTGGAAGTGCTGTTTACTAAAATGACAAATGCTGGGGGAGGAACAGCTTCGGACAAGAGGAAAAATAAAGAATTTGTTTTGGGATGTATTGAGTTCTATGAGCCACAAAGACATTTAAGTGCAGATGTCCAATTGAGAATTATATCCAAGCATTTAAAATTCAGAAAAGATGTGTAGACTGCAGACTTATCTCTGGTAGTCATTAGCATACACATGGAAATCAAAGCCCTGGAAAATGTGTAGAGAGGGGAAAAATCCAAGGACAGGACCTTGAAGAAAAACAGCATTGCAGAGACTATCAAAGGAGGAAGAATCTGCATAGGAAAGTTGGAGAACAGGGCAGAGGAGAAAGAAGAAATCAAAGGAGTCTAGTATCATTCAGTCCAAGGGAAGGGAGTGTCTTAAACACCAAAAGTGGTCAACTGCCTTGATCTCTGGGAAGAAGTCAACAAGATAAAGACTGAAAGGAACCAAGTGACCACCTGGAAGTCACTGTTGACCTTGGCAAGAGTAGTGTCATTGAAATGGGAGGGTTGAGCAGTGATTGGGAAATAAGGAACAAGAGACCAGGGTGCAAACTACTTCTTCAAGAAAGTTGACTAAGAAGATTAGAGAATTTGAGAGGTAGCTAGAGGGTCATATAGGATTGAAGGAGGAGATGAGACTTTTTTGTTGTTGTTGAGAGAGAAACATAAATGTGTTTATAGAAATTTATTTTTTTTTAAAGAGAATCCTTTTATTTTTTATTTTTTTAATGTATTTTATTGATTTTTTACAGAGAGGAAGGGAGAGGGATAGAGAGCCAGAAACATCGATGAGAGAGAAACATCGATCAACTGCCTCCTGCACACTCCCTACTGGGGATGTGCCCGCAACCACGGTACATGCCCTTGACCAGAATCGAACCTGAGAACCTTCAGTCCGCAGGCCAATGCTCTATCCACTGAGCCAAACCGGTCAGGGCTATAGAAATTTCTTTAAGGGTCACTGTGAAGGGAGATGGGGGTTGCTGAAAGGAAATGTAGAGTTCAGAGTGTTCCATTTGCTCATTCATCTGCTTGGACACAAATGAAAAAAGAGCTGGAAATGAGGGAGAGGTTTAAATGGAGGAGATATTCCATGGATCAAGGTCTCAAAGAGGAGCTGGGGTCTAGAGCTTGTGTAGAGGGATGAGTTTGACCTTGTCATGCCCCTGGAGTAAGAGGCTACACTATACAAGGAATAGGTATCAGCTGAGGAGCATGTAGGCAGAAAGTTGATAAGATTCTTATTTGGTGGCTTCTGTTTGCCCCCCCCCCCCAACCCCCGGCCCCTTTTTTTCTTCCTGTCATGAATGAGACGTGATGTTACAACCAGAAGAGTTCCAAATGGTAAACCAAGAGACAGAGGAAAGTTCAAGGCCAGAAAAACACTGCTGAGCTTTGGGCCTGGGGAAGGAAGGGAAGTCTGTAAGTGCCAGAATAGATGATGTTGAAATGCAGAAAGATGAGGAATGAGTTCTGAAGGGGAATGTGAAGTGGCAAGGCTTCCAGTTTGGGAGATGCAGAATGCAGGGGTGGGAAAGCCTGGTTTATGAGGCGCTTGCTTACGGCGTGGCCCAGCCGGCTGGCTCAAACTTGCAGGAGACCCAGGCAACTCCAGGCTTTGCCAGACTGTCTGGGGGATACAAAGTGAAACAAGGTATGTCCTTCAGTGGATTCATAAACTAGTTGGAAATATAAGGCTAATGGATGTAAGACTCCTAGCAGGATGCCTGACAAGTTTTGCTCCCATCGTCCTCATTTTTGTTGTTGCTAGGTTGAAAGTTAAATTACAATTCAGTACAAAAATTAAACAAAAAATATGAGTTGAAAATACAAAATGGTATGTGATCAAGTGATTGCGCAATGAGAGACATAATAAAAGGCGAGCAGTATAATTTGGAAAGGAGAAATAGTCAATAAATTACACTGCCTTGTGAAGACTTCTTGGAAACAGGCATGCGTAAGGGCCGTAGGTTGACATGTTTGTTGTCTTAGTTCTTACCCAGAGCCAGGACAAAGCACCTGCACTCCATCGCCCATAGACTGCAGATTAAGCGCCTGGAGCAAATGGTCGCCATGTGACCCTTGCCTAAAACAAAAGGTAAGCCTCCAGTGCTCTTCCCTGCTGACATCCCCAGATGGGAGCTATATGGCCAGCATCTCGGGGGAAATGACTACAAGGCAGGGAGCTTCCAATCAAGTTGCAAACTGAGAAGAAAAGACAAACATGTAAATGCATGTGGGTCACCTTGCTGGGTGATCTGAACGCTGCATGCACACTGAACGAGTGTCATGAGGAACCATCTTTTGTAGCAGAGACGTCGGTCCTAGAATGTGCGATGTTCCTTTCAATAACGTTAGTGACTGCTTTTATGGCTCCCATCTGAAAATCACAGGCTCATGTGGGTTTGGAGGGCCGCAGTGGTATGGGTGCAACTTCAGATCATAATCCCGTTTTGGAATGAGACATTTTAACGTTTCCAACTGGTTTTGTGCAGTTTCGTTCAAGGAGCGTTGTGGTCTTTGGACAATTTAACGGGCGAAGGTGCTTGGCCAATCTGGGAGACCGCCAACACTGTGTGCCCACTGAGGACTGCGAAGATGCGGAAGATGACTGTGGAAATGACTTCCAATGTGGTACAGGTAATCCTTGCGCTCTGGCTGCTCCTGATGGGTCTCTGCTCGCACTCGTGGGTGAAAAGAAAGAAACACATGTCTAAGCGCTCGTATTTCCACGTGTGAGAGGGGCGCCCAAATGGCCATCTATATATTCTGGGCATTCGGTAGTCACATGTATGTGTGCCCTGCCCGCCAGCGTGAAATTGCACCTGGGACCTTCGGAGGGAGGAATGCTGGCATCAGTGTCTCTCCTGATTCTCGTTGCAGGCAGGTGCATAAAGAGGCGGCTTCTGTGCAATGGGGACAATGACTGCGGAGACTACTCCGATGAGGATGATTGTGAAAATGAGCCCCGTAAACCCTGCCGTGACAGAGTGGTGGAAGAGTCCGAGATGGGGCGAACAGCTGGCTACGGGTCAGTACTCCACTTGAATGTTCTGGAAGAAGATGAGTGAAAATAACCTCCATCTCTCCTGCATGCTAAAGTGGTACAGGGCATTCATTGGCAGGAAGAATAGCCTGTGGGGCTCTGTTCTGCTTGAATTATGTTTGAGCTTGAAAGAGGATAGGACGGTGCTGAATAAGTATCTCAAGGACAGACTTCCTGACCTCAGCAGGTATCTGTAGAAGGGACTAGGTTATCACAACATTTGGTGATGACTTCTGAGTCCGGTAGAAAATAAAATACCTAGTTTAGGAACCTCTGGAAGACCATGGCGATGTTGAAATGACATGTTAGCATTTAAAATTGAATTGCCAGTAGTAGGTCTGGGAATTCCATTCAAACGTTTGAATTACCAGGAAAACTATCTTCCATTGGGCCTTCTCCTGGATCTGAACCTGGTTAGAAATTCTCAGGAGGCTCCAGCATTCTGGAGTTGACCCAGGAGGAATAGGACAGAGAAAACCATTCTAATGACAACTGATGATGGTGTTGGGACTATGGTTCTCATTACAGAGCTGAAATTTCACTCACTTTCCATATAAAATATCTTGCTAGGTGAACTCTGATGAAAAGTCTTGGGCAGTTTAGGACCCAGAGTTATGCAGAATAAGGTAGATGTCATTTGCAGAGATCTGTGTTCTGGGAGTTGGGGAAATGATACCGGCCTGAGCTGCTATTCAGTTCTGTTCCTGCAGTCAGAGGACATCCCCCGGATGTCCACAGCGTAGTCTCCATGCATTGTTCTGAGCAGTACAGCTACTCTGGGTGGCTTTGTTGTCAAATTATCCTCAACAGAGACATAGCTCCTCCCCATCCAGTAGTATATTGACAGAGATGGCACCTGGCTCTCTTTCATCCCCTGAAAGCAATGTGTCTCTTCATTCTCATAATCCCAGTGCCTGGTTTATAGTAGGTGCTTAACAAATACCACTGGGTGGATACATAGCTGACTAAATTAACTAATGAAAATAAGTGCTTTCTAAAATATTATCAATTGGCATCAGGTAAGACAGAAACTGAGTCCCTAGCAAGACATTCAGGTTCAAGACTCCAGTCCTGGAAATGGAGATGGGGAGAGGAAAGAAGAAGGGGGCAATGGTAAGAGCAAGGTTAATAGCGGGACTAAGGTAGCGATTCTCAGCCAGAGGTGACAAGTGGCAGTGTCTGAAGACCATTTCGATGGTCACAACTGTTGGGTGTTAGGATGGGGGCTTTCGGGAGTGACATCCAGTCGGCAGAGGCCCTACAATGCACAGGACAGCCAGGCCCCAAATGTCTGTAGTACTGGGGTTGAGAATCCCTACACTAAGAAACTGGATGGTTCCTGAGACTTCTGTAAAAATGGAGATGTCTTCTCTCTCTAAGTCAGAGGAAACTTCCACATCTTCAATCACAGAAGAGAAAAATTCCAGAATAATAAGTCAGGCACCAGATGAAGCATTTCATATCTCTTTTATTCGCTTTATAAAAACTTGCCAAGCAAGCAGCATTCAAATATCACTCACAGAGCCTTTGGCCCTAAGCCTAAAGGTAGGAATTTTGAATCTAATGGATGGTCTAGGGTTCCAAACTCAGCAGGCCCTCTTAATAATTGGCGGAAATGGTATGGGAGTCAGCCAAAACCTCATAACCAGATCACTGCATGCTCCAGTGAGTTCTGACTCTTCCTGATGCTTTCCTCAGGGAGAGACTGGGAGTGGTGAAAGCCTAATATTACTTTATTTTGCTTTCCACGGGATCCAAGAAACAGTTTTCTCCCTAATCTAAATAAAAAGGCTTGAAGCAGGGAATGACATATGTTATGTATTCTCACTTCATGCAAATTTACATCATGTCTTATAGGAAAAGGCTACAGAAATCTTGGCCCATTTAGCTGAAAAACAATTATTTATAATTCTTTGGTTTCCTTTGTTCGGGGAAAAGATAATTTGTTATATTGCATTTGCCAAGGAGTTTCACATTGAGGTATCCCAGAGAGCTGGCTGGATCTCCTTAAATACCTCATGCTTTACCACAGTCAGGGGTGATGACAGGGAACATAAACCTTTATTTTTCCACCATGCCACTTACCTTTTTCTTCTCCCCACATGGCCATTTCCACAACATCACCTCTCCTACTTCACTACAAAGCCCACAAGTTGACACCCTAACTTCAAACAAAACTAATGTTAGACAATGAAACTCAAGCATTATTTATTACCTAAATATTTAAATTAAGAATGTAGAAGAGTAGTATACATTAGTAATTCATATTAAGAGGAGGTTTCAAAATAACATTCTTTATTATATTTATTATATTCTTCCATACGATTAATATTACATATTTATTTACTATACATCTCCATTACTCTAATGCAGGGCTATGGCACTACATTGATCTAGAGCAGGGGTCCTCAAACTACGGCCCGCGGGCCACATGCAAATACAAATATTGCATTTGTTCCCGTTTTGTTTTTTTACTTCAAAATAAGATATGTGCAGTGTGCATAGGAATTTGTTCATAGTTTTTTTTTTAAACTATAGTCCAGCCCTCCAACAGTCTGAGGGACAGTGAACTGGCCCCCTGTTTAAAAAGTTTGAGGACCCCTGATCTAGAGGTACTAGACATAAACATTCTAACCATAGCAAAATGCTTATAAGCTGCTCCTACACCGTCCAGTCTCAAAAACTTCAACAAGTCTTATCAACAGTCCTATCCAGTCAGGTTATTTTACACATGAAAGTCATAAGTACTCATAATAATTAATTTAGGCTTTTTTTTTTTTTTTTTTTACATTTGAAGGATTTATTTATTTATTTATTTAGACTCTCATTTAAATTCTTATGCCAGGAGAATTGACTTGCACAAATGTTTCAGCCTCTTGTCTTATAGGCGTCTGAGATTCTCCAGAAATGTTTAGGAAAATCCCCAACCCATCTTGCATTCATTGAAAAATACATAAATCCAAACCAGCTGCAAATGATGTACAACATGCAAAGGATTACTTTTTCTGTGTGATCTTAGAATAACACCACTTCAGTGGAGGGGCTTTCTCTTCAGATCACCTGGTAGACTGGAGCTGCCCGTGGTCCTAGATGCAGGTGTGAAAACAGGCATCTCTAAGTGCTGCCAAAGAACACATGTCTTTTTATTTCCCAGGCAATGACATTCGATCCGTGAGAGGTTTTCATGTTTCTTGGCAGAAAGAAATTGGCTTATTCTAGACTAGACTGGCTGTCTCTGTAGTAGTGGAACCAAGTCAAAAGTTTTGAAACATTTCTTCCTTAGCTGTGCTTTTGGACCATGGAGCAGCTTCATTGTAACTTTCCAGATGAATCCAGTCAACTTTCTGATCTGTAAATCAATAACCTTCAAACCGGGATTTGGGTACCATGGGGTACAAAAGGGTTTTCCAACGGGGAGGGAGACTAGTACATTTTAAGATAATAGTTTCCTCAACTGTTACTTATTTCATCAATCTAACTCTTGGTAAGTTCTCAATTCTATATGTACATATTTGTCATAAAATTGATAACCTTGATGACTCTGTGGCATTCCAGTTGTCAAGCCCATTCTCCTTGCCCACCTCCCCTTTTACAATCATCCAACTCCCATCACCCATTTCACATTTTATAATGGGGTGGAAAAAACAACTCCAAACGTTAACACTCAATTGGACTCTATCTAGCACTTTGTAAGTCAAGTGGTCTCCAATTCTTTTTAGTAGCAACATTAAAAATATCCTAATCAATCGTCAGAGAATGGATTATAAAAATAATTTTTGATGAGAGAGTAGCATGTTATGAAAAAAAAGTCTTGGCCTAAAACCCAGAAGATCAAAGAACTGCCCTATGAAGTTTGGCTCAGTGTATGGAGTGTCAACCCATGGACTGAAGGGTCCTGAGTTCAATTTTGGTCCAAGGGCACGTACCTCAGTTGCAGGATCAGTTCCCAGCCCTAGTCAGGGCTTGTGTGGGAGGCAACCAATCAATGTGTCTTTCACATCAATGGTTCTCTCTGTCTCTCCCCTTCCTTCCACTCTCTCTAAAAGAAAAAAAAAAAAGATTAAAGAACTGACTGACATTGCTATGGCAACCTTTCTACTATTCTCTACTTTTTTATGTCAGTCAAGTTTCTTGACATTTACCTCTATAAAAATAAAGTGATAATAAAATTGATACTGAGCCTCATCTGTTTTCTAGCAAAGCAATAAGTAATATTCATCCATAAAGTGAGAAATGGTTCATTTTAACTATATTGTCAGCCTTGAGCAAGATATTCCTGGATTAGTTTCTTAATTTGCCTTCCACTAACATTGAGCTATACTGTTAATTTTCTTTGTAGATTCAAAGCTTATTAAGAATGTGCTGTTTATATAAAGATGTTGTTTTTAACTAATCCACTTGCAGTAGGATAACCTTTTGATTATTATTATTTATTATTTTTGCACTAGCAATGGGTTTATAGTAAGCCATCCATACCCTTTGATAAAACGCTCTTGGAACCATTGTCTGAACTTGTAAGCCAGCTCATGGAAGTTGGGAATGTGGTCTAGAGAAATGGAAGAGTTTATGCTCTTGTGCCAAGCTAAGTATAGATGTGAGGCTCAAACCCACTTGGGCCTCCTTGGCCCGGGACCATTTATTCCAGGTACAGCTTAGACAGCAATGACTGTTCCTCCAATTAACAGAGGTGAACTTCACAAAGAATGAACTGCTTCCTGTTCATACATTGTTTTTAGGTCTACAAATCAAACTCAACTTTTTAAAAGCTAAACAGGATTCCTATTTCTGAATTCTAGTTTGCCAAATGAAAATATTTTTCTTGGAGAAAAAAGTAGAACTTCTGAGAATGCCTTGCCAGGATGCTGAAATTTTGGGGTTCCTCTTGGAAACAAAGAAATAATAATATAAACCTGGAGGGAATGAGGTTCTTGATAGACAGTGAAACAACTGGAGGAAAAGGCTTAGGTTAAAAGAGAATGTGGAGTGGAAGAGCCCCAACGGTGATTCACAAGTTAAAAATTACATGTATATGTTATACTGCCCCCCTGAGGTGCTGTGTTCTCAAATAATTTAAATATGTGAATTACAGCATTGGCTCTTAGTTCACTAAGGGAGGTTAGCTAAGAGTTACAGCGATGAAGTTAAGACTCTAGGCTCCGGATTTATTGCATTTCTTTATTTAATATATTTTTATTGATTTCAGAGAGGAAGGGAGAGGTAGAGAGAGAAACATCAATGATTAGAGAGAATCATGTATCGGCTGCCTCCTGCACACCCCACACGGGGGATCGAGCCCACGACCCAGGAACGTGCCCTGACTGTGAATCGAAGAACCATGACCTCCTGGTTCATAGGTTGATGCTCAACCACTGAGCCACGCCAGCTGGGCTATTGCCTGCCTTTCATTGTGCTCTCCACAGTCTCCTAGTTGCCTAAAAGTCTACACGGCCTATGAGGTATGCTGTCTGCCAGAAACATAGAGCAGAGGTGAGCGGGCTTTTGCTTCTGTTCCTGAATATATCCCACACATATTAGGTGATGAGGACATGAGCAGAAGCTCTCTCTTTCCCCCGCTACAAAAGGCTGCCTCGCGCTAGCTTCTGGAATCTCCCTACCTGATGTTCCTGTGTTCATCCTCAGGATCAACATCTTAGGGATGGTTCCCCTAACCACGCCCTTCGACAACGAGTTCTACAATGGACTGTGTGACCGAGTTCGGGATGGAAACACCTTGACCTACTACCGTAAACCCTGGAATGTGGCTACTCTGGTCTATGAAGTAAGTCTCCCCAGAAGAAAACACATTGTTCCCCTCTTAGTGGAAAGCTGTTTCAATAAGTCTAATACTAAATAATGTGAAAAATTCAGTAGAATAAGAATTTAATGTAAATATAAGATTGGCTTGAAGAAGAGGATTTATATCTTGGATCTCTTTAGAAAATGTACAGTAATCTATAATCAACCCTCAGTAACATGGGCCTGCCTAGTGATAAGAGTTTTGGCAAATACCTAGACTCTATAAAAAGAATCATCTAAGGTTCTGATAAAACTGAAAACTTAATTAGTGCTACTTAACTGCTGAGTACACTGCTTTCATGCTATTTAAGGTTGGTTTTTTGCTAGCCTATTAATGAAAACTTTTCGCTTGTTTCCCTTCACTATTCCCTTTTGTAAAGCCTGCTTGACTAATGTGAGTGGCTATTTTCACTTACCTCAAACCCCCCTGGCTCTTGTGAAACTATTTCTCAAAGTAATTTTTACTTTACAAAATGCCACTCCAAACTCACCACCTCCCTGAATTCTTTTGAACCATCTACAAATTGGACCCATTCAAAGGATTAATATTTACCACCTTTAGCTATACCTTCTTTGGTCTAAGCAAGATCTAATAAAGAATATAATTAGCTTATTCTAAACCAGGAGCTAAAATCTGTTTCTTTCAATAGTCCCATTGGTGACAAAGTCCTTTTTTATTGTTGTCTCTCCTACCAGTTCGAGAAACATATATACTTTTTAAAAAGTGTAGTTAAGAGTCCTTTTATTTCTATCAATGTTGGAAATCAATCCCTACCCATTGTAGTCTAAAAGATCATGTTCTCCCATGAATGCTAAAAGTTGTAATGTCTGGACTATTTGGCATTTTTCTCACATGTGACCACATTGTCATACTTCTTGTTCCTGTAATTTCAGAAGAGAATCAGTTTCCCACAAATCTCAGGGAACATTTTGAATTATTGATCTTTTTCCATCTTGCCAGGTGTACCCTCTTTAAAAGCACATTTTTTGGAAAGAAAAGTGATAATCTTTTTAGAAAGTATTATATGTTCTACTTTCTTAAAAACAATATACAAAGATAAGGTAACCTTTGTCATTGCTGATGGAAGAAGGGTTGTTGTTGTGTTTTATTTCATTTTGTTTTGTTAGTTCTCAAGTATACATCATACACTTTTCTTGTCTTAGTTACTATAACCAAACTCTTGGCTTCCCTATAGAGGTAGTAACTGGTGAGGGCCGGAAAGTTGCCCGGGACAGATCTTAAAGCTACATTTGGAGAGTAAGCCCCTGTTTTTCCTTATGTACAACCCTGGGCACAGATGTGCTTCCTCATTCGATTGTTTTGAGTTTTACAAGGGAGATGTGGTCTTTCCATGTATATTACTTACACCCCCTCTCCCAGTGGAGTTAGGAGAGGCATTCTATAATCAAGCACATCAATCTTTCCACAGAAGAACTAACCCATGTTCACACAAAGTGGGAGAAGTGAAGACCATAAGTAACTACTTATAAGCTCAGATCAGATTAATTCATCCAAATGAGTTTTGGCATCAAGGTCATAAAAAGCAGGTAGGGATTGTGGACCTGAATATTTATTTGGTGCCTTCGGAGGAAGAGTGCTGATGGAATTGTTGTTATAAGGCTTGCTAAAGTCTCCCATTCAAGGGTGCTACTACTGTTGGTGCCCCCTTATTCTAATCGTTATGGTCTTAGAAAATACATAGCTGAGCTTGTTTGCAGTCAATAAATATTAGTTATATTGGATCTGCTTATTAAATTGAATAAATATTTATGAGCATCTACTATGTGCCAGTCAGTTTACTAACTAGTGACTCTATAGTAGCATTTGGATAAGACATACATGGTCCCTGACTCCCCCCTGGAGTTTACCATCTGAAGGCCTATTAAATAAGCAATTATAAAAGAGGAGGCATTTTCATTTTGTTTTATTTTAAAAGAAGAGTCATGAAAGCTTATAGAAAATGGATTTGTTCATCTGTGGAGTCAGGAAAGTCCTCTCTGATGTTTAAGTTAAGATTTGAAATAGGTGTAAGAACTAAGCAGGGGAAGTGGTAAAATGGGCATATGTGTGAGAGAATGTTGTATCAGTATGCAATGTTGATGTTATGGGAGGATGGGCAGGTTGTATTAGAGAACATTCTAGAAAGTATAAAAGAGCCCTGTGGTGGGAAGACGTATAGGCTGTAGAAAGCTTGAGTACAGTAAGGAGAGATTGACTTGGAAGAAGTCTAGTTCAAATTTGATCTTCCAGGCAGAGGGAAGACTGAAATATGTTAAGCAGGGAACTAACTTGGTTAGGTTACTCTTCCCCCTTCCACTGAATAATTTTCCCAGCATGCCTTGTTTTAAAGAAAATTACATGCATTTTTGTCTTTCTCCACTAGATGGTAACTTTAGGTTTCCTGTGTTTGTCTGTTCAGTCTCCTGTACCAAAGACAGAGTAACTTAGAAACCACAGAAATGTATTTCTCACAGTCCTGGAGGCTGGCAGTTTGAGATAAAAGTGCTAGCACGCTCACGTTAGGACCCTCTTCTGGGTCACAGATCTCTTGCTGTGTTTGCACATGATGGAAGGGGAGGGAGCTCTGTGGGGCTACTTTTATAAGAGCACTAATCCCACTCATGAAGGCACCTCTCTAAGGCCCCACCTCCTACAACCATTACATTGAGCATTAGGATTTTAACATATGGGTGGGGTGGGGGTAGAACATTCCAACCCTGTGCAGAACAGTGGCCCAATGCATGCTACTGAATCTAATCTATGCCACTGACAAGAGATGGGTGTCTCCTTCCCAGATGAGTGTTACAAGGACCTCTGGAAAGAGCTTAGCCATTGAGAGTAGCAATCTTTCCATTGATACCTGAGCATAGACGTCTTGGCAAAGAATATTTTATTGGAAAGTTTTAATTTTTAAGTAGGTTGTTTAGTTCCGGATTTTTTTTCCATGCAAAAAATGAATGTGGGGGTTGGGGAGCAATCCAAGTGTCCAACAGCTCAATAAATTATGCAAGGAAAAATGCTCCCTCCCCACATTCCCATTCATGGTTGTCCTTCTCAAGGGCAAACTCTCTCTCTATGGTTTGTCTATCTTTCCAATAATTGCCCATGTGCAAATGTATATATTGGTTTTTACTAATTTTACAGGCAGTAGCATGTAAAGGTGACAAGGCAGTTCAAGTCTCAAGTCCCAGCCTCTCTACTTAAATTAATTAACATGTGCAAAATACACAAAATAGGTCCTGGCCCATAAGCCATCCAGAAGTGTTAGCTTTTATCATTTCTTATTTTCTTTTTTTTATACACAAGTGGAAGTATATTGTGCATCTTTCATGGAACTTGCTTTTTAATTATTAATATATTAACTTTTGAAAGCTTGCTATGTTCTAAAACTTCCATTTGCATTATTTAATTGAATCCTCACAACCACCTTTGGGCTAGCTGTGGTGAGCACCTCTGTTTCACAGACTAGGAATCAGACTAGGCAGACAGAGGTTATTGTAATGTCCTCCAAGACATGGAGCTTGTATTTGAACCCCAGCAATCTCATCTCAGGGACTTTATTTTCACCGCCTTTAAAGGCTCTACTGCCTTTCCAATAATTATGGGGGAGGGGGGTCTTTGTTTATTTTGGATGGTTTTTGTATGCTGTTTATAACAACACTTTGTTATTCTCATTTAGACCAGAGTTGATAAAAATTTAAGAACGGAACATTATGAAGAACAGTTTAAAGCATTCCAATCAGTTGTTCGAGAGTCAACATCAAACTTTAATGCAGATATATCTCTAAAATACACACCAACTGAAAAACTTGGGAAGCGTAAAAGTCTTCCTGAGGGAAGGCCATCGCAAAGCGGACGTGGCAATCCTTCTACAGAAGAAGACTCCCTAGTGCCTGATGTTTCCCAAGAAAGTGTTGGTGGCTCGTTCCGATTTAGGTATTCCAAAAATGAAACTTACCAACGGTTTTTGTCATATTCTTCTAAGAAGGTAAGACTGAACACTTCATATAGAGAATGTAATGGGATATTTTTCAAACTAACCAAACCCCCTCTTTTAAGTTTATATGTTTAGAGCCTATAAGAGAGAGAAAGAATTAATACTCAACAAATCCTCCAGTAAGTTACCAAAATGTCAGGAAGAAGAATGGTAACCAGAGAAAAATGCCATATAGGATCTTTAGTAATAGTAAGAGATGTTTGCTGGTAGTAGACAGAGAACAAATGTATTAAGAACTCAGAGCATACTTTTTGACTGAGATTATAATAATAGACTGCTCAATTTATACTAGTACTATCTTCAGGCTCCTGTAACAACATACCAGAGACAGAATAACTTAGAAACAAATTACTGCATACTTTGGTAATTCATTGCAATGCCTAGGATATTGACCATGTACTTACTATAAAGTGTGTCTCTAAAGTTATAAATGCCATAAAATTGTACACATTGCATATGAAATTAGTCTGTTTACTTTGTAATCGTACCTTTAATTTTAGATTTTGAAAATGTGTTTGTCTTTAATATTTAAACCAGGTTTCAAAGTTTGTGTCATTATCCAGGTGACAGGCTGGAGTGCAGTGGCTTGGCTGGCCTGGGCCTCCCTCTTTCTTTGCTGGGGGGCGAGTCCAGCTCTGTGAGGGGCAGTCTGCCTATCTGATCACCCCTAACTGCTCGCCTGCCTATCTGATCACCCCTAACTGCTTGCTGGAGGGTGGGGTAATATACTTTCTATAATCAGTATGGTACTTATAAAATGCTCATTCTTCCTCTATGGATATCACAATCATCTATTTAGATACCCTTCTCCCACTTTTAGTAGTTATGCCTAATGATATAATCCTATATAATAAAAGGCCAGAGGCGTCACGACCTGAACGACCAGAGACCAGACCACTACAGCCCCTTGCAGGGCTGGCTCTGCCCCCAAGCAAGCGGTTAGGGGCAATCAGGCAGGCAGGCAGAGTGGTTAGGGGTGATCAGGTAGGCAGACCAGCAGTTAGGAGTGATCAGGTAGGCAGGCAAGTGGTTAGGGGTGATCAGGTAGGCAGACGGCCCCTCGCAGAGCTGGCCCCGCCCCCCAGCAAAGAAAGAGGGAGGCCCAGACCAGCCAAGCCATTGCACTCCAGCCTACCACCTGCAGAGGGAGGCCACCAGTGGCAGGGGAGGGTGGGCAGTGCTGCACAGATGGCAAGCAGTGGCAGTGGCAGGGGTGGGGCCAGCAGCCTGCAGCCGGGGGAAGGAAAGCCCCGATAGGCCCTGATCTCAGGCCAGGCCTAGGGACCCTACCCAAGGGGTCCCAGATTGTGAGAGGGTGCAGGCCAGGCTGAGGGACCCCCCCAAGTGCAGAATTTTCATGCACTGGGCCTCTAGTAGTTTTATATGGTTCTGTATATTGCCTATATATTCACAAGAATACCCACCTAAAATGTGAAGTTGGAAAACCCTTTAAATCATTCAACAAATATCTATTTGTACATTTACTATGTGGCCAAGAACTGCTCCAGGTGCTTAAAATCCATTTGTGAACCAAACTAACAAAGAGTCCTAGTCCTGACCTCGTGGACGGAACAAAAATCAGCAGGGTAAGATAGACAAAAAGAATAAACATGAGAGCAAAAAAAAAGGAAGCTATATAGTATTTAGAAAATGATAAGTGCTACAGAATAAAAGGAAAAATAGAGTCACATAATGGAAATCAGTAGTGTGAGACAGATGACAGTATTAAAAAGGAAGCTTCATTGAGGAGATAAGATCTGAGCAAAAATTTGAAGAGAGGACATAGCCAAATAGTTATATTTGGGATGACATAGCTGGCAGAAGGAAGTTTTAGAGACAAATCTCTAAGATGGGAACATACCTCCCCATTGGGTCAAAGAGAGCCAGAGGAGGAAAGGCTGGAGCAGTTGCCTGGGACCATACCATGAAGGATCTCAGCCTAATCTAGGCGTGTTTTTTTTCCTCTGAGGGACATAAGAGGTCATTTGAATATTTTTCATGGAAGACTGATAAACCTTAATATGTTTTAAATGATTGCTCTTGGTTCTCTATTAAGAAGAGATTAAGGGCAGAAGCAAGGTTTGTTAAAAAGCTATTGCAGGAATCCAGGTGAGAGATGATGGCAGTTCAAACAGGACAGTTGTATAGTCAAATATGACCAAGGTTTGGGGCCTGAGTGACTGGAAGGGTGGAGTTGCTATCAAATGCGATGGAGGTAGAGCAAGTTTGGAGGAGAACACTGGTGGTTACGTTTTAGTTAGATTAGAGATGAGATGTCTGTCAGACATCTAATTGGAGATGTCACGTAAGAAGTTAATGCCCTAGAGCCTTGCTATTAAAAGTGTGGTCCATGGCCCAGCAGCTTCTAAATCACTGGGAAACTAGAATTTCAGACTCTAACCCAGACCTACTGAATCAGAACTGCACTTTAACAAGATTCTCTAGGTGACTTGTTCATACCTTACAGTTTGAGAACTTCCCTAGAAGTAAGAAAAGAAACACTATCAAGGAGAAAAGAGTGATAAACTATGTCGAATATACTAATATGTCAAAGAAGATGAGGACCAGTGGCTTGAGCATTTTGAAGGTCATTGGTAACCTCAAAAAGGGAAGTTTTGTTGGGGTTGTAAGGGCAGCAGCATGACTAGATTAGATTTCAGAGAAACTGGGAAGAGAAGAATTGAAAACAGCCAGGATAGAAAACTCTTTAAGGGAATTTTGTTTCTAATGAAAACAAAGATATAGGTAGCAATGTTTGGACAAGTGAAGTCAAGAGTTTGTTTTTAAATTCCTGTAAGATAGAAGACACAACAGTGTGTTTGAATAGGAATGGCCCAAGGCTTACTTCTAAAATAATTTGAGCCAAAGGACATAACATCTTTCTGATAAGATATACTTCCTAATTTTAGCAACAATGCAAAGGAATCCAAATATGTTTTGTGCATCTTTGAGAGTCCACTGAAAGTTATTATGCAAGTTATCAGATGGAGAACTCATATGACTTACTATAGATATAGTAAAGTCTTTCAGGATTTTTGTTAGAGATTGAGTCAGCCACTATCACCTGCAGTTAGGCCATGCAGTGTGAACAATCATGCTTCTAGAACACAGAAAGTTTGGTGTGATGTTTGTATATACTGTTTTTAATTCCCATGTAATCAACATGTGCCAACCACAGTTACAGAAGGAGAATCTCAAAACAATCATCTGAAAAATCATGAGTGCCAATTGTAATTTAGTTTTGGCTGGCACGGTCTACTAGCATTGAATCACATAGTTCCTCACTGCCCTAGTGTCCTCCTAGACATTCAAGCCATCATTCCAAGGAACATTTAACTGTTGAGCTGTGTTCATCTGGTTTGAGATCCTTGTCTTACAATCGTGTCTATTCCATCTGTGTTTTCAAAGCTCAAGGGGACATAGTGGAAGGAAGAGGGAGACCTGAGACATAGGTTTTTAATACCAATCATTAGCATGGACTATTTGTGTCATTTGGGGCAAATAACTTGATACCTTTGGATCACAGTTTCTTCATCTGTAAAATAAAAAGATTGGGTTTCATATATACTATCTACATTTCCTTCCATTGTTAACATTTTTAAATCAACTTAATGAGTATAATTTGCACACAATCAAATGCAAAGATTTTAAGCACATAGTTCCATGAGTTTTGACTGTTGTATCCACATATCAACCACCTCCCCAAACAAAATATAGCACATTTCCAGGACCTCAAGAAAATTCCCTCATGCCCTTTGTGGTCAATTTCTTACCACCTGAGAGGTGACCAATGACCAAATTTCTCTGAACATAGCTTAATTTCACCTATTCCAGAACTTCATATAAACGGAACAATACAGTATATATTCTTTGTGTCTGACTTAATTCACTCAGTGTAATATTTTTTTACAGTGTAATATGTTGTTACATGTATCCATAGTTCATTTCTTTTTTTTTTTTTTTTTGCTAACTAGTTTTCCTTCATGTGAACATACTACAATTTGTTTACAATTCCCCTGTTTATGGACATTTTAATCATTTCCAATTTTAAGCTGTTCTAAAAGTCTTATACAGGTCTTTTTGTGGACAACTTTTTCATTGATCTTAGATAAATATGTAAAAATGGGATTTACTAGCCATAGGTTTGCTGTGTGTTTACTTTTATAAGAAACTATCAAACAGTTCTTCAAAGTGGTTACACCATTTTCCACTCCCACCACCAATGTATGAAAGGGTGCTAGCTGCTGCACATCTTCACCTACACTTGGCATTAATCGTATTTTAAGGTTGCCATGCTACTGGGTTAAAGTGATATCTTACAGTCACTCCTAAAAAAAAAATGTATTGCCTGTGGAAGTTTCAAATTTTGTGACTTTTGAATTTGAAATAATGGTGTTAAAACTCACATTTATTGTCTTCTCCTCCACAACAAAGGAAAAAATATTTCTGCACGTGAAAGGAGAAGTTGCCCTGGGAAGATTTGTGATGAGAAATCGGGACATCGTGCTGACATCAACTTTCTTGGATGATTTAAAATATCTGCCACCTACCTATGAAAAGGGGGAATATTTTGCATTTTTGGAAACTTATGGAACTCACTACAGTAGTTCTGGGTCTCTGGGAGGATTATATGAACTGATATATGTTTTGGATAAAGCTTCCATGGAAAAACACGGTATACCTAGAAGTAGAGCTCTAACTTCTGATACTGTTTTCTTCCTGTTGCTGGCCTCTGTCAGTGGTTATAGGCTTTAGAATAATGTAACCTGCTTCCTTCAGAGGACACTCTCCCTGCCCTTTGACACTGAAAGCCCTGTCACTCAGCAAACTGGCTTCAGACAAGATGCCTTGATCATGCACTAGTCAGCAGCTGAAATCGTATTGCAATGTAATGTTATTGGTAATCCTGCTTTAAGTGAAGAACTATTTAAAAGGTGAAAGAAAGTATGAGAGACATAATTTACACAACCTATTTCTTATTCAGTAGGCTGGTTCATTATGTGTATGATAATTATCGTCAAAGTATTCTTCAGCATTGTAAGGGAAATACTGATCTAAATTTTCTCTTCGGGAAAAGGGAAGAAGCAATGTTAACATCACATAAGTCTAACATCTTAAAGCAAGGGTGGAAAATTAGTTCTACGTTGTATGATGACAGTTCTAATCATTTGGTGGTAGTCGAATTGGGTCCATGTTGAGTAGGTTTCTGATCACACTTAAAATCACAGAAAGAAGGCCATGGTTGACCATCAGTGTTTGCCATATGTACAGGATAGGCCTCTGTGCTACATAATTGCCATCCTGGCCTAAAGGCTTTTATCTAAATCTTTTAAGAATAAAATAGAGGCAAAGGGACTATGTTAATAAGTTTTAATAACTAATTTTATAACTATGGCAAGTTATAATATTTCTTAAAGAGGTGATAGACGCCAGCATATTTCCTCTCTCTGTTCTAAAAATTGGGGTGAGTGTCTCTGAGGAAAGGAAGTATTGCCAAAAATCACTTCCGTGTCTCCTTCCCCGTAGTCTGTGGCAGTGTCAGGTGAAGAATGGGATGCACCTATGATAGTAAAGCCTGGCTATCTGTGATAGTGTCCACACCATTGGTAAACACTCTGTGAGTGAAATAAACATGATCCAGCCAGAACCAGTTGCTCCTAGTGCCTCAGTCTAGTTTGGGCAGGTAGAAGAAGCCTACCTGGAGGAGTGGAACAGGAGATGGCTTTGCTGATACTACTCAGGGCTTATGCCCGCAAGATAGTCCCTGAGCCCTGCCTGCTAAACTATTCTGATAGATATCACTGGGGGGTGGGCACAAGAGGACTGCGTTTTGAGTAAATTGAAAATCAGAAGAGAAAGGCTCAGCAGCAGTGATCAAAACACAAGGAACCCTTCAGGCTCAGAGTTCTTGGGTGAAAAAGCTCCAAGGACTGAAATTTAATCTTAGAACTATAACCACCCTAGAATGACCTAGATCCTCTTCAAATGAGGGGTGAATGTATATGCCCTTTGCCATTAAGTTGATAAGCAAAGTCAAAAGGAGGCCACTAGATTCACATACAAGGATGAAGCAGCACAGATAAGCCCTTGTGTTTGCATTCAGTAATAGTGTCTAGGAATCCAAGTATGTTTCTTAAAAAAGAGCAAAATTGGAATTTATATATGATCTTGATAGATACTATCTAATAATGTTCAACTAAATACATTAAACAGGTGTTGAACTAAGGGATGTCAAGAAATGCCTCGGGTTTCATGTGGACGTATCTGCGGATTTTGGAACTGAAATCAAAGTAAATCTTAATAAAGATGATTGTGTAAAGGGGGGTGAAGGTAAAGCTGGTAAGTATGGTCTAACTTATTAGGTCAAAAAATGGGGGGGGGGGGGGGGCGTGTCATGTCAATGAGCACTTCCCAGTCACTAGGAGCCCTCTTATTATCTAGCCTTCTTATACAAAAATACACACACACCCCACCACCACCACCACCACCACCACCACCACCACCACCACACCTAGAAGTGCTTAAAAACTATTTTATCTTTACAGTGTTTTCAAAACTGTTATAAACACAAGCAACCCACGGAGGTATACTCATCAGTGTCACCATTGTGCAGGTTGTGCAGTGCGCAGCTCTAGGGGGCGCCATTCATACCCTAGTCATTACAGATTTGTACATTTATGATGGCAATGGCAGAAGAATATCTTGAGAAAAAATTTTCTTTTATTCCCCTACTTTTCAGAAAGTTTCTGAATGGACTATTGATAGTACTATATGTATCCATTAAAAATGGAAAAGACCAAACTCTCTTTAACTCAACCTTCCACCCGATTTGAAATTTCTAATTCACCTTCACTCCATTGGTCAGGGGGTAGAAACTTCCAGTTATAAGATAGTACTCAGGGTGGAGGGGGCGGGGGAGAAAGGGTAATGTACAACACAGTGACTATATGCAGTTAACAATGCTGTATAGTATAATTGAAAGTTACAAAGAGAGTAGATACTAAAAGTTCTCATCACAAGAAAAAAAATGTTTTTATAACTATATGACATGATATGAGTTAAATTTATTATGATAATTTATGACAATTATATCGCAAAGCTGAGAAAAGAAATCCCTAATCCATCCTTAATATAAATCATTGCATAATCCTTTTAAAAATATAAATATTTTTAATATAAATACTACTTCTACTGCTAATCTTTAGCAGATTTTCAAGCATGGGCAGTGCTGGAATTCTCAATTTTTACTCTAATCAGAAATACAAAGCTTGAGACTCACCTTTAATGATGGTAGAGAAACAGAAAAGAGGAAAACCTGATATTTATTAAAGCATAGCAACCACTAACATGTGGCCATGATTGGAAGCCACTGATGAACTGAAAAGAAAGCTGAACTTGCCATCAAATGTCACCATTTCCATATTTGGCCCTTAAGCTAACTGCGTAATTTGGGACAAATCACTCCAATTCCCTGAGTCTCCATTTTCTCATCCATAAAAATGTGGAAGGATAAAAATCATCTTAAATTTTTTTTCTGGTTCAAAAAGTCCACAAATCTAAAAGATTTACAAAAGTTTGTTAAAAGAGGTTTAGCCTGGTGAGAGAGACTGAAGTGGGTAGGAATTTGGGATAGAAAGAAATTTTGCTTTTCACTTTATTCTTTTTTGAACCTTTGAATTTTTTTATAATATTAAAATTGTTCAAAGCAAACCAATATGACATATGATTATGAAAGTAAGTCTGCAACAAAAAATTATATTACATTTAAAGTTGTGTTTAGTTCCCACTTGTGCATATGCATAAGTGATAACCTTTGAATACCAACATATGTCAATCATGCTGTCATTTTTTTAAAAAAGGTGATTGACATCTACAAGTAGCTACTAGTAAAAATTGCCCTTGGAAATTTGGTGTGGAAAAGTTAGTAGTATTTATAGGTAAAATTCAATAAATGTATTAGACTATACGAAAAGGGTTCAATAAATATCAATTATCACAGAGTTAAAAATGCTTGACTTACATCCTCTGTCTATTCTCAGTAAACATCACCAAGGATGGCATCATAGATGATGTGATTTCATTCATAAATGGAGGAACCAAACAATATGCAGCCCAACTGAAAGAGAAGCTTCTCAGAGGAGTCAAAGCGGTTGATGTGATGGACTTTGTGAATTGGGCGTCTTCCTTAAGCGATGCTCCAGTGCTCACCAAGGAAAAGGTGAGGAATGTGTCCTCTCAGATAGAGGATTTTGTCATCCTCCTATTGAAGGTCACTGCTGGTTCAGATGAGCAGTTAGTTTCATCTGAAAGAGGTGTGACCATTCAAATGCACTCCCATCTCATCCCCTGGAAGAAGCATGGCATGGAAGGCACAAAGGGTGGCATTGGACCAACCCAGGCTGAGTTTGGGTCTCTGTCCCTCACGAGATGTATACTCTTTTCTGATTTCTGCAATACGAAATTCTCCAGGGCTCCAGGTTTATTTTAAGGATTTAATAAGACTGCAGGTCAAGAGCCTATAGCATAGACTGACACAAAATAGGTTTGGCTCAGTGGATAGAGCCTCGGCCTGCGAACCACAGGGTCTGGGTTTGATTCTGATCAAGGGCATGTACCTAGATTGCAGGCTCCTCCCTAGTTGGGGCCCAGGTCAGGGCTCATGCAGGAGGCAACCAATCGAAGTATCCTTCTCACATTGATGTTTCTCTCTGTCTTTCCCTCTCTCTTCCACACTCTCTAAAAATCAATGGAAAAATATCCTCAAGTGAGAAAGAAAGAAAGAAAGAAAGAAAGAGAGAGAGAAAGAAAGAAATGTCATATCCTATGAAAGAGACATCTTGAAAATGCCTAAAAAAAGTTGTCATTTTTTCATGGTGAAGGGATCAGAGTTCGTGTTGATGAAAACACTTTGGTGGCTGTAGTGGCCGGCAGTGGCAGCAGCAGCAGGGTGATGGGGCTGGTGCCTTCTCCTGATCAGCCGTTGCCTCCTGCAGAGGGAGGCCAGACTGCAACTTAGGCCATCAGTAGGACATCCCCTGAGGGCTCCCAGACTATGAGAGGGGGAAGCTGGCCTGAGGGACCTCCCCTCCACCCCCCTCCCAAGTGCACGAATTTTGTGCACCTGGCCTCTGGTAATAATATAATACTTAATGTTACAATAACCTAAGTACTTATTATTAAACTATATTGTCTTTTTTTTTGCATTTTAGTAAATTTTATGATAGATTACATCCACTAAAAATACATTTATCTACAAATGACAGAAAGGTAGAGTTAGCTAGGATAGGAGAAAAATTATAACTGTTTCCTTACTTAACAGAAGGCCAAAGTTCATCAGAAAAAGGTGTGGCTCTTCAGGAAAACTTCAAAAAGTACATTTCAATTGTTTTTTGTCTTCTTGTGGGATTTTTGACTCTAGGGTTTGAGGTTCCTCTGAAACTGCTGTCATTACATGTCCTTTATCTTTATCTCTTTGAATACTGTGTATGCATTTCATCCAAATTATATTTTCTCCATGATCCTCTCTTCCTGTACTTTAAATTATCTGGCCTCAACTTTCCTTTGAAGGGTAAAACAAGGTGAATTTCATTTCTTAAGAATCAAAATAACTCCACCACATGCTTAGGCTGTTTGTGCCAATGTAGCCATGCTGGGAAGTGGTTTCTTTCTTCCAAATAAATATGACATAGTTGAAATCCATATCCTACACACTAATAGTGAATGGTGTGCTGGCGGACAGTCATGTTGACTTTGCAGAAGCTCTTGGTATGTTCTGGATATGAGACTATTCACTTAAAGGTGTTATAAATGTTTTCTCTCACTTGAGGACTTTCACTCTTTAATGGTATTTTCAATAATCAATTTCCTGTTCTTGACTTTTTATTTTGGATTTTAGACTTACTATAAACATGCACAAATAATACAGACAGTAAAATTGAAAAGATAGCACAGACTTCACATAGACCCTAGACCCAGAAGCCCTTGATATTAACAATTTACATAACTATAGTACCTTTATCAAAATCTGAAAAGTCGCATTGACTACATCATAGGCCTTATTTAAATTTCACTAGTTTTCCCCTAATGTCCTTTTTTCTGGTCAAGGTTCCAATCAGGTTCCCACGTTGCATTTAGTGGTCATGTCCCCTTCGTCTCTTCCAATCTGTGACAATTCCTCAGATTTTTCTTGTCTTTCACGACCTTGACACTTGTGATGAGTATTGGTCACTTGTGGCAAATGTCTCTCAATTTAGGCTTAGAGTAGATTGAGATTGTGCACTTTGGGCAAGAATACCACAAAAGTGATATTATGGGGCATTGGTGCGGGGGATTAACCGAGTAACTTATATGCATATATGCATAACCCATGGACACAGATGATAGTGTGGTGAAGGCCTGGGGGAGTGCAGGATGGAGGGAGTCACTGGGGGTAAAAGAAGGAGTTCATCTCTAATACCTTCAACAATAAAGATACTTTTTTAAAATGTGATATTGTGTCCTTAGTGCATCGTGTCAGGAATTATGATTTTCTTTTATTTTGATGTAGTTAAATGCATATTTCTTTTCATTACAGGTAGTGCTTTTGTGTCCTAATTAAAGTTGTTCTCTACCTCAAGGTCTTAAAGATGGTCTCCCATATATTACCTTCCAGAAGCTTTATTGTTTTGTTTTAACATTTCCATCTATAACAAATCCAGAGTTGTTCTTTGTGTGTGGTATAAGTTAGAAAGTCACTTTTTAAAAAATTTCCCTATGAATATCTTCTTGTCCTAGAACAATGTATATTGATGCCCATCCATTATAGCACATATCAAAGTTTTCATTTAAATTTACCTGGATGATTATTTTAATATCAGTTCCCTTACTTCCATAATGTCATCTCCATGACCAGAGAGATCATGACTCATTTTGGTCACTAATGTAGTCCTAAAGGCTAACATCATATCTGGCAATAATAATCCTTTAAAAAAATCCTTTTTTGTTATTAATTAATTAACTTCAGTGAAGAATGTTAATTAAGCTCCATCATTAGAAAAATACCTAAAATTAAATGTTCTGCTTCCTTGCAGCTATCTCCTATACATAACCTGATTCCACTGAAAATGAAAGATGCACACCTAAAGAAAGAAAATCTGGAAAGAGCCATTGATGATTATGTCAATGAATACAGCATACAAAAATGCTACCCATGCCAGAATGGGGGCACTGTGATTCTGCTGGATGGAAAATGTGTGTGTTCTTGCCCAATCACAGCCGAGGGAATTGCCTGTGAAATTAATAAAAAAATAACTCCTCCAGGTGAGAACAAGCTATTTGATATCATTAGGAATACGAATATATATTTGAGGGCTATTTAACTTGAAAATTCTGTCTCTCACCTATCTTAAGTGTCAACCGGACACTTTGTATTCCAAAAAGCATTTGTATTCTCCCAAATTCCATGCTATTGGTACAAAGGACCTCTATTTTCTACCTACTTATCTCTTCCATCACTAGTCACACTGACTCTTCCCACAGAAACTGAACATCCCCTGTAGGATGGAAATGTGTCTTGTATCTTCAACTTCATTCTGTGCCCAGCACCTACACAGAATCTGGCACATCATGGTATAATGGGTTGAGGGGAGGACTACATAGATGGGTGAGTGGGCCCAAAGTTGAAGTCCTAATAATCAAGATTTGATATTCCTTTGTTTTCTCTAGAATTGAAAAAGGAAAAGAAATAAAGTTGTCGGCTTCCTTGAGATCACATGGAAGGGAAAACACCAGGAACACTAGAACTTTCCATGTATGATGCTGCCCATGAAGTTAGTCCTTGATGCGAAATGAAAAGCAACATGCTTCGTGAAAATTCTACCAACCTCCCAAGTCGTCTCTCTTGGGTCCATGATGCTTCTTTTCCTCCTTAAACTCCTAGGATGTTTCTTTTTTTTTTTCTTTTTTCTTTTCCCCCTAATGAGGAGAGTCAGCAGTAAAATAGGCCAGGACTGCTTTCTCCTACATCCAATACCTATCTCTTCCTAACAAATAAAAATTAAATTAAACAGAGAATGTTGGCTAGAAAGACTAAAGTAATTGCCAAAGTGCTTCGTATGACTAATATATTCTGGCCCTTCCACTACCACAAGTCTGTACCATGCAGTTTCATTCCTATTGGTCTTTTTTTGGTTATTTATTGATATGTTCGTGCATTCATTAATTCAACAAATCCTTACTGAGCACCTAGCACAGGCCAGTCTTAGCTCCCCAGTTTAACTCTACATGTCCACAGGGAAAAGCCTATTGTATTTGTAACAAAAAACTACTAGATATTCAATTGTGTGAAATTGCCTCTATTGGATCATATTTTACCATAAAAAAGAGAGAGTTAGAGAAAATGAAAACAGCAATTCATGTGTTCCACCTTAATAGCTACCTTTATGAGTTGTATAAGGTAAGGCTAGGCATAAGAAACTGATGAAGGGAGCTGGCTGTACCATTTTATCCATTAGCTAGCATGGTAGTTAAGGCCTGAGATCTTTTTTTTTTTTTAATATTTTATTGATTTTTACAGAGAGGAAGGGAGAGAGATAGAGAGTTAGAAACATCGATGAGAGAGAAACATCGATCAGCTGCCTCCTGCACATCTTCTACTGGGGATGTGCCCGCAACCCAGGTACATGCCCTTGACCGGAATCGAGCCTGGGACCCTTGAGTCGCAGGCCAACGCTCTATCCACTGAGCCAAACCGGTTTCGGCAGGCCTGAGATCTTTGAAAATATCTGAAAACTCAAGAGAGAGAGAGAGAGAGAAAGGAAGGGAGGGAGGGAGGAAGGGAGGGAGGGAGGGAGGGAGGGAGGGAGGGGAAGGGCAGGGGGAGGAAAGAAAGAGAAGGCTCAAAGTACAAATAGAAAAAAATCAAAGTTAATAAATATTTAATTAAACATCAGTAACATGTATCATATCAACTCCATTAATTATCATTCTTATTAATCAACATTTCATGCATTTATAAATACATTTAAGTTAGGGAAGGGTGGAAGTAGAATGTCCAAGTCTGCAGTCCTGGTGCAGGAAGAGGAAGATATTCAGGGCTACAATTTGAATGAGAAGCAGAAGACAACCAAGGCCAGGTATCCTCCAGTCAATGGGAAGTACGAGTATTTGGATCATACAGTGGATGTTCAGTTCCTTGCATGGGGAGATATTCTGGAGGAAGCTTTTGAGCAAAGTGCAATGGCCATGTTTGGCTACATGACAGATACTGACACGGTGGAGCCCCTCCAAGCAATAGAAGTAGAAACACAGGGAGGAGATTTACAGTCTCTTCTGTTTCACTTTTTGGATGAGTGGCTTTATAAGTTCAGTGCTCATGAATTCTTCATACCCTGAGAAGTGACAGTACTTAGTCTTGATCAAGTAAATTTCAAATTACGGTCAATTGGGTGGAGAGAATTCTCATTGACCAAGCATCCTCTGGGAACTGAAGTCAAGGCAATACCATATTCAGCCATGCAGGACTATACTGAAGAGAAGCTAGAAGTTTTTGTGATCATTGACATTTAAGATAAAGAAAAAACTCCTATGAAGAATGTTGTTTTTTCTCTTCCTTTTGAGAAGATATCATAATATAAATTCTACAGTCTCTGATGATATATGATGGTTTACAGAACAGAAATTTTTTTCTTTTTCTTTTTTTAAAAAATATATTTTATTGATTTTTTACAGAGAGGAAGGGAGAGGGATAGAGAGTCAGAAACATCGGATGAGAGAGAAACATCAATCAGCTGCCTCCTGCACACCCCCCACCGGGGATGTGCCTGCAACCAAGGTACATGCCCCTGACCAGAATCGAACCCAGGACCCCTCAGTCCTCAGGCCGACGCTCTATCCACTGGGCCAAACCAGCCAAGGCCAGAACAGAAATTTTTGACTTAAAGTATGACTTTCCCACAAATGGAAAATCAAGGCATAACCTTGGTCTGTACTAACCAGATATTCAAATGTTAAAGAATTCTTCAGGTGGCAAAAAAAAAAAAAAAAATTAAGTTAGTTTTTCTCACTTTATGGAAATTCTCAAGAATACACATGATTGCTGAGAAGTCACAGTAAATAAACTACTTATTGGCAAATAAAAAGCAAAATTTTAAAAATATTCAAGTTTTTTAACAACAAAGATATGGAATGCATTTTATTTTTTTAATTCATTATTTTATTTTGTATTGAATTTATTGGGGGGACACCACTTAACAAAATTATGCAGGTTTCAGGTGCATAATTCTACAGCACATTATCTGTACACTGTTTTGTGTGGCTGCCTGTTAGGCTCAGTCACGGAAAGAGCCCCTGGCTATCCTCCTCAATCAGGCATAAGCTCCACAGGGTGGGGCCAGAGGGAGGACAGAGGGTGGAGCTATTGCTCTCCCCCAGGCTGAGGCCGCACCAAGAAAGAGGGCATCTGCCCTGTGGTAGAATGACAGCACAGGGATCCTGTCCCTTCAGCTACCTTTGCAGAACCACAAACCCCAGACTATCCTCATGTGGCTCTAGTCCACTTCGCCCTCCCTCTTCCAGAGCCCAGGGTGAGTGGATGCGATTGAAATTTTGTATGTTGGCCCTTTAAGAGGGTGCCTGTGTCTCCAGTGGACTCCTGCCTCTCCCTGGCAAACAGAAATCCCACTACTGTTCACACCCAGAGGTTATGTGGGTGCCTCTTCCCAGCTCTGGTGCTCAGGGCTGGGGAGCCAGCTTGGGATTTAGACCCCATACTTCTCAGGGGAAACCCCCTGAAGCTGAGATATCCATCCAGAACCTCTGCTGCCACCTTTAGGAGCAAGACCAGCCTTTTTCAAAACTCCACTCTTCCTACCAGTTTGTTTTGTTGTTGTTGTTGTTGTGTGTGTGTGTGTGTGTGTGTGTGTGTGTGTGTGTGTTTTAAATATATTCTATTGATTTCAGAGAGGAAGGGGGAGGGAGAGAGAGAGGTAGAAACATCAGTGATGAAAGAGAATCATTACTCAGCTTCCTCCTGCATGTCCCTAACTGGGGATTGAGCCAGCAACCTGGGCATGTGCTCTGACCAGGAATCGAACCCTGGCCTCCTGCTTCATAGGTTGATGCTCAACAACTGAGCCACACTGACTGGACCCTACCAGTCTTGATGTGACTTCTTCTATTAATCTATTAATCTTAATGTGACTTCTCTTCAGCTAGTCTTCAGTTAATCATTCAGTATGATTAATCCATCATTTATTTGTAATTAAAGTCAATCCTGGAAGAGGTGAGCGTAGCTTTCACCTACACACCTTCATCTTGGATCTCCTATGGGGTGCATTTTAGTACAGTAGGTCTGGTATAGAAATGGTACTCTAAAAATAAAGGCACTCTGCCCTTTAGGGTATAAAATAGCCCTGAAAGCTCAAGAGAATTCCCTGCCCTCAGAAACCTAAGTGAATTAGGGATAATGAGGGTGCTGAATGAATACAAACACCGAATCTGGTCTTAGACAAGTCATGTGGAGAGAGTTTTTGATGTAGCGTGTCTGGATCAAGGGTTGTTGTCAAGTAACCACTGAGAATCCCTTGAACCTTTGTCAGTTGTCAAACAACAAAAGAGCTGAGCCTCAACTGGACTCCCAAGGATCTGCTTAATGATTTATGTGAGTTCCTTCTACTGAAAAGAGGACAAACAATGTAGATTCACTATTGGCAGCAAGATCCTTCAACCTCCCTCAAAGCTGGCATCCCTGTGATCATTTCCAGCAGGGTGCACCATTGAGACACCAAAAGCTACCCAACAGGAAGCAGTTGTAAGAGTCTCTGGCCCTAAACTGAGGAAGAGTCACCAGAAATTGGGGCAGATGACCTTCTGGCTGCTGAGCCTTACATGGTTCATCCCGGACTATGGTTGTGAGTAGCAGACTCCTGAGAAGGGAAGTCCAGGCCTCACTTGCTGTCTGTCAGGGCACATCACAAATTCAAGGCAAGGGACACGTGAGGAGGAGTCCTCTGAAGTTCTGGCCATATATTCAGAACATTACACTGAACCCCATCTATCAGCAAAAGAACCTGGAGAAGCTGGGCATCGTGTTCCCTTGAGCTAATGGGAAAAGGACCTGTAGGGTATTGCTACATGTTTCCCTTTTGTACTTAACACTTAGATTGTGTATTTTTTTTTAAAAAAAAATATTTTATTGATTTCTTATAGAGAGGAAGGGAGAGAGAGACAGAGAGTCAGAAATATCAATGAGAGAGAAACATCGATCAGCTGCCTCCCGCACACCCCCACTGGGGATGTGCCAGCAACCAAGGTACATGCCCTTGACCGGAATCGAACCCGGGACCCCTCAGTCCACAGGCCGACACTCTATCCACTGAGCCAAACCAGTCAGGGCTAGATTGTGTATTTATTCTACTGATCACATGATAAGAAGAAAGCTGATAATTGTTTGAGGTATGGGTCTTCATCCTCACGCTGGCTTTTCATTACTGTCTCTCTCAACACCCTTTGTTTGTGTGTGCAGTGGGACATTATACTGTATACAACAGCCCATAACAGCAGCTCCTGAGTTAGTTTCCCAATAGTTATTTATGAAAACAACATCAAATGTTGGATGAAACAACTCTCTCACTCTCTCTCTCTCTCTCTCTCTCTCTCTCTCTCTCTCACACACACACACACACACACACACACACACACACAAATATTTCTCATGAGAAATATCCATCTTTCTGCCCCTCCACCCTTCAACTCCTACCTCATGTTTATTACTCACCACCATGCTGACAGCTGTGAAATGGTTTAAGAGAAGAGAATGATAAACTACTTAACAATAGACAAGTTATTAAACCACCAAGCCCTAGAATTATGTGTGTCATTAAGATAATGCACACAACCCTAGCTGGTTTGGCTCAGTGGATAGAGTGTCGGCCTGAGGACTGAAGGGTCCCAGGTTCAATTCTGGTCAAGGGCACAAGCCCAGGTTGTGGGCCCGATCCCCAGTAGGGGGCGTGCAGGAGACAGCCGATCAATGATTCTCATCATTGATGCTTCTATCTCTCTTTCCCTCTCCTTCCTCTCTGAAATCAATAAAAATATATTTAAAAAAAAAGATAATGCACAGAATCACCTTGTCACCTAACAGACAAGCAATGAATGGTAAGTGTTGTCATGCAAGGCCATTGGTAAAAATCCTCTCAAATGCGACTAACATTTGTGATATGAGACAGCCAAGGAGATTAAATCTGAAAATTGAAGAGAATGGCACATGGCACAGTGGTTTAGTACTCTCTATAATAATTGGTGGGTTTAGTGATCTTTTTAAAATATACATAATATGGCCGGTCTCTGTGTCTCAGTGGTTGAGTGTCGACCTATGAACCAGGAGGTCACAGTTCAATTCCTGGCAGGCCATATGCCCTGGTTGAAGGCTTGATCCCCATTGTGGGGTGTGCTGGAGGCAGCCAACCAATGATTCTCTCTCATCATTGATGTTTCTATCTCTCTCTCCCTCTTCCTTCCCCTCTGAAATCAATTAAAGTATATTTTAAAAAATAATAACAAATAAAATATACATAATATAAAATTTACCGTTTTAACCATTTTTAAGTGTAGAGTTCAGTAGCATTAAGTACTTCCTCATTCTTGTGCAAACATCACCACCATTCATCTCCAGAATTTTTATTATCCCAACCTAAAACTCGATAACAGACAATAATTTGCCATTCCTTACTTCCCCAGCCCTGGTAACCACTATTCTACTTTCTGTCTCTATGAATTTGACTATTTGGCATACCTCATATAAGTGAAATCATGAAACATTTGTCCTCTAATTGAACTGAGTGTAATGTCTTCAAGCACATATCAGAATTTCATTACTTTTTTTCTTAATTGTTGACAGCTTTACAAATGTCTCCCATTCCCATGGGAGGGGGCCCTTTTATCCCTCTCCGCCCAGCCCCTCCCCACCCTAGGTCTTCACCACCCTATAGTCCGTGTCCATGGGCTATGCTTATAAGTATACAAGTTCTTTGGTTTATCTCTCCTTGTCCCCCGACCCCCCACATTGATATATGTCAGTCTGTTCCATGCCTCCATGCTTTGGGTTTCATTTTGTTGGCCAATTCGTTTTGTTCATTAGATTCCACAAGTAAGTGAGATCATGTGATATTTGTCTTTCTCAGATTGGCTTATTTCACTTAGCATAATAGTCTCCATGCTTCCCAAAGGGTAGGAGATCTCTCTCTTTCACAGATGCATAGTATTCCCTTGTATAAATGTGCCACAACTTTTTTATCCACTCATCTACTAATAGGCACATGGGCTGTTTCCAAATATTAGCTATTGTAAATTACACTGCCATGAACATAGGGGTGCATATATTCTTTCTGATGGGTGTTTTGGGGTTTTTAGGATATATTCCCAGAAGTGGGGTCAAATGGCAGTTTTATTTTAAAATTATTTTTGAGAAAACTCCTGTTTTCCATTTTGGCCACACCAATCTGCATTCCCATCAGCAGTGAACTAGGGTTCCCTTTTCCCTACATCCACTTGTCATTTGTTGATGGTAGCCATTCTGACAAGGTGTGGTGTGATATCTCGTCATTTTAATTTGCATCTCTCTGATGATGAGTTACTTTGAGCATTTTTCTTGTCTCTTGGCCTTCTGCATGTCTGCTTTGGAGAAGCATCTATTCAGGTCCTCTGCCCCCTCCCCCCATTTTTTTTCTTTTTTTTTTGCTGCAAAAAACTTTATTGTTTCCATTTGGTTTAATGCAGCGGTTCTCAACCTGTGGGTCACGACCCCTTTGGGGGTCGAACTACCCTTTCACGGGGGTCACCTAAGACCATCGGAAAACACATATACAATTACATATTATTTTTGTGATTAATCACTATGCTTTAATTATGTTCAATTTGTAACAATGAAAATACATCCTGCATATCAGATATTTACATGACGATTCATAACAGCAGCAAAATTACAGTTATGAAGTAGCAACAAAAATAATTTTATGGTTGGGGGTCACCACAACATGAGGAACTGTATTAAAGGGTCGCGGCATTAGGAAGGTTGAGAACCGCTGGTCTAATGCATGGAAGAGGGCTCTAGGGTGGTTAAAAGAGTAGCTAGTGGTTTCGGGGAGTGGTTCAGGCAAAAGCCGGACACCAGGGGATGCAGAGGGGCTCTCAAAGGCCTCTGGGCTCCAAAGGCTCCTAGTCATGCTTGAGGATGAGCATTCCCAACAGATACTGACCCAGCCCAGCCTCGGGGCTGGCCAGGCTGTGGAGGTTAGTCAGGTGTCGCCCATATTTTTTATGAGTTTCACCTCCTCACCCCGGAAGTGGTTCTCCAGGAAGTCACAGAGCTGAGGGTCTGCACAGATAGATCCAGGGCCTGCAGCTCCAAAAGTTCCTTTTCTGCAAGGCTATGGCGGCTTCCCTGGCGTCCTGAGTTTTACCCACTCATCTTGGGAAGGCTCCTGCAAGTCCCGGAAGAGAATGCAGCCACCTCGCTTGCTTTGCATCTTTAAGAGCAGCTCAGCGCCCTCCGGCTCCTTCTCCAGGGCAAAGAAGTGGCCCCTGCCCTCCAGAGCCACACCGTCCCCGTGGAAATAGAAGCCCAGAGAGAGGTGGGTGTGGGAGGCCCGCCGAGGCAGGCTGGCCAGTCGGTCCATAGCAGCCTCCACCTCGGTGGGATGATTCTGATGGGTCTGGGAGCTCATGGTTGTCGGCAATAAGGAGTTAAGGTAAAAAACAATAACAGCAACAAAGCACGGTGTTGGCTGGTCTCAGAGGCTGAGGATGGCTGAGAGGGGTAAGAAGGTGGCGACTGGGTGAGATGCTGGAGGGTGGTCAGAGGCTGGAAGAAGGGGCGCCTGCGTCTGTTCCATCTAAACACTGTTGAAGCGAGAAAAAGATCCAGGACTGCCAGGGCACTGTCCGCCCATTTTTAAATTGGATTGTTTGTCTTCCTTTTGCTGAATTGTATGAGTACTTTATATATTTTGGAAATTAACCCCTTAGCAGATGAATCATTGGCAGATATGTTCTCCCATACAGTGGGCTCCCTTCTTATTTGATGGCGGTGTGAGTGTTTTTTTTTGTTTTTTCTGTGCAGAAGCTTTTTATTTTTATGTAATCCCATTTGTTTGTTTTTCCTTTGTTTCTCTTGCCCTAGATGTATCGGCAAAAATTCTGCTACGTGAGATGTCTGACATTTTTCTGTCTGTGTTTTCTTCTAGGATTTTTACGGTTTCACGGCTTATATTTGAGTCTTTTATCAATTTTGAGTTTATGTTCTTGTGTATGGTGTAAGTTGGTGGTCTACTTTCATCTTTTTGCATGTATCTGTCCAGTCTCTTTTGTTGAAGAGACTGTCTTTACTCCATTGTATGATCTTGCTCCTTTGTCAAATATTAATTGATCATAATGGTGTGGGTCAATTTCTGAGGTCTCTGTTCTGTTCCACTGGTCTATATGCCTGTTCTTGTGCCAGGACCAGGCTGCTTTGATTATAATGGCTATGTAGTATAGTTTGATATCTATTATTATGATCCCTCCAACTTTGTTCTTCTTTCTCAGGATTGCTGCAGCTATTCAGGGTCTTTTACGGTTCCATTAAATTTTTGGAGTATTTGTCCTAGTTCTGTGAAGAGTGCCATTGTAATTTCAGTAGGGTTTGCATTGAATCTATACATTGCTTTGGGTAGTATGGACATTTTAATTATGTTAACTCTTCCAGTCTCTGAGCATGATGTACTCTTCCATTTGTTTGTATCTCTTCTCTTTTTTCACTGTGCTATCGTTTTCCAAGTCCAGGTCTTTTACCTCCTTGGTTAAGTTTATTCCTAGGTATTTTTGTTGTTGTTGTTGCAATGGTAAATGGGATTGGTTTTTTTAGTTTCTTTTTCTGAGGGTTCATTATTGGTGCATAAAAATGCCATCTATTTCTGGATGTTGCTTTTGTATCCTACTCCCTTGCCAAATTCATTTATTAAATCTAGTAGTTTCCTGGTGGAATCTTTAGGATTTTCTATGTACAATATCATGTCATCTCCGAATAATGACAATTTTACTTCCTCCTTTCCTATTTAATGCCCTTTATCTCTTCTTCTTGTCTGATTGTCATGGCTAGGACTTCCGGTACTTTGTTAAATAAGAGTGGTGAAAGCAAACATATTTGTCCTGTTCCTGTTCTTAAGGAAAATGCGTTTAGTTTTTTCCCATTGAGTATGATGTTGGCTGTAGATTTATCATATCCCATATATGGCCTTTATTATGTTGTAGTATAATCCCTCTATTCCCACTTTGCTGAGAGTTTTTATTTTAAAAGGGTGCTGGATTTTGTCGAATGCTTTTTCTGCATCTATTGATATGATCATGTGATTTTTATCTTTCATTTTGTTTCTGTGATGTATCACATTAATTGATAAGCAAATATTATACCAGCCTTGCATCCCTAGATTAAAACCCACTTGATCATGGTAAAATGTCTATCAAGTTGTTTGCCTAATTTTTAATCAGATTGTTTTGTTTTTCAGTTGTAAGAATTCTCATATAGAATTCTAGATGTCAATATCAGATAGATGATTTGCAAATATTTACTCCCATTCTGAAGGGTGCCTTTTCACTCTGATAGTGTCCTTTGATATATAAAAAGTTTTTAATGTTGAAAAAATTAATTTGCCTATTTTTTCTTTTTTTGCTTATGTTTTTTATTTCATACTTAAAAAATAATTGGATCTGAAGTTAATGTCATAAAGCTTTCCCCCTATGTTTTCTTCTAAGAATCTTATAGTGTTATTAGCTCTTGTGTTTAGTTTTTAATCCATGTAGAGACTTTTGCATATAGTATAAGGTAAGTCTTCAACTTTATTCTTCTGCGTGTAGATATCCAGTTTGTTGATCAGTATCATTTGTTGGTCAGTTATTTTTTTCACCATGTGCTAAAGTTAATCAGCCTGGAAGCAATAAGAGAAAAGAGGGTCAGGATGACAATGAATCACTTCACAAATTGTGTTATAATAAATGTGTTTTCATAACTACATTGTAAATATTCCTAAGTCCTCCTTATAGCATTAATAATAGTATGAAGTTCCAAAAAGTCCTATAGAATTGAAAATAGAAATATTCCTATTCTCCTGACCAAAAGAAAAACTGCCATTAGGTTTCACTCAGGTATGGCTATTAGGACATAAATAATTATCTATTTAGGTCAGCTTCCTGCCTAATTTAAATTTGAGCAATAGAGTATAAAAAAGACTAAGTTTGAATAACTTTTCAAGTGGAGAGAATATGGTAATTCTAAGGTGTGAAAAAATAAAATAAAAACTAAGGAAAAAGATTAAAATCTGGAAATGTTTTCAAATTTACTATTTTAAACAAACTTGAAATTATATTCTAAAAGTGCAAAAAAGAAGTAAGACCCCACCGATATTTATCCTGGACTGAAAAAAAATCCTATTTTAAAATTAAGCAGACAACAGATGAGGAAAATGAGTATATTTAAACCTGCAATTAATTGACAATGGGAAAGGGAAAGAACTCAGGGAATGATGGAGTGGTCTACTTTCTCCTGTCATCTTTCCTGAGTCTGTAAAACCCAAGGCTCCTCTGCTATTTCCCCAATTTTCTGGTCTAATCTTCCTGTTGAGAAGGAAAATGAGAAGGAAGGAAGGAAGGAAGGAAGGAAGGAAGGAAGGAAGGAAGGAAGGAAGAAAAGGAAAGAAAAATTGATCCATTTTTTCATATAGGACCTTTTCTTTCTTTCATTCATTAAAATGCAAATTACCCTTAACAAATTGTTTAGCACAATGACCAATCCAATGAGGGTGCATATTTTGATGGTGTCAGCTAAATCTTGAAAGCCCAGTGAGATAAGAGAATTAACAACTTGGATTTAGCCTTGGAGAAGAATATAAAGACATGAAGAGGTGAAGAGTTATGAGAGGAAAATATAAAACTAACAGATGCCACTGAATATTCTGAGTTCCCCCAAACCCAAGAAGAGGGTAAGATACAAATCAGAGCCAAAATAGCAGAAGAAAGTAATAAGTGCGTTAACATATAACAGAATTCTTCTATGAGCTTTGTTCTTTTTTCTCTTTGCTCTGCAAGTTGTTTTGATAAAAGACCTCTTAAGTAAAGTTTAGGCTATTTTTCCATTTTCTTACTTCAGCAGTTCTTTTAGAGTTTAGTAAACATTTGCCTGGGGTTGGGTTTAAATTGTAATGACAGCTGTTTCCTGCCCTTCTTGAGCTTAAATAAGATTTCCCCATCTAGGGAATATAATGGGAACTCTCTTTCTATTGGAAGATGAGTTCATTTTGTACTGAAGTTGATTAATAAGTTATTTTTTTCTAGAGCACTGATGTTCTGAAAGGGTTAAGGCCTCCTTTCATCAAAATTAGAAAGGACAAGAGTGAAAAAAAAAAAAAACCATTTTGTTTTTAAAACAAAAAATGAAAGAAAAATAAGCCAAATCCAGGTACTGCCCATTTCCTCCTGCACAACCCTTTTAAGCAGGCCCGGCCATATCCTGCTTCCTCCCTGCCACTTGCCATCTGGCTGTTCCATATCTATCTAAGCAGGGAGACTAGAATTTCCTTGAATTTCTATGAATCTATTTTGTGAGTTTGAGTTTTCTTTGCTGGCAGAATTCAAAAGCGTGTTGATGAAAAGAGTCAAGCATAAAAAATAATGGAGTTTTTTACTCACCAGACTCAGTCTGGAAACTTGAGGGGTCACTTAACATTCCTGTGCTTTCGTCATCAAAAAGCAACAATGTAGTGATCATCTCCCAGTGTTTGACCAAGAGTTCTCCGCCAGCTTCCCAGAAATGATGGGCTTTGAGGGAGGTTGTGCACATGCAGAATTCGTGTGCAAAGAGTCTACTGCTTTTATCAAATTCTGAGAGGAACCCATGCGCCAAAATGAAAAGGTTTGAAAAACAAAAGCTGCTCTAGGATCTTTGAGTGACAGAAGGAAGTACAAAAATTGGAGGAGTTTCAAATCTAGTTAGGAAGCCAAACTTAACGCAGCCAATTCAGTGGGAGAACCATAAAAGGCAAACATATCAAAGAGCTTCATTTCATGGTGTAAGTCTGCAGGAGTTCAGAAAAACCAGGAGATGAATGAGCAAGAATCACGAAAGACTTCCTGGAAGAGGTGAGACACAACATCCCCATATTCTATCTCAGGGGGTTTCCAGGCATGCTCGTATTGGATACTTAAAGTAGATAATCTAGTGTTTCTTCCCTAAATGTTAGCTATTCAGGTGATAAAGCAGAAATTGTGTAAGAGTATTTCTAACAATTTAAATTAGGTAAAGCATTGACAGTCCTGTTAATAATGATCAGTAGTGTGACTTAAATTTTTATTTGTGCTATCTTCCTCCACTTTCCTGTAAGTTTGGCTTTTAAAAATGAACAACCTTGCCCTGTTTCTGGGCCTCACAGTATCCACCTAGCTGTCACCTTCAGTGGATAACAAAGGGACAGACAGATTTTACCATTGCCTGAACAAAAAGTGTTCCAGAATGCAAAGGCATGAACGGAGAATGCGCGCCCCAGTCCTTGAAGGATTCTAACCACTCTCTGAGCTACTTCTCCTTCCAATGGCAGGGCCCATTCCAGGAAAATATAACTTTATCTTCTTTAGATGGTATCGCTGCAGTGTCTGTCATCTTTACTGCATTTCCTGTTTCATCTTTCTGCTCAGGGACTTGTGTACTTGGTTGATATCACAGAAAATATACTCACATAGGTCACAATGGAAATAATTGTTTTAAGTAAAGTGATTATGCTCCAGACACTAAAAATAGAAACTTATTAGTGGGTTATAAGTTATGGTTAAGAGCTTCAGCCCTTACCTGGTTTTCTCTTAGCCAAAATATTTCTTTTAAGTGCACATTTCTCAGAAACTGGTGAATTTATGTCAATAACAACTAAAAGTTACCTTAACCTGCGTTTAGAAGTAAGCAGAAATTGAAAGGGAATTCAAGTGAAAGAATTGAAATTCCAAGTCCTCTTAACCCAAGACTTGTCCAATCAGCTACATTGTTTGTGGAAATTGCTAGATTTCAGTTTAGCACATAACTTTTGTCCCACTTACTGGGACAGAGAGAAAGTCATGGAAAGACGACGTGTAAGTAATTATCATGTAGTGCGTGGTGAAAATATATTGATAGACTTAGTAGTAAACCATGTCAGAGTGTAGAATTATTTCTAACCTGCAGGGTGTGCCCGGTGGCCTGTCCACCATCTCACTAGCATGAGTTACCTGTGTGCTCCCCCTTTTTGAGGCCTGCACCTGGGATTCCTCTGGGGAGCTTTAAAGAATACTGGTGCCAGATTCTCAAAACTAGAAGTGATTATTTGAGTGGTCTGGGGTAAAGCCTGGGAACTAGACTTTTTGAAAAACTTCCAGGTGAGCCCTAGCCAGTTTGCTCAGTGGATAGAGCACCGGCCTGCGGACCGAAGGGTCTCAGGTTCCATTCCGGTCAAGGGCACATACCTCATTGCAGTCTCTGGTCAGATGCATACAGGAGGCAACCAATCGATGTGTTTCTCTCACATCAATACCTCTCTGTCTTTCCCTCTCTCTTCCTAAAAATCAATGGAAAAATATCCTCAGGTGAGGATTTAAAAAAAAAAAAAAAGAAAGAAAAACTTTCAGGTGATTTTAATGCACAGACTGGTTGAGACCCACTGCTTTAGGCCCTAAGGTGCCCCTGCATTGGGATCATCTCGGTTTCGGCAGAGAGTGAAACCAGGGGCTTCTGGTTAAGCTAAAGAAGCTGCCTTTGAGAGGTCTTCCTTTGGCGATGTTTTACATCACTGGCATGCCTGGTTCCCATACCTGTGCTGCCTTGATTTTTCTCCTTGATTCATTCGCTACACATTTATTATGTGCCAGAGACTATGCAATTTGAGATTATTGACCACCAACCTAGCTTCTGACTTCTCCTCAAGCCCCACCCCTCTTTAAAATACCTACCAGTTTTAGAGCAATATCAGGCTCCATTCTACTCCCCGCCCTCCCCCCCCCCCCCCCCCCCCGAAAAAAAAAACTTGTGCCTGCCCTGCCTTCCCACCTTGCCCTGGCAATGATTAGCATTTTCATTTTAAGGAATAAATAAGAAACATCTTTTTTAATAAAAGGTTTTGTATTGTCATGGTATAATTAGTACTAGATTGTCATCAATGAAGAAATTTGGTGCCCCTCTACTAGGTAAATGCAGTAGTACTTACAAGAAGATCTAAGCATTTGCAACCCCAAATTAAGGACTCAGCTGGCTTTCCTTTCCAATAGGAAACAAAGATCATCTTCTACCTTTGGAATTACTTTAGGATCAGGCAATATATTCAAATAAAATAAATAATTCTGTGTACCAGAATATGTTTACGTAGGTGCTACAGTTGATTGGTGGGGAACCTAACTACTTAGGATCAAATACTATGCCCTTAATGCAAGAATATGTAGTTTGCCTATGAGGGATTGGGGCATTTGATGCTAACAAAAGTTATTGAAAAATTAACACATGAATATAAAGTGTGCTTTATATTTTGAATGAAATGAATGGTATTCTATGATAAATTTATGAATATTTCCACCATTTAAATGTTGATGGGAATACATTTGGAATTGTGATTAAAATTATTGTGACCCTTTTGATCTTTTTAAGCTTATAGTTGTTTTCAACAAGCACTATCTACTCAAAACAGAAAAGTTAAAAAATTAGCAAAGTACAAAATAAGAATTATGTATGATAATACCTCCACCCAAGTCAACCACTGTTAACATTTTAGAGTGGATCTTTCATTCATAGATGATAGATAGATAGATAGATAGATAGATTCACAAATACACACTTTATATAAATTAGGTTAATAATGTACACAGAATTTAATATCTAGGCACTTTTATAAAATTTTTGAGTCAATTTTCTGACTTCAGAACCTCACCTATAGCTGTTCTCATATTATTAAAGGGTAATAACTGGATAAACCTGGCCAGTTATACAAATGTTCTGAGGGCTAAGGTTGATATGCAAATCAACCTTACATATCAATGTGTGAAAGCTGGACGGACCACACAGCTTAAAAAAGGAAGTACATTCTGCAAAGCTAACTTGCACATTCGCTGCCCGAGTTACGGCATCTTTGGGGTCACTGGGTGCCAGGCACATCAACGCTTTTCAAGAAAAATGGTAAGTAACCCATTTTATGGCTCTCCTTTGGTCTCTTGGCAACACCTAACCTTCTCTCCACAGAGCAGAGAGGGGTGGGTGCTTTCGCCAGGTCCTCCAGGCCTTGGGAAGTTTTGCTTGTCCCAAGTTGTCCCATTTGCTGTGAAAGCTGCTGAGTCTTTATTATGCCGCTGGAGAGACTGGGGCTGCAGGAGTTCCCTTTTCTGACTCCAGCCTTCAGAATAGAGGAAGAGCTATGCCTTAGAGAAAGAGCAGTTGTGTGTTTCGTCTTGGCCTCTGAAGCTAGCTGAGCTCCAGAACGAGCAATGGCCGTTGTTCTATTAAGAGCACTTTGGACCCAGAAGAGAACTCCAGTGATGCGGGCTAGGTAATATTGCTGACGGGGAGGGCCATTTTGACAACAGAGTGGACTTTGCAAAAGGAGCTCTTTTGTTTGTTTTTAAATGTATTTTTTATTATTTTAATTAAGAGAAGTGAACACAGCCCAAAGAGTCCAAAACTTAAGGACAGGTTGTGTTCCCACCGTTAGTTGAAAGTCATTCATTAGCGTGCACTTAAAATTGTGACCAGGTTCCCAGTTGAACCATAAAAACTAGCTTAACTTATAATGTAGCTGAACTACAGTGTTCACCTCCTGCTACAATTTCCTATTACTTCTCTGTGAAACTTGACTGCGTTCTTATACATGTGGTGTTCTTACGCTCCAGAGTCTAGAAGAGAGCCAGCTTTCTGTCCCACACACGCCCCGCCCCAGCCCCAGCTGGGAGGCTGGTTTCCCTCCTCTCCACACAGAGAGGACTGACTTCCTTTACCAGCTTCCGGTGAGACCATGGGGATGGGGAATGAGGCCTGGACTCTTACAGGCTCTCAGTGCGGGAGGGAGCGCACGGCAGGCATCGGGATGGAGGGGAAAGGAGTTCATGAGATGTGTTTGTAGTCTGCGAGCTCTTGAGCCAGAAGGGGAAAGTGTGGAGGTGAGAGGGTAACCATGCCCTGGAGGAGAGGAGGAGCCATGGGGTCAGAGTTGCAGTCATGGGGGAGGAATGTGCAGCGGTGACAAAAATAGTAGCACGTGACCCCCCTGCAGCCACACCTGTGGGAGGAAGGCAGTCACCTGTCAAGGTGGGACTCGCACATCCCTTTAGTGTTTCCAAACTGGGCCTCTAGGTCCAGGATTCTTAGAAAACAGCTTGACCTCTCCTCCTCCAACATAAACCAGGGCATTTCTCCAACAGGTGATCAAATGTAAAATTTAATATGGTACCAATGTCTCACTGGAGTGTACACATGTTTCTGAGTAATTTTTAAAATATAAGTTACAGATTCCTAAGAAAAAAAAGAAATGAGGACATTGTGGTTCACAGAGAGTTATTTAGATTTTCATGGGGAAAACGAGAGGATAACAGTAGGAAAAAAAGGACGTTTAACTGCATAGTGTGTGTTTGGTGTAATATGTAAGCAATGTTTTCTTATGAGATGATCTTCTTATAAAAGCAGCACCTGTTGTTAAAGACAATTTCTTAGATGTATAGATATGCAGAAATGAAACAATACATAGTTTCTATAGTCTATCATCTAGGGAACAATCATTGTTAAGTCAGTACCAATCCTAAAATTTTGTCACTTAAAAATATATTTTATAAATATAATTTTCTATAAGTGCCATCATACTGTATAAACCATTTCCTTACCGATTTTTATTAGAAATGTTTTGGATAATATATGAGTTAGGTGTCATTTCTAATTTAAGCTTACTTACTCTATAATGGGGCAGTAAATAAATTTCCAAGTTGCAGTTATGGTATATATCTGCCGATCTGTGTAGCACGTCAGCGAAGAGGAAGTATATTCCTGTTAATTCCTCTCTCCCCCAACATAGCTGCAGAGAGGCAGGTAGCATATTAAAGGAAGGAACACAAACCCTACTTTTTCTCCTTGAAAGCATCATAGCACAGTCGAAGGGCTATATTCATGGCTTTTTATGTGTTGTTTACTAGTTGTATGTTTTTTCACAAGTCATTTAAGTTCTAAGGTTGTCTCCTTATCTAACAGTGGTGAGATGATGATGATGATGATGATGATGATGATGATGATGATAAGGAGGAGAAGGAGATGATGATGATGATGATGATAACTATCCCACAGTGTTGTTTTGGAGAGTAAATAAGATCACAATTATAGAGCGCCTATTCCAGGGCAGGCACCTGCCAGACGCTAGATGAATATGAGTTTCCTTCCTTTTAGCTCCAAATAAATAATTTCCTAAAGGCCTAGAGACTCCCAGAGAGCGCAGGAGGAGTATGATGACAGCAATGAGATGTGTGAGCCCTGGCATGCAATATCTCATTAAATCCCATAACAAACCTTAGAGACAGGCACTGCTGTTATTTCTGTTGTCCAGCTGAGCACAATGAGTCATGAGAAGAGTAAGTCACTTGCTCACAGCCACACAACTATCACATACTGGGACTGGAGTTTGTGCCCAATGCTGTCTGCTCTCAGAGTCTGAGCATTTGTACATCCTGCTGCATCTGAGAAAAAGTAGGTCCGGAGAAGACAACAGAGCTGTCCTAGAAAAGGACTGGCTTCTAGAGTCCGAGGGGCCTTTCTCCAGGCAGGTGGCCCTCCTGTTAGAGTTGGGAATCAGCTGGCAGAACAGCCACTGCTATGGTCAGTATGAATTGTCCAAGTTCCAGAATGTTCACTTTATCTAAACCTTGCAGAAGCCACTGGGATAGAAGGCTGGAGGGGTTCCTGGCTTTGTGGTTCACCACCCCACGGTTCAAGAAGGGGAGTTAAATGATCAAAAGCCCCCTCTCACCTCCCCCTCCCAAGTGCATCTACTGTGTCACAGGTGTGACTAACCTAGCCTCATCCAGGCTCAATGCACGGAAAAAGATACCGGAAAATGAGGCATGTCATTGCCCAGGTGGTCATCGGGAAATTCACCTTTTATTGCCTGAACCTTGTAACCATTGGTAGAGGAACTGTGGAAACCTGTGGGCATGAAGCCCAAAGTATGTGGGATTTTGTGAGGACAAGCACATGGTTTATAAGATTGATGGGTGTTAGCCACACAGTGTCAAGGAGAGCCGGGTTCCAGGCCCAGCCTCTCATCACACCTGCGCAATCTTGACCCAGTCCCTCCAGCTGCTCCGTGAAGGTACAGAGTTGGCCTATCTGTGGTCGGCAAACTGCCGCTCGCCCTCACCCCCCCCCGCCCCCCCCGCCCGGGGCAGCTCCTCCACAAAACACCACGTGTGGGCGCGCACGTACAGTGCAATTGAAACTTCATGGCCCATGTGCAGAAGTCGGTATTTTGTGGAAGAGCCACACCCAAGGGGCCAAAGAGCTGCATGTGGCTTGCGAGCCGTGGCCCACCGAGAGCCGCAGTTTACTGACCATTGGCCTAGGTGTTCCCCCGTGTTCTTTATAATATGACTCCACATTGCAGACGTGAAAGGCCATGAGCAGTAGGATTCTGCCTCTCAAACATCTGCCCCTGTTGAAACTGACTTAATCTGCAACCTGAGACTAATCAGCTCACTCCATAGCCCTAAAATGGGAATAATAGCAAATCATACCTGTTCATAAGACAGGTGTTTTTAGGTACATTTCAATTTGTAAAATTTCTGGGGAACAGATATCAAATAATGCACAAATTTTTGTATGTTTGTGGTTAGTGAGGAGAAAAAATTTTGTAAGTACATCTTAGAAGGTTTTAAGAAATGAAACAAAAAATGTGTTTGGGGTTTCTGTTTGATTGTTTTGCTCCTTTTGTTCAGTTTTTATTCTCAGGTGAGCTACTGACAAGAGAAAAGTGTATCACTCACTCACTCATTTATTCCACCAAGGTGTGGAGCCCGACTCCATGCTGGGGCTCTGGTAGGTGAGGATGAAGGGCGAACCACCTGGGGAGGGGGGCGGTGCTGGCTTCCTGGGTGTACACTTCCTGCAGTGGGCACCTGGGTCCCCTGGAGGCTCAGGGATGCACCTGAGAATTCATATCGCTAATCAATTCCTAGATGATTCTCATGCCACTGGTCAGGCACTTGGAGACTGCTGTTCTGAGGTAGTGGATAGATCCGAAGTTAGTCAAAGCAAACATATAAATAAAGGCCTTGTAGTGAGCTTGGAGGAGGTGATTAAGGAGCTAGTAGAGCATATAGAGGAGATGTCTTCGTAGGAAGGGGTCTGGTCTCTGGTGAGGTGAAGTTTAGAATAAAGCAGTGGCTCTCAACTCTGTCACTCCAGCAGCTTATCTGTCACCCCCATTCTCAAGGCTCCCATGTAACCAGTTAAATCAAAAGCTTGACATGGGAGCTGGGCCCAGCAAGGGCTGAGAATTGCTGCACAGGAGTGAGAAGGAGCTGGGCACGGGGAAGTGGGCACAGGGAATTGGCAGAGGAAACGGCAGCTGTGGAAGAAGTGAGGCAGAGGAAAGACTGGATCTGCAGGGGGACCAGGATGTCTGGAGGATGAGCAAGAGAAGAGGAGAGTGGCAAGAGGTGCTTCCAAGAAACAGGCAGTGGCCACTTACCTGAGTTGTCTCGAATGCCATGACAAGGAATCCCACCTTATTTTGTGCACCCCAGCAGTCACAAGAGGCTCCTAGCCAAGGAGAGAGCACCATTGCCCAATCTGCATTTTCAGTGTAGGGCTTCCTGCAGTGGTTCTCAACCTTCCTAATGCCGCGACCCTTTAATACAGTTCCTCGTGTTGTGGTGACCCCCAACCATAAAATTATTTTCGTTGCTACTTCATAACTGTAATTTTGCTACTGTCATGAATCATAATGTAAATATCTAATGTGCAGGATGTATTTTTATTGTTCGTGACCCACAGGTTGAGAACCGCTAAGTGACATGTGTCCTCAGCAGACAGCCTTGATCATGGCTTGGGACTTCAATATTGAATGTTCTCCCTCCTTTTTCAAAATTGTGGCCTCAAATTTGCACACAGCCAAGTTAGAGAATCAATGTAGGGAGTCAGAACTTGAAAGGCTGCAATGGAAACCTAGTTGAATGCTGGTGTCTTAGGGAAATCAGCATATTTAACTTCCCATTCTAGAAGGATCCCTTTGGGAGCTGTGGCTCCAACCCACTTCTTTCAAGTAGATTGGTGATTCTTGTCCGTATCTTGTAAGTTGGGGGTGGTGGGGGGGAGGATCAATCATAATCTTGAATGATATGTTAATATTCCCAAATAGAAATCCATTTACTTCCACATGCTGCCCCAACCCCACCCCCGCTCCCTGACTTACTCTTATCTCTCTTCCTCTCTTCTTCTGCAGAAGGGGCCATCTATCTTTTGCAGCAAGAGCTAGCCCAGTGTGTTACTTTTTTTTTCTCTGTCATCTACACATTGATACATGTAGAAGGAAATGAGAGCCACGTCTTAGAGTAGATTTTAGAATACACTAAGTGTGTGGCACCCTTGTTCTTGAAGTGAATGGGTGTGGGGCTCCAGCTCTCGATTTGGTCACGTTAATATCACTTCCCTAATACGTTGAGGTGCATCCCATCTGCCCTTTATTTCTCCTCATGTCCTTCTCTTTTAAAAATATTAGAGTATAAAAATACAATAAAATATTATGGTATGTTATAAAACAAACAACAGCAAATGCTCACATTCTCACCACCCAAATCTCACACATGTTACTATTTTGCCGTAATATTGCCACTTGCCATCTTTTCAAAACATAACAAAAGACAACGTTGAAGCCTTCTCTTTGCCTTTCCAAGTTCCATGCTCCTCTCTCCAACAGCAGAGAATCCCGGCATCTTGCCTTCGCGGTCATATTTTTATATTTTCATTTTGTATGTCTATATCCATAAAATGCCCATTTTTGTTTCAAATATTCTTATGGATATTATTCACTTGTTTCTTGTTGAGTCCTGAAGTTCTGAAGTCATTTTCAGATTGTTCTCTTGATTTAATTTAGGTAGACCTATTTTATAATTGTTTATTTTGTGGGTTTTTATTTTTTTACTAATAGTTTCCTCTTATATTTTGGAATTTTGAGCTGCAGATTCATTTTGAGAAGGTTGGTTGGTTGGTTGGTTGGTGGGTGGGTGGGTTTGCCCTTCCTACCTGCCTTTTCTCCATTTTCTCTAGTGTTGTGCTGATCTCTACTACTTCTTCCTGAGGACTAGAGCCTAGACCCAGGTTTATACTGACAGCTGCATGATCCAGGCCCACAGTAATATTGCACTTAGCATATTCACTACATAGTCAACTGGTATCTTGGCCCAAGTTCTTGCTCTGGGGCTGTTTCTAACTCAGGGTTTCTCAACCTCATCACTTTTATTCATTGTAGGATGTTTAGCAGCATCTCTGGTTCCCACCCACTAGTGGCGCAGTGCACGAAATTCATGCACATTAAAAGGGGATTAATTAGAGAAAATATTTTAATATTGCTATTTGTCCTTTCTCTATAATAGAGGTGTCAGAGATGAAAGAAAATTAGTAAAATGTATATGAAAATCTTCCTCCTGTCAGAGCCGTGGGACCCAGAGTCAAGTCCCCGCTCACCTGCAGTGCCTCAAAATTGCATGAGACCCAGCCCCAGCCAGCCCCACCCCCATTGGGCAAGATCCAGATCTGGCTGCCCCACCCTTGACAAGCCCCACCAGGTGGGAGGCACAGCCTCAGGTCCCCTGGCCAGGCACTGGGTGGGGGGGGCGCAGCCTCAGGTCCCCTGTCAAACCCCACAGGGTGGGGGGTGCAGCCTCAGGTCCCCTGTCAAGCCCTGCTGGGCAGGGGGCGCAACCTCAGGTCCCCTGGCACACCCTTAGGTCCCCCGGCCTGGTGCCAGGACAGGGGGTGCAGCCTGAGGTCCCTCGGCCCAGTGCCAGGGTGGGCGGCATGGCCTGAGATCCCCCAGCCTGGGCTGGGATGGGGGACGCACCTTGAAGTCTCCCGTTAAGCCCTGCTGGGCAGGGGTGGAGCGGTCTGAGATCCCCCATCAAGCCCCGCCTGGTGGGGGGGTGTGGCCTGAGGTCCCCTGGCCCAGCACCGGGGCAGGGGGCACACCTTGAGGTCCCCCGTCAAGCCCCATCTAGCGGGGGCACAGCCTCAGGTCCCCTGCCCCGGCCCAGTGCCACGCAGCCTCAGGTCCCTGCTGATTGCTCGTTAAGGCTCGTTATGGGAACTCGGCCTCCGCTATGGGTGCAGCCATCTTGTGTTACAGAAACCCCGCCTCCGCTGTGGGCGCCACCATCTTTGTGATGGTGTGATGGTCAATTTGCATATTCCCTCTTTATTAGATAGAATGTGTTCCCCACCCCCACCCATACTTTATCAAATCATCCTGTTGAGAAATGTTTGTCTCTCCTAAGGCAACTTTTTAGTTGCCAATCATTTGGCCCCCTTTCATGGTGCTAAGGACAGGAAAGTGTATCTGTCCCTGCCCTTGGTTTCAAAGAGCGACCCTAGCTCAGGTTTTCAGATGACCCTATAGGAGCTGAACAAACAAATGCTTCCATATCCTGAACCAACAGCCCACCTCACCCGTCCTCCAGTGTCACTCACTTCCTAGTATTTCTATTTTCTTTCTGATCTAGAATGGTTCCTCTTCTTTTTTAATATGGCCATCTTTAAATATTTTTATTTTTTACTCTTGACATGTGGTTAGGTCAATGAGAGAGCTAGAAAACTTTAATTACTGACCAGTTGATTCCTCATCTCTCTTTTTCCTCACTTCCCTTTAGCTTTATATCTTTCTGTTTTCTTTTTTCTTCTTATCCTTGCTCAGTGGCCTTGGGTAAAACAACAAAGTAGAGGACATGTGTGAGCAGCAGGGTTGATGAGATACTGAGAGAATTAGTCCAGTTTCTTCCAGGTCTCCATCACCCCCTTTCTCCTTTCCCCAACCTATTAAGACAATGGTACTCAAAGTGTACTCACTAAACCAGTGGCATGAACACCATCTGGGAACTTAATAGAAATATTTGGGCTCCAGTCAAGACTGAAAAAGCTGAATTGGAAGTGAGACCCAGCCACTTGTGTTTATGAACAAGCCTTCTGAGTGGTTCTGATTCTGAGTGGTTACAGTTTGAGATCCCCTGTGCTAAGACTTAGCTAATGAGGTTTGGATCAATGGTTCTCAGCCTGGCTGCACACTGGAATCACCTGCCACCCCCAGAGTTTCTGGGTCAGCTGGCCTGGGTGGGGCTTAGGTACTTTTTTCTTTTAAGTTCCCCAAATGGTTCAAGCCTTCAGTCAAAGTTCGATTTAGTTATTCATTTACTGCTTGGCCCATTCTGACAATCACTTATGCCAACTCTTACCTGGTGTTTCTGGTATTCTAAATGCAAACTGGTGAACTTTTAGTGAACAGAATTTAAAATGAATCTGGAGTTGGACTTCCTGGGTTTGAATCTCAGCGCTGCCCATTACCAGCCATATGACTTTGAACAATTTACCCTCTCTATATACCTCAGTTTCTCCATGTGTAAAAATGGATGAATAACTATATCTACTTATAAGGATGTTATAAGGGTTACATAGCTTTATACACAAAGGTCCTCAGAAAATACCTGTCACACAGGTATGTTGTACAGAACTTTTCTAAACTATTTTGTAAGTAAAACATGCAAAGAACCTGAAAAACAAATTAAATCAAAATAAGTATTTTGAGAATGGAAATTTAAAAAAAATGTTTAAAGAATATTTCTCTTTTTTACATATTGGGACCTTTTGTTTTATAAAACCCATTTCTCTCACAATGCTATATGGTCTTTAAAAATATTGGTTAAAAAAAATTACCTTTTTTCATGAAAAATTTCAGAATTTTACTATATGCCTTTAAAAACAGCTAGTGGAATTATAAAACCAGAGCTCAAAATCATGGTTCTATAGTCATATTTTAGCTACAAAAACTGATAAGCCAACTATAAATTCAACCCTTATGAAAATTCTGGCAGAGATTAAAAGAAGTGGAGTTGAAGTAAACATCTGCTGAATTCGATCTTTGACAGACATTTAGTTAAAAGAATTCTTGTGAAATCTAGGAAGAACACTTAAATAGATAGACATTTGGGAGGTTTAACTTACATGAATACATTTTAATTTGTCAGTATATGGACATTGTCCAAAAAAAATGACTTGCAAAGTTATTATAACTTTGAAAGAAAAATGGTTGGGTTTACTTTATCACAAGTGGACATTCATCCGAAAGAAACTACTTTTATCACATTTACCCACAAGTGCATGAGACAGCATTTCAGGGCTGAGTGGAGTTTTTTTTCTGTTGGTTATTTTGTTTTGTTTTGTTTTAAATAGCAGAACATAGCTATCCCAACACAATAGGGCAAAGATATACAGTGTTTAAACTAGTTATCTGATGGAGTGAGAGATAGGGAGTTTCCAAACTTTCTGATGTTAATTACCAAACAAAGAATGAGGGTGGAATTGTTGTAATTTCTGATTTCTAAGAAAGATCCACCTGTAGTTACTGAACATGCATAGCCTAGATGGTTTCAATTTTCAGTAGCTATAAAAGTTAGACAACCTGAGCAAGCTTGATTGAATTTGATAAGCAGGGCAAGGAGCGTGGGAGGAAGTTCCAGAAAGTATCCAGAATAACCAGGTCTTCATGGCTAATTAGGCAAGAAAACCCAGATATAGTTTCTACACATCTTGACTCTTCTTATTTTTCTTCCCTTGCATGTGGTAAATCCTTCCATTTAATTAGTCTCACACACACACACACACACACACACACACAGGTCTACCAGCACATTCCTGAGAAATGATACTACACCTCCACTTTGATCAGTAAGAAAACTGGTTCCTCTCTTCTTTGACTTCATTCATTCCAGGGGGAGGCAGGGAGAAAGAGGAATATGTCTTTTGGGGCAATAACTTGCAAAAACTAGAACCATTCCACACCTTTACATCCATGTATGCTTTAAAAAAATGATTCTATTTAACAGTGTACTCTTCAAGCTATCAGTGTCCTAGACCCACAGGGGAGACAAAAGGAGAGACATTGGTTACAATACAGGGCCCTTGGAACCTGTAGGCTGAGCCTGGGAGCCGTACCCCAACTGTAAATTCTGTTTTCTCAACTTCTCCTTGTTCCTTCCCCACACTGAGGTCTGGTGAGTCTCCATTATGAGATCTACTTGATTATCTTACACACGATACCCACTTTTTCTATTACCCACTTGCTTCCTGGAAACTTCGGAGCTGGCGACTCCAGATCAAATAGTTTCCCTTTCTGGCCTTAATATTCTATGAGTTGGGTAAATTGCACAGTTCTGGATATGTAGAAAGAGTCAGGGAAAGGTTTGGTAAACTTTGCCTTCTGGGAAGGTGGCTGATTTGGGACCTGTTTGGATTGGAAGCAATGTCTAGGTTTGGGGAAAAGATCAGATTTCAGCCTGCTTGGGTTCCATGGTTGGTCTCCAGTGTGCGTGAGAGGGTATTGGGGGATGGTTAAAATTTAGTATCTAATAGGGTATTGATGTCTGCAACTCACTTTGAAATGCATCGAAGAACAAAGGTGAATGGATTAGTCAGTAGATGTGATCAAGCAAATGCAAGAAGAGCAGAATGCAAACAACTTTTGAATCTAAGTGGGGGTATTTTGTTGTTCACTTTCAACTTCAGTCTCAACTCTTGGATGCTATACTTGCAATTTTTCATAATAAAAATGGGGAGGTGGGGAGTTTAAATGTAATATATTCTGGGCAAATGGAACTGAAAATCTATATAATAAAAGCCTAAGCGACCATTACAGTGGAACAACCAGAATTACGGGTCGATATGATGTGCACTGACCACCAGGGGGCAGACGCTCAATGCAGGAGCTGCCCCCTGGTGGTCAGTGCACTTCCGCAAGGGGAGCACTGCTCAGCCAGAAGCCGGGCTCACGACTGGCAAGCGCAGCAGCAGTGGCAGGAGCCTGTCCCGCCTCCGAGGCAGCGCTAAGGAGCAGCAAGCAGATGGGCAGTAAGGAGCAAAGGGCCCCAGACTGCAAGAGGGATGTCCTGGGGGGATCGGGCCTAAGCCAGCAGGCAGACATCCCCCGAGGGGTTCCAGACTGTGAGAGGGCACAGGCCAGGCTGAGGGACTCCCTACCCCCACCCCCAGTGCATGAATTTCGTGCACTAGGCCTCCAGTTTTAGTATAATATCCCATGTTCTATATTTGTAACCAGTAGGTTTACTTATACAGCCTAAAATAATTGGGAAGAAAATTTATTTGAATATGCTTGCTGAGAATTTCAGGGCACTGGTAAGAGTAGCTGAAGGCAGGACATGCCAGTCAAGGGGGAGGGCAGTTAAAGTGAGTGAGTGTGGAAAGATATCACATTGTTTATCCACTAATGTGATATCTGCAAAAGAATTTTCACCTCTAAATGTAAATAGCTTTATTTTTTTTCCCCTTGTAAAACTGAGATGCATGAGGGTGATAGAATTTTTCAAAAAATAAAGGAATATGTAGAGAAAGTAAAAACCCTGCCATCTGAACAAAATCCCAATTAACATTTTTTTTAAATAATAAAGGGCATACAATTTTATATTACCGGTAGTTTCAGGTATACAACATAGTGACTCAATATTTATATACCTTACAAGGTGATCACCACACTATGTCTAATAACTATCTGTCACCTTACATAATTATTGCAATATTATTGACCCTGTCCCTTATGCTGTCATTATATCCCATGACTTAATTTCCTTTTTTTTTTTTTCTCACCCGAGGATATTTTTCCATTGAATTTTAGAGAGAGTAGAAGAGAGAGGGAAAGACAGAGAGAAATATCCATGTGAAAGAAACACATTGATTGGTTGCCTCCTGCACATGCCCTGACCACGGTCCAGGCCGGGGAGGAGCCTACGACTGAGGCCTGAATTGAACCTGACATCCTTTGGTCCACGTAGGCCGATGTTCTATCTACTGAGCCAAACTGGCTAGGGCTGTGACTTACTTTCTAACTGGAAGTTTGTAAATATTTTTCTGGACATACCACTAAACCGGAGATAAGACCTTCCCTATGTGCTGCTTGTAGCTGTATTTGTGCAGCTTCTCCACTTTCAGCTCAGCCAAACCAGCCCTGACACTTTAATACATGGCTCCAACTTTCTTCGGTGGAGAAAACTTCTACTTTCCACACTCACTCACTTTAACCGCCCTCCCCCTTGATTGGCATGTCCTGCCTTCAGCTACTCTTACCAGTGCCCTGAAATTCTCAGCAAGCATATTCAAATGAATTTTCTTCCCAATTATTTTGCATTCGCCATGTTACCTTCTGTACCCCAAGCAGTCGATATATATTTGTTATGGACTCCGGATTTTATAAGAGCCCAATCTGATTAAGGCAAAATCATCCTCCTAACTTAATATTGTAACTGCACGGTTTAAAACAAATTTTCACTCTAGATAAAAGAGAGAATATCTGTGCCAATCTATTTCTGTTAAATTATGGGAAACACGGAGATTGTGATAGTAACACACAGACTTCTTACTTCATAAAATATAAACCAATCTAAGCTCATGCACTTTTCCCTTGGGTTTGTCATTGCCGTTTCCCAAGGGTTCTTAATGGGGGATTGGCTTGCTCTCCGAGGGGCAGGGAATGTTCTGGGCTCCCAAGTGGGTATTGGCAGTGTTTATGGGCATTGTGATTTCATGGAACTAAAACCAGATTTTGGTTCTTTAAAAAGTGAAAAGAAGCATGCTTATTCACATTGGAGACATATCTTCATACATCTACTTCAAGGAGTTTCCATGCGTCATTTTCTTGCATGTAACTTTTATGAAGGGCTTCCTGATTTTATAGAAATAACTTACTTATTTCCATTACAAACTCCTTCCAGGGAATCTCAAATAACAGTTCAATAGACTAGATAATCTAGGCAATACAAGTATACTTTTCTTTAGAAATAGAAAAATTGATTGTTTCTATCATTCTCCTTTTGTATAGCACTGTGCTGAGCTATATCGAAGTTCAAACTTTGGGTTTGAGGAAATAAAGACTACAATAACAATACTAACATTTAACTTAGTGCTTTCTATCTGCCAGACATTGTGTTTTTAAAATATAAATTCATCACATTCTGTAACAATCTTGGGAGATATATTACATTTACTCCGTTTTATGAATCTGGAAACCAAAGGTTATGTAATTAGCAAATAAGTAAGTAGTAGAACCGAGATCCAAACCCTGATTGGCTCCAGAATCTGTGTCTAAACCACTGTGCCTGTCAACTCCCTGGGTACAAAGAAATGGCCCTAACGTAGTCTAGAGGGAGGGCACAGTGTGAATCTGCTGTTTCATAGTATTGTGTCGACCTGTGTCTCTCATACATGAGTCTTCTTCTCTGTTGTAATTTCCTTAAAAATCAACACCTTTTTGGACAAATACTGTAGCCCATTCTCTGCTGATTTTCCTTCTTGACTCTAATCTATTTGGAATTTATTCTGACTCCTGGAAGGAACTAAATGTGAAATTAAAATAGTATCTATTTATATATCCTCTTTTCCCATTTTCGTTACTTTTAGATTACCATATATTATGGCTCTCTTTTGAGCCATTTTATTTTTGTGTCACTATCATGCCTTTTCAATTATTATTTTATAATATATTCTAATATCTAAAGGGATCTCCCTCACCCCTTCCATCGTTGCTCCTCTTTTCACAATATTCATTTAAGTCCTTACTCGTGTATTTTTCTAGGTAAGTTTATTATTTCATTTAAATTCTTTAAAAATATTCTAGTTGTGGATTCCATTGTAATTCTTTTAGTATCAAGAACATGGGCTAATGTATTGTAAGCAGCTTTCCTTTTTAGTATTGCTCTGTAGGGAGTTCAATTTACTTTTCACACTTCGTGCTCTAGAGGTTTGCCACCTACTCAAGCAGCCCGGAGGCACTCTCAGGATGACTTTGCAGGTCTGGGCAGAGTCAGGCCAAGGAGAGCGAACAGAGCAGCAGAGAGTCAAGTCACTTCACGGGAAAACTGCAGGGCCAGTTAAGAATGTATTCTGGTCTAACTGAGTGGACCAGTTGGTCACTGCAGATGAAAGGACTCCTTTTTTATTTTTGTTGTTAATATTATGTTATTGTCAGTTTCACTTTCCCTTGATGTGGTTTCTAGAGGCAAAATTAATGGAAACGCTTCAGAAACGTGTGTTACTCAGCTTTTCATGAGCTGGTTAAGCAATTCCTTCAAAAACAAATTCTAATTCTCTCAAGAAATACTCTTGAAAACCACGAGCTTGTTTTTGCCAGTTTCTCCATGTTTTCAGACAAAATTTTAAACAACAAATCACCCAAAGTTTGAGTGAGACATGGTCATCCACCAGCATGTAAACGATTTCCTTACATAAACCTCTTCCACAGTGGCTGTCAATCATTTGAAACTCCTCCAGTGAAGGGATGACTAATCCTTTGACCATTAAGTTGTGAAATGGGACACACCCAAATCACATGATTTTATCTTAAAGCTGCTTCTACTTAGTTTCTTTATTAAGGTGGCTTCAGGATAGAAACTTTATATGTATCGAGTGTGGTTATTACATAAAATTCCAGGGTCGCTTGTCTCAGGAAGTCCACTGTTTTTGTTGTCACACTCCCTAAAATCAGAACTCCATATCATTTTAAGAGGTTATCTATCCACTTTCCAACACTCCCAGCATGAAGCTTACCCAAGGAATTTGCAGAGATCACCTCGGGGCGATCAGACAAGATCTCACTTGCCTTTCCACCCCTAAGTAGAGTGATTGCTAGATGGTACCATTTACAAAGTGAGATTCAAAAGACCCTGATCACTTAAGTACTTCTACCACTTACTGCTAAAAGAAAAACCAAGAACATAAAAAGTGTTTCAACCCTTTTAACATATTTTTTTAAAAAAAGAAAGTGAGAGAGATTTTAGACAATTTGGTGGTGATTTTCATGTTTTTCTTTTCTTTTATCAATCTATTCTGGGTAACATTCCAAAACTGATTTTTAATTACCAAACTTAATGGAATCTTTTTAGTCTTCTCATTGGTATTCTGAAAGTCTTCTCTGGTTCCCTGCAATACCATTCTTCCCTGGTTCTCATCCTGATGCCAGTAACAATTCCTTCTCAGTTCCCTTGAGCCCTCCACTTTGGTGATACTCAAGGCACTATCGTTTGCATCCCTCTCACTCTGACTCTCTCCCTGGGTATTTTCTATGACTCAAGGCTTTAGCTACTAATCCTCTGCTGATGACTCACACGTATGGCACCTCAAATGCTCCCGGACCCAAACCGAAGTCACCGTCCTTCCCCAAATCTCTTCCTACTCCTATATTCTCTAACTCAGTGAGCCACCAACTACCCAATCACCAAGCTTTATTCTTCTATGTCATTTCATATTTCTCCACTGTCACCAGTGCCCTGCTACCCAACTTAAAAGCATAAACACATTCCCTTTTCTTCAACCGTATTCATTGGGTAACATTCAGATTTCAGGCCCCTGTCCTCTTCGACTGGACTATTATAGTCTTACATCCCACACTTCTTAAATCTGTCCTCACTCTACTACTAGAAGGATCTTTCTAAAGCACACATCCAGTTGTGCAACTTTCTGGCTTCAAAGCCTTCAGGTGGTAATGGGCTAGAGCAGGGTCAGCGAGCTACCACGGTCTGAGGGCCAAATCCACCCCTTAGCCAGTTCTTACAAATAGAGTGTTATTGGAACACAGCCATGCCCATTTGTTTATGTATTGTCTATGGTTGATCTCAACATCACCATCAGAGCTGTGTTGTTTTGGCAAAGACCGTGTAGTCCCAAGAGCCAAGACTATTGACAATCTGGCCCTTTACAGAAGAAGTTAGCTGATGACTGGCCTAGTGGATAAAATCTGAGCTCCATGTTATGACATGTAAGGCCTCTAGCTATAGCCTCTGCCTGCAGGCATGGCTCTGGCCACACCTTACACCTATCCTCTAGCAGTGCTTGTCCAGTGGGAATTTCTGTGGTGCTGGAGATGTTCGCATGTTTGCACCGTCTGATGCAGTAACCGCCAGTCACATGTGGCTCCTATGTGCTTAAAATATGGCTAGTGCCACTGAATTTTTAATTTTATTTCATTTTAATTGATATAAAGTTAAACTTAAATAGCCACGTGTGACAAGTGGCTATCACATTGGACAGTGTGGTGCTAGACCGTGTGACCAACAGTATCTTTGTTCATTCCAAAGGGAATATTTACAATATTTAGAATACCCTGTCTATCTGGGACACTCATATTTCAGGGTCACATTTTCTAACTCCCAAGCCCTGGTATCCCCCAAAGAACTGGATATCTTCCTTTTGTGTCCTCAATGTGCCATCACACTACCAGGAAAACATTTTTTTAAGTATATTTTTATTGATTTCAGAGAAGAAGGGAGAGGAAGAGAGAGATAGAAACATCAATTATTAGAGAGAATGGTTGATCAGCTGCCTCCTGCACATCCCCCACCAGGGACTGAGTCTGGGCATGTGCCCTGACCGGGAATCAAACTATGACCTCCTGGTTCATAGGTGGACACTCAGCCACTTGAGCCCCGCCAATGGGGCTCCAGGAAAACTTTTGTTATTCTGCTCTGTCCCCAACCAGAATAGCAGTCCCTGAATGTGACCCTTGTCCAAATGGCCTCTACTCAAAAAGCCCCTAATCCATTGTCGGGTTTGTGCCAGAAGCTTTATTAATATTGGCCAAATGGATTAATTAATATCCCATTCAAACTTTTTTCACTATGTAAGTCCTTTTCCTTCATTTATAGTTCTTTGACAAATGAAGAATGGCTGTTCCCACAAGAGCTAAAATATCCTAGTAACTCCTCCTCTTCCCCATTATATGTTGACTTCTCTTTGGGAAAAATAACTGATTATGATCCCCTTGGCAACCTGATTCTGTCCACACAGCTTGAAGTTCACTTTCATAATAGCATCTTTGAGACTCGGAGTCCAAAATGCCACATTCCTCTAAAAGTAGTAATGAGGAATCCATGACTGGTCTGCCAACCTACTTGTTTGCCCTCTACGAAATGTGTTCTTTCTGCCTTTTTTGAGAGCACACTGTTGACTTGTGGCTTGTATGAACCCTTAGCTAGTGCAGCTAACCTGCTTTTGCAGTTAGTCGTAGCAACTTTTAATATTATCTACCCCAAGGACAACAGGAAATCTGCAGTTTGAGTTTTCCACAGGCATGAACCCAGTTTGTTGAATTGTGCTTATGGCACCAACAACAATCCACAGTCCTTAAAAGGAGGAGCCCAGAAATGTCCGTGTCAGTTCCGAGAATGTTGGCGATTCTGACCCAATAAGTGGATTTCAAAGTCAGCCAAGAATCCCAAACTACACATGCTCACAGGATTCCAAGTATCAAAGCAAAACTCTGGTACACTTCTCTTTTTGGAGTTCCAACTTAAATATTGACAATTTTCAGTCCCTTTTGTGTGTGTGTGTTTGCTTTATTCTGTTTTGTTTTGTCTTGTTTCTTTTTGCCTGTGGGGAATTAAGAGCTCTTTAAGATAAATTTAAGATAAATGCTTTACATTTTCTCAAAACTGATGTGCTAAATGGTTGAGGTTTCAAATCAGATGATTATAACCCATCTCAAGTGGTTTTTAAAACTCTAATATCCTATTTCTAGTCTAACATCATAACCCTATAGGATCAGAGAATGCAGAGAAAGAATAACATAATGAAAGATGAGGCCTTGATTTGTAAGGTCACATCTCCCTCATCTTCCTACCAGGTAGGCTGTGTTGCCCACACACACTCCAGTGGGTCATCTGTCTAATGAGTTTGCACAATGGTTGTGAACAGTCTCCAGAGCCAGACAATCCACATGCAATTCCAACTTATCCTCTTGTACCTGCTTGCACCTTGGGCAAGCTGCTTCACTTTAGGAGCCCAGTTTTCCCCTCTGTAAAGTGGGGGCAATGATAGTCTGCCTCACAGGTATCAAATGAGCCATCATTGCAGGAAGCTTTTGGTACTGTGCCTACCAGAGAACAAGGAAGGAGCTCAGGGAATGTTTGCTATCTTATTTGTTATTTAAAATGCTTCAAAGGTAGGGGGAGAGATTAACCAAAGAATTTGTATGCATATATGCATGACCCAAGGACACAGACCATAGTGTGGTGAAGGCCTAGGGGGGTTGGAGGGCTGGAGCTATGTGGGGTGAAGGGGGTCAGTGGGGAAAAAGGGCGGGGGGGGGGGCATCCCATTGGTCACTCAGCTTTACCCTGTTTTATTGTTTTCTCGTTTTTTTATTCCCTGGGTCATCTGTCTACTGCAAAAGGAGCTATACCACTTTATATTTTTTCCCTCTAGATTAAGCATAAACAAAACAGAAGAAAAATTCTTCTTCTTTCTTCCCTTGGCATAAGAGCCTTGCTGTGAAATTTCTTTTCTTTTTTTAAGTGGAACTAAACAAACACCCCCTCCAGGGTTTTCTGATGTAGTCTTCCATGAAGATGGACTCTATAGTCGCTAGTAACTCTTCTTGCCAAGCTGTATAAAAGCCTGTTCCTCCTCTTCTCACCTGGACACCCCAATCCACAAAGCCTCCTCTCTCAGTCGTCCCTCAGTGCAGCTCCCTTCTCTACCCTCTCACTTCTAAGGGACTGTTGGGGTCATGGAGACGATGGTGAATTCTCAGCTAGCACCCATTCAAAAAGCCACAAGTAAACCCCATCCGACCAACCATCATCTTATTCTTGCTTCTCTCTCGGAAAAGCCTGGTAAGTTATGTTCTCCATCCTCTCTACCTCAAACTCCCTAAAATGTACACATCCTCACCAACACAGGCCAGTATTTACTAATGATGTGATTAGCACAGAGATTTATGGGATTATGACTCTACATTTCATTTTGAATTGGGAAAATATCACTGTGCAGATGAGAAGAAACACTCCCCCACACACATCTCATTCACACACACACACACACACACACTTCTTTTTAAATTGTGGTAGAATAGACACATACCTTTTATAATGAATTCTGGATTCTACCATTTGACAACTTTAAGAAAATTGTGGATTGTGGTTGAAAAGAAAAAACTTTGAGTCAACCTAAGAGTGTTCAGATTATTTTTAGAGAAAAAAAACACACACACAATAAAGTGATTTAACAGTTTCTGGAACATGACACATGTAAAGAGTTCTGAAGGTTTTCAGAAACATATCCTCAGGGTCACTGACAAATTTGAAGGAAATACAATGAAAAAGGAACATGATGTAAAATCCTTGGCCCGATGAAACTTTCTTTGGGCTATAATGTAAGTTTAAAAGAGACTCACATTTTAAGTAACAAATTCCCTGAACAGATGATTGCAAATAGGTGCCCTCCAGCAAAAAGAAAAGCTTAAAATGTAGCAGGAAGAATTCAAATGGGCCAAACCACAGGCCCTTTTCCAATGCACCTGCTTTTCAAAGAAGGCAGATTTCTTACCGGGAAGTGCTCTGTATCATAGGTCACATTGCGAATGACGTTCCCTAGGGTTGTGCAGGGCACACCATAAGCTCAACATACCTGTTCCTTTGCCTACCTGGAGCCACCTGGAGAAATGAGAAAAAATAAGGAAGTCGGCTGGAACCCCACCCCCACTCCCAATCTCGATCTCATTTCTCTCCCTTTTCACCACCTCTCCGCCACTCTAGGTTTTGAGGAACAAGTGAAAGAGGGAAGTGGAAAAGAATAAGATGGGAATGAAGGGGAAGGTGAGGGAATAAGCTGACCTGAGGATACGTAGCTCCAAAGTCAGGGAGTGAAAGTGAAGCTCGGGTCCCCTTCTACCTTGTCCATCTCCCAGAATGAAGTCTAGGAGACCCTGGGATGATGATCTACTGACACCCAAAGCTCTAAACAACCTGAGCTGACCACACCAGGCTCACTGGAAGGTGCAGAAACCTTCAGCAGTTTCTCATGCACAACAAAGAGGTTTTCATGTGTTAGAAGGGGAAGTGGTTTGAAAACTTAGCTGTTGGAGGCCAGAGGTAAACAAAGACTAAAGCCCCGCCCTGAGAGCCCCTCGGCTCTCCTAGGGGCTAAATAAGCCTTTCTAAGCACTATTTCTTAATTTTTGTTTGTTTAGTTATTCTTGGTACACTGCTAGACATTCTTTCTACTGATTTGATGGGAGGTGTTATAAAAATAACATACAAATACTTAGAGGGCTTGAGGGCTCCTTTTTTCTCTTCCTGCACCCAGTAATAAATAGCTCTTTTCCTGGTCAGCAGAGACTTCATAGTCCTCATCCAGCTCTCTCCACACACAATTACTGCCCTTTATTGTCCCTTCAGTAGGCAGGAGGCTTGGCCCACAAAAGTATTGCAAACAAATTTATCTTGGCTTAATTAAATACCTTGATCGTTGTCAAGTTACAATCGAATCTTTAGGAGAGGCCCAAAGGAAGAAAATAAAAATTCACCTAACAAAGGGTAAAGCATTCTCTTTGACCTTCTCAAACTCCACAGTATTTTAGATAGATAGATAGATAGATAGATAGATGATAGGTAGATAGAACAGTTCAGTGGCATCGAATATATTTGCACTGTTGGGTGCACTTATTATTTTTATCATCTTAGTTTAGGCTCAACAAATTATTCTGAACCTTTTTTTTAAAATATATTTTATTGATTTTTTACAGAGAGGAAGGGAGAGATAGAGAGTTAGAAACATCGATGAGAGAGAAACACCGATCAGCTGCCTCCTGCACATCTCCCACTGGGGATGTGCCCACAACCCAGGTACATGCCCTTGACCGGAACCGAACCCGGGACCCTTCAGTCCGCAGGCCGACGCTCTATCCACTGAGCCAAACCGGTTTTGGCTATGAATCTTGATTATATCAGCCAACATCTTAGCTAGTCCTTCAATATTTGTATGATTTATAAATATCAGAATACTTTTACATCTTCATCTAACATGAAGATGAAAATAATTAATAGAGCAGACTAGACAAAGGAAACAGGGACAAGCTGATGTCAATCCACTAATCCACCACCTCTGAGGGTGTTTTGGCCAAATGCAATTGACTGTGTTCCATTATCAGTGCCATCAACCTCCAGCTCTAAGAAACCTTTCATCTTCGTTTCAATCCTGTTATTACAACGACCGGTTCACAGAAATTTTTCATATTCACAGCAACTGAAATATCCAAAACAAAATGCTGCAAACCTGTTCCCTTCCCCACTTCCATCAGCACCACCCATCCTGTCTTGAAGAATAAATGTGTTGTAGTCATTTTAACTCTTTCTCTCCTTTGCTTTTAAGTGTCACTGTCACTAAGCACTTTAATTCAGTGATTATCAGAATATTTCAGGTCATGTCCCACGTAGGAAATGATGATATTAAATTGATTGAATAAAAAGTGTCTGAAAGTAACTGCCTGGGGAGCAGGGTGTTCCCCACAGCCTCTGAGGCCTTCATGGGTATCTCAACTCCCCTGTAACACCTGGGCACACAGGCTGGGAAATTCAAATTCAACTCATTCTTTCTTCAAAATGTCTCTTATACCAGTATGTGCCCTTTTATTTCCATTTCCGCAGCTACCATCTTTGTCAGGTCATTTTCTCATACTCAGATTGTTGTAATATACTCCTAACTGCTTTCTGGCATTGCCTTTCCCAAAATTTATCTTGATCATGTCATTGACTAATCTATTTATCCACTATTTTTGGTATGAATCTACAATGTTTTCCCATTACCTATGATGTGCCTTCATGTGGGTCTCTTTGGGTTCACCTTGTTTGGGACCATCTGCACTTGCTGAATTTTTATATCTGTTTCCTTCACCAGGTTAGGAAAGTATTCTGTCATTATTTTTTCACATAGGTTTGCAATTCCTTGTTCTCTCTCTTCTCCTTCTGGCACCCCCCATAATGCTTATGTTGGTAAGCTTTAAGTTGTTCCAGATGCTTCTTAAACTATCCTCATTTTGGGGGGATTATTTTTTCTTTTTGATGTCCTGAATGGGTGTTTTGTGCTTCCTTATATTTCAAATCTCTGATTTAATCCTCTGCTTCATCTACTCTATAGTTGATTCTCTGTAATGTATTCTTTATTTCAGTTAATGTATTCTTCATTTCTGACTGGTTCTTTCTTATGTTTTCTATCTATATTTTTGTTTCCTATCTCTCTGTTGACATTCTCATTAAGTTCATCTACTCTTCTCCTAACTTCACTAAACATCCTTATAACCTGTGTTTTGAACTCTGCATCTGTTAGATTGCTTATCTCCATTTTGTTTAGTTCTTTTTCTAAGGTTTTATTCTGTTCTTTGATTTAGGACATGTTTCTTTGTCCCTCATTTTGGCAGCCTCCCTGTGTTTGTTTCTATGTATTAGGTAGAGCAGCTATGTCTCCTGGGCCTGGTAGAGTAACCTTATGTAGGTGTCCTGTAGCATCCAGTGGCACAGCCTCCTGTTCACCCGAACTGGGCGCTCCAGGTGGGCTGTGTACAACCTCCTGTTGTAGTTGAGCTGTTGGTGTCTCAATGGGAGGGATTTACCCCCAGGCTCACCAGCTGTGAGGACTGGTTGTGACCACCATGAAGGATCAGCTATTCTGGGGCCCACCCCACAGAGCATGACTTACTTCAGCAGGGCTCTGGTACTCACTGAGTTTGCCCCTTGAGTCTGTCATTGGGGGAGGTGGTAGGATGGTGCTTTTTGATGTGGCCTGAAGCTGTCCACTGAGTGTGCTGGTTCTGGGACCTCCCAGGAGGTGCAGGCCAAGGTCATCTGCCATCTGTACCCTACCTGGGGCCACCCAGCATGAGCTACAAAGTGATATGCAGATGGCTACTCCTTGTGATGGGCTTGAAGGTGCCCAGGAGAGGCAAAGCTGTGAACCAAGAATGTCTGTGGCTAGTGCTGGGCCTGAGGCCACTTAGTAAGATGTACAGGACACACCTACGCAGATGCTGCTTGTTAAAGAGATTTTAGAAAAGTCCGAACCATGGGCCAAGACAGACCATTTGTATGGAAAAGCCACTGGAAACGATTTGAGTGGGCCTACAAGTTGTGTGAGGCAGGGTCTCAGGGAATCACTAGGGCAAAGTTACAGTATTAGCCAGATTGATGGAGACTCAGATATGGTGCCTACCTGCTAGCTATTTGGGGGAAGAGCTCAGAAAAGGAACCATCTGCCAAGACTTCTGTCTGGGAGAAAGTGGCTCCTCCAACTCTCACCTGATTCCAAGTTACTGAGTTCTTCCCTGTATGTCCCCCAGCACTGGAACTTAGAGCAAGTAAGTCCAAGTAAGTCCATGTGTGGGTCCTTTAAGAGGAACTCCTGGGACTCCAATTCCTGCTGGTTTTATAGCCAGAATTTATGGAGACATCTCTTCCTGGCACTGAAACCCTGGACTCAGGGGACTGGTGTGGGACTGGACCTCCGTAGGGGAGAAAGCCCTCCCGATTTTTATCTGCCACATGTGGTCTTTACTTTCTGCATTTGCTATTCCATTTGCACCAGTTATTTAATAGCTTAATTTTTCAATTGATAGATTTTTATAATCTCAAAAAGCCCCAATACCTTCTTTAGTCTACGATAGTACATATGTCCAGATTTCCCAGATGCATTGACCACTCTAAATTAGACATCTAGTCACATAAATCTTCTATCATTATTCTCAAATCTATTCTTAGTTTCAGAGCCGTATTGATCTTCACATGAACTCAGATTTGAGCCTTCATAATAACATGAATAATATAATTTAACAGAACAGTATCTTTTAAAATCCTCTTACATGCCTAGAATTCATGTGGCTGAGTTTAGAAAACGAAGTTATACTGTATAGTTCTGGTTCTCTGGAATTGTGGTGTTCAGTACTGTTCTCACTATTCATATGTGGCTATTTAAATTTTAATTAATTAAAATTAAATTTAATGTAATACAATTCAGTCCTCAGGTGTATTAATCACATTTTAAGTGCTCAATGGCAGGATATGGTTAACGGCTACTATACTGGTCAGCACAGATATAGGACATGTCTACATTACAAATAATCCTATTGGGAAGCACTACTCTGGAAGCTTATCTACAGTTTTGTTAAGAAATAATATATATGCTCGATGTAATTCATAGCAGCTGATGGAATATTAGCTAAAAGTCCTGCAAATAAGTAGCTATCACAGGGGTTTTAGCCATCATTTATTCACCCACTGGAACACCTGGTGCCTACTAAGCACTCAAAAATGTTTAACAAGTGTTTCTTGAATAATGATGGCAGCTTCTATATACTCAGTTATCTGGCATCATAATATTTTTTAGAAAGTAAAGATTTAAACAGCAGAAAGAGAAACAAACTATTTTATGCACAAGTAGTCCACGTTTCATGAGTTCTGACAACATGCTTACATGTAAATGTATGGCAAATGGTTGACACCCCCTCTGCTCCTGCTTGGACAGCTGTGGATTACATCTGCATCAAATCAGCCAGGAGTTATTTATTTTCCAAATGTGCGCTGACCCACTTCTAAGCCCAAGGGGTAAAAATGTCACCTTTGTTCATTTCTCAAGAAAAATATTTTTCAGATCCTGCTCTGACTCTGAAAGGAAAGGCTGTTCCTTGGGGTGTTATCATAATTCCCGCTCCGTTTCAGGCTTTCTGACAGTCATCACTTCTTGCCTTCATTCCTGGTTATAATATGAGCAGGAAAGCAATGCCATGCCAAGCACCCACATTAGCCTCTTTTCTTCCAGAGAATTTGAATTGATTGTTGAGTTTGTGCTTATGAGCTGTGTGTTTTTGTCATGACCTCTTCATATTTCAAGGACTCTGAGCTTCTTGACCCAATAGGACTGTGTGATTCAGTTCTATATGGTTGAGTCTTGAACAACACGGATTTGAACTCTATGAGTCCGCTTGTACACAGATTTTTTTTCAATAAACATTTTGGAAAATTCTTTGGCGATTTCCTTACTATCATGCAGCAATCATATCGACTACCCTAGGCTGTACTTTTGCTTCTTCATTATCAAGGCATGAATCGTTTTACCTGTAAATAACTTTGATTTGCTTTTTCACATCTTTTCATTTTTGATGTCTAGTATTAGTAATCATCTTTGCAAACAGACAACACAAACTTATATATTGATAAATACAGTCAGTGCTATAACTGTATGTTCTCTTTCTTATGATTTTCATAATAATATTTTCATAATAATACTTTAATGTTAAGAATACAGTATTTAATATACATAATATACAAAATATATGTTAATCAACTGTTTATGTTGTTAGTAGGCTTCTGGTTAGCAGTAGGCTCTTAGTAGTTAAGTTTGGGGGGAGTCAAAAGTTATATGGATTTTCTACTGAGCAGAGGTTCTGCTCCCCTAACCCCCAAGTTGTTCAAGGTTCAAATGTAATCCCATTACCTAAGACTTGGGCCCATGGGAGGTCACCAGTAAATACTTTTACATATATAAATTATAGAAGATTCACAAATGTGTCTCCTTGCCTGGAGTTAAGGCTTTTATGCACCAATAATATTTTAATAAAGACACAAATCCAATTAAAAACAGAACAACCTTAATGAGTGACATTTTCACAAATTCCTCAGGGTTCCACTCCAAATCAGACTATCTGACCTGTGTGCTGTGGGAATGGGCAGTGATTTTGGAAGTAGGGAGAGATGTTTTTAGATCTAGAAATAAGATTGAATATCAAACATTTGGAGCCCACACTTAGGTTCCTTAACCCTTTGCACTCTGAACCATTCTGGACATTGGCTACCAGCTACTCGACGCTACTTTGCAGCGGAAACGTGCATTTACAGACCCTCGTATTATTTAGTATAATTTTGGAACCAAGTAACGTATTATAATGATATTGGACTTATATGAATTGGGTGACATCGAGGAATGTATATTTGCAAAAAAAACAATATTTTATTGTTTATAATTTTGTACAGTATGATAAGTTTTGTAACACTCCCCAATATGCATTGCAGGCTGATTAGTGCATGTTTGACAGTAATAAGTGGTTTGACACCTGCCACCAGGTGTTTTCCTGTTAGAACACACAATGCAGTCCCGTTTTCTTTGTCCCACATCGGGAATATGTAGTTTATTGTTTAATCTATTGTCCGCAGAAGATGTGGATGGACGCGTTCTCGATACACGAAAATCGCCCTTTAATTGGTCAACGAGTGTCTTGACAAACTTGTGGTGTGTCATTGGCGTTTCATTACTTGTTTGTTTTTCGATGCGATACATTATGTATGAGTTTATCACACACATTTCCAACCCCCCAAAAAATAACTTCCTCCACCATTTGAGCGATTTACGGAGGAAACAATAAGTTGAAGCGTATTGATCCGCATGATCCGCACCACCCATATTTGATGTATATTCTAACACCATTTCAGGCTTACTGACTGTTACGATATGTCCACCGCGTAATGTTCTCTGGGTAGATTGTAGGTTTGTGTTATAATAATTGGTGAGCATGGTAATAATTCTTTTATCTTTCCACGCAAGAAGCGTAGTATTATTCTTTCTGTATGCAACTATTTCTTTCCAATTTCTTCTTTGGCATAATTGTTTGTCTCTTTTATTATGCTGTCTACTAATTCTTCAGTAAAATATAATGTGAAATAGTCTATGGGCTCCTTTATGTTACTCGGGACTTGTGGTCCGGCTATTTCTTCGTGTAAATCAAAATTTATCGTGGCTGGAGGAACGTCCGATTCGGTAACATCTTCCCACTCTTCACTTGACGATACGTTGTCATGTTGCCATGTGTTTTCTTCCGTATTACTATTATCGCTTTCGCTATCTATGCGAACAATTCGTCGCCTTCTAGGTTGAACGATATCACTATCACTGCTGTCGTTTTGTTCTACAGTTAGTCTTTCTAACGTGTCTGTATAGAGGTCTATCTGGAGCTCATCTTCACTACTACTTGTGTCATGAGACTCATTCGTGGTTGGACGCTTTGCCATTGTTCTAATAAAAAATATGAATAAGTGCATGGGTTGAAAATTTCTAATTGTTATTACTAACTGACAAGATGATATTTACCAAAATAGCTTTCACCAAACAATTTATTCACTAAGAAAAGAATCACTTTTCCGATTTTCTCCTCTTTAGATCTATGTGCACTGCTCGAAGCTTCAAACCAAAATGAGCTCAGCTTTGAAAATCTTTTCCTCCAGATGTAGACTTGTTTATTTGTAATTATATATCTCACTATACAGTGCGCGCTATGTTCGAAAACCGACCTTTCTTCTACAAACTCCCCTTATCGCTCTTTTCAAGTGGCGTCGCGAAGTGCTCGGACCGTCGTGAGCACGCATCTCACGTTCTCGTCCGACACAAAACCCGCTGACATTTCTTGTATATATCTTAGTAATTTTACGATATTTTGATTTAATTTCTTGTGCCATTTCAAGATAAAACTTCAGGGAAACGTGCATGTCTCAAAAAGTTGCGTTGAAATAACTCAATTCCCCATAATCACTAATAAACTGCAATGTCCCCTGAGAGGGGACATCCAAGTGATATGCTAGAATTCCGATGTCCCCTGAGAGGGGACAGCGGAGTGCAAAGGGTTAAAGAATCATCCATAGATAACAGGAAACATGATTTCCCCTGGAAACACATCTGGCCCATATAAGCTAGAGAAAGGCCTGAACAGGGACTCTCAAAATGTGGTCTAAGACCCCTGAGAATCAGTAAGAGCTTTTAAGGAATCCACAGGGTCAAAACTATCTCCATGACAATACTAAGATGGTATTTGTCTTGTTCATCCTCTCTTGAATGTTCAGTGGAATTTTTCAGAGGCCACATAATTACATGAAAAGGCTATTAAGGTAGTCTTCCCATTGAGGCCATATCTTCCTGTACTTCAACCAAAACATGCCACAACAGATTGAATGCAGAGCAAACATGAGAATACAGCTGCTTTCTGATACACCATACATTAAAGACATTTGCAAAAATATAGAACAGCACTATGTCTCTCCCTCCATTTTTTGTCTTAGAAAATATATTATTCATAAAAGTGTTGTTCATGATAATATGTAATGATTTATTACTGTTGTTTTAAATGCATAAATAAGTGAACAATTTTTCAGTTATTATCCACGTTAGCAAAAGCTCTCTGTGGCCCTCCAATAATTGTTAAGCATGCAAAGTAGTCTTGAAACCAGAGGCTGAGAACCACAGATCTAGAATGTGGTGAGTGCCAATAGGTAAATGGGCTCCCCGACAATGATGAGCTGAAGAAAGGAAAGCAAGTAGAACCCTGTTTCTGAGCTGACCTGAAGACTGACCCTGCTGAAGATGCTAACCCTGGCTCTCCGTCCCATCAACTAATTACAAACAGCTTTTCGGAGGCTACTTCTAAGTCTTCCTTTACTCTTTTCTCCTAAACCAAACCACTCATTTGCCCAGCCAAATATTTGCTAGCTCTCTTCAGTTGCATACAAATTGCTGGTTTCATACAATATTTACTCTAAACAGTTGCACTTACAGTGGTTTCAAATGAGAATTCAGTTTTAATTTGAGAAGATGGTTGGGTCTGTTGGCAGCCTTGGCTGAGGTTGGCTGTGTGGTCACGGCACACAGATACCATTTCTGAGACCTGATGCACGTCATCTGTGGGTTTTTGCAAAGAGTTAGACTGGTCCCAAATCAGCCGCTTTATCTTCCCAGCAGCTTACTTGTGTAGCTTCATGTGCCACAGTTTAGGACATACAGGCTAACAATACCAGGAAATTTTATGTTAAATTGATCCCTTTTGTACAATAATGCAATGCCCATTATAATAAAAAGTGACTGTGGAAGGGCATTGGCGTGCGTGCCTGCATGCGTGCGTGTGTGTGTGTTCTCACATAGATATCATTCAATCTCCTTCTTTCAACCACTCTTATCTTTGGCTGAGAGAAAGTTCACCACTCCTAATTATTCTGTATGATCTATTGCCCAAGAGCTCAGGGCTAGACCAAACAGTTGGATGATATAATTTCTCTGCATCCCTGCAGCCTCTCTTCTGTCTTACATCCTGCACTTTTCAAGTCCCATCCCCTTTATAAAAATCTATTATTACTTGGGTGACCCAACCTTACCTAGCCTCCCTTTCAAAGGCATCCCACTGAAGGCTGATGGCAATGTGGTCTAATGACTAAAACACAGCTGGAGAGGGGCCAGCTGGGAATTGCTGACTGTCTGAGAACTTGGCCTTCCCTGTCTCAGTTCCCTACTCTGTAAAAGAGAAATACTTAACTGTGCTTCTTCTGTTCACCTCCCAGCCATCTAGGAAGAACTTGGAGAATAATGTAGCCTCTGCGTTCCTCTTTATAAACCCTCTTACTCACATTGTTAATTAACACTGTTCTCCTAGTCTCCCATCCACCAAATCCTACCCAGGCCCCAAGTAGCATTTCAGGATCACTTAATGCATAATAATGTGTCATGTATGCACTGCTTATTTGGTACCTAACATATACTACCCTGTAATAGTCACTGTACGTTGAACTTTCCAGAAATATGGCATTCATTTTTCTAAATGGCCTTAAGGTTTTTTTTGAGAGCATAAATTTTGTCTTATTCATCCTTGACTATAGAACCTGACAGAATGCCTTGTAGCTTGAAGAGTACTCATATTCAGATGTGAAGATTGACCCAGCATTTATTTCGTTCACTCCATGTGCCAAGCATACGTTTTGCATGCATTATTTAATTTAATCCTTGAATATGAGGCTCAAATTGATGAAGGACCTTGTCCAGGATAACAGAGCAATCTGAGAGCAACAGCAGTTGGGGCTGGCGGCTGAAGGAGTTGGCTCTGAGTTAAGCACATTTTTCTATTTTATAATAGTGCCTCCCCCAATAAGTCCTTCTTCATCAATAGCTCTTATTCCTCATCATCTTTTTCTTCCTCCTCTTCCTAGTCATTATCAATCAATACCATGATGTAAAATGAGTATATTTTCCTTTTAAAATACAAAGATATTTGTACAAGATTATGCTCCATGACTTATCATGGCCAACCTGGGTCATTCCACTCTCTCTATTAATACTGTAGCCTGGTAATTTCAAAATGTTCTGAGGAGTCCTGGGAACTCAAGGGAGATATATTAGAGGGTTAGGGTAGAGGATATAAGAGGTTCTGACATACCCACCCTGCCTCTGCTAGAATGATTTTAACATATCTATTTTTAACACAGATTTCATTTAGAAAAAAGCCTTGTACAGCTTTAAAAATGCTTGAAATATGCTATATAGCAATGTCAGACCTTGGGTACTATGCTGCTATAGGCACCACTCTCTGCAAAGTGGTCAAACTATGGCCTAATCATTGCTGAATATCCCAGGCTGCAGAGCCAGAGAAGACTCCAAACACCAGTCTAGGCAGGACTTCCCCAGAGTCAGCCATCCTGCCCTGGAGGGCAAACTCACTTCACCAACTTTATGACTTGAAAAGTGCTACAGAATTCTACATGCACCTAAATATTCCCTCTGTCGGTCCACTATGGGAATATCTAAATCCCTACCCAAAGGACCTGGGATTTAAATACTTAGAAATTCCAGAGGTAATATGCCGCAGAAACTGAACAGTGCACTTAGGGATCCAAAGACTGGTTGGGGGGGTGGGGGGGTCCAACTCCTGCGTCGTGGTTAATTTCTCTGTGCCTTTTTGCCCATCAGCGAAACGGAGAGAACAGCCCCTGCCTCACACCTTTAGTCGGTTTCCAGTAAATGTTTTTTGAACGGGTGGGTGGATGGCTGGGCAGGCAGGTGAATGGATGATTGGATAGATAGCTATCACGCATATGTAAAATTATCTGTTACATAACAATACCACTTATGGTATAAGCAAAAGGCCAGAGTTCGTGCCTTGAAACCACACAGATTTATCATCTTACAGTTTAGTAGGTCAGAAGTCTAAAATGGGTCATACTGAGTTAAAATCCAGATGCAGGCAGGGCTGGGTTCGTTCTGGAGACTTGAGAAGTCATTGTCTTGCCTCTTCCAGCCTCGAAAGGCTGCCCACATGCCTTGGCTCATGACCATTTATCTTCAAAGCTCAAGCTGCTTTAACATTGATGTTCCTGCCCCCCTCTTCCTTGTATAAGACCCTTGTAGTTGAGCCTACCTGTATAATCCTAGATAGCTCCCATCTCAAGATCCCTAATGCAATCTCTTTCTGGAAAATTCCTCTTTGCCATGGATTACAGTTTCAGGGATTTGGAGGTGCACATCTTTGGGGGACTATTATTAGAAGCACTACAAGGTAATTCAGATTCTGGATCCTGATGGACCATTAGAATCAAATGGAAGTTTTAAAGAAAACAGATGCTTAGGCACCTCACCCAAGTACTGTGTTTTTTGGGTTTTGTTGTTAATCCTCACCCTAGGATAGTTTTTATTGGTTTTAGAGAGAGGGGAAGTGGGGGAGACAGAGAGAGAAATATCGATCAGTTGCCTTCCTTGCACACCGGAACCTGGAATAGAACTCCCAACCTTTTGGTGTATAGGACAATGCTCCAACCAACTGAGCCATCTGGCCAGGGCCCAAATACTGTATTTTAATTGAACCACATGTGCTTGGTCATCAGTATTTGCCAAGAGTAAATTACTGTAATGTGAAGCCAGGTTTGAGAGCCACTGGATGGATGTAAGAAGTAGATTTGGACCATCACACAAACATAACTTTGAAGACCTCTCCAGCCTAACCTCCTCAATCAGAAAATGCAATTTTTATTTTATTTTTATTTTTTATTGATTAAGTTATTACATATGTGTCCTTATCCCCACGTTACCCCCCCCCCCCCAGAAATTGCAGTTTTTAAAGCATCTCCAGTTATTCTTCTGAACATTGCAGTTGGAGGACCACTATTCTAAAGACACACATAAATTAACAGTTGACCCTCCCCCTGGCAAGTTCTAGTGGAACCAACATGTGGAACATTATCCCATGATTCAATGAACACTCTAAGCAGTCCAGAGGGAGGGTCAGAGAAGCTTTGGGAGAAAGGAGGGGACGGGGTCTGAGTGGAGTTTGAAGAAGGTATAGAAAAGAGAGAAGTAGAAGCTGGGCGACATGCAATTGGAGATGTGTTAGAGATGGATGAAGGAGAACCTCATAGGCCAGGTTAAGGAGTTTTCACTTTAATTTTCTTTTTTTTCTGAAAGTTTGGAGAGTCACGGAAGAGCCTTTAGCAAACGCGATCCAATTAATCATAGGAAGATCATGCTTGACAGCCCTGAGCAGAAAGGGTCAGAGGCAGAACGCGTCCGTAAAAAGCCACTGCAGTTTAAGAGGCAAGAAGTCACTGGGGAAGGAGGGCACACAGGATACGAAAGGGAGTTGTGAGATAGAAGAAGCAGGGCTGGCTGATGAGATGTGAGCATGGGAGTCAGAGAAGGGCAACTAACGCTGATTCTCGGCTCATATTTCAGTCTCAGGTCCGTTGGACATTCAGGTGAAAATGACCCTTAGCTGGTGACCCGGTCAAGAGAGCAGCAGTGAGAGCCCTAGTACTGAGCACAAGGACCCGGGAGAGGCGATGCAGCTGGGGCAGAATGGGGTGAGGAGGCAGGCTTTGAATCAGACAGAGGGCCTGGCTGCACTTGCCTGCAGAAGGGGCAGACTTTGTAAACCCCCTTGAATGGGTGGAGCCAACCGTAGGCAACACTAGTTTCATTGGCTTCTCAATGCCCTTTGCCTACTTCTAGGGCTACGATTTTGTCTCCCCACTCTTTTCAAATGGTCTCCAAAGTGGAGGGGAAACACCAGAACGAGGGTTCAAGACAGTTTGTTGAGCATGAAGAGAAATTGTTAGAAATACTACATTTTAAGAATATCATCTTTTCTATATTTTGTTTATATTTTATAGTGGATAAAGTATATTCACAAAATAATCTATACTAATAAAGAGCTAATATGCTAATGAGCAGGTCGCAGTAACGGGTAACGACCAGGTCATTAGCATACTAGCTGGGGCTTGTTCCGGAGACAGGCAGAAGCAGGGAGGTGCCTGGATGAGGCGGGACCATCCCATGCTGGGGGTGAGAGCCCATAGCGCTCCCCCCCCCCCCCCCCGCCCCCTCACCAGTCCTTCACCCCCCACTGCTTGCACTCTGAGTGGCCCCGGGCCCACCTGCCAGGGGAAGAAGCACAGCACAGCAGGCGGGAGGCTTCCATGCTCTCCTGGCACCATGACAGGGTGGAGCCGCCATGTTGCTCGGAGATGGAGTGGGGGGTGGGCGGGGAGGGAGGCATCCAGAGAAGGCGGGACCAGCCCGAGGCAACTGGAGGGATTGAGGTCAGGGCTTGAAGCAGCCAGAGAAGGCCAGAGGGTTTGGGGGCTGGGCCAGGCTGGCTGGATCTCTGCGTGGACAGGTTTGGGTGTCAAGGCAGGGTTGCATGTCGGTGGGTGATGCCGCCCAATATCGTGTGTTGGGATATATATATATATATACACATACATATATATATATATATACACACACACACACACACACACACACACACAGTGGGGCCTTGACTTACGAGTGTCCCGACTAACGAGTTTTTCGAGATACGAGCCGTCTCTCAGCCGATTTTTTGCTTTGAGTTGCGAGCTAAAATTCGGGTTATGAGCCAGCTTCAGATACCCCACCGCTAGTTGACACAGCGAACGTCACAGTGAACGCCACAACATCAGCCCAGCATCACGTGTCTCACTCGTTCAGTTTAAGATTTGACATACGAGTAATTTGAATTACGAGCTCCATCACGGAACGAATTAAACTCGTAAGTCAAGGCCCCACTGTGTGTGTGTGTGTGTGTGTGTGTGTATTGTGTATGTATGTATATAGAGATAGATAGATAAAGAGATCAACAGAATTCACTAATAAATATCCACATATTAGGTATATATGGTCAAATATATTGTATTGCTACCCATACACAATGAAAAGTCTTGAGTGACCACTCTTTTGCATGACCAAAACTTAAGAGAGACTTGAGAAGGGAGAAGGTGGGCATGACTCATGCACACCCACTTCCCAAAGATTGCTGGCATCTTTCAAAAGGTTTGCCCCTAATAGAACCCCACACAGCAAGAACCCCTGACAGTTGTAGTCCCTTTTACCTGTGGGCCAAAAAGGGGCCACATACTAAACCTGACCGGCTCAGGAGAGGCCTGCGTGGTGGGCCCTACAAATTCAGAGACCAGACGTAACCACATGGGAGGGTCTGAACATAAAAATTCCTAACGAAAAGCAGGTCATACTGGGTAGTCACGTCCCACCTGGAGTCAAGGTCTCTAGCAGCCTTTACAAAAGTCAGTCTTCATCTTATCTGAACCTATCTATTGTCTTTTTTCATCCAAGATAACATGTCTCAGTGGTTGAGCGCCAACCTATGAACCAGGAGATCATGGTGCTAGTCCAGGTCAGGGCATATGCCTGGGTCGCGGCCTCCAACCCAATGTGGGAAGTGCAGGAAGCAACCCATCAAGGATTCTCTCTCATCACTGATGTTTCTATCTCTGACTCCCTCTCCCTTCCTCTCTGAAATCAATTTTTAGAAGTTTTTAAAGAAGTTAAGATCACATGCCTTTGAAACATCAGAGTAATCTTTTCTAGACCTCTCAGCACCAGCGCAGGAGACCACAGAACCCCTCATTGTTCTCATTCCCTGCAGACCATCTCTGTATGCTGTAAATGTTAGTTATTAACTATCCTGTACCACTGTTTTGTTTTTTTATTCAATCCTAGACATTTCCCTGCTTTGCTTTCTCTGATCCCCTCAGTCTACCATCAGTAGATTTCATATAACCCTCCGTATCTCCTCCTTTGATTCTAACGGATAAAATCAGCTGCAAAACTGCTGTTCTCTGAGTATTTCTTCAGTTTGCTGAGATTTTGCTTCCAGGCAGTTTGGCTCTAATAAACACATATAAATTCTCTGCAAGTTTCGATGTTTCTTACGTCAACATACCATCTCCTATTTTGAATGCATTTTTTAAAATCTTAGAATCTGAGAGAAAAATCTTTGCTGTCGATCAGCTAGTTTCCTGCTTTCCTGAGGAGCAAAAAGAAAGAGCTGGTTAGGGGAAGGAGGTTGGGGTCAGAGGGAGGCAGGGGAGAGGAAAGTAGAAAAAAGACACCCTTTTTTTTCACGTCTGAACCAGGACGCTAACTTTTGGTTAACACCTTCTAGCACTTTGAGGGGAGGAAGGGGAAGCAGTTGTCAAAGTCAGAAAATAAGCAGAACCTGTTTCTTGGCCTCTCTCCTTCATGGCGGTCCGCTCTCACCCTGGTTGTCATGTCTGGGTGCGGGTTTCTGACAGCAGACGGCCAACTCCCTCTAGGAATGCACACCTTGGATGATGTGGGATCGGGACGTGATTGGCTTAAAGACAACGCGCCTGACCACCAGGCCTGCTTTCCGCAGGGTGTGGGTCCACCTGTGCTTTCCCTGCAGCTCCTGAGCCTGGGGCCTAGACCAGGCCTGACCGCTCCTGCCAGATGCACTCCTGTGCGGAGCAAGCGGAAGGCTGAAGCCCACCCCCTCTGTCACTGCACTACACCCAGACCCTCGAAGGGAAGGAAGCCGACAGGACTTCGCTAAAGCCTAACACAAGGCCAGGTCATTTTCACGCCCAAACAGGTCCAGGCTTTGGTTTCTGAGTAAGTCCCTGGAGGCTTTCACGATGCAGCAGAGCTGGCGTAGCCACAGGTCACCTCTCTCCTCAGAAGGTGGCTAGATTGGCCAAGGACTTCATGTCACTTACTCCTTTAAGAACTAGAATATTAATGGCATCGTTTTTTAATTGAGGGGAAATAAGGGTTATCATTGCTGAAGTATAAGAACAATCGTTAAGTACAATATTCTAATTTAGAGAACAAGCAAGCAAGCATGTCTATAAACAGGCCAATGCTTCAGGTAGTAATTAGACTGACCAGATAGAACTAGGATAAGATTTCTCAATCTGGGGTAGAGGGGAGGAAGAGATGAGATAGGAAGAGTAAAAGAATTTGCCCGAGTGATAAAAACAAAAATTCTGATATACTAACTAGATGCTGATACTGGGAGTGATGAGTTGAGTAAGCTGACTTCCTCCACCCGCACTATGTAACTCACTGATTTTCCTCCTGTAGTATTTTATTTCCTTGTGTTGCACAATAGAGTTGCACAGGATGAAGGAGAAAAGGCCTAGTATTCAAACCCACACAGAATGAGCTATTCATTGAGACTGTCATTTGCTTAGAATTTATTTTGCAGAGTGAGGAGGAGAGCACTGAGCATTTAATAAAATATCCAGAAGCACTGAGGTATTAGCTATCATTCTTTAGCACATATAATGTAAGATATAACACTTGATTTAAGAAACCTTTGAATCATTCTTTTATTTTATACTCCGGCTTCCTTGTAATTTATGAAAAGCTTTAGTAAATAACTAAAAATTTAATGAAAAGTAGATATTTGAATAATAACCCAGTATTACATCGTGCAAGTAATTTTTTCCAGCTCCACTTTTGGTTAACACCATCTCAAGAAGGATTATCTGTGAAGACAATAGGCCCCTCATAATTTGTATCCTTTCCTCTAAATCAGGGGTGGGTAACATCTGTCCTGCAGGTTGTATAAGGCCCTTGAAATCATTTGGTCTGGCCCTGCCAAGGCATTAAGGATGAGTTAATTAAGTGTTTGACCAAATATAGAAGCTAATTTTTCAGTTGATAATTTTGTTGTTGTTAATCCTCACCCAAGGATATTTTTCAGTTGATTTTTAGAAAGAGTAGGAGGGAGAGGGAGAGAAACATCTATGTGAGAAAGACACATTGATTGGTTGCCTCATGCAGGCTCCCCAACTAGGGCTGGGGATCGAGCCTGCAACCGAGGTGTGTGTCCTTGACCGGAATCAAACCCAGAACCCTTCAGTCTGTGGGCCAGTGCTCTATCCACCGAGCCAAACCGGCTAGGGCTGAGTTGATAATTTTGTATGGCGTGCAGATAATGTTATAAATATCCTATCCAAATGGCCCTTGGCAGAAAAAAGGTTCCCCATCCCTGTGAAGGGAAAAAGTACTACTGCTTAAAAGTCTTACATTAATTTGCTGGTTCAGAAAATTGGTTGCATATATCCAGAGTATACAGTAAAATAGGCTTTTGCATGTATTGATTATAAACCACATAACATAAAGGGGCATGGGGAAAACCAAATGAAATTTTTATCATCATTATCATATTATTCTTATAACATAATAGATTACTGCACAATTTTCCTTTGTGAGAAACACATATAAAAATAGAATAAAAGGAGTGGTTATTTTTACATAATAAGGTAGATTTGAGAAAGTAGCTACACTTCCTTTTACTTCAGGAATGTATCACTATGTTACTAAACTCACCTCATGGCTTTTTATTAAATCTTCAAACCTTTCAGACACTATTAGCAAGCAATACTACCATCCAATTCAAATAAAACATTCAAATTTTAAAAATATAATCTTTGTAAATATGTACATTTCTTCTCCCAAATTTTGGAAAGCAAAATGTACCTCTTCTTCTCAGAGATATAAATTGTTGGACTTACCTTTTCCTGGGATAAATGCATGAAAAAAAAAAAGAAAAAAGCAGCTGCCCACACACCAGGAAGCCACTCTCAGCCTCTAATAAAATCATTCACTCAGCAGTGTTTATAAAGCACCTGCAGTGTGCCAGGCATTGTCCTGGGAGCTAGGAATCAAAGACAAATAAGAGCCTTAAGCTGGGTTGGTTCAGTGGATAGAGCATTGGCCTGCAGACTGGAGGGTCCCAGGTTCGATTCCAGTCAAGGGCACATGCCTGGGTTTCGGGCTCGATCCCCAGTAGGGGGCGTGCAGGAGTCAGCCGATCAATGATTCTCTCTCATCATTGATGTTTCTATCTCTCTCACCCTCTCCCTTCCTCTGAAATCAATAAAAATATGGTTTTTAAAGATAAATAAGATATAGTCTCCACCTTTAAAGAGCTCAAGGTCTAGTGCGAGAAGCATAGCTGTCTCCAATAACTAAAAAGCACTACAGGAGCCAGAGAGCAAGGGTGCCTGACCTGGTCTTGAGGGGCCAAATTCAGAAGGAGGTGATGCCTACACTGAGTTTTGGGGCCTGAATAGGAGCTAACCAGGTGGGGGAAAATAGTGGAGGTGCATTCCATGGGGGCAAGGCAAGTTCTGGATTTGGGGGAGGGGTTTTGTTTTATTTTAACATCCCAGGGAAGTTAGTGGGGGCGCAGAGGAGAAGACACATAAGACTAACTTTTAAAAGTGAACATTTCTTCTCTTTCTCCCTTCTTTTCTGCCCTCATAACCATCCAGCAAAATTCAGAGATGGTAGAGCGGTCCCCCGGGCAGGGCCCAGGCTCCTCCCGACTCTGGCTCTGCCATCCCCAGAGCAGTGCCCTACGTCTGAGCCGGATGGCTCAGGCCCACTCGGCAGTCCAGCCTGCAGGGAGGGGAAGTTCCCCCCAGCCGCTACAGAAATCTCTTTGGCTTTGATCCCATTGGCCAAAACGTAGTCATCTAGTGGCCAGAAGGGCTCGGAAATGTTCTATTCAGTTCCGTTGTATGCCTGGCTCAAAAGCAAGAATTCTCTTACTAGCCAAAGCCGGTTTGGCTCAGTGGATAGAGCGTCAGCCTGCGGACTGAAGGGTCCCGGGTTCGATTCCGGTCAAGGGCATGTACCCGGGTTGCGGGCACATCCCCAGTAGGAGATGTGCAGGAGGCGGCTGATCGATGTTTCTCTCTCATCGATGTTTCTGACTCTCTATCTCTCTCCCTTCCTCTCTGTAAAAAATCAATAAAATATATTAAAAAAAAAAAAAAAGAATTCTCTTACTATAGAACAGACGATGGCAAACTTTCTCTGCAAAGGGCCAGATAGTATTTTCGGCTATGTAGAGTCTTGGTTATGTATTGTTGTTCTTCTTTTATGTTTTGTTTGTTTGTTTGTTTGTTTGTTTGTTTGTTTGTTTTTACAACTCTTTAAAAATATAAAAACCATTCTTAGCTTGAGAGGCTGCGCAAAACAAGCCGTAGGCCAGATTGGGCAGGTAGGCCGCAGTTTTCCAATCCCCACTATAGACAGAAGGATGAGTGTTTGGGGAGGAGCGTGGCCATCTACTGCATGAGCCATGCAAGATAATAAACCACTCAGAGGAAGAGCCTTGACTGTTCACCTGTCTCGTCTCAGCTTCATGCTTGGCCCATGCAGTAGGCGCTTAATGTTCATTACTGATGAGTCTGTGAATGAGTGAATGAATGAATGGTAAAGGAGATTAACTTATCAAAAACAGTTTGTTAACATCCCACCTGGTTCCAATGATAGTCTCTCAGTATGGGTTTTTATTTGAATACAAAATTTGTGCATGGAGTGGGGGGGCCCTCAGCCTGGCCTGCACCCTCTTGCCATCCGGGACACCTCAGGGGATGTCCAACTGCCAGCAGTCGGACATCCCTCTTGCAATCCAGACCACTGGCTCCTAACCACTCACCTGTCTGCCTGCCTGATTGCTCCTAACCACTCTGCCTGCCTGCCTGATCACCCCTAACCACTCTGCCTGCCTGCCTGCCTGATTGCCCCTAACCACTCGTCTGCCTGCCAGATCACCCCTAACTGCTCTCCTGCCTGCCTGATCACCCCTAACCGCCTCTGCCTGGGCCCCGCCCGCTGTGGTGTCCGCCTCTGCTTTGCCCTGCTGCCGCAGCTTTGTCCGGAAGGTCCTATGGCTGTCTAATTAGCATATTTTACTTTTATTATTATAGATTCCACATTTTGGGGTGGACTTCCCTGATTGACCTCCACTGCAGGGGACAGCCCTGGGTATGCAAACAGATTGCAGAGCCAAGCCTTCCAGCTTCTCCCCAGATGCCCTTGGGAGCCGGCAGGAGAACCTGGTTTTGGTTTTGCCCTTTAAAATATCACGTGCTTGGTGGGAATGTCAGCAGAAGTGTCCAGGCTGAATAGGCACTTTTCACTTCCCCTCTCTCTCCTCCTTCTTGCTCAATATCCTGAGGACATAATAGCACTTTTCTTGTTTAAGTCAGCCTGGGGGCAGGGCGGGGAGGATCACAAACATTCCCCTGGACATCCCCGGGGCCAGGCCTCAGAAAGGGCCACAGTCCTTGGATTCCCTGTGCTGAGCAGACACAACAGCCAAAAGTGAGAGGGTGCCCGCCCCAGGCCCCAGGAAAACCCACTGAAGGAGGCCCCGCTCCCACCTCATTCTGCCGGAGTCAGGTAACAGCTATGCCCAGGTTTCTTCTCTCAAATAAATGTGCCATTTTCTTTACAGCAGGAGAAGGTGCCCCTGCCAAATTCGGGGGGCACAGGCTTTGCTGGCTGGAAAGGCTGAAAGAGAGGCACGTTCAGTTGGAAGATAGCAGGAGAGGCGGAAGTCAGGCAGGAAAACCCAGCCTCATTGTAGCAGAACGGTGATCAGCAGATAAAAGTGTGTCATCTGCCGCTTTGTAACTGGATAGGGCCTCTCACGTGTTCCTATTCCAACCTCTGGTGCCGCTGGGATGAGATGAAGGCTTGCCCCAAGCCAGACACAGAATCCCATTGGGCACAGACAACTTGCTTCATCCTGCTTCTGACAGCCTGTGCTCATCCATCTTTTCTGATGAGAAGGAGCAAGTTTCTATTTCCCCCAGACCTTAAGATCTGGCAGGGGGGTGGGGATTCATGTGAAATTTCTACACAGACGAAAAGAGGGGCTACGCTGCTGCCATCAACCCTGCCTTCTCACGGGAATCCCAGGAAACCAGGACAATGGATGGCAGAGGGCTGCAAATCCTCTCGGGAAATATTTCAGAGCAGCAGTAACTCCCACATTTGGTTAGAACCTTTGGCTCTCTTGTAAAGAATTCACAAGGTCTTGTGTGTCGCCCCCCCCCCCCCCCCCCCCGCGGCACTTTTTGACTAAAAGGTGATTAAAAGAAAAGGAGGGAGCTCTGATTCTGCCTCCTACCAGCTGTGTGCCTTTGGGGGAGTCACTTAACCTCTCTGTGCCTCAGTTTCCTCCTCTAAAATAATGAGGATAATAAGAGCACTAACCTCAGAGAGCCGTTGTAAGTGTAAAAATTACCTACATTCATTGTGTGATAACATATAATACTAGAGATCATTAATATTGGCCATTTTTAATATTTTGTCATCAGAGAGATTATTCTGTGTAGGAAAATAGATGGGTCTGTGAACACAGGCAAAGTCATGCCTGTGCTTTTCTGCCCCACGCCGAGGCTGTCAGGAGAGGTTTCACTTAGATCAGTGGTCGGCAAACCGCAGCTCGAGAGCCACATGCGGCTCTTTGGCCCCTTGTGTGTGGCTCTTCCACAAAATACCACGTGCAGGCGCACTCGTACAGTGCGAAGTTGAATTAAAACTTTAAGTAAAGTTTATTAAGTTAATTTTAGGGAACGTTGTGGAGTGAAAGAAGATGTAGTGTCGAGGATTAAGAAAGGTATATTGAGATGGTTTGGACATATAGAGAGGATGAACAAAAGGAGATAAATGAAATAAGTATACAAGACGAGTGTGGATGGAGAGTTGGAAGGGATCAACCTCAGCGAACGTACCTCAGATTGAGGATGTTTTCAGCAAAGGCCAGCTTAGGAGTACCCTAATTAAGTTAATAACGATGTACCCACCTATATAGTTTAAGTTTAAAAAATTTGGCTCTCCAAAGAAATTTCAATCGTTGTACTGTTGATATTTGGCTCTGTTGACTAATGAGTTTGCCGACCACTGACTTAGATCAATCTACCAGGAGAGGCACAAACTTCAAATATTCTAACGCCCCAAGAAATTAATGATGAATGATTGGGGAGTGGGAGGGGGAGAGGGCTGTTCTTTCCAATAAAACCACATCTTAAAAATGCTCTGTGAAAGGTGAGCATGAGTATCAAAGGAACTGAGCTGTATTGAAGGGACACCCTGGAGAAGTCAGCCTTCTATTTCAAAGAGGAAAGCCTGGGAAGCATTTCCTGTCTCCTGGGAAATTATTTTAAAGGCTCAGATCCGCGCTGCCCACTTGTGTGTTTAACTACTGTTGGGCTTCAAATGCTCCCCGGCTCCTGCCCACATCCAGGGCCCCCTTCCCTGGATTCCGAGCTCAGAAAGGCTGGTTTCTGGGCAAATTCTACAGCCTTGAAAGTTATGGCCGCCTCAGGGGGCAGTCACACTGCCACCTAGTGGTCTGTTTGCTAAGAGCAGGCGGTTGCTTTGAAGCTTTTTCTAGTCCTAATGTGCCTCAAGAATCGTGTTTTCCCTCCCTCGGTAGGTATCCATGTCAGCAAGAGAGAGAGGTCAGGGGAAGTAGGCAGAATATTCTGTTTGGTGTGTTAGCAGAAGCTGCCTCTAGGTGACATTCTAAGAACAAGAGTGTGGGGGGAAGACGGTGGCGCACTGGCCTGGTTTAGGCTGCGGCCCCAGGGGTTGTGGTTAAGACTGTGGCTCCAGACTCAAGATCGGAGTTTGAACAGGGGCTCTGCCACTCACCAGCTGTGGGTCTTGGGTGAATGACTGCGCCACCCCACGCTTTGGTTCCTGTATCTGTAAAGTGGAGATAAGAGTAATAACCTCTTCATGGTTTGCTGTGGGCTCGGCGCCCAGAAGGCATCCTCGGAGCCCTCTGCTATTGGTGGGACTGTGCCTGGGAAACAGTTGCAGTAGAAGCTGTGACCACACGGGTCGGGTCATGCAGCACAAGGCAGTGGGAAGCCCAGTGGCTGCGCAAGGAGACCCAGATTCCTGTGCTGCCACTAAGGAGCTGTGTGACTGCATAGG